>NC_091282.1:86769647-89420897 GCF_032444005.1 Ranitomeya imitator
GAAAATGGCCGCTCCTTCCTCCCTGCAGTCAGCGGCTGCTCCGTACTTTCCTCCGGTCACAGCGCCCGCTCCGTACTCCCTTCCGGTCACAGCGCCCGCTCCGTACTCCCCTCCGGTCACAGCACCCGCTCCGTACTCCCTTCCAGTCACAGCGCCCGCTCCGTACTCCCCTCCGGTCACAGCGCCCGCTCCGTACTCTCCTCCGGTCACAGCGTCCGCTCCGTACTCCCCTCCGGTCAGCGCTCACACAGGGTTAATGGCAGCGTTGACCGCGGTGTAACACACTCGGTTAACGATGCTATTAACCCTGTGTGACCAACTTTTTACTATTCATGCTACCTATGCAATATGAATAGTAAAAATATCTAATGTTAAAAATAATAAAAAATAAAAATAGTTACATACTCACCTGGAGCCTCCGGAACGAAGCGGCCGGTTACCGATGCTCCTCGCGATGCCCCGGTGACTGCTGCATGCAGTGTGGTCTCGCGAGATGATAACGTGTGGTCTCGCGAGACCGCTACGTCATCATCTCGCGAGACCGCAATGCAATCTTCAGACCAGAGCGCGCGAGGAGCATCGGTAACCGGCCTCTTCGATCCGGAGGCTCCAGAAGGTGAGTATGTAACTATTTTTTATTTTAATTCTTTTTTTTTAACACGGATATGGTGCATACTACGTGACTGGCCAATATACTACGTGACTGGGTAGTATACTACGTGGCTCTATGCTGTATACTACGTGGCTGTGTGCTGTATACTACATGACTGGGCAATATACTATGTGGCTGGACAATATACTACGTGGCTTTATGCTGTATACTACGTGGCTGTGTGCTGTATACTACGTGACTGGGCAATATACTATGTGGCTGGACAATATACTACGTGGGCTGCGCAATATACTACGTGGGCTGGGCAATATACTACGTGGCTGGACAATATACTACGTGGGCTGCGCAAAATACTATGTGGGCTGCGCAATATACTACGTGGGCTGCGCAATATACATCGTGGGCTGTACAATATACAACATGGGCTGGGCAATATACTACATGAGCTGCGCAATATACAACGTGGGCTGCGCAATATACTACATGGGCTGCGCAATATACAACGTGGGCTGCACAATATACAATGTGGGCTGCACAATATACTACGTGGGCTGCGCAATATACAACCTGCGCTGCGCAATGTACTATGTGGGCTGGGCAATATACTACGTGGGCTGCGCAATATACAACGTGGGCTGCGCAATATACAATGTGGGCTGCACAATATACTACGTGGGCTGCGCCATATACAACCTGCACTGCACAATGTACTATGTGGGCTGCGCAATATACTAAGTGGGCTGCGCAATATACTACGTGGGCTGCGCAATATACAATGTGTACTGTGTGGGCTGCGCAATGTACTGCGTGGGCTGTGCTATACACTACGCATACATATTCTAGAATACCCGATGCGTTAGAATCAGACCACCATCTAGTATATATATATATATATATATATATATATATATATATACAGTACAGACCAAAAGTTTGGACACACCTTCTCATTTAAAGATTTTTCTGTATTTTCATGACTGTGAAAATTGTACATTCACACTGAAGGCATCAAAACTATGAATTAACACATGTGGAATTATATACTTAACAAAAAAGTGTGAAACAACTGAAAATATGTCTTATATTCTAGGTTCTTCAAAGTAAAAGGTGGCTACTTTGAAGAACCTAAAATATAAGACATATTTAATAAAGTAAAGTATTACACAGTGCTACTTAAAAAAATAACTAATCTTTTATTTATTTATTGATTTATTTTTTATTCCATTAAAGGGAACCTGTCACCTGAATTTGGCGGGACCGGTTTTGGGTCATATGGGCAGAGTTTTCGGGTGTTTGATTCACCCTTTTCTTTACCCGCTGGCTGCATGCTGGCCGCAATATTGAATTGAAGTTCATTCTCTGTCCTCCTTAGTACACGCCTGCGCAAGGCAAGATTGCCCATATGACCCAAATCCAGTCCCGCCAAATTCAGGTGACAGGTTCCCTTTAATGTTTCTGTGTATATAAATGTGTATATATATATATATATATATATATATATTATATACACATTTGTTCATAAGGACACCTCAGCAAAACAAAAAGGATTGTGTGAATTAATCAATTTTCAGGACTATTGTTTCCATTATTTAGGAACCCAAGGTTCATTAGCCAGACAATCCAATATCCTATGCTTTATGTTATTTTACTCCAGTAATAGACCAGCTACATAACAGTTGTTTTTAGATTTTTTTTAATAAAAATAAATGAAAAACTTTCCATATAGTTTGATTACAAAGGTTTCCTGTAAATAGAAAGGAAGGACGAAAGACAATGTCATTATAAATAATTTTCTAAATACCTTTACTTCACAAATCATATTCATTTTGTCTCTGGAGTTAATCAATATAGCACATTAATATGGACGCCCTCTTGTTACACTGCCAGAATCCTGTCCTAGGATGTTAGCAGCAGGCAGGTGCCTGTGAGCATGGGCAGCAGGATGCTCCGCTGCTGTAACCTGGTGCTACGGGTCACAACAGCAGATTTTCCTACTGCACCTGACCTGTCCTAACATTGTACACAGGATTCTGTCAGTGTAAGACGACAGCGGTCATTTTAATCTACTATAATGAGTACCTCCCTGTACAAAGCAAATGTGATTTGCTAAGTATAGATATTATAAAATTAATTCAAAATGATTTTTTTGCCTTATTTTGTTCTATTTCCAGAGAACCCCTTTAAGAAAGGTGCCTCAATATCAAGATTTCAGAAGAAAGCTCCTTTCCCTTCTTCCTTGGCTTGTGATGTAAGGGTAGGCTGTCAGGCTTATTTCAATACCTAAGCCAGCCCCCTTCTCTGCATCAGCTGCTAAGCTCACTAAACTCTGCATCTCATATTTTTTACATCTCAGGGAAACTACGTTTATAGATTTAATAAATTATTATTTAAAATGCAATGAAATAAGTTCAGCTAGCTGGACATCCCTTTATTTTATTAAACAAGATAATAGGTTTATTTTAATCGATGGCCATTATTTCTGCGTTCCTGTTAAATCTCGTTCATATTTTCTACTTATAACGGATGTATAATCATTAATAAACTAATTGTAAGGGCATGGTGGAGTGCCGTAGTCACAAATACACTACTTGTTAATGTCATTGTTTCATGTGCCCTATTAAGGCAAATTGATGTAATATTTGGGTGTCAAAATATAGAGAAAAAATACCAGCTCATCCTTTCTGTTCCCACGGTGAGGAAACACAAGGTCAGTGTTTGTAGATGCAAGTTCAGGGTAAAAAAAAAAGGTCCGGCTTCCAGATCCAATTGGAGATAAAATCGTGATTCTATTGTGAATTCATTGAAAAGTTATTCACATTGCAAAAAGAAATACATGAAGAAAACTTCAGTGAAACCTGTGCGTCTTGAACACCAAATGTTCTTAATCCTGGTATGATACCAGGATTAACAATAAAATCACGAATTTATGACAAATTTTGATCAGGAAGCTGGAGTTTATTTTCTGGAACTTATATTTGGTGGCCCACGATCTAAGAAACCTCTCTTCAAGAGCTTTGCGTATTACATGGATGACCATTAAACTCGTTGACTGGCTTTGACTTCCAATAGCGATGAGCAAACGTGCTTAGATAAGGTGTTATCTGACCGTGCTCAGGTGCTAACCGAGAGTCTTCGGGGGGCTGGAATAATATGTTATAGTCCCGCAGCTGCATGTCTCATGGCTGTTCGACAGCCGCAACACATGTAGGGATTGTCTGTTTGTCTGTCAATCCCTGTGTGTATTGTGGCTATCATTAACCCAAAAAGAGGCCTGTTATAAGAAAAGGGGCACCTCGTCCATAAATATACTGATAAATATCCAAAACGAAATGGACACCAGAGCAGTACTTGCAATATATATATATATATATAACTTTATTACAAAATATGTGTTTTTACTCCACATAAAGTTCAAATGATAAGAATAAAGACAGTTGAATACAGACAATAATAATAAAATGCAATACAAAAGGGTGGAGACACCTAGGTCCCACACATAAGCAGGTTGGTAGAATATGGTAGTCTGTATATGCACAGAGAGCAGGTCCGGAGGGATGCAAGGCTAATGGCTCTATAGTATATATTCCTATGGTAGAACAGCTAAAAAGTGCTAAAGCCGGGATGATTATAACTAGTGTTATATAAAGTGCATAGTGCAATAACAAAGCTAGGCTACCCTATAATGCATTAATCAGGAATGGAATCCCATGATACAAATCATTCAGAGTACAATTCATGTGGGATATGTCACATTAACCCTGGTATAACAAAAAGACTTATAATGCTGAGGTATAGAATGACAAAGAGGACCAACCTGCAATGAACTTGGGAAAAAAGCCGAACATATTTTTTTGAGCAGGCCGAAGACACTTGGTTAGCACGTGAACATGGTCTGATAACACCTTATCTGAGCATGTTCGCTCTTCACTAATTCCCACTGTGAAAAACATGTCTTGCTGGGGTACCGGGAGAGAAGTCCATGGCTGGCAGCTATCATGTTCTACAAAGGTGCTGTCTTTGTAAAAATTTTAGTTAGGCTGACTGGTTAAGGTCAAAATCTGAAAGGTGGAGGTTTGAACCTGTAATCTCACCTAAAAAGTGATCTGTTGATGTTGCAGTCGTAGACGTCTGGCTGCAGTCATAAATAAGAGAGAGGGATGAGTAGAATCCGTCGATCTTGTTCAAGTCTAACCAATTTAAGGAAACAGCTGGCAGGAAGCTGGCAGAAGAGTTTTAAGTTATGGGTTACATCTTCATCTCAGGTGTCCTCATCATTATTAGGCTTGTTGCCACCAAAGAGCGTGAGATGAAAAGTAATGTGGTCAGCAACCAACTTTTTGGAGTCATTTATTAACGATATTATCAGTGCCATTATATGGACGTATCTGTTAGGAGTCGAGTTTCCTCTGCTGCACAGGGGGAATCTCGATCCGTGTCTGCTGCGGTCTCCCATCCGGTATCGGCCGCAGTGGGCTCTGCTCAGCGGAGACGTCGCTCCCAGCGTCTCGCTGAGGCTGATTCGGTGCATAGGGTC
Organism: Ranitomeya imitator; assembly: GCF_032444005.1. NCBI lineage: Eukaryota > Metazoa > Chordata > Amphibia > Anura > Dendrobatidae > Ranitomeya > Ranitomeya imitator. The sequence continues at coordinate 86,774,795 of NC_091282.1, forward strand.
ACTACTGCCTTTTCTGGCTTTCCTATGGTACCCTGCACTGATCTGCGGCGAGCGAGCCTCTCTGGGACTAAGTCCTTGTTTACTCACACTGAGCATGCCCAGGGCAGGGTCTCCCATTGGAGGTCGAGGGCCACATGTTCGGTCACATGCTCAGGTGCTGCAGTACATTCCATTGGTCCTCCTGGAAGGTCCTGAAAGGGCAAAACATGCTCAGGTACTGCAGCACTTTCCATTGGTCCTTCTGGAAGGTCCTGAAAGGGCAAAAACTTCAGTAGCAGCTTCCTGTGCTGCAACTATATAAACTGCGCATGACCGCACGGCCATGCGCTAGTATTGTCTTGTAAATATGTGTGTGTGTTGTGAGTGAAAGTCGCTCTTTAAATAACCCTCCCTATTGAATGTCTGTTCGCGGAAGGTGTATGTTTGCTATCTAGCGCCCGACTTATCCAACAGCACGTAACACACATCACAGCGTCCAGTTGCTGTGTCCGCCAGTACGGCGCCGTGCGCTTCCTCTGCGCTTTCCTTACCCATGCCTGGGTGGTTAGTGGCGTCTGTCAGTGCGGCACCGCACGCACTCTCGTGCCTTTATTTACTATTTCAATAGTTTCCTTACACACCCAGTTGCGGTGTTGTGCCAGCAGTGGTCTAATCGGACTTCAATCCTAGTTGGGGTTGTGTTCGCTGACTTATTGCTCGCGCTCTATGTGCGGTACCGCGGTCCTGTGACGCAAAAGGATCGCTTCCTTCACGCAGGGTGAAGTTAACCCTTGTATGTATACTTATAGTACCGCCATATAGTCCATCTTACTTAGCAGCAGGTACTTTCCTGCACGGTGGATCCCGGGTTGCGAACGCACCAATTCCATCTAATAAACTATATATTTGGTGCATTCCGCCAACCCTAACAGAATACTAGCGCCAGGATCTGGCTAAGTAATGGCGGATGAACAGCGATTGCAGGGGTACATCCAGCTGCTAGAGGGCCGGTTGGCGTCTCTTGAGCGTGCAACCTCGGCAGTGGATGTTACCGCAATAGCTGTTCAGGCTGCTAGCGTGGCTGCAGCAGCTTTACCCACTGCTACCTCTGTTCCGACCCTATCTCACCTTCCTTTGCCTGAGAGATACTCTGGGGGCAGTAAGTCCTGTAGGGGTTTCGTGAGCCAATGTGGTATACACCTCGAGCTCCTGGCTGCACATTTCCCTACTGAGCGGGCAAAGGTGGGATTCATAATCTCCCTCTTGTTGGACAGAGCGTTGGAGTGGGCTACGCCGCTGTGGGAGCGCAACGATCATGTGGTGCGGAGTGTTCCTCGGTTTCTGGACTCTCTGAAACAGGTCTTTTTAGGACCTCAAGTCACCCATGATACAGCGCTCCAGCTGCTGGCTTTGACTCAGGGTTCAACCATGGTCAGCCATTTTGCTGTTCTCTTCCGGACATTAGCGTCTGAGTTGGACTGGTCAGATAAAACCCTCATTCCCGTATTTTGGAGGGGGCTGGCTGACCATGTGAAAGACGCTTTGGCCACAAGGGAGATTCCCGCCACACTGGAGAAGCTCATAGCCATATCTACTCGCATAGACCTTCGTTTTCACGAGCGAAGGTTGGAGCGAGCCCAGTGTAGGCAGAGGTTTCGGCTGGCTCCCACCTTCGCCAAACCTTTGGAATCTCCAGTCCAGGCGTCCGAGTCACATGAGGCCTTAGAGGTGACACGAGCGGGATCCAAGTCTCAGTCCGCCCGTGCACATAAGGTCCGTCATGTTTACCGGCAGTCAGGACATCTTGCCTCCAAGGGTCCTCAGCGGTTGGGGAAACGTCAGCGTTTAGTGGCAGTTGGAGGAGGTACACTAGACACGGCGACGTTTGCCTCAAAGTTGTCCTTCAAGGGGACAATTACCATAGGCCCATCCACTCTTATGGTCGAGCTATGCGTGGATTCTGGGGCAGAGGGTAATTTTATGTCTTCCTCTTTTGCCCAGCGTCACGCAATACCCTTGGTGATGCTCGCCAAGCCTGTGACCGTTCGAGTGGTAAATGGGTCAACACTACCCTCACAGATTACCCACCAAACCATTCCTTTCACGCTTTCTGTGTCTCCATCACATCAGGAGATAATCTCCCTATTAGTCATTCCTGAGGGAATTGATGAGGTCCTGTTGGGGATACCATGGCTTCGCTACCATTCTCCTCATATTGAGTGGTCCTCTGGGAGAATTTTGGGGTGGAGTAAATCCTGCGAGGGTAGATGTCAGAGGGAGTGCGTTCAGGTTGCTACTACACAGGTACCCGCAGATCTTTCCTCTCTCCCCAAGCACTATTGGCCCTATGCAGACGTGTTCTCCAAAAGAGCTGCGGAGACCCTTCCGCCTCACCGCCCCTATGACTGTCCTATTGACCTCTTGCCTGGTGCTGAGCCTCCCAGGGGTCTAGTCTATCCGTTATCTCTCCCGGAGACAGAGCCAATGTCTCAGTACATCCAAGAGAATCTGGCAAGAGGATTCATTAGGAAGTCAGTGTCACCGGCAGGGGCTGGGTTCTTCTTCGTACAGAAGAAGACTGGAGACTTACGTCCATGCATAGACTACAGGGGTCTTAACGCCATCACCGTTAAGAACAAGTACCCATTACCCCTGATATCTGAGCTGTTTGATAGGCTACGGGGAGCGAGGGTATTTACGAAGTTAGATCTGCGGGGTGCCTACAACCTGATTCGCATCCGTGAGGGGGATGAATGGAAGACGGCTTTTAACACCAGGGATGGGCACTATGAATATCTGGTGATGCCCTTTGGGCTCTGTAATGCCCCAGCCGTTTTCCAAGACTTTGTGAACGACATCTTCCGGGATATGCTCACCACCTCGGTCGTAGTGTATCTGGATGATATTCTCATCTTCTCTCCAGATATTGACTCCCATCGGAGAGATGTTCGCAAAGTCTTCGACCTCTTACGGGCAAACTCCCTCTACGCCAAGTTGGAGAAGTGTGTGTTTGAGCAGGAGTCCTTGCCTTTCCCTGGTTATATCATCTCTGCCCAGGGTTTGGCTATGGATCCTGCCAAGCTACAGGCTGTAATGGACTGGCAGGAACTCCATTCTCTCAAAGCGGTGCAGCGCTTTATGGGGTTCATTAATTATTATCGCCAGTTCATTCCACACTTCTCAACTTTGGTAGCTCCCTTGGTTGCCCTCACCAAGAAGGGAGCAAATCCCAAGTTGTGGTCAGAGGAGGTCTCCAAAGCCTTTCTCTCGATCAAGTCACACTTTGCTAGCGCTCCCATCCTACTTCGCCCCGATGTTGATAAGCCATTTATCTTGGAGGTGGATGCCTCATCCGTTGGTGCTGGAGCAGTCCTTTTCCAAAAGGATGCTCAAGGTCGGAAGCATCCTTGCTTCTTCTTCTCCAAGACCTTCACACCAGCGGAGAGGAATTATTCCATTGGGGACAGGGTGTTGCTGGCCATGAAGTTGGCTTTTTCGGAGTGGAGACATCTCTTGGAGGGAGCTCGCTTTCCCTTCCAAGTCTTCACTGACCACAAGAACTTGGTGTATCTGCAAACGGCCCAGCGGCTGAATTCTCGCCAGGCTAGATGGTCCCTGTTCTTCTCCCGGTTCCATTTTACTCTCCATTTCCTCTCCGGGGAGAAGAACGTTCGTGCTGACGCTCTCTCCCGCTCCGTGGTGTCATCGGAGGAGGAGGAGCCTCGGCTTATTGTCCCTTCTGAGAGACTGAGAACTGTAGCTCCGGTTTCGCTAGAGTCTGTGCCCCCGGGCAAGACTTTCGTACCAGCTAACTTGCGACCGGAGGTTCTCTCTTGGGCTCACTCCTCCAGAGTGGGTGGGCATTTTGGGACCAAGAGGACATCTGAGCTTCTGGCGATTACATACTGGTGGCCGCATATGGCCCGAGATGTCAAGGACTATATTCAGGCGTACGTTTCTTGCGCCCAGAATCGGTCTCCTCGGCAACGGCCTGCTGGGTTGCTTTACCCTCTACCGGTGGCAGACAGGCCCTGGGAGATGGTCGGGATGGACTTTGTGGTGGGCCTACCCAAGTCACGTGGCTGCTCCATTATTTGGGTTGTCACCGACCATTTCTCTAAAATGGTGCATTTGGTGCCGCTTCCTCGGTTACCCTCAGCACGGGCCTTGGCGGTGTTGTTCATTAAGCACGTTTTCCGATTGCATGGTATGTCTGATAAGATTGTCAGCAATCGGGGTCCCCAGTTCGCGTCTCGGTTTTGGAGAGAGCTCTGCCGTTTACTCAGCATAGAGTTAAACCTCTCCTCTGCATACCATCCCGAGACGAATGGGTTGGTGGAGAGAACCAACCAGACTCTGGTGACATATTTGCGACATTTCGTCTCTGCTAGGCAGGATGACTGGGCATCTTTGCTACCTTGGGCGGAATTTGCCTTGAACAACGCCGTAGCCGATTTCACTGGTCAAACTCCTTTTCTCCTTAATTACGGCCAGCATCCGCGTGTCCCTGTGCCCATGCCCGTGTCATCCACCGATTCTAGGGTGGCAGACTGGGCGGTGGAGGCACGTGACATCTGGGACCGCACACAGGATGCCAGCCGGGCCTCCAAGGAGAGAATGAGGGTTTCGGCTGATACACACCGGCGCCCCGCTCCGGTCTTTGCTCCTGGCGACTTAGTGTGGCTCTCCGCCCGTAACATCAGGCTGCGAGTTGAGTCCACTAAGTTTGCGCCTCGCTACATTGGCCCGTTCAAGGTTCTGGAACAGGTCAACCCTGTGGTCTACCGTTTGGCTATTCCTCCACGCCTTGGTATCACCGATACTTTCCACGTTTCCCTCTTAAAGCCCGTTCATTTGTCGCGGTTTTCTGAGTCATCTGCTGGGGCATCGGGTTCATCCACGGATGAGTTTGAGGTGAATGCTATTGTGGGGTGCAAGGTGGTACGTGGCAAGAAATTTTATCTGGTGGACTGGAAGGGTCACGGCCCAGAGGATAGAACCTGGGAGCCTGTGGAGCACATTCGGGCTCCGCAGGGGTCAGTATTGGGACCTGTTCTCTTCAACATATTCATTAATGATCTGGTAGAAGGTTTACACAGTAAAATATCGATATTTGCAGATGATACAAAACTATGTAAAGCAGTTAATACAAGAGAAGATAGTATTCTGCTACAGATGGATCTGGATAAGTTGGAAACTTGGGCTGAAAGGTGGCAGATGAGGTTTAACAATGATAAATGTAAGGTTATACACATGGGAAGAGGGAATCAATATCACCATTACACACTGAACGGGAAACCACTGGGTAAATCTGACAGGGAGAAGGACTTGGGGATCCTAGTTAATGATAAACTTACCTGGAGCAGCCAGTGCCAGGCAGCAGCTGCCAAGGCAAACAGGATCATGGGGTGCATTAAAAGAGGTCTGGATACACATGATGAGAGCATTATACTGCCTCTGTACAAATCCCTAGTTAGACCGCACATGGAGTACTGTGTCCAGTTTTGGGCACCGGTGCTCAGGAAGGATATAATGGAACTAGAGAGAGTACAAAGGAGGGCAACAAAATTAATAAAGGGGATGGGAGAACTACAATACCCAGATAGATTAGCGAAATTAGGATTATTTAGTCTAGAAAAAAGACGACTGAGGGGCGATCTAATAACCATGTATAAGTATATAAGGGGACAATACAAATATCTCGCTGAGGATCTGTTTATACCAAGGAAGGTGACGGGCACAAGGGGGCATTCTTTGCGTCTGGAGGAGAGAAGGTTTTTCCACCAACATAGAAGAGGATTCTTTACTGTTAGGGCAGTGAGAATCTGGAATTGCTTGCCTGAGGAGGTGGTGATGGCGAACTCAGTCGAGGGGTTCAAGAGAGGCCTGGATGTCTTCCTGTAGCAGAACAATATTGTATCATACAATTATTAGGTTCTGTAGAAGGACGTAGATCTGGGTATTTATTATGATGGAATATAGGCTGAACTGGATGGACAAATGTCTTTTTTCGGCCTTACTAACCATGTTACCATGTTACCATGTTATCGCAGCTTTTGAGCGTAGTGAGGCTCAAGGAGGGGGGGGCCCTAGGAGGGGGGTAATGTTAGCAGTCGAGTTTCCTCTGCTGCACAGGGGGAATCTCGATCCGTGTCTGCTGCGGTCTCCCATTCGGTATCGGCCGCAGTGGGCTCTGCTCAGCGGAGACGTCGCTCCCAGCTGAGGCTGATTCGGTGCATAGGGTCACTACTGCCTTTTCTGGCTTTCCTATGGTACCCTGCACTGATCTGCGGCGAGCGAGCCTCTCTGGGACTAAGTCCTTGTTTACTCACACTGAGCATGCCCAGGGCAGGGTCTCCCATTGGAGGTCGAGGGCCACATGTTCGGTCACATGCTCAGGTGCTGCAGTACATTCCATTGGTCCTCCTGGAAGGTCCTGAAAGGGCAAAACATGCTCAGGTACTGCAGCACTTTCCATTGGTCCTTCTGGAAGGTTCTGAAAGGGCAAAAACTTCAGTAGCAGCTTCCTGTGCTGCAACTATATAAACTGCGCATGACCGCACGGCCATGCGCTAGTATTGTCTTGTAAATATGTGTGTGTGTTGTGAGTGAAAGTCGCTCTTTAAATTACCCTCCCTATTGAATGTCTGTTCGCGGAAGGTGTATGTTTGCTATCTAGCGCCCGACTTATCCAACAGCACGTAACACACATCACAGCGTCCAGTTGCTGTGTCCGCCAGTACGGCGCCGTGCGCTTCCTCTGCGCTTTCCTTACCCATGCCTGGGTGGTTAGTGGCGTCTGTCAGTGCGGCACCGCACGCACTCTCGTGCTTTTATTTACTATTTCAATAGTTTCCTTACACACCCAGTTGTGGTGTTGTGCCAGCAGTGGTCTAATTGGACTTCAATCCTAATTGGGGTTGTGTTCACTGACTTATTGCTCGCGCTCTATGTGCGGTACCGCGGTCCTGTGACGCAACAAGATCGCTTCCTTCACGCAGGGTGAAGTTAACCCTTGTATGTATACTTATAGTACCGCCATATAGTCCGTCTTACTTAGCAGCAGGTACTTTCCTGCACGGTGGATCCCGGGTTGCGAACGCACCAATTCCATCTAATAAACTATATATTTGGTGCGTTCCGCCAACCCTAACAGTATCTTCTTTTAACTTCCTAGAGATAATGGTGTCTAGTTTGTGTCTTTTATTTGCTCTTCGAGTAAAAGCTTGCCTTCGAACCACAGTTCAAAAAGAAAAACATTTCTTGGCCAATTTCTTGTTCAGTTTTAGCAGCATTAGACACTAACAGTGCCCAAAGTTTGTACAGTTCTTAATATTTTGGACATATTATTAATCTGATGTTCTTTATAGATCTTTCATATTTTCTCTACCATATGCCAAACTTATCGCCCGCTGGATTGATTGCTGTTAATAATTCATAAATTATAGGCAAATGCTGTCTAGTAATTCTACATAGAAAGCTGGAAGTCTTGTTTGCTGTCTTAAATGCTTTTATTTTGTTTTTAATTTAACTACTTTAGGACAGCGCATTGACTTTAGACGTTTGGGCAGTCCTGCTCCTGCTCAGCAGAGAAGAACAGCTACACACGATCAGAAACAATCCCCATAGAGAAGGCAGAGATGGTTTATTACCATGTCTGCCTTCTTAATTGCTGTTTATACAGCAGTGTGTATGTAGAAATAGGCATTTCCACCTGTATACACAGCAGTCAGGTGATTGCTGTGTATAAGGAGGGAGCTGGATCTGCTGGGTCACAGGAGACCGGAAATGAGCCATTTCCCTTGTATCTATGTCTAAAATATCAGTCCCAGTTGCAAGGGAAATAATAAATAAAAATAATATTGCAATATTTAAATGCACCCCCCTCCAAAGGTCTTTTATAACCTTGCAAGGGCCCAATGTGTGTAAAAAAATAACAGGTGAAAAATAAATACATTTATAAAAAATGCCACTGTCAATCCAAATTGCTGTTACTAGCCCTATCCCTGTAAAAATAAAGGTGTTTGTTCTGCCCATCTTAATGTGCAGAGAGTTAATTATGTTATTCAAGTTGTGGCCACTGGAGGTCATCAGTTGCCTACTTTTCATGTTGTTTACCAACCTTTCCCTCCTAAGAGCAATGTCTTATGGGTTAGTTCCGCCCACATTCTTCTTGTGAAGACAAGCTTCAGTAGCCATTTTTCCTGAGATCTGCAGAGAGGCACACGTGCTCCTTTCTCGCTTACTTTCTTACCTCTGTCCTAACGGATCTCGGTACGTTTGTAAAGGTTTAATGCATCTTATGTTTGTGTTAGTATTTAAGCCTTATGCAGCTCCTATAGTCAGATATAGTTAGGCAGATGTGCTTTGCAGCTTGCAGTTAGGTTAATGTGTACTCTGCATTTAGATAGATGCATTCTTGTATAGTATAGGGCAGTGCTGTTAGAATTACTGTGTAATGCACTCTGTATAATTCTTGCTGTAATGTCCCAGTTATTTATGTGATTGCACCCTGTATGTGCATATACTGAAATGCTGTTATTCTTTACAGTTTTTCACCAGTCATCCACTATGATCAGTCATCCACTATGATCAGTCATCCACTATGATCAGTCATCCACTATGATTATTCACTGAACATCCACTTTGTACATCAACATCATTTACTATTCGATCATCTACTATGAATACTGTCCACCATTGTTGTTCAACGTTATAGTTTTGGTTATCATCACCCTAATAAATAAGACTTAAGCATCAACACAGTCTGTTTACTGGGATGTGGATGAAGGTTTAGCCGTATGTTGGAATCCACACAGCATCCTACGTGGAGGAAGACAGAACAGTGTTCAATAACTACACATATTTGTTACAGAATGAGGAACACATTTTTTAACGTATCTTAGTAATGCTGTATGGACACAAAAAAGGGGGAAAACAGGCACTTATTTCCTTTATTTTTCAACTAAAAGTATAAAAGAATAGAGAGATGGACTATGGCAGTGACATAAAGATGAAGCCCCGAGTATCACAAAAAAAAGACACAAAACATTACTTAAATAGCTGAACGAGAGAACATTGTACAGCTCTTTAAACCGCATGTATGAAAAAAAATGGAAATGGCAGGAACTGGGATAAATGACCCGGTCTTCAACTAGTTTACAAATGTCTCAATTTTTATTTGAATTTTTATCTCACAAGGGGCTTCATGTACGTGTTTTGGAATTCACTGAAACACGCCTGAATATTTACCAACGTATATCATACTAGTACATCATATGCCGGCTCCCTGAATTTGATGCAGGCTCACAACCTGAGCTGCCCACATCTTTGCCAGCACATGATAGCTGAATTATTCAGCCATCATCTGTCTCTAACAACCGCAGGTAGAGTGGACATCCTCCTGCCTCTGTTAACCTGTTAAATGCAAGATTGAGAGTTTGACATCGGAATTTAATGCACGCCGGCAAGTGGGTGTCATGATATGTACTTTTGCCCTGTCCTGTATTTGGATAATATGCCATTTGATGTATGTAACTGTTCTCTGGTTTCTATTAGCTGTAATTTATGTATTTTCTTGTGCTGGGAGTTCACCTGTAACAATATGTCTCCTTCCCCCAATACTTGCAGCCCTCAGCTCTAATGTAATTAAGCTTTGTCAACATCACTAGTGGAGGAATAGCCATTCTTCCTCACAGCGGGTGGCTAGTCAAATGTACATACTACATAGACTATGTGGAGCCCACCAGTGTAGAATCTTCTGGTGGACCCAACCATTGAATAGAAGGTGTGACCCCTACCCCCATTCATGGGCGGATCCCAGGAGCTCAGACAATCCATTCTTATTTTGAGATCAGATGTGAGTAGATCCTTGAAGGAGAAGGAGTGGGGATTCTTAGCTGAGGCAAGACCCCATGTCCATCTGGGACTGCGGAAGAGAACGGGGCGAGACTTGAGCTGAGGACATATCTCGTCGTTCGTGGGATTGTTTTGGTATCCCTAGGACTCGTGTGGACTATTGCTTTGTTAGCTGGCACAAGGATTATCGGGAGGTGCCCCCGAACCTGTTCTGTTGGACTAATTGTGGACTCTGTAGATCTACCTGCATGTGTTGTTCCAGCGTTCTTGATAATAAATCTGTTGAATCATCCCTCGGCCTGTTGTCCCTTATTGCTCTGCCGTACACCCTGTCACAAACTGGTTGGCAGCAGAGGGACCAGAGCAGAAGGAATAAAGGACAAAGGCCCATCAACATCGGGAACCAACACCGCAGAGTACAAGAACTGGACTTTGGGGAGCCTACAATCAAAGACCCGTGAAGTAGGAGTCCGTTTTAAGGGACTCTCCAAGGAGCAGCTTATTGAGGCTTTGGAAGGAGTTCGCCTGCAAGATGACGCTGAGGAAGGATCCTCACAGCAAATGGAGGAAAGACTGCAGCCGGAGGTAAATACCCAAAAAAGTCAGTGGGTTATGTGGTACGAGGAGGAGTTGGCATTGCTGGGAGAAGAGGCCACCATAGACTATAAGAAAGAGGCCATTCACCGAGCTCAAGAGAGGGAGAGGGAGGCCATTCACAGAGCTGAGGAGAGGGAGGCCATTCACAGAGCCGAGGAGAGGGAGGCCATTCACAGAGCCGAGGACAGAGCTCAGGAGATGGCATTGCTGGAGAGGCAGATCACTTTGGAAGCAGCTAGAAGCTCCAGACAGACTCTAACCCCAGCACCCACCATGAGGGAACTCCCCAAAGTGTCTCGCAAAGACTTCAAGCCCTTTAATGAGGCTGCAGGCGACATTGAGGGCTTCTTCCTGGACTTTGAGCATCAGTGTCGATTAATGGAAGTCCCAGAAAGGGACCAAGTCCGACATCTGGTGGGGCTCTTAGAGGGTGGAGCTGCCGCAGCCTATAGAGCTATGGACCCTCAGGGGAACTGTGAGTATGCGGAGATTAAACGGACTATTCTAGAACATTATGCTGTTACCCCAGACACTTAGAGGACTCAGTTCCGTACTTTAGCCTGTGATGAGGAAGTGTCTTTCAAGATGTATGCCCACAGACTCAAACAGATATGTCGTCGCTGGCTGGAGGCAGAGGGGGCCTTAACCTGGGAGACCTTCCTCCAGGTTATCCTAAAAGAGCAGTTTTACTCTAAGTGCCCTGCTGAGATCCGGGAATGGGTGCGTGAAAGGGGACCAGCCACTGTGGAGGAAGCTGCAGCTCTAGCTGATGAGGCTCTCACCATCAAGCCTCAGTGGAGGATTCTGTTGGAGGATGGAGAGAGGCCTACCAGCTCCATAACACCGGTGGCCCCCTGTTCTTCTGTCCCCATTGTTCCCCGTTCCTCTAAGCCACCACCTCATGCTGATACCCGTGTAAATGTGCCTCCAGTTGCTTCTACTGCGTTTTCTGGAATACGACGAGGAGAGGAAGTAGCAGAGCGCAGGTGTTATGGTTGTGGGCATCTGGGGCATCTGCAGGCCTCATGCTCAGCCAGCCCATGGAGGAGTCGTCCTCAAAACCCTACAGCACTTTCAGGTGGGGGCCGGCCTCCAGGTTCCCTTACCCCTCGCCCAAGAGGACGCCTTGGATGGAGTGAGACCCAGCACAGATGCTATCGATGTGGACAGCCGGGGCATCTGCAAGCCTCCTGCCCAGCTGTTCAAATGAGGATTGATCCTGTACCCAGTCGTATTATTAATTATGTACAGCCAAGTGCCATGGAGGACGACGTGTCACTACTACAGGAGGACTGGTCTTGTGCCTCACCCACCCATGTTGCACCACTAGGAGTTTATGGTGTGCGACCTGCAGCTATGACGACTTCTGCTCATCGAGGTAAGCACTTGCAGGAGGTCGTGCTGGATGGACAGAGACTTATTGGATTTTGTGACTCAGGGGCTTTCCTCACACTGGCTGATCCCCGAGTGGTTCGGCCTGAGGCAATCCATCTAGGTCCTGGGATTGTCATTGAACTGGCTGGTGGACAATGGAGGACTATTCCCACAGCCACTGTGGATCTGAACTTTGGTTTTGGGGTCAGGCAATGTGTGGTTGGGGTGATGGGTGGTCTGCCTGCAGATGTTCTCCTGGGCAATGATGTGGGAGAGCTATGATGCCAATTCGTGGCTGCATGAAGCCACATATAAGTTACGCTCTGCCTGTGTGTACTTAACCAGCGACCTGTAGAGGTCCCTGGTACGTACACAAATTGGGAAGGGAAGGGATTGTCATGATATGTACTTTTGCCCTGTTCTGTATTTGAATAATATGCCATTTGATGTATGTAACTGTTCTCTGGTTTCTATTAGCTGTAATTTATGTATTTTCTTGTGCTGGGAGTTCACCTGTAACAATATGTCTCCTTCCCCCAATACTTGCAGCCCTCAGCTCTAATGTAATTAAGCTTTGTCAACATCACTAGTGGAGGAATAGCCATTCTTCCTCACAGCGGGTGGCTAGTCAAATGTACATACTAGATAGACTACGTGGAGCCCACCAGTGTAGAATCTTCTGGTGGACCCAACCATTGAATAGAAGGTGTGACCCCTACCCCCATTCATGGGCGGATCCCAGGAGCTCAGACAATCCATTCTTATTTTGAGATCAGATGTGAGTAGATCCTTGAAGGAGAAGGAGTGGGGATTCTTAGCTGAGGCAAGACCCCATGTCCATCTGGGACTGCGGAAGAGAACGGGACGAGACTTGAGCTGAGGACATATCTCGTCATTCGTGGGATTGTTTTGGGATCCCTAGGACTCGTGTGGACTATTGCTTTGTTAGCTGGCACATGGATTATCGGGAGGTGCCCCCGAACCTGTTCTGTTGGACTAATTGTGGACTCTGTAGATCTACCTGCATGTGTTGTTCCAGCGTTCTTGATAATAAATCTGTTGAATCATCCCTCGGCCTGTTGTCCCTTCCTGCTCTGCCGTACACCCCGTCACAGTAGGCAAGTCATTGCATGCACCCAATATCACCCATGAGGTGATTGTGGGGCGCCAATGGGTTGCCATGACAGCCAGGGTCTGCTTAATTGTTCTGTGCTTGTCATGTCGTGATTTTCACGATATATAGCATGGTTGATGCACTGCCATGTGTAGCACCAGCAATCAAATGATCGCAGGGTGAAGTCTCCTAAGGGGACCAGCAAATACAGGAGAAAGTGGAAAAAAGTGTTTTTAAAAATATGTAAAAAACATTTTTAAATGCCCTTTAACCTCATTTAAAATAAAGCAATTTAAAAAATACACATATATGGTATTGCTGCATTTGTAAAAGTTTGATCTAACAAAATATAAAATAAATTACGGTATTGTGATTAGTAAACGGCATAAAGAAAAAATAAATCGAAACGCCAAAATTGTATTTTTGGCCAAAGCAACATTGTAATAATATTCAATAACTGGCGATCAAAACTTAATATCTACCTCAACATGGTATCCGCAAGAAAGACAGCTCAGGGTGCAAAAAATAAGCCATCACATAGCCCCATATCCTGAAAATTGGAAAAGTTATGGGTCTTGAGAAATGGCCACACAAACACTTTTTTTTTTCCTTTTTCACTACTTAAAAAAATGCAATACATGTTTAGTACCTGTGTAATTGTACCGACCTGGGGAATCAAATTGCCAGGATAGTGTTACCGTATAGTGAACATAGTAAATTAAAATAAAAAAAAAAACAATTTTGGAATTGCACTCTTTTGCAGTTTTGATGGACTTGGATTTTTTTTCCCGAATTCCAGTTTATCACATGCTAAAATGCAATTCGTTCTGCAAAAGAAACAAGCTATCACATGGCCATATTGTTGAAAAAATAAAAAGTTATGGCTCTTGGAAGTAGATGAAGGAAAAAAAAGAAAAAAAAATGGTAATTGGCCGTGGCCAGAAGTGGTTTAAAGGGAACCTGTCACCAGGTTTGACCGATATGTGATACGGCCACCACCTTTCAGTCCTGATATACAGCATTCTATAATGCTGTATATCTGCCCCCAACCCAACTTGAACGATCAGAAAAAGACCTTTTGTTATATTCACCTGCAGGGTGGTCCAAGGGGTGTCGCTGGTCGTGGCTTGAGCTTCTAGCGATGCTGTCCTTCTTGCTTCGTGTGGATGACACATCCCTATGTCATATGCACAGTCTTCTCAGCATCGCAGTCCTGCGCAGACCCTGACTAGGGCAGAGGAAAGTACTGCATCGCACAGGCGCCGGTAAAGATCAAAGAACCCCGGCGCATGTGCACTGCAGAACTTTCCTCTGCCCTAGTAAGAGCAGAGAATTATGTCTGTGCAAGAGCACGATGCCAGGAAGATAGTGTGGATGACATTGGAACGCGTCATCCACACGAAGCAAGAGAGAGGATGGCATTGCAAGAAGAAGGGAGGCGCCAGACCAAGACCAGCAACACTTCTCTGACCGGACCGCCCACAGATGAGTATAATGAAAGGTCTTTTTCTTGTCTTGCAAGTCAGATTTGGGGCAGATATGCAGTATTATAGAATGTGGTATATCGGTCCTGAAAGCTGCCATATCTCATATCAGTCAAACCTTTCAATAACTCAATTGGGCACAAATGATGACAAAATTGTGTACTTCTCTTCGCATCCATAACCCTGATGCACCGGTTTTGATCCAGCTCCAGGACCAATCTGGGGGCCAGTAGAGCCTGGATGCCAGAATGAGTAAGCAGTATTTTATTACACAAAGATTTTTATTCACCAAGTGCCCTTTAGGTCATTGGGAGTTTTGATTTTTCCATTTCATCTTCGCGGCATCTTCGCTGTTTTGCTACGAGCCGTATGCAAATCAGGATAATCAAATAAGCATTGGAAAATTTGATAGCGCTGAAAGAACGGGAAGATGGTATAGTTGAAAAAAAGAAAAAGCTGTAGCAGAAATTATATAATGAAAGTTAAAAATAACAAGAGTGCTGTAATGGTGATACCTTTAATGGATAACATAGTAAATGCTCAGAAAACTTCAGAGCTCTCCATCCCTTAATGGCAGGAGTTCTGTCATTGTTTTACAATAACTTAAGCTATTAATAGGAAAGTGCTCTTCTACCGGCCAACATACTTGGATATTAAACAAATGGATCAATAAATGATACGAGGCAATGTGGAAACGGAGAAATGAAAATGACATTGAATATACTAATGCAGGGCGAGATGTATAAACATCTCGTGGATACCGCATTAAGAACATTTTGTTTCAGTAAACATTCGGTAAGTGTGAGCTGTGCTGCCAGGTACAAAGTTAAAGCAAATAATCAACTTTAAACCTTAACTTTTTATAACTTAAATTTATTGCATTACCGTCTGCATTTTATTTCAGACTTCAGAGCTGAATTTATAATTCAGCTTGCTTCAGAGCTGAGATCTTCCAGTATAACCCAACAGCTCAGTGTCTGAACAGAACTTCCTTGACACTTGATTGCTAAATTTTACAGCTTGTAATCTTAACATTTTAATCCAGGATATTTGCTTTAATTCTCACATACAAACAACCAGATAAAGTAACACAATAACTTATAATTATGTATTCATTTTACTCACTTATTATTAATAAGCGCTTTACAGACTTTACAGACTTTATTGGCACTGTCACCATTGGGGCTCACAATCTAGATTCTCTGTCTTTGGAATGTGGGAGGAAACCGGAGAACCCGAAGGAAACCCACGCAAACACAGGGAGAACATACATACTCCTTGCAGATGTTGTCCTTGGTGAGATTTGAACCCAGGACCCCAGTGCTGCAAAGTGCTAACCTCTGAGTCACCGTGCTGCCCTACCTGGAAAATTCTCAGTCACTCCAGCACCCCCGTTCAAGATGTCCTGTCGGTCTTTATTAATTGTCCTGCAGTGATGACAATGACATTTGTCCACTGCAGGCAATGACTGGAATCACATGTGATGGTAGCCAGGTGGCTGAAATCTGTGATTGGCTGCATCCATTCTGTGCAGTAGAGTGCATGTCATTAATGCTGGTTTGAGCTAAGGTACTGCTAAGGATTGGTGTAAGTGATTTTTATTAATTTTTTTAATTATCCTTATATATTATTTCTAAACTTTTTTGGTGATTACTTTGTATCTCCGTTCATACTGAACACACACACAAATTAATGCACCATTTGAAAGGAAAACTTGCTCCCTTAAGCAAGAAAATAGCCAAAAAAACGACAAATTTACTATGTGATCACAAAATACAGTTTCAACATTAATTTCATAAACCTGCAGTAAGGAAAAATGACCTGCAGGTGGCACCACACTACCCCAAAGCACACTACCACAAAGCTGCTTACAGACATCAGAAACAAATCCTAACATTTGCCTTGGGGGCTTTCCTGCTTGCCGAACTTCTTGCCCAGCCGATTTGAGGCATATTGGAGGATTGCACACTTCACTGCAGGTGTGTCACATATGCAAACACATTTGTAAACATGTACTGCTTTTTCAGTGATTACTTCACCCCCACACACAAATGGTGAGGCACATATTCAAACACACTTGTAAACATGCACTGCTTTTTCGGTGATTACTTTGCCCCACACACAAATAATACACCATTTGAAAGGTAAACTTGCCCCCTTCAGCAAGAAAAAGACACAAACAAACCACACATTCACAATTTGATCAATAAATACAGTTTAAACATTCATTTTCAGAAACCTAAAGAAAAAAAAAATAACCTACAGGTGGCACCACAACCTCAGGACATTTTTTTGCCTCTACTTATCAAACCAATTTATTGTATTACCAATCTACTTATATAAATACCTCTCTCTGTTCATCATCTTATTATATACAGTACATTAACATTTGACTAGCTTGATTTTGCTGAAATGGCCTGCACCACCGACAACCAATGTGTGAAATTTTTGCACGGGCCAACTAGTTTATTATTATTTGAAATTTTAGATTTCTTCTCTCTTTAAGACAATTTTTTTTAAAAATGCCGCACTTTTAATGCTAATAAAGTAATGTGACTCCTATTGTACTACATGAAGGCTCTTATGTACCTGTATATTTCGAGTTTTAAACACAAAAGGTTTTATTTTGGTGTGAATTTTGTACAAATCCAACATTGAAAAAATACTTGCTCACTCTATTAATTCTGTATATACAGAGAAATTATTCCTGGAGGCATTGCTTCCTAGGGGAGAATACATTCTTACATAAAGTATGATACATGACGCAGCTTCTACTCTCTGCACTTGGAGCCTTCATGAGACCATAATCACTTTGTCTTTGGTACTAAAACCGATTTTCGATGATTTGGACTGATGCTGATCTGCTGTATTGGTCTGAAAGATCCCTACATGTAAAATACAATGCATATACAGGGTTTCACATTATGCTAATGATTTTACAAGGGCTAGCTAGATATTACCAGGAAAAGTGTATTTTTTTTATTTTCACCTATTCCCAACGAGCACCCAGAGTAAATAAAAATGTTGGAACATTCCTGCAACCACGGCACAATCATTATATCTGTAGCCAACTTTAGATGTGGTAGAATAGATCTGAAGTGACTCTGTGGTTTTCAGTGGAGGAATCAATGGAATTTTCGAGTGGTTGACCACTGATCCATTTTTGGATTTGTGGCAGATCTGGTTCCATGGAGGTAAAGCTTTTTTCCTTTTGGACTAATAGGGGGTTAATGTCAGTTTTTCCCTGATGGCAAGCTGGTGTAATTGCATTGCTTCTGGGTCAGCTGATGTGGGTGGTGACCACTCCCACCATCCTTTAAAAGATCACCTGATGCTTCAGCTGACTGTCGGTGTTAGAGCAATCTGCAGTGACCAAGCTGGAGTAAGGAGCTCTCTGGGTGCAGTGGTGCTTCTGCTGAGCTCACTGATCTGGTGCCTTTCTTCTGCTGTGCAGTGCTTTGCAGCTGAGAAAGCTAGGTGTGAAATTTTTGTTACCTTGTCTCTTTGGTGTCTGTCATTTCCCCCTGTTTTTATTATCTGCAGTAGTGCTTCTAGTGCCCATCACCGGCCAGTGCACTAACCAGGGCGGAGTTAGGTGACAGGGGCGAGGTATACTGATGGCGGAGGGGGGAAGGACCCGCATAGGGTGTTAGGGGTGTCCAGGGTCAGGCTCAGGTTTGAGCTCAGGTGGTGATCATTCCCCATTCCCTATGGGTAGGGCCTTCCTCTCACCTATATCATCACAGTGTATGTGCATTGTGCCGTTAGCTGACCGACCATCCGTTGGGTCGAGTTACACCGTGATAGTCACTGCGTGACACCACTTTTGAGGATATATATATATTTTTTGCTTAAAGCAAACCTGCCATCAGTATTTAGTAAACTACAGGCATTGTCAGGTTGGTGCTGTCACCCTGATTAAAATGATAACTGGGTTGAAGAAGTGCGTCTTTTGGTCATTGTTTAATCTGTGTTATCAATTTTTGCAATAGGGGCTTGTTAAAAAATTTGCACTGCTTGCCTTCTATAACCTACGTGTAGCACAGTTTATTACTGGCTAAAAAACAATGTAATATTGATTATCACTGTGGGGAAGGGAGCACAGTAAGTTGGGGATCAATATGGTAATAAGAGGAGACATTCACCTGACTAGATTTTATTATATCTTTTTTGTATTGCTTTTCATGATGTCATTCTGGGTCTGTACATGTTGCTTCTTGTTTGTCATCACTCCATTACACACATCCAGAATGGACTCATTAACAGTCTTCTATTACCCGCAGTGTCATCCAGAGAGGGAGTACAGTTTTATGTTTCTCCTCTGTATGAGCTTTGGGACAAGTTATTTCTTGATTTTTTTAATAGGTAAATTGCTGGATCGTGTTGCAGATGTTTTGGTGATAAAACCTCTACTCTGTCCCATGATCTCTTCAGTTTTAAAGTTTAACTCCAGGCAAAGACGAAAAAATTTACATAAACCTGAAAGAAACCTTTTTTTAACCGACTCTAAAATTTTCCTTAGGGTACGTTCACACGTGTCTTTTTGCAGCATTTTTTCTTTGCAACCCTTTTCTCTGCTGCTAAAAAAATGCTTTGCAGCAGCAAAGGGACTGAGATTTTAAAAAATGTCGTGCACACGCTTGTTTTTTTCCTTGCATATTTTTTAGAGCTTCTGGGCGTTCTTTATAAATTTGCAGCCTGTCAATTTTCTTTATCTGACAGCGCTCAAAAGCCATCAGTGCGAAGTCCTGGCACATAGTACAAACTCTAATGAAACTGATAAAAAAAATTGATGAATCTCAGACCATTTTTTGCTTATCACAAAATCACTGACATCTGAATGAGGTCTTATCACGAGCCACAGACTATATATATCTACCCAGATATCCCACTAATATAGGAGACCATTGATTTGAGCTGTTTTAAGAATGTGCAAGAAATACTCCAATTGAACAGCACAGGTTTCTACGGAAGCTCTAGGGCCCCAATTCATCATTTTTATATATTCTTCTGTGACTTTTCTTTATTTTACTATTTGACTTTTTTCACCACCCTCTTCAAAATAGAGCATGCAGTTCATGAACCTGGTGCAAAATAAATATGCTCTTTATTTTTATTTTGGTGACTTTATAGCATAAAACATCACACATTCCATAAAAAGTCACGTTTGTCGAAAAAGTTTAGGGCCTGAAATTCTGCTGCCAGATTCTCTTAAGATTGACATTTTTTATTACAGTCTTACCCCTTCATGACCTTGGGATTTTTCGTTTTTCCGTGTTTGTTTTTCACTCCCCTCCTTCCCAGACCCATAACTTTTTTATTTTTCCGTCAATTTGACCATGTTAGGGCTTATTTTTTGCGGGACGAGTTGTACTTTTGAAAGCCATCATTGGTATTAGCATGCCGTGTACTAGAAAACGGGAAAAAAATTCCAAGTGCAGTGAAATTGCAAAAAAAGTGCAATCCCACACTTGTTTTTTGTTTGACTTTTTTGCTAGGTTCACTAAATGCTAAAACTGACCTGACATTATGATTCTCCAGGTCAGTACGAGTTCATAGACATCTAACATGACTAGGTTATTTTTTAGCTAAATAGTGAAAAAAAATTCCAAACTTTGCTAAAAAAAAAATAAAAATTGCGCCATTTTCCGATACTCGTAGCGTATCCATTTTTCATGATCTGGGGTCGGTTGAGGGCTTATTTTTTGCATGCTGAGATGACATTTTTAATGATAGCATTTTGGTGCAGATACGTTCTTTTGATCGCCCGTTATTGTATTTTAATGCAATGTCGCGGCGACCAAAAAAACGTAATTCTGGCGTTTCAAATTTTTTTCTCGCTACACCGTTTAGCGATCAGCTTAATGCTTTTTTTTAATTGATAGATCGGGCGATTCTGAACGCGGCGATACCAAATATGCGTAGATTTGATTTTTTTTTTAATTGATTTATTTTGATTGGGGCGAAAGGGGGGTGATTTAAACTTTTATATTTTTTTTATCACCGCCGGAGCCCGCATCAAAGCGGGGCTTCTGACCTCGGACGTACTATCCCGTCCGAGGTCAGAAAGGGGTTAATAAAGTCAGTACTGGAGTATGATGTGCCAAATTCTTTAAGACTAGGGATGAGCGGACCCGTGGAAGTTCCTTTACTGCTACCTGACCCAAACTTTAGTACAAAGTTTGGTTCTTCTAGATTGTGAGCCCCATCGGGGACAGTGATGATAATGTGTGCAACCTGTAAAGCGCTGCGGAATATGTTAGCGCTATATAAAAATAAAGATTATTATTATTAAAGATTATTCTGGTACCAGAACTGTATCTAAACTTGAACCAGAGCCCCATTAAAAATAATGGTGACCCAAACTTTGGAACAGGAAAATTCTCTCGCTCGTCCGGGCTTCTCCCGCAACTCTGAACATTAAAATGAACAACCAGAATTAGTCCTTGGTGGGAGTTTAGCAGCGGACACGTAAGTTTCGGTTCCCACATCTCTAGTTAAGACACCTCTTTAATAATTTTGCCTCATGTTTCAACTGTTGTGCCTCAACTAGGCAGAGGTGGCGTACTTTTCTGTCATTTACTTCACTTTTGTGGTATGAATTATAATAAATCTGTCAAGTGCGGAGGGCCGTGCGATTGGTAGGAACCCGAGCGCTGGCCACTTTTCAAAAAAGTTGCTGGAGCTTTCTGAAACTGGTTAACAACACCGTACGTTGCAAAATTCTTGCGCAATTCAAAGTTGTGAAAAAATTATGCAGCGCTCCCAGGAAGGTTTACTTGAGACAGTGGTGGACACAGATTGTAGAGGACCCCTGTGCAAGAACAGTACATGGGCCCCTTTAGGTGTTGATGACAGAAGCTGCTTACTCCTTTGCAAGTAGAAGTGGGCACCTATATCTCTTGGGCCCCTGTGTAGCTACGCAGGTTGCACCAATGGTGTGTCCACCCCTGTCTCTCGACCATGCAAAGAAAATTAACAAACAGCTGTTTTATCATACAGCATGGTGAGTGCCAGTCTACTTTTTGACATGCTAGGCCTCATTCAAATGTCTGATTTTCTTGTATGTATGCAGTAGGTGATTTTCACGGATAACACTCAAACCTGTGATCATTTATGGGGCCATTGATGTGTCTGTGATTTTTCACGGATCGAGCAGTCCGTGGAAAATCAGGGAGTCATGTCTGATTTTCATCCGAGTGTCAGATGAAAATTGGCAGTGCAAGTCATTGAGTCCATGAAAAAATAATTTTCAATAATTTTCACGGTCGGTCAAAAAAGGAGAAGGTAGAGAAACAAATTTTTTCTTTCGAGATGTATGAGAAAAACTGGTTCCACTTTCACCAAACTCTGATCAAACTCTGATAATCGGTCTGTTTTTCTCACACGTGAAAAAATTAGATGTTTAAATGAGGTCTACCATTTGAACTCTCTCAGGTATTGTGTAACAAACGTGAATGCTGCCTTTTTCCCAATGTGGTTATCCTGTCCTTGTGAGTAATTTTCTTCTCTATGTGCAGAATTGATATTTAAAGGGAATCTGTCACCCCAAAATCGTATATGAACTGCGACCACCAGCATCAGGGGCTTTTCTACGTAGATAAGCCCCCGATGTAACCTGAAAGATCAGAAGTAAAGGTTATATTATACTCACCCAGGGGTGGTCCCTCTGCGGTCCGGGTGTGATGGGTGTCGCGGTCCGGGGCCTCCTATCTTTATACGATGACGTTCCTCTTCTTGTCTTCTTGCCACGGCTCCTGCGCAGGCATACTTTGAAATATCGTCCGATTTTTTTCTGGATGAAAATCTGGCAATTTTTTTAATAGGTTTCTGTGAACTTTGCCTGATATGGTAATCATCATACCAGATTTTACAGCAGACTTATTACTTTCGAGGAAAGAATATTTTAAAAGTTTTCAATTTTAAGAATGTTATTATTTGTTAGTTTCATCTTGTGTCTGATATCCCACTATAGACATTTAGGAAGAAACACAGCTGCAAAATAATTCTTTGAAGAATGAGGTCAGTAGCAAATCTTCCATAACACTTGCGCGGGCTGAGCTCCCAGATTAATTAAATGACCTATACTCTGATAGTGACAGTTGTCTAATTAATCCTTTTACTGCTTTACAAAACAGATGAGGTGATAAAATATATCAAATATGCAGCTGAAAACATTCGTCCATATCAATAGTTAGTGAAAGACAATATTTATGCATACATTCCATTACTTTGAGCAGAATACCATCCGAAAGTGTGCATTTATGAATTGGACATCAAATTATTTTTTTTTAGACCTCATGTCCATAAACATTATACAGAATGTAGAGTGTTTTCCATGTGTCACCTCACCACGTTCACCCCTAAAAGCAAAAGTGCTCAATAATTATGATTCATGTGGAACTGCCGACATACATTACTCATCCACCATGGGTCCACGTATCTGATCCGTGAGGAGTCACTCTAATCTCATCAGTCCATAAAACCTTTGAAAAAACAAATATTTCTATATATTGTGTGTTGTTCCCTGGTGTTTGGGTTTCAGCCTCCTCACCTCAGCCATGTTTCTGACAACTGAACAACTTGTACTTCTGCGTGTTATTCAATGGTGGTTGTGTTTCAGCCTCCTCACCTCGGCCATGTCTCTGAGCACTGAACACCTTGTATTTCTGTGTCTTGTTCAGTGGTGGTTGGGTTTCAGCCTTACTTACCTCGGCCATGTCTCTGATCACTGAACACCTTGTACTTCTGTGTCTTCTACAGTGGACATCGATTTCAGCCTTCCTTACCTCGGCCATGTCTCTGAGCACTGAACACCTTGTATTCTGTGTCATGCTCAGTGGTGGTCGGGTTTCAAGCTTCCTTACCACAGCCGTGTCTCTGAGCTTTGAGCACCTTGTACTTTTGAGCACCTTGTACTCCTGTGTGTTGTTCAATGGTGATCGATTTCAGCCTTCCTTACCTCAGCTATGTCTCTGAGCACTGAACACCTTGTACTTCTGTGTGATGTTCAATGGTGGTTGGGTTTCAGGCTCCTCACCTCAGTCATGTCTCTGATCACTGAACACCTTGTACTTCTGTGTATTGTTCAGTGGTGGTTGGGTTTCAGCCTTCCTTACCTCAGCCATGTCTCTCAGCACTGAACACCTTGTACTTCTGTGTCTTGCTCAGTGGTGATCCGTTTCAACCTTTCTTACCACAGCCATGTCTCTGAGCACCTTGTACATCTGTGTCTTGCTCAGTGGTGGTCTTGCTCCTTTTTGGTCTGGCTCAGCCTTCCTTACCTCGGCCATGTGTCTGAGCACTGAACACCTTATACTTACTTCTGTGTCTTTTTCAGTGGTGGTTGGTTTCAGCTTTGCTTACCTGGCCATGTCTGTCTCAGACCTGGGAGGCTGCAGGTCTGGAATATGACATCACAGGAGGATAATGGCGTCCTGGTCGCTTCACATTTGATTCTTCTCAAATCTTTGGCAACTAATGTTAATCTTTTTTCTCAACACATTTTTGGTGACCCTGTTGACTATTTGTTGGTTACTTCTGTGATCCCACCACAATATCATAGCAATTTCTGGAGTGCTGCATCCCTCCGTAAGACTTTTAACAATTTATGACTTTTCAGAGTCAGATAAATCTCTTCTTTGACTTATTTTGATTTATTCTGCACAGCTTGATGAAGCGCTTTGTATCACTACTCAAATACACATCACCTGATCTGTTTCATCCAATAAGCATTCAAGTTTATACATCTTGGAATTTTCAAATCTGCATAAAAATAATGAGGTGGTCAAAATAATTGCCTAATTATTGTGAACATAGTGTAGAGTGCTATTGCTATTTTCGAACATCCTTTTAGGCTGGATTCAGACTCATCCACATGCTGTTTTTTTGTTTGGTATTTTTGGTGCATTTCTGACTGCAGAATGTCCAATTCTGTAGCAAGGGGTGCAATATTTGTTATGGGGTCGCTCTGATCATTTTTTTTTTTTAAAGGAACAAAAAGGTTAGCATGGTGCGTTTTTTGTTCCCTTCCACATAACAAAACCTACACAGATCCCATAGTAATCAATGTTTTCCCTCTTCTGAATACATCAGTTATGAATCTGATGATTTATGACATTATTTCTTTTTGTCTGCTCCTATAAATGGAAGAGACAAGCATAATTTCAGATAGAAGTGTGATAGTTGCCTAAATGCACTTGTGACCATGATTCGTTATCAAAAGGGTTATCCAGTACTAGGACAACCCCTTCTTGATCAAAATATTTTGCCCTGATAAAATAATAAAGCCAATTCTCACCTCCCATTCCGGCTGCTTTCCCGCAGTGTTGGCATTTGCTCTCCTCAGGGCTGTGATGCGTAGTGATGAACGAGTATACTCATTACTCGCGATTTCCCGAGAATGCTAGGGTGATCTCCGAGTATTGGAATGTGCTCGGAGATTTAGTTTCTGTGTCGCCGTAGCTGCATGATTTTCGGTTGTTAGATAGCCTGAATACATATGGGGATTTTCAAGCAAACAGGTAATCCCCACATGTACTTAGGCTGGCTAGCAGCTGCAAATCATGCAATGACGCTGACGCCCAATCAGCACTGGCGTCTCTGGTCCCGCCTTCGGACAAACCAAACATGAAGAGGAAGTCTGGGTTGCAGTTGATCCCTGGCTTCTTCTACATGTTCATATTGTCCGAAGATGGGGACAGTGATGCCAGCGCTGATTGGGCACCGGGATCATGTGTCACAACACCACACGACAGCTTGGGGAGAGCGAGTGCCAACACACCTGGAACAGCAAGGGAGCTGATTATAGGCTTTATTATTTTATCGGGACTAAGTCAGGGGTATGAGAAGAATTTCTTTAAAAGTAAACCTTTAAGAACTCTAAAATTAATACATAAAGTTACATAGAAAACTCTTGGGTGACTCACCAAGACTTTAACTTCTTCTTTGTTTATGAAGAAAGTATAGTTTTCACACTTGCTTCATAAAACCACTAATTTAACCGTGGCTCGTATTTCAGACTTGCACCATCTTGGAACAGAAAAAAAACTGCAGCAGAACATAGGACCATGTGCACAATATCTGGTCCTCAGTACATCAGCCTCTGTTGACGGTGATTTTGAAAGCTTCTTCATAAAATTATAATGTAGCCAAGCAAAAAATATTTTCTGGTCCCTGGTCCAGTTGCCTTGTTGGTAGACCTATTGTCCAATGATTCTCCTCCTACCTGCCTTATGTCTCTTCTTATTAGTAGACTCGGCAAGACATCATGTGGTCCTCACACCACAATTATGATGTTGTGCCATGTCTACTAATCAGAAATGGTGCTGGAGATGCCGGCAGGCAGGAGGAGGATTGCTGGACTCTAGTCTCTAGTCAAAGATCTGCAACATTATCAGTGGAATTGCAATTCCAATTCTAACAATACAATATTTACTGGTAGCACAATTCCTTGAAGTAATAGCAAATCTTCACTTTAAGCCACTTGGCATTGGGATCAATAGCTCTTTAGTAAAAAATGACTTAATAAATTCTAATCAGATTATGAATTTTGTCTTGTACTGATGGGTCTGCACCGTCTCCGACTGAATCAGTTCATTATTACAAACGGTGGCAAGATAATGAACTCCTTTGTAGTGAAGGGGACTAAAAAGCAAAGTGACAAGACTGAATATTACAAAGGATGTGTCAGGGTTTTCTTTTTCCTATGAGAAGAAGGAAGACAGTTAAGAGCTCCGATTGTATCATTCTCTGTGAAATAATACATTGTATTTGGGCCCTGATCAACAACAGTAAGAATCAGTGAATTATATTTTGTGATTGATCTTCATATAAAAGTTACAATCAAAGTAAATGTTTGCAAATGGCGTCTTCTCAGGAAGAGAACAGGGTTGTTTGCCTCACCTTCTGGAAGTAGAAACCTTACAAATCAAAATCAACCCTTTAAAGAGCCTTGACACTTGACTTAGGACAGTGATCCCCAACCTTTCTGATCATAAGAGCTCCGAGAGGGACGCGAGCCACATTCAGCTCTGAGAGAGGGACGCGAGCCACATTCAGCTCTGAGAGGGACACGAGCCACATTCAGCTCTGAGAGAGGGACGCGAGCCACATTCAGCTCTGAGAGGGACGCGAGCCAAATTCAGCTCTGAGAGGGACGCGAGCCACATTCAGCTCTGAGAGAGGGTCACAAGCCACATTCAGCTCTGAGAGAGGGACGCGAGCCACGTTCAGCTCCGAGAGAGGGACGCGAGCCAAATTCAGCTCTGAGAGGGACGCGAGCCAAATTCAGCTCTGAGAGGGACGCGAGCCACATTCAGCTCTGAGAGAGGGACGCGAGCCACATTCAGCTCTGAGAGAGGGACGCGAGCCACATTCAGCTCTGAGAGGGACGCGAGCCACATTCAGCTCTGAGAGGGACGCGAGCCACATTCAGCTCTGAGAGAGGAACGCGAGCCACATTCAGCTCTGAGAGAGGAACGCGAGCCACATTCAGCTCTGAGAGAGGGACGCGAGCCACATTCAGCTCTGAGAGAGAAACGCGAGCCACATTCAGCTCTGAGAGAGGGATGCGAGCCACATTCAGCTCTGAGAGAGAAACGCGAGCCACATTCAGCTCTGAGAGAGGAACGCGAGCCACATTCAGCTCTGAGAGAGGGTCACAAGCCACATTCATCTCTGAGAGAGGGTCACAAGCCACATTCATCTCTGAGAGAGGGTCGCGAGCCATATCCAGCTCCTGCCCCACTCACAGTAGTGACACCCAGAGCCCCCATTACCGGTATGACAGCCAAAGCTTTTCCACTGAAATCACACCAAGGCATTATGCCAAACTCCAGGGTTTCCTACATTACCTCTTCAGATCTGCTCTACTGTATGGGGCTACACACAAAAGTCAGCATCTAGAGATCTGCTCTTAATAGGTGTTTCTACACTTGGTGCTAATGCACCAAGCTGGCAGACAGCCGCGAATCACACATCACGGGCCCGCGAGCCACATGTGGCTCTCGAGCTACAGGTTAGGGTCCCCTGACTTAGGCTATAAAGCCGAATAAAAACCTCCATTTGCAGACTGCAGTGTCGGGGTACTTGCCCCTCATCAGTGCAAAGTATGTGTGTTCTCTCTATTCTGTATGGTTATCTTCCTGTTGGGTCATTCAGACACCACCTTTCTAGCTCCAAAGCTACATTTTCGTAAGATTTTTTTTTTTGCGGCATTGGAGGCTACGTTACTATGTCCATCACTTTCTATTTTTCCCTTTATAGCAGATTGTCATGCCTAATAGAAGATACATTGTAGCTGACATGACAGGTGCATGAGGTTTGCAGACTTGCTGCGCATGAATGCACTGTCAGGATTGATTGAATCATATATACAGGCAGTGAAAATAATGTCCTGGCTTCCATAACTTAAGCTTTTTCACCTGTACCATGTTTCATAATGTCTGAAAGATGAACAGGATCCGCTTCTTAAAGGGAATATCGCATTTATTATTCATTTTGGTTACTTAGAATAAAGCTTGCTGAAAAAAAAACATACCATTTTTTAAAAAATATTTTTACTTTTAGAATGTTTTCACATGTTGGTGACATGTTTCTATTACACTTTTCCTCTGATTGTTGCATTCCCAGTTTTGGAAAACAAATACTGATGTAAAATACTGACCAAATATTGATCGTGTGAACGTGGCCTTAAAAACTTCCCAGGAGATTACCATAAGGCCCGGGGTCACACTTGCGAGTGTGATTCGAGTCTCTCGCATCAATACTTGGTGCTGCTGCCAGCACTCAGGACCGGAGTGTGCGACTGCATAGAAATACATACAACCGCACACTCTGGTCCCGAGTGCCGGCGGCATCACGCTCGCAAGTGCGACCCCGGCCTAATGAAGACAAACACACCCTTTTGGTGAAATCTATACAGACAGCAGAGAGCAAGGAAATGCTCAGCATATTGCAATTTATTATTATTATAGCGCCATTTATTTTATTTCCATGGCAAAAAAGGCAATAGGGAGTATATAAATACAGCCCCCACGCAAGAGATCAGGGAGATGCATATAAAGTCTCATTTACACCTCAGGTTTGTTTTCCATGTACAAGAAAAACGGACCTAGATTCACCATTGATTTTCATCAGCGTTTGGTACAAGTGTCATCGGCTTTTCTCGTACGTGAAAAAAAATAGTTTCTCCACCTTCTATGTAACAGTCTGAGAGAATCAAATGGCATCCAAGTCCGATTTTCCTCATGGACTTATGGATTTGCAATGGTGATTTTGATCTGAAACGCGGATCAAAATTTGACACGTTACCTCAATTTTGCACAGACCACTCAGTCCTTGAAAAGAAACAGACATGGTAATGACCCCATTCAATTTAAGCTTATGTTTCCACGATGAGCTTTTGGTGAGGTTTGATGTTGCAGATTTTTTACACCATTTCTGCACCTATTAAATAAATTAGGTTACCGTATTTTCCGGTGTATAAGACGACTGGGCGTATATGACGACCCCCAACTTTTCCAGTTAAAATATAAAATCTTCTCAAAAGTCGGGGGTTGTCTTATATGCCGGGTGTCGTCTTATAGGGTGGGTGCGGAGCAATCTGCGGTCGAAGTATATAGTGGGGGGGAGTGGTCCCAATGACGAGGTGAGGGAGCGCCTCACCAGGAAGGTGTAAGTGAAGCAAACTGTCAGCGTCTGGGATGCCAGGGGTATGCAAAAAAGAGAGAGAGCGGTGCTGTGCCTAGAAAAACACTCCTCTTTCACTCATCTGGCTCGCCCTTGTATCCTATTATCTCCTTCTCTGCCTCTGCTTCACTTACACCTTCCCGGTGAGGTGCCCCCTCACCTCGTCATTGGGGTCACTCCCCCCACAATAGGCGGTGACCGCAGATTACTCCGCACCTGCCCTATAAGACGACAACTGGTGTATAAGACGACACCCGACTTTTGAGAAGATTTTCAGGGGTTAAAAAGTAGTCTTATACGCCAGAAAATACAGTATTTATGTTTTTTTACATGCGTTTTTATTGTGTTTTTGTGTCTCTTGCTGTGTGTCCTGTTTTAGAATCAGAATTCTAAATAAAGCTCTTTGTTTTTGATACTTCCTGATATTTGGCTTCAAAAAAACTTTATTGATATAGTCATGTGCGGATTACATGTGTTTTTTTTTTGTACTGCAAAAGCATTTGCGTTTTTTACCTCCAGATTTCCCGCATCTAATACAAAGTCTATGGGATATTTCTGCACATTTTAGCGTACCTGCAAGATAAATAGACATGTTGCCGGTTTGAAACTTGCTCCCCAGATCAGGCAGGAGATTTCTATAACTCCCATCCACTTTGCTGAAACTGGAAGACGCTGCGTTTCTGACCCAGAGAAAATACGCAGCGTCAAAAACTTATGATGTTTACTCTGCTTTACTCTTGGATTTGCTATAAAACATATTTTTGAAATGGTTAAAAAAAAACAGATTATTTCTTAATGTTGGTGAAATTACTGAAGTTCTGCAGATGCCAATTATAAATATTCATAAGCATTTTCCTAACCGGTGTGAATTGCTGTTTATGCACAATAAATTTGTGTTTGTAACTAATTAAGGCGAAATGACCCACAATTAGTCACCTTCAGTTTTGATATGCATTAAAATAAATAATTTATTGGGCAGAGAAAACGATTTCGCCTTTTTTAATTTGAAACACAAAATCCAATTAACTGATGTAATGTCGGCTAACGAGGAGCTGCCATAAGAAAATGAACTCCACATCTGTAATGAATCTATCTGCTGATGATCGAAAAATCACCTGTTGGCACTGGAGAAGTCACCGAGTTGTCCTCCCCAGAGGCGTCTCATAATGTTTTATGCTGCTTTTCTGACTTTAGTAATTCTTAGAAAGCTGGTGGCAATTTCTATCATGATCGGCATCATCACCCACTGGACAAGACTCCTGAGGGACAGATTTGGTGATCAATGCCTCAATACTAAAGTACTCGTGTGGCAATTCTTATCATGGAGGTTTGTCATTCAGGGGTCTAGTAAAGTTGAGTAATGCCACGTTCACACTATTAGTATTTGGTGAGTTTTTTACCTCAGTATTTGTGAGCCAAAATCAGGAGTGGGTGATAAATACAGACGTAGTGATGTGTTTCTATTAGGCCGCGAGATACGGCCGAGTCTTGCATATGAAAACCCAGCTCTGGCGCCGGCACTCCGGAGCGGAGGGGGCAGCTTCATGTATTGCTGTGCGGCTGCTCGCTCCGCTCCGGAGTGCCGGCGCCAGAGCTGGGTTTTGACCTGCGAGACTCGGCCGTATCTCGCGTATGTGTGATCTCGGCCTTATACTTTTCCTCTGATTGTTCCCCTCCTGATTTTGTCTTATAAATACTGAGGTAAAATACTGAATGTGTGAACATGGCCTACCACTGACAACCACGCGACAGCTATAACTTCCAGTATATTGGCAATCAGAAAACTATTCCAAAGGCAGTTCTAAATAAAAATGGCTGAACAATATAGAAAGTCTTTTGTACTAGAAGACCAAAGTATTGGTGCTAAGTGTGATCTGACCAGCCACCAATGTTTTGTTTTTTGTTTTTCTTTTACTTACAATTACCAAAGGCTTTCTTCTTAGGCTATGGTCACACTAGCAGTATTTGATCAATATCCTACCTTAGTATTTCTAAGCCAAAATCAGGAGTGGAACAATCAGAGGAAAAGAATAATAGAAATACATTACCACTTCTGGATTTTTCACTCATTTCCATTTTTTTGGAGTGTTTTTTGACCCTAGAAAGCAGTGCAAAAACTCTGAAAGAAATGTTTTTGCTTCCTTTTTGGTGAATAAACCTAACTTTATGAAACATGTACTGTAGAAAAATCACACATAAGACGCCAAAAAAGCACCAAAAAAATATAGCTGCGTTTTGAGCATATTGTTTTTACTATCAAGAGAGCAGGTCTTGTCTGCAGAAAAAAAAAACGATGCAAAAAAGGAGCATGTGAACATAACCTTAAGGCCAACGTCACACCTAACTTATAAAAATACGGTCCATTTTTTACGGCCGAGATACGCAGAAATGATCCTGAACAGTGATCCGTATCCATATGTCATCCATATGCAATGCGAGGATGCGATTTTTTTCTTAAAAAATGATCCGTGTGACATCTGTATGGCATCCGTATGACGAGATTTTCTCGCCGGCTTGCAAAATGGACATATAATGGATCCATGGGCTCAAATATTCGTGAAAACACATACACAGTCTATATTAAATACAGTATATATGTCAGTGAGACACACATATATGTATATATCTTTATATTTCATAGAGAATTAGGTAGCAGAATAGCCGATAATTCAATTATTGGGTTCTGTATAATCATTACTGAACCCGACAGGATATGACACATGGTTTACATACAGTAAAGATACAGATAAATCCAACGTTCTGGTTGGAGCGGATACAATATACATGTCCGTAAACACTTTTAGACATCTGTGATGTAGCAGCATTTTTGCACTTGTTTTATTGCCACAAAATCCAGACTTTTTGCAATTATGCTATATAGTTTTGTGACTAAAGGGGTTGTCCATTCTATGTTGCTGCAGACTTCTGAATCCTCAAAGGCCACGAATCGCACGCTGTCAGGATTCTCCATTGACGGTGTCAAATATGTGATTTGCATAGTTCTTGACACATTCCAACTAGACAGGCATGGCCTACAATACATGTACAAGTTAATTGATCGAGGCCAAGCATGTCTAGTCGGCATGTGATCGTGTTTTTACAAATAACATACTTGTGGTCACATGACCACCCACTCTTGCTGGAGAATCCTGACAGCACGCTGCGTGAATCAAGAAGTCTGCAACCCCTTTGTAAGTGTTGTCCGGGCTTGGGGCTCAAGGCACCCTATAAGACTACAGATTTGTGAATCCTCACAGCATGCCCACTGCGTGCTTCCACTGCGTTCTGCCAGGAATCTCTGGTGCTGAGAGCGAACCTGTGGTCACATGTATGTTATTGGCATACATGTAGTCACATGCTGACTAGACGTACGTGGCCTTGCTCAATACAAGTAGATTAAGTGAGGCCAGACACTTCTAGTCGGAATGTGACCAGAAGTATGCAAATCCCATACTTGTAGTCAGATGACAGACCTCTTCCCGCACTGACACCGGAGAATCTTGACAGTGTACGCAGGGAGGATTAACATGTTTGCAGTCACATAGAATGAGCCCCAACCCCTTTAACCCCTTTACCCCCAAGGGTGGTTTGCACGTTAATGACCGGGCCAATTTTTACAATTCTGACCACTGTCCCTTTGTGAGGTTATAACTCTGGAACGCTTCAACGGATCCCAGTGATTCTGACATTGTTTTCTCGTGACATATTGTACTTCATGACAATGGTAAAAATTCTTTGATAGTACCTGCGTTTATTTGTGAAAAAAACGGAAATTTGGTGAAAATTATGAAAATTTCGCAATTTTCCAACTTTGAATTTTTATGCAATTAAATCACAGAGATATGTCACACAAAATACTTAATAAGTAACATTTCCCACATGTCTACTTTACATCAGCACAATTTTGGAACCAAAATTTTTTTTTGTTAGGGAGTTATAAGGGTTAAAAGTTGACCAGCAATTTCTCATTTTTACAACACCATTTTTTTTTAGGGACCACATCTCATTTGAAGTCATTTTGAGGGGTCTATATGATAGAAAATAACAAAGTGTGACACCATTCTAAAAACTACACCCCTCAAGGTGCTCAAAACCATATTCAAGAAGTTTATTAACCCTTCTGGTGCTTCACAGGACTTTTTTGAATGTTTAAATAAAAATTAACATTTAACTTTTTTTCACAAAAAATTTAATTCAGCTCCAATTTGTTTTATTTTACCAAGGGTAACAGGAGAAAATGGACCCCAAACATTGTTGTACAATTTGTCCTGAGTACGACAATACCCCACATGTGGGGTTAAAGCACTGTTTGGGCGCATGGCAGAGCTTGGAAGCGAAGGAGCGCCATTTGACTTTTCAATGCAAAATTGACAGGAATTGAGATGGGACGCCATGTTGCGTTTGGGGAGCCACTGATGTGCCTAAACATTGAAACCCCCCACAAGTGACACCATTTTGGAAAGTAGACCCCCTAAGGAACTTATCTAGAGGTGTGGTGAGCACTTTGACCCACCAAGTGCTTCACAGAAGTTTATAATGTAGAACCGTAAAAATAAAAAATCATATTTTTTCACAAAAATTAATTTTCCGCCCCCAATTTTTCATTTTCCCAAGGGTAAGAGAAGAAATTGGACCCCAAAAGTTGTTGTACAATTTGTCCTGAGTACGCTGATACCCCACATGTGGGGGTAAACCACTGTTTGGGCGGATGGGAGAGCTCGGAAGGGAAGGAGCGCTGTTTGACTTTTCAATGCAAAATTGACAGGAATTGAGATGGGATGCCATGTTGCGTTTGGAGAGCCCCTGATGTGCCTAAACATTGAAACCCCCACAAGTGACACCATTTTGGAAAGTAGACCCCCTAAGGAACTTATCTAGAGGTGTGGTGAGCACTTTGACCCACCAAGTGCTTCACAGAAGTTTATAATGTAGAACCGTAAAAACAAAAAATCATATTTTTTCACAAAAATTATCTTTTCGCCCCCAATTTTTTATTTTCCCAAGGGTAAGAGAAGAAATTGGACCCTAAAATTTGTTGTACAATTTGTCCTGAGTACGCTGATACCCCATCTGTGCGGGTAAACCACTGTTTGGGCGGATGGGAGAGCTCGGAAGGGAAGGAGCGCCGTTTGACTTTTCAATGCAAAATTGACAGGAATTGAGATGGGACGCCATGTTGCGTTTGGAGAGCCACTGATGTGCCTAAACATTGAAACCCCCCACAAGTGACACCATTTTGGAAAGTAGACCCCCTAAGCAACTTATCTAGAGGTGTGGTGAGCACTTTTACCCACCAAGTGCTTCACAGAAGTTTATAATGTAGAACCGTAAAAATAACAAATCATATTTTTTCACAAAAATTATCTTTTCGCCCCCAATTTTTTATTTTCCCAAGGGTAAGAGAAGAAATTGGACCCTAAAATTTGTTGTACAATTTGTCCTGAGTACGCTGATACCCCATCTGTGCGGGTAAACCACTGTTTGGGCGGATGGGAGAGCTCGGAAGGGAAGGAGCGCCGTTTGACTTTTCAATGCAAAATTGACAGGAATTGAGATGGGACGCCATGTTGCGTTTGGAGAGCCACTGATGTGCCTAAACATTGAAACCCCCCACAAGTGACACCATTTTGGAAAGTAGACCCCCTAAGCAACTTATCTAGAGGTGTGGTGAGCACTTTTACCCACCAAGTGCTTCACAGAAGTTTATAATGCAGAGCCGTAAAAATAAAACAAAAAATTTTTCCCACAAAAATTATTTTTTTAGCCCCCAGTTTTGTATTTTCCCGAGGGTAACAGGAGAAAGTGGACCCCAAAATTTGTTGCCCAATTTGTCCTGAGTGCGATGATACACCATATGTGGGGGGAACCACTGTTTGGGTGCATGGGAGGGTTCGGAAGGGAAGGAGTGCCATTTGAATGCAGACTTAGATGGAATGGTCTGCAGGTGTCACATTGCGTTTGCAGAGCCCCTAATGGTCACATTGCGTTTGCAGAGCCCCTAATGTACCTAAACAGTAGAAACCCCCCAAATGTGACACCATTTTGGAAAGTAGACCCCCTAAGGAACTTATCTACATGTGTCGTGAGCACTTTGACCCACCAAGGGCTTCACAGAAGTTTATAATGGAGAGCCGTAAAAATAAAACAAAAATTTTTTCCCACAAAAATTATTTTTTAGCCCCCAGTTTTGTATTTTCCCGAGGGTAACAGGAGAAATTGGACCCCAAAATTTGTTGTCCAATTTGTCCTGAGTGCGCTGATACCCCATATGTGGGGGGGAACCACTGTTTGGGCGCATGGGAGGGCTCGGAAGGGAAGGAGCTCCATTTGGAATGCAGGCATAGATGGAATGGTCTGCAGGTGTCACATTGCAGTTGCAGAACCCCTAATGTACCGAAACAGTAGAAACCCCCCACAAGTGACACCATTTTGGATACTAGACCCCCTAAGGAACTCATCTAGATGTGTTGTGAGAGCTTTGAACCCCCAAGTGTTTCACTACAGTTTGTAACGCAGAGCCGTGAAAATTGAAAAAAAAATCTTTCCCCCAAAAATTATTTTTTAGTCCCCAGTTTTGTATTTTCCCAAGGGTAAGAGGAGAAATTTGACCCCAAAAGTTGTTGTCCAATTTGTCCTGAGTACGCTGATACCCCATATGTTGGGGGGAACCACCGTTTGGGCGCATGGGAGGGCTCGGAAGGGAAGGAGTGCCATTTGGAATGCAGACTTAGATGGAATGGTCTGCAGGCGTCACATTGCGTTTGCAGAACCCCTAATGTACCTAAACAGTAGAAACCCCCCACAAGTGACACCATTTTGGATACTAGACCCCCTAAGGAACTCATCTAGATGTGTTGTGAGAGCTTTGAACCCCCAAGTGTTTCACTACAGTTTGTAACGCAGAGCCGTGAAAATTGAAAAAAAAATCTTTCCCCCAAAAATTATTTTTTAGTCCCCAGTTTTGTATTTTCCCAAGGGTAAGAGGAGAAATTTGACCCCAAAAGTTGTTGTCCAATTTGTCCTGAGTACGCTGATACCCCATATGTTGGGGGGAACCACCGTTTGGGCGCATGGGAGGGCTCGGAAGGGAAGGAGTGCCATTTGGAATGCAGACTTAGATGGAATGGTCTGCAGGCGTCACATTGCGTTTGCAGAACCCCTAATGTACCTAAACAGTAGAAATCCCCCACAAGTGACCCCATATTGTAAACTAGACCCCCCATGGAACTTATCTAGATGTGTTGTGAGAACTTTGAACCCCCAAGTGTTTCAATACAGTTTATAACGCAGAGCCGTGAAAATAAAAAATCTTTTTTTTTTCCCACAAAAATTATTTTTTATCCCCCAGTTTTGTATTTTCCCAAGGGTAACAGGAGAAATTGAACCCCAAAAGTTGTTGTCCTATTTGTCCTGAGTACACTGATACCCCATATGTTGGGGTAAACCCCTGTTTGGGCACACGGGAGAGCTCGGAAGGGAAGGAGCACTGTTTTACTTTTTCAACGCAGAATTGGCTGGAATTGAGATTGGACGCCATGTCGCATTTGGAGAGCCCCGGATGTGCCTAAACAGTGGAAACCCCCCAATTATAAATGAAACCCTAATCCAAACGCACCCCTAACCCTAATCCCAACTGTAACCCTAACCACACCGCTAACCCTGACACACCCCTAACCCTAATCCCAACCCTATTCCCAACTGTAAATGTAATCTAAACCCTAACCGTAACTTTAGCCCCAACCCTAACTGTAGCCTTAACCCTAGCCCTAACCCTAGCCCTAACCCTAGCCCTAGCCCTAACCCTAGCCCTAGCCCTAGCCCTAACCCTAGCCCTAACCATAGCCCTAACCCTAACCCTAGCCCTAATGGAAAAATGGAAATAAATACATTTTTTTTAATTTTTCCCTAACTAAGGGGGTGATGAAGGGGGGTTTGATTTACTTTTATAGCTGGTTTTTTAGCGGATTTTTATGATTGGCAGCCGTCACACACTGAAAGACGCTTTTTATTGCAAAAAATGTTTTTTGCGTTACCACATTTTGAGAGCTATAATTTTTCCATATTTTGGTTCACAGAGTCATGTGAGGTCTTGTTTTTTGCGGGACGAGTTGACGTTTTTATTGGTAACATTTTCTGGCACGTTACATTTTTTGATCGCTTTTTATTCCGATTTTTGTGAGGCAGAATGACCAAAAACCAGCTATTCATGAATTTCTTTTGGTGGAGGCGTTTATACCGTTCCGCGTTTGGTAAAATTGATAAAGCAGTTTTATTCTTCGGGTCAGTACGATTACAGCGACACCTCATTTATATCATTTTTTTATGTTTTGGCGCTTTTATACGATAAAAACTATTTTATAGAAAAAATAATTATTTTTGCATCGCTTTATTCTCAGGACTATAACTTTTTTTTTTTTTTGCTGATGATGCTGTATGGCAGCTTGTTTTTTGCGGGACAAGATGACGCTTTCAGCGGTATCATGGTTATTTATATCTGTCTTTTTGATCGCGTGTTATTCCACTTTTTGTTCGGCGGTATGATAATAAAGCGTTGTTTTTTGCCTCGTTTTTTTTTTTTTTTTCTTACGGTGTTTACTGAAGGGGTTAACTAGTGGGCCAGTTGTATAGGTCGGGCCGTTACGGACACAGCGATACTAAATATGTGTACTTTTATTGGTTTTTTTTTTTATTTAGATAAAGAAATGTATTTAGGGGAATAATATATATATATTTTTTTTTCATTATTTAGGAATATTTTTTTTTATATTTTCTTTACACATTTTGAAAATTTTTTTTTAACTTTTTTACATTGTCCCAGGGGGGGACATCACAGATCAGTGATCTGACAGTGTGCACAGCACTCTGTCAGATCACCGATCTGAGAGCAATGCAGGCTGCTTCACAGTGCCTGCTCTAAGCAGGCTCTGTGAAGCCACCTCCCTCCCTGCAGGACCCGGATCCGCGGCCATCTTGGATCCGGGCCTGGAACAAGCAGGGAGGGAGGTAAGACCCTCGCAGCAACGCGATCACATCGCGTTGCTGCGGGGGGCTCAGGGAAGCCCGCATGGAGCCCCCTCCCTGCGCGATGCTTCCCTGCACCGCCGGCACATCGCGATCATGTTTGATCACGGTGTGCCGGGGGTTAATGTGCTGGGAGCGGTCCGTGACTGCTCCTGGCACATAGTGCCGGATGTCAGCTGCGATAGGCAGCTGACACCCGGCCGCGATCGGCCGCACTTCCCCCGTGAGCGCCGCCGATCGCGCTGGACGTAGTATCCCGTCCGTGGTCATGGGGGCCCACCCCACCTCGACGGGATAGTACGACCGATGTCAGAAAGGGGTTAAGTTTTGTTTCGTAGAGCCACTGAAGGTCCAGATGTTATTATGACGATAAATGAACGGTAAGGGGTTTTCTTTATAGGAAACTTCCTTTCTGTTTTCTCCGGTCTCTTTCTATCCTTATTCATATAATATTATAAGACGCATATTTTAAAAATAAAAATATAAATGATTACTGTACATAAATATTTAAGCAAAACAAGACAAACTTTGTAAACTTTCCTAAAATTAGCCACTTAATATTTGGATCTTCTGTTGGGAGAAGCCAGTAAGTTAAATTTCAGAAATGGTAAATGAATTATTAAGTACATTTGTGGGCAATTAAAAAGCATGTGGATATGTGAATGACTGCTATTCCCAATACACAGCCCTTTTAGGATTTTCCAAATTTAAGATTCTAAAGCAGACAAATTGTATCAGATGGGATCATATTGAAGTCAGTAATGGAAAAATCAAAAACCGCAAAAAGTAAAAAAGTAAGCAATGTTTTTTTGTCAGGGAGAACCATTAACTGTATATTTAAATAGGTTTTATAGTGATGAACGTTGGTTACTTCAAGGACTGGAGGTCCAGGTGTGATTATAGTGTTCAGGCAAAAAGGCAATCCCTCCATGCGTTGCGGCTGTTGAACAGACATGCAGCCGCGGGGAAATATTTTTCGAGCATGATGAAGTCACTCGGTTAGCACCAGATCATGCTTGGATGATGCCTTATTCGCTCATCACTATTGCAGATCTCACAGGTATCAAAGAAACTCCAAAGAGTTAATTTAAAAATGTGAAATCTGTTCATGTCTGATCCATTTTTATTTTTTGCAGGATCCACACTATGCTGTGCACATTACAGAGCCCTCTGACCTTCACGTAACCCGCCCCTAAAGACAGTACGTTATTAGAACCCAGAAAATACTGATCCGTTGAGTACAATCAAAATAAATTATAACAGATAAGGACAGTATTTTAAGTATTTTTAGTTTCTATTAATAAAAAATATGTAATAAAGTTGTGATTTAAAGGGATTTGCCAGGCACATATATCACTAAAGCATTGTAAAGCCTATCGTAAATTAAGACTTTCATAGTCTACTTGTAAATTGTCTCTTCAGAGAGGAGGAATAGAACTCTAGCACTACCTATAGGAAGTAGCAATCTTAAAATTCAATGTTGACCCTTAACGAGCCTTGTCACATGACTTGGGATCAAAGAGAAACCAGAATCTCAGTTTGCAGACACGGTATTTCGGGGTGCTGCCCCTCATCAGTGCAAACAAAGGGTGAGATCTGGTCTGGCTGTGTGAGAGGCATGTGAACGGGATTCAAGGAGTAACGTTTCTCCTTAGGTAATTTCCTTGTAACAATTCTGCATTGTCCCTAGGCTATTACATGTGGTGATTTGTCCTCCAGCTCCTTACTTCCTGCCATAGTCCTTACAGACCACTGGCATCCTCAGTGATTGTGTGTGTATCCGAAAGGGGGATGTGTGCAGGAAAAATCGAGAGCACTTTGTAGACTCCTCACAGAACATGTAATCTTATCAGCTAGTGACTTTAGCCAGAAGGATGGTGCTGGGCAATACAGAATGCTACATTACATGAGAATACATGAATGTATTGTCTGAATTATTACTCTTCTACAGTACACTCAGCCATCGTCATCACCTGTAACATTACTGATTGCAGTACATACTGAATAAAGTGGGAGGAATGTTAGGAAGAAGAAATTGTGTGCAGCAAATTATCCATCTTGAGACTATATAGGAGTCTCTAGATGGTGCTTTGTTGGTGGCATGGGCAGGCACAGAGGGTGAGAGTGAA
Source organism: Ranitomeya imitator (assembly GCF_032444005.1). NCBI lineage: Eukaryota > Metazoa > Chordata > Amphibia > Anura > Dendrobatidae > Ranitomeya > Ranitomeya imitator. Next base: position 86,815,042 of record NC_091282.1, read on the forward strand.
TAACCTGTTCTACAAATACAGATGGAAAAAAGTTCAGAACAATATTGATCCTCAAGATTGATTGCAAAAAACTGAAGAGGGGCAAAAAAAAGAAAGTAAAGCTAACAGTGGGGTATATGGGGAATCATTACAGGTACAACCATATTGTGTTTTTTTATGTGCATGGAAACGTCCCTTAATATTTAGGAACATTCAAATGAGGAAATGTTAAGAATGAAGTTAAGAGAAAGACTTACGAGAATATATTGCACAATATACTTTATAGGTCCTCTATTAACAATAACACTCTGGAACAACATAAATCTGTTTTAGAGACACTAGTGATAATTAAATGGAAAATGTCAGGAGCTTCAGGCTGCCTGAACCACTGGTAAAATGTAGTGCATGCAGGCTCGCTTATTACCTACAACTATGATTTATTCCAAAGCACTGCAACTGCTTTTTCAAGGAAAACATAATGTACGCTGCCTTAAAAAGAAGAAGAATCCGGGCTCGGGAAGACATTTAAGCACAAACACAAACAGGGAAAGACCTGTCACTTTGGGCAAGGTAGATGGCAAGGATGGAGTGACCCAGCGGACTCCCCATCCTAGGGACTATTCTCCCCATGCACAGACACCCATCCATGTGCTCAGACTATTCCAATAATTCCAATTGAAAACTCGTTATGCTTTTGGAAAACTTTCATACTTAATCTTAGGAAAAGCTCTCAAAATGATCTGTTAATGAGAATGAGTTAATGCAAACTAATACTAGACCTAGCTGGTACCTTTGGTCCATATGAGACAATGCTTTTATAAAACCTGTGCTACTTAATGGATATGTTCAAGATTTTGCTTTGGAGCTCCAAACTTCAAAGTTACTCCACCGCTAGCTGGCCACTTGTATTTGGCCTACTAATTAGCAGACAGCATATCTACAAAATGATTGATTAGAATATGTTCACACGTAGCAGATACACATTGAGTTTTACTTCCGGTAGCAGTATTGTGGATCATGGAAATTCTCCATGATAAAAACTGTGCAGAATCATTGCAGGAATATACCTGCATTACGGCTTATAAATAATAGTTTTTCACACCAAAATTCACCCTTTGCAGCAATGCTCATGAGTGGGAGTATGGTTTCCTTCACCATGGAGAAGGGTTCTGTTTTTGTTTTGTCCAATTAACTCTATTATATTATACTAGATGGTGTCCCGATTCTAACGCATCGGGTATTCTAGAATATGCATGTCCACGTAGTATATTGCCCAGCCACGTAGTATATTGCCCAGTCACATAGTATATTGCCCAGCCATGTAGTATACAGCACAGAGCCACATAGTATATTGCCAGTCACGTAGTATATTGCCCAGCTACGTAGTATACAGCACAGAGCCACGTAGTATATTGCCCAGTCACGTAGTATATTGCCCAGCCACATAGTATATTGCCCAGCCACGTAGTATATTGCCCAGCCATGTAGTATACAGCACAGAGCCACATAGTATATTGCCCAGTCACGTAGTATCTTGCCCAGCTACGTAGTATACAGCACAGAGCCACGTAGTATATTGCCCAGTCACGTAGTATATTGCCCAGCCACGTAGTATATTGCCCAGCCACGTAGTATATTGCCCAGTCATGTAGTATATTGCCCAGCCGCGTAGTATATTGCCCAGCCACATAGTATATTGCCCAGCCACATAGTATATTGCCCAGCCACGTAGTATATTGCCCAGCCATGTAGTATACAGCACAGAGCCACATAGTATATTGCCCAGTCACATAGTATCTTGCCCAGCTACATAGTATACAGCACAGAGCCACGTAGTATATTGCCCAGTCACGTAGTATATTGCCCAGCCACATAGTATATTGCACAGCCATGTAGTATATTGCCCAGTCACATAGTATATTGCCCAGTAATGTAGTATGTTGCCCAGCCACGTAGTATATTGCCCAGCCACGTAGTATATTGCCCAGTCACATAGTATATTGCCCAGTAATGTAGTATGTTGCCCAGCCACGTAGTATATTGCCCAGCCACGTAGTATATTGCCCAGTCACGTAGTATATTGCCCAGTCATGTATATTGTCCAGCCACGTAGTATATTGCCCAGTCACATAGTATTTTGCCCAGTCACGTAGTATATTGCCCAGCCACATAGTATATTGCCCAGCCACGTAGTATATTGCCCAGCCATGTAGTATACAGCACAGAGCCAAATAGTATATTGCCCAGTCACGTAGTATCTTGCCCAGCTACGTAGTATACAGCACAGAGCCACGTAGTATATTGCCCAGTCACGTAGTATATTGCCCAGCCAGGTAGTATATTGCCCAGCCACGTAGTATATTGCCCAGTCATGTATATTGCCCAGCCGCGTAGTATATTGCCCAGTGACGTAGTATATTGCCCAGTCACATAGTATATTGCCCAGTCACGTAGTATATTGCCCAGGCACGTAGTATATTGCCCAGTCACGTAGTATATTGCCCAGTCACATAGTGTATTGCCCAGCCCACGTAGTATATTGCCCAGTCACGTAGTATATTGCCCAGTCACATAGTATATTGCCCAGTCACATAGTATATTGCCCAGTCACGTAGTATATTGCCCAGTCACGTAGTATATTGCCCAGTCACGTAGTATATTGCCCAGTCACATAGTGTATTGCCCAGCCCACGTAGTATATTGCACAGCCATGTAGTATTTTGCCCAGTCACGTAGTATATTGCCCAGTCACGTAGTGTATTGCCCAGTCACATAGTATATTGCCCAGTAATGTATGTTGCCCAGCCACGTAGTATATTGCCCAGTCACATAGTATATTGCCCAGTAATGTAGTATGTTGCCCAGCCACGTAGTATATTGCCCAGCCACGTAGTATATTGCCCAGTCACGTAGTATATTGCCCAGTTTCTATATTGTCCAGCCACGTAGTATATTGCCCAGCTACGTAGTATATTGCCCAGCCACGTAGTATATTGCCCAGTCACATAGTATTTTGCCCAGTCACGTAGTATATTGCCCAGTCACGTAGTATATTGCCCAGCCACGTAGTATATTGCCCAGTCACGTAGTATATTGCCCAGTCACGTTGTATATTGTCCAGCCACGTAGTATATTGCCCAGCTACGTAGTATATTGCCCAGTCACATAGTAGATTGCCCAGTGATATAATATATTGCCCAGTGACGTAGTATATTGCCCAGCCACGTAGTATATTGCCCAGTCACGTAGTATATTGCCCAGCCACGTAGTATATTGCCCAGTCACGTATGTAACAGGTTAAAAAATAAAAAATAAACATACTCACCTTCTGAAGGGCCCTTGTAGTCCTGTCGCCTGTGTGCGGTGCACGCGGCAGCTTCCGGTCCCAGGGTTGGTATGAGCGCAGGACCTGTGATGACGTCGCGGACAAATGACCATGACGTCATGGCCGGTCCTTCTTGCATAGCATCCTTACCACCGGAACCTGCCGCTTGCACTGCCGAGGACAGGACGACACGTCGGAGGGTAAGAATAACGTATTTTTTTTATTATTATTATTTGTAACAATAGATCTTTTTACTATTGATGCTGCATACGCATCATCAATAGTAAAAAGTTGGTCACACAGGGTTAATAGCTGTGTAACCGGAGTGCGTTACGCCGCGCTCTGGTAACGCTGGCATTAACCCTGTGTGAGGGCTGACTGGAGGGGAGTACGGAGCGGGCACTGAGTGCGGGGAGGAAGGAGCAGCCATGTTGCCACCGGACTGCGCCCGTCGCTGATTGGTCATGGCAATGGTCGTGGGCGTTTTGCCACGACCAATCAGCGACTTGAATTCCATGATAGACAGAGGCCGCGACCAATAAATATCCGTGACAGAAAGACAGAAGGACAGACAGAAAGACGGAAGTGACCCTTAGACAATTATATAGTAGATATAACTCTATTTATATATGATGTAATGTAATGATCATGTCTCCCAAAGATCTAAAAAATATGCAGCCTATCACTCATCATTTAAAGGGAATCTGTCAGTAGTTTTTTGGTGTTTAATCTGAGGATATCATGATGTAAGGGAAGAAATCCTGATTGCAGTGATGTGTCACTTATTAGGCTGTGTGTTGTTTCAATAAAATCAGTGTTTTGTCAGCAGTAGATTATCACTAGATGTCTCGTGTCATGTAGTCCTCCTGCTTTGTGTAACCCTGCCTGTACCTCGGATTAGCAGTTTTCTTTTAATTACCAAGAAACCCCAAATAGGAATATGGTATAAGCACAAAACTCATTAAGCAATATCTTACATAAAAACCCCAGCAAGCTTAAGTGAAGCAAAAAAATGAGACAGAATGCCGAGTTGCATGCAAAGAACACCATACCTACTGTGAAGCATGGGCGTGGCAAAGTCATGCTTTGGGGCTGTTTCTCTGCAAAAGGACCACCAACAAAGGATATATTACAAAATATTAAGATGAACTTTTGTTAATGACCAAATACTTGTTTTCCACCATATTTTGCAAAGTAAATCTTGCCAAATGAAACGAGGTGATTTTATGGATATGTTTTCTCATTTTGACTCTCACAGCTGTGGTCTTCCTATGATGTCAATTACAGGCCTCTCTCATCTTTTTAAATGGGAGAACTTGCACAATTGGTGGCTGACTAAATACTTTTTCCCACTGTATATCAAAACTGCAGCAAGCATGCTCCTACCTAATGCTGCTTTTAAAAATCATAGTAAAACCTGCTGACAGATTCTGGATGGCATGTGGACCTGGGGATGCTGGACTGCTCCCTATATAGTTGAGTTTGTTTTGTATAGCGCGCAGAACATGGACCTGGATAAGCTTGATTGCACATTGATAATCATGCCATAGGGCAGTTTGCTAGAATAGCATAGCCCAATGAGCTGGGTTTGTACCACTTAGTATTCAAATAATACTACCGCATGATGGCTAAAAAGTACCCCATACTGTCCACATAGCCATATATTATAGTGCCGTGCAGGAGACTATAAGTTAAGAACTGAGCAGATCTGTCTATTTTTGGGCTCACCCCACGGTGTGATTGAGCCTCTGCAGACTACGGGGACTGACACAAGAGCAGAGTGATTTTCTCCATTCTCACGTAGCTCCTTGGTGTCTCTTAAGAAAATGAAGGTGGGGGGTCAGGACATCTGCCCAAATTTGTTGTCCTTATTTATACTTTTTAAATTGTGGTCATATTTGGCTAATCTGTTAGTGTTGCCTTCTCTGTGTCAGCCGTTCTTATCAGTTCTTCATGACTTTGGCTGTGTTAGGATATTTTTCAGGAGAGTCTACAATATATCACTTGGTAATAATGTAATGGATCCCACCAGATTACAGAATGTACTGTAACACTATGCCCACAACACTCTGCTCAGTATCTCGTATTGTTCCGTGCCTGGTACAAATGAAATAGTTCGACTCTAGAGGCTCCAGTCCAAAGAACGAACCTTGAACAATCTAAAAGTTAAACTTTCTTAAGTTTTTTTTAGAAGTATAAAGTGCCCTGAAAACTTATTCATACTTCGTGAACTTTTCCACATTTTTCACTTTTTACATCCGCAAACTTAGATGTATGTTATCGGGATTTGATGTGATATACCAACACAAAATAGCAAGTATTTGCGAAATGTAAAGGACATGATACATGGTTTTCTAAATACTTAAAGAATATAATCTGAAAATTGTGACATTAGTTTGTGTTCAGCCCCCTGATTCAATACTTTGTAGGACCACCTGTTAAAATGACTGCTGCAGGTCTTTTGGGGTATGTCTCTTCCGGCTTTGCTCATCTAGAGGTGACTTTTGCCCGTTCTTTTTTGTAAACTAGCTCTAGCTCAGTGAGATCAGATGGAGGCATCTCTGAACAGTAATTTTCAAGTCTTGCACAGATTCACAATGAAATTTAGGTCTGGACTGTGAGAGGGCCATTCACTTACATGAATATGCGTTTATCTAAACCATTCTATTGTAGTTGTGGATACAAGCCCAAAAAGTTCTACCTTAGTCTCATTTTACCAGAGCACATTCTTCCACATGCTGTGTCCCCTACCTGGCTTTTTGAAAAAACTGCCAACTGGACTTCCTATGTTTTGCTTTCAAAAATGTCTTTCTTCTTGCCATTCTTTCATACAGGCCAGATTTATGGGGTACATGACTTTTAGTTGTCCTGTGGACAGATACTTCCACCTGAGCTGTGGATCTCTGCAGCTCCTCCAGAGTGACCATGGGCTGCTTCTCTAATTAGCGCTCTCCTTGCTTGGGATGTCAGTTTAGGTGGACATCCATGTCTTGGTCACTTTGCAGTTCTGCCATACTCCTTCCATTTTTAGATGATGGATTGAACCGTGCTCCTAGAAATGTTCAGAGCTTGGGCTTTTTTTTATAACCTAACCCTGCTTTACTCTTCTCCACAACTTTATAACTGGCCTGTCTGATTTGCTCCTTTGTTTTCATGATGCTGTTTGGTCCCTAATGTTCTCAAACAAATCTCTGAGGCCTTCACAGAACAGTTGTAGTTATACTGAGAATAAATTACACACAGGTGGACTCCATTTACTAATTATATGACTTATAGAGGCAATTGGTCACTCAGGGTATTATTTAGAGGCATCAGACTACAGGGGGCTGAATACAAATGCACTTCAGAATTTTCAGATTTATATTTTTAAAATTATTATAAAACCATATATCATTTCTTTTACGCTTCAAAAATAGTTTTTACTTTCTGTTGTATGAAGCAGTGACCCAAGAAAGTTCAACATAAATGTCTTTATTTTCAAACTCACAAAATCCAGAACTTTTATCCTCTGATTTGCAGCTGGAACGTCCGTACCAGTCAGTTGGGTGACTGCACCACCATATCACTCTTGGGTAGATCAGTGCCTTTCTCTGGCTCTGGCCTGTGTTCAACCTGACACAGACCTGTCTGACACAGAGCTCTGATGATTGCAAACCGAAGACTGACACACCCAGACCTAAACTGAAAGTTTTAATGGGAATCATTTACATGGGCTACTCCCAAGACCCGGAGTGAAGGGAGAGATCCATCCCAATACCAACCTATAGATCTCTGCAAAAATAAAAGCCCATGTCAGGTTTTCCTAAATCTGAGTTGGTGAAATAGTTTGATAAAATCCACACTCTTTAACATTGCATTGTAACCACATCTGTGGCTGTAATTACAATGCTCTCCAATGGATTTAGTGTACTTCTGTGCACATTCTGGGGGACACATAACGACCCTTGTATATCATAGAATCATAGAATTTTAGAGTTGGAAGGGTCCTCAAGGATCATCGTGTCCAACCCCCTGCTCAATGCAGGTTTTAGTAAACAATCTCAGACAGATGTCTGTCCAACCTCTGTTTGAAGACTTTCATTGAAGGAGAACTTGCCACCTCTTGTGGCCACCTGTTCCACTCATTGATCACTCTCATTGTCAGAAAAATGATCCTAGTATATAATCTGTATCTTCTCCCTTTCAGTTTCATTCCATTGCTTCTCATGTTTTGATGTGCAAATGAGAATAATGATAATCCCTCTACACTATGACATCCCTTTAGACCTCTTTTTAGTCTCCACTTAGCCTTCTTTTTTGCATCCACTCACCATCCTGATAGTTCTTCTCTGAACTTGCTCCAGCTTTTCAATATCTTTTTTAAAATGTACCCAGAACTGGACACAGTATTCCGGATGAGGCCTGACCAAAGAGGAGTAGTGGGTCATAATTACTTTGCGTGATCTATTCGACTCTATGCTTCTTTTAATACATCCTAGAACTGTGTTGGCCTTTTCTGCTTCTGCATCACACTGTTGACTCATGTGCAGTCTGTGATCTATTAGTATACCCATGTCTTTTTCACACGTGCTGTTGCTTAGATCTATTCCTCCCATTCTATAGATGTAATTTTTGTTTTTCTTGCCCAGATGTAGAATCGTGCATTTCTCCCTGTCAAATACCATCCTATTAGTTGCTGCACATTGTTCAAGCTTATCTAGCTATTTCTCTCTCTGCTCTAGTGTTAGCTATCCCTCATAGCTTTGCATAGTCTGCAAATTTGATTAGTTTACCTTTAGCTCCCTTATCTAGATAATTTATATGATTCCCCTCACTTAATTCGCAGTTGGTATACTACAGAAAATCCCAATAGAAAACATTTAAGTTTGTGGGGGTAACATGAATAAATGTGGAAATGGTAACTGGGTATGAGTACTTTTCCAAGTACTGTATAAAAATATTTGAGGTCTTTTCTTACTTCCTACCTTCGTTCTATCTTTTGTGAGTATATGCTGATACTTGTTTTCCTACAGAGCATAGTGAAATTGTCCACATGCTGATTTCCCCCTTTGTTGCATATTTCACACAAAAATGCCCAAAGTTGCAGTGCGCCTAGATTCAAGTTAAACAAAAAACTTGTAAGCTTTAAGCCCATGGCTTAATAAAGGCAGAACCATTTCTTTTTACTTGAATCTTAGAGTTCTGATATTTTTTTTGTATCATGTTGTTGTGCTGGAAGAAAAAGCATAAACACCGGTTGGGTACCCAGGCAGTCATTCAGAGAGTGATAGGTAGATGAGTGTGCGTTTTTATTTTATTCTGGATTTTTTTTAAAGAAAAAAAAGGTGGATAACCCTTTTAAAGATCCATATCCGCTTTTCTTTTTAAGGTATTACTACATTGAAGTCAGCAAGCACCCTTTTCTTCTTGGTGAAAAACTGTGTAATCTATACTTGCCAGCTCCCTTGGATTATCTGAGAGTCTCTCGGTGAATGGGGAGACCTCTCAGAAGACAAAGCAAATCTGCCAAAAAACTTTCCCGTAACCACCCAGAAAGTAGTCCTTCCAGAAGGTTTCTTACAAGTGACACTAGGATTCTTCATCGTGAGATAATAAATAAATAAATAATCTTTATATAGCACTAACATATTCCGCAGCACTTTACAGTTTGCACACATTATCATCACTGTCCCCGATGGGGCTCACAATCTAAGGCTACGTTCACATTTGCGTTGTGCGCCGCTGCGTCGGCGACACAACGCAAATAAGAACGCACGCAAAAACGCTGCATTTTGCGACGCATGTGTCGTTTTTTGCCGAAATTTGGACGCAAGAAAAATACAACTTGTTGCGTTTTCTGCGCCAGACGCTTGCGGCAAAAAAAACGCATGCATCGCACAACGCATGCCCATGCGTCCCCCATGTTAAATATAGGGGCGCATGACGCATGCGTCGCCGCAGCGTTTCCCGACGCTGCGTCGGGAAATGCTAATGTGAACATAGCCTAAATTCCCTATCAGTATGTCTTTGGAATGTTGGAAACCCAGAGGAAATCCACACAAACACAGGGAGAACATACAAACTCCTTGCAGATGTTGTCCTTGGTGGGATTTGAACCCAGGACTCCAGCGCTGCAAGGCTGCAGTGCTATCCACTGAGCCACCTAGATATAGTCTAGGTGTTTAGACACACATTCAGGAGGTGTAAAAGCAGCGTGCAGAGGAGTGACCTCTAAAGAGTGACATAACTATAACATTGCTTTGCACATTGCAGTCATCAATCAAAGTTGGCAAGTGTCTAAGGGTATGTGCACACGATGCAGATTTAGTGCAGATCTGCAACGTTTTTTTTCTGCAGCAGAAATGCTGCAGAACTGCACTGTGATTTACAGTACAATGTAAATCAATGTGAAAAAAAAAAGCTGTGCACATGGTGCAGAAAAATCTGCGCAGAAACGCTGCAGATTTCAAAGAAGTGCATGTCACTTCTTTTGTGCAGTTCTGCAGCGTTTCTGCACCCCTCCATTAATAGAAATCTGCAGTGGTAAAATCTGCACAAAAACTGCACAAAATCCGCATCAATTCCACACAAAAAAAGGCATCAAAAACGCATCAAAAACACATAAAAAACGCACCTGCGGATTCTGCCAGGAGATGCAGATTTAGTGCAGAAAATTCTGCACCACATTTCCTACGTGTGCACATAGCCAAATAATAATTTCTAGTAACTCCATCATACATCTGATCTATTAGAGATTTATCAGTTCTATTATAAATGGAAACGGAAATAAATATAATAATAATAGTAATATTCTAAACGGAAACCTCAATTCCAATGTGATCAGTACCGAAGTAAAATAGCAACTTTGGAACTACGATTTTGATTGGCCTAATCAATGTCTTGATATCAATATAATCCGGTGAAAATTATATAACAGAACCTGAAATGATCGGCCCATGCACAAAAACATCGGGGCATATTTCTCAATATTGTCTTTTTACTAGACAGTCCATACTTAAGACAGACAATCTTAAAATGCACCAGATTTATCTTCCGGGTTTGTGTAGTTTGATAAATCTGTCTAAATTTATGGCTGTCTAGAGTCTAAGGTTACACTTGGCTTTCTTTGTGCAATGTATGCTACGATTTTGGGACATTTTAACCCATTATCTACCAATGTCCTTTTTTTGGGACGCCTAATCTTTAGCTTCTAGCAACTAAGATTTTATCATTTTTATAATTACGGTAGGTCCAATTTTTTTGTGTTGTGTTTGTAAAATGTTTTCAAAATAGGAAATCGTGTCATTGTCATTTTTAATTGAATATTGGGACGCCCTTTTCTGAAAAATCCGTACTAAAAATTTAGCAAATTATGTTTCTGATTCATTAGGACTAGGCTTGAGCGAAACGGATCGGACAAATTCAAAAGTCGCCGACTGTTGGCAAAATCGGGTTTCATGAAACCCGACCCGATCCTAGTGTGGGATCGGCCATGCGGTCGACGATCTTCGCGCCAAAGTCGCGTTTCGTATAACTTGTTTGGCACCATTTTTTTCAGCCAATGAAGGAGCGTGGGCAGAGTGATGACATAGGTTTTAGGAGCGTGGACGCCTATCACCATCTTGTCGCTTGTGCGCTGTAGCGATTTGCAATGTGTAACACCAGCTTTTCTCTTTTCTGTTCAGGGACGGAGAGAGAGAGAGAGAAAAAAAAGATAGATTTCCCATTGACTTTGCATTGGGTTTCGTTTTTCGGTCGATCCCCGACTTTTCGCCATAATCGGCCGATTTCACTCGACTCGACTTTTGAGATAGTCGGGTTTCGCGAAACCCGACTCGACCCTAAAAAAGTAAATGTCGCTCAACCCTAATTAGGACCCAAATCATTAAAAACCTGTAAAAAAAAAAAATAATAATTAAAATTTCTAATTTGGCAGGAATGGGTTAACATACTGAGTGGCACATTGAGCCAAGCAGCCTTTCAGAGAGATCATGCACCCAAATCGGAAAAATCTATAAATTGTCTAAAACTATGGTGGAAGTAATTAAAAACATTTTTTGGCACCATTCAGAATTGATAAATATGCCCCAGTGTGTCTGAACTAAAGAATATTTGGAAGATTGGAATCCCCAAGTCTCCAGGAAACAGATGATTTTGCCACAGAAGCAGTTGACCGCTCAGTTCTCTTCTGGCCATTGACATTACATGTGGCCATTTAAACTAATGGTTGTGCATGTGGTACATAGCTATACAGTGACCAGGTCCCTTTAAGATGCCAATTGTTTGATAGAGTTAAATCCTTTTAGTTAAATGGACAAAACCACAATTTACAGCAGTATAAATATATTATAAACTTGTGCAGTGTAATAACTCCCGGGATCTGGGTTACTGTATACTGGCATGGCCATATTCTGAATTTTTATATTGTACTTTACATTAATGATAATACCACACTATGGATTTGCAGATTTAATAACTTGACACTTTTGACATTTTTATTTTTCATAAAAGTAATTATGTATTAAATAGTTGCTGCTTTATTTCAGAATCAAAACAATTCCTGAAGAAGGCCCCTATAGATGACAGCCATTAATGTGGCACTTCATTAATGACAGATGATAATCACGTATTTTTTGTTGTTTGTTAATGTGCAATCAGTTTCCTTATATCCAGCATTCAAGGCCTAAAGCTGGCCATACACATGAGATAGCCAAAATAATTGGAGACAGCTATGTTTCCCGGTTTCCCATACACATGAGTGCATGGCTGAGCTTTTATGTACTTTCAATGGGGAAAGAGGAGGAATCTTGAGCCAAAGACTTCTGACAGTGACTAATCTCTCCTGGAGACAAAAGGATGGGGTGTTGAAATTCTAACTGCCTTATTATACTCTCTCCCAACATCATCTGTTAAAGGAGGTTCTGGTGTACCACCCCGTGCACATCAGATAGATGGCTGACCCCACCAATATTGGCCAGGTTTGGCCAACTTTCATCTAATATGTATAGGGGCCTTAAAGGGAATCTGACATGTAAAATAATGCTATAAACGTGCAGATATGGGGTTAATCTGCAGGTTAATAGCATTCTGGCACCGTGCAGCGCCAACACTGAGAGCCCCGTTGTCAGAAGTAAATGAACTGTATTCCCTCTGGTAGCTTTCGGTTTCCAGTTATAGGGTTGGCGCTGGCACATTTTCAGTCACCGCTCAGTGTATAGAGCGGCTGCTGTAGCCATGACCCCGGCACTGACTGACAGCATGAGCAGTATCAGAGCCAGCTGTCAGTCAGTTACGGCCACCGCTCTCTATACACAGAGTAATTGAATCCATGCCGGCACCACCTATGTGACTGGAAGCCAAATGCTGCAAAGGGAAATAAAGTTAGTTTAATCCTGGTGGTGGGACTCTCAGTGTCGGTGCTGCCGGTGTCAGAATGCTATTAATCTGGAGATTAACCCCATATCTGCACTTTATTAGCTTTATTTTACAGGACAGGTTGGTGTTAAGTCTTCAACTTGTAAAAAGCATATCTCTTTGTACCGTGTTAGCCAGTAGATAGAAAAATGTTTGACAGTCATCAGTGGTTGATAGCTTTCAATGGCCAACTGTAAAGATGTTAACAAATTGCAAGAGAATAGTCAGGTACCTTCATCAGGTATAGAATAGGACAACTGGACACAAGAATAATGCAATAGATAAGACAAATGACGTGAAGCAGAACTATCAATATGGGAGAGGAATAGACAGTTGTGGCCGTAAATATTGGAGCAGTTAAGGAGCGTGAAAGTTTTATTGTCCTGTGATTGAAGTGTGGTCCATGGTTGTCATTCACCCAAATGGTCTGCAGAGCACATTCCTTAGTTGATGTAGAAAGACAGTTATGTAATTACATTTATGGAATTATTTGGAATTACTTTTGTATATTTTTCTACCAATTGATTACCGTATGTGGAATCACTACATTGTGTACAATTATAATACAGCTCCCAACATATAATATGCAAATGATCTGTCTCAAGGAAATGCCATAAATATAAAACAAAAAATCTGAAATGAAAGCAAAACCCAATGTACAGGAATTTCAAGGGATACAGTCAAATATGCCTGTTGGTAGAAAAGACAAAAAAGTGAAGCCAAGAATATTTTTTTTTTCTAGGGTAACATATATTCTTTGCAATATGTCTGCTTTATATGTAAGTGTGTGGAAAATATGGAATGCTTAATAATCTTGACTGGAGATGCTTTCTTATGCTTTTTTGCATTTTTTTTATTTCAAAGGTTTTTTTTTAGTAATAATAAATATTTGGTAGTAAATGGTAGAAAATAGCAAAGTAAACATTACTTACCTGATGAATCCCTTCTTGCTCCTGCACCGATGCTCCTTGCTAGTTTCCTTCTCAGCGGTGGTCTACCCACATGACCGCTGCAGGCGATTGCTGACCTAAGAAATGGTAATGAGGTGCAAATGGAGCAGCAGTCATGTGTTGAAATGGTCAGTGTATTTTTGCACAGCATGTGACTGCCATAGGGAAGTAAACTGACCGGTGAGCAGCACTAGAGCGGATTACACTTACTGTCACGCTGCAAAATTGGGCGGATAGCAATGTTCTATTTTGCAAACAGGTTAGGGTCAACATTAGTTGAGATCCTAAGGCAAAATATTTGGCAGGAGCTTTTTGACTTTTTGAGAAATTAAACGGCTATGTCATCTATGACTTGTGATACTCCAAGGCAGAAGAAACTTGATGCTCTGTGTAGCAGTTTGTACATATAAGAGAAGCAGGGTGGACAATATAGATTAATCTTCCCTTCCTCTGTTGTGGATTGTGGCTATCCATCAGTTTATTAGCATCATATATTCTGAGGATCGTATAGCTTAGTATTGCTGTAGACCAAACAAGCATTTAACCAAGTTATTCCCCATGATTTTGACCTTGATTGTTTCCTCTTGGTTTAGGCAAGCTTGCATGTGTTCTGAATGAGTTTAGGGTAATAGGTTGCTGACAGACACCTCTGTCCCTCAAGAATAAAAAGATTGGGCGTCGTGACATTCCACTTCCCAATACTCCTTTTTTCCTTTGTGAAACGGCATGAAAGAACACAGTGCTTTCACCTCTTCATAAAAAACATCAAGTAGTGGATGGCAAATGTCTACTAGTTCTATTCAAAACACAACACGCTTCAGGGTCTTATACCCCTTCATCAGACCAGTATTGTTTTGCTTGTCTGATGAAGGAATATGAGACCCTGGTTTTGAGAACACCTTCAAACTTCTACAACACCTAAAACATTGTTTTACAGCTCTGATGAAGGGGAATGAGACCCCAGGTATGAGAGCACCTTTAAACATCTAGAACACGAATGAAGGGGTATGAGGCCCAAAACCCGTTGCCTTTTGAACCGAACTCTTAAACATGTTCCTCTGCCTGCTTGACGTTATTTATGGACAGGAAACAGTGCCATGAATGTGTTTTTTTCAAGCTGTTCCATTTTGAACTCTACTACTTTCTTTTTGCAATGTGAGTTTCTCCTTGAGACTCTTTATTTAATACCTCCTCCTGTGGTATCTAACACAAGAAGCAGTCCCCTCCTTTTTTGTCTTTTTTTTCCATCAACATCGGCCATGGGGGAAATGTTGAGACTCCCTCATACACATATAGCATGATGTTTGGCCATTGCCACTTATTTACGAAGTTAATCCAATGTGTTTGGCCACCTTAGTAATCTGTCTCGCATGATAATATACTGTGGTATTAGGGATTTTAAATAGAGGATGTTGAAAGCACTACAAGCCCACAGATGGGGCACAAAGATGTGTAAAAATAAGGATATTTAGGGCTCATACTCACTTGCAAGCAAAACGGGCGAGTGCAATTCGATAAAAAATTGGATTGCACTCGGACCAGTGTTATTCAATAGATGACATCTCATTTGTGATTTTTTTTTCTCAGCCGAAATCGGACTGAGAAATAAATCGCAGTTTGCTGCGATTTGCTGCGTGTCTCGGACGAGACCCGCCAATGCAAGTCAATGGGTGTGAGAAAAAAACAGACGGAATACCCACCATCCGTTGTCCGTCCGTTTTTTACAGATACCTTAGCATTCTGTGGCATAGAACACTGAAAATGGTCCTGTAAATGATTGTAAAAAAATAGTTGCTGAGAAAAAAACGCATTGCATACGGATGTCATACGGATGTAAAACGGATGGTGCGATTAAATATCGCATTGAACTCGCATGACATTCGCGTGACAATCGCATAGTTTGCATCCAATTTTTTCGGTCCAGATTACGGACCTTTTTTTACTCGCAAATGGGTATGAGCCCTTATAGTGGTAATAGAAAATGGGTTACATTTTTTTTGCAGATATCGCCACCGAAACAAAATTGAAAAGGTCACTGTTGATACATAATCCACCAATAAATCATATGACTAATATCTAGCAGTGGATAATAGCAGTTCCTTATAATATTGAGATATTATAGAAGCGCACTTTGCTAATATTAGAGAATAAAACCTCCGCTCTACGAGGAGCCTAAGCCGACTCTTCAAAAATAGCAACACAAATGTGTTTTTGAAGATAACTCCTGCAGGCCTGGCACTCCTTCAACATTTCCACTGAATAACTAACCTATCTGACTGAAGACAGTAATCTAGAGACCTCCGCTCACAGTCACCGAATCCACTCGGCTCCTCTCCGCAGTAGCCTAGGGCACTTAGTTCTTGGATAAAGTTACTAATCACATAAGTATGAGAATCAAATAAAATGCACCAACCATTTAGTGACAGATAAGAAGCAATTGTCAGGTCTTGTCCTGCCTATGTACCTATTTAGAAAGTGGTGCTTTCACGGTACGATAAGGGTGATGCATTTTTTAACAGGACTCAATAGGGCAAGTTCATAACGTAAAAAATATAAATAATGACCTGGGTAGGTTCCCATCCAAATCTAACAAAGTCTCCATGTTCTTGGCATTCTGGGGGCCCAAGTTAAACATTCATATGCCTCTTTTAAGCACAGAGAAGATTGCTGACTTGTTCCTTTGCTTATATTGTAGTGGAGAATTTTGCACAATACATATGTATAGTATGCTATAGAGGATCCTTGAAACATGACCTTTCCATGGCTATTAACCCTAATAATACACATCGAGAAGAGCCACAGCAAAGTTTGAGCCTTTTAAACCATAAACTTAGTACCAGATGGCAACCAGTTTATCTCAAATTACTCAGCAGAATTGGCACATAACCAAGGACAGAGAAGGGGCATGAAGACTTGGCAGGACGTACAGCTCAAGGATTACTGCACTGACCATACCTTTCCCAAGATAACACTTCTAATTTCTCATCAAGACATAATATAATTGGAAATTGGTGGGAACTCCGGAATCCACATCTCCCAAATTGTAATAAATTTAGTACCAAATGGGTTTACTTGCTACCAAAGCCTATGATAGTGAAATGCACTCACGCTAAGTGTATGGGTTCCGATAGCTAGGACCCCCAACGTTTGTGAGAAAGGGGGTTATAAAATCCCATGTGTGAATATAGTGTTAGCGTGGCGACTGCTTTTGTCACTCCTTTGGCACTGATCTCTCTCCTATCTTCATCAATCCTGAAGAAGTGAATAGAGTGGAGGTCACACATGTGCTTTTCACCCACTCATTCTTTTGATTTTGGGGGATCCAGCAATCTCTATAGAAATAATGTAGATATTTGTGTACAGGTGAAAAATTTATTTAGTGGAGAAACCCCCTTTAAAAGGAGTCTTTCTCCCCCCAAAATGGAAGAGAATCCTACTCGATGTCATCTGTTGGGGGGAGGAAGACTCAGGAGGCCCCCATACACATTAGACTGTTGTACAATAAAGCTGATATTAGTCTAATGTGTATGGGAGCCTTTACAATATCTTTATCTTCTTCCTTAACAGTATTTTATTAAAGGGGTTTTCCATTTGGATGCCAAATGTATCCTGTCATTTAAAATGACAAAATCCACCACTTCTCCAGGCTTTTTGGCTGCAGTGGTGGTGACAGTATGTCAACAGCTCATATCACCGCTGCAGCTAATCACTGAGCTTAGTGTTTCAGTCAAGATAGATGACATTAGCTGCTGAGCTCAGTTATAGGCTGCAGCGGTCATGTGAGCTGTTAACGTGATGTCACCCCTGCAGCCAAAACACTGAGACTGGAGTGGCACGAAGAAACTTTTGGGGTCCATTTTCTACGTCTGCGCGCCCACAAACAGTATTTTCACTGCGTCCAAAGTGCTGTGTTGTACAGTACAAGCACAGTGGGTGGGATTAATAGAAATCTCCTGCCCACTGAGCTACTTTTTCAAGCTGCTTAAACTGACCTGCAGTGCGTGTTTCCAAGCCGCAGCATGTTAAAAAAAGCACATGCATTGTAAGTACATTTACGCACCGTAAAGAAACCCCAAAAATGCACCCAAAACCACATCTAAACAGACAAATCGTAGGTACAGGCAGCAGAGTAAAGAAATTGCCAAAAGAAAAGAGTTCAGTAATGTCCCACTCCCATACATATACACTTGCATCTTTTAGTGCCTTTCATGTGGCACTAAATAATGTTTTTAGCCTTGTTTAACCTAATGATTAAACAAATGATGTGGCGTCCCCCCCTATTTTTGATATCCAGCCAAGGTAAAGCAAACAGCTGTGGGCTAATATTATCAGGCTGGGAAGGTCCATGGTTATTGGTCCTTTTCTAGGCTAAAAATACCAGCCGGCAGCCGCCACAGAAGTGACGCATCACGTTAGATGCTCCTTTTCTGGCACTTCGCCTCAGCTTTGGTGTGGTGGCAATCTGGGTAATGTTTTATAGGGTTGATGCCAGCTGTGTAGTGTCAACAGCAGGACACCCCCATTACTAACCCAGTAAGTATAAAGCTAAAAAACACAAAAATAATTTATTTGAAAAAACACTTCCCGACTCTTTCCCTGTTTCAGCAAATTTTTTTTTTTTTTTAAAAAGCCATGCAGGCCCGACATAGTCCAAGGATTCTGACTTAGTCCACAGATGGCAATCTGCAAGACATAAAAATACTTTATTATTGCTAAGACAGAATGTGACCAATGATTGGCTGCAGCGGTCATCTGATGTCCCCCACCAGAAGAGGAGCAGCAGGAGTCCAATATGTTATTTTTTGTTTTTATCATAGAAAGCAGAACTGTTAGTTTTAACATATTCATGACTTCATGATATTATGTGTACGTATAGATTTATTAGAACACTTTTTCTTTACGCTCACTCCGGTATATTTACTAGTGTGAGGCTTTTCCAGAGGCCAGAAAGTGACAGCTCTTCATTACAAAAGAGCGAGACTCTAGTTTTTCACAGCAAACGTCTTTATTTCATGTCATAAGTGTCTACATTTTTCTGGCAACAAATCATTAGGAAAAAAAGCGATGGTATTTCGGAATGACATTAGGACCAACTAATTAATTTGTGTCTTCAACAAGTGCCTGGATGAGTAAGTAGGAAGAGCAGATGGCTGAGTTCTGACTCAGTCAAGTCACAAAGTGAACTTTCCGACTTGATTGAAGCTGAGTTTCTTCATTGGAAATAATTGATTCAATTTGTATTCATTTAGTTGAAGTTAAAAAAGTATTTCACAGGGAAATTACCCCTAGTTTCTTACTTGGTCCTACTTCTACTAATACACTACCCATACATGTATCAAGCCAAGCCCTTCCCTTGGGATTGAATCTTCTTTCAACAGCACAGACATATCTAGAACATCAGGATGGCAGATTATACCAATGAGACATTTTTCGTTACCTTCTAATGACAGGCGCAGGCGGCCATAGATTCTGTCATCCGAGAGAATCGAGCCGATTCTACAAATCACACTCCGATCATAGTTTCATCAGAGTGTGATCATAGTGTGATCCATTTTTCTCAGATGAGGAGAAGATAGAGAAAAAAGTTTTCTCCATCTTCTCCATTCTGTCAGTCCGTGGAAATCAGACTGTGTTCAGAAGTCATCAGAGTGCAGTCCGTTGTTTTCCACGGACTCTTATTGGACCAAACTTGGGCATGTAGCAATTTTTCTCCTCGGACTGAGGAAAAAAAATAAGACATGTGCACGACCCCATAAAATCACATTAGTCTGAGTGTGATCTGATGTTTTGTTGGATCGCAGTAGGACTGAAAATAAGGCCATGTCCCCGAGCCCTAAGGTCATACGCACATTAATGTTTTTATAGGATGTTTGGATAAGAAATTGAGCAGAAACTGAGAGGAAACTTGGCAAAAAGACTCCGCGTGCACACAGCAGATGTATAGATGCTGATCTTTAGCTGCTTGGGGGTTAAGACGTATCAGATTATAAGACGCAGCCCAAATTTTGAGAAGAAAAATAGGAAAAAAGCTTTTTTTTTTATTAAAATGGTAGTGCTTCTTATAATCCATGCGTCTTGTTGCTTACCGGGGGTGGTGGCTGCGGTGAAGCGGGTTCCCAGGGTCGCTGTTGGAGGAGGCAAGAATGGAGTGTTGCTGCAGGCCGCAGGCTGGGATGAGGGGGTGTTCGGATGTGCGGCGTGCCACTGTGGGGGTTCAGTGCTGCGGGTCCATTTATTTTCAGACAAAATGTCTAAATATCTAAAACACATAACAAATGTACTGCATGCAAGATAATAAAAATAATCTTATATACATAGGGCTAACATATTCCGCAGCATTTAACAATTAAGCGGAGACATGTGCAGACAATAACGACATGACAGAGCAGCACATAATTGATCAGTTACCGGAGGAGTGAGGGTCTTGCTCACAAGTTGACGATCTATGAGGAAATAGGTGGGACACAATAGGTATAAAGTGCGTGTCATGTATGGTCTGACCATCATTATAATAAATAGTGCTGCCAGAGCCGGTCATCAGCCAGTATCTGTACAGTTACCAAGTGCTCTAGGGTGCTTGGAGGATGCGGAGACAGATGACTAGAAGGGCCAGACTCTGATGAAATAAAGAAAAAAGGAACAGGGAAGAGTTAGATTAGTGAAGTGAGGTGATAGACTTGTCTAAATAGATGTGCCTACTTAGAAATGTGGGGGGTTAGCTATTAATTGGATCATCCATGGTAGTGCATTCCAGAAAACTGCCACAGCACGAGAAGTCTTGGAAATGGATGTAAAAGGTTTGGATTATGGAGGATGTTAGTCCTAGACCAGTTGAAGAATAGAGGGCATGGTTGGGGGTGATAGAGATGAGGAGAAGAGGTGGTACAGAAATGTGGAGAGCTTTGTATGTGACTCGGTAGCAGATGGGCAGCCAGTGCAATGACTGGCATAAGGTGAAACATCGGTGAGTTGCTGGACTATACGACTATGGCTGCCGCATTCAAGATAGATTGGAGAGGTGGAAGTTTGGCTAGAGGGAGACCGATCAAGAGAGTTGCAGTAGTCCAGATGGGAGTGAATAAGAGCGACAGTAAGAGTTTTTGCAGTTTCAAAGGTGAGAAAAGGTTGGAGCAAATGAGTGATTGGATATGGGCAGCACGGTGGCTCAGTGGATAGCACTGCAGCCTTGCAAGTGCTGGGGTCCTGGGTTCAAATCCCACCATGGACAACATCTGCAAGGAGTTTGTATGTTCTCCCAGTGTTTGCGTGAGTTTCCTCCGGGTTCTCTGGTTTCCTCCCACATTCCAAAGACATACTGATAGGGAATTTAGATTGTGAGCCCCATCGGGGAAAGTGATGATAATGTGTGCAAACTGTAAAGCGCGGTGGAATATGTTAGCGCTATACAAAGATTATTCTTTTTATATCGGGAATAAAAGAAAGTTCTATGTCAAGTACTGTATGACCCCAAGATAGTGAGGCTGCTGCTTAAGAGTTATGGTTGAACGACCAAAGGAAATCGTGATATTGAGTATAGGTAAGTTAGTAGAGAGAGGAAACATGGAAATTTCAGTTCTGGCAAGATTTAGTTTTAGATAAAGGAGGACATGATGTTAGAGATATTTTGTATTAAGCTGTGGTCAGATGGCCATATGTGCTCTCCTGCCTCAAAATATGCTAATGACATTCTGCTCAAACGCTGTCAGAGTTTGCGACGAGTGTCAGTTTGGTGTGATCCGATTGTCTCGCATTACAGAATCGAAAACACACGTTTTCAACAGCACAGACATATCTAGAACATCAGGATGGCAGATTATACCAATGAGACATTTTTCGTTACCTTCTAATGACAGGCGCAGGCGGCCATAGATTCTGTCATCCGAGAGAATCGAGCCGATTCTACAAATCACACTCCGATCATAGTTTCATCAGAGTGTGATCATAGTGTGATCCATTTTTCTCAGATGAGGAGAAGATAGAGAAAAAAGTTTTCTCCATCTTCTCCATTCTGTCAGTCCGTGGAAATCAGACTGTGTTCAGAAGTCATCAGAGTGCAGTCCGTTGTTTTCCACGGACTCTTATTGGACCAAACTTGGGCATGTAGCAATTTTTCTCCTCGGACTGAGGAAAAAAAATAAGACATGTGCATGACCCCATAAAATCACATTAGTCTGAGTGTGATCTGATGTTTTGTTGGATCGCAGTAGGACTGAAAATAAGGCCATGTCCCCGAGCCCTAAGGTCATACGCACATTAATGTTTTTATAGGATGTTTGGATAAGAAATTGAGCAGAAACTGAGAGGAAACTTGGCAAAAAGACTCCGCGTGCACACAGCAGATGTATAGATGCTGATCTTTAGCTGCTTGGGGGTTAAGACGTATCAGATTATAAGACGCAGCCCAAATTTTGAGAAGAAAAATAGGAAAAAAGCTTTTTTTTTTATTAAAATGGTAGTGCTTCTTATAATCCATGCGTCTTGTTGCTTACCGGGGGTGGTGGCTGCGGTGAAGCGGGTTCCCAGGGTCGCTGTTGGAGGAGGCAAGAATGGAGTGTTGCTGCAGGCCGCAGGCTGGGATGAGGGGGTGTTCGGATGTGCGGCGTGCCACTGTGGGGGTTCAGTGCTGCGGGTCCATTTATTTTCAGACAAAATGTCTAAATATCTAAAACACATAACAAATGTACTGCATGCAAGATAATAAAAATAATCTTATATACATAGTGCTAACATATTCCGCAGCATTTAACAATTAAGCGGAGACATGTGCAGACAATAACGACATGACAGAGCAGCACATAATTGATCAGTTACCGGAGGAGTGAGGGTCTTGCTCGCAAGTTGACGATCTATGAGGAAATAGGTGGGACACAATAGGTATAAAGTGCGTGTCATGTATGGTCTGACCATCATTATAATAAATAGTGCTGCCAGAGCCGGTCATCAGCCAGTATCTGTACAGTTACCAAGTGCTCTAGGGTGCTTGGAGGATGCGGAGACAGATGACTAGAAGGGCCAGACTCTGATGAAATAAAGAAAAAAGGAACAGGGAAGAGTTAGATTAGTGAAGTGAGGTGATAGACTTGTCTAAATAGATGTGCCTACTTAGAAATGTGGGGGGTTAGCTATTAATTGGATCATCCATGGTAGTGCATTCCAGAAAACTGCCACAGCACGAGAAGTCTTGGAAATGGATGTAAAAGGTTTGGATTATGGAGGATGTTAGTCCTAGACCAGTTGAAGAATAGAGGGCATGGTTGGGGGTGATAGAGATGAGGAGAAGAGGTGGTACAGAAATGTGGAGAGCTTTGTATGTGACTCGGTAGCAGATGGGCAGCCAGTGCAATGACTGGCATAAGGTGAAACATCGGTGAGTTGCTGGACTATACGACTATGGCTGCCGCATTCAAGATAGAATGGAGAGGTGGAAGTTTGGCTAGAGGGAGACCGATCAAGAGAGTTGCAGTAGTCCAGATGGGAGTGAATAAGAGCGACAGTAAGAGTTTTTGCAGTTTCAAAGGTGAGAAAAGGTTGGAGCAAATGAGTGATTGGATATGGGCAGCACGGTGGCTCAGTGGATAGCACTGCAGCCTTGCAAGTGCTGGGGTCCTGGGTTCAAATCCCACCATGGACAACATCTGCAAGGAGTTTGTATGTTCTCCCAGTGTTTGCGTGAGTTTCCTCCGGGTTCTCTGGTTTCCTCCCACATTCCAAAGACATACTGATAGGGAATTTAGATTGTGAGCCCCATCGGGGAAAGTGATGATAATGTGTGCAAACTGTAAAGCGCGGTGGAATATGTTAGCGCTATACAAAGATTATTCTTTTTATATCGGGAATAAAAGAAAGTTCTATGTCAAGTACTGTATGACCCCAAGATAGTGAGGCTGCTGCTTAAGAGTTATGGTTGAACCACCAAAGGAAATCGTGATACTGAGTATAGGTAAGTTAGTAGAGAGAGGAAACATGGAAATTTCAGTTCTGGCAAGATTTAGTTTTAGATAAAGGAGGACATGATGTTAGAGATATTTTGTATTAAGCTGTGGTCAGATGGCCATATGTGCTCTCCTGCCTCAAAATATGCTAATGACATTCTGCTCAAACGCTGTCAGAGTTTGCGACGAGTGTCAGTTTGGTGTGATCCGATTGTCTCGCATTACAGAATCGAAAACACACGTGTGGAGAAGGTGCAGAACTTAATTTCTCCATCTTCTCCATAGTCTCTGTTCGCATAAATTGGACAGCACCTCGATGACATCTGAGTGCAGTCCGATGTTTTACACGCACACATTGACTTGTATGGATGCGCATGGTTTGATTATCGAATGCACTCGCAGCGTGCTGCAATTTTTTTCTCATGACGCATCCGCCCTTAAGGTGAGGGTGATGTCAGAAGAGTTGTATAATCGGATGTCAGCGGCATATAGATTGTATGGGAAACTGAAACTGCGGATGGTTTGTCAAATAGGGGCCTTGTATAGAGAGTGTTTTTGGTGGCAGAATTCTGGTGCATTTCCATAATAATTTTTCCCATTGAGCTCATCTGAAATAATTAAAAATGCGGTATCACTAGGTGGGAGCCAACGAGTATGTCTTGCTTGGGGATGACCTGTTTTTCTTGCAGGGAATCTTACATATGATTTGGGAGTATTTTCTCACAATTGTACCTTCTTTTGCATAATTTACTGCATTTGACGTATGCATTCTGCAGCAGCCAACGCATGCTAAACATGAGATGCAATCAGGTCTTTTTTTTCACTTTGAAGATGGCTGAAATCACTCCACTCCGGCGGCGTCCGTACACAGAAAACTTCTCTAGCAATGATAATTGCCACTCTGTATTCCATTGAAAGCATTTTAATTACTAACGATGTCATGGTTACTCAACTGAAAATGAATTTCTCTACAAGATGATCTCTTCAATCAGCAGCTTGCCGTTCTCAGAGAATCAGTGTGTCTCTAGCAGTTCCCCTTATTTCAACTTTTTGGGATGGTTTTGAGGATCTCTTCATTAATTTAATTGTCACTACGTAATAATACCGTCTTCTGGTCTTTACATCATAAAATGTCACCACAGTGTACACCAAACTGATCGCTACCATCAGCAGAAGTGACTGTATTCTAGCATATAGTGGAATTATTAGCACAAAAATAGCAGTTGTCTCGAATGACTATGGTAATGTCTGTGCCTGATTAAGAGAATGTTAACAATGCGCAATCAACTCAGGCTGCGGAATGTGATGGGAAAAGATTATTGACAAACTGGAGCACATTTTAGATTCCTAGACAAAACTAGTTACTCCTCAAAGACTGTAGGTTATCACGTATCTGCTGTCACTGCCAGCTGCTTGCTGCAAGCCACTTCACTTGCTCCTTTCTCAGGGAAGAATTGATCAAATTCGTAGACGTAGAGACCCAGGTTACTCAGGTTTCTCCGAGCATGCTCAGGTGGTTTACGAGTATTTTAGCATGCTCGGAGATTTAGTTTACGTTGACGCAGCTGCATGATTTGCGGCTGCTAGACAGCTTGATTACATGTGGGGATTCCCTAACAAACAGGCAACCCCCACATGTATTCAAGTTGTCCAGCAGCCGCAAATCTTGCAGCTGCGTCGACATAAACTAAATCTGCGAGCACGCCGAAATTCTCGGAGACCACCTGAGCATGCTCGGGAAATCTCAAGTAACGAGTGTGCTCGCTCATAACTATTAGGCATCCAACTAGGGTGCCAACACCCAACAAATATTAGGGGCACAGGTAGAGTGCATGTTGCAATTTTGTCACATTTTTGCAGTGAGTCGCAGCATTCATGCTGATCCTAAATGTCTGCAGGACTTCTCCTTTGCTGTAGAAAAGAGATGGATACATGATCATTTCTGTGTTGGTCCTCAAGTAATGAGTGAAGGTTCAAGGTTCATAGAGGTTCTCAGAGAACTATTTGGTGTAAATGTCTGGGGTCAGTAATTGTTAGAGCTGTAATTCTTTTGGAAGTCTGTTTTTTTTTGGGGGGGTGATCTTTATTTAGGGCTGGTTTGGGGATTTTTCATATTTAAGGGGACTGTTTTTCTTTAGGGGGACTAGACTGGGTTTTGTATGTCTATATTTGCTTAAGGGGGTTGGGTTTGGTCTGTTTTTTGTGTAGCTTTATTTATTAAGTTATTTGCTGCCTATATTTAGGATAACTAGATATGCTGTAATTTGGGGGTATGTATATATATATATATTAGATTTTGGTGTGTGCCCTATAACTAATTTAGGTGTCTATTTTATCATGTTTTGCTTTTGGCACTCAAACCAGGGACTTCTTTCTACATGGTCAGTTCCTTTTCTGCTGAGCCACAGCCTGTTTTGTCTCTGTCCAACTGCTGATTTTTTTTTTAGTTTTTCTTTCCCTTTTGGTTTGTTTCTATTCAGATGTTTCTTACCTATTTGGTTCCATACTATCACTTCATGGGAGGGCTATTTATATTCACTTTGCCTTCTTTGCTTGTTTTTTTTTCAAGATAGAATTTGGAGATCAAGCTCCTCAGCTAGGGATAATCTTACCAGGTTAGTCTATGCTGCTTTGCCTATAGTTTGTGTATTTTCCTCCCCAGAACCCTTTCATTTATTTTATGTCTGAGGTCTGGAAGGTTGTCTACGTATTCCATTTGTTGTGTGATTCTTATTTTCTTCCGTCTTTCCTGTACATTTGTCTGAACATGTTCATAGGCTTGTGCATCGTCCTCAGACTTTTGCATATTTCACTTTATAGTAATTTTTGTATTAGTGTTGCACATTGTCTATAGAGAGGGTGCAGTTAAGGACATTCAGGATAAGTCGATGTTGAGTGGGGGTGCCATTGCGAATTCTTAGGGTGCCAACCTCCGCTGTCAGGCAGGGAAAAATCAGGGTCCTAGTCTAGAGAGGGACTTGTTGGTTTCAGGTGTTTCTCTCTCCTGGTTTGTACGTAATCCTTGTGAGTGTGCTTATACAGTCATAACATATTTTTTTAATGTCTATTGTAACATAGGTATTTTTCAGTAGACTGTATACTGGTGTTACATTTCAGGTACAATATGTATTTATTCTGAGGTGCGTATTTATAGACAGGTCTATACATAAACATATCAATTCAGCATTATGTTTATTATTCTATGGTGTCTAGGGCATTTCACTGTGTGTGTGTGTGTGTGTGTGTGTATATACAGCTCTGGCAAAAACTAAGAGACCACATCAAAATCCTGTCATGGGCAGCCCAATCTCCAGACCTGAACCCCATTGAAAACCTCTGGAATGTAATCAAGAGGATGATGGATAGTCAAAAGCCATCGAACAGAGAAGAACTGCTTACATTTTTGTGCCAGGAGCAGTGTGAATGACTGGTGGAAATCATGCCAAGACGCATGAAAGCTGTGATAAAAATCATGGTTATTCCACAAAATATTGATTTCTGAACTCTTCCTAAGTTAAAACATTAGTATTGTTGTTTCTAAATGATTATGAACTTGTTTTCTTTGCATTATTTGAGGCCTGAAACCACTGTTTTAATTTTGACCATTTTTCTTTATCAGAAAACCAAAATACAAAATGTATTGCTTGGAAATTTGGAGACATGTTGTCAGAAGTTTATAGAATAAAAGAACAATTTACATTTTACTCAAATATATAACCTATAAACAAAAAAAGCAGACAAACTGAAAATTTTGCAGTGGTCTCTTAATTTTTGCCAGAGCTGTAGATACAGTATATGGTGAGGGCCAGCATTGATCCTCCATGCAGCAAGCGCCTTCAGGTTTTTCATTTTCACGGTACCTTTTGATGCCTCTGGCTGCCTCCTTAGGCTTTAGGCTGGAATACAATTTTTTTTTCAACTACTGCCCCAATGCATGTCATGACCTTGTATGAATCCTGGTCAGTGCCGGAGGGGTCAAAGAGCACTGTGGAGAAGGAAGACGAGACTAGAAGGAGCTAACTGTGTGAAGTCCTGTCTTTGATACTGTCTGGGGGAACAGGTGAGGGCTGGGGTATAAGTTACTATAAGGTACAGTCCTTTCATGTTCACCATTGAGCTAGATTTGAAAGAATCAAATTGCAAAAAAATGGACTGTGGCAAATCCAACTTGTTTATGAAATTCAAAGTGAGTTCAATTTGCTTCTAATTCATTTTCTCATCTCTATTTCTAAGTTATATCTTTGACTTTTCAAATGTTTTCTGAAATAATAGGCATTAAACATCCATTCCAATATGGTGTAACTGTATCGTGCTAAAAAGCATATTTTTAAAAAAATAAAATAATGTCTAAATTACTTATTGCATTGTCTTCTAAAGAATATGTATATACAGTATGAGCTATACTATGGTTTCTTGTTCGACATTGCCTTATGTGTTTTGCCTGCTGAATGTTTTATAATATGTATTATGCTGCTGGCTGTACAATATATACAAATGTGTGTACATATATATATATATATATATATATATATATATATATATATACATATAGAAGAATCAAAGAAAGAAAATTATCGGCACCACTGCATTATAAGGACCAGCGGATCACACAATAAAACAGCTCACTGCTTATGGTGGCCCAAAAGGGAAGTGGGGTGCTCATTCTTCAATACTCATTGCAATTAGTCCAAACAAAAGGAAAAATGAACAGCACTCACCGTCCATAAAAAATTCCAAGTCTGTATTACAACATACAAGTTCATCGTTCACGTTCTCCCCTGCTCTCCTGCTAAAGACTTGTATGTCGTAATAAAGACTTGGAATTTTTTATGGACGGTGAGTGCTCTTCATTTTTTCCTTTTGTTTGGACTATATATACATATATTTATATATATATTTATACCCAGGAAAGTTCAAAGCAAACGTGTTTAATGTCCAAAACTCACACAAAACTAAAGACACATGGTATACTCCGGATCGAAGCTGGGGAATCAAAACAGTCCGTATGCGAGACTGGTTGTCATGCGTGACTGCACTACCATGTCACACTGAGGGGTGCCAGACGTTCGCTTCTCTTGGCTCTGTGCTACCTCACACAAGCTGGCTGTTGCAGAGCCACCTGCTCTGCCACTTGCAAAATAAACACTGACACCCCCAAACTTTTTGCTGCAGGGTTTTTAAATGGAACCTGTGGCCATGGGCCACTTGTAAGACCCGGCAAGGAGGGAGCAAACTGCCCCACTATCATCCTGTAGTTTTCTCCAAAAGTAAAAGCCCATACCGGGTTTATTTAAATATGCCTTGGGCAAATAGCTTGTCGAAGACCACACTGACTTTTATTCTACATTGCAAACACAGTTATACCTGTGACTGCAATGCACTCCAGCAGCCTCAATACGCTTCTAGGTGCATCCTGAGGAACACTGTTGTGAATTCTGCTCTTGGGTTCCCTCCAGTGGTTGTAGGTGGGAATGCAGTTGTCTCTGAGTCACAGTCCTGGCCAGGTGTATCTACTGATTGCAGTTCTGACTGGGATATTTAGGTGTGCAGGATTCATTAGTCCTTGCCAGTTGTCAATGTTTCTTCTGAAGTGTTGGATCACTTTCTGGCTTCTCCTGCTCTGCTGTCAATTCAGCAAAGATAAGTGTCTGGTTTTTGTTTCTGTGGCACACATGCAGTGTGCTTATATTCCGTGCTATTCATTTGTTTTTCTCTTGTCCAGCTTAGACTGTGTCAGTGTTTTCTCGGTCTTGTTGGATTCTCTGGAGATGCAGATATACGCTCCACATCTTTAGTTAGATGGTGGAGTTTTTGTATTTTCTGCTGTGGATATTTTTGGAAGGATTTTTAATACTGACCGCTTAGTATCCTGTCCTATCCTTTCCTATTTAGCTAGTGTGTGCCTCATTTGCTAAATCCTGTTTTCTGTCTACGTGTGTCTTTTCCTCTACTACTCACAGTCAATATTTGTGGGGGGCTGCCTATCCTTTGGGGTTCTGCTCTGAGGCAAGGTAGAAATTCCTATTTCCATCTATAGGGGTAGTTAGTCCTCCGGCTGTGTCGAGGTGTCTAGGTTTTGTTAGGCACACCCCACGGCTACTTCTAGTTGCGGTGATAAGATCAGGGTTTGCGGTCAGTATAGTTACCACCTACTCCAAAGTTTTCATGCTGCTCCAAGGTCACCTGATCATAACCGGACACATAGCGACCCTCACATATAACACCTGTCACTGCCTCACAATGTATATTATAACACTATATATACTATTTAGTAGAAAGCAGATAAATGTAGAGGACATAATATTTATTTGTGGCACTTACTATGTTATACTGTCAGTCATAGAGTATGTGTTGCTTTTGATCATTTCCAGGACCATTTAGCAGATATGACTAAATATACATGGGAAAACCTATATAGAAGTGTTGTCCATATGAATTAACAGCGTTGCTAGGTTACAAGCTGTCGTATTTCCTTGCGCCTAATTTATCATCGTTTCTGGATTTTTTTCCCTTGACTTTGTGGCTTTTGCAAATTTGTTTCTGTGAAGGGATATAACAGGGCATGACAGACATTGTTTTCAGGTCCATTTGCATGTGCATGGCATTAATATGTATGCTTGCACCATTTATTACATTTTCTCAGTGCATTCATTATGTAGGGCTGCTTCAGCGGAAGAAGGCTAAGCTCACACTTTGCAGTGTTACGGTTTTCTCTTGCATGTTTTAGCAGTATGATTTTTCACTTTGCTACTGATCTGAACTCAGAGCCGGCTCCAGGTTTTCGTGGGCCCTGGGGAAAGAGTCTCAGTGGGCCCCTTTAACACATACCACAATTCATGATTCACAGATAAGAAATATAGGCATAGTACAATGCCAAAGATTTCACTGACTTCTTACATTACATGAGTGATATCTATTGTAAATTCTACAATAGCTCAGAAACCGACGAATTCTTGCAGCGCACAATGCGTGCCCTGGGGGAATTCAAAAGTCTTCTGTCACACAAAGTCACACTTTTCATTTAAGACTGGACAGTATAGTCTTCCATACAATATTATGGGCACTGCATGGTCCTCCATACTGTATTATGGGCACTGCATAGTCCTCCATACTGTATTATACGGCTCAGAACAGCTGATTATCGGGAGCGTTCCAGTTAGCCAGGTTACCGATGCAGCTTATTCGGTAAGCGCTATAGTTTGCCGAATAAGGAGGGAGCCGAAGATATTCGCTCATCTCTAATCAAAAATATTGACCGTGAAGATGAACACAAGACCTAGAAAGCCATTACAGAAATGTAGTCAGCATCACTAGAGATGCAAATAAAATGTGATCAGAATGTTATGAAATTTGCGGGTCCCAGCAAATAAAAGCAATATTAAATTTGATCTGCATAAATCACCAAAAAATGCCTCCCACCTTTTTACAAAGTTTAGATGAAAGTGTCAGTCACGTAAGGCTAACATGACCTAAGCATGGGCTCCCCATAATGCCTTACAGCTATCACATTACATGGTATAGCTCAGCCAATCAGGAGGGATCATATTGTCTGTATAAAAGCCTAGGTAGTGAATGCAGCCAACATTTTAGGGTAGTTATGAATAGTGAGAAGACACCAAAGACACAGCTTAGTAATAAAGATAGAGGATAGTGGTAGAGAGAGGAGAGATATCAGCACTGCCAGACTCAATGTAATTAATTCATCAGTGAAATGGTGTAGCTGGCGTCTGTCCTTTTGCATTTGAATTACAATTACACATTTTTTATTCATTTTTAATACTCTGAAAAGCAGAAGCCAGATAGCACTAGAGAAAAAAAAAATCTGAAAACCATACCAGATGGTATATGTAATGTGCTGCTGCAATGCAGTATAGAGCAACATCCACAAGGGGGTGCTGGTTAAGGAAAAGAGGTTGTACACACAGCGCAGCAACACTGAACAACAACACAGGTGTCACAGGTAATGAAAGAGATGTCAGGCAAGCCAAGGTCATACAAGGAGATAGCAGCGCGGTACAGAAGGGGTGAGCAGAGAATTTTCAGGGACAAGCAAGAAGTCAGAGCCTACCGGGAACATGGTAACCAAAACGTGAGATGTAAGATGGAGTCGGGGTGCAGGCCAGAGGTCAGAACAAGTCATAAACGGGTGCAGGCAGTCAGAGGCAAAAGGAACACTAGTACAAGTATCCAGGTCAGGTGCTCAAACCGTGCAGCATGAACTATAGCTGACACTGGCCCACAGGCTGCAGCGGACTTAAATAGCTCAGCCAGCTTCAAACTGAGGCAGTGGGGATTAACTCTTACATGACCAGTCCAGATATAAGACAGCTGAACATAAACTCAGAACTGGCTCATGACAGTATGCTTGCTTGTTACAAAAGACTGCACTGATTATCTGCCTTTCTTGTGCAGTTATTTTTTGTGACGTACACAATTATTTTTTAGAAATGCAAAAGATTATTGCCCAAATTCGTTACCTTGACAAGCCAGAGCTGGTATGTCAATCTTCACAAGGAGAAACCTTACCACTTAGACCCCATTCCAGAGCCTTTCACCTAGCCAAATCAGATCTCATACTTTGCACTGACAATGGCCAATAGACCGAAACACCGTGACTGCAAATAGAGATTCTGATTTGGCTTTTATCCTAAGTCATATTGCAAGACTTGTTAAAGGGTTGATTGTGACTTGTAGGATCGCTACTTCCAACAGGTGGTGCTATAGAGTTCAAGTCCTCTTTCTCTCTAAAGTGACAATTTGCATGCCCAAATTCCAGACATTTTAACTGTAACTGTTTATCTCACAAAGTGTGTGTGTGTCACATCTATCTGTTTTACTAGTCAAATTTTACATCTGGACACACCACACCAATACAGTAGCCTGTCGCAGATGTTGGATTTTTGATCATTTGCCTACCTAGCATTTCTTATTTTGTAATTTTTCAGAAAATGATTGAATTTTCTAAAACAAAAAAAAAGTTGCTTGTCTGATTTTGCACATACGTTTTACTAGCCCAGTTGGACAACATACCACGGCTATAATGTGGCCTGCTGAGACATTTTGCTTTATGTATGTGTACCTACATTCCTAGCATTTTTTTACTATGTTCTTTTTGGACAGGGTAGTGTAAAAGAAATAAAAAACATACAATGGCTAATAAAATAATGTGGGAGCCACTAGCAGCTGCATAAGCACCTCCACCACCACTAGAATCAGCTGTCTGGGCACTAGTTCTACCAAATGCAGCCACAATTTGCCTCATTTACCTCCAACAAGTGTATTAGCAGTGAGGAATCAGAGGGCATTATGTTAATTATCATAATGTTACCTCTGACAGCAGCCCCATCAGTTTGAGTCAGTGTTCTGACAGAGAGTGATACTTTTTTAACAGTTTTTTTTGTTGGAGAAACATGAAAAGTCGTTCAGTGAACTGTTATGAAATGGTCTTTTGGTTACTATAAGGTTACCATCCATTTCTATGGCCATTTCTGTGGTGGAGTCATTGATATTTCTAAGTTTGTGTTTACATTGCATAAATTAAAATGGATTAGATACAGTCCTAGGAGACCTCAGAGTGTTATACACCTCTTTCAAGAGCAATTGGAGTACTGGCGATTCATAGTGAATTATTCACAGCAAATCACATTTTTAAGGATAGTTCACCAAACCTGCCAAATTTGAATTTCAAAAGATTTGTCTTGTCCTCGCTGTTATGATGCACAATAGGATAAAAGATGGCAGTGTATTAAGTGATCCCTATTGAAACCTACAATAAGCAAGTCACTCGGTATTCATCAGTCAATGCATTCACAGTAATACATGTGTATTTCATAAAGAAATGTGGAATGAATGAGCCCCAAAAAAACTGCATATACACATACTATTATAACAGTATTTCTTGTGTACTTTAATGAGATTGAGCTGAATCAATACCCACTAATTTGCAGCATTCACAAAGACTCTATGTAAATGTTGAAGACTTTGCTTTCAGACTTTGAATGACTCATTATAATGCATTCTGGCATAATACAGTACTTGCTCGTAATTATCATGCAAATTACATGAGGAAGTACATGATGCAATCTCTGCCTGGTAATTATTTGGTATTTTGATTTTTTTTTTTTGCAGGTTTTACTGGGACCTAATAATGCTGATTATGATGGTGGGGAACCTTGTCATTATTCCAGTCGGGATAACCTTCTTCACAGAACAGACAACAACACCGTGGATTATATTCAACGTCGCCTCCGACACTGTTTTTTTATTTGACTTGTTCATGAATTTTAGGACTGGGATTGTCATTGAAGACAATTCTGAAATAATACTAGATCCCAAAGTCATCAAGATGAGTTATTTAAAGAGTTGGTTTGTTGTTGACTTCATCTCTTCTATTCCCGTGGATTATATCTTTCTCATTGTCGAGAAAGGCATGGATTCTGAGGTTTATAAGACTGCCAGAGCACTACGCATTGTGAGATTTACAAAAATTCTCAGCTTATTGCGCCTGTTACGACTCTCAAGGTTAATTAGATACATACATCAGTGGGAAGAGGTAAGAAATTCAACTTTAGTTAATGTATTTACCTATTTGCAAAGCTGTTTTATATTTTCTTGTTTTAATTTTAAGTTTCTTTTTTTTCTTTTTTGTATATTTTTGCCCTTTTTATATCTTGATTAACAGGTTATTTCTTATTTCATCCTTTCATGACTGAGAAGAGAACATCTGTTTCTAGGTGAGGACCATCGGAAGTTGGGCAACAAAGTAGCTGTGCTACACTTCTTATCCAATTTGCATGGAAATGAATGCGCTGTGTAAAAGCGTAGCTCACTGTACTGTGCTTTTTCTGTAACGTCCATTCATTTCTATTGAAATTACAGTAATAAGAGTACTGCATCTATTCCCAGTTCTAGTCGCCCTACTTCCCCTCACTGGCATCATGAAAGCCTGAGATGTGAATAAACCTTTAAATCATCTCATGATAATTATGGTAAATTAAACTATTACATTTTTTTTTACAAATTTTCAAATATATAAACAATAAAAACTTCATGCTGGTTTACACATTCACAATTTTATTTTAAAATTGGTTGATCTGAACCTTTAAATGATTGATTCGATTTTTTTGCATTATTAATTATATATCATATTGCTCTGAAATGTCTACAATTTCTGGAAGGCATCTGATGATCAACCTTCCATAAAAACACTTGTTTACAACCATTGGCTTGCATAAACATGCAAATTATCAAATTGTTTGTCCAACAAGTAGATTGTTTTCGCTGGCTCCGGTCGGATTTCAACATACGTGGTTTTTTTTCTTTTCGCCTTGGCAGTGAAACAATGATGGTCTTATCTCTCACTTTGGTCGTTTCTCTCAGTTTGGTCGTATCTCTGTTTGGTCGTATCTCTCAGTTTAGTCGTATCTCTCAGTAAGTTCGTATCTCTCAGTTTGGTGGTATCTCTCAGTATGGTCGTATCTCTCAGTTTGGTCGTATCGCTCAGTTTGGTCATATATCTCAGTTTGGTCGTATCTCTCAGTTTGGTCAGATCTCTCAGTTTGGTTGTATCTCTGTTTGGTTGTATCTCTCAGTTTAGTCGTATCTCTCAGTAAGGTCGTATCTCTCAGTTTGGTGGTATCTCTCAGTATGGTCGTATCTCTCAGTTTGGTCGTATCTCTCAGTTTGGTCGGATCTCTCAGTTTGGTCGGATCTCTCAGTAAGGTCGTATCAGTTTGGTCATATCTCTCAGTATGGTCAGATCTCTCAGTTTGGTCGTATCTCTCAGTTTGGTCGGATCTCTCAGTTTGGTCAGATCTCTCAGTAAGGTCGTATCTCTCAGTAAGGTCGTATCTCTCAGTATGGTCGTATCTCTCAGTTTGGTCGGATCTCTCAGTTTGGTCGTATCTCTGTTTGGTCATATATCTCAGTTTGGTCGTATCTCTCACTTTGGTTGTTTCAGTTTGGTCGTATCTCTGTTTGGTCGTATCTCTGTTTGATCATATATCTCAGTTTGGTCGTATCTCTCAGTTTGGTCATATGTTTGGTCATATATCTCAGTTTGGTCATATAGCTCAGTTTGGTCGTATCTCTCAGTTTGGACGTATCTCTCAGTTTGGACGTATCTCTCAGTTTAGTCGTATCTCAGTTTGGTCGGATCTCTCAGTTTGGTCGTATCTCTCAGTTTGGTCAGATCTCTCAGTTTGGTCGTATCTCTCAGTTTGGTCGGACCTCTCAGTTTGGTCGGACCTCTCAGTTTGGACGTATCTCTCAGTTTAGTCGGATCTCTCAGTTTGGTCAGATCTCTCAGTTTGTTATAGAGTTCACATTTACTTGTGCATAAATTCACATTCACCCAACACCAGACCCTTCAAAAAGCGAGAACAGAAAGTTACATATTGTGTTTTTGTATCTGGCTCCCCAGTTTGCAGACTGGTAAAAAGCCAGATAAGGATTGATACAGTTTTGAAATCGATTATCTTGAGTGTAGACAAAAAACCCTATTGCAGATATGTGGAAAATTATTGTTCTCGTATTGTGTAAACCTGTCATGTGCTGTCAACAAGGTTTTTACAGAGGTTGGCTTATACTTAGGATAGGTCATCCATATCATATCAATGAGATGTGACACCTGGGACCCTCGATGATCAGCTGTTCCTAGAATTGGTGGCAGCACGCTAGCAGTACAGTGGTCGCGGCCAGGTACTGCACATCTGCCCCTCTTCGAACGAATAGGGCTGGAATCTCAGAAAGTTTGTATAAATGAATGTTTGTCCCCCAAGCAGTTTTCATCCTGCATTAAGGGATCATGAACCTGCTCCGATTGACTTGTGTCAGCGCTCATTTTTTAAAGAAATATGCATATGTAAATTCACCTTTAGGTTATGTGCACACGTTCAAGGGTTGCAGTAGAAATTTCTGTTGCAAATGCTGATGTGTTGGCAGGAAAAACACTGTGTAAAATATGCACGTATTTGGCATGTTTTTAAATGCGTTTTTGTTGCATAGTTCGAACTCATTAAAATGGCTTAAATGCGCTGTGAAAACACTTTGCTGGTATTGTATAACATGCTGCGGATTTTCTGCAGCAAATCTGCGAGGAAAGAAATACAACTAAACTACTGCTAAATCGTAATGTGTGCACATACCCTAAGTGTGCTCTTTTACTGATTCCTATTTATTTTTTGTCAATCTGGTCAATATGAATTTAAACTAATATATGAAATTGCCATGAGATCTTTAAAAGGTAACCGGCCATAAACTGTATAAAAATGTGTCTGCCAATCACAATGACTGGTGTTGTAAGGATATCTGAAAGACAATTTCATTTTATGGGACAGTGCAGGTTTATCTTTAAACATGCAGTCATGGCGGAAAGTGTTGGCACCCTTGAAATTGTTCCAGAAGATGAAGTATTTCTCCAAGAAAATTATTGCAATTACACGTTTGGTTACACACATGTTTATTTCCTTTGTTCGTGTGGTAACGACACAAAAATAACAGAAAAAAAGGCAAATAGGACATAATTTCACACAAAACCCCCAAAATGGTCTCGACAAAATTGTTGGCATCCTCAAATTAACATTGTGTTACGCACCCATTGGAATAAATAACTGCAATCGGTCGCTTACTATAACCAACAACAAGCTTCTCACACCTCTCCTGGAATTTTGGACCACTCTTTTTTTTTAAACTCAAAACTAATATCTCTCCACAGGTGTTCACTGTCGATCTGGACTCATTACTGGCCACTTCAAAACTCTCCATCGCTTTGTTTCCATCCAATTCTGGGGGCTCTTGAAGTTTGTTTGGTTCATTGTCCTGCTAGAAGACCCATGACCTGGGACGGAAACCCAACTTTCTGACACTTGCCACTACAATATTGCAACCCAAAATCCTTTGGTAATATTCAGATTTCATGATGCCTTGCACACTGTCAAGGCACTCAGTGCCAGAGGCAGCAGATCAACCTCGAAACATCCTTGGACTTCCACCATATTTGACTCTAGGTGCTGTGTGCTTTTTTTTCTATTTTTGTTAAACTGAAGAATAATGTGCTTTACTAAAAACTCGATTTTGGCTTACTCACATGCATTTTTGCAAACTTCAGTCTAGCTTTTTTATGTCTCTGTGTCAGCAGTGGGGTCCGCCTGGGTCTCCTGCCATATCGTTTCATTTCAATCAAATGTCGATGGATTGTTAGCACTGACTCTGATGCATCCTGAGCCTGCAGGACAGCTTCAATTTCTTTGGAACTTGATTGGGACAGCTAATCCACCATTCGACCTATCCTATCCTAGGTTGCAACCTTTCATCAATTTTTCTCTTCCGTCAAGGTCCAGGGAGATTGGCTACAAGACCATGGGTTGTAAACTTCTTGGTTATGTTGCGCACCTTGGACAAAAGAACATCAAGATCTCTGGAGATGAACTTGAAACCTTGAGATTCTTGATATTTTTCACCAATTTTGGTTCTAAAGTCCTCAGACAATTCTCTTCTCCTCTTTCTGTTCTCCATGCTTAGTGTGGCACACACAGACACACAATGCAAAGACTGATTCATCTTAACTCTTTTTTTATCTGGTTTCAGGTGTGATTTTTATATTGCCTACTCCCGTTACTTGCCACAGGTGAGTTTGAATGATCATCACATGCTTGAAACAAAGCTGTTCACTCGCAATTTTGGAAATATGGCAACAATTTTGTCCGGACTATTTTTCGGGATTTGTTTTAAAAGTATGTCCAATTTGCCTAATTTTCTCATTTTTTTTTTGTGTTGTTCCAATACACACAAAGAAAAAAAATGTGTATAACAAAACATGTGTAATTGTAATAATTTTCTGGGAAAAATGCTTTATTTTGTGGATCAATTTCAAGGGGGCCAATACTTTCTGCCATACCTGTATATTTACTTAGAAAATTGGTGACGTGTTCAATACTTATTTCACCCTCTGTATATAATAAATAATAGATAGATAGATAATAGAGAGATAGATAGCTAATAGATAGACAGTCTTCTACTGTTGGTTTGTGTAACAGAATCTGGATGTCTGGATTCCCAAGAAGTGAAGCGCAGCATAAATATTGATTGTTTTTAAGTAAATTCTATGTCGGCCAAACATCACTTAGGAGCCCCCAGGGGACTGTTTATTTCATTTCTAAATGTTGATGCCATTAAGTAAATGCATGACACTTATTCTAAAATCTTCATAGAAGATAGGTCACCAAAATGTATCTTTATTCCCAAAGTGCAAAAAGTTATTGACTATACGATGTTGCTACATTTTTTATTGTTTCAGTTCAATAATTAAAATATTAGCCTTATGCCTCAAAACTTTAGCAAAGTTCATACCCAAAGTCCTTAATTGTCATTTTTGAGCTGTTTGGGAAAGTTAAAAGGGTTTTTCAAACAATGCAAGAATTGTGCAGAATAGCATAAAATAACCAAAGTTCTAAGACTCGCCTGATAAATTACCCGTACTCCAGCACTGCCGCTCCTGTGGTCTTTGCCAGTTTTGATTACTCTGCTGCAATAGTCATGACTTGTCTACATGCATGTTATATAATAAATATGTAACCTGTGTTTAGACAAAGGTACATTCAGGAACATTAGGACTGTCTAAGATGCTTCCCATTGTATATTCAAGCTGAGTACTTCTGGATCACTCACTTTATCCTGACTGTAAAGTAATACAAGAGCAGTATTACCCATAGTGGGCAGAAACCTTAAACCAAGACTGAAAATGTGTTAAGGTTTCTATATGCCCACTGCTTTTCTAATATGTGCCTGTGAGTAGTTGTGTGCCATCTGTTTTCCATAGACTGTAACCATCAAGTGTGTGTACGACTATAGCCTGTAACCTCCAAGTATGTGTATGCCAATAGCCTTTATTCTCCAAGTATGTGTATGCCAATAGCCTATATTCTCCATGTATGTGTGTGCCAACAGCCTATAACCTTCAATATGTGTGTGCCAATAATAAGTTACATATAGTTACATAGTTATTAAGGTTGAAGAAAGACTATATGTCCATCTAGTTCAACCCATAGCCTAACCTAACATGCCCTAACATGTTGATCCAGAGGAAGGCAAAAAAAAACCCATGTGGCAAAGAGTAAGCTCCACATTGGGGAAAAAAATTCCTTCCTGACTCCACATACGGCAATCAGACTAGTTCCCTGGATCAACGCCCTATCAAGGAATCTAGTGTATATACCCTGTAACATTATACTTTTCCAGAAAGGTATCCAGTCCCCTCTTAAATTTAAGTAATGAATCACTCATTACAACATCATTCGGCAGAGAGTTCCATAGTCTCACTGCTCTTACAGTAAAGAACCCGCGTCTGTTATTATGCTTAAACCTTTTTTCCTCCAACCGCAGAGGATGCCCCCTTGTCCCTGTTTCAGGTCTATGATTAAAAAGATCATCAGAAAGGTCTTTGTACTGTCCCCTCATATATTTATACATTAAAATAAGATCACCCCTTAGTCTTCGTTTTTCCAAACTAAATAGCCCCAAGTGTAATAACCTATCTTGGTATTGCAGACCCCCCAGTCCTCTAATAACCTTGGTCGCTCTTCTCTGCACCCGCTCCAGTTCAGCTATGTCTTTCTTAAACACCGGAGACCAGAACTGTGCACAGTATTCTAAGTGTGGTCGAACTAGTGACTTGTATAGAGGTAAAATTATGTTCTCCTCATGAGCATCTATGGCTCTTTTAATGCATCCCATTATTTTATTTGCCTTTGTAGCCGCTGCCTGACACTGGCCACTGAATTTAAGTTTGTCATCCACCCATACACCCAGGTCTTTTTCATTGACGGTTTTGCCCAGAGTTTTAGAATTAAGCACATAATTATACATCTTATTACTTCTACCCAAGTGCATGACCTTACATTTATCCCCATTAAAGCTCATTTGCCATTTATCAGCCCAACCTTCTAGTTTACATAAATCATCCTGTAATATAAAATTGTCCTCCTCTGTATTGATTACCCTGCAGAGTTTAGTGTCATCTGCAAATATTGAAATTCTACTCTGAATGCCCCCTACAAGGTCATTAATAAATATGTTAAAAAGAAGAGGGCCCAATACTGACCCCTGTGGTACCCCACTGCTAACCGCTACCCAGTCTGAGTGTGCTCCATTAATAACCACCCTTTGTTTCCTATCCCTGAGCCAGCTCTCAACCCACTTGCACATATTTTCCCCTATCCCCATTATTCTCATTTTATGTATCAACCTTTTGTGTGGCACCGTATCAAAAGCTTTTGAAAAGTCCATATACACTACATCCACTGGGTTCCCTTGGTCCAATCCGGAACTTACCTCTTCATAGAAACTGATCAAATTAGTCTGACATGAACGGTCCCTAGTAAACCCGTGCTGATACTGGGTCATGAGATTATTCCTCTTCAGATACTCAGTATAGCATCCCTTAGAATGCCCTCCAGGATTTTACCCACAGTAGAGGTTAAGCTTACTGGCCTATAATTTCCGAGTTCAGTTTTTGTTCCCTTTTTGAATATTGGCACCACATTTGCTATACGCCAGTCCTGCGGCACAGACCCTGTTATTATGGAGTCTTTAAAGATTAAAAATAATGGTCTATCAATGACTGTATTTAATTCCTGCAGTACTCGAGGGTGTATCCCAACCGGGCCCGGAGATTTGTCAATTTTAGTGATTTTTAGACGCCGCCGCACTTCCTGCTGGGTTAAGCAGGTGACATTTAATTGGGAATTTTTATCACTAGACATTTTGTCTGCCATGGGATTTTCTTGTGTAAATACTGATGAAAAAAAGTCATTTAGCATATTGGCTTTTTCCTCATCCTCATCCACCATCTCACCCAGACTATTTTTAAGGGGGCCAACACTATCATTTTTTAGTTTCTTACTATTTATGTAGTTAAAGAATATTTTAGGATTATTTTTACTCTCTCTGGCAATGAGTCTCTCTGTCTCAATCTTTGCTGCCTTGATTTGCTTTTTACAGAATTTATTTTTTTTTTGTATTTATTTAATGCCTCCTCACTACCTACTTCCTTTAATTCCCTAAATGCTTTCTTTTTGTCACTTATTGCGCCCCTTACAGCTCTATTTAGCCATATTGGTTTCCTCCTATTTCTAGTATGTTTATTCCCATACGGTATATACTGTGCACAGGTCCTATCCAGAATGCTAATAAACGTCTCCCATTTTCTTTGTGTATTTTTGTGTCTCAGGATATCGTCCCAGTTAATTGCACCAAGATCCTCTCTCATCCGTTGGAAATTTGCCCTCCTGAAGTTTAGTGTCCTTGTAACCCCTCTACTACACATCTTTTTAAAGGATACATGAAAACTTATTATTTTGTGATCGCTATTTCCCAAGTGACCCCCAACCCTTATATTTGATATGCGGTCTGGCCTGTTGGTTAATATTAGGTCTAGCAGTGCCCCCCTTCTTGTTGGGTCCTGAACCAGTTGTGAAAGGTAATTGTCTCTCATAATTGTCAAAAACCGATTACCTTTGCTGGAACTGCAGGTTTCTGTTCCCCAATCTATTTCAGGGTAGTTGAAGTCCCCCATAATAATGACTTCTCCTTGAGTCGCAGCTTCATCTATTTGCTTTACGAGGATATTCTCCATTGCTTCCATTATTTTTGGAGATTTATAACAAACCCCTATCAGTAATTTATTATTTTTTCCCCCTCCCCTTATCTCCACCCACAGGGATTCTACATTTTCATTAAATTCACCTATATTATCGCGCAGGATGGGTTTTAAGGATGATTTTACATATAGACACACCCCTCCCCCTCGCTTATCTGTACGGTCATTTCTGAACAGGCTATAGCCCTGCAAGTTAACAGCCCAGTCATGGCTCTCATCCAGCCACGTTTCAGATATCCCCACCATGTCATAATTATGCTCCAACAACATTAGTTCTAATTCGTCCATTTTGTTGGCGAGGCTTCTGGCATTAGTATACATGCACTTTATGTTCCTCTCTGTACTTCTATTTCTTAAATTATTAACTGTTCTGACCCCACCCCCATGCCACCGCCACCCCCAACTTCCTTATTTGTGCCCAGGTCTCTGTCTGCACTATCTTCCCCTCCTATAAAATGAATACCCTCCCCCCAATTCCTAGTTTAAACACTCCTCCAACCTTCTAGCCATTCTCTCCCCCAGCACAGCTGCACCCTCCCCATTGAGGTGCAGCCCGTCCCTAGCGTAGAGCCTGTAGCCAACTGAGAAGTCGGCCCAGTTCTGCAGGAACCCAAACCCCTCTTTCCTACACCAATTCTTGAGCCACTTATTAACCTCCCTAATCTCCCGTTGCCTCTCTGGCGTGGCACGTGGTACCGGCAGTATTTCGGAAAATACCACGTTGGAGGTCCTTGCTTTCAGCTTGCAGCCTAATTCCCTGAAATCATCTTTAAGGACCTTCCACCTACCTCTAACTTTGTCATTAGTGCCAATGTGCACCATGACCGCTGGGTCCTCACCAGCCCCTCCCAATAATCTGTCCACCCGATCAGCGATGTGTCGGACTCGAGCGCCAGGTAGGCAGCACACCGTTCGACAATCCCTGTCTTTGTGACAGATTGCCCTATCTGTTCCCCTAATAATTGAGTCGCCCACTACCAGCACCTGTCTGGCCTGCCCTGCTCTCCTATTTCCCTCCTTACTGGAGCAGTCACTCCTCCGGCTTTCAGAGGACATGCCTGGCTGCAGCAGTGCTACCCCTGTACTGGCACCCCCCTCATCTGCCAACTTAGCAAACTTATTGGGGTGTTCCAGATCAGGACTAGCCTCCCTGGCACTCTTCCCTCTACCCCGCTTCCTAACTGTCACCCAGCTTGCTACTTCATTGTCCTTCAGCTCCATCCCACCATCCCCCCCCTCATCTGTCCCATTGAGCGTCTGCTCCGTGAGCAGAAGACTCCTCTCCATATTGTCTATGGATCTCAGTGTTGCCAGCTGCACATTTAGATTCAGAATCTGGGTTTCCAAATGCACAACGTGCTCACATCTCGCACAGCAGTATGCACCCTCGATCGGCTGCTCAAGGACTGCATACATGTGGCTATATAATAATTTTTATTTATATAGCCCCAACATATTCCGCAGCACTTTACAATTAAGCGGGGACATGTACAGACAATAAATTCAGTATAAGTTAAGACAATTTAAACAGTGAAATTAGGGGTGAGGTCCCTGCTCACAAGCTTACAATCTACAAGGAAATGGGGGGACACAATAGGTGAAAAGTGATTGTTATTTCAGGTCTGGCAATTATAATAAATAGGGATTTTCATATGAAGCTGCATGATCCGGTCCTCAGCCCGTGTGTTTAAGTGCAATATTCAAGTATCAAGTGCAGTTATCATGTGCATGGAGGGTGTGGAGACAGATGAATAGTAGGGTGCAGATTCACATGCAGATAATATTTGGAAGGAGGGAACAGGACAAAGTTAGTTTACTGAGTAGTTGATGTGGTAGGCTTGTTTGAAGAGATGGGTTTTTAAAGCGCACTTGAATAGGTCGGGGCTAGGTATCAGTCTGATCGTCTGGGGGGTGCATTCCAGAGAGCTGGCGCAGCACGAGAGAAGTCTTGGAGACGGAGGTGCGAGGTTCGGATTACGGGGGATGTTAGTCTTAGATCATTTGTAGAACGGAGGGCATGTGTAGGGCGATAGACGGAGATGAGAGAGGAGATATAAGGCGGTGCAGAACTGCGGAGAGCTTTGTGGGTGAGAGAGATGAGTTTATACTGGACCCTGTAGCGAATGGGTAGCCAGTGTAATGACTGGCACAGGATGGAGGCATCGGTGAAGCGGTTGAACAGAAATATGACCCTGGCTGCCGCATTCAAGATGGATTGGAGAGGAGAAAGTTTGGAAAGAGGGAGACCGATTAGAAGAGAGTTGCAGTAGTCGAGACGAGAATGAATAAGAGCAACAGTAAGAGTCTTAGCAGTTTCAAAGGTGAGAAAAGGTCGGATTCTGGAGATGTTTTTAAGATGCAG
Source organism: Ranitomeya imitator (assembly GCF_032444005.1). Classification (NCBI taxonomy): domain Eukaryota; kingdom Metazoa; phylum Chordata; class Amphibia; order Anura; family Dendrobatidae; genus Ranitomeya; species Ranitomeya imitator. The sequence continues at coordinate 86,859,638 of NC_091282.1, forward strand.
GTGACAGGAGCGAGTGAGTGATCGGATATAGGGAGTAAAGGAAAGTTCAGTGTGGAATAAGACCCCAAGACAGCGGGCATGCTGCTTGGGAGTTATGGTTGAACCCTCCAGGATAATTTCGCTGTTGGGTAGAGTGAGGTTAGTAGAAGGGAGAAACACAAGTAGTTCAGTTTTGGAGAGATTTAGTTTCAGATAGAGGGAGGACATGATCTTAGAGACAGCAGACAGACAATCCTTGGTATTTTGCATTAGGGTAGGGGTGATGTCGGGGGAAGAAGTGTATAATTGGGTGTCGTCAGCATAGAGATGCTACTGGAACCCAACTCTGCTGATTGTTTGTCCAATAGGGGCAGTGTATAGAGAGAAGAGGATGGGGCCTAGGACTGAGCCCTGCGGAACCCCGATAGTAAGGGGACGAGGAGAGGAAGAGGAGCCGGCAAAAGATACAGTGAAGGAGCGGTCAGAGAGGTAGGAGGAGATCCAGGAGAGGGCTGTGTCCTTGAGGCCTATGGAGCGGAGCATGGTGAGAAGGAGCTGGTGATCCACAGTATCAAATGCAGCAGATAAATCCAGGAGAATTAGCAGAGAGCAATGACCTGTAACCTCCAAGTTTGTGTATGCCAATAGCCTGTTGCCTCCAAGTGTGCGCCAATAGCCTGTAACCTCCAAGTGTGTGTGTGCCAATAGCCTGTAATCTCCAAGTATGTGGGCATCAATAGTCTATACTGTAAGCTCCAAGTATGTGTGTGCCAATAGGCTGTAATCTCCAAGGGTGTGTACGCCAATAGCCTGTAATCTCCAAGTTTGTGTATGCCAATAGCCTGTAGCCTACAAGTGTGCGCCAATAGCCTGTAACCTCCAAGTATGTGTGTGCCAATAGCCTGTAATCTCCAAGGGTGTGTACGCCAATAGCCTGTAATCTCCAAGTTTGTGTATGCCAATAGCCTGTAGCCTCCAAGTGTGCGCTAATAGCCTGTAACCTCCAAGTATGTGTGCACCAATAGTCTATACTGTAAGCTCCAAGTATGTGTGTGCCAATAGCCTGTAATCTCCAAGTATGTGTGCCAATAACCTGTAACCTCCAAGTTTGTGTATGCCAATAGCCTGTAACCTCCAAGTGTGTGTGTGCCACTAGCCTGTAATTTCCAAGTATGTGTGCTCCTGTAGCCTATAACCTCCAAGTATGTGTGTACCAATAGCCTGTAACCTCCAAGTGTGTGTGCCAATATCCTATAACCTCCAAGTATGTGTGTGCCAATAACCTGTAACCTCCAAGTATGTGTGTGCCAATAGCCTGTAATCTCCAAGGGTGTGTACGCCAATAGCCTGTAATCTCCAAGTTTGTGTATGCCAATAGCCTGTAGCCTCCAAGTGTGCGCTAATAGCCTGTAACCTCCAAGTATGTGTGCACCAATAGTCTATACTGTAAGCTCCAAGTATGTGTGTGCCAATAGCCTGTAACCTCCAGGTGTCTGTGTGCCAATAGCCTGTAATCTCCAAGTGTGTGTGCACCAATAGCTTATAACCTCCAAGTGTGTGTGTGGCAATAGCCTGTAACCTCCAAGTGTGTATGCCAATAGCCTGTAACCTCCAAGTGTGTGTATGCCAATAGCCTGTAACTTACAAGTGTGTGTGCCAATAGCCTGTAATCTCCAAGTGTGTGTGCCAATAGCCTGTAACCTCCAAGTGTGTGTACATCAATAGCTTGTAATCTCCAAGTGTGTGTGGCTATAGCCTGTAACCTCCAAGTGTGTGTACATCAATAGCCTGTAATCTCCAAGTGTGTGTGCCAATAGCCTGTAATCTCCAAGTGTGTGTGCCAATAGCCTGTAATCTCCAAGTATGTGTACATCAATAGCCTGTAATCTCCAAGTATGTGTGTGCCAATAGCCTGTAACCTCCATGTGTGTGTACATCAATAGCCTGTAATCTCCAAGTATGTGTGTGCCAATAGCCTGTAACCTCCATGTGTGTGTGCCTGCCAATAGCCTGTAACCTCCAAGTGTGTGCCAATAGCCAGTAACCAAAACCTTCTTTATTACATATTGTATATGTCAAGCATCTGTACCATATACTGTAACCTCCAAATCCCTGCATCGTATCCTGCCGTTGTAACCGTTAGGGCTAGCTCACATATATTCTCTACCTTCCAAGCCTCCATAACATATACTGTACCCTTCAAGCCTCCATAACATATACTGTACCCTCCAAGCTTCCGTTAAGTTTACTGTACCCTCCAAGCCTCCATAACATATACTGTACCTTCCAAGCCTCTGTAACATATACTACACCCTTCCAAGTCTACATAACGTATACAGTACCTTTCAAGCCTCCATAACATATACTGTACCCTCCAAGCTTCCGTTAAGTTTACTGTACCCTCCAAGCCTCCATAACATATACTGTACCCTCCAAGCCTCTGTAACATATACTACACCCTTCCAAGTCTACATAACGTATACAGTACCTTTCAAGCCTACGTAACATATACTGTACCCTCCAAGCCTCTGTAACATATACTACGCCCTTCCAAGCCTCCATAACGTATACAGTACCTTCCAAGCCTCCATAACATATACTGTAACCTTCAATCCTCCATAACATGCAATTATAAAGGTTAGGGATAACACAGCATGCTGAGAGTGGCTCTGCAAATGGTATCACACTCACCCATTCAAGTCTATGGGTGTGTACCAAACATCAGACTGCACTCAGATTACATCAGTTTCCGTGGACTCACACAATAGAGAAGATGGAGAAATTAAGTTCTCCATCTTCTCTTTACCTGTGCTGCTACTCTCTCAGAAGAGAGAATCTGATCACACTAAGGTGACACTCTAATCAAACTCGGATCACAATTTGATCTGTGTCATTTATATAATTGATCAAATTCTCTCGCATGAGAGAATCAACGCTTGTGTTACCCTAGCATTAAACTTTGTGCCACACGCGGAGCAAAATTGAAACAGGTTGTTCGCCACATATTATGCTAAAAATTAGCTTATAGTAGTCTTAAACAAAAAAACTATAGATGCTTGCCAACCTGACCTTGCGCTGATTGCTTGACCACAGCAGCCAATCAGAGTCTACTTGGTCCATTCAACCCAGGCAAAACAGTTTCCTTACTCTCTCTTCCACATCATACAGAACATTACTGCTGCAGCTGTTCAATGGCTGCCGATGGGCTGCAGTGGTCATGCAAAATCTCCGGTCGGCACATTAGGATTAGTGATGAGTGAACGTGCTCGGAAAAGGTGTTATCTATGTGCTAACCGAGTGTCTTCGAAGTGCTCGAAAAATAAGTCTAAGGCCGGCGTCACACTAGACAATACGGTCTGTTTTTTACGGCCGTAATACACGCGTAATACGCAGAAATGTCCCAGAAATAGTGTTCCGTAGGTAATCCGTTGCAAAGGTGTGGCCGCGTATTTTGCACATGTAATGTTGCGTATGTGATCCGTATGTAATCCGTAATGCGTATTTTACACGCAACATCACACGCAATGGACATTTAACGGTTTTCTGGCCTGAAATTAATTTAAATCATCATCACCAACCCTATTTAAGCCCTCTACAACAGGTGGGACCCTCCCATCTGGCCATTTAGTTGGTGTGCATCTCTTGAGTGTGTTGGTATTACCTTAAAACCATGTCTGACCTACTGTCTTTAACCCCAACTCAGCGGGTGTTGTTTCACTGGGTCTTGTCGCATCAATTTGGGCAGCCATATCCAGTGATTGTTGAGCCGCGAAGGAGGAGACGAAGATTGTGGGTGCATCCTCTTTTGACCCAACGCTTCACTAAAGGACATTTTGAGAGGCTCTATACAGCTCCGAGGGCACATCCTGACAAGTTCTATCTGTACTGTCACATGACCATCAGAACTTTTGATATATTGTTGGAGATATTACGTCCAGGTATTACCTATCAGGACACAAGGATGCGCAAAGCCATATCCGCAGAGGAATGTCTTCTCCTTACCTTACGGTATGTATTCCACATCCTCACATACTGTATGTTGATGATCTTTTTTTTTAATGCGTTGTGTTCTAGCAGCTTTTTTTCAAGTATATGTGGACATTATGGCACAAACAGATGCAAAAAAGTGTGTCTAATGTTAGAGTGAAGTACCCTAGGTAAATTTTTCATTTTACAGCGTTAATCATGTTTTTGAAAATATACAATCTAGTTGTGCTTCTTCATGTTTTGTATGAACTCTTGTTACCTACCTAATATTACTTTTTTTTACTTTCAGCTTCCTGTCCACTGGCTTGTCGTATGCGGGACTACACCTGGAGTTTCTGATTGGGCGGTCGACAATTTCGGGCATTGTGCGTTCAATCTGTAGTCAAATATAGGCTAAACTCCGGGATGCCTGAGCCAAAACAGGCTGATTGGCTCAAAATAGCCCTTGGTTTCCAGGACACTTGTGACTTCCCAAACTACATTGGAGCCGTGGATGGGAAACATATCAGGGTGCGTAAGCCGCCGAACTCTGGATCCCAATTCTACAATTACAAGCAGTTTTTTTCTGTAGTTCTGTTAGCTGTAGTTGACAGTAACTACAGGTTTATAATTGTCGACATTGGGGCCTATGGCCGAACTGGAGACACTAGGGTCTTCAATTCGTCCTTTATGGGTCGGCGGCTACATGACAACCAGTTAGACCTCCCACCACCACAGCAACTCCCAGGCTCCAATGCGGAAGCAGTGCCTTTTGTTCTTGTTGGAGATGAGGCGTTCCAACTGGCGAGGCACGTCATGAGGCCTTATCCCCGGCGCAACCTGGACCACCGGCGGAGGTTCTTTAATTTGCAGCTTTCCAGGGCGCGGAGACTGGTGGAGTGCGCCTTTGGTATTCTGGCAGCCAAATGGCGTGTCCTCCAGTCTGTCATTCAGCTTAGTGAGGTTACAGTCAATGAAGTCATAAAAGCCTGTGTTATTTTGCACAATTTTACCCGCATACAGTAAAAAGAAAGCATTTGCACTACTAAAGCAGGATGGCACCATTGAAACTCTAAAAAACTATAGGGAGAAAAATACTTTATCTAAAAAACTAATTAAAGCTGCCAAAAAGGAAACAGAGAAGCACATTGCTAAGGAGAGTAAAACTAATCCCAAACTGTTCTTCAACTATATCAATAGTAAAAGAATAAAAACTGAAAATGTAGGCCCCTTAAAAAATAGTGAGGAAAGAATGGTTGTAGATGACGAGGAAAAAGCTAACATATTAAACACCTTCTTCTCCACGGTATTCACGGTGGAAAATGAAATGCTAGGTGAAATCCCAAGAAACAATGAAAACCCTATATTAAGGGTCACCAATCTAACCCAAGAAGAGGTGCGAAACCGGCTAAATAAGATTAAAATAGATAAATCTCCGGGTCCGGATGGCATACACCCACGAGTACTAAGAGAACTAAGTAATGTAATAGATAAACCATTATTTCTTATTTTTAGGGACTCTATAGCGACAGGGTCTGTTCCGCAGGATTGGCGCATAGCAAATGTGGTGCCAATATTCAAAAAGGGCTCTAAAAGTGAACCTGGAAATTATAGGCCAGTAAGTCTAACCTCTATTGTTGGTAAAATATTTGAAGGGTTTCTGAGGGATGTTATTCTGGATTATCTCAATGAGAATAACTGTTTAACTCCATATCAGCATGGGTTTATGAGAAATCGCTCCTGTCAAACCAATCTAATCAGTTTTTATGAAGAGGTAAGCTATAGGCTGGACCACGGTGAGTCATTGGACGTGGTATATCTCGATTTTTCCAAAGCGTTTGATACCGTGCCGCACAAGAGGTTGGTACACAAAATGAGAATGCTTGGTCTGGGGGAAATTGTGTGTAAATGGGTTAGTAACTGGCTTAGTGATAGAAAGCAGAGGGTGGTTATAAATTGTATAGTCTCTAACTGGGTCGCTGTGACCAGTGGGGTACCGCAGGGGTCGGTATTGGGACCTGTTCTCTTCAACATATTCATTAATGATCTGGTAGAAGGTTTACACAGTAAAATATCGATATTTGCAGATGATGCAAAACTATGTAAAGCAGTTAATACAAGAGAAGATAGTATTCTGCTACAGATGGATCTGGATAAGTTGGAAACTTGGGCTGAAAGGTGGCAGATGAGGTTTAACAATGATAAATGTAAGGTTATACACATGGGAAGAAGGAATCAATGTCACCATTACACACTGAATGGGAAACCACTGGGTAAATCTGACAGGGAGAAGGACTTGGGGATCCTAGTTAATGATAAACTTACCTGGAGCAGCCAGTGCCAGGCAGCAGCTGCCAAGGCAAACATGATCATGGGGTGCATTAAAAGAGGTCTGGATACACGTGATGAGAGCATTATACTGCCTCTGTACAAATCCCTAGTTAGACCGCACATGGAGTACTGTGTCCAGTTTTGGGCACCGGTGCTCAGGAAGGATATAATGGAACTAGAGAGAGTACAAAGGAGGGCAACAAAATTAATAAAGGGGATGGGAGAACTACAATACCCAGATAGATTAGCGAAATTAGGATTATTTAGTCTAGAAAAAAGACGACTGAGGGGCGATCTAATAACCATGTATAAGTATATAAGGGGACAATACAAATATCTCGCTGAGGATCTGTTTATACCAAGGAAGGTGACGGGCACAAGGGGGCATTCTTTGCGTCTGGAGGAGAGAAGGTTTTTCCACCAACATAGAAGAGGATTCTTTACTGTTAGGGCAGTGAGAATCTGGAATTGCTTGCCTGAGGAGGTGGTGATGGCGAACTCAGTCGAGGGGTTCAAGAGAGGCCTGGATGTCTTCCTGGAGTAGAACAATATTGTATCATACAATTAGGTTCTGTAGAAGGACGTAGATCTGGGGATTTATTATGATGGAATATAGGCTGAACTGGATGGACAAATGTCTTTTTTCGGCCTTACTAACTATGTTACTATGTTACTATTGCTCCTCAGCTGATATTGCTGAACACATGTTGAGCAATGTGATTAGGCCTACACCACATGACCCTCCTCCGCGCCATCCCCTTTTTGGCATAAAAGTTAGGGATGTTTTCACCTATTATTTTGTTGCTCCTCAGGGTATGACTCCCTGGCAAGATTATGCTGTTTCTCATTTGTGATGTTTTACTTTTCAGCTATATTCAAAGTTTACCCAAAAAAATTCTATTCTGAACTCTGTGCGTTGTATTTACTTAATTCACATATGGTTATGAACAGAACATATGTGTGTGATGTAAGAATGATTGTCCCACAAACGTAATTTGGCTTTTTATGATATTTTTTACTTAACGAAAAAGCCTTTTGTGTTTAACTCAAATCCATATTTTTTCGATATGTTTTTTTCGGCCAATTCAAGTTGGCAACATTTTTGAACAACATGAACAGCATAACAAAGTGCTATGACAGCACAAACATACAGTCATGGCCAAAAGTATTGACACCCTTGTAATTCTGTCAGATAATACTCACTTTCTTCCTGAAAATGATTGCAAACACAAATTATTTGGTATTATTATATTCATTTAATTTGTCTTAAATGAAAAAAACACAAAAAGAATTGTCCTAAAGCCAAATTGGATATAATTCCACACCAAACATAAAAAAGGGGGTCGGACAAAAGTATTGGCACTGTTCGAAAATCATGTGATGCTTCACTAATTTGTGTAATTAACAGCACCTGTAACTTACCTGTGGCACCTAACAGGTGTTGGCAATAACTAAATCACACTTGCAGCCAGTTGACATGGATTAAAGTTGACTCAACCTCTGTCCCGTGTCCTTGTGTGCACCACATTGAGCATGGAAAAATGAAAGAAGACCAAAGAACTGTCTGAGAACTTGAGAAACCAAATTGTGAGGAAGCATGAGCAATCTCAAGGCTACAAGTCCATCTCCAAAGACCTGAATGTTCCTGTGTCTACCGTGCGCAGTGTCATCAAGAAGTTTAAAGCCCATGGCACTGTGGCTAACCTCCCTAGATGTGGACGGAAAAGAAAAATTGACAAGAGATTTCAATGCAAGAATGTGCGGATGTTGGATAAAGAACCTCAACTAACATCCAAACAAGTTCAAGCTGCCCTGCAGTCCAAAGGTACAACAGTGTCAACCCGTACTATCCATCGGTGTCTGAATGAAAAGGGACTGTATAGTAGGAGACCCAGGAAGACCCCACTTCTTCCCCCGAGACATAAAAAAGCCAGGCTGGAGTTTGCCAAAACTTACCTGAAAAAGCCTAAATCGTTTAGGAAGAATGTTCTCTGGTCAGATGAGACAAAAGTAAAGCTTTTTGGGCAAAGGCATCAACATAGAGTTTACAGGAGAAAAAAGAGGCATTCAAAGAAAAGAACACGGTCCCTACAGTCAAACATGGCGGAGGTTCCCTGATGTTTTGGGATTGCTTTGCTGCCTCTGGCACTGGACTGCTTGACCGTGTGCATCGCATTATGAAGTCTGAAGACTACCAACAAATTTTGCAGCATAATGTAGGGCCCAGTGTGAGAAAGCTGGGTCTCCCTCAGAGGTCATGGGTCTTCCAGCAGGACAATGACCCAAAACACACTTCAAAAAGCACTAGAAAATGGTTTGAGAGAAAGCACTGGAGACTTCTAAGGTGGCCAGCAATGAGTCCAGACCTGAATCCCATAGAACACCTGTGGAAAGATCTAAAAATGGCAGTTTGATGATGCTGTATGGCAGCTTGTTTTTTTGTGAAACAAGATGACGTTTTCAGCGGTACCATGATTATTTATATCCGTCTTTTTGATTGCATGTTAGTCCACATTTTGTCTGGCGGTATGATAATAAAGCGTCGTTTTTTGCCTCGTTTTTTTTCTCTTTTTTACGGTGTTCAGTGAAGGGGTTAACTAGTGGGACAGTTTTATAGGTCGGGTCATTACGGATGCGGAGATACTAAATATGTGTACTTTTATTGTTTTTTTTTTATTTAGATAAAGAAATGTATTTATTGGAACACTATATATGTTTTTTCTTTATTTGGGAATTTTTTTTTTTTTACACATGTAAATATTTTTTTTTTACTTTTTTACATTGCCCCAGGGGGGTACAAGATGCTATAGTGTCAGATCGCTGATCTAACACTTTGCAGTGCACTGTGTCAAATCAGCGATCACACAGGCACTGCAGGAGGCGCCTGCTCTGAGGAGGCGCTTGCAAGCCACCTCCCTGCAGGACCCGGAAGGTCCCCCGTGGCCATTTTGGATCCGGGCCTGCAGGGATGAGGAGGTAGGAGACCATCAGAGCAATGTGATCACATTGCGTTGCTCCGAGGGTCTCAGGGAAGCACGCAGGGTGCCCCCTTTCTGCACGATTCTTCCCTGTGCCGCCGGAACGCTGCGATCATCTTTGATCGCAGTGTGCCGGGGGTTAATGTGCCAGGAGCGTCTGTGACCACTCCTGTCACATAGTGCCGGATGTCAGCTGCAATAGTCAGCTGACACCCGGCCCCGATCGGCCGCGCTCCCCGGTGCACGCGGCTGATCGGTAATGACGTACTATCCCGTCAGTCATACGGGCCCATACCACCTCGACGGGATAGTATGTCAGATGTCAGAAAGGGGTTAAAGCTATCTTACATAGTCACCTTTATAACAGACTCCTGTCCACAGACTCAATTAATCAGTCAGACTCTAACCTCTACAACATGAGCATGACCAAAGAGCTTTATAAGGAGGTCAGGGACAAGGTCATAGACCTGCAAAAAGCTGGAATGGGCTACAAAACCATAAGTAAGATGTTGGGTGAGAAGGAGACAACTGTTGGTGCCATAGTAAGAAAATGGAAGACATACAAAATGACTGTCAATCGACATCGATCTGGGGCACCATGCAAAATCTCACCTTGTGGGGTATCCTTGATCATGAGGAAGGTGAGAGATCAGCCTAAAACTACATGTGGGGAACTTGTTAATGATCTCAAGGCAGCTAAGACCATAGTCACCAAGAAAACCATAGGTAACACATTACACCATAAAGGTTTAAAATCCTGCAGTGCCCGCAAGGTCCCCCTGCTCAAGAAGGCACATGTGCAGACCCATCTGAAGTTTCCCAATGAACACCTGGATGATTCTGTGAGAGATTGGGAGTAGGTGCTGTGGTCAGATGAGACAAAAATTGAGGTCTTTGGCATTAACTCAACTTGCCTTGTTTGAAGGAAGAGAAATGCTGCCTATGACCCAAATAACACCGTCCTCAATGTCAAGCATGGAGGTGGAAACATTATCTTTTGGGGGTGTTTTTCTGCTAAGGGCACAGGACTACTTAACCGCATCAATGGAAGAATGGATGGAGCCATGTACCGTAAAACCCTGAGTGACAACCTCCTTCCCTCCACCAGAACATTAAAAATGGGTCATGGCTGGGTCTTCCAGCAAGACAAAGACCCAAAATATACAGCTAAGGCAACAATGGAGTGGCTCAAAAAGAAGCATATTAAGGTCATGTAGTGGCCTAGCCAGTCTCCAGACCTTAATCCCATAGAAAATAGAAAGAGTTGAAGCTCCGAGTTGCCAAGCGACAGCCTCAAAATCTTAATAATTTAGAGATCATCTGCTAAGAGGAGTGGACCAATATTCCTCCTGACATGTGCGCAAACCTCATCAACAACTACCAAAAACGTCTGACTGCTGTGCTTGCCAGCAAGGGTTTTGCCACCAAGTATTACGTCAGAGGGATCAAATACTTATTTCTCACTGCAAAAATGGAAATAAATTTATATAATTTATACAATGTGATTTTCTGGATTTTATTTTTGACATTCTATCTCTCAATGTTAAAATTAACCTACCCTTAAAATTATAAACTGTTCATGTCTTTGTCAGTGGGCAAACTTACAAAATCAGCAAGGGATCAAATACTTATTTCCCCCACTGCATATTCTTTTTCTAAGACCCCACGGGCCCATATTTTATTTTATGTAGTGGACATCCTTTTTAATGTATTTTATACCAGAATCAAGTTGGTCTTTATTACTCTACTATCCTTCCAGGAGGGTCCAAAGCCTAAATAAGTCATTCTTACTAAGTAATTAAATCTCAGCCTAATTTGCAGTAATATTGTAATTTTTACTCTGAGAATTACTGTACTGTCGCAGCAAGCCAGACGTCATCCTCCATTATGCCCGATGCCAACCTTCCTGGCTATTCATTTTGTACAATTTTATCCTGAATACATTCCTTTCCCCTTTTACTAGTTTGTAATTCACTCAATTCCTGTCTGGAAATCCTATTAGGTTTTCCCATCGGTGTTGATTTCCACCAGGAGAACACATAGTAATAGACTTTCATTTCTTTCTTAGAAATAAATATTCCATCCCTTCTGCGCATTAATAGAGCAAGGAAATGTATTCAAGTAAAAGATCAACCGAGTGAAAAAATAAATAAGACCGCACTGCGCACTATGCAGAAATGTTAAATTTAACCTTTGCTATTAAATCAAATATTAAAATATATTTAATATTCTTTTTAATTTGTCAAACCCAGCCAACAATTCACATTGTAATATGACATACATGAGGAATCACCCAGATTGACCTTGATATATTTATATCCGGAGGGGAAGTAAAGTCTATTGGAGGCGCCGTAAGGATCGGGAATAGTTAATTATGTTTGTTGCAGATCCCAGCTTATTTTGCCCTAAAAAAATATTTTTTTTTTTTAGCATTCAGTAAATTTCATTTATTCTGAGAGTCTTAACATAAATATGTAATGTGCCATTTGAGCTGCTGTGCGGGGGCATTTTGCAAAAAAATTATTGTAATTGCTTTATTTCAGTGACTTAATTTCAATCTATATACTAAATAATGCGTGTTGATAAAATCCGATATTATCATTTTTCAAGGGAGAATGGTTTATTTTTCTTCATTTTTTTTAATTTACAGCATTTTTTTTACAGACATTTTTTAAAGTCATTATACGAAAAAAAATTGTTAATTATCTGGGGGATGTAGGTAGTGAGTCCCAATGGGGGCAGCGATGAAGATGTCTGTAAAATGCTATGGTATATGATGGTGCTATATATGTCAAATAAAAATAAATAAACTCTGAGCTTCCATCGCCCCTACAAAACAAGTGCAGGTAGCTCTGACCACTGCAGCCAATTACTGACTGCAGCGGTGCTGGGACTTTTGGACAGGACATTATTCTAACACAGAAGGATAGTGATAGTACCTTAGAAGGGATCTGTCGCCGCATTTCACAATACAGACTGTTTAGATTTTGAAATAGACCTCCTAAACCTGATGAGGCAGGTGTACACACTTTAAAAATCCACAGCAGAATGATTGTATTATCTTTATGGAAAGATTAAACTCACATTCAAAACCAGATTATAAAATAGATTATAATTTATTAGCTGCTTTTATTTTTTAAATGTAATAGGTTCTCTTGTCTTAGCCGCTGTTAACATTACTGTAACATTTTGAAATTTGCTTTACAGCTGCCTCTTAGACCATAGACAGCAAAAATCTGCAGATGTTCATTGATTTCTTAGGAGAGCTTTTTAGGCATTTTCCGTGACTTGTGTAGACTTCATTATGCAGGGAGGAGGTGAGCTGTGACATCACCTATTGTGAATGGTGAATCCTGTTTTATTTTTTATATTCCATCTCTCAATGTTAAAATTAATCTACCCTTAAAATTATAGACTGTTCATGTCTTTGTCAGTGGGCAAACCTACAAAATCAGCAAGGGATCAAATACTTATTTTCCCCACTGCAGTTGTGTTATTTCAGGCATTGTACAGAAAGGGGAAGATGTGCGCTATGACATCAATCTAATGTGAATGGTGAATCCTGTTGTATCTAGAGGTGTCACTTGTCATTGTAATACTAGAAAGTTCAAACTTAATCTCTGCCCACCTCTACTAAATTACTTTCTCCGTGTTGTTTGCATCTGTGCCGCGATTTTCTCAAGCGAAGGAATCTGAGTGCAGGGCACTGACAGTCGACTCAAACTCTGACAGAGTTTGAGCCGAGTGTCATTCGCATAATTGGCCTGATTCTCTCCCGTGAGAGAATTAACAGCCGTGTCAACCCGCCTTACTGAGATAGTTCATAAAGTTTCATGGAGACAGGAAGGGGAAAGATGTCAAGGCAGACACAGACATTCTGCTGCAAGTTCTCCTGAAAGGACAGACACAGACATTCTGCTGCAAGTTCTCCTGAAACCATAGACACAAACATTGTGCCTCAAGTTCTCCTGAAATAATAGACACAGTCATTGTGCTGCAAGTTCTCCTGAAACGACAGACACATTCTGCTCCAATTTCTCCTGAAACGAGACACAGACATTCTGCTGCAAGTTCTCCTGAAACAATAGACACATACATTCTGCTGCAAGTTCTCCTGAAATAATAGACACAGACATTGTGCTGAAAGTTCTCCTGAAAAGACAGACACATACATTCTGCTCCAATTTCTCCAGAAACGATAGACACAGACATTCTGCTGCAAGTTCTCCTAAAATAATAGACACAGTCATTGTGCTGTAAGTTCTCCCTAAACGACAGATACTTACAGTTGTGGCCAAAAGTATTGACACCCCTGCAATTCTGTCAGATAATACTCAGTTTCTTCCTGAAAATGATTGCAATCACAAATTCTTTGGTATTATTATTTTCATTTAATTTGTTTTAAATAAAAAAACACAAAAGAGAATGAAGCAAAAAGCAAAACATTGATCATTTCACACAAAACTCCAAAAATGGGCCAGACAAAAGTATTGGCACCCTCAGCCTAATACTTGGTTGCACAACCTTTAGCCAAAATAACTGCGACCAACCGCTTCCGGTAACCATCAATGAGTTTCTTACAATGCTCTGCTGGAATTTTAGACCATTCTTCTTTCGCAAACTGCTCCAGGTCCCTGATATTTGAAGGGTGCCTTCCCCAAACTGCCATTTTTAGATCTCTCCACAGGTGTTCTATGGGATTCAGGTCTGGACTCATTGCTGGCCACCTTAGAAGTCTCCAGTGCTTTCTCTCAAACCATTTTCTAGTGCTTTTTGAAGTGTGTTTTGGGTCATTGTCCTGCTGGAAGACCCATGACCTCTGAGGGAGACCCAGCTTTCTCACACTGGGCCCTACAGTATGCTGCAAAATTTGTTGGTAGTCTTCAGACTTCATATTGCCATGCACACAGACAAGCAGTCCAGTGCCAGAGGCAGCAAAGCAACCCCAAAACATCAGGGAACCTCCGCCATGTTTCACTGTAGGGACCGTGTTCTTTTCTTTGAATGCCTCTTTTTTTCTCCTGTAAACTCTATGTTGATGCCTTTTCCCAAAAAGCTCTACTTTTGTCTCATCTGACCAGAAAACATTCTTCCAAAACGTTTTTGGGTTTTTCAGGTAAGTTTTGGAAAACTCCAGCCTGGCTTTTTTATGTCTCGTGGTAAGAAGTGGGGTCTTCCTGGGTCTCCTACCATGCAGTCCCTTTTCATTCAGACGCCAACGGATAGTACGGGTTGACACTGTTGTACCCTTGGACTGCAGGGCAGCTTGAACTTGTTTGGATGTTAGTCGAGGTTCTTTATCCAACATCCGCACAATCTTGCGTTGAAATCTCTTCTCAATTTTTCTTTTCCGTCCACATCTAGGGAGGTTAGCCACAGTGCCATGGGCTTTAAACTTCTGGTTGACACTGCGCACGGTAGACACAGGAACATTCAGGTCTTTGGAGATGGACTTGTAGCCTTGAGATTGCTCATGCTTCCTCACAATTTCGTTTCTCAAGTCCTCAGACAGTTCTTTGGTCTTCTTTCTTTTCTCCATGCTCAATGTGGTACACACAAGGACACAGGACAGAGGTTGAGTCAACTTTAATCCATGTGAACTGGCTGCAAGTGTGATTTAGCTATTGCCAACACCTGTTAGGTGCCACAGGTAAGTTACAGGTGCTGTTAATTACACAAATTAGAGAAGCATCACATGATTTTTCGAACAGTGCCAATACTTTTGTCCACCCCCTTTTTATGTTTGGTGTGGAATTATATCCAATTTAGCTTTAGGATAATTCTTTTTGTTTTTTTCATTTAAGACAAATTAAATGAAGATAATAATAACAAAGAATTTGTGTTTGCAATCATTTTCAGGAAGAAACTGAGTATTATCTGACAGAATTGCAGGGGTGTCAATACTTTTGGCCACAACTGTACATTCTGCTCCAATTTCTCCTGAAACGATAGACACAGACATTCTGCCGCAAGTTCTCCTGAAACGATAGACACAGACAATCTGCTCCAAGTTCTCCTGAAACAATAGACACAGACATTGTGCTGCAAGTTCTCCTGAAAAGACAGACACATACATTCTGCTCCAATTTCTCCTGAAGCCATAGACACAGACATTCTGCTGCAAGTTCTCCTGAAATAATAGACACAGACATTGTGCTGCAAGTTCTCATGAAACGACAGACACTTACATTCTGCTTTAATTTTTCCTGAAACGATAGACACAGACATTCTGCTGCAAGTTCTCTTGAAACAATAGACACAGACATTCTGCCGCAAGTTCTCCTGAAACGATAGACACAGACAATCTGCTCCAAGTTCTCCTGAAACAATAGACACAGACATTGTGCTGCAAGTTTTCCTGAAAAGACAGACACATACATTCTGCTCCAATTTCTCCTGAAGCCATAGACACAGACATTCTGCTGCAAGTTCTCCTGAAATAATAGACACAGACATTGTGCTGCAAGTTCTCATGAAACGACAGACACTTACATTCTGCTTTAATTTTTCCTGAAACGATAGACACAGACATTCTGCTGCAAGTTCTCTTGAAACAATAGACACAGACATTCTGCTGCAAGTTCTCCTGAAATAATAGACACAGACATTCTGCTGCAACTTCTCCTGAAAGGACAGACACAGACATTCTGCTGCAAGTTCTCTTGAAACAATAGACACAGACGTTCTGCTTTAAAGTGAACTGGTCACAAGATTTTTTATATCTGAACTAAGACTAGCACCTTAATCAGCGCCTGTGCTGCATTCCATAAAGGGGTTTGTAATCCTGCCGGTTCGGTCCTAAAGGCATCCTTGCTAAGGTGTCTATCCCTCCTCCTGGCTTCTGATCACTATCCTTCTCTGGTTAATGTGGATGATGCCTCCTGCATTAGCTTCATCTAGTCTTCGCTCAGACATGAAAAAACTGGTGACAGGTTCCCTTTAGATTTTCCTGAAACAACAGTAACTGTTCTCCTGAAACGACTTGTCAGGAGAACTTGTCTGTGTGTCGTTTCAGAAGAATGTAACTGTCTTTTCTGGAGAACTTGCAGCAGAATGGCTGTGTCTGTCATTTTAAGGAGAACGTAACCATCATTTCAGGAGAACTTGCAGCACAATGTCTCCTCCTTCCTCTCATCTCCAAAGAATCTGATAAGCACCGACTGTCATCTCCAATATCTCAATAATGAGAAAATTTGTATTCATTGAAGACACCTTTTTCACTATTTTACCCATTAATGGAAATTGAAAGACCATGGCAGGAGTAAAAAGAAGCAGATTTCTCTGAGACGAAAATATTAAACTTTTTATTATATCTTATGTATTATCTGTTTATGAAATAAAAATTAAAATTACCGTTACTTTTTAAAAGGAAACATGTCCGCAACCATTAATAAAATTGTGTAGCCATTGGAAAGAAAAGCCAATCGATCTCTTTAGAACCTCAAAGCATTGATTTTGCAGTGAGAAATCCCAATTTGCTGCTGCTGTAAGTGCACTGGGGCGTGCTGATGCACTTCTAGCTTCTCAGTCTCATGCTTGTTCCCTACCTAACAGCATCTTCCCCTGGCTGATTGACATTGCTCTGATACACGGCCACTGATCTGTAGATGAGTCAGGAAAGGATGCCACTAGGTAGGGAATACTGCATGAGATCGAGACGCTAGAAGTGCAATAACATGCGCCAATGCACTTCCAGCCACAAAATGCAAAAATGTGATATCTCAGTGCAAAAGTAGCGCTCCGGAGTCATAAAAGGGTTGACTGGCTTTTATTTTAAAGGACTACACAATTATATTAATGGTTTGGAGAAGTAAACATTTCTGATAGGTTCACTTTAAGATTTTTATCTAAAAATTGCTGTTGCAAATTGGAAACTGTCAGAAGCGCTTGTTGCCAGATCTGTAAGGCAGTATTTATAAGTTCAGGATTTTGGCAGAATTTAGTGGGTGGCTTCTACTGCAGAATCTGCTGACATTTTCTTTCACATACGGAGACAGAATCTTGGAGGAACAATGAATATTCAGAAAATTTTAAAAACGACGGCATATTCGTTAATATTCCATTTTCATCTCGCAGCAATATGAAGACAGCATCCATTTCTGTTCAGGGTGGATACTGGTCTTCATTGAAGAGTACTTAACTCCTTATGGAGATTTGTTTTCAAAGCAATGTTCCATGGGGACAAAATATGCAAAGCATCTCACTGTAAAATGGGTCTCGGGTTTGGCTGCTTTGCAGAAATTTCTGTGAATGAAAATCAGTCTGATTCATCAGAATGGAGCAGTTTTGGCAGCAAACACAACGTTTTCTGCAAGAAATCTACTTTTTTTTTGGAATTATTTGTCATTTGTTTTGTACTTTCCGTATATTATGGTGTGCTTCTGTGCATGGGTTGTGGATCTGATTAGATCAGTTGCGTAATGCAAGAAGCTGGAATGTTCTGCTTATGCATGGATTATCTCCAAGTACTCCAGTTTCTTCAGTGCTGATAATATAACTGGCTGAAATTAGCCTTTGCCAGTGGCGTACCACTAAAAGCATCAGACCACGCTGCTGTGGTGAGGCCCGAGAGTTAGGTGGGCCTCCAGTGCAGAGGGGCACTGCTTTCCTTCTCCGGTTGTCTTGAATTCAACTGTATCTGTGTCCTCAGGATGCTGATCTAGAATATAATGGTGGAACAGGGAGCCATCTGCTCTCTGTTCCACCAATCAGCCTGTGAATATGAGTCTAAACGTAGCGGGCACGATATACTGTGCAGAATGGAACAGCACTTTGGGGGATGGACCTAGTTGAGTATTTTTATATTTAGTCAGCTAGTACTTGTGGAGGATACTGTGGAGGCATTATACATTGAGGGGCTGGAGGGGCCATTATACTGTGTGATTGGGCTGTGGAGGTATCATTCTGTGTGGGAGGATAGAGGGACAACATAGTGTGTAGGGGGGGGGGGTTAGCTGGGCCATCATACCATGTGGGGGCTGTGAAGCCCATTATACTGTATGAGAGGGCTGTTGAGGTCCATCATACTGTGAGTGGAGAGCTGTCTGGGCTAACATACTGTGTGGTGGGGAATATGCTATGTGTGGGGACATCTTACCATACTGTGTGTGGAGGACTGCTGTAGGGGCTATTATACTGTGCGGCGGGGCATATGCAATGTGTGGGGACATAATACTGTGCATGGGGAATCATACCATACTGTGTGGGGGTGCTGAAGTGGTTGTCAGACACTGTGGTTGGCATCATACTGTGTGGGGGGCTGTAGGGCTGTGTGAGAGAGCCGTAGTCAGGGCCGTAGTCGTGACTGAGAATATCTGTTTACACGCGCTCTGGTCTCCCGCCACATGAAAACAATGTCCTCTTTTCAGCGTACCTTCAGCTCCCATCTGGGCGGCCAAAGTTCTGCTGCTGGCGTTGTTGCACAAATAGAGACAGAGTCCATTTCCAACCTTAAACGTAGAACTTTACTTGTTTTCATCAGTTACAGCATCAACACAGAGTTCTGCACCATTCACATTCTTCACTTTCCCTGTGCTCTTCCCTATGTCCTTCAGTTTGTACCCGGTTCCTCCCATCTCGATCAGTACCGCAGCGTCCTCCCTGTTCAGCTTCACTACGTTCAGAAGTTCCCTTGTCTGTTTTGCACCAGACATGAGGGTAACTGCCCATGTAGAAAGCTGTCACATCTTGACTGACTGGGCCCTGACTGGGCTCTATGGCCCCTACTGACTAGGGAAAGGAAAACGCTCTATCTTATCGACGTTTGGCTCCTCCTATGTAAACTATGTACACCATTGTATCCCCATCTAGTGTCCATCCTGAGGTACTGTACTTTCCCTATCTACACAATATATAAATATATGTACATAGCAGCATCAGAAACATTTTACATATATAATTATATACAATATCAATCATGAGGAAAGGGAGTGGGGCATCACACGGTCCTGGTACATTCCTTACAGGGCCATCACACTCTGTGTGTAAGTTGTTAGGTTCATGATGCTCTGTGTGGTAGCTTTCAGAGCATCATACTGTTTGTGGGGGCATCATACCATACTGTTTGATTGGCCTGTGGGGGTAACATTGTGGGTGGTATAACGTTGTGGGCATCACAGTGGGTTTAGGGATCACACTGTTTTGAGTTATGTGGGAGGCATTATACATTGTTGGGAGGCACTGTGGGGACATCATACTTTGTTGGGATCATTGTGGCAGGATCATAATGTATGAAGGGTACTGTGGGGGAATCATATTTTGCTGGGGCATTGTGTGGGGGTGCTAAGTTGACAAACTGTGTGGGGGAATTCACTGTAGAGGTATAAGGAGTGTGTGGCAGAATTTTTGGGGGCATCATATTTTATGGGGGCCATGAAAGGGGTATCATAGTGGTGTGAACACTATGGGGCTTAAGTAGGGGCACAATTACTGCGTTCACGATGCAATAGACACTGTGTACTCCACCATTTTGTGTGTGTGTGTAAGTGGGGGGAGTTGAGCTCATTGAGGAGTTTTGCTATGGGTCTCCATGATTCTATCTATGTCCTTGGCCTTTGCATGCAATGAATATATATGCCTGAAAGAAAAGATAAAAATTACCGTAATATATCTTAGATTGGTGCTTTATAAGAAAAGGGAACCTACAAAAAATAATAACACCTCTGAATCTCTGTCTGCCTGTATGTTCATATATTAATATCCAATATGATAAGATTTATTGATCCATTAACCAATTTTCTGGATAAGTCTGGATGTCTTGGTATAAATACAATCCATAGATGAAAATGAAGCCATCTTAATGTCTGTCAGCAGGAGATTCCCCGTAGCAACAGCTTTTTTTTAATATCCATAAGATACTGTATATTATAATGATGGCAGATTTTACTTTTGCTAACTACATACTAAATGGTAGTCAAAGGTTGAGCTTTATTTTAAAGGGTATGCATCATCAGAAAATGAGTAGATTTTTTTATGTTGAAGTTGTACTTTAGCCCTTTTTCATTTTTGTGATTCTGTTTTTCGCTCCCCATCTTCCCAGAGCCATCAATTTTTAATTTTTCCGTCAATATGGCCATGTATGAGCTTAACCTTTTGCGAGACGCGTTGTACTCATTGGTTTTCAAATGAGTGCGGTAAAATTGCAAAAAAAGTGCAATTCCACAACTGTTTTTTGGGCATGTGACATGTGCTTGGAAAGAGCGCAAGAGCCCACATCATAGGGAGTGACATGATATGCGCAGTACATGTATGGCGAATGTCGTGAAGGGGTTAAAAATGTTTGTTTATTATTTTTTTTTAATTTTCCTTATCACAATCGATATGCTAAAAATTGCTGAAATTCAAATGTTGCCTGATCAACATCTCTCCCGATCATCAGTCGGCCGGCGCCCCCATACACATTACCCATAAGCCGAACATAGAACATCAGTCTATTGTGTATGGCCGGCTTAGGTCTAATTATAGAGTAACAATTCCTGTTCTGTAGAGAATCACTTCTCATGTATCTCATTATCATCAGAGGCAGGATTACAATGAAAGCTAATAACCCTGTATAGAGTAGATAACACTGGATACAGGATTCCCAATCAGTAATGGATACAGTTCGTCTCCTCCCTGCACAACAATCTCGACACAAGTCATAAAGGATGCATAAAAGTCTCTTAAAAAGCAATTACCGTATTTTCTGGCGTATAAGACGACTTTTTAACCCCTGAAAATCGTCTCAAAAGTCGGGGGTCGTCTTATACGCCGGATACTGCATGTGCAGGGAGCGGTCCTGGATGGTTCCCAGGGTCTGGAGGAGAGGAGACTTGACTCTCCTTCAGGCCCTGGGATCCATATTCATGTAAAAAAAAGAATAAAAATAAAAAATATGGCTATACTTACCTTCCGCCGGCTGCTGTAAAGCCAAACTCTAGATATTGTTTAAGGGAATCTGTCAGCAAATTTTTGCAATGGATTCTGAGGACAGTATGAGTTAGGCTGTGTGCACACGTTGCGTTTTTTCGCTATAAAAAATGCATAAAAACGCATACATTATGCATCCAATCATTTAGAATGCATTCCGTAATTTTTGTGCACATGATGCGTGGTAAAAAACGCAGCATGTTCATTAATTTTGTGGATTTTTCACGTTTTCCCGCTATTTAATGCATTGAGAAGCTCCAGAAAAAAACGCGTCAAAAACGCGCAAAAAAAAACGCATGCGGATTTCTTGCAGAAAATGTCCGGTTTTGCTCTGGTAATTTCTGCAAGAAATCCTGAACGTGTGCACATGGCCTTAGGGTTTAAAACACTGAATTCAACGATGCGTCATATGTCAGGCTGTGTTCGATTGTTTATTTAAAATGAAGGTTTTATCACCTGATGATTATCATTGTCTGGACTTCATCAGCCATTGCATGCTAGTCTGACCACGCCCCCTCCTGTGATAAACAGCTCACTGTCTACAGACAATGTGCACTGAAAACCTGGTGTTGGCAGGGTTAGCTGTTGTGCTGGCGGGGTTAGCTGTGGTGTTGGCGGGGTTAGCTGTGGTGTGGATGGGCGCGTGGGCTGGGGCAGCTATCTCAGCTCTGCTGCATTGCTAAATCTCAAAAAACTTTGTCAGAATGGCTGCACCTAGTAATATAAGTGATACATCGCTGGATTAAGTGTCTCCGTCAGGCTGCTATCAGATGAGGTAGCTAAAAACTGCTAACACATTCCCTTTAACAACAAAAGCAAGATGGCTGTCCTGTAACCATGTACAGAAATTAAAACTAAAAATATCTTTGAAAAAAATTAAAGGTGAGTAAAAAAGTGTATATATTTTACAATCTGATTTTAATTGATAAATAATAAAATAGGCTATACAGCCCCTTTAAAAATGTGCTACTGTGGTTGTCTAAGACTAGAAATTGGATCTATTTATTTTCTTTTTGTTTTCTATCTTCAATTTTTTATGCCATTATCTATAGGTTGTGCCAGGTATTGCTTGATCCTCTTGTCAGTCCCACGCATGTCCCGTCCGGCACCACAGCCCTCCCGAGATCCATTACATTCCAACCATGTGTTTCCCCATCCGGCTTCCTCTGTATGGAAGGGAACAAGACACACTTCCCAGGTCATAGGCCAGGACGTTACAGGAATGTCCACAGGAAATTCAGTACGACCTCATGCTGTCAGAACGCTATGTGCTCCACGTTCCTCCGGCCCACTGCCACTTGAACTCAGACTTGCATGAACCTCACATACTAACACTGTCTGACTAAGCCAGGAAATGATTCCCCTTTTTGCTTGACCTCACCTGCTCTCATGCTGGGCTATTCCCAAACATTTAACTGTATCCCACTCTGTTTACTTATACATCTTATACACTAATAATGCCCTAATATTCCTATCTATCACTAACTAAACATTAAATCGTGTTCTATACTGTTCCTGCCCCTGAGCTGAGTTTCCTAGGATACCTTAGGCATTACCAATATAGTACCCACACCGCAGCATCAGTACTTATTATTATTATTATTTATTTATATAGCACCATTGATTCCATGGTGCTTTACATGAGAAGGGGTTACATATAAATTACAGATATCACTTGCAGTAAGCAAACTAACAATGACGGACTGATACAGAGGGGCGAGGACCCTGCCCTTGTGGGCTTACATTCTACAGGATGGTGGGGATGGAGACAATAGGTTGAGGGTTGCAGGAGCCCCGGTGTTGGTGAGGCAGGAGCTCCGGTGTTGGTGAGGCGGGAGCTTCAGTAGTGGTGAGGAGGCGGCGGGGTCAGTGCAGGCTGTAGGCTTTCCTGAAGAGATGGGTTTTCAGGTTCCGTCTGAAGGATCCGAATGTGGTTGATAGTCGGACGTGTTGGGGCAAAGAAGTACTTAAAACATTCCATGCTTTTTATAGTATACCATAAAAACACAATACAACCACATATTAGTATCACACTACAATTGTTGTCTTCAGGGGAAGGTATATGGTGGTCCCTGTTACTCCCTTACGCGCTGCTGCCCCATTCATTCTTATGGGAGTGCTAAATACCAGCCAAGCGCAGTGCTCGGCTATCTTCGGCAGGCTGTTATGAAGGAGGGGAGCAGCAATGCACATGATTGACCATTGTGAAGTTCTTCAGGGCCCAGATTATCTAGATCAACGGTGGTCCCAATGGTTGGAGGCCTAGCATTTGAGAAATTTCCCTTATCCCATGGATAGTGGATAGCTTCTACATTTGAGAATGCTCCTTTAAGATTGCAATTCAGATGTTGCAATTCAGTATCATAAAACAAATCATGAACTGAATTTATTACCAAGTAATGGTAAACTGACTGACCAGAGAACTAGTCTGAACTGGTGCATAACCAAAAACAACTTACATAGCAAATAGAGAAATGGCTGCACTCAGTTGTACTAAAGCAGGGAATGTGTGATACATGAAATATGAATAGCATAATGGCTTGTGAAAACTATGAAAAAACACACGAGATGCTTAGCACAAGATTTGGCCAAAATTCACCATTCGCCCTTCAACATGCTGTGATTTTAATTACCGTACATCCAAACATATTTGGTTCCGACCTTCCTATAAATACAGGCTTTACCATGACATTAGCCAGAGGTAAGTGTTCACACTAGGCAGTCAGGTCAGGGACCCATCCGATCCGTGAGTTTACCTTGACGTTGGTGGATGGGCTCACATTTTTTGGCCAAATTTTGTGCTAAGCATCTCATGTGTTTTTTCATAGATTTCACAAGCCATTATGCTATTCACATGTCATGTATCACACATTCACTTGCTTTAGTACAGTTGAGTGCAGCCATTTAGCTATTTTGATATTTGTGGCATATACTGGAAATATACACAACTTTTGTTTTCCAAGACCACTTGCTGAGCAGAATCTCGACGACCACCCTTTAGATTTGGTTGTACTCTTCTAATGATTTATTCAGATAGTAAATTCCCTGCTTCTTCTGTTAATCACATGGAGATCTTAGAAAGGGAACCCAGCAGAGCTGAACCCAAATAAACACTGGGAAGAGTCGTCGTCTCGGGTGTCTGTGTGGGTGGCTGCGCTTTGGAGGGTTAGCGCTGTTTGTGTCTTACTGCCTAGGGGTAAAAAGCTGCACCTTTTGGAAATGATCCATGCACGGCAGGACAGCTAATGCTCCAGGCTGGATTATTTCTCAGCTAATTGATTTTATCACCACGATGTAAAAGTTTTCTACATTAAAACTTTGTAAATTGTTGACTTTTCTTTTTGATTTGTAAGTATAACTAGTGGTATGTTAATACATAGCAATGGTTAAAGGGCCCAGTGATTAAAGGGCTTGACCAGACTTAGGATTCAAGCCTGTTATCACTCTATGTGAAACCTGACAAATGCGCACAGTGTACGCTGTCAGGATTATCCAGTGCTGGTGACGGAAGCACAGGCTGCCCACATTCTGACTAGACGTGTCTGGCATCACGCAGTACATTTACACATACATCTAGTCTGCAAGTGATCGCATGTATGGAAATCACATTATTGCCTGCCCAATCCCGACACCAGAGATTTCTGAAAGTGCGCACACTGCATGCTGCAGGATTCACAAGTCTAAACTCACATTAAGTGACTGCAGATTTGGTCTCCAAGCCTGGACAGCCATGTTAAGGTCACCAACCGCTATATTAAGGACACTTCAGAGGTGATCCATGATTAGTGATTGCTCTGTAACTTCTGATACAAGACAGGAATGTTTCGATAATTGAAGGGCATTAAAAAACTGATTGTAGAGATGGAGAAGCTAAGAAAGTAAAAGAGCGTAATCCTAATGATCACAACATTCTGATAATGGTGGTCATAGTGGAGTCAATTACTAGGTCCTTGTTTCTATGGATGTACAGAACTTACAAGGGAGGCAGTTCAGAAGGGGCTTATAGAGGGTAACCTTATTTCATAACATTAATAAATTTATAGAAGATTTCCAATCTTATCAGCAGCCTCAGTATTGCAAGAGAAAAGGCCAAAGATCGAAAACACCTAATCTTTATATATATATAGAGAGAGAGAGAGAGAGAGAGAGAGAGAGAGAGAGAGAGAGAGAGAGAGATGGGTACATGCTTTTAGGGGCACCAGTTTCAATTTTTCTTTCTGGCCCCTTGTCAGTATTCCGGGTTTTTCCAAGTCACCTTGTGAATGATCTTGCCCTTTGTTAAGTTGCAGTTTGCTGTTTTTGTCTGCCCTACTTCCTGTTCATTTGTTTAAAACCCGGGTCAGGTGTTAGCCTCTTTGCTGGAGTATTCTGCTTCGGTTTCCCCTTCAGCTCAGCTGCTTGTTCTACTGTGCTTCTACCCTTGGTTCTGGACATTCTCTGCCTATGTAAGCTACACTCTCAGTTATCTTTAGTCTGTTGATTTTGGAACTTAACCCTTGGTTCACTCCTCCTGGTAAGAACTCTGTTTTTGAACTGTGTTTTGGAACTATGTTGCTGGACTGTGTTTTTGCTACTTAATCCTTCATTTACTCCCCCCCGGTGGGAGCTACTGGAATCTACACCAGTATAATACTTTAATGTGAATTTGTTTTGGACTTACCCGTGTTTATACCACAACTGAGATCAACTTGATAACTTGTTTCTGGACTTACCCGTGTTCATGCCACACCTGGGATTAACCTGAGGACTTGTTCTGGACTTCCCTGTGTTTACTATATACCTGGATTTGACTCCTTCTGCACCGACAGTGTTTTGGATCTGCACCACGACATCTGTCACACTCACCTTGCTGAGGACTCTGCCCTAAGAACTCTGCCAATTTGCTGTATATTGTTAAGGGACTTGTTTCTTTGCGGATTATCAGCATATTGTTTTGGGTGTTATTGCTGTGGTACAAATAGACTATTTGCACTAAAGAAATCTGTCTCTGTCTGTTCATTGCCGCACACTACCAGAAACCTCGAGTTCCTACAATAGTATTACACTTCTTCTCTTTATTTAGTCAGTTTTATAAGTGTTAAAATGAAATCAAGAGTCTATATTGGTCATGGTGCATTGGGACACATTGACTAATGTTAGCTGTATACAAATAAAAGGGTAGGGAGTTAACTGCTAAAGTTTGCAGTTCACATGCAAGGTCACCTCGCTATTCATTCTCTCAAGAATTGCCCCATCAGGTGGTATATGTGTCAGATGACCTCTATTTTCAGTATTAGAACCACATATCATGTGGATAAGTCAGCTGTCATGGGAAATACCATTAAATTGCATCTATTGTAGTACCACATTCAAAACTGTACTAAACCACGGACTGAAGCTCGAGAAGCCGAGTCTTAGGGAACACTATATACAGATGGGCAAATAGCTATTAAAGGGACAGGAAACAAAGTTGTTGTAAAGGGTACCTTTTCAAAATGGGATGGGGTCCACAAGAAACTAATCTGGGAGCAGTGTGGGAGCCACAAGGATCTCAAATTGGTTCAGTGGGGACCACAAGGATCTGAACTGGGAGCCATGTGGGGGCCACAATGATCTGAACTGGGAGCCACAAGGATCTTAGCTGGGAGCAGTGGGGACAACAATGACCTGAACTGTGAGCAGTGGAGACCCCAAGGATCTGAACTGGGAGCAGTGGGGACCACAAGGGTCTGAACTAGAAGCAGTGGGGACAACAAGGACCAGAGCTGGAAGCAGTGAGGGCCACAAGGATTTGAACTGGAAGCAGTGGGGACCACAAGGATCTGAACTGGAAGCAGTGGGGACCACAAGGATCTGAATTCGGAGCAGTGGGGACCACAAGGATCTGAACTTTTGTAGGATAAAAAAAACTAAACTTGATAATATAATATTACAGAATGATCTGGATAAGATGTCTGCATGGGCAAACACATACCAGAAGAGATGTAAGGTCAATACATGTAGAGTAATGCACCTTGACAGAGTAATCCTATAGCTGCATATACAGTTTTTTTTCAGACCTTGGAGAGGCATTTAATAGGTGATTTATTTTTTAAGTGACCCTAATGTCCTATACATAAAATCGCATCCCCTATAAATAATCCATGGGGAGAGGTGTACGGTTAATCCCCAATCCCAACAGTTTTAAACTCATTTGTTCAGATTGGCCTACCGCCTCAACGCATTAACCTAGCTATACCTGTGTGGCCCATTCAAAAAAAAAAAAACAAAACATAATCAGGTTCCTCGCATCATGTTCTCATACACTTTATGTAGTTAACCCCTATCTGACCTCGGACGGGATAGTACGTCCGAGGTCAGATCCCCTGCTTTGATGCAGGGCTCCGCGGTGAGCCCGCATCAAAGCCGGGACATGTCAGCTGTTTTGAACAGCTGACATGTGCCCGTAATAGGCGCGGGCAGAATCGCGATCTGCCCGCACCTATTAACTAGTTAAATGCCGCTGTCAAACGCAGACAGCGGCATTTAACTACCGCTTCCGGCCGGGCGGCTGGAAATGACGTCATCGCCGACCCTCGTCACATGATCGGGGGTCGGCGATGCGTCTCCATTGTAACCATAGACGTCCTTGAGACCTCTATGGTTACTGATCGGCGGTGGCTGTGAGCGCCACCCTGTGGTCGGCGCTCACAGCACACCTCCATTTTTGCTATATAGCAGCGATCAGCAGATCGCTGCTATGTAGCAGAGGCGATCGCGTTGTGCCTGCTTCTAGCCTCCCATGGAAACTATTGAAGCATGGCAAAAGTAAAAAAAAAAAGTTGAAAAAAATTTTAAAAAAATAAAAAAAACATAAAAGTTTAAATCACCCCTCTTTCGCCCCAATCAAAATAAATCAATAAAAAAAATATCAAATCTACACATATTTGGTATCGCCGCGCTCAGAATCACAATTAAAAAAAAGCATTAACCTGATCACTAAACGGCGTAGCGGGAAAAAAATTCAAAACACCAGAATTACGTTTTTTTGGTCGCCGCGACATTGCATTAAAATGCAATAACGGGCGATCAAAAGAACGTATCTGCACCAAAATGCTATCATTAAAAACGTCATCTTGGCACGCAAAAAATAAGCTGAAAACCGACCCCAGATCACGAAAAATGGAGACGCTACGAGTATCGGAAAATGGCGCATTTTTTTTTTTTTTTAGCAAAGTTTGGAATTTTTTTTCACCATTTAGATAAAAAATAACCTAGTCATGTTAGGTGTCTACGAACTCGTACTGACCTGGAGAATCATAATGGCAGGTCAGTTTTAGCATTTAGTGAACCCAGCAAAAAAGCCAAACAAAAAACAAGTGTGGGATTGCACTTTTTTTGCAATTTCACCGCACTTGGAATTTTTTTCCCGTTTTCTCGTACACGACATGCTAAAACCAATGATGTCGTTCAAAAGTACAACTCGTCCCGCAAAAAATAAGCTTTCACAAGGCCAAATTGACGGAAAACTAAAAATGTTATGGCTCTGGGAAGGAGGGGAGTGAAAAACGAACACGGAAAAACGAAAAATCCCATGGTCATGAAGGGGTTAATAGCCCTCTGTGTCTGTACTGTTACATACCTAGGCAGTTAACTGGTTCATGCAGCTTTACATGAACACCCAATTCTTACACTATGGCCGGTCCGAATAACTAAAGCAATTGTTACCATCCACCTCTCGTGTCTCCCCTTTTCCTCATAGTTTGTAAGCTTGCGAGCAGGGCCCTCACTCCTCTTGGTATCTATTTTGATCTGTGATTTTTGTTATGCTGTAATGTCTATTGTCTGTACAAGTCCCCTCTATAAGTTGTAAAGCACTGCGGAATATGTTGGCGCTATATAAATAAAATTATTATTATTATTATTATTATTATTATTATTAAGTTTACTTTTTGAAAGTCTTGGTGTATAACCTGCAAAGAAAAGCAGTTCCTAAGAATGTGGTGAGGAGGTCCCTCAACCATCAGTATCAGTCAAAGCATTCAGCGCAGTCATCCGCACATGTCACACTGGAAGCATTTTATAGACATGTCGTATATGATATGAACCAGGGACTTGAGCAATAGATTCGTGTTTTGGAGATAGTTGCCAAAAACACTTCACAAGAATTGGAGACACGAAGAGAACCAGATTGCATCTTAATGCATTCACTTCCCTAAAAACGTTGAACTTTGTTCGCCCAAAAACAGAATTCATAGTGAACATTAGGCTACCCCTTATCTGTAATAATGATAGCAAATTGCAATGTTTCAGTGATGTCATTTATTGGAACGTAAACCTGGATTTTTATCATTGCACAGCTATTGTGATCCACTGAAATCTAGTTTGCTCCAAAATGACATTAAAGAGGTTGTTAGAAACTAAAATATATTTTAATCTTAAATGTCTGTCTAGTTAATGTCACAATCTAATCTATTTTTACACTTTACTTAGAAATTTTATATTGTTCCGTCACTACGCTATCTAACTGCTTTATTTATTTTTGAAGCATCATCAGTGACTTCCATTTTAAAGATTTGGATAGTCCCTGCTCTACTGAGCAAGCGTCAGTTATCAATTCCAGGGGATGCTCAATAGGATCTTGTCACTGTGCTATATTCTCAGTGCAGAGTGACAGTGCGCTCCCTCTCCAGCTGTGATGAGAAGTGACGATCTGGGAAAGAAGCGCACTGTCAGTGCAACATTGTAAGGAAAGGACAAGAGAGCAGAGACCAGGGCTCTCGTCCTTACATGCACTGGGATTCCCAAATGAAGCATCATCACTTAGTAAGTTAGAATATAGATTAGAACATTAAATAGATATTTAGAATTAAAATAAATTTTAGTTTGGGACCAGCCCTTTAAAACAAATGTCTAATCAGAAAGTGATCTGCTGTTTAAATCAGGTTTCGTGTGTTAATTTAAATTAAAAAAATACAATTTTTATTTTTTATACAACTGTCTATATTAAAAAATATAAATCTGGCAATATTCACATAGCTATTTTTCACTCATACTTTCAGCAATATCATTATTATCACAGGCAGGATTACAATGTTGAGCACTTTTCTGTACACAACTGATAACAAATGATCCACTAATCACAATAGGAGATGTTACAGCGGAACCTACTCCCCCTCTCTTCACGATGACCTTTGCACATGCTCACTAGATGCTTCAATACTGCGCATGTATATGTGAACTCGACTTTTGTCTACCTTCAACCTCAAAGACTATGAAACCTACAAAACTTTGAAAAAAATACTCTTTAATGATATTTTCCGTTTCAAAATCAAACATTGTAGCCTGGTGTGTCATAACATGGTATCTTGGGTCATTTGCCCATAAATTGTATTAATTCAATATGGCACCATCTAACATGTCTTCACTTGATCCATCAAGTGCACATGTAAATATTCTTATTATAATCCCTGAAAAAATGTGAAATGGAATAAAAATGTACTATTCTGTTGACATATGATTTCGTTTTTTGTTAGATAGGTTAGTTTGGTGACAGTTTGGTTTCCAGAATTTGTTTTGCCCCATTAGATACTTTAGTGCCAAGAGCACTGCTATTGGCACATACGTATAACCATAGCCCCAGAGATCTCCCGAAATCCCAAGTTTTGTTTTCGGGTGTTTTGTTATGGATTTTCCACAAAATCAATAAGGCATTTGTTTAAGACAACTCCATATTGTGTAAGCTTGCTTCTAAAGGGAATTTTCTCATATTGACAGCCTCTAGCAATAGACCATGTATTAAATTTATGCATGATCCATTCCGGAGTCTATTCCTTCACTTTGCAGGAAATGAGCAGCTGAAAGAAACCTCTCCACACAATTACTAAAAATTTATTGTGGGTCTCGGGAGTAATGAAATGATCAACCGTGAAATTATAACTACTTCAAGAATAATATGTTCGAAATTAATATTCCCCGTCTTCTCCTCCTCACGCCCCAGTCACACGACTATTGGGATTACATCTGATAAAGAAACCATGCATTGTTGAATTTTAGATACTTTCTATAATCCTTTCAGACTGGAATCCCAAGGCCTCCTAAATGGAAATGTGACGTTCTCATGTGGTATATGGGTTGTGCTCCTGACACTATCTTACGGTGGCCAAGTTTTCTGTCAGGAGAAGAGTCTTTCCTTCTCAAATTACAGAAACACAGGAAACTCTACAATACAATGTTTGCACAGTAACTGCCTCTAGGCAGAAGATGATGATGGTGGTAGTAGTTGGTGCATTTGATCCCCAGTCATGAAGCAGCCGTAAGAATTTAAAACAGAAGTCTTTTTACTGAAGGTTAATGGGGCAAATTATTATTTACAAACAGCAGGAAACTGAGGTAAAGGATTACACTCATGGTATATGATGATTGCCGTGTACCTGCAGACAAGCAGATCATAGTAACCTCTGTGTCACGCCATAAGCGGTGATAAAGGGGCAGGACAGCGTACTGGGACCCGCACCTGTCCCTTCCACTTTAATGGGGCCCTGGCTTTCCCTTATCTCGGGGGTACCTATGATGGTTAGAAGGCCCAAGCCGCCAGCGTATCCCTGTCTCCTGTGCAGGCCCTATCAGTGGCCCCCTCTCCCCCCAAAGGAGGTGGACTGCACCAGTGTAATAATACAACAAATAACAGGGAATACAGACAAGGTAACTAAAAGTCTCAAACTCACCAAATGCTCACACAACCACAGAGGAAACAGAGAAGGGAAGAGAAGGAATAAACTAGGAAGGAAAACAAGTTTAACATGCAACCAAAACAGCAGACACCAATCTCTGTAAATAAACCTCCAACACCAACACTATGCTCCTTCAACCTCCAAGCCAGGCAGTAGAACTGATCACTGACAATAGCTGAAGTCAGGACTGGGTCTATATAGAGGACCAGATTACAAAATCCCCTTCAGCTGAGAGAGACCCAGCTCTCAGCAATAAGGTTAACTCCTGCACTGCTGGCACAAAGCAGCCAGGTCAGAATACAGGTGAAAAGCTTGTGTTCACTGTGTGTGAACGAGGCCCAGAGCGCAGCGGTTCTCTGGAACCTCTCTGTCGCGGTAGCCCTGTGACACTCTGGTTTTATTAAGTCTGAATATTTCTTCTTCAGCTCTGTGCTCTGTTTCTGCCCTGAGGTGATTCTTCCTCCTAGAGGTGCAATGGTAGTCTTCCTCATATAAATGTCAGTACCCTTTTTAAGCAAAGCAGGCAGGGAGAAGGTAGGTAATTCCATCACCTACAAAATGGCTTCCTCTTCTCAAGATGTCCGACCACGGACTACCACTTCAAATTAAAACTATCTCGCAGGACTTGGCTCCTCCCTCTTCTATGTGACTGTAGAGCTGCAGTCATTGGCTGGCTGCCCTGAGGCGTTTTTCCAGAACCTTCTGCATATTAAAACAGATCTGGGTCACCTGATCAAACCTGTGACGAGAAGACCAACCATCTTTTGTGCTGCCTGTCAGCAGGTCTCACAATGTATTTAAAATGCACAGTCCACATAAAAATTCACAGCATTTATATGAAAACACACTATATATCCGGTATCCCATAGAAATGGCCACTTTGTGGGATACCACAGAAACGCTGTTTATTTCTGCTTTGGTCAACATGAGAAAGCGATGCCGGTACTCACAAGGTATAATTATAAACATTTTAACATCAATTATCTGCACGCAAAGGGAAAACACAGTTGGGCTTCCCCAGCGGCAGGCTGTTTCGTCTTTTGTGTAGCTGCTGAAAGAGACATGAATTCCTGAATGTCACTGCTGTACTACAAGATCCTTATTGAAGTGAGAATGGCAGATAAAATATTCAGCTTGGTTATTTTAGTTGTGATTTCACATTAAACTTTTGCTGAGATTAAAGGAATGTACATATCCCTGGCCTGCCTATAAATATGCACGATAATGAGATTTTAACTGAAGACTTTAAGGTTAAAATAATGGTAATTTTCCAAATTTTGCAAATTGATTTTGACTGTCATTAATTATATAAAGTATTTTTTTATGAGGAGAACACTTTAATTTGGCAAATCTTGGGCCTTCCATATCCCCCAAAAAATAATTTTACACCAGCTATGGGTCAGATATATATCAATTTATTATGTAAAAATTAGTAAATCGGTTTGGCCCCCTGGAGTCCATTCTCTTCTTGCTAATCCCTGTCCTCATACTACATCACTTGTAAAAAGTGAAGGAAGAGGTGCAAGGCAGTAAAAAATAAAAAAAAGTGGCCCACAGCTCTTGATAAATTCCATATAGTCCCTCAATTTCTTTTTATGTGATCCTTAGGAGCAGGGTCAGACTGGGGTGTCTGGGGCCCGCAGGAGGAATTGACTCTAGGGGCCACCCTACAGCTATAATCAAATACCTGTTGGCCGTTATCCCCAATATAGTGGAGCATCGACTGTAAAACACAGGCGGCTCCTGCACATAGACTATGTGCCACCATAAGTGGGCTGTACAATTACCGTAGTTTGCATTAAACGGGTTCTTTGATAAAAAGAAAAAAACAAGTTATCAATGATCCACAGGTTAGGTAAATCATAACTTATTAATCGGTATGATCCAACCATTTGAAACTGCAAGCGATGGGAAGAACAGGAAACTTTTATCCATGACAGGACATTTTTATCCCCATTTTAAAATGGAGTTGCAGGTCAAATGCCTGATCGCAGCTCCATTCATCCTCTTTGGGACTTCCAGAAAAAGCCAAGTGCAGACATTTAGGGAATGAATGGATCAGTTGTCGAGTCATATATTCCCATATTAATGGGAATAAAAGTTGCACATTCTGCCGATCGGTGCATGTCCCAGCAGTCGGACCCAACCAATCAATAAACTGGGAAAACTTAATGACTCGAGTATAAGCCTAGGGTGGGAAATGCAGCAGCTACAGGTAAATGTCAAAAGTAAAAATAGATACCAAAAAAAGTAAAATTAATTGAGACATCAGTAGGTTAAGTGTTTTTGAATATCCATATTGAATCAGGAGCCCCATATAATGCTCCATAAAGTTTATGATGAGCCCCATAAGATGCTCCATATTAAAATATGCCCCATATAATCCTGCATAAAGGTTAATAATGGCCCCATAAGATGCTCCATAGACACATTTCTCCAATATAATGCTGCACAAATGTTGATTATGGCCCTATAAGATGCTCCATTAAGATATTTGCCTCATATAGTGCGGCACAAACGTTGATCATGGCCCCATACAGACACTTGCCCCATATAGTGCTGCACAAACGTTATGGCCCCATACAGTGCTGCACAGACGTTATGGCCCCATACAGTGCTGCACAGACGTTATGGCCCCATACAGTGCTGCACAGACGTTATGGCCCCATACAGTGCTGCACAAACGTTATGGCCCCATGTAGTGCTGCACAAACGTTATGGCCCCATACAGTGCTGCACAAACGTTATGGCCCCATATAGTTCTGCATATAGTGCCCATAGATGCTCCATACAGACACTTGCCCCATTTGCTGTTGCTGCGATAAAAAAAATAAAAAAATCACATACTCACCTCTCCGTCGCTCAGGTCCCGGCACATTCAATATTCACCTGCTCCTTGTTCCGGTGCTGCTCCATCTTCAGCGTCTCCTGCACTGACGTTCAGGCAGAGGGCGCGCACTAACCACGTCACCGTGCCCTCTGACCTAAGCGTCACAGCTGAAGACGGAGCGGCGCCGGAATGAGTAGCAGGTGAATATCGCACAGCGCTGCGCTCACCTTCCCGTTATACTCACCTGCTTCTGGTGCGGTCCCTGCACATCTGTACCCTGGCGCCGCCAACTTCTTCCTGTACTGAGCGGTCACCGTTACCGCTCATTACAGCAATGAATAAGCGGCTCCACCTCTATGGGAGGTGGAGCCACATATTCATTACTGTAATGAGCAGTACCATGTGACCGCTCAGTACAGGAAGAAGCTTCGGCGCCGGGAAACAGATGTGCAGGGACCGCACCAGTAGCAGGTGAGTATAATTAGACAGCCCCCGCTCCCCCTCCCCTGCCGACCCCTGGGTATGACTCGAGTATAAGCTGAGAGGGGGACTTTCAGCCCCAAAAAAGGGCTGAAAATCTCGGCTTATACTTGAGTATATACGGTATCTCTATGCCACATTCACATGTTCAGTATTTTGTCAGTATTTTACATCAATATTTGTAAGCTAAAACCAGGAGTGGAACAATCGGAGGAAAAGTATTATAGAGACACCAGTCACTGATTAGCTATCTATATAGCGCTATCATATTCAGCAGCGCTTTACAGAAATTCTCATCGCTGTCACCATTGGAGCTCACAGTCTAGATTTCCTTTCAGTATGTCTTTGGAATGTGGGAGGAAACCCATTCAAACATGGGGAGAACATACAAACTCCATACAGATGTTATCCTTGGTGAGATTTGAACCCAGGACCCCAGTGCTGAAAAGCAACAATGTTAACTACTGAGATACAGTGGTATGTAATAGTTTGGACACCCCTGGTCAAAACTGTTATTGTGAACAGTTAAGCAAGTTGAAGATTAAATGATTTCTACATGGCCAAAAGTTAAAGATGACACATTTCCTTTGTATTTTAGGCAAAAATATGTATATTTAATATCTTACATTTTAAAGCTACAGATTTTCAATAATGTTCAGATCATGGGACTGTGAGGGCCATTGTAAAACATTCAGCTTGCGTCTTTTGAGATGGCAAACTGAAAGTTTAAAATGGCCCTCACAGTCCCTTACCCTGAATATCATTGAGAATCTGTGGCTAGACCTCAAAATAGCAGTGTATGCAAGACAACCCCGGAATGTCACAGAACTTGAAGAATTTTCCAAGGAAGAATGAATGAAAATCTCTCAAACAAGAATTGAAAAACTCTTGGCTTGCTACAAAAAGCATTTATAAGCTGTGATACTTGCAAAAGAGGGTCCTACTAGGTACTAACAACGCAGGATGCCCAAACGTTTGCATCAGCCCATTTTCCTTTTTGCAATTTTTAAAATTTAAAAGATTAAAATATATATATTTTTTTACCTAAAATACAAAGGAGATGTGTCACCTTTAACTTTAGGCTGTTTAGAGATCATTTAGTGTACGTTCACATTAGCGTTTTGCGTGTTTGCATCGGGCGCCGCAGCGGCGACGCATGCGTCATGCGCCCCTATATTTAACATGGGGGGCGCATGGACATGCGTTGTGCTGCGTTGTGCGACGCATGCGTCCAAATTTCAGCAAAAAAGGACGCATGCGTCGCAAAACGCAGCGTTTTAGCGTGCGTTTTGGTGCGTTTTTATTTGCGTTGTGCGTTGCGTCGCCGACGCAGTGGCGCACAACGCAAATGTGAACGTAGCCTTAAACTACAACTTGCTTAACTGTTCACAGTAACAGTAATTTTGACTAGGAGTGCCCAAACTTTTACATGCCACTGCAGGTAGGTAGGTGGGTAGGTAGATGGATGGAAATAAAAAAGTAGGTGCAGCACCAGCAATAGAAAAATTAATAGGGTGCAAGCCTATATAGGCACAACCAGTCCTTGTGAAAGTTCTTTCGCTTGAGAAAGGTCCTCAGCTGGACCAAAACCTTGCCACTATGGGCTATTAAATATTTTTCTATTGGACTGGCGAATTAATTTTTTCGATAAATAGAGAGACAGAGGGTTTGGAATTTTGAGTATGCTGTATTATGTTTTCTTCTTTTTTTTCTCATTTGCTAAAGGGAATGTGATGTTATATAAAATGCTGCATAGTTCTATTTTTCTATTACCTCTGGCGTATATTTTCTATCACATTTTTTCTGCCTGAAGCAACAACAATTTCTATTTTGTACCAGTTGTTCAGCACGTCATAAAGGCAAGCCCGTGGTGTATTTAGTTCAGTGTAAGCAGTGTGGAGCTTTTCCGAGTGCTCGCCTCCTCTTTTCTAAAGATTATGTCAGTGGCATTATGTACAGGTCACTGAGCACCGAGCCCGGGAACATCTGCGGTATCGGTGAGTGCTGGTGTGCAGCGTGCTGGCTATTTTACACAGCACTGTAATCTATTTTTCTTCTAGAATCCAAATACCAGAGGGCGACTACTTTATATTAAACTAAAGCCTTTAATTTATACAGATAGTTCTTCGATAAGAGATTTGTACAGAACATACGGTGCCACCCAGCTCCTGGTAATGTGCACGTCGCACACTGTAGAATATGTACCATGACCTGAGGGGCATTTTCTTAGATGAAAAAAAGATTATAAAGTCAGGCCACGTTCATGCGGCATGTTGTATTATGTAGACTGGCTATAGGAGAGGTCCATGGCTTAGATATGGATGACTGCAGGAGAGGTCATGAAGGTTCAAAACACCGGACACCAGTCACTGATTAGCTATCTATATAGCCCTATCATATTCCACAGCGCTTTACAGAAATTCTCATCGCTGTCCCCATTGGGGCTCACAGTCTAAATTCCCTTTCAGTAAACCCATTCAAACACGGGGAGAACATACAAACTCCTTGCAGATGTTGTCCTTGATGGGATTTGAACCCAGGACTCCAGCGCTGCAAAGCAACAATGTTAACTACCGAGCCACTGCGGCGGCCATGCTCCATATCCAGCTGATGTACTCAAGAAGAACCAGTCAACTCACAAAAGATGACCAGGAACAATGAAAAAAGTGGTTTCATAGATAGACATAGCCTTTGACAGCATCTCGGAAATGGCCACATCATTACATCCAGATTTCAAGTGATTTCCCGCAATTGAGTTCATTCTCAGGGATGGCATGGGCTCAGGCTCCTGCTGCATGTACTGGGAGTGGACCTATCTCGAATCCCTGCAGTTTAACCCCTCCATTGTCACTTTCAATAATGACAGTGGCATCTGATGAAAAAGGGAGATTACTCTCTGTCACCCATCGGCAACCACGCAAGGTAATCATGGGGCGTTAACGGTCTGCAATAGCAACTGGAGGCCTACTCCATCATGTTATCAGATTTTTCCAGAGTCGTGGTCTAAGGCTGGGTTCACACTGCGTTAGCAGCAGCCCGTTCAGCACATACGCTAACGGGCTGCTGTAACGCAAGTGCCGGCGTTTGCATCGCTCTAGCGCAGATAGAGCATCTGATGGCTCTATTGAGAATTTCACAAGAAAAGCAACGGTGTGTTTGGTTTTAATGTAACTTTATTCTTTCATTAGTTATTTACAAGTTTTATAAAATGTGTTCAAAGTGCTGCCCATTGTGTTAGATTGTCAGTGCCACTCTCTTCTCCCACTCTTGACACACTGATAGCAACACTGCAGAAGAAATGCTAGCACAGGCTTCCAGTATCCGTTGTTTCAGATGCTGCACATCTCGCATCTTCACAGCATAGACAATTGCCTTCAGATGACCCCAAAGATAAAAGTCTAAGGGGGTCAGATCGGGAGACCTTGGTGGCCATTCAACTGGCCCACGATGACCAATCCACTTTCCAGGAAACTGTTCATGTAGGAATGCTCGGACCTGACACCCAAGATGGTGCATCCCCACATTATGGGTGTCACGTCCGAGCATTCCTACATGAACAGTTTCCTGGTAGTTTGACAATAAATGTCTTCACTCAACCACTAACCATGAGTGGAGAAAAAGTTTTGGTGTTATCATTCATATTCTCTGAAAAAAGTCCAAGAAAGCAAAAATTCTGCCGGGGTATGTATACTTTTGAGCACAACTGTAAATCTGATCCTTTTGATCATATCGACCCATGGTGCTTAGAAAACAAAAATAAAATATTGAATTTCTGTTTTTTTTAAAGTTGAAATGTTTTTAAAGAGTGTACAAAAAAACTAAATAAAAAGTCACATGCCATGTACCACAAAGCACCAATAAAAACTAAAGCTTGTCATGCAAAAGATAAGCCCTTGTACAGTTCTGCTGACCAGCAAATGTGAATCACGCGGCTCTCAGATTATTGTTTTTTTAATGCACGTATTTAGTGTACAAAAGAAATACAAAATAAATCATAGAAATGTAATATTGCCACAGTGATTCTGACCCACAAAATGAAGTTAACACTTTGCAAAAAGTAAAATTTAACACCCACGATTGCTTCCCATAAATAGTTCATAACAGTTTGTGGATTAGTTACCTTATTGGGATGACAACTCATCTTGAGCAAAAAAATAAACATAGTAACATAGTAACATAGTTAGTAAGGCCGAAAAAAGACATTTGTCCATCCAGTTCAGCCTATATTCCATCATAATAAATCCCCAGATCTACGTCCTTCTACAGAACCTAATTGTATGATACAATATTGTTCTGCTCCAGGAAGACATCCAGGCCTCTCTTGAACCCCTCGACTGAGTTCGCCATCACCACCTCCTCAGGCAAGCAATTCCAGATTCTCACTGCCCTAACAGTAAAGAATCCTCTTCTATGTTGGTGGAAAAACCTTCTCTCCTCCAGACGCAAAGAATGCCCCCTTGTGCCCGTCACCTTCCTTGGTATAAACAGATCCTCAGCGAGATATTTGTATTGTCCCCTTATATACTTATACATGGTTATTAGATCGCCCCTCAGTCGTCTTTTTTCTAGACTAAATAATCCTAATTTCGCTAATCTATCTGGGTATTGTAGTTCTCCCATCCCCTTTATTAATTTTGTTGCCCTCCTTTGTACTCTCTCTAGTTCCATTATATCCTTCCTGAGCACCGGTGCCCAAAACTGGACACAGTACTCCATGTGCGGTCTAACTAGGGATTTGTACAGAGGCAGTATAATGCTCTCATCATGTGTATCCAGACCTCTTTTAATGCACCCCATGATCCTGTTTGCCTTGGCAGCTGCTGCCTGGCACTGGCTGCTCCAGGTAAGTTTATCATTAACTAGGATCCCCAAGTCCTTCTCCCTGTCAGATTTACCCAGTGGTTTCCCGTTCAGTGTGTAATGGTGATATTGATTCCCTCTTCCCATGTGTATAACCTTACATTTATCATTGTTAAACCTCATCTGCCACCTTTCAGCCCAAGTTTCCAACTTATCCAGATCCATCTGTAGCAGAATACTATCTTCTCTTGTATTAACTGCTTTACATAGTTTTGTATCATCTGCAAATATCGATATTTTACTGTGTAAACCTTTTACCAGATCATTAATGAATATGTTGAAGAGAACAGGTCCCAATACTGACCCCTGCGGTACCCCACTGGTCACAGCGACCCAGTTAGAGACTATACCATTTATAACCACCCTCTGCTTTCTATCACTAAGCCAGTTACTAACCCATTTACACACATGTTCCCCCAGACCAAGCATTCTCATTTTGTGTACCAACCTCTTGTGCGGCACGGTATCAAACGCTTTGGAAAAATCGAGATATACCACGTCCAATGACTCACCGTGGTCCAGCCTATAGCTTACCTCTTCATAAAAACTGATTAGATTGGTTTGACAGGAGCGATTTCTCATAAACCCATGCTGATATGGAGTTAAACAGTTATTCTCATTGAGATAATCCAGAATAACATCCCTCAGAAACCCTTCAAATATTTTACCAACAATAGAGGTTAGACTTACTGGCCTATAATTTCCAGGTTCACTTTTAGAGCCCTTTTTGAATATTGCCACCACATTTGCTATGCGCCAGTCCTGCGGAACAGACCCTGTCGCTATAGAGTCCCTAAAAATAAGAAATAATGGTTTATCTATTACATTACTTAGTTCTCTTAGTACTCGTGGGTGTATGCCATCCGGACCCGGAGATTTATCTATTTTAATCTTATTTAGCCGGTTTCGCACCTCTTCTTGGGTTAGATTGGTGACCCTTAATATAGGGTTTTCATTGTTTCTTGGGATTTCACCTAGCATTTCATTTTCCACCGTGAATACCGTGGAGAAGAAGGTGTTTAATATGTTAGCTTTTTCCTCGTCATCTACAACCATTCTTTCCTCACTATTTTTTAAGGGGCCTACATTTTCAGTTTTTATTCTTTTACTATTGATATAGTTGAAGAACAGTTTGGGATTAGTTTTACTCTCCTTAGCAATGTGCTTCTCTGTTTCCTTTTTGGCAGCTTTAATTAGTTTTTTAGATAAAGTATTTTTCTCCCTATAGTTTTTTAGAGCTTCAATGGTGCCATCCTGCTTTAGTAGTGCAAATGCTTTCTTTTTACTGTTAATTGCCTGTCTTACTTCTTTGTTTAGCCACATTGGGTTTTTCCTATTTCTAGTCCTTTTATTCCCACAAGGTATAAACCGCTTACACTGCCTATTTAGGATGTTCTTAAACATTTCCCATTTATTATCTGTATTCTTATTTCTGAGGATATTGTCCCAGTCTACCAGATTAAGGGCATCTCTAAGCTGGTCAAACTTTGCCTTCCTAAAGTTCAGTGTTTTTGTGACTCCCTGACAAGTCCCCTTAGTGAAAGACAGGTGAAACTGCACAATATTGTGGTCGCTATTTCCTAAATGCCCGACCACCTGCAGATTTGTTATTCTGTCAGGTCTATTAGATAGTATTAGGTCTAAAAGTGCTGCTCCTCTGGTTGGATTCTGCACCAATTGTGAAAGATAATTTTTCTTGGTTATTAGCAGAAACCTGTTGCCTTTATGGGTTTCACAGGTTTCTGTTTCCCAGTTAATATCCGGGTAGTTAAAGTCCCCCATAACCAGGACCTCATTATGGGTTGCAGCTTCATCTATCTGCTTTAGAAGTAGACTTTCCATGCTTTCTGTTATATTTGGGGGTTTGTAACAGACCCCAATGAGAATTTTGTTACCATTTTTCCCTCCATGAATTTCAACCCATATGGACTCGACAAAATAAAGCCTCGTTTGACTAAAAAAGAGAATAAAGTTATGGCTCCAGGAACTACACAATAAAAAAGTAAAAAATTAAAAGGTCTTACATAAAAGCCAAAACCGTCTGTGACACCAAGGGGTTGGTACGAGACATGTCCACCAGGCGTGTACGTATGTGTCCGGCTTCTCGGACTAGCTTCAGTCTGATATAAGTTCCACCCAAGCAGTTTGGGACAATACCGGATGTCCAATTAGGAATCGTTCACACGAATGTATTTTTCCATCTGTGAAAAAAAATCTTCCAGTGTATGGGTGGGGGAAAAAAAAACGGAGCCGCAGTATAGTAGCCATGTTTTACGGATACATTGCAATTCTGTAACGTCCTGTAAATGACTAAGAGCTGCTGTAAAAAAACTAATTGCATATTGAGGACAAGTGAGAGGAAAATCGTCTTGAGTTTTCGGGATAAAACTCTGACCAATTTTTTATATGCTCGTGTGAACCTTGCCTTATACACATCCTGGACAATCAATGGAAAAATAATAAACTGTCTCTACTATATTTGCCAAAAACATGTTTGTTTAAGAAAATAGGACTTGACATGCCAATTAGCTCCCCGTCCTGCAGCCTGTCTGCTTCTCCCCTCTCCGTGCTGCTCGCAGATTACATGGCACATCATTTATTCTTGCTCTTAGATGTTCCAGTTCCCAGAAATCATGTTCGGGGCTGTAAGATTATTACTACTTATTTTAAGAGCGGAGAGTCGAGACTCTCAGATTTTGATTCCTGACCTGGGGAGTTGTTAGAAGGCTTTCTTATCTACGCCATTGATTATGAAGGCCGGATGTCAAGATTTCACTTGTGTGAATCTTACTGTACTATGGCAGAGGAAAGGTTATCTCGCCCCCCGATTGTTGTGTGTGGCCTCGTTTTCTGCTCTGCTTCTTGTACTGGGAAGAAGAGACGAATATTCAAAGCATTTCAGAAATGTACGTCTTGCAGATTTGGAGAAGAATTTTCCTTCTCAGCAAAACACAGAAGACTCAAAATGTTCATGTTTCATATGATAAAATGTAGAATTCTGCAATAACCTAACTACACTGCACTCTATCTGCGACCTACCGTATTTCCCAGAAAATTGGAAAGGGTCTTATATTAGTTGTTTCTACCAATCAGTGAGGGAGACTCGGTTTGAAAATTCTCAGGGTCAACCCCTTTGTATCAGTTGCTGTTGAAGACTCATGGCTGTACTACCTCACAAGGGTGCTTCTATTCAATACTGAAGAAAGGGTCTGAATACATATGACCATGTGATATTTCAGTTTTTCTTTTTTAATAAATTTGCAAAAATGTCTACATTTCTGTTTTTTTCAGTCAAGATGGGGTGCAAAGTGTACAATAATGAGAAAAAAATGAACTTTTTTGAATTGATCAGATGGCTGCAATGAAACAAAGAGTGAAAAATTTAAAGGGGTCTGAATACTTTCCGTACCCGCTGTAGTGTATAAAACATTAATTAGCTTATTTGTTAAAGGGAATCTGTCAGCAAACTTTTATGTTGGGGCAGAGACCCTGATTCCATTGATGTGTTACTTATTAGGCTGTATGCTGTTGTTTCAGCACAATTAGTGTTATTATCAGCAGGATATTATCACTTG
This sequence comes from Ranitomeya imitator, assembly GCF_032444005.1. Classification (NCBI taxonomy): domain Eukaryota; kingdom Metazoa; phylum Chordata; class Amphibia; order Anura; family Dendrobatidae; genus Ranitomeya; species Ranitomeya imitator. Next base: position 86,903,235 of record NC_091282.1, read on the forward strand.
TCGGACCACAGCTCACATGCCAAGTAGTGCGACCACACTCCCTCCTCTGATAAGTAGCTCAGTGTCAATAGTCAATGTACACAGAAAGCTGTGGTGGGGCGGTGGTAGCTTTTGAGCTCTGCTACATTTAAAACCTCTGATTGTACTACAACTGTTGCACCCAGTAAACTAAGTGATACATCATTGGAATCAGGGTCTTTCCCTACATTATGCTGCTCTAACATGGGGTAGCAAATACATGGGGACTGATTCTTTTCAAAGGTGTATTTCTAGTTCTGACTTTCATGGCCCCATCTTGTGGCACTAGGAAGGGAGAGGATTTTGAAGTGGAGCACTAAAAATGTCTGAAGGCGCATAAGGATAGAGTCTAATAAGATTATATTCAAAATAGAGAACAAATTCTGTGTCCCCATGACAACATGAGTCAACAGCTCATGGTGTCCGAACCACAGGCAGCATAAGTCAACATCTCATGGTGGCTGAACGACAGGCAGCGTAAGTCAACAGCTCATGGTAGCTGAACCACAGGCAGCATGAGTCAACAGCTCATGGTGGCCGAACCACAGGCAGCCTAAGTCAACAGTTCATGGTGGCCAAACCACAGGCAGCAGAGGCAACAGCTCATGGTGTCCGAACCACAGGCAGCATGAGTCAACAGTTCATGGTGGCCGAACCACAGGCAGCGTAAGTCAGCAGCTCATCATGACCGAACCACAGGCAGCAGAGTCAACAGCTCATGGCGGCCAAACCACAGGTAGCGTAAATCAACAGCTCATGGTGGCCAAACCACAGGCAGCATAAGTCAACAGCTCATGGTGTCTGAACCACAGGCAGCAAGTCAACAGCTCATGGTGGCCGAACCACAGGCAGCATAAGTCAACAGCTCATGGTGTCCGAACCACAGGCAGCATAAGTCAACAGCTCATGGTGGCCGAACGACAGGCAGCGTAAGTCAACAGCTCATGGTAGCTGAACCACAGGCAGCATGAGTCAACAGCTCATGGTGGCCGAACCACAGGCAGCGTAAGTCAACAGCTCATGGTGGTCGAACCACAGGCAGCATGAGTCAACAGCTCATGGTGGCCGAACCACAGGCAGCGTAAGTCAACAGCTCATGGTGGCCGAACCACAGGCAGCATAAGTCAACGGCTCATGTTGGCCGAACCACAGGCAGTGTAAGTCAACAGCTCATGGTGTTCGAACCACAGGCACCAGAGACACTAGCTCATGGTATCCGAACCACAGGCAGCATGAGTCAACAGCTCATGGTGGCCAAACCACAGGCAGCGTAAGTCAACAGCTCATGGTGGTCCAACCACAGGCAGCAGAGACAACAGCTCATGGTGGCCAAACCACAGGCAGCATAAGTCAACAGCTCATGGTGGCCGAACCACAGGCAGCGTGAGTCAACAGCTCATGGTGGTCGAACCGCAGGCAGCATGAGTCAACAGTTCATGGAGGTCGAACTATAGGCAGTGTGAGTCAACAACTCATGGAGTCCAAACTAAAGGCAGCATGAATCAAGAGCGTTATTGCAGCCATGTAAGTTTTATGCTGCATCGTTTCCAAGAAAATACATGTTAAAATAGCAGCAATGTGCTAAAATAACTAGTCCAAGAGACCAGTCACTGGTGGCTTCTACCCATCCATTCCACCTTGACTAGCCAGTCTCTCCCTATACATATGCATGTAGAGAGAGACCTGTCAATCTAAAGTCCCCTACCTACTCAGCTGCTGTTTTAATGTATTTATTCTTTGAAACATGTTTCCCTGAGGAAGCCACGCTCTGTGGCAATACGCATGCGGCTCCTCCCTCCACATATCATAATGTGACTGGGCATTTTTTATTCATCCCATCCACCTACAGGTCTTATGCAGTCTCCTTTTCTCCTGGGTGCTCTTTTGTTCTTCTACAGTATGTGTTATATCCTTTATTTGTAGAATACCACTTAATTTATCCTGTCTCCCATTCATTATTCTTTGGGACTTATTTCTACTTTAGGGTTTATTTGCTCAGGATTACCCTCCTCCCCCCTCCTTTTTTTTGCTCAATTTTATCTTTGTGCACAGTTTGTTACTAACGTACTGGATTTATTGTTATATTACTTGAACGGTTTTTCTCTCAGGACTGCTTACTGATGCGTAATATTTCTTGCTTACCCCAGGTGCACACAGTGGAGGAGTCTGGTTGGTCATTATCTGGTCATCCAGGTGTCATTCACACTAGCCCTTATGGCTTTTTAGTTGTATTTAAATGTGTGTTCTTTGTCTTGCTTGTATAATTGCATTACAATAAATTTGATCTATTTTTGTTTATTACGGTGATCCTAGCAGGGCCAGCTCCAGGTTTTTGAGGGCCCCGGGCAAAAGAGTCTCAGTGGGCCCCCCCTTTAACACATACCACGATTTATGATCGCATATAAACACAGCCATGTAGTATATAACACAGCCCACGTAGTATATAGCACAGCCACGTAGCATATAACACAGCCATGTAGTATATAACAGCCCACGTAGCATGTAACACAGCCACGTAGTATATAGCACAGCCCATATAGTATATAGCACAGCCACATAGTATATAACATGGCTCCCGTAGTTTATAGAACAGCCATCTAGTATATAGCACAGCCCACATAGCATATAACAGCCCACGTAGTATATAACATGGCTCACGTAGTATATAGAACAGCCATGTAGTATATAGAGACACTTGCCCCATATAGTGGTGCACAAACGTTATGGCCCCATAGATGCTCCATACAGACACTTGCCCCATATAGAGCTGCACAAATGTTATGGCCCCCTACAGACACTTGCCCCATATAGTGCTGCAAAAACGTTATTGCCCTATAAGATGCTCCATACAGACACTTGCCCCATTTGCTGTTGCTGCGATAAAAAAAAAATCACATACTCACCTCTCTGTTGCTCAGGCCCCCGCCACTTTCAATAGTCACCTGTCCTCGTTCCAGCCGCCACTCCATCTTCTTCAGCGTCTTCTGCACGGATGTTCAGGCAGAGGGCGCGCACTAACCACGTCACCGCGCCCTCTGATCTCAGCGTCACTGCAGAAGACGCTGAAGACGGAGCGGCGGCTGGAACGAGGAGAGGTGACTATCGCGCAGCATACCCTCCCCGTTATACTCACCTGCTACTGGCGCTGTGCAGTCCCTGCTTCCCCGCTGCTGCTGCTTCTTCCTGCATTGAACGGTCACCGTTACCGCTCATTACAGTAATGAATATGCGGCTCCACCCTTATGGGAGGTGGAGCCGCATATTCATTACTGTAATGAGCGGTACAATGTGACCGCTCAGTACAGGAAGAACCTGGGGAGCCGGGGACCTGCAGGGACCGTGCCAGCCGCCAGGAGTAGGTGAGTATAATTAGACAGCCCCCGGCCACACCTCCCTCCCCTGCCGAGTCAGCTCCGCGATGTGCCGCTAGCTGAGGGCCTCTGGGGGAGCGGTGGTCCTAGGCACTGGCAGCTGCCTGCCCTTAACACCGGCCTTGAATGAGCCCCCCTGTCTCGCCAGGGCCCCGGCACTTGCCCGGGTACGCCAGGTGCTGACGCCGGCCCTGGCTCCTAGCCATATTTGTACACACTTCTTTTCTCTTATTAGTCACAGCACAGACGCATGGCACCTCTTACAATTTCCCTCGTAAGTCCACCTCTAACGCTTTGTTGCATGGATAAATGGATATGGTATGTTACCTAGAGCATACCATTAAAATAGTGGGAAGTGCATACTGTGGCTCATGGAATTCATTGTAGCCATAGGCTGTTCACACTGATTATACTCTATGCATCTTCACTTTTCTATATGGGCATTATTTAGGCAGTACTGTTTCAGTTAGATCTTATTGCGGCTCACATGAGTATACAGTGATAGTTGTATGCCTTTCGAGTCCATGACCAATGTGGATTATTTAGGTGCTCTCATCAGTATGGTGGGTGGCACCTCTGATCAATAGACTTTGCTTGTATATTCTGCCCGTGTGCTCATTGGTAGTATAGAGTTAGTCATGTGCTTCTATTAATAGGGGTCTATTGTACCTTTTACTAGCATATTAGGCTTTATATCCATATCCTTGGTGTCTAGATTACATTAATATGCAATTTATACATGCCAATTTATACTTACATCTGGTACTGTGAGGTGCTTATTGTGCTACTTCTGTGTCTGTTTTGTTTTTATCATGTTGTTCCCTATTTGTGTATTTTTTCATGGCATTTTATTGTTATGTGGAATTTAATAAAGTTTTTCAATTTTTTAGCTCTAGTGTATATTCCTTTATTTCCCCATGTATATAAGGGAAATCTTGTTCTATAAAGTGTTATTAAGGTATCTAATATTTTTGGGACTCATGTTATTCTTATTAGTCAATGTATTTTTTCTTTGAAACAGCACAGTGTGAAGCATAAATTGCGGCAATAATAGATCCGATCTCATGACTCAGCTAACAGGTTCCCTTTAAAATATATTTCCATTATTTAAAAACATGCCAGAAATGCTTTATTATAGATCTCCCGATAGTTTTTCTTGTGTTTAATGTATGATTAAAATAATTATCCATCAACTATTGTGGCAGAAATACGGAAAGTTCTTGTAATCAGATTTTAATGTTCTGCCACTGAATACTTTCTTTCCTTTCTGGCACAATTATAATAATTACTACAAGACCAATAAAGCTATTTAACTGGGAATTTTGATACAAAGGTTTGATAATAGGGGCTGATAATATCTATATTCTGCCTCCGATGTGGCTTGTACTGGTCTAATAGTCTTTTCAATTGGCTTGAAAGGAATTACAAAACTAGAATCAGGATTCGTCTTTTGAAGTCTTTTATATAAAAATTATTATAGTAAATCATTATTTTACAACCATCAATGTGTGATCAGTGGGGCGTCCGACCTGTGGGACCCCCAACGATCAGCACAATGAGGAGTTTGTGACTCATGATTAGGATTACCTTCTCATGCCACAGAGATACTATTCTTCTCCATAGAGGAGTGCAAATTTTGGATCCCGTCTACCAAACAATGATGTGTCTTGTACATCATAGCATCGTAGACCCATTAATGTATCTTCCTTTATATGCAGCTAGTATATTTTGCTATCCTTTTGTTGCCAACTTATTCCAAAAGCATTTTTGTATTATTCTGAATGATTTCTTTTATACTATTAATGCATTAGATCTTGACGTGTACAGCTTTGAACACGCACTTGTGTTTTATTGTTTTCTTTTATTATGTTTTATTGTTTTAAATCATTCAATACATAATTTTTAACCTGCTAGTATTTTGCCAGGCTCGTTATTAGATCCTGTATTTTGGCTATGACTGATTTTACCATTTCCTTTATTTATTCTTCAGTTTATAGTGATGAGCGAGTTTATTCGTTAGTCGAGATTTCCCGAGCATGCTCGGGTGTTCTCCGAGTATTTTGGTATACTCAGAGATTTAGTTTGTGTCACCGCAGCTGCATGATTTGTGGCTGCTAGACAGCCTGAATACATGTGGGCATTGCCTTTTTGTTAGGAAATCTCCACATGTATTCAGGCTGTCTAGCAGCCGCAAATCATGCAACTGCGATGACATAAACTAAATCTCCGAGCATGCCAAAGTACTCTGAGATCACCAGAGCATGCTCGGAAAACCCAAGTAACGAGCACACTCGCTCATCACTATTTATTTTACTCACTTATATGGCACCATTAATTCCACAACGCTGTACATACATCATGATCACTGTCCAGATTGGGGCACACAATCTAAATTCCTTATCAGTCTATCTTTGGACTGTGGGTGGAAACTGGAGAACCCAGAGAAAACCCACCCAAACACGGGGAGAATATACAACTCCTTGCAGATGTAGTCCTTGGCGGAATTTGAACCCAGGACCCCAGCGCTAAAAGAATACAGTTCTCAGTTAATCATGTGAATATGCATATTTCTAAAGAGTCCTCATTGTGGCAGGACAGGTATTCAGCGCGCCGATCTGGGTCATCCTCATTGAGATGCAGCAGCTGGATTTTGTAAGGGTGCAATTTGTGAGTAGCTAATATCCGCCGAAGGGATGTCCGACTGATGCCAGAATTTGCAGAATGAGCAAAACAAAAATTGGAACAGGACCCTCAGTTTAAACAGAACATCATGTTCAGTGATGAGGCAAACTTTTTTGGGTGGGCCATTTATATGGATACACCTAAATAACATGGGAATGGTGTTTTCTTGCGTAGGGTGTCTTGCATTGAAATCTGCTGCAATAACCCGGGTACTGCGTTCATCAGACATCAACACAATTTCTATCCGCTCCTCACATGTTAACCTCTGTGACATGTCGATGGCCGTAAACAAAGAGAAACCTGTAAATAACTCATGAAAGAATAAAGCTATGTTAAAACCAAACACCCCATTGTTTTTCTTGTGAAATTCTCAATAAGTTTGATGTGTCACATGACCCTCTTACTATTGGATAAAATAAAGTTAGATCCAAAATGGCAGACTTCAAAATGGCCGCCATGGTCACCACCCATCTTGAAAAGTTTTCCCCCTCCCATTTACTAATGTGCCACAAACAGGAAGTTGATATCACCAACAATTACCATTTTATTCAGGTGTATTCATATACATGGCCCACCCTGTAGAGCTTGCTAAACTGCTGTAAAAGAGGAATTAAAGGTGTTGGCTGTACTTTATATTGGGAAAACCTCTTGTCAGCTTCCCAATAAGGTACAGTAGATTGTAGGGAAATCAATAAATTGATGGGCTTTAAAAGTTGTAGGGAAGGTGGCCCTCCTAGATTTTGCTGTGGGCAGTCAGTTACTCCATGCTTTATACTTTATATTCAGCTTTAGAACCAGAAACACATGGGCTACTTGCACATTGAACAAGTCTGTAGGAACCTGTTCACACACCACCAAGAAACTTGAAGACACAAAAGAGCACAGTGAGGTAAAAAATATTCTGTTGTAAAAAAATCACAGTAATAAGCAAGTGCTAGTCAAAAGATGGAAAAAACAGGGTATTTAGTTGATACTTTTTTTGCAAAAAAATGTATACTAAGCTGCTCCACCAATCGTCAAGGTATACCCATATAGAGCAGTCCTAACTAATGTATATAATCCCTATCTGATGTATTTAAAAACCTGATCATCTGTATAGTACCTGTATAAGCAGGGTTCAGAGAGTGAATATCCATGTGGACATGCTGGATGGAACAGCTTTGATGCAAATGACCCATAAGGAGTGGTGGACTCCCTAGTCTTGTAGAAACAAGAGAACAATTATAGAACTAGAAACACATGGGCTACTTGCACATTGAACAAGTCTGTAGGAACATGTTCACATACCACCAAGAAACTTGAAGACACAAAAGAGCACAGTGAGGTCAAAAATACTCTGTTGTAAAAAAATATATTATGATATGTATATTCAGCTTCGCCTGAATGTCTCCGGAAATTATTTTCAATGATTGGACAGATCTATGTTGCGTTCATATGTATGTTTTTACCAGGCCCATCATATGACTTCAAGGTTCTACTATAGAGTCAATCCTTCTGATAAAAAAGAGCGCTGCCCACAGCCTCCGACACAGACGGGAACTGAGAGTTAACTGCGTCTAATTCTTATCTATGATAATATCCGCGTTTTCACTTTATCACATTGTAAGACTCTCTACATGCGTTCTCACTTGGTCTTATACAATTAGTCGCTTGCATAAAACTTTTTTTTTGTTGGATGCTCAGCGCCTTCCGACCCAACAGTTATTTTTACAATCCAAGTAAAGAGATTTCTTTAATCTGGCCTATTTTTAAAGCGATATTGCCATGTGACTAAGGGAATTATTGTTGGGCAACTAGATAAAGACATTACAGTAATTAACCTTCTTGAGAAAATACAGCTTCCGAAATTCACTAAAAGGTATTTCCTGTAATTGTAATCTCCTGGAAAAAAAGGAACCTGATGATGTGACATTGTGATTGCAGATTACAAGTACAATGTTTTCACAGCCCGGCAATAAACATTATAACCGGTAGGTATTGAAATTTACAAGCTCATGGTACTAGGGTGTACATATTCCATCTGCAATACGTAAAAAATAATAGCAATTTATTAAAAATAGTATTATAATAAGAGCATAATTAGTAACTGGATGGACTAAAATGACTTTTTTCAGCTTTTGTAGCCTTATATGATGCATGGATAGGTGAAAAGTCACATGCATGAAGAAACCACATGAACGGAAGTCAGAGGCGAGCTGAACATCCAGGGTCGGGTTGCACATAACCTAATGATCATTTTACTTCTATAAGTAACATGAGGTACCTCTCATCTTCCCCTTATAATTAGAGTCAATTCATGTAGATGAGAAAAGGTCAGAAATACATGCTTCATGGGTCTTCAAACTATCAACTCATCCAATTCTCAACCTCTTCCTATTGTTTTATTATGTTCAATGACCCTAAACCTGAGGCTTCCCATTGTCTTAATGATATAAATGATCGTGCCTGAGTAACTCAGCAACTGCTGCCTTATACAATTATCTTCAGAAAGACAACAAAGTTACTGGAGAGAGTCTGAGAACAAGTAATAAAGGGGTTGTCTGATACCTAACATGCCTTTTATAACAATCTAATTTTGCACCCTTAGCATTTTTGTAATTTACTTTATTAGAAAATACCCTACTCTCCCTCTAAAACTAATCCCTATATGTGCTTCTTTCACTTGGCTTCCTGTGATGTTTCGTTTGAGATCAGCAGGAGGATGGCTGTTGTAAATTCTGTTGTCAAGCTCCCTCCTGTGGTCATGAATGGTACTTCGGCTGCGGCTTCTGAGTTTCCTTCCACAGGTGACGAGGTTAATTCGTTAGCTGGCTGCTCTGTTTAACTCCACTTAGATCTTTGCTCCATGCCACCTGTCAATGTTCCAGTATTGGTCTAGTTCTCTCCTGGATCATTCTTGTGACCTGTCTGCCCAGCAGAAGCTAAGTTCCTGCTTGTTTTTCTTTGTTTGCTATTTTTCTGTCCAGCTTGCTATTTTGATTTTTGTCTTGCTTGCTGGAAGCTCTGGGACGCAGAGGGAGCGCCTCCGCACTGTGAGTCGGTGCGGAGGGTCTTTTGCGCCCTCTGCGTGGTCTTTTTGTAGTTTTTGTGCTGACCGCAAAGTTACCTTTCCTATCCTCAGTCTGTTCAGTAAGTCGGCCCTCACTTTGCTAAATCTATTTCATCTCTGTGTTTGTATTTTCATCTTTACTCACAGTCATTATATGTGGGGGGCTGCCTTTTCCTTTGGGGAATTTCTCTGAGGCAAGGTAGGCTTTATTTTTCTATCTTCAGGGCTAGCTAGTTCCTTAGGCTGTGCCGAGTTGCATAGGGAGCGTTAGGAGCAATCCACGGCTATTTCTAGTGTGTGTGATAGGATTAGGGATTGCGGTCAGCAGAGTTCCCACGTCTCAGAGCTCGTCCTATATTATTTGTAACTATCAGGTCATTCCGTGTGCTCTTAACCACCAGGTCCATTATTGTCCTTACCACCAGGTCATAACAGATGGCCCTGTGTGATGACACAGCATTTAATCTTGATTATGCAGACATCTATTTTCAGTTGGTCAAGAACCATAGACTGTTGTCATATGAGTCTTAAATGTTGATTTTTGATATATTTGAATGGCTGTTTTTTGCCTCTTATATCAGCTACTACAGCTTATTGTCTGCTGTCTTTACAAGACAGGGATGCAGGGTCATTGAACAATTAATGTTTGCTAATATTTTGATTGACCAGTATGTGGGACCCTGTGGCTTGTTGACTTACAAAACAGAGAAGGAAAAACTATGCAAATTGATTAAATGCGCAAACATTGAGAGTTAAACTCATCCCCTCTCCCCCTTGACCAGTGGATGATGACCTGAAACACAGATGTGGGTATAGAAAAAGGATTTCTATCATTCTGAAAGGAGAACCAGAGACTCTTTACAAAACCACAGCTAAGAGCACTCTACAAGACAGCAGCCAGGACACCATGGCTTCATCAGGAGGGACACACATGTTACATTCTACAGGATGCCAGCTTATGGAACCACGGCCCTGGCTGAAAGATCTTCTCCATTGGCTATCACTAAACCCACCTGTCACCTTAGCCCAATGGATACGTTTCTGAAAGCCGGGATTTGGTCCCACTGGTCACCTGGCTCCATGGAGCTGTTCGGAGAAGCCAGGTTGTAACCCTCAGTTTACCTGTTCACGTACCTCAATGGACTGTCAGCTTCCTAAGCTTGTCACTACGTCCTCTCTGTGGATATCACTTGTAGGGGTAGGCTTCCCTGGAAGCATTGAAGTTGTAGCTGTTCTAATACCAGCGAGTCAGTGGAAGAGTGAGACTCTTTAATTTGCACTTGAGTTCTGTTCTATACATTATTGTCTGTTTTGTGGCTCTATAAAGTATTGCCACTCTGTTGTAATGAACACCAGGGGGAGAATGGAGAAGGGCAGCAATCTCATGTTGGAGCGTGCGGCCGTGGCAGGGTGCAAGCCGCACGAGAGTAGGACCTAAGACACGTGACCTCAGGAGGAGAGCTGCACAAGAGCAGGACCTGAGACATGTGACCTCCGGGGAGTGGCTGGAGAGGGAAACAAAAAGCGGGAGCCGGCGGTACCGGGAGCGAGGTCAGACAAGCCAAGTTCAGTAACCAGAGGGTAACGCAGTGTCCTAGGGATTAGACAGGAGAATGGAACAATCCAATAGATAGTCAGAAACCAGAGAGGGGATTCAGTAACCAGGGGCGCAGACAGGAGGGAAGTCAGAGAACTTAGCCAAAGGTCAGAACCGGAGAATCCTAAGAAGTACAGGATGAAAATGCACACACATACCGAGGGACAAGCCGAATCATACACAGAACAAGCACACAGAAGAACAAGCGGTATACACTAGGGTCACCTAGGTCAGCTACTCACTAGAGAACAGATGTATCACTGACAGAGAACCTGACACCAGAGCGGGTTAAAATAGCCCTCCCCAAATCTAAAGGAGGCCAAGCAGAGTTAACCCCAACAAGCCCAGGACAGGGAAGGAAATCCCATCCTGAGCCATGACATCTGTTTTACCTTCAACCTGTGTTGTCTGAGTATTATCATGTCTACAGTAAAAGAAGAGTGGACATTCAGTGGGATGAGCCCTGGTCCATGCATTCTCAAGCCAGCAGACTAGAGCACCTGCTGACTCACCCATGTCTCCACACCTGTCATGATCCCAATGGCAGGGGATCACAAAAATGACAAGCACAGATACAAACAAGCTCTAGGGCGATGGAACCTGAGCTGACCGCGACCCTAAACCTAACACACAAATAAAAGTAGCCGGGGAAAGTGCCTACGATGATCCTAGACGTCTCGCTCCAGCCGAAGATCTAACTTCCCCTATCAGAAGAAACACAGACCTCTCTTGCCTCCAGAGAAATACCCCACAGCAAATAGCAGCCCCCCACATATAATAACGGTGAAATGAGAGGAAAGCACATACGTAGTATGAAAACAGTTTCAGCAAAATGAGGCCCGCTTAAGCTAGATAGCAGAGGATACAAAAGTGAACTGCGCGGTCAGCGAAAAACCCTTCAAAAAACCATCCTGAAATTACTTGAACTCATGTGCCAACTCATGGTACATGAAAAGCAATTTCAGCCCACTAGAGCAACCAGCAGCAGAGAATCACATATCTGCAGGCTGGACTAAAAACCAAATTAAGCAAAACACAAAACAGGAAAATCCAAACTTAGCTTGTCCAGAAGGTTCTAGGAGCAGGGAGCAGAGGTAACAAGACACACTGGATACATTGATAACCGGCGAGGAAATGCCAGCAAAGCCAGGTTAAATAGGAAACTCCCATATGCTGATGGAACAGGTGGAACCCAGAAACCCAGGAAAGACAAGTCACCCAGTACCATCAGTAACCACCAGAGGGAGCCCAAAAACAGAACTCACAACAGTACCCCCCCCTTGAGGAGGGGTCACCGAACCCTCACGAGAACCACCAGGGCGACCAGGATGAGCCCTATGAAAAGCGCGAACCAAATCATCAGCATGAACATCCGAGGCAACCACCCAAGAATTATCCTCCTGACCATAACCCTTCCACTTGACCAAATACTGGAGTTTCCGTCTGGAAACACGAGAATCCAAGATCTTCTCCACAACATACTCCAATTCTCCCTCCACCAGCACTGGAGCAGGAGGCTCAAGCGAAGGAACAACAGGTACCTCATACTTCCGCAACAACGACCGATGGAACACATTATGAATAGCAAACGATGCCGGGAGATCCAAACGAAACGACACAGGGTTAAGAATTTCCAAGATCCTATAGGGACCGATGAACCGAGGCTTGAACTTAGGAGAAGAGACCTTCATAGGAACAAAACGAGAAGACAACCACACCAAGTCACCAACAAGAAGTCGAGGACCCACGCGGCGACGGCGATTAGCAAACTGCTGAGCCTTCTCCTGGGACAACTTCAAATTGTCCACCACATGACTCCAAATCCGATGCAACCTATCCACCACCATGTCCACTCCAGGACAATCAGAAGGTTCCACCTGACCAGAGGAAAAACGAGGATGAAACCCCGAATTACAAAAGAAAGGAGAAACCAAGGTAGCAGAACTAGCCCGATTATTAAGGGCAAACTCGGCCAGCGGCAAAAAGGTAACCCAGTCATCCTGATCAGCAGAAACAAAACACCTTAAATAAGTTTCCAAGGTCTGATTAGTTCGTTCAGTCTGGCCATTCGTCTGAGGATGGAATGCAGACGAAAAGGACAAATCAATGCCCATCTTAGCACAGAACGTCCGCCAAAATCTAGACACAAACTGGGATCCCCTGTCAGAAACGATGTTCTCAGGAATCCCATGCAAACGAACCACATTCTGAAAAAACAGAGGGACCAACTCAGAGGAGGAAGGCAACTTAGGCAAGGGTACCAGATGAACCATTTTAGAAAAGCGATCACACACAACCCAGATGACGGACATTTTTTGAGAGACAGGGAGATCCGAAATAAAGTCCATGGAAATGTGCGTCCAAGGCCTCTTCGGGATAGGCAAAGGTGACAACAATCCACTGGCCCGAGAACAGCAAGGCTTAGCCCGAGCGCAAACCTCACAAGACTGCACAAAAGAACGCACATCCCTCGACAAGGAAGGCCACCAAAAAGACCTGGCCACCAAGTCTCTAGTACCAAATATTCCAGGATGACCTGCCAACGCAGAGGAATGGACCTCGGAGATGACTCTACTGGTCCAATTATCCGGAACAAACAGTCTCTCAGGCGGACAACGATCAGGTTTACCCGCCTGAAACTCCTGCAAAGCACGTCGCAAGTCTGGGGAGACAGCAGACAAAATCACCCCATCCCTAAGGATACCAGAGGGCTCAGAATTTCCAAGGGAGTCAGGCACAAAACTCCTAGAAAGAGCATCCGCCTTCACATTCTTTGAACCTGGCAGGTATGAAACCACAAAATTGAAACGAGAGAAAAACAGTGACCAACGAGCCTGTCTAGGATTCAGACGCCTGGCAGACTCAAGGTAAATCAAATTTTTGTGATCAGTCAAGACCACCACACGATGTCTAGCACCCTCTAGCCAATGACGCCACTCCTCAAATGCCCACTTCATGGCCAAAAGTTCCCGATTACCAACATCATAATTCCGCTCAGCCGGCGAAAACTTTCTAGAAAAAAAAGCGCATGGCTTCATCACTGAGCCATCGGAGCTTCTCTGTGACAAAACCGCCCCCGCTCCAATCTCGGAAGCATCAACCTCAACCTGAAAAGGGAGCGAAACATCTGGCTGACGCAACACAGGAGCAGAAGAAAACCGGCGCTTAAGTTCCTGAAAGGCCTCCACAGCCGCAGGAGACCAATTAGCAACATCAGCACCCTTCTTAGTCAAATCCGTCAAAGGCTTAACAACACTAGAAAAATTAGTTATAAAACGACGATAGAAATTAGCAAAACCCAAGAACTTCTGTAGACTCTTAAGAGATGTAGGCTGCGTCCAGTCACAAATAGCCTGAACCTTGACGGGATCCAGCTCAATAGTAGAAGGGGAAAAAATATACCCCAAGAAAGAAATCTTCTGGACTCCAAAGAGACACTTTGAGCCTTTTACAAACAAGGAATTGGCCCACAGGACCTGAAACACCTTCCTGACCTGCTGAACATGAGACTCCCAGTCATCAGAAAAAACCAAAATATCATCCAAATACACAATCATAAATTTATCCAGATATTCACGGAAAATATCGTGCATAAAGGACTGGAAGACTGAAGGAGCATTAGAAAGTCCAAAAGGCATTACCAAATACTCAAAATGGCCCTCAGGCGTATTAAATGCGGTTTTCCACTCATCACCTTGCTTTATTCGTATAAGATTATACGCACCCCGAAGATCAATCTTAGTGAACCATTTAGCCCCCTTAATGCGAGCAAACAAATCAGTCAACAATGGCAAAGGATACTGATATTTTACGGTAATCTTATTCAAAAGACGATAATCTATACAAGGCCTCAAGGAACCATCTTTTTTGGCCACGAAAAAAAAACCTGCTCCCAAAGGGGACAAAGATGGACGGATATGTCCCTTTTCCAAGGACTCCTTAACATAATCCCGCATAGCAGTATGCTCTGGCACTGACAGATTGAACAAACGACCTTTAGGAAATTTACTGCCTGGAATTAAATTTATAGCACAATCGCAATCCCTGTGAGGAGGAAGCGAACTGAGCTTAGGCTCCTCAAAAACATCCCGATAGTCAGACAAAAACACAGGAATCTCAGAAGGAGTAGATGAAGCGATAGAAATCGGAGGTGCATCATCATGAACCCCCTGACAACCCCAGCTTAACACAGACATTGATTTCCAGTCAAGGACTGGATTATGAGTTTGTAACCATGGCAGACCAAGTACTAGAACATCATGCAAATTATACAGTACCAGGAAGCGAATCACCTCCTGATGAACGGGAGTCATACGCATGGTCACTTGTGTCCAGTACTGAGGTTTATTCATAGCCAAAGGTGTAGAGTCAATTCCCTTCAAAGGAATAGGGACTTCCAGAGGCTCCAGACTAAACCCACAGCGATTGGCAAATGACCAATCCATAAGACTCAGGGCAGCGCCTGAATCCACATAGGCATCGATGGAAATGGATGATAATGAACAAATCAGAGTCACAGACAGAATGAACTTAGACTGTAAAGTACTAATGGCAACAGACTTATCAACCTTTTTTGTGCGTTTAGAGCATGCTGATATAACATGAGCTGAATCACCACAATAAAAGCACAACCCTTTTTTCCGCCTATACTTTTGCCGTTCACTTCTGGACTGAATTCTATCACATTGCATTATCTCAGGTGACGGTTCAGACGACACCGCCAAATGATGCACAGGTTTGCGCTCCCGTAAACGCCGATCAATCTGAACAGCCATAGTCATAGACTCATTCAGACCAGCAGGCGCAGGGAACCCCACCATAACATCTTTAATGGCCTCAGAAAGGCCATCTCTAAACTTTGCAGCCAGAGCGCACTCATTCCACTGAGTAAGTACCGACCACTTCCGAAATTTTTGACAATAAATTTCTGCTTCATCTTGCCCCTGAGAGAGGGCCAACAAAGCTTTTTCAGCCTGAATCTCTTGGTTAGGTTCCTCATAGAGCAAACCCAATGCCAGAAAAAACGCATCCGCATTAAGCAACGCAGGGTCCCCTGGTGCCAATGCAAATGCCCAATCCTGAGGGTCACCCCGCAGGAAAGATATAATTATCTTGACTTGCTGAGCAGGGTCTCCAGAGGAGCGAGATTTCAAAGAAAGAAACAACTTGCAATTGTTCCTAAAATTCAGAAAACGAGATCTATCTCCAGAAAAAAACTCTGGGACAGGAATTCTAGGTTCAGACATAGGAGCATGTACAACAAAATCCTGTATATCTTGAACCTTAGCGGCAAGATTATTCAGGCTGGAAGCCAAACTCTGGACGTCCATGATAAACAGCTGAGATCAGAGCCATTCAAAGATTAAGAGGAGGAGGAAGTAGCCAGGCTGCAATAAGGCTAGGCAGCAAACTCTGAGGGAAAGGGGAGAAAAAAAAAAAAAAAACTTCCTCAGACTACTTATCCTCCTACTTCAGCCAATACAATTAACACTTTGTGGGCCGGTTATACTGTCATGATCCCAATGGCAGGGGATCACAAAAATGACAAGCACAGATACAAACAAGCTCTAGGGCGATGGAACCTGAGCTGACCGCGACCCTAAACCTAACACACAAATAAAAGTAGCCTACGATGATCCTAGACGTCTCGCTCCAGCCGAAGATCTAACTTCCCCGAACAGAAGAAACACAGACCTCTCTTGCCTCCAGAGAAATACCCCACAGCAAATAGCAGCCCCCCACATATAATGACGGTGAAATGAGAGGAAAGCTCATACGTAGTATGAAAACAGTTTCAGCAAAATGAGGCCCGCTTAAGCTAGATAGCAGAGGATACAAAAGTGAACTGCGCGGTCAGCGAAAAACCCTTCAAAAAACCATCCTGAAATTACTTGAAATCATGTGCCAACTCATGGTACATGAAAAGCAATTTCAGCCCACTAGAGCAACCAGCAGCAGAGAATCACATATCTGCAGGCTGGACTAAAAACCAAATTAAGCAAAACACAAAACAGGAAAATCCAAACTTAGCTTGTCCAGAAGGTTCTAGGAGCAGGGAGCAGAGGTAACAAGACACACTGGATACATTGATAACCGGCGAGGAAATGCCAGCAAAGCCAGGTTAAATAGGAAACTCCCATATGCTGATGGAACAGGTGGAACCCAGAAACCCAGGAAAGACAAGTCACCCAGTACCATCAGTAACCACCAGAGGGAGCCCAAAAACAGAACTCACAACACACACCCTACATTTTCTCTTTCTATCATCCTGCCTGAAACAGTACATCATCAGGGGATGGTGCTGTGGTCACTTACTAAAGCTAATATCACTGCTGTCCCCTGATGATCAGAATCTTTAGTGCTTCTAGAAGCTGAGGGAAATTTGAGTGCAGCACTGGCAAACCTCTGTACCAGAGCACCAACAGGGTGCAATTGCTGTCACTTACCCTGCTTCTATCACTGCTCCCGGAAGACATACTGTTTCAGAGAAGCAAACAGTGACAGAAGAAGTGTACCAGTGCTAAGCTCATCTCTAGCACAGCTTCTACCAGCTATATTGTCTTATGCGGATGTCATCAGAAGACGGCGAAGAAAGACATTTTAGTAATTGACCACAGTGCCACCCTCTGTTGAGGTCCTGTTTCTGTTCTGTTTTCTGTTTTGTTGTGGTGATAGAAAGGAGAAGTGACTGCAGGGTCATTCTCCTGAGGGGCATTTTAGGTATCAGACAATTCCTTTAAGTCTTCAAAAGTTGCTATATTTGCAGCACATTTTTTACACTGGCCTCTATAAAAAAAAAATAAAATCTATATAAGGCCGGGTTCACATTGCGTTAACAGCAGCCTGTTCCATACATATGTTAACGGGCTGCTGTTAACGCAAGTGCCGATGTGTTATCACGCTAGCGCAGATAGAGCTAGTTGATGGTCTATCTGCGCTACCGGTGACGGACTCGGAAACGATGCAGCCCGCGTCTCAGGGTCCATCACTCAATGACGGCACATCGCTAGCGCATGTCCATTGTGCATGCGCTAGCGATGCGTCCGACATAGGATATAATGGCGGCATTAACAGACTTCGTTACACCGCGTTATGTCGCGGTGTAACGTAGTCCGTCTAACGGATGCCACAGACGCAGTATGAACCCAGCCTAAGGCCAAAATATATATGAGGTCACTTCCAAGAAACAAAAAATTCGAACAAAGATAGAAGCAGAAAAGCCCAATGAGAAATAACAAACTTTATTAGTTACACAATGAAGCAAACATGATCAAATGGACTAAAATCATGAACGGAGCATGGGACACGAGATCCCTTCTACCAGGTAACAAGTAATCAGGGCAACATACAGTATATTGAATATAAAATATACTGTGCACTGAAACCTGAGTATTTGTGTGAACAAATCCATTAAATGGATAAAGGTAAGTATAAAAAATAATAATATCCAATATTGACAAGTTAGTACAGATAAATCACATAGCTATGAGTAAAAGAACAATAAAGACCTGAAACAAGCACCTGAGAAGAATGGCACCATAATCCCAATAGTCGTTTCGCTTGAGCTTCTTCTGAGGGTGTGTGGAAGAAAAGTCTGCTGGAATGAGAAGTGTTTCATTTTTTATTAGATTAGCCAGCTCCTAAACAAATCCAGTGTATTGGATACCAATTTGTGCAAACGCCGGTGTCCTCACTCCTTCTGCTAACCTCTGACCACTTTTTCGAATTTAAAAGATTGCGATTTTGTGATTTTTTTTTTTTAGAATATTTTAAAGAGATGTGTACATGGGCAACTATCTGCCACTCATTATCTGCCTCTATGCAATGGTCGGCAGCCGACTGAGAAAGGTGGGCAGAAGTGCAACATACAGACATTTATGGAATAGCCTGCTAAATGTATGTGACGGAAACACTTCTCCAATGAATATGTATAGGAGATCAGTGTTGTAAGGCTACTTCATTAGGACAGCTATGATCAGTGATTCCAGTTTAGTTGAGGCTCAGGTTGCCTACCTGTCCACCATGCTGTATACTGTAGCTTTGTTTGTTCATGTTGTCTGCCATAACAGGCAGGAAGTTATCAGAAACTACAAAAAAATATAAGCAATGGTAAGAAAAAGTAGATTAGTAGTTAATCCTAACTACTAATAGTTAACCCGACAAGTATTGAAAGTCTCAGTAAGTAAATCTCAGATTTCCGCTTAGACATAATGCAATGACATCTTGCAGCTCGTGAGTCATAACATCTTAGTTATCACCACTGTAACCTATTAAACCTCTACAAAATGAGTCACATAATTCATCACTACAGTGAAAAGTCTATTTTACTTACCATAGCCACATCTATAGGCATTGGAGGATCTTATGGTTATGTCCTGAGGTAGAAATCTGAAAACTTCAAAACGCGTCGACTAATGAAAACCGCAAATATATCCTTGTGCATCCTGGATCTGCATTTCTTTCTACCAGCAGCATGGAACATTCACTTTTATTTCCCTACATATGAGGCATTAGACCATAATCAGAATAGCGTTTTTGTCAACTGGTGAAATTTGATCCCTCACTGTAGACAGATTTGTAGACAGATTTAATCAGTCTTTGAGAGTGAATGGCCAATGCAGGACAGAAGAAGTGATGGATAAGGCTATGTGCACATGCTGCGGATTACTCTGCAGATTTTTCTGGACTGATTTTGGTAAATCCGCTGGAAATCCGCACTGCGGATTTACTGCGGAATTACCGCGGATTTACCGCATTTTTTTTTTTGCGTTTTTTGTGTGGATTTCACCTGCGGTTTTACACCTGCGGATTCCTATTATGGAGCAGGTGTAAACCACTGCGGAATCCGCGCAAAGAATTGACATGCTGCGGAATAAACAACGCTATGTTTCCGCGCATTTTTTTCCGCAGCATGTGCACTGCGGATTTTGTTTTCCATAGGTTTACATGCTACTGTACAACGCATGGAAAACTGCTGCGGATTTGCAGCGGCCAATCCTCAGCGTGTGCACATACCCTTAGATGCTTATCTTCACATGTACTGTACTACTAACAAGTCTGTAGAAACCGGTTCACACCACCAAAGAACTTGAAGACACAAAAACGCACAGAGAGGTAAACAATACTCTGTTGTAAAAAAGTCACAGTAAATAAGCAAGTGCTAGTCAAAAAATGAAAAAAATACAGGGTATTTAGTTAATACGTTTTTTTGCAAAAAAATGTATGTTAAGCAGCTCCACCAATCACCAAGGTATACCCATAATAGAGCAGTCCTATTTATTGTATATAATCCCTATCTGATGTATTTAAAAACCTGATTGGTACTAATTGGTATTATTATTTATTTCTAGAGCACCATTGATTCCATGATGCTGGGCATGAGAAGGGTTTACAATACAAAATACTAATATAAATTAGAGAGAACAACCTAACAATGACAGACTGGAACAGAGGAGACATTACCCTGCCCTTAGGGCTTACAGTCTACATGATGATGGAGAAGGAGACAGTAGACTGGGGGGTTGCATCAGCTCCGATGGTGGTGATATGACAGTGAGGTCATTGCAGGCTGTAGCTTACTTGAATAGATGGGTTTTCAAGTTCGATCTAAAGGTTCATATTTGGTGGATAATCGGTCGTTTTGGGACACAGAATTCCAAGGGATTAGGGATAATGTAAGGAAAAAAATTAAAAGTTTAGTTTAGCTTAAAGCTGAGCCTGTATCTATTAGGTAAACAATTACTAGTCAAAAGAAGAAAGGAATGTCCAGCTTCACCGAATGCGTAATCTCAATGCGTTTCTGGAGACTAAGCTCCCTTAATCATGATCATGGTCATGATTAAGGGAGCTTAGTCTCCAGAAACGCGTTGAGATTCTTACCCATATGGTTCATGCTGAAGTCTGTATCTTCCAAGTTTAAAGTTTGTGAATAAAGAAAACTCTTTTATTACGGAATCGGTGAAGCTGGACATTCCTTTCTTTTTTTGACTTTATACGCCTGGACACAGCGGGTCCGTGCTCCCGAAGATTGGTTTATGCATCACGGGTGAGCTGGCTTATTTTTCTTCTTTCAAAACAATTACTAGACCCATTGTATGGCTTATGAGCTCTTGTGTATTGGATCCTCCCAATAGCGGCTGTTGGTTAAATATGGAAGATCAAGTATGTTGGATTTCACCATGCCTAATCCTTTGTCACAGGATGTCTGAAAGGGATATATTCTGATAACCCCATTCAAATGAAAATACGTACTCATCTGAACAAAGTTTTGCCAGCTTACCACTTTAACATGTATATGGCCAACTTTGGACTCCATTGTTTCCAGGTGTACATTGTATTTCCAAGATAAATATATCTAGCGCCAACATACTGGATTCCACAACGCTTTACAGACATTATCGGCACTGTCCCAATGGGGGCTCACAATCTAGATTCCCTATCGGTATGTTTTTGGAGTGTGGAAGGAAGCCCACGCATCATGGGGAGAACATGCAAATTTCTTTTAGATGTTGTCCTTGGTGGGATCTGAACCCGGGATCCCAGTGCTACAAAGCACTAAACATTGAGCCCCATTAGGTTTGTACAATCATATTCTTCTATCATTATATTTTGTTCGAATTTAGTATATGCAAAGCCATGCATTTAGTAAATTCTTCCCCCCTGCTGGTCGTCTCCAGCACCCTCATTTATTAACATCAAAGTGCCACATTTTGTTCTACCACCATTTATCACCAGACAGACAAAGCAATCAGAGCTGTTATCTGGGGCTCCCATATCTGAAGCACTGCGTCCACAACAATCATTATTTCTAGTATGTGATAACTGATTTAATTGTAATTTCTTGCGGAAATGGCCTTGAGGCATCATCGTCGTTGTCAGTTTTCGTATAATTTAATTAAAAGTCTTCTTTTACTGAAAATAATGTGTAAACTATGCAGGACATTACTTCTTCCTGCTGGTGTTGCATCTCTTAATGTTAAATTATGGCTGGATTTTATGTTCTCAAGTTGGCACAGTTGCCTGGTAAATGACTCGGGTTCCCAGCCATATTCTTTAGAATACATGCTAGAGTGAATCTGTTCTGTATAGAGGTGTTTTCCAAATCGTAGAAAATGTTACGGCAATGTTCAAGAATACATTTGCAAAAGAAATTTGAGAATCGATTTACTGTCATCTCCAACACCTGGAACTAGGCAACACCGGGGTAACTTCCAGGGTCCCAGGCATAGAAGCAGCCACATGGACCAGCGGCCACGGAGAGCAATGACTACCCAACCAGAGGTGACTATGGATAATTATTCTTGAAAATAAGACTTAATGTATTACTTTTAGTTCTCCATTTTTTGTGTGCAGGGGCCTATATATCACATTTAATGGGCATGTCCCAAGGTCAGAAACTTACTATAAAAGCCACAATCTAAAATTATATTAAATATTAATATATTTGTATAATAATATAGATTTAAAGTGAAGTGTCAGGTTACAGAACAGTAAATTAACCTACAAACTATTCAATAGCCGTTTAAAGAGGATGAATGAGGAAATAAAATACTGTCTCTCGGAAATACAAAAATATTTCATAACTCCTCTCCTTGATCTGGAGCCACCATTCTTGCATTCTTGAGAGCTTCTCCCCTATCCATGTGTGTCAGCGCATGAGAAGGGGGCTGGTTGGCGGACTTAGGTCATCAACTAAGCCAACCCCTTTCTCTGTTACTGCTGATGCAGAATGGAAAAGAGGGTCAGACAAGATCATAAGCTGAGCCTGACAACCAAAGAGAAAGTGATGACATTCTACCACAGAGGAGAAGGTTACAGGGCCGTGAGAGGAGGTTTGAAATCAGGATCTCAATGTTAATTTTGCAATTAAGATATATTGTTAAGTTTAATTACTTTATATCTGCAAGATACCCAAATTTGTTTTTTCTGCTCCTGGAACACTCATTTATGGACTGCAAACATAATTGGAAGGGCGTTCATGGAATTGTCACAAGAAAAGACCAAAGGAGAGAAGATGCAGATATTAGAAGTAGGAAAATTATTATTATTATTTATTATTATTATTATTTATTATTATAGCACCATTTATTCCATGGCACTTTACATGTGAGGAGGGGTATACATAATACAAGTTCAAATACAATAATCTTAAACAATACAAGTCACGACTGGTACAGTAGGAGAGAGGACCCTGCCCGCGAGGGCTCACAATCTACAAGGGAAGGGTGAGAATACAGTAGGTGTGGGTAGAGCTGGTCGTGCAGCGGTTTGGTCGATCGGTGGTTACTGCAGGTTGTAGGCTTGCTGGAAGAGGTGGGTCTTCAGGTTCTTTTTGAAGGTTTCGATGGTAGGCGAGAGTCTGATATGTTGTGGTAGAGGGTTCCAGAGTAGGGGTGATGCGCAAGAGAAATCTTGCGATTGTGGGAAGAGGAGATAAGAGGGGAGTAGAGAAGGAGAACTTGTGAGGATTGGAGGTTGCTTGTAGGTAAGTACCGGGAGACGAGGTCACAGATGTATGGAGGAGACAGGTTGTGGATGGCTTTGTAT
This sequence comes from Ranitomeya imitator, assembly GCF_032444005.1. Classification (NCBI taxonomy): domain Eukaryota; kingdom Metazoa; phylum Chordata; class Amphibia; order Anura; family Dendrobatidae; genus Ranitomeya; species Ranitomeya imitator. The sequence continues at coordinate 86,926,498 of NC_091282.1, forward strand.
GTCATGTTAGGGTTTTGTACTGGAGTCTCAGGGCAATGGGAGCCAGTGAAGGGATTGATAGAGGGGAGAGGCCGGGGAATAGCGGGTGGACAGGTGGATTAGTCAGGCAGCAGAGTTTAGAGTAGATTGGAGGGGTGCGAGAGTGTTCGAGGGGATGCCACAGAGCAGGAGGTTGCAGGAGTCAAGGCGAGAGATGATGAGGGCATGGACTAGGGTTTTTGCAGATTATTGGTTGAGGAATGTATGGATCCGTTTTGACTTGAAGTCGGCAGGAAGTGGAAAGGGCTTGGATATGTGGTTTGAAGGAGAGATCAGTGTCAAGGATTACCCCGAGGCAGCGAGCTTGTGGGACTGAGGAGAATGGGCACCCATTTACTGTAACGGATAGGCTCATTTGGGGGGGTCGCGTGAGATGGGGGAAAGATGATGAATTCTGTTTTGTCCATGTTAAGTTTTAGAAATCTAGCGGAGAAGAAGGATGAAATAGCGGATAGACATTGAGGGATTCTGGTTAGTAGGGTGGTGACATCTGGTCCAGAGATGTAGATCTGTGTGTCATCAGCATAGAGGTGATACTGACAGCCGTTAAATTCTATGAGCTGTCCCAGGCCAAAGGTATAGATGGAGCAGAGCAAAGGTCCTAGGACTGAACCTTGCGGGACTCCGACAGATAAGGGGTGAGGTGAGGAGGTGGTGTGTGAGTGGGAGACGCTGAATGTCGGGTCTGTTAGGTATGACGAGATCCACAATAGGGCCAAGTCTGTGATGCCACGGGATGAGATGGTCTGTAGTAATAGGGAATGGTCCACTGTGTCAAAGGCAGAGGACAGGTCCAGGAGGAGGAAGACAGAGTAGTGTCGCTTGCTCTTGGTGGTTAATAGGTCATTGGTTACCTTAGTTAGGGCAGTTTCAGTGGAGTGGTGTGACCGGAAGCCAGAATGTAAGTGGTCGAAGAGAGAGCAGGAAGAGAGATGGGAAGACAGTTTAAGATGGACGTGTTGTTCCAGTAGTTTTGAGGCATAGGGGAGAAGTGATATAGGGTGATAGCTAGATACAGAGGATGGGTCAAGAGAGGGCTTTTTGAGGATAGATGTGATTGAGGCATGTTTAAAGCTTGAGGGGATAACACCAGTTGTTAGTGATAGGTTGAAGAGATGGGTTAGGGTTGGGATGAAGACTGTGGCGAGGTTTGGGATGAAGTGGGATGGGATCGGGTAAAGTGCACAGGTGGTGAGATGCGATCTTGACAGTAGAGTGGAGAGTCGATTTTCTGTATTGGTGGAGAAGCTGGTTTTGGAGGTGGAGGGCTGGGCAGTTGGGAGGAAGGGCTCTGGGGGTTGTCGACTAAAACTGTCTCTGATGTTATTAAAATATCAAAATATTGGGGATATCAGCGGGTTTTTCTGACTTTAGTATAAAGTTTCTTGGGCAACTTTAGTCTGGTAATCTGAACTGTTGAAGTCGTTATTCAAACTTGAGATGTTAAGAAGAATAGGACCAAAGATAAGCAAAACACATTTGCCTGTCCCTTTCTTAAGGGGTAATGCACTTTAAAATTAATTGGCTAATCATTAGATTAGGTCATCAGTCTAAAGGTCCGCATACATATTAGTCTAATGTCTGCTGAACCCGCTGATATCAACAAATTGGGCCAACACTCTTATGCGCATGGGGCTGCTGGCCAACTGATGGTTGATGGAGCTGTCGATCATGTAAATCGTATTGGTCTCCCTGAGATAAGCCACCAGCTGACATCTCATTCGGTGGTATTCTCAAAGAGAACACAGGAACGCTCACCCAAACAAGCTCTCATGTTTATGGGAAAGATAGCTGTCGGTCAAACACTCAGTCAAAGCATCACTATACTGATAGTCATATAATATGTATGGCCGACTTAAATAAACACTCCCATAAAAGTTTTTATCCTTTTATTCTATTTTTTTTCTTAATATATTGCAATCATCATATTATATAACACTCTGTACTTACAGTTGCTCACTTTGCCTTCCTACTCGGTTAACTCTTCTCTTTTCTCTGCTCTTTGCAGAAACAGGAAGACTCTTGTCCCTACAAAAATCATTCCCCTCTTCAACTCCTGACCTAGCTGCTCCCTCCTCACCCCCTCGCCATTGACTTTCGCAGTAATGACTCATACACAGAAAATTGACCTCCTGTTTCTACATAGAGCTTAGAAAGATCCAGCTAGTCAGTTTTTAATCACGTGATGTTATAGAACTAATGGAAAACAGAAGAATTAGTTGGGTAGAAAGGCAAAATAAGCAATTGTAAGTACACAGTGATGTGTAATAGGATTGATGTATATTGAGAAGATAGAATAATATTTAGAATTGAGAGTCTTCAGTGGTTGATACCTTTTAATGGCTAACTGAAAGATAAAAACTTTGATGGGAGTGCTTCATTAACATAAATACTAAATCTGAGATGCGTTCACCAGAATTATCAGAGACTATTCAACAATATAGGAAAGGATAGCCTTAGTGGCTTCCTTACCTGTTTGTGTTATGCTGTGGTGATGATCCGTCCTAGATGTTGTTACGTCCAGTTAGCTGTGTGGGATCCTGCAGCACTATGATGGCGAAAAGTTCTCCCGATCGTGAGAATCCAGACTGGGTTTGTGGAATTGTTCCAAGTACCTTGAATGATATTGCAAATAATGAACTGTGCTGGTGTAGGGCCAACCGGTCACTGTTCTACCAGCACATGCTCAAACAAACTGCCGACTTGCAGGCATCTGACATCACTGTGCAGTACAGACTCTCTCCGTAAAGTGGAGTGTTCGTTTATTTAGCGCGTGTCTGCGGTTGCGAGAGCGACCGCCTTCATCTGGGATCAGGGAATCAGGGTTTCCTGATGAAGGCGGTCAAATTGCACACAAACTAAGTTTTGTTTTATACGGTTTCAATTTTTTAAGACAAAAATAGACTAGTTAGGCGTAATCATACTGACCTAGAAGAGGTCCATGTTGCAAGGTCATTTTCACTGACCAATGAAAACCCTAATAAAAAAACAAACAAACAAAAAAACAAGCAAATTCCCCCCAAAAGACAGAATTGCATTTTTTCCCTCTATTTCATTTTGGAATTTCCACATTCACCTTTCAGTTGAATTTTTTTTTCTGTTTTTCAGTACATTCTATAGTAAAAATAATTGTAACATTCATAACTATTACTTTCACTCTGATCTATTGGGTAGGAACCAGCTATGGTTTCTTTTATGCATTGTACAAAAATAGACAAGTAATTATGTTCTTTCTCTGTAGCACAGTAAAGAGGCAGGACATTATACAGCAGTACTGAGCTGTGTGGCTGTGAATCTAGCACTGGAGTGAGGTGAGTAGTTGATTGAGGCATGATCTGTCTGATCTCTCACTGGATTGAGTCCTTCCCCCCTCACTTCTTCAGAGAATATATAAGGAGTAGGTATGAGTGAGCGTGCTTAGATATCGTGTTATCCAAGCTTGTGCGGGTGTTTTCCGAGTATCTCGAGTGTTTTCCGAATATCTCGGGCGTGCTCAAATAATATGTTTGAATTCATACAGCTGCATGATTCGAACAGCTGCAACACGTGCGGGGATTGCATGTTTGTTAGCCACGAGGACTCGAACAGATCACTCGAGCGCACCAGAGATCCTCAGATAACACTGGAGCATGCTCGGATAACACGATATCCCAGCACACTCGCTCATCACTGATAAGGAGGTGTAACCTGACACCTCACTGTGCTGGCAGTCTATGTAGCTTTGATTAATTTGGGCTATTTTTTAAATTGGCAAATTTGGGCTGTTTTTTAAAAAGTGAATGATGAGTTTAGGAAGCACTGTGGATGGGTAGAAGTGACTCATAAGTGGAGAAAGAAGCCGATTTCTCTGATAAGATTACTTACGAAGTTTAATACTATTGCTCGTACTGTTGATTTATGCAGACTTTGTTGAAGTGACAGTGACCATAAATTATTTAATGAAATAAAAAAGTAGGATATTTATTTTTACCTGTCACACTTCAATTGATAAATTGTAGGAAAATTGAATCAGTCTGGTGTCTGAACTGTTTGCCCCATTCTTTAGACATAATTTCCCACTAACTTTACATGTTTACAGCTCGTTGTCAAGAGGCAAAGACCCCTCTTCGATTCAAGAGCTATCACCGTGCTTGTCATTTCTTCTTTGGTTGGCCAGGAATACTAAAGCTCCTCACCCTGTACGGTGGAGGTCATGATCACTGCTCGTGGGCGTGCACAGTAGCTGTTCTACAGATTGAGTGGAGAGGGACCGAAAGTAGCGGGCAACCGAACTAGAGGTGGGGTGGAGCAGCAAGGTCGGGCAATTCCTTAGGATTCTTTTTTTCTTATGTACTTGCTTTTAACCGTAGATAGTTTTGTCAGTATGTTAATTTCTTTAATTGCATTTGATGTTTAACTTCTAGTGTAGTGGAACTAGGTAATGACATGTTATTAGTTCCACATTCCGACCATTTCATTGGGATAACAGGAACATATAATTAAGGACATATTATTTAAACACTTATCTCCCATTGCAAATGCACGCATTTCATTTCCAATTAGGGCTTTCAGTGGGAATGTGTCAGGTGCATTGTAACCATCATGCCATACAATTACAAGGGACACTCTCCTACTCTAATATATACAGAGTGTGCATATACATTATACATATGCCAATATACACAGTATCAATTTTAGGTACACCTTCTCACAGTTTTTGAAGGAACTTGGCTAGATTGTTGGAAACATCTTGGATGACTAACCATGGATGTTCTAGGCTGTAGGCTTCTGTCTCTTCATGTAACACCAGACAGGCTCGATGATGTTGAGATCAGGGCTCTGTGGGGCCGGATCATCACTTCCAGGACTCCATGTTCTACTTTGTACTGAAGATAGTTCTTAATGACCTTGGCTGTAGTTTTGGGGGTTGTGGTGCTGCAGAATAAATTTGGAGCCTATCGGACACCTCCCTGATGATAATGCATGATGGATAAGTATCTGCCTGTTTTTGACAACACCACTAATCCTTACCAAATCCCCAACTATATTTGCTGAAATGGAGCCCCAAAGTTATACTGAACATATGCCGCTCTCTACCTTCACTGATCAAACTGTCTTCTATTACAGCAGAAAATTTCACATTTTGACTCATTAGTCCAAATCAGCTGCTGCCAATTTTCTACACTCCAGTTCCAATGTTTATTGCGCATAATTGAGGTATGGTTTTTTGGCCATAATTCTTCCCTAAAGACCACTTCTGGCCGCTTCTCTGAACAGTAGATGGGTGTAGCTGGAAACCACAGATTGCTGCCATTTGTGAACAGATGTGCCTGCTGGTCATCTAATTAGTGATGAGCGAGTATACTCATTGCTCGGGTGGTCTCCGAGTATTTGTAAGTGCTCGGAGTTTTAGTTTTCATCGCCTCAGCTGAATGATTTACAGCTAATAGACAGCTTGAACATGTGAGGATTCCCTAACAACCAGGCAACCCCCACATGTACTCAGCCTGGCTAATAGCTGTAAACCATTCAGCTGCGGTGATCAAAACTAAATCTCCAAACACTAAAAAAAACCCGAGCGTGCTGGGGAAAACCGGAGCAATGAGTACACTCGCTCATCACTACATCTAACAGTTTCAAAGTTTCCTTAGCTGAACACTGTGTTTACGGTCCTCAATTTTTGAAAATTTCTTAGTGCTTCTTCACAATACCTTGAAATGGACTTATTGAAACCCCAGTCTTCTTTGAAATCTTTGCTTGGGAGAGACCTTGCTGATGCAATATAACTACCTTGTGTCTTATTGTACTCAGTCTTGCCATGTTGTTTGACCTGTGACATGACACTGTCCTCTATAACCTCACCCTTGTAGCAGAGTATGACTATTCCTCACCCAGTTATAAGCTTCTTACACAGTTGTTTGTGTTTCAGTTATTTTCAGTTAATGATTCAACCAACATAATAAAATGATCTCTATCACCTGTTTGGTATGATTGGTGACACATACACTTGACTAATCCTATAAAATCTCTGACTTTTTAAAAGTGTACCTAGGAGAATGAATGCTGTTTACAAGACAAAGGGCGATCACATGAAATATTGATTTGACTTATATTTCTCTTTAATTCATTCACTTTTTATTAATTGATAAACTAATAAAACTGCTAGACTTTTGTCCTATATCTATCATACTGGGATTTGGCTCATTTGCCACTCTGTCTAAATTTGTGGACAGTTTTTGGAAGTTTTGACACCAGTTGCTTACAAATTCTGTGTACAGAAAATACATTTAGGCTACTTGCACACATCAGGTTTTTTGTTTCAGGCTAAATCCGACTCTTGAAAAAATATCCGGAACCGGTAAAACTGAAAACCGGAACCGGGATTTCCCCCATTGACTTGTATTAGTGCTTGATCGCGCCGCTTGGCCCCTGCATTTCTTCCGGTTTTTGCCGGACCGGCTCAAATTCCGATTCCGGTGTCTGGAAAAAACGTCTACTGTAACATTTAATGAGGAATATGTATAATGTGGCAGCCACAGGGGATTAACTGGTTGCAAATCAGGTTGAAAATAGAATTGGTGTGAATCAATTTTCAGGACCCTGCCCAGGTAGGAGTCGGTTCTTGGCAGCAGATAACTTGCAAATTTTGTAGAACTATTTACTTTATCATTTATTAATATTTGTTACTTAGACCCCAGATCAGATCCCTAAAATCATTCAGATCCCAAATTGTATCCCTAAAATCCCTATTCCTAGATCAGATCCCTAAACTCATTCAGGCCCGAACGAGACTCCTAAATTTGACCAGGCCTCAAAATTAATTTATATGAGAGACTAGACAAACAAAGTAAACTCAGTCCTTTGGGCACACACTTAAGGTACCGTCACACTAAGCGACGCTGCAGCGATACCGACAACGATCCGGATCGCTGCAGCGTCGCTGTTTGGTCGCTGGAGAGCTGTCACATAGACAGCTCTCCAGCGACCAACGATGCCGGTAACCAGGGTAAACATCGGGTTACTAAGCGCAGGGCCGCGCTTACTAACCCAATGTTTACCCTGGTTACCAGCGTAAAAGTAAAAAAAAAAAAAAAACACTACATACTTACCTTCCGCTGTCTGTCCCTCGGCGCTCTGCTTCTCTGCCCTGTGTAAGCACAGCGGCCGGAAAGCACAGCGGTGACGTCAACGCTCTGCTTCCCGACCGCTGTGCTTACACAGGGCAGAGAAGCAGAGCGCCGAGGGACAGACAGCGGAAGGTAAGTATGTAGTGTTTGTTTTTTTTTAACTTTTACGCTGGTAACCAGGGTAAACATCGGGTTACTAAGTGCGGCCCTGCGCTTAGTAACCCGATGTTTACCCTGGTTACCAGCGAAGACATCGCTGAATCGGCGTGTCAGCAGGAAGTCCAGCGACGAAATAAAGTTCTGGACTTTCTGCAGCGACCAACGATGTCACAGCAGGATTCTGATCGCTGTTGCGTGTCAAACTGAACGATATCGCTAGCCAGGACGCTGCATGCAACGTCACGGATCGCTAGCGATATCGTTCAGTGTGACGGTACCTTTAAATTAATTTTGACCCCTCACCACAAAAAATGAATTCAGAGGTCAGGTCAGATGCCCAAAAATGATTAGACCCAAGATCATACCTCAAAATTAAGCAGACCATTCACTTCCAAAAACAGCACTGTGTGCAATGCCCTGTAAGCCTCAAAAAACGTGTGCAACACTCAGAAGACGGCATCCAATCTTATTTAAGCTCTGAAAACACAGTCTTAGTATTGGCAAAGTGACAGATGGTAACTATTTTTTTTGGCTCTACTATCACACACTATCTGTAATAATTATTGACTATTTTATAGCTTACTTCCTCTAGCTCTACGGCTAAGCTCTGAACTGTGACGTCCTATCACACTCTTGATTCACCACAAATCTGGCTGCTGCATTCCCTGCTTCTGCTTTTATACAGGCTACAATTGTCCCTACTGATTAGCTGTTCTACACCATGTGTTGTGATTGCTGCAAGTCATTATGGGGATGCACTCCTGGCTGTGTTCAAGGTCATAAGAACCTTCACTGGCTGATATAGTCTTTTTGCAGTGCGTAAAATGACCATTTTAGGTGGTTTGTGCAAAGTGAATCGCAAATTGGTCAAATTTACTACCGTTTTCACCAAATTTCTAATAATTTATCATGGATTTAATTTGTATCGAATCGATTTGCTCATTGCTAGATGTTGAATTTAAATACATTGCAAGATGTTCTAAGATGTTCTTGCTGACGCTCGGCTCTGCTGTTCCAGCTGTGCAAAGTAGCTGTGAAAGGCTTCAGCGGTTTTTCAGTACACAGGATCATATTAAGACTTTCGCTCCCTTTGAGATGTAGAAGTGCAACGTACAGCGAATTATCTCACTCAGTAGATGCGTGTTGAAAATCTTAGTGGGTCACAATGAATGGATTTGTAGATTATCAGCACAGTGATATTATTACATGTGCTATCTTCTCCTTACAGAACTTATTATAACCTCTTTAAGGTTTAGTGAGAACCTCTGACTTAAATGTATGCAAGCCAAGGGTGCTTCACAGACATTTTGCCATTTTGTCTTAGGCTACTTTCACACATCAGGTTTTTTGCATCAGGCACAATCCGGCGAATGTTGGAAAAACTGGACCCGGCGCATATTGTGAAAAACTGATGCGACCGATCTGTTTTTTTCTGCGCATATCAAGATTATTGGATGAAAAAAAATTTGAAACATGCTCAGTTTATAAAAACGGAATCCGGAATCCATCATTTTCCGGATCCGGCACCTTCTGGCTCCCATAGACTTCCATTCTAGCAAACAGCTTATTCACCAGTAATGGCTAAGCAAACATCTGTGAGCTGTTATTAACAGCCTGGGAGCTTTTTTTTTTCTTTTGCTTGTTTACTTCTTTCATTTTAAATTGCTCTTTTATATGTTCCAATATTATATCAAGAATAAAGATTATTATATGAAATTGTCATGATAAATCCTAACCTTGCTAGGCTGCGCCTCATGTTGGATCCGCTGCAATCATTGATCTTGATGTATTCATTCTCCATGGATGTCGAAACCATCGATGTGCACTGCTTGTACCGTGCTAGGGACGTTTCAAAGTCGCGTTTGCAGTATTTTATCTGACCTTTACAATCCGTGCCATTCAATGATTGCTTGTAATGTGGAGAATCTAAGCTAGTGTGGTCTATATCACCAGTCATTGCAACTTTCGAGGGCCCTGGATATCCGGACTGAAAGTGAATACCAATAATATCATCACATATAGGGATACGTGGGACTCTAGATAGAGACAGAAAGCAGATGTGGAGCTTTAATTAATAGATATATATATATATTTAGATGTATAGAATGTAAAGAATATACATATATATATATATATACATATATATAATTATTGTTATTTTTATTTTTTTCACAGATGGATTGTTCTGTTTTAGGGTTCATTCTACAATCCATTTTTTTTTTCATGTACAAGAAACAAAGTCTAAGTTTCATCAGTGATTTTGTTAAGAATTTCATAAAATTTTCATCAGTGTCTCTAGAGTTTTTCACGGATAAGAAAACTATTTTTATCTACCTTCTCCTATCTAGCAGTCCAGGAAAAAAAGGCAGCACTCAGATGGCAACTGAGTGCTGTCCAATTTTTTTTATAGACGCGTAGACTTGCATTGCCAATTTTGATCCAACTGAAGGATCAATATCGGACATATCTCCTCAATTGTATGTGGATCACTCTGTCCACAAAAATGTGAACAGTCTCATAGACTATGCTAGGTACGAGTGTTACATGGATAGAACTCGTGAAAAAGTATGTCTGAATGAGCCCTAAGGCCAGTCTCACACGTCCAGATAATTCCGGTACCGGAAAAATCGGTACCGTAGTTATCCGAGTCCGTGTGTCCGTGAGCTCACATAGGCCATCCGTGTGGCACACGTGCGGCAGCCGTGTGCCGCCCGTGTGCCGACTGGGTACCACACGGAGCGTGCAGGAGACAGTGCTAGAGATAAGCGCTGTCCCCTCCATCTGGTGCTGAAGCCGCCATTCATATCTTCTTTGCAGCAGCGTTTGCTGGAGAGAAGATATGAAAAATCCTTTTTTTTTTTTTTTTAGTGTTTAAAAGAAAGATCCCTGTCGCGTCCCCCCTCCCACCCCCTGTGCGCCCGCCCGCTGTTAATAAAATACTCACCCGGCTCCCTTGAAGCGTCCTCTCCACGCCGCACCTTCTCTTGTATGAGCGGTCACTTGTTGCCTTCCATTACAGTCATGAATATGCGGCTCCACCCCTATGGGAGGCGGAGCCGCATATTCATGACTGTAATCGGTGGCACCACGTGACCGCTCATACAGGAGAAGCTGGCGCTGAGAGGAAGCTGCAAGGGAGCCGGGTGAGTATTGTATTAACAGCGGGTGGGCGCACAGGGGGTGGGAGGGAGGAGGGGACAGGGATCTTTATTTTAAACACAAAAAAAAAAAAAGGATTTTTCATATCTTCTCTCCAGCAAACGCTGCTGCAGAGAAGATATGAATGGCGGCTTCAGCACCAGGCTGGGGGGACAGCGCTTACTGTAGCGCTGTCTCCTGCATGCCACACGGACTGCACACGGACAACGTCCGTGTGCGGTACGTGTTTAAGACGGACCCATTGACTTTAATGGGTCCGTGTAATCCGTGCGCTCCCACGAACACTGACATGTCTCCGTGTTTTGCACACGGACACACGGTCCGTGAAAACACGCTGACATGTGCAGAGACACGTTGATTTCAATGTGTCTACGTGAGTCAGTGTCTCCGGTACGTGAGGAAACTGTCACCTCACGTACCGGAGCCACTGACGTGTGAAACCGGCCTAAGTCACACCCGTGTCACTCTTCCCAGTCTCAAAGCTAAACTGCAGACACAGGGATATTAAATTTACCAAGTCATAATCATAAAACCTCAGGAAACCTTTGGGGATTAGGAGTTTGGGGTATAGTAAGGTCAGGAAAGATTTTGCAATATATTATAAATGTTTTTTGCTTTGCAGCTGATCCCAGGCGATATTCACACTAGCATCATTTTATAGGCATATTGCTCATATAGCATCTAGTCTGTGTAATGTGGGGCATGGCGGTATCTGTGGGCGAGGCACTCGTCTGTGGCACCCCGACACAATGCATGAAAGGGAAGGTCCTGGCTGGGTGTGTGGACTTGTTATATGAGGGCATTACCCCCATGCAGGCCCATGTAACCGATGGTGTACGTTTGCCAAGACTGGATGTTTCACAATTCAATGAGGGAGACCTCCATTAACCCCTTTACCCCCAAGGGCGGTTTGCAAATTAATGACCAGGCCAATTTTTTCAATTCTGACCATTGTCCGTTTATGCGGTTATAACTCTGGAATTCTTCCATGGATCCCGGTGATTCTGACATTGTTTTCTCGTGACATATTGTACTTCATGATAGTGGTAAAATTTCTTTGATAATGCTTGTGTTTATAGGTGAAAAAAAATAGAAACTTGGTGAAAATTTTGCAACTTTGAATTTTCATGCCCTTAAATCACAAAGATATGTCACACAAAATACTTAAAGGGAACCTGTCAACCCCCCTTCCCCTGGCGTTTTTAACTAGAAGAACCACCTTGAGCAGCACTAATGCTGCATTCTGTCAAGGTCGCTCTTTTATTTGGGGTCTGTCCGGGGGGCAAGTCTTTTCCTCTCAGACACAAATGCCTCCCAGCCATCACTCATTTCCTCCGTGCGCCGGGCTCCGCCTCCTGTGCCTTCATTTATGTCCCTGGCGCCTGCGCTGTAAGTTCCCATCTTGTGATGGGAGAGGAAGGGCAGGGCAAACTGCGCATGCCCGAAAAAAAACTTACAGCGCAGTGTAAGTGCGATCAGCGGTGCGGTCACTGATGCTGCGCTGCCTCACAGCCTGACCTGCGCTGAACTCTGAAGCATGGGAAAATGAACTGCCCCACTGATTATCAGTGGTCCAAGTGCTATGTGATTTTTTTTCTCCCATAGCTCTTGTCCGTATTAAACGCTAGTGTGACTCCAGTCTTATGCTCAGGGTCTTTACTATCTCTCCTCTTCGGTCTCCTCTCATTTAGGGTCACCGTTGAATGTGGCACTGTTCACTGTTGACCTTTTGGTCCTCTCACTAAGCACTCCAGTCCCTATCTGTCCGGCTAGCAGGAAGCAGTCATTTTCCCTTACCCCACTGTGGGCTAGTCCCAAACATTAATTCTAACTGTTCCTATAGTCACCTATACACATTACTAAAATTACTAACATACCAATGCATTACACTATTCACACTACATCACAATACCATTAACATTTTTCACATTATACAGTATTTACAAAAGACGCAGGACACAATTCACATGATATTATACACATAACAGTTCACATTATATCACATTACATTACATTATTTCTTCAAGAAGGAAACGTAGGCAGCATGTCCATATCCTTACATCTGTACAGGACTTACATCAAAATTGTAGAAAAAATGTGTTATGGTTGGGTTCACGTGTCTGTTTTAGGATATTTTTTTGGAAATATTTTCCCTATGCCCCCTAAAAAGTTGGAACAAATCACTTCTGATATATCCAGTGAAAAAGTATAGGTTTGAAAACAGTGGTGGAAAAAAAACTAAAACAAAAAGTGCAAACTTAAGAAGAAGGAAAAAGATTGCAGGTTCTAGTTCATTAACCCCTTTACCCCCAAGGGTGGTTTGCACGTCAATGACCAGGCCAATTTTTACAATTCTGACCACTGTCCCTTTATGAGATTATAACTCCGAAACGCTTCAACGGATCCCGGTGATTCTGACATTGTTTTCTCGTGACATATTGTACTTCATGATAGTGGTAAAATTTCTTTGATAGTACCTGCGTTTATTTGTGAAAAAAACGGAAATTTGGCGAAAATGTTGAAAATTTCGCAATTTTCAAACTTTGAATTTTTATGCAATTAAATCACAGAGATATGTCACACAAAATACTTACGGTAATAAGTAACATTTCCCACATGTCTCCTTTTTTTTTGTTAGGGAGTTATAAGGGTTAAAAGTTGACCAGCAATTTCTCATTTTTACAACACCATTTTTTTTTAGGGACCACGTCTCATTTGAAGTCATTTTGAGGGGTCTATATGATAGAAAATTCCCAAGTGTGACACCATTCTAAAAACTGCACCCCTCATGGTGCTCAAAACCACATTCAAGAAGTTTATTAACCCTTCAGGTGTTTAATAGGAATTTTTGGAATGTTTAAATAAAAATGAACATTTAACTTTTTTACACAAAAAATTTACTTCAGCTCCAATTTGTTTTATTTTACCAAGGGTAACAGGAAAAAATGGACCCCAAAAGTTGTTGTACAATTTGTCCTGAGTACGCTGATACCCCATAGGTGGCAGTAAACCACTGTTTGGGCGCATGGGAGAGCTCGGAAGGGAAGGAGCGCCGTTTGACTTTTCAATGCAAAATTGACAGAAATTGAGATGGGACGCCATGTTGCGTTTGGAGAGCCCCTGATGTGCCTAAACATTGAAACCCCCCACAAGTGACACCATTTTGGAAAGTAGACCCCCTAAGGAACTTATCTGGATGTGTGGTGAGCACTTTGACCCACCAAGTGCTTCACAGAAGTTTATAATGCAGAACCGTAAAAATAAAAAATCATATTTTTTCACAAAAATTATATTTTTGCCCCCAATTTTTTATTTTTCCAAGGGTAAGAGAAGAAATTGGACCTCAAAAGTTGTTGTCCAATTTGTCCTGAGTACGCTGATACCCCATATGTGGCAGTAAACCACTGTTTGGGCGCATGGGAGAGCTCGGAAGGGAAGGAGCGCCGTTTGACTTTTCAATGCAAAATTGACAGGAATTGAGATGGGACGCCATGTTGCGTTTGGAGAGCCACTGATGTGCCTAAACATTGAAACCCCCCACAAGTGACACCATTTTGGAAAGTAGACCCCCTAAGGAACTTATCTGGATGTGTGGTGAGCACTTTGACCCACCAAGGGCTTCACAGAAGTTTATAATGCAGAGCCATAAAAATAAAACAACATTTTTTTCCCACAAAAATTATTTTTTAGCCCCCAGTTTTGTATTTTCCCTAGGGTAACAGGAGAAATTGGACCCCAAAAGTTGTTGTCCAATTTGTCCTGAGTACGCTGATACCCCATATGTGGGGGGGAACCACCGTTTGGGCGCATGAGAGGGCTCGGAAGGGAAGGAGCGCCATTTGGAATGCAGACTTAGATGGAATGGTCTGCAGGCGTCACATTGCGTTTGCAGAGCCCCTAATGTACCTAAACAGAAACCCCCCACAAGTGACACCATTTTGGAAAGTAGACCCCCTAAGGAACTCATCTTGATGTGTTGTGAGAGCTTTGAATCCCCAAGTATTTCACTACAGTTTATAACGCAGAGCCGTGCAAATAAAAAATATTTTTTTTTCCACAAAAATTATATTTTAGCCCCCAGTTTTGTATTTTTCCAAGGTTAGCAGGAGAAATTGGACCCTAAATGTTGTTGTCCAATTTGTCCTGAGTACGCTGATACCCGATATGTGGGGGGGAACCACCGTTTGGGCGCATGGGAGGGCTCGGAAGGGAAGGAGCATCATTTGGAATGCAGACTTAGATGGATTGGTCTGCAGGCGTCACATTGCGTTTGCAGAGCCCCTAATGTACCTAAACAGTAGAAACCCCCCACAAGTGACCCCATATTGGAAACTAGACCCCTCAATGAACTTATCTAGATGTGTTGTGAGAACTTTGAACCCCCAAGTGTTTCACTACAGTTTATAACGCAGAGCCGTGAAAATAAAAAATCTTTTTGTTTTCCCACAAAAATTATTTTTTAGCCCCCAGTTTTGTATTTTCCCAAGGGTAACAGGAGAAATTGGACCCCAAAAGTTGTTGTCCAATTTGTCCTGAGTACGCTGATACCCCATATGTGGGGGGGAACCACCGTTTGGGCGCATGAGAGGGCTCGGAAGGGAAGGAGCGCCATTTGGAATGCAGACTTAGATGGAATGGTCTGCAGGCGTCACATTGCGTTTGCAGAGCCCCTAATGTGCCTAAACAGTAGAAACCCCCCACAAGTGACACCATTTTGGAAAGTAGACCCCCTAAGGAACTCATCTTGATGTGTTGTGAGAGCTTTGAACCCCCAAGTATTTCACTACAGTTTATAACGCAGAGCCGTGCAAATAAAAAATATTTTTTTTCCACAAAAATTATATTTTAGCCCCCAGTTTTGTATTTTTCCAAGGTTAGCAGGAGAAATTGGACCCTAAATGTTGTTGTCCAATTTGTCCTGAGTACGCTGATACCCGATATGTGGGGGGGAACCACCGTTTGGGCGCATGGGAGGGCTCGGAAGGGAAGGAGCATCATTTGGAATGCAGACTTAGATGGATTGGTCTGCAGGCGTCACATTGCGTTTGCAGAGCCCCTAATGTACCTAAACAGTAGAAACCCCCACAAGTGACCCCATATTGGAAACTAGACCCCTCAATGAACTTATCTAGATGTGTTGTGAGAACTTTGAATCCCCAAGTGTTTCACTACAGTTTATAACGCAGAGACGTGAAAATAAAAAATCTTTTTGTTTTCCCACAAAAATTATTTTTTAGCCCCCAGTTTTGTATTTTCCCAAGGGTAACAGGAGAAATTGGTCCACAAAAGTTGTTGTCCAATTTGTCCTGAGTACGCTGATACCCCATATGTGAGGGTAAACCCCTGTTTGGGCACACAGGAGAGCTCGGAAGGGAAGGAGCACTGTTTTACTTTTTCAACGCAGAATTGGCTGGAATTGAGATCGGACACCATGTCGTGTTTGGAGAGACCCTGATGTGCCGAAACAGTGGAAACCCCCCAATTATAACTGAAACCCTAATCTAAACACACCCCTAACCCTAATTCCAACGGTAACCCTAACCACACCTCTAACCCTGACACACCCCTAACCCTAATCCCAACCCTATTCCCAACTGTAAATGTAATCTAAACCCTAACCCTAACTTTAGCCCCAACCCTAACTGTAGCCCCAACCCTAACTGTAGCCCCAACCCTAACCCTAGCCCTAACCCTAGCCCTAACCCTAACCCTAGCCCTAACCCTAGCCCTAACCCTAGCCCTAACCCTAACCCTAGCCCTAACCCTAACCCTAGCCCTAACCCTAACCCTAACCCTAGCCCTAACCCTAGCCCTAACCCTAGCCCTAGCCCTAACCCTAGCCCTAACCCTAGCCCTAATGGGAAAATGGAAATAAATACATTTTTTTTTATTTTTCCCTAACTAAGGGGGTGATGAAGGGGGGTTTGATTTACTTTTATAGTGAGTTTTTTAGCAGATTTTTATGATTGGCAGCCGTCACACACTGAAAGACCCTTTTTATTGCAAAAAATATTTTTTGCAATACCACATTTTGAGAGCTATAATTTTTCCATATTTTGGTCCACAGAGTCATGTGAGGTCTTGTTTTTTGTGGGACGAGTTGACGTTTTTATTGAAAACATTTTCGGGCACGTGACATTTTTTGATCGCTTTTAATTCCGATTTTTGTGAGGAAGAATGACCAAAAACCAGCTATTCATGAATTTCTATTGGGGGAGGCGTTTATACCGTTCCGCGTTTGGTAAAATTGATAAATCAGTTTTATTCTTCGGGTCAGTACGATTACAGCGATACCTCATTTATATCATTTTTTTATGGTTTGGCGCTTTTATACGATAAAAACTATTTTACAGAAAAAATAATTATTTTTGCATCGCTTTATTCTCAGGACTATAACTTTTTTATTTTTTTGCTGATGATGCTGTATGGTGGCTCGTTTTTTGCGGGACCATATGACGCTTTCAGCGGTACCATGGTTATTTATATCTGTCCTTTTGATCGCGTGTTATTCCACTTTTTGTTCGGCGGTATGATAATAAAGCGTTGTTTTTTGCCTCGTTTTTTTTTTTTTCTTACGGTGTTTACTGAAGGGGTTAACTAGTGGGACAGTTTTATAGGTCGGGTCGTTACGGACGCGGCGATACTAAATATGTGTACTTTTATTGTTTTTTTTTTTTTTATTTAGATGAAGAAATGTATTTATGGGAATAATATTTTTTTTTTTTTTCATTATTTTGGAATATTTTTTTTTATTTTTTTTTACACATTTGGAAAATATTTTTTTTACTTTTTTACTTTGTCCCAGGGGGGGACATCACAGATCAGTGATCTGACAGTTTGCACAGCACTCTGTCAGATCACTGATCTGACATGCAGCGCTGCAGCCTTCACAGTGCCGGCTCTGAGCAGGCTCTGTGAAGCCACCTCCCTCCCTGCAGGACCCGGATCCGCGGCCATCTTGGATCCGGGGCTGGAGGAAGCAGGGAGGGAGGTGAGACCCTCGCAGCAACGCGATCACATCGCGTTGCTCCGGGGGTCTCAGGGAAGCCCGCAGGGAGCCCCCTCCCTGCGCGGTGCTTCCCTGCACCGCCGGCACATCGCGATCATCTTTGATCGCGGTGTGCCAGGGGTTAATGTGCCGGGAGCGGTCCGTGACCGCTCCTGGCACATAGTGCCGGATGTCAGCTGCGATAAGCAGCTGACACCCGGCCGCGATCGGCCGCGCTCCCCCCGTGAGCGCGGCCGATCGGCTATGACGTACTATCCCGTCCAGGGTCAGATAAGCCCAGGGCACCTCGACGGGATAGTACGTCTAAGGTCACAGAGGGGTTAAGAGGATTAAGAATGTGAAACACTTTTTGGGAAATATTAAAAAAAGCAGAAAAACATAAAAAGGTAAATGCTGCCTTTTTTTCTAATTCATAAAATAAATACTGTAAAAAAAACATTTTTTCGTTGCCTTGTACATAAAAGTCTGATCTACCAAATGGGGAACAACATAAAGAAAAAAAATCAAAATACAAGAATTGTAGTTTTTTGGTCACTACACCAACAGCATAAAATGCAATAGAAAGTGAACATAAACTCGTATGTACCCCAAAATTGTGTAAATAAAAACTACAGCAGGGCACGCAAAAAAAAGCTCTCATACAGCTCCATCAACTGACAAATACAAAGATCTGGCTCTCTAAATATAGAGACAATCCAGTTTTTTTTTTTGGTTTGCAAAGTTCAGGATTTTTTCAAACCAGTACAATCTAAAAAAAAAATCAAACAATAGAAGTTTGGTATTGCTGTAATGGTACTAGGCTCGGACTGGCCCACCGGAGAACAGGAGGATCCTCTGGTGGGCCGCCATGCAGGAATATGTGAAGTAATCGGCACAATACATGTTTCACTAAGGACAGACAAGGGCATCGTCTCAACATTCATTTAACAAACTACCTTGTTTATTATTACATAGAAATATAGGCAAATTTGTCAGTGAGAGTAATGTGATATTTGCATGTCAGCGACCAGACTCAATGTTACTGGTGGGCCCTTGACACCCCAGTCCGGCACTCAATGGGACTGACCTAAATTATCTTAATTTTCCTACAAATTCAATGTTAAAAAATGAAACTCAAGAAACAATAGAATTGAGGTTTCTCCGCCATTTTGCCACACTTGGAACTAGTTTCCCATTTTTCCATTGGTTATTTGGTAAAATGAATGGGGTCGTTCAAAACTACAACTCATCCTGCCAAAAGCAAGTCATTTGGGCAGTGTATATGTGCGCACGGATGAGATCGATATGACTCTTTACAGAAGTGGAGGAAAAAACTAAAGTGAAAATTGTCAATTCTCCAAGAGACTAATAAAATGTTTTGTTTTTTTTACAAAAACTTCTTTGTAAAACAATTCGGTTAAAAATATTGCACCAAGTGATCTCTAAATACACCTTTACCCGGAGGTGCATAGTTCCGTCACGATGCTGTGCTTCTTCTAATGGGGTCTGTACCACACTCCTTCCTCAGGAGCAGCGCTCTCCTGGAATTCAGATGCTAAACTTCGGATTTTTCCATCTTCATTTATTTCTCTGTTTTCCACCAAAGTCAACAGAACCCACAGTATGGAAGTTTATTGACATCGCCAATCGTGCGTGTTTCGGCAGAGCGTTGCTCATGAAGCAGACGTGTAAAGGGGACCACACAGACTCGGATATGGACACTTTTAGGGCGACTTTGCATAAAGGGGTTGTCCAGGCTTAGGGTACATGTCTGCAGTCACTCGCTCACAGCGTGCACTATACACTGCCAGGAGTCTCCATTCTTCCATGTTATGGCAAGTGTGCAATTTTCAGACTTCCGGTCACATTCCAACTAGACTGTGTCTGGCCTCACTCAATACACTTGTAGTGATTGGGTTCACGCCCGTCTAGTCAGTACATGGCCGCATGTATACAAAACACATGCTTGCGGTAACGCACCCGCCCGCTCCCAGCTCCGGAGAATCCTCACAGCTCGTATTGTATCCCAAGGCCAGACAACCCTTTTAAGTGCTTGTATTTTGGGCTACAAATCATTTTTACTATTGAGTTTCCTTATAATATTTGCACTGTGTGGCTTCTCTGTAGTTTCTGTGTTGCACTGTGTAATGCTGTAGAACGAGTTAACTAAGGATCTGTCAGGGAGCTTGTTCTGACAGAGTTTGGAACTCTTATCTGTGTTTTATGGAATTTTTCTCAGCTGATTCATGAGCCCATGATATTGCAGCTCTATTTCCATGTGGTTTCTGGTCACAAATCAGCTGAATGGAACTCCGTAAAAGACATAAAAAAGTTACAAAGTCACCTTTCAAAAGGATGGTGGATTTTTAGCTAATCTGATTCTGCAGCCAGCAGTGAATATGTGACCTCATGTGAGAGCAGCATAATGTAGAGAAATAGACCCTGATTCCAGCGATGTATCACTTAGGCTACTGGGTGCAGCAGTTGTGACAAAACCAGAGTTTTCTCTGCTTTAGATGGAACAGAGCTCAGAAAGCTGCTCCTGCCCACACCACAGCTTTCTGCGTACATTATTTAGACAGTAAGCTGCTAATCAGTTCTTCTTGGGGCGTGGTAGAACCAGGAGACAGGAGAGCAACTAGTCCAGAACTGATAATCTCCTTCTGATAAAATATTGATTGTATTGAAACAACAGCACACAGCCTAATAAGTGACACATCACTGCAATCCCTGTCTCAGCCTCTACTACGTGCTGTCCTAAAATTAAGTAGCAACAATCTGCTGACAGATCCCTTTAAAAGTCAAAAAGTGCAAAATTTTAATGCGATCCAAATAAAAAAAATATATTTTAACCCAAAACACAAGCAAGTAAAAAAAAAAAAATTCCTCCGAAGGTGAAAGTGTCTTTATCCTTCAGTTCAAGTGTCTTACAATGTAATTTTGTTTTTCATTATGGACATTTAAAGTAATGGGAAAACCCCAGGAATATTCAGTAAAATCCTAGGAGCGAAGGAGAAACAACCCACGGAGATAATTGTATTTCCTGCATTGTGCTCCCTCTAGGGCACAGCATTACCTGAGGACCCCCCGATTGTTCTGGATTATAGTGGGGGCCCTATATGATGCCGATGTGGCCCTATAGGACGTACAGACGGGTCGTTTTCCTGCATACAGTAATAGACACTACATTCAGGAATATACAGGATTACTAAACAGTAGAAAACACCTAAATTATTCAGAGACGTGGTCTGCCAGCTACGGGGGAACCCTCTTGTAAGGAAGTTAAAAGGTACAAAGTGATGTGTAAAGGCTCCGCTCTGTAGACAGACAAGGCTCTGTGTGCGATAAGTGCTGAGGACAAATACGGAGGAGAAATCAAAGGGCGGGTTAGAGAAAGACAGATGATCAATGAGGACGGATGCAGAAGAGTTAGGAGACAAGAGCTTGTACTTGACTGGTACCAATGGAGCAGGAGAGGGAATTGCAGCCATGTTTTTCCCGTGGACTGGCACGGTGCCCGTTCTGCAGGAGGATTTTCCAGCTTTACCACTTTGCCGGTTTAAATCTGTATGAAGGTTACAGTATGTGAGCCTCTTCGTTAAGCTGAACTGTTAACCTCTTATAATGAATGCATTCTGATATTTGCCACTCTGCAAACAAATGCAACTTGGTGCCGATCCCTCATTAGAGACAGCATTGCAAAATGAATCAATGGATACAAAAATACTTAATTCATGTAACAAGTCAATGGCAATCAGGACGTTTCATATTCCTGTTATACTCTGAATTATTAACTCAATGTTTATTGACTTAAAGGGAATCTATCAAATGGATCCCCCCACTCTACATACGTATATGGGGCATACAAGTCTTTGAAATGTAAATTGACACCTTTATATCTTATATCTGTTGCTGCATTCCCGGAAGAAAGTGTTAAGTGCCTGTCCCTGTTTCCCCGTGCACCACCAGCCGCTTTACCTTGATTAATAGCTCATTGTCTTTATGATGTCAGACACCAGGCAATGAAATCAGGCACTGTGCTATCAATCAAGCTAAAGCAGCTGGTGGTGGGCAGGGAAGCAACTTTGGGAAGGAGAGACTTTTAAGTGCTTTGTCCAACCTCGAGCACTTAGGCTACGTTCACATTAGCGTTGCGCGCCGCTGCGTCGGCGACGCAACGCACGACGCACGCAAAAACGCGTGCAAACGCACGCAAAAACGCTGCGTTTTGCGACGCGTGCGTCGTTTTTTGACGAAAATCGGACGCAAGAAAAATGCAACTTGTTGCATTTTCTTGCGTCCGACGCTAGCGTCAAAAACGACGCACATGTCGGAAAACGCAACGCGAAAAACGCATGCGTCCCCCATGTTAAACATAGGGGCGCATGACGCGTGCGTCGCCGCTGCGTTTCCCGACGCTGCGTCGGGAAACGCTAATGTGAACGTAGCCTTAATGCTTAAAGGGAACCTGTCACCCACCTTAGGCGTTTGTAACTAAGAGAGCCAGCTTGTGCCGCACTAATGCTGCCTTCTGACAAGGTGGCTCTTTTAGTTCAGGTCCCTAGCACTGCTGCAATAATCGTTTTTGAAATTTGTCACTCATACCTCGAAATTGCCACAGGGGCAGGTCTTTCCCCCCTAATCCAGACACCTCACATCCGTCACTCATAGCCTGTGCGCGCCGGGCGCCACCTCCTCTTACTTCATTAGCATCCACAGCACCATCTCTGTAAGTTTGAAGGGCAGCGCAACTGCGCATGCCCGAAAAAAAAAATAACAGCGCAGGCATCGGGAACGCTAATGAAGGAAGAGGAGGCGGCGCCCCGTGCGCAGAGGCCATGAGTGATGGCTGTGAGGCGTCTGGATTAGGAGGGAAAGACCTGCCCACATGATGATTTCGAGGTATGAGGGACAAATTTCAAAAATGATTATTTCAGCAGTGCCAGAAACCAGAACTAAAAGAGCCACCTTGTCAGAATGCAGCATTAGTGCGGCACAAGGTGGCTCTTTTAGTTACAAACGCCTGGGGAGGGTGACAGGTTCCCTTTAATTTGCATATGAATGATAAGTGTGCTTACTCAGGAATGCAACAACAGATAGAAGAGATAAAGGTTAAACCTATAAGAGAAATAGTATGGTATGTTTCAAAATGAAAATATGTAATTCAGGTCCTTCTCCCAAAATTAGAATATCATAAAAAAGTTAATTTATTTCAGTTCTTCAATACAAAAAGTGACACTCATATATTATATAGAGTCAATACACACAGAGTGATCTATTTCAAGTGTTTATTTCTGTTAATGTTGATGATTATGGCTTACAGCCATTGAAAACCCAAAAGTCATTATCTCAGTAAATTAGAATACTTTATAACATCAGCTTGAAAATTGATTTTAAAATCTGAAATGTTTGCCTACTGAAATATGCAGGTGCTTCTCACAAAATTACAATATCATCAGTGAAGTAGTCCGGTGACCTTAGCAGAGAAACATCCCCAAAACATAATGTTTCCACCTCCATGCTTGACAGTGGGGACGGTGTTCTTTGGGTCATAGGCAGCATTTCTCTTCCTCCAAACATGGCGAGTTGAGTTAGTGCCAAATATCTCAATTTTTGTCCCATCTGACCACAGTACCTACTCCCAATCTCTCACAGAATCATCCAGGTGTTCATTGGCAAACTTCAGACGGGCCTGCGCATGTGCCTTCTTGAGCAGGGGGACCTTGCGGGCACTGCAGGATTTTAAACCTTTACAGTGTAATGTGTTACCAATGGTTTTCTTGGTGACTGTGGTCCCAGCTGCCTTGAGATCATTAAAAAGTTTCCCCCGTGTAGTTTTAGGCTGATCTCTCACCTTCCTCATGATCAAGGATACCCCACGAGGTGAGATTTTGCATGGTGCCCCAGATCGATGTCGATTGACAGTCATTTTGTATTTCTTCCATTTTCTTACTATTGCACCAACAGTTGTCTCCTTCTCACCCAGCATCTTAATTATGGTTTTGTAGTCCATTCCAGCTTTGTGCAGGTCTATGATGTTGTCCTTGACATCCTTATAAAGCTCTTTGGTCTTGCCCATGTTGTAGAGGATAGAGTCTGACTGATTAATTGAGTCTGTGGACAGGAGTCTTTTATAAAGGTGACTGTGTAAGACAGCTGTCTTTAATGCAAGTAACGATTTGATTAGGAGCGTCTAACTGGTCTGTAGGAGCCAGAACTCTTAATGGTTGGTAGGGAATCAAATACTTATTTCTCACTGCAAAATGAAAATAAATGTATATAATTTATACAATGTGATTTTCTGGATTTACTTTTTGATATTCTATCTCTCAATGTTAAAATTAACCAACCCTTAAAATTATAAACTGTTCATGTCTTTGTCAGTCAGCAAACTTATCGGCAAGGGATCAAATACTTATTTCCCCCACTGACCATTTTAAAGGGGATGTCTTAGATTAGACAAACAAAATAGCTTTTTGTCCAAAAACATCTATTTTTATCCATGGGTAGTGTCTGATCAATTAACTTAATTTTGGTGTTCTTTAATTTTTTTCCGTTTATGATGTTTACCGATTGGGTGCATTGTTTTTATTTTTTTTTTGCTCAGACTTTTCTGAATACGGCTATACAAAAATATGTATTTTTTATGTCTTTATTTTGAATAGGGGGAAAAGGGTGGTGATTTGAATTTTTTTTTTCACATATGTGTTTTATTTTTTACATTTTCACTCTTATTGTTCGGCACCTTAGGGGACTTGAATATGCAATTGTAGAATCGCTTGTGCCATACACATGTCCAAAAATGCTATTTATCGGTAGATATAGGGCTAATCCGCAGGTAAATAGCATTAAATCCTGCCTACATTATTTAAGCATTGGCTTCAGGGAAAATATAAACCTATATCTTCCCTGCAGCTGCTTGCTGACGGTCATGTTGGTGATGCCAGGAGTCTATACAGTCATGACCCACAATACTGTGAGCTGTAATCGTGCTGCCGCACACTGATTGATAGCAGTTTGCTCCGTACATAGACACTGCAAGCATACGCTGCAGAACAAGTTACCAATCAATGTGATGGGGAGTGATTAAAGCACGCTCACTGTATAGCGAGTGGTGACTATTGGTGTCTATTTTTTTGCGGTGTGATTCGGCGTATTTATTTTTGTTTTTTCTCTGGTGTAAAAATGTCTTCTTTACTCCAGTCTGGGGTCTATATTGTTTTTTATGCAGGATCTGTATTTATTTTTGGGTTTGATCTGGTGTATGATATACTCTGGAGTAAATTTTGATATCTCAATAAATTCTGGGACCTGTTCTGAGGTCCTATTTTATTATGAGGTTTTCCTTTTTTTTTGGAGGTGGGGAGGTATTTATTTTTATTTTTTGTCTGGTGTCTGATTTTTGTTTTTCCGGGGTCTGATTTTAGGTCTGAATTTATTTTGGGATCAGATGAAAGTGTCTAAGGTGCTACTCAAGATTCATAATCAGTAGGTTGGGGCAGAGCCGGACTGGCCATCTGGCAATTCTGGCAAATGCCAGAAGGACCTGTCTGGCTATGGGCTGCCTTGTCTGCAGCGTTGTTAACAGAATCGGTGTTCTCAAGACACCCATACTGTTAAGAGTTGTGACGGAGCACAAAGTCGCTGACTCAGTCACTTACCCCATTGGTCTTGTAGTAAATCTTGCTTTCCTCCATCCAGGGTAATATTAGTGATATATCCCATCTGGTGTTTGGGGACGGGGACAACATGGGCCTGTGTGATTTCAACTGCCAGGACTGAATTTCAGCCCCAGTCCGTACCTGGGTTGGGGCATATGGTTTTGTGACTTTTTGGTACCAATTTTTGTAATCTCTATTATATATATTAGATCCCTTCAGTAACATTCCGTCCCGAGTTCACGGTATGATGGCATCATGCATTTTGGTCCCGATACAGCATGCCTTCGTGTCATCCCTTTATCATAACACTGGTACATTTTCTATAAGATGTGGACAAGTCTGACTTTCGGGTAAGCCCTTACTATTTAGTGACCTTGACCTTCATCTTTAGCATCTACGCCCTTGAAAAGCTCTTCGTCCTTGTTCTTCTGTTTCTGTAGGAATCGTTTTCCTTGGCCTCCACAGTTTATTGTAATACTCGGTTGCACTCTGTATCTTACGGTCTTATTCCTCCGCTTTGAGACTCAGGCCGGGGAAGTCATCTACATTGTGACGGTGGCTCTAGTGTTAATCCGCCTTTCTGTTCTGTCACATGTTCCCGTCACCCGATGGTCAGAGCAGCTAAGCACCAGCTTCGCAGCAGGCATATGCTCGGGGGATCTGTGACACATTGGCATTTGCGTAATACGCTTCCTTTTGCTACGAGTCCACGAGATTTGTTTATTGACCGCTCGCAACAACATTGTTTGCTTAATTATTATCATTATTATATCGTCCTTGGAGAAACGGATTTAACAGATTGAAATATTAGTCAGGCGTATTGTGACCTAGATTTATAGAGAGGTGTGAAAAGTCGCACCAGAAATTACCTCCATGCAGCTGTTTCCGTGCTACATAGCTCTGTCCCCGCTCCACCATAGATGGAGTTACGGCTCTGTCTAATTTGCTGTGTAATTCATCAATTCTTTCTAAATTGTGAATATGACAAAGACTCAGCATAAAACCCCACCGCGTATGTTTAGCTTTTTGTGTAATAATTAAAAGATGACAGATGTCAGGGACGAGGTTGCGGCACGAGCCTAGAAAACAAGTTTTTTTCCAGCTGATTGATTGATATTACAAAAAGTCTGCTTTTTCTGAAAATAGCGCCACACATCTCTACAGGCTGTATTTGGTATTGCAGTTTGGTGCTATTTAGCTGAATAATACTCATAATAATAATAAAAATATGTCTGAGCTGCAATACCAGACACAGCCTGTAGGGAAGGGTGGCGCTGCTCTCCTGAAGAACAACTTATTGTATAAAGGACTATATTGGGAGAGCACAGTCTATGCCACCGCTTCTAAAAATGCAAAGCAGGCTTCACCATTAAAGAGGTTGTCCAGTCTTAGGCTACAAGTCTGCAGTCACCCTATGCGACTGCAGACATGTGAATCCTCACATTGCATGCATTACACGCTGTGAGGATGCTCCGGGCACAAGGAGTGAAGGGTGTGGGACTGCAAGTATGTGATTTGCATTCATGTAGTCACATAACAACTAGATGGGCGCAATTTTGCTCAATGCAAGTCTAGTCTGAATATGGCCGGAAGTATGCAAATCGCATGCTGGTGGTCACATGACTGTCTGCTCCTGGTGCCGACACAGTCATATAGAGTGAGGACAGACTTGTAGACTAAAGGTACCGTCACACTGAACGATATCGCTAGCGATCCGTGACGTTGCAGCGTCCTGGCTAGCGATATCATTGAGTTTGACACACAGCAGCGATCAGGATCCTGCTGTGACATCGTTGGTCACTGCAGAAAGTCCAGAACTTTATTTCGTCGCTGGATCTCCCGCTGACATCGCTGAATCGGCGTGTGTGACACCGATTCAGCGATGTCTTCACTGGTAACCAGGGTAAACATCGGGTTACTAAGCGCAGGGCCACGCTTAATAACCCGATGTTTACCCTGGTTACCAGCGTAAACGTAAAAAAACCCAAACACTACATACTTACCTTCCGCTGTCTGTCCCCCGGCGCTCAGCTTCTCTGCACTGTGTAAGCTCCGGCCGGAAAGCAGAGCACAGCGGTGACGTCACCGCTGTGCTTTCCGGCTGGCACTCACAGTCAGTGCAGAGAAGCACAGCGCCGGGGGACAGACACCGGAATGTAAGTATGTAGTGTTTGTTTTTTTTACGTTTACGCTGGTAACCAGGGTAAACATCAGGTTACTAAGCGCGGCCCTGCGCTTAGTAACCCAATGTTTACCCTGGTTACCAGGGGACTTCGCACAGACAGCTCTCCAGCGACCACACAGCGACGCTGCAGCGATCGGGATCGTTGTCGGTATCGCTGCAGCGTCGCTAAATGTGACGGTTAAGGCCGGACATCCCTTTTAAGACATCACAAGCGGTGGGTGAGGAACAAGGAGGCAGTTTGACAGGTTATTTTCATGGGGCGGTGCATGATAGCCTGACCGGGGCAGCTGGTTGGAACCCCCTTCTTTCCATCTTATAACTGGTACTACTTATGTGCTACTGTGGCAGTATATTGATGTTTCACTCTATGGTCACATATTTGGCACAGATTATTGGTCACCAGCGAATTAAGATGACAGTACATGCACATGCACTTTATCATTATTTATCAATTCTTATATTATCTCTCCTGCCACATATTATACCTGTTTTTCATGTGGGGCCAATTGTTACATATAGCATTGATTTTTTGATACACCACAGTAGCATCACTGTATTTATTCTTATTTTTATTTTTTACGTACTCCTTATATTACAATTATTCCGCATTTTGCCGCTATCATTATTATTATATTTTGTCATGATTTTAACCTGTCCCCAGTGTATTGCGTCCCCTTTTTGTCCCCTGAGTATTTGTTTCCACCTCCACCTTAATTTTACGGTATTAATTAAACAAATAAAATATATCTTTTTTTCACATATTTGGGTTTTAAGCTAATTATTTTCTTTGTTTATTATCTATCTTACCGATATGCCCTTTATTGTGTCCATGTTACACATGCGGTGGCAGAAATAGGAATGTATTTTATTATTTACCATTCTATATTATTATAGCTATTCACCTTGCATGTGAACGTTGTCTTTTGAGACTGTTGTGTCTAGAAGAGAAGCAGAATCGTTAAGCAGGTAGATTTAAAAAAAAAAAATGGCTGAGGTCAACAACAGGAGACTACTAGAAAAAGTGGATAGAGTGTGAACCAGATCTAGCAAAATTATAACTGGCAATAGGAACTCAGGATCTTAAATACAAAGCGGCCCTGCCCTGAAATAATAGGTGGAATCTAAAGGCAAAAGTTTAACCCCAGATCTCCCACCAGAATAACACCAAACCATCACGTAGACACCCTGCGTTGTCTTCGATAAAGACGCAATGCTGCCTGTCAATAGAGGCAAAAACATAAATGGGCAGCACGGTGGCTCAGTGGATAGCACTACAGCCTTGCAGCGCTGGAGTCCTGGGTTCTAATCCCACCTTGGACAACATCTGCAAAGAGTTTGTATGTTCTCTCCGTGTTTGCGTGGGTTTCCTCCGGGCACTCTGGTTTCCTCCCACATTCCAAAGACATACTGATAGGGAATTTAGATTGTGAGCCCCATCGGGGACAGTGATGATAATGTGTGCAAAAATTGTAAAGCGCTGCGGAATATGTTAGCGCTAAATAAAGATTATTATTATTATAAATGGTGTCACAGTAATTATATGCTGTGCAGGCCACTTTATACCTGCTTTTTGTGCTCATTTTTATTTTCCGCTGGATTTGGGACACAAATTTTGAAATGTATTGAGTATATTGATTAACTCTTCACATGAGGGAAGAAAGCTAGCTCCTATCGGAGGAAACCACCCTACAAATCAATATCTGCATTTATAAGGAGCCTGGCAAAATAAGAAAAAGATAAAAGCAAAACCAGAGAGATGATACCCATCCACAGACAGTTCTTGAGGGTATTTGCCCCTTATCAATGCAGAAGAGGGCACTAAGAGGCCACTGATGGAGATATCGGGAGGGGAATATTGTTTATCTTTCTGTTTCTTCTTGTGGAGACCACCAGGAGGCTAAGGCTATATGCCCACGGGCCGTATTACACCCGGAATAGCTGCGGATTGAACGCTGCGTGGAGCCGCAGCGTTCAATCCGCAGCGTCCAGATGTTACAGCATAGTAGAGGGGATTTTATGAAATCCCGTCACCACTATACATGCGAACACGCACCTGGCGGCCCTGCGTTTCCGGACATGCGGCGCGTCTTTTTAGAACGCAGCATGTCCTTTTACCTTGCGGCGGCGCTGCGCTGCCGCAAGGTAAAACACAGGGCTCTTTGGGTGGGGCAAGTTTTCCGCTCCGTCCAAAGTCCCTTATAGAACAGGAAATGCTCGATGAGACAAGAATGCAAATTAACCCTTCTCCAGGAGGAAGAAAATGTGCTTTTTAGTGACAGTAGTTTGAAGTACCTACCCTATATCAAGATTTGTACAATCTTTAGTTCCAACCGGTGATGGAGTCCTGCGTCACTACGTTCTGGCCAGTGAGGCCGCAGTAGAAAAAGATTGAGAAGCCTTGGTCTATGCAAATGTTGTTGTTTTTGATGGTTTTGTGAATAGATGACTTACTGCGCCACGAGTGACATTTTGTGCTACATTACATGACATTTTGGTGCAGGATGACCCAAACTACACAAGCACAAAAAAAGCAGAAATCATTTATTTAGGCGGTAAAGGCTACGGTCCCTGCTAAATGTCACGAAAACATCATCACAGCTGGAGTCAGGTGTTGTATTGGTCAGTAATCTACGGGATATAGTATAGTGTGAGATCCAATACTGCCAGTTATATAGCAGCCAGCCAGAAAGCGACATTGACTATATCAAGATTATGCTGTAGGTTACTAAGCTCCCTCTAGTGGTGGCCCTATGACTGTGCAGAGAATGCGGTGCTCTGTAGTATCAGAACATTCCGGTGTTTTCTGCAGGTGTCCACTCCACACCATAATGTGCAAAAACAATCTCTTATTATTGCATTTTTGCTGTTTTTGTTTTTGCATTTCCCCATTGAATTGATGCGTTTTTGGTGGAGATTGGAAGTAGCGTTTTTTCAGCGCATTTATTTTAGTTCATAAAAGCTTTGATTGTGCAATTAAAGGGAGCCTGTTTGAAGGTTTTTACACCCCAAACTATTGTCATCCATCTATAGTCACTGGAATCTTGAGTAAATCTTTACCTTTGTTTTCGAAAAACTTACTTCCTTTTTTGAGAAATCCATTGGCAAATTTGTATGCAAATGAGCCTCAGGGCTGGTGCTGCACTTAAAGCTCTCTGGGCATTTTCCCTATTTCCCCGCTTGTCTCCCCTGCGTAATATCCTGCTCAGGCAATGACATTTCCTGGGGTGGTTCACTCATACATCGATGGACCAGCTATCCCAGCATCAGGGCCTTACTCTGCATGCATTTCCCTAGGGCAGTGTTCCCCAACTCCGGTCCTTAAGAGCCACCAACAGGTCATGTTTTGAGGATTTCCTTAGTATGGCCCAGGTGATGGAATTATTGCCTGTGCAGGTGATGCAATTATCACCTGGGCAAAACTAAAGAAATCCTGAAAACATGACCTGTTGGTGGCTCTTGAGGACCGGAGTTGGGGAACACTGCCCTAGGGAATGATGGTGCCGGTGCGAGATCTCGGGTTGGGGGGAGACAATAATGACCTGTCAGTCACTGACAGTAGGCTGGTGGCGTGCAAGGAAATATGGAGAGAAACTGGGGAGCTGTAAGTGCAATTGCTCCATAAGAATGTTGTATAAAAATTTGTCAATTGATTTCCCAAAAATGGAAACAAGAATTTTTTTAAAACGAAGGTATTTGGGGGAAAGGAAAAGGGGTGCTCCCTGTGTAAACACCACGAACTACAGGTGAGGATAAACTGGAGGGTTGGCTGCTCACCTGGACGGGTGGAAGAATGAATTGGATTCCAACAATGGCTGCTGCTCCGGCCGCTGTGCTCACACCCGATGGGGGCAGAACATGTCAAGTGAAAGGGAGGAGAGGAGCGATAGACCCCGGGTGCTGAAACTGACAGAAATATTCCAGGTGGGAAGGATAAAAAGTCTCATTTTTATTTGTGCAATGTGTGTTGGAGTAGATTTTACTCCTTCATCAGGCAAGAAGAATGCGTGAAAAAAGAGTAAAATCTGCTCCGAAACGCGTTGCACGAATAAAATAGAGAATTTTTTATCCTTACCGCTTGGAATATTTTTTTGTCAGTGGCAGCGATCAGATCTACCGCCCCTCTCCTCCCTTTCACATAAAGCAAGGGTATGGATTTCATCAACATGACAGCGACTTTACATAGATGACTTGCGTTTGGGGTGTAAACAATTTGCAAACGGGTTCCTTTTAATAACACGAGTGCGTTTTTTTTTACATACATTAATTTTTTTTCAGGCACGGAATAAAGATAAAAATGTACCAAAAACGCCAGGTGGGCCGACATTTCCATGAAACCACATCCACTTTGCTTGAACAGTTTAACGTAGAAGATTTTCTGTACACAAACAAAACCCGCAGTATTCACGCTACATGGGAACATGGCCTAACGTCACCAGTCATGGTTAGATAACATTAGTCTACTGTACCTTCCGAATCTCACCAGGAACCCTCACCTGACTCCGCAAACGCTTCCCAGGCAAAAAAACACCAAGACGTATTGTCTGCTCCCTCATATAAATAGAAGTCCTGCTATTAAGACTCATCTCTCCGCACCCAGGAGAGGACAAACCCTCATGGGGGAAACATCTAGGAGCAGTTGCGTAAGGACTGCACTTCCCTGAAATGCTGATAGTTCGGAAACATATTTGTTATGGGTCATAGACTCATATATTGGATACAGCGACCCTCAGGCCTCATCTGGACGTCTGTTTTGCACGTTCGTGTTGTATCCGTTTTCTTCATGCCTAGAACACACCCATTATAATCGATGGGGCTATTCACATGTCTGTGTTTTTACATGGATGATGTGTCCACGCAAACTTTACAAAGACATGTCCGTTTTTCGCCAGTATTAAAATGCAAGTCCGTGAAAAAGATGTACAGCACACGGATTGCATCAGTGTACAGTCCGTGTGCTGTCCGTATTTAATATTGTAAAGTATAGGAGAAAATTTGTTATTTACCGTATTTGTATACAGCTCTGGCAAAAATTAAGAGACCACTGCAAAATGTTCAGTTTGTCTGATTTTTCTCTTTATAGGTATATTTTTGAGTAAAATGTAAATTGTTCATTTATTCTATAAACTACTGACAGCATGTCCGAAGCAATACATTTTGTATTTTTTTTTCTGACAAAGAAAAATGGTCAAAATTTTAAAAAAACAAACAGTGCTTTCAGACCTCAAACAATGCAAAGAAAACAAGTTCATAATCATTTAGAAACAACTATACTAATGTTTTAACTCAGGAAGCGTTCAGAAATCAATAATTTGTCGAATAACCATGATTTTTATTCACAACTTTCATGCGTCTTGGCATGCTTTCCATCAGTCTTTCACACTATCTGAGGCAAACATTTCAGCAGCTCTTCTTTGTTTGATGGCTTGTGAGTATCCATCATCCTCTTGATTATGTGGCACCCCAGTTACATTCCAGAGGTTTTCAATGGGATTCAGGTCTGGAGATTGGGATGCCCATGACAGCGTTTGATGTGGTGGTCTCTTAATTTTTGCCAGAGCTGTATTAATACATATACAGTACTCCATTGCATTTTTCTGTTTCTCTCTTACCTAGGGCTGATGCTGTTTTCAGTACAGTACAAGGCATTACTAGGTCTACAAGCAAAATAGATTCTGGGGGGCCATGATGTTCTCTAGTAACATCTATATATATAACTAGATTGTGGCCCGATTCTAACGCATCGGGTATTCTAGAATATGCATGTCCCCGTAGTATATGGACAATGATGATTCCAGAATTCGCGGCAGACTGTGCCCGTCGCTGATTGGTCGAGGCAACCTTTATGACATCATCGTCGCCATGGCAACCATTATGACATCATCGTCGCTGTGCCCGTTGCTGATTGGTCGAGGCCTGGCGGCCTCGACCAATCAGATTCGCGGGATGTCTACGTCCTTTATGACATCATCGTCGCTGTGCCCGTCGCTGATTGGTCGAGGCCACCAAGCCTCGACCAATCAGAGACGCGGGATTTCTACGTCGATACTGTGCCGGTCGCTGATTGGTCGAGGCCTGGTGGCCTCGACCAATCAGAGACGCGGGATTTCCAGGACAGACAGACAGAAAGACAGACAGAAAGACAGACAGACAGGCGGAAAAACCCTTAGACAATTATATTTATAGTCTAAGGGGTACTTCCGTCTGTTTATCTGTCTGTCTGCAACTTCCGTAATGGAAATCCCGCATCGCTTAAAGCAAAAGCGATAGGCTTAGTCCTGCCGCAAACTGGCCCCTCCCTACTCTCCTCCAGTCAGTGCCCCCTCCAGTCAGCGCCAGTGTGTCGCCCCATCCTGGACCAACTTTTTACTATTGATGCTGGCTATGCAGCATCAATAGTAAAAAGATATAATGTTAAAAATAATAAAAAAAATAAAAAATCATGCTATTTTCACCTTCTGTCGCCTCCGTAGCTTTCCCGCTTCTCGCGATGCGGCCGGCAGCTTCCATTCCCAGAGATGCATTGCGAGACTGCTAAGTCATCTGGATAATTTCACAATGCATCACTGGGAACAGAAGCTGGCAGCAGCATCGCGCGCATCGAGACAGCTTCGCTGGAAGCCGGAGGGTGAGTATCTAACTATTTTTATTTTATTTTTTTTTAACAGGGATATGGTGCCCACACTGCTATATACTATGTGGGCTGTGATATATACTACGTGGGCTGTGTTATATACTGTGTGGGCTGTGTTATATGCTGCATGGGCTGTGTTATATACTATGTGGCTGTGTTATATACTGCGTGGGCAGTGTTATGTACTACGTGGCCTGTGTTATAAACTGTGTGGGCTGTGCTATATATTACATGGGCTGTGCTATACATTACATGGGCTGTGTTATATACTACGTGACTGCTATGTACTATGTGGCTGTGCTATATACTATGTGGCTGTCTGTTACATGGGCTGTGCTATATAGTATGTGGCTGCTATATAGTATGTGGCTGCTATATACTACGTGGCTGCTATATACTATGTGGCTGTGCTATATACTACGTGGCTGTGTTATATACTACGTGGCTGCTATATACTACGTGGCTGTGCTATATCCTACGTGCGCTATATACTACTGTGCTATATACTACGCTATATACTATGTGGGCTGTGTTATATACTGCGTGGACAGT
This sequence comes from Ranitomeya imitator, assembly GCF_032444005.1. Taxonomy (NCBI): domain Eukaryota; kingdom Metazoa; phylum Chordata; class Amphibia; order Anura; family Dendrobatidae; genus Ranitomeya; species Ranitomeya imitator. The sequence goes on from NC_091282.1 coordinate 86,960,978, forward strand.
GTTATATACTACGTGGCCTGTGTTATATACTGCGTGGGCCATGCTATATTATGTGGGCTGTGCTATATACTACATGGCTGTGTTATATACTACGTGGCTGCTATATACTACGTGGCTGTGCTATATCCTACGTGTGCTATATACTACTGTGCTATATACTACGCTATATACTACGTCGGCTGTGTTATATACTGTGTGGGCAGTGTTATATACTACGTGGCCTGTGTTATATACTGCGTGGGCCATGCTATATTATGTGGGCTGTGCTACATATAACGTGGGCTGTGTTATATACTACCTGGCTGCTATATACTACGTGGCTGTGTTATATACTACGTGGCTGTCTGTGTTACGTGGGCTCTGCTATATACAATGTGGCTGCTATATAGTATGTGGCTGCTATATACTACGTGGCTGTGCTATATACTACGTGGCTGTGCTATATACTACGTGGCTGTGTTATATAGTACGTGGCTGTGCTATATACTACGTGGGCTGTGCTAAGCGCGACGTACATACATACATATTCTAGAATACCCGATGAGTTAGCATCGGGCCACCATCTAGTCTTATATATAACAGTGGATGCGTCCTGCAGTCTGAAGCCAGGATAAGCGTCGCCGGAGTCAGTGTGTGCGCTTTCCGCACTCTGGCGCTATTTTATCGAAGACAATGTGAAGACACAGTGTCTTCAGCAAAATGGCGCAGGATATGTTGACTGTGACGCCCTTTTTTTTTAAGAATTGTACTACAACGTCAACAAAGCAGTGCGCATGTGCCGGCCATAGGGAGCACTGTATGTTCTTTTCTGTCTAAGCAGCCTTTTCTGCATTGGACTTGTTGACTCTCATTTTTTCACAACTGTACTGTATATAATATACTGTAATGTAATAAACTGTAAAGTGCTGCGGAATATGTTAGCGCTATATAAAAATAAAGATTATTATTATTATATAATCTATAGATACTTATGTAGCAGTCCTGTGTTTAGCAGGGATCCCATAAAGCTATTCACTTGCCAGGTAGCGCTGAATAAATGTTTTTTTCAGTGTAGCTGAGACTTAGGGTATGTGCACACGTAGAATGATCCTCTGCGTGTGCACATAGCCTTATAGACATTGTATAAGCACCGAGACAAAGCGTTCTACCAGTACTGGTATGATGTAGCAATATTCTATTCATTCGCCTCGGTATTCAGTAGATTCAAGGCTAATGTAATATAAAGAAAGCTCGTCATCAATTTTGAGCAGAATCAGCAAGTTCATTGGAACAAAGTCTACTAAGTTTCAGTCTTTATCTGTTGGCTGTTACATAAAGCATTCCTGTCCATTCACACAAAGCCTGCGGAAAAGCATTACCTTGTTACTTTCATCCGCCCTAACAAATTAAAACGACTTTTGGAGCACATTTCTTTTTTTATTATTATTATTATTATTATTATTTATTTATATAGCACCATTGATTCCATGGTGCTTTACATGAGAAGGGGTTACATACAAATTACAGATATCACTTACAGTAAACAAACTAACAATGACAGACTGATACAGAGGGGCGAGGACCCTGCCCTTGCGGGCTTACATTCTACAGGATTCTGGGGAAGGAGACAGTAGGTTGAGGGTTGTAGGAGCTCCGGTGTTGGTGAGGCGGTAGCTTCGGTAGTGGTGAGGAGGCAGTGGGGTCAGTGCAGGCTGTAGGCTTTCCTGAAGAGATGGGTTTTCAGGTTCCGTCTGAAGGATCCGAATGTGGTTACTAATATATCCAGGAACTGTTCCTATTTTCAGGCTTTTTTTCATGCTTTTTAACTTGCCATTCACTCTTTTTTGAGTGGACAATTCCTATGCAATGCTCCTGCCACTATATAGTGGTTTGTCTGCCCTGAACTAAAAGCCCTGGAAGTTGGGCCTGCCTCAAACATTAAAGTGTATTCTTACAATAAGCCATCAGTGTCCTTTTTTGGTTAGGTTAGTATCAGTTTTAATTTTTGCCAGGGTTTAAAAAACAAAGTTGAGATTTTTTGTTTATTGGGTGAAAAGTAAAATAGTTACGTCACAATGGTGGATCGTGGACTCACAGGGCCATGGTCCGGGCTTACCCTGGGGGGCATAACTAAGCGGCTACCTGGTTTTCACTGGAGCCTCTGATGGTGCAGTCAGGCTTGAGCTGTAGGTAGCAACCAGGGACCCCTCCAGGGGAGTGTCCAAAACTGAAGCAGCTGACCCCAAGGGTCAGAGGTTCAGGTTTAGAGAGTCCCAGGCAGGACAGGATACTGGTGCAGGTGCCGACAGTGCAGCTCCTGGATAGAAGACAGGACAGCCACTGCTATGGGTTCAAACTATGCAGCTTCTGGATACAAGACAGGATGGCCACTGGTATGGGTTCAGACTGTGACTTCTGGATTCAAGACAGGACCAGAAATGGCAGTTTCAGGTTTGGGGCTAGGTACTGGCAAGTCAGGTACAGGAACAGGTTCAGGCAGGTCAGATTCAGGGACCTAACAACATGGGGAAAAGTACAAACTGACAATGCACTCAAGTTTCTCAGGCACTTTCCAGCAGGTGAAGGTGCCTTAAAGGGAACCTGTCACCCCGTTTTTTGAGATTGAGATATAAATACTGTTAAATAGGGCCTGCGCTGTGCGTTACTATAGTGTATGTAGTGTACCCCGATTCCCCACCTATGCTGAGAAATACATTACCAAAGTCGCCGTTTTCGCCTGTCAATCAGGCTGGTCTGGTCAGGTGGGCGTGGTGACATCGCTCTTTTCTTCCCCAGCTTTCCGTTGGTGGCGTAGTGGTGTGCGCATGTCCAGAGTTCCTAGTCCCCTGCGCGCACGTGAAGCAAAAGCGCGCGTTCTGCGCTATTGCCCCTGTCATCGGTGGGAACGGCCATCTTCCTGGGGCCGCGCGTGCGCAGATCGAGTGCTCTGCTGCACGGGGCTTCAGGAAAATGGCCGCGGGATGCCGCGCGTGCGCATTAGAGATCGCGGCGGCCATTTTCCCAAAGCCGAGTTTGAATTTGTTATTTTCCCAAGGGTTACAGGAGAAATTGGACCACAAAAGTTGTTGTCCAGTTTCTCCTGAGTAAGCTGATACCCCATGTGTGGGGGTAAACCACTGTTTGGGCACACGTCGGGGCTCAGAAGGGAAGTAGTGACTTTTGAAATGCAGACTTTGATGGAATGGTCTGCGGGCGTCACGTTGCGTTTGCAGAGCCCCTGGTGTGCCTAAACAGTAGAAACCCCACACAAGTGACCCCATTTTGGAAACTAGACCCCCAAAGGAACTTATGTAGATATGTGGTGAGCACTTTGAACCCCCAAGTGCTTCACAGACGTTTACAACGCAGAGCCGTGAAAATAAAAAATCATTTTTCTTTCCTCAAAAATGATGTTTTAGCAAGCAATTTTTTATTTTCTCAAGGGTAACAGGAGAAATTGGACCCCAGTAATTGTTGCGCAGTTTGTCCTGAGTATGCTGGTACCCCATATGTGGAAGTAAACCACTGTTTGGGCACACGTCGGGGCTCGGAAGTGAGGGAGCACCATTTGACTTTTTGAATACAAGATTGGCTGGAATCAATGGTGGCGCCATGTTGCGTTTGGAGACCCCCTGATGTGCCTAAACAGTGGAAACCCCTCAATTCTAACTCCAACACACCCCTAACCCTAATCCCAACTGTAGCCGTAACCCTAATCACAACCCTAACCCCAACACACCCCTAACCACAACCCTAACCCCAACACACCCCTAACCCTAACCACAACCCTAATTCCAACCCTAACCCTAAGGCTATGTGTCCACGTTGCAGATTTGTATGAGATTTTTCAGCACCATTTTTGAAAAATCCGCGGGTAAAACGCACTGCGTTTTACCTGCGGATTTACCGCGGATTGCCAGTGTTTTTTGTGCGGATTTCACCTGTGGATTCCTATTGAGGAACAGGTGTAAAACGCTGCGGAATCCGCACAAAGAATTGACATGCTGCGGAAAATACAACGCAGCGTTTCCGCGTGGTATTTTCCGCACCATGGGCACAGCGGATTTGGTTTTCCATATGTTTACATGGTACTGTAAACCTGATGGAACACTGCTGCGGATCCGCAGCGGCCAATCCGCACCGTGTGCACATAGCCTAATTCTAAAGGTATGTGCACACGCTGCGGAAAACGCTGCGGATCCGCAGCAGTTTCCCATGAATTTACAGTTCAATGTAAACCTATGGGAAACAAAAATCGCTGTACACATGCTGCAGAAAAACTGCACGGAAACGCAGCGGTTTACATTCCGCAGCATGTCACTTCTTTCTGCGGATTCCGTAGCGGTTGTACAACTGCTCCAATAGAAAATCGCAGTTGTAAAACCGCAGTCAAATGCGCAGAAAAACCGCGGTAAATCCGCGATAAATCCACAGCGGTTTAGCACTGCGGATTTATCAAATCCGCTGCGGAAAAATCTGCAGAGGACCAGAATACGTGTGCACATACCGAAACCCTAACCCTAACCCTAGCCCTAGCCCTAGTTCTTACCCCAACCTTAGTGGAAAAAAAAAAATTCTTTATTTTATTATTGTCCCTACCTATGGGGGTGACAAAGGGGGGGGGGGGTCATTTACTGTTTTTTTTATTTTGATCACTGTGATAGGTTTTATCACAGTGATCAAAATTCACTTTGGAACGAATCTGCCGGCGGCGCCCGCCATTTTGGAAGATGGCGGCGCCCAGCAAAGAAGACAGACGGACCCCGGGAGACTAGGTAAGTATAAGGGGGGGGGAGATCAGGGCACGGGGGGGGCGTCGGAGCACGGGGTGTGGATCGGAGCATGGGGGGTGGATCGGAACACGGGGGGGTGGATTGGAGCACGGGGTGGGGGATCGCTGTGCGGGGGGGTGGATCCGAGCACGGGGGGGGATCGCTGTGCGGGGGGGGATCAGAGTGCGGGGGGGTTGGATTGGAGCATGGGGGGTGGGATTGGAGCATGGGGGGAGCGGACAGGAGGACGGGGGAGCGGAGCACAGGACGGAGGGGAGCGGACCACAGATCGGAGGGCTGGGGGGGCGATCGGTGGGGTTGGGTGGGGGCACATAAGTGTTTCCAGCCATGGCCGATGATATTGCAGCATCGGCCATGGCTGGATTGTAATATTTCACCAGTTTTTTAGGTGAAATATTACAAATCGCTCTGATTGGCAGATTCACTTTCAACAGCCAATCAGAGCGATCGTAGCCACGGGGGGGTGAAGCCACCCCCCCCTGGGCTAAACTACCACTCCCCCTGTCCCTGCAGATCGGGTGAAATGGGAGTTAACCCTTTCACCCGATCTGCAGGGACACGATCTTTCTGTGACACAGCATATGCGTCACAGGTCGGATTGGCACCGACTTTCATGACGCATACGCTGTGTCACAGGTCGGGAAGGGGTTAAGAAGGGGCTGTCCTAGTAGTGGAAAACCCCTTTAAGTGCTGATCCACCTTTGAACTTTCTACTCAAACTGTGTAACGTGTGATCTGATGATGACACACATTATAAGCATGGCTGTCGTAATGTTCATATTTTTTCTGAAAATGGAAGGTTTCTTAAAGGGTTTTTCTGGAAGTTACTTTTTTCTTCCCATCGTCTTTCAGTTAAAATAATAAACATTACAGCTAAAGTGCGCTTGACCACTGCAGCCAGTCATTGAGCTTAGCGGTTCTGCCGATGTCAACAAACTGTCAGAAAAGACGGGGGTACATTTTTTCTATAATAGTAATAGTTACACAATATTAAAGATAATACAAAATGCTATTGGGGGGCCCTGTACAGCAATTTTGACAAGCAGTAAATGGGGCATGTACAGACTTATCTGGAAATATTGGTGGCAGGCAATGGCTTCTGTGCTTTTTATGTTTTAGCAATCTATGGTGGGTGTAACAGTGCTACTCACTTGGGGGTGATCTGAGATATCATAGGAACCATTTTAGTTTAAAGTCCGGCTGGTTTATTTCAGTCCTCATAAACCACAACACAGGAAAAGTTAAATAAAGCCCTTGTCGGACATAAAGTAAAACATAAAGTAACAAGTCCATACAATCATGATGGTTAGCCCGCCTGGCTTAAGAGTCCAGCTTCTTAAGGTACCGTCACACTAAGCGACGCTGCAGCGATACCGACAACGATGTCGATCGCTGCAGCGTTTACCCTGGTTACCATCGTAAAAGTAAAAAAAAAAACACTACATACTTACCTTCTGCTGTCTGTCCCCGGCGCTCTGCTTTCCTGCACTGGCTGTGAGCACAGCGGCCGGAAAGCAGAGCGGTGACGTCACCGCTGTGCTTTCCGGCTGGCCGGCGCTCACAGCCAGTGCAGGAAAGCACAGCGCCGGGGACAGACAGCGGAAGGTAAGTATGTAGTGTTTGTTTTTTTTTACTTTTACAATGGTAACCAGGGTAAACATCGGGTTACTAAGCGCGGCCCTGCACTTAGTAACCCGATGTTTCGATGTTTACCCTGGTTACCAGTGAAGACATCGCTGAATCGGCGTCACACACGCCGATTCAGCAATGTCTGCAGGAGATCCAGCGACGAAATAAAGTGCTGGACTTTCTGCAGCGACCAACGACATCACAGCAGGATCCTGATCGCTGCTGCCTGTCAAACTGAACGATATCGCTAGCCAGGACGCTGCAACGTCACGGATCGCTAGCGATATCGTTCAGTGTGACGGTACCTTTAGTCCTTTAGCAAAGGCACTCAATCCAGGAGAACTGCACACCTCCATACACACCGCATGTGTGAGACAAACAGCTCACATTGTACCAAGTGATCCACACCCATAGGTGGAGACATGGTGAGCAGCCGTTCAGCTGCTCATAATCAACCTGTCATAGCCGGTTAACCCCTTTTAGTCCTATGTGCACTAAAGCATTACTCCAGGTTTCTATCCCATCCACTATCTGTCTAACAGCCACCTTACACAAGCTATATATGGGATTCTGTGCTTAGCTCTCCCTGCGATGGGAGCTTCTATATCAGTCTCTTGCTGTAATGGGCACATCTAAGGTTTGGACATCGGGTATACACAATGTTATGGTAGCCTCTTTGGCTTTCATGCTGTTATAGAGCTGCCATACTGTGTATGGCTGACATATGGGGACGACTGTAGCTGGCTCACTATAATATGGTCATCTGGAGCCTATTTTTAGACATTTACAACAGAGACATAACAAATTTGTGATGTAAAATGATTAAAGAGGTTTTCCAGCCTTAGGAAGCAAGTCAATAGTCACTCTGTGTGATTACAGACTTGTGAATCCTAACATCACGCTTGCGGTACACTGTCAGGATTTTCCAATGCCAACACTGGAAGCAGTGGGCGTCTGACCCCAAATTTACGATTTGCATACATGCGGTCACAGTCGACTAGATGTATTGAGCAAGGCCTTACATGTCTAGTCGGAATGTGGCCAGAAGTATGTAAATCACATTCTTCTGGTCACATGATCACCTGCTCCCAGTGCCGACACCAGAGTTCCAACAGTCTCTATTCATAAAGTGGAGCTATACTGTGAGCAGCGGCTGTAAGCACTCTTCAGCACTTTGATTAACAGCTCGCTCTACACAGATACACTGCATAGCCGACTGTAAAAGTGCTGAGCATGATTAAAGTCGTCGCTCACTGTATAGTGCTGCGCTCTGAGCGGTGACAATAGCCTCCCCGTGCAAACCCCCATGACTGAAAGCTGGCTTCTCCCTGTAAGGAATAAGATTTTCCAATACAAACTGTATACATTATTAATAGATCTATTTTAGATGATGTACTTATTCTAAAAAAATAATGTCAAAATGGCTATTTAATCTTTTTTGAAGATCTCCACCTACCTAACCTAATTATACCTCCTCAGTGTCCTTCCTCCCTGCTGAGTTCTAACACTGCTCAGTGCAATCTGCAGCTGTCCATCAGGCTGGGTGTGCAGAGACTGAATACACTCAGACTTCTGAGCTTTATGACTCTTTAAATGCCAGGCTTATACATGCAATCCGATATGAATTATCAATGTAAGTACACCAGTTTCATCTGATCTAAGAGATTTACTTTGTATTGGGAAGTCTGGTGAAAAAGCCTCTATAAGGGACATAACAAGAGTAAATTTGCGAATGACTAGTCTAGAATGAGCAGTAGGTTGAGAATGCTTTGCTCCTGCAGACTGAACAATGCTGAGCATTGCAAAAACCCAACCACTGTAACAGGATAAAGCACCCGAAGTAGCACTTCCCGCAGAAACTAAGACTGAAATCTGAGCCTAAGTGGATCGTGTCTGTGGCAATGTACAGTATAATAGTTATTGGACGAGTTTGCTAAATGTCAGAAAGAAACACGTAAACAGCAGCAGGGGATGTTATTACAATGTACAACTGTATAAAGGGACAGTACAGAGATTTGAATACTGTAATTATCATTTTACACCAAGGCCTATAATGGTGGCAAAGGAGCATCCTCTACATCTGGAGGGAAGAAGGTTTAATCATAATCACAGACGCAGATTCTTTACTGTAACAGCAGTGAGGCTATGGAACTCTCTGCCACGTGATGTTGTAATAGTTGCTTAATCACAAAAGGACAAGCAAGGCCTGGATGTCTTTCTTGATAAATATAATATTAAAGAATATAAGTACTGGATTCTGTCATTGATTCTGAGACCTAGTCTGGTTGTTGATTGTGGAGTCAATAAGGAATTTTTACCCTAATTTGTTTCCAGTGTGTAAAAAAATAAAATAAAAAATAACATGTTGTCATTAAGATACTGTTACTGCAGTATATCGCAAAACAGTGAATTCACAGTCACACTGACTCGGCAGGTCAGGCACCTCCAAATATCCCTTGAATCTCTGGATTAGGCTACTTTCACACTAGCGTCGGTATGGGCCCGTCGCAGTGCGTCGGGCCGACGTACCGACGCATACTGTGAAATAAAAGCACAAAGGGGGCAGCGGATGCAGTTTTTCAACGCATCCGCTGCCCCATTGTAAGGTCTGGGGAGGAGGGGGCGGAGTTTCGGCCGCGCATGCGCGGTCGGAAAAAGCGGAACCGACGGACAAAAAAAGTTGTGTGGAACATTTTTTTGTCCCAACGGACTGCAAAAACACAACGCATCCATCATAGTAACATAGTTATTAAGGCCGAAAAAAGACATTTGTCCATCCAGTTCAGCCTATATTCCATCATAATAAATCCCCAGATCTACGTCCTTCTACAGAACCTAATAATTGTATGATACAATATTGTTCTGCTCCAGGAAGATATCCAGGCCTCTTTTGAACCCCTCGACTGAGTTCGCCATCATCACCTCCTCAGGCAAGCAATTCCAGATTCTCACCACCCTAACAGTAAAAAATCCTCTTCTATGTTGGTGGAAAAACCTTCTCTCCTCCAGACGCAAAGAATGCCCCCTTGTGCCCGTCACCTTCCTTGGTATAAACAAATCCTCAGCGAGATATTTGTATTGTCCCCTTATATACTTATACATGGTTATTAGATCGCCTCTCAGTCGTCTTTTTTCTAGACTAAATAATCCTAATTTCGTTAATCTATCTAGGTATTGTAGTTCTCCCATCCCCTTTATTAATTTTGTTGCCCTCCTTTGTACTCTCTCTAGTTCCATTATATCCTTCCTGAGCAGCGGTGCCCAAAACTGGACACAGTACTCCATGTGCGGTCTAACTAGGGATTTGTACAGAGGCAGTATAATGCTCTCATCATGTGTATCCAGACCTCTTTTAATGCACCCCATGATCCTGTTTGCCTTAGCAGCTGCTGCCTGGCACTGGCTGCTCCAGGTAAGTTTATCATTAACTAGGATCCCCAAGTCCTTCTCCCTGTCAGATTTACCCAGTGGTTTCCCATTCAGTGTGTAATGGTGACATTGATTCCTTCTTCCCATGTGTATAACCTTACATTTATCATTGTTAAACCTCATCTGCCACCTTTCAGCCCAAGTTTCCAACTTATCCAGATCCATCTGTAGCAGAATACTATCTTCTCTTGTATTAACTGCTTTACATAGTTTTGTATCATCTGCAAATATCGATATTTTACTGTGTAAACCTTCTACCAGATCATTAATGAATATGTTGAAGAGAACAGGTCCCAATACTGACCCCTGCGGTACCCCACTGGTCACAGCGACCCAGTTAGAGACTATACCATTTATAACCACCCTCTGCTTTCTATCACTAAGCCAGTTACTAACCCATTTACACACATTTTCCCCCAGACCAAGCATTCTCATTTTGTGTACCAACCTCTTGTGCGGCACGGTATCAAACGCTTTGGAAAAATCGAGATATACCACGTCCAATGACTCACCGTTGTCCAGCCTATAGCTTACCTTATAGCTTATCGCATGACGGATGCGACGTGTGGCAATCCGTCGCAATGTGTCGCTAATGAAAGTCTACGGAGAAAAAACGCATCCTGCGGGCAAGTTTGCAGGATGCATTTTTTCTCCAAAACGACACATTGCGACGGAGGCCAAACGACGCTAGTGTGAAAGTAGCCTTAAACAGACTGAGACTGTCGCTCCCATTTTCAATCTGCTCCAGCAATCCAGTAATACACTACCATTGTTCTATCCATAGGTGGAATGACCTGTGCGCTCTGACCTCCTACCCCTATGATGTAAAAGCAAAAATAGTATTCCTTGGCCAGCGCTGATCATTTATACTGGCTCTGATTGAATTTACAGAGACTTGCGAATTTGAGGAAATTGGTCATAAAGTTGATCATCTATGGATTTATCCACTCATCTTTAGGTATAGGTTGTACTTGATGGATTTTAATCTTCTTTCACTTAAAACTATGAAACTATGTACATCATTGAGCTGGCTGCTTCTGCCAAAATACTGAAACCTTTATGGAAATATCCATTGCGACATAAAGAAGTAAAAATAAATGGCTCACGGTAGGTGTGGGCTCTATTATAGATTCTTCATTGTGCCCAAGGGCTTCAAATTACACTTATGGTTCCTCAAAAATTCAGATGGGTGACTGTTTCAGCCATTATAGCATTTACAGCCGATTGTCATCTATTTAATATCTTCAAGCCAGGTCAGTCTAGGTATGCTGTGACACATCGTTTATCAATCCTAAAATATTTCTATCAAGCTGGTCAATTATCACATATCTGAATGAGAAGATAACTTTGTGATCACTGAGGGCCATCATGGTGAAAAGTTAAAATTTTTTCAAGAGAGATACAGGACATTATTCTTCAGTAGACTTGGTCCTCTATCTCCTTCCTATGGAGAATAAATGCTCCAGAAAATAAAGTTATTGCTTGCCAATTCAAATCCCGTATATTCCTCTTTAGAGTATATATACATATCAACTGTCTATTCCCAATGCTCCAACCCATCTACTTCATACAGTTCACCAGATATTCTGTTAATAAAGGCCTTTAGAGTAGCTTAGCTGACGGATAGACTGTTGCATCCATGGCAGTGATGGTGTGATATTATCTGGCATCAAGGCTTTTGATGCCACATAAAAGTTTAGTCAATAAAATGAGAAAGATTTGACACGTGAAAAATATTTGGAATGGCTCAGCGATTTGACATACAAGCTGGAAACTAATGTAACATATTGAGTCTCAGTCACACAGTTAACAGTGGAGCACCACAGGGGTTAGTATTGGGCCCTCTTTTTATCATTTTTCATTTCAATGGAGGATAATTTAATATTAAAGGGATTGGAGTAAGCTGGAGACTTGGATCAAAAAATTTTCAATTAAGTTTATTGTAGACTAGATGGTGGCCCGATTTTAACGCATCGGGTATTCTAGAATATGCATGTCCACATAGTATATTGCACAGCCCACGTAGTATATTGCCCAGCCACGTAGTATATTGCCCAACCACGTAGTATATTATAAATGTAACATCATGCACTTGGGCCAATGTACAATTGTGAACTCAACTGCAAAATAATGGGTAAGACTGTCCCAAAAAGTTTTGGGAGTATTGGTAGATGACAAATGCAACTCAAATTAATGTTGTTCAATACTAGTACAGTAGTAAGACGCACTCAGATTTTGGCTTTTTTTGTCACTATGTGGATTGGGGTGTGCTCTCTTGCCTCTATCCCTAAGCTGTAAAAGTAAAAAATAGCGCTCCTAGGCCGGCACTCATCTTTTTTATTGGCTGAGATAGTCTTCCATGATTAACTATGCAAGACCATGTGATGTGATAGCTGCAAGGCATTATAGGGAAACCCGCCCCTGTTCTCATTGGTCCACTCTGTGTCTCTTCAGCAATGTGTCTAAATGGTGCATGGTCTTTTTTTCGTTGAACCAACCAAATCAAACTCAATTCATGGGAACCTGCAAATTTCAGGAAATTTGACTCCCAATTTGATTCTCTGTGGATCGTTCCAATCATTGCTACTTTCAAGCTATCTAGTTACAATGTACAATATATGAGTGGGTAGTACAGAGATCTTATGATCTTTTTACTTTGAAGCCTATAAGAGTGACAATGGGGCATTCTCTATCTAATCATCATCACAGACAGCAATTCTTTACTGTAAGAGCAGCGAGACTGTTGAATTTTTGGCAACATGATGCTCTTATGGTTGATCGCATACATGTTTTAAGATTGGCTGCTTGGATGTCTTTCTTTAAAAATGCTGGAAATGATCAAAGAATTTATTCTGTTTATGATATTTGCAATCAGGATGGAATTTTCCCCCTATTATGGGGCAATTTGGGTTCTTCCTGTAGGGTTACATATAGGTTGAATTTGTTGGAATTGTGTCTTTTTTTCAATCTAATCAACTATGTAACTATATATATAGGGGGTACAAAAACTAACTATAGAATAGGAAATATTTAAAGTGTAACTGTCTTGCTTTGGTTTGGGGATTCAATCGGCTGACTTATTGCTGCTTGCCTGGCTGAGATATTGCCTTTTCTTCCGTGTCCAAATGCTGATGGTTCCAATTGTCTTTGTTTCATCTTCTTGGTTTGCTCTTCTCAAGGTGTTTTCCATTTTCCTGTTTGGGTCTACCCTATCACATTCTGGGTTGGGTTTTATTTGTTCATCCTCCAATGTACTTCCTTGCTGGCTATACCTCTGGGTGGACTTGGGTTTAGGAGTCCCAGCCCTTCTGCTAAAGAGTTTATCTTGCATGGTAAACACTAGTTAAATTCCTCCAGTGAGTCTGTTTGTTTTCCTTAGGTTCCCTCTCTACACTACATGAACGTGTTTTAATTTTCTCACCCTGAATTTTGTATCTTCCTGCATACTTTCCTTCGATTTTGTTGGCAGTCTGTTGCGGTCTCCCCTTTGATACGTCGGGAGATGCGAGAAACACCTTGATACCCTGTAACCCATTACTTGCCAAATTAGCAATTTTCATTTTTATTTTTTTTTAATGACAGATTTTTAATGATTTGGGTCCTAATGAATCAGAAACACAATTTGCAAAAAAATTTCAAGTACGGATTTTTCAGAAAAGGGCTTCCCAATATTCAATTAAAAATGACAATGACATGATTTTCTATTTTGAAAACATTAATTTTACAAACACAACACAAAAAATTGGACCTAATTATAAAAATTATAAAATCTTAGTTGCTAGAAGCTAAAGATTAGGCGTCCCCAAAAAAAGGACATTGGTAGATAATGGGTTAAGGAGCCACATCTGAGGTGGTGTTTTTGAATTGCGTGGCTAGAGGTTTTCTAGTCTGTACAGGCTGCAGTTGGGTGTGGGTGCCGTGTCTCCCTGTAATAGGTGTCCCCTTCTTCCATTACTTGAAAGTGAGTTTGTGTTACTTTCATAACATTATAGCCAGCCATTAGTGTGTTCTGGAGCATCAGCAAGCATCCAATGAACGTCTTGGCCACACAAATACAAATTTTATCCTTAAAGGAAGCGGATATCAAGCATCAACAACAGCTCGCAGGTTCAGCTGTTCCAAATGACTAGGGCCTACAAAGCTTCACGGTTCAACCCAAGGTAAAGTTGCTGGAGTGCTTCGATGGGGACAGAAATACGTTTTCAATCTTTTCTGCTTTGTGTAAATTATTATTTTGCCTACGTCCTGTCTCCTTTGGATCTGAGAGTCAAAAAGTGGTCATTGTTTTGTCTTTGCTCCATGGAAATCCACAGGCTTGGGCATTTTCTTTGCCTGAGGATTGTCCAGTGTTGTCCTCTGTTGAGGCATTTTTCTTGGCCTCATTTATGACAAAGTTGTGGCTCCATCCAAAATCCATAAGTTTATTCAGGGAGGCCATAGAGCTGAGGATTATTGCTGAGTTTAAACATTCGGCAGTAAAGACCTCCTGGAACGAACCCACTCTTCAGAGTCAGCTCTACCAAGGACTTTCGGATCAGATTAAGGACATGATGGTCTACAGTCTTTGTCTGCAGTCCCTGCAGGAAGCTTTGACGCTTGTTGTTCGTTTAGATAAACGCCTGAAAGATAGAGACACACTTAACAATAGTAGCTATTGGATCTCTACACACACCGATAGCTGCTACTGCACAAGCGTGGAAGGCGCCATTTTCAAATTGATTTTTTTTTAAACTTGCTCAATAACATCAAGAATACTTATTAACTGGACACCTGCCTGCAGGAGGTTTTTTTTGTTTTTTTCTTCAGTATGTGCAGATATTCAGTATGCAAACTAGGGGCAGGTCAGTGAGGGATCAGTGAACTGTCAGCAGTCTGCATTATGGATTCCTAATCAGAGCACCACATGAAGACCCTCCTCCAGGCCCGCCCCAGAGCACAAGCATTTCATTAACTCAAAAGTGAAAATAACGATTAATCAACATCCTCAAGATGGATTTCATCAACCAAGGTATCATTTTAAGGCTGGAGTCACATTAGCGATTTTAAAATTGGTATGAACTTGTTCCTGCAAATTTGGACGAGTGTAATGCGAGTGTCATGTGTTTTTCATGCAAGTAGAATCCGATATTTCACACCTAGCATAGATTTACATAGAGCAATTCTCTATGTCATTTACACATCATTTTCAAAGGCAATATTCTTCAAAACATACTGTATATATTTAATAGATATATAGAATTAAAGCTGGCAATTCATGTGCCGTGTACAGTAAAACCACATAGTGACAAGTTAGAATAGATATATACACATAGAATACATAGATATATAGATGTCAGTGGCACACACATACAGTGGGTACGGAGAGTATTCAGACCCCTTTTTTCACTTTTTGCTTCATTGCAGCCATTTGCTAAATTCAAAAAAGTAATTTTTTCTCATTAATGTACACTTTGCACCTCATCTTAACTAAAAAAAAACAGAAATGTAGAAATTTTTGCAAATTTATTAAAAAAGAAAAGCTGAAATATCAAATGGTCATAAGTATTCAGACCCTTTTACTCATATTTAAGTCACATGCTGTCCATTTCCTTGTGATCCTCCTTGAGATGTTCTACTCCTTCATTGGAGTCCAGCTGTGTTTAATTAAACTGATAGGACTTGATTTGGAAAGGCACACACCTGTCTATATAAGACCTGACAGCTCACAGTGCATGTCAGACCAAATGAGAATCATGAGGTCAAAGGAACTGTCCAAGGAGCTCAGAGACAGAATTGTGGCAAGGCGAAGATCTGGCCAAGGTTACAACAGAATTTCTGCACTAATCAAGGTTCCTAAGAGCACAGTGGCCTCCATAATCCTTAAATGGAAGACGTTTGGGACCAACAGAAGTCTGCAGATGAACACAATGACAGAATAACAATGGTCCTAATGCAATCTGATTTTTAATCATATTGCATTCGTCCGATTTCATCACAAGTGGGAATGAGCCCTAATCAGTATAACGGCGCTGACCTGACACTGTCTGTAGGTTACTGTGCACAATCCTACTGACAGGTTACCTTTAAAGGCATTTCAGTGGCATCTTCATTGCTATTATTTGAAACTTGTGAGCCTATGCAAATTGGTGCTTGCAGAGATCCCAGAGGGGGAACAAAACTCAGAGCATCAGCTAGATGTTGTTTATACTGCGGTCGTTCGGGTCACGTCGTGGTTCAATATTTCAAATATAATAATGAATCTCTGAAGAAAAAATGGAAAATGAAAACATGTAGGTTCCAAGAGTCTGAGATTGTCTCTCTTACAAGTATCCATTTTTTCGTACAGGTATCCCTGGAGACTAAGTCTGGTTTTATTTTTACCCCTGCATTTGTGGATTTAGGTTCTGCCTTGATTCTAATTGATCATGATTTCACTGTAGACTATGGTTATGATTTCTCTTCTCTCGGCCTTCACATTCAAGTTTCGTCAATTCATAACTCTGCTCTTTTACAATGTCACATTACTATGAAGGTTAAGAATGTATGTATGAAGGTAGGATTGTTACATACTGAATTCATTTCACTCATGGTTTTTCCTTCTCTACCTGCAAAGTTAGTGTTACCTGCCATAGTTAATTATGCATAATCCGTTAATCAATTGGGAGACAAGAAATTAGGTCATGGGGTGACTCTTGCTTTTCCAGATGCCTGTCGAGATCTTTGACTTTCGTATGGACTCACCTTACAGAGTACATTCAGGACATCTGTGATGTTTCTTTTGAGACTGAGTTCTTCCTCTGCATAGGTCATATGATTGTGCTATTGACTTCATACCAGGTGCAAAAATGGCTAAAACTCGTTTGTTTAACCTTTCTCTTCCAGAGAGGGAGGCCTTGAAAGAATATATTCAGAAGACTCTGCCTAAGGGCCACATATGGCAATCCACCTCTCTAGTCACCGAGGGGTTTGTTTTTTGTTAAAGAAAAAGATGGAGGGTTGCCTCCGTGCCCAGATTTGAGATAAATTATTAAAATCACGATTCACAATCCTGACCCTTATCCTTTTTAGCCAATTATCTGTAGCTAAAAGGTTTAATAAAATTGACTTGAAAGGGGTGTATAACCTTATACGCATTCGTCAGGGTGACCAATGGAAGAACGCATTCAATGCGTCTGAAGATCATTTTGAAAATTTGTTGATGCCGTTTGGGTTAACCAATGCTCCAGCAGTCTTTCAAAATTTCATAATAGACATTTTTTTGTTCTCTGGTTGGTAGATTTGTGGCAATTTACCTGGATGACATTTTGTTTTACTCACGTACTCAGGAGGAGCTTCGTACTCAGGAGGAGCTTCGTGAGTGTATCAGATAGGTTCTCCAAGCTGACAGCCGGTTATTTGCTAAACTGGAGAAATGTCAATTTGAAGTACAGCATTTCCAGTTCATAGGACATTTGGTTTCAGCATTGGGGTTTCGGATGGATTTCCTCACGGTGCAAACAGTTTTTGATTGGGGTTCAACTGAGTAACCTGAAACGTTGCAGAGATTTCTTGGCTTTGCAAATTTTTATTGGAAGTTCATTAAGACCGTGTCTTTCATAGTCAAGCCTTTAAATGACATGACTAAAAAGGTAACTTATTTTTCTTCTTGGCTAGCCAAGGCAGTAAATGCTTTTCAACTCTGAAAACAGCTTTCTCTAATGCTAGTCCTCTTAGTCAACCCAAAGTTCATCCACCTTCTTTGATGAGGTAGATGCTTCCGCTATTGGGATGAGAGCTGATGTTTCACAAAAATGTGGGTATCTATATCTTTGTTCTTTTACTCCCAAAAGTACACTCAAGCGGAATCTAATTATGATATAGCTTACTGAGAAATTCTGGTGATTAAAAGAGAAATGGAGACTATGGTTGGAGGGGAAAAGACATAAGGTGACTGTTTTTACCGATCATAAGAACCTGTTATATATTGATGCTTAACCACCAGAGAGACTCGGTGGGCCTTTTTTTTTAACCAGTTTCACTTTATTTATCTACCGAGATCTAAGAATTTCTAGGCAGACACTTTGTCCCGGAGTTGAGAGACAAAAATTCAGTCACGATTCTTTGTGAGTGGGTGGTGGTTGATACTCTGGATGTAGATCTCAGGCAGCGCTTTCAAGATGCTCAGGATTGTGCGCCGGAATGTTTACTTATAAACCAACTTTATGTACCACCCTGTTTACGTGTAGATCTTCTTAATGAAGTGCATGATTCTGTTTTAGCTGGTTATCTTTTGGTGATCTCTTTTTAGGTCCCTTTGGTGGCAGAATGCTCTTAGGGATATTGAAGTGTATGTCAGTAGAGGCAGAGTCTGTGCCAGACCTAAAGCCTCTCGTCATGCTCTTATGGGTTATCTCTTGCCTAACGATGTTCCATCTCTGCATTGGACCTACTTGCTATGGAGTTTGCTAATTTTGGTGGTGATACAGTCATTTGAGCGGTGGTGGACCATTTGGTCCCACTTCAAAAGTTTTCAACTGCTAAGAGCTTAGCAACTTTGTTCTTTTCTCATCTTGTTAAATTGCATGGTGTTCCCAAAAAAACATTATTTCTGATAGAGGAGTTCAATTTCTTGCTAGCTTTTGGCATAATGTTTGATCCAGGTTAGGTATCGAGATGTCTTTATGTAAACAATTTACAAATGTGTAGTTGCACTTTAAAAATCAACAAAATTAATTTAATTAGCATTAAAAATACCTTAATGTTAAAAACATTTTGAGGTTCATTATCAAGGAGCCCGTGGGAATGAAAGAGTCAGGAAAATTTTGTGGATTTACCAGTATATAGTGATGGTGTCCTTTATGTAATATGAAGCTCATTTTCCACCACTCTTATTTTCACTTGCTTTTACTCCAAAAGAATCTGAAACTAGGTCACAATGTACAACCTGTAAAAAAAAAGCAAATCAATGGAAATAAACAGAGTGCATTCCATATATTTGAGAAAAGAGCAGAGCTGCTTTCTGAAGAACACAGCATCACTAATCCAGATAGAGAGAAAGACTTTTCTATACCATTAATGCTCACAAAGTTTCGAAGGTTTGATTCTTGTTGACGCTATGCTGTGAAGAGTGCAGCTTTGCATGATTGCAGCACCAGCACATAAAGTGGTTAAAGAGGTTGTCCACTCTTCAGACAACCCCTTCTGAATCCTTCTTTTACCCAGTAAAATTATACTTATACTCTCCTGTCAACATCTTTGCAGTGGTCTTGGCACTGGCTCTAGCGTTATGTCACGCGAGCCCTGCAGCCAATTAGCACTAGCTTTGCTCTCCTCTCATTTGGAGAAATTAAGACATTTGGAGAAAGTGAGAACACCCACAGCATCACTGCCTCTAAATGTCAATTACATCCATATGAGAGGAAAGTGAAACGCTGATTGACCACAGTGATCACATGACATTGTTATGGCATGCGATTCCCGGGAAAGCCAGAGCTGACACCACTGGAACAATTCTGGCACTGGAGATGAGTAGAATTGATCTTATTTTATTATTATCTTATTTTATTATTATCTTATTATTATCCTATTTTGTTGTAAAGAGTTTGGACTTGGATACCGCTTTTGGAGACCTCATAGTATTACACAATTTATCATGGCAACCCCTTCCCGACCTCCGCCGTACTATTACTGTGGTGGTCGGGTCCCCTACTTTGATGTGGACTCTGGCGCTGAGCCCACTTCAAA
Organism: Ranitomeya imitator; assembly: GCF_032444005.1. Classification (NCBI taxonomy): domain Eukaryota; kingdom Metazoa; phylum Chordata; class Amphibia; order Anura; family Dendrobatidae; genus Ranitomeya; species Ranitomeya imitator. Next base: position 86,980,510 of record NC_091282.1, read on the forward strand.
GCCGGGACATGTCAGCAGTTTTGAACAGCTGACATGTGCCCGCAATAGCGGTGGGTGAAATCGCGATTCACCCACCGCTATTAACCAGTTAAATGCCGCTGTTAAACACTGACAGCGGCATTTAACCGGCACCTCCGGCTGCGCTGCCGGAAATGATCCCATCGCCGACCTCTGTCACATGATTGGGGGTCGGCGATGCATCAGGATGGTAACCATAGAGGTCCTTGAGATGCAGGAAGCAGGGGAACGTAGCTACTTAGACTTGCGGTGCTGCGCCCCCTGCTGGTATAAACTCATATGAACTCTAGCGTGAGAAAATATTTAGAAAAATTCCAACGCTGGAGTTCATATCACTTTATGCCAGCAGGGGGCGCAGCACCGCAAGTCTAGGTAGCCATGTTCCCCTGCATTCCATTCACTCTCCAGATTTTACAGGCAGGAGTACAGCTGCATTAGCAGAGCTCCTGGCTGTAAAATTATTTAACCCCTTCAGATGGATTTACAGCGTGGGACAAGACTGAATGATGGAAGGTATGGGATATTGTTGATTTTTTATTTCAGCTTTGCTTCAGGTGACAAGGGTCTTCAATTGGATTGAGAGTAAACTATTACAACACCCTGTGTCTTTATTTCATTAAAATACTTTTTTCCTAATGTGTGTGTGTGTTTTATTAACCATTTACTACTAATGGATTAATAATGGATCGGTGTCTTATTGACAACTCTCCATTATTAACCAGGCTTGGTTAATAGCAAGGTGATATTAACTGTTATGAAAGATAATTCAGTTCTACAATGGACATAGCGGTCAGAGCACATACAGTGATCTGACAATAACCCAAAATCATAGAACGAGCTCTGAGACGTGGGAACTCTGCAGACCGCAATCCCTAATCCTCTCCAAACAACACTAGAGGCAGCCGTGGATTGCGCCTAACTCTGCCTATGCAACTCGGCACAGCCTGAGAAACTAACTAGCCTGAAGATAGAAAATAAGCCTACCTTGCCTCAGAGAAATACCCCAAAGGAAAAGGCAGCCCCCCACATATAATGACTGTGAGTTAAGATGAAAAGACAAACGTAGAGATGAAATAGATTCAGCAAAGTGAGGCCCGACTTTCTTAACAGATCGAGGATAGAAAAGGTAACTTTGCAGTCTACACAAAACCCTAAAGAAAACCACGCAAAGGGGGCAAAAAGACCCTCCGTACCGAACTAACGGCACGGAGGTACACCCTTTGCGTCCCAGAGCTTCCAGCAACAAATTAGACAAGCTGGACAGAAAAAATAGCAAACAAATAGCAAAGAAGAACTTAGCTATGCAGAGCAGCAGGCCACAGGAATGATCCAGGGAAAAGCAAGTCCAACACTGGAACATTGACAGGAAGCCAGGATCAAAGCATTAGGTGGAGTTAAGTAGAGAAGCACCTAACGACCTCACCAGATCACCTGAGGGAGGAAACTCAGAAGCCGCAGTACCACTTCCCTCCACCAACAGAAGCTCACAGAGAGAATCAGCCGAAGTACCACTTGTGACCACAGGAGGGAGCTCTGCCACAGAATTCACAACAGTACCCCCCCTTGAGGAGGGGTCACCGAACACTCACCAGAGCCCCCAGGCCGACCAGGATGAGCCACATGAAAGGCACGAACAAGATCGGGAGCATGGACATCAGAGGCAAAAACCCAGGAATTATCTTCCTGAGCATAACCCTTCCATTTAGCCAGATACTGGAGTTTCCGTCTAGAAACACGAGAATCCAAAATCTTTTCCACAATATACTCCAATTCCCCCTCCCCCAAAACCGGGGCAGGAGGATCAACAGATGGAACCATAGGTGCCACGTATCTCCGCAACAATGACCTATGGAATACGTTATGTATGGAAAAAGAATCTGGAAGGGTCAGACGAAAAGACACAGGATTAAGAACCTCAGAAATCCTATACGGACCAATGAAACGAGGTTTAAACTTAGGAGAGGAAACCTTCATAGGAATATGACGAGAAGATAACCAAACCAGATCCCCAATACGAAGTCGGGGACCCACACGGCGTCTGCGATTAGCGAAACGTTGAGCCTTCTCCTGGGACAAGGTCAAATTGTCCACTACATGAGTCCAAATCTGCTGCAACCTGTCCACCACAGTATCCACACCAGGACAGTCCGAAGACTCAACCTGTCCTGAAGAGAAACGAGGATGGAACCCAGAATTGCAGAAAAATGGCGAAACCAAGGTAGCCGAGCTGGCACGATTATTAAGGGCGAACTCAGCCAAAGGCAAAAAGGACACCCAGTCATCCTGATCGGCAGAAACAAAGCATCTCAGATATGTTTCCAAGGTCTGATTGGTTCGTTCGGTCTGGCCATTAGTCTGAGGATGGAAAGCCGAGGAAAAAGACAAGTCAATGCCCATCCTACCACAAAAGGCTCGCCAAAACCTTAAAACAAACTGGGAACCTCTGTCAGAAACGATATTCTCTGGAATGCCATGTAAACGAACCACATGCTGGAAGAGCAATGGCACCAAATCAGAGGAGGAAGGCAATTTAGACAAGGGTACCAAATGGACCATCTTAGAAAAGCGATCACAGACCACCCAAATGACTGACATCTTTTGAGAAACGGGAAGATCAGAAATAAAATCCATAGAGATATGTGTCCAAGGCCTCTTCGGGACCAGCAAGGGCAAAAGCAACCCACTGGCATGAGAACAGCAGGGCTTAGCCCGAGCACAAATCCCACAGGACTGCACAAAAGTACGCACATCCCGCGACAGAGACGGCCACCAAAAGGATCTAGCCACTAACTCTCTGGTACCAAAGATTCCAGGATGACCAGCCAACACCGAACAATGAACCTCAGAGATAACTTTATTGGTCCACCTATCAGGGACAAACAGTCTCTCCGCTGGACAACGATCAGGTTTATTAGCCTGAAATTTTTGCAGCACCCGCCGCAAATCAGGGGAGATGGCAGACACAATTACTCCTTCCTTGAGGATACCCGCCGGCTCAGACAAACCCGGAGAGTCGGGCACAAAACTCCTAGACAGAGCATCCGCCTTCACATTTTTAGAGCCCGGAAGGTACGAAATCACAAAGTCAAAACGGGCAAAAAACAGCAACCAACGAGCCTGTCTAGGATTCAACCGCTTTTGCAGACTCAAGATAAGTCAAGTTCTTATGATCAGTCAATACCACCACGCGATGCTTAGCTCCTTCAAGCCAATGACGCCACTCCTCGAATGCCCACTTCATGGCCAGCAACTCTCGGTTGCCCACATCATAATTTCGCTCAGCAGGCGAAAACTTCCTGGAAAAAAAAGCGCATGGTTTCATCACTGAGCAATCAGAACCTCTCTGCGACAAAACAGCCCCTGCCCCAATCTCAGAAGCATCAACCCCGACCTGGAACGGAAGAGAAACATCTGGTTGACACAACACAGGGGCAGAAGAAAAACTACGCTTCAACTCTTGAAAAGCTTCCACAGCAGCAGAAGACCAATTGACCAAATCAGCACCCTTCTTGGTCAAATCGGTCAATGGTTTGGCAATACTAGAAAAATTGCAGATGAAGCGACGATAAAAATTAGCAAAGCCCAGGAACTTTTGCAGACTTTTCAGAGATGTCGGCTGAGTCCAATCATGGATGGCTTGAACCTTAACAGGATCCATCTCGATAGTAGAAGGGGAAAAGATGAACCCCAAAAATGAAACCTTCTGCACACCAAAGAGACACTTTGATCCCTTTACAAACAAAGAATTAGCACCCAGGACCTGAAAAACTGTTCTGACCTGCTTCACATGAGACTCCCAATCATCCGAGAAGATCAAAATGTCATCCAAGTACACAATCAGGAATTTATCCAGGTACTCTCGGAAGATGTCATGCATAAAGGACTGAAACACTGATGGAGCATTGGCAAGTCCGAATGGCATCACTAGATACTCAAAATGACCCTCGGGCGTATTAAATGCAGTTTTCCATTCATCTCCTCGCCTGATTCGCACCAGATTATACGCACCACGAAGATCTATCTTGGTGAACCAACTAGCCCCCTTAATCCGAGCAAACAAATCAGATAACAATGGCAAGGGGTACTGAAATTTAACCGTGATCTTATTTAGAAGGCGGTAATCTATACAAGGTCTCAGCGAACCATCCTTCTTAGCTACAAAAAAGAACCCTGCTCCTAATGGTGACGATGACGGGCGAATATGCCCCTTCTCCAGGGATTCCTTCACATAACTGCGCATAGCGGCGTGCTCAGGCACGGATAAATTAAACAGTCGACCTTTTGGGAATTTACTACCAGGAATCAAATTGATTGCACAATCACAATCCCTATGCGGAGGTAGGGCATCGGACTTGGGCTCATTAAATACATCCCGGTAATCAGACAAGAACTCTGGAACCTCAGAAGGGGTGGATGACGAAATCGACAGAAATGGAACATCACCATGTACCCCCTGACAACCCCAGCTGGACACCGACATGGATTTCCAATCTAATACTGGATTATGGGCTTGTAGCCATGGCAACCCCAACACGACCACATCATGCAGATTATGCAACACCAGAAAGCGAATAACCTCCTGATGTGCAGGAGCCATGCACATGGTCAGCTGGGTCCAGTATTGAGGCTTATTCTTGGCCAAAGGCGTGGCATCAATTCCTCTCAATGGAATAGGACACTGCAAGGGCTCTAAGAGAAACCCACAACGCTTAGCATACTCCAAGTCCATCAAATTCAGGGCAGCGCCTGAATCCACAAATGCCATGACAGAATACGATGACAAAGAGCAGATCAAAGTAACGGACAGAAGAAATTTTGACTGTACCGTACCAATGGTGGCAGACCTAGCGAACCGCTTAGTGCGCTTAGGACAATCAGAGATAGCATGAGTGGAATCACCACAGTAGAAACACAGCCCATTCAGACGTCTGTGTTCTTGCCGTTCAACTCTGGTCAAAGTCCTATCGCACTGCATAGGCTCAGGTTTAAGCTCAGGTAATACCGCCAAATGGTGCACAGATTTACGCTCACGCAAGCGTCGACCGATCTGAATGGCCAAAGACATAGACTCTTTCAAACCAGCAGGCATAGGAAATCCCACCATGACATCCTTAAGGGCTTCAGAGAGACCCTTTCTGAACATAGCTGCCAGCGCAGATTCATTCCATTGAGTGAGCACGGACCACTTTCTAAATTTCTGACAATATACCTCTATCTCATCCTGACCCTGACAAAGAGCCAGCAAATTTTTCTCTGCCTGATCCACTGAATTAGGTTCATCGTACAGTAATCCGAGCGCCAGGAAAAACGCATCGATATTACTCAATGCAGGATCTCCTGGCGCAAGAGAAAATGCCCAGTCCTGAGGTTCGCCGCGCAAAAAAGAAATAACAATCAAAACCTGTTAAACTGGATCACCAGAGGAGCGAGGTTTCAAGGCCAGAAATAATTTACAATTATTTTTGAAACTCAGAAACTTAGTTGTATCTCCAAAAAACAACTCAGGAATAGGAATTCTTGGTTCTAACATAGATTTCTGATCAATAGTGTCTTGAATCTTTTGTACTCTTGCCGAGAGCTGATCCACAGATGAAGACAGACTTCTAATGTCCATCGCTACACCTGTGTACTGAACCACCCAAATGTCTAGGGGGAAAAAAGGCAAAACACAGTGCAAAGAAAAAAAAATGGTCTCAGAACTTCTTTTTTCCCTCTATTGAGAATCATTAGTACTTTTGACTTCCTGTACTGTTATGAAAGGCAATTCAGTACTACAATGGACATAGCGGTCAGAGCACATACAGTGATCTGACAATAACCCAAAATCATAGAACGAGCTCTGAGACGTGGGAACTCTGCAGACCGCAATCCCTAATCCTCTCCAAACAACACTAGAGGCAGCCGTGGATTGCGCCTAACTCTGCCTATGCAACTCGGCACAGCCTGAGAAACTAACTAGCCTGAAGATAGAAAATAAGCCTACCTTGCCTCAGAGAAATACCCCAAAGGAAAAGGCAGCCCCCCACATATAATAACTGTGAGTTAAGATGAAAAGACAAACGTAGAGATGAAATAGATTCAGCAAAGTGAGGCCCGACTTTCTTAACAGATCGAGGATAGAAAAGGTAACTTTGCGGTTTACACAAAACCCTAAAGAAAACCACGCAAAGGGGGCAAAAAGACCCTCCGTACCGAACTAACGGCACGGAGGTACACCCTTTGCGTCCCAGAGCTTCCAGCAACAAATTAGACAAGCTGGACAGAAAAAATAGCAAACAAATAGCAAAGAAGAACTTAGCTATGCAGAGCAGCAGGCCACAGGAATGATCCAGGGAAAAGCAAGTCCAACACTGGAACATTGACAGGAAGCCAGGATCAAAGCATTAGGTGGAGTTAAGTAGAGAAGCACCTAACGACCTCACCAGATCACCTGAGGGAGGAAACTCAGAAGCCGCAGTACCACTTCCCTCCACCAACAGAAGCTCACAGAGAGAATCAGCCGAAGTACCACTTGTGACCACAGGAGGGAGCTCTGCCACAGAATTCACAACAATTAACCCTTTATTACCCCATATCCCACCTCTACAAGGGAGTGGGAAGAGAGTGGCTAAGTGCCAGAATAGGTGCATCTTACAGATGTGCCTTTTCTGGGGTGGCTGGGGGCAGATATTTTTAGCCAGGGGGGTAGGGGCAATATCCATGGTCCCTCTCTAGGCTATTAATATCTGCCCTCAGTCACCGGCTTTACCACTCTGGCAGAAAAAATTGAGCGGGAGCCCACGCCAATTTTTTCCGTGATTTAACCCTTTATTTTAACAGCCACCAATTTTTACACGCAGACACTTCTTACATTAGTAGTCAGGAATATGTAATAAAAGAAGGGATATGAAATGGTTTACTGTATGTAAACTATGTCTCATATCCTGTCGGGTTTGAGAAGGAGATAGGAAAAGCTGGCAATTGAATTAACGGGTTTTCTGCTATCTAGTGCTGAATTAAATATAAATATATATGTATAGGTGTCTCACTGACATATATATGTATATATACCTATTCTATGTGTATATATCTATTCTATCTTTTCTATTCTAATCGGTCAGTGTGATTTTACTGTACACAGCACTGATTTGCCGGCTTTTCAAACGACACCGGTGCGTAAAAATCGGACAGCAATACGGATGTCATACGGATGTTGTGATAAAAAAACGCATTAAAATCGCATAACACTTGCATGGCAATCGCATGTCGTAAATTGGACCGTTTTTTTTCTCTCAAGTGGAAAAGAGACCTTAAAGGGTTATTCTCATCATAGAGCTTTATGGTACTGGGACTTGCTTCTTTCTCCAGAACAGCATATAAATGAATAGAGAAAGCAGTACAAATATGGTTGCCCTCTTCTTAATTTTTTGCCTTGGTGTGGTAACTGGTGACAGCCTAGCCAAGCAGTACCCTATTTGTGGAATGCAATGGATAGGCTTTAAATGTCAATGAAACCGCTGAAACTTTCTTTAACAGCCTGCTTGTGATACCTACAACCCTACTGAATTTCCTGGTGAAAAATGTAAGAGAAGGGGTGATAAAAACAGCTGAAAAGAATGATCAATTATATTCATAAAGTAAAGTATAATATAAGAAGTTCTATACAGTAAATAAAAAGTAAAAACTAGAAAAAAACAAGCCATAAACTAAAAACCACACAAACACAATTTATCATTGATTCAGACAGAATGCTCTATGTAAACAGCATGAAAATGTTCTGAATTCTTGTTGTCGTCTCGTCTCAGGCCTCATATTCATAATTTAAAGGCATCTTTAATCAGAAACCAAGGACACATTTATATAAAAAAATACATTTATTTAATAGCATAGCAGATAATGCTCAGCTTGGGCTCTCATGGTTTGTAATTGCAGATTTCTACTAATATATGCCGTGAGTCATGTTAACTGTGATGTTGCTATTATTTAATCTCACTACGTTTGATGGAAATGTATTTTTAGAAGGCAAACTCTTTATTCTTCGTGTCAATAGAGAACTGTATGTTGTCCATGTGAGCGATGCCCCACAGCCGACAACGCTGCCTTCAGCAGATACTCTCTAGCCCTGATCTGTGTGTGATGGCCTCCTCACTAATACAGCATATAACAGTGCCCAGCAGATGGCATAGGAATGATGACGCCAGTCTTAAAACGATTCGCACACAAAAAAGATGAGACAAAAAGGATGCAGACTTACCCCTTTAATTTGGCGATACCTTGTGGCAGAAATTGATACCTATACATGCATTCAGGCGTAGATTTATGCTATAATTTGCACCAATTTCTGGTGTAAGATTTACTAAACTGCCTGATCGGTGGTGGCCTCCCCTCCTCTGCTTGACTACGAAGGAGGCACCATTGCTGGTGCTGTGGGCCGGTTCTGACTTGTCTTCTCCCTGATACCCCGCTGACATGTGCCTGTTGTGCCTTGTGATGCGTTCTGTACTCACTTGTCATTTGGGAGTCCTTGTTACCTCCCCTTTATTGGGACCGGAAACAGCTGCACACATAACTGGAGACATTTGGTCCTGTTCAACAGATTTGGCTTTACTGTGTAATTCGGATACATACAAAATGAGACAGAGACCCCTCCGGTTGGTCTTCCCTTTGCCCAGTTTACTATCACTTCCTTCCTCATTCTGCCCCCCGCCTCAACATACCCTGTTGGCTCCAGTGTCTTCTTATCCGGCATTACAGCGTCCCTGAGGCCCACCACCTTTCCCTCTCGCTGTGACTTGACCGTCCTCTTCCACTTAAGGGAAAAAGAGCCTTGGAATCCGATGTCTGTTCTTGGCCCTTGGCCCTGGACCGCTTCTGTGAGGTAAAATGTATTCTTTAAACAGACAGGAAAATGTTTTACCTCACCAAAAGAATCTGTTGTGATCCCTTGCTGTCCTGTCTGTATACTTTTTTGCCTCCTCCCCTGCCCAGGAGTTGTTGTATGATCAGACCATGTTCCTGCACGGTCAGACACGGTCAGACACGGCCATTACACTGTACACAGCAGGGGCACATTTATAAGATTATCTCAGCACAGGAATATTTTTTTAACGCATCCACTTGTGGAAATTATTTTTATTCCTGGAGCTATTGAGTAAAGTGTACTTTGTTTGTGGGGAAAACCCCTTTAACATCACTCTGAACAAGTGACTTGAGTATTTTCAGCCTTTTCTAAGAATAATTATAGATATATACAAATAAAAATATTGTTAAACAATGATATTTCTAATGTCCAAATACTTTGTTTAAGGCCACATTCGCACATTCAGTATTTGGTCAGTATTTTACCTCAGTATTTGTAGGCCAAAACCAGGAGTGGGTGAAAAGTGCAGAAGTGGTGACGTGTTTCTATTATACTTTTCCTCTGATTGTTCCTGGTTTTGGCTTTAGGCCGGTTTCACACGTCAGTGGCTCCGGTACGTGTGGTGACAGTTTCCTCACGTACCGGAGACACTGACTCACGGAGACACATTGAAATCAATGTGTCTCTGCACATGTCAGCGTGTTTTGACGGACCGTGTGTCCGTGTGCAAAACACGGAGACATGTCAGTGTTCGTGGGAGCGCACGGATTACACGGACTCATTAAAGTCAATGGGTCCGTGTAAAACACGTACCGCACGCGGACACTGTCCGTGTGCAGTCCGTGTGCCATGCAGGAGACAGCGCTACAGTAAGCGCTGTCTCCCCAACGTGGTGCTGAAGCCGCCATTCATATCTTTTTTCCAGCAGCGTTCGCTGGAGAGAAGATATGAAAAATCCTTTTTTTTTTTTTTTTTTAATCCTGTTTAAAATAAAGATCCGGTACCGGAATTATCTGGACGTGTGAGACTGGCCTTACAAATACTGAGTGTGTGAATGTGGCCTAAAAGTTCTTCTAGTGATGCCCCTGTAATCCTTGCTGCCAACTTTACCGTGCTGTGGTAGACACTGTTACACGTTGCGGCTACTAATGAATATGGAGTTTGTTGGGGACACCGATTGGCTTTTACAGGCTTCCTACATGTTGATGGCATAAAAAAGAGTTAACCAAGAATCCATCTGTGAGCGCATTCAGATGAGGAGTTTGTAACTCTTTTATCTGTATTTTTCTGAATTCCTTTGCACTGATTTATGACCTGTGACCACATAAAAAAATGAACCTCAACTTTGATGTGGTTATAAATGAGCTCAGAGAAGCTCAGAGGAAGACAGATAAGAATTACAAATTTACTGTCAGAATAAGCTCACTGACAGTTACTCAGTTAACTCTTTCTGCAGCCAGAAATGCGCGGAGAAACAAAGATCCTGTAAGTATTTTTTTTTTTTTTTTTGCTGAAACAGAATTGCAAAAATGATGCTTTCGAAGATGTTCAAAGCCCTAAAATAACATTACCATTTTTGTTGCATGCCTATTTAAAAAAATGAAGCATAATCCAGCGCCTCTCACACATCGGGAGGTGAGAAGCTCTACAACAGGTTTAACGCGCAGCCAGCCAGTATCGTACCCTATTGTAATCAGTGGGGCATTTGCACTTTACTAGCTGGGAGTGATAGGCGTCCCGATGCAGGAGTACGACCTGCTATATAACTCCATACTCACTTATAAGCTAGCAGCGGTTCATGGTTGCGCAAATCTGTGAGGAAATCAGTAAAAACCTGCAACAGGAATTGAGGCACTGATGATGATGTTCGCGATTCCGAGTGATCATTGCACAATGATACAATATCTCTATGCAGTTATTACAGTATATTAGTGATGTTATACAGTGATCAAATAATGATTTTGCACCAGATACCAGCGGCTTTCAACTAAACGTAACTAATTCCTTTTTTTTTCTTAGCTCCGACTTCTGTATTTGTTCACACCAGGGAATAAAAGCAGAAGTTATGGGTATTCTGTACCAGTAATTGCTGTAATGTAATCCTCGCTTCATTAGGCTGTTGGACTGTATATTATTTGGAGCGTGGCAGGAGAAGATTTCTAATTCTATTTCTTTAATTGTTGTCTCATTCAAATAAATGTCTACTTGTATTTTAAAGGTAGGTTGGCGAGCTGAAAAAAACCCCCAGTTTTTCAATTATATTTTATGGAATTGTTAGTTGATGTGAGTGCAGCTACAATGAGGGTCTCTCTCTGTAAGGCTAGGTTCAGATTGCGTTAGTGCAATCCGTTTAGCGCCTAGCGCTAGCGGATTGCGCTAACGCAATGTGTTGTAAAGGGGGTCGCGTTAAACGCCCCCGCTCTCGCAGATCTCTGATCTGCGAGAGCGGGGAACGGACCGCGGGCGCGCCACAGACAGACGCTGCAAGCAGAGTCCGCGGCGCGCCACAAAACACCGGCACATCCCTAGCGCGTGCCGAAAATGGCACGCGCTAGTGATGCGCGTCCCCATTGCTGTTAATGGGCGCACTAACGGACGCGTTGCACGGCGTTAATTTCGCCGTGCAACGCTGTCCGTTAGCGCGGTCCCATTAACAGCAATGGGAACCTAGCCTAAGGCTGTGTGCACACGTTGCATATGTTTCACGTTTTTTCGCTATAAAAACGCGATTAAAAACGCATAAAAATGCATACATATGCATCCCATCAATTATAAACATTCTGCAATTTTTGTGCACATGATGTGTTTTTTTCTGAAAAAAATGCATCACAGTAAAAAACGCATCATGTTCATTAATTTTGTGTATTTTTTTTGCGTTTTTCCCGCTATTTAATGTATTGGGAAGCTCCAGGAACAAAACGCACAAAAAAAGCATCAAAAACGTGCAAAAAACACATCAAAAACGCTAGAAAAACGCGAAAAAAACGCATACATCCTGACGTGTGCACATAGCCTAAGGCCTCACACATCAGTGTGTTAGGTACGTGTGGTGACACTTTTCACACGTACCGGAGACACTGACACCCACAGACCCTGACACAGGTAGACACATTCAAGTGAATGGGTCTGTGCACATGTCAGTATGTTTCCATGGATCATGTGTCCAAGTGACGTAGACATGTCGGTTTTTTATCTGCAGCACAGGCCACAAAATGTCCTGCACACAGATGACACACTGAGATGTCATCTGTGTTACACGTACCAGCGCCTGAGAAGCAGCGCTACAGTAATCACTGTTCCCCGGCCCCGGGTGTTGAAGACGGGTCCCATCATTCTCCCCTGCTCTGCCAGCAATCAGCGTAAGCAGGGGACAATGATAAGAGTTATATTCAAGTGATCACAATGAGAGCAGGCAGCGGCTAATGGGACTATTACTCCCATCAACCCACACCTGCTGTCGCTAAAAACAGTGACAGCAGGAGCAGCTGATGGGAGTATTCATCACCAGCTGCCTGCGCTGTAAATAAATAAAATATCTGGAGTGGGTTCCCCTGTAATTTCTTAACCAGCCAGGCAAAACTGACAGCTGGGGGCTGCAACCCTCAGCTGTCAGCTTCAGCAAGGCAGATTATCAAGTATAGAGCGTTACCCACACTTTTTTTTTTAAATTATTTAAATAAATAATTTAAAGGGATCCTGTCACCTGAATTTGGCAGGACCGGTTTTCGGTTATATGGGCGGAGTTTTGGGGTGTTTGATTCACTCTTTCCTTACCCGCTGGCTGCATACTTGCCGCAATATTGGATTGAAGTTCATTCTCTGTCCTCTGAAGTACACGCCTGCGCAAGGCAATCTTGCCTTGCACACGCGCAGTATGCTTTGCACAACTGCGGGCAAAGCTGAAAAGCATTAGTGCGCATGCGCTGGGGCACTATGTCCTGGAACACAGCAAAATACTTCTGGGACATAGTACGCCGGCGCATGCGCACTAATGCTTTTCGGCTTTGCCCGCAGCTGGGCAAAGCATACTGCGCATGAGCAAGGTAAGATTGCCTTGCACAGGCATGTACAGTACTATGGAGGACAGAGAATGAACTTCAATCCAATATTGCGGCCAGCATGCAGCCAGCGGGTAAGGAAAGGGTGAATCAAACACCCAAAAACTCCGCCCATATGACCGAAAACCGGTCCCGCCAAATTCAGGTGACATGTTCCCTTTAAAAATACGGCGTTGGGTCTCCCCCCTTTTTGACAACCAGCCTTGCTAGAGCTCACAGTTGGGGGGGCTGGTATTCACAGGTTGGTATTGCAATATTACTACATTTGCACTAGGAGAGTATATGTTTACAAGATCTTCCAATACTGTATACTTATGTAATTTGTTGAACTGCCTCTTACAGCAACCCCTTATTCCCCGGCTTCTATTGTGGATCCTATCTTTTCCTTCCTCAATAATTTTTGAGTATAAGATTATGCATGTTGCTTATCATTGTATCAATAAAATCATGTTTAATTTTTGAAGTCAGCCCTCCAATTATCTTTATTTATATTCCTTATACAGGATATTTACTTATTACTCGTCTTTATACTTTCCTAAATGTTTTTCTTAAGATATATATATACACTATATATATGTACTGTATGTATATATATACACTAGATGGTGGCCCGATTCTAGAATATGTATGTATGTGTGTACGTCGCGCTGTGAGTGGGGGTTAAATTCCGCGCCAATTTCGCTGATTGGTCGTGCCCGGCTGGCCAATCAGCAAAGCGTGGTTCAAATCTGGCACCAATTCGCGGCCGGACTGTGCCTGTCGCTGATTGGTCGCGGCCGGCCGGGCACAACCAATGACCGAAGTGGTGTTTAAATATCGTGCCAATATCGCTGATTGGTTGCGGCCGGCCGGGCATGACCACTGACCGAAGCGATGTTTAAATACCGCGCCAATCGCTGATTGGTCGCGGCCAGCCATGCCAGCCAGCCACATAGTATATAGCAGCCACGTAGTATATAACACAGCCCACACAGTAAATAACAGAGCCTCGACCAATCAGCGACTTGGGATTTCCGTGACAGACAAACAGACAAACCGACGGAAGTGCCCTTAGACGATTATATATATACTAGATGGTGGCCCGATTCTAACGCATCGGGTATTCTAGAATATGCATGTCCACGTAGTATATTGCACAGCCCACGTAGTATATTGCCCAGCCACGTAGTATATTGCCCAGCCACGTAGTATATTGCCCAGTCACGTAGTATATTGCCCAGTCACATAGTATATTGCACAGCGCACGTAGTATATTGCCCAGCCACGTAGTATATTGCCCAGCCACGTAATATATTGCCCAGTGACGTAGTATATTGGCCAGCCACGTAGTATATTGCCCAGTTACGTAGTATATTGCCCAACCACGTAGTATATTGCCCAGCCACGTAGTATATTGCCCAACCACGTAGTATATCGCCCAGTGATGTAGTATATCGCCCAGTGACGTAGTACATTGCCCAGCCACGTAGTATATTGCCCAGTCACGTAGTATATTGCCCAGCCACGTAGTATATTGCCCAGTCACGTAGTATGTTGCCCAGTCACGTAGTATATTGCACAGTGACGTAGTATACAGCACAGACACCTAGTATATTGCCCAGCCACGTAGTATATTGCCCAGTCACGTAGTATGTTGCACAGCCACGTAGTATATTGCACAGCCACGTAGTATACAGCACAGACACCTAGTATATTGCCTAGTCATGTAGTATATTGGCCAGTCACATAGTATATTGCCCAGCCACGTATGTAACAGGTTAAAAAAGACTTAAAATAAAAAATAAACATATACTCACCTTCCGAGGGCCCCCTGTAGTCCTGGCGCCTGTGTGCGGTGCACGCCGCAGCTTCCGGTCCCAGGGTTGGTATGAGCGCAGCATCAATAGTAAAATGTTGGTCACGCAGGGTTAATAGCTGCGTTAATGGAGTGCGTTACACCACGGTCCATTAACGCTGGCATTAACCCTGTGTGAGCGCTGACTGGAGGAGAGTATGGAGCGGGCACTGACTGCGGGGAGGAAGGAGCGGCCATTTTGCCGGCGGGCTGTGACCGTCGCTGATTGGTCATGGCAATGGCCGTGGGCGTTTTGCCACGACCAATCAGCGACTTGGATTTCCATGACAGACAGAGACCGCGACCAATGAATATCAGTGACAGACAGACAGAAGGACAGACAGAAAGCATCGGGTACTTAAAGGGAATGTGTCATCAGAAAATGATGTATTATGAATACATTTTTATGTTACATTTATTTAAAAAAATACATCTAAATCTTGCAGTTTGTACAATGGCCACAAGATTTAACATTAGACTTATACTTCTTGCCCTGTACACACGAGTTTTCATCAGCCTCATGATCATCACAGACAATAAAGGTATAATAAATAGTGATGAGCGAGTGTTCTCGTTGCTTGGGTTTTCCCGAGCACGCCCGGGTGGTCTCCGAGTATTTGTAACTGCTCAGAGATTTAGTTTTCATCACCGCAGCAGCATGATTTGCGGCTACTAGACAGTTTGAACACATGTGGGGATTCCCTAGCAACCAGGCAACCCCCACATGTACTCAGGGTGGCTAATAGCTGTAAATCATGCAGCTGCAGTGACGAACACTAACAAATACTCCGAGACCACCCGAGTGTGCTTGGGAAAACCTGAGCAACGAGTAAAAACTTTCATTTTTTTTATATACAGCTGATAACACAGGATCCACCAATCAGAATATGTGATGTCACATCTCACCTGCCCCGCCTCTTTGCACAATGACGTTTGCCCAAATTAGAGTATGCACAGATTATACGTCTATACAAATGGGGTCTGAGTATTGCTGCTAACGTCCATGAAGCAGAAGTGAAATGTAATATTAGCCCTTTTGACCAGTTTAAATAGTGCAATATTTTTTTTAATACCGAAAGTGATATGAAAAATTGTAAAATATATGAAAATATAAAAAGTGAATTTAAAATAAAAAGGAGGCTTAAACGATAGGTCATTTTTGGATGACATGTAGCCTTTAAAAGCGTAATAATTGTTTACAGTTTGTTTTCTGAGCAAAGCAACAATCAATATGACCTGAACTAAAAAAAGGCATCAATCAATGATTGGAAAGGAAAGTTTAAGGATGTTTCAGTAACCAGAATTGAAGTGGTATAAACAGTTCAGCTATAAGTCTGTCAGGCAAGATTCTGCATTTGTGAGTGTTATTATGTTACTATAGCAAAACACACACAATAGTATCAATGGACAATATTCGCGACTTGAGACGCCGTATATTAAAAGTGTTTTAACTATTCTGGTGTTTAAAGGTAACCTTTTATGTCCTAAAATGCAATTTACCTGCAGATATAGGGTTAATCTGGAGGTAAATAGCATTACAATCCCATCTGGCTACTTTACTGCAGATACAGGGAGAAAAGGAAGTTATTTCTCCCTGCAGCCGCTCACTACCAGTCATTGGCGCTGTTCAGGAAGTGATTATAGTCACCACTCGCTATTCAATGAGCGCAGCTGTAACGACACACTGGAACATTGATTGACAGCCTGCTCTGCAGACACACTACACACACACACACACACATGCTGCACACACACACACTGCACACAAACGCACACAAACGCTGCACACGCACACTGCACACACACTGCACACACCTCACACAAACGCTGCACACACACACTGCACACAAATACTGCACACACACGCTGCACACAAATGCTGCACACACACACTGCACACAAACGCTGCACACACACGCTGCACACAAATGCTGCACACACACTGCACACAAACGCTGCACACACACACTGCACACAAATACTGCACACACACGCTGCACACAAATGCTGCACACACACACTGCACACAAATGCTGCACAGGCATGCTGCACACACACACTGCACACAAACGCTGCACACACACACTGCACACAAATGCTGCACACACACACTGCACACACACGCTGCACACACACGCTGCACACAAATGCTGCACACACACACTGCACACAAACGCTGCACACACACACTGCACACAAATACTGCACACACACGCTGCACACAAATGCTGCACACACACACTGCACACAAATGCTGCACAGGCATGCTGCACACACTGCACACTGTTGATATAGGAAGCTATTGATTGCAGTTATTTATTCCAAAGGGTGCGCAACCAAAGATTAAGTTGAGGGTGCCAACAATTTTGTTCGGTCCATTTTGGGGGTTTTGTGTGAAATTGTGGCCAATTTGCCTTTTTCTCTTTTTTTTGTAATGTTCCAGTACACAGAAAATAAACGTGTATAACAAAACTTGTAATTGCAATAATTTTCTGGGAAAAATACTTCATTTTCTGTAACAATTTTAAGGCTATGTGCACACGACGCGGATTTGCTTTGGATACACAGCGAATCCGCAGCTGCGGGTCCGCAGCAGTTTCCCATGAGTTTACAGTACAATGTAAACCTATGGGAAACCAAAAACGCTGTGCCAATGCTGCAGAAAAAAAAACGCTTGGAAACGCAGCGGTTTACATTCCGCAGCATGTCAATTCTTTGTGCGGATTCCGCAGCGGTTGTACACCTGCTCCATAATAGAAAACCGCAGGTGTAAAACCGCAGTGGAATCTGCACAAAAACCGCGGTAAATCCACGGTAAATCCGCTATCAATCCGCAGGAAAAACGCTGTGTTTTTGCCCTGCAGATTTATCAAATCCGCTGCGGAAAAATCCGCAAAGGACAATTCTACGTGTGCACATACCCTAAGGGTGCCAACACATTCGGCCATGACTCTATATTGAAAAGCAAAACAGTCAGTAGATACAGATCAAACAGCATCTATTTAGGTTCAGATTAGTGTGTAGCTCTTTTATAGTACACACAATGACACAAGTATTGGGACACACATAACCTACAGGAGCTATGATAGTTCATTTTATATCTATAAGCATTAATATAGAGCTGGCAAATAAAGCAGAGAGGACAGACCAGAGACAGTTGGTAGGTTTGCTTTACACCACTCCATCTTGCACTTATCCTTGTACTTGGTGATGTAAGGCTGCATGCAGCTGCTCTACCATGAAGATCCCGGTGGGGGCGCAATATTTGTGCTGATGTTAATTCCAGAGGCAGTTTGGACTTTGCAATGAGGGCAGATTGTGGATGACTTTTCTACCCTCTGCTCATCAGCACTCAGTGACCCCTGCAATGTTATGTGGTCTCCACTTCGTGGCTGAGTTCTTGCGGTTCCTTCCACCTTTCAATAATATCGCTCACAGGTAATGGCGGAAGATTTAAGAGGGAAGAAATGTCATGTGACTTGTTACACCAGTGGCTCCTATTACAGGACCGCCCTGTTACCAGTGAGCTCTTTACCACCTGCCATTTTGTCACATGTCAGTAAAGGCAGATGCCATGTCAAGTGGCTGTATTTAATGCACATATGGCAATCGGACAGCATCAAGAACCTTAATTTTGTGATTAAGATATGTGTCCCAATACTTTTGTTCATATATATTATGAACCTAGAAGTAATCAGATAAACTATTTTTGGAAGATAAACTGGACCTTTTGTTGATCTTCTTATTCTTCTAAGTCCGCTGCTACGCGGTGTGTGCGCACAGCGCGTAGATCCCCGGGCACTGTGCTTAGGGCGCTTGCGCGCGCTCCCTCTTTCTCAAAGGGGTTGCGCACGCCATCCTAAAGTGTCCCCATATAATGGCTGTGTGACACCTTTTATTTAAGGCACCTCCTCCCACATGGAGATGCCTGAGCAACATGGTTAGCTAACCCTTAGCACGCTTGATAGTTGTCAGGAACCCCATACCCATCAGTCACTCTACCTGTCCTGTACCTGTCTCCCCGTAGTTGCTTGTCTATCTTAGTTTCGTCCAGTCTTCAACTTATTTAGATTGTGAGCCCCATCGGGGACAGTGATATGTGCAACCTGTAAAGTGCTGCGGAATATGTTAGCGCTATATAAAAATAAACATTATTATTATAACTGCAAGTGCTCATCTCTACATCAGCCAGTCCAGTCCGCACCTGCCATTGCTCATCTGTACATCACCTGGTCCAGTCCATACAAGCCAGAGTTGATCTGATCTGTATATCAGCCGGTCCAGTCCGCACCTGCCAGTGCTCATCTGTATATCAGCCTGTCCTGCGCACACCTGGCAGCGCTCATCTGTACATCAGCCAGTCCAGTTCTCACCTGCCAGCCTATCTGTATACCAGCCGGT
The DNA here is from genome assembly GCF_032444005.1 of Ranitomeya imitator. Classification (NCBI taxonomy): domain Eukaryota; kingdom Metazoa; phylum Chordata; class Amphibia; order Anura; family Dendrobatidae; genus Ranitomeya; species Ranitomeya imitator. Next base: position 86,999,660 of record NC_091282.1, read on the forward strand.
CCTGTCTGTATCCATGGTCCCTGTGTTCTGCTACCAGTCCCTTGGTGGGTCAGCTGTATGGCGTCCATGGTCTGTCTTGGAGTAGCATCTGGTGTTCATTGGGAGCCAAGCCTAACCCCACCATCAGGGGCTCTAGTGAAGAGTCAGGTGCTCACCTAGTTACACCCCCAAGCTCTCCTCAGACCATGGCACAGTGGTTCCATCATTCCCGTGACAATGTGTTTGAGGCAGCTGATTATTGGGCTCAGCAGTCACATGTCCCCTGCCAAGCTGTGTACTTCTTACTCCATTTGGATTGATGTTTGACCACAATCGTCAATTGCGGACCGCACTGGTGATAGAACATGTTGGCAATCTTCACAGCCAGTGATTAACTGCAGCAGTCACTAGTGATGAGCGAGTGTACTCATTGCTTGGGTTTTCCCGAGCACGCTTGGGTGACCTCCAAGTATTTATGATTGCTCGAAGATTTAGTTTTCATCGCGGCAGCTGAATGATTTACAGCTAGTAGCCAGGCTGAGTACATGTGGGGGTTGCCTGGTTGCTAGGGAATCCCCACAAGTAATCAAGCAGGCTAATAGCTGTAAATCATTCAGCTGCCGCAATGAAAACTAAATCTCCGAGCAATCATAAATACTTGGAGGTCACCTGAGCGTCCTCGGGAAAACCCGAGCAACGAGTACACTCGCTCATCACTACCAGTCACATCTTTCAAACTGATCACAAAGTATGGCGCAAGTATTATTTTACCCCATCTTTAGTATTGTTTAAAAAAAAACATTTACATAGCCGGGTACCCCTTTACAAAGGTCAAAGGTTTTTTGGTTTTGCACAACACATGTACCCTTGCTGCTGCAGTTTGTCTAAAAAAAAGCCCAAACAAATGCACTGTGCTTTTCTCACCCTTTTTGGGTCCAGTGCTGACACTATGCTTCTGCTCCAAAGGTCTGTTATTGTCTGCGGCGTTGAGATCACATCAACAACGCTCTGGGCGAGCAGTTCAAAGTCAGTGAGCTCAGTGATTGGCCACAGCGCTGTCCACGTGACTTCAGCACTACAGACAGTAAGGGTATGTTCCCACGGTCAGTAACCAGCAGCGCTTTGGACACAGCACATGTCCGCTCTGTCCAAAGCGCTGCCATCTATTGAACGCAGGAGATTCCGCCTGTGTTCATTGAACCGTGCAGAATTACTGCATCCAATACATTGTACGGTGACATTTATCTTGTAAAGGCTCACGTCTCCACAAGATAAATTGACATGCTACAGTCTGGAGAGATGCGCCGCATGTCCGTCTCCACAGGGAAGCCGTGGGCATCTGTGGACGCATATTGGATCTGGGATTTCTTTAAATCCCATCCACTTTGCTGTAACATCTGGCCGCTGCGGGTTGGACACTGCGGAGGTATGCTGTGTTGAACCCGCAGCGTTTTCTGACCATGTGAATGTACCCTCAAAGAGACCTGTACCAGTGGTGGAGACTCAGTGCTGCACCTGAAGAAGGTGAGTAAAACACAGCTTGTTTCTATGAAACAAACTGCACTCAGAGACAATGGTTTTCTGAATCCTGAAAACCCATTTAGCAAATACCTCCATTTTGAAAAGCAGTATAGTTCTTCTGCTTACCTTGTGTGGAGGGCATGCAGTAGCTTAAAGTATCCATGGTTACAACCACTAATAGCTTTCACTATATGAGTGGCCGAACCCATGTATACCAAAGCTACTGCAATACACGGCACATTGGGTAAGAGACATAGAGAATCAGAAGAACTATACTACATTTCTAACTGGAGGTATTTGCTAATATTATTAAAATTACACCTACTACATATTGGGATAGGACTTTGGAGATGGGAACACCCCTTTAACTGTGTAGCTTCTATCGGGATTGATAAATTGATTGTTATGAGCGGTTAGTAGAGGACCTGGAGAGATCAGCATGAGTGGAGCATACTGAGAAGGAGTAGGTGGTCTACAGTGTCAGACACTGCAGAGGGATCTAGCAGCAATAATTGAGAATATTTGCCATTAGCGCCCAGTCAGACGGTTTTATAGCGCGGACGACAGTTGCATCGTAATGCTCGGACTGGCCGGCGGCTGTCCTGACCCCAGACAGGAGAGCCACCGACCAGTCCGTGCACAGTCCATCAAAACTACGGATAGCACTCGTCCGATTTTTATGGTCGTGTACACGAACCCTTTCAATATATTTAGTTACCAGGAGATCCTGAGAGACTTTAGTGAGGAGATTGCGGAGTGGCGCACAGCTAAACTGGGGGAGAACAGCGAGTTGTCAGATATCCCATTAGGTGCCAGTAGCCGAATCGTTCCAGGATTGCGGAGATAATTGATAGTTCACAGCTCAGGACGGGGCAAGAGATGTTTTTAAAGTGGATGGAAAGATCCCAGAAGAAAAGGAAAGGTGCGAGGAGGTAGGATCAATAACGAAGACTGTAGGGCGAGAAGTAAAGAGGAGCCTGGAGAATTCTGCTGCGAGTGAACAAGAGGACGTGCGGCAGGAATGGGATCGATGCTGCTTGGGGACTGGACCACTTATAGAGTTTGCCGTAATATGATACAGCAGGAATATAATGCATTATTGTTTTCATTATGATTTTTATTATGTTCCAGCAGGTGGTCTACACACCGAGTAACCATATGGCTAGTGGTTTATTTTTTTAGTTTGTCCGCATTTCCTACAGGCTCATTCATGATTATAGCCATGGTATTTATCATGTTACTGTTTCTCGTCTTCTTTTTTCTTTTCCTTGTTCCGGGTCTCCTTTATAATACCAGTTGCTACAGTCAGCAAAATGCAGCCATTTGTTTTATTGAATGCCCCACATTGACAAAAAAATTTGCCTAGAAATATTTTAAAATTTTCTGCATATTCTGCCCCAATTAGTGATGGGTGTGAAGGTTATACATTAGCCATGAATACGGAGGACTACCTGGCAGCAGGTTTACTAGTCTTCTAGTGATAATCTCCTCCTGATAAAACAGTGATTTTTATAAAAACTACATCAAGCAGACCAGTAAGTGACACATTGCAGGAATTAGGGTCTCTATCTCTACGTTGTGCAATTCTCAGATTAAGCGATAAGCACCTGGTGACAGATTTCCTTTAAAAAACCCTGCTGAGATGGAACAGTGCACACACAACTAATTCTTATAACCAACATAAGCACAGTGGCTCAGTGGTAAGCAGTGAGTTGTGGTTAGGGTTGTGGTTAGGGTTGGAATTAGGGTTAGGGGTGTGTTGAGGTTAGGGTTGTGGTTAGGGTTGGGATTAGGGTTAGGGGTGTGTTGAGGTTAGGGTTGTTGTTAGGGTTGGGATTAGGGTTAGGGGTGTGTTGGGGTTAGGGTTGTGGTTAGGGTTGGGATTAGGGTTAGGGGTGTGTTGAGGTTAGGGTTGTTGTTAGGGTTGGGATTAGGGTTAGGGGTGTGTTGGGGTTAGGGTTGTGGTTAGGGTTGGGATTAGGGTTAGGGGTGTGTTGAGGTTAGGGTTGTTGTTAGGGTTGGGATTAGGGTTAGGGGTGTGTTGGGGTTAGGGTTGTGGTTAGGGTTGGGATTAGGGTTAGGGGTGTGTTGAGGTTAGGGTTGTTGTTAGGGTTGGGATTAGGGTTAGGGGTGTGTTGGGGTTAGGGTTGGAGTTAGAATTGGGGGGTTTCCACTGTTTTGGTACATCAGAGGGTCTCCAAACGTGACTGGCGCCACCATTGATTCCAGCAAATGGTGCTCCCTCCCTTCTGAGCCCTGCCATGCACCCAAACAGTGGCTTTTCCCCACATATGGGGTATCGGCGTAGTCAGGAGAAATTGCACAACACATTTTGTGGTTCATTTTCTCCTGATATTATTGTGAAAATAAAAAAAATAAGCTCCAAAGTAAATTTTTGTGAAAAAGGTAAAATGTTCATTTTTTCCTTCCACATTGCTTTAGTTCTCGTGAAGCACCTGAAGGGTTAATAAACTTCTTCAATGTAGTTTTTCGCACCTTGAGGGGTGCAGTTTTTAGAATGGTGTCACTTTTGGGTATTTTGTGTTATATTGACCCCCCAAAGTCACTTCAAATCTGAGGTGGTCCCTAAAAAAATGGTTTTGTAAATTTGCATATATTTAATAATGGTTTAGGATAAGTCATCAAACTATAAACCGTGGCACCGTAGCATAAAAAAGGTCTTACAATTATTAGTAGTATGTTACATGCATGAAACGGTTTATTATTGTTAAAACATAATTTTAGCAAAAATGTCAAAGAAATGTTCCACAAAGGTCAAAATTCCCTTTTCTTATTATATGGCATTTTTGTCAGTTTCTTCTGGTGTAATTGGCTAATTATGGCAGAGAGATGCATCACTTTGGGCTCAATTCACTAATGTGCTAATTCCCCAAGTGCTAATTCTCGGCTTTAGAATTGTTCTAGCAATGTTGCCTTCCCCAGAGTATAAAAACCTATAAGAGCGGAGGCAATGTGATGTGAATGAAACAATTCACTTAGCGGATTCTTGTACTAGAGCGACTTATAAGTCTTCCCTGATGCACATCGGGTTATTCTCCGATGCTGTAAGGTTAGCGAATGGTTAATAGCATGTTACACACCCAATTTGAGATATATATATATATATATATATATATATATATATATACTGTATGTATATATATATATATATATATATATATATATATATTCATAGTTACTAGTATTGGCATATATGTTGTATACTTCCCATGTATATTTTGTATACAAAATGCTTTTCATTTTACTCTGTAGTCTTTCTTGAACATTCTTGACGAGCAGTTATTGAAAAGTTTTGCTGTTATTACGTTACTGGCAGCCATGACTGAAAAGTATATTTGCTAACTTCTTGAAGTAGTCTCTTGGGAGACTTTGAGTAATGTGATGCTGCAGAATTTTTCATATAGTCACGTTCCTCTCAAACCTCTTTTAGGAGCCCTAAAAGTACTGCACTGGCAAAAATGAAGAGACCACTGCAAAATGTTCAGTTTGTCTGATTATTCTCTTTATAGGTATATTTTTGAGTAAAATGTAAATTGTTCTTTTAGTCTCTAAACTTCTGACATGTCTCTGAATTTCCAAGCAATACATTTTGTCCTTCTTTTCTGACAAAGTAAAATGATCAAACTTAAAAAAACAGTGCTTTCAGACCTCAAGTAATGCAAAGAAAACATGTTCATAATCATTTAGAAACAACAATACTAATGTTTTAACTCAGGAAGAGTTCAGAAATCAATATTTTGTGGAATAACCATGATTTTTAATCACAGCTTCCATGGCGTCTTGGCATGCTTTCCACCAGTCTTTCACACTGCTCCTGGGGCAAAAATGTAAGCAGTTCTTCTTTGTGTGAAGGCTTGTGACTATCCATCATCCTCTTGATTACATTCCAGAGGTTCTCAATGGGGTTCATGTCTGCAGATTGGGCTGCCCATGACATGACATAGGGTATACGTGAGTTCCGTGACCTGGAAAAAATTACCCCAACCCCCTTAAACAGATCTCTTAACAATCTAAAGAATAAACTTCTAACGTACTCAAAACAGCAGACGGAGACATATGTTGGATTTAATTGGCCACAGCAGCCATTTTATTAAATAAAAGATAACAGAACTTTTATGACAACCCAGAATAGGAGGGGCGGTCCTCGAAGCCCCAAAGTTATAAAAAACTCAGTATCCCAAAAACTCCACAATGTTCAGCCCAGGATGAGTCTTACCCCCAGCCGTAAAGCACCAGCTCAGGGATAGATAACAACCAATCCTGGTCCACCGAACCCACCCCCATGCCAGGGGTCCATAAATCCACCTCACGCGGAATAACCGTACCGCGCCTTGTTAAATTCTCTCATGGGGTGTCCAGGACCTCTCAAGATCCCCACCCCATTGAACCACGATTTACCATTTCCACCGACTTCGAGGACCTCCACCCCCGCCAACTGCCGTGACAATACCCTGACAGCATTCACATAACAAAATAAATACATTTAGACGCCTCTTAAAACAATACTCCAAAAGCCCACATATGCCGACTTCACCCCCCCCCATTACCCTAACCAAAAAAGGGAGGGTGGGCGGGAGATTCCTCACTTGTCACGCAGCACCTAAAATGGATGCCTGCGCGAGGAGCGTGCCCCTTTTTATGTGCCCCCTCCCCACAGTCCCCTAGTTCCACCCCTTATTTTCAAAAAATGCCCCTAAAGCCACCCCTCAAGTTCCCAGTTAACCCCTTACCACCGTATCCCTTCTAACTGCTCCAGCTCCCCAGGTCCCACGTAACCCCGTCATGGCGGCCTCCCTTTACGTGCCGTGGGCCCCCAGTACGGCCTTTCTTGACATAGGGTATACGTGAGTTCCGTGACCTGGAAAAAATTACCCCAACCCCCTTAAACAGATCTCTTAACAATCTAAAGAATAAACTTCTAACGTACTCAAAACAGCAGACGGAGACATATGTTGGATTTAATTGGCCACAGCAGCCATTTTATTAAATAAAAGATAACAGAACTTTTATGACAACCCAGAATAGGAGGGGCGGTCCTCGAAGCCCCAAAGTTATAAAAAACTCAGTATCCCAAAAACTCCACAATGTTCAGCCCAGGATGAGTCTTACCCCCAGCCGTAAAGCACCAGCTCAGGGATAGATAACAACCAATCCTGGTCCACCGAACCCACCCCCATGCCAGGGGTCCATAAATCCACCTCACGCGGAATAACCGTACCGCGCCTTGTTAAATTCTCTCATGGGGTGTCCAGGACCTCTCAAGATCCCCACCCCATTGAACCACGATTTACCATTTCCACCGACTTCGAGGACCTCCACCCCCGCCACGAACACGAATGGCCTGACACCTTAGCCATTCATGTCCCTCCACACCTTCAAGCTTAATTCAATGCCACTACGGATAGCCAAACACCACATATCATTACCCACCGCGTTCAGGTGCACGCCATCAGCTCTCCAGTAAGCTCCTTGACCCGATTCCAAGTCCACATGTCTCACGGCCAACGCGCCATTCCTCACCATAAACCGAGATATGGCCCTGTTTATTTTAATCCGGGCCCTGTTCACCCCCTCGTGTGATCTAGCACCTCTCCATCTTTTACGGGGAATGATGTCGGACCACACCAACAACACTTTTGGAAACATGACCCAGAACCTCAGGATATCGAATTTGATATCCTTAATCAGCTCCCTACAAGACCGTTTAGCCAAATCATTCCCCCCTAAATGTATCACCACGATCTCCGGCACTCTATCCAGTCTAACAAAACGATGAAATTCAGGTAACCATTCCTTCCACACCATCCCCCTTTTACCGATCCATCGTAAAGTCACTGTCTCTCGAGAAAGACCCAACTGACGACCGTCCGGACGAACCGCAGCACGCAACGCAGCCCATACAACATACGAATGCCCCATGATCCAGACGAGCATCGGATCAGGCCCTGCAACACAGAAAGAAAGGCAACAAACAATTAACTTAACACAGCTTCTAACTCACAATAGGTTTGGGCGAACATACGACTGGAATCTTGAAGATTCCCACCTCCCAATTCTCCGAACCACATCCTCACCAAGGCCCCACCTAGCGGCCTCAGTCGCTGCCCCAATCCTGAAGGAGTGACCACTATATTGTGTTGCAGGTAAGCCCGCTGCCGCCAAACATTTCCTAAAAACAGAAATAAACTGAAAACGGGACAAGAAAGACCCATTTTCGTGCACCAAGAATGGCTCGTCTAACACCCCGCCCTTTGCCATGTACTTCTTCACGGATGCCACTGGGCACACCGGGGATCCTTCAACATTGAACAACACCACTTTGCACCCTTTCCCATACACGTCCGTTTTGGAAGCCTTAATAAACACTACCACCTTATTCCCTTCGACATCCACGTTTTCTCTTAACAAAATACCTTTTTTACTAACGGACGGGCTAACCAACTCACCTAACCGAAATGCCCCAAAGAAAGCCAAAGAAAAGGCTGCACAGAACAGAACCACTTCCCATTCGGAAAAACACACCTCTTGCAACTTCCGCTCAATGGCTGAGAGCACCTCATAAGATACGGGTCGGCGACCGTCCGAAGCCTTCCAGCCTTTCTTCCAACCCCGAACAACTTGCCGAACCAAGAAGGATTTCGTTATATCCTTACCCCCCCTCCATTTAAGGTTGAAGGCTAGCCCCGCCAGAAACTTATTCAAACGTGTCACAGACCAACCTGCCTCCCAATGATGACCTAAGAACAACAACAAACCATACTCCTCCTCCATATCCTGGTCCATACTTGACATCCAGGATTCCCACAAGCTCCAAGCCTGATTATAATGAGACCAAGATGAATCCGCGAGCGATTTGGTAAATAACTCTGTTACGGCCCTCGCGGCAGGTTCCACAACTCCACTGGACAATCCCGGCCCGCGCTCTCCGCCTGTGGTGCCAAATCCCGGAAAAGCTGCCACTGAAATTGAGAAAGAGCAACAACTATTGGATCAGGCGCTGACAAGCTAACTTCAGATACAATCCAGAAGTTAAACTTAAGACCCAGGAAAACCAAGTGCTGCAAGACCTTCACTACTGCAGGCGTAGCCGCTGACAACGAGTTTACCGCCGTCACCGTTCCAACATGCTCACAATGAAAAGAAATCTTCAAATTCCTCAATTTGTCACCCCACAGGGCCAACGCAACTACCCTGGGGAACAAATGCAACAGTAGCCGGTTGTTTGTTAACCCCTCCTCCTTCCATTCTTCCGGCCAAGCCGCTGCTGACCAGCTACCATGAAAGAAAAGACCAAAGCCACTCATTTCAACGACATGCACCAAAATGCCCAAGGAGGTAGCATCTGCCACCGGCTGAATCCACAGAGATCTGTCATTGTACTCGTCCAGAAAATCCGCCCACATCTTCAAATCGTCCCGAAACTCTTTCTTTATCCTGATGAAATGCAAAGGGGACTTTACCCCTACTGTTGCCAAGGATAGGCGGCGGCAGAACGCTCGACCCATCGGCATGATCCTACATGCAAAGTTCAGTTTCCCTAACAACGATTGCAAACTGTGCAAATTTATCTTCTTCAAACCAATCGTATTAACCACATCTTGGCGCAACGCGGTAACCTTGTCTGCAGGTAGCCTACATTCCATTGCTACCGTGTCGATTTCAATGCCTAGGAAGCTCAACACTGTCACCGGACCAACTGTTTTATCCTCCGCCAAAGGCACCCCGAAGTTTTTTGTCACACTCTCCATTGTATGCAACAAAATCGAACAATCTGCTGATTCCGCTGGCCCTATAAACAGAAAGTCATCCAGATAGTGCGAACATGAGCGTATCCCAGACACATCTTTCACCACCCATTCTAGGAACGTGCTGAAGGCCTCAAAGTAAGCACATGAAATCGAGCAACCCATGGGAAGACAACGATCAACAAAGAAGCCGCCATCCCAAAAACAACCCAATAAATGCAAACTGTCAGGATGAACTGGCAACAAACGAAAGGCCGCTTCGATGTCGGTCTTAGCCAGCTTAGCCCCCTTTCCACATGCTCTAACCCACTCCATCGCTGAATCGAATGATAAGTACGACACCGAACTCAACTCGGGATCAATACCATCATTAACCGAAGATCCCTTCGGAAATGACAGGTGATGGATTAACCTAAATTTATTAGGTTCTTTCTTAGGGACCACGCCAAGAGGTGACACCCTCAGATTTGCAATCGGAGGGGCGACAAACGGGCCTGCCATTCTTCCCAGAGCAACTTCCTTATTCAACTTCTCTGACACGACCTCCGGGAATTGTAACGCCGATTTCAAATTTTTTCTTTTTAAACTAACATCCTGCTCAACATAAGGGATTTTGAAACCCTCCTTAAAACCGTCGCGCAATAAAACTGCAGCTGACCTATAAGGGTATCTACTTAGAAAGGCCTCCATCACGACCCACTGCACCGGAGTCACCCCTTTTGTCAGCTGAATCTCCAACTTTTTGCCTGTTACCCCTGAAACATTTTGAAGCGCTATGCACCCCCCCGCAGGTTGAACACTCGTGCCTATATTTACACTTGCTCCCGAATCTGCATATGCCATCATTGAAGGCGAAACACAGTCCCTTCTGCAAAGCCGCCGAGTGTCCTGACTGCCCTGAACTCCCGGCGCCCCCGTGAAAAGGCTGGCTAGTCTGACCTAAACGGGACGGGACCATAACTCTCATCCACAACGCTATGTCCTTGTGATCCCACCTGATACTTGGCCTAAAAGCCTTACGCTGACGAAACTGTTCGTCATAGCGTAACCAACCCTGTCCCCCATAGGTCCTGTAAGCCTCCCCTATGGCATCTAAGTAACAAAATAATGCCGAGCAATTTTCCGGGGCCTTCTCCCCGATTACGCTAGCCATAATAGCGAAAGCTTGCAGCCAATTTGAAAATGATCTGGGAATCAGCCTATATCTCCGTTTCTCCTCATCTTCTTTTTTAGAGTCCTCCCTTCTAGGTCTATCCAAATTAAATCTCTCTAGGGGTAAAAGAGAAAATATTTCTATGTACTCCCCTTTCCAGATTTTTTCCCTAACCTCTTGTTTTAAATGTGCCCCTAACGGGCCCTCGAAGCAGACATAGACCTCCCCCCTAGCCGCATCGTCTAGTTGCGGTACATCCTCCTTTTCCTTATCCTGCAAAGCTCCCTCACCTGGTGCATCAATTCCTGACCCAGGCCCTGGTGCTGTTCCGTCCTTCTCCCTTGATGAGCTCCCCGTGTCTGCCGCAGGACCCGCACTGCTGGATGTACCCGTAACTTCAGACAACTGTCTAGACCCCTCAAACGACCCCGTATTTCCCAACCAAGCAGCTGACGGCAAAGACCCCCTAGCTCCCCTAAACCTCTAAGGATTAAACCCATACCCCCGCTAGCAACTCCCGAAGTAATGTCACTATTCCTAGCTTCAGGGGAAACTATGCCTGGCAAATTAAAGATAGGGAAAATGTTCTCACCTAGCTGCCTGGGTGCTGTGAGCCCAGCAGCCGAAGATCCAGCTCCCAGCCGAAGGTGTCCTGCATCCCGACCGGCTTGATCCGCGATGTTGCCCGCCGAACTCCTGGCGGCCGTATCCGTGTCCTGGCGACTCGGTGATGCCGTCGACTGCCCTGGTGCTGCGGAAAGGGAAAAGGCCGAGCCAGCATCCTGCCGCCCGATGGAAGATGTGCGGCTCCTTGCCACGGATACGTCCCCGGCACTGCGTACCGAAGCGACGGAATGTCGCCTGCCGGAATCCGGAAAATTTCCGCCACCACCAGCAGAGGACGCAGATCCAGGAAAGTTCCGGCCATCACCAGCAGAGGGCGCAGATCCAGGAAAATCCCGGCCAACACCAGCAGAGGGCGCAGCTGCAGGAAAATCCCGGCCAACACCAGCAGAGGGCACAGAACTTGCAATATCCAGGCCACCACCAGCAGAGGGCGCTGCTGCGTTGAAGACTCCAGAGCTGTGCACTGCAGAAGGCCGCACGCTGATGCCAGGGCCAGCCGACTGCCGCCCGCATAATCCTCGGCGCTGAGGGGCCACCGCACCTGACCCCCGTCTCCTCGGCTGTCGCTGCCTCCCACGCTGAGCGGCGCCAGCGGGCATGCTGACGGCCGCCGTACCGGCTCCTGCTCCTGCCGCCCCACGTCGCCCGGACACTGAAGGAGGGGAGGAAGGATCCACCCCCCGTTGTAGGCCCCGCCGCACTGGAGGATTCCTCCCGGCGCCGCGCTGTGAGGTGGAGGGAACAGCGCTGCTTACCGGAGGGTCCGCAGAGGGGCTCCTATTTCGGCGCCGGGCCCTGGGGATGATATCCGGGCTTAGGCGCGCCGGAGGCCTAGTCCTCCGCGGCCGGTACCCATCCTGCGGTGCCTGCGATGGTGCTCCCGATGTCCCCTGGAGAAGGCTGTTAACGGATGCATTCAGCCAATCTGTCCCCTGGGAGCTGGCTGCCGTCCGGAGACGCTGGAGGATCGCTTCAACGTCCATTCTGGTAAGTGTGACAGAGATTCCTCACTTGTCACGCAGGCACCTAAAATGGATGCCTGCGTGAGGAGCGTGCCCCTTTTTATGTGCCCCCTCCCCACAGTCCCCTAGTTCCACCCCTTATTTTCAAAAAATGCCCCTAAAGCCACCCCTCAAGTTCCCAGTTAACCCCTTACCACCGTATCCCTTCTAACTGCTCCAGCTCCCCAGGTCCCACGTAACCCCGTCATGGCGGCCTCCCTTTACGTGCCGTGGGCCCCCAGTACGGCCTTTCTGGGTTTTGATGTGGTGGTCCCTTAATTTTTGCCAGTGCTGTATTAATACATATATTCCATTGTGTTTTTCTGTTTCTCTCTTACATGGGGCTGATGCTGTTTTCAGTCCAGTACAAGGCATTACTAGTTCTACAAGCAATATAGATTCTGGGGGGCCATGACGTTCTTTAGGAAGATCTTATATATAACGGTGGATGCGTCCTTCAGTTCGAAGACAGGATGGGCTTACAGTGTGGCGCTCGATGTCTGAACGATTATGCTCAGTCTGATGGTGAACCATTCTGTTGCCGTAGGGGGGCTTCTTTCCAGGGGACTGCAAGGAGATGGACCAAGTCTTCTAGGAGTCCAGAAAAAATGAAAAATGTGCAAAAACGACTCTTTTGGATGAGCACACTTTTTTTCTGATGTGGGCTATGATTTGAACTTACAACAGAACATTGAATGCAGCAATGGGATGATGACTTATGTAAATAGCCAAACTATTATTAACCTCTTCATGACCTTTTTCCGTTTTTGCGTTCTCGTTTTTCACTCCCCTCCTTCCCAGAGCCATAACTTTTTTTATTTTTCCGTCAATATGGCCATGTGAGGGCTTGTTTTTTGCGGGACAAGTTGCACTTTTGAACGACATCATTGGTTTTAGCATGTCGTGTACTAGAAAACGGGAAAAAAATTCCAAGTGTGGTGAAATTGCAAAATAAGTGCAATCCCACACTTGTTTTTTGTTTGGCTTTCTTGCTAGGTTCACTAAATGCTAAAACTGACCTGCCATTGTGAATCTCCAGGTCATTACGAGTTTATAGAGACCAAACATGTCTAGGTTACGTTTTATCTAAGTGGTAATGAAAAAAATTGCGCAATTTTCCAATACCCGTAGCGTCTCCATTTTTCGTGATCTGGGGTCAGATGAGGGCTTATTTTTTTTCTGTGCTGAGCTGTCATTTTTAATGATACCATTTTGGTGCAGATACGTTCTTTTGATCGCCGGTTATTGCATTTTAATGCAATGTCGCGGCGAGTCGGCGACCAAAAAATGTAATTCTGGCATTAAAATTTTTTTCCTCGCTACACTGTCTAGCGATCAGGTTAATGCTTTTTTTTTATTGATCGATCGGGTGATTCTGAACGCGGCAATACCAAATATGTGTAGGTTTGATTTTTTTTATTGTTTTATTTCGAATGGGGCGAAAGGGGGGTGATTTAAACTTTTTTATTTTTTTCATATTTTTTTAAACTTTTTTTTTTTTACTTTTGCCATGCTTCAATAGCCTCCATGAGAGGCTAGAAGCTGGCACAACTCGATCGGCTCAGCTACATGGGAGCGATCATCAGATCGCTCCTATGTAGCTGAATTCCTACATTGCTATGAGCGCCGACCACAGGGTGGCGCTCAGCAATCCGGCATCAGCAACCATAGAGGTCTCAAGGACATCTATGGTTACTATGCAAACGGTTCCCTGAAAATTGCCCACAGGAAAATTGCCCACACGGAAAATTGCCCACACGGAAAATTGCCCACAGGGAAAATTGCCCACCGGGAAAATTCCCCACACGGAAAATTGCCCACATGGAAAATTGCCAATTGCAGCATCACAAAGTTTCAGATCTATGATATTTGAGGTGAAAGGTGAGGATGTTCACATGATGTGTGATCAACTTGTGATTTACAGCTGACCTAGTGCAAAACTGCAAACATGCTGAAGATCTGTGGTTTGTAGCAGTCTGTCATTATCAGCAATCAATAGATCTAGTCTGCTCTCATCTCTCACTGACTCTGCCTTACTCCTCCCAGCAGCCCAGAACAGCAGCACATGCAGAAACAGCAGCAGTATGATCCAGAGGAGCCATCACTGCTATCAGTAGCCACAAAAGAATCACTGTATTATCTGTGGAGTTACATGGGACTGCAGGTCAGATCTAATACATTATCATCTTAGTGGGTGCCCACCAAAAGCAGGGTGCTGCTGGCTGAGATAGATGGTCCTGGAAGCCCAGAAGGCACCGCAGAAAGGTGAGATTATGTCAAAGCAGCGGAAATGCCATAGCAGCTCCGCTCTCCCATTGACTTCAGTGACAGTGAATCTGGGGCCTGCACTTCCTTCTCTGTCTACTTATGGCTATCAAGAGTAAGAGTGAACAGACCCTACCTAGTTATGTATCATACACATATACTGCAGGTGCAGGCAGGCATAGGATGGAAGGAAATGCAGAGTGAATGTGAATAAGGGTCTCTAGGCCCAGACACACCGCGCTGAGAGTGGAATAAGGGTCTCTAGGCCCAGACACACCACAATGAGAGTGGAATAAGGGTCTCTAGGCCCAGACACACCGCGCTGAGAGTGGAATAAGGGTCTCTAGGCCCAGACACACCACAATGAGAGTGGAATTAGGGTCTCTAGGCCCAGGCACACCACAATGAGAGTGGAATAAGGGTCTCTAGGCCCAGGCACACCACAATGAGAGTGGAATAAGGGTCTCTAGGCACACACACAGCACAATGAGAGTGGAATAAGGGTCTTTAGGCACACACACACACCATAGTGAGAGTGGAATAAGGGTCTCTAGGCCCATACACACCACAATGAGAGTGGAATAAGGGTCTCTAGGCCCACACACACCACAGTGAGAGTGGAAAAAGGGTCTCTTGGCCCATGCACACCACAATGAGAGTGAAATAAGGGTCTTTAGGCCCAGACACAACACAATGAGAGTGGAATAAGGGTCTCTAGGCCCAGTCACACCACAATGAGAGTGGAGTAAGGGTCTCTAGGCACACACACAGCACAATGAGAGTGGAATAAGGGTCTTTAGGCACACACACACCATAGTGAGAGTGGAATAAGGGTCTCTAGGACCATACACACCACACTGAGAGTGGAATAAGGGTCTCTAGGCACACACCACACTGAGAGTGGAATAACGGTCTCTAGGCCCATACACACCACACTGAGACTGGAATAAGGGTCTCTAGGCACACACACACCACACTGAGAGTGGAATAAGGGTCTCTAGGCCCATACACACCACACTGAGAGTGGAATAAGGGTCTCTAGGCCCACACACACCACAATGAGAGTGGAATAAGGGTCTCTAGGCCCATACACACCACACTGAGAGTGGGGTAAGAGTCTCTAGGCCCAGACACACCACAGTGAGAGTGGAATAAGGGTCTCTAGGCTCATACACACCACAATGAGAGTGGAATAAGGGTCTCTAGGCCCACACACCACAATGAGAGTGGAATAAGGGTCTCTAGGCCCAGACACACTACAATGAGAGTAGAATTATTGTTAGCACAGTGGAATGACAACTCCTAAGAACAGAATCCGTACTCTGGGACTAGGGATGAGTGAACCGAACCTGTAGAACCTGGAGAAGTAAATTGGGCCCAGAGACCTTTGTTGAAATCCATTCTGCATTTTCTTTGCTGCCTGTGTTGTGCTGTATTGTATTTCAATGGACATCAAGGACAATCACCCGGCAGCTAATTATTTGCAGGTGTGCAATGATTGTTTAATAAAATTAAATTATTGTTGTTATTAGAACTCTTTAATAAACTGTTCTTAATAAACTTGTCAGTAGTTTTTTATGTGGGCAATTTTCACCGACATTCTTCTGTGCTGCAGAGCTTCTCACCTATAATTCTATACTATTCTCTGTTCTGCAGAGAATCTCATGTATACCTGCATACTATCCCCCTGTCCTGCAGAGCATTTAACCTATAGATCTTTGCTATTCTCTATCCTGCAGAGCAGCTCACCTATAATTATATATTATTATTCTGCCCTGCAGAGCATCTCATGTATACCTGCATATACTATCCCCCTGTCCTGCAGAGCATTTAACCTATAGATCTTTGCTATTTTCTATCCTGTAGAGCAGCTCACCTATAATTATAGATTATTATTCTGCCCTGCAGAGCATCTCATGTATACCTGCATATACTATCCCCCTGTCCTGCAGAGCATTTAACCTATATCTCTTTGCTATTCTCTGTCCTGCAGAGCATCTCACCTATAATTATATATTATTATTCTGCACCGCAGAGCATCTCATGTATAAATGCATATACTATCCCCCTGTCCTACAGAGCATTTAACCTATAATTCAGCCTGTGGGCAATTTTCTGTGGGCATTCTTCACTTTGCACCTCAAATATCATGGATCTGAAACTTTGTGATGCTGCAATGGGCAATTTTCCGTGTGGGCAATTTTCCGTGTGGGCAATTTTCCGTGTGGGGCAATTTTCCGTGGGGGCAATTTTCCATGTGGGCAATTTTCCGTGTGGGCAGTTTTCCTGTGGGCATATAATGACTTACAGTCTTCTCTACTGATTTGCATGTCTCATACTGGTAATGTCCTCTTTTGCTTTAAAATAAGCTCTGGAGGCAGATTCTCAGGGAGAGCTATGTCTGGCCCATAGATCTTAATTTACATATTAAAAAAAACATGGATTTCTCTGGAATAAGACATCATATCGCAGATATCAATGTATCATTTTATTTATAGCTTCCTATGACATACATGCCCATGTAGACGGCTCAGGAGGATTGATCCTACTGACAGATTCCATTTAAGGACCCATACAGATTGACTTCATTTATTTTTAGTAAATTAGTATGAAAATTTCATGCATATTGTATGGAGCCATACAGCCCCATGTGTTGCAGAAAAGGGTACAGGCATTACTTTTACATCTTGCCTCCAATGGAAACATGTCACAAGTTTTTTTTTATTAGATTGGTGCATATATGTGCAAAAAAAAATGCATTGGATTGGAGATCTAATAAGATTGAGGGAAAAGTAGGGCCCTGTGCTCCTCTGCACCTGTTCTAAGCCACTACCTACAAACTAGCTTATTCCCAATATAGAAGTTAATAGTTCCCATCCCTCCAGTAGGTCACAAAGAATAGCTTAAAAACCAGCAAGTAATGTATAATCTCACCAGTTATCCATCCCATTACTTGACCTTGTGTTCAGTTGTTCACATTATCCCACACATTTCTTCTTTCCTGATAGTGAGCACTCAGATTCCCATGACCTTTAGGCTAAAACGTAAAAAGGTCATAAGATGTCTCTTAGAAAATGTATTTATCATTAGGCATGTGTGAAAATCTGCAGCACGTCTTGGGTGGTTGTTTTATTTTTTTGTTTGCTTGTTTTAAAATCAATAGAAGAGTTTTATTTGATTTATTTTGTATATATTTTTGTTAATCGTTTAAGGACTGTTCAGAGCAGAGTTAGTGTAGACAGTCCAGGTCTTGTCCCGTGCCCCGCGTTATGCATAAGAGCAGCCTTGGTGTGGAATGAACCTCCAGCATTATGATCATTCATGTTGGACTTCTGGGGACAGAAGACAGAAACTATTTTCTTCTTTACCTTTACAGACTTGTTTCCACTTTTCTCAGTTACCATTTCCCACTACTAATTTTTTTTCTCCAAGTCAGTCTATCAGGATATTCACAGTATTCTGCATTGTTTGTAAGCTAAAACCAGGAGTGGACGCTACCCAGGGAAAAACTAAAGAGTTGCATGTTAAAGGCGTTGTTACTCGCACAACCCCTTCCAAATCTGATTGATTGCACCCGTTAAAATAAAAACACTTATACTCACCTCTGGTGCCATCGCTGTTCCAGTGGTATCGGCACTCACGTTCCTGACGCTCAGGTGAGGTGGTTATGTTACGTGAGCCCTTCTCCCAAACAGCGCTGACTTTGGACGTGTCGTTTCTCATTATTAGACATAACTAGAATGGGTTGTCCACTACCAGGACAACTCCTTCTTGATCAAAATGTTTGGCCTCCATAAAATAATAAAGCTTATACTCACCTTCCGTGCCAGTGCCGTTCCTGCAGTATTGGCAATTGCGGTCCCCGGGGCTCCCATGCGGTTGTTGTGATGCGAACAATCACTGCTAGCGTCACTGTCTCCGTGTTCCGACAATTCGAACATGAAGAAGAAGTCCGGGCTGCAGCTGATCTCGGACTTCATCTTCCTGATCAATTCGACAGGAGGCCGGGAAAGTGACACCAGCGCTAATTGGGCATCGGGGTCACATGTCACAACAACCACAAGGGAGCTCTGGTACCATGAGTGCCGACACCACGGGAATGGCACTGGCACGGGAGGTGAGTATAAGCTTTATTATTTAATGAGAGCCAAGCGATGGGTATGACAAGAAGTTGTCCAAGTAGTGGACAACTTCTTTAATTTATAGACATCTATGGTTCGATTTTTTTGACTGTGTGGATTGGATGGGTTGATACCGACATCTGGTGAGAATTTCAATACTTACATAGGTTGAAAAAAGACTTAGATCCATCAAGTTCAAGCACCTTAGGAAGTATGTTTACTTAGAAAGTTGGTGATGTGTTCCATACTTATTTCACTAATATATATATATATATATATATATATATATATATATATATATATATTTATATAGCGATTTATGTACATTTTTTCTCAATTCCACAGGACAAGAAATATGTTTTTTTGCTTAAACGTTTGCATACATGAGTAATGAAAATAGCAGTAAGGAGCAAACCAATTATAACGTTATGGCCTCCTTTAAATTGTTTCCTCCTCTCTTGCCTACAGTATTTCTTTACACTGCAAGTATTGATCCCATAACCTTGGAGTAAGGCTTCTTGCACCGATGAGATGATGGCATTAACTGATTTTTATGTGGCAGTAATTTACATTCATTAATACTTTACAGTAGCATCTGTACCATGGATCTCCAGCCATTGGAAATAATAGGCATTCTGGAGAGGATTTAGTGGTGGCCGCCAGCCGAGGAATGCCCTTATCTTGGCGGGAATGTGCAGCATTTATCAACATAAAAAAAATGTTCTGTTCTATCTGGAGCTGAAATTAAGGGTCACAGACAATGATGAGTGGACACGTCACTGTGGTTCAGTCGTGTGACAGATGCCTATTTTTACATTTACCTGTTTATACAAGTAGTTTCATGACTTAGAGCTGGGATTTCAGAAATTGATGCAGGAACTCAGAAAACAATCTGGAACAGAAAAATAATACTGGAAACATTATGATAATAATATTTACGTTATTTTTACAGTATGATGTCAGAACCTGCAATCACCATCGATACATACTGTAGATACTATGTACCATATTTTTCGGACTATTAAGACGCATTTTTTTCCTCCAAAAATGTGGAGAAAAATGGGGGGGTGCATCTTATAGTCCAGATGTACTGGTTCTGGCTGGTGGGGGGAGGCAGCGGAGGAGCAGCGGGTCACAGAGGCAGGAGCGGGCTGCTGCGGCTAACTCCTGTGCCAGCTACTAAAGATAAATGAATAATCACTGCATCCTGGTATGATTGGCCCCCATCCTGGTATGCGTGGCCCCATCAGAAAGCATTAAAAAACCAAACCATTATGGATCGCCCCCGTAGTGCAGTGGGGTACTTGGTACCGGGCCCTTTGGTTCTCAAGGGGGATGTCACGGTGGCTGACCCGGTCCGTGGCCCTAGGGGCGTCCGTTGTAAATGGGGGGAAAGGTCTTTAAAGGGAAAATGTTTGTGACGCCACCTGTGGTATTCAGTCAGGGTGACCGACGCTGCTTAGGGGTTCGCTGGGGTGATGTTATGGCAACTAGATGGTATACCTTCCCACAGGTGAAGTATGTCCCCAGGGCTTCACAGTGTGAAGATGATGGATGGTGTGAGGCGCAGTGAAGAACGAGGACACAAGGTTGCAGTCTCTTTACCTTTTTACTTTTTACTGAAGGCTTCAGCATCCACAGTCCAGAGCACCAGATCACAGAGCAGGCAGAGTCCAGCCGGTCTGGAGGCAAGTCCAGAGTCCCCTTATCCAGGTGGAAATCAGTAGCCTTCATCTAGTGCCTTGGTGTTGTAGTACCTTATTGCTGAGCCTCTCAAAAGGTTCTCACAGCTGTTGTAGATGTTCTAGATGTTATGTCTCTCTCTGTCCCCCGGATGGATAGGACAAACCCGTATGACTGCTGGCCTGAGGCTCTTTACAGGGACTCTAGCATGTCCCAGCCCCCACAAGTTGCCACCGTGCCTCCTGGGTATAAGGCAGGCAGGTAACTTGGAATTAGCTGTCCTGCCGGTCTCTGGAGCCAGGCATAATGGACTGTTGCTCCCTCGGTGTTCCGGCTACCAGATCCTGCGCCTCAGAAGGAGGCAGCCTGTGTAGGGCAGAACTCCTTCTGGTTTCCTCTCCTTTTGCTATGACTTCGTTTCTCACCCTCTACAATACAGTTCTCTGTTTGTGTCTCTTTCTTAGGCAGGCAGGCGCAGCTCTGTGGCCTTCTGTTTAGGCCTCTGACAGGGACCCACTACCTGAGCGGAGCTCAGATAGCAGCTCACTGGGTGAAACCCAGCCAGCTTCTGCCTAACTTCCTATCCAGACCACCAGTTTTACCTATATGTGAAGAGTGCCCTAATAAATAGGAGCATAGCTCCCCCTGGTGGACTGGAGTATGAAGTGTGTTGTGTGTTGGTGTTACCTGGTAAAGAGATCTCCTTTATAGCCTTCAAACATAACATTACTCCCCCCTAGAAGAGAATGACATTACTGCAACGACCAGCACCCTGGGGCGCTGCAATTACACTTACCTTCCCTGCGTGCCCTAGCAGCATCTTGTTCCGATGCCAGCAGCTGATTTATGCTTGTAAGCAGGGCATGGCAGTGACTTCTTGCACTGCTTGGAAGCCGTGGGGCACGTGCTGGAATACTTACTGCTCTGCACGCCGGGACTGTGTGCGTGGAGAGCAGTGAGAATTTATTGCTCTTAAATAGAAATTATACTCACCTCGGCCAGGTGTTCACTTATCTAACCATGAAGCCACTTTCAGCTCCGACATGGCAACTGGACTGGAGCAGATGACTGAAGATCTGACAGGGACTGTGTAGCTGGAATGGTGAGGACTTGGACGATGCATGTATAATTTTTACAAACATTTTTTACCTCTATTGGTCATGTTCTGGGGTCTGGACCTCAAAGCATAATACAGCGCATTGAATTTGCAACTGATAAATTTTTTGTAAATCGAATTTCATGGCCAAATTCCTATGTACCTGCCGAATAAAATGTCAGCACTAATACCCACACAAACGAGAAGTTGTGCCAAATATGTTTGTGCTATATAAAAGAGGAAAAAGAAAGGGGTGGTCTCATCTTGGAAATGCAAGCAACTTTCTAATATACCTCTTATTAAAAAGTAATCTCCATTCTCTAGAATATTGTTTACATCTTGTTGCCAGGTTACTGGCCACCTCTGCAGTCTATCAGTTATGGATGGTCTCCTAGGCAAGCACTGCAGCACAAACAAGCTCTTTGCTATAGAGTTTGCAAGTGCTGCTCTGAAGCTGGTCAGAAACATTCCTCCTATACTGCAGAGACAAAGCTGCTACTACTTGCAATACTGGAGAGTGTACAGTTTTGGCCAGTGGTGTGACAATTTGGCAGGTCCAAACTGTCAATCATTAAAGAGCGCATCACTCCCCCAGCACAGCAGGGAGGTAGGAGAGCGGTAAGCTCTTGAGAACCTAGCTTAACAAAGTCCTTCCTGTAAGTTTTTCTTCCAGTAAACCTGTGTATATGTGTATGTAGTGTACTGCGAGTGTATTAATATACTCACCTACCACTGCTCCTTTTGGTGTACAGCACCGTTCTGCTCCTCTTCTCAGTGATGCCACCGCTCTTCATACTTTCTGGGTCACACAATGCTCTATGTGTGAGTTAGAAGTCTATTTTACGATGTAAGTCTATGGAGCCTCATTCTAAACCTCGTTCTGACTGTCCATAGACTGACATTGTAAAAATCACTTTGGATCATGCAGGACGACTTGGAGAGTCTGTAGAGTGGTGACGTCACAGAGAAGAGGACCGGAGCAGTGCCGGATACCAGAGAAGATGGCAATGGGTGAGTATATTAACACACACTACACTGCATACACATAAAAAACACAAAAGCGCACAGAGAGGTCAAAAAATACTCTGCTGTAAAAAAGTCACAGTAAATAAGCAAGTGCTAGTCAAAAAATGAAAAAAATACAGGGTATTTAGTTAATACTTTTTTTGCAAAAAAAGTATGTTAAGCTGCTCCACCAATCGCCAAGGTATACCCATAATAGAGCAGTCCTGTCTAATGTATATAATCCCTATCTGATGTATTAAAAACCTGATCATCTGTATAGTACCTGTATGAACAGGGCTCAGAGAAAAAAAAAATATCCACGTTGAACATGCGAGATAGAACAGCTACAATGCAAATGACCCACAGAGGAGTGGTGAACTCCCCAGTCTTGTAGAAACAAGAGAACAATTATAAAACCAAAAACACATGGGCCACCTGCATAGCGAACAAGCCTGTAGTTTTCTGGAAGATTTCGATGACTTAAAAGAGCTGATGTCTGTCTCTATGTAGAAAATTACTCTACTGTTGGTTTTTTTTTTTGCTTATGTTTTAATCTTGAGTTTTGTTTGTTTAGTGGCAACATGCGCTTAAACTTTGCATGCACACCAACAGATATTCCAGTTCATCTCTTTAGGTTTTCAGCTTCTTTGCACATAGTGCAATTAAAGGTTTAGCCTTTTCTTTGAGCTGGACATTACATTCATGTTGTTCCCCCTATGTCTGCTTGTCTGCTAGGCAGATTCAGTCCTTCTCAGCCCTTATCCACATGCATGTAACTTGACAAATGGTAAGGTTTTAATATTAGAGGATAGGACCATCCCGATTAGGGTCACCGTGACGTGGTAGGATGGCTATTGTTAACTAAGCACCCTATATTATTTTCATGCACTTTCAGATTTTGGTGACTTAAAAAAAGCTGACGCACGTATATCTAATGTAGAAAATGACTTTTTTCTACATCAATATTATCACATCCTTTTAATCCTTGTAGGAGACCTTCCAAATCACATAATGCACATTGCTTGAGAGTTCAAGGTGAAATTAGTGCTGGATGGTGGCCAGGATCAACTAAATAAGTCACCGAAGTGCTTCAGGATGCCCGGGAGACCTGATTTCTGTATCTCTGCTCGGGCTTTGAGATTTTTAGCTATGACAATATCAAGCCAGGATCCATCAACTGAAAAGTTCTCTAAAGTTCCATGAATGTTCTAAATAACTACCCTCAGTCGCCTCAAGTAATGTTCTCATTTTGTCTTCTACAGATTTTCCACATGACCTATGACCTTGCCAGTGCCGTGGTGAGAATCTTTAACCTCATCGGTATGATGCTGCTTCTCTGCCACTGGGATGGCTGCCTGCAGTTTCTGGTTCCTCTTCTTCAGGAATTTCCAAGTGATTGCTGGGTATCATTAAACAATATGGTTGTAAGTATTATTACTTTTCTAACTTGTACAATTGATAAATATTCAAATTATTTTTTATGACCTTGAGCACTATTTTCCTTTTGTTTGGTTGTTTTTCATTAATCTAAATATGTTGACATTTCTGGAATAATTAGTTTCTTAGCATACGTTTGTTCGTCAATGATCACAGTTTGATTTTTTGCAATGTTTTTTTTTTTTTGCTGCATATATTTATGCAAATTAAAAGCTGCTTTTTATAACACCAGCAAAAGCCATGAGATTTCAGGAAATCTCATGCACCCGCTTATTGCTTTTCCTGATTGAATTGGAAAACTGCTACATTTTTTAAAATCTGCAGTATGTCAATTCTTTCTGCGTTTTTGCATAGTTTTTACTCATAGAAGGCAATGAGAAAATGAAAAATCGCTGCAAAAAAATGAAATTTTGTTTAGTTTATTAAACATGTACTGTAGCAAAAACACACATGTAATCCTCACCCAAAATATTCTACAAAGAAAGCGTAAAAAAGTGAAAATAGACGCTAACGTTTTTACTGCCAAGAGAGCAGGTTTTGGGTGCAGAAAAAAATGCGTAAAAAAGCTACATGTGAACATAGCCTTTTAGTGATCTCAGCTCTGTTCTTTTTCATACAGAGCTCCAACCCCCTTGCATATCCACAGATTTAAAGGGAACTTGTCATGTCCAGAAACTCTTTTGCTAGTATATCATCAGGATGTGACATGTTCCCTAAAATGTTATAGCTGTCTGCAGCCACCACTAGATGGAGCACAGGAGCTGGCTGCATACTGACATACATTGAAGTCAGTAATAAGACAGTATGACGTAAGCTCGAGAGCTCCTTCTAGGGGTGTCTGTAGACAGAACAGATTGAGATCTAAAATATTAATATCATTGGGGAGATGTACTAATACCGCTTAATTTGTGGACTGTGTAATCTTAGACTAGACAAATTTACAGGATTATTCTCAAATTGTCTCTTGAGCGATGCCATCTCCTTACAGTCTCCTGCCTTCCTTTTTCTTCTTTCCTCATTGATTGACAGTTCTGCACAGTAGCAGCTCAATACAACACATTCTGCTGTAACACATTCAGCTATCAGCAGTTGATTCTGCAGTGTACACTGCTTTCACTATATTTACATAGATAACAGGGCATTTGAAGAAGAGCACAGCCCTGGACAGGATTTATAACAGCAGCTTGTCAGGAGCTGAGAATTAGGCGGAGAAAGCTGACAGCTAATTGTTGTATAGAAATCAATAGGCTGGTGAGAAGTGACTTGGACATTAGGAGATATTTTGTCTCCTGGAATGTAACTTCTGCGTACTCTTTACCAGGTTCTAGACAGATACTAGTGGCCGAGCTCCATGGAAACCAGCTGTACACTATGAAAAATAAAAGTTCTAACAGAAGGAGAATGACAGGGCAATTGTAAACTTGCTTATTTTCATGCTGTGTAGCTAATTAAAAGCAATCTAATACCTTGAGAATACTCCTTCTAAAGTCAACATGGTGGCTTATCTTTGATGATAGGTTTTGCTACAGGTTTAGATACCTTTGTCTAAAGGCCCCTTCACATTAAGCGACGCTGCAGCGATACCGACAACGATCCGGATCGCTGCAGCGTCGCTGTTTGGTCGCTGGAGAGCTGTCACACAGACCGCTCTCCAGCGACCAACGATGCCGGTAACCAGGGTAAACATCGGGTAACTAAGCGCAGGGCCGCGCTTAGTAACCCGATGTTTACCCTGGTTACCATGCTAAAAGTAAAAAAAAACAAACACTAGATACTTACCTACCGCTGTCTGTCCTCCAGCGCTGCGCTCTGCTTCTCTGCTCTCCTCCTGTACTGGCTGTGAGCCGGAAAGCAGAGCGGTGACGTCACCGCTCTGCTTTCCGGCTCACAGACAGTACAGGAGGAGTGCAGAGCACAGCGCTGGAGGACAGACAGCGGTAGGTAAGTATCTAGTGTTTGTTTTTTTTTACTTTTAGCATGGTAACCAGGGTAAACATCGGGTTACTAAGCGCGGCCCTGCGCTTAGTTACCCGATGTTTACCCTGGTTACCAGTGAAGACATCGCTGGATCGGTGTCACACACGCCGATCCAGCGATGTCTGCAGGGAGTCCAGCGACGAAATAAAGTTCTGGACTTTATTCAGCGACCAACGATCTCCCAGCAGGGGCCTGATCGTTGGTCGCTGTCACACATAACGATTTCATTAACGATATCGTTGCTACGTCACAAATAGCAACGATATCGTTAACAATATCGTTATGTGTGAAGGTACCTTAAGGGTATGTGCACACGGCAGGATTTCTTGCAGAAATTTTCCTGACAAAAACTGGACATTTCTGCCAGAAATCCGCATGCGTTTTTACCGCGATTTTACAGCGATTTTGACGCATTTTTGACGCGTTTTTGGTGCGCTTTTTCCCAAATGCATGCGGGAAAAACGCAGAAAATCCGCAAAAATAATGAACATGCTCATTTTTTTAACCGCGTTGCGTTTTTTTCACGGAAAAAATGCATCCATGTGCACAAAACATGCAGAATGCATTCTAAATGATAGAATGCATAATGTATGCGTTTTTAATGAGTTTTTATAGCGTTTTTAGCGTGAAAAAACGCAAAAAAAGCGCAAAAAAACCTGTACGTGTGCACATAGCCTAAAATTACTTCACGTATTGGTTAACTTACTGTACTTTGTGCCAAAGCTGTCATGGTAAACCTGCACCCCTTTACCAGGAGGACAAGCTTGCTTCACTCTAAGCCATGTCCCACGTATAAAACACTTGAAGTACTTCTCATTCCCCAACATTATAATAAAAAAGTATACACACCTCCGGTGCCATTCCATCAGTGTTGGTACTCGTATTCCCGGGGCTCACATGAGGTTGTCATGTGAGCCCTGCTTCCAGTCACTACTGGCATCACTGTCCCCGCCTTCAGACGTATACGTAATCAAGAGGAAGTGAGAGTTATCGCTGGCCACTCACTTCCTGTTAATTATTTAATCATCTACCATGTGAAAGCCGGGACAGTGACACCAGCGCTGATTGGAGGCAGGACTCATGTGTCATAACAACCTCATGTGAGACTCGGGAACGTGAGTGCCGACAGCGCTGGAGGGGAGTATAAGCTTTTTTATTTTATTGGAGCCAAACATGGGAAGGCAACGGGTTTGTCTAAGTAGTGGCCAACTCCTTTAAGGTGGATGTCTCCACCACTTTGCAGTCAGGAGAGACTTCATACTGTAATAAATTACTTTTAACTGCAGTCGGGGCAATTGCAGACCAATTTTATACATATCAAATCGAATTTTCCTTCCGAATAAAATAATCTGCCTGAAACAAATGTCATGAGATTTTCCCACCTCATGTTGCCCATTCAATGCTGTACCAATGCCTAATTAATAATACTGCTTGAAGAGCCCTACATACTGCAGATGAGAACAGGAGATAGAGACGGTTACGGCGTGGAGATGTGACATCAGTTATGTCTGCTGTCACTGTACGATCTACCTTACTATTAGAGCTGACATTGAATCAGAATGTTTTTCTAAGGGTCTCATCCGTAGAGACTGCAAGGAAAGAGTACCTCGGGCAATTGCTCAATTCCACTACTCTAACCATCTCTCTACCTAAACCTCAAAAATTGCTTTTTAAGTGACAGTTACCTTTTTACCTCGAAAAATGGCTGATCTCAATATATCAAATGCATTTTAGAAAAGATGTGTAACAAGAAAAAGCCTTTCCCATGGGAACACGTCAGATGTGATATGACCAAGCAGCCGATATTTTGTGTTATTTTGGAAGCTGAGATCTATACATATAGTTTTAGATGCTGATCAGAGTCTCCGTCGCTGTAGGCGAGAATGCAGGTAGAACGCCATTAAATCTGATAAGACTCACTTTCTGAAAGTTTCCTTTCTGTCACGAAGACAAGTTTTCTTCACCGTCAGGCTGTTCAATAGCTGACTCTTGACAGTTAATTATGTGTTTTCTGTAGGATATGTCACCTCCATTTGTGACAATGAAGCATTTTTAAGATCTCCATGCATCTTCCTTCACAGTCCATTCTAACATCTTGCAGCCATAAGTTAGCTGTCAGTGTATCAGATATTCTGATAAAACATTGAGTGGATCACTTGAGGGGTAGGAATATTCCACTGTGTAATGAAAGGAAGACCGTCAGTACAAAATGACTGATCAAACCAAGCGCCGGTTCTTGATACACACTTGGTGTGGCCGAGCGGCTCAGTGCACCTTCTCACCTACTGGTCTTCTATTTATCTCTTTCCCTCTCTGTCTCTCTCCTGTAAAGCCAGAACTCTCAGTTAAGGAAAAAAAGGGCGGAACTAGATCCAAAACAAGGCGGTGGGATGGTGCTGAACCGTTTGGTCACACCAACGGTGCGCCAAGAGAACATACTTGGTTTCAACATTTTGTGCTGACAGACTCCATTGAGGACATTTAATGGGTGGCCAAGTAGGACTTTTTTTTTTAAGTGAGCAGTGAAGGTGTCTAATGGAAGAAAGCATGAGCTCATGATTGGGAATATCACTCAGCCATTGATTTTGCTTATTAAAGGTCATCTCCAAGTGGCTCAGATAAAGTACAGATCAGCCATTAAACTATTCCCGAATAACTGACTGCTGGTCGTGCAGGTTAATTGTAAATTTCTGGCTTTTAATCAAATGCAGAGACAAGAGATTTCTGTGTGACTAGATGTAGATAAAAAATAAACACATTTTGAGAGTCCCGAGAATATGTTACTACTGAACATACTGAACATGTGTTTGACTTTAAGACCAACATTACATTTCGAGAGCAATCTATATATATAATTGTCTAAGGGTTTTTCCGTCTGTCTGTTTGTCTGTCTTTCTGTCTTTCGGTCTGTCTGTCTGTCCTGGAAATCCCACGTCTCTGATTGGTCGAGGCCGCCAGGCCTCGACCAATCAGCGACGGGCACAGCATGGCGACGATGATGTCATAAAGGTTGCCTCGACCAATCAGCGACGGGCACAGTCTGCCACGAATTTGCCTCGACCAATCAGCGACGGGCACAGTATCGACGTAGATGTCATAATGGTTGCCATTGCGACGATGATGTCATAAAGGTTGCCTCGACCAATCAGCGATGGGCACAGTCTGCCGCGAATTCTGGAATCATCATTGTCCATATACTACGGGGACATGCATATTCTAGAATACCCGATGCGTTAGAATCGGGCCACAATCTAGTAACTTTATATCTTGTATTTTGAGGGATAGGTTAGTAACATAGTAACATAGTAACATAGTTAGTAAGGCCGAAAAAAGACATTTGTCCATCCAGTTCAGCCTATATTCCATCATAATAAATACCCAGATCTACGTCCTTCTACAGAACCTAATAATTGTATGATACAATATTGTTCTGCTCCAGGAAGACATCCAGGCCTCTCTTGAACCCCTCGACTGAGTTCGCCATCACCACCTCCTCAGGCAAGCAATTCCAGATTCTCACTGCCCTAACAGTAAAGAATCCTCTTCTATGTTGGTGGAAAAACCTTCTCTCCTCCAGACGCAAAGAATGCCCCCTTGTGCCCGTCACCTTCCTTGGTATAAACAGATCCTCAGCGAGATATTTGTATTGTCCCCTTATATACTTATACATGGTTATTAGATCGCCCCTCAGTCGTCTTTTTTCAAGACTAAATAATCCTAATTTCGCTAATCTATCTGGGTATTGTAGTTCTCCCATCCCCTTTATTAATTTTGTTGCCCTCCTTTGTACTCTCTCTAGTTCCATTATATCCTTCCTGAGCACCGGTGCCCAAAACTGGACACAGTACTCCATGTGCGGTCTAACTAGGGATTTGTACAGAGGCAGTATAATGCTCTCATCATGTGTATCCAGACTTCTTTTAATGCACCCCATGATCCTGTTTGCCTTGGCAGCTGCTGCCTGGCACTGGCTGCTCCAGGTAAGTTTATCATTAACTAGGATCCCCAAGTCCTTCTCCCTGTCAGATTTACCCAGTGGTTTCCCGTTCAGTGTGTAATGGTGATATTGATTCCCTCTTCCCATGTGTATAACCTTACATTTATCATTGTTAAACCTCATCTGCCACCTTTCAGCCCAAGTTTCCAACTTATCCAGATCCATCTGTAGCAGAATACTATCTTCTCTTGTATTAACTGCTTTACATAGTTTTGTATCATCTGCAAATATCGATATTTTACTGAGTAAACCTTCTACCAGATCATTAATGAATATGTTGAAGAGAACAGGTCCCAATACTGACCCCTGCGGTACCCCACTGGTCACAGCGACCCAGTTAGAGACTATACCATTTATAACCACCCTCTGCTTTCTATCACTAAGCCAGTTACTAACCCATTTACACACATTTTCCCCCAGACCAAGCATTCTCATTTTGTGTACCAACCTCTTGTGCGGCACGGTATCAAACGCTTTGGAAAAATCGAGATATACCACGTCCAATGACTCACCTTGGTCCAGTCTATAGCTTACCTCTTCATAAAAACTGATTAGATTGGTTTGACAGGAGCGATTTCTCATAAACCCATGCTGATATGGAGTTAAACAGTTATTCTCATTGAGATAATCCAGAATAACATCCCTCAGAAACCCTTCAAATATTTTACCAACAATAGAGGTTAGACTTACTGGCCTATAATTTCCAGGTTCACTTTTAGAGCCCTTTTTGAATATTGGCACCACATTTGCTATGCGCCAGTCCTGCGGAACAGACCCTGTCGCTATAGAGTCACTAAAAATAAGAAATAATGGTTTATCTATTACATTACTTAGTTCTCTTAGTACTCGTGGGTGTATGCCATCCGGACCCGGAGATTTATCTATTTTAATCTTATTTAGCCGGTTTCGCACCTCTTCTTGGGTTAGATTGGTGACCCTTAATATAGGGTTTTCATTGTTTCTTGGGATTTCACCTAGCATTTCATTTTCCACCGTGAATACCGTGGAGAAGAAGGTGTTTAATATGTTAGCTTTTTCCTCGTCATCTACAACCATTCTTTCCTCACTATTTTTTAAGGGGCCTACATTTTCAGTTTTTATTCTTTTACTATTGATATAGTTGAAAAACAGTTTGGGATTAGTTTTACTCTCCTTAGCAATGTGCTTCTCTGTTTCCTTTTTGGCAGCTTTAATTAGTTTTTAAGATAAAGTATTTTTCTCCCTATAGTTTTTTAGAGCTTCAATGGTGCCATCCTGCTTTAGTAGTGCAAATGCTTTCTTTTTACTGTTAATTGCCTGTCTTACTTCTTTGTTTAGCCACATTGGGTTTTTCCTATTTCTAGTCCTTTTATTCCCACAAGGTATAAACCGCTTACACTGCCTATTTAGGATGTTCTTAAACATTTCCCATTTATTATCTGTATTCTCATTTCTGAGGATATTGTCCCAGTCTACCAGATTAAGGGCATCTCTAAGCTGTTCAAACTTTGCCTTCCTAAAGTTCAATGTTTTTGTGACTCCCTGACAAGTCCCCCTAGTGAAAGACAGGTGAAACTGCACAATATTGTGGTCGCTATTTCCTAAATGCCCAACCACCTGCAGATTTGTTATTCTGTCAGGTCTATTAGATAGTATTAGGTCTAAAAGTGCTGCTCCTCTGGTTGGATTCTGCACCAATTGTGAAAGATAATTTTTCTTGGTTATTAGCAGAAACCTGTTGCCTTTATGGGTTTCACAGGTTTCTGTTTCCCAGTTAATATCCGGGTAGTTAAAGTCCCCCATAACCAGGACCTCATTATGGGTTGCAGCTTCATCTATCTGCTTTAGAAGTAGACTTTCCATGCTTTCTGTTATATTTGGGGGTTTGTAACAGACCCCAATGAGAATTTTGTTACCATTTTTCCCTCCATGAATTTCAACCCATATGGACTCGACATCCTCATTCCCTTCGCTAATATCCTCCCTTAAAGTGGATTTTAGACAAGACTTTACATAGAGACAAACCCCTCCTCCTCTCCGATTTTTACGATCCTTTCTAAACAGACTGTAACCCTGTAAGTTAACTGCCCAGTCATAGCTTTCATCTAACCATGTCTCGGTTATTCCCACTATGTCAAAGTTACCTGTAGATATTTCTGCTTCTAGTTCTTCCATCTTGTTTGTCAGGCTTCTGGCGTTTGCGAGCATGCAGTTTAGAGGATTTTGTTTTGTTCCAATCTCCTCACTGTGGATTGTTTTAGAAATGTTCTTACCTCCCTTCTGAGTATGTTTTCCTGGGTCGTCTTTGTTCGAGTCTAATGTTTTTCTTCCCGTCCCCTCTTCTTCTAGTTTAACGCCCTCCTGATGAGTGTAGCGAGTCTTCTGGCGAATGTGTGTTTCCCAGGTTTGTTGAGGTGTAGTCCGTCTCTGGCGAGGAGTCCATCATACCAGTAATTCACACCGTGGTCCAGGAATCCAAATCCTTGTTGTCTGCACCATCGTCTTAGCCAGTTGTTTGCATCAAGGATCCTGTTCCATCTCCTGGTGCCATGCCCGTCTACTGGAAGGATAGAAGAAAAAACTACCTGTGCATCCAGTTCCTTTACTTTCTTCCCCAACTCTTCAAAGTCCTTGCAGATTGTCGGTAGGTCCTTCCTTGCCGTGTCATTGGTGCCAACATGTATCAGAAGAAATGGGTGGACGTCCTTGGAGCTGAAGAGCTTTGGTATCCTATCGGTCACATCCTTGATCATCGCACCTGGAAGGCAGCATACTTCTCTTGCAGTTATGTCCGGTCTGCAGATGGCTGCTTCGGTGCCTCTCAGTAGTGAGTCTCCCACCACCACCACTCTTCGTTGCTTCTTGGCTGTACTTTTTGCTGTCACTTGTTGCTGTGTGCCCTTTTCTTTTTTGCTTGCTGGTATTGCTTCATTCTTAGGTGTGCCATCTTCATCCTCTACAAAGATTTGATATCGGTTCTTCAGTTGTGTGGTTGGTGATTTCTCCATGGTCTTCTTGCTTCTTTTGGTCACATGCTTCCACTCATCTGCTTTTGGAGGTTCTCTGACACTTTTTGCACCTTCTGTGACCAGTAGAGATGCTTCTGTTCTGTCTAGAAAGTCTTCATTCTCTTTGATGAGTTTCAAAGTTGCTATTCTTTCTTCCAGACCCCGCACCTTTTCTTCTAAAAGGGCCACTAGTCTACACTTCTGACAGGTGAAATTGGATTCTTCTTCTGGTCGATCTGTGAACATGTAGCACATGCTGCAGCTCACCATGTAGGTTGTCACATCTGCCATGTTGCTCCTAGATCTTGCTGACTTGCTGTGTGTTTTCCTTCTTGTGTAATCTACTCAGCCAAGCTCTCTTGCAATAATGTCCTACAGGCAAAAATTCGCGCGCGGTTTGGTGATGCTTTCGAAGCAGCTGGTCCCGGCTGTACCCAACGATCTTCTAGCTTAGGGAGACTTCGCTTCTCCCAGAAGGCACCTGGAATATGCAAATTAGCCTCCTGAAGCTTGAATCCCTGGTTTGGTGATGCTTTCGAAGCAGCTGGTCCCGGCTGTACCCAACGATCTTCTAGCTTAGGGAGACTTCGCTTCTCCCAGAAGGCACCTGGAATATGCAAATTAGCCTCCTGAAGCTTGAATCCCTGGTTTGGTGATGCTTTCGAAGCAGCTGGTCCCGGCTGTACCCAACGATCTTCTAGCTTAGGGAGACTTCGCTTCTCCCAGAAGGCACCTGGAATATGCAAATTAGCCTCCTGAAGCTTGAATCCCTGGTTGAAGATCTTTTTGGTATTATTTTATGATGCAAAAAAGATTAGGGTTTTCCAGCTCCTTAGGTTAAGTTCAGACTTTATTCAATTCATGTTAAAATATGTACTGCACCAGAATCATACCTGGATAAGGGAAAGCAGCGAAGCGTTTCGATCACAGCAGCGATCTTTGTCAAAGCTAGATCTCGCTAGTTCCCGCAACAATTTAAAATACACCTTAATCAATCAAATGATCACATCAAATCACGTGACACGTCAGGTCCTGCAAAAAACATGCAACATGTGCTTTGATTACAAAATCACAACAGGTGAACAAACTATGAAATCATTTCTGCAATGCATAATTCAGATCCATAGCTTAACAGACTAATAAAGAAAAAAAAAAGCTTTGAAATTAATAATGAAACGTGATCTCGTTACATCTGATGAGACCGTTGGAATTCTCCTGCCCAGATTGTAAATCCAGAAAGCCTCATGTGTGAGGAGATGCCGTCTGACATCTCCCCCACACAATGGTCTGGTAATTTGTTCAATACCGCATATTTGGAGAGATGCAATGTTTCGTGAATGGTGAGTAATAAAATGCTTCGCTACTGAAGATATATTACGATTTGTGTAAGTCATATATGAAATATCATATAAATGCTCTGATATGCAGATTTGAAGTTTACGTGAGGTCCATTCTACATATGCTTCATTAAATGCCATAAAATCAATTTTATATAATATTAGTTGAATTGCAATTGATTAATTGTTTTACATTATGTTTTTGTATTATTTTGAATTATTGAAATTTATATGTAAATCCTTATACTGTTTTTGGGACATAATTCCTTTCAATTTGTGGGCCACTAATATACCCAGGCAGCTGGTACTACAATGGGTACGCCAGTGGCCCCAAATTTTGCAAATATATTTTCAGTGTATTTTGAAACTGAAAAGATATTTAATTTGACCATTCCATTTGTATCACATATCAAATTATTTTTACGATTTAAATATGATATTTTTATAGACTGGGTGTCACGGGTTTACTGCAACAGAGAGGAGCCTACATTTCCACTGATTAGAAGCACTTCACCTTTGTATTAAACAGTGTAAATTTATTTTAGCAGTGCAGGGGTTAATCTACTCAGTTGAGAGCTCCTGGAAGCTTTCCTGCGTTAAGGCTCTCAGCTGTTCACTGTTAGCCAGTCCAATCTCCTATATAATCTGAGGCCCTGGCTAGTACTCATTGCCAGAGTTAGCTTATGCTACATGGCTGGAGGCTGTTGGTGGTTATTATTGGAGAAAGGCATTTGGTGAATTTATCTGTGACTGTTGCTAGGTTTTGAGTTCCCTTTCTTCTCCTACTTTAGTTAAACCCCTTAACGACCAGGGGTATTTTTGGTTTTGCATTTTCATTTTTTGCTCCCCTTTTTCCAGAGCCATAACTTTTTTACTTTTTGGTCAAAATGGCCATGTGAGAGCTTGTTTTTTGCAGGATGAGATGTATTTTTGAACGACATTGGTTTTACCATTTCATGTAATAGTAAGCTGGAAAAAAATTGTGGTGAAATTGCAAAAAAAGTGCACACTTGTTTTTTGTTTGCCTTTTTTACTAGGTTCACTAAATACTAAAACTGACCTGCCATTATGATTCTCCAGGCCATTACAAGTTCATAGATAACAAACATGTATAGGTTATTTTTTTGTCTACAGTGCCTTGCAAAAGTATTCGGCTCCCTGGAACTTTTCAACCTTCTCCCACATATCATGCTTCAAACATAAAGGTACCAAATGTAAATTTTTGGTGAAGAATCAACAACAAGTGGAGCACAATTGTGAAGTTGAACAAAATTTATTGGTTATTTTAAGTTTTTCTGGAAATTCAAAAACTGAAAAGTGGGGTGTGCAATATTATTTGGCTCCTTTACTTTCAGTGCAGCAAACTCACTCCAGAAGTTCATTGTGGATCTCTGAATGGTCCAATGTTGTCCTAAAGTGGGGCCCTAGGCAAAAGTTTAAAATGGGGCCCCAAATGCTACCAAATTGCACCATCACACAGAAACATTTCGGTTGTAGTTACATGTGCTGAGTTCAGGCCACTAAACGAGTGTGATCGACAATATTGAAGTCATTCGTCGCTTGTTTCCCGGCCTCTTTACACCGGCTGAGGAATAATGACGGGGACAGAATGGTCACTAGTAGATCAATCTGTTCCCATACAGTATCATCTTAGCAGCATATCAATATTCATTCCCTTTAATAGCGGGCACATGTGATCGCCTAGCAGCAGGAAATCTGCAGCTGCAGCTACTGTGACCCCTATTAAAGTGAAATGAATATTCACTGCTCTCCACACCTACAGTTCCTCCATCTATCGGCACTGGCTTCAGTGCAGAGTGGTGGGAGTGACTATGGGCGTGGGGAACAGTGACTATGAATTTCTCTTTAGCAGCGGGCACAGGCTTTAGCCACAGCAGCCGACTCCTGCCTCCTATCACCCACTGCTCCTTCTTCACTGGCATCGGGCGAGCCCCCCTGACTCACAGGCCCCTCAGCAGCTGCATGGTGTGCTGCTATTAGCGACATGCCACTGGCTGGGGGCAGGGGTGGACACTAATAGCTTGGGGCCCCTGTTCAAGAAATGTGCCTGGGCCCCCTTTCCTGCCCGGTACACTGCTTATCATGATGTCAATCTGGCAATGGCACCCTAGAGCCTTGGGCTCCGAGAAACAAGTCAGATTGCCCTCATTATTACTGCCCTGCAAGCAGGGGCGTACATAGCAATCACAGGGCCCCATAGCAAAAGTTCTATTTGGGCCCCCACACCTTTAAAAAAATATTTATATTTTTTCACTGAGATGGATATATATATATATATATATATATATATATATATATATATATATATATATATCTCTATATCTATGTACTGTGTATGTTTGTAATAAATATATATATCCGTTACACCGTACATACACAGATACAAATTCATATACCATATAGGCAAACACACACATACTGTACATACATTCACAACTACGCATACAGTACATATATCGTACATACATACAGATACGCATACATGTACTGTATATGCAAACACACACATATACCGTACAAACACACAGATACATATACATATACCGTCATACATACACGTACTATACATACACACACGCATATACCGTACATACACACATACCGTACATACATATATCGTACATACACATACATATATTGTGATACATACGCGTACTATACATACACACATGCATATATAGTACATTCACATACATACCGTACTGTACATACATATACCATACATAAATACAGATACACATACATATACCGTGATACATACACATACTATACTGTTGTAAATTCTGCTTTTGGGCTCCCTCCGGTGGTTGTAGATGGTAATGCAGTTGTCCCTTGGTTGCAGTCCTGGTCAGGTGTATCTGCTGATTGCAGTTCTGACTGGGGTATTTAGGTGTGCAGGATTCATTAGTCCTTGCCAGTTGTCCATGGTTGTTGGGAGGTGTTGGACCTCTGTCTGGTTCCTCCTGCCTTGCTGCCAAATCAGCAAAGATAAGTGTCTGGTTTTGTTTCTGTGGCACACAGGCTGTGTGTTTGATAATTCAGTGCTATTCATTTGTTTTTTTCTTGTCCAGCTTAGATTGTGTCAGTATTTTCTCATAGTAACATAGTAACATAGTAAGGCCGAAAAAAGACATTTGTCCATCTAGTTCAGCCTATATTCCATCATAATAAATCCCCAGATCTACGTCCTTCTACAGAACATAATAATTGTATGATACAATATTCTCAGTCTTGTTGGATTCTCAGGAGTTGCAGATATACGTTCCACGTCTTTAGTTAGATGGTGGAATTGTTTGTATTATCTGCTGTGGATATTTTTGGAAGGGTTTTAATACTGACCGCTTAGTATTCTGTCCTATCCTTTCCTATTTAGCTATTGTGGCCTCTTTTGCTAAATCCTGTTTTCTGCCTGCGTGTGTCTTTCCTCTCCTACTCACAGTCAATATTCGTGGGGGGCTGCCTATCCTTTGGGGTTCTGCTCTGAGACAAGGTAGAATTCCTATTTCCATCTATAGGGGTATTTAGTCCTCCAGCTGTGTCGAGGTGTCTAGGGTTTGTTAGGTACACCCCACGGCTACTTCTAGTTGCGATGTTAGTTCAGGATTTGCGGTCAGTACAGTTTCCACCTACTCCAGAGAAAGTTTCATGCGGCTCCAAGGTCACCGGATCATAACACTATACATGCACACACGCATATATAGCACATACACACACATACCGTACATACATATACCGTACATACACACAGATACACATACCGTATTTTCTGGCGTATAAGACGACTGGGCGTATAAGACGACCCCCAACTTTTCCATATAAAATATGGAATTTGGGATATGCCCACCATATAAGACGGGGGTCATCTTATACATCCACCTGACCGCTCATGTGACCGCGACGTCACTGAAGGTCCTCCACTCACCGCATTCTAAGGAACAGAGGGAGACGCTAGCAGCGCTGTGATCCAGGGCCCGTCCGAGGGTGAGTATATCCATGTTTTTTATTTTTATTCTTTATTTTTTACATGAATATGGATCCCAGGGCCTGAAGGAGAGTCTCCTCTCCTCCAGACCCTGGGAACCACACGCCAAAATGCAGGACCGCTCCCTGCACACGCCGTACCCGGCGTATAAGACGACCCCCGACTTTTGGGACAATTTTTAGGGGTCAAAAAGTCGTCTTATACGCCGGGAAATACGGTTTCTTTATATGCAAACACACACATATACCGTACATACACACAGATACACATACATATACCGTCATACATACACGTACTATACATACACACACGCATATACCGTACATACATGCATACCGTTCATACCGTACATATACCGTACATACACACAGATACACATATACATACTGTCATACATACACATACTGTACATACACACACATATACGTATATACATACACGCATAGTTATATACACAAAGTATACTTAAACCTTACACACTTATGCATACAGATATACTGTACATACATGCACATAAACATACATATATACATACAATTATATCGCACATACACAGATACACACATATACCAGACACACAGACACACGCATATACTGTACATGCATACATATAGTAACACACATACTGGACATACACAGATGCACATAGATACATAAACAAGCACATACACACACACATACTAATCTTGTATATCGGGTGATCAGAATGGCCCTGGAGGTCAGTTCAGTTGGAGAGGGCTGCAGAACCCACTGTGGGGGATGGAGCACAGAGCAGACAGCATTGACATCAACCCCCTAGTGCGGCCCATGTGTTGTCCCGTGCAGTGAGCTCCTCCCCCATCTCTTCTCTGTGAGGAGATGCTGCAGCCTGCCAAGAACAGAACAGTGTAAGGAGCAGAAGACACACTGTAAGTCCTGCTGTTCCTGACTGCTGTGCGGTGGGGCCTTTGACTATAGGTGAGTACTCACCAGTCACCATTGGGACGGGCCATGCTGGAGAACAGAGACAGCAGCCAATGAACGCTCTCCTCAGTCTGGTGACGAAAGTGTTCATTGGTCAGCGTCTCTCCCTGCATGACACGCCCCCCCCTTTTGAACCTCTGCACTCTGCGCTGTTCTCTCCCCAGCTGATGTTGGCATGATTACAGGAGGGAGTGAGAGGGGCCTGATGCTACATGATACTGGGCCTGCCTGCCGGAACCACCCTCCACCTCTCGGCCCCAGAGAAGTGGCGTTGGTGGTATATCAGCCCCTGGCTGGGGGCCCCTAGGGCAGTGGGGGTCCTAGGCAGCTGCCTTGTCTGCATGCCCCTAACGCTGGCCCTGATGAAGACCAAGAATCATCCCAAGGAGCACTGTGCAAGTGATCATATTGAAATGGAAGGAACGGCAAATCTACCAAGACCCGGCCGTCCCTCTAAACTTTTATCTCAAACAAGGAGAAGACAGATCAGAGATGCAGCCAAGAGGCCCATGATCACTCTGGATGAACTGCAGAGATCTACAGCTGAGGTGGGACAGTCTGTCCATAGGACAACAATCAGTCATACACTGCACAAGTCTGGCCATTATGGAAGAGTGGCAAAAAGAAAGCCTGTGTGTACTAAAGTCTCCGTATAATTGCACCTGCTCTGTGATAGTCTCAGGGTTCTGAACGTATACGGGTATATTTCTTTTTTAATTGTTTGATTTTGAATGGGGCGATAGAGGGGTGATTTGTACTTTTATATTTTTTTATTTTTTTATATTTTCAAAAAAATTTTTTTTTACTTTTTGCATGCTTCAATATTCTTTATGGGAGACTAGAAGTTGCAGTTGTCCGATCGCACACTGCTTCATAGAGCAAGGCTGCAGCCCTGCTTTATGTAGCAGATATGCTCACTTGCTATGAGCGCCGACCACCTGGCAGTGGTCATAGCGATCCAGCAATGACAACCACAGGGGTCTCCTGCTGAACCCGGGTTGTCGTGCCAACCCATCAGCGACCCGCAGTAATATGACACAGGCACCGATGGGAGGAAGTAATGACGTGCTTCCTGCGTTTGACAGCAGTATTTAACATGGTAACATCCACGAGTGAATCGCGATTAAACCCATGGCTGTTCCGGGCACATGTCAGCTGATCGGATCAGCTGCCATGTACCAGAAAAGGTGCAGGCTCATTGCCGGGGCCCGCACCAAATAGGGGGAGGCGTCCAACTTCCCAGTGTTTACCTCTGTTGTTTACATGAGTATATTTGCATGATTGGAATTTTCCTTTATCCTTGTTTATATTACCTTGTTAGTGTATTACAATACACTTCTATGCTCCCTCTTCCCTGGGTGAGGGAAGGGTAAAAACTGAGGACCAATTTCACTCTGTTACAAAGGTTTTGTCCCTCGGACAATTTTGAGTGTTTCTGATGGATTGTTCCATGCTAATTTCAGAAATTACTTCAGATTTTTCCTATCACGTAAGGTTTTTGAGAAATGAACCATTATAATATTCCGTTTTAATTCTAAAAACTCATATATGAACTTTTTCTGAAACAGTGTATTCTTAATTTTCCACTGAAATAACATAAATCACTGATCTACACATATTCAAGCACTTATTATGTGAATACCACAACTCCTGGGCAGGGGAGGAATCAAAAGACAATACTGACATTACAGCAGGGGATCACCGAGGATTTCTTTTGTCAAGTATTCACTGACTGTTTTTAACCCCTTTACCCCATGTCCTTGGCAGCAGCAGGGCACCAAACTTTGAACAACTCGTGGACAACATGCTCACAGCATATCATTTGATGAAATGCAATATGTTGCTAAAAATGCATTTTCTACATTCTCACTTGGACTTTTTTCCACCAATCTTGGTGCCGTTAGCGATGAACACGGTGAAAGATTTCACCAAGACATTGCGCTGATGGAGAAAAGGTACCAGGGAAAGTGGAGTACGTCAATGCTGGCTGACCATTGCTGGAATCTTTTTCGAGAAGCATCTGACACGGATTATAAATGAAAGTCATCTGCAAAACACTTTTGAACAATTGCTTTTGTTACTGACATCGATGCACATGTATGTAGTGTCTCGGACGTCATAATGTAGACTATAAACTGTTGTTTCTTAACCCCTTACTGTCAGCTGACGGATTAGTACATCAGCTGGCAGTATCCCCTGCTTTGATGAAGGCTCCGGCGGTGAGCCAACCTCAAAGCTTTTAACAGCTGACATGTGCCCGCAGTAGGTGCAAGCGGAATCATGATCCACCCGTGCCTATTAAGTAGTTAAATGCCGCTATCAAATTCTGACAGGAGGCATTTAAATGCACTTCCAGATGCCGATCCGGAAATACACTCAGCGACGACCCCTGTCACGTGATCAGGGGTCATCCCTGCATTGCCATCACAACCAGAGGTCTCCTCGAGACCTCTATGGTTGTTGATGGGAGATTGCTATGAGCGCCACCCTGTGGACGGTGCTCATAGCAAGCCTGTAATTCTGCTGCATAGAGGCGATATGACCATCACCTCTATGTAGTAGAGGCAATCACGCTATGGCAGCTTCTAGCCTCCTATAGAGACTATTGAAGCATGCCAAAAGTAAAAAAAAAAACGTTTAAAAATATTAAAAAACTAAAAAAAACATAAAATTTCAAATCACCCCCTTTTCTCCCCAATTAAAATAAAACAATAAAAATATAAAACATATACATATTTGGTATCGCCGTATTCAGAATTGCCCTATCTATCAAAAACAAAAAAAATAATTAACATGATTGCTAAACGGCATAGCTATAAAAAAAATTAAAATGCCAGAACAGGCGCATCTTCAAGATGTGCCTTTTCTAGGGTGGCTGGGGGCAGATGTTTTTAGCCAGGTGGGGGCCAATAACCATGGACCCTCTCCAGGCTATTAATATCTGCCCTCAGTCACTGGCTTTACCATTCGGGTGGAGAAAATTGCACAGGAGCCCACGCCAGTTTTATCTGTGATTTAACCCTTTAATTTAATAGCTAGAAACACTAAATTTGACAAAAAGTCACTTCTTACATTACTAAAGAGGAATATGTAATAAAATAAGGGATATGAGATGGTTTACCGTATGTAAACCATGTCTCATATCCTGTTGGGTTTGTGAAGGAGATAGGAAAAGCCAGCAATTGAGTTACCGGCTTTTCTGCTATCTAGCGCTGTATGAAATATTAATATATATATATATATATATATATATATATATATATATATATATATGTGTGTGTCTCACTGACAGAATAGGTATATATACATATATATATATATATATATATATATATATATATGTATATATCTACTCTAATCTAACCTGTCAGTGTGATTTTACTGTACACCGCGCTGAATTACCGGCTTTTCAAAGGACACCGGTGCATAAAAATCGGACAGAACTCGCATGGTGCGAGTGCTGTGCGATTTTTTTTTTTTTCTCGCACCCATTGACTTACATTGGCGAGTCTCGTCCGAGAATCGCAGCGACCGTGACTTCATCGCAGGTCCTATGCTCAATGCATTTTTAGGAACGGAGTATATCCATATTTTTTATTTTTATTCTTTATTTTTTACATGAATATGGATCCCAGGGCCTGAAGGAGAGTCTCCTCTCCTTCAGACCCTGGGAACCATCCAGGATCGCTCCCTGCACACGCCGTACCCGGCGTATAAGACGACCCCCGACTTTTGAGACGAATTTCAGGGGTTAAAAAGTCGTCTTATATGCCAGAAAATATGGTATTTGGTATTGCCACATTCAGAATCGCCCGATCTATCAATATATAAAAATTTTTAATCAGATCAGTAAATGGTGTAATGAGAGGTCAAAACGCCAGAATTACATTTTTTTGGTCGCCGCAACATTGTATCTACACCAAAATGGTATCCATAAAAACGACAGCTCAGCATGCAAAAAATAAGCCCTCACACGGCCCCAGATCTCGAAAAATGGAGACACTACAGGTCTCGGAAAATTATGCAATTTTTTTTTTTTTAAATAAATGTTGGATTTTTTTTTCACCACTTAAATAGAAAAGAACCTAGACATGTTTCATGTCCATTAACTCGTAATGACCTGGAGAATCCTAACGGCAGGTCAGTTTTAGCATTTGGTGAACAAGGTACAAAAACAATACAAAAGACAATTGTGGAATTGGACTTTTTGGGGGCATTTTCACCGCACTTGGAATTTTTTTCCCTGTTTTCCAGTACATTATATGGTAAAATCAATGCTGCAAAAAAAAAAAACAAGCCCTCTCATGGCCATATTGGCAGAAAAAGTTAAGGCTCCGGGAAGAAGGGGAGCCGAAAACAGAAACGCAAAAAGGGAGGATGAAGGGGTTAAAAATCCACCATTTTGGCCTTTTTATTTAGCGCGTACAACGTGCACATTTTTATTGTCTTTGCCAAGCGGGTGTTGCCGAACCTTCTTGTGGAGACCATTAAAATTACCATATTGGGCAGGCTAAGGCCGGAGTCACACTACAGCGAGATACGGCCGGGTCTCGCAGGTTAAAATCAAGCTCTGGCACCGGCACTCCGGAGCGGAGCGTGCGGCTCCATGTATTGCTGTGCGGCCGCACGCTGCGCTCCACAGTGCCGGTGTCAGAGCTTGGTTTTAACCTGCGAGACTCGGCCGTATCTCGCTGTAGTGTGATCCCGGCCTGACTATAAAGGCCCTTATCTTCAGAATCAAATGGTGAATTTTTAAGAAGAAAATAAATCAAAATACCCATGGAAGCAGCAGGAATAAAATATAACTGACCACTTTTGACATGGTGACAGGTCCTCTTACATTTTGTATTTTCTAGCTGATGCCTAATCAAGTAACTATATTAGATCATCCATTCTCACAAACTTTTTCTTTCACTAGCTAAAAGTGTTCATCATAAAATCCTGTTGATCCCATTTAATTGATAATCTGATAAGCAGAGAATTTACAAATCACGCTTTTAAAAAATCACATAGTCACAAGTTCTGTTCACTAAGTGTCTCCATTTTGCCCAAATGTCTTCTGTCAGCTGTCAAGTGTAATCTGTCTTTCTGACAAAACTGCATAGAGCCATAACTGACAAGCAGGCATTCCGTTTGGGGCCGGTTAAGCTATTGGAAAAGTAAAATGCTGGGTAATTGAGGGAAAGGAAGTTCCAGCACCTATAGTGCTGATAGAATGCCAATAAAGAGTTTTACCATTCTGCTGGGTACACTCCCAATGTTCTTCGACAGATTTTTGTGTGAAAGATCGTGTCCGTTTTAAATCATTTTAAATGGTCTTGTTGAGATTGGATAAAAATGGATTCATATGTCATAAACCAAAATAAAATTTTTTTTTACCCAATTGCTATTAACTTGCCCAGGTGAGTACAATCCAGGGATTGCTGACTCATTATCGAATGCTAGCAGAAGCGGGAAGAAGATGAAACTTCCAGCTGAGATGCGAATTCATTATAAATTGATTTTAAAATGTATAAATGAAAAATCCGGATGCTGTTCCCAGTTATAATATGTAGTTATATAGTAAGAGGCTCATTGTTTGTTTATAGCACACTGTATGATTATAGTCTTACAGTTATCCCACGGTGTGAGGTACACCATTAAAAAGACTGTACTAAAAGAATCTTACATGTATGGTGCCAACATAATCCTGAGTGCTGTATACAGATTACCAGTTCCTGATCTCATTGGGTCTTATAGCCTAATCCTTCTATCTCACGCGCACAAGTCGTAAATTTCATAGGAGGCCAAATAACCTATCAGTAATTTCTGTAGTGAGGGAGCAAATGCAGGAAATTTATAAGTTTCATATATTACTGCT
Organism: Ranitomeya imitator; assembly: GCF_032444005.1. Lineage (NCBI taxonomy): Eukaryota > Metazoa > Chordata > Amphibia > Anura > Dendrobatidae > Ranitomeya > Ranitomeya imitator. Next base: position 87,044,438 of record NC_091282.1, read on the forward strand.
TTAGAGGGGTTTTTTCCATGTGGTTCCTACATAAATGGAATTTTGACATGTTCCATGATAAACTGTAATAACATTGCTTCAAGGCTAGAATAACCTTGTAATAAACCGCACACAGAGGAGCTATTGCTCCTTAGTATGGAAGTCATGTTAAAGGGGTTGTCTCATAAAGTCTACATTGGTCAAATCCGAGGGATTCTTTATAGGGAGTCTGTCACCCCAAACTTACACATCAAACAAGTGTTTTAGGAGACGGAACAACAATACAAAAATTGTTATTTTTGCTTTTAAATTTGTCCCTTATTTGCCCAACCAAAAAATTAGCGTGGCTAAATTCCTCGATGTACTATTCCACCTACTTATTTAGATTGTGGCCAATCCTTCTATGCTCACTGACAATGCTGGCCTGCCCAGAGCCAGCACTGAACATAAATCCGCATTAAAGAAATTGTTCACTACTTGGACAACCCCTTCTCATTCCCCACGATTGGCCCCGTTAAATTAAAAAAAGATTACACTCAACTCCAGTGCCATGAACATGAAGAGGAAATGAGAGAGCAGCCGCAGCCCAGACTTCCTCTTCATAGTCCATTCGTATGAAGACGGCGACAGTGATGCTAACTCTTATTGAGCGCCGGGCTCACGTATCATAAGAAATCCCTCTCTCATCCCTTCTAACATTGCTCTCTTGCTCTTCTATCATTTCAGTGCAGAGTAAGCTAACAAATCACTGTCTCCTCCCTTCTGACATTGCTCTCTTGCTCTTCTATCACTTCAGTGCAGAGTAAGCTAGCAAATCACTCTCTCCTCCCTTCTGACATTTCTATTCTGCCTTCTATCACTTCAGTGCAGAGTGAGCTCACAAATCACTCTCTCCTGCTGACATTTCTCTTCTGCCTTCTGTCACTTCAGTGGAAAGTGAGCTCACACATCACTGTCTCCTCCCTTCTGACATTGCTCTTCTGCTCTTCTATCACTTCAGTGCAGAGTAAGCTCACAAATCACTCTCTCCTCCCTTCTGACATTTCTATTCTGCCTTCTATCACTTCAGTGCAGAGTAAGCTCACAAATCACTCTCTCCTCCTTCTGACATTTCTCTTCTGCCTTCTGTCACTTCAGTGGAAAGTGAGCTCACACATCACTGTCTCCTCCCTTCTAACATTGCTCTTCTGCTCTTCTATCACTTCAGTGCAGAGTAAGCTCACAAATCACTCTCTCCTCCCTTCTGACATTGCTCTTTTGCTCTTCTATCACTTCAGTGCAGAGTAAGCTCACAAATCACTCTCTCCTCCCTTCTGACATTTCTCTTCTGCCTTCTATCACTTCAGTGCAGATTAAGCTCACACATCACTCTCTCCTCCCTTCTGACATTGCTCTTCTGCTCTTCTATCACTTCAGTGCAGAGTAAGCTCACAAATCACCCTCTCCCCCTTCTGACATTTCTCTTCTGCCTTCTGTCACTTCAGTGGAGAGTGAGCTCACAAATCACCCTCTCCTCCCTTCTGACATTGCTCTTTCGCTCTTCTATCACTTCAGTGCAGAGTAAGCTCACAAATCACTCTCTCCTCCCTTCTGACATTTCTCTTCTGTTCTTCTATCACTTCAGTGCATAGTAAGCTCACAAATCACTCTCTCCTCCCTTCTGACATTTCTCTTCTGTTCTTCTATCACTTCAGTGCATAGTAAGCTCACAAATCACTCTCTCCCACTTCTGACATTTCTCTTCTGCCTTCTGTCACTTCAGTGGAGAGTGAGCTCACAATTCACTCTCTCCTCCCTTCTGACATTGCTCTTTTGCTCTTCTATCACTTCAGTGCAGAGTAAGCTCACAAATCACTCTCTCCTCCCTTCTGACATTTCTCTTCTGCTCTTCTATCACTTCAGTGCAGAGTAAGCTCACAAATCACTCTCTCCTCCGTTCTGACATTTCTCTTCTGCTCTTCTATCACTTCAGTGGAGAGTGAGCTCACAAATCACCCTCTCCTCCTTCTGACATTGCTCTTTTGCTCTTCTATCACTTCAGTGCAGATTAAGCTCACAAATCACTCTCTCCTCCCTTCTGACATTGCTCTTCTGCTCTTCTATCACTTCAGTGCATAGTAGGCTCATAAATCACTCTCTCCTCCTTTCTGACATTGCTCTCCTGCCTTCTGTCACTTCAGTGGAGAGTGAGCTCACAAATCACCCTCTCCTCCCTTCTGACATTGCTCTTTTGCTCTTCTATCACTTCAGTGGAGAATGAGCTCACAAATCACCCTCTCCTCCCTTCTGACATTGCTCTTTTGCTCTTCTATCACTTCAGTGCAGATTAAGCTCACAAATCACTCTCTCCTCCCTTCTGACATTGCACTTCTGCTCTTCTATCACTTCAGTGCAGAGTAAGCTCACAAATCACTCTCTCCTCCCTTCTGACATTTCTCTTCTGCCTTCTGTCACTTCAGTGGAGAATGAGCTCACAAATCACCCTCTCCTTCCTTCTGACATTGCTCTTTTGCTCTTCTATCACTTCAGTGCAGATTAAGCTCACAAATCACTCTCTCCTCCCTTCTGACATTGCTCTTCTGCTCTTCTATCACTTCACTGCATAGTAGGCTCATAAATCACTCTCTCCTCCCTTCTGACATTGCTCTCCTGCCTTCTGTCACTTCAGTGGAGAGTGAGCTCACACATCACCCTCTCCTCCCTTCTGACATTGCTCTTCTGCTCTTCTATCACTTCAGTGCAGAGTAGGCTCATAAATCACTCTCTCCCCCTTCTGACATTGCTCTTCTGCCTTCTGTCACTTCAGTGGAGAGTGAGCTCACAAATCACTGTCTCCTCCCTTCTGACATTTCTCTTCTGCCTTCTGTCACTTCAGTGCAGGGTGAGCTCACAAATCACTGTCTCCTCCCTTCTGACATTGCTCTTTTGCTCTTCTATCACTTCAGTGCAGGGTGAGCTCACAAATCACTCTCTCCTACCTTCTGACATTGCGACTATATACCTGAGTGATGTCAGGAGAGCCGAAAGAGTGATGTGATTTCTTGCTCATGCACAGGGCTAATGTGCACATGACTTAGGTTTATTTTCAGATAGTGCTAGCTCTGCGTCAAAGCTGTCACTACCCATGGAAATGGCAGTAATCTAAATTTAAAGGAATCTAACATTAAATGGATGCTGCAGGAAAGTTGTCTGTATTTTTACATAAGACCCCCAGATAATCAGCTGTGGTGGTGGAGTCAGACCCATGCCCATCAGCTGACCCATGTTAAATTGGTTACCTGTAGTTTGGCAACACTATTAAAGAGGACCTGTTACCAGGTCAAAAGTATTCAGTTTTTGCTTTTCTTTTCTTCCCACTGAGTATTTTGGCTTTTTTGTTGTTCTTTTTCAAATCCCCTATACAGTCCCGTACATCTGGGCCTTTTTATTAATTGCTACTTTATATGGTCTTTTCCAAGAAGAGCAGCAGGAATAAAATTAGCAAATACTGGCCATTTTAAACTAAAGGTCTTCTTTAAAGAGATCCCCACTGATCCCATAAAGAGGTGTCCAAAAGGCCTCATTTGAATAGAAGGGTCGTTAGCATGTGTGTCCACTGCTCCATACACTATCTATAGGAGTGGTGGTCCTGTTTACTTAAAGGGAACGTTGGTCCTGCTTACTTAAAGGGAACCTGTCACCTGAATTTGGCGGGACCGGTTTTTGGTCCTCCGTAGTACACGCCTGCGCAAGGCAATCTTGCCTTGCGTATGGGTGTACTACGGAGGACATAGAATGAACTTCAATCCAATATTGCGGCCAGCATGCAGCCAGCGGGTAAGGAAGGGGTGAATCAAACACCCGAAAACTCCGCCCATATGACCGAAAACCGTTCCCGCTAAATTCAGGTGACAGGTTCCCTTTAATACTACTTAATTCACATAGTGGAGGTTGGCCTGCCAATCTCGATATCTATGGGGGTCTCATCTGCTGGACTTTATCATGTTTCCTCTGGCTGTAGTTGTTGTTGTCACAGCTCTTCCAGAAGAGAGATCTGAAATATATTTTTCACAAGTTCACATACGAGGAGTACTCCAGAGCTCCATCATAACAAAAATAGGGTTATGTTCTTTCAAGTCTGTTCCATGTGAAAAATGGCTGAGTAGAGAGACATTGTCAAGTGCTGCATCACAAAAACTAAAAAATAACTAAAAGTAAAAGGAACTTAATAAACAAGCAGCTGTACCATCCCAATGAAGCTCTCGGAGAGCTAGTTGCAACCTTTGAAAATGTAATTGCTCAGACATAAAACTAGGTCACTGTCAGCATCTCACTGACTTTTATGTCTCCTCGCTGCTGTTTTCCTGATAATTCCTTTCATTGTGTTCATATTGTGTTGCTCGTGGTTTCCAGCTTTTACATTAGTACATGGTAAAACCAGTCAAAATGTAGCCTGAAATGCAAAAATAAAAAGAAGGAATGATCTGCAAAGTGGAACATTTTGTAGCAGAACATTTACCACCCTGAAGCTTCCATCACCGCGTGTGGACAGAACAGACAGACGTACCTATCAGAAAACCACATACCCCATTCCAAAATGTGAAAAAGCAACAGTGAAAAATGGTTGGAAGTAGAAACATTGTGGTTTGTATGAAAGATGTGGCTAAGGCCTGTTTTGCTGACGCTGAATGTTGCTGATTGGCTGTGACAATATGGGGGCTTTTCAGGTGACCCTATTATGGGGATCACTGTGACTGGCAGTTTTGTGAAGGTAATGACTGTTAGTTTTATTTGTTACAAGGGCAGTAAATGTTGCTGGAAAATGTATAAATGTACAAACACGTGTCCTTGAATATACCCTTGACTAGATCCTAATCACATGCCATTGACCTAAGCAAAAATACATTCACAAAATGCTCAAAGAAAATGAATATAGTGTAAAATATTGCAATAAGTAATACAAACTGCCCAGCTGTAAAAACCCACACAACAAAAAAAGAATTAAAACAATTGTGTGTTGCTCTGTGTACTCTGCAACATATATATGTGGGAGTTCTGTGCCAAAAGCTGCTGTGTGTGCTCTGCAACCCTTATCAGTTGGAGTACTGCACCAAAAGCCACTTTGTGTATTTTGCAACCCATATATGTGGGAGTACAGAGCCAAAAAACAGTGTTGGCTACCTCCTACTATGCCACTTCCACCTACACCACTACCTCCTCTTTAACCTCCTACTCCACTTGGACCTCCGCCTCCTGGTTCAAGATTCTATTTTTTTCTTATTCTAAGTAATTTTTTACTTACTTTATTTGCAGGGCAATTGTCCTGCTCTTACTCCCATTTGGTTTCCTTTTGCAGTCCCCAAGCCGTTACTATCTCCATTTTACACAGTTCAGGTCACCATTACCTCTATTTGGTTCAGGGTCAAGTTTAACTGTAGTTTCGTCGAATCCACCGAACTCGAACATCCAGGTGTCTGCCCATCTCTAGTGGCTTAGTCTAACCCACCAAACCCGAACATCCACGGGTCTGCTCATCACTAATAGGCAGCATGAATCAGACCCTGGATGTCCAATTTCAGCCAGGTATATTTTTTGCTGCCATTTCAGAGTAAATATAGTTAGAAGATCTGGCTTCTCTCAGCTCCACTTCGTATGGTTGACAGGTCAGGTCCTCCCTATAGGTCATCAATATCAGATTGGTTGTGGGACCGAGACCCGCCATTCTCACTGATCAGCTGCTATTTGCTCTTGTCAGTGGCCGGGTGTAAACAATGAACACAGACCAGAGCCATTGTGGCATGCCCTCTGATTCACGCATGTGTGCAGGCCGAGGGTGTGATAGCCAGACAGGGACCGCTGATGTTTGAGGCAGCAACAGATGAGACAGGAAACTGCATTTAATAGAAATCAGCGTAATTGATTTCAGAAAATGAATGTCAGCCTTAGTATTCTGAGCTATGCACTCATGTTTCGTGACAGAATAAAATAGGAAAAATATGATGTTACCCAAGTTTTAAGCCAAGATGTTCTGGCAAACGCTTGAGAGGCTAAAGGAAGGTTCACTAGGAGGACAAGTTAAAAAGGAAGATGTCAGAAACCATCATAAATTTGAACAGCATGAATTTTATTTCAGAAGAGGCAGAAAATGACATTGGTTACAGGCAGCTCTAAATTTTCATGGAAAGGCTCAGTATTTACCGATGTCAGATGAACATTACTGAAGAGCCTTTCTCCCATTTATAAATGTAGAAATATGGTGTTGCAAATGAGTCTCCTAATGGTACAAGACTCAAGCAAGGTCTATGTGTGGGAAGGTCATGGAGGAAGCATGTAAGAAGTATGGTGGGCATGGACAAGGTGTGCCCTGAAAAAGGAGGAAAGTCTATAGAGAAAAACATCTTCACAATCAAAATCCTCTGATTATACATTTTTCAAGATAGACAAGTATGATAAATGAGCAGTATACAATTTTCATTGTACATTTCTAAAAAACTAATTGTGTTAACTATTTACCAACCACAGGCATAACGTGTAGCTCCTGGACCCTAATGCACTGACAATGTAGCTCCTGGACCTTCCTCTAGTGTTAGCTTTCTGTTACTCTTTCTTATGTTAACGGGTCGGTTTTGACCCGTGTCTTAAATCACCCCTAGGATACCCTAAAAACAGTTATTTATGATCCAATTTGTTTCTTACCTCTTAGTTACCGTGTTAGGCCGGCGTCACACACAGCGTAAAACAATACGGTCCGTATATTACGGCCGTAATACGCTGAAAAGTCCCCCAAAAAATGGTCCGTTGCTCCTCCGTAGGCAGGCTGTGTCAGCGTTTTTTGCGCATGGCATCCTCCGTATGTAATCCGTATGGCATCCGTACTGCGTGGTTTTCTCGCAGGCTTGCAAAACCAACATACCGCTATAGAAGTGATCCATGTGTCCCAAAAAGAAAAGAATATATATATATATATATATATATATATGTCAGTAGACACATATATGTATATATATTAATACTTATTCCAGCGCTATACAGCTTGAAAGCCGGTAATTCAATTACCGGCTTTTTCTTTCTCCTTCATAAAACCCGACATGATTTGAGACATGGTTTACATACAGTAAACCATGTCTTCTCTCCATTTTTTTTGCAGATTCCACACTACTAATGTCAGTAGTGTGTATCTGCAAAATTTGGCCGTTCTAGCTCTTAAAATAAAGGGTTAACTGGCGGAAAAAATTGGCGTGGGCTCCCGCGCAATTTTCTCCGCCAGAGTAGTAAAGCCAGTGACTGAGGGCAGATATTAATAGCCTGGAGAGGGTCCACGGTTATTGGCCCCCCCCTGGCTAAAAATATCTGCCCCCAGCCACCCCAGAACAGGCACATCTGGAAGATGCGCCTATTCTGGCACTTGGCCACTCTCTTCCCATTCCCGTGTAGCGGTGGGATATGGGGTAATGAAGGGTTAATGCCACCTTGCTATTGTAAGGTGACATTAAGCCTAATTAATAATGGAGAGGCGTCAATTATGACACCTATCCATTATTAATCCAATTGTAGTGAAGGGTTAAATAAAACACAAACACATTCTTTAAAATTATTTTAATGAAATAAAAACAATGGTTGTTGTAGTATTTTATTCAACGCCCAATCCAGTCACTGAAGACCCTCGTTCTGTGAGTAAAGAAACATAATAAACCAACAATATACTTACCCTCCGCAGATCTGTAACGTCCAACGATGTAAATCCTTCTGAAGGGGTTAAAACATTTTGCAGCAAGGAGCTGTGCTAATGCAGGCTGCTCCTCGCTGCAAAACCCCAGGGAATGAGGCTAAAAATAGATCAATGATCTATATTTAGCATCATTTGCGGTGAGGCGCCCTCTGCTGGCTGTTCATAGATCGTGGGAAATTACCTAGAAAGCTCCCTGGCTCCCTGGCTTTCTAGGTAATTTCCCACGATCTATGAACAGCCAGCAGAGGGCGCCTCACCGCAAATGATGCTAAATATAGATCATTGATCTATTTTTAGCCTCATTCCCTGGGGTTTTGCAGCGAGGAGCAGCCTGCATTAGCACAGCTCCTTGCTGCAAAATGTTTTAACCCCTTCAGAAGGATTTACATCGTTGGACGTTACAGATCTGCGGAGGGTAAGTATATTGTTGGTTTATTATGTTTCTTTACTCACAGAACGAGGGTCTTCAGTGACTGGATTGGGCGTTGAATAAAATACTACAACAACCATTGTTTTTATTTCATTAAAATAATTTTAAAGAATGTGTTTGTGTTTTATTTAACCCTTCACTACAATTGGATTAATAATGGATAGGTGTCATAATTGACGCCTCTCCATTATTAATTAGGCTTAATGTCACCTTACAATAGCAAGGTGGCATTAACCCTTCATTACCCCATATCCCACCGCTACACGGGAATGGGAAGAGAGTGGCCAAGTGCCAGAATAGGCGCATCTTCCAGATGTGCCTGTTCTGGGGTGGCTGGGGGCAGATATTTTTAGCCAGGGGGGGGCCAATAACCGTGGACCCTCTCCAGGCTATTAATATCTGCCCTCAGTCACTGGCTTTACTACTCTGGCGGAGAAAATTGCGCGGGAGCCCACGCCAATTTTTTCCGCCAGTTAACCCTTTATTTTAAGAGCTAGAACGGCCAAATTTTGCAGATACACACTACTGACATTAGTAGTGTGGAATCTGCAAAAAAAATGGAGAGAAGACATGGTTTACTGTATGTAAACCATGTCTCAAATCATGTCGGGTTTTATGAAGGAGAAGGAAAAAGCCGGTAATTGAATTACCGGCTTTCAAGCTGTATAGCGCTGGAATAAATATTAATATATATACATATATGTGTCTCACTGACATATATATATATATATACCTATTCTATGTGTACACATTTATTATATCTATTGGACTGTAAGCTGTCAGTGTGATTTTACTGTACACCGCACTGAATTACCGGCTTTTCTCTCTAATAGCGCTGCGTATTTCTCGCAAGTCACACTGCTTGTCCGTGTGTAATCCGTATTTTTCACGCTTCCATAGACTTTCATTGGCGTATTTCTTGCGCAGTACGGTGACAAACGCAGCATGCTGCGATTTTGTACGGCCGTAGAAAGCCGTATAATACTGATCAGTAAAATACGGCAAATAGGAGCAGGGGCATAGAGAATAATTGTGCCGTATTTTTTGCGAGTTTTACGGACGTAGATTCTGCGATCTTACGTCCGTAAAACTCGCATGTGTGACGGCGGCCTTAGGGTTTCTCATCCATGGAAGGATTGATTTTAATATTTTTGTTGTGGCCCCCTGGGCCTTTCATTTGAGAGCATACCCTTCATTTTCAATATAAAAATATTGTCAAATGAACCTCAAGAGAATAATATAAACTATACTCTGCAAAGTACCAACTCTAAGCTGATTTGGCCATACATGCCTGGACATGTCCCTAACTCAAGTTGTTGGAGGTAGAGCTGGCTGTGGGCTGTTGGTTTATATTGTGTTTATGAGTTCAGTTTTGGGACTTATTATTGTTTTTTTACTCTTATATTAGACCTGGGTTGAAATTGACCCCAACAACACAAATGTTATAGTTTTAATAAAAGCATTTTACAATTTAGTAAAATAGTTTTATTTTATTGTATTTTGTTTAACAATAAGTTCCTGAAAAAGTCAAAAAGTCTTGATGCAATAAACAAATGAATCTAGAATTTGTATGCATTTAAAACCTATAACGGGTCGGTCACGACCCTAACACTAGAGGAAGGTTAATGTTCTGTTCATAATACTTTGCATCTTCTCATTTGTCAAAGAAGCCTTTGAGACACTTTTTTTTTCTGGCAAGCTGGCAGAGTGCAACTTCTGAGTAGAAAAACACAACGGGTCACCGGGTTAAGAAATTCCTAGAATAGTGGTGCGGTGCACGGAGACTTCAGGCTGGTTTCCTGAGTAAATGAACCATGAAAAAATGGGAAAATCCAGCAACCACAAAAGTCATAAAACATCATGTTTTAATCTACTAATAAATGTGATGTTTTATGACTTTTGTGGTTGCTAGATTTTCCCATTTATTTCAGAGGGCAACTTCTACCTCTGAATCCCATATAACTACAACTGTAGATAAATTATTGTACTAAACACTGTATCTTGTACTGGAGTAAAAGTTGGATATGTGGGTTAGGAGAAGTGTCATGTAATGTTAAATAATAAATGTGCTTCTCAACACTTGGCAAGGGTAAGGATAGTGGAGCGATGGAGGACGGATTTGATTTAAGTAAAGGTATTGTGATCAATGAAGTGGAGAGAAAAACAAGCAACAGATTTACAAAAAAAAATCACAAAATGTAGGTGGAGGAAGGAAAACCCGTTGTTGTTTTTATATTTCTGCAAATCATAGGATATCTTTGTCGCAATGGAAAATGGTAGAACATAATTCTGTCATGCCGTAAAGTCTGGAATATTATGGCTCTTATACTAAGCTGTAAAACATTATTATTGCCTTTATATTTCAAATATATGTATAAAAAGATGTGGTCCCAGTTTCTCTGCTTTTTACTTCCAAAATTGCGATAAAGCTTATCTGAAGTGCTTATCTATAAATCTGCTTGCAAAGCAAATGGACCCATGTAAGAAAAGAAGAAGCCAACAGTGACAACGTGAGCTGTTCTATCCTACACCTTATGGGGCATTAATATTATAGACATTTAAGGCATATTTACTGGATTTATCCAGTAGGTGCGTGTTCTGTCCCTGAGATTTGCAACCTGTGAAGTGGCACAAGGCGCATCCCCTGCCATTAGTGAATGGGGCGCTACTGGCAATGATGTCCTTGTCACCTAGAGCAAGCACCATTCATCCATGGCCAACTATGACCAACAAATTCATAAAAGTGTCGTAAGTTACGACAGAAACACATTCAACTTATTGGGTTCATGCAGGTGGTAGGCGTTTTCTGTGTTTCAACATGTCCAATTCTTCATTCACACTCTTGATCATCAGTGGTGTCTAGCAATAGTTTATTAGGGTATGATCAAACAACGCCTTTTAAACTTGGGCAAATCCACCAAACTTTTTAAGTGGAACCCACTTGAGGAGATGCCTGCCTTTTCTTATGGCATTTTTTAAAATCTACAATCTAAATCTCTAAACTGTGACCCTTCACATTCTCCCCTCCATACAGTCTCTTAACACTTTTCCTCCATACTGTCCCCCCACACCCTTCTCTCCCCCACACTGTCCTCTTACCCTTTTCCCCTTTTCTGCCCATACTGTCCGCTCCCATACTGTCTCCTCACACTTTTCTTCTCCCATACTTCCCCTCACACTCATGCCCCATACTGTTCCCTCACATATTTTTACCACCATACTGTCAACTCACACTTTTCATCACAATACTGTCTTCTCACAATTTTCTCCCCCACCCATACTATCTCCAGACATTTTTCTTTCTCATACTGCTTCCCCCCCTCCCCCCCCGGTAATATCACCTCACACGTGAGTTCTCCCCCATCATGTCCCTTCACACTCATCCACTTACTGTTTCCTCACACTTCCAACCCATACCTTCCCCTTACACTATTTTCCCCCATACGATCTCTCACAATTTTCTCCCAACAAACTGTCCCATCACACCTTTCTCGAGTTATTGTGTTGCATGTATTTGATTACTTTTTTGCCAATATTTATTTTCACATCATAATTTGAATTAAAATAAATAAATTAGCAATCTTGCAGTTTTCTCACTGGCCACTGGGGCTTTTATGGACTCATGCTTCCTGTTTTTTCAGGATGATTTTTCAGCAGCCCTATTATCATCAGAGGCAGGATTAGAATGAATCATAACACCACCATACGCAGTCGAAAACACCAGATCCTCTAATCACAATGAGCAATGTCATAGCTCCCACTGCTCCCACTTTGGTCACAATGACCTTTGCACACGATCATTAGATGCTGCAATACAAAAGAGAGGAGTCAATTCATTGGGTAACAAAAATGTGGATTTCCTAAAACGACAGGAAGTATAAGTTTAGCATATCCTCATTGGAAAGTGAAAATTTCCAGGTTTCTTATTTTTATTTTTAATAAAGATTGTTATGTGCAATATGAAATATTGCCAAAAAATACATTTAACCCAAAAGCTTGATTTAAACAACAGGTCATTATCTGATAACATTTTCCCTTTAACTGATAAGACAAGGGTAGGCATAGCGAGCCACTGACTGTACTGTACAAAAGCTACTGACAATACTCTTCAGAACAGTTTATTTGGTATCATCTTGTATCTGCAGTCACTTGTCTTCACCACATATTATAAAGCAGTTGCTTAAGCTCGTCGCACTCAAAATTGATTGCCACTATTAGCATTTTTAATACAGTCTTCTCTGAAAATAAAATTGCATTGTGGGAATAATCCGTTCAAAGGAGAATAACTTTTCTTTACTGTAAATGTAATTTACCCCATTAAATGTATTCGAGCATGTAATATGGTTTATTGTAATAGAAAGTCTGGCATATCCATCATTTGGATTTACATTTAAGGGGATTTCTGGTTCTATAAAAATAAAGCTTATTCACTGTTTGATAAAGAAGTATGCAAGGTTTAAGTTCCCCTACATTTCTAACTACTTCCGGACATTGTATAGTAAGCAGCTGAACGTGATTGCACAGATGCATGGATCTGGTAGCCAGCTGTCAGACACAGCCAGACTCCACAGAGATACATAACTGTCAACTGTCCTAGATTCAGCAGGACTGACCCAATATGAAGGAGGGGGCAGACCCGCTGTCCCGACCCAATATGAGGGAGGGGCAGACCCGCTGTCCCGACTTTTTCCTGACTTCAACTCACTCTTTTCTTTGTGCGATGTCTTCACCACTCTGTAGCTCCTCCTTATCGGACGAGGCCAACATCCCTGTTGTGCGCACCCGTAAACTAATTAACTAATTCATTAATTGAACCCACCACCTATATCATTGCACAGAGTAGCTAAATCAATGAGCCACAGCCTGCACTGAAAATCCTGGGAGGATTTTGTACACTTGAAACTATATTGGAGGCTCTGAACCCACAGTCAGATTATACTGATACGTAGAGATGTATAAGTACACAGCAGTGTATTTCTATGTCCTTGTATTCTAGAGGTCTAGAAGTCAAATTTTTCTGTTCCTATAAAATTACTACATAATAATGAAAAACATTCAGCATAAATGTAATTTTCTCTTCATGAGATTTGGTCTCCCCAGTAATCGTACTCACAAGTTGTATCATTGCAGGCAGCAACTGAAGGTATGAGCCACATCGTGCACTGACAGGAAGGGTGGATTTTCTATACTTGAAGCTGCAGTGTAGGCTCTGAACCTAACAGCCGGTTATACTGATACATACTGTACATATACCTCTGTATATAGCAGTCTATTTCTATGTCCCTGAATTTTAGAAGGAAAATAAACAAAATATTTTTTCTTCCCATAAAAGAACTGAAAACTAATGAAAAACAAATACATTAATGTCATTTTTAATGCACAAGTCAGCAAATAACATGGACCTACTGTATTTGGTGTTTCTGTGTCTGTAACAACCCGTATAACACAGTCAACAGATTTTTTTTTATGGTGTTAGATAAATGGAGTAAAAAAATTACGTGATTGATTTTTTTCTCTATTAAACCCATGAAATATGTAGCAACAATGTAAATGCTGTGTTTTTTTCAACAGTGTCAGCGCCATGTTATGCAATAACAATCCTTTCTGATTATTGTGTTTGCTGTTTTTCTCTTGTGTTCTCCCCCTTCTTTGATGTGCTTCTATGCGGAGCCTAAAAAAACACATGAAAAAAAAACAGATGTTACATTTTTAATTACAGATTCAAACCTTATCTGTACTATAAAAAAATGCTTAAAAAACAATGCTTCACATCTGCCGCAAAAATCATCAAATAAGGTAGAAAAGGCATAACATGCAGCAAAAATGTAATAACCAGGGAAGATTGATATTGTGTAGTTTGGTGCAGACATCTGCAGAAAACAAAAAACACAGTAGTTATGTAACGTGTGAACACGGCCTGACAGACACAAAAAAGCCAGATGGCGTATAGTAAAGCCTACGTAAAAATTAAAATGTTCTGGCTGCTCTGACTGTGAATGAATGAACAAAAGATAAATCTTTAGGTCTCAACTAGTGATGAGCATGATGCACATATGACATGGCACCAGCCCTGGCTAATCAAAAGCCACACCAGAGATGCCAGAAGATAAAAGATTTGTGGGCCTCCTCTTCATCCGCCAAGTACCACTGACCTGGATGCTGGCCTGCGTATTCTCCTCCCGGTCTGTGACTACCCAGCCCCTCAGCTGCCTCCAGTCTGTTATTCCTTAACCCCTCCACTTGCCTCCAGTCTGATTCCCCAGCCCCTCCTCCCGGCTACATTCTGTGATTCCCCAGCCCCTCCTCCCGGCTTCAGTCTGTGATTCTCCATCCCCTCTGCTCACCTCCAGTCTGTGAGTCCCCAGGCTTTAGCCCACCTCCAGTCTGTGATTCTTCAGTCACTCCCCCCGCCTACAGTCTGTGATTCCCCAGTCATTCTGCCCGCCTCCAGTCTGTGATTCTCAAGGCCCTCCGCCCACCTCCAGTCTGTGATTCCCCGGCCACTCCACTCGCCCGTCTCCAGTCTGTGATTCCCCAGCCCTTTCTCCCTGCTCCAGTCTGTGATTCTCCAGCCCCTCTGCCCTCCTCCAGTCTGTGAGTCCCCAGGCTTTAGCCCACCTCCAGTCTGTGATTCCCCAGTCACTCCATCCGCCTTCAGTCTGTGATTCCCCAGCCCCTCTGCCCGCCTCCAGTCTGTAATTCTCAAGGCCCCCTGCCCACCTCCAGTCTGTGATTCCCCAGCCCCTCTGCCTACCTCCAGTCTGTGATTCCCTGGCCCCTCCACTCGCCTCCAGTCTGTGATTCCCTGGCCCCTCCGCCTGACTCCAGTCTGTGATTCCTCAGCCCCTACTACCCGCCTCCAGTCTGTGATTACCTAGCCCCTCGGCCTGCCTCCAGTCTGTGATTCCCCAGCGCCTCTGCCCACCTCCAGTCTGTGATTCCCCAGCCCTTCTGCCCACCTCCAGTCTGTGAGTCCCCAGGCTTTAGCCCACCTCCAGTCTGTGATTCTTCAGTCACTCCCCCCGCCTACAGTCTGTGATTCCCCAGTCATTCTGCCCGCCTCCAGTCTGTGATTCTCAAGGCCCTCTGCCCGCCTCCAGTCTGTAATTCTCAAGGCCCTCTGCCTACCTCCAGTCTGTGATTCCCTGGCCCCTCCACTCGCCTCCAGCCTGTGATTCCCCGGCCCCTCCACCTGACTCCAGTCTGTGATTCCTCAGCCCCTACTACCCGCCTCCAGTCTGTGATTACCTAGCCTCTCTGCCTGCCTCCAGTCTGTGATTCCCCAGCGCCTCTGCCCACCTCCAGTCTGTGATTCCCCAGCCCTTCTGCCCACCTCCAGTCTGTGAGTCCCCAGGCTTTAGCCTGTCTCCAGTCTGTGACTCTCCAGACCCTCCGCCCACCAACAGTGTTTGATTCCCCAGTCCCCCAGTCCCCAGTGATTCCCCCCGCCTCCAGTCTATGATTTCCCAGCCCATCCACCTGCCTCCAGTCTGTGATTCCCCAGCCCATCCATCCGCATCCAGTCTGTGATTTTCCAGCCCCTCCAACCACCTTCAGTCTGTGATTCCCCAACCCCTCCACCCGCCTCCAGTCTGTGAGTCCCCAGGCTTTAGTCCACCTCCAGTCCTTGATTCCCCAGCCCCTCCACCCGCCTCTAGTCTGTGATTCCCCAGCCCTTCCACCTGCCTCTAGTCTGTGATTCTCAAGGCCCTCCTCCCGCCTACAGTCTGTGATTCCCCAGCCCTTCCGCCCACCTCCAGTCTGTTTGTCCCCAGGCTTTAGCCCACCTCCAGTCTGTGATTCTCAAGGCCCTCCGCTCATCTACAGTCTGTGATTCCCCAGCCCCTCCACCCGCCTACAGTCTGTGAGTCCCCAGGCTTTAGCCCACCTCCAGTCTGTGATTCTCCAGGCTCTACGGCCGC
The DNA here is from genome assembly GCF_032444005.1 of Ranitomeya imitator. Classification (NCBI taxonomy): domain Eukaryota; kingdom Metazoa; phylum Chordata; class Amphibia; order Anura; family Dendrobatidae; genus Ranitomeya; species Ranitomeya imitator. Next base: position 87,060,477 of record NC_091282.1, read on the forward strand.
CTACAGTCTGTAATTCCCCAGTCACTCCGCCCGCCTCCAGTCTGTGATTCTCAAGGCCCTCCGCTCGCATCCTTTTAACCAATCAAGAAACTACTTGAAAATAAATAATTAAAGAGAAAATATCTAAAAGTTCAAAATACTTTATTTGACACCACTAGAACAATACACAAAAAAAGATAAATTAAAAACAAGAGGGACAGTCTTGGACATTCATAGTATCACTAAATACATATAAAGAAAGATTTCCTTCTGTAATATTTAAGTACTGGTAGCAGTAAGGAAAAAAGTAATTGATAGCTACAACACCGCATTGGCCTATATCCACAATGGGACGTTAATGAGGAAAAGAACAAACCAATATATATGCCTAACAAAAAAACAATATAAATGGCCTTTCATATATTGCACATAAAGTAGCTTTTAGCAAGTATTAGAAAGTGCATAGTGCATAGTGCAAAAAGTGTATAATACTAACCAGTACTCATGATGAATGTGCCCAAGCTGCCGCCTCACACTCCAACGCGCGTTTCACACATTCTGCTTCTTCAGGGAGTGATGTGAGGGAGGTTATGCTACTGCTTTATATACCAAAAAAGGTCCGGGCTAGAGCCAATCCAATTAAGGTGCATTCATGGCGGCGCATCGCACGCCGCTCCGGTGGTAACAAACCCGCCCAATTCCTAACAGTGACGTCACAAGGAGGCGCGTCGCGTCGGTTTGTTCTTTTCCTCATTAACGTCCCATTGTGGATATAGGCCAATGCGGTGTTGTAGCTATAAATGACTTTTTTTCCTTACTGCTACCAGTAAAAAGTGTTGTACCTACTTGAAGTGTACTTATTGTAACTTTGGGATTTTTTCCTCCGCTCGCATCCTGTCTGTGATTCCCTAGCCCCTTTGCCCGACTCCAGTCTGTGATTGCACGGCCCCTCCACCCGCCTACAGTCTGTGATTCCTCAGCCCCTCCACCCGCCTCCAGCTGTGATTCCCCAGCCCCTCCACCTGCCTCTAGTCTGTGATTTCCCGACCCCCACCAGCCTCCAGTCTGTGATTCCCCGACCCTCCGCCCACCTCCAGTCTGTGATTCCACAGCCCTTCCGCCCGCCTCCAGTCTGTGATTCCCCAGCCCCTCCACCCGCCTCCCGCTTTGATTCCCCAGCCCCCTCCACCCGCATCTAGTCTGTGATTCCCCAGCCTTCCACCCGCCTCCAGTTGGTGTTTCCCCGACCCCTCCACCCGCCTCCAGTCTGTGATTCCCCAGCCCCTCCACCCACCTCCAGTCTATGATTTCCCGACCCTCTGCCCGCCTCCAGTCTGTGATTCCCCAGCCCTTCCGCCCACCTCCAGTCTGTTTGTCCCCAGGCTTTAGTCCGCCTCCAGTCTGTGATTCTCAAGACCCTCCGCCCCTCTACAGTCTGTGATTCCCCAGCCCCTCCACCCACCTCCAGTCTGTGAGTCCCCAGGCTTTAGCCCACCTCCAGTCTGTGATTCTCCAGGCCCTCCGCCCGCCTACAGTCTGTGATTCCCCAGTCACTCCGCCCGCCTCCAGTCTCTGATTCTCAAGGCCCTCCGCTCACATCCTGTCTGTGATTCCCCAGCCCCTTTACCCGACTCCAGTCTGTGATTCCCCAGCCCCTCCACCCGCCTCTAGTCTATGATTCCCCAGCCCTTCCACCCGCCTCCAGCTGTGATTCACCAGCCACTCCACCTGCCTCTAGTCTGTGATTTCCCGACCGTCTGCCCGCCTCCAGTCTGTGATTCCACAGCCCTTCCGCCCGCCTCCAGTCTGTTTCCCCGACCCCTCTGCCCGCCTCCTGTCTGTGATTCCCCAGCCCCTCCACCCGCCTCCAGTCTGTGATTCCCCGACCACTTTGCCCGCCTCCAGTCTGTGATTCCCTGACCCCTCCGCCCGCCTCCAGTGTGTGCTTCCCCGGCCCCTCTGCCCGCCTCCTGTCTGTGATTCCCCGACCCCTCCGCCTGCCTCCAGTCGGTGACTCCCTGGCCCCTCCGCCTGCCTCCAGTCTGTGATTCCCCAGCCCTTCCACCCGCCTCCAGTCTGTGATTCCCCAACCCTCTGCCCGCCTCCAGTCTGTGATTCCCCAGCCCCTTCACCCGCCTCCAGTGTGTGCTTCCCCGGCCCCTCTGCCCGCCTCCAGTCTGTGATTCCCCAGCCCCTCCACCCGCCTCCAGTCTGTGATTCCCCAGCCCCTCCACCCGCCTCCAGTCTGTGATTCTCCAGCCCCTCTACCCGCCTCCAGTCTGTGCTTCCACGGCCCCTCTGCCCGCCTCCAGTCTGTGATTCCCCAGCCCCTCCACCCGCTCCCAGTCTGTGATTCCCCAACCCCTCTGCCCGCCTCCAGTCTGTGCTTCCCCGGCCCCTTCACCCACCTCCAGTCTGTGATTCCCCGACCCTCCGCCCGCCTCCAGTCTATGATTCCCCAGCCCTTACACCCGCCTCCAGTCTGTGATTCCCCAACCCCTCCGCCCGCCTCCAGTCTGTGATTCCCTGACCCCTCAGCCCGCCTCCAGTCTGTGATTCCCCAGCCCCTCCGCCCGCCTCCAGTTTGTGATTCCCCAAACCCTCACGTCTGTGATTCCCCGACCCCTCCGCCCGCCTCTTGTCTGTGATTCCCCAACTCCTCCCGTCTGTGATTCCCTGACCCCTCCGCCCGCCTCCAGTCTGTGATTCCCCGACCCCTCCACCCGCCTCCAGTCTGTGATTCGCCGACCCCTCCGCCCGCCTCCAGTCTGTGATTCCCCGGCCCCTCCACCCGCCTCCAGTCTGTGATTCCCCGACCCCTCCACCCGCCTCCCGTCTGTGATTCCCCGACCCCTCCACCCGCCTCCAGTCTGTGATTCCCCGACCCCTCCACCCGCCTCCAGTCTGATTCGCCGACCCCTCCGCCCGCCTCCAGTCTGTGATTCCCCGGCCCCTCCACCCGCCTCCAGTCTGTGATTCCCCGACCCCTCCACCCGCCTCCCGTCTGTGATTCCCCAGCCCCTCCACCCGCCTCCAGTCTGTGATTCCCCGACCCCTCCACCCGCCTCCAGTCTGTGATTCGCCGACCCCTCCGCCCGCCTCCAGTCTGTGATTCCCCGGCCCCTCCACCCGCCTCCAGTCTGTGATTCCCCGACCCCTCCACCCGCCTCCCGTCTGTGATTCCCCGACCCCTCCACCAGCCTCCAGTCTGTGATTCCCCGACCCCTCCACCCGCCTCCAGTCTGTAATTCGCCGACCCCTCCGCCCGCCTCCAGTCTGTGATTCCCCGACCCCTCCACCCGCCTCCAGTCTGTGATTCCCCGACCCCTCCACCCGCCTCCAGTCTGTGATTCCCCGACCCCTCCACCCGCCTCCAGTCTGTGATTCCCCGACCCCTCCACCCGCCTCCAGTCTGTGATTCCCCGACCCCTCCACCCGCCTCCAGTCTGTGATTCCCCGACCCCTCCACCCGCCTCCAGTCTGTGATTCCCCGACCCCTCCACCCGCCTCCCGTCTGTGATTCCCCGACCCCTCCACCCGCCTCCAGTCTGTGATTCGCCGACCCCTCCGCCCGCCTCCAGTCTGTGATTCCCCGGCCCCTCCACCCGCCTCCAGTCTGTGATTCCCCGACCCCTCCACCCGCCTCCCGTCTGTGATTCCCCGACCCCTCCACCCGCCTCCAGTCTGTGATTCCCCGACCCCTCCACCCGCCTCCCGTCTGTGATTCCCCGGCCCCTCCACCCGCCTCCAGTCTGTGATTCCCCGGCCCCTCCACCCGCCTCCAGTCTGTGATTCCCCGTCCCCTTGCCTGGCTCCGGTCTTTGAATGACAGGTCAATGCTGAGTTTTCAAACAGAGGAGGCTGGTCATTCACATATTACTTTACATTACAAAATTGTTCTGACAGGATCTCTTTAACCAAATTAGTTTCATTTAGTAAAGTAGTAATGTAGTACATCTCTGTTAATCTCTGTTTATATGCAAGAAAAGAGCCTGAAATTCAAACCATATAGAATATTTAATCAAATAATTAGAATGATTTTTCTTTTTTATGTCCAGTATTGTCTAATTATTGGATTTTTCTGAGTATAATACAAATATACTGTGCATGTGAATAAGTTCATTCACCTTCAATCTATACTGATCTGGGACATGAACATGGGTCACTTCATTGTATGTGATCACCTTGCTAGTTATGTATTTTGTATCAGTTATGACAAGTAAATGGTGCAGAACCTGATTAATGTCATGACGTCTAAAGCAGGGGTCCCCAACTCCAGTCCTCAAGGCCCACCAACAGGTCATGTTTTCAGGATTTCCTTTGCATTGCACAGGTGATGCAATTATTACCTGGGCAAGACTAAGGAAATCCTGAAAACATGACATGTTGGTGGGCCTTGAGGACTGGAGTTGGGGACCCCTGGTCTAAAGGACACCATTGGAACAAAAAAAAAAATCTTGTGTTCCATGAATCTCCCTCTAGGTATGAATTACACACAAAGCGCGTCCATATTCTCCAGTGAGGGAAGGTGTAATAATTTACAAGGTTCTTTTTTTGGCACATGATTCATTTGCCTTTGTGAAGTAGTTGAGGTTTGATCTTCATTATCACAGACGCTGATGAGCTGGGTTTGGATCTTCATTTTCTGTGTATTTTTTTTATTCCAAAGCGCCTTTTCTCCCTAATGATAGCAGAAAGTTTATTATGTTTAATGGAAACTGTCAGCTAGTCTTTGATAAAATAAATCAATTAATATGGGACTTCTCGGGCTCAACAAAACTCAGGCCGCGATAAAGGGACTCAGAACCCGTTCACTGTGTGATAGAAGCATAAAACCTAATGCTAATAAATTTATCATATACTGTATAGTCATTTAATTAAAGGGATCTTTCAGGATTTTTCAAAAGTTGTCAGACTTTGGAATGTTATAAAATATAGAATAAACATTTGTTACCCGTTGTATGGCCGCTTCAACCCTACTGCTCTAGTAGTCATTGCCAGTACTACAGTGATGACTGTGACGTCACATCAATCATTCATGTGAAAACTGCATCCACTCAATGGTTTTAGTATTCATGTGCTGTCCATGCCAAATCACTTCTGAGTCCAGGTATTGCCAGTGTTGGGTCATGTGACTGATGGACAGGACTTCTTCACCACAGGACCACCGGTGGTCAAGACTGGAATGGCAGGGCATGCAAGCGGTAAGGCTTCTTTCACACTAGCGTCGGAATCTCCCCGTCGCAATACGTCGGGGAGAGATTCCGACGCTAGCGTTTGCTGCATTGCACAATGGAGGCAGCGGATGCATTTTTCCGGTGCATCCGCTGCCCCATTGTAAGGTGCGGGGAGGTGGGGGCGGAGTTCCGGCCGCGCATGCGCGGTCGGAAAAAGCGGTCCGTCGGGAGAAAAAAACGTTACATATAGGTTTTTTTTCTCCCGACGGTCCGCCAAAGCACGATGCATTCGTTGCAAGACGGATGCGAAGTGTGCAAATCCGTCGCAAATGCGTCGTCAATAGAAGTCTATGGGGAAAAAACGCATCCTGCAAGCACTTTTGCAGGATGCGTTTTTTCTGCAAAACGACGCATTGTGACGGATTTAAAAAAACGCTAGTGTGAAAGTACCCTAAGTAATTCTTATTTTACAAGATTCCCTATTCTTCGTCAGCTTTTGAAAAATCACAAATAACTCTTTTAAAGGGAACCTGTCACCCCGAAAATCGGGGGTGAGGTAAGCCCACCGGCATCAGGGGCTTATCTGCAGCATTCTGTAATGCTGTAGATAAGCCCCCGATGTAACCTGAAAAAGGAGAAAAAGAGGTTATATTATACTCACCCAGGGGCGGTCCCGCTGCTGGTCAGGTCGGATGGGCGTCTCTGGTCCGCTGCGGCGCCTCCCATCTTCATTACAAGATGTCCTCTTCTGGTCTTCAGCCACGGCTCCGGCGTAGGCGTACTTTGCTCTGCCCTGTTGAGGGCAGAGGATAGTACTGCAGTGCGCAGGCGCCGGAAAGGTCAGAGAGGCCCGGCGCCTGCGCACTGCAGTACTTTGTCTGCCCTCAAGAGGGCAGAGCAAAGTACGCCTGCGCCGGAGCCGTGGCTGAAGATCAGAAGAGGACGTCTTGTAATGAAGATGGGAGGCGCCGCAGCGGACCAGAGACGCCCATCCGACCTGACCAGCAGCGGGACCGCCCCTGGGTGAGTATAATATAACGTCTTTTTCTCCTCTTTCAGGTAACATCGGGGGCTTATCTACAGCATTACAGAATGCTGCAGATAAGCCCCTGATGCTGGTGGACTTACCTCACCCGCGATTTTCGGGGTGACAGGTTCCCTTTAAAATAAAACCTTTTGCTGAGCCCACTCCTATATCCAAATTTACCAACAATGGAAACCCAGTTTGCGGTAGAATAACAAGCCCTGCTCCTCTCTGTCTGGGAATTATTTTACTATATTTCGATAATCTCTATCCTTTTTAATTGGAGGAACAGACATCCATAACACTGGCAAGCATCAGAATGCTGGCATGACTTAGAAACACATATTAAGAGGGTGAAGGTTATGGGATCGCCCAAAAAATTGTAGAAAAACGGTTTAAAAAAGGAAAGGTTAATATTTACAAAGACTATTTTCAACAATTATGCTAATAAACTTCTAATACTCAGTAATTAGTAAAATAAAAGAACAGTTCACAGATCCACCTATTCTAATGGGTAATATATTCTTTAGATGGGCATGGGTTGGAGAATAATAATCAGTGTTTTATCAGCAGGAGATTAACACTGCTAGACAACTGGTCTCCTGACTCCTAGTCCAACTACGACCCCCAACACTGATTAGCAGATCTCTGGCACTGTACAACGTACCCAGAAAGCCGTGGTGTGGCCGGGGTGGGAGATAAAACTGTGACTCCATCATAACTGCTGCATCCAGTAAACTGAGTGACACATAGCTGGAATCAGTGTCTCTGACACTATCTCATGCTGCTGGTTACATAAAAATGAAAGAAATGAGCAAAGCATAAGTTGGAATATGTGCAGTGTGTAGGATCTCACTCACACTGTGGTCATTTAACAGAGAAAACCTAAGATAAAAACAAAGTGAGCAATTACCCTGCAGTAAGTGAATAGTAATAGAATGTGTAAATAACATAGAGTACTTAGTTAACACTATTTTGCATAAAAGCGTAAGAGCAATCCCACCGCGACAAGGTGTACCCATACCCAATCTTGACGGTCGTATCTTCTAGTATTAAAACCTCATCTTGTGTCAGCCGACCTCTGAATAGATGGGGCAGAGCGCAGAATCCCGGCCCAAATGTTCAGACACCTGCCTATGGGCTGGGCATTTCATCTATACAGTTGGCCATGGGCAGGTGTCTGAACAGTCAAGTCCGGGTCCTGCTTTGCCCTTATCTATATTGAGGACGGTTGACACAATGTGAGATTTTAATACTAAATGATACGACCGTTCTGATCGGGTCACCTTGTCGCGGTGGGATGGCTCTATGCTTTTTTAATCAAAATAGTGTTAACTAAATACCTGGTGTTACTTACTATTTACTTACATACTACAGGGTATATGCTCACTTTGCTTTTGCTTTGGGTTTTGTCTGTCAGATTACATAGCAAAAGCCTGCTGACAGATTCCCTTTAAACAGAGCTATTGTGAGATTTCAATTTGCCTACATAACTGCATATATCTGTTGCACCTGATGAGGCTGATGTACATATTTTGGAAATCCAAGTCGGAATGATTGTCTAATCTTGATTTTAACCCCTTCACGACCTTTGAGATATTCATACATCCAGGTCGGTAGATACTTGGATGTATGGATACGTCATTCCTTTACTGTGGCACTGTGACCGCAGTCGCGATGATCGAATTAAGGTGCCTGCCGAATATTGCAGCAGGACAACGGGAATCATCGTCCCAGGGTGTGGCACCACCTCCTGCATCTATGAACGCTGCAATTGGCTAATAAATTCTGAACAGCCAATCAAAGTGTTTTCATTTTTGGGGGCAATGCAATTGCCTGAAACACTGATGTCCAGCCTATGATCAGTACTGTAAGACAACCGATGATAGGCTGGAGGTTAGCAACAATGCGGTCACCAAGGCCAGCTCTGATTGGCGCAATCGGACTATCGATGATGTCGATCACACCAATTAAAGTGAACAGACATGATTTGACCTCACATTGACCACACTACACTTCCTAATTCTAGCTTTGGACTTGTGTAGGGCGGTCACTGTGTCATTCTGTCGCACTGTGCTGGACCTTGTGGTGCCACAGACTTTTTCAAGCCTGTGCCATCACTTCTGCAGGTCCTGCTGAAGAAGAAACAAGATGTTTCTTATCCTTCCCCGATCCAGTCCTGATCCTTGATCTTTCCTAATCCTTCCCAATCCTTCTCTCCAACTTTGCCCATCTTTTTCCCCTCTCCCTTACCCCCTACCCACTTCCCATTCTGCCGCCAAGCGCTGCTCAGAACTTGATTGCTTGTACTGATGCAAATCAACATCTGTGCTTGCTGTTTTCCAGGACTTTTTTTTTGTCCCTGTCTATTTCCCCCCTCTCTGTGCACCACCTCTGTGCTTGCATCCTGCAGTCGGGACGTACTAAAAAGAATGAAGAAAAGGAATAAATAAAAAGAATGAACATAATAACTTATAGGTCCAAAGAGATGGAGAGGTGTTATAGATTTCTTATGCGTCTTGGATATGAACTGAACATGAATTATATGTAAAAAATTAGGAAATCAACACATATCCCATATAAACAGGTGTATATTATATTACCTGTGCCTGATAGGTGGGAATGAACATGAAATATATGTAGATAATAGAGGAATGAACACATATCCTATATAAACAGGTGGATATTATATTCCCTGTGCTTGATAGGAGGGGAATGAAGATGAAATATATGTAGAGAATAGAGGAATGAACACATATCCCATATAAACAGGTGTATATTATATTCCCTGAGCCTGATAGGTGGGGAATGAAGATGAAATATATGTAGAGAATAGGAGAATGAACACATATCCCATATAAACAGGTGTATATTATATTCCCTGTGCTTGATAGGTGGGGAATGAAGATGAAATATATGTAGATAATAGAGGAATGAACACATATCCCATATAAACAGGTGTATATTATATTCCCTGAGCCTGATAGGTGGGGAATGAAGATGAAATATATGTAGAGAATAGGAGAATGAACACATATCCCATATAAACAGGTGTATATTATATTCCCTGAGCCTGATAGGTGGGGAATGAAGATGAAATATATGTAGAGAATAGGAGAATGAACACATATCCCATATAAACAGGTGTATATTATATTCCCTGTGCTTGATAGGTGGGGAATGAAGATGAAATATATGTAGATAATAGAGGAATGAACACATATCCCATATAAACAGGTGTATATTATATTCCCTGAGCTTTATAGGTGGGGAATGAAGATGAAATATATGTAGATAATAGAGGAATGAACACAAATCCCATATAAACAGGTGTATATTATATTACCTGAGCCTGATAGGTGGGGAATGAAGATGAAATATATGTAGATAATAGAGGAATGAACACATATCCCATATAAACAGGTGTATATTATATTCCCTGAGCCTGATAGGTGGGGAATGAAGATGAAATATATGTAGAGAATAGAGGAATGAACACATATCCCATATAAACAGGTGTATATTATATTCCCTGAGCCTGATAGGTGGGGAATGAAGATGAAATATATGTAGAGAATAGAGGAATGAACACATATCCCATATAAACAGGTGTATATTATATTCCCTGTGCCTGATAGGTGGGGAATGAAGATGAAATATATGTAGATAATAGAGGAATGAACACATATCCCATATAAACAGGTGTATATTATATTACCTGAGCCTGATAGGTGGGGAATGAAGATGAAATATATGTAAATAATAGAGGAATGAACACAAATCCCATATAAACAGGTGTATATTATATTCCCTGAGCCTGATAGGTGGGGAATGAAGATGAAATATATGTAGAGAATAGAGGAATGAACACAAATCCCATATAAACAGGTGTATATTATATTCCCTGAGCCTGATAGGTGGGGAATGAACATGAAATATATGTAGATAATAGAGGAATGAACACATATCCCATATAAACAGGTGTATATTATATTCCCTGAGCCTGATAGGTGGGGAATGAAGATGAAATATATGTAGATAATAGAGGAATGAACACAAATCCCATATAAACAGGTGTATATTATATTCCCTGTGCCTGATAGGTGGGGAATGAAGATGAAATATATGTAGATAATAGAGGAATGAACACATATCCCATATAAACAGGTGTATATTATATTCCCTGTGCCTGATAGGTGGGGAATGAAGATGAAATATATGTAGAGAATAGGAGAATGAACACATATCCCATATAAACAGGTGTATATTATATTCCCTGAGCCTGATAGGTGGGGAATGAACATGAAATATATGTAGAGAATAGAGGAATGAACACATATCCCATATAAACAGGCGTATATTATATTCCCTGAGCTTTATAGGTGGGGAATGAAGATGAAATATATGTAGAGAATAGGAGAATGAACACATATCCCATATAAACAGGTGTATATTATATTCCCTGAGCCTGATAGGTGGGGAATGAACATGAAATATATGTAGAGAATAGAGGAATGAACACATATCCCATATAAACAGGTGTATATTATATTCCCTGTGCCTGATAGGTGGGGAATGAAGATGAAATATATGTAGAGAATAGGAGAATCCGCACATATCCCATATAAACAGGTGTATATTATATTACCTGTGCCTGATAGGTGGGGAATGAAGATGAAATATATGTAGAGAATAGGAGAATGAACACATATCCCATATAAACAGGTGTATATTATATTCCCTGAGCCTGATAGGTGGGGAATGAAGATGAAATATATGTAGATAATAGAGGAATGAACACAAATCCCATATAAACAGGTGTATATTATATTCCCTGTGCCTGATAGGTGGGGAATGAAGATGAAATATATGTAGATAATAGGAGAATGAACACATATCCCATATAAACAGGTGTATATTATATTCCCTGAGCCTGATAGGTGGGGAATGAAGATGAAATATATGTAGAGAATAGGAGAATGAACACATATCCCATATAAACAGGTGTATATTATATTCCCTGAGCCTGATAGGTGGGGAATGAAGATGAAATATATGTAGATAATAGGAGAATGAACACATATCCCATATAAACAGGTGTATATTATATTCCCTGAGCCTGATAGTTGGGGAATGAAGATGAAATATATGTAGAGAATAGGAGAATGAACACATATCCCATATAAACAGGTGTATATTATATTCCCTGTGCATGATAGGTGGGGAATGAAGATGAAATATATGTAGATAATAGAGGAATGAACACAAATCCCATATAAACAGGTGTATATTATATTCCCTGAGCCTGATAGGTGGGGAATGAAGATGAAATATATGTAGATAATAGAGGAATGAACACATATCCCATATAAACAGGTGTATATTATATTACCTGTGCCTGATAGGTGGGGAATGAAGATGAAATATATGTAGAGAATAGGAGAATGAACACATATCCCTTATAAACAGGTGTATATTATATTCCCTGTGCCTGATAGGTGGGGAATGAAGATGAAATATATGTAGATAATAGAGGAATGAACACATATCCCATATAAACAGGTGTATATTATATTACCTGTGCCTGATAGGTGGGGAATGAAGATGAAATATATGTAGATAATAGGAGAATGAACACAAATCCCATATAAACAGGTGTATATTATATTACCTGTGCCTGATAGGTGGGGAATGAAGATGAAATATATGTAGATAATAGAGGAATGAACACAAATCCCATATAAACAGGTGTATATTATATTACCTGAGCCTGATAGGTGGGGAATGAAGATGAAATATATGTAGATAATAGAGGAATGAACACATATCCCATATAAACAGGTGTATATTATATTCCCTGAGCCTGATAGGTGGGGAATGAACATGGAATATATGTAGATAATAGAGGAATGAACACATATCCCATATAAACAGGTGTATATTATATTCCCTGTGCATGATAGGTGGGGAATGAAGATGAAATATATGTAGATAATAGAGGAATGAACACAAATCCCATATAAACAGGTGTATATTATATTACCTGTGCCTGATAGGTGGGGAATGAAGATGAAATATATGTAGAGAATAGGAGAATGAACACATATCCCATATAAACAGGTGTATATTATATTACCTGAGCCTGATAGGTGGGGAATGAAGATGAAATATATGTAGATAATAGAGGAATGAACACATATCCCATATAAACAGGTGTATATTATATTACCTGTGCCTGATAGGTGGGGAATGAAGATGAAATATATGTAGAGAATAGGAGAATGAACACATATCCCATATAAACAGGTGTATATTATATTCCCTGTGCCTGATAGGTGGGGAATGAACATGGAATATATGTAGATAATAGAGGAATGAACACATATCCCATATAAACAGGTGTATATTATATTCCCTGTGCCTGATAGGTGGGGAATGAAGATGAAATATATGTAGATAATAGAGGAATGAACACATATCCCATATAAACAGGTGTATATTATATTACCTGAGCCTGATAGGTGGGGAATGAAGATGAAATATATGTAGATAATAGAGGAATGAACACATATCCCATATAAACAGGTGTATATTATATTCCCTGTGCCTGATAGGTGGGGAATGAAGATGAAATATATGTAGAGAATAGGAGAATGAACACATATCCATATAAACAGGTGTATATTATATTCCCTGTGCTTGATAGGTGGGGAATGAAGATGAAATATATGTAGATAATAGAGGAATGAACACATATCCCATATAAACAGGTGTATATTATATTCCCTGAGCTTTATAGGTGGGGAATGAAGATGAAATATATGTAGATAATAGAGGAATGAACACAAATCCCATATAAACAGGTGTATATTATATTCCCTGAGCCTGATAGGTGGGGAATGAAGATGAAATATATGTAGAGAATAGAGGAATGAACACATATCCCATATAAACAGGTGTATATTATATTCCCTGTGCCTGATAGGTGGGGAATGAAGATGAAATATATGTAGATAATAGAGGAATGAACACATATCCCATATAAACAGGTGTATATTATATTACCTGAGCCTGATAGGTGGGGAATGAAGATGAAATATATGTAAATAATAGAGGAATGAACACAAATCCCATATAAACAGGTGTATATTATATTCCCTGAGCCTGATAGGTGGGGAATGAAGATGAAATATATGTAGATAATAGAGGAATGAACACAAATCCCATATAAACAGGTGTATATTATATTCCCTGAGCCTGATAGGTGGGGAATGAACATGAAATATATGTAGATAATAGAGGAATGAACACATATCCCATATAAACAGGTGTATATTATATTCCCTGAGCCTGATAGGTGGGGAATGAAGATGAAATATATGTAGATAATAGAGGAATGAACACAAATCCCATATAAACAGGTGTATATTATATTCCCTGTGCCTGATAGGTGGGGAATGAACATGAAATATATGTAGAGAATAGAGGAATGAACACATATCCCATATAAACAGGTGTATATTATATTCCCTGTGCCTGATAGGTGGGGAATGAAGATGAAATATATGTAGAGAATAGGAGAATCCGCACATATCCCATATAAACAGGTGTATATTATATTCCCTGAGCCTGATAGGTGGGGAATGAAGATGAAATATATGTAGATAATAGAGGAATGAACACATATCCCATATAAACAGGTGTATATTATATTCCCTGTGCCTGATAGGTGGGGAATGAAGATGAAATATATGTAGATAATAGGAGAATGAACACATATCCCATATAAACAGGTGTATATTATATTCCCTGAGCCTGATAGGTGGGGAATGAAGATGAAATATATGTAGAGAATAGGAGAATGAACACATATCCCATATAAACAGGTGTATATTATATTACCTGTGCCTGATAGGTGGGGAATGAAGATGAAATATATGTAGATAATAGAGGAATGAACACATATCCCATATATACAGGTGTATATTATATTACCTGAGCCTGATAGGTGGGGAATGAAGATGAAATATATGTAGATAATAGAGGAATGAACACATATCCCATATAAACAGGTGTATATTATATTCCCTGTGCCTGATAGGTGGGGAATGAAGATGAAATATATGTAGATAATAGGAGAATGAACACATATCCCATATAAACAGGTGTATATTATATTCCCTGAGCCTGATAGGTGGGGAATGAAGATGAAATATATGTAGAGAATAGGAGAATGAACACATATCCCATATAAACAGGTGTATATTATATTCCCTGAGCCTGATAGGTGGGGAATGAAGATGAAATATATGTAGATAATAGAGGAATGAACACATATCCCATATAAACAGGTGTATATTATATTCCCTGAGCCTTATAGGTGGGGAATGAACATGAAATATATGTAGAGAATAGAGGAATGAACACATATCCCATATAAACAGGTGTATATTATATTCCCTGAGCCTGATAGGTGGGGAATGAAGATGAAATATATGTAGATAATAGAGGAATGAACACATATCCCATATAAACAGGTGTATATTATATTCCCTGTGCCTGATAGGTGGGGAATGAAGATGAAATATATGTAGATAATAGGAGAATGAACACATATCCCATATAAACAGGTGTATATTATATTCCCTGAGCCTGATAGGTGGGGAATGAAGATGAAATATATGTAGAGAATAGGAGAATGAACACATATCCCATATAAACAGGTGTATATTATATTACCTGTGCCTGATAGGTGGGGAATGAAGATGAAATATATGTAGATAATAGAGGAATGAACACATATCCCATATATACAGGTGTATATTATATTACCTGAGCCTGATAGGTGGGGAATGAAGATGAAATATATGTAGATAATAGAGGAATGAACACATATCCCATATAAACAGGTGTATATTATATTCCCTGTGCCTGATAGGTGGGGAATGAAGATGAAATATATGTAGATAATAGGAGAATGAACACATATCCCATATAAACAGGTGTATATTATATTCCCTGAGCCTGATAGGTGGGGAATGAAGATGAAATATATGTAGATAATAGAGGAATGAACACATATCCCATATAAACAGGTGTATATTATATTCCCTGTGCCTGATAGGTGGGGAATGAAGATGAAATATATGTAGATAATAGGAGAATGAACACATATCCCATATAAACAGGTGTATATTATATTCCCTGTGCCTTATAGGTGGGGAATGAAGATGAAATATATGTAGATAATAGGAGAATGAACACATATCCCATATAAACAGGTGTATATTATATTCCCTGAGCCTGATAGGTGGGGAATGAAGATGAAATATATGTAGATAATAGAGGAATGAACACATATCCCATATAAACAGGTGTATATTATATTCCCTGAGCCTGATAGGTGGGGAATGAAGATGAAATATATGTAGATAATAGAGGAATGAACACATATCCCATATAAACAGGTGTATATTATATTCCCTGAGCCTGATAGGTGGGGAATGAAGATGAAATATATGTAGAGAATAGGAGAATGAACACATATCCCATATAAACAGGTGTATATTATATTCCCTGTGCCTGATAGGTGGGGAATGAAGATGAAATATATGTAGATAATAGAGGAATGAACACATATCCCATATATACAGGTGTATATTATATTACCTGAGCCTGATAGGTGGGGAATGAAGATGAAATATATGTAGATAATAGAGGAATGAACACATATCCCATATAAACAGGTGTATATTATATTCCCTGTGCCTGATAGGTGGGGAATGAAGATGAAATATATGTAGATAATAGGAGAATGAACACATATCCCATATAAACAGGTGTATATTATATTCCCTGAGCCTGATAGGTGGGGAATGAAGATGAAATATATGTAGAGAATAGGAGAATGAACACATATCCCATATAAACAGGTGTATATTATATTCCCTGTGCCTGATAGGTGGGGAATGAAGATGAAATATATGTAGATAATAGAGGAATGAACACAAATCCCATATAAACAGGTGTATATTATATTCCCTGAGCCTTATAGGTGGGGAATGAAGATGAAATATATGTAGATAATAGAGGAATGAACACATATCCCATATAAACAGGTGTATATTATATTCCCTGAGCCTGATAGGTGGGGAATGAAGATGAAATATATGTAGATAATAGAGGAATGAACACATATCCCATATAAACAGGTGTATATTATATTACCTGTGCCTGATAGGTGGGGAATGAAGATGAAATATATGTAGAGAATAGGAGAATGAACATATATCCCATATAAACAGGTGTATATTATATTCCCTGAGCCTGATAGGTGGGGAATGAAGATGAAATATATGTAGATAATAGAGGAATGAACACATATCCCATATAAACAGGTGTATATTATATTCCCTGAGCCTGATAGGTGGGGAATGAAGATGAAATATATGTAGATAATAGAGGAATGAACACATATCCCATATAAACAGGTGTATATTATATTACCTGTGCCTGATAGGTGGGGAATGAAGATGAAATATATGTAGAGAATAGGAGAATGAACACATATCCCATATAAACAGGTGTATATTATATTACCTGAGCCTGATAGGTGGGGAATGAAGATGAAATATATGTAAATAATAGAGGAATGAACACAAATCCCATATAAACAGGTGTATATTATATTCCCTGAGCCTGATAGGTGGGGAATGAAGATGAAATATATGTAGAGAATAGAGGAATGAACACAAATCCCATATAAACAGGTGTATATTATATTCCCTGTGCCTGATAGGTGGGGAATGAACATGAAATATATGTAGATAATAGAGGAATGAACACATATCCCATATAAACAGGTGTATATTATATTCCCTGTGCCTGATAGGTGGGGAATGAACATGAAATATATGTAGAGAATAGAGGAATGAACACATATCCCATATAAACAGGTGTATATTATATTCCCTGTGCCTGATAGGTGGGGAATGAAGATGAAATATATGTAGAGAATAGGAGAATCCGCACATATCCCATATAAACAGGTGTATATTATATTCCCTGAGCCTGATAGGTGGGGAATGAAGATGAAATATATGTAGATAATAGAGGAATGAACACATATCCCATATAAACAGGTGTATATTATATTCCCTGTGCCTGATAGGTGGGGAATGAAGATGAAATATATGTAGATAATAGGAGAATGAACACATATCCCATATAAACAGGTGTATATTATATTCCCTGAGCCTGATAGGTGGGGAATGAAGATGAAATATATGTAGAGAATAGGAGAATGAACACATATCCCATATAAACAGGTGTATATTATATTACCTGTGCCTGATAGGTGGGGAATGAAGATGAAATATATGTAGATAATAGAGGAATGAACACATATCCCATATATACAGGTGTATATTATATTCCCTGAGCCTGATAGGTGGGGAATGAACATGGAATATATGTAGATAATAGAGGAATGAACACATATCCCATATAAACAGGTGTATATTATATTCCCTGTGCATGATAGGTGGGGAATGAAGATGAAATATATGTAGATAATAGAGGAATGAACACAAATCCCATATAAACAGGTGTATATTATATTCCCTGAGCCTGATAGGTGGGGAATGAAGATGAAATATATGTAGATAATAGAGGAATGAACACATATCCCATATAAACAGGTGTATATTATATTACCTGTGCCTGATAGGTGGGGAATGAACATGGAATATATGTAGATAATAGAGGAATGAACACATATCCCATATAAACAGGTGTATATTATATTCCCTGTGCCTGATAGGTGGGGAATGAAGATGAAATATATGTAGATAATAGAGGAATGAACACATATCCCATATAAACAGGTGTATATTATATTACCTGAGCCTGATAGGTGGGGAATGAAGGTGAAATATATGTAGATAATAGAGGAATGAACACATATCCCATATAAACAGGTGTATATTATATTCCCTGTGCCTGATAGGTGGGGAATGAAGATGAAATATATGTAGAGAATAGGAGAATGAACACATATCCCATATAAACAGGTGTATATTATATTCCCTGAGCCTGATAGGTGGGGAATGAAGATGAAATATATGTAGAGAATAGGAGAATGAACACATATCCCATATAAACAGGTGTATATTATATTCCCTGTGCTTGATAGGTGGGGAATGAAGATGAAATATATGTAGATAATAGAGGAATGAACACATATCCCATATAAACAGGTGTATATTATATTCCCTGAGCTTTATAGGTGGGGAATGAAGATGAAATATATGTAGATAATAGAGGAATGAACACAAATCCCATATAAACAGGTGTATATTATATTCCCTGAGCCTGATAGGTGGGAATGAAGATGAAATATATGTAGATAATAGAGGAATGAACACATATCCCATATATACAGGTGTATATTATATTCCCTGTGCCTGATAGGTGGGGAATGAAGATGAAATATATGTAGATAATAGAGGAATGAACACATATCCCATATAAACAGGTGTATATTATATTACCTGAGCCTGATAGGTGGGGAATGAAGATGAAATATATGTAGATAATAGAGGAATGAACACATATCCCATATAAACAGGTGTATATTATATTACCTGTGCCTGATAGGTGGGGAATGAAGATGAAATATATGTAGAGAATAGGAGAATGAACACATATCCCATATAAACAGGTGTATATTATATTACCTGAGCCTGATAGGTGGGGAATGAAGATGAAATATATGTAAATAATAGAGGAATGAACACAAATCCCATATAAACAGGTGTATATTATATTCCCTGAGCCTGATAGGTGGGGAATGAAGATGAAATATATGTAAATAATAGAGGAATGAACACAAATCCCATATAAACAGGTGTATATTATATTCCCTGAGCCTGATAGGAGGGGAATGAAGATGAAATATATGTAGAGAATAGAGGAATGAACACAAATCCCATATAAACAGGTGTATATTATATTCCCTGAGCCTGATAGGTGGGGAATGAACATGAAATATATGTAGATAATAGAGGAATGAACACATATCCCATATAAACAGGTGTATATTATATTCCCTGTGCCTGATAGGTGGGGAATGAAGATGAAATATATGTAGATAATAGGAGAATGAACACATATCCCATATAAACAGGTGTATATTATATTCCCTGTGCCTGATAGGTGGGGAATGAAGATGAAATATATGTAAATAATAGAGGAATGAACACAAATCCCATATAAACAGGTGTATATTATATTCCCTGAGCCTGATAGGAGGGGAATGAAGATGAAATATATGTAGAGAATAGAGGAATGAACACAAATCCCATATAAACAGGTGTATATTATATTCCCTGAGCCTGATAGGTGGGGAATGAACATGAAATATATGTAGATAATAGAGGAATGAACACATATCCCATATAAACAGGTGTATATTATATTCCCTGAGCCTGATAGGTGGGGAATGAAGATGAAATATATGTAGAGAATAGAGGAATGAACACATATCCCATATAAACAGGTGTATATTATATTCCCTGTGCCTGATAGGTGGGGAATGAAGATGAAATATATGTAGAGAATAGAGGAATGAACACATATCCCATATAAACAGGTGTATATTATATTCCCTGTGCCTGATAGGTGGGGAATGAAGATGAAATATATGTAGATAATAGGAGAATGAACACATATCCCATATAAACAGGTGTATATTATATTCCCTGAGCCTGATAGGTGGGGAATGAAGATGAAATATATGTAGATAATAGAGGAATGAACACATATCCCATATAAACAGGTGTATATTATATTACCTGTGCCTGATAGGTGGGGAATGAAGATGAAATATATGTAGATAATAGAGGAATGAACACATATCCCATATAAACAGGTGTATATTATATTCCCTGTGCCTGATAGGTGGGGAATGAAGATGAAATATATGTAGAGAATAGGAGAATGAACACATATCCCATATAAACAGGTGTATATTATATTCCCTGAGCCTGATAGGTGGGGAATGAAGATGAAATATATGTAGATAATAGAGGAATGAACACATATCCCATATAAACAGGTGTATATTATATTACCTGTGCCTGATAGGTGGGGAATGAAGATGAAATATATGTAGAGAATAGGAGAATGAACACATATCCCATATAAACAGGTGTATATTATATTACCTGAGCCTGATAGGTGGGGAATGAAGATGAAATATATGTAGATAATAGAGGAATGAACACATATCCCATATAAACAGGTGTATATTATATTCCCTGTGCCTGATAGGTGGGGAATGAAGATGAAATATATGTAGAGAATAGGAGAATGAACACATATCCCATATAAACAGGTGTATATTATATTCCCTGAGCCTGATAGGTGGGGAATGAAGATGAAATATATGTAGATAATAGAGGAATGAACACATATCCCATATAAACAGGTGTATATTATATTCCCTGTGCCTGATAGGTGGGGAATGAAGATGAAATATATGTAGAGAATAGGAGAATGAACACATATCCCATATAAACAGGTGTATATTATATTCCCTGAGCCTGATAGGTGGGGAATGAAGATGAAATATATGTAGATAATAGAGGAATGAACACATATCCCATATAAACAGGTGTATATTATATTCCCTGAGCCTGATAGGTGGGGAATGAAGATGAAATATATGTAGAGAATAGGAGAATGAACACATATCCCATATAAACAGGTGTATATTATATTCCCTGAGCCTGATAGGTGGGGAATGAAGATGAAATATATGTAGAGAATAGGATAATGAACACATATCCCATATAAACAGGTGTATATTATATTCCCTGAGCCTGATAGGTGGGGAATGAAGATGAAATATATGTAGATAATAGGAGAATGAACACATATCCCATATAAACAGGTGTATATTATATTCCCTGAGCCTGATAGGTGGGGAATGAAGATGAAATATATGTAGATAATAGAGGAATGAACACATATCCCATATAAACAGGTGTATATTATATTCCCTGTGCTTGATAGGTGGGGAATGAAGATGAAATATATGTAGAGAATAGGAGAATGAATACATATCCCATATAAACAGGTGTATATTATATTACCTGTGCCTGATAGGTGGGGAATGAACATGAAATATATGTAGAGAATAGAGGAATGAACACATATCCCATATAAACAGGTGTATATTATATTCCCTGAGCTTTATAGGTGGGGAATGAAGATGAAATATATGTAGAGAATAGGAGAATGAACACATATCCCATATAAACAGGTGTATATTATATTCCCTGTGCCTGATAGGTGGGGAATGAAGATGAAATATATGTAGATAATAGAGGAATGAACACATATCCCATATAAACAGGTGTATATTATATTACCTGTGCCTGATAGGTGGGAATGAAGATGAAATATATGTAGAGAATAGGAGAATGAACACATATCCCATATAAACAGGTGTATATTATATTCCCTGAGCCTGATAGGTGGGGAATGAAGATGAAATATATGTAGAGAATAGGAGAATGAACACATATCCCATATAAACAGGTGTATATTATATTCCCTGAGCTTGATAGGTGGGGAATGAAGATGAAATATATGTAGAGAATAGGAGAATGAACACATATCCCATATAAACAGGTGTATATTATATTACCTGTGCCTGATAGGTGGGGAATGAAGATGAAATATATGTAGATAATAGGAGAATGAACACATATCCCATATAAACAGGTGTATATTATATTCCCTGAGCCTGATAGGTGGGGAATGAAGATGAAATATATGTAGAGAATAGGAGAATGAACACATATCCCATATAAACAGGTGTATATTATATTCCCTGAGCCTGATAGGTGGGGAATGAAGATGAAATATATGTAGAGAATAGGAGAATGAACACATATCCCATATAAACAGGTGTATATTATATTACCTGTGCCTGATAGGTGGGGAATGAAGATGAAATATATGTAGATAATAGGAGAATGAACACATATCCCATATAAACAGGTGTATATTATATTCCCTGAGCCTGATAGGTGGGGAATGAAGATGAAATATATGTAGAGAATAGGAGAATGAACACATATCCCATATAAACAGGTGTATATTATATTACCTGTGCCTGATAGGTGGGGAATGAAGATGAAATATATGTAGATAATAGGGGAATGAACACATATCCCATATAAACAGGTGTATATTATATTCCCTGAGCCTGATAGGTGGGGAATGAAGATGAAATATATGTAAATAATAGAGGAATGAACACATATCCCATATAAACAGGTGTATATTATATTCCCTGTGCCTGATAGGTGGGGAATGAAGATGAAATATATGTAGATAATAGAGGAATGAACACAAATCCCATATAAACAGGTGTATATTATATTCCCTGAGCCTTATAGGTGGGGAATGAAGATGAAATATATGTAGATAATAGAGGAATGAACACATATCCCATATAAACAGGTGTATATTATATTCCCTGAGCTTTATAGGTGGGGAATGAAGATGAAATATATGTAGATAATAGGAGAATGAACACATATCCCATATAAACAGGTGTATATTATATTCCCTGAGCCTGATAGGTGGGGAATGAAGATGAAATATATGTAGATAATAGAGGAATGAACACATATCCCATATAAACAGGTGTATATTATATTCCCTGAGCCTGATAGGTGGGGAATGAAGATGAAATATATGTAGATAATAGAGGAATGAACACATATCCCATATAAACAGGTGTATATTATATTCCCTGAGCCTGATAGGTGGGGAATGAAGATGAAATATATGTAGAGAATAGAGGAATGAACACATATCCCATATAAACAGGTGTATATTATATTCCCTGAGCCTTATAGGTGGGGAATGAAGATGAAATATATGTAGATAATAGAGGAATGAACACATATCCCATATAAACAGGTGTATATTATATTCCCTGAGCCTGATAGGTGGGGAATGAAGATGAAATATATGTAGAGAATAGGAGAATGAACACATATCCCATATAAACAGGTGTATATTATATTCCCTGAGCCTGATAGGTGGGGAATGAAGATGAAATATATGTAGATAATAGAGGAATGAACACATATCCCATATAAACAGGTGTATATTATATTCCCTGTGCCTGATAGGTGGGGAATGAAGATGAAATATATGTAGAGAATAGGAGAATGAACACATATCCCATATAAACAGGTGTATATTATATTACCTGTGCCTGATAGGTGGGGAATGAAGATGAAATATATGTAGATAATAGAGGAATGAACACATATCCCATATAAACAGGTGTATATTATATTCCCTGTGCCTGATAGGTGGGGAATGAAGATGAAATATATGTAGATAATAGAGGAATGAACACATATCCCATATAAACAGGTGTATATTATATTCCCTGAGCCTTATAGGTGGGGAATGAAGATGAAATATATGTAGAGAATAGGAGAATGAACACATATCCCATATAAACAGGTGTATATTATATTCCCTGTGCCTTATAGGTGGGGAATAAAGATGAAATATATGTAGACAATAGAGGAATGAACACATATCCCATATAAACAGGTGTATATTATATTCCCTGTGCTTGATAGGTGGGGAATGAAGATGAAATATATGTAGATAATAGAGGAATGAACACATATCCCATATAAACAGGTGTATATTATATTCCCTGTGCTTGATAGGTGGGGAATGAAGATGAAATATATGTAGATAATAGAGGAATGAACACATATCCCATATAAACAGGTGTATATTATATTCCCTGAGCCTTATAGGTGGGGAATGAAGATGAAATATATGTAGATAATAGGAGAATGAACACATATCCCATATAAACAGGTGCATATTATATTCCCTGAGCCTTATAGGTGGGGAATGAAGATGAAATATATGTAGAGAATAGGAGAATGAACATATATCCCATATAAACAGGTGTATATTATATTCCCGGTGCCTGATAGGTGGGGAATGAAGATAAAATATATGTAGATAATAGGAGAATGAACACATATCCCATATAAACAGGTGTATATTATATTCCCTGAGCCTGATAGGTGGGGAATGAAGATGAAATATATGTAGATAATAGAGGAATGAACACAAATCCCATATAAACAGGTGTATATTATATTCCCTGAGCTTTATAGGTGGGGAATGAAGATGAAATATATGTAGATAATAGAGGAATGAACACATATCCCATATAAACAGGTGTATATTATATTACCTGTGCCTGATAGGTGGGGAATGAACATGAAATATATGTAGATAATAGAGGAATGAACACATATCCCATATAAACAGGTGTATATTATATTCCCTGAGCCTGATAGGTGGGGAATGAAGATGAAATATATGTAGATAATAGAGGAATGAACACATATCCCATATAAACAGGTGTATATTATATTCCCTGTGCCTGATAGGTGGGGAATGAAGATGAAATATATGTAGATAATAGAGGAATGAACACAAATCCCATATAAACAGGTGTATATTATATTCCCTGTGCCTGATAGGTGGGGAATGAAGATGAAATATATGTAGATAATAGAGGAATGAACACATATCCCATATAAACAGGTGTATATTATATTCCCTGAGCTTTATAGGTGGGGAATGAAGATGAAATATATGTAGATAATAGAGGAATGAACACATATCCCATATAAACAGGTGTATATTATATTCCCTGAGCTTTATAGGTGGGGAATGAAGATGAAATATATGTAGAGAATAGGAGAAAGAACACATATCCCATATAAACAGGTGTATATTATATTCCCTGTGCCTGATAGGTGGGGAATGAAGATGAAATATATGTAGATAATAGAGGAATGAACACATATCCCATATAAACAGGTGTATATTATATTCCCTGTGCCTGATAGGTGGGGAATGAAGATGAAATATATGTAGAGAATAGGAGAATGAACACATATCCCATATAAACAGGTGTATATTATATTCCCTGAGCTTTATAGGTGGGGAATGAAGATGAAATATATGTAGATAATAGAGGAATGAACACATATCCCATATAAACAGGTGTATATTATATTCCCTGAGCTTTATAGGTGGGGAATGAAGATGAAATATATGTAGATAATAGAGGAATGAACACATATCCCATATAAACAGGTGTATATTATATTCCCTGAGCCTGATAGGTGGGGAATGAAGATGAAATATATGTAGAGAATAGGAGAATGAACATATATCCCATATAAACAGGTGTATATTATATTCCCTGTGCCTGATAGGTGGGGAATGAAGATAAAATATATGTAGATAATAGGAGAATGAACACATATCCCATATAAACAGGTGTATATTATATTCCCTGAGCCTTATAGGTGGGGAATGAAGATGAAATATATGTAGATAATAGAGGAATGAACACAAATCCCATATAAACAGGTGTATATTATATTCCCTGAGCCTTATAGGTGGGGAATGAAGATGAAATATATGTAGATAATAGAGGAATGAACACAAATCCCATATAAACAGGTGTATATTATATTCCCTGAGCCTTATAGGTGGGGAATGAAGATGAAATATATGTAGATAATAGAGGAATGAACACATATCCCATATAAACAGGTGTATATTATATTCCCTGTGCCTGATAGGTGGGGAATGAAGATGAAATATATGTAGATAATAGAGGAATGAACACATATCCCATATAAACAGGTGTATATTATATTACCTGAGCCTGATAGGTGGGGAATGAAGATGAAATATATGTAGATAATAGAGGAATGAACACATATCCCTTATAAACAGGTGTATATTATATTCCCTGTGCCTGATAGGTGGGGAATGAAGATGAAATATATGTAGATAATAGAGGAATGAACACATATCCCATATATACAGGTGTATATTATATTACCTGAGCCTGATAGGTGGGGAATGAAGATAAAATATATGTAGATAATAGAGGAATGAACACAAATCCCCTATAAACAGGTGTATATTATATTCCCTGAGCTTTATAGGTGGGGAATGAAGATGAAATATATGTAGATAATAGAGGAATGAACACATATCCCATATAAACAGGTGTATATTATATTCCCTGAGCTTTATAGGTGGGGAATGAAGATGAAATATATGTAGATAATAGAGGAATGAACACATATCCCATATAAACAGGTGTATATTATATTCCCTGTGCCTGATAGGTGGGGAATGAAGATGAAATATATGTAGATAATAGAGGAATGAACACAAATCCCCTATAAACAGGTGTATATTATATTCCCTGAGCTTTATAGGTGGGGAATGAAGATGAAATATATGTAGATAATAGAGGAATGAACACATATCCCATATAAACAGGTGTATATTATATTACCTGAGCCTGATAGGTGGGGAATGAAGATAAAATATATGTAGATAATAGAGGAATGAACACATATCCCTTATAAACAGGTGTATATTATATTCCCTGAGCCTGATAGGTGGGGAATGAAGATGAAATATATGTAGATAATAGAGGAATGAACACATATCCCATATAAACAGGTGTATATTATATTCCCTGTGCCTGATAGGTGGGGAATGAAGATGAAATATATGTAGATAATAGGAGAATGAACACATATCCCATATAAACAGGTGGATATTATATTCCCTGAGCCTGATAGGTGGGGAATGAAGATGAAATATATGTAGATAATAGAGGAATGAACACATATCCCATATAAACAGGTGTCTATTATATTCCCTGAGCCTGATAGGAGGGGAATGAAGATGAAATATATGTAGATAATAGGAGAATGAACACATATCCCATATAAACAGGTGTATATTATATTACCTGAGCCTGATAGGTGGGGAATGAACATGGAATATATGTAGATAATAGAGGAATGAACACATATCCCATATAAACAGGT
Organism: Ranitomeya imitator; assembly: GCF_032444005.1. NCBI lineage: Eukaryota > Metazoa > Chordata > Amphibia > Anura > Dendrobatidae > Ranitomeya > Ranitomeya imitator. The sequence goes on from NC_091282.1 coordinate 87,087,656, forward strand.
GTATATTATATTACCTGAGCCTGATAGGTGGGGAATGAAGATTAAATATATGTAGATAATAGAGGAATGAACACATATACCATATATACAGGTGTATATTATATTCCCTGTGCCTGATAGGTGGGGAATGAACATGAAATATATGTAGATAATAGAGGAATGAACACATATCCCATATAAACAGGTGTATATTATATTCCCTGTGCCTGATAGGTGGGGAATGAAGTCGAAATATATGTAGATAATAGGAGAATGAACACATATCCCATATAAACAGGTGTATATTATATTACCTGTGCCTGATAGGTGGGAATGAACATGAAATATATGTAGATAATAGAGGAATGAACACATATCCCATATAAACAGGTGTATATTATATTCCCTGAGCTTTATAGGTGGGGAATGAATATGAAATATATGTAGATAATAGGAGAATGAACACATATCCCATATAAACAGGTGTATATTATATTACCTGAGCCTGATAGGTGGGGAATGAAGATGAAATATATGTAGATAATAGAGGAATGAACACATATCCCATATAAACAGGTGTATATTATATTACCTGAGCCTGATAGGTGGGGAATGAACATGAAATATATGTAGATAATAGAGGAATGAACACATATCCCATATAAACAGGTGTATATTATATTCCCTGAGCTTTATAGGTGGGGAATGAAGATGAAATATATGTAGATAATAGAGGAATGAACACATATCCCATATAAACAGGTGTATATTATATTCCCTGTGCCTGATAGGTGGGGAATGAACATGAAATATATGTAGATAATAGAGGAATGAACACATATCCCATATAAACAGGTGTATATTATATTCCCTGAGCTTTATAGGTGGGGAATGAAGATGAAATATACAGTGGGGCAAAAAAGTATTTAGTCAGTCAGCAATAGTGCAAGTTCCACCACTTAAAAAGATGAGAGGCGTCTGTAATTTACATCATAGGTAGACCTCAACTATGGGAGACAAACTGAGAAAAAAAAATCCAGAAAATCACATTGGTTTTTTTTTTAACATTTTATTTGCATATTATGGTGGAAAATAAGTATTTGGTCAGAAACAAACAATCAAGATTTCTGGCTCTCACAGACCTGTAACTTCTTCTTTAAGAGTCTCCTCTTTCCTCCACTCATTACCTGTAGTAATGGCACCTGTTTAAACTTGTTATCAGTATAAAAAGACACCTGTGCACACCCTCAAACAGTCTGACTCCAAACTCCACTATGGTGAAGACCAAAGAGCTGTCAAAGGACACCAGAAATAAAATTGTAGCCCTGCACCAGGCTGGGAAGACTGAATCTGCAATAGCCAACCAGCTTGGAGTGAAGAAATCAACAGTGGGAGCAATAATTAGAAAATGGAAGACATACAAGGCCACTGATAATCTCCCTCGATCTGGGGCTCCACGCAAAATCCCACCCCGTGGGGTCAGAATGATCACAAGAACGGTGAGCAAAAATCCCAGAACCACGCGGGGGGACCTAGTGAATGAACTGCAGAGAGCTGGGACCAATGTAACAAGGCCTACCATAAGTAACACACTACGCCACCATGGACTCAGATCCTGCAGTGCCAGACGTGTCCTACTGCTTAAGCCAGTACATGTCCGGGCCCATCTGAAGTTTGCTAGAGAGCATTTGGATGATCCAGAGGAGTTTTTGGAGAATGTCCTATGGTCTGATGAAACCAAACTGGAACTGTTTGGTAGAAACACAACTTGTCGTGTTTGGAGGAAAACGAATACTGAGTTGCATCCATCAAGCACCATACCTACTGTAAAGCATGGTGGTGGAAACATCATGCTTTGGGGTTGTTTCTCTGCAAAGGGGCCAGGACAACTGATCCGGGTACATGAAAGAATGAATGGGGCCATGTATCGTGAGATTTTGAGTGCAAACCTCCTTCCATCAGCAAGGGCATTGAAGATGAAACGTGGCTGGGTCTTTCAACATGACAATGATCCAAAGCACACCGCCAGGACAACGAAGGAGTGGCTTCGTAAGAAGCATTTCAAGGTCCTGGAGTGGCCTAGCCAGTCTCCAGATCTCAACCCTATAGAAAACCTTTGGAGGGAGTTGAATGTCCGTGTTGCCAAGCGAAAAGCCAAAAACATCACTGCTCTAGAGGAGATCTGCATGGAGGAATGGGCCAACATACCAACAACAGTGTGTGGCAACCTTGTGAAGACTTACAGAAAACGTTTGACCTCTGTCATTGCCAACAAAGGATATATTACAAAGTATTGAGATGAAATTTTGTTTCTGACCAAATACTTATTTTCCACCATAATATGCAAATAAAATGTTAAAAAAACAGACAATGTGATTTTCTGGAATTTTTTTTCTCAGTTTGTCTCCCATAGTTGAGGTCTACCTATGATGTAAATTACAGACGCCTCTCATCTTTTTAAGTGGTGGAACTTGCACTATTGCTGACTGACTAAATACTTTTTTGCCCCACTGTATGTAGATAATAGAGGAATGAACACAAATCCCATATAAACAGGTGTATATTATATTCCCTGAGCCTGATAGGTGGGGAATGAACATGAAATATATGTAGATAATAGGAGAATGAACACATATCCAATATAAACAGGTGTATATTATATTCCCTGAGCCTTATAGGTGGGGAATGAACATGAAATATATGTAGATAATAGGAGAATGAACACATATCCCATATAAACAGGTGTATATTATATTCCCTGAGCCTTATAGGTGGGGAATGAAGATGAAATATATGTAGATAATAGGAGAATGAACACATATCCCATATAAACAGGTGTATATTATATTCCCTGAGCCTGATAGGTGGGGAATGAACATGAAATATATGTAGAGAATAGAGGAATAAACACATATCCCATATAAACAGGTGTATATTATATTCCCTGAGCTTTATAGGTGGGGAATGAAGATGAAATATATGTAGATAATAGAGGAATGAACACATATCCCATATAAACCGATGTATATTATATTCCCTGAGTTTGATAGGTGGGGAATGAACATGAAATATATGTAGAGAATAGAGGAATGAACACATCCCATATAAACTGGTGTGTATTATATTACCTAAGCTTGATATCTCTTCAAATTTAACATGTTTGTCAAGAAAACACAATAACACATGTCAAATTATCCCCTGTGTATAATGGCCAAAGTAATGGCACCTAGCCCTTTTAAGATACAACACTAACAATTCACTAATCCAGTGTTTTTCCATTTCTAGTTGCCTCTTGGGATTAGTCACCTTGTTGTGCAGAGGTTCTCACATCCTACCCTGCTTAGCCCCATTTTACATTCTTATGAAAGTGTGGAATAAGGTTACTGAAGTTGTGATTTTGAATTGTTTGTGATATTGTATATAAGTGAGACCCCTTGCAGAAAGGATTAAAGACACTCATACTCTTACCATATGCAGGACAGGGAATGCTAAATGAGGTCTAATTATGACACATGTATCCTGACTGGGAGTGATTCATTGTTATAACCACTTTAAAATCTGGTGCCTTTTAACTGGTTCCTCTGTTCTCCTGTATCATGTGATCATCCTATAAATGTATAAGATGTAGGGATTGGCTCAGGTGAGCAATGGCAGGGCCGCAGTAATGAGGCAACACACAGGCTTCCAGTCCAAACTTCAGTGGTTTATTTTCACTTTAAACAGTCCGTGACATAAAGTAAGAAAAAAACCAAACATACTCCAGCTTGGAGAACCACTGGTCTCAGACTCACCGTTACACGGGACGAGCTTAACTAAGCAGCTGCCAGGTCAGCGGTTTCCGCCAGGTGCCATTCCCAGGGTTGCTAACCGTCATGTCACCATCCTTTGTGACATGTGTGGCAGAGCGAACAGTTCAGGCTTCTTCCAGCCTAGCTCCAAACCCAGACTAACATGTGCCAAACAAAAAGAAACTCCATTACATAGTCTATAGCCACACCCACAGGTGAAGTATCCATCACATGGGCTGATCACATGATCGTGACATCACTGCAGGTCCACAACCTTAGGAAAATAACAGGCCAAAACTTATCCTGCTGGGAGAAATATATCTTCTGTCCAACACTACACCTTTTACTGCACCACATACCTCCCCCCTTTGTTCAACCCTATTGGGGTGGACACATGACATACAGTGTACTCTGGACAGGGCATCTGCATTCCCCTGTAGTCTGCCTGCCCGATGTTGTTCTGAAAATATAAAATTTTGCTGGGACAGAAACCATCTGGTGACTCGTGCATTTCTCTCCTTAGCTTGACTCATCCATGTAAGAGGGGAGTGATCTGTCACCAAACGAAAATTTCTCCCCAGCAAATAATAGCGAAAAGACCGAAGTGCCCTTTTAATGGCCAGATACTCTCTCTCCACAATACTGTACCTGCTTTCGGCTGGGGTAAGCTTCTGGCTCAGGAAACTAATGGGATGCTCTTCTCCGTTAATTTCTTGAGACAACACAGCACCAATACCTATCTCAGAGGCTTCGGTTTGCACGATGAACTCTCTTTTGAAATCAGTTGTAATCAGAACGGGTGTACCACACAGTACTGATTTTAACTTTACAAAGGCCTCTTCTAACTGATCATTCCATTGGACCATCACAGACTTCCTCCCTTTCAAGCATTCTGTTAAAGGCGCGGACAACGTTGCAAAGTTCGGAACAAATCGCCTGTAATATCCCACTAGGCCTAAAAAGGCTTTTACCTGCTTTGTTGTGAGGGGACGGTGCCAGTTCTGTATTGCCTCCACTTTGTTTATTTGTGGCATAAGGACCCCTATCCCAATGACGTAACCCAAGTACCGAGCTTCCTCCATCCCTATGGAACACTTCTTTGGATTCATCTTCATTCCCCACCTATAAAGCTCAGGGAATATAATATACACCTGTTTATATGGGATATGTGTTCATTCCTCTATTATCTACATATATTTCATCTTCATTCCCCACCTATGAAGCTCAGGGAATATAATATACACCTGTTTATATGGGATATGTGTTCATTCCTCTATTATCTACATATATTTCATGTTCATTCCCCACCTATCAGGCTCAGGTAATATAATATACACCTGTTTATATGGGATATGTATTCATTCTCCTATTATCTACATATATTTTATCTTCATTCCCCACCTATAAAGCTCAGGGAATATAATATACACCTGTTTATATGGGATATGTATTCATTCTCCTATTATCTACATATATTTTATCTTCATTCCCCACCTATAAAGCTCAGGGAATATAATATACACCTGTTTATATGGGATATGTATTAATTCCTCTATTATCTACATATATTTCATCTTCATTCCCCACCTATGAAGCTCAGGGAATATAATATACACCTGTTTATATGGGATATGTGTTCATTCCTCTATTATCTACATATATTTCATGTTCATTCCCCACCTATCAGGCTCAGGTAATATAATATACACCTGTTTATATGGGATATGTATTCATTCTCCTATTATCTACATATATTTTATCTTCATTCCCCACCTATAAAGCTCAGGGAATATAATATACACCTGTTTATATGGGATATGTATTCATTCTCCTATTATCTACATATATTTTATCTTCATTCCCCACCTATAAAGCTCAGGGAATATAATATACACCTGTTTATGTGGGATATGTGTTCATTCCTCTATTATCTACATATATTTCATCTTCATTCCCCACCTATAAAGCTCAGGGAATATAATATACACCTGTTTATATGGGATATGTGTTCATTCCTCTATTATCTACATATATTTCATCTTCATTCCCCACCTATAAAGCTCAGGGAATATAATATACACCTGTTTATATGGGATATGTGTTCATTCTCCTATTATCTACATATATTCCATGTTCATTCCCCACCTATCATGCTCAGGGAATATAATATCCACCTGTTTATATGGGATATGTGTTCATTCTCCTATTCTCTACATATATTTCATCTTCATTCCCCACCTATCAAGCACAGGGAATATAATATACACCTGTTTATATGGGATATGTGTTCATTCCTCTATTATCTACATATATTTCATCTTCATTCCCCACCTATCAGGCACAGGGAATATAATATACACCTGTTTATATGGGATATGTGTTCATTCTCCTATTATATACATATATTTCATGTTCATTCCCCACCTATAAAGCTCAGGGAATATAATATACACCTGTTTATATGGGATATGTGTTCATTCCTCTATTATCTACATATATTTCATCTTCATTCCCCACCTATCAGGCTCAGGTAATATAATATACACCTGTTTATATGGGATATGTGTTCATTCCTCTATTATCTACATATATTTCATCTTCATTCCCTACCTATCAGGCTCAGGGAATATAATATACGCCTGTTTATATGGGATATGTGTTCATTCTCCTATTCTCTACATATATTTCATCTTCATTCCCCACCTATCAAGCACAGGGAATATAATATGCACCTTTTTTACGGGATCTATGTTGATTTCCTAATTTTTTTTTTACTTAGAATTCATGTTCAGTTCATGTTCCTATCCAAGATGCATAAGTAATCTATAACACCTCTCCATCTCTTTGGACCTATAAGTTATAATGTTCATTCTTTTTATTTATTCCTTTTCTTCATTCTTTTTAGTACGTCCCCCTGCAGTCGCTGAGGATTCATCAGTGACACAAATCACTCATCGGCACATGTGCTAGCTGTTTTCCAGGACTTTTTTTTTCTCTGTCCATTTCCCCAGCCTCTCCCCTATGTCAAGCCCTTCACTGGCTTCCTATCGCCCAGAGACTCCAGTTCAAAACCCTCACACTGACATACAAAGCCATCCACAACCTGTCTCCTCCATACATCTGTGACATGGTCTCCCGGTACCTACCTACACGCGACCTCCGATCCTCACAAGATCTCCTTCTCTACTCCCCTCTCATCTCTTCTTCCCATAACCGCATCCAAGACTTCTCCCGTGCTTCCCCCATACTCTGGAACTCTCTACCCCAACACATCAGACTTGCGCCTACCATAGAAACCTTCAAAAAGAACCTGAAGACTCATCTCTTCCGACAAGCCTACAGCCTGCAGTGATCCTCAACCTACTGAACAGCCGCACAGCCAGCTCTTCCCTCTCCTAGTGTATCCTCACCCACCCCCTGCAGACTGTGAGCCCTCGCGGGCAGGGTCCTACCTCCTTATGTACTCGTGTGCCTTGTTATCTGCTCATGTTTAATGTAATTGTCTATATTTGCCCCGTATTCACATGTAAAGCGCCATGGAATAAATGGCGCTATAAAAATGTATAATAATAATAATAATAATTTCCCACTTCCACCCTTTGCACCACCTTCATGCGTGCATCCTGCAACTGCTGAGCGCTGATCAGTGACATAAATCACTGAACAGCACTCATGCTCACTGTTTTCCAGGACTTTTTTCCCCTGGCTATCTTTCTCCCTTCCCCCCCTTTGCACCACCTCCGTGTGTGCGTCCTATAGCCGCTGATCAGATGCACTTTACTGATTGGCACCTGTGCTCACTTTTGGCAAGGACTTTTTTTTCCCTATCTATCTTTTTTTATCCCCTTTTTGCACCATATCCTTGTGCGCGTCTTACAACCATTGAGTGCTGGTTGGTGACACAAATCATTGACTGGCCTCCGGTTGTGGGTTGGGTTTTTTTTGTGTGAAAAAAAGAATTAAAAAAATGATTTACCTTAGTTGATAGGACTAGATTAGGGACAAAATATGCTGTAGTAATTGGCATCTACTACAGTATTTTTTACTGAAGTTAGTCAGGGCTAGTGTCAAATAGTAAAACAGAAAAAATAATAATTTAAATCAGCTGATAAGACTAGATAAGGGATAGTAAAAATATACAGTAGTAATTGGCGAGAACTACAGTATTTTTTACTGCCTTTAGTTAGGGTTACTGTCAGCGCGGAAAAAAGAACAACATCCATGAGTGCATCCTACAGTCGTCGTGCACTGATCAGCGACTAGTGATAGGCAAACTCTTGGATATTCAGGTCTGGTGGGTTCAGCCTAAAATTTTTGAAAAGTTCAGTTTAGGTACCAAAATGATATCTGAACTCATGCCCGAACCCAGGGTAGGGGGGCCCAAACATCTGATGTTTCCCACACTATCATCTGTGTGAAAGCGTGAGAAACACCGGCTCTGATCTGCTGTAACCTTTCAAGTTACCGCAGGCTGCAGTTTCCACACCGTCATACAGATAGATGACAGCATGTGAGCCAGCAGCTGTGACCAGCGGCAAAACGGTTACAGGTGTCGGCTGGTCAGAGTACTACTCTCATCATCAATGCCTGCTCTCGCTCATAGCAGCGAGAGCATGCATATGATTATGAGAGTATTCCTCAGCCGGCGCCTGTGCAATAAATGAATAAATATTAAAAAAATGGTGTTGGTCCTTTCTATTTTTGACAACCAGCTCAGGCAAAACTGACAGCTGTGGGCTGCAGCCCTTACTAGCCTAAAAATAAAATCCTGCAGTCGTCCCAGAAGAGGCGCATCTATTAGATGCTCCAATTCTGGCTCTTTCCACTTTCCCTGATGCGGTGGCAAGTGGGATAATATTTCTGGGGTTGATGTCAGCTTTGTAATGTCAACTGATATCAAGCTCACAGACGCCCCCATTACTAACCCCATAGTCAGATTGTAATAAATACATAGCCAGAATACAGTCCTTTATTTGAAATAAAAACTCCCCACCCTCATTCATTATTGTAAAATTAAAAAAAAAATCACCATAATTCATATCTGTCCCATGAAAATCCAGACGGTTTAGAGATCAGTAACATCAGTGATGCGACCGCTCTCCACGCCAGCCGAAACCCACTTACCGGAGTGTGAGAAGCTCCAGCTGTGACCGACGGTAGCCTCAATGACGTTACCGCCAGTCACAGGCAGGCAGATCTTCTCACGCTCTGCTCAGTGTGAGCCGGCTGTCGTGTAGAGTGGTCGCATCCCTGATAGTATGGGCCCCTCAAAGTCACGTCAAATGTAATGTGGTCCCTAAAAGAAATGGTTTTGTAAATTTTGTTGGAAAAATTAGAAATCGCTGGGCAACTTTTAACCCTTCTCACTTCCTAACAATTTAAGTTATGTTTCCAAAATTGTGCTGATGTAAAGTAGACATGTGGGAAATGTTATTTAGTCTCTATTTCGAGTGGAATAACTCTCTGGTTTTCATAATTTTTGCCAAATTTCAGATTTTTTCCTCAATGAACGCAAGTCATATTGAACAAATTTTAACACTATCATGAACTACATTATGTCACGAAAAAACAATCTCAGAATCAGTGGCATCCTTTGAAACGTTCCAGAATGATTACCTCATAAAGTGACAGTGGTCAGAATTGTAAAAATTTGGCCTGGTCATGAAGGTGAACACTGTCTGAAGGGTGAAGGGGTTAAAATAAGCATTTTTTTTTAACCTGTCAGTAACAAAACCTCTACACGAGATGAGGTAATGCAGAATAGGGCAGTGTAAAATGAACTATGAAAGATATCTATTGTGGCGCCATCTGCGGCACTGAAATTTCATTTTATGAACAAGCAAATTAGATGCGCAAAGTACGGTAAACTGGTGGGCAGATCAGTACAATGTCGTTTTATGGCTCTTCCTCACTTCTCCCCACCAATAATACACCTGATTCTTCATTGACGGCAGAGACAGAGGCTTTGCTGCATAACATTATCTCTGTGCTCCACTATCAACCAAAAAGAGGGGCGGCACTCATTGGGAAAGGCTTTTACAACGGTGGGAGAGTCAGGCCTCGTTCACACTAGCAGTATTTGGTCAGTATTTTACCTCAGTATTTGTAAGCCAAAACCAGGAGTAGGTGATAAATGCAGAATTGGTGAAATATTTCTATTATACTTTTCCTCTGACTGATCCTCTCCTGGTTTTGGCTTACAAATACTGAGGTAAAATAGAGAGCAAATACTGAACGTGTGACCGCAGCCTCACTGTTTGGAGACCAATCACCTAAAGTTTAGGAAGTAATTGTGTTTGCCGAAGACCATACGTAGGATCTGAATAATATATGACCACACTAGTGAAATCTTCTGCTTCCTTTGTATTTTGGGGTAAATTAACACAAAACTAATGAAAGATTCCTATTATTATAAACTTCCTATTCATTTCAATAGGAAAACAAGCAACAGCGAACAATGTGCCAATTTCAGCTTGAAAACTCGTTCCAATCGTTTGAAGCAAAAATATATCTCCCCATACATAAAAAAAACTAAAAAAAAAAGCCATCACAAAATGCAGCGAAACATCTATTATCATACGGATATTTTAGCCAAAAAGTCCACATAAAATACCCTTTTAGCTTGGTTTGAACAAAAAAAGCAAAAAAGAGAGATCCTCCCACTAATCTCCCAGAGCGCCCATCCGGCCTCTAACCTGGTTTCCATTGGTTTATGCTTCCTGGTCCAGAAGTATTCGGAAAGTCAGGTAGCACTATTCCTATAAGCAAATCCTCAGCTGCAGACTGATCCCTGCATGTATTCTGATGTTATAGTATTTTGTTATATGTCTGTAGACACTGACTACACACAAGGTTTGTTTGTAGTCTGTAACTGTGGAAACATAGATCGACATATCCATGTTGTTCAAATATTTTTATTGGCCTGGTCTAACTGCAAAATAGCTTCATTTTCTTTATTTTGAATTAATCAAGACAATTAAAGGGGATCTGTCACCTGATCTCACCGATAGATCTCTAAATCATGATGAGAGTGATGCGGTTACCTGAAAAGTCCATTTTATAATTACTGTACAATCCCCACTTAAAGTTTTCCAGCCTAGTATTAATAATAATAATAATCTTTATATAGCACTAACATATTCCGCAGCGCTTTACAATTTTCACACATTATTATCGCTGTCCCCGATGGGGCTCACATTCTAAGTTCCCTATCAGTATGTCTTTGGAATGTGGGAGGAAACCGGAGTACTTGGGCATTCAAAGTTCTCACCACACATCAAGATAAGTTCCTTGGGGGGTCTAGTTTCCAAAATGGGGTCACTTGTGGGGGGTTACTACAGTTTAGGTACATCAGGGGCTCTGCAATCGCAACATAATGCCCACAGACCATTCTATCAAAGTCTGCATTCCAAAAAGGCGGTCCTTCCCTTCCGAGCTCTGCCGTGCGCCCAAACAGTGGTTTACCCCCACATATGGAGCATCCGCGTACTCAGGATAAATTGGACAACAACTATTGCAGTCCAATTTCTCCTGTTACCCTTGAGAAAATAAAAACTTGGGGGCTACAATATCTTTTTTGTGGAAAAAATATATATTTTTTATTTTCACGACTCTGCATTCTAAACTTCTGTGAAGCACTTGGGCATTCAAAGTTTACACCACACATCTAGATAAGTTCCTTGGGGGGTCTAGTTTCCAAAATGGGGTCACTTGTGGAGGGTTTCTACTGGTTAGGTACATCAGGGGCTTTGCAAACGCAACATAATACCCGCAGACCATTCTATCAAAGTCTCCATTCCAAAACGGCGCTCCTTCCTTCCGAGCTCTGCCGTGCGCCCAAACAGTGGTTTACCCCCACATATGGGGTACCAGCATACTCAGGACAAATTGGACAACAACTTTTGGGGTCCAATTTCTCTTGTTACCCTTGTGAAAATAAAAACTTGGGGGCTAAAAAACCTTTTTTGTGGAAAAAAAAATATTTTTTATTTTCACGGCTCTGCATTATAGACTTCTGTGAAGCACTTGAGCATTCAAGGTTCTCACCACACATATAGATAAGTTCCATGGGGGGTCTAGTTTCCAAAATGGGGTCACTTGTGGGGGATTTCTACTGTTTAGGCACATCAGGGGCTCTCCAAACGCGACATGGCGTCCGATCTCAATTCCAGCCAATTCTACATTGAAAAAGTAAAACGGCACTCTTTCTCTTCCAAGCTCTGCGGTGCGCCCAAACAGTGGTTTACCCCCACATATTGGGTATCGACGTACTCAGGAGAAATTGCACAACAACTTTAGTGGTCTAATTTCTCCTGTTACCCTTGTGAAAATAAAAATTTGTGGGCAAAAAGATCATTTTTGTAGAAAAAATGCGATTTTTTTTTTAACGGCTCTACGTTATAAACCTCTGTGAAGCACATGGGGGTTCAAAGTGCTCGTCACACATCTAGATAAGTTCCCTAAGGGGTCTAGTTTCCAAAATGGTGTCACTTGTGGGGGGTTTCCACTGTTTAGGCACATCAGGGGCTCTCCAAACGCGACATGGCGTCCAATCTCAATTCCAGCCAATTCTGCATTGAAAAAGTAAAACGGCACTCCTTCTCTTCCAAGCTCTGCGGTGCGCCCTAACAGTGGTTTACCCCCACATATTGGGTATCAGCGTACTCAGGAGAAATTGCACAACAACTTTTGTGGTCTAATTTCTCCTGTTACCCTTGTGAAAATGAAAATTTGTGGGCAAAAAGATCATTTTTGTAGAAAAAATGCGATTTTTTTTTTCACGGCTCTACATTATAAACTTCTGTGAAGCACATGGGGGTTCAAAGTGCTCACCACACATCTAGATATGTTCCTTAAGGGGTCTAGTTTCCAAAATGGGGTCACTTGTGGGGGTTTTCCACTGTTTAGGCACATCAGAGGCTCTCCAAACGCGACATGGCGTCCAATCTCAATTCCAGCCAATTCTACATTGAAAAAGTAAAGCGGCGCTCCTTCACTTCCAAGCTCTGCGGTGCGTCCAAACAGTGGTTTACCCTCACATATGGGGTATCGACGTATTCAGGAGAAATCGCACAACAACTTTTCTGGTCTAATTTCTCCTGTTACCCTTGTGAAAATAAGAATTTGTGGGCGAAAAGATCATTTTTGTGTAAACAAAAGCGATTTTTTATTTTCACGGCTCTACGTTATAAACTTCTGTGAAGCACTTGGGGGTTCAAAGTGCTCACCACACATCTAGATAAGTTCCTTAAGGGGTCTAGTTTCTGTTTAGGCACATCAGGGGCTCTCTAAACGTGACATGGCGTCCGATCTCAATTCCAGCCAATTCTGCATTGAAAAAGTCAAACGGCGCTCCTTCACTTCTAAGTTCTGCGGTGCGCCCAAAAAGTGGTTTACCCCCACATATGGGGTATTGGCGTATTCAGGATAAATTGCATAACAAAATTTATGGTTACATTTCTGTTTTTACACTTGTGAAAATAAAAAAAATGGTTCTGAATTAAGATGTTTGCAAAAAAAAGTTAAATGTTAATTTTTTCCTTCCACATTGTTTCAGTTCCTGTGAAGCACATAAAGGGTTAATAAACTTCTTGAATGTGGTTTTGAGAACCTTGAGGGGTGTAGTTTTTAGAATGGTGTCACACTTGGTTATTTTCTATCATATAGACCCCTCAAAATGACTTCAAATGTGATGTGGTCCCTAAAAAAAAAATGGTGTTGTAAAAATGAGAAATTGCTGGTCAACTTTTAACCCTTATAACTCCCTAACAAAAAAAAATTTTGTTTCCAAAATTGTGCTGATGTAAAGTAGACATGTGGGAAATGTTATTTATTAACTATTTTTCGTGACATATCTCTCTGATTTAAGGGCATAAAAATACAAAGTTTGAAAATTGCAAAATTTTAAAAATTTTCGCCATATTTCCGTTTTTTTCATAAATAATCGCAAGTAATATCGAAGAAATCTTACCACTAACATGAAGTACAATATGTCACGAAAAAACAGTCGCAGAATCAGCGGGATCCGTTGAAGCGTTCCAGAGTTATAACCTCATAAAGTGACAGTGGTCAGAATTGCAAAAATTGGCCTGGTCATTAAGTACCAAATTGGCTCTGTCACTAAGGGGTTAAACCCAGAACTCCAGCGCTGCAATACTGGAATTTTAAGTTCAGTTTATAAAATCCACATCTTAATATCGATAATTCTGGCATGGATTTCAAAATTACTATATCACCTCATGAGATGTAAGAGATCTGTTTAAATGGTGTCCGTTAGCATTTTTTTCCACCTAAATTCACAGCAGCATTATGTAGGAGCAGAATCCATGATTCCAGTGATGTGTCACTTATTGAGCTGGTTGCTGTAGTTTTGAGAAAATTGCAGCTTTATCAGCAGGAGGTTATGACTAGAGGACTAATAAACCTGTTGCCATATAGTCCTTAATAAATAAACTTTTAGATGTTGCAAAAGTCTGCATACCCTGTAACTGCAGGATTTTTCAGATATCTTGATTTATGCATATATTGAGCACAGTGCTTCCCCCTTTTGTTAATTACTATATGTTCAGATGAAATAAACTTGCTGTAATAAAATTGTTATGTAATCTGAAGATGACCTCAGTGCGGTCAGATATTCCTCGGTGGCAGAGTAACACTTTATACAGATGGTTTAGCCGGTGCTGTAATTTACACATCCTCACTTGATGAATCAATATATTGATATGTATATTAAAGCTTTTCACTGTAATGGGTCTCAACACCCAGAGCCTACATTTTGTGGATGTTACAGATAATTATGAAATTAATGTTAGTAAGTTTCAGCCCCAAATTATGGTAAATTTGTCAGACCCATGGTGGCCTCATCTCTCCAACCCAAACTGCACTCAGTCTTCTTGCCAGTTTTTAAAAGTGACTAAGAAAAGCTAAAAGTAAAGTAAAAAATTTTTAGAAATTCCATGGGGACAACAATTCATTCCAGTATTGTCCTGATAGATGACTCTGCCCCAGTCTACACGGCAAAGCAAAGAAAATAGGCTGCATCTAATCTCTACCAACTGTGAGCGCTACAATGTCTTATGCAGAAACTCCGACATTTAGACATTGTTCACATGCAAGCTATTGGTTTTGTATTTCTGCTCCATTATAGAAATGCACATTAACCATTGGGTTTCCATCATACTGGCTGTCATTTTACCGAAATAGTACATTATGCTACAATCACAGCCTGACAGAGCAAGATGTAAACATTGCCAGTAACCAGAATTATCCATCCTCCTCCTCCGGTTGAAAAGCAGCTTGCAGATTTCTAGTAGTTTGGTGGAGGATGGTGAACAGGTCATGTTCGCCTCCATCAGTAGCCAATTCGGGAGCAGGAAAGCTGTTCATTGTGTGAGCACTAACATGTACAGGAGGAGAAACCATGAAACTTATACGCTAAGGGGTGGTTTGGCACCCAAATTGTCCTTCCTAAATCTCTATCTGTACTCCCTAACACACTTTTGTAAGTAGTTTTATTATAAAATGCCCTATACCTTTCCCTATCGGGTTAACCCTTGAATTTTTTTTAACTGCATTTCCTGTGAGACTTTGAGAGGAGTATTAAATAAGATGTCACAGGAGGCTGGGGCTGTACTTGCTTCTCTACAGCGCCTGTAGCCCCTCTTGGAACATGTGGCGGTGCTTCAGTTACGTACTACAGTTTCTTGTATTGCTGCATTCTGAAGAGAGATCCTGGATGCATGGTAATGACGATAGATGCTGCAGGAGAGGCGAGTGCAGCGCCCATGCTCTGCTTCGGTCTCCACCATCACCATAGCTTCTGTGAAAGAAAACTTTGTCAAGGGGCAGAGAGAGAAGCAGTAAGTGATCCAACAGCTTCTAACACCGCCCTCAAAGGAATCTTCAACTAGGTTCGGCGCTGATGCCATTCACAACATTCACAACATATTTCACAGATGCTTCAGCGGTGGCAGAGATAGAAACAGAGTGCTGGTGCTGCACTCACATCTCCCACAACGTTTATCATCATGGATCCAGGACATCTTCAGAGGGCAGTGATGCAAGTAACTGTAGTAAGTAGCTGCATTTCAGCCTCCTGATGATATGCTGATCCAGGAGGGGCGATACACGATTCAAGGAAATGAGGGCAGCTCCAGTCAAATCTTGTGATTAAAAATTCTGTTATTTTATGTTACATGGTCATCTCCATCCATGAATGTACAGCTCACTCTTATTTTTTTTTAACAAATCTAATGTCTACTTTCTCAGACATCCTGTGATAAAAAGTGACATTATTTTATATGGCCATGAAGAGCATCAGACCTAATTGTGTCCAAGAAGGGTTTCCTCATGTTACTGGAAATTTGTTCCCCCAAGAACAGTTGGCACAGGACTCTTCTGACTGAAGGATTCCTTGGCTTTATCCAAATGTAAACACATTAAGTTGTGCATCATTGCCCATTCATGTTAGATAGCAGCAATGTCTGAACATTAGCTATCTCCTGAATTCCAGCTGTGAGAAGTGTAAATAATTCTTGATGTCCTTGGATCTCAGAGAAATCCATTTGCTTTTTGTGATCATTTTTTAACCGGTCACTTAGAGGTAACAAGAAACCTATTAACTTAAAAATGTTAAATTGAATGCATGTTCCACTAGGGATTTTCTTCCATAAAATTAATATCACAATAGTGTCATTAATATTTCCTAAACTTACAAAAAATACAAATGTCACCAGAATACTCAGCAGATAATACCACTATGGTGCGAGAAGTTGTTCATTTTCATTATCTTCTCAACTCTTGTTGCTGTAGAGTGTAAGCTCTTATGGTCAGCGGAGTACTCTCTCTCGCCTGTAAAGTGTAAGCTCTTACGGTCATTGGGGTCTTCTCTCTGGTCATTGGGGTCCTCTCTTTCGCCTGTAAAGTGTAAGCTCTTATGGTCATTGGGGTCTTCTCTCTCACTTGTAAAGCGTAAGCTCTTATGGTCATTGGGGTCTTCTCTCTGGTCATTGGAGTCCTCTCTCTTGCCTGTAAAGTGTAAGCTCTTATGGTCATTGGGGGTCTTCTCTCTGGTCATTGGGGTCCTCTATCTCATCTGGAAAGTGTAAGCTCTTATGGTCATTGGGGTCCTCTCTCTCTCCAGTAGAGTGTAAGCTCTTATGGTCATTGGGGTCCTCTCTCTCACCTGTAAAGTGTAAGCTCTTATGGTCATTGGGGTCTTCTCTCTCGCCTGTAAAGTGTAAGCTCTTATGGTCATTGGGGTCCTCTCTCTCCTGTAAAGTGTAATCTCTTATGGTCATCGGGGTCTTCTCTCTCACTTGTAAAGTGTAAGCTCTTATGGTCATTGGGGTACTCTCTCTCACCTGTAAAGTGTAAGCTCTTATGGTCATTGGGGTCTTCTCTCTCACCTGTAAAGTGTAAGCTCTTATGGTCAATGGGGTCCTCTCTCTCTCCAGTAGAGTGTAAGCTCTTATGGTCAGTGGGGTCCTCTCTCTCTCCAGTAGAGTGTAAGCTCTTATGGTCAGCGGGGTCCTCTCTCTCCTGTAGAGTGTAAGCTCTTATGGTCATTGAGGTCCTCTCTCTCACCTGTAGAGTGTAAGCGCTTATGGTCAGTGGGGTCCTCTCTCTCTCCAGTAGAGTGTAAGCTCTTATGGTCAGCGGGGTCCTCTCTCTCTCCTGTAGAGTGTAAGGTCTTATGGTCATTGGGGTCCTCTCTCTCCTGTAGAGTGTAAGCTCTTATGGTCATTGAGGTCCTCTCTCTCACCTGTAAAGTGTAAGCGCTTATGGTCATTGAGGTCCTCTCTCTTGCCTGGAAAGTGTAAGCACTTATGGTCAGCGGGGTCCTCTCTCCTGTAGAGTAAAATCTCTTATTTTCAGCGAGGTCCTCTTTTTGTCTCCTGTAGAGCATTAGCTCTTATAGTCAATGGGATCCTCTCTCCTCTCCCCCAGGTATATATTCCAAGCAATTACAACCTTTCCAGTATTCAGATTTGCACAAATTTATTTGCTGTAAATCATTTCCTAGTGTGTGGAAATACCAATATAAAGGACTATAGTTGCCATGATGGAAATTGTATTTGTTTCTTTATTTACTATTTATTTTATTAACTTATATAGCGCGTGGGCAGCACGGTGGCGCAGTGGTTAGCACTTCAGCCTTGCAGCGCTGGGGTCCTGGGTTCTAATCCCACCCAGGACAACATCTGCAAAGAGTTTGTATGTTCTCTCCGTGTTTGCGTGGGTTTCCTCCGGGCACTCCGGTTTCCTCCCACATTCCAAAGACATACTGATAGGAATTCTAGATTGTGAGCCCAATCGGGGACAGTGATGATAATGTGTGCAAAACTGTAAAGCGCTGCGGAATATGTTAGCGCTATATAAAAATAAAGATTATTATTTATTATTAATTCTACAGCACTTTACAGACATCATTACTGTCCTCGTTGGGCCCAACAATACAAATTCCCTTTCATTATGACTTAGGAGTGTGCGAGGAAACCGACGCAAACACGGCGAAAACATACAAACTCCTTGCAGATGTTGTCCTTGGTGGGATTTCAACCTAAGAACCCAGCGCTGCAAAGCAACAGTGCTAACCACTGGAGACACCATTCTGACTATAGAGATTTTAAGGCTTGAGATTTTACCATGACTGTACTAACTCCAAAAGTTGCCGAAGAACTCGTTTGATGAGTAATAGTTTCACAACTCCTAATACTCCTTACAGAAAACTGTTAAGTTCGAATAAATTATTATGATTATCCATCCATGCGACCACGCAAAACAAGGTTCACTGAAGTGAAGTGCTCCTTTTCTAGCTGACACTTTATTCTAATAATAAGTCTTAACCCCCAAAGTCTATGAGGAGGCAACCCCTTAATGACCCAGATACCTAAGTGATCAGTCATGTCCTCTCAATACGCTGACGATACTAACATACTGCGTAACATAAAACTCTTAGCGCTGAATATAAATGAAAAACTGATTTTTTAAGAACTGATAATAGTTTTAATTTACCGGGATAAAACAAAATCCCTGTGTGAGGGATGCTCAGATGATTTTTTTTCTTCTTAATCCTCTATATGTACGTTATCTCCTGGTTCAGCTTTATGCCTATAAAAACAATTTGCCTAATCCTTCACTTACATATTTGTCCAACAGCCATGGAAATCTTTAATTCCATTACAATATTAAAGAGATTTCTCTTCCTCCAGTGACACATAAGTCGTTTCTGAAATTCCCATAAGTTGATCTCTATCAGCAGCTGCGAGCTCCATGTTAGCATTGATCCATTGTCGTGTTAGCTAATTGGCGTTGGCATCTTACACTATGGCTTAACAATGAGAGCATTTATTTTTGGTGCTGAGAAAACGTAGGAAATGTATATAGGATTGCTTATTATGCATCTCATGTGGAATATTCGGTGAGGCCCGCGGCGCCTTTCATCTTTACCGATCTACAAATGTCCTGCAAGGATATCCTGACTGTCTGCAGCCTCCACTAGAGGACAACATGGGAGATTACGTCATACAGTATAGGTATACAGTATAGGTATTGAACTCAATAATTCGGCTATACATAGTTATGAAGAAGTCCGGTGGATAAAAAGAACTTTAAAAAAGGGGCCCAACTGGTTTAATAAAAAGGTGACACTTGCCATCACTTATCTTCAACAGCTCCCGTTCCGAGGTTTGACGGTAATCCCCTGGTCTCTTCTTCCCGGTCCCATCTCAACAAACTAGAAACTGCTAGAAATACCTATTAAGCCAGTCATAGGCACAGGGAACCACATCTGTGGCCACTGATTGGCTGAGTGAGAATCTCTAGCCGTTTATTGTGTTTCAATAGGGGACCAGTAAGTTGGAATTAATGGGGACATGGTAAGTGCCAAAAATAGACCAGTAGGAGATGCGTGCTGGTAAGTATCAGATATAATTTTTTTTTCTTTAATCCAAATCTTAGTCTTTTTATGGACTTTGTACAGTAAAAATGGTTGTTAATTTCCTTGCCCTATGGTGAAAGGACATTGGGGGATGTATCAAGCTAAATTTGCCAGAATTCTGGTGCAATTTGCAAACAAAACACTATATTTCTTGACTTGCACCATATTTATTATGTGTTGTAGGCCCTTTTTGCACCTTGTTCAAAATGGTTGTGGCTTTTCAGAAAATGGTCGTGACTTGAATTGCAACACCATGTGCCACAAAATAAGCCAGAAGGTTGGTTGGTGCTCATAGCAAGTAATTCTGCTACATACAGGCGATCTGATCATCGCCTGTATGTAGCAGAGTCCATCAGGTTATGGCAACTTCTAGTCTCCCATGGAGACTATTAAAGCATGTCAAAAGTAAAAAAGAAAAAAAATTAAAAAATGCAAAAGTTCAAATCACCCCTCTTTCGTCACATTCAAAATAAAACAATAATAAAATCAAACATACACATATTTGGTATTGCAGCATTCAGAATTACCCTATCTACAAACAAAAGAAAAACGAATAACCTGATCGCTAAACGGTGTAGTGAGAAAAAAGTAAAAACACCAGAATTTCATTTTTTTGGTCGCTGCGACATTGCATTAAAATGCAATAATGGGAGATCAAAAGATCATAACTGCATCAAAATGGTATCATTAAAAAAGTCAGCAATGCGTGCAAAAAATAAGCTCTCACCCAACCCAAGATCACTAAAAATGGAGACGCTATGGGTATCGGAAAATGGCGCAATATTCTTTAACAAACTTTGGAATTGTTTTTCACCACTTATATAAAAAAGAACCTAGACATGTTTGGTGTCTATGACTCGTAGTGACCTGGAGAATCTTAATGGCAGGTCAGTGAACATAGTAGAAAACAAAACAAAAAACAAGTGTGGGATTGCACTTTTTTTGCAATTTCACCGCACTTTGAATTTTTTTTCCATTTTCCAGTACACATTCAAAAGTACAACTCGTCCTGCAAAAACAAGCCCTCGCATGGCCATTTTGACAAAAAAATAAACAAGTTATGGCTCTGGGAAAAAGGGGAGGAAAAAATGAAAATGCAAAAGCGAAAATACCTCCGGGGGTTAAAAATGTCACATTTTGTTTGAATTTTATGCAAAAAATATATCTTTTTGTCTTTTACATTTCAAAAATTACAAAAAGGAAAATGGACCAATGAAAAAGTTTAGGCACACTTGGAGATTTATGTGCTCAGACAACTTTGTCCAAGGTTTTAGACCTTAATTCACCTGTTAGAGTTATGGCTTGTTCACTGTCATTGTTAGGAAAGGCCAGATAATGCAAATTTTCCAGCTTTATTAAAACCCAGTCTCATCTAAATTTTTGGCAACAAAAATCAGCCACGGGTTCTTCTAGGCAGCTGTCTAGCACTCTGAAAATGAAAATGGTGGAGGCCAACAAAGCTAGAGAAGGCTATAAGAAGATAGCAAAGCATTTTCAAGTTGTCTTTTCCTCAGTTGGAGATGTAAATAAGAAATGGCAGTTAACAGGAACAGTGGAAGTCCAAATAAGATCTGGAAGACGAAGCAAAATTTCAGTGACAGCTGCTAGTAGGATTGCTAGAGAGGCAAATCAGAACCCTCACTTGACTGCTAAAGAAAGATTTAGCAGCCTATGGAGTGGTACATTGTTCTACTATTCAGAGACACCTACACAAATATGGCCTTCACAATCATTAGCAAAAAACCTCTCCTGCGTCCTCACTATAAAATTCAGCGTTAGAAGTATGCAAAAGAATGTCTAAACAAGCCTGATGCATTTTGGAAACAAGTCCTGTGGACTGATAAAGTTAAAATAGAACTCTTTGGCCACACTGATCAAAGGTATATGTAGAGAAAAAAGGGCACAGAATTTCAGGAAAAGAACATATCACCAACCATTAAGCATGGATGTGAATCAATCATGCTTTGGAGTTCTGTTGTAGCCAATGGCATCGGAACATTTCATGGGTAGAGGGAAGAATGGATACAATGAAATTTCAAAAATTCTTGATGCAAACATAACACCATCTGTAAAAAAGCTAAAGTTGAAAAGAGGATGGCTTCTACAAATGGATAATGATCTTAAACACATGTCAAAATCCACAACAGACTACCTCAATAGGTGCAAGCTAAAGGTTTTACAATGGCCCTCACAGTCTCCTGATCTTAATATCATTGAAAATCTGTGGCTAGACCTCAGAATAGCCGTGCATGCAAGATGGCTACAAAAAGCATTTTACAAACTGTGATACTTTCAAAAGGGGTTGCTACCAGGCACTAACCATGCAGGGTGCCCAAACTTGTGCATTGGCCCATTTTCCATTTTGTAATTTTTAAGACGTAAAAGATGACAAATTTTTTTTTTTTTGCCTAAAATACAAAATAAATGTGTCATCTTTAATTTTAGCCCTTTTAGAAATAATTTCATGTTTAACTTGCTTAACTGTTCACAGTAACAGTAATTTTGACCAGGGCTGCCTAAACTTTTACATGCCACTGTATACTGCAATTCGTGTGACCATTAATTTTATGTCCGTATGCCTTCTATGCTTCCATTTTGCACATCCATATGACATCTGTTTTTTACATGAACAATTCAAAAATAAGAAAGGGAAAATGCCATTTCCTCTCTTTATAATTGTAATGTATACATGAAAAACTCCTGATATAGGGATATAGGAAAGGAAAGTTATAAAGTATCTTATATCAATACCCTTTCAGTAATAAACCGTATTGAATACCATGAGACAGAATTGAAATGACAAGAAAAAAAATGCCAGTAGTGGCCAATTGCACTGATAGAAGCACCTGCCAAAAAAATGTAATGTATGTATTTCCATTCACACACTGTTTATTTGCCACTGAGCTGGGATGAACTGCGCACATAAATACATATCGGAGGAATACTTATGTAAATGAGGTTTGCATCATGCAGTCATTACGGCTGAAGCATGAGAAAGCTTCTGTTTGTTCCCAGTTTCGGGTTTGAAATGTAGGATTTTTTTTTTGTACTGGCAATTGTTTTACATATGCTTGATAAATAGAAGAGAATAATATTAGGCCCATGTATTCCATACAAGCCCCGTCGTCAGCAGAGTGATTGTCAAAGTAACAATAAGGGAGCACTTAACGGGATACAATCTATGGCGATCAGTGTCGATTCCCAGGGGTATGAAGCCGAGCAATTACATTTTATTAACTTACCAAAGAATGATATATTGAACGTAGCAGCTCCCAAGGGACCAGTTAAAGAACCACTTTCTTTGCATGTTCAGTAGCATTTGCCCTCCTAAATTGTTAAATATTTTATACCTTTAACTAACAAGCTGTATGTCTGTATATGGTCCAGTGCGGTAATACCAGGTCATCACAGTATCAAATGGTGCACTATAGGAACATGATTTACAGAGGATTTATAATAATAAAAAAAACTTCTATAGGATTTCCCAAGTTAAAAAAAAATATATATATATATATAAAATTTAGCCAACACGATTTAACGTTGGACAGTAGTTGTCCAGCTACTCTGAAAAGTGTTTATGAAGTGGTGAGCAGCTGTGGATATAGTGTTTGGGTTTCGTCAAGGCGTTTGACACTGTCCCGCACAGTAATTTATGGTCTATAGCAGTGTTCCCCAAGTCCGGTCCTCAAGAGCCACCAACAGGTCATGTTTTCAGTATTTCCTTAGTATGGCACAGGTGATAATTGCATCACCTGCACAGGCAATAACTCAATCACCTGTGCAATAGTAAGGAAATCCTGAAAACACGACCTGTTGGTGGCTCTTGAGGACCGGACTTGGGGAACACTGGTCTATAGGCTTAAAAAATAAGGTTTATGATTGAAATCTGGTTCAAAGAGAGCATCAAGAAAACAGTGGAGGATGACTGTTAGTCTGAATGGTCTCCAGGTATTATGTGGTGACCCCAACGTTCAGTGTTGGGTCTGTTATTATTTATTAATGATATAGAAAACGGGGTGGAAACACGAGAAGCAATGGAATGAAACTGAAAGGGAGAAGATACAGATTAGATATTAGAAAAATAACTTTTTGGCAGTGGGGGTGATCAATGAGTGGAACAGGCTGCCACGAGAGGCGGTGAGTTCTCCTTCAATGGAAGTCTTCAAACAGAGGCTGGACAGACATCAGTCTGAGATGGGGTAGTAAATCCTGCATTGAGCAGGGGGTTGGACACGATGACCTTGGAGGTTCCTTAGACTCTAATATTCTATGACTCTAGGGCGACACTCCATCTATTTGCAGAAAGGTTCAATCTCCAGTGCAGATTAGGCTTTTTTTAACCATGAAAACTATATATGTAGAGTAATTTACCTGAAGAGCTGGTTACAGTGGGAACCGTTGATGGTTTTAAAAAATAAGTGAATGCTTACTTATGCTTATAGGTGTAAAGTTCTTTTCTGGTCCAGTGGAATGACAATTGGGATCAGTAAAGAATAGTGTTGAGCATTCCGATACCGCAAGTATCGGGTATCGGCCGATACTTGCGGTATCGGAATTCCGATACCGAGATCCGATATTTTTGTGATATCGGGTATCGGTATCGGAAGTGTAAAATAAAGAATTAAAATAAAAAATATTGTTATATTCACCTCTCCGGCGGCCCCTGGACATCAGCGGGAGGATCCGGCGTCCGGCACGGCTTCTTTCTTCAAAATGCGCGCCTTTAGGACCTGTGGTATGACGTCCCGGCTTCTGATTGGTCGCGTGCCGCCCATGTGACCGCCACGCGACCAATCAGAAGCCGCGACGTCATTCCTCAGCTAAAGTCCTAGAATGAGCGCCTTTTAGGACCTGAGGAATGACGTCGCGGCTTCTGATTGGTCGCGTGGCGGTCACATGGGCGGCACGCGACCAATCAGAAGCCGGGACGTCATTCCACAGGTCCTAAAGGCGCGCATTTTGAAGAAAGAAGCCGTGCCGGACGCCGGATCCTCCCGCTGATGTCCAGGGGCCGCCGGAGAGGTGAATATAACAATATTTTTTATTTTAATTCTTTATTTTACACTTTAATATGGATCCCAGGGCCTGAAGGAGAGTTTCCTCTCCTTCAGACCCTGGGATCCATGAGGATACATTCCGATACTTGATGTCCCATTGACTTGTATTGGTATCGGATATCGGTATCGGCGATATCCGATATTTTTCGGGTATCGGCCGATACTATCCGATACCGATACTTTCAAGTATCGGACGGTATCGCTCAACACTAGTAAAGAAAAAATTTCTGTTTTGGGGCAGACTGAATCATACATTCTGGTTACACTTATTTTTTCCCATCGCTTGGTTGAGTTTGATGGACATGTGTCTTTTTTCGACAATATTAATAATCTTTATTTTTTATAATAATCTTTATTTTTATATAGCGCTAACATATTCCACAGCGCTTTACAGTTTTGCACACATTATCATCTACATTCCCTATCAGTATGTCTTTGGAATGTGGGAGGAAACCGTGGTGCTCGGAGGAAACCCACGCAAACATGGGGAGAACATACAAACTCTTTGCAGATGTTGTCCAAGGTGGGATTAGAACCCAGGACTCCAGCGCTGCAAGGCTGGAGTAGTATCCACTGAGACACCGTGCTGCCCCATATTACATGCTACATATTAACAATGTAACTATGAGGACAACCCCTTTCTACTTTGAACTTTTTATATGCTGGGTTGCTGTGCATCCAGCTTCAGACACCCTCATGTATTAACTTATCATAGAAATCTGTGGCCATTAATGCATTTTCCCTACATCAGCTAATGTGGGATAAATGTGTTTTTAAAGCCATGTAAAATGTAGGTCTACTGTTTCCTAATGTATCTGCCCATGGAGTGTGCTTAAAAGCCTTACGTGTGTATTCAGAGGGAGTTTTATGGTGGCAGAAGTATCCAATTAGTTTTCATCTATAATTTACTTCAAAAAATGTTCCTTTTTTTATTTGTTCGTTTTTTTTTCACGCGTCCATTGAAAAGGTTTCTGATTTTTTTTTTCACTTGGTGTCTTTTGATTTGTCAGTTTCAAGATAGGAGGGGATTCCACCTCAAGTAATTGACATTTTAAAAATATCATTGGTGTTTCGTTGTGTGCTTTCATAAATGTTTTTGCAGAACGTCCTGCAGACTCTTGATTGGTTTGACATCTGCTGATGATTAACTTAGAGCCCAAGTAATCAACTTGAATTCTTTGCCATGTTCTTCAGACCATTCTTGTTCTTCAGACCGTCATGCTTTCATCTTCAGCAGTCATTTTTCATTATATTAACTCTTCTGGGGAAACAAATCGACTTACCCTTTTTTCCCCGGGCTCTTCAAAGAGTTTGAGGTGCCCAAGAACCTTTTGACAGTTTACCTATCGTTCCTCCTTGGACCCCATTTGGTCAGTTCTAACCATGTTGCTCAGATCCTTACACTTGCCCATCTTCTACCAGAGCATAAACTTTGAGAACTGTCTGCTCACTTTCTGCCTAATATATCTCCCTCCCCAAGAGGCGCGTAATCAGATAATCAATGTTATTGCCTTCACCTGTCAGTGGTTTTAACCCTTTCATGCAAATTGTATGTCCAGATTGCAAGAGGAGCCAGACCTACCTCTGATCTGAGCATAACCTCTCACATGCCGCTGTCAGTAATGACAGCAGCAAAATTATTCTGGCACCCCACCAAAAAAAATCACGGTGTGACGATGGGTGTCTATGACAATATGAGGCCTAACAATGGCCTCAGTGTCTGCCATATCCCTCATCCTATCAGATTTTGCCAGAGTCTCATAGGCTACTGGACTGACAAGTTAGATAATGTACATTAGTAGATAGCGTACATATCAATGCGTCTAGTGTGGGACTAGGAAAGATGCTAAAGATAAATGAAAAAATGTTTTTAATTGTTATTAAAATGTAAAAAAATACAATTTTTTAAATTAACCATTAAAAAATGGTTTATTTGGGGAAAAAACACTTTCCCCCCATATATTGGCACATGTTTGGTATTGCCTTGTTTGTAATGAGCTGTAATATAAAATTATATTATTTTTCATCCCATGCAAGTGAACTCAGGGGAAAAACTATGCTAAAATTGCTGTTTTTGTTAATATTGTGTTAATAAAAAAAAAAGTGATCAAAACGTTGTATGTAATCCAATGTGGTTCTACGGTTGGTTAAACAAAAAACAAGACCCCATGCGGTTCTGTAAACAGAGAAACTAAAAGGTTAGGGCTTTTACAATATGAATAGCAAATAAAAAAATGTTTAAGTAATGTTTTTGTGCAAAAAAGTAGTAAAAGTTATGGCTACAGAAATGCTGCAGTAAAAAATGAACCAAACAATGAAAGGCCAAAAGTGGCTGTGACATTAAAGGGTTAATGTTGTATATGTACACTGTCAGTCATATTATGTGGGTGCAGTCAGACCGCCATATTACCTGCGTGAGGATTGCATTGCAATCCTTGGACTTGCCATTGGGTTTCCTGACCTGAGCGTGAAAGCATATATATCTACTGTATGCAGATGTCACTCTCAGGTCAGGAGGAGAACCGCCAGCCGGTCCGAGGATCGCAATCTGTGAGTAATACAGCCGTCCGCCTGTACCCTTATACTTTTTGGAGGAGTTTCATGGGCCTTTCATGACAGTTCGAAAACCACTTTCAGCCAAATTCCAGCCAGTGATGAGTAAGTTTTCACATACTGGAAACTTAGACTAAACAGTCATAAAACGAACCAAAATGTCTCATGCTGATTAACAAAGCTGGTGCATCGTTGGACTGTTTGGCATGCTTTTGCCTACGTATCCAACTATTTGTGTGTTATGTAATTACAATTTGTATAGGATTTTGCAGGGAATCATCTGTCACTGTGTGTTTTCTATGTTCTAACAGCTTTTCTCCATCCACTGCCAATATATACAATATATACATAAAAAAAGGGAAGAACATGGCACTGAAACATAATTAATCCTAATGGAAATCAGTCAGTGTCATGATCTGTTCCGGAGTTTAGTCCTGTCTGCTCTTTCTCTGGGTGGATCCTGTCAAGGGTTAACTTTGATCTGCCTCATTCTGGGCTCAGGTTTGCTATTTAGATCCCAGATATCCTGAGGGTGGTGTCAGCTATAGCTCTGTCCTTGGCATGTGAACCTGACTCTGGAAGCCCTTGATTTGTCCTACTGTGAACCCTGACTTGTCCTGTGTCTGTTATCTCCCCCTGCCTGCCCTTTCCCAGTGTCTCTTTGTTTGTCTGTAGTTCTGCTTGACTCTCTGGTTCTGATCTCCTGGCTTGGCTTTTTGACTCCGTTTCAGTTTGTCCCTATTGTACCGTATTTTGCCCGTCCTCGTTTACTGATCCCTTGCTACGTCCTGACTATCCATTCTGTCTAAATCATTTTGTACTGTTGTGCTGTCTTGAGCTCAGACTAGGCTTTCCTGACCTCGCTCTCGCCACTAGGTGGTGTCTGTTCAGTTACTCTGTGTGTGCAGTCTGGCTTCCCTACCAAGCTCCCCCATGTGGAGGTTGTGCTGTACTGCACTGCAGCTGCATGACAGTCAGCAGGATTTCAACACCCAAACTATTTATATGCGCATGCATCTTTCAACGACAAGTCCAGAAATACCTTTACATGGCCGCTTCATTCCTCCGTAACTGAGAAATAATGATATGCAAATGAGGCCGATGACCTATTTGTAAAGCCTCTGTCACTCCAGCTCTATTCCCTGCCCAGCCTCATATCCACATGCTAGGCTTTCAACTCCTTTATTTACAATAACACACAGTATAGGAACGCTCAGTCAAGCAAGATGAGGCGGTGCTGAGAGGGGAATAGAGCTGTAGTGGCAGAGGCTTCAGACCTACAAATAGTTCTTCAGCCTAATTTGCATGTAAATTCAAACACTGATTTCTCAGTAATGGAGGAATGGCCTGGAAATGTCAAAGTATCGCTGGGCTTGTCTTTGAAACAGCTACATGTGCATATACTGTAAAAAGTTTGGGAGTGAATCCTGTTAACAGATTCCCTTAAAAGAATTCACCAGTGCACATAAGTATAGAAACGGCAATTAATGCTAAATTTACATTTTTGATGACAAATATTCCTGAAAAACAGGAAGCAAAATACAGAATTGCCCACTATGGAGCCTTTAATCCAGTTTCGTTGTATTTGTTTAATCAAACAGTCCAATATAAAAGGTCAGACAAGTTACATATAACATTTGCATTGCAAATCTAGGACACTTCCAAGCAAGCCAATGGGAAACATCTGCCTGCCGCCATTAAAGTGACAGCTGATGGATGTGTCATGTCTAGCTAACAGAGGGTTGCAATAGCAGGCACTCCACGAAAACAACATATGTGTTATAAAACAACTTAAAGGGGTTTGTTCAGCTACTAAAAATGCCGTCTCTCACTTTAACCCCTGAAGGACTGGATGATTTTACCTTTTTTATCCTCTACTTTTATTTTCCCATCGATATAAGGTTTTTGTTTTTCTTGCAAGACGAGTTGTAGTTTTTAGTGACAATCATAAATTTTCTATAAAACGTACTAAAAAAATAGGAAAAAAAATATATAATTTTAATGAAATGTAAAAAAAAAAAACATTTCTGCTATTACTTTTAGGGTCTAGTTTTGTTCTTATGACATTCATTGTATGGTAAAAATAGCTTGGCAACATAATTCTACTGGTCAATAAAAATATTGCAATCGTAAATTTGTATTTTTTTTTTTTTTTGTAATTAATTGAAAGATTCAGAATTTTGTTAACAAATAAAATGTTTTTTTTTTATTGCCATATTCCGAGATCCATATTATTTTTTTTGCTCAGTGATCTGGTGTTTTCATTAATATCATTTTAGAGTATGGTGTATACAATGCTTTGGTTAATTTGTAATACATTTTTTTACTTAAAGGGCGTGGATTAAAAAACAGTAATTATGGAATTTCATTTTCATTTTTCGATTATTTTTTTCTGGTATTTCTCTTATATTGCGGTATGGGCTAATTGCTTATATATTCTAATAGATCAGACTTTTTTGGTTGTGGCAATACCAGATATTTTTATATATTTTTTTTTTTGTTTATTTTTCAACTGGGAAAAAGGCTCATTTGAATTTTTCTATATCTTTTAACATTTTTAAAGCTGTTATTGCCACTTTATTTTTTAGTCCTTTCCTTTTATGGGATTTGAACTTGCGATCCAATGATCACTTGTTGTATACACTGCAATACTACTCTATTGTAGCTTTAGTGTGAATTATGATCTGTACCCTGGAGTACCCTGTTGGCAAGTATGCCGCCCTGCAGCGGGCTTATCTCTGCCATGGTTATTAATCCAGTTATTGCTCTATTTAAATCCAATTATACTGTATGCAAGCAATTATATAGTATGAAGGCTTTGGTGGAATCCATTATACTGTGTGGGGGCCATTATATTTTATGGAGGGCTTGTGCTGGTCATTATACGGTGTTGCGAGCGGGTTGCCATTATGCTATATGTAGGCCCATTATACTGCATTGAGGGCTGTGTGGGGGTCACAGTTGGGGGATCATACTGTGTTGAGGTCCCCATACTTTGCCTTGTGAGTTGAGGTTGGGGAATAGTAGGGTCATTATACTAAGCATGTGGAGGCTAATATGGAGGAATTCACCGTTTCGGCATCATACTTTATCGGGGCAGTGAAAGAGAAATCTAGGACTTCAGCAGGAGGAAAATTACTATGTTCAGGCTGCAAAGTTGTGAGAGATGCTCTTCTGTGAGGAGCCTGACAAATATTTTATTTTTTAGGGGGTGGATGGAAATTTGAACTTCTGCTATGGTGCCCCATGATTTCTATGTACGCCCCTGCCCGTATTGCATGTTGAATTGTGCTGAAAAGAGAATTAAAAAAAAAAAACGCAAAATGGTGCCGTTAAAAAAATTACAACTCAGGCTGCAAAAAACATAATGAAAATCACATTTGGTTCTTAGAGTTCAGGAAGCAAAATAGAGAAAAATTTTACAGTCCTAAAAGTCAAAAAAGGCTTAGACTGAAATATGTTAATAAGCCAAGGCCTTATGCCTCATTCGGACATCCGTTTTTGATGTACGTATTCCGTGCGCACCCATTATAGTCTGAGACCAAATGTATGAAAAAAAAAACGAGCCATGTCCGTTTTTTGATCCAAGTTTAGGCTCAAACTCACCCTTTCAAGTGGACAGGTCCATGAAAAATGGGCAGCACAAGCATTTCATCCATGTGTCATTGAAGTGCTGTCCATTTTATACTTTTCAATGAATGACAGAAGTTTGAAATTTGTTTGCGTACAAGAACACAGGTGGTAAAAATGGATATGGACCAAAAATGGATGAAAATCGGGTCCAGCACACTCATTAAAAATGTTTTTTTTTTGTATGAAAAATCAGTAGTATGAATGAGGCCTAGCTCATCTATAATGGTTACCAGACGGATCGGAAAAAAAGGGGGTTGGAGAATATTCCTATCGAAGAATATGTCTCTGTGTAATGTTCCCTGTGCTTCAATGAGTACAGAAAATGTGTGCTACAAGTTTTTAGTTTTCATTGGAACCTATTTACCAACATAAATATATGCAAATATACACTTCATAATTAGGTTAATTAGAATTATCATCATGCTAATTTATGATAATAAGGTAGGAAAAGAAGCATATACTTATTTTAAATTAATCCATGCTGTGGGAAGCTACAGTTCAGGTGTTGGCAATTAAAAAGTTATGCAAAATTGTAATTATCTTGTCTGGTACATAGCTTTACAAAATAACTATAGTATCTATACCAGTGGTGTCCATCTGGTGTATCAAGGGATGTGTGCGTGCTGTACCCTGGGCCACAGCAGGATACCACGGGATGAGCGCTCCTGTCATCTTCTCTTATCCACCAAATTTGGGAAAGTGTTGGAAATTACTATGATTTTTCCTATAACTGTAGCATTTACCTATAAAAACAGTAGGAAAGTCATCATTTTGGTGGGATCGGCCAATAATCTCATGTGCATAGTTCTTGCATGTACAAAATTTGCTGGAACTGTGTTGATTTTGTCAGGTACAAATCCCAGCAAATTTGCTATCCTCTGGATTAGAAAGGATTTGGGATTTATGCCATCCTTGCCAAAAGTGGGGGTTCAAGGCTAGATTGGAAACATTTCTGGGTGGGATTAGAAGACAGGGTATAAACCTCACTACCCTACCAAGCCTTATTATGGTAGGTATGCATGTGAGTGTATGGGGGTTGTGCAACTTACACCATCGACTGCAGATGTTGGGAGAAAGGAGGAAAGAGCATGTGGATTTCAACATGTCCAATTTGTTACACCTCTGGCTGCGACTTGCTCTCCTATTCCTATATTTTGAAAACACATGTATGTGGGCATCCTGAGTGTATGGGAAGGTAGAGAGAATGGCTACAACTACTGAAGTTGGAAAAGCATTTAAGAGCAGTTGGCTTCAAATAGATAATTTCTGCCTCAATAGAGCATATTGAAATGGAAGTATGGCCACAGGCTACAAACGGATAGCACACTGACTCTATTCATAAATGGTTAAAGTGGTTAAAATTGCAAAGTGCTTGTAAAAACACACAACTTTGTAATTAGTGCCTTATTATAAATCCTGTTCAATCTCAAGAACAGAGGGATTTTTTGTTTTCTAGGTTACAGCTTGTTGCACAGGTTGTTTAACGGTTCCACCCCTTATTGTGTCTGGGATACAGTTATTGACAGCTCAGCCATCCAATCTGGTATAGGGGCGTTCTGAGCTGTCAGTGTGTTGATTGACAGCTCGACTATCCAATCTGAGACTGGGAGGCACTGGCTGTCTCCAAGTGTTTATTATCCCAGGTGATTGCCATGCTACTTAACTGAGCTGTTTCTCACAGACCTCTGCCAGACATACATTTAGCCAGGTGTAGTTTGTTTCCTCTGTGCCTTAAGTTTTGTATGTTGAGTTTTCGTTGCCTGACCTTGGACCTTTTCTGACCATCCGTCTGTTTAACCCCTTTTGCTCTGATCCGCTATCCTGGTATTCTGACCTCGGAACATTACCTGACTACACTTTTGTCTCTTCCTACTGTTTATGACATACCCTCCTGGCCTTGGAATCCTTGATACCCTGACTCACGGCTTTGCCGTGAGAAGTGACTAGCGTCACAGGTTACTGCCTACCCTACAGTGTCAAAATGGACCGCTCTAGGCAAAGAGCATTACTGCAACTCTGAGAAGCCAGCATGGCTACCATTGTCTTTAGCATCTCTGGATTTCTCTCCCATCACACACACCTGGTACGTCATTGTTTGGCAATTACAAAGAGAGCTGCCAACAGAGGATCTTGATGATTTCCGTGTCTAAGTGCATTCAGCATGGCAGAACGTTCGCAGGACATGGCAGCATACTCGCAGGACTCATACTCGATGCTGAAAAAATTGAAATGTTTTAAAAAATATATCTATCCTTTCTGGGATTTCTATAATTCCATGTCTTTTCATTCACGTTCTTAGAATTTAAATTCTCAAAGTAGCGAAGTGTATATATATATATCTACACTACATACAGTATATATATATATATATATATATATATATATATATATATATATATATATATATATTGTATATATTTCAGAACCTGTCAAGTGTTCTACATCTTTACTCAAAATGTCATACCCATTATATCTATAGTTAATCGAGCCAGTAAAGTAATCATCTATCTTTAGTTTTACAGACATCGGAGGAATGTTATTCCCCTTAAGCTAAACAGACTTGATGTGGAAGCATGAGTAGATACATGGGAGAGTTAGGAAAACTATCTAATCATCTTTGCTCAGTGTGATCACAACATTAGACAGGGTCTCCCAGGCATTGTTTGACAGCGCAGGTGGATTACCCTTCATATATTTGACATGCATGAAATGCTTTGCACTGGAATTTTATCTTAAGTGTATAGCTGAATGCATGTACGAAAATGTTATGTATTTTATACATTTGAATTATTCGTAGATCGTTCATTAATTTTGTTTATTTATATTTTTTTTTTGCAGAATGATTCCTGGGGAAAACAGTACTCATATGCACTCTTCAAAGCCATGAGCCATATGCTGTGCATTGGTTATGGAGCCAGGGCTCCTGTTAGCATGTCTGATCTATGGATAACTATGTTGAGTATGATTGTTGGCGCCACCTGCTACGCCATGTTTGTTGGTCACGCGACAGCCTTAATCCAGTCTTTAGATTCATCACGTCGACAATATCAAGAAAAGGTAACTTTTTACTTGGCTATTAAACAAGAAATAGTGGTAATATATAACATTTTTAAAAGGGGTCCAACCGTTAGCCCGGACTGACAGTATAAACCAGGCACATAGTCGACTAAAGGGTATAGCCCCTGTAAAAATCTATCTCACCTTTAGCCTCTGTTCTGCAGAAACTGAAGTTTAACCAAATATGCTAATTATGGTGCTCGGTGCACCCTTGGTGTGGCCAAGAGGCTCATTGCACCATTGACAGTGCTGGCTTGTCTACGCTTCCTTTGCAGTCAGTGGTAACTCAAGGCAAGCCATGGCTGTAAATCACCAGGGAAGGAGGTAGGGACATCCAAAATAAGTAAGTATAATGGTGCACCGAGCCTCTCGGCCTCACCAAGGGTACGCCGAACATATGTGATTAACGTTCAACTTCTGCAGAATGGAGGAGGCAATTTTTATAAAGTCTGTAATATAGAAAACTATGTGCTTAGTGTATGCTGTAAGTTTGGGGACACAGACTCTTTTACTCTTTTACGTTATGGTATGGTGTAAACACATAGCACAGCAGGATCCCCTAGCATATATACTGTCTAAGTAAAAATCAATGCAAAAAGGTGGCAATACATGGTCAGATTTAAAGGGGTTTTTCATCCCATTTCTTTTAATTGTCATATGGGCGAAGTCTGATATGAAATTAGAAATAACACATACTTCTGGACCCCCCATTGCTCCTCTATCCCTCTCACCATGTCTACCGCCCCTCTCCTCTCATCCTCTCCTGACCTGGTTGGCCAATGCATCACTGCTGCTGACACTGATTGGCCGCAGCGGTCATGAACCGACCCCAACAGGATAATAAGGAAGGGAGAACAGTAGAGGTACCCATCCGGCATGATGTAAGAACAATGAGGTTTCAGTGGGTGAATATGTTCCATTTTAGGTAATGTCCATACAGTATTTAAGAGAAAGGGGAAAGAATCCCCTTCTTGCGAAAATAAAACTTTTTTACTATCCATGGCAAATAGTCCATATATCATGAATAATCCTGCTGTATGAGACATACACCCATACCCTATCATGATCCAGGTAAGACGGTAGTTACAAAGTAGTTGTGTACTTCCCGCAATGACCCCCACAATCTAAGATTTACCATTACAGAACATTGCCAGAAGCCATTGGACCACTAGACATCTAACAATGTTTTGCATCATCTTTGGTCAGACTCTTCGGTTACATTCACAATAGAGCAACGATCAGATAGATTTTATAGACTATACTTAAAGGTAATGTGTCATCAGAAAAATTATGGATTTTTTAAAGTTATATTTTTATACAGTTTCGGCAAAGGGTTTTTTTTCTGTATCACAATCTTTCTTAAAAATTAAGATTAGAATTTTTGCAATTTTCACACTAGTGTTTTTTAACCCCTTCCCGACCTGTGACACAGCGTATGCGTCATGAAAGTCGGTGCCAATCCGACCTGTGACGCATATGCTGTGTCACAGAAAGATCGCGTCCCTGCAGATCGGGTGAAATGGTTAACTCCCATTTCACCCGATCTGCAGGGACAGGGGGAGTGGTAGTTTAGCCCAGGGGGGGTGGCTTCACCCCCTCGTGGCTACGATCGCTCTGATTGGCTGTTGAAAGTGAAACTGCCAATCAGAGCGATTTGTAATATTTCACCTAAAAAAATGGTGAAATATTACAATCCAGCCATGGCCGATGCTGCAATATCATCGGCCATGGCTGGAAATACTAATGTGCCCCCACCCCACCGATCGCCCCCCCAGCCCCCCGATCTGTGGCCCGCTCCCCTCCGTCCTGTGCTCCGCTCCCCCGTCCTCCTGTCCGCTCCCCCCGTGCTCCAATCACACCCCCCCGTGCTCCAATCAAACCCCCCCGCACTCCGATCCCCCCCGTGCTCCGATCCACCCCCCCTGCACACCGATCCACCCCCCCTGCACACCGATCCACCCGCCCGCACACCGATCACTCTCCCCCATGCTCCGATCCCTCCCCCCCCGTGCTCCGACGCCCCCCCGTGCCCTGATCTCCCCCCCCTGTGCCCTGATCTCCCCCCCTTATACTTACCGATCCTGGCGGGGTCCGTCCGTCTTCTTCCCCGGGCGCCGCCATGTTCCAAAATGGCGGGCGCATGCGCAGTGCGCCCGCCGAATCTGCCGGCCGGCAGATTCGTTCCAATGTGAATTTTGATCACTGTGATATAATCTATCACAGTGGTCAAAATAAAAAAACAGTAAATGACCCCCCCCATTTGTCCCCCATAGATAGGGACAATAATAAAATAAAGAATTTTTTTTTTTTTTCACTAAGGTTGGAGTTAGAACTAGGGTTAGGGTTAGGGGTAGGGGTAGGGGTAGGGGTAGGGGTAGGGTTAGGGGTAGGGTTAGGGGTAGGGTTAGGGTTAGGGTTAGGGTTTCGGTATGTGCACACGTATTCTGGTCCTCTGCGGATTTTTCCGCAGCGGATTTGATAAATCCGCAGTGCTAAACCGCTGCGGATTTATGGCAGATTTACCGCGGTTTTTCTGCGCATTTCACTGCGGTTTTACAACTGCGATTTTCTATTGGAGCAGTTGTAAAACCGCTGTGGAATCCGCAGAAAGAAGTGACATGCTGCGGAATGTAAACCGCTGCGTTTCCGTGCAGTTTTTCCGCAGCATGTGTACAGCGATTTTTGTTTCCCATAGGTTTACATTGAAATGTAAACTCATGGGAAACTGCTGCGGATCCGCAGCGTTTTCCGAAGCGTGTGCACATACCTTTAGAATTAGGCTATGTGCACACGGTGCGGATTTGGCTGCGGATCCGCAGCGGATTGGCCGCTGCGGATCCGCAGCAGTGTTCCATCAGGTTTACAGTACCATGTAAACCTATGGAAAACCAAATCCGCTGTGCCCATGGTGCGGAAAATACCGCACGGAAACGCTGCGTTGTATTTTCCGCAGCATGTCAATTCTTTGTGCGGATTCCGCAGCGTTTTACACCTATTCCTCAATAGGAATCCGCAGGTGAAATCCGCAGTAAATCCGCAGGTAAAACGCAGTGCCTTTTACCCGCGGATTTTTCAAAAATGGTGCGGAAAAATCTCACACGAATCCGCAACGTGGGTACATAGCCTTAGGGTTAGGGTTGGGTTGGAATTAGGGTTGTGGTTAGGGTTAGGGGTGTGTTGGGGTTAGGGTTGTGGTTAGGGGTGTGTTGCGGTTAGGGTTGTGGTTAGGGTTACGGCTACAGTTGGGATAAGGGTTAGGGGTGTGTTGGCGTTAGAATTGAGGGGTTTCCACTGTTTAGGCACATCAGGGGGTCTCCAAACGCAACATGGCGCCACCATTGATTCCAGCCAATCTTTTATTCAAAAAGTCAAATGGTGCTCCTTCCCTTCCGAGCCCCGACGTGTGCCCAAACAGTGGTTTACCCCCACATATGGGGTATCAGTGTACTCAGGACAAACTGGGCAACAATTACTGGGGTCCAATTTCTCCTGTTACCCTTGAGAAAATAAAAAATTGCTTGCTAAAACATCATTTTTGAGGAAAGAAAAATGATTTTTTATTTTTACGGCTCTGCGTTGTAAACGTCTGTGAAGCACTTGGGGGTTCAAAGTGCTCACCACATATCTAGATAAGTTCCTTGGGGGGTCTAGTTTCCAAAATGGGGTCACTTGTGGGGGGTTTCTACTGTTTAGGCACACCAGGGGCTCTGCAAACGCAACGTGACGCCCGCAGACCATTCCATCAAAGTCTGCATTTCAAAACGTCACTACTTGACTTCCGAGCCCCGACATGTGCCCAAACAGTGGTTTACCCCCACACATGGGGTATCAGCGTACTCAGGAGAAACTGGACAACAACTTTTGGGGTCCAATTTCTCCTGTAACCCTTGGGAAAATAAAAAATTCTGGGCTAAAAAATTATTTTTGAGGAAAGAAAACGTATTTATTATTTTCACTGCTCTGTGTTATAAACTTCTGTGAAGCACTTGGGGGTTCAAAGTGCTCACCTCACATCTAGATAAGTTCCTTTCGGGGTCTAGTTTCTAAAATGGGGTCACTTGTGGGGGGTTTCTACTGTTTAGCCACATCAGGGGCTCTGCAAACGCAACGTAACGCCCGCAGAGCATTCCATCAAAGTCTGCATTTCAAAATGTCACTACTTGACTTCCGAGCCCCGACATGTGCCCAAACAGTGGTTTACCCCCACATATGGGGTATCAGCGTACTCAGGAGAAACTGTACAACAACTTTTGGGGTCAAATTTCTCCTGTTACCCTTGGGAAAATAATAAATTGCAGGCTAAAAAATCACTTTAGAGAAAATAAAATTTTTATTTTATTTTCATGGCTCTGCGTTATAAACTTCTGTGAAGCACTTGGAAGTTCAAAGTCCTCACCACACATCTAGATTAGTTCCTTTGGGGGTCTAGTTTCCAAAATGGGGTCATATGTGGGGGATCTCCAATGTTTAGGCACACAGGGGCTCTCCAAACGTGACATGGTGTCCGCTAATGATTGGAGCTAATTTTCCATTTAAAAAGCCAATTGGCGTGCCTTCCCTTCCGAGCCCTGCCGTGCGCCCAAACAGTGGTTTACCCCCACATATGGGGTATCAGCGTACTCAGGACAAACTGGACAACAACATTTGCGGTCCAATTTCTCCTATTACCCTTGGCAAAATAGGAAATTCCAGGCTAAAAATCATTTTTGAGGAAAGAAAAATTATTTTTTATTTTCATGGCTCTGCATTATAAACTTCTGTGAAGCACCTGGAGGTTTAAAGTGCTCAATATGCATCTAGATAAGTTCCTTGGGGGGTCTAGTTTCCAAAATGGGGTCACTTGTGGGGGAGCTCCAATGCATAGGCACACAGGGGCTCTCTAAACGCGACATGGTGTCCGCTAACAATTGGAGCTAATTTTCCATTCAAAAAGTCAAATGGCGCGCCTTCCCTTCCGAGCCCTGCCGTGTGCCCAAACAGTGGTTTACCCCCACATATGAGGTATCGGCGTACTCGGGAGAAATTGCCCAATAAATTTTAGGATTCATTTTATCCTATTGCCCATGTGAAAATGAAAAACTGAGGCGAAAATAATTTTTTTGTGAAAAAAAAAGTACTTTTTCATTTTTACAGATCAATTTGTGAAGCACCTGAGGGTTTAAAGTGCTCAATATGCATCTAGATAAGTTCCTTGGGGGGTCTAGTTTCCAAAATGGGGTCATTTGTGGGGGAGCTCCAATGTTTAGGCACACGGGGGCTCTCCAAACACGACATGGTGTCCGCTAACGATGGAGATAATTTTTCATTCAAAAAGTCAAATGGCGCTCCTTCCCTTCCGAACCTTACCATGTGCCCAAACAGTGGTTTACCCCCACATGTGAGGTATCGGTGTACTCATGAGAAATTGCCCAACAAATTTTAGGATCCATTTTATCCTGTTGCCCATGTGAAAATGAAAAAAATTGAGGCTAAAAGAATTTTTTTGTGAAAAAAAAGTACTTTTTCATTTTTACGGATCAATTTGTGAAGCCCCCGGGGGTTCAAAGTTCTCACTATGCATCTAGATAAGTTCCTTGGGGCGTCTAGTTTCCAAAATGGGGTCACGTGTGGGGGAGCTCCAATTTTTAGGCACACGGGGGCTCTCCAAACGTGACATGGTGTCCGCTAAAGAGTGGAGCCAATTTTTCATTCAAAAAGTCAAATGGCGCTCCTTCCCTTCCAAGCCCTGCCGTGCGCCCAAACAGTGGTTTACCCCCACATATGAGGTATCAGCGTACTCAGGACAAATTGGACAACAACTTTCGTGGTTCAGTTTCTCCTTGTACCATTGGGAAAATAAAAAAAATGTTGCTAAAAGATAATTTTTGTGACTAAAAAGTTAAATGTTCATTTTTTCCTTCCATGTTGCTTCTGCTGCTGTGAAGCACCTGAAGGGTTAAAAAACTTCTTGAATGTGGTTTTGAGCACCTTGAGGGGTGCATTTTTTAGAATGGTGTCACTTTTGGGTATTTTCAGCCATATAGACCCCTCAAACTGACTTCAAATGTGAGGTGGTCCCTAAAAAAAATGGTTTTGTAAATTTCGTTGTAAAAATGAGAAATCGCTGGTCAAATTTTAACTCTTATAACTTCCTAGCAAAAAAAAATTTTGTTTCCAAAATTGTGCTGGTGTAAAGTAGACATGTGGGAAATGTTATTTATTAACTATTTTGTGTCACATAACTCTCTGGTTTAACAGAATAAAAATTCAAAATGTGAAAATTGCGAAATTTTCAAAATTTTCGCCAAATTTCCGTTTTTATCACAAATAAACGCAGAATTTATTGACCTAAATTTACCACTAACATGAAGCCCAATATGTCACGAAAAAACAATCTCAGAACCGCTAGGATCCGTTGAAGCGTTCCTGAGTTATTACCTCATAAAGGGACACTGGTCAGAATTGCAAAAAGCGGCCAGGTCATTAAGGTCAAAATAGGCTGGGTCATGAAGGGGTTAAGCTCTAAGGCTACTTTCACACTGGCATTTTTTGCAAGACGTCGCAATGCGTCGTTTATGGCAAAAACTGCATCCTGCAAAGTTGTTTGCAGGATGCGTTTTTGCCCCATAGATTAACGTTAGCGACGCATTGCGACGCTTTGCCACACGTCGCAACCGTCGTTAAATGTAACGTTTTTTGCTCCTGACGGACCGCTTTTTCCGACCGCGCATGCGCGGCCGGAACTCCGCCCGCACCTCACAATGGGGCAGCGGATGCGCCGGAGAATGCATCCGCTGCACCCGTTGTGCGGCGCTAACAACGCTAGCGTCGGAATCTCGGCCCGACGCAATGCGACCGGCCGAATTCCGACGCTAGTGTGAAAGTAGCCTAACTTGCCGCTGTTTTTGAAAATCCATGTAATAAGCAACGACCAATCTCTGTCCATATATTTTATATTGAAGCTTCTAATGAGCATGTGCAGTAGTCGGAGGAGGAGCAGCTGTGACATTGCCTGTGATTGGTGGGTCCTGTGTCATCAGTCGTATACAGAGGCATTACCTGTCTTTGTAATCTTGCCTCTGATAATAAGAAATCTACTGAAAACCCTTTGTGAAAGGACAGAAAGTACAAGTCTAATGCAGCCCCATTGGCCATTGTGAAATTTGCAAGATTACTTATTATTTTGTTTTTAATAAAGATCGTAATATGAAAAATATTTTTTTATAAACACATCTAACTCAAAAACCTGATTTAAACGATAGGTAATGTTCTGATAACTCATTCCCTTTAAGACACTGACAGAACACAGTGCTATATAGTAGGGCAAAGGTGGACATGTCTCAGATTTCTAAGAATGTTCTGTGCAGAGAAGTCTGAGTGCTTGGTGTCTTTTTTGTGAAGATGGAGGGAGAGACCATAATGCACAACAGGCAGAAGAATCGTTCATGAGAGGAGAAACAAATATGTTCATTACACACTTGCCTTGTTTAGTCTGTCAGAAGAGAATGACTGTGCAAACCAAGCACAGGCCATCGGTGCACTCTTGGTAACCGAGCCATTCAATGCACCTTCCCACCTACTTGTTTTCCATCTGTATTCGCCTCTTTGGCTCCTGTGGAGTCAAAATTGTCGATCACAGAAGAGGATCGCAGAGATAGATTTAAAAGTAAGTAGGTGGGAAGATGCACTAATCTGTTTGCCTAGGGCAAGACTGGACTGAGTTGCTGTGCTTGGCTTTAGTAGCCATTTTTGTGCTGACATTCTCCATTTGAATACATTACAATAGGGTGAAAGAACAGTTATTTTATGTCCTCTTAGAAATTTTTTTTTTTCTCAAAATATATCTGATCCAAGCTAAGCTCACGCGTTTCAGGTCTTACTCTCAAATTTATCAATTTGTCAAAGATTAAACTGTAGAAGACACAGTGTCATCAGCTTCTTTTGAACAAAGCAGCTCTTTCTGCCTCTATCGCAGCAAGAAATCTCAGCGTAATTATATATAGTATCTACTAAAATAAATGGACTATCTGGGTAACAGATGGATGTGCTGAGTTCTTCAGAGCAGAGGAAACATTTTACTTCTTCTTTGCTCTAATTGTTGACGATTCTGAATTAGGTGCACCCCTCTATTAACTTGGAGTGCCGTCAAAGAATATATGATCATTAGATTTTTAGGCTCTGTGCGAGTTTACTCTTTGGATCCATGTATAGAAAAAGCCTTATCCACACACTGTGTCGGACCTCAATCCATTTTCTCTGGCATTTTAGGCTACTTTCACACT
Organism: Ranitomeya imitator; assembly: GCF_032444005.1. NCBI lineage: Eukaryota > Metazoa > Chordata > Amphibia > Anura > Dendrobatidae > Ranitomeya > Ranitomeya imitator. Next base: position 87,129,924 of record NC_091282.1, read on the forward strand.
TGCGTCGGTACGGGCCCGTCGCTAAGCGTCGGCGCGATGTACCGACGCACGTTGTGAAAATTATGCATGATGTGGGCAGCGGATGCAGTTTTTCGACGCATCCGCTGCCCATTCTAAAGTCCGGGGAGGAGGGGCGGAGTTCTGGCCGCGCATGCGCGATAGAAAATGACGGACAGGATGTATGAAAAAACGTTACAATGAACATTTTTTCGCGCCGACGGTCCACCAAAACACGATGTATCCAGTGCACGACGGACGCGACGTATGGCTATACGTCGCGATCAGTTGGCAATACAAGTCTATGGGGAAAAAACGTATCCTGCGAGCACATTTTCAGGATCCTTCTTTATCCCCAAACGACAGATTGCGACGTATGTCTCACGACACAAGTGTGAAAGAAGCTTTAGGCTGCGGACACATTTGTTTGGCAACAGTAGAGATTTGCTCTGAAGGTCATGTTGGGTGCCTGTTTTTTCTGAACCTAGAAATAAATCATTTTGCTCTGCGCTCTTAGATGCGCACAATGAATACATTGGATAGCACGCACTAAAATCAATACCGTTGGATTGGCAAATAAGGAGAGAAGATTGAACATTGTGTGGTTTGTACTTGAAACAAATGACATTGGTAAATGAAAATTACTCTCCTCGATTTCTGTTCTGACTTCCTTAGACGTCCCTAGACAAAAAAGATAATAGACATAATGTCCTTGGGCTGTGGCACATATGCTGTGAGAGCACTTTGTTAGTCTGTCACTTTAATTGGGTTATTGAAGTAAATAATGGCAAAATTTAAACCATTGATTTATCACTTTGCATGTTAGTATTGTGTTTGCTTCTTGGCCCTGGAGCAGCTGAAAGCACAAACTCTCAGGAGAAGCGTATAATGTTCAAAATGTTTTTGCTTTTTTTTATCATACTTACGTAGGCATATCATTTCTAAAGAGAAAGAGGATACATAATCATCAACTACTTTAAGATCTAGGTATTTGGTCCAGTAGAAGCCAAAATTTATCATCTTGGCTGTAGAGGCCAACTGTGCCTCCAAGGGAAAAGTAAATTCTTGGCTGACCCCGCAAGGGCAGTCAGATGAGCTTTTTGGAAGAAAATGAACTCCTGAATATCTAGTCCTAGTTTGTAAATTGTATTGAACAACTCTTTTTTAAACGCTATAGTCTTCCATATAACATAAGAAAAACGGCATTGTCGGCACTATGTGTCCCGGCACTCATGCCATGTCATGTGAATGATGCAGCCTTCCCTTAGACAGAACTTCATCTGACGCAACTCTGTAGCCCATCGGTGGGTACTGATAGGCTGCAGCACTCATGTGACATAACAATGGCACATGAGCTTTGGCAGACATAGCGCCAACATTGCTGGAATGGTGCCAGACTGGGAGGTGAGTATGTGTTTTTTTATTTTACTTAAGGGACTATAGCATTACTTGGACAACCCCTTTAACCACTTTTACTGTAAGGAATCCTCTCTTCCCTTCATGGTGACAACACGAGTACTTTACATCTAAGGTTCTGTCCGCCCTGCATTTGGAGTAAATGCCGGAAAATTCCAAACTTATAGAATAATTTCCGGAAATGCTCCCCCAAGAGGCTTTTATTATGGTTGTATGGGTCATTATTATTATTATTATGTATTTATATAGCACCATTGATTCCATGGTGCTGTACATGAGAAGGGGTTACGTCAAAATACAAATATCACTTACAGTAAGCAAACTAACAATCACAGACTGATACAGAGGGGCAAGGACCCTGACCTTGAGGGCTTACATTCTGTGGTCATCAAACTTTGTTTCAGCGGTATAGGAAAGCACTGTAGGCTGAAGCCTACTTATATCTAATTAGGCTGCTTTTAACAGACCTGAATAAAATGATTTGGGTTTTATTTCTGAATTCTCTTGCTTGAAACTCTCAAGTGCCCAAAAATTGCATAGTACCAATGCCTTTAAAAGGACTTTCCAAAGAAGCACGGGTGAGCCGGTGCTAGATTATTCGATGGGACGTTGATTAAGAGAACTAGTCTAATTGCCATACGTGGAGTCGGGAAGGAATTTTTCCCCTAATATGGGAATTTTCTCATTTGCTTCATGTTTTTTTTTTGTCTTCCTCTGGATCAACATGTTAGGCTGTAGGTTGGACTCAATGAACTTATCTCTACCTTCAACTTAAAAACTGTGAAACTCTGTTATATTTACTGACTTTTCTAATGTATGCCTAAACAGTGACATTCTGTAATTTAAAATCAAAGAAAAGAAGCATATACATTTTCGGTATCCTTTCACTTTTTTTCTTTAATCCCTTATCTTCGCAATTTATGAGAGTAGGTCTTGCCGTATGATAGATTTGACCCATCTTGCTAGACGTGTTAGACACTTTTCCTTATGCTATCTCATGTTGGTGTACAGGGGACCAATATTTTGTGCCAGAATGTTGCCATAATTTTGGTGTAATTTGATGCATTTTGTAGACGTTGTCCACTACTTTAAAAGGGTGGAGTAAGAATTAAAAAGGTCCTAGACTTATCTCCTGTACCAGCTCCATTCCTAAACACCAGAATGGGGCACAGTATCAAATGCGGAGAACACTGATGGTTCAAGAGATGAGCGTAAGATTTTTTTGAAAGTTTGACTTAAAAAAGGAGGCATTGCTTATAGAAGTCTTAAATGGGTGGACCTTTACTTTAAGATATTTTTCAGAACTGTTTGGTAAGGGGCAAAAGGTGACTGAAGCATATAACAAACTAGAAGCAAGACTTGTAGGTCAGCTTTTTGTTGCAAATAAAACCAGAATTTTGGTGCATTTAGCTTAGTAATTCTCCCCCATTCCTTCTTTGAAGAGAAGGAGATAATCAACCATTGGATGGACCTTTGATTCTGTAAAAAACCTCTTCGAAATCAGAGGTGCGTGGAGTCACAGTGTGAGGTGATACATCCATGGTATGTGACTGTAATGTGTGGACTTCAAGGCAAAAGGCTGGCATACTACGGGCACGTAGACCATTGTAGTAGGGGCAGCACGTTGGCTCAATGGTTAGCACTGCAGCCTTGAAGCGCTGGAGTCCTGGGTTCAAAGTCCACCAAGGACAACATCTGCAAGGAGTTTGTATGTTCTCCCTGTGTTTGTGTGGGTTTCCTCTGGGTTCTCCGGTTTCCTCCCACATTCTAAAGACATACTGATAGGGAATTTAGATTGTGAGCCCCATCGGGGACAGCGATGATAATGTGTGCAAACTGTAAAGCGCTGCGGAATATGTTAGCGCTATATAAAAATAAAGATTATTATTATTGTAGTATATGGATGCTCCCAGTTCTGAGATGACATTACATGCAGACTGTTACATGCATCCTCGATGGCTGGTAGCATTTATCAGTATTTCCCATATTTCATACATCACATTTATCTTTTCCTTCACTGATGCAAAGTAAAGAAAAATCTAACAGTAACCCAAGTATCTGTCAGGCTTTGAAGATGAAAGTACGATTTTTCTATTAGATGCTTTAGGTTTCCTATGCCCTCATTCTGACATCTCTGTGAGGAGAAGACTCGCCATTCTACATTCTTGTTATATTTTGTAAAAAAAAATGTCTGTTTGTTCCTGCAAGGAAATTGAGAATGAAGAACAAAAATGGCATTAGCAAAAATATAACAATTTATTCTGTTTGTTAACACATTTACTTATTTTTGCTGGTGGATTTAAGAATCCTAATGGCCGAGGTTTGCATGAATGGGAATGAATAGACTCAGTCGTACCATGGCGTGTTCTTCGCTGACAAGCTGATTGGTAGCCAGAGGCACGACCAGGTCAGGGATGACTAGCGTGAATATTGCCACTGTGGGTTTGTGTAATGAAGTGGATAGACGCAAGAACAAAGAAAATGCTCACTTTGACCCTTCATAAAGCACTTTGTATCTCTGTCAAATTATCTCTAACCACTGAAGGCTACGGTACAATAACAAGACAGTAACGTGTTATGTGACCCTACACACTCAGTGCGCGTCTTATTACCTGGAAGAGAAATTATAGTGTCTACGACCCGTAATTTTATAGAATATATATACAGTGATTGTTTTTCAATCATTAATGTAATTAAAAATGAAACTTACGGTAATATTTTGGTTGTTCATTGGACAATGTCAGACTTGTTTTCTAGATTACCATAAGTCCTCTACTGAGTCCAAATTCTCAAACAATTATGGGTCCCAAGGGTCTACTCTTCTACTTTTATGCACCTACTAGGGTGTTCATTTTTATGAGTTACCTTAACCAGTTCATGACTGGATAACCCCCCTTCTTTCTCACCATATCCATTTTGAGCTTTTTCCCCACATGCCTTCTTGACAGCTGTAAAAAAATTCTCATTTGGATATTCAAATAATTTTTTGTCCCTTTGTTTGTGATACATGGGGCTTAATTTGTGTATAATTTTTCCTATTATTTATTTAATGTTTTGCTGATATGGGGGAAAACTGTAAAGAAAACTAGAAAATACATGTCTATTTATAACTTATTTATATTAATTTTTTACAACCACAAAGGATTGTTAAAACATTTTAAATTGTGTTCAACCTTCCTGTATAAATTTTTATAAATTAGATACATTTCTTTTCAATGAGGTTGAAAGAAACAGCAATTCACAGTGTCAGTGTCTTTTTTTTCTTTTTTTAACCTTTGTGTTATTTATGTTTTTTTCTATTTTATTTTAACATATTAATGCATTCTTTTTATAGCTCATTTCTCCTGTAACCGGGACTGGTATATTAACCCCAGTTACAAGGGAATCTCATTGTCCTGGCTAAATAGCAGATGTGACTGGATCTTCTATGACCCACCAGTACTGGTTTCCTCTCTATACCCAGTGATCATTTGTACACAGGGTTAAGAGGAGGAAGCAATGTCAGTGATTCTGCTTCCTAATCTATATACACAAGCAAAGTTTCAGCGCTGGGTGTATACAGATTTAGAAGTAAAACATGGCAATAAATCATGCTTATCTTCTTCCTGGGAATTGTAGGTGACCCCCCACAGCTTCACAGTCTTGTACTAGTTGCTTTCACTGCATTAACGCTTAAAAACGCTAGGGTAAAGTGTGGACTGCTGTGACATATAAAGTCTATGGACAGTCCAGGAATTGTTAAAGGGGCCATAACTTATTACCTATACACAGGAAAGGTCCTAACACTTGACCCTCACCAATTTTGACAACATGGACCATAAGCCCCCTATGTAAATGGAGCATTGGTTGAGCATGTTCATTACTGTTCTATTCAAAGTCTATACTACTGGCAGAGATTACCCAGTATGATGTTCAGTACAATCCCACTTGGTTGTGGAGCTAAAGGACCAGCGGTACGCTCCGGCCAGAAGCGCCACTGTGTAGTAGCGAGGTTGATGGGGGGGGGCATGCGTGGTTAGGTGAAATCACAAAGGCTATGTGATGGGTGCGCAGGAGGACCAAAAACCGACGCGTTTCAAAGGACTGCATCTTTCTTCATCAGGGTTCACCTTTCTGGCCGGAGCACACGGCTGGTCCTCTGGATTCCAACATATAAACCAGAATCTGCTTAGACACACCACTTGCATTTTATTTAAAGACATACATCCAGATGTGGTTTATCACATCTGGATGAGGAATCTTAGCTCATTCCTCATGGGTAGTGGACTCCGGTTCACTGATATGTTTAGTTTTCCTTGCTGCAGCCACCTTCTTTAAATTCCATCAAAGATTTTCGTTAGGGTTCAAGTCAGGCGACTGTGACGGTCACTCCAGAGTATTCCAGGACTTTTTGTGCAGTCAAACCTTTGAGGACTTTTGAGGTATGCGTGGGATCATGGTCCCGTTGGAAGATCGAATGACGCTCAAGCTTCCTCTCAGTTGACATGAAGTTTTCTACCATGTACATGCAGCGCCCCAGGGTCCTGGTCCTTGCAGTAATGTCAATTTCCTCTAGGGGAGAGTGATATTACGTTTGAAGGCAAAGAAGGACAACTGCATCCAGGTATCACAAACATGCAACACATTTCACACTCTGGGCCACCAGGGGGAGCTCTTGCTCCTATTTATTAGGTCACTCCCCACATTGGTAAAACTGATCGCCTGTAGGGAAAATTAGTTAGTTGCTGGCTGAGCTCCGCTCAGTCATTTGGTCCCTGACAGGGGTGGTATCCTGTCAGAGGGCAAAGGAGAAGGACTTGGAGCTGTGCATGCCCTCAGAGCTACAGCTCCTAGGAAGAGACATCAAAGGCAGAACTGTATTGCAGTGAGCGTGAAGAGAGTTGCAGCAAAGGAGAGGATACCAGAAGGGGACCAGCCCTGCTCAAGCTGTCTCCTTCTGAGGCGCAATATCCCGGTAGCCGGAATACCGAGGGAGCAACGACCTTTATGCCTTGCTCCAGAGACCGGAAGGACAGCTAATTTCAAATTACCTGTCCGTACTTACACCCAGGGGGCACGGTGAGAACTACAGAGCCGGGTTATCTAAGAGACCCTATAAACAGGCTCAAGTCACCAGTCATACGGTTCTTGTCCTATCCTATATGGGGGACAGAGAGAGAGACACCACATCTGTGAGACCCTTATGTGAAGCCATAGGCAGTAAGGGACTACACCACCACAGCGCAAGGGAAGGCTACTGATTTCCACCTGGACAAGGGGACTCCGGACTTGCCTCCAAACCGGCCAGACTCTGCCTGTCCTGTCACCTGTTGCTCTGGACTGTGGATGCTGAAGCCTTCAGTAAAGGTAAAGAGACAGCAACCTTGTGTCCTTGTTCTTCACTGTGCCATTCACCATCTCATCATCTATACACCGGGAAGCCCTGGGGATACACTTCACCTGTGGGAAGGTATACCATTTAGCTGCCATAACATCACACCAGCGGACCCCTTAAAGCAGCATCGGTCACCATGACCGAACACCACAGGTGGCGTCACGAACATTCCCCTTAAAGACCTTTCCCTTTTACACGGATGTCCCAGGGCCACGGACCGGGTCAGCCACCATGACATCCCCCTGTGAACCGAAGGACCCGTTACCGAGTACCCCATGGCCCCATGGGGGCACTCCATACAATTTTCTTATTTTTATAACAAATAGGAATGTATAGATCATATACAATAATCATAATGATGGTTAAAGAGAAAGTCAAAAATATGTGAGCAAAACAATGTATGACTAAGAAGTTGCTGAATTATAGCACATTGTCCATTAATTCCACTGGTAGTAAAGTAATGCCATAAAGATATTTTTTTTTATTTAAACCTCACAGTCAGCAAGTTATTACTGCAGGTGTATGCTGAAAATAGCATCTGGAATTTGTACCGTGCCTTCCGAAATAGTACGTGTTCTGTAGGAACTATACACACTGCAGTAATTACATTTAGGTCAGTATGTTCTGTTTCTCTGCGGCAGACGCCTGGTGAGATATACACCGTTTATGTGTGGATACATACAGTAGCATTGTCATACGGTTAGAATAATGATTGGAAGATACAACAAGTAAATACATTACATATTCAATCACTAGAATAATAATAATACACTAAGCCTTTAAACTTTAGACATGTATTAGTTTGTAGTACGTGTTGATAGGTTTACTTTTTATTTTCCTGTATTTACATCTGACTTTTTTTTAAATAAATTTTGTCTGTGTTTAATATTTTGCATGCTTTTTTTGCATGTATTTTCGTGAACAAATCCAAAAAAGCATTAGATAGTGTGCTCGTGATACTCGCTACACTACGATTATTTTTTTGAATGCTTGAGTGGAAGCTCTAGTCCCTGCCCCCGCGCTTTTTAGACAGCCAATAAACATGCAAGGATTGCCTGCCAGTCACTGTAATGCCGTAGCCATTTTGGTTGTGGCATTACTGTGATTGGCTGGCCGCCTAGCGTTACAGGCACACACTAACCCGGAAACAGGCAGAGCCTGCTAACGGTGCTGCTAAAAGAGAGGCAGAATTGTTGCTGCGTATAGGCAGGGGCTCGACTACATTTATTTATATATCTTTCATCTACAACAGTCCTTCTTACGGCTAATTATAATCAACATTATTATTGCTGTTAGCAGCACTTAAGGAGAGATTGTGGTGAAGGGACAGTGTACACCAGGATAGGGCTAATTGCACTTCCTTCCTTTCTGCTGCAACTCATACCAGAAGCCCTTCTCAGAGCTAATAATATTATTTTTCCTTTTAATCCAGCAAATTGTTTTGAGAAGGGACATACAGCATTATACACCATTTTTGCTGCGGCAATTATGTATCAAAAGCATACAGACAGACTTGGTTGGATCTCAATAGCATCGTTATATTGATATTGCAACAAGTCCATGTGAGGTGGGCAAATTTGTGTGAAAATAAAAAAAAACGAGGAATTTAGAAATAGCATCACTGTATTGTGGCCAAATTTTCCTGTGCTAGTATTTTTGCAATTTTTTTTCAGCAGACAAATATTATATGCCATTTATACTGCATCAGTTGTGCATCAAAATAAAAAACTTGGTTAGAAATAACATCGCTATATTGCTTCGGCACTGTGACAAGTCACAATTTCTGTGTTCCAGTGTTCTTGCCAATTTTTTTCAGCAGACAGATATGATATGCCATTTATACTGCATCAGTTGTGCATCAAAATAAAAAAGCTAGAGTTGCTTTTTCAGAAATATCATCGCTATATTGCTCCATGCTGGAGTAACAAGTACATTTGAAGTGGGAAAATGTACCTGCAGTAGTAATACTGAAAAGCTCTTTCAGCTGTGAAATATTAAACGGCATTTGTATTGCTCCAATTGTGCATAAAAAAAAAAAAGACAGACTTGATTGGTTAGAAATTGCTATATTGATACTGCAGTGTAAGAAGTCCATCTGAGCTGAGCAAATTTTCCTGCGATATCCCCCAACAGAGATATATTATACATACCGTGTATACTCGAGTATAAGCCGACCCGAGTATAAGCCGACCCCCCCTAATTTTGCCACAAAAAACTGGGAAAACTTAATGACTGAAGTATAAGCCTAGGGTGGAAAATGCAGCAGCTACCGGTAAATGTCAAAAGTTAAAATAGATACCAATAAAAGTAAAATTAATTGAGACATCAGTAGGTTAAGTGTTTTTGAATATCCATATTGAATCAGGAGCCCCATATAATGCTCCATAAAGTTTATGATGGGCCCAATAAGATGCTCCATATTAAAATATGCCCCATGTAATCCTGCATAAAGGTTAATAATGGCCCCATAAGATGCTCCATAGACACATTTGCCCAATATAATGCACAAATGCTGATTATGGCCCCATAAGATGCTCCATAAAGATATTTGCCCCATATAGTGCTGCACAAACCTTGATTATGACCCTATAAGATGCCCCATACAGACACTTGTCCCATATAATGCTGCACAAACGTTATAGCCCCATATAATGCTGCACAAACGTTATGGCCCCATATAGTGCTGCACAAACGTTATGACCCCATAGATGCTCCATACAAACACTTGCCCCATATAGTGCTGCACGTACATTATGGCCCCATATAGTGCTGCACAAATGTTATGGCTCCATGGATGTTCCATACAAACACTTGACCCATATAGTGCTGCACATACGTTATGGCCCCATATAGTGCTGCACAAACGTTATGGCCCCATATAGTGCTGCACAAACTTTATGGCCCCATATAGTGCTGCACAAACGTTATGGCCCCATAGATGCTCCATACAGACACTTGCCCCATTTGCTGTTGCTGCGATAAAAAATAAATAAATCACATACTCACCTCTCCGTCGCTCAGGCCCCCGGCACTTTCAATAGTCACCTGCTCCTTGTTCCGTCGCCACTCCATCTTCAGCATCTTCAGTACTGACGTTCAGGCAGAGGGTGCGCACGAACCACGTCACCGCGCCCTCTGACCTGAGCGTCACTGCTGAAGACAGAGCAGCGCCCGGAACGGGGAGCAGGTGAATACCGCACAGCGCTGCGCTCCCCTCCCCATTATACTCTCCTGCTCCTGGCGCTGTGCAGTCCCTGCTTCCCCAAGCTGCAGCTTCATCCTGTACTAAGCGGTTACTGTTACCGCTCATTACAGTAATGAATATGCGGCTCCACCTCTATGGGAGGTGGAGCCGCATATTCATTACTGTAATGAGCGGTACCATGTGACCACTTAGTATAGGAAGAAGCTGCCGGCACCAAGAAAGCCAGGGACCTGCAGGGACTGTGCCAGGAGTAGGTGAGTATAATAAGACAGGCCCCGCTCCCCCTCCCCTGCTGACCTCTGGGTATGACTCAAGTATAAGCCGAGAGGGGGACTTTCAGCCCAAAAAAGTGGGTTGAAAATATCAGCTTATACTCGAGAATATACGGTAATTTAAAATGGGCAAGTCGCTTGGTAAGGGACAGAGAAGAAGATGTGATGCTGATGGTGAGCGCAGAGGTTGAGGCTGTAAGCAAGGTGAAACTGTGCCTGATGCGGGAGCACAACAAACACAAAGGACGGAGCAGAACACCATTCTTGACCAGTGTAAAAAGGTGGTTGGAGGGATAGCAAATAATGCTTCCAGTCACTTTGTCAGCATCACCCTGTATTCCACATGGTCCAATCTCAGTAGCCGTGTTCTGGACCACATAATCCTCACCCTGATCCTCCTTCCTCCCGCCGTGCCAAGAGCCCGGACACAAGTGATCCCATACTTGGATACTCCAAAGAGCTGTTAACATTTCCATTTGTAGATTCTGGCCTCACCCTGCCATTTTCAAGCGGAACATAAGGACATTGCATCTAGCGATGCCCAAATATTTGAGCAGCCAGACTCACATGAGGCAATAGTGGGAAAATGCCATTACTGTTTGCAAGAGAAGGATTATGATGAGACACAATTGCCAACAAGTGATGTTTTTATGTCAGCAAGTCAGGAGGAGGACTAGGATGCAGAAGTGGAAGATGAGGTGGTGGACCACGAAGTCACTGACCTAACCTAGGTAGGTGACATGCAGAGCAAGGAAAGCAGTGCACAGAGGGAGGGATCCACAGCACCACAACAGGCAGCAAGAGGCAGTGGGGTGGCCAGAGACACAAGGTGGTCCACTGTTCCCCAGAGCACCAACACAGCAGTGCTGCAGCTGTGTTTGCAACTTCCAGCTCACCAACTGATGTGCGATGCCACCACAGGTTGAAACTCAACATTACATATGTTGGCAAAGCTTTGTGAGCAGCAGAGGGCAGTAGTTGAATACCAACTACACCATGCCCATCAGCCTTTGCACATAAGAGCTGATGAGTGGACATGGGGGTCTGACATCTGTGCGGTTCTCCAAAACTTTGAGGACTCGACCAAGATGGTGAGCGACGATGATGCCATAATCAGCGTCACCATCCCACTTCTCTGTCTACTGAAATGCTCACTGCTCACAATTAAAGAAGAGGCTTTGTAGGTGGAGCAAGTTGAGATGGAGAAAAAACTATACAGGGTGATGCTACAGAGCCCAGCCTCATCTCATCTTCTCAACACGGATTGGGTGATAATGAAGAGGAAAAGGAGGAACAGGAGCTGGTTGCTATAACGAATGGAAACAGAGGCACAGAAGTTGAAGTTCACATTTGTTTTTATTTAGGTTTAACGTGAAACCTCGGGACCACGGTCTGGGGGCTCCGAAGGGGGCGTGACTACGTGAGCCCCAGACACCCGTGGTAAGTCCCTTCGAACAGGGTCAGAATGGAATGCCTGGGGGACACGGGTGTTACTTCCAGTTAGACCCTGAACTCGTAGCAGCTGTCCCAGCGGGACAAACAGAAAAGCAGGGTTAGCGGGAGACGTGGAGCTAACCAGGTGATACCGGGTGGACGGGTAGAAGCTAGTTCCAGAGGTACTGGCGTTGTCCGGAGATGAGGATGGCGGGGCGAGATGGATCTGGCGTAGACAGAGCGAACACCGTCCAAGATAGCTGGGTAACCGGTAGCTGATGATCTGTTGAGACAGAGAGTATAAACAGAGCACTGGCAGAGAACTTCAGAAGCACATGCTGACAGGAACCGGAAGAAGCAACAGTGGATACTTGTTGCTCCGGCGCTCTCCCTATGGTGGAGGAGCTAGAAATAGCAATGAACAACACGCCATTGGCCAGAAGCATCTTTTGAAAAATGCGTGCTGTCTCTTTAAGAGCCCGGGAGTGAGCGCACGCGTGACCTAAGCACTCTGCTTGTGAGCCTGCTGGCGGTGCGCCAGGAAGCAGGAGAGCAAGGAGAGGCAGAGGATGCATCCTGACAGCGTGGAGCCGACACAGAGCGGGAGTCCCGACGGGGACCCCAAAAAGATAGAGAAACCGAACTGGGTGTAACAGTTGCCTACACTACAGATGGTACTACCCACACCACCTTCATCCCATCTGTTTAACGTGGATGACCTGAAGCCGAGGAGGAGAAGGAGGAAGAGGAGGTGGACGAGAAGGACAGCATGAACACTCACACTCTTGGTGGGGACAGGGAAGTCTTGGCTGTTGGCAGTCTGGCACACATGGCTGAGTTTATAATCTGATGCCTTTCCCATAACCCTCACATTGTATGCATTTTTGCCAACACTAACTACTGGTTGGTCACCATTCTAGACCCACGCTACAAGGAGAACTTTACATCTCTCCTTCCCATGGCGAAGATGTCTAATAAAATGTTGCAGTACCAGAAGGCCCTATTTGAAGAATTATTTAAAAAAATTCCCATCTGATGCAGAGGTCACAGTTCCTTTGACAACCAAGGAGTGGAGATGAGGGGGACACACACCAGTTGCATCAGAGTCAGTGGCCCACTCTGAAAGGCCAACACAGTTTTTTCAGACCCTCCCAGTGCCCAGACTCTGATGCGTAGGGTACCCTGACAAGGAGGGAAAAGTTTTGGAAGATGCTGAAGGAGTACCTTGCCGACCACATCAGTGTCCTCCATGATTCCTCTGTGCCTTACAACTATTGAGTATTCAAGCTAGACAGGTGGCATGAACTGTCTTTCTACGCCTTGGGGTCCTGGGCTGCCCTCCCGCTAGCGTTTTGTCAGAGGGAGTGTTTAGTGCCACCTGGGGTATTATAACCTATTGGCGCATCCGACTGTAAACTGGAAATGCTGACAAACTGACTCTTATCAAAATGAACAAGGACTGGTTTGGGCCAGACTTTTCTACACCACCGGTTGACAACAGCGGAACTGTTGTGAATTCTGTGGCAGAGCTCCCTCCTGTGGTCACAAGTGGTACTTCGGCTGATTCTCTCTGTGAGCTTCTGTTGGTGGAGGGAAGTGGTACTGCGGCTTCTGAGTTTCCTCCCTCAGGTGATCTGGTGAGGTCGTTAGGTGCTTCTCTACTTAACTCCACCTAATGCTTTGATCCTGGCTTCCTGTCAATGTTCCAGTGTTGGACTTGCTTTTCCCTGGATCATTCCTGTGGCCTTCTGCTCTGCATAGCTAAGTTCTTCTTTGCTATTTGTTTGCTATTTTTTCTGTCCAGCTTGTCTATTTTGTTGCTGGAAGCTCTGGGACGCAAAGGGTGTACCTCCGTGCCGTTAGTTCGGTACGGAGGGTCTTTTTGCCCCCTTTGCGTGGTTTTCTTTAGGGTTTTGTGTGGACCGCAAAGTTACCTTTTCTATCCTCGATCTGTTAAGAAAGTCGGGCCTCACTTTGCTGAATCTATTTCATCTCTACGTTTGTCTTTTCATCTTAACTCACAGTCATTATATGTGGGGGGCTGCCTTTTCCTTTGGGGTATTTCTCTGAGGCAAGGTAGGCTTATTTTCTGTCTTCAGGCTAGTAAGTTTCTCAGGCTGTGCCGAGTTGCATAGGCAGAGTTAGGCGCAATCCACGGCTGCCTCTAGTGTTGTTTGGAGAGGATTAGGGATTGCAGTCTGCAGAGTTCTCACGTCTCAGAGCTCGTTCTATGATTTTGGGTTATTGTCAGATCACTGTATGTGCTCTGACCGCTATGTCCATTGTAGTACTGAATTGCCTTTCATAACAGTACAGGAAGCCAAAAGTACTAATGATTCTCAATAGAGGGAAAAAAGAAGTTCTGAGACCATTTTTTTTTCTTTGCACTGTGTTTTGCCTTTTTTTTCCCCTAGACATTTGGGTGGTTCAGTACACAGGTGTAGCGATGGACATTAGAAGTCTGTCTTCATTTGTGGATCAGCTCTCGGCAAGAGTACAAAAGATTCAAGACACTATTGATCAGAAAGCTATGTTGGAACCAAGAATTCCTATTCCTGATTTGTTTTTTGGAGATAGAACTAAGTTTCTGAGTTTCAAAAATAATTGTAAATTATTTCTGGCCTTGAAACCTCGCTCCTCTGGTGATCCAGTTCAACAGGACCCTCAGGACTGGGCATTTTCTCTTGCGCCAGGAGATCCTGCATTGAGTAATATCGATGCGTTTTTCCTGGCGCTCGGATTGCTGTACGATGAACCTAATTCAGTGGATCAGGCAGAGAAAAATTTGCTGGCTCTTTGTCAGGGTCAGGATGAGATAGAGGTATATTGTCAGAAATTTAGAAAGTGGTCCGTGCTCACTCAATGGAATGAATCTGCGCTGGCAGCTATGTTCAGAAAGGGTGTCTCTGAAGCCCTTAAGGATGTCAAGGTGGGATTTCCTATGCCTGCTGGTTTGAATGAGTCTATGTCTTTGGCCATTCAGATCGGTCGACGCTTGCGATAGCGTAAATCTGTGCACCATTTGGCGGTATTACCTGAGCCTATGCAGTGCGATAGGACTTTGACCAGAGTTAAACGGCAAGAACACAGACGTCTGAATGGGCTGTGTTTCTACTGTGGTGATTCCACTCATGCTATCTCTGATTGTCCTAAGCGCACTAAGCGGTTCGCTAGGTCTGCCACCATTGGTACGGTACAGTCAAAATTTCTTCTGTCCGTTACCTTGATCTGCTCTTTGTCATCGTATTCTGTCATGGCATTTGTGGATTCAGGCGCTGCCCTGAATTTGATGGACTTGGAGTATGCTAAGCGTTGTGGGTTTCTCTTAGAGCCCTTGCAGTGTCCTATTCCATTGAGAGGAATTGATGCCACGCCTTTGGCCAAGAATAAGCCTCAATACTGGACCCAGCTGACCATGTGCATGGCTCCTGCACATCAGGAGGTTATTCGCTTTCTGGTGTTGCATAATCTGCATGATGTGGTCGTGTTGGGGTTGCCATGGCTACAAGCCCATAATCCAGTATTAGATTGGAAATCCATGTCGGTGTCCAGCTGGGGTTGTCAGGGGGTACATGGTGATGTTCCATTTCTGTCAATTTCGTCATCCACCCCTTCTGAGGTTCCAGAGTTCTTGTCTGATTACCGGGATGTATTTGATGAGCCCAAGTCCGATGCCCTACCTCCGCATAGGGATTGTGATTGTGCTATCAATTTGATTCCTGGTAGTAAATTCCCAAAAGGTCGACTGTTTAATTTATCCGTGCCTGAGCACGCCGCTATGTGCAGTTATGTGAAGGAATCCCTGGAGAAGGGGCATATTCGCCCGTCATCGTCACCATTAGGAGCAGGGTTCTTTTTTGTAGCCAAGAAGGATGGTTCGCTGAGACCTTGTATTGATTACCGCCTTCTAAATAAGATCACGGTTGAATTTCAGTACCCCTTGCCATTGTTATCTGATTTGTTTGCTCGGATTGAGGGAGCTAGTTGGTTCACCAAGATAGATCTTCGTGGTGCGTATAATCTGGTGCGAATCAGGCGAGGAGATGAATGGAAAACTGCATTTAATACGCCCGAGGGTCATTTTGAGTATCTAGTGATGCCATTCGGACTTGCCAATGCTCCATCAGTGTTTCAGTCCTTTATGCATGACATCTTCAGAGAGTACCTGGATAAATTCCTGATTGTGTACTTGGATGACATTTTGATCTTCTCGGATGATTGGGAGTCTCATGTGAAGCAGGTCAGAACAGTTTTTCAGGTCCTGCGTGCTAATTCTTTGTTTGTGAAGGGATCAAAGTGTCTCTTTGGTGTGCAGAAGGTTTCATTTTTGGGGTTCATCTTTTCCCCTTCTACTATCGAGATGGATCCTGTTAAGGTCCAAGCCATCCATGATTGGACTCAGCCGACATCTCTGAAAAGTCTGCAAAAGTTCCTGGGCTTTGCTAATTTTTATCGTCGCTTCATCTGCAATTTTTCTAGTATTGCCAAACCATTGACCGATTTGACCAAGAAGGGTGCTGATTTGGTCAATTGGTCTTCTGCTGCTGTGGAAGCTTTTCAAGACTTGAAGCGTCGTTTTTCTTCTGCCCCTGTGTTGTGTCAACCAGATGTTTCTCTTCTGTTCCAGGTCGAGGTTGATGCTTCTGAGATTGGAGCAGGGGCTGTTTTGTCGCAGAGAGGTTCTGATTGCTCAGTGATGAAACCATGCGCTTTTTTTTCCAGGAAGTTTTCGCCTGCTGAGCGAAATTATGATGTGGGCAACCGAGAGTTGCTGGCCATGAAGTGGGCATTCGAGGAGTGGCGTCATTGGCTTGAAGGAGCTAAGCATCGCGTGGTGGTATTGACTGATCATAAGAACTTGACTTATCTTGAGTCTGCTAAGCGGTTGAACCCTAGACAGGCTCGTTGGTCGCTGTTTTTTGCCCGTTTTGACTTTGTGATTTCGTACCTTCCGGGCTCTAAAAATGTGAAGGCGGATGCTCTGTCTAGGAGTTTTGTGCCCGACTCTCCGGGTTTGTCTGAGCCGGCGGGTATCCTCAAGGAAGGAGTAATTGTGTCTGCCATCTCCCCTGATTTGCAGCGGGTGCTGCAAAAATTTCAGGCTAATAAACCTGATCGTTGCCCAGCGGAGAAACTGTTTGTCCCTGATAGGTGGACCAATAAAGTTATCTCTGAGGTTCATTGTTCGGTGTTGGCTGGTCATCCTGGAATCTTTGGTACCAAAGATTTGGTGGCTAGATCCTTTTGGTGGCCGTCTCTGTCGTGGGATGTGCATGTTTTTGTGCAGTCCTGTGGGATTTGTGCTCGGGCTAAGCCCTGCTGTTCTCGTGCCAGTGGGTTGCTTTTGCCCTTGCCGGTCCCGAAGAGGCCTTGGACACATATCTCTATGGATTTTATTTCTGATCTTCCCGTTTCTCAAAAGATGTCAGTCATTTGGGTGGTCTGTGATCGCTTTTCTAAGATGGTCCATCTGGTACCCTTGTCTAAATTGCCTTCCTCCTCTGATTTGGTGCCATTGTTCTTCCAGCATGTGGTTCGTTTACATGGCATTCCAGAGAATATCGTTTCTGACAGAGGTTCCCAGTTTGTTTCAAGGTTTTGGCGAGCCTTTTGTGGTAGGATGGGCATTGACTTGTCTTTTTCCTCGGCTTTCCATCCTCAGACTAATGGCCAGACCGAACGAACCAATCAGACCTTGGAAACATATCTGAGATGCTTTGTTTCTGCCGATCAGGATGACTGGGTGTCCTTTTTGCCTTTGGCTGAGTTCGCCCTTAATAATCGGGCCAGCTCGGCTACCTTGGTTTCGCCATTTTTCTGCAATTCTGGGTTCCATCCTCGTTTCTCTTCAGGACAGGTTGAGTCTTCGGACTGTCCTGGTGTGGATACTGTGGTGGACAGGTTGCAGCAGATTTGGACTCATGTAGTGGACAATTTGACCTTGTCCCAGGAGAAGGCTCAACGTTTCGCTAATCGCAGACGCCGTGTGGGTCCCCGACTTCGTGTTGGGGATCTGGTTTGGTTATCTTCTCGTCATATTCCTATGAAGGTTTCCTCTCCTAAGTTTAAACCTCGTTTCATTGATCCGTATAGGATTTCTGAGGTTCTTAATCCTGTGTCTTTTCGTCTGACCCTTCCAGATTTTTTTCCATACATAACGTATTCCATAGGTCATTGTTGCGGAAATACGTGGCACCTATGGTTCCATCTGTTGATCCTCCTGCCCCAGTTTTGGTGGAGGGGGAATTGGAGTATATTGTGGAGAAGATTTTGGATTCTCGTGTTTCTAGACGGAAACTCCAGTATCTGGTTAAATGGAAGGGTTATGCTCAGGAAGATAATTCCTGGGTTTTTGCCTCTGATGTCCATGCTCCCGATCATGTTCGTGCCTTTCATGTGGCTCATCCTGGTCGGCCTGGGGGCTCTGGTGAGGGTTCGGTGACCCCTCCTCAAGGGGGGGGTACTGTTGTGAATTCTGTGGCAGAGCTCCCTCCTGTGGTCACAAGTGGTACTTCGGCTGATTCTCTCTGTGAGCTTCTGTTGGTGGAGGGAAGTGGTACTGCGGCTTCTGAGTTTCCTCCCTCAGGTGATCTGGTGAGGTCGTTAGGTGCTTCTCTACTTAACTCCACCTAATGCTTTGATCCTGGCTTCCTGTCAATGTTCCAGTGTTGCACTTGCTTTTCCCTGGATCATTCCTGTGGCCTGCTGCTCTGCATAGCTAAGTTCTTCTTTGCTATTTGTTTGCTATTTTTTCTGTCCAGCTTGTCTATTTTGTTGCTGGAAGCTCTGGGACGCAAAGGGTGTACCTCCGTGCCGTTAGTTCGGTACGGAGGGTCTTTTTGCCCCCTTTGCGTGGTTTCTTTAGGGTTTTGTGTGGACCGCAAAGTTACCTTTTCTATCCTCGATCTGTTAAGAAAGTCGGGCCTCACTTTGCTGAATCTATTTCATCTCTACGTTTGTCTTTTCATCTTAACTCACAGTCATTATATGTGGGGGGCTGCCTTTTCCTTTGGGGTATTTCTCTGAAGCAAGGTAGGCTTATTTTCTATCTTCAGACTAGTTAGTTTCTCAGGCTGTGCCGAGTTGCATAGGCAGAGTTAGGCGCAATCCACGGCTGCCTCTAGTGTTGTTTGGAGAGGATTAGGGATTGCGGTCTGCAGAGTTCCCACGTCTCAGAGCTCGTTCTATGATTTTGGGTTATTGTCAGATCACTGTATGTGCTCTGACCGCTATGTCCATTATAGTACTGAATTGCCTTTCGTAACACGGAACATAAACTCAAATCCAGTGGGTTTTTTTTTTCTCTGGTCTATTCCCATGCACCCTTTTCCACCCAAGCATAGGTATATGCTTCAAGATTTCGTCTTTTTTCGGTGCATATTCATTACTTTAGTGAGCGGTACCACGTGACTGCTGAACACAGGAAGAGCTGCGGGCGCCAGGGAAGCAGGGACACGCAGAAACGCACCGGGAGCAGGTGAGTATGATTGACAGCTGCCGCTTCCCTGCCCACCCTCATTTTTCAGCCTAAAAAATGGGCTGAAAATCTTGGCTTATACTCGAGTACATCTATACCCCCCAGGAGTAAAGTAAATATTTTTCAGTCCATGCACTTAGTGCATGATCATTACCAGTCTAGGATACCCACTCCTTGATAATGGAAAAAAATGTTTTATGAGGCCATCCACTACATCTCTTCAAAGGCGTATTGGAGTGCCTCCTTCTAATTTTTGGCATCTCTTGCACTTAGTGCATGCGCTTTACCAGTGTACGAGACCCACTCCTTAGTAATGGGAAAAATTGCTTTTCTGAGACTCCACCTTCTAGTTTAGGGAACATTTTTGGAAACCAAAAGAGCTGGTGGATTCTATTAGTATATGATCCAGTGCCTTTTTGTGGGTTGTCAGGTGGTTGTCACATAGGGAGTTCTCACACTGCATACAGAATTTCACAGTCGGGACAGGAGAGTTTGTACAGTAAGTACAGAAGATCCTGGTCTCCATATCAGGCTGATTAGATGTGAAATGCTACACTGTATTCCCCAGCAGGGTTGATGAAATAACAGTCCTTGATTAATTAATTGCTTTTTTCAGGGATAATACAAATAGATTCTATTCTCTATAATAATACCTCTCTTATCTGCAATTCATGTAGGGCAAGGTATGACAGTAGGGATAGCATATGACGGGCATCTAGGCAGGGATAATTGACTTATTAATTATAATCCTTGCTGCTTCTTTTTTCCATGCACTCATTGACAGATTTGTGTTATTATGGTGATCTGTACTAAGAAATTCAGCAAAGCAGTCAAAATTAACTGATTTAATGTGTCAATTCACAGTTTCATTGTAGCATGTGAATGTAAGAAATAGCGAGTCTTTATGTTTCCGAAGCTGGGATTACCACTTCTGGGCTCTCCAGTGCTTTTGTTTCCATCTATTTCTGGGGGCTTCTTGAAGTATTTGTGGATCATTGTCCTGCTGGAAGACCCATGACCTAAGATGCAAACCCCGCTTTCTGACATTGGACACTACATTGTGACCCTAAATCCTTTGGGAATCTTCACATTTCAACATGCCTTGCACATACTCAAAGTACCCAGTGCAAAATACAGCAAAAATACCCCATAAAATATTTGAACCTCTACCATATTTGACTGTAACTACTGTGTTCTTTGATTTGTAGGTCTCTCCATTTACAGTAAACCGTAGAATTATGTGCTGTATCTAGGTCTCATTGTGCCACAAGAAGCTTGCTGACCCTCTAAAAATACTGAGAGCTGCCTGTTGGCTCTCCAAGTTTCAAACTTTACAGTATGAATATGAAAAAGAAAATTTGCCCACCTCAGACGGATAAATTATTTTGCAGTAGCAATAGCGTGTGTTGGTCCTCAAAAAATGCTTAAGGTACCTTCACACTCAGCGACGCTGCAGCGATACCGACAACGATGTCGATCGCTGCAGCGTCGCTGTTTGGTCGCTGGAGATCTGTCACACAGACAGCTCTCCAGCGACCAATGATCCCGAAGTCACCGGGTAACCAGGGTAAACATCGGGTTACTAAGCGCAGGGCCGCGCTTAGTAACCCGATGTTTACCCTGGTTACCAGCGTAAAAGTAAAAAAAAAAAAACACTACATACTTACCTACCGCTGTCTGTCCCCGGCGCTGTGCTTCTCTGCACTCCTCCTGCACTGGCTGTGAGCACAGCGGCCGGAAAGCAGAGCGGTGACGTCACCGCTCTGCTTTCCGGCTGACCGACGCTCACAGCCAGTGCAGGAGGAGTGCAGAGCACAGCGCCGGGGACAGACAGCGGTAGGTAAGTATATAGTGTTTTTTTTTTTTTTACTTTTACGCTGGTGACCAGGGTAAACATCGGGTTACTAAGCGCGGCCCTCCGCTTAGTAACCCGATGTTTACCCTGGTTACCAGTAAAGACATCGCTGGATCGGTGTCACACACGCCGATCCAGCGATGTCTGCAGGGAGTCCAGCGACGAAATAAAGTTCTGGACTTTCCTCAGCAACCAACGATCTCCCAGCAGGGGCCTGATCGTTAATCGCTGTCACACATAACGATTTCCTTAACGATATCGTTGCTACGTCACAAAAAGCAACGATATCGTTAACGATATCGTTATGTGTGAAGGTACCTTTAGTGATGATGGCTGATAGCCCTCTGACAATAGTGAGGGCCACCTGCTGGGCCTCTAACAATAGTAAGGGCCGCCTGATGGCCCTCTACAAATAGTGATGGCCTTGAAAAAAAAACTTTGTGACTTTCACAGTCCTTCCTTCATAAATTAAACAGGATGTGTCTGATCATGTCTCACACAACACATGGCCAGATAAGGTAATAAAATGATAAAATTACGTTTTCCTTTCAATGTTTTTTTCACCATTCAATGCAATGCAAACGTGCAAAAAAGCAGCAATAACACTGTGTGTGAACATAGCTCAAGGTGTGGAGGAGCATTTTTTTTCTCTTATTTATTTTGCTTTATATATAAATCATTATTAGTGATGAGCGAATATACTTGTTACTCGAGATTTTCGGAGCACGCTCGGGTGACCTCCGAGTATTTTTTAGTGCCTGGAGATTTAGTTTTCACTGCCGCAGCTGGATGATTTACACATTTTAGCCAGCTTGATGACATGTGGGGATTCCCTAGCAACCAGGCAACCCCCACACATACTCAGCCTGGCTAACAGATGTAAATCATTCAGCTGCGGCGATGAAAACTAAATCTCCAGGCACTAAAAAATACTTGGAGGTCACCCGAGCGTGCTTGGGAAATCTCGAGTAACGAGTATATTCGCTCATCACTAATCATTATCCTGGAAAGAATGTTGCTTAACAGTTTTCCCAGTAAAATCCATTTTATCATCAATTTTGTTTGTTTTATTGTCAGTATGTATAAGTGGCTTAATACTCTGACAACATTGTTCCCAGCAGCGACCTAGGATTCAGAGATGCTTCCAGAGGTCTTCCCCATGCTGTTTCCATGCCATTTCAGTGCTGTTTCCATCTTCTTAAGCAATTTTTAGATCCCCTCCAGACCTCCGAGGTGGTGAGCAGAGTCGCCAGAAAAATGCTCAAGTTTTCCCTTGACTTCCATTATAATCGCTTCTCAGGTTGAACAACTAAGTATTACGATTTGCTTGACTTGAGTAACGAGTTTTTTTTTATCGCTTACTCATCACTAATGCAAACATAATATCATCTGTAAAAAAGCTGAAGTTGAAAAGAGGATGGCTTCCACAAATGGATAATGATCCTAAACACATGTCATAATCCACAGTAGACTGCCTCAAGTGGCAGAAGCAGAAGGTTTAACAATGGCGCCTAACAGTCCCCTGGTCTGAAAATCATTGAAAATCTGTGGCTAGACTTCAAAATAGAAGTGCATGCAAGATGTTCCAGGAATCTCACAGAACCGGAATAATTTTCCAAGGAAGAATGGATGAAAATCCGTCAAACTAGAATTGGCCTGCAACAAAAAGCATTTACAGTGGGGCAAAAAAGTATTTAGTCAGTCAGCAATAGTGCAAGTTCCACCACTTAAAAAGATGAGAGGCGTCTGTAATTTACATCATAGGTAGACCTCAACTATGGGAGACAAACTGAGAAAAAAAAATCCAGAAAATCACATTGTCTGTTTTTTTAACATTTTATTTGCATATTATGGTGGAAAATAAGTATTTGGTCAGAAACAAACAATCAAGATTTCTGGCTCTCACAGACCTGTAACTTCTTCTTTAAGAGTCTCCTCTTTCCTCCACTCATTACCTGTAGTAACGGCAACTGTTTAAACTTGTTATCAGTATAAAAAGACACCTGTGCACACCCTCAAACAGTCTGACTCCAAACTCCACTATGGTGAAGACCAAAGAGCTGTCAAAGGATACCAGAAACAAAATTGTAGCCCTGCACCAGGCTGGGAAGACTGAATCTGCAATAGCCAACCAGCTTGGAGTGAAGAAATCAACAGTGGGAGCAATAATTAGAAAATGGAAGACATACAAGACCACTGATAATCTCCCTCGATCTGGGGCTCCACGCAAAATCCCACCCCCTGGGGTCAGAATGATCACAAGAACGGTGAGCAAAAATCCCAGAACCACGCGGGGGGACCTAGTGAATGAACTGCAGAGAGCTGGGACCAATGTAACAAGGCCTACCATAAGTAACACACTACGCCACCATGGACTCAGATCCTGCAGTGCCAGACGTGTCCCACTGCTTAAGCCAGTACATGTCCGGGCCCGTCTGAAGTTTGCTAGAGAGCATTTGGATGATCCAGAGGAGTTTTGGGAGAATGTCCTATGGTCTGATGAAACCAAACTGGAACTGTTTGGTAGAAACACAACTTGTCGTGTTTGGAGGAAAAAGAATATTGAGTTGCATCCATCAAACACCATACCTACTGTAAAGCATGGTGGTGTAAACATCATGCTTTGGGGCTGTTTCTCTGCAAAGGGGCCAGGACGACTGATCCGGGTACATGAAAGAATGAATGGGGCCATGTATCGTGAGATTTTGAGTGCAAAACTCCTTCCATCAGCAAGGGCATTAAAGATGAAACGTGGCTGGGTCTTTCAACATGACAATGATCCAAAGCACACAGCCAGGGCAACGAAGGAGTGGCTTCGTAAGAAGCATTTCAAGGTCCCGGAGTGGCCTAGCCAGTCTCCAGATCTCAACCCTATAGAAAACCTTTGGAGGGAGTTGAAAGTCCGTGTTGCCAAGCGAAAAGCCAAAAACATCACTGCTCTAGAGGAGATCTGCATGGAGGAATGGGCCAACATACCAACAACAGTGTGCGGCAACCTTGTGAAGACTTACATAAAACGTTTGACCTCTGTCATTGCCAACAAAGGATATATTACAAAGTATTGAGATGAAATTTTGTTTCTGACCAAATACTTATTTTCCACCATAATATGCAAATAAAATGTTATAAAAACAGACACTGTGATTTTCTGGATTTTTTTTTCTCAGTTTGTCTCCCATAGTTGAGGTCTACCTATGATGTAAATTACAGACGCCTCTCATCTTTTTAAGTGGTGGAACTTGCACTATTGCTGACTGACTAAATACTTTTTTGCCCCACTGTACATGCTGCGATACTTTCAAAAGGGGGTGCTACTAGGTACTAACCATGCAGAGAATTCGATTTTGCAATTTTTTTTTTTTGCCTTAAAATACATAGGAAATGTGTCATATTTAGATATGATTATAGAAACTTGATTCCAGCTCACCCAGTTGCTCTATGCTCATCCACCTGGAGCTCAGACACGGGCCTCACCCAGGCCTCACATCAAGGAAAATAGAAAAAATTGGAGTCCGGCTCAACAGGACTGGATTTTCCTTTTCTTTCTTTTTTTCAAAAGAAAAAATTGGAGTCCGGCTCAACAGGACTGGATTTTCCTTTTCTTTCTTTTTTTCAAAAGAAATTCAAAAGAAATTATAGTGCATACAAAAGAAAGATGTACATGGTCGACATGACCCATGATGAGTAAGGCTGCCTAGTGCAGTCGAAACGCATTGACTGGGTCATGTCGACCATGTACATTTTTCTTTTGTGTGCACTATTATTATATACACTATTACATACAAATTACAGACATCACTTACAGTAAGCAAACTAACAATTACAGAATGATACAGAGAGGCGAGGACCCTGCTCTTGCAGGCTTACATTCTACAGGATGGTGGGGAAGGAGACAATAGGTAATTTCTTTTGAAAAATAAAAAGAAAAGGAAAATCTAGTCCTGTTGAGCCAGAATCCAATTTTTTTCTAACTTTAGATATGGGCAGACATCTGGATGTTTGGGTCCAGTGGGTTCAGCCAAACAGTTATGGTTACCAGAACAGTACCCAGACCGGAACTTGAACCCGGACCCCATTCACTTGAATGGGGGGCCCGAACATCCAGTGTTTGCGACATTGTCATGTGCATGACAGCAAGGCAAAGATTTCTTCTGATCGGCAGTAAAATCATCACCTCTGGTCAGACAGTCACAGTTCCTATGCTGTTAAGACAGTGTGAGTGCGCAGCTGTGATCAGAGGTATAAAGTGACCTCCGGTCACTTGTGTCAGCTGATGGGACTACTGCTGCCATCAGCTGCTGCAAATAACAGTGAGAGCAGGAGCGGCAGATGGGAGTATTCATAAGCCAGTGCCTGCACTGCAAATAAATAATAAAAAGAAAACGGCGTGGGTTGCCCTGTATTTTTGATAACCAGCCAGGCAAACCTCATCTGGCAGCATTACCAAGGCTGGTTATCAAGAATACAGGGGTCCCCACTATGATTTTTTTTAATTTATTTAAATAATTTTAAAAAACAGTGTTCGGGCCCACCCATTTTTGACAACCAGCCTTGCTAAAGCAGACAGCTGGGGGCTGGTGTTCTCAGACAGGTAAGGGGCCATGGATATTGTCACCCAGCCTAAAAGTAGCAGCCCGCACTACTGGGGTATGAGGAACCACTTGGAAATGAGCTGCTGCAAGCTCAGCATCAGTGGCTAGCGGTGACGTCATCGAGGTTACTGCAGGTCACTGAGGCTGTGTTCCAAGCTGAGCTAATGAACTGTGGTGACCTAGGAGAGATTCCTGCTAGCACAGTGAGAAATTCTCATGGTGTAGCGATGAGTTCAGAGAGTTCCCGCAGTTCACTTTGAGAAATTTGTCATGGTGAACTCTGAGGTCAGGGCTGCACCGTGATACTTTTAATAAATAAATAAATAATTTTAAAAAATTACGTGAGTTCCCCTGTTTTTTTTATAACAAGCCAGGCAAAACTCACAGCCGGGGGCTGGAACCCTCAACTTTATTAAGGCACTAGTTATTAAGAATAAATGGGTCCCCACTCCGATTTTTTAAATTATTTAAATAAATAATTTTTAAAATGACATGAGTCCCCACACTTTTGACAACCAGTCAAGCTAAAGAAGACAGCTGAAGACTGGAATTCTCAGGCTGGTAAGGGGCCATGGATATTGCTTTCCCCAGCCTAAAATAGCAGCTGAACTTTACTGTTTGGGTTCGCCCATCTCTACTCATCGATAACATAAGGCCTTAGAGATCATTTCATCTTCAACTTTCTTAACAATAATAGTAATTTTGACCAGAGGTGCCAGAACTTATACATGTCACTCTACATAGAGGACCGACTGTTTGATTTTTATAATTATAAATTTAGAGCATTTTTCAGTTTTGCTTTGATTTCTTTGGCTATATAATGTTAATTTTGCATTTTGGCTTTTTGTAGTTTTTAACCCCTTACCAGCATTGTACATACAGTGGGGAAAAAAAGTATTTAGTCAGCGACTAATTGTGCAAGTTCTCCCACTTAAAAAGACGAGAGAGGCCTGTAATTGACATCATAGGCAGACCACAAC
Source organism: Ranitomeya imitator (assembly GCF_032444005.1). Taxonomy (NCBI): domain Eukaryota; kingdom Metazoa; phylum Chordata; class Amphibia; order Anura; family Dendrobatidae; genus Ranitomeya; species Ranitomeya imitator. Next base: position 87,156,526 of record NC_091282.1, read on the forward strand.
TATGAGAGTTAAAATGAGAAAACAAATCCAGAAAATCACCTTGTCTGATTTGACAAATATTTATTTTGCAAAATATGGTGGAAAATAAGTATTTGGTCACCTAAAAACATGCAAGATTTCTGGCTCTCACAGACCTGTAACTTCTTCTTAAAGAGGCTCCTATGTCCTCCACTCATTACCTGTAGTAATGGCACCTGTTTGAACTTGTTATCAGTATAAAAGACACCTGTCAACAACCTCAAACAGTCACACTCCAAACTCCACTATGGTGAAGATCAAAGAGCTGTCGAAGGACACCAGAAACAAAATTGTAGCCCTGCACGAGGCTGGGAAGACTGATTCTGCAATAGACAAGCAGCTTGGTGTGATGAAATCAACTGTGGAAGCAATAATAAGAAAATGGAAGACATACAAGACCATTGATAATCTCCCTCGATCTGGGGCTCCATGCAATATCTCACCCCGTGGGTTCAAAATGATCACAAGAACGATGAGCTGGGACCACCGTAACAAAGGCTACCATCAGTAACACACTACGCTGCCAGGGACTCAGATCCTGCAATGCCAGATGTGTCCCCCTGCTTAAGCCAGTACATGTCTGGGCCTATTTGAAGTTTGCTAGAGAGCATTTGGATTATCCGCAAAAGTATTGGGAGAATGTTATATGGTCTGATGAAACAAAGTAGAACTGTTTGGTAGAAACAAAACTCTTCGTGTTTGGATGAGACAGAATGCTGAGTTGCATCCAAAGAACACCATACTTACTGTGAAACATCGGGATGGCAACATCATGTTTTGGGGCTGTTTATGGGGCCATGTATCCTGAGATTTTGAATGCAAACCTCCTTCCATCAGCAAGGACATTGAAGATGAAACATGGATGGATCTTTCAGCATGATAATGATCCCAAGCACACTGCCAGGGCAATGAAGGAGTGGCTTCGTAAGAAGCATATGAAGGTCCTGAAGTGGCCTCCAGATCTCAACCCCATAGAAAACCTTTGGAGGGAGTTGAAAGTCCATTTTGCCCAGCGACAGGCCCAAAACATCACTGCTCTAAGAGGAGATCTGCATGCAGGAATGGGCCAACATACCACCAACAGTGTGTGCCAACCTTGTGAAGACAAGAAAATGTTTGACCACTGCCATTGACAACAAAGGATATATAACAAAATATTGAGATGAACTTTTGTTAATGACAAAATACTTATTTTCCACCATAATTTGCAAAATAAATCTTGCCAAACCAGACAAGGTGATTTTCTGGATTTGTTTTCTCATTTTGACTCTCATAGTTGTGGTCTGTTATGATCCGGTGGTTTGGACAAATAATGGACCTGATAGTTACTGATAATAAGGACGAGCTCTGGGACGTGGGAACTCTGCTGACCGCAATCCCTAAACCTATCAAAACACACTAGAAATAGCCGTGGATTGCGCCTAACGCTCCCTATGCAACTCGGCACAGCCTAAGAAACTAGCTAGCCCTGTAGATAGAAAAATAAAGCCTACCTTGCCTCAGAGAAATTCCCCAAAGGAAAAGGCAGCCCCCCACATATAATGACTGTGAGTAAAGATGAAAACACAAACACAGAGATGAAATAGATTTAGCAAAGTGAGGCCCGACTTACTGAACAGACCGAGGATAGAAAAGGTTACTTTGCGGTCAGCACAAAAACCTACAAAAGACCACGCAGAGAGTGCAGGGAAAAATACCTTCCGCACCGACTCACGGTGCGGGAGGTGTCCCTCTGCGTCCCAGAGCTTCCAGCAAGCAAGGCAATATTGACAAAAGCAAGCTGGACAGAAAAAATAGCAAACAAGCAAAATAGCACAGAGGAACTTAGCTTCTGCTGGAGCAACAGGAACTCAGAATGATCCAGGAGCGAACTAGAGCCATAGTACAACATTGACAGCTGGCATGGGGCAAAGATCTAAGTGGAGTTAAATAGAGCAGCCCACTAGCGAATTAGCCTCGTCACCTGTGGAAGGAAACTCAGAAACACCCACAGGCACCAGAGAAAGTCCATGGACAGAACCAGCCGAAGTACCATTCATGACCACAGGAGGGAGCCTGACAACAGAATTCACAACAGTACCCCCCCCTTGAGGAGGGGTCACCGAACCCTCACGAGAGCCCCCAGGCCAACCAGGATGAGCCAAATGAAAGGCACGAACCAGATTGGCCGCATGAACATCAGAGGCAAAAACCCAGGAATTATCCTCCTGACCATAACCCTTCCACTTGACCAAGTACTGGAGTTTCCATCTCGAAACACGAGAATCCAAAATCTTCTCCACCACATACTCCAACTCCCCCTCAACCAACACCGGAGCAGGAGGGTCAACGGATGGGACCACAGGCGCCACGTATCTCCGCAATAACGACCTATGGAACACATTATGGATGGCAAAAGAATCTGGAAGGGCCAAACGAAATGACACAGGATTGATAACCTCAGAAATTTTATACGGACCAATGAAACGAGGCTTAAACTTAGGAGAGGAAACCTTCATAGGAACATAACGAGACGACAACCAAACTAAATCCCCAACACGAAGTCGGGGACCCACACAGCGCCGGCGGTTAGCGAAACGTTGAGCCTTCTCCTGGGACAATGTCAAATTGTCCACCACATGAGTCCAAATCTGCTGCAACCTATCCACCACAGTATCTACACCAGGACAGTCCGAAGACTCAACCTGCCCTGAAGAGAAACGAGGATGGAAACCAGAATTGCAGAAAAACGGCGAAACCAAAGTAGCCGAGCTGGCCCGATTACTAAGGGCAAACTCAGCCAACGGCAAAAAGGACACCCAATCATCCTGATCAGCAGAAACAAAGCATCTCAGATATGTTTCCAACGTCTGATTAGTTCGTTCGGTTTGGCCATTTGTCTGAGGATGGAAAGGAAAAAGACAAATCAATGCCCATCCTAGCACAAAAGGATCGCCAAAACCTCGAAACAAGCTGGGAACCTCTGTCCGAAACGATGTTCTCCGGGATGCCATGCAAACGAACCACATGCTGGAAAAACAATGGCACCAAATCAGAGGAAGAAGGCAATTTAGACAAGGGTACCAAATGGACCATCTTAGAAAAGCGATCACAAACCACCCAAATGACTGACATCTTTTGAGAGACGGGGAGATCCGAAATAAAATCCATAGAAATATGCGTCCAGGGCCTCTTCGGGACCGGCAAGGGCAAAAGCAACCCACTAGCACGAGAACAGCAGGGCTTAGCCCGAGCACAAGTCCCACAGGGCTGCACAAAAGAACGCACATCCCGTGACAAAGACGGCCACCAAAAGGATCTAGCCACCAAATCTCTGGTACCAAAGATTCCAGGATGCCCAGCCAACACCGAACAATGAATCTCAGAGATAACTCTATTAGTCCATTTATCAGGGACAAACAGTTTCTCTGCTGGGCAACGGTCAGGTTTATCAGCCTGAAATTTTTGCAGCACCCGCCGCAAATCAGGGGAGATGGCAGACAAAATTATCCCCTTTTTGAGAATACCTGCCGGCTCAGAAACGCCCGGAGAGTCAGGCACAAAACTCCTTGACAGGGCATCAGCTTTCACATTCTTAGAGCCCGGAAGGTACGAAACCACAAAATCAAAACGGGAGAAAAACAACGCCCATCGAGCCTGTCTCGGATTCAACCGTTTGGCAGACTCAAGATAAGTCAAATTTTTGTGATCTGTCAAGACCACCACGCGATGCTTGGCTCCTTCAAGCCAATGACGCCACTCCTCGAATGCCCACTTCATGGCCAACAATTCTTGATTACCAACATCATAATTGCGCTCAGCAGGTGAAAACTTTCGAGAAAAGAAAGCACATGGCTTCATTCCCGAGCCATCAAAACTTTTTTGCGACAAAACAGCACCTGCCCCAATCTCAGAGGCATCAACCTCAACCTGAAACGGGAGCGAAACATCTGGCTGGCACAACACAGGGGCAGAAGAAAAACGACGCTTCAATTCCTGAAAAGCATCCACGGCCGCAGAAGACCAATTGACCACATCAGCACCCTTCTTGGTCAAATCAGTCAACGGTTTAGCAACACTAGAAAAATTAGCGATGAAGCGACGATAAAAATTAGCAAAGCCCAGGAACTTTTGCAGGCTCTTCACAGATTTCGGCTGAGTCCAATCATGAATGGCCTGGACTTTAACAGGGTCCATCTCGACAGTAGAAGGGGAAAAAATGAACCCCAAAAATGAAACCTTCTGAACTCCAAAGAGACACTTTGACCCCTTCACAAACAAGGAATTAGCACGAAGGACCTGGAACACCATTCTGACCTGCTTCACATGAGACTCCCAATCATCCGAAAAGACCAAAATATCATCCAAATACACAATCAGGAATTTATCCAGGTACTCTCGGAAGATGTCATGCATAAAAGACTGAAATACTGATGGAGCATTGGAAAGCCCGAATGGCATAACCAGGTACTCAAAATGGCCCTCGGGCGTATTAATTGCTGTTTTCCATTCATCGCCCCGTTTAATACGCACAAGATTATACGCCCCACAAAGGTCTATCTTGGTAAACCAACTAGCCCCTTTAATGTGAGCAAACAAGTCGGACAGCAAAGGCAAAGGATACTGAAATTTGACTGTAATTTTATTAAAAAGGCGGTAATCAATACAAGGTCTCAAAGAACCATCCTTCTTGGCCACAAAAAAAAACCCTGCTCCCAACGGTGATGACGATGGGCGAATATGGCCTTTCTCCAAGGATTCCTTTATATAACTCCGCATAGTGGCGTGTTCTGGCACAGATAAATTGAACAATCGGCCCTTAGGAAACTTACTACCAGGAATCAAATTAATTGCACAATCGCAATCCCTATGAGGAGGTAGGGCACTGGCTTTGGGCTCATCAAATACATCCTGATAATCCGACAAAAACTCCGGAACTTCAGAAGGAGTAGAAGACGAAATTGACAAAAATGGAACATCACCATGTACCCCCTGGCAACCCCAGCTGGACACAGACATAGGTTTCCAGTCCAATACTGGATTATGGACCTGTAGCCATGTTAACCCTAAAACGACCACATCATGCAGATTATGTAAGACTAAAAAATGAATATCCTCCTGATGTACAGGAGCCATGCACATGGTCAATTGGGTCCAGTACTGAGGCTTATTCTTGGCCAAAGGCGTAGCATCAATTCCTCTCAATGGAATAGGATGCTGCAAGGGCTCCAAGAAAAACCACAGCGCCTAGCATACTCCAAGTCCATCAAATTCAGGGCAGCGCCTGAATCCACAAATGCCATGACAGAATAGGACGACAAAGAGCAAATTAGAGTAACGGACAAAAGAAATTTAGACCGTACCGTACCAATGGTGGCACACTTAGCGAACCGCTTAGTGCGCTTAGGACAATCGGAGATAGCATGATTGGAGTCACCACAGTAAAAACACAGCCCATTCTGACGTCTGTGTTCCTGCCGTTCAGCTCTGGTCAAAGTCCTATCACACTGCATAGGCTCAGGCCCATGCTCAGATAGTACCGCCAAATGGTGCACAGTTTTACGCTCATGCAAGCGCCGATCGATCTGAATAGCCAAAGACATAGACTCATTCAGACCAGCAGGCATGCGAAATCCCACCATGACATCTTTAAGGGCTTCAGAGAGACCCTTTCTGAAGATTGCTGCCAGGGCACATTCATTCCACTGAGTGAGCACAGACCACTTTATAAACTTCTGACAATATATCTCTGCTTCATCCTGACCCTGACATAGAGCCAGCAAGATTTTCTCTGCCTGATCCACTGAATTAGGTTCGCCATAAAGCAATCCGAGCGCCAGGAAAAACGCATCTACATCACGCAATGCCGGGTCTCCTGGCGCAAGAGAAAATGCCCAGTCTTGAGGGTTGCCACGTAATAAGGAAATAATGATCCTTACCTGTTGAACAGGATCACCTGAGGAGCGAGGTTTCAAAGCTAGAAACAATTTACAATTATTTTTGAAATTCAAGAACTTAGATCTATCACCAAAAAATAAATCAGGAATTGGAATCCTAGGCTCTGACATCGGATTCTGAACCACAAAATCTTGAATGTTTTGTACCCTTGTAGAGAGATTATCCATCCAAGAGGACAGACATTGAATGTCCATGTCTACACCTGTGTTCTGAACCACCCAGAGGTAAAGGGGAAAAGTGAGACAGAACACGCTGCAAAGAAAAAAAAATGGTCTCAGAGCTTCACTTATCCCTCTATTGAGATGCATCAATACTTTTGGCCAGCTGTACTGTTATGATCCGGTGGTTTGGACAAATAATGGACCTGACAGTTACTGATAATAAGGACGAGCTCTGGGACGTGGGAACTCTGCTGACCGCAATCCCTAAACCTATCAAAACACACTAGAAATAGCCGTGGATTGCGCCTAACGCTCCCTATGCAACTCGGCACAGCCTAAGAAACTAGCTAGCCCTGTAGATAGAAAAATAAAGCCTACCTTGCCTCAGAGAAATTCCCCAAAGGAAAAGGCAGCCCCCCACATATAATGACTGTGAGTAAAGATGAAAACACAAACACAGAGATGAAATAGATTTAGCAAAGTGAGGCCCGACTTACTGAACAGACCGAGAATAGAAAAGGTTACTTTGCGGTCAGCACAAAAACCTACAAAAGACCACGCAGAGAGTGCAGGGAAAAATACCTTCCGCACCAACTCACGGTGCGGGAGGCGCCCCTCTGCGTCCCAGAGCTTCCAGCAAGCTAGGCAATATTGACAAAAGCAAGCTGGACAGAAAAAATAGCAAACAAGCAAAATAGCACAGAGGAACTTAGCTTCTGCTGGAGCAACAGGAACTCAGAATGATCCAGGAGCGAACTAGAGCCATAGTACAACATTGACAGCTGGCATGGGGCAAAGATCTAAGTGGAGTTAAATAGAGCAGCCTGCAAACGAATTAGCCTCGTCACCTGTGGAAGGAAACTCAGAAACACCCACAGGCACCAGAGAAAGTCCATGGACAGAACCAGCCGAAGTACCATTCATAACCACAGGAGGGAGCCTGACAACAGAATTCACAACAGTGGTCTACCTATGATGTCAATTACAGGCCTCTCTCATCTTTTTAAGTGGAAAAACTTGCACAATTGGTCGCTGACTAAATACTTTTTTTCCCCACAGTACTGGAATTTCCATTAGCAAGTTCCTGTGCTCTGAAGCTGAGCGCTCACATACCCAGATGCAGGCTATGCTACACATCCAGTGATTTTAGCTATTTACTTCAATATTTTGGTATATAGGACAAGTAAACAGATGATTTTAGGTTCAAGCCCCATAAAACATATATAAAAATGCTGTTTCTAAAAATTTGAAATCTCCCTCTCTTTTTTCTTTTTCATAATGAAATAGAAGAAACTAAATAATAAATATGTAAACTGAATTAGCCATTGCAATGAAAAATGCAAATAGTTAATAAATAGAATTTCTAGAAAAGCACTTTTTTCTGTCACCTTAACTCTATCAAAAATGTCATTCAAAACTACAACTTGTCTTGCAAAAATCAAGCCATCAAAATGTCTATATTGATCAAAAAATATAAAAATTATGGCTCTTTGAAGACGTGTGGAAAAATTGGACTCTCAAAAGTACAAAATTGTCTGGGAGGAAAGGAGTTAAAGATGATCGAATCATAGAATGTTAGAGTTGGAAAGGACCTCTAGGTTCATTGTGTCCAAACCCCTGCTCAATGCAGGATTCACCAAACCATCTCAGACAGATGTCTGTCCAGCCTCTGTTGAAAACTTCCATTGAAGGAGAATTCACCACCTCTCGTGGCAGCCTGTTCCACTCATTGATCACTCTCGCTATCAAAAAGTTTTTCTAATATCTAATCTACATTTTCTACTTTTCAGCTCCATTCCATTAATTCTCGTGTTTCCATGTGCAAATGAGAAAAAGGATGATCTCTCGACATTGTGACATCACTTTATATATTTTTAGACAGCTATTAAATCTCCTTTTAACCTCATTTTATACATTCCCAGATCTGGTAATCCTTCCTCATAGTGCACAGTTTGCAGTCTGCTCACCATCCTGGTAGCTCTTCTCTGAACTTGCCCCAGTCTTTCAATGTCTTTTTTTAACATGTGGTACCCAGAACTGGACAAAGCATTCCAGATGATGTCTGACCAAGAAGGAGTAGAGGGGGATAAATACTTCACGTGATCTAGACTCTATGTGTCACAATTCCTTTGCTCAGTGAATGATTGCTATGCTGTTCTATGTAAACTGTCTTGCTGAGTTGTCTGTGTCTTGATTGACAGCTCAGCTGTCTAATCTATGACTGGTTGGTACTGAACTTTCTCCAGGTGTTCGGTATTCTGGTGATTGCCCAGCTACTTACCTGAGCTGTCTGCCCCTGATCAATGCCAGACGCAGTTTGTGCTTACTGGTGAGTGTTAGAATGATTCTGTTGTTCTGAGTTCTGATCTGCTGCCTGATTCTTTGGACCATGTTTAGAGACTATCCCTTTGTCTTGTCCTTTGGCTTCTAATCCGCTGTCTCTCGTTATTGACCCTGCACTGTGACCTGACTTACGCCTCTGTCTTTTCCCTTGTCTATCAACGTACTCTCTTTGTGATCTATTGGTATATCCAAGTATTTTTCACACGTGCTGTTGCTCAGAGCCGATTAACATTTTACAATCATCTTTTTTGTCACTAGTAACTTTTTTAGAAGTAGGTGGAAGCCAATAAGTGCTTATTTTTGTTTTCTATACTTATTACCTGTAGGAATACATTTTGCAGTACAGTATAATTAACTAATATCAGAGTATCTGCCCTCAATCACTCTCTTGATGTGCAGCGCTCAACTTGTGGAATTGTCCTTTTGAGAATGAATGGAATACCCACCAGGCGCGGGCTGGGCCGGGTGGCAGAAATGCATATGCCCCACGGGCCGGTGTCTAAGCAGCTGCACAGGGCTGCTGGAGGACTGGCAGTGACTAATACATAGCACACCTGTAGTGCTTGGTGGTGTCATCCCGCCAGCAGCCCTAACATGCAGGCTGCAGGGGTATGTGATGAGCAGGCTCCTATGTGCTACTGCCACTCTGAGAGCGAGAGCCAGCAGCCAAGATGAAAGGTCAGCATACCGGCATACCTGCCTGTGTGTGCACGGAGCTCCAGATTCTCCTGCTCTTATCTGCTATCCTGGCAGAGAAGTAGAGACGGGGGAGGTGCCGGGACAGTGCTGAGCTGTGAGCAGTGGCGTAACTACCGCGGTCACAGCGGTCGCCAGTGCGACCGGGCCCGGCAGGTCAGGGGCCCGGGCCCGGCAGGCAGGCTCGGACTGGCAGTGCCTCCCCCCGCTCCAGGGCCTCCCCCCCCTTCCCCGCCGCCGCCGCTGCCTTAAATACTCACCCTGCTCCAGCGATGGTCTCGGCGTCTGCACTGCAGCTCGTTCCTGCTTGAGCGGTCACGTGACACCGCTCATTAAGATCATGAATATGCGCATATTCATGATCTTAATGAACGGTGTCACATGACCGCTCAAGCAGGAAGAAGGTGCTGCACCGGCGCCGCCGTCTGGAGTCGGGACAGAGCGCGAGGGATGTCGGCACGGCCGTGCAGTGGGAAGACAGGTGAGTATGAGGGACGGGGGGACGGGGGAACGGGGGGATGAAGGAGGACATAAGCCGGCGCGCCGAGCAGGAGCAGAGAGCTAAGCCTGCATACAGGGGGGAATATGAGCCATGCAGGGGAGAATATGAGCCATGCAGGGGGGGATATGAGCCATGCAGGGGGGAATATGAGCCATGCAGGGGGGAATATGAGCCATGCAGGGGGGAATATGAGCCATGCAGGGGGGAATATGAGCCATGCAGGGGGGAATATGAGCCATGCAGGGGGGAATATGAGCCATGCATACAGGAGGGGTAATATGAGCTATGTATATGGGATAGGAGGGAGATGAGCCATGCATACAGGAGGGGGGTCATTATACAGTATTGAGCATCATGTGTGGCCGTTATACAGTATGCAGCATCATGTGTGGCCATTATACAGTATGGAGCATCATGTGTGGTGGCCGTTATACAGTATTGAGCATCATGTGTGGCCATTATTCTATGGGGGTTACATTGAGTTGTATGGCAGGGCTGCAGGGGGGGGGCCCCATTTGGAAGTTCGCACCGGGGCCCCTAACTTTGTAGTTACGCCACAGCCTGTGAGCAAGAGAAACTGAAGAGCTGCACATGGACATCAGCCGCCCCTGCACCACAGAGGAGAGTGTGTGATGTGTGTATGAGGAGAGTGTGTGATGTGTGTATGAGGAGAGTGTGTGATGTGTGTATGAGAGTGCGTGAGTGTGTATGAGGAGAGTGCGTGTGTGTGTATGAGCTGCGTGCGTGTGTGTTTTAGCTGCGTGCGTGTGTGTGAGCTGCGTGCGTGTGTGTGAGCTGCGTGCGTGTGTGTGAGCTGCGTGCGTGTGTGTGAGCTGCGTGCGTGTGTGTGAGCTGCATGCGTGTGTGTGAGCTATGCGTGTGTGTGTGAGCTGCGTGCGTGTGTGAGTTGCGTGCGTGTGTGAGCTGCGTGCGTGTGTGTGTGAGCTGCGTGCGTGTGAGCTGCATGTGCCTGTCATTATACAGTGGGGCCGTGTGTGTGCGTGTCATTATACAGTGGGGCTGTGCATGTGCCTGTCATTATACAGTGGGCCTGTGCGTGTGTCATTATACAGTGGGGTTGTGCGTGTGTGTCATTATACAGTGGGACTGTGCGTGTGTCATCATACAGTGGGGCTGTGCGTGTGTCATTATTCAGTGAGGTTGTGCGTGTGCATGTCATACAGTGGGGCCGTGCGTGTGTGTGTGTCATTATACAGTGGGGCTGTGCGTGTGCCTGTCATTATACAGTGGGGCTGTGCATGTGCCTGTCATTATACAGTGGGGCTGTGTGTGTGTCATTATACAGTGGGGCTGTGTGCGTGTGTCATTATACAGTTGGGCTGTGCGTGTGTGTGTCATTATAGAGTGGGGCTGTGCGTGTGCGTGTCATTATACAGTGGGGCTGTGCGTGTGCGTGTCATTATACAGTGGGGCCGTGCGTGTGTGTGTCATTATTCAGTGGGGTTGTGCGTGTGCGTGTCATTACACAGTGGGGCCATGCGTGTGTGTGTGTCATTATACAGTGGGGCTGTGCGTGTGCCTGTCATTATACAGTGGGGCTATGTGTGTGTCATTATTCAGTGGGGCTATGTGTGTGTCATTATACAGTGGGGCTGTGTGTGTGGGTCATTATACAGTGGGGCTGTGCGTGTGTGTGTGTCATTATACAGTGGGGCTGTGCATGTGCGTGTCATTATACAGTGGGGCTGTGCATGTGCCTGTCATTATACAGTGGGGCTGTGCATGTGCCTGTCATTATACAGTGGGGCTGTGTGGGTGTCATTATACAGTGGGGCTGTGCGTGTGTGTCATTATACAGTGGGGCTGTGTGGGTGTCATTATACAGTGGGGCTGTACGTGTGTGTGTGTGTCATTATACAGTGGGGCTGTGCGTGTGTGTGTCATTATACAGTGGGGCTGTGCGTGTGTCATACAGTGGGGCTGTGTGTCATTATACAGTGGGGCTGTGTGTGTGTCATACAGTGGGGCTGTGTGTCATTATACAGTGGGGCCTGTGTGGGTGTCATTATACAGTGGGGCTGTGCGTGTGTCATACAGTGGGGCTGTGTGTCATTATACAGTGGGGCTGTGTGGGTGTCATTATACAGTGGGGCTGTACGTGTGTGTGTCATTATACAGTGGGGCTGTGCGTGTGTGTGTCATTATACAGTGGGGCTGTGCGTGTGTCATACAGTGGGGCTGTGTGTCATTACACAGTGGGGCTGTGTGGGTGTCATACAGTGGGGCTGTGTGTCATTATACAGTGGGGCTGTGTGTGTGTCATACAGTGGGGCTGTGTGTCATTATACAGTGGGGCTGTGTGGGTGTCATAAAGTGGGGCTGTGTGTCATTATACAGTGGGGCTGTGTGGGTGTCATAATACAGTGGGGCTGTACGTGTGTGTGTCATTATACAGTGGGGCTGTGCGTGTGTGTGTCATTATACAGTGGGGCTGTGCGTGTGTCATACAGTGGGGCTGTGTGTCATTATGCAGTGGGGCTGTGCGTGTGTGTCATTATACAGTGGGGCTGTGCATGTGTGTCATTATACAGTGGGGCTGTGCATGTGTGTCATTATACAGTGGGGCTGTGCATGTGTGTGTCATTGGTGCATTCACTCTGTCATTCTTTGGACTGCAGACTTGTGCTTCTCACATTGCTGGCAGTGCTGTGGTCATTTGGCGGGTGTGTGGCTGTAAGTTTGTGATTTGCATACATGCGGTCACATGCAGACTAGACTTGCATGGCCTAATGCAACTGTATTGAACAAGGCCCAAAACAGTGTAGTCGAAATGTGGCTGGGAATATATATATCGCATGCTTGCGGTCACAAGACCACCTGTTGCCGGCACCAGAGAATCTTCATAGCGCATGATATGAGGATTCACACATAGTGTCTGTAGACATGTAGCATAAGATCCAACAACCCCTTTAAGGATGAGCCGCTACTCATGGGCCGCTGCTGTGTGTTTGCCCCCCAGGCCAAAATTTGCCAGTCAGCCCCTGATACCCACATATTTTTATATATACTTTGTTAAAATTCCTCTTCATTCTTAAGAATATCAAGCACCTGTGGCTGATCATGCTCAGTTGTTACAAGCCACACCAAGTAAGTTTCAAAACCCGAAGAGAAGCCCAACAGAGGACTGTGGATCCAGGAGGAGGAATCAGAAACCAGGATATTTGGGACAGCTGTTTTACATGGCTGAATGAGTGGCCTTCACAAAGTGGTGGTCTTTTGGAGAGTTTTCACTTCAAATACTTTTATTTAGAGTACCATGAATTAGGACCAGGTAAGTGTGTTTGCAACTGTCCAGTGCTCAGGTTCCTTCCCTTCTAACGGGGTAAAGTGCAATATTATGGTACTAACGTGATTAGGTTTCTTCGCTGTTAGAGCAATGAGACTATGAAACTCACTGACAAAGGATGAGTGGTTGTTTTATATTTCCTATAGGATTAAGCAGACATCTACATGGTTAGCCTCATGTTATTTTTGTCTATTTAGGTAATATTTCTTTTTTATATGTACTGTACAGACCAAAAGTTTGGACATACCTTCTCATTTAAAGATTTTTCTGTATTTTAATGACTATGAAAATTGCGCATTCACACTGAAGGCATCAAAACTATGAATTAACACATGTGGAATTATATACTTAACAAAAAAGTGTGAAACAACTGAAAATATGTCTTATATTCTAGGTTCTTCAAAGTAGCCACCTTTTGCTTTGACTGCTTTGCACACTCTTGGCATTCTCTTCATGAGCTTCAAGAGGTAGTCACCGGGAATGGTCTTCCAACAACCTTGAAGGAGTTCTCAGAGATGCTTAGCACTTGTTGGCCCTTTTGCCTTCACTCTGCGGTCCAGCTCACCCCAAACCATCTCGATTGGGCTCAGGTCTTGTGACTGTGGGGGCCAGGTCATCTGGTGTAGCACCCCATCACTCTCCTTCTTGGTCAAATAGCCCTTACACAGCCTGGAGGTGTGCTTGGGGTCATTGTCCTGTTGAAAAATAAATGATGGTCCAACTAAACGCAAACCGGTTAGAATAGCATGCCGCTGCAAGATGCTGTGGTAGCCATGCTGGTTCAGTATCCCTTCAATTTTGAAAAAATCCCCAACAGTGCCAACAGCAAAGTACTCCCACACCATCACACCTCCTCCTCCTCCACGCTTTACGGTGGGAACCAGGCATGTAGAGTCCATCCGTTCACCTTTTCTGCGTCGCACAAAGACACGGTGGTTGGAACCAAAGATCTCAAATTTGGACTCATCAGACCAAAGCACAGATTTCCACTGGTCTAATGTCCATTCCTTGTGTTCTTTAGCCCAAACAAGTCTCTTCTGCTTGTTGCCTGTCCTTAGTAGTGATTTCCTAGCAGCTATTTTACCATGCAGGCCTGCTGCACAAAGTCTCCTCTTAATAGTTGTTGTAGAGATATGTCTGCTTCTAGAACTCTGTGTGGCATTGACATGGTCTCTAATCTGAGCTGCTGTTAACCTGCGATTTCTGAGGCTGGTGACTCGGATAAACTTATCCTCAGAAGCAGAGGTGACTCTTGGTGTTCCTTTCCTGGGGCAGTCCTCATGTGAGCCAGTTTCTTTGTAGCGCTTGATGGTTTCTGCCACTGTACTTGGGGACAATTTCAAAGTTTTCCCAATTTTTCGGCCTGACTGACCTTCATTTCTTAAAGTAATGATGGCCACTCGTTTTTCTTTACTTAGCTGCTTCTTTCGTGCCATAATACAATTTCCAACAGTCTATTCAGTAGGACTATCGGCTGTGTATCCACCAGACTTCTGCACAACACAACTGATGGTCCCAACCCCATTTATAAGGCAAGAAATCCCACAGGGCACACCTGTGAACTACTACTTTGAAGAACCTGGAATATAAGACATAATTTCAGTTGTTTCACCCTTTTTTGTTAAATATATAATTCCACTTGTATTAATTCATAGTTTTGATGCCTTCTGTGTGAATTTACAATATTCATGGTCATGAAAATACAGAAAAATCTTTAAATGAGAAGGTGTGTCCAAACCTTTGGTCTGTACTGTATATATATATACTGTATATATATAGTGGATATATATAGTGGATGAATATATATATATATATATATATATATATATGATATATGGAATATAAATATGTAAACATTTTCATCTGAAGCTGTAAGACTGAGAGCAGCAGACTCATTTTTACCATTCCAGTTCTTTCCTTGCAGAGGCTCCTTTAAGTCAGTTTAATGAGGTTAGATAGTAAGCCAGTCCTTTATTAACCGTGGAAAATTTTTCCATCTAGACTCAATGGTAGTTGGAGAAATGGCTGATTCATCACATCATTTTGTTCAATTACCATTAAAATGTTCTCACCTCCTGACTGCTAAGGTGTTTTAGGAAAAGGCCTTGCAGATGAGCAGCAGCTATACAATAATTGTTCCTATCACCCCCTCTGAAGGTCATTAGTACAGAAAGTCTTCAATTTTTAGCATATACTTAATCAATTCTTAAAAATGTATTCTTAAAATTGCCATTTACAATAACCTGAAGAGGATCATTATACCCCACTCTATGAACAAAAATATGTATATTTTGAGTTTGTACATCCAGCAACTCCATGGCTTTAAAAGGTTATTGTACCGTGGTAACACTGACCTCCTGGAAGGAGAAGCAGAATGGTCCAGTAATTTATTTTACCATTGACCATCTAAGAGAAAGTGTGGAATAACCCTGTGGATTTCAGACCTGCTTCATTGATTCTAATAGAACATTCATGCAGTGTTTTCAGGTGCCATTTGCTTTGCAATGTGCTTACTTGAGACCATGCATGAAGAAACCTTGGAATTTTTTGTATTTTCCCTTTTTGACTTCAATGTAAAAAAATGCAGATTTTTACATGTGATATTCCTCTGTAAATTCAGCTGTGCCCATAGCTCTCATTAATGTGACTATTGACCAGAGCAGAGAATCTGGACAACTTCTGCTCTCATGATCTGCCATTCATTTGAGGCCTTCTTCATTGATCTCCAGGAACAGTTTTCCTATGATGATAGGTTACTCAGATTAAAAAATGTCTTTAATGTGTATTAATTATTAGAGTTTTGCATCAATAACTAGTACATGCCATTGTCTAAATCTTTTTTATGAGAAACAAATACCTTCCTTACTTTCAACAGACCTTAGTCATCCATTCGCTACTTGAAGTCTCTGGACAAATAGCCATGGACATCCTCATTTCTCCAAAAAATAGTTTTAAGGTATATTATTATTAGTTATTTATATACCACCATTGATTCCATGGTGCTGTATATGAGAAGAGGTTACATCAAAATACAACTATCACTTACAGTAGTAAAACTACCAAAGGTAGACTGGTACAGAGGTGAGAGAACCGTGCCCTTGCCAGTTTACATTCTACAGGTATATGGGAGGGAGATGCAGCTGCAGTTTTTCTCCCCAGTGTGTGTGAGGCTGCATGCTGTGAGAAGGAAGAGGGAGCAAAATGGAGACATATGTAATATGCCATGCTAAATATAAAGTGATTTTCACCCAAGATTGCTGAAATTGTAGCTCTAAAACCAGCCATACACGTTAAACAGCTGTTGGCTGTATGATGCTTTGGTCGATTGTTCAACCTCCAAACATCTTGGCCATCTTTGACATACACAGGAGCTCTTGCTTGGCCGAGTGCTCATATGTTCTCTGTGGGATCAGTAACCCAAAATCGATATCTCCCCACAAAATCATTTGGCTGGCAGATTCATTCACATTAGAGTTTCAGCTAAACTCATCAATATCGGTGGGTTCAGCCGGTCAAATGTGTATTGGAGACTTAAGACATCATTGCATTTAAAAAAAAAAAACTGAGCATAATAAAGTCTGAAATAGATAATTGGGGGTGACATAACTAACTACTGCATACCCCATTTTGGACATTCACACCTACAAATAATGGCCAAAAACACCATTTTTGGGAATAGTTTTTCTAAACCCAGTAATTTATTCTGAATTCAAGCCCCTCCCCAGGAATGCCCACCAAAATACTTTTGGGAATGGTTATAGAAGTGGTTTTGCAAAGTCCCATCCTGATCGTTTAGTTTGAAGGACTGTCCAGGCAAAATCATGACTGTTGGTAAGTACAGGGTGGGCCATGTATATGGATACATCTAAATAAAATGGGAATAGTTGGTGATATCAACTTACTGTTTGGGGCAAATTAGTATATGGAAGGGGGAAAACTTTTCAAGATGGGTGGTGACCATGGTGGCCATTTTGAAGTTGGCCATTTTGGATCCAACTTTATTTTTCCAATGGGAAGAGGGTCATGTGACACATCAAACTTATTGAGAATTTCACAAGAGAAACAATGGTGTACTTGGTTTTAACGTAAAGTTATTCTTTCATGAGTTATTTTGCAGAATGGGCAAAGCCATAATATGAACACAACCCTCAGTTTAAACAGAACATTATGTACAGTGATGAGGCAGACTTTTTTGGGTGGGCCATTTATATGGATATACCTAAATTACATGGAATTATTGACAATTTTCTTGCGTAGGGTGTCTTGTATTGAAATCTGCTGCAAAGACCTGGGTACTTCGTTCACAGACACAATTTCTATCCGCTCCTCACGTGTTAACCTCTTCGACATGTCAATGGCTGTAAACAAAGATACTTGTAAATAACTCATGAAAGAATAAAGTTATGTTAAAACCAAGCACACCATTGTTTTTCTTGTGAGATTCTCAATAAGTTTGACGTGTCACATGACCCTCTTCCCATTAGAAAAAATAAAGTTGGTTACAAAATGGCCAACTTCAAAATGGCCGCCATGGTCACCACCCATCTTGAAAAGTTTTCCTCCTCCCACATACTAATGTGCTACAAACAGGAAGTTGATATCTGCAACCATTCCCATTTTATATAGGGGTATCCATATACATGGCCCACCCTGTATAATATTGTATGATATAGTCATAGACCATAAAACCAGGGGTAATGTTGGCCGATAATGCTACAACTATGATACCTAGTGTGTAGTAATAACCCTGTTACAGTGCTGCGGTTCTCAAATGAAGAATACGCTCCTCAGCAATTTGTTAGAATGTTGTAATAAACCTGTTTTACTAGCTTCCATGAGGTTATCTCTGCAGGGTCTCTATTGGTAGTATGCTTTAAACTTTCATTCCACAATTAATTAAAAAAAGTAAAGAATACGTAGAAACCTATTAATCAGCATCAGGAAATATTTCAGTTCTCTGCAGTCCATTTATAATAGAAAGCTTTGTAAATGAATAGTGAAATGACCGGCGAACGTACAGATGGCTACTCTCTCTCATTTAGATATCTCCTGCCGAGTGTTTCATATTTTGAGCACATAATTTACTTGCTCCTGGTAGGAAGCTAAAACATAATTTGTTTTGGGCATTTCAAAAGAAGGGTTTTATTCAATATTATAAAATTCTGGGAAATGAGTCAGTCATCTACTGAAAATGTCAGTAATGGCTATAAAATATTGATAAAAGATATATGTATTTTACCAGTTATTTATATGGTGCAGATATGACCAGTAGTGCTGCACAAAATATACCAGTGTGATGTTGTCACATGAAATTTGATTGGATTTCTAGGAGATATTCTTTAAAGTTTCTCACAGCTAAGAAATTATCTCACACTACTGAATTACGAGTCCATGGTGCCAGTGGACACATAACACTGGAAGAAACCAATAATGTCATGTCTACAGCTCAAGTGACCACTGTTGGTAATCACTGGGCTCAAAAGCTGGTGCCATCAACATCGGCAGAGCTGCTGAACCCTGTGATTAGTTACACTGGTCAAATGCACTGTAGATTTGTCTCCACCATTGCAGCCAGCCAGCAAAGATTGGAGCAGTAGTGGGAAGGAAGCATACAGGGGAATATTTGACCTATTTTATAAGTCTTAATCTCTATGGAAAAATAAAAAACACTTTAATGGGAGTACTGGGTTGTCATGTGGACTGGTTCTGATGGTACATTAAGAAGTACATAGCTGGTACTCACTGGAGAAATTCTGGTTGCACATGTCTCCAGGTGTCAATATGGATGTTCAGTAGCGAGGTAGACATGATTTACACAGAGAATTAAAGGAGTATATTCATCTCCAACATCCTTTCCCAATATGTAGGACCTTATGTATTCATGGTTTTGACCAATAACTGTCACTATATCAATGGTCGTAACCATGGATACCTAAGGTCTTGCAATGCCTGCACATGAGAATAGAGACATAGCGAATCAGGAAAACTATACTACCTTGATAATTGGAGGTATTTTCTAATATTATTATTACTACACCTACTACATATTGGGATATTATCTCCGAGATGGGAATATCCCTTTAATAGCTAAAGTAAATGCAATAGACAGACCATTGCTGGTTACTGACCTCCATTTGAGCAATATAGCATGTTAGCAATGGGAGCATTGTGGCTGGTACGGCTGAAGCATTGTGGCTTGTTTCAATACAGGCCCTGTGCTTCAATAATTTGTTAGGTTAGGTTGACATCACGTTAGGTGCCATCCGTTTAACGGATCCGTTACTAAGCGGCACTGTTAACGCACCTATTGCCATCCATTATCGTAATGCATCCTAATGCATGTCAAAATAGGCATGCGTTAGCGAAGACGCGTTACTTTGTGAGGCACCCTCGAACGCGGTCTACCGTGTTTTCGGGTACGTTAGATCTAACGCACAGCAAACGGACGCGTTCGCTGTGCATAGACCTCTATTATTAACGCATGCCAATGCAAATCTATCATATGTTAGCGCATGTGTTAGCACAATTGTAGAAAAAAAGTTAATTTGGGCATCAGCGTTAGCGCATCTGTTTAATGGATACGTTAAACGGATGGCACTAACGCGATGTGAACCTAGCCTTATTGATTCTGTGAAACTTGCACTGTTATTTGGCACTTTGGATATTACTTACTTTGGCACTGTTTTGATATTGTCACAGGTTTAACACGACAGAGAGGAGCCTGAAGACTGCAGCATTTCATTTCTCCTATTCCTACACTGATTTGAAGCACTTCACATTCATATTAAATGGTGTAAAAAAATAATTAGCAGTGCAGAGGTTAATCTGCACAATTGAGAGCTCCTGGAAGCTTTCCTGCATTAAGGCTCAGCTATGCACTGTTAGCCACTCTCATCTCCTATATAATCTCATCCCTGGCAGCACTCATTGTCAGAGATAGCTTATGCTGCATGGCTGGTGGTTGGTGGTGGTTGTTATTGGAGAAGGCATTTGGAGGATTTATCTGTGACTGTTGCTAGGTTTTGAGTGTGTAATAATTCCCTTTCTTCTCTGTCAGGAAATATGAAGAATTTCTTGTTGTCTCAATTACACTTCCAGAACTTTCCACTGCATTCACTGTTACAAACACAAATCCCTTTGCAGGCACATGCCTGTGTGTAATTCTGTATCCCTCTACCCCCATTAGGTTTGTGTACATCTTTCCTTCCCACCCCTCCCTCAGGAATGTGTGAGTGATCAGCAACCGGCCTTTTGTCTGAACCACATGGCAATCTCTGTGTAGTACAGTGTTCATTTTAAGAGTAAATATAATGGCATCGATTAAGCGAGGTGGGGTGAATGTTACATTTTTGGAATGTGCATTAGTAGAACCACAGACCAGTGAGTTTTCTAGGTTCCAGAACCAGCAGAATCCGAGAAATGGATTTCTACTTAATCGGGTCACACAGCCACCCCATGTTAAGACTTAAATGTCATGACTAATAGAAGGTTTCATAACATTCAAAGGGGGCCACCCAGTGAGGTCACCCAGAAAAAGCTATAAGAATAGCAGGCTTATTTTGCACTGAGTCATACCAGGGGAGGACAGAATTTTACCATCCATGCTGGAGGCTGAATTTCTGCCAGTGGGAACCCCCCCCCCAATCCACATGGCTTGCCAGTAACTGAAGTATGTAAGTCTTCACTTTAATCCCTTTTATTTTGTAATTGCTTATACTGTATATACTGTAAATTGTCTCACTTTGTAACATATTTTTACACTTTTGTAAACACTGCCTATTTCTTTTTGGAGTAAAAGCTATAAAATTTACTAGTTTTGTTTTTCTTGCTCTTATACGTACCCCTGTGTCTTCCGAATTAAGTCATCACCACTGATTGGGTTGACTCCTGTCCCACTATTAATCATAAGTAATAGGAGCTTGTGGCAAAGAAGTGTCCTGAGCTTTTGGGGAGTCTGGCAGTAACAGATGGTGTTTGATAATTGTATTTCCTATCTGAGCCTGGGAGTAATTATATTGCCCTCACTGCAGCATGCCCAATAGCCAGTACATAGCAAGGCAGCCTTTCTGGCAACTATTTATCCTAGGTGCAGTTCCCTGATTGACCTGAGGGTAAGGGGGGCGCCAGAGAGCTGCAAGTTCCAAACCAGAACTGGGAAGTAGGATGCAATAAATCCCTGATGAACTGGGGGCCACCACAAACCCCCAGTTCATGACATTCTCCTACTTTGGTTTAACCCCATCCTCCACTCCGCGCTGTTAGTTCTGTTGTTTATGTGTGTATATTTGTATGTTTGGTATTTTTCATTATCCCTGTTCCTATTACCTTGTTAGTCTGGCTGGTGTATTACAGTACACTACTACTCCCCTCTTCCCTGAGTGGGGGAAGGGTACAGACTGAAGGCAGATTCAGGACATAAGGCAATGTATGTGGTCCCTGCGTCTTCACCATCAGAAGTAATAGGGCGAGCAAGGGCGCAGTTGAAGGAGCCTCTGGTCCTGGGACACCCGACAACAGAGTCATGACAGATATACTGTGATGAACGCTCTCTAGTGACACCATGATGGACATTCTTATAGGGCATCAAAAGGGGCACTGGAGGGCGACACCATATTACCTAAAAAAAATTGTCCTATTCTTGCTCGATATGTATTGTACCATGCTGTTGTTCTGTGTATATGCTCCTCTGTCCTCCCTTGTTAGAATAACATATTTTTGCACAGTTTGTATTTTTTACATTATCCTCAAAGGTTGAAAAAGATTGTGACTTTGCATGTACTGTATATCTTCTTTCCCACTGTTCAAAATAATGTTTGTGTGCATTCCTCCACTTTGATCCACTTCTTCCTGGATGTGGAGTTATGGAATGAGCTGAAAGCGGGACATCTGGAAACAGGGCATCTCATCCGCTCTCAGCTATTTTCATAGCCCCACATCTAGTTGTTCGAGTTATTCTCATTTGAGATGGGAAATCCTTATAGGCAATTTGACTTTTCACCAAAGTTTTTCATGTTGAGCTGGACACACAATGTAATAGTTCCTGCAGAGCGGAATAAAACTGTGCTTAACAAAAATTAACTCATTATGTACCAATTCTTTCCTTAGAAATCTGCAACAGGGAGTCAAAATTTAAAAAAAGAAATAAAAAATGTTTTATTCCCCTCTGCAGCCACTATTACATTGTGTATCCAGTGAAGCATGAAAAAATTGGTGAAAGGACTTCTTTAAAGGCTCACTTTAGATTAATAATGCAATTATATATTATCTACCATCAGAAGATTGGAGGTCCACTGACCCCCATTCAGTTGCAGTCTATGGAAGAGAACCCGTCAGCAAGATTTTGTAATGTTTAGACATGTAATAGCACTGTAATACTCATTACATTCATACCTTTGGTGAATAAATCCGCTTTGTCGTTCTTAGAATGGTAGAGTTGGAAGGGACCTCCTGGGCCATCTGATACAACCCCTTGCTCAATGCAGGATTTACTAAATCATCCCAGACAGCTGTCTGTCCAACCTCTGTTTGAAGACTTCCATGGAAGGAGAGCTCACCACCACCTCTCGTGGCAGCTTGTTTCACTTTTTGATAGCCCTCACTGTCAAAGTTTTTTCTAATATCTAATCTGTATCTTCTTCCATTCAGTTTCATCCCATTGCTTCTCATCTTTCCTTGTGCAAATGAGATCAAAGCTGATCCCTCTACAGTGTGACAGACCGTGAGATATTCGTAGCTAGCTATTAACTCTCCTCTCAGTCTTCTCTTTTGCAAGCCAAACATTCCCAAATCCTCTAACCGTACCTCGCATGACATTGCTGGCAGACCGGTCATCAGTCTGGTAGCTCTTCTCTGAACTTGATCCAGTCTGGTCATATATTTTTTAAAATGTGGTGTCCAGAACTGGACACAGTATTCCAGATGAGGCCTGACCAAGGAGGAGTAGACGGGGATAATTGCTTCACTTGATCTAGACTCTATGCTTCTGTTAATGCAGCCCACCAGAATTGTGTTTGCCTTTTTTACCCTCAAATCCTAAGTCTAAATCATTGATAAAAATGTTGAACAACACAGGAGCCCCGTGGTACCCCACTTGAGACATTCTTCCACCTGGATGTGCAGCCATTTATGGCCACTCTTTGGGCCCGATCAGCAAGCCGATTATGAATCCACCTGATAGTTGCCTTGTCCATTCCATGCTTAGTCATTTTTAAATAGGGATGGTATGAGATACTTTGTCAAATGCTTTGCTGAAGTCAAGATATACTGTATCTACTGCATTTCTCTGATCAACCTAGTCAGTGGTTCTGTCATAGTAGGAAATTAAGTTAATCTGACATGATTTATTAGTTACAAACCAATGCGGACTCTGGTTAATCACTTCATTCTCATCCAAGTACCTGCATACATGTTGTTCAATAATTTGTGCAAAGATCTTTCCTGGTATAGGAGTCAGGATAACAAGCCTATAGTTCCCTACGTCTACCTTCTTCCCCTTTTTGAAGTTAAGGACAACATTTGCTCTTCCTCAGTCTTATAGGACTTCTCCTGTTCTCCAAGAATTTTCAATGATTATGGAGAGTGATTCAGTAATATCCTCTGCTATCTCCTTCAGTACCTTAGGATGTAATTAATCTTCACTTGGGGACTTTGTATTCATTTATGTGCTAAGTATTCCCTCATTATCTGTTTATAGATATTGTGGATTCTTCCATTTTCTTTTACTTTTGACATACCCCCGAAATCCATTTTTATTGCTTTTGACATCTCTTGCAAGCCTTAATTCATTTTCAGCTTTAGAAAATCTGATGTGTGCCCTGCAGGTTCTGCAGACAGCATTATACACTTCTTTAGAAATGCCTCCTAGCTCTTTCCATTTGAGAAACATTTATTTCTTCCGTTTTAGCATGTTTTTAAGTTTTGTGTTCATCTATCCTGGTTTGCTTAAATATTTCCTATTCCTCAGCGATTGTGCTTTGAGAATCTAATTTTTCAAAATTTCCCATCCCTCCTGCACGTTTTTATCCTTAAGGACATCAAGCCATTGGATCCCTCCTATCATCTTTCGGAGTCCCTTAAAATCTGCCTTTCTGAAATCCAACCTTGAAGTCTGAGTTTTCACAGGTCTTCCGCCTCTAGTGTTAGGGTTTGGCAGAACGCACCAAATATACTGTATATTTATGGAGTAATTGGTGCGTTCGCAACCCAGGGTCCACCGTGCAGGAGTAAAACCCGCTGCTAGTAACTGACGGTACTATATTGCGTAATAAGTGAACTCTGTTACTTCACAGAGTCACTAAAGATAAGAGAACTCTGTGCCCTGTTAACCTCACAGAGGAACACCGCTACCAAATAGAGCGAACAGTGGTCATGCAGTCAGAATAGCACACGCAAAACCTCTCACCGGCACCCAGAGGTGCCGGTATTCTAGGGACTTATTTCAGGCGGGCCCTGAATCCACTCACACAAAACTCCTCACCGGAGGTGCCGGTATTCTGGGGGCTTATTCAGCCAAACCCTGAAACCACATACACATGACCACACTGGCACAGAACACATAAGTTAGTTGATACTAGCGCATGGCCGTGCGGCCATGCAAACCTTTTATAGCTGCAGCGACTTCGGGACCTTCCTAGAGGACCAATGGGAGCTGCTGCAGTATCTGAGCAACTTCAGGACCTTCCTAGAGGACCAATGAGAGTTGCTGCAGTACCTGAACATGTGACCCCCGACCTCCAATGAGAGGTCTTACCCTGGGCATTCTCAGAAGGGGAAAAGCAGGACTTAGTCCCAGAGACGTCTGCTCGCCGCTGACCAGTACTGATTACAATGGCTGAACCTGGAAAGGCAGCAGTAATCATCCGCACCGTATCAGTTTGAGTCAGACACTGGGACCGATGCCTCTGCTGAGCAGGCTCCACTGTGGCTGGAGAGGAATGGGAGACCGCAGCGGAGATAGCTCAAGATTCCCCATGTGCAGAGGCGGGAACTCGACCCCTAACATTTAGTTATCCAAAATTTTATGACAGCATGATCGCTGCTTCATAGGGTCCCAGCCACCCTTGCCTCCTCAACCATTTCCTCCCTATTTATAAGGATTAGGCCAGGTTCACATTGCGTTGCAGGCGTCCGTTAGACGGACTATGTTACACCGTGGCATTACATGGTGTAGCGCAGTCTGTTAATGCCGCCAATCATTCCTATATCGGACGCATTGCTAGCGCACGCCCACAATGGGCGTGCGCTAGCATGTGCCGTCATTGAGTGGCGGACCCTGGGACGCGGGCTGCAGTGTTTCTAGGTCCGTCACTGCTAGTGCAGATAGAGCTTTAACTGCGCTAGCGTGCTGACATACCAGCATTTGCATTAACAGCAGCCCATTAACGCATGTGTTGAAAGGGCTGCTGTTATTGCAATGTGAACCCGGCCTTAGATCTAAGGAAGTACATACCCTTGTTTTATCCTCTACCTTTTGGAAGATAAAGTCTTCAGCAAGAGAGGGTAAGAATTTGCTGGACCTGTTACTGTTGCCTGAGCGAGATTCCCAACAAATGTCTGGATAGTTGAAATCTCCCATGATCACTATGTCATATTTTTTGAGAACTTGGCCATCTGATACATAAAGAGTTCAGATATATCTTCATATAGCCCAGGTGGCCTGTCGTAAATGCCTACAATGGTGCCCTTTCCGTTGTTCTCTCCTTGTATTCTTACCCAAACAGTTTCCACAGAACTCCCAGTCTCTGAAGCTTCAATCTTTATGGAGATATATGCTTTTCTAACATACAATGAGACACCTCCTTCACGTTGATTAAGTCTTTTTCTTGCAAATAAGTTGCATTCTTCTAGCCTTGTATTCCCGTCATTTGTATCGTCCCACCAAGTTGCAGTGATTCCAATGACATCATATTTATTTTTCTGCGTTAGTAGCTCAAATTCTCCTTGTTTGTTGTCCATGCTTTGTGCATTTGTATAGAAACGTCTTATTTTGTGATTGGTTTCTCTTTCTGCAGTATTGTTATTATGATTTTTTTTGTCTTTGTTTTCCTTTCCACTTCTAATAGCAGAATTCTCAATAATATTTCTTCACTGTATGGCTTTTCCAGACCTTTTACTTCCCTTCCCACAATTTTCTATTTTAAAGCTCTCCTGGTAAGTGTAGCAAGGCAACTTCCAAATGTGAGTTTACCACTCTTGGTACAGTGGAGCCCATCTCTAGAAAGTAGTCAATCATATAGGTAATTCATGGGAACCTATCAGCAGGATTGTGCACAGTAACATACAGACAGTGTCAGGTTGGCGCCGTTATACTGATTGAAATGATACCTTGGTTGATGAAATCCGTCTTGTGGTTTTTGTTTAATCTTTATTTGTAGTTTTGAGTTAATCATAGACTCGTTGTCCAGGGCGGCCTGTGGGGGGAGGTCTTCATTTGGTGCTCTGCTTAGCTGTTCATACTGAAGGCTTATGCAGCGTGATCACATCAATAATATGCATTAAATTGTTTTATTTAGTCGTATACATTTATTCTGAAAAAAAATTATTCTCTAAATGGCGTCGGCCGCACATGCGCAGTAGCATCTATCGGTTACTGCACAGGCGCTGCCAATGCCATCTTGGTAGAAACAATTTTTTTCCCTCTAGCAAAATGATACCAATGGTGCCTATGCAGTAGCATCTATCGGATCACCAATAGATGCTACTGTGCAAGATTGGCTGGCGCCATTTTGAGAAATCCAGTCTGTGATTCCCCAATCCCTCCGTCTACCTCCAGTCTGTGATTCCCCAACCCCTCTTCCCACCCCTGGTCTTTGAATGTCAGGTCACTGCTGAGATTTGAAACAGAGAAGGCAGATGTTGCAAATAACAAAGGTAGGTGGAGGGGAGGGAATTCACAGACAGGGAGGAGAAGCCCCAGTACACAGTCCAGCCCCTGTACACCAAAATCTAATTAGCAGAAAACTTAAAATTGTGATTAACCCCTTCACGATATGTGATGTATATTTACATCATATACCGTGTTCCTGGCTTTGATGCGGGCTCTGTCACTGAGCTCACATCTTCCCCCGCTGATTTAATTTGTCACTTGTGGTATTGTCCTGAGGAAGAAGGTGTATATAAAATTCAAAACGTGTTGACAAACTGCATTTTATCTGATCCTCCGTTGCCTCCATCCATCATCCTTCATTTAAATAAGTAGGGCATGATTAACCCCATCTTCTCCCATCACATTGCATTATACTACCAAATGTGTTTGCAGCAGCCTTTCTAAGTCGTTTCTGTGGTTCAATTCCCTCACCAACCTGTCCTATCTGTTATTCGGCTAAGACTCTATTGCGCTATTGTTTTCTTCCAGCTTTTACACTTTATACCAGACATTAATGACATATCCCCTATGGATAGATCATACCTGTCTCTTAGCGGTATGACCCTTACAACCTGTTAATTCATTCATAGTCTTTTCTAAAAACATTAATTTACAAAGTAAAAGTAAAGAGTTCTCCTTTTACTTTTACAAAGCTTGTGTGGTGTCCCGAGCAGATGCCTTTCGTATGACACATTGCTCTTTCAAGGTTGCGGAAGCTTGGTAAATGTACACATAACAGTGGCAAAAATCCAAAATGTCAGATAAGATGGATAACGTGACTGTTAGATGTAAGGCCGATGGGATGCTTAATTTTAGCACCAGATGGTTTTATTATAAGCTGAAACCACAAACAAAATTATTACTATGTGCTGCTACGTATCAAGAATGTGGACGACTCTGCAGTATGGTCTGGAGTCTGGACATATTAGTTTTTCTTGCTTTAAGAGTCTTTTTTAACTGTATTTTTTAGGGGGGGGGGGTCATTTTTATTATTTTTGCATTCGTAACATAACAGCCACATGGAAAATTGACAATTGGGTGGATCACTTGATCACTGAATTATACTGTATTTGTAAGTAGTAAAAAAGCAAACAAAACCTAATAAACTGCTTAAAATGGTGCGGACCATCTACTTTTTAGCATATGAAAAACATTGAGGAAATCATTTTAAATTTACTTATCTAATATAAAATAGACAACATTGAATTTGCCATCATTATGAATAGTTAATGATAAACACATTTGACCCTTGGGATTGATATCAAGGGAATCTAAATATCTACACAGAAAAAAAGAAAACTAATGACGGTCATGCAGTTATGGAATTACACAAGCCAACATTTCATGCCAACTGCAGTGCATACAGGGACAGAGGGCAGAGATAGAGGACAGTAGGCACAGGAAAACATAAGCTCATAAATACAAGCATTTCAGTCAAGTACTTAACCTTCGTCAGGCTGCATAATTTTACAACGTTAACAGGCTGCAGAGGTACAATTGTACCTTCATATATATTTTATTGAAATTTGGCCAATATATTCTGGACCAAAATTGCAGAGATGTCACGAAATTTCAGCCCTCTACGGCTTTTCGAAAAAAAAAAGTTATTGCAATTTTAAAACGGAATAGTTACAATTGTACCTTCTCAGCCGGACGAAGGTTAAAGGAACATGTCAGGTCCTCCATGCCGTCCAACCTACCATCATTTGTGTATTTATTGCTAAAATCCCTGCCTAACCAGCCCTTTCACCTAAATACATGTTGAAAAAAGTATTCATCAGCTCCGTTTTTCTTATGAAAATCAGTCCTTCAATTAGTTAATGGGGCATTTGTTTCCCCAGACTAGTTGTCCCTGTTTGCACGTTATCACACCATTGTGGACGTGACAGCATGATTTGCAAGACTCATCGCTAGCTCTTTTCAAACATCACTCATGCACTCGGCTTTTCAAGATACGTCATTGCATCTCTTAAGCTGGGTATATGCTTCCAGGATTTAGGGGCACACTGTGCATGAGCGAAA
The DNA here is from genome assembly GCF_032444005.1 of Ranitomeya imitator. Lineage (NCBI taxonomy): Eukaryota > Metazoa > Chordata > Amphibia > Anura > Dendrobatidae > Ranitomeya > Ranitomeya imitator. The sequence continues at coordinate 87,185,376 of NC_091282.1, forward strand.
ATGCAGAAGATATATGTGAGCTGTCTTCTGCACTTATGGTCATGTGAAGTGCGCGTTTGAACCTTGGAAGTGTATAGAGGCACAATGACGTACCTGAAAAATCCAAGTGCATGAGTGATGTTTCTGAAAGGCAGCTGGCGCTCCATGCAGACCAAACAGCATCCTGGTGTATTGAAAGCACCCATCAGACTGTCTTCTCCTTGGCATTTGGGGACAAAACAATTTGCCCGTACCCTTTAGTTAGATCCAGGGTGGTGGTGATATATCTGTCTGACTCAAGCCTCTCAATGAGTTCATCAACATGAGGCATTGGGTATGCGTCAAATTTGGAAACCTCTTTGGTTCACCCTCACATGCGGATCCGTCAGGATTTCATGCTCCAAAATCTGTGTACATCCTGGCAACTCGGAAAACAGGTCCCGATTCTACTGAAGCAGCTCTTGGCAGTGTTGCTTCTAGGTTGATAACGGTGTCTGTGCCACTGTGACATCCTCGACTCTGGCTTCAGGATTGGTCCCCAGGCACGCAGCCTGTACTGGTTCCCTGACTCGTCATGGTTTGAGCAGGTTAACGTTTCATCACTTAACTTTTTGACCAACTCGTATGTCCCTTGCCACTTGCCTAGGAACTTACTTTCCACCATGGGGATCAACACCAACACCCGGTCTCTAGGGCTAAGCTGTCTCAATCTCGCCTACTGAATGTAGACCCTTGCCTGGGCCTCTTGTGCTTGAAGGAGGCTTTACTTCACAATTGGCATCACCTTCGCGATCATGTCCTGCATCTGTGCCACCTGTTTGATAACACTTTGGTGTGGTGTTACCTCCACTTCCCAGGTCTCCTTTGCAATGTCCAGAAGTCCCCAAGGGTGCCATCTATATAGCAGCTCGAACAGTGAGAACCCCATAGAGACCTGTGGGACTTCCCTAAAGGAGAACAGTAGATACGGTAGTAGGCAATCCCAGTCTTGGGTATCCTTCTCCATGATTATCAGCAAACCATTAATCAGAAAATGTAACTGACTATCGACACCTTCCCAAAAGGATACAGAGAGATTACAGAAAGACCAGGCAAAAAAATCTAAAACATAACTTTTAATAATCACCTAAAACGTTATCAGCCAATATGTACATAAAGACAAAACAAACAATAACATATTAAAGTGCTAGTGCTCAACTTAAACCGTGCTCAAGATAGAAAATGGTTAGGTCTCACCAAAAGCTGCTTTCCATTCCTTTTCCCAGTCAAAGGTATATTGTTTCAAAAAGGAAGGAAGACTTTATACCCCTTCTTATTTTACAACAGGGGATAGGAAGAAAAAAAGGGAGGAGTTACTATATCTTAATTACCAGAGTCACCAAACTCCCCGAGTTCAAGTGTACCGATGCCAGTACGCCATTTATTGTCACGTGACATGACTGCGACCCCTTACCAGGCTGATAGTCAACACCCTAGGCTGCAATCCATCTGCTTGGAGGACATAGGACAACTGGGGGTTATGTGTCAAGGACTGTGGCATCTACAGCAGGCCAGGTCTTTATCAGCAACCCATCAGCCATCCCTTGGGACCTCGGACTCCCCCAGTGGTGGCTGTACCACCCCTCTTAGATTCTCACTCATTTGGGGTACCCCAGTACAGGGATGCAACAATGCCCGGCTTCCTTAGGGACCTCTTGACCACCTGGTACCTTTTCACTAGAAAAGAGAAGAATATGTACCATCTCCAGAATGAGTTAAAGGATTTCTTTATTTAGCAAATGCTAAAATAACTTGGCACTAGGCATAGTAACACAGAAAAAAGAGCTACGCATTTCAACCACAACTGCGTTCTTTATGTGAGCTAGTATCTCCACAGGCTCATGCAGATTAAATATACATTATTAAGGGAACCAATTACAAAAGGTATACACAATCAAATGATTAAAAAATAAAAGGTCCTTAAACATACGGTGAGTGGAGTTCCCTTCACCTGAAGGATTCAAGTTTGCGAGCTGACCTCTCTCCCCTTTGATTATATACCTTTCCACTAGCCAACCAGGTTGTCCACATTTAGGGGGGTCTCCCTGGGCAACCCAGGTCTGCACCTACCTATTAAGGGAGTTAACAAATTTGTCCATGACAACCCGCTCGACCATCTGGGCTGGAGTGGAGGACTCCCGCTGCAACCACTTCTGTACAAGGTGCAGTATGTCGAACATTTGGGACCGAGGGGGTTTGTCACCATGATACATAATATTTCTTGATGATACTAGACATATAAAAACAAACAATAGATTGATCTCTCAACAGGGAAAAGATTGCGTGAGGCGGGAGTTAAAAATATGATGCAGGAATTTGAATAGATAATGAGCAGCAAAAGAATTTTACAGTTGTCCACTGTGCATGTAAAAAAGTACAAAATCAGTGCAAAATGTATAATAAAAAAAATCAATATTGGAATATAGAATCATTATTATGAAGTGTAGACCCAGGGTGGACACTGACAAAGTAGCAGGCAAATGTGGTTACATAAAAATTTTTGGTATAATAATATTCATATGTATGTAGGAATACACATATATGTCAGGGTCCACAATGGAAATACACATTGCACAGGTATGAACAATAAGGAAAAAGCACCAAGTACCTTAAGCTAGTAGCAATAAATTATAAAGTGACATGTGCTAAGTAGTATTGCAAAGGTAAGGTGCCAGGTAAAGTGGTATGTGCTGAATAAAGTTGCAGGATTAAAGTGCCAGTTGATGCTGTGTGCTACTAACCCACACTCTCCGCCATGCCCAATGGGTGTTTCGCTGCAGCTTTTATGTTTTCTCTATTTAATGGTCACACGATAACTATAATTTTTGAAGTTTGTGATAATACATAATACGCCCAGTGGTGAACCCTTTGTGCTCTGACCGACATAGTCACTCCCCATGTGTGCCAAAATTTCAGTTTTTAATTTGGCATACTCCTGTGCATCCTGTAATGCCAGGTCAAAATATAATAAGCCTTTTGAGGCCCACTAGTTATATAGGGGGCCAGCACCTCCACCCACTGCTCTTTCAGTAGCTTCCCAGTTGCCACCCCTTCAAAAACAGTCAATGATGCCTTCAGATTGTCACCTGGGGTAATCTTTTGCATGACTCGTCTTACCACTTTCCGGACATACGAGACATCAACTGGACTTGGGGGAAGGGCTTCTGGCCTCCCACGAATGGCCTCTTCCAGGATTTCCATCTGCCATGCAAGCACCTCCAGTTGCTGTTGCTGCTGGGGTCGCTGCTGCACCAACAGTTTGTTTTTTTGTTGTGCCAGCTGCTGCTGTTGATTTACTTGCTGGTGTTGATGCTGCTGCTACTGTGGTCGGACCTAGACCAGGTGCTTGATAAGTTCCTAGATGCTGCCTGTGTTCCTAGAACGTTGCCTGCATTCGAACACCACCTGTGGTAGATCGGCTCACTCAGCTGTACAAGGAGGTAGACATGGGAACACTTTCTCTTTAATTCCTTTACTTGTTTATTATGTACATTTGGCATAAACCATGGTGAAGAAAAAATAAACACATCCCTTTGGGCAAAACAGGAAACCAAAACAAAGTGGTATATCACAGTCCATATGTCTGCAGGGATCCGATCCCTCAAGAAAGGCAAAACCACATGGTTCAGTTTAGCACCAGCATGAGCACCTCTCTGGAGTTAGCCTCTCCAGACACACTCAACACTGAATGCCTCAGAAAGCCGACTATTTAAATCCCAGACCACATGCTGGGGTGGAGGCATGGTGAACAACCTCCCACCTGCTCTATGGCTGTTCACAAAAACCTAGCCCTTTTAAAAATGTCTGCTTAACCCCTCTCAACACTTAGTATGCTGGAACAAAACTTCTGGGTTTCACATCACTGAAGCTAATAGCCTCAGGAAAACGTACTGTATCTCCCCTCCAATACTTTGCCACTGACTCACAATGTATTAAAATGTTTCTTATATTCACTTGTCAGATTGATTTATGCAAAGTTTGCTAAACTGACAATTACTTTTTAAGGAAATGGCTACGCTACTCTCATTTTGAACTTGGTGATTGCATGTAAAGAGATGACTACTTTTATATAGAATATATTGTGTAGAGTTAGTACAATAATAAGTTTCTTTTGCCGCAAAGTCTTTCAGAGATGAATCTGAGTTAAAAAATGGGAACACAATAATCACACTTCTCAGAACAATTGGCAGAAAAATGTGTGTACTACAAAGAAGCGGTCATTGATTCTGGAGAACAACAGATTATTATGGCTGCTGACAATCAACTTTTCTTTATAAACTCAGCAGCAGTGCAAGGAATCGGAATGGGGACAAGTGAGAACAAGCCGAATACAGAAAATGTGTCAGACTGTAAAAAGGTGGCACAAAAAATGGAGAAACAACAGATACACAGAAGTGCCAAAACTGGAATTGTCACAACTCTCCGGAGACATAAAATCAGAATGTACTATCAGTGGTTATCTATAGGTCTGTGGGTAACCTACTAAATTATATTCTCCTCTAATCCAGTATTATGTCAGAATGAGAACTACTGACAATGGAAGCCAAATCTGGTTTTATCTTCACTCGTCACAGTATTCCCTATATTTGTCAATGCCTATGATCCATTTAAGGCAAAAGTTTGAGTGGGGAGAAATAGGCATTCTTTGAGTCAAAGGGTGCTTTCACATTGCATTTAAATGCATGCTCGGTAGCCCCATTGAGGCATACATCCAAACCCCCTTGAACAACGGAATTCGGGTGTATGTGGCATCTGGGCCATAGACTAAAATGGCGCCCTCAGAGCGAACATGCTCTCTGCCGTGTATAATTTTCAGGCATGTGCACCTACTGGAGACTGACACAATACTGGGGCCGTATACTATAATGGTGCTGGCAGAGCAAACATGGGCTCTGTCGTTCATCATTTTCGGGGCGTGTACGGTTACTGAAGGCAAACATTCAGACGTAGTAGACTGCACCCGAGTGTCGGTCTCCAGTAGGTGCACATGCCTTCTGTAACCGTACATGCCCCGAAAATGATGAACGACAGAGACCATGTTTGCTCTGCCAGCACCATTATAGTATACAGCCCCAATGGTGCATACGCCCAAATTCCGTTGTGTGGGGGATTCATATGTATGCCCCAACAGGGCCACTGAGTGTGTAACTAAACGTAGTGTGAAAGCACCCTAATAAGGCTAGGGTCACATTGCGTTAGTGCAATCCGTTTAGCGCTAGCGGGTTGCGCTAACGCAATGTTTTTAATGGGGCCGCGTCCCAGGGTCGCGGGAACGGACCGCGGGTGCGCCTCGGACGCTGCAAGCAGCGTCCGCGGCGCGCCAGGAAACACCGGCGCGTTGCTAGCGCGTGCCGAACATGGCAGGCGCTAGTGCTGCGCGTTCCCATTGCCGTGAATGGGCGCGCTAACGGACGCGTTGCACGGCGTTAATTTCGCCGTGCAACGCTGTCCGTTAGCGCTTTCCCATTAACGCAATGGGAACCCAGCCTTATTAGCCAGCTGTTTCCAAACGAATCCCCCTCATCACCCAATTGCTTAGTTCTGTCATTTTCCTCTTTAAAGTGGTGCTTATTGTTTAAAGTTGTCACCTTTCACAGACTTGCGCCACTGAAAGTGAAGAGGGATCAAGACTAGCACAAAAAGGTCAGTCTTGAGTAGCCCATTTGCGCCTAGTGTAATAGTACTTAATATTTCCCTGTGTCCTGTGGACAAAAATAGATAACATTGTTACCTAGTGATGTAAGGTAGCTCATATCTTATGGCGTCAGTGGTTTGGACTGCTGCTTTTCTCTTCTCGAATATTTTATACTGCAACTCTGTCTGTTCTGATTGGCTTCTGTGTATGAGCACAAGCTCATCATGAATGCAAGGCTGGTTTCCATAACAAACTACAAGTAATTTAACACCATTGAGTTACATAAATATTATTATATATTTTTGTCTCCTATGCTCTATTGAGGCAAATGCATAATTAAGGAGCCATCCTGCACCCGGAAGATCCACAGCCTGTAGCTGTCCATCTGTTGTTTGCATCTATAGGTCACGTAACCTATTACCGAGCTGCCATAAAACTACTGTCTAGAAACTGAGAGTGACCTGAAAACTAATCAGCTAAAGGATTCCAAGAGGAGAACCTCAGAACAGCAGTTTTCTAATCGTTATTTTCATGAAAAATGTAATATTCCCATGTAGTCTGCAGCCTGGTATTTCATGGCAGTGATTACAGTGTGGTAGACAGCTATCCATGTGCGATAATATAGGAGTTTCACTCACTTCCCAGCGTGAGTGACAGCTTTTCAGTATTTTGGGGTGACAGTATGAATATGATTTGTTGTATAAAGCTTATTTGTTCTCGGCTGCTACACGCCAAGTAAATTGCCTTGTGTCGGATTTGATAAGTCATACTATTCATTTAATTTCTCCTTCTTGTTTCTTCACTCAATATTCATAGAACGTCAGATGCGTCAAGATTACATCTATTATGTAATTAATATTTCAATGGCAATTTGTACCAAAATTTCTATTATTTTATGTTTTTTGTTTTTCTATCATGTTTGACAGATGATAGAATTCCATTTTCGCAATTGTCTGACTTTAGCTAATGTGTTTAATCATAATTATGGTTGTTGTACCACAAAGAAGATTTGTTTTCTTTTGCGCTAAGATATATAGGCGGAATGGAGTTATTGAGTTTTAACTTCCCCTTTATGACTTCTAAACAGCAGGGGCTTCTGTTCTCCTTGACTCAGCCCATCCATCAATTACTTGATCAGCCATACTGCTAACCCCTTCACCACCCAAGCCTTCACCTTCATGATCAGGCCAAATTTTACAATTCTGATCAGTGTCATTTTATGCGGTAATAACTCTGGAACACTTCAACATATTCTACTGATTCTGAGATTGTTTTATCTTGGCATATTGTACTTCACAATAGTGGTGACATTTGTTTGATATTACTTTTTTTTTTATTTGTGAAAAAAATGAAATTTTTCCAAAATTTTGAAAATTACACCCTTAAACCAGAGAGTTATGTCACACAAAATAGTTAATAAATAACATTTCTCTCATGTCTACTTTACATCAACACAGTTTTTTAAACATATTTTTTTTGCTCGGAAGTTATAGAGGTTAAAAGTTGACAAGGAATTTTTCACAAATCCATTGTTTTTATGGACCACATCACATTTGAAGTGACTTTGAGGAGTCTATATGACAGAAAATACACAAAATTGACACATTATAAAAACTGCACCCCTCAAGGTGCTCAAGACCCCATTCAAGAAGTTTAGTAACCCTTCAGGTGCTGCACAAGAACTGAAGCAATGTGGAGGAAAAAAATGAGCATTTAACTTTTTTCAGAACATTTTTACTTTAGACCGAATATTTTTTTTATTTTCACAAGGGTAACAGGAGAAAATGGATCCTATTTAACTTTTTGAATGCAAAATTTGCTGGAATCATTAGAGGACACCATGCCGCATTTGGAGAGCGCCTAATGTGCCTAAACAGTGAAAAAAAAACCACAAGTGACACCATTTTGGAAACTAGACCACTCAAAGAATGTATCTAGATGTGTACAGAGTACCTTGAACCTCCAGGTGCTTCAGAAAAAAATATAATGTTGCACTGTGAATAAAATTCACATTTTTTCCACAAAAATTTTCTTTTCACCCCATTTTTTTTATTGTCACAGAAGTAACATGAGAAAATGGATCCCAAAACATATTGTGCAAATTCTTCTGAGTACGCTGAAGAAAACTACTGTTTGGGCGCATGGCAGGGCTCATAAGAGAAGGAGTACCTTTTAACTTATTGCACTCAAAATTGTCTGGAATCATTGGCGGACACCAAGTCACATTTGGAGAGTCCCTGATGTGACTAAACAGTGGAAACCCCACACAAGTAACCAGTGACCCCTCAAAGAATGTATCTAGATGTGTGGTGAGCACCTTGAAGTTTGTAACGCAGAGCTGTGAAAATAAGAAAATCAGATTTTTCCCACAAAAATGTTATTTTAGTCCCAAATATTTTATTTTCACAGGGGAAACAGGAAAAAATGGACCCCAAAATATGTTGTGCAATTTTCTGCGAAGTACACCAATACTCTTTAGGGAAACTACTTTTGAGGCACAATGCAAAGCTCAGAAAGGAAGAAGCACCATATTGGAGTTTATTGTGCTAGAATGGTTTGAGGGGCCCATTGGCAGAGCCTCTGACATGCCAGAACAGCAGAAATCCCCATAAGTGGCCCCATTTTACAAACTAGACACCCCAGTTAATTAATCTAGGGGTAGAGTGATCATATTGACACCACTTGTGCCTCACAGAAGTTTATACCATTGTGCGGTATAAATTGAATAATTACATTTTTCCAAGGGCTAATAAAAAAAATGGACTTTACAGTTTGTTGTAAACATTTCTCCTACATATTATAGGGAAATACGGGAAGGAGTGCCATATTATAGTGCAGATGTTACTGTTATGGTTTGCGGCTGCCATGACACATAAGGATGACTTCTAAGGCTGGTTTCACACTTGCGTTTTTGTCTGCTGTGTTTTTTTTCAAAAAAACGCATGCGTTTTTTTTTCCTATATTTAACATTGAAAACGCATGCGTTTTTTTGTGTATGCGTTTGGTCGCGTTTTGCAACACATGCGTTTTTTTACTGCATGCGGTTTTTTTCTAAAATGCTACTTGTAGTATTTTTAGAAGCGTTTTTTGGACCAAAAAAAAACGCATGCGTTTTCATGCGTTTTTTTTGTGTCAAAAAATGCATTGGAGTCAATGGGGACGCATGCATTTTTTGGTGCATGCGTTTTTTGCGTTAAAAAACGCATGCGTTTTTTTATTAAAAACACTTAAAACACACTAATATGCCACCACCCAACGTAAAGGTGATAAAGGGATCCTAACCCTACCCCTAACCCTAACCCTACCCCTAACCCTAAGGGATCCTAACCCTACCCCTAACCCTACCCCTAACCCTAACCCCTTTATGGTTAGGGGTAGGGTTAGGGTTAGGGGTAGGGGTAGGGTTAGGATCCCTTAGGGTTAGGGTTAGGGGTAGGGTTAGGGGTAGGGTTAGGGGTAGGGTTAGGATCCCTTAGGGTTAGGGGTAGGGTTAGGGGTAGGGTTAGGATCCCTTAGGGTTAGGGGTAGGGTTAGGGTTAGGGTTAGGGGTAGGGTTAGGATCCCTTAGGGTTAGGGTTAGGGGTAGGGTTAGGGTTAGGGGTAGGGTTAGGGTTAGGGGTAGGGTTAGGGTTAGGATCTCTTTAGGGTTAGGGTTATGATCCCTACCCCTAACCCTACCCCTACCCCTAACCCTAACTATTTCTGTTTATAGTGGGTTTTTTACTTTTTTTTAATGATTGGCAGCTGTCACACATTTCTCAGCATGCGTTTAAAAAACGCAAACGCATGAAAAAACGCATGTAAACGCGGTAAAACGCCGCGTTTTTTACACCACATGCAAAAACGCATGCGTCAAAAAAACGCAGCGTTTGCATGCGTTTACATGCGTTTTTTCACCATGCGTTTTTTTGCGTTTTTTACCGCAAAAACGCACCCAAAAAAACGCAAATGTGAAACCAGCCTAAGGTGCCAGAACCCACCATGCGTGACTCAATTTTACAACCTACACCTCTCAATAAATTCATATAGGGGTGCAGTGATCATATTGACACCACAGATGTGTCACAGAATTTTATATCATTGGGCAGTGAAGAAAAAATAATTACATTTTTACTGCCAAAATGTTATATTAGCCCCGGGTTTTCAAAAAGTAAAATGGGTTAAAATAGACTAAAATTTGTCACACTATTTCTGCTGAATGTAGGAATGCCCCATACGTGGCTGTACAGTACTGTTTAACCATACGGCGAGACTCAAGAAGAACGGAGTGCAGATTTTCTTTGAATAGCTTGTGGACTCCATATAAAGAGCTCCTAAGTGCTAGAAGAACAGAATCTTCCCTCAAGTAACCCCATTTTGAGAATTATAACCCTTTGGGAATTTATCTACAGGTGTAGTGATGATTTTGACTCTCTGGGTGTTTTCCAGAAACAAGCAGCAGTGGATGTTGCTGAGTGAAAATTGCAAACTGCCATAGTGGTGCCCATAACTTTTTAATGTTTTCATTGATGGAGCTATGTGAGACTTGGTTTAATTGTGTGGCATTCTGTAGTTTATATTACTACCATTTTGGAGTACATATGAAGCTTTGATTCCTTTTTCGTCAATTACGTTTAGATGACCAAAAAACTCCAGTTTTCAGGTTTTTTTTTTCTTTAGCGCGTTTACCATATGAGTTGATTTTATATTTTCATAAATTGAACTTTACCAGATGCGACAATAAAATATGTTTTTTTATTTTAGTTTTAAATTGGGAAAAGGGCATGATTCAAACTTTGTTTTTTTAATATTTGAATTTTTTTTATTAACTTACACTTATTTTTGACAGTTATTTGGTCTCCCTAATGGATTTCAACATGTGATTATTTGATCGCTTGTACTATTTACTGAACTTCACTATTGCAATAAATAATAAAAAATTACGATCTCCTATGATGACCAGACAGATCTGCAAGTACAAAGATAGAGGTGACCTGGGCCTTCATTAGGATGCACACTTCCATCGGAATCATTTAAACTTCACTGTCAGAGATTGATAGCAGCATCTAAATGGTTAACAGCAGCAATCGGCACTAGCTGTTAGAGTCAGGTGCTGGCTGTATAACACATCTGGCACCTGCCGTGTGTGAAGTCGGTTCATCTACTGAGCCTGTCCCTACATCTGCACCTCAAAAAATGTTGAATCTGATCATCTCACACCATACATCTCTGGATTAGTGATGAGCGAGTGTGCTCGGTACTCGAGATTCCGAGCATGCTTGGGTGATTTCTAAGTATTTTGGGTGTGCTCGGAGATTTAGTTTGTGTCTTCACAGCTGCATGATTTGCAGCTGCTAGAGAGCCTCAACATGTGGGGATTGCCTGCTTGTTAGGAAATCCCCACATGTATTCAGGCTGTCTAGCAGCCACAAATCATGCAGCTGCGGCGACACAAACTAAATCTCCGAGCACGCCCAAAATACTCGGAGAACACCCGAGCATGCTCGGAAATCTCGAGTAACGAGCATACTCGCTCATCACTACTCTGGATATGTTGAGAAAAAAGTTTTCCTCTGTTATATCGTAAATTCTAAAGTTTGAACTTGTCGATAATATTAAAATGTATTTACTGTAATTAATTGACCTTTGTGATGTGTTTTTACAGTACAAGCAAGTGGAACAGTACATGTCATTTCATAAACTGCCTTCTGACATGAGACAGAAGATACATGATTATTATGAGCACCGGTACCAAGGAAAGATCTTCGATGAGGACAATATTCTCAGTGAGCTGAATGATCCTCTAAGGGAGGTAAGTGCACAGTAATACATTCATTGATAAGATGTTGTGAGAAAGGTTGGCTTTACACTGGCTGAATATTGGGAATGAGTGGTCCTTGTAACGCTAGTTTCACGATAATTATGCAGTGTAAACTGTCATGATCCCAATGGCAGGGGATCACAAAAGGACAAGCACAAAAAACAAAACAAGCTCTAGGGTGATGGAAACTGAGCTGACCGCGATCCTGAACCTAAACACACAACTAGCTGTAGCCGGGGAACGTGCCTACGATGATCCTAGACGTCTCGCTCCAGCCGAAGGACTAACTTCCCCTATTAGAAGAAACACAGACCTCTCTTGCCTCCAGAGAACACCCCACAGAAATAGCAGCCCCCCACATGTAATGACGGTGAAATGAGAGGAAGGCACATACGTAGTTATGAAAACAGATTCAGCAAAATGAGGCCCGCTAAAGCTAGATAGCAGAGGATACAAAAGTGAACTGCGCGGTCAGCGAAAAACCCTACAAAAAACCATCCTGAAATTACTTGAACTCATGTGCCAACTCATGGAACATGAGGAGTAATATCAGCCCACTAGAGCAACCAGCAAAAAGGAATAACATATCTGCAAGCTGGACTAAGACAAAAATTAAGCAGCAAAACGTGGAACAGGAAAATCAAAAACTTAGCTTGTCCTGAAGATTTACAGAAGCGGGAAGCAGAGGTAAAAAGACACACTGATTACATTGATAGCCGGCGAGGAAATGACAAGAAAGCCAGGTTAAATAGGAAACTCCCATATCCTGATAGAACAGGTGGACACCAGAGACCGCAGAAAACACCAGTCACCCAGTACCATCAGTAACCACCAGAGGGAGCCCAAAAACAGAATCCACAACAGTACCCCCCCTTGAGGAGGGGTCACCGAACCCTCACGAGAACCACCAGGGCGACCAGGATGAGCCCTATGAAATGCACGAACCAAATCAGCAGCATGAACATCAGAGGCAACCACCCAAGAATTATCCTCCTGACCATAACCCTTCCACTTGACCAAATATTGGAGTTTCCGTCTGGAAACACGAGAATCCAAGATCTTCTCCACAACATACTCCAATTCTCCCTCCACCAGCACCGGAGCAGGAGGCTCAAGCGAAGGAACAACAGGTACCTCATACCTCCGCAACAACGACCGATGGAACACATTATGAATAGCAAACGATGCCGGGAGATCCAAACGAAACGACACAGGGTTAAGAATTTCCAAGATCCTATAGGGACCGATGAACCGAGGCTTGAACTTAGGAGAAGGGACCTTCATAGGAACAAAACGAGAAGACAACCACACCAAGTCCCCAACACGAAGTCGAGGACCCACACGGCGACGGCGATTAGCAAACTGCTGAGCCCTCTCCTGGGACAACTTCAAATTGTCCACCACATGACTCCAAATCTGATGCAACCTATCCACCACCATGTCCACTCCAGGACAATCAGAAGGCTCCACCTGACCAGAGGAAAAACGAGGATGAAACCCCGAATTACAAAAGAAAGGAGAAACCAAGGTAGCAGAACTAGCCCGATTATTAAGGGCAAATTCGGCAAGCGGCAAAAAGGTAACCCAGTCATCTTGATCAGCAGAAACAAAACACCTTAAATAAGTTTCCAAGGTCTGATTAGTTTGTTCCGTCTGGCCATTCGTCTGAGGATGGAATGCAGACGAAAAGGACAAATCAATGCCCATCTTAGCACAGAACGTACGCCAAAATCTAGACACAAACTGGGATCCCCTGTCAGAAACGATGTTCTCCGGAATCCCATGCAAACGAACCACGTTCTGAAAAAACAGAGGGACCAACTCAGAGGAGGAAGGTAACTTAGGCAAGGGTACCAGATGAACCATCTTAGAAAAGCGGTCACACACAACCCAGATGACGGACATTTTTTGAGAGACAGGGAGATCCGAAATAAAGTCCATGGAAATGTGCGTCCAAGGCCTCTTCGGGATAGGCAAAGGTGACAACAATCCACTGGCCCGAGAACAGCAAGGCTTAGCCCGAGCGCAAACTTCACAAGACTGCACAAAAGAACGCACATCCCTCGACAAGGAAGGCCACCAAAAAGACCTGGCCACCAAGTCTCTAGTACCAAATATTCCAGGATGACCTGCCAACGCAGAAGAATGGACCTCGGAGATGACTCTACTGGTCCAATTATCCGGAACAAACAGTCTTTCAGGCGGACAACGATCAGGTTTATCCGCCTGAAACTCCTGCAAAGCACGTCGCAAGTCTGGGGAGACAGCCGACAAAATCACCCCATCCCTAAGGATACCAGTGGGCTCAGAATTTCCAGGGGAGTCAGGCACAAAACTCCTAGAAAGAGCATCCGCCTTCACATTCTTTGAACCTGGCAGGTATGAAACCACAAAATCGAAACGGGAGAAAAACAGTGACCAACGAGCCTGTCTAGGATTCAGACGCTTGGCAGACTCAAGGTAAATCAGATTTTTGTGATCAGTCAAGACCACCACACGATGTCTAGCACCCTCAAGCCAATGACGCCACTCCTCAAATGCCCACTTCATGGCCAAAAGCTCCCGATTACCAACATCATAATTCCGCTCAGTGGGCGAAAACTTTCTAGAAAAGAACGCACATGGCTTCATCACTGAGCAATCGGAGCTTCTCTGCGACAAAACAGCCCCCGCTCCAATCTCGGAAGCATCAACCTCAACCTGAAAAGGAAGCGAAACATCTGGCTGACGCAACACAGGAGCAGAAGAAAACCGGCGCTTTAGTTCCTGAAAGGCCTCCACAGCCGCAGGAGACCAATCAGCAACATCAGCACCCTTCTTAGTCAAATCTGTCAAAGGCTTAACAACACTAGAAAAATTAGTTATGAAACGACGATAAAAATTAGCAAAGCCCAAGAACTTCTGTAGACTCTTAAGAGATGTAGGCTGTGTCCAGTCACAAATAGCCTGAACCTTGACGGGATCCATCTCAATAGTAGAAGGGGAAAAAATATACCCCAAAAAAGAAATCTTCTGGACTCCAAAGAGACACTTTGAACCTTTTACAAACAAAGAATTGGCCCGCAGGACCTGAAACACCTTCCTGACCTGCTGAACATGGGACTCCCAGTCATCAGAAAAAACCAAAACATCATCCAAATACACAATCATAAATTTATCCAGATATTCACGGAAAATATCGTGCATAAAGGACTGGAAGACAGAAGGAGCATTAGAAAGTCCAAAAGGCATCACCAAATACTCAAAATGGCCCTCAGGCGTATTAAATGCGGTTTTCCACTCATCACCCTGCTTTATCCGCACAAGATTATACGCACCCCGAAGATCAATCTTAGTGAACCATTTAGCCCCCTTAATGCGAGCGAACAAATCAGTCAACAATGGCAAAGGATACTGATATTTGACTGTAATCTTATTCAAAAGATGGTAATCTATACAAGGCCTCAAGGAACCATCTTTTTTGGCCACGAAAAAAAAACCTGCTCCCAAAGGGGACGAAGATGGACGGATACGTCCCTTTTCCAAGGACTCCTTAACATAATCCCGCATAGCAGTATGCTCTGGCACTGACAGATTGAACAAACGTCCTTTAGGAAATTTACTGCCAGGAATCAAATCTATAGCACAATCGCAATCCCTGTGAGGAGGAAGCGAATTGAACTTAGACTCCTCAAAAACATCCCGATAATCAGACAAAAATACAGGAACCTCAGAAGGAGTAGATGAAGCGATAGAAATCGGAGGTGCATCATCATGAACCCCCTGACATCCCCAGCTTAACACAGACATTGTTTTCCAGTCCAAGACTGGGTTATGAGTTTGTAACCATGGCAGACCAAGCACTAAGACATCATGTAAATTATACAGTACCAGGAAGCGAATCACCTCCTGATGAACGGGAGTCATACGCATGGTCACTTGTGTCCAGTACTGAGGTTTGTTCATAGCCAAAGGTGTAGAGTCAATTCCTTTCAAAGGAATAGGGACTTCCAGAGGCTCCAGACTAAACCCACAGCGGTTGGCAAATGACCAATCCATAAGACTCAGGGCAGCGCCTGAATCCACATAGGCATCGACGGAAATGGCTGATAATGAACAAATCAGAGGCACAGACAGAATGAACTTAGACTGTAAAGTACTAATGGCAACAGACTTATCAACCTTTTTTGTGCGTTTAGAGCATGCTGATATAACATGAGCTGAATCACCACAATAAAAACACAACCCATTTTTCCGCCTATAGTTTTGCCGTTCACTTCTGGACTGAATTCTATCACATTGCATTGTCTCAGGTGCCTGTTTAGAAGACACCGCCAAATGGTGCACAGGTTTGCGCTCCCGTAAACGCCGATCAATCTGAATAGCCATAGTCATAGACTCATTCAGACCTGTAGGCGCAGGGAACCCCACCATAACATCTTTAATGGCCTCAGAAAGGCCATCTCTGAATCTTGCAGCCAGGGCGCACTCATTCCACTGAGTAAGCACCGACCATTTCCGAAATTTCTGACAATATATTTCTGCTTCATCTTGCCCCTGAGAGAGAGCCAATAAAGCTTTTTCAGCCTGAATCTCTAGGTTAGGTTCCTCATAGAGCAAACCCAATGCCAGAAAAAACGCATCCACATTGAGCAACGCAGGATCCCCTGGTGCCAATGCAAATGCCCAATTCTGAGGGACACCCCGCAGGAAAGATATAACAATTTTGACTTGCTGAGCAGGGTCTCCAGAGGAGCGAGATTTCAAAGAAAGAAACAACTTGCAATTGTTCCTAAAATTCAGAAAACTAGATCTATCTCCAGAAAAAAACTCTGGGATAGGAATTCTAGGTTCAGACATAGGAGCATGTACAACAAAATCTTGTATATTTTGAACCTTAGCAGCAAGATTATTCAGGCTGGAAGCCAAACTCTGGACGTCCATGATAAACAGCTGAGGTCAGAGCCATTCAAGGATTAAGAGGAGGTAAGACGCAGCCAGGCTGCAATTAATGCTAGGCAGCAAACTCTGAGGGGAAAAAAAAAAAAAAAAAACTTCCTCAGACTACTTTTCCTCCTACTTCAGCCAATACGATACCACTTTGTGGCCGGCTATACTGTCATGATCCCAATGGCAGGGGATCACAAAAGGACAAGCACAAAAAACAAAACAAGATCTAGGGTGATGGAAACTGAGCTGACCGCGATCCTGAACCTAAACACACAACTAGCTGTAGCCGGAGAACGTGCCTACGATGATCCTAGACGTCTCGCTCCAGCCGAAGGACTAACTTCCCCTATTAGAAGAAACACAGACCTCTCTTGCCTCCAGAGAACACCCCACAGAAATAGCAGCCCCCCACATGTAATGACGGTGAAATGAGAGGAAGGCACATACGTAGTTATGAAAACAGATTCAGCAAAATGAGGCCCGCTAAAGCTAGATAGCAGAGGATACAAAAGTGAACTGCGCGGTCAGCGAAAAACCCTACAAAAAACCATCCTGAAATTACTTGAACTCATGTGCCAACTCATGGAACATGAGGAGTAATATCAGCCCACTAGAGCAACCAGCAAAAAGGAATAACATATCTGCAAGCTGGACTAAGACAAAAATTAAGCAGCAAAACGTGGAACAGGAAAATCAAAAACTTAGCTTGTCCTGAAGATTTACAGAAGCGGGAAGCAGAGGTAAAAAGACACACTGATTACATTGATAGCCGGCGAGGAAATGACAAGAAAGCCAGGTTAAATAGGAAACTCCCATATCCTGATAGAACAGGTGGACACCAGAGACCGCAGAAAACACCAGTCACCCAGTACCATCAGTAACCACCAGAGGGAGCCCAAAAACAGAATCCACAACAGTACCCCCCCTTGAGGAGGGGTCACCGAACCCTCACGAGAACCACCAGGGCGACCAGGATGAGCCCTATGAAATGCACGAACCAAATCAGCAGCATGAACATCAGAGGCAACCACCCAAGAATTATCCTCCTGACCATAACCCTTCCACTTGACCAAATATTGGAGTTTCCGTCTGGAAACACGAGAATCCAAGATCTTCTCCACAACATACTCCAATTCTCCCTCCACCAGCACCGGAGCAGGAGGCTCAAGCGAAGGAACAACAGGTACCTCATACCTCCGCAACAACGACCGATGGAACACATTATGAATAGCAAACGATGCCGGGAGATCCAAACGAAACGACACAGGGTTAAGAATTTCCAAGATCCTATAGGGACCGATGAACCGAGGCTTGAACTTAGGAGAAGGGACCTTCATAGGAACAAAACGAGAAGACAACCACACCAAGTCCCCAACACGAAGTCGAGGACCCACACGGCGACGGCGATTAGCAAACTGCTGAGCCCTCTCCTGGGACAACTTCAAATTGTCCACCACATGACTCCAAATCTGATGCAACCTATCCACCACCATGTCCACTCCAGGACAATCAGAAGGCTCCACCTGACCAGAGGAAAAACGAGGATGAAACCCCGAATTACAAAAGAAAGGAGAAACCAAGGTAGCAGAACTAGCCCGATTATTAAGGGCAAATTCGGCAAGCGGCAAAAAGGTAACCCAGTCATCTTGATCAGCAGAAACAAAACACCTTAAATAAGTTTCCAAGGTCTGATTAGTTTGTTCCGTCTGGCCATTCGTCTGAGGATGGAATGCAGACGAAAAGGACAAATCAATGCCCATCTTAGCACAGAACGTACGCCAAAATCTAGACACAAACTGGGATCCCCTGTCAGAAACGATGTTCTCCGGAATCCCATGCAAACGAACCACGTTCTGAAAAAACAGAGGGACCAACTCAGAGGAGGAAGGTAACTTAGGCAAGGGTACCAGATGAACCATCTTAGAAAAGCGGTCACACACAACCCAGATGACGGACATTTTTTGAGAGACAGGGAGATCCGAAATAAAGTCCATGGAAATGTGCGTCCAAGGCCTCTTCGGGATAGGCAAAGGTGACAACAATCCACTGGCCCGAGAACAGCAAGGCTTAGCCCGAGCGCAAACTTCACAAGACTGCACAAAAGAACGCACATCCCTTGACAAGGAAGGCCACCAAAAAGACCTGGCCACCAAGTCTCTAGTACCAAATATTCCAGGATGACCTGCCAACGCAGAAGAATGGACCTCGGAGATGACTCTACTGGTCCAATTATCCGGAACAAACAGTCTTTCAGGCGGACAACGATCAGGTTTATCCGCCTGAAACTCCTGCAAAGCACGTCGCAAGTCTGGGGAGACAGCCGACAAAATCACCCCATCCCTAAGGATACCAGTGGGCTCAGAATTTCCAGGGGAGTCAGGCACAAAACTCCTAGAAAGAGCATCCGCCTTCACATTCTTTGAACCTGGCAGGTATGAAACCACAAAATCGAAACGGGAGAAAAACAGTGACCAACGAGCCTGTCTAGGATTCAGACGCTTGGCAGACTCAAGGTAAATCAGATTTTTGTGATCAGTCAAGACCACCACACGATGTCTAGCACCCTCAAGCCAATGACGCCACTCCTCAAATGCCCACTTCATGGCCAAAAGCTCCCGATTACCAACATCATAATTCCGCTCAGTGGGCGAAAACTTTCTAGAAAAGAACGCACATGGCTTCATCACTGAGCAATCGGAGCTTCTCTGCGACAAAACCGCCCCCGCTCCAATCTCGGAAGCATCAACCTCAACCTGAAAAGGAAGCGAAACATCTGGCTGACGCAACACAGGAGCAGAAGAAAACCGGCGCTTTAGTTCCTGAAAGGCCTCCACAGCGGCAGGAGACCAATCAGCAACATCAGCACCCTTCTTAGTCAAATCTGTCAAAGGCTTAACAACACTAGAAAAATTAGTTATGAAACGACGATAAAAATTAGCAAAGCCCAAGAACTTCTGTAGACTCTTAAGAGATGTAGGCTGCGTCCAGTCACAAATAGCCTGAACCTTGACGGGATCCATCTCAATAGTAGAAGGGGAAAAAATATACCCCAAAAAAGAAATCTTCTGGACTCCAAAGAGACACTTTGAACCTTTTACAAACAAAGAATTGGCCCGCAGGACCTGAAACACCTTCCTGACCTGCTGAACATGGGACTCCCAGTCATCAGAAAAAACCAAAACATCATCCAAATACACAATCATAAATTTATCCAGATATTCACGGAAAATATCGTGCATAAAGGACTGGAAGACAGAAGGAGCATTAGAAAGTCCAAAAGGCATCACCAAATACTCAAAATGGCCCTCAGGCGTATTAAATGCGGTTTTCCACTCATCACCCTGCTTTATCCGCACAAGATTATACGCACCCCGAAGATCAATCTTAGTGAACCATTTAGCCCCCTTAATGCGAGCGAACAAATCAGTCAACAATGGCAAAGGATACTGATATTTGACTGTAATCTTATTCAAAAGATGGTAATCTATACAAGGCCTCAAGGAACCATCTTTTTTGGCCACGAAAAAAAAACCTGCTCCCAAAGGGGACGAAGATGGACGGATACGTCCCTTTTCCAAGGACTCCTTAACATAATCCCGCATAGCAGTATGCTCTGGCACTGACAGATTGAACAAACGTCCTTTAGGAAATTTACTGCCAGGAATCAAATTTATAGCACAATCGCAATCCCTGTGAGGAGGAAGCGAATTGAACTTAGACTCCTCAAAAACATCCCGATAATCAGACAAAAATACAGGAACCTCAGAAGGAGTAGATGAAGCGATAGAAATCGGAGGTGCATCATCATGAACCCCCTGACATCCCCAGCTTAACACAGACATTGTTTTCCAGTCCAAGACTGGGTTATGAGTTTGTAACCATGGCAGACCAAGCACTAAGACATCATGTAAATTATACAGTACCAGGAAGCGAATCACCTCCTGATGAACGGGAGTCATACGCATGGTCACTTGTGTCCAGTACTGAGGTTTGTTCATAGCCAAAGGTGTAGAGTCAATTCCTTTCAAAGGAATAGGGACTTCCAGAGGCTCCAGACTAAACCCACAGCGGTTGGCAAATGACCAATCCATAAGACTCAGGGCAGCGCCTGAATCCACATAGGCATCGACGGAAATGGCTGATAATGAACAAATCAGAGTCACAGACAGAATGAACTTAGACTGTAAAGTACTAATGGCAACAGACTTATCAACCTTTTTTGTGCGTTTAGAGCATGCTGATATAACATGAGCTGAATCACCACAATAAAAACACAACCCATTTTTCCGCCTATAGTTTTGCCGTTCACTTCTGGACTGAATTCTATCACATTGCATTGTCTCAGGTGCCTGTTTAGAAGACACCGCCAAATGGTGCACAGGTTTGCGCTCCCGTAAACGCCGATCAATCTGAATAGCCATAGTCATAGACTCATTCAGACCTGTAGGCGCAGGGAACCCCACCATAACATCTTTAATGGCCTCAGAAAGGCCATCTCTGAATCTTGCAGCCAGGGCGCACTCATTCCACTGAGTAAGCACCGACCATTTCCGAAATTTCTGACAATATATTTCTGCTTCATCTTGCCCCTGAGAGAGAGCCAATAAAGCTTTTTCAGCCTGAATCTCTAGGTTAGGTTCCTCATAGAGCAAACCCAATGCCAGAAAAAACGCATCCACATTGAGCAACGCAGGATCCCCTGGTGCCAATGCAAATGCCCAATTCTGAGGGACACCCCGCAGGAAAGATATAACAATTTTGACTTGCTGAGCAGGGTCTCCAGAGGAGCGAGATTTCAAAGAAAGAAACAACTTGCAATTGTTCCTAAAATTCAGAAAACTAGATCTATCTCCAGAAAAAAACTCTGGGATAGGAATTCTAGGTTCAGACATAGGAGCATGTACAACAAAATCTTGTATATTTTGAACCTTAGCAGCAAGATTATTCAGGCTGGAAGCCAAACTCTGGACGTCCATGATAAACAGCTGAGGTCAGAGTCATTCAAGGATTAAGAGGAGGTAAGACGCAGCCAGGCTGCAATTAATGCTAGGCAGCAAACTCTGAGGGGAAAAAAAAAAAAAAAAAACTTCCTCAGACTACTTTTCCTCCTACTTCAGCCAATACGATACCACTTTGTGGCCGGCTATACTGTCATGATCCCAATGGCAGGGGATCACAAAAGGACAAGCACAAAAAACAAAACAAGATCTAGGGTGATGGAAACTGAGCTGACCGCGATCCTGAACCTAAACACACAACTAGCTGTAGCCGGAGAACGTGCCTACGATGATCCTAGACGTCTCGCTCCAGCCGAAGGACTAACTTCCCCTATTAGAAGAAACACAGACCTCTCTTGCCTCCAGAGAACACCCCACAGAAATAGCAGCCCCCCACATGTAATGACGGTGAAATGAGAGGAAGGCACATACGTAGTTATGAAAACAGATTCAGCAAAATGAGGCCCGCTAAAGCTAGATAGCAGAGGATACAAAAGTGAACTGCGCGGTCAGCGAAAAACCCTACAAAAATCCATCCTGAAATTACTTGAACTCATGTGCCAACTCATGGAACATGAGGAGTAATATCAGCCCACTAGAGCAACCAGCAAAAAGGACTAACATATCTGCAAGCTGGACTAAGACAAAAATTAAGCAGTAAAACGTGGAACAGGAAAATCAAAAACTTAGCTTGTCCTGAAGATTTACAGAAGCGGGAAGCAGAGGTAACAAGACACACTGATTACATTGATAGCCGGCGAGGAAATGACAAGAAAGCCAGGTTAAATAGGAAACTCCCATATCCTGATAGAACAGGTGGACACCAGAGACCGCAGAAAACACCAGTCACCCAGTACCATCAGTAACCACCAGAGGGAGCCCAAAAACAGAATCCACAACAGTAAACCGATTGCTGATCACTCGATAAATGAGCGAAATGCTTGTCCTTCAGGGAAAGTGATTTTTAAGCGGACTATAATTACTGCCACCAGAGTAAATAAGACGTGCTGCCGAGAACAATGATATTCTATGTACACAGAATGAATCATTTTACATCTGTCTAACCAAGATAGTAACCAACTACCATTTGACAGTCATTTTACAGCAGCCATCAGTTTAAACGCACCCTAAGTGAATCAATTGCAAGATGATGATTGTGAGGCTGGGACAGTGCATCAAACAGTATGAAACCACAGTACCAGAAACTTTTCAATTAATGGCTCATGTGTATGACTTCTATATAGTGTGCAAATAACACTGTCAGTCAGTTCTCCAAAAATTCTGATATACTTCATATAGTACAATAATGGCACTATTCGATAAGTACACACCTCAACATTGAAATTGGCAACACTAAGATGGAAAAGTCATGGAATTACGAAAATGACAGGATGGACAGACATGTGAGGGTATGTGCCGACGTTCTGTAATTGGCAGCGCTTTGGAGGCAGCACATGTCCGCTGTGCCCAAAGCGCTGACGGCTGTTGAACGCAGGTGAATCCGCATGTGTTCATTGAACCGTGCAGAATCACCGCGTCCAATACATTGTGCGGGAGAAATTTATCTTCTGGGGTCTCGCGTCTCCACAAGATAAATTGACATGCTGCAGTCTGGAAAGACACACCGCATGTCTGTCTCTGCAGGTAAGCTGCAGGCGTCTCTGAACACATAGTTGTCTTTGGATTTCTTGAAATCCCATCCACTGTGCTGTGACAGCTGGACGCTGCTGCGGGCTGGATGCTGCGCAAGTATGCAGAGTCCAACCCGCAGCGTTTACTGATCGTCTGCACATACCCTCAATGATATGAAAATGATAAAAAGAGAGCGAAATTTCCAAAACATCTTGATTTGTTGAGTATCAATTATGAGCGCCATATTCATAAATCCCCACACTTATATACCTTGGTTGTTATCAGTGAGGTTATGGATGGTTGTCTGAAGAATATTCTGTCTGTTGTCTGCAGTCCATGGCGGCACGTTTAGACACGAGGAACATGCAGCCTGGTGTTCTCTTGTTGAAAGATAGCTCCTTTGGAGAAATACCGTACAAAATCAAATCAATGCAACTCCGAGCTGTCAGTGTACCTTGAACAAAGATTAGAAAGGTCCGTCTACTGTACATTATGCCACTCCACGCTATACTTCTGGGAGTTGGGGTGATATTCCCTCATGAAAGCCTGTTCATTGAGTTTCCTACGTGGTCTCCTCAGATTCAAAGAATGATGCATAGGGATCCATCCTGTATTGGAAGTGAAATTGGATGTCACATACCAAACCTAAGGTGTCAAACAATGTCTACACAAACCATCAGACGGTGTTTGCACAACATTGTGCTATGAGCCAGATATCCAGCTACAGGTGTTTGACTGACGTTATGCCACGACTCTCAAATGCTATCATGGTGCAGAGCTAGACAGCAATGGAAGTTGGAATGGAGATTTATTCTTTTTTAGCAATGAGTCCTGTTTTTGTCTTGGATAGCCGGAGATTGATCTGGCGACCACATGGGCAATGCAATGAAGAGGACTTCTCAAGGGAACATGAAAGTGTCCAAGGAACGGTTTTTGAACATGTCAACGCTAGGTTGTATGTTGCTTATGCCACTATGAGCAGCCTGTTTGTTCTTAATGTGCTATTACGGCTTTCTGCATCTTCGGCTTTGTCTCCCAGGGAGCACACTTGTGACATAATTGGTTGGCAATTGCAAAGGCAACTGTCAGCAGTGTATCTTGATGATTTGTCTTCCCAAGCGCAATCAAAGTGGCAGAACATTCCTCAGACAACCATTGATAACCTCATTGTTAGCAGCCAAGTCTAGTAGGTGCAGGGATTTCTGCAAGTGGTGCTCACACTTGATACTGAATAAATTGAAATGCTGTGAAAATCAGCTTCAGTCCCACTGCACATCCGGTGCCTACAGTACAACAGCATTGGACCGCATACTTTGAGTCAGTAATACTGCTGGACCAAATTGTCAATTGATTAGTAGTGCCCACCCATCCCCCAACAAACAGGATGTTGGGAGTCAGTTTTGCTCTTGAAGACAGAAGATATGATTAACCCTTTGATTAAAAATAAACATACAGGACCTGATTCATTAAAGGGAACCTGTCACGCCGTTTTTTCAGATTGAGCTATAAATACTGTTAAATAGGGCCTGCGCTGTGCGTTACTATAGTGTATGTAGTGTACCCTGATTCCCCACCTATGCTGAGAAATACATTACCAAAGTCGCCGTTTTCGCCTGTCAATCAGGCTGGTCAGGTCGGGTGGGCGTGTTCCCAAAGCCGAGATGCAAACTCGGCTTTGGGAAAATGGCCGCCGCGATCTCTTGTGCGCACGCGCGGCATCCCGCGGCCATTTTCCTGAAGCCCCGTGCAGCAGAGCACTCCATCTGCACACGCGCGGCCCCAGGAAGATGGCCTCCCCCACCGATGAAAGGGATGACAGCGCAGATCGCGCGCTGTGTCTTCACGTGGGCGCAGGGAATTCGGAACTTGGACATGCGCACACCACTACGCCACCAACGGAAAGCTGGGGAAGAAAAGAGCGCTGTGAACACGCCCACCCGACCTGACCAGCCTGATTGACAGGCGAAAACGGCGACTTTGGTAATGTATTTCTCAGCATAGGGTCCAAACAAACATTTAGGGTAGTGGTCTGTAAATGACATGGTTATGAAAATCCTGTCCCCTTCCTGTAATAATGTCCTCCATCCTGGCCTCTTTCTGTAATATTGTCCCCATCTTGGGTCTCTTCCAAGTATAATGTCC
The DNA here is from genome assembly GCF_032444005.1 of Ranitomeya imitator. Taxonomy (NCBI): domain Eukaryota; kingdom Metazoa; phylum Chordata; class Amphibia; order Anura; family Dendrobatidae; genus Ranitomeya; species Ranitomeya imitator. The sequence continues at coordinate 87,210,529 of NC_091282.1, forward strand.
TCCATCCCGGACCTTCTCAAGGCATAAAGTCCTCCATCATGTACCCTTCTCATAATAATGTCCTCCATCCTGGGCCCCTACCTAGTGTAATGTCTCCCTTTCCTGGTATAATGTTCTCCATCCTGGGCCCCTTCTTGGTATAATGTCCTCCATTTTGGGCACCTTCTTGATGTCATTTCCTCTTCCATAGGCAGCGGAGAGGCCGACAGACTTCAGTGTGCAAACAATGGGCAGTACATGGCATAACCCCCATGCGCCGCCAGTGACTTGCATGCAGACATGTGCTGCCGGCCTTTGATTGGCTAGCAGCATGTATTACAGTGCAAGGACCTGGTGGATCTCAGCAGCGCAATACGTTTCAGCTGAATGTGTGTCCTAGGACGCACATCCATGTGAAATAGCTGCTGATGTCGGTGGGCCCCCCTCGCGCACAGGCCGGGTCGCACTCTCTGACTGATATTGTTTTGCCCCTGTGTCTCTAAGAGAAAGAGGCCTTATGATTGTTATCAAGGAACATAAAGTACCACAGTAATGCATCATAGAGTATTCATGATGAGCAAATCTAACAAATTTGAATTTTGTATATTCGCCCCAATTTTGGTCAGGAAATTTGATTCCAATTAAAGTAATCTGATGCAATTTGAGTGTCACTTTTTCCACTGTGGGGTGAATTCAGACCCCAGAGCTTAATGAACGTAACCTCACCGCTCACAAGGCCCGCCGCCTTTGCTCACCATTCGGTCCTCTGTGAAGTTCCATTATGCCTCTTCTTTCCTTTGTATGTGATATCAAAGGCCTATTTTGTGCCAGAAGCCCCAGTGTACTGAATTCTAAGGTACATTATCTGCAAAGGAAAGATGAACATTGTGGAAACATAATGAGGTAGCTGCTAGCTCTGCTGCATCTTAACCCCTTACCGACATCGGGCGTAATAGTACTCCGATTTCGGTATCCCTCCCTTTGATGTGGGCTCCGGCAGTGAGCCCACATCTTTTCCAGGACATGTCAGCTGTTTTGAACAGCTGACATGTGCCCACAATAGCCGCGGGTGGATTTGTGATCCACCTGCGGCTATTAACTAGTTAAATGCCGCTGTCAAACTCTGATTTTAATGGCGCTTCTGGCAATCGTGCCGGAAATCCGCCCACAGGTGACCCCGTCACATGATCGGGTGTCATCGGTTCGTCTACATGACAACCAGAGGTCTCCTGGACACCTCTATGGTGTTAGTGCCAGATTGCTATAAGCCCCACCCAGTGGTCGGCGCTCATGGCAAGTCAGTAATTCAGCTACATAGAGGCAAACTGATCATTGCCTCTATGTAGCTGAACTGATTGGGCTACAGCAGCTTTTAGCCTTCTATGAAGACTATTGAAGCATGACAAAAGTTAAAGAAAAATGTTTTTAAAAATATATAAAAAAAAAAAGAACATTCAAATCACCCCCTTTTCACCTCATTCAAAATAAAACAATAAAAATAAAATCAAACCTACACATATTTGGTATTGCTGCATTCAGAATCGCCCGATCTATCAATAAAGAAAAATGATTAACCTGATTGCTAAACAGTGTAGTGCTAAAAAAAAGTCAAATCGTCAGAACTATGTTTTTTTGGTCGCCACGACATTGCATTAAAATGCAATAAAGGGAGACCAAAAGAAGGTATCTGCACCAAAATGGTATCTTTAAAAACGTCAGCTCAGCATGAAAAAAATAAGCCCTCACCCAACCCCAGATCACGAAAAATGGAGACTCAACGGGTATCAGAAAATGGCATAATTTTTTTTTTTTTTTAAAGCAAAGTTTGGAATTTTTTTATACCACTTAGATAGAAACGAACCTAGATATGTTTGGTGTCTATGAACTCTTAATGACTTGGAAAATCATAATTGCAGGTCACTTTTAGCATTTAGTATACCTAGCAAAAAAGCCAAACGAAAAACAAGCGTGGGATTGCACTTTTTTTTGCAATTTCACCACACTTGGAATTTTTTTTCCTGTTTTCTAGTACATGACATGGTAAAACCAATGGTGTCATTCAAAAGTACAACTCGTCCCGTAAAAAATAAGCCCTCACATGACCAAATTGACGGAAAAATAAAACAGTTATGGCTCTGGTAAGGAGGGGAGCGAAAAACGAAAACGCGAAACCGAAAAAAGCTCCGGGCATGAAGGGGTTAAAAATACATACACAACAACTTTGGGTCATTACAGCAAGATGGAACTTCACAGCGGACTCGACAAGTTACGCCAGTGGAGAGAAAGGTATTGGAAGTATGAGGCTGCCGTCACACGATCAGTATTTGGTCAGTATTTTACATCAGCATTTATAAGCCAAAACCAGGAGTGGGTGATGAATGCAGAAGTGGTGCATATGTTTCTATTATGCTTTTCCTCTAATTGTTCCACTCCTGGTTTTGGCTTACAAATACTGAGGTAAAATACTGACCAAATACTGCCAGTGTGACGGCAGCCTAAGAGTTTATAGAGTATTTTAACCCTTTCCTGGCTCTCAGAATCCAGTAAAATGGGGGTCAAGATGCATGTTTAGTGAATCACGCAAGGTTCAGATTCGCCTGAAATCACAGATTTCGGAAAATTGTAAATTAATTGAATTGTTTCACTCATCTTATCTCTATATGGAGAATTACTACAGACAATGAGCCCATTACAGAACATTTACTATGGCTCGAGGATAAAATCCTTCACCTGAAACTATCCTGTCATATTGCTTCCAGCATACCGCTCGATTAGTTCTGGGGCCTGTTAAATTGGAAAGGCCATTATCCTTGAAGGATAGGGTATATTTCATGTGGTCCATCAGCCATTACCTCTTACCTCTACTTTAGAATTTGAAGAATAAACCTACCTGTCCCTGATGGCGACGGATTGGACTATTCTCATCTATATAGTGAACTTTATAGTCCTCCGGGAGCGGTTATTATAACAGGTAGAAGGACTCGACCGGGTTCTATCGTTACTCACAGCACAGACCATTTGCAAAGCCTGGATTAATGTTTGGGAACCAACGTGCATCCAAACAATTTGTTCTTTTCTTCTTCTAAAATGTAATCCATTTTACTTTTACCATTATGAAGATAAAACCAGTAAATCAGTCGTGGAAGATTAATAATCTGCATGACTTCAGCATATTTGTGCTTGTCATATACAGAACTGTGTGACAATCTGCATTATTGAAGCGCTGTATCAAGACAAAGCATTGACGGCAGCTGATCGACTGAGTTATTCATCTGCAGACGGAAGGAGCTCACATATGTTCAATTATCTGTCATACATCACGCTCAGAGAAGAAATAGGAGAAAGATATGTTTCCTGGAAGCTCTCCAGAGCATGATTTGTGTTGCCAGTTTATTTTATGCCGCCTTTGTAGATGCAATTGGATTACTGATAGATGTCTCCTCCTTACCTGAATGCAAATCCAACGACTTGGTAACACTGCCTGGATATTCAATGTTGAAGGAAGATGCAAACGGAACAGGATTTCAGGGACCCGGGATCTAGATCTTTGAACTAGAGAGATTAAAACAACATTGAGGGTGGAAAGGACTGGCTCATCACAAAACGACCTTTTTTTTTTAACCCCTTCAAGTCGCGGCCCTTTTTCCTTTTTGCATTTACGTTTTTCACTCCCCTCCTTCCCAGAGCCATAACTTTTTTTATTTTTCCGTCAATATGGCCATGTGAGGGCTTATTTTTTGCGAGGCGAGTTGTACTTTTGAACGACACCATTGGTTTTACCATGTCGTGTACTAGAAAACGGGAAAAAAATTCCAAGTGTGGTGAAATTGCAAAAAAAAAGTGCAATCCCACACTGGTTCTTTGTTTGGCTTTTTTACTAGGTTAATTAAATGCTACAACTGACCTGCCATTATGATTCTCCACATCATTACGAGTTCATAGACACCACACATGTCTTTTTTTATCTAAGTGGTGAAAAAAAATTCCAAACTTTGATAAAAAAAAATATTGCGCCATTTTCCGATACCCATAGCGTCTCCATTTTTCAGGATCTCAGGTTAGGGGAGGGCTTATTTTTTGCGCACCGAGCTTATATTTTTATTGATACCACTTTTGTGCAGATACGTTTTTTTAATCGCCCATTATTGCATTTTAATGCAATGTCGCGGCGACCAAAAATTCTGATGGTTTAAATTTTTTCTTGCTACGCCGTTTAGCGATCAGGTTAATCCTCTTTTTTAATTGATAGATCGGGCGATTCTGAACATGGTGATACGAAATATGTGTATGTTTGATTTTTTTTATTGTTTTATTTTGAATGGGGCGAAAGGGGGGTGATTTAAACTTTTATTTTTTTTTATTTTTTCATATATTTTAAACTTTTTTTTTTTTTAACTTTTTTTTTGCCATGCTTCAATAGCCTCCATGGGAGGCTAGAAGCTTGCATAGCCTGATCGGCTCTGCTGCATAGCAGCGATCATCAGATCGCTCCTGTGCAGCTGAATTACAGGCTTGCTATGAGCGCCGACCACAGGGTGGCGTTCACAGCAAGCCGACATCAACAACCATAGAGGTCTCAAGGACCTCAGGTTGTGATGCCAACGCATCTCTGACCCCAGATCATGTGACGGGGGTCGCTATGCACGCATTTCTGGCCCGATGGCCGGAAGCGGTAGTTAAATGCCGCTGTCAGCGTTTGACAGCGGCATTTAACTAGTTAATAGCGGCGGGTGGATCGTGATTCCACCTGCCGCTATTGCTCACACATGTCAGCTACACAAAACAGCTGACGTGTCATGACTTTGATGTGGGCTCAGCGCCGGAGCCCACATCAAAGGGGGAGACACGACATGCGCCATACTAGTACGGTGCATGTCGTGAAAGGGTTAAATCAAATTTTAAATGTATTTTTTAGGGTATTTGTATAATCACAATCTTAATTTAAAAAAATAATCAGAATCTTGAAATTTTCACACTGCGACTTTAAATTCCTGTTGTTTCAGGAAATTCACAAGTACATTAGCAGAAATGACCAAAATCCATTCCTATATTTGTATTTCATATAAAGAGCATTTACAAAGGTTATTGTGCAAGAAGGGGAGGAGATGGATATGTGTTATCGCTAATGATGAGCGCTGCTCGATGAGTTCGACACTCATTCCACTATCTGTTTACTCGCTCGCCATGCTCAATTCCCCGCCCCGCACGTTTGGCATCTGATTTCGAGCCAATAAACATGTTGGCTACTGGCATGACTTTGATTGGCTGGCTGCATACCGTCATTAGGTCTATATAAGACGCGGTGCCGCCATTTAACTCAATGTTAGAGGAAATTGCCAAGGGAGAGCTGCAGGAGATGTGACAGTGTGCTGGACAGCGTTTGTTTGCCTGATTGTGCAATCTTAAGCCAACAACCCTTTTTAGGGCTTATGCAAATGTATTCTATTCCATAATACAGCAGTTAGCTGCATTTTAGGGAGGATTAGCTGCTTTATAGGATGAAGAGTGTATTATGGGAACTTACAGCAGGCTTGATTGCATAACAGTCCTTTGTGTTGCTAAGTTAAAGTAACAGCTCTTTTCAGGGCTAATTCAAATAGCTTCTATTCTTTAATACGGGTATCTGGAAAAAAATTGAGGGTCCGGTGGCGTAGTACAGATTATTGTATTAGAGACATTTAAGCAGGTTTGATTGCGTTCCAGTTCCATATTTTGTTGCTGTCATGTATAAGAAATAATCCTTTCACTGACAATTCAAATAGATTCTATTCTCTCCTAATACCCCTCTTATCTTAACCCCTTTCTGCCATTAGACGTACTATTCCGTCCATGTGGGGTGGGCCTTACTTCCCAAGGACGGAATAGTACATCATAGGCGATCGGGCGCGCTCACGGGGGGAGCGCGGCCGATCGCGACCGGGTGTCAGCTGCTTATCGCAGCTGACATCCGGCACTATGTGCCAGGAGCGGTCACGGACCGCCTCCGGCACATTAACCCCCGGCACACCGCGATCAAACATGATCGCGATGTGCCGGCGGTGCAGGGAAGCATCGCGCAGGGAGGGGGCTCCCTGCGGGCTTCCCTGAGACCCCCGCAGCAACGCGATGTTATCGCGTTGCTCCGGGGGTCTCCTACCTTCCTTCCTGCAGCAAGTCCCGGATCCAAGATGGCCGCAGATCCGGGTCCTGCAGGGAGGGAGGTGCCTTACCAAGTGCCTGCTCAGAGCAGGCACTTGGTAACGCTGCAGCGCTCTGAGACAGATCGGTGATCTGTCAGAGTGCTGTCCAAACTGGCAGATCACCGATCTGTATTGTCCCCCCCTGGTACAAAGTAAAAAAGTTTAAAAAATTTTTTACAAGTGTGTAAAAAAAAAAAAAAAAATCCTAAATAATGAAAAAAAAAAAATATTATTCCCATAAATACATTTCTTTATCTAAACAAAAAAAAAAAAAAACAATAAAACTACACATATTTAGTATTGCTGCGTCCGTAACGACCCGACCTATAAAACTGTCCCACTAGTTAACCCCTTCAGTAAACACCGTAAGAAAAAAAAAAAAAAGAGACAAAAAACAACGCTTTATTATCATACCGCCGAACAAAAAGTGTAATAACACGCGATCAAAAAGACGGATATAAATAATCATGGTACCGCTGAAAGCATCATCTTGTCCCGCAAAAAACAAGCCGCCATACAGCAACATCAGCAAAAAAATAAAAAAGTTATAGTCCTCAGAATAAAGCGATGCAAAAATAATTATTTTTTCTATAAAATAGATTTTATCGTATAAAAGCGCCAAAACATTAAAAAAATGATATAAATGAGGTATCGCTGTAATCGTACTGACCCGAAGAATAAAACTACTTTATCAATTTATAAACGCCTCCCCCAAAAGAAATTCATGAATAGCTGGTTTTTGGTAATTCTGCCTCACAAAAATCGGAATAAAAAGCGATCAAAAAATGTCACGTGCCCGAAAATGTTACCAATAAAAACGTCAACTCGTCCCGCAAAACACAAGACCTCACATGACTCTGTGGACTCAAATATGGAAAAATTATAGCTCTCAAAATGTGGTAACGCAAAAAATATTTTTTGCAATAAAAAGCGTCTTTCAGTGTGTGACGGCTGCCAATCGTAAAAATCCACTAAAAAACCCGCTATAAAAGTAAATCAAACCCCCCTTCATCACCCCCTTAGTTAGGAAAAAATAAAAAAATTAAAAAAATGTATTTATTTCCATTTTTCCATTAGGGTTAGGGCTAGGGTTAGGCCTAGGGTTAGGGTTAGGGCTAGAGTTAGGGTTAGGGCTGGGGTTAGGGCTAGGGTTAGGGTTAGGACTAGGGTTAGGGCTAGGGTTAGGGCTAGGGTTAGGGCTAGGGTTAGGGCTAGGGTTATGGTTAGGGCTAGGGTTAGGGCTAGGGTTAGGGTTAGGGCTAGGGTTAGGGCTAGGGCTAGGGTTAGGGCTAGGGTTATGGTTAGGGCTAGGGTTAGGGTTAGGGCTGGGGTTAGGGCTAGGGTTAGGGTTAGGACTAGGGTTAGGGCTAGGGTTAGGGCTAGGGTTAGGGTTAGGGCTAGGGTTAGGGCTAGGGTTATGGTTAGGGCTAGGGTTAGGGCTAGGGTTAGGGTTAGGGCTAGGGTTAGGGCTAGGGTTAGGGCTAGGGTTATGGTTAGGGCTAGGGTTAGGGCTAGGGTTAAGGCTACAGTTAGGGTTAAGGCTACAGTTAGGGTTGGGGCTAAAGTTAGGGTTAGGGTTTGGATTACATTTGCGGTTGGAAATAGGGTTGGGATTAGGGTTAGGGGTGTGTCTGGGTTAGAGGTGTGGTTTGGGTTACCGTTGGAATTAGGGTTAGGGGTGTGTTTGGATTAGGGTTTCAGTTATAATTGGGGGGTTTCCACTGTTTAGACACATCAGGGGCTCTCCAAATGCGACATGGCGTCCGATCTCAATTCCAGCCAATTCTGCATTAAAAAAGTAAAACAGTGCTCCTTCCATTCCGAGCTCTCCCGTGCGCCAAAACAGTAGTTTTCTCCCACATATGGGGTATCGGCGTACTCAGGACAAATTGGACAACAACTTTTGGGGTCCAGTTTCTCCTGTAACCCTTGGGAAAATACAAAACGGGGGGCTAAAAAATAATTTTTGTGAGAAAAAAAAAGATTTTTTATTTTCACGGCTCTGCATTCCAAATGGCGCTCCTTCCCTTCCGAGCCCTCCCATGCACCCAAACAGTGGTTTCCCCCCACATATGGGGCATCAGCGCACTCAGGACAAATTGGACAACAACTTTTGGGTCCAATTTCTCCTGTTACCCTCGAGAAAATACAAAACTGGGGGCTAAAAAATAATTTTGGGAATTTTTAATTTTTATTTTCACGGCTCTGCGTTAGAAACTGTAGTGAAACACTTGGGGGCTCAAAGTTCTCACAACACATCTAGATAAGTTCCGTGGGGGTCTAGTTTCCAATATGGGGTCACTTGTGGGGGGTTTCTACTGTTTAGGCACATTAGGGGCTCTGCAAACGCAATGTGACGCCTGCAGACCATTCCATCTAAGTCTGTATTCCAAATGGCGCTCCTTCCCTTCCGAGCCCTTCCTTACTCAGGACAAATTGCACAACAACTTTTGGGGTCCAATTTCTCCTGTTACCCTCAGGAAAATACAAAACTGGGGACTAAAAAATAATTTTTGTGGGAAAAAATTTTTGTTTTATTTTTACGGCTCTGCATTATAAACTTCTGTGAAGCACTTGGTGGGTCAAAGTCCTCACCACACCTCTAGATAAGTTCCTTAGGGGGTCTACTTTCCAAAATGGTGTCACTTGTGGGGGGTTTCAATGTTTAGGCACATCAGTGGCTCTTCAAACGCAACATGGCGTCCCATCTCAATTCCAGTCAATTTTGCATTGAAAGGTCAAACGGCGCTCCTTCCCTTCGGAGCTCTCCCATGCGCCCAAACAGTGGTTTACCCCCACATATGGGGTATCAGAGTACTCAGGACAAATTGTGCAACAACTTTTTGGTTCCAAATTCTTCTCTTACCATTGGGAAAATAAAAAATTGGGGGCGAAAAGATAATTTTTGTGAAAAAAAATGATTTTTTATTTTTACGGTTCTGCATTCTAAACTTCTGTGAAGCACTTGGTGGGTCAAAGTCCTCACCACACCTCTAGATAAGTTCCTTAGGGGGTCTGTGAGGGGTCGAGTTCCCGCTTCTGCTCAGGGGGAATCTCGAACCACCTCCGCTGCGGTCTCCCATTCTTATCCAGCCGCAGTGGAGTCTGCTCAGCAAAGACGTCGGTCCCAGCGTCTTGCTCATTCTCACTCTGTTCTGAGAGTTACTGCTGCTTCTCCAGTCTCTGCCATTAAAGTCAGTACTGGTCAGCAGCGAGCGGACTTCTCTGGGACTAAGTCCTTGTCTGCACGTACTGAGCATGCCCAGGGTGAGATCTCCCGTTGGAGATCGAGGGTCATGTGCTCAGGCTCTGCAGCACATTCCATTGGTCCTCTTGGCAGGTCTTGGAAGGGCAAAAGTGCTGTAGCCACTTCCTGTGCTGCAACTATATAAACTGTGCATGACCGCACGGTCATGCGCTAGTATTGTCTTACAATTGCTAATGTGTGTATGTTGTGAGTGCAAGTCGTCCTTGGATACCCCTACCCTATTGAATGTCTGTTCGCGGAAGGTGTATGGTTGCTATCTAGCGCCCGACTTATCCTACAGCACGAATCACACATTACAGCGTCCAGTTGCTGTGACCGCCAGTACGGCGCCGTGCACTTCCTCTGTGCTTTCCTTACCCAAGCCTGGGTGGTTAGTGGCGTTCGTCAGTGCGGCACCGCATGCACTCTTGTGCCTTAATATGGTTATTCAGTTTCCTTACACACCCAGTTGCGGTGTTGTGCCAGCAAGGGTCTAATCGGACTTCAATCCTAGTTGGGGTTGAGTTCGCTGACTACTTGCTCGCGCTTTAGGTACGGTACCGCGGTCCTGTGACTTAACAGGATTGCTTCTTTCACACTGGGTGAGGTTTAACCCACGCATGTATACTTTAGTGTACCGCCATATAGTCTGCAAATTGCTAGCAGCAGGTTTTCACCTGCACGGTGGACCCCGGACTGCGAACGCATCTATATCATCTGTCGTGGTGCGTTCCGCCAGTCCTAACATAATACTAGCGCCAGGGTCTGGCTAGTAAAATGGCGGATGACCAGCGTTTACAGAGGTACATCCAGCAGCTGGAGGGAAGGTTGGCGGCTCTTGAGCGTACAACCTCAGCTGTGGATGTCACTGCTGTAGCTGTTCAGGCTGCAAGTGTAGCCGCAGCGAGTTTGTCCGCTGCCACCCCTGCTCCGACTTTATCCCGTCTCCCGCTTCCTGACAAGTTTGCTGGCGACAGTAAACATTGTCGCGGATTCGTGAGCCAGTGCTCTATACATCTTGAGCTCCTGGCGTCACGTTTTCCTACGGAGCGGGCGAGAGTGGGATTTATCCTATCTCTCTTGTCGGGCAGGGCGTTGGAGTGGGCAACGCCACTCTGGGAGCGAGATGATCGTGTGGTACAGAGTGCTCCTCTCTTCTTGGACACTCTGAAGCAGGTCTTTTTAGGGCCTCGGGTTACCCACGATACCGCACTCCAATTGTTGTCTATTACACAAGGTACGTCCGTGGTCAGCCAGTTTGCCATCCAGTTCCGGACTCTAGCTTCTGAGTTAGAGTGGCCAGACAAAGTTCTTATTCCGGTGTTCTGGAGGGGACTGGCAGACCATGTGAAGGACGCCTTGGCCACTAGGGAGATACCGCCCACACTGGAGGAACTTATTTCTGTGTCTACCCGCATCGACCTCCGTTTTGGAGGTTGGAGCGGACCCAGTGTAGGCAGAGGTTTCGGCTGGCTCCAACTTTCGCCAGACCCCTGGAATCCCCTGTCTTGGCGTCAGATTCCCATGAGGCCATGGAGGTTTCTCGAGCGGGACCTAAATCTCTAGCCGCTCGAGTACCCGTGGTTTGTAATAACTGTCAACAACATGGACATTACGCCAATAAATGTCTGCGGCGGTCGGGAAACGATCGCGTCTAGTAACCATTGGGGGAGGTTCACTAGACACAGCAGCATTCTCCTCCAAACTGTCCTTTAAAGGGACAATCCTGTTAGGCTCCTCCACTCTAACAGTCGAGCTTTGTGTGGATTCAGGAGCAGAGGGAAACTTTATGTCCTCTGCTTTTGCTACACGTCATGCTATACCACTAGTCATGCTCGCCAAACCAATAACGGTTAGAGTTGTGAATGGGGCGACACTCCCACTGCAAATCACACACCAGACAGTTCCGTTCTCGCTGTCCATATCTCCTTCCCACCAGGAGATTATTTCCCTTCTTGTCCTTCCTGAGGGAATGGATGAGATTTTGCTGGGAATACCCTGGCTCCGTTTCCACTCCCCACATATTGAGTGGTCCTCAGGGAGAATATTGGGTTGGAGTAAGTCTTGTTTGGGCAGGTGTGTGAGTGAGTGTGTACAGGTCTCTACTACCGAGGTACCCGCAGATCTTTCATCACTTCCCAGGTATTATTGGTGTTATGCAGACGTGTTCTCTAAAAAGGCTGCTGAGACTCTACCGCCCCATCGCCCTTACGACTGTCCTATCGACCTCTTGCCTGGAGCCGAACCTCCTCGGGGAAGGGTATATCCCCTCTCTCTCCCTGAGACGGAGGCTATGTCTCAATACATTCAGGAGAATTTGGCAAGAGGGTTTATAAGGAAGTCAGTGTCTCCGGCAGGGGCGGGATTCTTCTTCGTGCAAAAGAAGAACGGGGAGTTACGTCCTTGCATCGATTACAGGGGTCTCAATGCTATCACTATTAAGAACAAATACCCGTTGCCCCTGATATCGGAGCTCTTTGACAGATTAAGGGGAGCTAAAATATTCACCAAATTAGATCTGCGGGGTGCCTACAATCTGATTCGCATCCGTGAGGGGGACGAGTGGAAAACGGCTTTCAATACCAGGGATGGGCACTATGAGTACCTGGTGATGCCTTTCGGGCTCTGTAATGCCCCAGCCGTTTTTCAGGACTTTGTCAACGATATCTTCCGGGATATGCTTTCTACCTCGGTCGTAGTCTATCTGGATGATATTCTCATCTTCTCTCCAGATATTGACTCCCACCGGAGAGATGTTGGCAGAGTCTTCGAACTCTTACGGGCGAATTCCTTATATGCAAAGTTGGAGAAGTGTGTGTTTGAGCAGGAGTCCTTGCCTTTCCTGGGCTATATCATCTCGGCCCAGGGATTGGCTATGGATCCTGCCAAACTACAAGCAGTGATGGACTGGCAGGAACCCCATTCTCTTAAAGCGGTGCAGCGCTTTATGGGGTTCATAAATTACTATCGCCAGTTCATTCCCCACTTCTCAACTTTGGTAGCTCCCTTGGTATCCCTCACCAAGAAGGGAGCGAATCCCAAATCGTGGTCCGAAGGGGTCTCCAAGGCCTTCACTTCTATAAAGTCCCATTTTGCTAGCGCTCCCATCTTACATCGTCCCGATGTGGGTAAGCCATTCCTTTTGGAAGTGGATGCCTCATCCCTTGGTGCTGGAGCAGTCCTCTATCAAAAGGATGCTCAGGGTCGGAAGCACCCATGCTTCTTTTTCTCAAAGACCTTCACACCAGCGGAGAGAAATTACTCCATCGGGGATAAGGAGTTGCTGGCAATGAAGTTGGCCTTTTCGGAGTGGAGACATCTCTTGGAGGGTGCTCGGTTCCCATTCCAAGTTTTCACGGATCACAAGAATTTGGACAATTTACAAACAGCCCAGCGGCTGAATTCTCGTCAGGCTAGATGGTCCTTGTTTTTCTCCCGGTTCCACTTTACCCTACATTATCTCGCCGGGGAGAAAAACATTTGTGCTGACGCTCTCACTCGCTCCTTCATGTAAGCTGAGGAGGAGGAGGACGAGCCTCGGCTCATTGTCCCTTCGGAGAGTCTGAGAACTGTAGCTCCGGTTTCGCTAGAGTCTGTGCCCCCGGGCAAGACTTTTGTTCCCATCAATTTGCGTCCGGAGGTTCTCTCTTGGGCTCATTCGTCCAGAGTGGGTGGACACTTTGGGGCAAAAAGGACATCTGAGTTACTGGCGAGAATGTACTGGTGGCCACATATGGTTCGTGACGTCGGAGACTACGTTCAGGCATGTGTCTCTTGTTCCAAGAATAAGTCTTCCCGACAATGGCCAGCTGGTTTGTTATACCCTCTGCCGGTGGCAGACAGGCCCTGGGAGATGGTCGGCATGGATTTTGTTGTGGGTCTGCCCAAGTCTCGTGGCTGTACCATTATTTGGGTAATCACCGACCATTTTTCTAAAATGGTGCATTTGGTGCCGCTTCCCCGGTTACCTTCTGCACGGGCCTTGGCAGCGTTGTTTGTCAAACACATCTTTCGTCTTCACGGTATGCCAGACAAAATTGTCAGTGACCGAGGTCCCCAGTTTGCGTCTCGGTTCTGGAGAGAGCTTTGTCGTCTTCTCAGTATCGAGTTGAATCTCTCTTCGGCTTATCATCCCGAGACGAATGGGTTGGTAGAGAGAGCCAACCAGACCTTGGTCACATATCTGCGACATTTTGTTTCTGCTAAGCAGGATGACTGGGCATCTTTGCTACCGTGGGCGGAGTTTGCTCTTAACAATGCTGTCACTGATTCCACTGGACAGACTCCATTCCTCCTTAACTATGGTCAGCATCCGCGAGTACCTGTGCCCATGCCCGTGTCTTCCGCCGATTCCAGGGTGGCAGACTGGGCTGTGGAGGCACGGGACATTTGGGATCGCACTCAGGATGCCATTCAGGCTTCCAAGGAGAGAATGAGGTCCTCCGCCGATGCACATCGGCGCCCCGCTCCAACCTTTGCTCCTGGCGACTTAGTGTGGCTCTCCGCCCGTAACATCAGGCTGCGAGTTGAGTCTACCAAGTTTGCACCTCGCTACTTAGGTCCTTTTACGGTCCTCGAACAGGTTAATCCTGTGGTGTCCCTCCTTAAGCCCGTCTACATGTCCCGGTTATCTGAGTCATCTACTGGGACGTCGGGTTCATCTACGGACGATTACGAGGTGAACGCTATCTTGGGGTACAAGGTGGTTCGTGGCAAAAAATTTTATTTGGTGGACTGGAGGGGTTACGGTCCTGAGGATAGATCCTGGGAGCCTGCTGAGCACATTTGGGCTCCGCAGCTCATTGCTGCCTTCGAACGTAGCGAGGCCCAAGGAGGGGGGGGCCCTAGGAGGGGGGGTAATGTTAGGGGTCGAGTTCCCGCTTCTGCTCAGGGGGAATCTCGAACCACCTCCGCCGCGGTCTCCCATTCTTATCCAGCCGCAGTGGAGTCTGCTCAGCAAAGACGTCGGTCCCAGCGTCTTGCTCATTCTCACTCTGTTCTGAGAGTTACTGCTGCTTCTCCAGTCTCTGCCATTAAAGTCAGTACTGGTCAGCAGCGAGCGGACTTCTCTGGGACTAAGTCCTTGTCTGCACGTACTGAGCATGCCCAGGGTGAGATCTCCCGTTGGAGATCGAGGGTCATGTGATCAGGCTCTGCAGCACATTCCATTGGTCCTCTTGGCAGGTCTTGGAAGGGCAAAAGTGCTGTAGCCACTTCCTGTGCTGCAACTATATAAACTGCGCATGATCGCACGGCCATGCGCTAGTATTGTCTTACAATTGCTAATGTGTGTATGTTGTGAGTGCAATCGTCCTTGGATACCCCTACCCTATTGAATGTCTGTTCGCGGAAGGTGTATGGTTGCTATCTAGCGCCCGACTTATCCTACAGCACGAATCACACATTACAGCGTCCAGTTGCTGTGACCGCCAGTACGGCGCCGTTCACTTCCTCTGTGCTTTCCTTACCCAAGCCTGGGTGGTTAGTGGCGTTCATCAGTGCGGCACCGCATGCACTCTTGTGCCTTAATATGGTTATTCAGTTTCCTTACACACCCAGTTGCGGTGTTGTGCCAGCAAGGGTCTAATCGGACTTCAATCCTAGTTGGGGTTGAGTTCGCTGACTACTTGCTCGCGCTTTAGGTGCGGTACCGCGGTCTTGTGACTTAACAGGATTGCTTCTTTCACGCTGGGTGAGGTTTAACCCACGCGTGTATACTTTAGTGTACTGCCATATAGTCTGCAAATTGCTAGCAGCAGGTTTTCACCTGCACGGTGGACCCCGGACTGCGAACGCATCTATATCATCTGTCTTGGTGCGTTCCGCCAGTCCTAACAGGGTCTACTTTCCAAAATGGTGTCACTTGTGGGGTGTTTCAATGTTTAGGCACATCAGTGGCTCTCCAAACGCAACATGGCGTCCCATCTCAATTCCAGTTAATTTTGCATTAAAAAGTCAAATGGCGCTCCTTCGCTTCCGAGCTCTGTCATGCGCCCAAACAGTGGTTTACCTCCACTTATGGGGTATCGGCGTACTCAGGACAAATTGTACAACAAGGTTTGGGGTCCATTTTCTCCTGTAACCCTTGGTAAAATAAAACAAATTGGAGCTGAAGTAAATTTTTTGTGAAAAAAAGTTAAATGTTAATTTTTATTTAAACATTCCAAAAATTCCTGTGAAACACCTGAAGGGTTAACAAACCTCTTGAATGTGGTTTTGAGAACCTTGAGGGGTGTAGTTTTTAGAATGGTGTCACACTTGGGTATTTTCTATCATATAGACCGCTCAAAATGACTTCAAATGAGATGTGGTCCCTAAAATAAAATGGTGTTGCAAAAATGAGAAATTGCTGGTCAACTTTTAACCCTTATAACTCCCTAACAAAAAAAAATGTTGGTTCCAAAATTGTGCTGATGTAAAGTAGACATGTGGGAAATGTTACTTATTAAATATTTTTTGTGACATATCTCTGTGATTTAATTGCATAAAAATTCAAAGTTGGAAAATTGCGAAATTTTCAAAATTTTTGCCATATTTCCGTTTTTTTCACAAATAAACGCAGGTAATATCAAAGAAATTTTACTACTATCATGAAGTACAATATGTCACGAGAAAACAATGTCAGAATCACCGGGATCCGTTGAAACGTTCCAGAGTTATAACCTCATAAAGGGACAGTGGTCAGAATTGTAAAAATTGGCCCGGTCCATAACGTGCAAACCACTCTTGGGGGTAAAGGGGTTAAAATAATTTAGGATCCAGTGGCGCAGTAGAGATGATATTGTATTACAGATATTTCGGCAGGTTTCATTGTGTTTCAAACTTTGTTGCTGCCACATATAAGAAATAATCTTTTTACTGATAATTCGAATACCACCAGCAAGCTCAGGCACATGTCATCCAAGTACCTGACTAAATGGACACCTGGGTCCCGATCAGTGTCTGCGCGTGACATTGCTGCCTCTTCCCTTGTGCTACATACTTGTCAAGCCCCTGTCCAGGAAACAGGTGCGCATGCCTCCTGCCCTGCACCTACAGTTTGGTTGCACGTATGCATCCACCATCAGCATTCATGTCCACTTCTTTGTCTGAGCACAGCGTTCAGCTGTCCCTACCACAGGACTTGAAGCGCAAGCGGAAATATGCAGCCACTCACCCACAGGCCCCAAACACTAAATGGCCACATTTCCAGACTGCTTACCATGGAAATGTTACCGTTTAGGCTTGTGGACCCTGAGGCTTTCCACAACATTGTGGGGGTGACCTTCCCTCGGCACTCGCTCTCCATCTGTCCTATTTCTCCAGGATAGCCTTCCCTGCCTTACACCAGCACATGTCCCATATCATAACCCTTGCCCTGACTAAAAAAGTTAATGGAAAGGTCCACTTAACAACAACACATAGACAAGTGCTTGTGGCCAGGGATGCTACATTTCCCTGACAGCACACTGGGTGAACCTGTGGAGGCCGAGTCAGACCCTGGGACTGCACACTCCTAGAATTGTGGGCCCAAGTTCCATCATTTTTTCCCCCTTCTACTATGCCAGTTACTAAACCCTTTCCTCCTCCGCCTCATCCTCCATCTCAGAATTAGTAATCACAAATTGGAAGCACTGCAACACTGCCTCGGTGAAGCGACAACAGGCTATTCTTAGGCTCATATGTTTAGGTGACAAACTGCACACGACAGCAGAGTTTAGAGATCTGTGGCTCTCGCTGCTGAACCTACAACCATGCATGGTCATGTGTGAAAATGTCCGTAATCTGGTCACTGCTTTGAAGCTTGGCAACCTCGCAAATGTACCATGCCTGACCCAGATGCTCAACTTAGTGGTTCAGTGCTTTCTAAAAACCTACCCCGATTTTCCTGAGCTACTTTTCAAGGTCCGCCATGTGTAAGCCCATTTCTGCAAGTAAGCTACAACTGCTGCCATTCAGGCAGTGCAGCAGGAGTGCTTGCAATTGCCACCTCACCGAATGGTTTGTGACCTGCGCTGAAACTCAACATTCCATATGATGACAAGGTTTTGTGAGCAGCAGAGGCAGTAGTTGAATACTAGCTCCAACATGCCCATTGGTATTCTGCTCAGCCTACACACATAACAACTGACAAGTGGCCATGGATATCTGACATCTGTCTGGTACTCCAAAAGTTCGAGGAGTCAACCAAGATGGTGAGCAGTGATCATTCCGCTTCAGTGTCTACTCAAACGCTTGCTGCTCACAACGAAAGATGAAGCTGTGCATGCGGACCATGTGGCGATGGAGGAAGAAAGTAGACAAGATGATACTGCCCAGCATCATCTCATCTTCTCAGCACAGATTGGGTGGTAATGAGGAGGAGCATGAACATGAGATGGTTATCTGTGCTACAAAGAGTTCTGCCAACACCAGCTTCTCATCTATTCAGCATGGATGGCCTAAAGAGGAGGAGAAGACGTTGATGGAGATTGTCCTCTGGTGGGGACAGTGAACTCTTGACTGTTAGGTGTCTGGAATACATGGCAGACTTTAACTGCCATTCACATGTGCAGCACCCCAGGTGACCGCGGTTGCTGCAGTGATGTTGCTTTTCCTTCGGGGAGGTAATGTCATGCTCAGATTCAATGGAGTTCTCTTCCTCAGGTAAGGCACACACATGCAACACAGTCTGAATCCAGGCCAGGAGGGGGAGCTCAAGACCCGGATTCAGTGGAGCTTCCCTAAGCTACATGTATCCTGACCTGGAGGAGGAGATGGAACAGTTAGTGAGAGACACTGAAGTGGAAGGACGTCTGGAGCAGACGTGAGAGGCCTGGCAGCCATGAAGGAGCTGCAGCCTCTGGGAAAGGAGAAGAAACCTGGAGGGTTGGATGTGGAGGAGCTGGAAGGGAAGGAGCGAAGGAGAGGAACAGGGCTCAGATAGGAACTGTGACCAGGCACCATCAGAGCCATAGCACAGAAGCCGGGTACCAGGAGCCCGAGGCCTTAGTGAAACTGTATGACACTTGGCAGAACCGGAGGACTAAGAACTTTATGTGATTGGACCACACCACACTTGAGACGCAGCAGCACCTGAGGAGCCCGGAGCATGATAGAGTCCCTGTAAATTGGCTCAAGCTGCCCGTCATGCAGATACCTGTCATAGGACAAGGGAGAATAGAGGACTCTGCAGGAAGCTTCAGGCAGCAGGAACCTCACCTTTAACCACGCTTGTTGGAAAGGCTCACGGACCTCTACTGGAACAGGGTAACCCTCCATTGCCTCTGAGCTGTCTGGACCACCATCATCCGTTCCTGGTACCCTGGACTGTGGCCAGCCAACTAGAAAGAACAAGTAAAGACTTATAACTTGTCTCTTCCATTTATTCATTGGCACATACCATCATCTTGGCCACACACCATAAGACCCCTGGGGACCCCACTTCACCCGTGGGAAGTGTAATGCCCTTGCTGCCACAACATCCCCCAGGGGACCTCTTCAACGCAGTGTCGGTCCCACTACTGATCGAACACCACAGGTTGTGTCACAACAGACTTTAAACATTTTCCCCTTTAAAGACCGTTCCCCTTTAACGTTGAGCCCCAGGGCCACGGACCGGGTCGCAGCCCCCGTGACATCCCCCTTTGAGACCGGACCCGTTACCGAGTGCCCCACTGCCCTGATAATAAAATGGTGCAATACCAGAAGGCTTTAATAAAAGTATGGGTCAAAAAATTTGACAATGCTGGTGGGAGATGTTAGAGTTCTTGACAACGAAGGATTAAAGAGGTGGGAGACACACAACAGGTGGACCAGAGGCAGGGGAACACTATCAAAGGTCTGGGACAGTTTCATTAGACCCTCCTTGCACCTTGGCCATGATTTGTGGTGTACTCAGACAAGAAGGGAAAAGTTGATGAAGTTGAAGGAGTACCTATCGACCAAACCAGCATTCTTTGTGATTCCTCTGTTCCATACAACTATTGTGTGTCCAAACAGGACACATGGCATGACACATGGCATGAATTGTCTCTATGCTTTGGAGGTGCTGGCCGGCCCTGCTGCTAGCATTTTGTCAGAGCAGGTTTTCAGTGCTGCCAGGGACATAATAACTGATAGGCGCATCTGCCTATCAAATGAAAATGCTGACAAACTGAGTCTAGTCAAAATGAACCAGGCCTGGATTAGCCAAGACTATGCAACACCACCGGATGAGAGCAGGGGGACATAAAGTCAAATATTTTGTTCATTTTTAAGGGTGTATTCCCATGCACTTCTTCCCATCCAAACAAGGATATACATTTCTTGTTTTGTAATTTTTTGTGTCCTCCTCCTCCGCCAAATCCACGGTCATGATCCGACTCTTGCTCCTAATTTTTCAAGGGTGTGTCTGATGCACTACTATATAATTTTTAAAGGCATTCCTGTAAAATCATCTTACATATATATGCATACACCCCAAGGGAAAATGGTTTTTCAGCCCTTGCTCATAGTGCATTGGATTTACCAGTGTAGTAGTCCCACTCTTTCCAAATGGGAAAAATGTTCAGAGGCTCTCCTCTACATCTCTTCCAGAGTGTATCGCAGTGCCTCCTTCTAATTTTTGTCAGGCCATTAAAACATACTACATCGGCTTTACCGCTCTAGGTTTCCCACTCATTAACAATGTTAAAAGAATGTTTTCTGAGGCCATCCTCTATGCCTCTTCCATGGTGTACTGTAATCCCTCTTATAAGTTTACTTAGACTAGAATTTGCAGTAAGTGCATAGGCTTTAGCAGTGTAGGAGTCCCACTGTTTTAAAAATTTTATTTAAAATTCTCACTCCTAATTTTAGGAGGTCAAGCTTAACCGCCGTATCATTGGTAGCACCGCCATTCCGCTTTGACTAGTGTAGGGGCAGTTCGTGGATCGAGTGAGGGGCACTGTCAGGCTCTGTGGGTGTAATTGTAAAACAGCCTCTGTGTGGGCACTGTGCACCAAGCTGTGTGTGTGAACTTTTCAAAATGCAGTGTTGCTTCTTTCAAAAGCTGTAATGAAAGCAGGAGTAATTTTCTGGCATATTAGTTTACAGTGTTGCAAGGAATTTAAAGAATCTGTTTCACAGGCTTTTTGCTAAATTTTGTGATATTTTTTGCAGCAGAAATCCTGAAATGTTAACAGCACCTTATCTTGTTGTAACAGATGCAAATTCTTTGCTTCTTTTTTGTTTGTGTACTTGTTCTCTGTATATGTATGTATGCGACTTTTTATTTGAACATTTACATATGGATCTAATAAGGGATGAAGTCAGTTTCCTGACTTGAGAAAACATTCTATTACAGGCAAGTCCTACCACCTTCTTTGTTTTGGACGCTTCCACAGTCCACATAATTAGGCCTTCTTTCCATGGGTAACCATGGGGAGTGTATTTTACTATATGGAGGACTATAGGGAGTGCATTATACTATATTGAGGATTATGGGGAGTGCATTATACTATATTGAGGACTATGGGGAGTGCATTATACTATATGGAGGACTATGGGGAGTGCATTATACTATATGGAGGACTATGGGGAGTGCATTATACTATACGGAGGACTATGGGGAGTGCATGATACTGTATGAAGGACTGTGGCCTGCATTTTAGTATAAGGAGGACTACAAGGCATGCATTATACTATATGGATGACCATGGGGAGTGTATTTTACTATATTGAGGACTATGGGGAGTATATTTTACTATATGGAGGACAATAGGGAGTGCATTATACTATATTGAGGAATATGGGGAGTGCATTATACTATATTGAGTACTATGGGGAGTGCATTATATTATGTGGAAGACTATGGGGAGTACATTATATTATATTCAGGACTATGACGAGTGCATGATACTCTATGGAGGACTATGGGGTGCATTATACTATATGGAGAACTATGGAGTATGTATTATACTGTATGGAGGACTATGGGGCATGCATTATACTATATGGAGGACTATGGGGCATGCATTATACTATATGGCGGACTATAAGGCGTGCATTATACAATATCAGGGGGGCCGCCATCATACAGTATGGAAGCTAATGTGCGGCCTTTGTACAGTGTGCCAGCCATCATGTAGTGTTGGGAGCATCTAACAGTTTGGGGGCTTTTAAGGGATCACTATACATTGTGGGGGCATTATACTGTGTATAGGAGAGCAATATGTTGTGTAGAGGGGAGCTGTACAGGCGGCAGACTTGTTTTAAAGTTAAGTGGGCACTTACTGTTATAAGGGCACTTAAGTTATTGTGACTATCAAAGGGGCACACAAAGGGCATTATTACTTTCTAGAAGGCAAAATGTGGGCACTGTTTTCTAGGGCACTTGCACATGGCATTAGTATATTCCAAAGTGTTGTTTTACCATCTAGAGGACACACAATACCACTCAGTAAGTGCAGTAAAAGGGACACATGCGGCAGCAAAGGCTCAGTATTGAGGTATCAGCAGGTTAAATCGTTTGTGCCAGTTGGGGCTGCAACTAGCTCTTCAAATAGTGTAAAGCATTTGCTTGTGGGTGAACTGTCTATGTTGTATCGGCTAATCAATGCTAAACAGTGAGTTCAAACGATCCCTTTCTTTGACTCATGACCACCTGAATATGAGGTAAAGCATCAGCAATAAACAAGGTAGTGCAAAGAGAATGTTGCAATGTGTTAGGTCTAGCGGAACACACCGAGTAAATAGATGAAGTTATTGGTGCGTTCGCAGCCTGGGGTCCACCGTGCAGGAGGAACCTGCTGCTAGCAAATGGCGCTATATGGCGGTATAAGCGAACTCTTTTACTTCACAGTCGTCGACAAAAGAAAGCACTGTGCCCTGTTAGACTCACAGGAAAACACAGCTAACTGCTGAGCTAATAGCAGTCAGTGGTCTTGCACACACACACAAACTCCTCACCGGAGGTGCCGGTATACTAGGGGCTTATTTCAGCCGGGACCCTGAATACATACACACAAAACTCCTCACCGGAGGTACCGGTATTCTAGCGGCTTATTTCAGCCGGGGCCGTAAATACATACACACAAGACCACACTGGCAAAAAGCACATAACATAGATTGATACTAGCGCATGGCCGTGCGGTCATGCGAACCTTTTATAGCTGCAGCAACTTCAGGACCTTCCCAGAAGGACCCATGGGAGGCTGCCACAGAACTTGAGCAACTTCAGGACCTTCCTAGAGGACCAATGGGAGTTGCTGCAGTACCTGAGCATGTGACCCTTGATCTCCAATGAGAGATCTTACCCTGGGCATGTTCAGAAGGGGAAAAGTAGGACTTAGTCCCAAAGTCGTCTGCTCGCTGCTGACCAGTACTGGCCACAATGGCAGAAGCTGGAAGGACAGCAGTAACCCTTTGCACAGTATCAGACTGAGCGAGACGCTGGGACTGATGTCTCCGCTGAGCAGGCTCCACTGCAGCAGGAGAAGAATGGGAGACCGCAGCGGAGATGGCTCGAGATTCCCCCTGTGCAGAGGCAGGAACTCGACCCCTAACACAATGCCACATCCATTTATTTCTACATTTTGCTCATAAAATGCATAACACAGCTCCCAAAAATGGTGATGAAGAGGTTACGTGGTCATGTGCATTTAGCATCACCTGTACTTCCATTTATGCTGCAAATCTTGAAAGGTTGTCTTTCACATTTGCTAAATATATTTCTTGTTATAAAACACATTTCTGACAGCGATAAAAATAACAAAATTGAGCTGTTGCATTATTAAATACTGTATTTAGCTTCCCTTAATGAGCAATAACTCGCTTGGGGTGACATTCAGATTCAATATCCTCCTTCATGAATATTGCTAATACTGACAAAGAGACTAGACACAATATCCTTTGGATTCTGTGTAATGTGCACATTCCTTCAGATAGTGACATCTGAAAGGGCATGACATAAAGTAAGACTATTGCAGAATTAGATTTTATACTTTCTGTGGGGCCTGTGACTATAAACAGTAGATGCATTCTTAATATTTTACAGCAAAGTTCCATATCCATTCACTTAAAGGGTCACTATCATCAGAAAATGACCTACTATTTAAATCATTTGTTTAACAAAAAATAGTAATTTTTTTTTCATATCATGATTATTATTTAGAAAAACTAAATTTGTAATATTGTCATTTTTTACAAGCCACTGGGGATTTCTTGGACTCATAATTCCTGTCATTTTAGGAAGAGTTTTCAGCATGGTTTCACGTTATAAGTGGCTAGATTAAAAGAACTGATAAGACCTCTATACCCAGCTGGTAACACATGATCCACTAATCACAATAGGTGATGTCATAGATGACCCTTCTCCACCTCCCTTCACAATGACCTTTGCACTCGCTGTTAGGGTTGGCGGATTGCACCAAATAAATTTAATGAGGAAGTGCAATCGGAACCCGGGGTCCACCGTGCAGAGATGTAAAACTGCAGCTAATGTGAACAATGGTGGAGAACGCGGTGAGCGATTGCTAGCTTGCACTGAGATAGACGTCACTCAGTGAACAGCTCACATAGTAGTGCCACTAGCACACAGTAACGAAGCTGGTGCTCTGCAATTGAGCCGTTTCACTTGCACACAACAACGAAAGATATGACACTAAACACGATCCCTGTTAACTTCACAGAGGATTGAAGTCCACTAACGGAGCAGGCAGCAAACAATGGTCAAACAGTCAGCAACACAGCTATACGCCAGCCCTGAATCCACACACACAAACTCCTCTCCGGAGGTGCTGGAATTCTGACCGCTGACCCTGAGCACATTCTGACACAGACCAAACAGTTGCAAAGTTCATACACACATGAATATAATTTGATCTTAGCGTGCCGGCTTTTGCTCCAGAGAACTTTTTAGACGTTCTGCTTAAGTCCAGTCAGACAGGTCCTTGCTCGAGGACCAATCCGGAACTGCCACATTACCCTAGCAGCTGACGACCGGCCACCAATGAGAAGTCGCCACCTCACGAGCATGCTCAGTAGAGTGATTTCTGGAACGTCTGTTTGCAGCTGCCTATTGCTGATTACCATAGCTTTGGCTGGAAGGCCAGGTGTAACCAAGAGAAACGCCCTAGTCTGAGCAAGACGCTGAGACCAACGTCTTTGCTGAGCAGCTCCTACTGCGGCCAGAGCAGAATGGGAAACTGCAGAGGCACACAAGGCTTGGGATTTACCCCGTGCAGTGGGAGAATCCTGGCGCCTTACACACGCTCATTAGATTTTTCAATACAAAACAACAGAATCAGTGTTTGATCATTGTGGTTAATGTACATGTGTTGTTTCCTGAAACAACAGGAAGTTGAAGTCTAAAATATCTCCAGTGGCCAATGTGAAAATTGCAAGATTTCTTTTTTTATTTTCAGTAAAAATTATAATAAAAAAATTAAACATTGTCAAAAATGGAAAAAAAATTAACACAGAAAAACAGATTTAAGCAATAAACATTTTTTTAATGATAGCTTCCTTTTAATAATAAAGATGAGCAAATTAATTTGTAATTAGTGCAAATTAATTCTTTTGAGGTTGTAAAATATTTACCTCTCCTATGGCTTTCACCTTCTCGTCTTACCGTGTTGCTCCCTGTCTGCTCGTCCACTCGCTTCAGAACGGTTTTCACTTCTGTTTGGTGACTAGGTCTCATGTGGTCACGTGGGGCATGATGCAGGTCATGTGACTGCTTGAGGCCTATTCTTCACCGGATTATCCAGACAAAAGACAGAGGAGAAGATCTGTTTGAAGAGCGGAGGACCGGGTGAGGGGTGGGCATATGGTAATACATTTACTTGCCATTTCTCACTGTCATCATTATTGCAAGATACCCCATTCTTGTCTAAGTGTCACCACTGTAGGGTCATAAAACTATGCTGTTCTATGCAAGTCAGAATGGAGGCTAAGACAAAGGCAGCAGTTGTCACTTTGATTAATGATCCCTGTGATCGACTTGAATCACCTTTAAATAATTGTGTTCTATTCAATGAACTCTATTTATAAGATTTCATTTAGAAAAAAGGAAAATTCAGCCAAGATTATATTCTGAATGTTATATACAGTACGTATATATGCTCAAATCTTTTTTGCAGCTCTTAGACGTTATCCTCTTAAGAAAACTCTCATATTTTTCAGTCTTTCTATAATATATTTTTAAGGGTTAGTTTAGAGCAAAGTCAATGGATTAGTACTATTCCCATAAAGATTATCTTCAATGTGCTTTTAACACCAATCTAGTGGTAGTCTTGATAAATGGCGCTCCCTTAAGCCCATGCCATTTTACATGCTTGCTCACTTTCCCAATGATGTTTCGAACTCATGCACGCTTTTTAAAGACCTCCTTCTGCCTATTCAAAACACATGTATACTTGTGTGCATGTGTTATCAATAGGGAGAAGAGAGAAAACTGCTACCAGACACCTCTTTCTTGTGGTAGCTTGTCTCCCTTGTGAACAAAGGATTGGGTGAGTTGAAATGCAACATGGCAATCCCTTTTTCCTTGACATTTGCTTAACAAACGTCGAGCAAACACCTAATGCACATAAGTTGGCCAGCTGGTTCCCACAAAATCGATGAGTTCAGCCATTATTAGTCTAATTTGTATGGTCACCTTGAATGTTTTATTGCACTTCGACTTTAGGAAAGTTGATCCCTTCTTAAGATTGAAAAAGACTCAAGATTACTAGAGAGGAAATATTGTTAGAGATCAAATACTGCTGTTGTCAACTTTGATCTGAATCTTGGAAGGTGTCCAGTGGTGTAGGTAGAGTCCAATATTTGCCAGACAAAATTTGGACCTGGGCCCCTACCTGCATGTTGGTCAGATGTATAGGACCTTGTAGCATTCTAAATCCTATAAAGACATATGTGTTGCACCCCTCCTCCACCTAATTTAATAATATACCCTATCCTGTGCTAATGACACCTATCCTGGGTCCCTTTCTGGTATAATGTCCTCCATCCTCAGTCCCTTCCTGTAATAATGTTCCACATCCTGGGCCCCTTCCAGTTATATTGTTCAACATCCTGGTATAATGTCCCCCCATCCTGGACTCCTTCCAGTAATATTGTCCCCATCGTGGTGTAATGTCCCCATCTTAGGTCTTTCCAGTAAAATATGTCACCTATCCTGGTATAATATCCCCCTTCCTGAGCCCCTTCCTGGTATATTGTCCCCCATTCTGGACCCCTACCATTAATAATATCCCCCATCCTATTATACCACCCATATCCTGGGCCCCTTCTTGGTATAATGTCTAACATCCTAGACCCATCCTGTAATAATGTTCCACATTCTGCCATTTAAAAATCACATTAAAAAAAAAGATTATTTTCACCTTTCCCTACTCTGACGACTTTGGCGTTCCTGCTATTGGAGACATGACGTCACTGCTATACGCCACCTGTGACTGACGGAGACTCTTCCTCTTACTTCCTAATTCACCAACAGTAAGTTATCATTTTTACAGTGCAGCTACCGCCCTGCCACTGGTCACTGTTGGTACATGTCTAACAGTGAGCATTTTGGAATTATTAATGTATAGGAATATAAACAAGATACAGCTCACCACACCACCAGGAAGCCAGCGAGCCAATACGCCGGACTCAACAAGCATGGATTGCAGCCAAACGACAAGACTTCGGGTGCTGTTGCCAAGAAAGTTCAACGTAGAAGTCGAAGCAGGAAAAAGAGACGGCAGCACTCACCAGTCTTGATGGCAGGTAATACTTTATTGATGCATATTCTTCACGGCTCGGGGGTGCATATTTACAGAGTAGTGTGCAGGTAAAACCACGGCCGTTTCGCGCTGCTCGAGCGCTTCAACTGTTGAAGCGCTCAAGCAGCGCGAAACGGCCGTCATTTTACCTGCACACTACTCTGTACATATGCACCCCCGAGCCGTGAAGAATATGCATCAATAAAGTATTACCTGCCATCAAGACTGGTGAGTGCTGCCGTCTCTTTTTCCTGTTTGGACTATTAATGTATAGGAGTTTACGAAAAAGAAGCATTAAAAATAAAATAAAACCAATGTAGGATTATGTAAATGCAGTCAGAAAAACGACTTTACTAATAACTTGGCTTTAGCAGACTTTGTAGTGGCTATGGTTGGATGCGTGGGATCCGTCTCATGGGAATACGTTCCTTCCTTTTAATGGACACATACTGACCACATATGGCACTATTGTTAAATATGATAACGTGATGGTATGTACTCTAATTTCACGGTATATTATGTTTTTCTCTTGTGTTCTATTGTAGGAAATAGTCAATTTCAACTGTCGAAAACTAGTGGCTACTATGCCTCTGTTTGCTAACGCAGACCCGAACTTTGTCACAGCCATGCTCAGCAAATTGAGGTTTGAGGTTTTCCAGCCTGGAGATTATATAATCCGTGAAGGAGCAGTTGGGAAGAAGATGTATTTTATTCAGCATGGTGTGGCCGGTGTCATAACCAGGTCCAGCAGGGAAATGAAACTGACTGATGGATCATATTTTGGAGGTCAGTATGATTAAAATGGGGTGAAAGTCCTCTTTACAAAAATGCTGATCACTACAGGTAGTAAGGTAAGGCAACAATGTCAATGATAAATAATAAAATGACGCAAGGGAAAATCAAATTAATGAAATTGTCTGATCTGTCTTGTTCCAGTTTCTTGTACTCTATTCATTGTCATGTTTTCAGTTATACAATAAAAATGCAGGTTACTTTCCCCCACAAAATCAGTTTGCTCATCTCCTGCTGCTATTTCTGATAGATTTTTAATCTTTACTACAAATATATAAATACCATTTTTCAGGAGAAGAATTATAAACCATTACTTGTTTGTTATCCACATAGCTCCTAAACAACATGCTTAAATAATATATATTCATTGAAATTTAATATAGTACATGTCCCATAATGATTCATCTAAAAATTACAGCTCTTGCTATAAAAAAATAGCAAGATATGTAAAGAGTTATACACTTTGGGCCATTGTCGGGATTTGCGCTTTTAAAGGCTCTAAAACATATTCTCATTTAGGCTGGTTTCACACTTGCGTACGGGAGGGCTGCGGATGGCAGCGTACTTCCTCCCTTCTTCCTCCCTGAAGCCCCACCTATGCTCCGCCTACTTCTCCTTGCATCCCGCATGCCCTGCGTACCTATCTTTAACATTCAGTATGCAGAGACATGCGTTGTATGCGGATGCGTCCGCATGCGGCGAGTTGAGGTGTGAGGCGACCGCACGAAAATGCAAAATGTCCCTGTGTACCCAATGTTAAAGATAGGTACGCAGGGCAGCGCAGAACGCAAGGAGAAGTAGGCGGAGCATAGGGGGGGCTTCAAGGAGGAAGAAGGTAGGAAGTACGCTGCCATCCGCAGCACTCCCGTACGCTAGTGTGAAACCAGCCTAAGATAGATTCATATTATTTTTGCCTCCTTTTTTCACAATACACGGGGCTTAATATATATATATCATTTAGTTATGCTCTATATATATATGGGAAAATGCAAACAAAAATAAGAAATATGTTATTTTATTTTATTTTTACATTTTTTTAAAATTTAGAACCACAAAGGTCAGCTAATACATTTTAAGTTCTATTCCCCTTTCGATACAAGTTATTTTTATGTTATATATTTATGCATATATATATACGTATATACATACAACCCCTGGCAAAAGTTATGGAATCACCGGCCTTTGAGGGATGCTCATTCAGTTATTTAATTTTGTAGAAAAAAAGCAGATCACAGACATGGCACAAAACTAAAGTCACTTCAAATGGCAACTTTCTGACTTTAAGAAACACTAAAAGAAATCAAGAACAAAAAATGTGGTAGTCAGTAATGGTCACTTTTTTAAAACCAAGCATAGGGGAAAATTATGGGATCACTCAATTCTGGGGAAAAAATTATGGAATCATAAAAACAAACAAACAAAAAAAAAACACTCCAAAACATCACTAGTATTTTGTTGCAGCACCTCTGGCTTTTATAACAGCTTGCAGTCTCTGAGGCATGGACTTAATGAGTGTCAAACAGGACTCTTCATCAATCTGGCTCCAACCTTCTCTGATTGCTGTTGCCAGATCAGCTTTGCAGGTTGGAGCCTTGTCATGGATCTTCAACTTCCACCAAAGATTTTCAATTGGATTGAGATCCGGACTATTTGCAGGCCATGACATTGACCTTATGTGTCTTTTTTCAAGGAATGTTTTCACAGTTTTGCTCTATGGCAGGATGCATTATCATCCTGAAAAATGATTTCATCATCCCCAAACATCCTTTCAGTTGATGGGATAAGAAAAGTGTCCAAAATATCAACATAAACTCTTGCATTTATTGAAGATGTAATGACAGCCATCTCTGCAGTGCCTTTACCTGACATGCAGCCCCATATCATCAATGGTTGTGGAAATTTGCATGTTCTCTTCAAGCAGTCATCTTTATAAATCTCATTGGAACGGCACCAAACAAAAGTTCCAGCATCATCACCTTGCCCAATGCAGATTCATGATTCATCACTGAATTTGACTTTCATCCAGTCATCCACAGTCCACGATTGCTTTTCCTTAGCCCATTGTAACCTTGTTTTTTTCTGTTTAGGTGTTAATGATGGCTTTCATTTAGCTTTTCTGCATGTAAATCCCATTTCCACTAGGCAGTTTCTTACAGTTCGGTCACAGACGTTGACTCCAGTTTCCACCCATTCGTTCCTCATTTGTTTTGTTGTGCATTTCCTGTTTTGGAGACATATTGCTTTAAGTTTCCGGTCTTGACGCTTTGATGTCTTCCTTGGTCTGCCAGTATGTTTGCCTTTAACAATCTTCCCATGTTGTTTTGATTTGGTCCAGATTTTAGACACAGCTGACTGTGAACAACCAACATCTTTTGCAACATTGCTTGATGATTTATCCTCTTTTAAGAGTTTGATAATCCTCTCCTTTGTTTCAATTGACATCTCTTGTGTTAGAGCCATGATTCATGTCAGTCCACTTGGTGCAACAGCTCTCCAAGTTGTGATCACTCCTTTTTAGATGCAGACTAACGAGCAGATCTAATTTGATGCAGGTGTTAATTTTGGGTATGAAAATTTACAGGGTGATTCCATAATTTTTCCTCAGAATTGAGTGATTCCATAATTTTTCCCCTATGCTTGGTTAAAAAAAGTAACCACTACTGACTACCACATTTTTTGTTCTTGATTTCTTTTAGTTTTTCTTAAAGCCAGAAAGTTGCAATTTGAAATTACTTTAGTTTTGTGCCATGTCTGTGATCTGTTTTTTTTCTACAAAATTAAAGAACTGAATGAACATCCTCCAAAGTCGGGGATTCCATAATTTTTGCCAGGGGTTGTACATACATATTTTTTACAATTATTATATTAGACATATTTTCTTTGAGGGTGTGGCTAGAAATAGAGATTTAGACTGGCAGTATCTATTTCATTTTTTATATTTATACTCATTTATTTCATTTTCTTTACACACTATGCCCCCACCATAAGGTCTTAAAAGACCTTTTTAATATATTAATATAGTCTTATTATTGCTGATTTCTCCTTTAACTGGGGCTGGTATATTAGCCACAGTTACAGAGGAGTTTAAGCTTTCTGTCTGCTTAGCAGAGCTCCCTACACCCAGTCATCAGATGTTCAGCGTTGTGTATACAGAGATCGAGGAGAAAGTGGATATGTTAATAACCATATTTATCTTCTCTTTGGGAAGTCTACCTGTGTGTGACAACCAGCTCCTCACTCTCACAACTGCACAAAACTTGTGCTAGCTGCTTACACTGCACTGATGTTTTAGATGTCCAGAAGTAGTTAAATGATTTAAAAAAAACCCACATAAGTCCTGAGTAAGTTGAAAACATTGAGATGACATTGAAATTGTACAGGAGAAATTAGGGATGCAGTCAGAAAATTGTATGTAGTGTCAGCATAGATCTCCAATATGTACAATGGCGAACATTTTTGTAATAAATGGACCTTGGTGATGTCCTTAAATCAATAAACTAAACAGATATCAGAGCATAATACATACAGAATACAAGTTAAATATTACAGAATAGTGCTATAAAAATCACATTGTTAAATGTGGAAATAATCCTCCATGGAAGACACAAAAAACAACATATGGCTATGTGCGCACGTTGAGTATTTGCTTGCAGAAATTTCTACAAGGTTTCTGCATCTCTTGTCAGCAAAACTGCTGCGGCAAAAGCACGCATTTTGCTACGATTTTAGATGCGTTTTTGCCGCCTTTTTGTTTGCGGTTTTGCATGCATTTTTGTACAGCAATAAAGGCTTTTTTTTTAGCTAAATAAAGATATTTAAAAAACTTTTGTGATGCAATTTCTTTTTTCAACACCATCTTTTTTCATTCTGATGCAGTAGCATCACAGTAATGAGATCAGGGCTTGGTGTCAGCAGCTGTCTTTGACATCTAGCCCTAGGCTTAGTAACGAAAAGGTGTCAGCCTGACACCCTCATTACTAAGACAGTAAGTAAATACACACACAAACAAACACACACAGACACAAACACACATTGTCACCAGCCTATGTAGGAGCATTAACAGAATGAACCTACATAGGCTGTAACCAAACAGCAACTCTTAATTTAAAGAAAAAAAAATGAAAACAAAATTGCGTGGGCTCCTGCATAATTTTCATAACCAGCAGAAGGAAAGCCGATGGCTGAGGGCTGTTGTTTAGCTTGCATAAGGATTCCATCGCATTTTTGGCCCATTTCCACTTGTAAAAAATGCGATCAACGCACCATGTGCAGATAGCCTAACCAACACATGGTGAGCATATAATGTAACATAGGAAATAGAAAAAATAAATAGAAAATAAGAAAGAAAAGCCAGAAAAAAGCCATAAAGTTTAAAATAATAATTATGCTTGTTTAAAATATAGTTGAAAGTGATATTACGGGAAACTGTGGGTAATAATTCATATACAGTTCGAAGCTTTCAAACCATGTTGCCAGCGTTCATCAAAAAATCTAGACCTGTTTGGATTGCATTCCTTTGACATTAGAATTTCTAAAAGTTTTTTTTATCGAGCATTACAATAAATTCATAAGATATTTACATTTTATAAAAGTATTTCCTTTTATACTAATGCATTTTGCTGAACCTTTCTGACATGTTAATTGAAGGTTCTGAAACACCGTTACAGGAAGAACAATGTAAAAGTTTTGTTTTAAAGTTGCACAAAATGTTGAAAGTTCTAAGAGCTTTTCAGAATTTGTTCAGAATAACGTAAATTGCATATAGATTGTTGATACATGAGGATAAATTACACTGTGTGCAGAATTATTAGGCACTGAGTATTTTGAGCATTAACACATAATAAACCTTTTTCACTGCTGTTTTTCAGAGATTTGCCTTCTAACAAAGGGTCGTCGAACAGCCAGTGTGAAAGCTGAGACTTACTGCCGGCTGTACTCGCTATCCGTGGAGAATTTTAATGAAGTACTAGAGGAATATCCCATGATGAGGAGAGCCTTCGAAACTGTTGCCATTGACAGACTAGACAGGATAGGTATTATATTTTTTACCTATTTTCCCATCCGGTCCCAGACAGTGATGCATTTAGTGTGTTTAGTCTATAGAAAAATGCATTGTTGAAGGCCAACACATCATTCATCATCATTGACAGTGCTTTTATGCATGTGCATGCTGGATAGGTGCTTTCTTATATATTGCTACGTGTATTACTGCTGTTATTGACAAGGATTGATGGACAAAGCAGTGGAAAGTTCGTACACCAATTTATTGCTTAATGTATTTATTTTTTTTTGCTTTTTACTAGAGCTCATATGAGGGTATGAGGGTCGGGGTCATCTGGAATTATTCTTAGAAATATTAAGATTTTTTTTTCTTCATTTTATATTTAATTTGACCAATATTTTTGGAACCAGTTTATGTTCACATTTAGATGGACTCATATTGAAAATTCATCAAAATAAAAAAAAACATTCTTTGTGGTTACGTTTTGGGTATTTTAAGGCTGTTTTAATTTTCTGACCAATTTAATCTACAGGGTAGGCCATGTATATGGATACACCTGGGTGGGCCATGTATATGGATACACCTAAATAAAATGGGAATGGTCGGTGATAACAACTTCCTATTTGTGGCACATTAGTATATGGGAGGTGGAAAACTTTTCAAGATGGGTGGTGACCATGGTGGCCATTTTGTAGTCAGCAATTTTGGATCCAACTTTAGACAGTGCCTTGCGAACATATTTGGATCCCTGGTACTTTTCAACCTTTTCCCACATATCATGCTTCAAACATAAAGATACCAAATGTAAATTTTTGGTGAAGAATCATCAACAAGTGGAACACAATTGTGACGTTGAACAAAATTTATTGGTTATTTTAAATTTTTGTGGAAGGTCAAAAACTGAAAAGTGGGGCATACAATATTATTCGGCCCCTTTAACTTAATACTTTGTTGCGCCACCTTTTGCTGCGATTACAGCTGCAAGTCGCTTGGGGTATGTCTCTATCAGTTTTGTACATTGAGAGACTGAAATTTTTGCCCATTCTTCCTTGGCAAACAGCTCGAGCTCAGTGAGGTTTGATGGAGATCGTTTGTAAACAGCAGTTTTCAGCTCTTTCCACAGATTCTCGATTGGTTTGAGGTCTGGACTTTGACTTGGCCATTCTAACACTTGGATGCGTTTATTTGTGAACCATTCCATTGTAGATTTTGCTTTATGTTTGGGATCATTGTCTTGTTGGAAGACAAATCTCCGTCCCAGTCTCAGGTCTATTGCAGACTCCAACAGGTTTTCTTCAGGAATGGTCCTGTATTTTTCTCCATCCATCTTCCCATCAATTTTAACCTTCTTCCCTGTCCCTGCTGAAGAAAAGCAGGCCCAAACCATGATACTGCCACCACCATGTTTGACAGTGGGGATGGTGTGTTCAGGGTGATGAGCTGTGTTGCCTTTACGCTAAACATATCGTTTGGCATTGTTGCCAAAATGTTCGATTTTGGTTTAATCTGACCAGAGCACCTTCTTCCACATGTTTGGTGTGTCTCCCAGGTGGCTTGTTGCAAACTTTAAACAAAACTTTTTATGGATATCTTTGAAAAATGGCTTTCTTCTTGCCACTCTTCCATAAAGGCCAGATTTGTGCAGTGTACGACTGATTGTTGTCCTATGGACAGACTGTCCCACCTCAGCTGTAGATCTCTGCAGTTCATCCAGATTCATCATGGGCCTCTTGGCTGCATCTCTGATCAGTCTTCTCCTTGTTTGAGATGAAAGTTTAGAGGGACGACCGGGGCTTGGTAGATTTGCAGTGGTATGATACTCCTTCCATTTCAATATGATCACTTGCACAGTGCTCCTTGGGATGTTTAAAGTTTTTTAAATCATTTTGTGTCCAAATCCCACTTTAAACTTCTCCAGAACAGTATCACGGACCTGCCTGTTGTGTTCTTCGGTCTTCATGATGCTCTCTGTGCTTCAAACAGAACCCTGAGACTATCACAGAGCAGGTGCATTTATACGGAGACTTGATTACACACAGGTGGATTATATTTATCATCATTAGGCATTTAGGACAACATTGGATCATTCAGAGATCCACAATGAACTTCTGGAGTGAGTTTGCTGCACTGATATTAAAGGGGCCGAATAATATTGCACGCCCCACTTTTCAGTTTTTGAATTTCCACAAAAATTTAAAATTACCAAATTTGGTTCAACTTCACAATTGTGTTCCACTTGTTGTTGATTCTTCACCAAAAATTTACATTTGGTATCTTTATGTTTGAAGCATGATATGTGGGAAATACTTTCGCAAGGCACTGTATATGGCCCACCCAGGTGTATCCATATAAATGGCCCACCCTGTACTTCTCACCCTACACAAATTACTGGGCTAATAAGTACACCCTCTGAGCCAGGAACCCATGAAGTTATGTGCTTTCTTTTATGTTACTGCATGCTTTTTAAATGGGATGTAGTGAACTTTAAGATACTCCATGTAATTTTTTTTCTTAAAGGGAATCTGTCATCACTATTTGCCACCTCATCTAAGCGCAAAACAGGGTAAAAACTGAGACTCTGATTCCAGTGACGTGTCGCTTACTGAGCTAATTGCAGTAGATTTGTTAAAAACCTCCAATTCAACAGCAGTAGATGACCAGTAGAGGAATAGTAAGCCTGGTGCATTGTAGTCCTATATTTTCATGAGCTGTAAAATCCCACCCAAACCACTAATTGACTGCTTCCTGCCTATGCACAGTGTAGGCAGAAAGCAGCCAATCAGGGATTTGGGCAACGTTATTTAGAAAGCTGGTAGATCTGCAGCAGAGAAAACAATGATTTTATCAAAACTGCAGCAAGCAGCCCACTAAGTGATACATCGCTAGAATCTGGGTCTCTACTCCTACATCATGTTGCTCTCAGATGTGGTAACAAAAACTTGGTGACAGATTCCTTTTAATTCATGAAAAATAGGTTATAAGTCATGATTAAAGTTTCAGGTTACCAATCAGACTTCTTTTATAATAATGTATTTCATAATGATCAAAAGTTCAAAGTTATTGCATCAGTTGGCATTACAGACTCTGTGCCCAAATATTAAGACAATGGAAAGAAGGTCCAAATCCTTGATCTTGTCTATAGGATGCAGATATAGTAGTCTCACCCAAGCTTACCTAGTTTCAGATATGTCTTTGGGGCCCAGGAGCTTCATTTTAAGACACTGGTAAAAGACACTCATTTTTTGGAGATGGTCGTATTAATAGGTTCTAGATTTGGCTGTTGTTTTAATCCTTTTCTCAAATGTCTGATTTCTAGCTCAATTTGTCGCTGTTTTCCGTCATTTATTAAGCATCTTGGACTCTTTTCACTCACTACCATTAGACAGAAGCCTTCAAAGTTTCTGTTGGATTGAGCATTCATTGTTGTTTTCATGACATATCCAGTTTATACACCTCTCTGTGTCGTTATATTGTAATTATAGAGATTGTTCATACCTACAATATGTCTACTTCTACTTTGATAAATTCATCAACATCCAATACATAGAGATGTACCAAGCGGCAAACAAACAGCCAGCGCACTTAGCCATCAACATACCGTGACATTCAGACACTAAGAGCCCTATTTATTAAGACTGGCCTAGCGCACGACTGTCTTAATGAAGGGCTCCTCGGAGTAAGATGTGCTGAATTCATTAAGAGGTGCCCCCCACTTAATACATTTGATACATGTTCTCTGTGGTGTGCACCTCCGTGCGCAGCGACTGAAATGCTACTCCAGTACTCAAGGTCTGGAGTAGCATTTATGGCATACAAAATTGCAGCAGTTTTAATTAATTGGATGGGATGACGTGGTCATGCCCCATTATGGCTCCTCCCCAGTTCTACCCATTTCGGCGGAGCAGAATCGAGCTGGCATGAAAACGCTAAAAATTGCTTCATTTTTGCTCAAAAATGTTCAGACTTTCATGTCTGTTATGCCAGTTTTTTAGGCATAATAGCTTTGAAGATCTGGGTCCTAAGGGCTCTATTCATTAAGGTGTTTTTTGCCAGAATATTGTCATAAAACACCTTCAAGTTGCTCAAAAAAATTGCGACTATTGATATTTTTATGCCAGGTTCGACCAGCTCCACCAAAGTGGATGGAGTTGGGGTTGACCAGGGTATGGTGAAACCCAGCCAATAACTTGAACAAACGTTGTGGCGTAACTTACTCCAGAAATGTTACTCCAGTCCAGTGATAAGATGCACCTAATTCATTAATTGGTGTTCGCCTCTTATAGAATTTGGTGGGCACGCCCATCATTAAGCCTAGCATATGAAATGCAAGCCTTAATGAATCAGAACAACAATGGTTGTTCATTTGATGCTTGCTACATTTGAACCACTCCTGCAAACTATTAATAGTTATGTTTTTTTCATATAATAGAAAAAATGCTGAATAATTGAAATGAAATGGTAAAATATACGTTTTATGTTTTTTACTTTTGACATCATTTAGACTATTATATATTATATTGTGTATATATAATATATTATATGTTGTGTGCGCGTACAAAACTGTGTGTCAGTATTCTCATGGTTCGGTTATCTTTTAACAGTTCAGATAGAACTATAGCAGAACTAAATTCCTAACGTTCCCTTGAAGCTACATCCATCTGTAAAGTTGTCTTTGTCCAAGGGTTTTCTTCTGTCCTTATCGTTAAGAGCTGTAACAGTCAGCTCTCATTTATCATTTTGTGAACAAATGTGAATATACCACATAACCGCCTCCATGGCAATCTCTTCCTCCGCCAATGTGCAGGCGCTGAACACAACCTGCACTTGCGCAAATTCAGGCAGCAAAATCTCCAGTATTGGACAAAGGTCTAGACACATTCAACACCTACACAGAAGTAGGGTCAGAAAAGGAGACAGTCACATGACATGAACAAGTGACCATCGCCATCTTCCGTGCATGCAGAGGTCGCCACGTCCATTGTTCACATAGTAGAATGATGGACAGTCAGTAGGGAGCCTTAGTTTGCACAATGGGTGTTGCTATAGGTAAAAAGGTACTTGCTTTGCCCAACGCAATTTTAAATTTTTTAAAGCATTGATTCTAAAGTCTGACTCATGAACAGTCAAATCATATCTACGGAATTTAAATGTTTTCCAGTTTTTAATATTAATGTAAAAAACTAAGATAAATCATAAATATGTGATTTGCTAATCAGGATCATCAATGACCAACAGAAAAATTCATGGCACACCTTCACTAAAACACCTGAAGCAGCACCATAAAATGGTCTTGATCTTCAGGATACAACCATGCCCCTACGTCCCAACTTCCTGCATGGCAGGGGAAGGAGCAGTGGAGGCACTTTCAATGCTTTGCAAAACAGGCCGGAAGTATGGTTGCACCACTTCCCCAAACTGCTTGGCTTCTTAATCTGCAATGGCCAAATCTAATGATCCAGACAGCTTAAAAGCAGCACTTACAATTTCTTTCCTACAGAGCTTGTAAGCATGCACTCCTTGACTGACCACCACTGATGGACTTCAGTGGTGGACATTAACCAAGAGAGTGAGCAGTAGAAAATCTTGAGAACAAGTAGGATTTTTTAATAAGTGGTAAATTGCAAAGTTGCTTGTTTTCACAAGGACTTTACAATTTTAACCCTTCATAATGTTACAAAAAGCCCTTTAATGTTAATGTAGCAATGTCCCTTACTGCAACTGAGTCACATTCAAGAGTGGCGATATTGGTCTAAAGTAACAGATCTGCTGATTTGTGGATCTAAAGATCAGATCCCACCAACTACAAATTATTATTATGTAGAAGCCTAATGGTAAAACCTGAAAACCCTCTTTAAATGTTGTGATAACAACATTTGGCACCAATGATCCATCTTAAACAGTTGAGTGCCTTCTTTATTTCTCTGATTTGGACCTATAGACCCTGAACCATTGTCATACACGAAACACGTATTTCACTGGGTTCCTTGAAGATAATGTTAGATTTTCATACTACTTCAGCTACTCCTGATCTTTTCCTAGGTGTAAAGAACATACAATGATTGGCTCTAGTTCATTTTTTTCTATTCCCATAGAACTCGTCATTGAGCAACACACAACATAGTATTGTTGCATTGTTCTGTCCATATCTTCTATTTCTCTATATTTTTGGTACGACTGTCTTAAATTTTAGCATTTTGCTTTTAACATAGGGTTCTGTCCAGGCTGAAGCACCTCCTGGACTCTGTAATCTGTGTCTGTGGCATTAAGATCTTGACTTGACTTTTGTGTCTGCATGGCACCTGCTCCCAATCGTTATGTGAAGTTCTTATATCTAGATTGTTTACCCCTCTACATTTTACTTTTTATCCACTAGACAATTGTCATGAAAATCATCAGTTCTGTACGCTCAAGGGCAGTGACTTGTCCTTATCCTTGTTTTAACTTTTAGATATCTTGTGTTTCTGTTTATAAACCCCAATTCTTGGACATTTAGGAGCTGTAGACTCAAAATGATAAGATTTTAATCAAGCACATCTGCAAACTTGCATAATTTTTTCTATGTGACTGCAGACTTATACTTACCCTCAGTCCAGGCCTCACCACATTTTCTGATCCCCTACCGATTCTGTGGGAATCTCTAGGCCTCCCACACTGTGCCAGACTTCGAATTGGTATGACATGTCAGCCGGAAGCTCACGGTGCACATTGTGACATCAAGACGCTGTTGACCTCCCGTGCACTTGCGCAAGTCCCTCCCAGCTGGAAGTTTGGCACAGTGGGAGAGGCCCGAAGATTCCAGTGTGAGCAGTGGGGATCAGAATATGCGGCGAGGAATGAACAGAGGGTAAGTATGTTTTTTTTCTTTTATACAATACATTTATTATGCTCTAAGGTTCAGCAAGACCTCACAACATAAGGGACATTAAATATCAGAATCATAACTTGTCCACAAATTGAATTTTTTGGGAAAAACTGCACTAACAGGTGAATTGGAATTTTACTTCATTTTGAATCTACTCTTCTCTAGTTCCAAATTCATTAGCATTGCAAAACCTCTAAAGCAGGCTCTCAATCTATTGATATATATATATAGGCTTTGAACCTATGCAACCATTGTCACAAATAGCATTAAAAAAAAAGAGTATTCAAAAAAATATATTTTTTTCAAAGCTGGTCATTTTTCGACTTGTACCTACTAAGCTCAGTGACATTATGACGGGGCTTATTCAGTACAGAAGTCACCTATGATGAGGTGCCAAGGATGACGGCTGCAGATATGAAGACTTCCCTGATCCACAGGATCCTTCTGGTTGCAGAACCAGGGCAGCACAAATCTGTTTGCTCAACTGAACCTTGTTAAAGGAAGTTTTTGAAAGTATAGCTGATATTTTTTATTAAAACTTGTAGTTTATAATGATAGATCTCTAGTAGTTCCCATTTTGTGACGGAGCAAACATTAGTAAAACTGCCACAGGCTTTAGCGTGATGAAGCTTTTAAAGACCCTGTTGATTGTCCATCGTTGGAAGAGAATGATGAACATCTTTTAAGCAATTTTTAAAATACATATAACATATTTTACACATTTCAAAATATATATATTTAAAATGGATCAACCAGCTACTGAACACCTGAAAACAAATGAATAGATGTAGATATTGTTTTTGTAAGTGTCTGTTTTCTCAGTGTGTATTTCTAGTTTTGAAGTCATTTGTCAAAAAATAAGGACTAACAGAAAACAAATGTCCTAATCCATGGCTATTTTGAGCGTAAGAGAGAAATAGTTATCTACCTAAGGCCGTACCTCGGTGCTTTCATCTGTATGCCACTAATACTTATTATAATTATTTAGATAGAGGAAAGAAATATATCTTGGTACCGTGTTAGCCAGTGGATAGAAAAATATTTAGAATTTCGAGACTACTCAGGTCTCTTCACCAGGCATTTCTTACCATCTTTTCAGTTAGCCATTAAAAGGTATCAACCACTGAGGACTCTCAATTCTAGATATTTTTATAATTATTTATAAATTTTGAGCCAGGATAATTTTTTTTCTATGTATTTATTTACAGTATCAACTATTTTATATACGGTAAATCTTTATTTAGAAAAAATAGTTTTCTTCAATTCCAGACATTTACATAAGCATTTTTCAAAACGATGGAAATAATCTGTTTTTTTGCAGATTTTATCATTGACAAATTAGATAAAGAGAAAAGAAAACAACTTTCCCATTTATTTATTGGGCACCAAGGAAATAGATTTCTGTTCTTAGAGAGTCATAATTTAGTACTGAAGACAAGGGCAACGACAGGGCAACAGATTAACATACCAAAATGTCTTTTCTCTTGAGCGAAAAAAACAGTATTGCTAAAATAGAATGACTGGATTATGAGATAGATCTTTTACCATTGAAACCTATTCTAATAAGTCACTTTACATTACAATTTATTTAGACATTTTTATGGTCACTCTTGACATTGCACCACGTACAGGGTTTGAACACTATGTTTTTCATGATGAGATATCCTAAGGATACGCCATCAATATCTGATTGGTGGGGGTGCAACATTCTGTATGTCCGCCGATCAGGAGTTACCAACAGCAGTCAGAAGTTCTCAGATGATGTTGGACCACGGCAGCTCCATCAAAACTATAGTGACTGCAGTAAGGTAATGCAGATCCACCACCTATTAAGGTGAGTAGGGTGTGGATCTGCATTACCCTGCCGTTGGTACTATAGAAATGACAGAACTGCTGTGTTTCGACAGCATCTGAGAACTACCGGCTGCTGTCAGTAATGCTTGTGGGGATGTAGAGAGTTGCACTCCTAACAATCAGATATTGATGGCCTATACTTAAGAGGGGCATCAATAAAAAAGAATTGGCTAAACTCCTTAAGTAGCACTCACATTTTGAAACTAAAATTTTGCTAAAATTTTCATACAGGAAAGAAATATATCTTGGTACCGTGTTAGCCGGTAGATAGAAAAATATTTAGAATTGAGAGTCCTCAGTGGTTGATACCAACCACTGAGGACTCTCAATTCTAAATA
The DNA here is from genome assembly GCF_032444005.1 of Ranitomeya imitator. NCBI lineage: Eukaryota > Metazoa > Chordata > Amphibia > Anura > Dendrobatidae > Ranitomeya > Ranitomeya imitator. The sequence goes on from NC_091282.1 coordinate 87,252,469, forward strand.
TTTTGATAACATTTTCAGACATTTTAAAGTTGGTTATAAAGAGATAAAGAACCTTCATTCTCAAAATAACATACTTATCCATTTTATATTTCCCCCAAGAAACAGTCCATTAGAGGAGAATACCTCTATACTGGGGCATCCGTAAAAGCATTTCACAATTTCCAGATTCCATAACGACCGGACACAAAAATCACAGAAGGCTGTGGTGTCATCTTATGGTCTACAAGCTCTTCCGCAGTACAACATTATCCAGGTTTTTTTTTTTTTTTTTTCTGATGCGTTTTTTTAAAAAAATAGTTAATTTTTGTTACTTTTCAATAACAGTTAAAGCAACAGTTGAAAAAAAAACATAACTATAATACTTCCGTTTTATCGCTTTTTCTTTTTTTTTTATGGTGAACAAAACTTAAAAGTAACATTCTAAGAACAGAAAGTGTGATTGAGAAGTGTGTTTTATTTGCTTTTTTCATACTTTCATATACATTCGTACAGTGATCATACATTTTCCTTTTTGTTGTATTGTGCTTGTAACAATGAATGGAAAACCTACCAAAACATTGCACATAGTTATACACTTTAAGTTGTAATTGTTGAAGCCAAACATTTTTATTATCTGGATTGAACACTTACATTTTTATCACTTCAAGATACGATCAGCGGAAGAACAATTAAAAAAACAAAAAATTAAGGATAGAAAAAAAAATAGAAAATAAAAAAAAAATGTTTGTAAAAAAAAAAAAAGCCCACATTTTTTCATTTTAACTAAATTTAACTTAAAAAAATGACGTTTTCCATCATGTTATATTTATCCTTTCGTTCTCCAAAAACGTTATCCACGTTCATCTAAACTGGTGAAAAAAACATCTAATTAAAAAAAAAAAAGAGACATTTTATATTTATAATGTTTTATTTTTATTGCAATTCATATTCAGGCTTCAAAGACGACTTGGAAAAGAAATTCAGGTTTGTTTATGTCTTCCTCAAGCAATAGCCGAAAAGCATTAGTTTTTCTTTTGTTAATGCTTTCTTACATAAATGCTGTCTATTAGTACTATGCTTCTTATTAGTTGTACTGTTCTCCATAGAAAATAAGTCAGATTTCTCCACAGGCTTGAATGCACACTAGGTAGTTTGAGGTTTGATCTGAATACAGTGCAACAGCATGATCTTGTGTGTGGCTAGATATGGTTCTGCCGAAAGTTGGTGAAAACCTGTGGGCATTTTCACCACTGTACAAAAACTGCTTTTTTCCCATTTTGTCCTGTGGTATGCTACCTTTTTCTTTGCAATCTCCACCTTTTCACCTTCACGTTGCAACTTTTGATGTGCTTCTTTTTTTTTATTATTATTATTATTTTATTCTGTGAGCTACATACCAATGACGTAAACTAGCACTAATCATTTGGTAGGACAACCTGAAGCCTATTTTATGCTACATTATGGGAACATTAAGAGTGCTGTATTTTTTTACTTTGCATGCATTTTTATTTTAAGCACTGCAAATGTTGTTGCACCAAGTGTGAAGTGATTGCATAGGAATTTGTGATCTGGAATGTTCAGTCCTCCTGACTGGTAGCATAACATAGGCTACAAAGATATTTAGGTTTTACATATGTTTTCCTTCACAAATATTGTCTTTATTTGGACATTCAGCTTTAAGAAGCTTAGGTTAGAATTCCTATAGATTACAAAGCTAGGATCAACAGTACTTTTGCAATAGAATCTGCAAAAAATGGAGAACAATTCTAAAAAACATCATCTTGACAACTAGAGTTCAGCGAATATCTTCGGAATCGGTCGCCGAATCTGAATTTGCCATATTCTTGCCCTATTGGTATCCTATTCATGCCGAATTTTGTTTGATGATCGGTTCCGAACATATTCGTTCATTTCTACACCCATTGACTCCAATGATGTTCGACTGTGTTCGGCAAATATTGCAAAAATAATATTCGCCACCGATCATAACCAGAACCGAATTTTGAAAAATTCGCTCAACTCTATTGACATTTTTTTTTTACTAGAGATGCATCAAATTCCCCAAATGGGTGCATGAATATATGGGAAGTCAGAGCAAATTCTATATGTTGGAGCATGCTCACTGATACCTAAAATGTTGAAAAATTAAATCAAATGTCTCATATGTGACTTTTTGCTCCATTAGAAAACCCTCTCAAAGTGTACGAAAGACCAGGCCTAGGTAGGTTGACTGTTTTGTGGCATAGAAAATGTTGAACATAAAGGAAAGCATGCAGCTTATGGCAGCCAGAAACTTTTAAAATATGGCATACATGTATCTGTTAGAAAACCCTCTCAAAGTGTACGAAAGACCAGGCCTAGGTAGGTTGACTGTTTTGTGGCATAGAAAATGTTGAACATAAAGGAAAGCATGCAGCTTATGGCAGCCAGAAACTTTTAAAATATGGCATACATGTATCTGTTATTACATACTGTATACAGTAGTTTTTATAAATATGGCCCCAAGTGCTTCCACAGTATCAGAACATTTTTGGGTTCACATTAGTATATTTTTTTAAAAACTTGTGAACCTAAAAGTATGTTTACATGAAAGGGGTTAAGCTGGACTTATTCATACAGAGTTGTATAGCTATAGGATGATATCACATCATGATGTGCACCAGGAACTTGTGTACATGTGCAGGAACTTGCCAGGCCTCATCAGAGAAGGAAGTCCTAGCCTAGTGTAAGAGGCTCAGGGACTTCAGTGCAAACATCGGCGATCACAAGATGCGTCGAGCACTGACTCGGATGGTGTCGGTGACTAGCGGAGGGTCAAAAAGGTGATTGTAAGAATTTTTTCATTTTTTAACACTTTGATGGGCCTTTTGCTGAATCCATGCATAAATGAATTGCAAAAAATCCACATTTTAGTAAATGTGAGTTTTTGTAAATCTGAAATAGAATTCAGTTTCATTTGAATATATTCGCTCATCTCTAGGAGTCACCACTTGCAGGTGTAGCTGTGATAATAGAAATCACTTATATTTGTTGGGCCAAATGTATAAAAGTAGCACTAGTTCTTCTTTTAAAGTAAAATTATGAAAGTCTCTCAGAATACTAGTGTACAAAAGCTGCAGGCAGCTAATAAATATATCTGTACATTTAGTAATAATAGCACAAAACAGTAGTCAACACTATACTCGGTGAGGTCCACTAGCGCTAGCTCACTATCTTGCCCTATAATCCCACTTTCTGAACGAGCTATGTCAAGACTTATAAAGCTAATGTATACGTTAATGGCAAGTGTACAAAAGAAAAACTAATAAACATTACAGATGTGTGCTAACCTTACTTACTAATGTGTCTTCTGTAAATGTCAAAATATTCCCACTGGTAGTGAAATGGATAATCCAAAAGGCAGGGATGTTAATAAAAGTGAGTAATAAAATTAATGGGACTCTGTCAGCGTAGAATGACGGTTCAAGCTAAGTCCCGCCGTTTGGTGCTTCACGGCGGGGCCAATCATTTAAATACACCTTCCTACCTGCTTGTTATGCCCCAAGCTTCATCCTCCTTTTCTTAAATTGACAGCTCTGGCTTCATCGAGCCAGAGAACAGTGCAGAAAGATGGAAACTCAGCAGGTGTGAAGGTGTATTTGAATGTTTAGTCCCGCACACAATATTGAGAGCACTCCAGCCGGTGGTATCTCTCCTGATTCACAACTCACACTGCTCCAGTGACGTCCCGATTAGTAGAGAGGCCTGTAAGTACCCAAGTTGTATCCTACACATTTTCAATAGTGTGATTACAGTAATATGCAAAGAAAATAAGAATGTAAGGATTTGTACATCTCTTATAGCCATCTTTAATTCACAACAGAATGTAGATCACAGATCAGAAGTTGAAAGTTAGACATTTTTCTATTTCATTTGTAAAATTAGCTAATTTAGAAATATATGACAGCAACACATCTCAAAAAAGTTGGGGAAGTTATAACAAAAGGCTAGAAAATTTAAAAATTATTAAAAACAGCCAGCAGACCAGTTTCCAACTAATCCACATGACTGTGTATAAGAAGAGCATGTTAGAGAGGCAGAGTCTCTCACAAGCAAAGATGGTCAGAGGCTCACCAACCTGTGAACAACTGAGAACTTTGTCTAAAAATGTGGAACAATTTTAGAAAAATGTCCTCAACATAAAATTGCAAAGACTTCACAAAAAATAATGTCATCAAAAATTCTGGAGAGATCCAAGTGAACAAGGACAAAAGTCAATATTGGATGCTTACGATCTACAGGCCCTCAGGTGGAGCTGCATTAAAAAGAGTCATGATTCGGTCATGAAAATCACTATATGGGGTCAGAAATACTTCCAGAAATCATTGTTTGTGAACACAGTTTGCTGTGCAATCCACAAACATATGTTAAATCCTTATGATCAGAAACAAACCCAAACACCAGTATTATGGATGCAAAGAAAGTCTTGAATAGTTAAGCCTGATAATGCTAAACCACATACTGCATCCTTCACACCAGCATGGCTTCCGATAACAACAGTTTGGGTAATGATCTGATCGCCTGCTATCCAAACCTTGACAGACAATAACACATACAACAGTCCCAGAAAAATACCCAAGATGGTGCAAAATTATAGAGTCTCACCCTTCCACTGACTCTCCAGGATTAAAGCAACTGCGACTTCCAGTGTCGACTACCCCACTTGTTGCATGCACAGAGAGGAGGTAACAAGAAGCTTAGCAAGCTGACAGTCCATTGAAGCACCTGGCCAAGTGATCGGGGGTGATAACTCGACTTCTCCGAACATCTTCATGGAGCCAGGTGACCAGTGGGTCCCAATCCTGACTTTCCCAAATGTATCTATGGGGATCAGGTGACTGCTGGGTCCAAATCCTGGCTTACCCAAACATATCCATGGGTTCAGTGATGGTCAATGGAGCAGATCTGTATTCTTTCAGCTGGGGCCGTGGTTTCTTAAGCTGGCATCCTGTAGAATGTCAAATCTGTTTCTCTCATGATGGAGCCATGATTTTTTGGAAGCTATCCTGTAGAATGTTCCTGGTTGTGGTTTTGTACAGTGTCTCTGGTTCCCCAGATCTCTTGTTATAGAGGCAAATCCACCTTATATATTCCACAACTGTTGTCCTTCAAGCCATCATCCAGAGGTCAAGAGGAAGGTTTGATTAAATTGACTGGCATTATTTGAGTATTTAATAAATTTGCATCATTTTTCCTCCTCTTTTTTACAAGTCAACAAGCCACAGGTTCCCACACAATGGTCAAATCAACATATTATCAAACATAATATGTTCAATGTTATTGTTCATTGAACCTGCATCCCTGTCTTGCAAAGATAGCAGAAAAATAAGCTGTAGGAGCTGGTATAAGAGGTAAACATCATTCATTCAAAAATATCAAACATCAATGTTTAACCCCTTAATGACAGCCAATACGTCTTTTAACTGACCTGACTAATAAGAGAATAGCATCCTCATACAGGTGACAATCCAGCACCTGTCGGCTGTACACTATAGCTAACAACGTACTGCATCATCCACGATCAGTGTTGGCACTATCCAAATCTTTTTAACCCGATAGATGCTGCTGTCAATAGTGACTACATCATTATAAATGGTTAGAGTGTGGGAGCTTCCTCTATCCAAACTGGTGCCCTCAGATCATGATTGTGTGGTCCTGATGTTTGCCATGGCAATTCACAACCAAATAGCGGCGTTAGAGTCTGACGGCTGCTGTAACCTGTTCAGAAGTTAGAGGCATTTAGGTGGTAAAAATCCACATTTTCATTTCTGCCACGCCACTTTGAATTAATTCCTGAAAATCACCTGTAGGGTTAATAAACTACCCGACTGCAGTTTTCAATATGTCAGGGGGTGCTGTTTTTAAAATGATATAACTTTTGGGTGTTTCCCAATATATTGGACCCGTAAAGGCACTTCAAACGTGGATAAGTCCCTAAAAAAATACATTTTGTAAATTTCCTTGAAAAAATGAAAAATTACTGCTACATTTTTAAACCTCCTAAAATGCTAACAAAATAAATGGTGCTGATGTAAAGCAGACATGAGGGAAATGTAATTTATTAATGTTTTTCTGTGGCATGACTATCTGAATTAAAGGGATAATCATTCAAAGTTTGAAAATTACTAAATTTTTAAAAAATGTTCTCAAATTTCTGATATTTTTTATTAAAAAAGGTTAAAACTCATATGTCAATAATCTATGGTTCTTGACAAACTGAAGAACAAAAGCATAGATTCAAAAGTCAGCACAAAGAGTCTATGCCTCCTGGCTTACTAAAAATAGACGTCTGGGTAATTAAGATTAAATGCTGTGTCGTCACAATCCTTATCCCAAAACTCCAGCAATTGGACTCCTCACTTCTCAGAAGTTTACGGACTATTGCAAAAAGAAGAGGGGATGATACACAATGGTAGACGTGTCCCAATTTCTGTGAGATATTTTGCTGTCATGAATTTCTAAATGAGTTTATTTATAGAAAAATGTTTAACTTTCATCTTCTGCTCTGTGGTCTGTTGTGAATAAAATATGGCAAAAAGATATTTACAAATCATTGTATTCTTGTTTTCACTACACTTTACATAATGTCCCAACTATTTTGATATTTTAAATTTATAATTTTGAAGGCTATGGACATGTTTGCATTATGGCATTTAATTACATTTATTATGTTAAATAAAACATTTTTATTATTGGTTTTGTTAAAGATTTTTTAATAATTTTGCTTCTGCAGCTTACCCGCTTACATGTATTACAATACATTGCAAGCTTCTTGATGACTTTCAGTATCAATCCCAAAAGTTGGCTTACTGTAGACTCTTACTCCAGCCCCTTCTTTCTTTTCCTGAATACAAATCTAACCTAAATTCTAACTTGTAATATTATCAAGATTGATTAGATTTGCATTCAGGAGAAGAAAGACTGACTCAAAACTTGAATTGCCACTAATCAGTCTAGAGCAACTTGCAATGTATTGTGAAACATGCAAGTTATTAAAATGTTTTAATTAACACTAATATTTTTTTCACATAGTGCATGCAAAGCAAGACAAAAAATGGGTATGTGAAGGGAAGAATACAGTCATTATATTCTATTTCATGATGCAGTATGCCAAGTAGCCCTACCCTAATGGGAAAGAAATTATGTAATTGGACACATTTTTCCATATTTAAACAATGCTGTGATTTTATAGACTTAAGAATGATATTCTCACATTTAGAATGACATGCAAAAATTTGTTAGTGTACACGAAAAGCTTTTCAATCTAGACGAATACAAAAAATGTATCACATCAATTTTTATGGTGTCAGTATTCAAAGCCTTAATTTGAAAAACAGCGGGTTAATTAAGTTTCTACCGGCCTGCAGCCTTCTAATCAGGATAAAGCAGGTATTGCCCATCACTGCCAAGTTATGGAAGGAAACTGACAGCTTAACTGGGCACCTTTATGAGTGGTTGTCACTCCAAGTCTTTCTTTAGAGAAGCATCAGTAGATTAATTAAACGTTTAGTTTGGTACTACCCTGAGAGGCTTCTACAGCAATTCAGGACTTACGAACGCTATGCAATCTCAATTCCTTGCTGGTTTTGATTGTCTAGTACAATATTTATGTCTTGGCGGAATAACTCTCTAATTTATTAAAGGTTTACTCGTTAATTGTTTTCTGTTCTGCATTTTCTGTTATGTTAATGTTTATAGTCCAGTGCTGAATCTAATCTATATTCTATCTTATATTATATTTATCCTTAAAAAGGATAAGGTTGGGCATGTCACATGCTTTAGCAGGCAACTAATCTCATATTATTACGTTTGTAACCCACTAACTTTCAGTGAGCACGTCCTCCTTGTTTGTGCACCTCCAGTTTTTCTCTTGCAAGCTGCATGCCAATCACATGGTGTTGTCTTCAGAGTTATTACAAGGAAGACTTTAAAATCTTGTTATTAAAAGGTTGTGAGTTCGGTGAAGTAGACATATGGGCAAGAAACTAACTTAAAAGAGGCTATACAGGATAAGAAAAACGTGTCTCCTTTTTCAAAAACCACATCAGCTTGTGTATGGTATTGCAGCTCAATCATACAGTATTCACTTGAATTAAGTTAAAGGAGTTGTCTAAGCTTGAAGTACAAGTCTGCCATCACTCTATTTTACTGTAGACTTGTGAATCCTCACAGCACACACTGCACACGCTTTCATGATTTTCTGGTTCTGGTGCCAGAAGCAGTCAGACGCAGGATCTCAAGTATATGATTTGCATACATGAGGTCAAATGCCAGCTAGTCGTGCATGGCCTCACTCAGTACAAATTGAGCGAAGCTGGACACGTGTATTTGAAATGTGACCAGAAGTTTGCAAATCGTATACTCGTGGTCACATGATGTGCCACTCCCAGCACTGGAGATTCCTGACAGTGACTGCAGACTTGTACCCCAAGCAAGGATAACCCCTTTAAGCTACAGTGCTTGCCTCTCAGCTCATGGGCTGCAAAACAAGTCCAAACTTCGTGCCTATAATGAAGTTTCTTTACCGCTACATGCTCGAACTTGCAAATTTTCCTTGAATTTCCCAAAGGCTCCTTGGAAAGAGTAGAGACCTCCTGGAGTCTCAGAAGAGCAGGCAAATTTTCCAGACACCGCTAAATCTCCCTGAACGTAGCACCTTGAGAAAAATATTTATGTGTGAAACCTGGATGCCTCATCGTTAACCTAAGTACTGTCATCTAATTGCACATTTAGAAGTAGGTAGCAGAGGCTTGGAAGGGCCATTGCCTACAATAAAAGAAATGGCCATGTGTGCAGTAATACATGACTTCTTCAACTTCAATTTCTGAAATTTAGCAAGTATTCATATGCATTGTGCTAATGAGATCTAGAGTTTACAGTAATTTGCATGAATTAATGACTGCAGGTTTAACAGATTATTCAGAAAAGTGCATGAACATTTATCCAAGCTAAAACCAAGTCACCATTGCTCAATTGCAATCCAGCTAGCCTTCTGGGCACCTCAATTGGTCAAATCCCATTATGCCAACGTGTCTACTATTATATCGCAATGTTGTGAGCTGCGGCCAGGGACTCCAAGTTTGTGCAGGTTTAGGAGATTTTAAGGATAAATGTAAATTTCTGATCTAAAAAAAATGAGAACAGTTGGCAAATGGTTAAAAAAAAAGAAAAAAAAACTTCATTGCTCAGCTTTTCTACCGCCCTCTCTGCTCCCTGTCTCTTGTCCCATCCTCTGCATCTCTGTCGCACCTCATCTATGGCCAATCTTCAGGTTTCCAGCTGCAATTAAAACCTAGAGCATGCATGACTAGGAGTCACTGGCCACAGCTCACCACATTGAGTTATAACAGTTGACACATTGGCATAATGGGATTTGACCACATGAGGTGCACAGAAGGCTAGCTGGATTGCCATTGAGCAATGGTGAATTGGTTTTAACTTGGAGAAATACTAATGTACTTTTCTAAAGAATCTTTGAAACCTGCAATCATTCAAGCAATTTGCTATAAACTCTAGGCCTCATTAAACCACATGATACCACAAGCTTCTGAACATGCAAATGTTGGCCTAACTTTGATAAATGTAATCCTTCAAAAATTCTGGAGTATAATGCCCCATAATATTAATGAGAGCAAGAGATCAAAAGTGTATTAAAAGATGCAAAATTGTATTATTACAAATTAATACCATGATTTGACAAACAATACATATAAGATGAGAAATGGTGAATGACAAGGGTGGGCGACTCCAGCAATTTGGTATGGCACACTATATAATCAGTAATTAAGATTTAAGTAGATTTTTTGACACTCTATGTCCTTTAAGTAAGTTGCAATATGGGTACTAGGGAGTGGGGCAAAGACTGTGTACACCTTAGCAAATAGACAAATATGTCAACAAGTGGTTAGTAACGTATGTAATGGTGTCCCACATAATACTCCCTAATATTCCATCCATTGTTTGCACACAATACAATCAAGGTGCCTACATCGGTATAAAGTGCCGAAAGTAGTGCTTGCCCATAGGGAGTGATTGCTGAGAACGTCCACCTTAGCTCCTACGCACGTTTCGCGCTGTGGGCTTCTTTGGGGGGTTGTGTGACTTGGTTTTAACCTGGAAAAATACTCATGTACTTTTCTGAAGAATCTTTCAAACGTGCAGTCGTTCATGCAAGTTGCTATAAACTCTAGGACTCATTAAACCACATGGTGCCACAACCTTCTGAGCATGCAAGTGTTGGCCTACCTTTGATACATATAAAATATTTTGGAAAATAGTAACTAAGAGCTCTTGGGAGTTCAAAACTCACAAACAATCATGTGTCACGAGTTTCACGCTCTTATGTTAGGTTTTTATGACAAAGGAACTATAAGTGCTGTTTTATTGTTTCAGTTCGTGCTGGACCACATTTTTCTCTTTTACTTTAAAATGAGCTAAATATAGATATAAAATTAAGATCCTTTAAATCACTGACAACGGCATTTAACCAGCCTATTTAATGCAGAGAGCCGATGCGGTACCATGGCATCTGGGAGCCTGCCGAAGTCTCAGGCTGCACTTCCTAGGAGAACGTGTGTTGCACTCTATACTGTAGTATTTTCATAGAAAAAGCACCAGAAAAACAGGCAAAAGTGCTTACCTGTCTAGGCCTTGAATCAAATGTACTATCAAGGTGCAGCAGACCCAAGTAAAGATGGCAACTGCACAGGTGCGATAATACCAATGAGACAGCCAGCCTACAATCAGGGATTGGCCGCACCTGTGCAGCTGCCATCTTTACTTGGGCCTGCTGCACCATGATAGTACATTTGATTCAAGGCCTAGACAAGTAAGCACCTTTGCCTGTTTTTCTGGTGTTTTTTCTAGAATAGTGGAGGTTCTTTCCTCTTTTTCCTCCCTTTTTGTGTTTTTTTTTCTAGTATTTTCATATAAAGTATGAGAGATCATCATGTTAGTATTTTCATATAAATTATGAGAGATCATCATGTTTAAGTCTCCTATGGAAAAAAAATTAAATAAAAGTATAATAATAAAAAATACAAAAGTTTAAATCACCCCCCCCCCTTTGCCCTCGTCAAAAATAAAATTATATAGTAATGAAAAATAAACATATTTGGTATCATAACATCTGTAAAAGTATGATCTATTGAAATATAAAATTTAAACCCTACCTTAAAGGCAGAAAATGAAAAACATAAAATGCCAGAATTACCTTTTTTACGTTTTCCACACTTTCCCTCAAAATATACAATAAAAAATGATCCAAATGTCATATATACCTCCAAAATGGTATCAATAAAAACTACATGTCAGCATGCAATAAACAATCCCTTATAAAGCTCCATCATTGTTAAATGTCTTTTTTCCTAAACACTTATGTATAAAAAAAAAACAAAACATATTTTAGTATCGCCTTAATCGTAGTAACCTGGAGAATCATATTGCCAGTTTATTTTAACAGCACAATGCCGTAAAAACAAAACCCACCTTATCATTTCACCCCAATTGGAATTTATATTTTTACTACTTTTCAGTACATTATACAGTAAACGGAATGTTGTCCTTCAAAACAGCAACGTACCACTAAATATCAATTAGTCATGAAGATATGTCACAACTAAAATAAAATAGTTATGACTCCTAAAAGAACAGAAGAAAAAAAATGAAAGTACCAAAGTGAAAAATTGGAGGGTCCCTAATATCATTATTGAATTGGTGATTTAAGATTTAATTCATTTTCTTTCTAATTGGTAATTTTTTAATTATTTATATAGTATTACACTGTCTCTACTTTTTGGTGAAGTGCAGGATAAACAGCAGGTGCATTATCCAAAGTTACGATATTGCTTTCAGTGCCAATGCATTTCAAAGCCAAACTGGCTACTTCATCAGGATATGTTACGAGTAAGGTTACTAATCAGTAGGTTTTGCTCTGGGGAGGATGTGGTGTGAAAAGTTAATATATGAAAAATATGTTGATTTTCTTTTTTTCTTGACTTATCATTATCAGTTGTTCTGATGTTGAGGAATATTCTAATGTTGAAGTTATATTGATGGTGGAGTGGTGTAGGATCGCTTGGCGCATTGGCTGAAGAGCATTAGGGTTAGGCTTACATGAGAAGTAGTAAGTAGATGAATCAGGCAATATGGTTGTTTGGTGGCTGTAAAATGTTTTTCTGACTGTTGAAGAGTATTACTCGTTATAAATTAAAAAAGAGCAAAGTTTTCATGTCCATGTGTTAGTATATAACTAGTGATATGCTCGAATAGAGGTTGCTGTCTATTCATTTCATTAGGTTTGGAGAAGGGGTGTCTTATGTACCATATTGAGCAAGACAGCCAGGTCCCTTCCAGAATATTACTGGTCACAAGCCAACAGGATGCTTCCTTGATGTATTGTGACCCACGAGAATATAGATCTACCAGAACCAAGAGCCATGTTAAATCTGGGACATTGGAGCCGTTTAGAACAATAAAGTACATCACCAAGTACTAAAGATGGGCAAATTTATTCATGTGGAATTGAATTTTACAAAATTCTGCAATCTGGAGAATACAGATTTTTTTTTTATCTGTGGATAATTTATGCCCTTGCTTAACAGTAGAGCAGACAAAAGGTTAAAAAGAAAAAAATATATATATACCTAATCACTCACCTTTTCAGCTGCCTCCTCTGCTCCCTGTCCACTTTTCATTCCTCTACACCTCCATTGCACCACACCTATGACCCTGTTTTCTAGCCCTGGCCTAGAGGGAGATGCAACGTGAAGGAGGCTCAGAGCACTGGATAGTGGACAGAAGGCAGCAGGACAGGCTTGACAGCAGAGTGTTGAGGAATGTTTTTTTTCTTCTTTTTAACTCTTTTTTTGGCATTTGCAGTCACCTCCAGGGCCTATGGCTGGAAGTCTCAGTTTGATGATCATTCTAGGCTGGAACTTGCAGCTGTGAATATGCCCAGGAGTTCACTGTGCATGCTCCCGGCTTTAATTATGGCTGGAAGCCTCGATCCAGAGTGAAGACTGGCCAGAGATGAGGTGTGACAGAGATGTAGAGGACCAGACGAGACAGGGAGCAGTGAAGGCGGCAGAAAAGCTGAGCGATGAAGTATATTTTTTCTTCTTTTTAACTTTTTGCCAACTGTTCTCTCTGCTCGCTCCCTCCCATGCTGCTTTTTTTTCCTCTTTTTTACATCTTACGTTTATTAAGCTACAGGCTTTGGAGAGACACAGGAGCATAATGGGGAATATTCAATTTGCGTAGAATAACTACTCTGCAAATCGAATTTACTGGTAAAATCTGCGCTAGTTGGTGAACTTGAATTTTGTCAGATTGGCTCATCTCTATTAAATACTCATGAGCAATAAAGTTACAACCCTAAGAAGTAAAAGTCATAGAATTGGGGAAATCATGGAATCGATAAGACGTGTTAATGATATGTCATTGATGAAAATATGGAAACAAAATCTTCAATACATCTTGCTTAATTCAGTATAGAGTATAAGCGTCACGTGCAAAAATCCCCACACTTATTAATGATTGTCTGAGGAATGTTTTGCCACAGTGAATGCCCTTGGACACACAAATCACCAAATTCCACTGTGACATGCTGCTTTTGCATGCCATCCAATGATGTCCCAAATGTGTTTGACGGGAGATAAGTCCAGAGACATTACAAATCATTGTAGCCTGTTAAGACCACACAGGCTGCTCATAGTAGCACAAGCAACATGCGATGTCATTGTCATGTTAAAAAAAAGTCTCCTGGGACACTGTGAAGAAATGGCTGTAGCACAAGTTCCACCATCAAATCACGTAACTTTGAGTGGTTAGTGTATATATAATGACTAGATGGTTTCGGGTACCGTACATTATGCCACTCCACACCATTATCCCAGAAGTTCGATTGGTATGATGATCCCTCATAAAGGCCTCTTTCCAAGGCCTGGAAGCTCAAATGGAGCAATGGAGACTGGAATGGAGGTTTATTGTTTTCAGTGATGAATCCACTTTTGTCTTGGATGCATTGATAGCCTAATATTGCTCTCTATAATATTTGATGCTGAAAAAATTGATATTTTGAGATTTTTTTTTCCATTTTTCAACATTTTCATCTGACTAACATATCGTTCAATCCTGGGATTTTTATAATTCCATTACTTTTCCTTCTTCATGTTGCAATTTCAATGTTGAGAAGTGTATAACATCTTGTGGTACTTACCAACTATGCTAATATTAAAGGAAGCAACAACTACTGTTGCATATTACTAGGTTGTACAGTAGAAGTTGCTAAAATTATGTCATGTTCTCTGTCATCACTTTCTGCATTACTTCTATTGGCTGAAGTTGACTTCCTATCCTGGTCTTCCCACCAAGTGCATTCACTGTGCTTATAATAATAGTAGCACTGAAAGCTCTCTTCTGCTTTTAAGATAATTCCCTATGCTCTCAGATGCAAATACAGGTGAAAGCAGCTACATCTGAGCAGAGAGCTCTAAATATTAACAGGATTATTGTAACCAGGGGCTGTGATAACTGCACCCCATTGGGACTATGCTTATGATGGTCTACACCAATTCCAAAAAAGTTGGGACACTGTGTAAAATGTAAAGAAAATAAGAATGCAATGATTTAGAAATCTCTTATAGCTAGAGATTAGCAAATAAATTTGAGTGGAATTGAATCCTACAAAGTAAACCTGCCAAAATGCTAATTTTTTGTAATCCGCTCGCCGCCATTTTTCAGAGTAGTGAAAGGTCATCAGATTGTAAAAAAAAACATTATACTTACTTTACTGCTCTCCTTTCCGGATCATCTACTCCTCAACGTCACTCATCCTCGACGCATGTTTAGATCGCAGCCGCTAGCAAAAGGGTTCTGCTCATTAGTCCTGGAAATTCAGACCTGGTGTGAGATGTAATTCAACTTGAGTGGCAGGAATCTGAAGATGCGATGAGGACCAGATGAGTGATGGTTAGGAGCATTGGGGTTGGAGAGGTGAGTGGTGAGGTGAGTATAAGTATTTTTTTAAATTTTTTTTATATATTATATATACAGTTAGTCCTCGGGTTACAACGGTCTCGAGTTACATCATTTCGTGGTTACAACGCTTTATACGACGCCTCATTCCGACTTAAACGGTTTTCCGTCGTAAGTCGAACTACATGCCACTACGTGCAGCATCGGAAGAATAGAGTCCAGTACTGTACACTGTACCCGATTACACGAGGAAAACGAGTCTCCTGCACGCCATAACACCCTAATTATGTGTTAGGATAGGTGTTTGGAAAGGCTAAGTGTTTGCAGTACTGTACTGTTATTATGGTACAGTACTGTATGAATGTATGGTCCGACTTACATCGAAAATCGGTTTACAACGCTGCATAAGAACGGATCAACGGCGTAAGTCGAGGACTACCTGTAGTATGCTTTGGAGTCTGGGGAACATAGTAAGAATCATTAACTTTATGAACCAAATCAAATTTCCTAAGAAATATGGCAAATTTGAATTTTGCAAAACAAAAAATATAACTAAAAATATAAATCAAAAGATGAGTCACACATTTTTCCATTTAATTTAAAATTATTATAAATTAATGGTAGCAACACATCTAAAAAAATTGGGACAGGGCCATGTCAATCAGTGTGTAGTATCCCCTCTTAATTTTACAACAGTCCTGGGTCTTCTGTGCTGGATTTTTTATTTTATAAAGAGCCAAATTATTTTATTGGTGAAAGTTCTGGATGGCAGGCAGTCAGTTCACCACCAGAACCAGATTGTTAAATTAATAAGATGTCACCTTTGTCTGTGCATAGTGATTCCAAGTATATTGTTCCAGGTATTGCTCATATAAAAGCGTAGTGGCCCACTTTTGCATAGGATTCTCCTGTTGGCCAGTCCAAGCCTGGATACATCTGATACAGCAAATACATGAGAAAGCAGAATAAAATCACACCTCAGTTTATCAACTAGATTTTCATGCCTTGAACATTGGTGGTCAGTAGATCTGTGCTTCCAAGAGTGATTGGATGTTAGGGCTGGCAGAACGCACCGAGTAAATACAGAAATAGTATAGGTGCGTTTGCAGCCCGGGGTCCACCGTGCAGGAGTGGAACCTCCTGCTAGTAAATGGAGGCACTATATGGTGGTACTACGCCTGAATAGATACGGGTATCGTCACCTGGTCTGTATAAGAATGAACTCTGTTGCTTCACAGAGTCACCAGGATTAAAGATAACGCTGTGCCTTGTTAGCATTCACAGGGTGCAGCAAATGGATACTAGTGGGATCCCTGCAACTCACCCCCACTATGCTGGTGGTTGATCCCACTCTGACCCTCAGTGGCTTTTGAGCCTGTGCCAGAGGACGCCCTGAGTCAGATGCTGGGATCAAACGGGAGTTCCCACCCTACACTGACGGATTGTCAGGAGATGCTAAAGATAGCCGCACAGTACCGCAGCGGCAGTCACTGCAGGATAGACGCAGTATATTTTGTGCCTGGTGCTGGATGGCATTGTCTGGCGCTAGACAGCTAGAACACTCGCAAGCATTCAACAACTCTAGGGATGGGAATGATTCGAAGCTTTCACCAGAACAGGCATACATCCACACACACACAAATACAGATTTATACTAGCGCATGACCGTGCAGCCATGTGAACCTTTCCTAGTGGTCCAATAGGAGCTACTACAGGACCTGAGCATGTGACCCCCGACCTCCAATAGGAGGTCGTCCTGTGGGCATGCTCAGTATGGGAAAAGCAGGACTTAGTCCCTGAAACGCCTGCTCGCTGCTGATCAGTACTGGCTACAAAGGCAGAGCCTGGAAAGGCAGCAGTGACCAAGAGCACAGTATCTGCTTGAGCCAGACGCTGGGACCGACGTCTCTGCTGAGCAGGCTCCACTGCAGATGGAGGAGAATGGCAGACTGCAGCAGACATGGTTCGAGATTCTCTCTGTGCAGCGGCAGGAACTCGACTCCTAACATTACCCCCCTAGGGCCCCCTCCTCCCTGAGCCTCGCTACGCTCAAAGGCCGCAATGAGCAGTGGAGCCCAAATGTTCTCAACAGACTCCCAGATCCTGTCCTCTGGGCCATGACCCTTCCAATCCACCATATAGAATTTTTTGCCATGTACCACCTTACACCTCATGATAGCATTCACCTCGTAATCGTCCGTAGACGAGCCCAATATCCCGGCAGATGATTTGGAAAACAGGGATATGTGAATGGGTTTTAGGAGGGACACATGAAAGGTGTCGGTGATACCTAGGCGTGGAGGAAGGGCCAACCGAGAGACCACAGGATTGACTTGCTCCAGGATCTTGAAGGGGCCTATGCAGCGAGGCGCAAACTTGGTGGACTCAACTCGCAGCCTGATATTACAGGCGGAGAGCCACACTAAGTTGCCAGGAGCAAAGGTCGGAGCGGGGCGCCGATGTGCATCGACAGAAACCCTCATTCTCTCCTTGGAGGCCCGGATGGCATCCTGTGTGCGGTCCCAAATGTCACATGCCTCCACCATCCAGTCTGCCACCCTAGAATCAATGGATGACATGGGCATAGGCACAGGGACACGGGGATGCTGGCCGTAGTTAAGGAGGAATGGAGTCTGCCCAGTGGAGTCGGCTACGGCATTGTTCAATGCAAACTCCACCCATGGTAGCAATGATGCCCAGTCATCTTGCCTGGCAGAGACAAAATGTCGCAGGTATGTTACCAGAGTCTGGTTGGCCCTCTCTACCAACCCATTCATCTCGGGGTGGTACGCAGAAGACAGATTCAGCTCAATGCTGAGTAAACGACAGAGCTCTCTCCAGAACCGAGATGCAAACTGGGGACCCTGGTCACTGACAATTTTCTCTGGCATGCCATGTAGGCGGAAAACATGTTTAATGAACAACGCCGCCAAGGCCCATGCAGAAGCTAACTGTGGAAGCGGCACCAAGTGCACCATTTTAGAAAAATGGTCGGTGACTACCCAGATAATAGTGCAGCTACGAGACTTGGGTAACCCACACCACGAAGTCCTTCCCGACCATCTCCCAGGGCCTGTCTGCCACCGGCAGGGGGTAAAGTAGCCCAGCAGGCCGTTGCCGAGGAAACCGATTCTTGGAGCAGGAGACACATGCCCAAATATAGTCCCCGACATCTCGGGCCATATGCAGCCACAGTACGTCCTCGCCAGAAACTCTAATGTCCTGTTGGTCCCAAAATGTCCACCCACCCTGGACAAGTGAGCCCAAGAGAGAACCTCCGGTCACAAGTTAGATGGAACGAAAGTCTTACCTGGGGGCACAGACTCTAGCGAAACTGGAACCACAGTTCTCAGGCTCTCTAAAGGGACAATTAGCCGAGGCTACTCCTCCTCCTCTGATGACACAAAGCAGCGGGAGAGAGTGTCGGCCCAAGTGTTCTTCTCGGAGAGAAAATGGAGGGTAAAGTGGAACCTGGACAAGAACAGGGACCATCTGGCCTGGTGAGAGTTTAGCCACTGGGCAGTTTGTAAGTACACCAAATTCTTGTGGTTGATGAATACTTGGAAGGGATAGCGAGCCCCCTCTAAAAGATGTCTCCACTCCGAAAAGGCCAACTTCATGGCTAGCAGCTCCCTGTCCTCAATGGAATAATTCCTCTGCGCCGGTGTGAAGGTCTTAGAGAAGAAGCAAGGATGCTTCCGACCTTGAGCATCCTTCTGGAAGAGGACTGCTCCAGCACTGACGGAAGAGGCATCCACCTCCATGATAAATGGTTTATCAACATCAGGATGATGTAAAATGGGAGTGCCAGCGAAGTGGGACTTGATAGAGAGGAAGGCCTTGGAGACCTTCTCCGACCACAATTTGGAATTAGCTCCCTTCTTGTTGAGAGCAACCAGGGGAGCTACCAAAGTTGAGAAGTGGGGAATGAACTGGCGATAATAGTTGATGAACCCCATGTAGCGCTGCACCACTTTGAGAGAATGGGGTTCCTGCCAGTCCATCACAGCCTGTAGTTTGTCAGGATCCATAGCCAATCCTTGGACAGAGATGATATAGCCCAGGAAAGGCAAAGACTCCTGCTCAAACACACACTTCTCCAACTTGGCATAGAGGGAGTTTGCCCATAGGAGGTCGAAGACTTTGCAAACATCTCTCCGGTGGGAGTCTATATCTGGAGAGTAGATGAGAATATCATCCAGATAGACTACAACCGAGGTTGAGAGCATATCCCGGATGATATCATTTACAAAGTCTTGGAAAACAGCTGGGGCATTACAAAGCCCGAAGGGCATCACCAGGTATTCATAGTGCCCATCCCTGGTTTAAAAGCCGTCTTCCATTCGTCCCACTCACGGATGCGAATCATGTTGTAAGCACGCCGCAGATCAAGCTTAGTAAATACCCTCGCTCCCCGCAACATATCGAAGAGCTCAGATATCAGGGGCAGAGGGTATTTATTCTTAACGGTGATGGCGTTAAGACCCCTGTAATCTATGCATGGATGTAATTCTCTGTTCTTCTTCTGCACAAAGAAGAACCCCGCCCATGCATGTGACACTGACTTCCTAATGAATCCTCTTGTCAGATTCTCCTGAATGTACTGAGACATTGCCTCCGTCTCCAGGAGAGATAACGGGTAGACTCGACCCCGAGGAGGCTCAGCACCAGGCAAGAGGTCAATAGGGCAGTCATAGGAGCTTTGAGGCGGAAGAGTCTCCGCAGCCCTTTTGGAGAACACATCCGCATCTGGGCAATAGTGCTTGGGAAGAGAGGAAAGGTCTGCGGGTACGTCAGTTGTAGCAACCTGAACGCACTCCCTCAGACATCTACCCTCACAAGATTCACTCCATCCCAGAATTCTCCCTGAGGACCACTCTATATGAGGAGAGTGGTAGCGTAGCCATGGTATTCCCAACAGGATCTCTTCAATTCCCTCGGGAATGACTAGCAGGAAGATAATCTCGTGATGAGATAGACATGGATACAGTAAATGGGATGGTTTGGTGTGTTATCTGAGAGGGCAGTGTTGACCCATTTACCACTCGTATGGTCACAGGTTTGGCGAGCATCACCAGGGGTATTGTGTGTCGCTGGGCAAAGGCAGATGACACCAAAAATAGCCCTCCGCCCTGGAATCCACGCAAAGCTCTACCATAAGAGTGGATGGGCCTATGGTAATTGTCCCCTTAAACAGGACAGTTTGGAGGAAAACGTCACCGTGTCTAGTGTACCTCCTCCTACAACCACTAGACGCTGACGTTTTCCCGACCGCTGGGAACATCTGGAGGCAAGACGTCCTGACTGCCGGCAAACATGACAGACCTTGAGTGCATGAGCGGTCCGGGACTTAGATCCCACTCGTGACACCTCCATGGGCTCATGTGACTCGGACGCCTGGACTGTAGATTCCAGAGGTCTGGCGAAGGTGGGAGCCAGCCAAAACCTCTGCCTACACTGGGCTCGCTCCAACCTTCGCTCTTTAAAACGAAGGTCAGTGCGAGTTGATACAACTATTAACTCCTCTAGTATGGCGGGAATCTCCCTAGTGGCCAAAGCGTCCTTCACATGATCAGCCAGCCCCCTCCAAAATATAGGGATCAGGGCTTTATCCGGCCACTCCAGCTCAGATGCTAAAGTTCGGAAGTGGACGGCAAAATGGCTGACCATGGACGAGCCCTGGGTCAATGCCAGCAGTTGGAGCACCGTATCATGGGTGACTCGAGGTCCTAAAAAGACCTGTTTCAGAGTGCTCAGAAACAGCGGAGCACTCTGCACCACATGATCGTCGCGCTCCCACAGCAGCATAGCCCACTGCAACACCCTGTCCAACAGAAGGGATATAATGAATCACACCTTTGCCTACTCTGTGGGAAAAGTACAGCCAGGAGCTCGAGGTGTATAGCGCACTGGCTCACGAATCCCCTACAAGACTTGCTATCACCAGAGTATTTATCTGGCAGTGGGAGGCGGGATAAGGTCGGAACAAGGGTGGCAGTGGACAAACTTGCTACTGCGGTAACATCCACAGCTGAGGTTGAACGCTCGAGAGCGCCAACCTGCCCTCCAGCTGTGGATGTACCACTGCAGTCACTGTTCATCCGCAATTACTAGCCAGACACTGACGCTAGTATAATGTTAGGACTGGCGGAACGCACCAAATAAATACAGAGATAGTATAGGTGCGTTCGCAGCCCGGCGTCGACCGTGCAGGAGTGGAACCTGCTGCTAGTAAATGGCGGCACTATATGGCAGTACTACACCTGAATAGACATGGGTACTGTCACCCGGTCTGTATAAGAGCGAACTCTGTTGCTTCACAGAGTCGCCGGGATTAAAGCTAACGCTGTGCCCTGTTAGCATTCACAGGGCGCAGCAAATGGATACTAGTGGGATCCCTGCAACTCACCCCCACTATGCTGGTGGTTGACCCCGCACTGACCCTTAGTGGCTTTTGAGCCCGCGCCTGAAGACGCCCTGAGTCAGATGCTGGGTTCAAATGAGAGTTCCCACCCTACACTGACAGATTGTCAGGAGAAGCTAAATTTAGCCGCACAGAGTGCGTACAGTGCCTGGTGCTGGATGGCACTATCTGGCGCTAGACAGCTACAACACTCGCGAGCATTCAACAACTCTAGGCATGGGAATGATTCGGAGCTTTCACCAGAACAGGCATACATTCACACACACACAAATACAGATTTATACTAGCGCATGACCGTGCGGCCATGCGAACCTTTTATATCTGTAGCACTCAAAGACCTTTCTAGTGGTCCAATAGGAGCTGCTACAGGACCTGAGCGTGTGACCCCAATATGAGGTCGTCCTGTGGGCATGCTCAGTATGGGAAAAGCAGGACTTAGTCCCTGAAACGCCTGCTCGCTGCTGATCAATACTGGCTACGAAGGCAGCAGTAAACAAGCGTACAGTATCAGCTTGAGCCAGACGCTGGGACCGACGTCTCTGCTGAGCAGGCTCCACTGTGGATGGAGGAGAATGCGAGACCGCAGTGGACATGGTTTGAGATTCTCCCTGTGCAGTGGTGGGAACTCAACTCCTAACATTGGAGACTAGTGTTGAGCGATACCTTCCGATATTTGAAAGTATCGGTATCGGATGGTATGGGCCGATATCCCAAAAATATCGGATATCGCCGATACCGATACCCGATACCAATGCAAGTCAATGGGACACAAATATCGGAATGTATCCTGGATGGTTCCCAGGGTCTGAAGGAGAGGAAACTCTCCTTCAGGCCCTGGGATCCATATTAATGTAAAAAATAAAGAATAAAAATAAAAAATATGGATATACTCACCCTCTGACGAACCCTGGCTGTCACTGCTGCGAGCGTCTCCCTCCATTCATAAGAATGCAGAGAGTGAAGGACCTTTGATGACGTCGCGGTCAGGTGACCGGTCACCTGACCACTCACGTGACCGCGACGTCATCGAAGTTCCTTCACTCTCTGCATTCTCAGGAATGGAGGCAGACGCTCGCAGCGGTGACAGCCAGGGTTTGCCGGAGGGGTGAGTATATCCATATTTTTTATTTGTATTCTTTATTTTTTACATTAATATGGATCCCAGGGCCTGAAAGAGAGTTTCCTCTCCTCCAGACCCTGGGAACCACACGCACCGCACACGCCGAAGATGACTAGGAACTTCCGATTCCGATTTCCGATATCACAAAAATATCGGAACTCGGTATCGGAATTCCGATACAGCAAATATCGGCCGATACCCGATTTTTGCAGTATCGGAATGCTCAACACTATTGGAGACTAGTAGTTTCCAGTGGAGCATAGTCAGGTGCAGGATTGGTAGTATGTTAAACAGAGTTGGATTACATCTATATTCCACAGGTAAGCAGATTATATGTATTATTCATGTGGTCTCTCTTCTGTTTCCAGCAATGAGTTCTGTGCAAATTTATTTGCCATAAATTTAATTTTTGGAGAAAATTAAGTGAAGGTGGCAAGCTTGAATTTTAAAAGATCCAGTCACCGCTAGTTGCTGCCATCAATTTCAAAACAAGTATTTTTTCTCATTAAATGGAAAAATATCTTACTTCCTACTTATGATCTGTTTTCTATGTTCTGTTGTGAATAAAATGTGGCTACAAGAGGTTTCCAAATCATTGAATTCTTGTTTTTTTTTCCAGTTTAAACAGCGTCTCAAACTTTTTTTTGGAATCGGGGTTGTAACTTATATCCTAACTTATACAGTAGGTTGATGTATGTAAATTTTAGCTGAATTTAACTACATTTTATATGGAATTTAGTCTTAAATTGTTAACTGAATAAATATATTTTGCCAAATTTGATGGAAAATCAGTGATGGCAATAACTCTAGCAGTTTGGCTTTATCAAGCAGTTGATCTTCATTCACTGTATTAATTTCAAGGGGTTGTATAGTTTTACTGATCTCATAACATTATTTGTGCTTCAAATCCGGTTCTGTGAAAAGATCTCAGGACCATATTTTTTCAGCATGTATGGGATTAGTACGTAATTAACATGCACCACATGAATATGGATTTATATGACCAGCTCTAAATTCAATTCTAAGTAATTACATCAGATTGAAATATTCAGTGGAGAATAAACTATGGCGCACCAATTGGTTTGTCTTGAATATGTAAAGTTATTTACATCAGCATTTATCATATCCACAAAGCAAAAAACAGCCAATGTTTTGGTCCTTTGTGGACCTCGTGCATGGTCTGTGCAGAGCAGTGGGCCATATTGAATGGCTAAAACTTAGAATCAGCAGTTAACAAAGTGCAGAAAGATCAAACATTAGCTGTTTGTTGCTTTGGTCGATGCTATAAATGCTGATGTTTCACAAATAAATCCATTAATTTAAAGACTAACCAATAATTGTAGTGTCATAGTTTTCCCTTCACTGATTACTTGGACTATCTCTTCTGCTTGTGCACCCAAACCAACGCCGGTAGTGCCGACCATATTAACTATAGTATCACATTACAGTGTGACATTTGTAAAACTAAAGTATTTACAGATCTAAAAAACGGAGGTAAACTTAAAAAAAAATATATGCACTGGAGGAATCTTTTATTATTCTATGAAATAGGGATTGAGGACTTAAAGGAGTACAAGGTTAATGTGAGTAGGGCTTTATAGGAATAGTGGCTCTGAATTATTGAGGGTCTGCAGAGGCTTAATTTCATGTTTCGACATTTTCTTTTGATGGAAGTGAGTTTAGTTGATATGATTTGTTTTACAATATCTTGTACATTGCATTATTAGAAGTAAATACATTTTTATGTTTTAAGTTCTGCTCATTCTGATCTTGTGTATTACAACAGCATATATATTCTAGTCATATACAATTACATTGTGATATATAACAGCTAGAGGAAAATATGCTAAAATCTTATGTCATGTCCACAATGTTATGGTTGCTAGAAATTGGATTTCAATTGTATATCAGAAAGCAAAGCTATTTGTCTATCTATCTATCTATCTATCTATCTATCTATCTATCGAAAATGCGTGTCACAACAACGAATATTCATCACCTATCAACAGAATAAATGTTTGCCATGGATATTGCTATTTGAACCACACTGATCACTAGAAAAAGGCTCTGATCTATTTTAACTACACACCCACCATGAGGAGTTGTTTGAATGGAGTGTTGGTCAAGCATGTGCCCTTCCACTGCATTCAATGTCTATTGGGTTGACAAAAAGAGCCAAACTCTGTACTTGGCTTTTCCAATCAGTCCCAACCCATAGATTGCTTATTTCCGAATGCCACACCATTAAAAGCCTTTGCATTGCACTTGTGCAGTATTCAGAAAATAAGGACACGGGAAGCCAGTTCTAATGATCGTTGAAGCTTCTTGCCATCATATAGTTATCACCTATTAAGTGGAAGGGCGATTAATAACCATTTTAGAATTTCTTAAAGAGCCTTTAATGAGAGCTCACTATACTCCTGATGTCTTCATATTTCTTCTGCTGTAATAAGAGGTTATTGTTAATATTTATGGAATTTAAGATTATGGCGTCTTAGCATCACAACTCATCTTTTCTAATGAGATAAATATGTTTCATTCTAAGAAAGTATTAAAACAATCATCTTTTCCAACAGGGAAGAAGAACTCCATTCTCCAGCAACGATTTCAAAAGGACCTCAACACGGGAGTGTTCAACAACCAGGAGAGCGAGATGATGAAGCAGATAGTGAAACACGACAGGGAGATGATAGAAGTGACTCCCTCAGTTAGCTACCAACAAATGCCAGCCCTAAATTCTAATACATCCCTGAGAATGAGGACCCAATCTCCACCTGTTTATACAGCAAACAGTTTTTCTCATGGAAACCTACAGTCTCCAACACCAAGTCCACAGACCCCACAGCAAGCTGCTATGTTCTCACCCTCTTTTACATCAGCTGTGGGTAGTCCCTCAGTACAGAGTCCATTGGCAGGCCGAACATTTCATTACAGTTCCCCTACTGCATCACAACTTTCTCTAATGCAGCAACAGCAGCAACAGTCAGCGTCTGGAGCAATGCCGATCAATGAAATTCATAGGAGCACCCAAGCTTTACCAAACTCTAACCTGTCAAGAGATGTGAGGCCTCTCTCTGCTTCACAGCCTTCCTTACCCCATGAAGTTTCTACTCTAGTGGCAAAGCCACATCCAACGGTAGGGGAGTCATTGGCCTCCCTACCTCAACCTGTATCAAATGTGCAAGCTACAGGTGCTCAATCTGGAAGCCGGGGCAATGTTCCACCAAGGGTTGCCCTGTTTCGCCAGATGTCTTCTGGAGCTCTACCTCCTGCAAGAGCTGGAGCTCCAACTCCACCATCAACATCAGCTCCAACTTCCAGTAAGGATTCGACCACCACAGGACCAACCACAGAAACAGACACAGACAAACCACGTTATGCTTCAAATTTATGATGCCTCTTATGTGTACATATGAACAGCACTGTAATAAACTGAAACCATCCCAAAAAGAAACTCTTTAAATCTCTAGAATCCTAATATATCAAGAAATATTTTAGATGGATCAATCATACAAAAAGAATGTAAAAATAAAAAATATATATAAAAATATATATATAAACTGTTTAGCACTAAAACTTCCATGCATATAAATTCATATACATATGTGTGTCTTCCTTTACTTTAAACATTAAAAACATTTTTGTAACTTTTTTTTTCTTTGAGTATGCATTTCCAAATCATTTCAACCTAATTTACAATTTACTTAATTACAAGCTGGAATCTAATTTACTTATAACCAGCAATTATCACCCTAATGACTGAAATGTTTTTGAAAAATGTATTTTCTCATCTTGTAAATTTCAATGTCACAAATAGTGTTTTCCTCTAAACTTGTTGCAGGGGCCTCACTACAGGAGGTGATAATAAGCCCCTGGTTCCTTTGCCCCATTTGATAAAATTAGTTCTATAAATGATGTATCATATTTGGGTCTAGCTTATAGTTTTGCATTGGGGCCTGGGAGCTTTGAGTTACCCGTCTATTTTTTTTTATACCTCATCTCCTTCAATATTACATTGATCATATTGCTTTGGATCATTTTTTTTTATTTCCATGCCATGATGAGAATTATGAATTTATATAATAGATTGAAGGTATACTTTTGCAGCCATTGTTTTTCAAATTTATTGGAATTATTGACGATGACGTTTTCTTTTAAGAACAATTCCTTGTCACAAAGACTAAATCTGCATGCCCGATGTATATAGTAGATTGCCACTACAAAAAATGAAAAAATGTAAATTGAATTTTTTTTTTTTTATTAATCTCACAGTTTTCTCTCATTCAATCATCAAAAATACCAATGTCTATTGCATGGCTGCTAGTAGAGCAAAAATCTAATTGGATCAACTTTAGGGATAGCAGAAACAAATGTATTATCTCAAGGTCTTTGAGAATGTAATGAAGCACTTTTTTTGCCTGAACCAATTCTAGAACACTGGTTATTTGTGGGCTTTTTGTGATCCATACATCATACATATCCTTACATCGTGTCTTCAAAATTTAGAAGTTACGCTCGTGTTGGTTTCCAAAAATATGACTTCATTATGTTGTCCAGATGCGCACGGTTTGCTCTGTCGTTAATGTAAAGGATCATTAAATCCTAAGGCATGTAGTATAAAAGCTTAGCCAATAGTTTAATAAATTTATAAAATGTATTTTTTAATAAATAGGGGTGGCTCGGTAAGGAGAAAACAAAAAAAGCAGTGGGATCAACTGTTTTGTGAAAGCCAAATTTAATGTTTTAACCTTATTCTAGTCTTGTGAATTAGGTGACTTCATCCATTAGGAATCATTGGTGCCTAAACTCGTCAAGAAGCATATTCATTCAAAGCGATCATCGTGACCACAGTTTGTCGACTTATGTACGGAATCATATATATATCTTAGGTATACATGTTCTTTTATTAATACAAGCCTGCTCTGTGATTAGATCACAACTACCTTAGAACCTTATTTTAGGGCTGTACATAGTAAAGCTTTCTGTGTAAGAACGTTAAAAAGAAGACAAAGCTTTATTGACGACCATGTGTAATGTTCTACCACAAGATTCTGCTAATACACTTGTATGCCTTCTACTGGGATTACGGACATAAATCACATGTTCTCCAAGAAAACTGTAGAACTTCTACAAAGACCAATTATTGGAAAAAGCATATACAGATGTGTCCTTCCCTATTTTTCCTTTTTACTTGATATATTCTGAGATAATGGGTGCAGTTTTAAAGAAAAAAAACATGGTTTTGTGATACACCGCCAGGAGAAGTTTATGCTGCATATGTCTTTGTGTGGCACACCAAGTGGTTGTTACGTACCCCTCAGACTGTCAGGGATTTTTCTTGCATGTTGTTATAATATATTGAATTAGTATCATGAGCTGCATCCGTTTCTAACAGCTCAACGCTAATCATAGAGGGTGCCCATATTCGTACCCCTACAGGTTGGATCTCAATTGTCTATTCCACGGTTAAGCCCTCAAATTTGAAAGGCTGTATAACCCGTTTAATGAATTTTGTTGAAGGGTTAGGGTGGACACATCTTTATATTGTTACATTTATATATAAAAATTTAAAGGGGTTTGTACAAGATACATTGACTTTTTTCCCAGAAATAGAAACTCATGTGTCTATGGGCTATGCCAGTTGAGTTCCAATTCAAGTGAGTGGTTTGATGTAGGACACAGCTCATGGCGCTGTTTCATACAACTGTCTTAAAATTGTTTTCTGGATTTTAGAGGGGTATCCTATCTGGTATATCCATAACAGGATATGCCATAAATGTATGGTAGGTATGTATCGCGCCAGTAGGACCTTTATAAATCTCGGAATCGGGGCGCTGATTGTCATGGAGAGGAGGTCGGAATTCCTATACAAAAGGTGGGATTTCTGACCATGTCTTGGATGAGAGCAGCGTGTGTCAAGAGCTCATTCTTGATATATATGCTGGTCCTGTTGGTGGGAGATTCACATCTGCTATACATTTATGGAAAATCCTGTGAATATGATAAATGTATGAGATGGGAATGGCATCAATTTTAGATTTGTTTGAAGCAGCAGTGTAAGAAATGCCTGGACAGTCCGTCAAAATAGGCAATGTATTAATCCTGTTCTAAAAAAAAAAATCGAGTTGCCTGTGATTTTTTGAAGCTGAAGAAACTTATACAGACTGATTATTTTGATTGTAATTATGATTTTACAGTTAACAGTGACTGCAGCTGATGTCTTCATATCAGAATTACGGGCTGTAGACACGGATCATTGATAATCACAATAATTTATTTTGGTTTTCCAAAGTATCGGTAAAAAAATATTGTCGGTGATTTTTTGATAAGCTGTCCAGATCAAAAGTCAAGTTGGCAACCTTGAGCAGTGTTCCAGCAAGAGCCACATTCACTATATTTACAATATTGTTTAGCCATGCACAGCACGGTGGCTCAGTGCTTATTACTGTTACCTTGCTGAGGGTTTGACTTACAGTCCAAATAAGGTCAACATCTGCATGGGATTTCCATGTTCTCCCTGTTTTTGTGTGGATTTCCACTAGGTACTCCAGTTTTGTACACACTCCAAAAATATGACTAGCATAGTAAAGATATAAAAATTCTGTTCCCATAGAAACTTCTCAGATCTTATTTTTTTTAGACTTTTTACACTTTTCTTTACACTTTTGAGGCAGATTTTTAAAAATGGTCTAAGAGAACATTTCAAAGCGCAGTTTTCATTTTACTAGAGCCATATAAAAATGTCACCCTTTGTATCCATCTATTTGACCAAAATCTCCCAATGACCCACTTGTCATGGATCAAATGTGACGTGACTTCACATGAAGTAGACAGGACATTTGTGGCTTGCGATATAATGAGGGTGTTGCATATGTCATGATTTTCTTCAGACCCGGAAAAAGGTTTTGTGGATGACAGCATGGAAACCACATTGATTTCATAGTGCTTTTGCAGAATTTGGCATGTGCACTGTGTAAGATTGCAGTGCATATGTCTAATGAATTTACAGATCCCCACACATCCATGCTATTGCAGACAAAAAAATCCGGAAAAAAATATTTACGACCCGGTACATATCGTTCTATCATAGGAGCTTATGGTCGATGTATGGGGATTCCAGTTCACCAGTATCGCTGTATAATCCTCCCACAGCTGCACTTTTCAGAATGCTGAAAGGATATCCGACACCCTGTGGGTGGACTAAAATCTTCAAATTTATTTCAGAACATAAATATAAACAGGACAGCTCAGTCAGCAAAACCGACG
Organism: Ranitomeya imitator; assembly: GCF_032444005.1. Classification (NCBI taxonomy): domain Eukaryota; kingdom Metazoa; phylum Chordata; class Amphibia; order Anura; family Dendrobatidae; genus Ranitomeya; species Ranitomeya imitator. The sequence goes on from NC_091282.1 coordinate 87,282,273, forward strand.
ACGTGTTTTGACCATAGGGTCTAAATCATGGTTCAACCATGCTGGATATTCTTTCATCACATCTGTAGGAAGTGTACGTTGGGAAATCCTCCTGATAGGTTAACTAGGATCTGTCACCACTTCACTAATGGCATGAGAGTAGTGCTCTAATAGTATTATACTAGTGCATACAATTGCACCTACAAAACTGCCCTGAAAATTTCCAAATGGGGGTAGGTGGGTTGGGTTTTTGGGGGTGCTAAATAGAAAGCATTGTCTTCTTCCATGGAGTCACATGGCATATCTCTAGTTTTTGAGGTGTCATGGAGTATATGCCACATGATCTGTTTCAAAGCTGTTCGCTGGTTGATGAGGACCAAGTGATTCACCATATTGCTATGATACTCTTTTGCTTTAATTTTAAGAGATCTTTCATAGTCACTGTTTTTCTTGAGTTAATAGTGGAGGTAATCAACTTAGGAATCAGCATTTATTGGAAAAAAATAGCTTTTCTATCAGGAGAGCCCAACTTTTACATTCATTACATGGACTGTTCAATTATTTAATTTGGCCCTATATAATACTTAATTACACCTGTGGTAGCGCTGTAGGGAAAAACACTTACTGCCAGGTACTACTGCCAGGGGTCCCAGCAGTGGGACATCTTATGTTTAGCTTAATGTCAAGAACAAACAACCCCAAATTGTGACAATTGCGGTCAAGAATAAAAAGTTATGTGTGTTCCTCTAAACTATGCATTTGAGAAATCCTAATAGGTTGCACTGAAACATATTGTAAGCATGTCAGTCAAGTTTTCTATATTTATTTTAAATATATGGTATATGTACTTATTACATGTTTAGGTTTTTTTTTTAATCTTTCTAGTATTTTTCTGAATTTTATCATGGAATTGCTTTACTTGCATTTTTTAACATTACATCTCCCCCACCCCCATCAATGCACCGTTATGACCTTATAGTATCTCAAATAATAGGAGTGTGGAAACCGAACAGGTGGTGAAAGGTTAAAAACAGGAACCCACCTCCTAAAATTGTCTGAGATTAACAATGGAGCAAAAGTGAGGTCTTATTATAGAGATTACACAATTTTAACTAGTATAGTAAATTCATATATATTTAAAATCAACCATCAACTAGTTACCTTTTGTGCTAGATGGGTTATCCAGTATATTTAAATAATTTTACAAAGGGCTCCTGTTCTCGATGTTTTAATGTCTACGTTGGTATCTACTTCCTGATTCCATCTTGACGCACCTGTAGTCAAAGGAAATGAACGCTCAGCCAGTCACTAGATGAAGGGGTGATCTGCAGTGGTCAGAAATTGGCTCAGCGGGCATTTCCTGTCAGTAGAAGTCACCAGAGGGGACTAGGTAAACATCAGTATGGGGCATCAGGGAATCAGTGAGGGTATTACCTTGTTTTAAAGCAGTCTATGCTCTTTGAAAAATAATTTGTATCCCCTGGGAAACTCTTTTAATACACAATGTAATACTGTGCATCATGATTTTCCAGTTTGTACCAGTTTCAACATTCAAGGCGTGCCCATGTAGATGATGAGAACCCTTGGCCTCTCCAAGGGAAACCAGTGTAAAATAGCTGTGGCTTTTTGTGATCAGTACATATGCAGAGACATGTGGCCTCTGTGAAATATAGTTCAACACTATTAATAAAAAACACAGTCATATTAGTGAAGAAAAAGCAGAAAAATGAGTAGCAACACATAATACATTTCAAAACTGTCACCAGACTGAAAATTAATTAATTTTGGACATGTAATTCTGTATCAAACATACATGGCACAGGATTTTATTTCACTCTTTTAATCACCGTGAACTAAGAACAAACATGTGGCACATATTTTATTGCAATTTAACCCTTTAAAGGGAGCCTGTCACCATGTTTTCCCAATATAAACTAAAACACCACTTTTAAGCCCTTGTACATATAACTCAAGCAATCTGTGTATAAACTCCCCGCTCACACATTGATTCATGAAAACACTTTTTAGAATTCCATCTGGTAATCAAGACGTCTGGTCAGATGGGTGTCGTTATACTATGCTTGATGCCTCCTGTCTACCCACATTTGCAGCCCTTGTGTCATCATGGATGTGGAAGATATCTCCTAGTCACCCACCTGGTGCTGTAAATCCCAAGCCTGTGCAGTTAAGCACACACCTGCCTAAGAGCAGAGCAAAGTCATGTAACGTGCCGGCTTCACTTCCGGGTCATCGGCTTCCTTGGGTTAGAGTGAACTGCACGAGCATTGGTTTGTGTGTCTACTGCACAGGCTCAAAATTTGAATTAATGGGTGGATGATATAGGGAGCCATCATGCATAGCTATCAAGACATGATGGCTGACTATTGCGGGGTGAGAACAGGCGCCGAGCAGAGATCACCGACACCCATTGGACCAGACCATGCTGATTAGCATAAAGCGTGGGAAAATTCGAAACGTTTTATGGATCTGTGGGCAGTGAACGGGGCTTTTACACAGAAAGAAGAAATGTGGTGCTTTTAGTTAATATGGGGAAAACCTGGTGGCAGGTTTCCTTTAAATAGGTTTTCTGGGGAGTGAATTTTTTTTTTCAAAATGGGTTAACAAATACTCTTGACCTAATGCTGCCTGGTCTCCCAATAGTCTCAACTTTTATCTACAAGGTTGATTTCTGATCACAGAGGCAATCCCTAGCCACAGTAGTAACCCAACAAAGTTGGAGGAGCAGGTGCATTTTTCTAATTTGTAATTCATTTCTAGAAAATTAAATCTTCATTCAATCCTTTAAGGAGGAAACAAAGCCTAAATGATTTGGGGGTGTTTTGTAGATAATATGTGGGAAGGTCACATTGGTGAAGTCAGTGATCTCGAGCTACCATTGTTTTTTCAATGAGGGCACTAAAAGTTGTTCATGACATTCTAGAAAAATTGATCTGAATTCATACTGATCCTGATCTGGTATGTCAATTTCAATTAAGAAAAATCTTTAAACGGTGCTAAAGGGGCTTAAGTGCACTATAGATGCGGAACCCTCTTTCCCGTGATAGTGTGTACATCTGTCAATCACTGAGAAGTACCACCCACTGAATTCCTAAGCCCTCATTGGTCAATAATTTATAAGATATACCAAATATTTTCCTACAATTAATATATGGATCTGCTCAGCTCCTCCTGCTTTACAACCTGCCCATATGTAGAATAGCATATTCAAAGTGACACGTTAATTTTATTTTAGTTTTATAGATTTACCCTTTATTGTATAATTATAACAAATGGAAAAATATCCTCCATGTGGATTCTGTGCGAGAGAGAATGAGTCACCGCAGTATAATGGCAAACAGACCCATCTTATTTTTATTTTGAATAGAAACAGTTTAACAATTCTCTTCTGATATTTTTCTTCCTAACACCTACTATACACGTCCATTCTGAGATTGCTGACTCAGCACATCCTGTGCAAAAAAAAGAAAGAGATTTCATAGACCTATAATCATCGTGTCCTATTTCTGTCAACATTTCAGAATTTTAAGCACGCTTTATCTAAAAAGAATAGGTTATCTCAGCCTAGCTGGATGCAAACAAAAAGGAACATATTTAGCCATTGTAGAAAAAAAGCTCCAATATTTGAAGAGTGGGATTTGTTGGTGCAAATAATACCCAGAGCTGTGTTTTGTTGTAATTCTATAGAATTTAATATCTATTGTTTCTGATCTAGATTCCAAGAAGGGGGATGAATTTTAGCAAAATTCCCTTTTAGGTTGTGCCTTATAGATTGAAGTCTACTTTTGATTCATTAATCGCATCCACACAGGCCCCGATTCATGAAGACTTGCGTTTTGCACTTCGATTTTAATGAAAAGTGCTCTGGACTAAGAAGAGTTAAGTTCATTAATAGTTTACGCCTTCACAACATGTACTATACTGGACTGGAATACTTTCCTGTCCTAATTTACACTACTTTTCTAGTGTAAATATTGATTAATCTGTCTGCTGTGCTTGGTCACTCCAACTCTATGATAAGCTCCACCCATTTTTCAAACAGTTGGCGGAGCTGTCCAGAACTGGAGTGAAAATGCAGAAAATAGTACATGAAACATAAGAAATGGCATTATTAATCATATATTTAGGATTTAATGAATATGACCAAGTAGACTCTTACCATTTCCTTGATCTCGTCAGCGCTACAGTTAAAGTCTCGTTTCTGGATTATATTCCAATACATGTAAATATAAATCTGTAAATAGCGTCATCAAAGCATTTTAATATTAGATAATATTTATATACCTACAACCATAAAATCCATGCTTTATAAAACTGAAAAGCTGCTTAATACGTTAATAGGAACAAAATGAATGAATAAAATTTCAAACCTCAAAAATTAAAATTTCAAACCTCAAAAATTAAGCAAAACTAAAACTCCCAGATTTCAATAGTACATCAAGTGCTCAGATTACTCTATAAAGGAGCAATACTTAATTTTTTTATAATCTTTAGGGGCTCTAGCTTATTTGGTGCAAACATTTGAATTGTCACCATGTGATACTACATTTCTTCTGCTACAGCCCATTCATTTTAATAGGAGTGTTGAAGATCAGCCGAGCGCAGCAATTTCCGGAACTCCCATTATAGTTAATCTGTCAGCAGGGTTTTGCTATATAATCTGAGGAGAGCATGATGTAAGGGCTGAGACACAGATTTCAGGGATGCTCTTGTTTCCATACAATGAATGTTTAATCACCAGGAGATTATCGCTGCCCAGACTAGCTCCCTCAGGCTAAGTGGTCTGACCACGCCCCCTTCTCTGGTAAATAGTCACTGTCAATAGACAATTTACATAGAAAGCTGTAGTGTGGGCGTGGTTTGCTTTCTCAGCTCTGCTGCATTCTACATCTAAGAACTCTGATTGTGTCAGAACCACTGCACCCAGTAAACTAAGGGATACATCGCTGGAATCAGGGCCTATTTTCCTATGTTATGGTGCTATTAGATGAGGTAGCAAATCCTGGTGACAGATTTCCTTTAAGAGTGAATGGAGCGGTGGTGCACATGATTGACCACTGCTGTATTCAGCTTCCCTCTTTCTCAGGAATTGATTGTGACAATGGCGGTCAGACCCCCAGTAATCTGAAAGTTATCCCATATCACATGGATAGGGAAAAATGTTAAACTTCATAATTTACGTTTTTGGAGGAACTACAAATAAAAGTTTGCTCCTGACATCACAAATATTTGTAAATGATAAATTAGTAAGCTGTGGCTTATCAGACTACTGCCCATACACAACCCCTTATTCAGAAAAATCACTTACCTAGCCGACAAAATAAAATACACACAGTGAAGTGATCACTATGTGAAGTATTAGACACAGTTTGGGCCTTTTTTGGAATTTTCAGAGACTAAGTGAAAATTAGTCGACTATTACAATTTTATATATCAAAAAATTATGCTTTACAAACATTGTAATTCGTGATGTTTTGCACCACCTCAGTCTCGATGAATAGTGCACTAGAGTAAGGATGCAAAACATTTATTTAAAGGTGTGTGCCTCCTAATAAACTTAATACATCTTTCAGCTGTTGTAAACTACCACAACATGGTTGATGTCATGTAAACATTTTGCGCAAACAGTTTTACTTCAGAATTCTGGACCGAAAGTGCTTGATGAATTGGGGCCCAAGTATAGAAAGCAGTGTTCACGACATGGAAGTAGCTATCTAGAAATTCTAAGATTGAAGAAATAAAAAGAGTTGGTGGAACAAATCCAATTTCTTAGGCTCTGTTCACACTGGTACAATGTTTTCCACTTTAACAGACTTGTTTATGGATTTTGATTGGCTTGTTTTTGCCTTGGATCCTAAAGAACTGTAAGAAATACTACTGAGTTATAAGGGTTTCATCAAGTTTTTGTTTCTGCATTCTAGACTTTGCTATTCCCCCATTGTAACAAAAGAAACCGAAACAGATGTTAATGTGAAGGGAGTAAAAAAATATTTATTTTTTCAGTCTTCCAATAAAGCACTTTTATTAGTCTTCAATTTCAGTGACTTAAACATAATTTTTCTTTTTTGATTAGGACAAAGAATATTTACTAAATGAACATCTAAAAATATCTATCATCTATCTATCTATCTATCTATCTATCTATCTATCTATCTATCTATCTATCTGTTAGTTATCTATCTATCTATCTACAGTTGTGTTCAAAATTTTACATACCCTGTCAGAATTTTTGCTTTCTTGGCCTTTTTTCAGTGAATATGAATGATAACACCAAAACTTTTTCAGATTACCACATTTTCAAAGACAATTTTTTTGGATGTGGAAAAGATGTGAAAATAAAATTCTCTATTCTGGCAGTCCAGGAAAATTGCACCGCAATCGAATATCATTTTTTTTTTTTTACTGACCCATTCACTTTCATGGATGACTATGATCCAATTTATCAATCAAAAAAATTCCGGCACTCCAATTATCTGCAATTTAGTTTTATTTTAATGCAATCCAAAATTTCATGACGTTTCGGTCAATAACTTAGACCTTCCTCAGACAGATTGCTGTAGAGAAAATATTTACCGCTCCCTTATCATGTATCAATCAAAAAAATTCCGGCACTCCAATTATCTGCAATTTAGTTTTATTTTAATGCAATCCAAAATTTCATGACGTTTCGGTCAAAATTCCGGCACTCCAATTATCTGCAATTTAGTTTTATTTTAATGCAATCCAAAATTTCATGACGTTTCGGTCAATGACTTAGACCTTCATCAGACAGATTGCTGTAGAGAAAATATTTTCTCTACAGCAATCTGTCTGAGGAAGGTCTAAGTTATTGACCGAAACGTCATGAAATTTTGGATTGCATTAAAATAAAACTAAATTGCAGATAATTGGAGTGCCGGAATTTTTTTGATTGATACATGATAAGGGAGCGGTATCCCTCTCCGAGCACCACCCGGTTACAGAGTGACGTGTATTATATTTTTGTATGATCCAATTTATGGATGTAAATCAAACATGGTGTAATTTTTAAACCTTAGACTGACTCAATCCAAGGGAAAAATCATGCACGGCCCCATAAAATAATATCAGATCACACGCAAACCGAAAACACGATCTTCCTTAATTATTTTTCTTGAGGGATGCTTCATCTTCTGTTCCTACACTAGTAGAAATCGGAGCAGATTAGAAGAAATTTAATTTGGGAACCAGAAATATTAGCACTTTTGTGTGAATTCATTAACATGTTCAAATTTACTTTGTTTTACTATAATAACACAATTAATGTGATTGAAATTATTACAGTATCGGACTAATAATTTCAGGATTGATATTATTAACTAGTCACAATAAGTAATGGCTCTCTACAAATGTGCACTTTGAAAATAAATCATGGATTCTCTGGCTGTATACATTTATCATACAAATAGCAGAAAACAACTAACTGGCAAATTTGTCATGTTCAGAAAATTGCACACTCCAGGTTGCTAGTATAATAAATGATAATATGATTTTGTCTTACTATGGTGATAACTTTGAGACATCCATTATTATCACAGATAGTGCCGTCAGGATGATTTTGACTTTTGTAAGCCATATAAATGATTATTCCTGAATTATCAGCCTCCTGTTTACTGGGTCCCCTAGTTTTGAAGGCCATGTTCATGATTTCTATAATAATATCCATCTATCTTTTTGATGGTCGTCCTTTTCAACTCTTCCAGGAATAATTGCATATGTCATGGAAATGGTTCTTCTTATAATGTCTACAAATTGAAAGAATTTCAGTTGGATCAGTTTCAGTTTATGTGGAAGTTTACGTTCAATTTTGCCAGGTAACCACTGAATTGTTCTCATTTGCATCCATGGTAGAGCTAAGCAGATCGATTTGCATAAGGCGAGTTCTAGTCAAATTTCCTGAAATTCGTGGTTTCACGCAAATTCGAACATTTTGAGATTTGATTTGCGGTTCGCAAAAAACAACAACAAATAACTTGCCCAGCACCATTTCACACACTGCTGAAGCATCACGGAGCAGGCACAATTCATTTTGCAGTACCACGTGAAAGCTTTCCAATAATGCGCTGTAGCTATGACATCTTCTGGGTTATCATACGTGGTACAGTGGTGGTCAGCACCTGGGCCATCACAGGTCAGCGATTCCCAGTGGAGCACAGTTTGTACGGCAACAGTCATTTTCCATCTCCATGGTCACTGGGTAAATCTTTTTCTTCTGTTGAGTGTAAGCTCGTATGGCCAGCAGGGTCCATTCTCTCTCTCAGTTGTAAAGTATAAGCTCTTATGGTCAGCAGGGTTCTCTCATCTATAAAGTATAAGCTCTTCATTGGGGTTCTCTCTTTCTTGCCTGTAAAGTAAAAGCTCTTATGGTCAGCGAGATTCTTGCTCTGTTCACTCTAGAGATGAGCAAAGTTGCTCGGGTTCCCTCTTATTCGGCAAGCTATAGCACTTGCCAAATAACGTGCAGAGGGAACTCGGCTTCCTGGATTACTGATCGGCTCCGCAGCTGCATGTGTCACAGCTTTGTGACAGGCATGACACATGCATGAAGAACCCAACAAACAGGCTCACATGCATGTGCTGTGACTGTCACACAGCTGCGACACATGCAGCTGCAGTGCCGATCAGTAATCCAGGAAGCCAAGTTCCCTCTGCAGCTTATTCGGCAAGCGCTAAAGATTGCTGAATAGGAGGGAACCCGAGCAAATTTGCTCATCTCCAGTGCTCTCCCCATGTGTATTTTGTGAGAAATTACAAGTTTTCCAGTATTGAAATTGGAGCTAATTTATTTACCGCATATCAACTTTTTGGGGAAAATTTGGCAAATTTAGATTTTAAAAGATTTTCTTATCTCTTAATCCACAGTATTCAGAAGAGTAGACTTAGACATTAAGCTTAAGGAGAATTTGTCACTCAGACAAAGCCAGAAACCCTAAGAATAAAATGCAGCATTAGACATTAAGTGACAAGTCAAGGTCTGCCCCAGTCAAGCACTCTATGTGAAAAATAGTCAACTCGAATATTACACTAAGTCTATTATTATACAGATGTAGGCTTTTCTTAACTAATGTATAAGAAAAATATAGCTATGCAAAATGTTAACTTAACACTTAATACAGCAAAACCCACTGAGCTTATATAGTTAGGTGACGAGTTTCACCATTCTTCATCGGGAATATCTTTGTAATTTTAAGAAAGGCTACATCTGTATAGATTATAGAATCTGATACTGATAATACTGTTTACAATCATTTCCATAACAAATTGAATCCTATTTGTAGATTTAAACTGGAATTTTTCAGCTTCTGGAAATTTCTGGAGGCTTTGGATTTAGATCTAAACATTAAAATCACTTATGTTGAGTGATGTTGAGTGATGTTGTTAATTATAATAATAATTATTGGATATTAATTAATATAATAATAATTGGATATTGAATTGTTGAAACTTTGACTCAAGAAAAATGAGGAATAAAACTAAAATAATAGGTCCACTTAAGAATATAATGGCAAAAAAGTGACACATATCTAAATACATGTCATTTATAAACATGATATAATTACAAGATGCATTATAATAATTATATGTCATCATTGAAAACTTTGAAAATTTGTGTTGCATTTTTTAACAAAAAAAAATGTTTTTCAGTTGTGATCTGATGGGTTTACTTAAAAAAATTGTGAGTTATTTAACAAACATCCTGAAAACATATATGATTGTGAATAGTAAATACAATGTAACCCCTAATAAAAAATAATCAGACTCGAGTGAATATCAAAAATAAATGAAAAGGGCTTACGTATTCGTAAAGAGGTCAATTGCTGCCAAAAAGTTGGCTGAGTTAAAGAAAAGACTAACTAGGTCAGAAAACGTGTCAAGATAGGAAATAATTCACTAATTCTAACATTCTACTATTTATTACATTTACAAAGACTGAGAAACGGATGTCAGCCTGCTTAGAAAAAGACTACCGTAATTCTTAAATATACTTGAGTATTTTGAGTATTTATCCTGAGAATGTACTTTGCAATTTAAACTAAGATTTCGGATACTGAAGGAAGAATTAAACATATATACGATTTTTAATATCAGGTCATGGAGCAATATATAAATGTAATAAAATACGTACAAAAAATTATTTACCAATCTGAAATCTTGTGCTATGTATATTTGCCCTGAAATTAATTTGGAAAAATGCAAAGCAATTTTTTTATATTCAAAAATTTAATTAGGTTTAAATGGAAACACATCTTATTGTTTTTTTTTTCTATTTGATGTACAATTACGTTTTCCTTAGCTAGGATACATGTGGCCTATATATTTTATTTGAACTGTATGTTTTTTTTCTTTCTGCATGTAAATATGAAAAGATAATGTTAAATTCTTGAAAAATTTTCAAAAAAACGCTAATAATTTAGAACTTTTCTAAATATCATGGCCCACTGGGCTTAGAAGAGTTGTGGTGGAAATTGCAGAAGGAAATTGTTGTTAAGAACCAGATTTATATAAACCATTGTTGTATTTTAATAAACACATGAGTTTATTATTTACTGCTTGCAATTTGGAAAAAATACACCATTTTGAACAAATTGCACATCGAAAAAATGTTGCCAAAATTTTGTCATAAAGAAATCAATTAGTTAATCCAGTATAAGGAAGACATACACAGAAAGCATAACTTTTTTCATAAAATGATTAATAAAATGTTATGATATTTCGATTTGCAAGAAGATGTGCTAATGATACACACAAAAAATGAAATTGAACACGTTTTTGTTTACTTTCTTTAAAAAGCATACATTTATTTTTGAAACTTGTAACTTTGATGCTGTTTAATTTCTAACATTCTAAAACAAATCATAGTTTTTGTAAGAAAAAAAAAGAATAATAATAAAAAAAAAGCAAATCAAAACCCTGTGGTATTTTTAAATTATTGTTGTTAATCGGATATTCATTTTTAGAAGATAGTAGTGTGAAGATGGAGCAGAAAAAGTAATAAAAAATATTATTTTCCAAAATTTCTAAAAATGAAATTGGAATGGTCCAAAGCCATGTGAATTTAATAAAGGTCAATGAAATGTTATTTTACTTTGTTTATATTTTTAACTATACATAAATATATATATATAAAGTCTATATATATGAATGTATATATCACTTGGATAAACCGTTAACATTCATGTATTATAGAGGTCTATTGTTAAGGCGGCCTGCAATTTCTGTATTTATGTACATATAAATGGAATTTCACATCTGTACAGGATGAAGTGTATTTTGTAAAGACTGGATATTAATGCTGCTGGGAAAAATATGAAATTATAGATAAACTGATTCTACAGATTGACTGTAAGATCAGGGAGGATTTTATTTTTTCTTTTGTCTTTGCTCAAAGCCATAAATGCATCAAAAAGTTAATAAATAAATAACATAAAACCTATAGATCTGATTTTTTTTTCATTTATAGTAGTCTGAAATTCTGCAGTAAATCTTTTGTAAATACTTTGCCTTTCTGTTTGATTTATCTGAAAATAATCACAGTTGAAAAACTTTTGTTTTTATCAATTCTTGGGGATTACATGTAAAAAAAAAATAACGAGAAAATTTCCTTCCAGTTCAGTGGGAGAGAGCTGTGGTACCATTTGTGATCAAACTACAATGCATGGGGCTGTGCCTGTTCTGATGTGACATATCAACTGGTTTGCCTCCTGTTTGTCAAACTCCGACCAATCTGATATTGACGACCTATCCTATAAGTTATCCAAACTACAGTAGTTTAAACAGCTATTCACATTTATTCATATTTCTAGTTGGACTTGCCCTTAGCTTTGTAAAAATGTGGTCAATATGCTTTTATTTTAGTTCATAAGACTTAGGCCGGTGTCACACTAGCGAGTTTTACGGACGTATGAGAGGTGTAGAAAATACGGATTGCAAATGGTACCATGATTCTCTATGGACCAGCTCCTGTATGCCGTATTTCACTGATCCGTATTATACAGTCTTCTACGGTCGTAGAAAATCGCAGCATACTGCATTTGTCAGCGTATTGCGCAAAAAAATCACCAATGAAAGGAAAGTCTATGGGGGTGAGAAAAATACGGATTATACACAGACCAACAGTGTGACATGCGAGAAATACGCAGCGGTGTTCTAAAGAAAAGCCGGCAATTCAGTGCGGTGTACAGTAAAATCACACTGACAGGTTAGAATAGAATAGGTAGAATAAATGTCTACACATAGTATAGGGGTATACAGTGGGGCAAAAAAGTATTTAGTCAGTCAGCAATAGTGCAAGTTCCACCACTTAAAAAGATGAGAGGCGTCTGTAATTTACATCATAGGTAGACCTCAACTATGGGAGACAAACTGAGAAAAAAAAATCCAGAAAATCACATTGTCTGTTTTTTTAACATTTTATTTGCATATTATGGTGGAAAATAAGTATTTGGTCAGAAACAAAATTTCATCTCAATACTTTGTAATATATCCTTTGTTGGCAATGACAGAGGTCAAACGTTTTCTGTAAGTCTTCACAAGGTTGCCACACACTGTTGTTGGTATGTTGGCCCATTCCTCCATGCAGATCTCCTCTAGAGCAGTGATGTTTTTGGCTTTTCACTTGGCAACACGGACTTTCAACTCCCTCCAAAGGTTTTCTATAGGGTTGAGATCTGGAGACTGGCTAGGCCACTCCAGGACCTTGAAATGCTTCTTACGAAGCCACTCCTTCGTTGCCCTGGCGGTGTGCTTTGGATCATTGTCATGTTGAAAGACCCAGCCACGTTTCATCTTCAATGCCCTTGCTGATGGAAGGAGGTTTGCACTCAAAATCTCACGATACATGGCCCCATTCATTCTTTCATGTACCCGGATCAGTCATCCTGGCCCCTTTGCAGAGAAACAGCCCCAAAGCATGATGTTTCCACCACCATGCTTTACAGTAGGTATGGTGTTTGATGGATGCAACTCAGTATTCTTTTTCCTCCAAACACGACAAGTTGTGTTTCTACCAAACAGTTCCAGTTTGGTTTCATCAGACCATAGGACATTCTCCCAAAACTCCTCTGGATCATCCAAATGCTCTCCAGCAAACTTCAGACGGGCCCGGACATGTACTGGCTTAAGCAGTGGGACACGTCTGGCACTGCAGGATCTGAGTCCATGGTGGCGTAGTGTGTTACTTATGGTAGGCCTTGTTACATTGGTCCCAGCTCTCTGCAGTTCATTCACTAGGTCCCCCCGCGTGGTTCTGGGATTTTTGCTCACCGTTCTTGTGATCATTCTGACCCCACGGGGTGGGATTTTGCGTGGAGCCCCAGATCGAGGGAGATTATCAGTGGGCTTGTATGTCTTTCATTTTCTAATTATTGCTCCCACTGTTGATTTCTTCACTCCAAGCTGGTTGGCTATTGCAGATTCAGTCTTCCCAGCCTGGTGCAGGGCTACAATTTTGTTTCTGGTGTCCTTTGACAGCTCTTTGGTCTTCACCATAGTGGAGTTTGGAGTCAGACTGTTTGAGGGTGTGCACAGGTGTCTTTTTATACTGATAACAAGTTTAAACAGGTGCCATTACTACAGGTAATGAGTGGAGGAAAGAGGAGACTCTTAAAGAAGAAGTTACAGGTCTGTGAGAGCCAGAAATCTTGATTGTTTGTTTCTGACCAAATACTTATTTTCCACCATAATATGCAAATAAAATGTTAAAAAAACAGACAATGTGATTTTCTGGATTTTTTTTTCTCAGTTTGTCTCCCATAGTTGAGGTCTACCTATGATGTAAATTACAGACGCCTCTCATCTTTTTAAGTGGTGGAACTTGCACTATTGCTGACTGACTAAATACTTTTTTGCCCCACTGTATATATATAAATATATGTCAGTGAGACACATATATATATATATTAACTAGCTATTGAACCCGTTCTACACCCGTGTGGCGAGCATTTATATTGGGATATGGTCTCCATCCTGTCATGTGCTGCTCCATCCTGCGTCCCCATCCTGTCATGTGCTGCTCCATCCTGCGCCCCCATCCTGTCATGTGCTGCTCCATCCTGCGTCTCCATCCTGTCATGTGCTGCTCCATCCTGCGTGCCCATCCTGTCATGAGCTGCTCCATCCTGCGCCCCCATTCTGACATGTGCTGCTCCCATCCTGCGCCTCCATTCTGACATGTGCTGCTCCCATCCTGCGCCTCCATTCTGACATGTGCTGCTCCCATCCTGTGCCTCCATTCTGACATGTGCTGCACCCATCCTGCGCCCCCATCCTGTCATGTGCTGCTCCCATCCTGCGCCCCGTTCTGTCATGTGCTGCTCCCATCCTGCGCCCCCGTTCTGTCATGTGCTGCCCTATTCTGTCATGTGCTGCTCCCATCCTGTGCCCCACTCTGTCATGTGCTTCTCCCATCCTGTGCCCCGTTCTGTAATTTGCTGCTCCCATCCATATGCCCCATACGCTGCTCCATAAAGGTTTATGGCCCCCATAAGATGCTCCATAGTATATGTCCCGTACACTGCTCCATAAAGGTTTATGGCCCTCATAAGATGCTCCATAGTATATGCCCCGTACACTGCTCCATAAAGGTTTATGGCCCCCGTAAGGTGCTCCATAGTATATGCCCCGTACACTGCTCCATAAAGGTTTATGCCCCCATAAGATGCTCCATAGTATATGCCCCGTACACTGCTCCATAAAGGTTTATGGCCCCCATAACATGCTCCATGGTATTATATGCCCCGTACACTGCTCCATTATGGTTGATGGCCCCATAAGATGCTCCATGGTATTATATGCCCCCGTACACTGCTCCATTATGGTTGATGGCCCCATAAGATGCTCCATGGTATTATATGCCCCCGTACACTGCTCTATTATAGTTGATGTCCCCCATAAGATGCTCCATAGGATTATATGCCCCATATGCTGCTGCGATATATATAAAAAAAAAAACATACTCACCTATCGTCGCTGGGCGCCGAGTGCTGGGGGGCCTGAGCAGGCGGGGACACCGGCACGCTGTGGGGGTCAGGTGCCAGAGTTGCCGCTCGCTCAGGCCCCCGACACTTGCTATATTCACCTGGCCCTGATCCAGCGCTGCGTCCACTCCGTGTTCCGGCTCCTCTGGCTGTGACTGTTCAGTCAGAGGGCGGCGCGCATTAAGCGCGTCATCGCGCCCTCTGAACTGTGAACGTCACAGGCAGAGGACCTGGGAGACGGAGCCGCACGCAGCGCTGGAACGGGGGACAGGTGAATATACTCACCCTCCTGGCACGTCCCTGCCTCTCCGGTGGAGATCGCGGTATACGTTCAGTGTTTACGCATACCACGATCTCCTGGGAGCGTCACTCTGTGGGGTACAGTGTTGTGAGTTCTGTTTTTGGGCTCCCTCTGGTGGTTACTGATGGTACTGGGTGATTTGTGTTCTGCTGTCTCTGGTGTCCACCTGTTCTATTAGGATTTGGGAGTTTCCTATTTAACCGGGCTTTCTTGTCATTTTCCCGCCGGCTATCAAGGTTATCAGAGTGTTTTGTTACCTCAGCTTCTGGCTTCAGTAATCTTCAGGACAAGCTAAGTTTTGATTTTCTTGTTCCACGTTTTGCTTTATTTTTGTCTTGTCCAGCTTGCATATAATTGTCTCTTTGCTGCTGGTTGCTTTAGTGGGCTGTAATTGCTCCTCATGTTCCATGAGTTGGAACATGAGTTCAAGTAATTACAGGATGGTTTTTTGAAGGGTTTTTTGCTGACCGCGCAGTTTACTTTTGTATCCTCTGCTATCTAGTTTTAGCGGGCCTCATTTTGCTGAATCTGTTTCCATACTGTGTTTGTGCCTTCCTCTCATTTCACCGTCATTATATGTGGGGGGCTGCTATTTCTGTGGGGTATTTCTCTGGAGGCAAGAGAGGTCTGTGTTTCTTCTAATAGGGGAAGTTAGATCTTCGGCTGGTGCGAGACGTCTAGGATCAACGTAGGCACGTTCCCCGGCTATTGTTATTTGTGTGTTCAGGTTTAGGGTCGCGGTCAGCTCAGGTTCCATCACCCTAGAGCTCGTTGGTGCTTGTCCTTTTGTGATTCCCTGCCATTGGAATCATGACAGTATAGCCGGCCAAAATGTTTGGGCTGAAGTAGGAGGAAAAGTAGTCTGAGGAAGTTTTTTTTTTTTCTCTCCTCTGAGGTTGCTGCCTAGCCTTAATTGCAGCCAGGCTAATTTTTTTTTTTTTCCTCCTCTTAATCCTTGAATGGCTCTGACCTTAGCTGTTTATCATGGACGTCCAGAGTTTAGCTTCCAGCTTGAATAATCTTGCTGCTAAGGTTCAAAATATACAAGATTTTGTTGTACATGCTCCTATGTCTGAACCTAGAATTCCTATTCCAGAGTTCTTTGCTGGAGATAGATCTAGTTTTCTGAATTTTAGGAACAATTGCAAGCTGTTCCTTTCTTTGAAATCTCGCTCTTCTGGAGACCCTGATCAGCAGGTTAAGATTATTATATCTTTCCTGCGGGGTGACCCTCAAAATTGGGCATTTGCATTGGCACCAGTGGATCCTGCATTGCTTAATGTGGATGCGTTTTTTCTGGCATTGGGTTTGCTCTATGAGGAACCTAACCAGGAGATTCAGGCTGAAAAAGCTTTATTAGCTCTCTCTCAGGGGCAAGATGAAGCAGAAATATATTGTCAAAAATTTCGGAAATGGTCAGTGCTTACTCAGTGGAATGAGTGCGCCCTGGCTGCAAAGTTCAGAGATGGCCTTTCTGAGGCCATTAAAGATGTTATGGTGGGGTTCACCTGCGCCTACGGGTCTGAATGAGTCTATGACTATGGCTATTCAGATTGATCGGCGTTTACGGGAGCGCAAACCTGTGCACCATTTGGTGGTGTCTTCTGAACAGGCACTTGAGACAATGCAATGTGATAGAGTTCAGTCTAGAAGTGAACTGCAAAACTATAGGCGGAAAAACGGGTTGTGCTTTTATTGTGGTGATTCAGCTCATGTTATATCAGCATGCTCTAAACGCACAAAAAAGGTTGATAAGTCTGTTGCCATTAGTACGTTACAGTCTAAGTTCATTCTGTCTGTGACTCTGATTTGCTCATTATCATCCATTTCCGTCGATGCCTATGTAGATTCAGGCGCTGCCCTGAGTCTTATGGATTGGTAATTTGCCAAGCGATGTGGGTTTAGTCTTGAGCCTCTGGAAGTCCCTATTCCTTTGAAGGGAATTGACTCTACACCTTTAGCTATGAATAAACCTCAGTACTGGACACAAGTGACCATGCGTATGACTCCCGTTCATCAGGAGGTGATTCGCTTCCTGGTATTGTATAATTTACATGATGTTCTAGTACTTGGTCTGCCATGGTTACAAACTCATAATCCAGTCCTTGACTGGAAAACAATGTCTGTGTTAAGCTGGGGATGTCAGGGGGTTCATGATGATGCACCTCCGATTTCGATCGCTTCATCTACTCCTTCTGAGGTTCCTGTATTTTTGTCTGATTATCGGGATGTTTTTGAGGAGCCTAAGCTCAGTTCGCTTCCTCCTCACAGGGATTGCGATTGTGCTATAGATTTAATTCCTGGTAGTAAATTTCCTAAAGGTCGTTTGTTCAATCTGTCAGTGCCAGAGCATACTGCTATGCGGGATTATGTTAAGGAGTCCTTGGAAAAGGGACATATCTGTCCATCTTCGTCCCCTTTGGGAGCAGGTTTTTTTTTCGTGGCCAAAAAAGATGGGTCCTTGAGGCCTTGTATAGATTATCGTCTTTTGAATAAGATTACCGTAAAATATCAGTATCCTTTGCTTTTGTTGACTGATTTGTTTGCTCGCATTAAGGGGGCTAAATGGTTCACTAAGATTGATCTTCGGGGTGCGTATAATCTTATACGAATAAAGCAAGGTGATGAGTGGAAAACCGCATTTAATACGCCTGAGGGCCATTTTGAGTATTTGGTAATGCCTTTCGGACTTTCTAATGCTCCTTCAGTCTTCCAGTCCTTTATGCACGATATTTTCCGTGAATATCTGGATAAATTTATGATTGTGTATTTGGATGATATTTTGTTTTTTTCTGATGACTGGGAGTCTCATGTTCAGCAGGTCAGGAAGGTGTTTCAGGTCCTGCGGGCTAATTCCTTGTTTGTAAAGGGCTCAAAGTGTCTCTTTGGAGTCCAGAAGATTTCTTTCTTGGGGTATATTTTTTCCCCTTCTACTATTGAGATGGATCCCGTCAAGGTTCGGGCTATTTGTGACTGGACGCAGCCTGCATCTCTTAAGAGTCTGCAGAAGTTCTTAGGCTTTGCTAATTTCTATCGTCGTTTTATAACTAATTTTTCTAGTGTTGTTAAGCCTTTGACGGATTTGACTAAGAAGGGTGCTGATGTTGCTGATTGGTCTCCTGCGGCTGTGGAGGCCTTTCGGGAACTTAAACGCCGGTTTTCTTCTGCTCCTGTGTTGCGTCAGCCTGATGTTTCGCTTCCTTTCCAAGTTGAGGTTGATGCTTCCGAGATTGGAGCGGGGGCGGTTTTGTCACAGAGAAGCTCCGATTGCTCGGTGATGAAGCCATGTGCGTTCTTTTCTAGAAAATTTTCGCCCGCTGAGCGGAATTATGATGTGGGTAATCGGGAACTTTTGGCCATGAAGTGGGCATTTGAGGAGTGGCGTCATTGGCTGGAGGGTGCTAGACATCGTGTGGTGGTCTTGACTGATCACAAAAATCTGATTTACCTTGAGTCTGCCAGGCGTCTGAATCCTAGACAGGCTCGTTGGTCACTGTTTTTCTCTCGTTTCAATTTTGTGGTTTCATACCTGCCAGGTTCAAAGAATGTGAAGGCGGATGCTCTTTCTAGGAGTTTTGTGCCTGACTCCCCTGGAAATTCTGAGCCCACTGGTATCCTTAGGGATGGGGTGATTTTGTCGGCCGTCTTCCCAGACTTGCGACGTGCTTTGCAGGACTTTCAGGCGGGTAAACCTGATCGTTGTCCGCCTGAGAGACTGTTTGTTCCGGATAGTTGGACCAGTAGAGTCATCTCCGAGGTCCATTCTTCTGCGTTGGCAGGTCATCCTGGAATATTTGGTACTAGAGACTTGGTGGCCAGGTCTTTTTGGTGGCCTTCCTTGTCGAGGGATGTGCGTTCTTTTGTGCAGTCTTGTGAGGTTTGTGCTCGGGCTAAGCCTTGCTGTTCTCGAGCCAGTGGATTGTTGTCACCTTTGCCTATCCCGAAGAGGCCTTGGACGCACATTTCCATGGACTTTATTTCGGATCTCCCTGTCTCTCAAAAAATGTCTGTCATCTGGGTTGTGTGTGACCGCTTTTCTAAAATGGTTCATCTTGTACCCTTGCCTAAGTTGCCTTCCTCCTCTGAGTTGGTCCCTCTGTTTTTCCAGAACGTGGTTCGTTTGCATGGGATTCCGGAGAACATCGTTTCTGACAGGTGATCCCAGTTTGTGTCTAGATTTTGGCGGACGTTCTGTGCTAAGATGGGCATTGATTTGTCCTTTTCGTCTGCATTCCATCCTCAGACGAATGGCCAGACGGAGCGAACTAATCAGACCCTGGAAACTTATTTGAGGTGTTTTGTTTCTGCTGATCAGGATGACTGGGTTACCTTTTTGCCGCTGGCCGAGTTTGCCCTTAATAATCGGGCTAGTTCTGCTACCTTGGTTTCTCCTTTCTTTTGTAATTCGGGGTTTCATCCTCGTTTTTCCTCTGGTCAGGTGGAGCCTTCTGATTATCCTGGAGTGGACATGGTGGTGGATGGGTTGCATCGGATTTGGAGTCATGTGGTGGACAATTTGAAGTTGTCCCAGGAGAAGGCTCAGCAGTTTGCTAATTGCCGTCGCCGCGTGGGTCCTCGACTTCGTGTTGGGGACTTGGTGTGGTTGTCTTCTCGTTTTGTTCCTATGAAGGTCTCTTCTCCTAAGTTCAAGCCTCGGTTCATCGGTCCTTATAGGATCTTGGAAATTCTTAACCCTGTGTCGTTTCGTTTGGATCTCCCGGCATCGTTTGCTATTCATAATGTGTTCCATCGGTCGTTGTTGCGGAGGTATGAGGTACCTGTTGTTCCTTCGCTTGAGCCTCCTGCTCCGGTGCTGGTGGAGGGAGAATTGGAGTATGTTGTGGAGAAGATCTTGGATTCTCGTGTTTCCAGACGGAAACTCCAATATTTGGTCAAGTGGAAGGGTTATGGTCAGGAGGATAATTCTTGGGTGGTTGCCTCTGATGTTCATGCTGATGATTTGGTCCGCGCTTTTCATAGGGCTCATCCTGGTCGCCCTGGTGGTTCTCGTGAGGGTTTGGTGACCCCTCCTCAAGGGGGGGGTACTGTTGTGAGTTCTGTTTTTGGGCTCCCTCTGGTGGTTACTGATGGTACTGGGTGATTTGTGTTCTGCTGTCTCTGGTGTCCACCTGTTCTATTAGGATTTGGGAGTTTCCTATTTAACCGGGCTTTCTTGTCAGTTCCCCGCCGGCTATCAAGGTTATCAGAGTGTTTTGTTACCTCAGTTTCTGGCTTCAGTAATCTTCAGGACAAGCTAAGTTTTGATTTTCTTGTTCCACGTTTTGCTTTATTTTTGTCTTGTCCAGCTTGCATATAATTGTCTCTTTGCTGCTGGTTGCTTTAGTGGGCTGTAATTGCTCCTCATGTTCCATGAGTTGGAACATGAGTTCAAGTAATTACAGGATGGTTTTTTGAAGGGTTTTTTGCTGACCGCGCAGTTTACTTTTGTATCCTCTGCTATCTAGTTTTAGCGGGCCTCATTTTGCTGAATCTGTTTCCATACTGTGTATGTGCCTTCCTCTCATTTCACCGTCATTATATGTGGGGGGCTGCTATTTCTGTGGGGTATTTCTCTGGAGGCAAGAGAGGTCTGTGTTTCTTCTAATAGGGGAAGTTAGATCTTCGGCTGGTGCGAGACGTCTAGGATCAACGTAGGCACGTTCCCCGGCTATTGTTATTTGTGTGTTCAGGTTTAGGGTCGCGGTCAGCTCAGGTTCCATGACCCTAGAGCTCATTGGTGCTTGTCCTTTTGTGATTCCCTGCCATTGGAATCATGACAGTACAGACTGCGCCGGCGCTTGCGCTTGCGCAGTCTGTAAAGGCTTCGGACAGAGTGACGCTCCCAGCGTTATATTATAGATATTTCATACAGCGCTAGATAGCAGAAAAGCCGGTAATTAAATTGCCGGCTTTTCCTATCTCCTTCTCAAACCCGACATGATATGAGACATGGTTTACATAAGTAAACCATCTCATATCCCTTCTTTTATTACATAATCCTCCTTAGTAATGTAAGAAGTGTATTGGTGTAAAATTTGGGGGCTCTAGCTATTAAATTAAAGGGTTAAATCGTGGAAAAATTGGCGCACAATTTTCTCCGCCAGAGTGGTAAAGCCAGTGACTGAGGGCAGATATTAATAGCCTAGAGAGGGTCCATGCTTATTGGCTCCCCCCTAGCTAAAAACATCTGCCCCAGCCACCCCAGAACAGGCACATCTGGAAGATGCGCCTATTCTGGCACTTAGCCTCTCTCTTCCCACTCCCGTGTAGTGGTGGGATATGAGGTAATGAAGGGTTAATGTCACCTTGCTATTGTAAGGTGACATTAAGCCAGATTAATAATGGAGAGGCGTCAATTATGACACCTATCCATTATGAATCCAATAGTATGAAATGGTTAATAAAACACACACACATTATTACAAAGTATTTTAATGAAATAGACACAGGGTGTTTTAATATTTTATTATACTCTTAATCCACCTGAAGATCCTTGTCACCTGGAACAAAGTTACGAAAAACAAACAACAATATTCCATACCTTCCGTCGTTCACTCTTGTCCCACGCTGTAAATCCATCTGAAGGGGTTAAGTCATTTTACACCCAGGAGCTCTGCTAACGCAGCTGTGAATGTGGCTGTAAAAACCCGGGGAATGAATGGAATGCAGGGGAATGTACTGTAGTTACCTCGAGTCGCGGTGATGCACCCTCTGCTGGATGTCTTCATATGAACTCGAGCCTGGGAACTTTTCAGAATATTGGCCCCTCTCTAGGCTATGAATATCAGCCCGCAGCTGTCTGCGTAGCGTTTCTGGCTATAAAATATAGGGGGACCCCGCGTCATTTTTGGGGGGGTCCCCCTATTTTAATAGCCAGTAAAGGCAACGCAGACAGCTTTGATGCAGTTTTTGGAAAATAATAAATACATAAACTGAAAATGTGCATGATTTGAAAGGAAAATGCATGAAAAAATGGATTCGGAGGCCGGATTCATCATTTCACATCAAAAACAGCATCAAAAACTGTCTCAAAAACACCACCATAAACCTGCATCAAAAACAGCATCAAAAACTGCACCAAAAATCTGCATCAAAAACGGCATCAAAAACAGCATCAAAAACCGCACCAAAAATGCATCAAAACCTGCCTAAAAACTGATTTTTTTTAATGCTGTTTTTGATGCAGTTCTTGGTGCAGTTTTGATGCCGTTTTTGGAAATAAATAAATAAATGGAAAATGTGCATGATTTGAATGGAAACATGCATGAGAAAACGGATTCGGAGGCCGGATTCATCATTTCACATCTCAGTTTCATCCGTTTTTTGCTGGATCCGTTGCTGTGCGTTTTTTCTCAGGACAGAAAAACCTTTCCTCTGTCTGTGTTTTCCGTCCACTGGAAACAGCTTTTTTGATGGATCATACAAAAAATGGATGAAACGTGTGGCCATCAGGTGCAATCTGGCGCTAATACAACTCTATGAGAAAAAAACGGATCCGGCGGAAAAAAACTGATCCTGCAAATGTGCTCGCAGGATGCATTTTTTACCCATAGACTTGTCTAATTGACAGATCGCAACGGATGGCCACACGTCGCGTCTGTCGTGCAATGGATCTGTCGTGTTTTGGCGGCCTTCGGCACGAAAAAACATTCAAGTGAACATTTTTTTGGCCGTCACGTCCGCCATTTTCTACCACGCATGCACGGCCAAAACTCCACCCCCTCCTCCCCGGACTTTAGAATGGGCAGCGGATGCGTTGAAAAACTGCATCCGCTGCCCACGTCGTGCACAAATTTCACAACGTGCGTGGGTACGTCGGCCCGACGCATAGCGACGGACCCGTACCGACGCAAGTTTGAAAGAGGCCTTAAAGAGTGGTTAATTTAAAATAAAATCTGAAAAAAACGGCGTGGGCTCCCGCGCAACTTTCTGCACCAGAGGGGGAAAGCCGACAGCTGAGGGCCAATATTTGTAGCCTGCTATGAATATCAGCCCGCAGCTTTCTGCGTAGCCTTTACTGGCTATTAAAATAGGAGGACCCCCCAAAAAATGATGTGGGGTTTCCCTATATTTTATAGCCAGAAAGGATACGCAGACAGCTGCGGGCTGATATTCATAGCCTAGAGAGGGGCCATGGATAGTGTCCCCCCCCGGCTACAAACCCCAGTCCGCAGCCGCCCCAGAAATGGCGCATCTGAGAAATGTGCCAATTCCGGCACTTAGCCCCTCTCTTCCCACTCCCGTCTAGCGGTGGGATATCGGGTAATAAGGGGTTAATATCACCTTGCTATTGTAAGGTGACATTAAGCCGGGTTAATAATGGAGAGGCGTCAATAAAACGCCTATCCATTATTAATCCAATAGTAAGAAAGGGTTAATAAAACACGCACACATTAGGAAAAAAGTATTTTAATATTCTTCATTTAACCATACTTACCATACTTCAGCGCCTGTAAAAAAATGTAAAATAATAAACCGTATACTACATGCCCACCGTAGTCCAATTAATAACGAGGGTCCCACGACGATCTCCCCTATAGAACAGTGACATCTGGTGATGTCACTGCTCTATAGGACCCTCAGTGACACACTGACAGGAGACAATGGCTCCTGCAGTGCATCACTGAGGTTACTAAAGTTCAAAGTGTCACTTTATGGCAATTGCTGCGTGGGAAAATTTCTCACCCAGCAATGCCATAAGTGAGACTAGGGACTTTTTTTTACAGCGGCGGAGGAATACAGTGCAGAAGAATATGTCCCTCCCGTCATTGTGTTTCTGGAGCCCCTGGCAGCTGTTGCTGCTGTTCTCCACGGGAGATCGTCGTGGGTCACTCGTGGATTTCTGCGGACAGAGAGTATATTGGTTGTTTGTTATTTTAATCTGTTTTACAGGTTGACACTGGCTTCGGGGAACAAAGTGACAAGTAATGGTGAGTATGAACTCTATGTTTAATGTACTGTATCTCTATATGTATGTACTGTATGGAGTATGTATGGAGTATGTATGTGTATGTGTTTTGTTTTTTTTTTGTTTATTTTTTTCATTCAACACATTAGCCGGATGATGGGACTACTACTGTCCCATCATTGGCTAATGTGTCAATCACTGCCAGTGTAGCAGGCATCGTCCGATAGGACTTGTAGTCCCATCGGACGATGCCTGCACACACGCACAGAGACCCCGCACGCTGCACAGAGACCCGGCACCCCGCACAGAGACCAGGCGCGCCGCACACAGAGACCCGGCACGCCGCATACAGCCCCGGCAGGCCCGCATACAGCCCCGGCAGGCCCGCATAGAGCACCGGCAGGCCCGCACAGACCCCGCCCGCACACACAGACATGCACAGTGTCCGCCCACGCACCGCCCACAATCTTCCTCTCTACGGAACAGGATGTAGAAGAACAGAAAGGGCTTATTTACATTCCGATATTTGCATCCCATTGACTTGCATTGGTATCGGTATTGGTATCTGATATTTTTTGGATATCGGCCGATCCGATACCGATACTTCTGGATATCGGAAGGTATCGCTCAACACTAGTAATGAGCATTGATGCATCATGTTAAACCTATCATTCTCTTCCTTGTTCTCCGTAGAATCCATTATAGACACCAACATGGTTTACCATCCTATTTCCCCGCCTCCCCTCCTTTTTTTCCCTTCATCTACATCCTTACCCTTTTTTCACCTTCCCTTTGACTTTTCTTTCTTTTGCTTTCTCCTTTTGTCACCTTCTCCTCCTATTTTGCAGTCATGTCCAATAGCATAATTGTATTTAATATAGTATTCCATATTCTCTCGTCTGCAACGACCCGACCTATAAAACTGTCCCACTAAAAAAACCCTTTAGTGAACACCATAAAAAATAAAAAAAACAAGGCAAGAAAACAATGCTTTATCATCTTACCACCGAACAAAAAGTGGAATAAAGCAGGACCAAAAAGGATATAAATATTCATGGAACCACTGAAAACGTCATCTTGTCCTACAAAAAACAAGCTGCCACACAGTGTCATCAGCAAAAAAAAATAAAAAAGTTATAGCTCTCAGAATAAAGAGATGCAAAAATAATTATTTTTTCTATAAAATAGTTTTTATTGTGTTAGGGTATGTGCACACGTCAGGATTTCTAGCGGTTTTTTTTTGTGGAATTTCGCCATAAAAACGCTATAAATCCGGTAAAAAAATGCTAACATTATGCATCCTATCTTTTAGAATGCATTCCGCATTTTTTGTGCATATGTTAGCGTTTTTTTCAGCAAAAAAACGCATACCGCAAAAAATCCGGACATGCTCTATCTTTTTCCGGATTTTCTGCGGATTTCCTATCAAAAAGGACATTCCGGAAAAAAAAAAAAGCGCAAAACATCCGCGCAAAAAACGCGCAAAAAACGCGCAAATTCCGCGAGAAATCCGCGCGAAAAAAGCACGCGGATTTCTGGCAGAATTCTCAGGATTTTGCCAGGAAAAAATCCTGACGTGTGGACATACCCTAAAAGCGTCAAAGCATAAAAAAGATGTAAATGAGGTATTGCTGTAATCGTACTGACCCGAAAAATAATAATGCTTTTTCAATTTTACCACACACAGAACGGCATAAACCCCCCCAAAAAGAAATTCCTGAATGCTGGCTTTTGTTCATTCTGCCTGCCAAAAATCGGAATAGAAAGCAATCAAAAAATGTATTGTGCCAGGAAATGGTACCAATAAAAACGTCAACTCGTCCCACAAAAAACAAGCCATGACATGACTATGTGTGCCAAAATATGGAAAAATTATAGCTCTCAACATGTGGTGATGCAAAAACTATCTTTTGCAATAAAAACGTATAAAAAGCACAAAAAAATAAATAAATCTGGTATCACTGTAATCGCACCAACCTGAAGAGTAAAGTTGACTAATCACTTATACTGAACGAGGACGTCGTAAAAATAAATAAAATCAATTCACCTGTTGTTGATTTTTACATTCTGCCTCCCAAAGATTGCAGTAAGGCTCAGAGCACATTTATCCTACGCACTGCGCTGAGCACGTGCGCCGAGATTTCCATGTAAATCTCTGAAATATGTGAATCAGACAGAACACCCGGCGGAAGATTCCCTATAATGAGGAAGATGGAAGCACTGTGGATGCCGTCTGACCTGTGATCCGGTGGTGTCCGTCTTTTTAGGATTGCAAAAAAGTGGCATCGACCAATTAGGGGCTCTGTATATGGAGTCCGCAAACTGGGGCTAAAACTAAATTTTGGTGGTAAAAATGTAGTTATTTTTTTCTTCACTGCCCAATATTATAAAATTCTGTGACACACCTGTGGTGTCAATATGATCACTGCACCCCTAGATGAATTCTTTGAGAGGTGTAGTTTGAAAATAGGGTCACTTATCTGGATTACCGATGCAGCCAGAAGTGTAATCAGGAACATTGACTTACCCGACCCAGACTGTCTCATGGACGAAGTAGTGCCTTATGTAGGGGTGGATGGTAACACACGGTACACTCCACTGACCAGACCCCTTCATATTGGTCTACAACCCACACAGAGTATGCTGTCTCAACTGGTAGTCTCATCCACCTGCCCCGTCAACCTACTAGGATCAGATTTACTATCAAAACTCCAAGCCAGTATTCTGTTTCACGAGGATGGAACTGTCACTCTTACAACTCCACTCTCACTGGAGCAGTCTGCAGAAGTGTACGGTCTCTTCTCTTTACAGGACACACCTGTGGATTCTGTGGACATTGAACTGATGGCACTGATCCCAGACTCACTGTGGGCGCGAGAACCGGGAGATATTGGCAGGCTCAAAGTCCAGCCTGTGAAGGTGGAGCTGAAACCAGGAGCTCTATTGCCACGGAAATCGCAATACCCACTCTCCACGTCACAATCTGCCGCCATCGCACAACAACTGAAAATCTACCTGGAAAATGGAGCAATCATCCCCACCAAGTCACCATGCAACACCCCTTTGTTTCCAGTAAAGAAGAAAACACCTAAAGGTCAGCCTACAAAGTTCTGCATGGTACATGACTTGCGTGCTGTCAATGAAGCCACAGTGTTGGACACATCTATTGTGCCCAACCCACACACTGCTTTCATCAATCCCATCCACCTCCCCATGGTTCACGGTGATTGACCTGGCCAATGCCTTCTTCAGTGTAACTCTACATCCTGACAGCCAGTACCTGTTTGCTTTCACACATGAGGGTAGGCAATACACTTGGACTGTGATGCCTCAAGGGGCACAAAACAGCCCCTCCATGTTCACCCAAGCCATGACGACGGTCTTGGAACCATGGAAAATGACACATCCCACTACAACCCTCCTACAATATGTGGATGACCTCCTCCTCTGTGCTGACACCCTGCCAGAAGCACAGACCGATTCCATTTCTTTACTACAGTTCCTGGCCAACAATGGATGCAAAGCATCTAAAGACAAGCTACAGTTCTGCAAGGAAAAAGTTGTTGCTCTGGGACACTACATCTCCCACCAGACCAAACACCTAACTGAAGACAGGAAAACAGCTGTCCAGAACATACCTCTGCCAACCAAGCCCCCACAGCTGCAGTCCTTCCTTGGACTTGTATCCTACTGCCGTCCCTGGATCCTAGATGCCTCTCTCCATATGCAACCCCTGTATGACTGCCTCAAGGACACTCCTTTCAGTCTGACCAAGGAAGCCATTGATAAGTTCTACATGCTAAAGGCTGCTATCACATCCTCTCCTGCCCTGGGACTCCCGGAATACAGCAAACTGTTCTGCCTATTCGTTATGGAGAAGCAAGGCCATGCAACTGGAGTTCTCACTCAACTTCATGGAGGCAGACAACGCCCCCTTGGGTACTACTCTGCCAGGCTTGACCCAGTGGCCCGTGGAGCCCCAACCTGCCTGAGAGCCGTGTTTGCAACACACCTGTTGCTGGATAAGACTTCTGACATCATTCTAGGCCACGGGCTGAAGATACTGGCACCTCATGACATTACAGCCATTCTGGCCCAGACACAGCGAAAGCATCTGTCTGTCGCCTGCCATTTAGGCCTACAATGCTCTCTTCTGCTTCCGGACAATGTCACCATCTCCAGATGTGCTGTCCTTAACCCAGCTACTCTCCTACCTCTGCCAAGGGGGGAGGAGAATGAAACCCACATCTCTGACACAATGATGGAAGAGGTAGTCGACTCTGAAATGGCTCAGCTTGATTGTCTCGCTCTCATGAGACAGGAAACCTCCGGATTTGACTCATTCACTGATGTACCTTTGCAAGATCCTGACCTGACGCTTTTCGTGGATGGATCAAGATACACAGACCCAGAAGGCCACTTTCACACTGGTATAGCAGTGGTCACAGAAGATACTGTGCTGCTAGCACAACCATTGCCTCCATCCGTCTCTGCACAGGAGGCAGAACTGAGGGCCTTGACAGAAGCATGCAAAATGTCTGCCCAATGCAAAGCTACAATATACTCTGACTCGCGCTACGCCTATGGCGTATGTCACGACTATGGACCAATCTGGAGGGCAAGAGACTTCATCACGGCAAATGGAACGCCTGTCAGAAACCACAAAGCCATACAGGAACTGATGCAGTCCTTATTGATGCCAGAAAGAGTTGCGGTGGTAAAAATTAAGGCGCACACTGGAGGCACTTCAAAGGAGGCGGTGGGCAACAGACTGGCTGATGTCACAGCAAAAGAAGCGGCCTTACTACCACTGGATGCACAAACATCGCATCTGTACTCTTTTGTAGACTCGAGGACAGAAGGAAAGGAGCAATCCTGGGAGAAGATGCTCTCCACACTCCAGAAGCAAACAACCAAGGAAGAAAAAGACCAATGGACACAAGATGGAGCCACACAGGATGAAAGACACGTGATGATGACCAAAGGAAAACCCTGTCTACCAAGAGTCCTCTACCCTATGGTGGCCAAATGGGCCCATGGCACCACTCACCAGTCCAAGATCAAGATGCACAATCTTGTCCACCAGTACTACCATGCCCCAGGCTTCTCTACAGTAGCCACCAACATCACAAAGGGATGGCTTGTCTGTGCCCGATGCAATCCAGGGAAAACAGAAAAGATACCCCAGAAATGCACACCCAAACCCCTATACCTTTTCCAGCGCATACAGATAGATCACATACAAATACTGCACTCAGGGGGGTTTGAGTATGCCTTAGTGGTGATAGACATATTCTCAGGGTGACCAGAAGCCTTTCCAGTCAAAAATCATTCAGCAAAGACCACTGCAAAGAAGCTCCTCTCTGAGATTGTGTGCAGATATGGTCTCCCAGAAACCATAGAGAGTGACCAAGGGCCTGCATTCACTGCCAACCTCACAAAAGAGATATGGGATGCACTCGGGACCGAGTTGGCCCTTCACACTCCGTATCACCCACAGAGCAGTGGCAATGTTGAGAGGTTAAATGGGACACTGAAGTGTAAAATGCTGAAAGCAGCACAGGAAACAGGGAAACCATGGTATGAGAGTCTCCCTCTTGCACTATTCAGTGTTAGGAACACACCATCTGGAACAACCAAACTTAGCCCATATGAGATCCTGTTTGGAAGTGCCCCCAGGCTAGGATTGTACTTCCCACAGCAGTTGTCAATGCAGTATGACACTTTGACTAAGTTTGTGATTGAATTAACAAAGCACCTAACTAAAATACATTCTCGAATGTTTTCATCCATCCCAGATCCTGAGGACCTCGAGGGAACCCACCAGATCCAGCCCAGTGATTGGGTCCTAACCAAAAGATTCAACAGATGTACCCTCGAGCCCAGATACGACGGCCCGTACCAAGTCCTGTTGACCACTTCCACAGCAGTCAAGCTTGAAGGGAAGCCCACATGGATCCACGCTTCCCACTGCAAGAAGGTGCCAGATCCAGAGGCCAGTGGCGGCTGTCACTCTTCATCCATCTGATACTTATCCTTTATCTAGCTCCGGTAGTAGCCAGTAGCCAAGGGACTATCACCCATGAAGGGGGTATAGTGACTTTCTGGTATAATGTCTCCACCCCCAGGGTCACGTATCAGTTTGATTATTGCCTCATAGTTGAATGCCCAGGCCCTATGGCACAGTTTGATATCTGGCTAGGCACTCAATTCATCTGTGTCACCACAGCTAAAAGGGGGGAAGGGTCAAACTGTGAGGATTGGTTACGTGTTGGGTGGCACACTGGTGAAAGTAGTTGGGGATATCAGCCAGTCTTAGGCCTGCAACGAAGGGACAAATGGGGAGCCAGCCTAATCACCCGTATGACCCTGACGAAAGCACCTTTCAAAGGCCAGAGAGCCTTTCGGGGTTCAGAGCTCCCGATCCCTGCCACTCACTGTCCCAAAGAGGGATGCATAGTTTTCTACCTTATTATTGACAATCCTTCAGAAGATGACCAAGGGTTTAATATACTAGGCTCAAGTCCAAAACTTGGTAGAGGGGGGGAAGGTGACAAAATGGGGAAATTTTGATTGAGAAATCTTGATTCCAGACGTATCTCTGAAACTGAAGAGATAGATGAAACAATACCAAGAGCCAAATTCCTATTAAAATTGACCTATGAGGATAAACTTGCAATAGAAACAGGATTCTCTGACTCCAATGTCTGGCTCGAGTGGGTAAGATATACTGTTACTAATGCGAATCGCTCCTTATGCATAGCCTGTACTGCTGCCAGACCCCATTTAGGCACAGTACCTTTCCCAATAGACCCACAAGTAGATGAAGAGGGATTCTTATGTGTCCTGTCCCTATACAGGGATAACCAACCATGTAACTCACATAAATGCCAAACTGTATTTCACTTATACCCACCTCATCAAAGTAACGAACCAACTGGCCATGGGATCACCCCCTATCCAGGTAACTACACCTGTTTCGAAAGGAAAGGTGCTGGACGACAGGTAAATAACCTACCATCTGAATACTATAATAACCAGATGATCCCGGTCCAGGAGGGCAGTCTATACAATGATTCTTTACTGGTAGGCCAAATCTACCAATTGCTATATTGGCTATGTGGGAACATGAAAATAAGGCCTAGACTTAATATCCCTTGGAAAGGACAGTGTGCCATGATAAAAGCCCTTATGCTTTTTTATATATTTGATCTACCTAGCTGGGGCCAAGTACTCCAAAAAGACCACCTGCGCCAAAAACTAAAAAGAGAGCTACAAGGCTCTTTTGACCCCCATATCTACATAGACTCCATTGGAGTCCAACAGGGAGTACCTAACAAATTCAAAGCCAGAAATGAGGTAGCAGCTGGGTTTGAGTCAATTATTCCCATAATTGGGGTAAACAAGAATGTAAAATGGATAAATTACCTATATTATAATCAGCAGAGATTTGTTAATTTTACTAGAGATGCTATAAGGGGACTTATTGATCAACTAGGTCCCACATCCATCATGGCCTTCCAAAACAGGATGGCCCTAGACATGATCCTAGCAGAGAAAGGTGGAGTCTGCAAAATGATAGGTACTAACTGTTGTACGTACATACCTAACAACACCGCCCCAGATGGGAGTGTATCCAGAGCACTTAAAGGCCTTACTGACCTATCCGAAGAATTAGCCCGAAACTCAGGGGTAAGGGATCAATGGGACACCTAGTTTGGGTGGTGGGATGGGTGGCAAAGAGCACTCACAAAGCTTGGAATAGCTGTCCTATGTGTTTTAATTATATTAGCCTTAATTCTATGCTGCTTAGCTCCATGCCTTAAAAGATGATGACGAAGACCTTGCAAACCACAGTGATGACCATGCATGCTGATTTCGAAGATCCTATAGACGAAAGATGCTGCTGTGAAAAATGCTGCTGTGAGACCATGAAAGGAATGCCATATCCACACCCCTTGGAATATGCCTACCTGAAGCACACTGATGAGGGAGAGACCAGGATCTGACTTCCTCCTGTGCAAAGTCCGTTAGGAGATGGGTCGTCTCGTATATATGGTGAAAATTAGTTAGCCAGCCTAAGGCATTTTTTCAGCTAGATAGGCCAGGAGGACAGATCAATAGGTTCGACGAGATTAGGGTTTTTGATTCTGCATATCTCCAAAGGGGGGACTGTTAAGGAGAGAATGTATGGCATATGAAGATATACTGAAATCAAACTTAATTAATAAACCACACTAATGTACATAGGGTAAAAATAGCTAAAACGTATATACATCGATATTATTATATAAATTAATAAATAAAATACCCTAAGGACACCCAGTGTGTAAGTACTGTAGTATAACACTACATACAATGAAGGGGAAATAATAAAAATCGCAAATAGATAAATGTAAATTAAGTGCCAAGTAAAAGCGTTTCGGACACATCCCCTGACGAAGGATCGTGCGTCCGAAACGCGCGTCGGGGTGCCCTGGATAGTTACTGGTGGTCCCTGGAACCGGAGTCATATATTACTAGTAAGTGTCCCCTTATATTGCCCATTGGCTCACTCACTTTGTTGGTTGCCGCTTTATGCGGTGTACAGTTGTTTCACATTTATGCACTAGTGTTGCACATCTAGATTGAGTAACTTTTTACACTCCCATTTTTGCAGGTTTCCTGCTTTTACTTGGCACTTAATTTACATTTATCTATTTGTGATTTTTATTATTACCTTTTTGCTTCTATGGGCCATGTGGTATGACATGATGGACACAGGATTTATATAAATGGGACACCAGCTAACTACAGGCACTTATATAGATTTATATACATTTTTATATACTTTTTTTATATATATATGCAATTGTTGCTCGTTTGTATGGTATAGTCTATTTGTTATTTAATAAATAAAGCAATTTTTTATGATTATATCCTTGCTCTGATTGTTTTTATGGGATTTCTTTCTATGCGGGTTGCTTGAATTTTCCCCTTGAAATCAAACTTGTATGGACACTTTGCTTAATATTAGATTCATGTCACTTTAAGGTTTTCTAAAATCACTGCTATAAGACTTAAAGGGACACTGTCACCTGAATTTGGAGGGAACAATCTTCAGCCATGGAGGCGGGGTTTTTGGGTGTTTGATTCACCCTTTCCTTACCCGCTGGCTGCATGCTGGCTGCAATATTGGATTGAAGTTCATTCTCTGTCCTCTGTAGTACACACCTGCACAAGGTGCAATCTTGCCTTGCACAGGCGTGTACTATGGAGGACAGAGAATGAACTTCAATCCAATATTGCAGCCAGCATGCAGCCAGCGGTTAAGGAAAGGGTGAATCAAACACCCAAAAACCCCGCCTCCATGGCTGAAGATTGTTCCCTCCAAATTCAGGTGACAGTGTCCCTTTAATTCTGTTTATTATGCCATCCCAGGATGTGCCAAGATATGCCAATGTCTAGATAGACTTTGTAATTATCAAGCGTAAATGCACCTCTATGTAGGGAGATCAATTCCCAAACTGAAGATCAGTAGAATCCGTGCATAGACAGATGCCAACCTGACCTAGAACAGGTCATTAGGGTGATAATGGTACGGAATAATCAACAAATAATATAATCAATCAAAAATAACTTGTGATAGTTGCTATGTTAGAAAAACCCATGATATAATGAGACTGCCCGATTACTCCTATAAAAGGAGGCCCTCTGCTAACGAATAAACTGGGTGAGAAGCATTTGATACATGATCTCCTGTGTATTTTGTGTTCTTTCCTTCGTGCACGTGTCATCTCTTTAAGAGACCCAATTTGGCCACAGACAATTAAGACGGGTCGCTCCCTAGTGTGACAGAATTCACAAAGGCTCAACATTATAAACTTCTGTGAAGCACCAGGGGGTTCAAGGTGCTCACCACACATCTAAATACATTCCTTCAGGGGTCTAGTTTACAAAATGGGGTCACTTGTGGGGGGTTTCCACTGTTTAGGCACATTGTGGGCTCTCCAAATGGGACATGATGTCCGCTACTGATTCCAGGAAATTTTACATTCAAAAAGTCAAATGACATTTCTTCCCTTCAGAGAGCTGCAGTGCATCCAAATAGTAGTTTTCTCCCTCATATTGGGTATCGGTGTACTCAGGAAAAATTGCACAACAAATTGCATGGTTCAATTTTTCCTGTTACCCTTTTGTAAAGGCAATAATTTGTGCTAAAATCATATTTGTGGGGAAAATTAGATTTTTTTAATTTTTACAGCTCAACATTATAAATTCTGTGGAGCACCTGAGGGTAAAGGTACCTTCACACTCAGCGACGCTGCAGCGATACCGACAACGATGTCGATCGCTGCAGCGTCACTGTTTGGTCACTGGAGAGCTGTCACACAGACAGCTCTCCAGCGACCAACGATCCCGAAGTCCCCGGGTAACCAGGGTAAACATCGGGTTACTAAGCGCAGGGCCGCGCTTAGTAACCCGATGTTTACCCTGATTACCAGCGTAAAAGTAAAAAAAACAAACACTACATACTTACCTACCGCTGTCTGTCCCCGGCGCTCTGCTTCTCTGCACTCCTCCTGCACTGACTGTGAGCACAGCGGCCAGAAAGCAGAGCGGTGACGTCACCGCTCTGCTTTCCGGCTGACCGGCGCTCACAGCCAGTGCAGGAGGAGTGCAGAGAAGCAGAGCGCCGGGGACAGACAGCGGTAGGTAAGTATGTAGTGTTTGTTTTTTTTACTTTTACGCTGGTAACCAGGGTAAACATCGGGTTACTAAGCGTGGCCCTGCGCTTAGTAACCCGATGTTTACCCTGGCTACCAGTGAAGACATCGCTGGATCAGTGTCACACACGCCGATCCAGCGACGTCTGCAGGGAGTCCAGCGACTAAATAAAGTTCTGGACTTTCCTCAGCGACCAACGATCTCCCAGCAGGGGCCTGATCGTTGGTCGCTGCCACACAGAACGATTTCCTTAACGATATCGTTGCTACGTCACAAAAAGCAACAATATCGTTAACGATATCGTTATGTGTGAAGGTACCTTTAAATATGCCCACCACACCGCTAGATAAGATTCCTGAGGAATATAGTTTCCAAAATGGTGTCACTTGTGGGGAATTATCACTGTTTAGGCACATCAGAAGCTCTCCAAACACGACATGGCGTACGCTAATTATTACTGCAAATTTTGCATTCAAAAAGTAAAATTGTGCTCCTTCCTTTCTGAACTCTGCCGTTCACCCAAACAGTGGTTTTCTCCTTCATATGGGGTATCGGCATGCTCAGGAGACATTAAACAACAAATTTTAGGGTCAATTTTCTCCTTTTACCCTTGTCAAAATAAGAAAAAATTGAATATGAAGTACATTTTTTGTGAAAAAAATGTAAATGTTCATTTTTTTCCTCACATTCCAAAAATTCCTGTGAATATGGTTTTGAGCACCTGGAGGAGTGCAGTTTTTAGAATGACGTCACTTTGGGATAGGATCTTGGAGATGGGAATATCCCTTTAATGCATGAGACAAGTGATTAAAGTAAAACATATTCATGTAAGATGAAAGATGTACATTAGTGGGACTAAGGGAAAAATGTAAAAAAAAAAGGTAATCAAAATATGCTAAAAAAGGAATTTCAGAAAAAATGCACATAAATTACAAAAACCCGTTTCAATGCAGAATTTGCGTTAAAACAAAAATTCACATAATTGGTCTTGACAAATCCAGAAAGACCTGAACTATACAACTGTCATGTTATTTATCCTGTATTGTGATCACTGTACAAAATATATATATAAAAAAAAAAACTAAAAGTAAGCTTTTTCATCACATGGACACACAAGAAAATAGAATAAAAAGCAATAAAAAGACATGTAAAAAATGGTACAAAGGAAAACACCAAATGGTCCAGCAAAAAACAAACTCTAAAATGGCTCATTCAGTAAAAAAAAAGTTATGGCTCTTGGCATAAGGTGATGCAAAAAACAAAATATTGTTTTTCGTGTGTTAGGCTGCCGTCACACTAGCAGTATTTGGTCAGTATTTTACATCAGTATTTGTAAGCCAAAACCAGGAGTGGAACAATTAGGCCGGCTTCACACTTGCGAGTTTTACGGACGTAAGAGCGCAGAAACTACGTCCGTAAAACTCGCAAAAAATACGGCACAATTATTCTCTATGCCTCTGCTTCTATCTGCCGTATTTTACTGATCAGTATTATACGGCTTTCTACGGCCGTACAAAATCGCAGCATGCTGCGTTTGTCACCGTACTGCGCAAGAAATACGCCAATGAAAGTCTATGGAAGCGTGAAAAATACGGATTACACACGGACAAGCAGTGTGACTTGCGAGAAATACGCAGCGGTGTTAGAGAGAAAAGCCGGTTATTCAGTGCGGTGTACAGTAAAATCACACTGACAGCTTACAGTAGAATAGGTAGAATTAATGTGTACACATAGAATAGGTATATATATATATATATGTCAGTGAGACACATATATGTATATATATTAATATTTATTCAGCGCTATACAGCTTGAAAGCCGGTAATTCAATTACCGGCTTTTTCTTTCTCCTTCCTAAAACCCGACATGATTTGAGACATGGTTTACATACAGTAAACCATGTCTTCTCTCCATTTTTTTTGCAGATTCCACACTACTAATGTCAGTAGAGTGTATCTGCAAAATTTGGCCGTTCTAGCTCTTAAAATAAAGGGTTAAATGGCGGAAAAAATTGGCGTGGGCTCCCGCGCAATTTTCTCCGCCAGAGTAGTAAAGCCAGTGACTGAGGGCAGATATTAATAGCCTGGAGAGGGTCCATGGTTATTGGCCCCCCCCCTGGCTAAAAATATCTGCCCCCAGCCACCCCAGAAAAGGCACATCTGGAAGATGCGCCTATTCTGGCACTTGGCCACTCTCTTCCCATTCCCGTGTAGCGGTGGGATATGGGGTAATGAAGGGTTAATGCCACCTTGCTATTGTAAGGTGACATTAAGCCTAATTAATAATGGAGAGGCGTCAATTATGACACCTATCCATTATTAATCCAATTGTAGTAAAGGGGTAAATAAAACACAAACACATTATTTAAAATTATTTTAATGAAATAAAAACAATGGTTGTTGAAGTATTTTATTCTACGCCCAATCCCGTCACTGAAGACCCTCGTTCTGTGAAAGAAAAAACATAATAAACCAACAATATACTTACCCTCCGCAGATCTGTAACGTCCAACTATGTAAATCCTTCTGAAGGGGTTAAAACATTTTGCAGCAAGGAGCTTTGCTAATGCAATGCTACTCCTCGCTGCAAAACCCCGGGGAATGAAGCTAAATATAGATCAATGAGCTATATTTAGCTTCATTTGCGGTGAGGCGCCCTCTGCTGGATGTTCATAGATCGTGGGAACTTACCTAGAAAGCTCCCAGGCTCACCGCAAAGCTCCCAGGCTTTCTAGGAAAGTTCCCACGATCTATGAACATCCAGCAGAGGGCGCCTCACCGCAAATGAAGCTAAATATAGCTCATTGATCTATATTTAGACTCATTCCCCGGGGTTTTGCAGCGAGGAGTAGCATTGCATTAGCAAAGCTCCTTGCTGCAAAATGTTTTAACCCCTTCAGAAGGATTTACATCGTTGGACGTTACAGATCTGCGGAGGGTAAGTATATTGTTGGTTTATTATGTTTTTTCTTTCACAGAACGAGGGTCTTCAGTGACTGGATTGGGCGTAGAATAAAATACTCCAACAACCATTGTTTTTATTTCATTAAAATAATTTTAAATAATGTGTTTGTGTTTTATTTAACCCTTTACTACAATTGGATTAACAATGGATAGGTGTCATAATTGACGCCTCTCCATTATTAATTAGGCTTAATGTCACCTTACAATAGCAAGGTGGCATTAACCCTTCATTACCCCATATCCCACCGCTACACGGGAATGGGAAGAGAGTGGCCAAGTGCCAGAATAGGCGCATCTTCCAGATGTGCCTTTTCTGGGGTGGCTGGGGGCAGATATTTTTAGCCAGGGGGGGGGCCAATAACCATGGACCCTCTCCAGGCTATTAATATCTGCCCTCAGTCACTGGCTTTACTACTCTGGCGGAGAAAATTGCGCGGGAGCCCACGCCAATTTTTTCCGCCATTTAACCCTTTATTTTAAGAGCTAGAACGGCCAAATTTTGCAGATACACTCTACTGACATTAGTAGTGTGGAATCTGCAAAAAAAATGGAGAGAAGACATGGTTTACTGTATGTAAACCATGTCTCAAATCATGTCGGGTTTTAGGAAGGAGAAAGAAAAAGCCGGTAATTGAATTACCGGCTTTCAAGCTGTATAGCGCTGGAAAAAATAGTAATATATATACATATATGTGTCTACTGACATATATATATATATATATAAATATATATATATAGACAGTATATATATATTTTTTTTTCTTTTTGGGACACATGGATCATTTCTATAGCGGTATGTTGGTTTTGCAAGCCTGCGAGAAAACCACGCAGTACGGATGCCATACGGATTACATACGGAGGATGCCATGCGCAAAAAACGCTGACACACCCTGCCTACGTAGGAGCTACGGACCACTATTTTCGAGACATTTCAGCATATTACGGCCGTAATATACGGACCGTATTTTCATACGCTGAGTGTGAAGCCGGCCTTAGAGGAAAAGTATAATAGAAACATATGCACAACTTCTGCATTTATCACCCACTCCTGGTTTTGGCTTACAAATGCTGATGTTAAATGCTGACCAAATACTGCTAGCCTAAAAGTAGGAAAACATAAAAAAATATGAATCTAGTATCCCTGTAATCATGCTTACCCACAAAATAAATACAGTAGGTCTTATCACTTTTACCGCATGGTGAACAGCGCAAAATTTAAAAATAAAAACAATAATTGAATTGCTGTTTTTTGTTAATTCCCTTAGAAAAATCTGAATAAAAAGGAACAAAAAATGATCTGTACCCCAAAATGATACAAACATTTTTTTTAACTCATTCCACAAAAAATCTTTTACACAGCTCTGTTCGTCAAAAAGTAAAAAAGTTACAGCTCTCAGTAAATGGCAGCAAAAAACTAGTTTTTATTAAAAGTATTTTTATAACGTGAAAGCAGCAAAACATAAAAAAAACATAAAAATCTGGAATTTCTGTAATCTCAGTGACCCAAAGAACAAAGCCTACCTATCACTTATACTGCTCTCTGAATCAAGCAAAAACAAAAATAGGAACTATTCTTGTACTTTTGTTTATTTGTTCATTCTGCCTCCCAAAAGTCAGACTAAGGCTCGGTTCACATATGTTCTCTATTCTCCGTTGATCGCTTATGCAATTCACTGCAAAAAAATGAAAAAATTCCTGACGGAACCACTCACTATAACGAAGCAAAAGGAGTCACTTTCGACTCTGTCTGGTCTCTGTTCCAATGGTGTCACATAATTTTAGATGTCTTTTTAGCGTACAAGTGTGGACAACCACAGTCCTGTGCATGCCTAAAAAGATGGATACCACAACAAACGCCATACAGAGTCCAAAATGTCTCCATCTGCTTATTATAGTGAGTAGTTCAATTGGAAATTTTGTCTGAATTGCATTTTTGTGAGATTTACATGGAAACCGTGTTATAATGGTACAGCATAGAACACAAGAATGTGAGTTCAGTCTTAGGCTACTTTCACACTTCCGTCTTTAGAGCTCCGTCGCAATCCGTCAGTTTGGGATAAAAACGGATCCTGCAAATGTGCTCGCAGGATGTGTTTTTTCCCATACACTTGTACTAGCGACGGATAGCGACGGATTGCCACACGTCGCATCCGTCGTGCGATGGATGCGTTGTGTTTTGGCGGACAGTCGGCACAAAAAATGTTCCATGTAACTTTT
The DNA here is from genome assembly GCF_032444005.1 of Ranitomeya imitator. Lineage (NCBI taxonomy): Eukaryota > Metazoa > Chordata > Amphibia > Anura > Dendrobatidae > Ranitomeya > Ranitomeya imitator. The sequence goes on from NC_091282.1 coordinate 87,322,359, forward strand.
TTTGTGCGTCGCATCTGCCATTTTCGACTGCGCATGTGCGGCCGAAACTCTGCCCCCTCCTCCCCGGACTGCAGAATGGGCAGTGGATGCATTGAAAAACTGCATCTGTTGCCCACGTCGTGCAGTTATTTCACAACGTCCGTCGGTACGTTGGCCCAACGCATTGCAACAGGCCCGTACCGGCGGAAATGTGAAAGTAGCCTTATACTGAAAGTGATTAAACAATGTTATGTATCCCAAAATATTACCAATAAAACCTCTAACTTCTCAGGTCTGTCATTTTTCACTGGAAATATGGGGGTCTCCATGTTACTGGTGGAGCAAAGACTATGGAAAAATGACACAGTTCCTACCCCCTTAAATAAAATAAAACAAAATCTGGGATCCCAAATCCAAATGACTCATACTTCTAGGTCTGATTTTGCCCAAACCGCAGTAAGTTGACACATGTTTGGCCTTACTGTAGTGGGGAGAACGCACTTATGGGGTGCGTGTCTCCATAAGCGCAAGCTATGCATAATGTATGGGCCCTAAACTGGCATATTTGCAGTTCTCCAGAAAAAAGCACAGCGGGGGGTGTTAAAAAATTGTTATAGCAAAAATACAAGATGGGCCATGTATATGGATACACCTAAATAAAAAGGGATTGGTTGGTGATATCAACCTCCTGTTTGTGGCACATTAGTATATGGGAGGGTGAAACTTTTCAGGCTGGATTGTGACCATGGTGGCCATTTTGAAGTCGGACATTTTGGATCCAACATTTTTTTTCCCAATGGGAAGAGGGTCATGTGACAAACCAAACTTATTGAGAATTTCACAAGAAAAACAATGGTGTGCTTGGTTTTAACGTAACTTTATTCTTTCTTGAATTATTTACAAGTTTCTCTTTGTTTACAGTCGCACAGGTTAACATGTGAGGAGCAGATAGAAATTGTGTTGATGTCTGGTGAACGCAGTACCTGGGTCATTGCAGCAGATTTCAATGCAAGACACCCTACGCAAGAAAACTGTCACCATTTATAAATGGCCCACTCAAAAAAGTTTGCAATTTTTCCAATTTTTGTTTTGCTCATTCTGCAAATTCAGCGAGCTGATCTGGCATCAGTCGAACAACCCTTCGGCGGATATTAGCTACTTACAAATGGCACCCTTACAAAATCCAGCGGCTGCAGCATCTCACCGAGGATGACCCAGATCGACGCACTATATTTGCAGAATAGGTAAAATAAAAATTGGAACAGGACCCTCAGTTCACTTCTGTGGCAGTTGATATCACCAACCATTCCCATTTTATTTAGGTGTATCCGTATACATGGCCCACCCTGTAGATGAATGCATTGAGAGGTGAAAATTCTATAATGGATTTACATCTTTTTCCACTGTTCGGGCACCTTAGGGTCTCTGCAAATGTCGTCTGCAAACTATTCTAGCAAAATCTGTGCTCCAAATGCCAAGTAGCGCTCCTTCCTTCTCAGCCCTGACATGTGGCCTAACACTAATTTCTGACAACTAATGGGGCATCACTGCGTTTGGGAGAAATTCTGCAATAAATTGTGGGGTCTAGTTTCACCTATTAACCCATGTGTAGCAAATTTACAGCAAATAAAAACAAAAAAACATTTTTTTCAATAAAATGTTATATTTTTACACCTCAATGTTATAAAATTATGTGAGACACCTGTGGTTTCTAAATTAATCACTGCATCCCTAAATAAATTCCTTAAAGGGAACCTGTCAGCAGGATTGTGCACCGTAACCTACAGAGTGTCAGGTCGGCGCCGTTATACTGATTACAATGATACCTTAGTTGATGAAATCCGTCTTGTGGTTCTTGTTTGTTCTTTATTTTCAATTTGGAGTTAGTGATATGCTTGTGCTCCCCGCAGCCAGTGGGCAGGGCTTGATGTGGTGCTCTGCTTACCTATTCATCTGTAATGCTTCTGACAGGTCACTGATCCCTCACTGACCTGCCCCCTATTTTATATACTGAATGTAACATGTATTGAAAAAAAAATCATATTCAGCAAGCAGGCCGATACTGCAGGATGTCAGCTATAATACTTAGTCCTCCTGGTCATCGTTTTAAAATGGCGCGGAGGGAACCAGAACCCTTAACGACCGGTGTTTTAATGCATATCAGCGGTCTTTAAGGGGTTACGCTACATATACACACTACCGTTCAAAAGTTTAGGGTCACTTAGAACTTTCCTTATTTTTGAAAGAAAAGCACAGTTTTTTCCAATGAAGCTAAAATTAAATGATTCAGAAATATACTCTTTACATTGTTAATGTGGTACATGACTATTCTAGCTGCAAACGTATGGTTTGTAATGCAATATCTTCATAGGTGTATAGAGGCCCATTTCCAACAACCATCACGCCAGTGTTCTTATGGTCCTTTGTGTTTGCTTACTGTGTAAGAAGGCTAATGGATGGTTAGAATACCCTTGAAAACCCTTGTGCAAGTATGCTAGCACAGCTGAAAACAGTTTGGCTGATTAGTAGTGATGAGTAGAGTTGAGCGACCTTGACCTTTTTAGAGTCGAGCCGGGTTTCGCGAAACCCGACTATCTCAAAAGTCGGGTCGAGTGAAATCGGCCGATTATGACGTAAAGTCGGGATCGACCGAAACACGAAACCCAATGCAAGTCAATGGGGGAGCATAGTCGGCAGTGAGTGGGGGCCAGGAAAACACCTAGAGTGCCCATTTTAATGTCAAAACCATCCATTCTTCTTAATGAAGCTTGTCAAGTGTAATTTACCTTATAATAATTGGAAGGCATTTGAAATTGGGGGTCATTTGGCTAAAGTTAGGGTAGGGCTGGTTCAAGTAATTAGTGGGCCCAGGAAATCTGGACCACGTCACGGCAGTGGAGCAGGGAGAGGTAAGTATTTCAACTTTGCAAGTGCTGTGAACCTGAGCAAGCAGGGGGGGCCCACTCGTCGGCATTGGCACTGGCACAGGGCCCCTCAAAGTACAGCGGTGTGTTTGCACGGCGGGGGCGCCTCCCACCGGCAGCAACACTTTTGCGTACTATGAGAGGCCCTGTGCCAGTGACGTCGCCAACTAGTATTCCTCCCCCCACCTGATGAAGGAACCTGCACTTTCATCTGCACCTTCCTCTTTGTCCCCGTGTAAGGTGGTATGGTATGCGGGAAGAGCAACCTGACTTTCAGCAGGATCACAATGTTGTTGTGTAGCGTGCACGGGGAATGTTGCGTTATGGGTCAATGTACCAGCAGACTCATCTATCACTGGCTGGGCAATGGGCAGGATGAGGAGGAAACACAGATATAGGCCCAAAGAATAAAGTTGGCTAAATGCAGTTCAAAATTGGTAACACAGGAATAACCAGGGGGCATTGCAGTGGAGGACAACTGGAATGAGAGGCTGACACAGAGAGTAGGCCCAAATCAGTAAGTAGTCGAAATGCAGTTCAAAATTGGCAACCGTAGTAAACAGGCGGCACAGCTTTGTTCAGTGGAGGAGAACAGCAAGGAGTGGCAGACACCGATAGTAGGCCCCAACCCAACTAGTAGGCCAAATGCAGTCTAACATTAACAACTACTTAACGAGCGCCTGAAAACGGAATTTCAGGACAGGAAACCAGGAGAACAGCAAGGAGTGGCAGACACCGATAGTAGGCCCCAAACCAACTAGTACGCCAAATGCAGTTGTTCCGTTTAACCACAATTTAATGAGAGCCTGAAGATAGAAGTTCAGGAAAGGCAACCTGGAGAACACCTTGGAGTGGAACACACCATCTCTCTACACCCCATACCCAATTTGTAGGCCTAATGCAGTGTAGTTTCCAACAACTACTAAACGAGAGCATGAAGATCGAAGCATTGGCGAGGAAACCTGGGGAACACCTTGGAGTGGAACACACCATCTCTCTACACCCCATACCCAATTTGTAGGCCTAATGCAGTGTAGTTTCCAACAACTACGAAACGAGAGCCGGAAGATCGAAGCTCAGGAAAGGCAACCTGGGGAACACCTTGGAGTGTAACAAACCCTCTCTCTACACCACGGAAGGGCTGATTCTTAGGAAGGAAGGCTGTTGGAAAGAAGCAGGGCGCGTCCGAGGGTGATTATATTCTTATTAGGTATATACTCACCCTCGGACGCGCCTTGCTTCTTTATTTGTAATGAATGTTTATTTGCAATGTGGTTTTGACTTACTCTATTTTTTTGGTAAATAATGATTTTATTATTTTCATTGTTTTGCATCTTCTTGGCAATAATATAAAGAAGACGCGACAGGACAACACTCGGTGGATGCCATATCTGTGTTTAAAATTGAAAAAACCTTTCAGTTAACTACTTGCAGGAGAAAGTTATTGTAGCTGGTGGCCATTTTTAGTACTGTACCAGATTTTTGTTGTATGTGTTTGTTTTTAATGTTAAAATGTCTGCATTTGATATCTCTCCAGTATTTTCTTTTTTATAAGCAAAATACTTATTTTTATATTTTCTGATGTTGGTTCCAGGGGTACACTGGCAGCAGTGGTGTGGTCAGTGGAGGCCTAGTGGAAGGAGTGACCACAGACAGGCATCGAAGGCCTAAAATAATAACACATGGCTGTAGGCAATTTTAAATTGGTTCCAGGGGTACACGGGCAGCAGTGGTGTGGTCAGTGGAGGCCTAGTGGAAGGAGTGACCACAGACAGGCATCGAAGGCCTAAAATAATAACACATGGCTGTAGGCAATTTTAAATTGGTTCCAGGGGTACACGGTTAGCAGTGGTGTGGTCAGTGGAGGCCTAGTGGAAGGAGTGACCACAGACAGGCATCGAAGGCCTAAAATAATAACACATGGCTGTAGGCAATTTTAAATTGGTTCCAGGGGTACACGGGCAGCAGTGGTGTGGTCAGTGGAGGCCTAGTGGAAGGAGTGACCACAGACAGGCATCGAAGGCCTAAAATAATAACACATGGCTGTAGGCAATTTTAAATTGGTTCCAGGGGTACACGGGCAGCAGTGGTGTGGTCAGTGGAGGCCTAGTGGAAGGAGTGACCACAGACAGGCATCGAAGGCCTAAAATAATAACACATGGCTGTAGGCAATTTTAAATTGGTTCCAGGGGTACATGGTTAGCAGTGGTGTGGTCAGTGGAGGCCTAGTGGAAGGAGTGACCACAGACAGGCATCGAAGGCCTAAAATAATAACACATGGCTGTAGGCAATTTTAAATTGGTTCCAGGGGTACACGGGCAGCAGTGGTGTGGTCAGTGGAGGCCTAGTGGAAGGAGTGACCACAGACAGGCATCGAAGGCCTAAAATAATAACACATGGCTGTAGGCAATTTTAAATTGGTTCCAGGGGTACACGGGCAGCAGTGCCCTGGTCAGTGTAGTAGTAGTTGAAAGAATGGACCGCAGACAGGCATCGAAGGCCTAAAATAAAAAAAATTGGGCTGGCTGTAGGCAATTTTAAATTGGTTCCAGGGGTACACGGGCAGCAGTGGTGTGGTCAGTTGAGGCCTAGTGGAAGGAGTGACCGCAGACAGGCATCGAAGGCCTAAAATAATAACACATGGCTGTAGGCAATTTTAAATTGGTTCCAGGGGTACACGGGCAGCAGTGGTGTGGTCAGTGGAGGCCTAGTGGAAGGAGTGACCACAGACAGGCATCGAAGGCCTAAAACAATAACACATGGCTGTAGGCAATTTTAAATTGGTTCCAGGGGTACACGGGCAGCAGTGGTGTGGTCAGTGGAGGCCTAGTGGAAGGAGTGACCGCAGACAGGCATCGAAGGCCTAAAATAATAACACATGGCTGTAGGCAATTTTAAATTGGTTCCAGGGGTACACGGTTAGCAGTGGTGTGGTCAGTGGAGGCCTAGTGGAAGGAGTGACCACAGACAGGCATCGAAGGCCTAAAATAATAACACATGGCTGTAGGCAATTTTAAATTGGTTCCAGGGGTACACGGGCAGCAGTGGTGTGGTCAGTGGAAGCCTAGTGGAAGGAGTGACCACAGACAGGCATCGAAGGCCTAAAATAATAACACATGGCTGTAGGCAATTTTAAATTGGTTCCAGGGGTACACGGGCAGCAGTGCCCTGGTCAGTGTAGTAGTAGTTGAAAGAATGGACCGCAGACAGGCATCGAAGGCCTAAAATAAAAAAAATTGGGCTGGCTGTAGGCAATTTTAAATTGGTTCCAGGGGTACACGGGCAGCAGTGCCCTGGTCAGTGTAGTAGTAGTTGAAAGAATGGACCGCAGACAGGCATCGAAGGCCTAAAATAAAAAAATTGGGCTGGCTGTAGGCAATTTTAAATTGGTTCCAGGGGTACACGGGCAGCAGTGGTGTGGTCAGTGGAGGCCTAGTGGAAGGAGTGACCGCAGACAGGCATCGAAGGCCTAAAATAATAACACATGGCTGTAGGCAATTTTAAATTGGTTCCAGGGGTACACGGGCAGCAGTGGTGTGGTCAGTGGAGGCCTAGTGGAAGGAGTGACCACAGACAGGCATCGAAGGCCTAAAATAATAACACATGGCTGTAGGCAATTTTAAATTGGTTCCAGGGGTACACGGGCAGCAGTGGTGTGGTCAGTGGAGGCCTAGTGGAAGGAGTGACCGCAGACAGGCATCGAAGGCCTAAAATAATAACACATGGCTGTAGGCAATTTTAAATTGGTTCCAGGGGTACACGGGCAGCAGTGGTGTGGTCAGTGGAGGCCTAGTGGAAGGAGTGACCGCAGACAGGCATCGAAGGCCTAAAATAATAACACATGGCTGTAGGCAATTTTAAATTGGTTCCAGGGGTACACGGGCAGCAGTGGTGTGGTCAGTGGAGGCCTAGTGGAAGGAGTGACCGCAGACAGGCATCGAAGGCCTAAAATAATAACACATGGCTGTAGGCAATTTTAAATTGGTTCCAGGGGTACACGGGCAGCAGTGGTGTGGTCAGTGGAGGCCTAGTGGAAGGAGTGACCACAGACAGGCATCGAAGGCCTAAAATAATAACACATGGCTGTAGGCAATTTTAAATTGGTTCCAGGGGTACACGGGCAGCAGTGGTGTGGTCAGTGGAGGCCTAGTGGAAGGAGTGACCGCAGACAGGCATCGAAGGCCTAAAATAATAACACATGGCTGTAGGCAATTTAAAATTGGTTCCAGGGGTACACGGGCAGCAGTGGTGTGGTCAGTGGAGGCCTAGTGGAAGGAGTGACCGCAGACAGGCATCGAAGGCCTAAAATAATAACACATGGCTGTAGGCAATTTTAAATTGGTTCCAGGGGTACACGGGCAGCAGTGGTGTGGTCAGTGGAGGCCTAGTGGAAGGAGTGACTGCAGACAGGCATCGAAGGCCTAAAATAATAACACATGGCTGTAGGCAATTTTAAATTGGTTCCAGGGGTACACGGGCAGCAGTGGTGTGGTCAGTGGAGGCCTAGTGGAAGGAGTGACCGCAGACAGGCATCGAAGGCCTAAAATAATAACACATGGCTGTAGGCAATTTTAAATTGGTTCCAGGGGTACACGGGCAGCAGTGGTGTGGTCAGTGGAGGCCTAGTGGAAGGAGTGACCACAGACAGGCATCGAAGGCCTAACATAACAAAAATGTCAATACAATGGTATTGTCAGTGGCAGGCATTGAAGGATGTCAGCGCATAGACTAAACATTGGTGGAGCTGTGAGATAATTTTGCAAGTGGTAGAGCACTGTTTGAGGTGGGGTGGGGGGAAACTGTCTTGTGGCCAGCGGTACAGGCCCAGGGCCCCTCATATTACAACTGTGTGTCTGACATTGGGTGCGCACCACCACCGCCAGAGACACTTTATTGTACTAGGAAGGACCCAGTGGCAGTGCCGTCGACCAAAAGCGGGCTCACCCACCTCTTCAGACAAACTGCACTCTCACGGGTGCTGTCGCCAAGTGTCGATACCACGGCCCCGTGTGGGGAGTTTGGCCATTTAGTGAGGTGTAAACATGTCGTATGCTGGACAATCAGGTGCAGAAAATTACGAGATTGGAAAAGGCATTCAGAATAGTCCACACAGGCAAGACCTTTTCATAGGAAAGCTAGGTGTCAGCCGGGCAAGGTGGGGCAAAAGATTTCGAAATCCAGTTGTGGTTCATTTTAATGAAGGTTAGATCATCTACATTTTGGGTAGCCAGACGAGTCCTTTTTTCTGTTAGTATTGAACCTGCAGCACTGAATACTCTTTCTGATAGGACACTAGCTGCCGGGCAAGCAAGCTCCTGCAATGCATATTCTGCCAATTCTGGCCAGGTGTCTAATTTTGATGCCCAGTAATCAAATGGGAATGACGGTTGAGGGAGAACATCGATAAGGGATGAAAAATAGTTTGTAACCATACTGGACAAATGTTGTCTCCTGTCACTTTGAATTGATGCTGCAGTACCTGTCCTGTCTGCGGTCATAGCAAAATCACTCCACAACCTGGTCAGAAAACCCCTCTGGCCAACGCCACTTCTGATTTCTGCCCCTCTAACTCCTCTGGTCTGCTGGCCCCTGCAGCTCGTGTGAGAACGATCACGGGCACTGTGTGCAGGGAATGCCAGAAGCAAACGGTCAACAAGAGTTGATTGTTTGGTTGCTAATATTAGTTCCAAGTTCTTATGTGGCATTATATTTTGCAATTTGCCTTTATAGCGAGGATCAAGGAGGCAGGCCAACCAGTAATCGTCATCATTCATCATTTTAGTTATGCGTGTGTCCCTTTTGAGGATACGTAAGGCATAATCCGCCATGTGGGCCAAAGTTCCAGTTCTCAAATCTGCGGTTGTGCTTGGTTGAGGGGCAGTTTCAGGCAAATCCACGTCACTTGTGTCCCTCAAAAAACCAGAACCCGGCCTTGCCGCGCCACCAATTTCCAGTGGCCCCGGAAAAGCTTCCTCATTAAAAATATAATCATCCCCATCATCCTCCTCGTCCTCCTCCTCCTCTTCGCCCGCTACCTCGTCCTGTACACTGCCCTGGCCAGACAATAGCTGACTGTCATCAAGGCTTTCCTCTTCCTCAGCTGCAGACGCCTGATCCTTTATGTGCGTCAAACTTTGCATCAGCAGACGCATTAGGGGGATGCTCATGCTTATTATGGCGTTGTCTGCACTAACCAGCCGTGTGCATTCCTCAAAACACTGGAGGACTTGACACATGTCTTGAATCTTCGACCACTGCACACCTGACAACTCCATGTCTGCCATCCTACTGCCTGCCCGTGTATGTGTATCCTCCCACAAAAACATAACAGCCCGCCTCTGTTCACACAGTCTCTGAAGCATGTGCAGTGTTGAGTTCCACCTTGTTGCAACGTCTATGATTAGGCGATGCTGGGGAAGGTTCAAAGAACGCTGATAGGTCTGCATACGGCTGGAGTGTACGGGCGAACGGCGGATATGTGAGCAAAGTCCACGCACTTTGAGGAGCAGGTCGGATAACCCCGGATAACTTTTCAGGAAGCACTGCACCACCAGGTTTAAGGTGTGAGCCAGGCAAGGAATGTGTTTCAGTTGGGAAAGGGAGATGGCAGCCATGAAATTCCTTCCGTTATCACTCACTACCTTGCCTGCCTCAAGATCTACAGTGCCCAGCCACGACTGCGTTTCTTTCTGCAAGAACTCGGACAGAACTTCCGCGGTGTGTCTGTTGTCGCCCAAACACTTCATAGCCAATACAGCCTGCTGACGTTTGCCAGTAGCTGCCCCATAATGGGAGACCTGGTGTGCAACAGTGGCAGCTGCGGATGGAGTGGTTGTGCGACTGCGGTCTGTGGACGAGCTCTCGCTTCTGCAGGAGGACGAAGAGGAGGAGGAGGGGGTGCGAACGGCTACAGCCAATTGTTTCCTAGACCGTGGGCTAGGCAGAACTGTCCCAAACTTGCTGTCCCCTGTGGACCCTGCATCCACCACATTTACCCAGTGTGCAGTGATGGACACGTAACGTCCCTGGCCATGCCTACTGGTCCATGCATCTGTTGTCAGATGCACCTTTGTGCTCACAGATTGCCTGAGTGCATGGACGATGCGCTCTTTAACATGCTGGTGGAGGGCTGGGATGGCTTTTCTGGAAAAAAAGTGTCGACTGGGTAGCTCGTAGCGTGGTACAGCGTAGTCCATCAGGGCTTTGAAAGCTTCGCTTTCAACTAACCGGTAGGGCATCATCTCTAATGAGATTAGTTTAGCTATGTGTGCGTTCAAACCCTGTGTACGCGGATGCGAGGCTAAGTACTTCCTTTTTCTAACCATAATCTCATGTAGGGTGAGCTGGACTGGAGAGCTGGAGATCGTGGAACTAGCGGGGGTGCCGGTGGACATGGCAGACTGAGAGACGGTGGGAGATGGTATTGTTGCCACCGGTGCCCTAGATGCAGTGTTTCCTACTACGAAACTGGTGATTCCCTGACCCTGACGGCTTTGGCATGGCAAAGAAACCTGCACAGATACTGCAGGTGGTGCGGAAAATGGTGGCCCTACACTGCCGGAAGGGATGTTGCGTTGCTGACTAGCTTCATTGGCCGAGGGTGCTACAACCTTAAGGGACGTTTGGTAGTTAGTCCAGGCTTGCAAATGCATGGTGGTTAAATGTCTATGCATGCAACTTGTATTGAGACTTTTCAGATTCTGTCCTCTGCTTAAGGTAGTTGAACATTTTTGACAGATGACTTTGCGCTGATCAATTGGATGTTGTTTAAAAAAATGCCAGACTGCACTCTTTCTAGCATCGGATACCTTTTCAGGCATTGCAGACTGAGCTTTAACCGGATGGCCACGCTGTCCTCCAACAGGTTTTGGCTTTGCCACGCGTTTTGGGCAAGATACGGGCCCGGCAGATGGAACCTGTTGCGATGTTGATGCCTGCTGCGGCCCCTCCTCCTCCGCTTCAGAACTGCTGCCGCCTGCACCCTGTTCCCCCAATGGCTGCCAATCGGGGTCAAGAACTGGGTCATCTATTACCTCTTCTTGTAGCTCGTGTGCAACTTCGTCTGTGTCACCGTGTCGGTCGGTGGTATAGCGTTCGTGATGGGGCAACATAGTCTCATCAGGGTCTGATTCTTGATCAGCACCCTGCGAGGGCAATGTTGTGGTCTGAGTCAAAGGACCAGCATAGTAGTCTGGCTGTGGCTGTGCATCAGTGCACTCCATGTCAGATTCAACTTGTAATGGGCATGGACTGTTAACTGCTTCACTTTCTAAGCCAGGGACGGTATGTGTAAAGAGCTCCATGGAGTAACCCGTTGTGTCGCCTGCTGCATTCTTCTCTGTTGTTGTTTTTGCTGAAGAGGACAAGGAAGCGACTTGTCCCTGACCGTGAACATCCACTAACGACGCGCTGCTTTGACATTTACCAGTTTCACGAGAGGAGGCAAAAGAGCTAGAGGCTGAGTCAGCAAGATAAGCCAAAACTTGCTCTTGCTGCTCCGGCTTTAAAAGCGGTTTTCCTACTCCCAGAAAAGGGAGCGTTCGAGGCCTTGTGTAGCCAGATGACGAACCTGGCTCCACAGCTCCAGACTTAGGTGCAATATTTTTTTTCCCACGACCAGCTGATGCTCCACCACTACCACTACCCTCATTACCAGCTGACAATGAACGCCCCCGGCCACGACCTCTTCCACCATACTTCCTCATTGTTTTAAAAACGTAAACAAACTAACGGTATTTGTTGCTGTCACACAAATTGCACGGTGAGCTATAACTTCAGTATGATTTAGCTACCCCTTTACAGGTGAGTGAGACCACAACGAAAATCAGGCACAATGTTACACACTCTGTTGTTGGTGGCAACAAATGAGAGAGATGCCACACACGCATGACTGTCACTGAAGCACAAATGTAAATATTAATCTCCCACTGATTTGATTTTTTTTTTTTTTTCAGGGAGACTTTAGGAAAAAAAAAATAGAATAAAATGATTTTTTCAGGAAGAATTTAGAAACCAAAGAAAATAAAATGATTTTTTCAGGGAGAATTTAGAAAACAAATAAAACAAAAAAAGGCTTTCTATGGCCCACTGAGTGAGAGATGACGCACACAGGAGTCAGGAGTGGCACACAAGCCCAGAGGCCAATATTTATCTCCGACTTTTTTTTTTTGTTCCAGGGAAAATTTATAAACCCAATAAAAAAAATAATAAATAGGCTTTCTATGGCCCACTATCTGAGAGACAGAGAGAGATGGCACGCTTAGGACTGGCACACAAGCCCAAAGGCCAATATTAATCTCCCTTTTTTTTTAAGGGAGAATTTATAAAACCCAAAAAAAATAAATAAATAGGCTTTCTATGGCCCACTATTTGTGAGAGAGATGGCACGCTCAGGACTGGCACACAAGCCCAGAGGCCAATATTAATCTCCCACTTTTTTTTTTTTTTCCAGGGAAAATTTATAAACCCAATAAAAAAATAAATAAATAGGCTTTCTATGGCCCACTATCTGAGAGAGAGAGATGGCACGCTTAGGACTGGCACACAAGCCCAAAGGTCAATATTAATCTCCCACTGATTGATTTATTGAATTTTCAGGTAGAATTTAGAACCGAAATAAAGCAAAAAAAAAATAAAAAATGGGCTTTCTATGGCCCACTGAGTGAGTGATGATGCACACAGGAGTCAGGAGTGGCACACAAGCCCTGAGGCCAATATTTTTCTCCCACTGATTGATGTATTGATTTTTTCAGGTAGATTTTAGAACCAAAATCAAGCAAAAAAATAAATAGGCTTTCTATGGCCCACTGAGTGAGTGATGATGCACACAGGAGTCAAGAGTGGCACACAAGCCCTGAGGCCAATATTTTTCTCCCACTGATTGATGTAGTGATTTTTTCAGGTAGATTTTATAACCCAAATCAAGCCAAAAAATAAATAGGCTTTCTATGGCCCACTGAGTGAGAGATGACACAGACAGGGATGGCACTCTAGCAGAAATGTCAATCTTAATCTCCCACAAAAAAAAAAAAAAAAAACAGGGAGTGTCCTTCAATTACTATCTCCCTGCAGTAATCTCAGCCAGGTATGGCAGGCAGCAATAAGGAGTGGACTGATGCACAAATTAAATAAAAAGTGTGTACAAACCAAAAAGATAGCTGTGCAGAAAGGAAGGAACAAGAGGATTTGTGCTTTGAAAAAAGCAGTTGGTTTGCACAGCGGCGTACACACAGCAATGCAGCTATCAGGGAGCCTTCTAGGGCAGCCCAATGAGCTACAGCGCTGAGGGGGAAAAAAAAAAAAAAAATGTAGCTTCCACTGTCCCTGCACACCGAAGGTGGTGTTGGGCAGTGGAAATCGCTACAGCACAAGCGGTTTGGTGGTTAATGGACCCTGCCTAACGCTATCCCTGCTTCTGACGAAGCGGCAGCAACCTCTCCCTAAGCTCAGATCAGCAGCAGTAACATGGCGGTCAGCGGGAACTCCCCTTTATAGCCCCTGTGACGCCGCAGACAGCAAGCCAATCACTGCAATGCCCTTCTCTAAGATGGTGGGGACCAGGACCTATGTCATCACGCTGCCCACACTCTGCGTTTACCTTCATTGGCTGAGAAATGGCGCTTTTCGCGTCATTGAAACGCGACTTTGGCGCGAAAGTCGCGTACCGCATGGCCGACCCCGCACAGGGGTCGGATCGGGTTTCATGAAACCCGACTTTGCCAAAAGTCGGCGACTTTTGAAAATGAACGACCCGTTTCGCTCAACCCTAGTGATGAGCAAGCACTGAAATGCTCGGGTGTTCGTTGTTCGGGTCGAGCAGATTGGAATACTCGGGTACTCGGCCAGAACAAAGAGCCCAATGTAAGTCTATGGTAGACCCGAGTATTTTTACCGCGAAACTCCCCCCTCCCCCCCCGGGGTCCTTTTAAGGTCTAAAAATGTCTGAAAATGATGGAAAAACTGCTCAAATGACACAGGAACATCATGGGGATTGCCCTTGGAAGCATTCCTGACTCCTAGTTCACAGCTTTAAACAATTTTTTCTGAGATTCGTGCCATTTTTCCCGGTGCCACCAAAAACACTAAAACGAAACCAAAACATATTTTGCTGGGAAATATGTTAAGATACATCCTTTGCAGGTTAATGACTTGCCTGTAAGGCCAAATTATTAACCCCAGAATGAAAATTTCCTCCCCCACTTAGGTTTACTTCAGACGCAGCGCTTTTGAAGCGTTTTTCAACTTTAACATTGCTTTCAACCACTACAAATGCGTTCACTGGGAAATGTCATTGTAACATTTAACAACCCTAGCTGGCCATGTGGTGTGTGCCCAATTCCCAATTGATGCCCAATTCCCCAATGTGGGATCCTTTTTTTACAAAATAAAATAGTGACATCACAGCCCCCTTGCCCAAAATGCACCGTACAGAGCACGTTCACCCTGGTGTTCAAGTGACAGTTAAAGGACACATTGCAGGAGACAGAATTAAGAAGTAGGCCCAATGTAATGTCATGCCCAATTTCCCAATGCGGGGTCCTTTTTTTACAAATTAAAATAGTGCCATCACAGCCCCCTTGCCCAAAATGCACTGTACAGAGTCCATTCACCCTGGTGATCTAGTGGCAGTTAAAGGACACATTGCAGGAGACAGAATTAAGACGTAGGCCTAATGTTATGTCATGCCCAATTGCCCAATGTGGGGTCCTTTATTTACAAAATAAAATAGTGCCATCACAGCCCCCTTGTCCAAAATGCACCGTACAGAGCACGTTCACCCTGGTGATCTAGTTGCAGTTAAAGGACACATTGCAAGAGACAGAATTAAGAAGTAGGCCCAATGCAATGTCATGCCCAATTCCTCAATGTGGGGTCCTTTTTTTACAAAATAAAAGAGTGCCATCACAGCCCCCTTGCCCAAAATGCACCGTACAGAGCACGTTCATCCTGGTGATCTAGTTGCAGTTAAAGGACACATTGCAGGAGACCAGGCCAAATGTAATGTTATGCCCAATTCCCAAATGTGGGGTCCTTTTTTACAAATTAAAATAGTGCCATCACAGCCCCCTTGCCGAAAATGCACCGGCCTTTAACAGTACAGAGCACGTTCTCCCTGGTCATCTAGTGGTTCTGGATGATGAGGATGAGGATAAGGAGGAGGATAACAGCAAACAGACCAAATCTGGAAGTGTATGCCCATGTGTGGTTGTGAACAGGTGCATGAGAATACACCTCCCCAAAAGAGAGAAAGTATTTATGTTTTAGTTATGTTTCGCTGTTTTCACTTAATGGAGTACAGAAGTCTTTCCCAATCCAGCTCTTGTTCTTTTTATAAGAATCAGCCTGTCAGCATTTTCAGTTGACAGGCGGATGCGCTTGTCTGTTATAATTCCACCAGCGGCACTAAAAACCCATTCTGACAGAAAGCTAGCAGCAGGGTAGGCCAGGACCTCCAAGGCGTAGAGAGCCAGTTCATGCCACGTGTCCAGTTTGGCTACCCAATAATTAAAAGGTACAGAGGAATCACGGAGGACATTTGCAAGGTACTCCCTTACCATCTTCCCAAAGATTGCACTTCTTGTGACAGCACCCCTTGCCTCTGTGCCGTAACGATGGGAGGGTCTGAGAAAACTGTCCCAGAACTTTGTCATTGTTCCCCTGCCTGAGCTGGATTGTACTTCTGTCTTTCTCGCTTGCCAGCGTTCCCACATGGGAATTTTCTAAGCAATTCCGCTACAAGGGCCCTCTGGTACTGCAAGATTTTAGCACAACTCTCTGCCTCTGGTAGAAGAGATTGAAAGTTCTCATTGTAGCATGGGTCTAGAAGTGTCACCAACCAGTAATGAGAGTCACCCAAAATTTTTATAATGCAAGGGTCACATGAAATGCAGCACAACATAAAGTCAGCCATGCGTGCCAGACTGCTAACAGGAAAGACTTCCGTGTACTCACCTACAGGATGACTGACCATGCTGTCCTCCTCCTCATCCTCATCCTCGTCCTCCTTGTCCTCAGGCCATCCTCGCTGAACAGACGGTATGACAGCTGTGTTTGTAGTACCGTCTATAGCGCATAAAAGTGGCTCCTGTTCTTCCTCCTCTTCCTCATTGACTACCAATCCACGTTGAGAAGACATGAGGCTGGGCTTAGTATAATCCCCCTGTATGGTTCATTGCTCCATGTCCTCGTGCTCTGCCTGCAATGCATCCTCTTTAATTGTCAGCAGAGAGGTTTTCAGAATGCTGAGAACAGGGATGGTGATGCTAATTATGGCGTCATTGCTGCTCACCATCTTGGTGCAGTCCTCAAAGTTTTGGAGGAAGGTACATATGTCAGACATCCATGTCCACTCCTGAGGTCTTAGGTATACAGGGTATACTTTCCCTGTAACAGTATTGTTGAGGGTACGGGTAATGTTGTGGGACACATGCTGGTGTAATGCCAGTACGGCACACCGGGAGAAATAGTGGTAAATGGGGACCGAGTACCTTGGGACGGCCACCGTCAGGTTGCGGAAAGCTTCCATCTCAATGAGCCGAAAAGGCAGCATTTCTAGTGCAAGCAGAAGAGACATATTAGAATTTAGGACTGTGGCCTGTGGGGCGTTGGCTGGGTATTTCCACTTTCATTCCAAAGACTAAGTTACAGACAATTGAAGGCTGTGATGGGACAAGGATGTGGATGAGCTTGATGATTGTGCTGCTTGACTGTGGGCCACAACAGGTGCAGGGCTAGAGGCATTTTCACATGCACAGTGTTTTGGGGATTGGCTTCTACACAAAACAGTGGAAGAAGCAGTGGTGTGACCTGCATACAGTGGTCCTGGAGCCTGGAGTTCGGCCCACAAAGTCGGGTGCTTTGCTGCCATGTGCCTTAACATGCTGGTGGTGGTCAGGCTGGTTGTTTTGCTACCCCTGCTGATGTGGGCATGGCAGGTGCTGCAAATGGCCTGTTTGGGGTTATCGTCAGAGTCTTTAAAAAATAACCAGACTCAGAAAGATCTGTCTATGGCCACAACACTGCTTCTTCCTGCTTGTTGGGGTGATATGCCTCCTTCCCCATGTGTGCTGCTGCTCTCGCTCTGCATGTCCTCCTGCCAGATTGGATCAGTCACATAGTCATCCACCACCTCGTCTTCCACATCCGCACCCTGCTCCTCCTCCTGACTTTCTGGCAATTGTGTCTCATCATTGTCCACCTCTTCTGACACTTTCCCACCATCGCCTTCGCGTGTCCGGGGCTGGTCATTGCTTTGGGCATCTCTACATGCGATCTCATCTGTCCCCATTTCAAGTTGATTGGGCGATAGATCTGAATATTGAAATGGAAAATTGAACAGCTCTTCAGAGTGTCTAAGTGTGGGATCAGTTGTCTCAGGGCACTCGGCATGGTGGGAGGAAGGAGGATCAGGGTGAGGAATATCCTGGCCACACTCACGGCTACTCAGACTTGAACGTGTGGAAGACATGGTGGTGGTGGTGACTAAGTGACTGGAAGCATTATCCGCTATCCAACCAACAACCGTTTTACACTGCTCTGGCTTCAATAGTGGTGTGTTGTGGTCCCCTAGAAACTGCGACACGAAGGTCAAGTGAGAAGATGAGGGTCTTTGTTGTTGCCCATTTTCACCTTGGCCACGGCCTCGTCCTCTGCATGCACCATCATCATCGCGTCCACTTCCCTGTCCCTTGCCCCTTGCCTTACCCATTTTAAATGGACTACTGCACTATTTCAAATGCTCAACACAAATATATTTATTAGTAGCTAAATAATATCTGATCAGTATGCCTGCAAATCTACGATTTTTCAAATCCACACACCAGGCAGTCCTCAGCCTGACATAACAGACTGTATTAAATTTTGGGGGGCTTTTTTGTGTTAAATAGTGCTGTATATAATTTGAGTAACAGACAGCAAAACAAGTGGTCCTCCGGCCTACAATGACCAAACTTGGAGCACGCAGATATATGAGGGCTGTCACGAAAATACCACACTGGCAAATATGTGGCCTTTTTATTTTTTTATTTTAAATAGTGCTGTAGATAATTAGAGTATCAGACAGCCAAAAAAGTGGTACACCGGCCTACAATGACCAAACTTGGAGCACACAGATACATGAGGGCTGTCACGGAAATACCACACTGGCAAATATGTGGACTGTTTTTTTTTTTTAAATGCCAAATAGTGCTGTATTAATAGTGCTGTATATAATTAGAGTAACAGACAGCAAAAAAAGTGGCAAAACGGCCTACAATGCCCAAACTTGGAGCACGCAGATATGTGAGGGCTCTCACTGAAATACCACACTGGAAAATATGTGGCCTTTTTATATTTTTTTATGCTGAATAGTGCTGTATATGATTTCAGTAACAGACAGCAAAAAAAGTGGTCCTCCAGCCTACAATGACCAAACTTGGGGCATGCAGTATATGAGGGCTCTCACGGAAATACCACACTGGAAAATATGTGGCCTTTTTATCTTTTTTATGCTAAATATTGCTGTATATAATTTGAGTAAAAGACAGCAAAAAAAGTGGTCCTCCGGCCTACAATGACCAAACTTGGAGCACGCAAATATATAAGGGCTGTCACGGAAATACCACACTGGAAAGTATGTGGCCTTTTTATATTTTTTTATGCTAAGTAGTGCTGTATATAATTAGAGTAACAGACAGCAAAAAAAGTGGTACTCTGGCATACAATGACCAAACTTGGAGCACGCATATATGAGGGCTGTCAAAGAAATACCACACTGGCAAATATGTGGCCTTTTTATATTTTTTATGCTAAATAGTGCTGTATATAATTAGAGTATCAGACAGCGAAAACAGTGGCAAAACGGCCTACAATGCCCCAACTTGGAGCATGCAGATATATGAGGGCTGTCACGCAAATACCACACTGGCAAATATGTGGCCTGCTTTTTTTTACAAATGCCAAATAGTGCTGTATATAATTAGAGTAATAGACAGCAAAAACTGTGGCAAAATGGCCTACAATGCCCAAACTTGGAGCACGCAGATAAATAAGGGCTCTCGCGGAAATACCAAACTGGAAAATATGTGCCCTTTTTATATTTTTTTATGCTAAATAGTGCTGTATATAATTTCAGTAACAGACAGCAAAAAAAGTGGTCCTCTGTCCTACAATGACCAAATTTGGAGCACGCAGATATATGAGGGCTGTCATGGAAATACCACACTGGCAAATATGTGGCCTGTTTTTTATAGAAATGCCAAATACTGCTGTATATAATTCGAGTAACAGACAGCAAAAATAGAAGCAAAATGGCCTAAAATGCAAAAACTTGGAGCACGCAGATGCAGTACAGACCAAAAGTTTGAACACACCTTCTCATTGAAAGATTTTTCTGAATTTTCATGACTATGAAAATAGTACATTCACAATGAAGGCATCAAAACTATGAATTAACACATGTGGAATAATATGCTTAACAAAAAAGTGTGAAACAACTGAAATTATGTCTTATATTCTAAGTTCTTCAAAGTAGCCAACTTTTGCTTTGATGATTGCTTTGCCTTGCACTGATGTGGATATGTTGTGCCCTGCCTACCTAGCTCAATATCGGGACCCACAAATTAGCCCTAAAAAGGACTAAAAAAGTTGTGCCTTGCGGCTGGTCTGTTGTCCGATCACGTGGGGCCCCATGTGTGTCGGCGTCAGCTGACCTGCAGGCGCTGTTCTGGCCCAGCTTTCCTGGTATCCTAGCGACAATTACTCACTTCCGGTTCCGTAGTGACACCTAGCGTTCTCATCACTATGGCGACGATGTCTCATTTCCGGTTTAGCGCAAGTATACACACTATAAAACGCGGTAAGCGGTTAACCACGACACGCCCCCTGAGGAAGGTTTCATTCCGAAACGCGCGTCGGGGTGAGCGGTGGACTGTGCGGTGACTGGTGTTCTGTTTACGGGTAAGATCGGGGTCCCATATTTCTCTCTCTTTACGTGATGCCTGTTACATTGTTGTAATATGATAGGGCAATTAATGATGGGAATGTGGCTTTGCACCTGTTATGGCCTCTATTGGCCTTGTGCTTGTTATACAATATGGAAATTCCCCATACATAGAATATAATTCACCTCGCGTACAGTCAGCTGCTCCGTTTGGGCATATGGTGTTATACTGTTTACATGTCCTCCTGTTGCTCATTATATACCTGTTTGTTGATCTTTTTTAACTAATAAACTTGTTTGATATTTTTGGACGTAAAAACTGCTTTTTCTTATATATACTGATGTGCATATGTTGTGCCCTGCCTACCTAGCTCAATATCGGGACCCACAAATTAGCCCTAAAAAGGACTGTTGGTTTCTCAGGAGTTGTGGATTTAAGAGTTGCAGATCTACACTAACTCTACAAACCATGATTCTGACCCTATCTCGGCAGCAGCTCTCCCTACTCTCGCTGAATCGGGAGCAGAATGCGGTGAGCAGGGCGGAACCAGATCTCTTATACTCGTGATGATGCTGTGCGGCCAAGCCAATCACTGGACGACCATAAGAAAGATGGCTGCGGCGTTTCATGGCCTGGCAGACAATCACTGAATCCAGTAAAAATGAAACCCAAAAAATAATGGAGATTTTTATTTTTACTCACCTTTTCACATAATTCGGATTTTTTTTATGCCAGTTTATATTGTATAACGAATGGGGTCTTTCAAAACTACTACACATGTCGCAAGAAAATAAAAAAACTTCGGCATGCCAAAGGCAAAATAAAGTAGCTAAGGCTCTTGGAAGAAGGGGAAGAAGAAATAACATCAAAAACTGAATTAAACTGCATTCTTAAAGAGTTAGCATGTAGTTTTGCTGTCTTTTTATTTTGTATGATGCCCTATCCTCAGACTGACTCACAATCTTATTTCACATTTGTAAAAACAGACTTGAGTAAATTTCATAGAAAGTGAATGAACCAATGGAATATGTGTGCGATGTCTTTGTGAACACGGAGAACTCACATAAAATTACATTTATATTCTATACAGTATATGAGTCAAATGTTTCCTATCACTTCATACCTGGATTCTGTGTCCAGTTTTGGGCACCGGTGCTCAGGAAGGATATAATGGAACTAGAGAGAGTACAAAGGAGGGCAACAAAATTAATAAAGGGGATGGGAGAACTACAATACCCAGATAGATTAGCGAAATTAGGATTATTTAGTCTAGAAAAAAGACGACTGAGGGGCGATCTAATAACCATGTATAAGTATATAAGGGGACAATACAAATATCTCGCTGAGGATCTGTTTATACCAAGGAAGGTGACGGGCACAAGGGGGCATTCTTTGCGTCTGGAGGAGAGAAGGTTTTTCCACCAACATAGAAGAGGATTCTTTACTGTTAGGGCAGTGAGAATCTGGAATTGCTTGCCTGAGGAGGTGGTGATGGCGAACTCAGTCGAGGGGTTCAAGAGAGGCCTGGATGTCTTCCTGGAGCAGAACAATATTGTATCATACAATTATTAGGTTCTGTAGAAGGACGTAGATCTGGGGATTTATTATGATGGAATATAGGCTGAACTGGATGGACAAATGTCTTTTTTCGGCCTTACTAACTATGTTACTATGTTACTATGTTACTATGGATTAGTAAATCTAAACACTCTCCATTTATGATGAATTCTCATCAGATACAGTAATTTTGAGATTACACTTCCTGATGAAATAATGGTATGTTTTGAGTTAAGATAGCGAAGTGGAGCTGGGATGAGATATGGGAATTACTACAGCCTAATATAGTCAGTCTATTTTTAGTTTCCTCTAACCAATGTTGCCGTCACATTGATTATGCATGAACTTTTAGCGAGCAGCGCACAGTTCTGTCTGCTGGATATTTAACAATTTTTAAATATTATTTCAACATTCAAGTTAAGGAAGGCAATAGTCCCTTAAAACATACACCTCGTGCTTCCAATCAATAATTTATAGAGCATGCGTAATGGCGACAAGTTGTTAGTTTAAACATAGCATTGCATCTTGTTGCAATATTGGGAAGGTAACCATGTCTGAACATTCCTGCCAGCTTTGTGTAAAGAAGCACTCCAGCAAAAAAAAATTGCATATACAGTTATGCTCAAAAGTTTACATACCCCATCAAATTTTTGCTTTCTTGGCCTTTATTCAGAGAATATGAATAATAACACCAAACCTTTTTCTCCACTCATGGTTAGTGGTTGGGTGAAGCCATATATTGTCAAACTATCATGTTTTCTCTTTTTAAATCATAATAATAACCCAAACATCCAAATGACCCTGATCAAAAGTTCACATGCCCCATTTCTTAATACCATGTATTGCCCCCTCTAACATTAACCCCTTCATGACCGGGGGATTTTTCGTTTTTCCGTGTTCGTTTTTCGCTCCCCTCCTTCCCAGAGCCATAACTTTTTTATTTTTCCGTCAATTTGGCCATGTGAGGGCTTATTTTTTGCGGGACGAGTTGTACTTTTGAACGACATCATTGGTTTTAGCATGTCGTGTACTAGAAAACGGGAAAAAAATTCCAAGTGCGGTGAAATTGCAAAAAAAGTGCAATCCCACATTGGTTTTTTGTTTGGCTTTTTTGCTAGGTTCACTAAATGCTAAAACTGACCTGCCGTTATGATTCTCCAGGTCAGTACGAGTTCATAGACACCTAACATGACTAGGTTATTTTTTATCTAAGTGGTGAAAAAAAATTCCAAACTTTGCTAAAAAAAAAAAAAAAAAAAAAATTGCGCCATTTTCCGATACTCGTAGCGTCTCCATTTTTCATCATCTGGGGTCGGTTGAGGGCTTATTTTTTGCGTGCCAAGATGACGTTTTTAATTATAGCATTTCGGTGCAGATACGTTCTTTTGATCGCCCGTTATTGCATTTTAATGCAATGTCGCGGCGACCAAAAAAAGTAATTCTGGCGTTTCGAGTTTTTTTCCCGCTACGCTGTTTAGCGATCAGGTTAATACTTTTTTTTATTTGATAGATCGGGCGATTCTGAGCGCGGCGATACCAAATATGCGTAGATTTGATATTTTTTTTATTGATTTATTTTGATTGGGGCGAAAGGGGGGTGATTTAAACTTTTATGTTTTTTTTATTTTTTTCACATTTTTTTAAACTTTTTTTTTTAACTTTTGCCATGCTTCAATAGCCTCCATGAGAGGCTAGAAGCAGGCATAGCACGATCGGCTCTGCTACATAGCAGCGATCTGCTGATCGCTGCTATGTAGCAGAATTGCACGTGTGCTGTGAGCGCCGACCACAGGGTGGCGCTCACAGCGACGGGCAATCAGTAACCATAGAGGTCTCAAGGACCTCTATGGTTACAATATACAAGCATCGCCGACCCCCGATCATGTGACGGGGGTCGGCGATGACTTCATTTCCGGCCGCCCGGCCGGAAGCGGTGGTTAAATGCCGCTGTCTGCGTTTGACAGCGGCATTTAACTAGTTAATAGGTGCGGGCAGATCGCGATTCTGCCCGCGCCTATTACGGGCACATGTCAGCTGTTCAAAACAGCTGACATGTCCCGGCTTTGGTGCGGGCTCACCGCGGAGCCCTGCATCAAAGCAGGGGAGCCGGCATCGGACGGTATAGTACGTCCGATGCCGGTAAGGGGTTAATGACAGCTTGAAGTCTTTAGTGGTAATTGTGGATAATCTTCCTTATTTTCTCAGATGGTAAAGCTGCCAACTCTTATTGGCAAAAAGCCTCCAGTTCCTCTAAATTCCTGGGCTGTCTAGCATGAACTGCGTGCTTGAGATCTCCCCAGAGTGGCTCAATGATATTGAGGTCATGACACTGAGATGGCCACTTCAGAACCTTCTATTTGTTCTAACATAGCCAATGACAGGTCGTCTTGGCCTTGTGTTTTGGATCATTGTCATGTTGGGACGTCCAAGTATGTCCCATACGCAGCTTCCGGGCTGATGAGTGCAAATGTGCCTCCGGAATTTGCTGATAACGTGCTGCATTGATCTTTCCTTCAACTTTGACCAAGTTTTCGGTGCCTTTGTAGCTCAAACATCCCCCAAACATCAGCAATCCACCTCCGTGCTTTACAGTAGGAATGGTGTTCCTTTCATCATGGGCCTTGTTGACCTCTCTCCAAATGTAACGTTTATAGTTGTGGCCAAAAAGTTCAATTTTGGTCTCATCACTCCAAATTACTTTGCTGCAGAAGTTTTGAGGCTTGTCTCTGAGCTGTTTTCCATATTGTAGGAGAAATACTTTGTGGCATTTGCGCAGTAATGGCTTTCTTCTAATGACTCGACCATGCAGCCAATTTTTCTTCAAGCCACAACGCTAGTTTTCTGAGACTCCTGTATTTCAGCTAATGTTATTTGTGGGTTTTTCTTTGATTCCCAAACATTTTTTTCTGGCGGTTGTGGACAACATTTTTGTTGGTCTACTTAACCGTGGTTTTGTTTTTACAGAGCCCCTGATTTTCCATTTGTTGATCACAGTTTGAACGCTGCTGACTGGCATTATCAATTCCTTGGATATCTTTTTGTATTCCTTTACTGTTTTAAACAGTTCAACTACTGTTTCCCATAGATCCGTTGACAATTCTTTTGCTTTCACCATGACTCACAATTCAGGAAGTCAGGGGCCTGTATGAAAGATGTGAGAGTCTGTCTGGATCCCAGAAACTCACTCAGCTTTTATGCACATACACTGATTGCAAGCAAACAGGTCACAGGTGAGAATGTTACCTTTAGTAGCCATTCAAACTCATTTGTGTTAACTTCTGTGCATGTAAACAGGCCAAAATCACCAGGGTATGTAAACTTTTGATCAGGGTCATTTGGATGTTTTGGGTTTTCATTATGATTTGAAAAGATAAACAGTAATTTGACAATAAATGGCTTCACCCAACCTCTAACCATGAGTGGAGAAAAAGTTAAGATGTTATCATTCATAATCTCAAAAAAAAGGCCAAAAAAACAAAAATTCTTCGAGCTTATGTAAACTGTAAAATGCAGAATAGGCTATTCTAAAAGAATAATGTAAAGGGGTTTTGTGCATGTCTTTTGATTGATTTGTCATGTCTGGTTTCTTCTTCCCCTCTGATAAGATTTGGTTGATGTGTCCTTCCTTCTTCTCCTCTAATATAATTCTCCCAATGCAGACTACATACATGTGCTTCTCACATAATTAGAATATCATCAAAAAGGTAATTTATTTCAGTTCTTCAATACAAAATGTGAAGCTCATATATTATATAGAGTCATTACAAACAGAGTGATCTATTTCAAGTGTTTATTTCTGTTAATGTTGATGTTTATGGCTTACAGCCAATGAAAACCCAAAAGTAATTATCTATGTAAATTAGAATACTTTATAACACCAGCTTGAAAAATGATTTTAAAATCTGAAATGTTAGCCTACTGAAATGTATGTTCATTAGATGCACTCAATACTTGGTTGGGGCTCCTTTTGCATCAATTACTGCATCAATTCAGCATGGCATGGAGGCGATCAGCCTGTGGCACTGCTGAAGTGTTATGGAAGCCCTAGTTCCTTTGATAGTAGCCTTCAGCTCATCTGCATTGTTGGGTCTGGTGTCTCTCATCTTCCTCTTGACAATACCTCATAGATTCTCTATAGGGTTAAGGTCAGGCGAGTTTGGTACTTGTAATTTTGGAAGTGTGGACAGGTGCCAAGTCCTGCTCGAGATTGAAATTTCCATCTCCAAAAAGCTTGTCAGCAGAGGGAAGCATGAAGTGCTTTACAATTTCTTGGTAGACTGCTGTGCTGACTTTGGTCTTGATAAAATACAGAGAACCTACACCAGCAGATGACATGGCTGCCTAAACCATCACTGATTGTGGAAACTTCCCACTAGACCTCAAGCAGCTTGGCTTGTGTGCCAATCCACTCTTCCGCCAGACTCTGGGACCTTGATTTCCAAATGAAATGCAAAATTTACTTTCATCTGTAAGCAACACATTGGACCACTGAGCAACAGTCCAGATCTTTTTCTCCTTGGCCCAGGTAAGACGCTTCTGGCGTTGTCTATTGTTCATGAGTGGCCTGACACAAGGAATCTGACACTTGTAGCCCATGTCATAGATACATCTGTGTGTGGTAGCTCTTAAAGCAATGACTCCAGGAGCAGTCAACTACAGGAGAGTGACCTTTGGGGAGGACAGCTGCGACTGGGCTACTTCCCTGGCAGAGCGCAGATACTGATAGCCGGAAGACCGAGGTTGTGTCGGACTCTAGGAGGCAAAGCAGAAACCGGCAGGACAGCTGGAATATTCGTTACCTGTCCACCCTAATACCCAGGAGACACAGTGGTGCATAGAACCCAGGTCGTGATAGAGACCCTGTAAAAAGGCTCGAGCAACCTGTCAAACGGGTTTGTGTCCCACCTTTATGGAGGACAGAGAGAACTGTGAGGACCTTGTCAGAAGCCATAGGCAGCAAGGGACTACATCACCGCGTTAGTAGGAAGGCTTTTAACTCCACCTGGTAAAGGGGATTCTGAATTCGCTTCCAAGCCGGCTAGACCCTGCCTGTACCTGTAATCTGGTGCCCTGGACTGTGGCTGCCTGAAGTCTTCAGTAAACCAGATAAAGAGAGCGCAAATTCCGTGTTCTCCATTCTTTATTGCACCACTCACCATCTTCACCTACGTACCGAGAGCCCTGGGGATCTACTTCACATGTGGGAAGTTATACCATCTTAGCTGCCATAACATCACCCCAGAGGAGCCCTTTAAGCAGCGTTTGCCCCACTGACTGAATACCACAGGTGGTGTCACAAACAAACTTTATTCACAAAACCCCTTTAAAGACTTTCCCTTTTACATGGGCGCCCAGGGCCACGAACCGGGTCATCACCACCGTTACATCCCCCTTTGAGTACCGGACCTGGTACCGAGTACCCCACGGCCCTGGTGGGTGTTCCACTGGCTTCTTTAGCAATGACCTTTTGTGGCTTACACTCCTTGTGGAGTGTGACAATGACTGCCTTCTGGATATCTGTCAAGTCAGCAGTCTTTCCAATGATTGTGGAGCCTACGAACAGATTAAAGGACCTTTTTAAATGCTTAGGAAGCCTTTTGCAGTTGTTTTTTGATAATTATTCTAATTTACTGAGAGAAAGAATGTGGGGTTTTCATTGGCTGTAAGCCATAAACATCAACATTAACATAAATAAGCATTTGAAAAATCACTATCATACTCATTACCTTTCCTACACCTCCACTTTTCATCCTCTCTTGTCTGGTCCTCTCTGCATCTTCAGGTCTCACATTATGACGTTATGATGATATGACTAGGGATGAGGGACTAGGGATGAGCGGACCTGTGGATGTCTGGGTTCGGCGAGTTCGACCAGACTTTTTTTTAAAGTCCAGTTTAGGACCTCAACTTGACTCCAGATTCCGAACTCCAAAAAAGTCAATGGGAACTTAAGTGCTGTAAAATGGCTGTAAAATGGTCGGAGTAAGAGCTAGGGACTGCAACAGGAAGCAAAATGGGGGTAAGAGAAAGACAATTGGCCTGTAAACAAACTTATCTAGGTAAATGACTTAAATGGGGTTCTGTCACCATATCAATCATGCTAAAATAGGAAGTAAATGAATAACATAAACATTTTAACAGAGCCTCCACAAAGTGGACAGTGTGGAAGACAAGGTGGTGCTGGCAAAATGACTGGAAGCATTCAAGAGTGGTGTTCTGCGCCCCTCTACAAAGTGGGACAGAAAGCTAGGTTGACATTATGTGTGTGTTTGTTGTGCTCCTGCAGCAGGCACAATTTCACATTGCCCATGACCTTGGGCTCTACGCTCACCATCAGCGTCACGTCCACCTCCCTGTCCCTTACCAAGCACCTTGCTCATTTTAAATTACGTATGATGTATCCCTGTTGAGAAAATGTTGAAAGATTACTAGTGCAGGAAAATTAGCCCACCTCAGATGAACTTGTTACAGTGCAGGAGCAATATAAAAAATATATATATTTTTTTACCAGCAATATTAGATGCATTATGCGATAGATACAACTGCACAAGAGCCCCCACCGGTGCCATTTTGCTAGATGTAATTTTTTTTGTAACCCCACAATAGTATATGCATTATGTAAAATAGGATAGGTCACTAAAAAATCAGGCCAATACAGATGAATATGTAAGCAGAGCACCACATTTAGCCCCGCCCACATGCCGCCCCGGAGCATGAAAATCTCATTAACTGAAAACTACAAATACAGATTAAATAACAACAAGAAGACTGATTTCATCAACCAAGGTATAATTTTAGTCAGTGTAATGGCGCCAACCTGACAGTGTCTGTATGCACACAAAGAAAAGCAAAAAAAGGCACTATTCTGACTTCATACCTTGAGTAGTATTCAGCGGAGACTTTAAAGCAGCTTACTATTATCGTGGTATACAAGTGCTCCACCCACAAATAGCAAGTCATTGATGCAAGCTTCTGGAAGAGGAAAGGGCACATAAGTATCTTGCATAAACTTTTATTCTCACAGCAGTTTATACAGCATGATGCCGGAGCCGTTTCAAATTGCACTAGCGCTTCAATGGGTCCAGGTACATTCAGGACTATGAAATAATACAAATAAAAACATACTGTAAGCAAACTCTATTAATTTATTGCTATATGATCAACACAGTCCCTCCACAGCAGAAGCCTGTAGTTGTTGTACATTCCAAAGGCTGTATGGTTCTTGTTGTTGTGCTGTTGAAACACTATGTCGTCGTTTTCATACCTATAGTACTTGAGTCAACAAAGTAACTCATCTTGTAGAATACTCACATATAGCTCAGCATTGAGGCCACAATTGATCCTGGTCAAATATCCAATGCCTTTGGCTGTGAAACAACCCCATATCATCAGGTTTTCTCCACCGAACTTAACATTTCCTTCAATTTCTCAATCCGTTAGCCCCTTTTTACCTTGTTTCTTTCAGACCCATTTGCACCTACCAGAGTGTAGTCCATTGACTTTCGTGTCATCGCTGCAAATCACCTGTTTCAAATCTTTAAATGTCCACTTTTCATACTTGTTTGTAAACTCGAACCAACACTTCTTATGACAATATTGAAGTTGAGGCTTCTTCACTGCTTTTCGGTGACCACCATTCCAGACTTGTGTGATCTGCGTCGCACTGTGATTGCATCGACATCTGTAATCTCACTGTTATGAAGCATACGAGCCTCCTCCACTGCCGTGTTTGTCACTCCAGAACTCATAGACCTTGGGATGAGCTGACTTGTTAACTCTAATATTTTGCCTGGATGTTGACCTTTTGGCTTCTGAATGGATGGACGGACTTCATTTCGTATTCTTCCAACTGTCATGGTGCTCACATGATGTAGTTTGGCAATTTTCTGGGCCAAGAGACCGCTATCGATGAGCTGGGTGATGCTGTTTCTCTTTTCTTGGGAAATCGTCTTCATGGCTGCTCCTCAATTCGAACCAATGACCTTTCACATGGGAATCAAGCTAATAACACACTGAGCTATTAGTGATTTTGAGAACAGGTAGTATTTTGTAGTATACAGGAAGATGAAAATGTTTCCCCCACCAGGAGCAAACCAGTAACAATGCAGTGACATGACAATATCTGCATAACTAATCATATGATACATAGTTGCAAGTCAAATTTATGTATGAGATAGCCAAGATGATTGTAGATGTAGACTCTCAATCAAAGCAGTAGTGAATGGTGAGATATGGAGCCTGAAATTCAAAGTTCAAAATATTGTTACCCTTTCGCTATTCATTATAGCTCAGTGCAGCTGCGGATCTGCACTACACTATGCTATTAGATATATTCATCATCCATATATCTGACCTATGCTGATAAAACAACCCTAAAGCCTCCCTAACATGTTTCACCAGACTAAACTGGCGTCACCGGGATACTGAGGCTATAATGAGCAAGCACAAGGATTACCTGATCTTATAAAGGTTTGGTTGTGATGTCTATTTTAAATGCTGTATTCCTATTAAATAGTGAAATGAAAGTTAAATTAAGACAGTTCTGTGCTCAGCTGCCATATTTTTGGGCCATTAATATCCAGCCTTTTCTGTTGCTACCATCCCTTTAGACTTCTGTGATTCTGCAGCTACCACTTATGGCTCCCCAAGACCGATAACCACTTGTTAGGGTTATTTATTTATTATGCTTTTCTTATATAGTGCCATCATATTCTGTGGCTCTTTATGGACATCATAATAATAATAATCATTTTTAATTATATAGCGCCAACATATTCCGCATAACTTTACAATTAAGCGGGGACATGTACAAATCACATGACATCATCATTATTATCCCCATTTGGCTCACAATCTAAATTCCCTATCAGTATGTTTTGGACTGTGGGAAAAAGCTGGAGAACCTGGAGGAAATTTATGCAAACACTGGGAGACCATACAAACCCAAACTCCTTGTAGATGTTGTCCTTGGTGAGAACCCAGGGCCTTAGTGTTGCAAGGGTACAGTGTTAACTACTGAGCCACCGTGCTGCCCAGACACTGTGCTACTGTTACACATGCCTTACAATTTGCAGTGCCAATGGCCTGGGTTCGTGTTTCCACAGTGACCTAGGACTTCATGCCTCTTTGAAAAGATAGACACCATAGCCAAAAAACAGTCTATTTAAACACTATTTGTCTCACTGGAAAGAATGAGAGGCACCATTGAGGAATTAGAGGCATAATTGAATCCCATCATTTAGAGATTCAGATGAACGTCCTGGACAGAAACCATGAAGGCACTGCTGAATGCAATGCACTCCTAGTCATAAACTTACAAAACTTTATCAGGTCTGTCACGGGATACTGATGGGATGACACAGGCAGAGCCCCCTCCTTCTGTCAAACACACTAAATCCCTTTATCCCGATTGATCTCAGAATTCAATGGAGGAAAACTGCAGATCTCAGTACCGTAGGGCCAGAGGTTGTGCATCAATCACTCCAACTCCTAGCCTTCTTTTGCTAATGCTTGTGTAGAGAAGAGGCCGAGCCCTTTGCAGGTTTGTGAAGCCTATAGAAAAGGAGATTAGTGTATTAATACCATACACATTTGTTTGGAGACCTCTGATAGCTGTACTGACATGACTATTATAAAGACATTATATGAAATGTTCACCAGGTATCTAAAACGACGTGTAGGGTTACAATAACTTCGGAAAAGGGATTTAGAATAGTGGCTTCCATTGTCATTGGCCGTAATACATGTTTACATCACCAGCCAGTGTTAGCAATGGGCTGCACTTCTGCACGTGTTATAACAGAGGACGAGACACATCTGGGACATGGTGCTCTGAACTATCAATCTCTATGTAATAGCAAGGCCAGCAAAACCAAGGTACAGAAATAGTATGTATTCTCCGGAGAACAAACTCTTCCAAAAATAGTTACCGAGTCAGGAAATGTAACCTTTTTTTTCCTACTAAATGTGCAACTTATTATGATCCATCTTCTTCATTTTCATTTAAAATGGAGTTGGTGATAAAGCTATAGTTCAGAGTCCATCAGGAGTTGGGTATGTGACGGTGCATGGGGGTGAAGGACCTGTCTAGAGTGATAAGGAACAAAGGTTTCAGCATGAGGTGAGTGATAAGTGGTCATCATCTTCCTTCTCTTCCTATCGTCAGGGCTTTTCTTTACGAACGCACTCCCCCCTCCCGTTGCATTGCACACCGAGCATCTCTCAGCCCTGGTGTGATATTAAGGGTGTACACTAGTATGTAGAGATTATGCACAGGTATGTAGACCTCTGGTAATGAGCATACATATAGTTGCATGTGTGTGTGTATGTGCGCCTGAATATGAGTGTGCATACAAGATTAGTTTATAACAAGAAAAAAGAAATATTTTAGTCAGCTCACCGTCCTCATCTCACTCCAGGGATCCGTCCATCAGCCAGGGTCACGGCTCGGCAGCCGCAGCAATGAAATCCAGACAAAAAAATATATATGATCCGGCGATGATGAATCCGCTGCACCTTCAGAGGTCTTATTTGTATAAAACTTCCATTTTATTGAGAAATAGTTAAAAAATCTAAAAACACAGTTACATGAGGTCAGATCAAACCAGTGGACATCTAGAATGAGATGTTATAGATGTTCACTTGTTTGGTCTGACTGCATGTAACTGTGCTTTTTTACATTTTTAATTATTTCTCAATAAAATGGAAGTTTCATACAAATAAGATCTCTGAAGGTACAGCGGATTCTTCATCGACGGGTCATACAGTACAGACCTAAAGTTTGGACACACCTTCTCATTTAAAGATTTTTCTGTATTTTCATGACTATGAAAATTGTAAATTCACACTGAAGGCATCAAAACTATGAATTACCACATGTGGAATTATATACTTAACAAAAAAGTGTGAAACAACTGAAATTATGTCTTATATTCTAGGTTCTTCAAAGTAGCCACCTTTTGCTTTGATGACTCTTGGCATTCTCTTCATGAGCTTCAAGAGGTAGTCACCGGAAATAGTCTTCCAACAATCTTGAAGGAGTTCCGAGACATGCTTAGCACTTGTTGGCCCTTTTACCTTCACTCTGCGGTCCAGCTCACCCCAAACCATCTCAATTGGGTTTAGGTCTGGTGACTGTGGAGGCCAGGTCATCTGGCGTAGCACCCATCACTCTCCTTCTTGGTCAAATAGCCCTTACACAGCTTGGAGATGTGTTTGGGGTCATTGTCCTGTTGAAAAATAAATGATGGTCCAACTAAACGCAAACCAGATGGAATAGCTTGCCGCTGCAAGATGCTGTGGTAGCCATGCTGGTTCAGTATGCCTTCAATTTTGAATAAATCCCCAAAAGTGTCCCAGCAAAGCACTCCCACACCATCACACCTCCTCCTCCATGATTCACGGTGCGAACCAGGCATGTGTAGTCCATCCGTTCACTTTTTCTACGTCGCACAAAGACACGGTGGTTGGAACCAAAGATCTCAAATTTGGACTCTTCAGACCAAAGCACAGATTTCCACTGGTCTAATGTCCATTCCTTGTGTTCTTTAGCCCATACAAGTCTCTTCTGCTTGTTGCTTGTCCTTAGCTGTGGTTTCCTAGCAGCTATTTTACCATGAAAGCCTGCTGCACAAAGTCTCCTCTTAACAGTTGTTGTAGAGATGTGTCTGCTGCTAGAACTCTGTGTGGCATTGACCTGGTCTCTAATCTGAGCTGCTGTTAACCTGCGATTTCTGAGGCTGGTGACTTGGATAAACTTATCCTCAGAAGCAGAGGTGACTCTTGGTCTTCCTTTCCTGGGGCGGTCCTCATGTGATCCAGTTTCTTTGGTTCATGATGGTTTTTGCAACTGCACTAGGGGACACTTTCAATGTTTTCCCAGTTTTTTTGGACTGACTGACCTTCATTTCTTAAATTAATGACGGCCACTCGTTTTTCTTTACTTAGCTGCTTTTTTCTTGCTGTAATACAAATTCTAACTGTCTATTCAGTTGGACTATCAGCTGTGTATCCACCAGACTTCTGAACAACACAACTGATGGTCCCAACCCCATTTATAAGGCAGGAAATCCCACTTAGTAAACCTGACAGGGCACACCTGTGAAGTGAAAACCATTCCCGGTGACTACCTCTTCAAGCTCATCAAAAGAATGCCAAGAGTGTGCAAAGCAGTCATCAAAGCAAAAGGTGGCTACTTTGAAGAACCTGGAATATAAGACATATTTTCAGTTGTTTCACACTTTTTTTAAGTATATAATTCCACATGTGTTAATTCATAGTTTTCATGCCTTCTGTGTGAATTTACAATTTTCATAGTCATGAAAATACAGAAAAATCTATAAATGAGAAGGTTGTCCAAACTTTAAGTCTGTACTGTATATTTTTTTATACAAGATTAGTCGTGCATGTATTATCATACATCTTTCCACTAGAAAAAAAATGTCATCCAAATAATTGGAATTAACATTGGCACAAAATATGATCCAATAAGGTATGTTGAAATACGTGGTGATATTTTTAATCCAACCAATGCAAAAACAGATAGTCAACCAGATTTTAATTGGTCGCTTTCAAGGTTTATCTAGGTACACATAATACAATATAGTGAAAAAATGATAGCCAACAATAACATCAAATATAGTATATATAATAATAATAATGTATATCTCACTAAGAATTCATATGCATATATCTGTTTAGTATACGTTAATTGCATAGGATAACATTTTAGGAAGTGTTAGTCATTTACTCTATCATCTTCAGAATTTATGTGATTCATTATCTATTTAATACAACCATATTTGCATTGGGTATATTCATTTTATTTTAGTAGTATTATCATTCTATTTCACCACTCCTTTTTTATGCAATTGATTTTTCATTTTCACTTCTGTATTACATTTGTCTTTCAATATTTAGTTTGATTTAACACATTCCTTTGTTTCTTCCTTTCTACATTTCTGACAATTTCCTTCTCTCTTATTCCTTACTCTACCCTTCATTTTTCATAATATTTTCTTTTTTTTTCCTCTTTCTTTGTTCTTTTTTCTTTATTATTTTTAATTAATGGATTTATTTTTCATTATTTTAATTTATTGAATTATTTAATTCAGTATTCACTTTTTCCTTTACTACTTTGTTTTCACTCTTATTTTTATGCTCTTAAATTTTCTTACTTTATTATACTTACCTTTATTTCTTTTTTTCACAAGCCCACATAAATCCTATTTCAGTGGTACTTCTCATCTAATCTGTCCTATTTTTGCACCTACAAGAGAAAATAAAAAATGATAGCAGTTTATCTCTGTATCTTTCTGAAATGTTATCCTATGCAAACTAATGTATCCTAGACAAGCAATGTGTATATGAATTCTCCATGAGATATATATTACTGTACATACTTTATTTGATGTTATTGTTGGCCACCATTTTTTCACTATAATGTATTATGTGTATGTAGATAAAATTTGAATAAGACCGATTAAGATCGAAACGTTGGGTTGAACATCTGTTTTTGCACTGGTAGGATTAATAAAGCATCACATATTTCAGCATACCTTATTGGATCATATTTTGTGCCAAAGATTATTCCAATTATTACATGACTAAATATATGCTAGCCACCTTAGGGAGAGACCCAAGTTGGGCTAAATGTAGCGGGACGAAAGAGACCGAAAAGCCCTCTACTTAAAGGAAATACCTAGTGGATGCTTTCCTGAAACGGAAAGTACTTGCAAGCAGCATAATACAAAAAATAGCAGGTTTACCCAGAATCCTTTGCAGTAGGCGGAGCTATGCAAATAATCTCTTTCCACCCCAGTCTGGCTCAAAATCTGCTCACTCTGCGGTCAGTCTGGAGTAGGTGATGATGCAAGGGCTGTTATTGTAGAAGGCTCCACAGCACCTGAAAGGTCTGTTGTTGGTGATTTCAAGCTATACACATGGGCATCACATGTGTGGGAGCTCGTTTGCAAAACACACATATGAAAACATCCAGGAATGGCTAAGAGCAAATTGGACTATTCTGAAGGCACCTGTGCAGTTTTCTCACGAGAAGTGAGCTAAAATACCCATTTTTTTTTTTCCGTTGAACCAAAATTCCAAAACAATGTCTGATTTTCATTAGTTGTTATTCAGTAAATTTAAATTGAAATTAACTTTTGCAAGTTTCAAGATATGTAAATGAGCATTGTGAGCTTTTCTTACTTTAACAGAAGGGTACCAACAATCTATGTATGTAAAGCATTGTCAAGTGTTGACTATAAGATGCACCGGACCAGAAGACGCACCTAGATTAGATTTTAGAGGAGGAAAATAGAAGAAAAAATTAAAGCAAAAAATGTGGTCATGACTAAAGATGATCGAACTTGTTCAGAAAACATTCCCCAATATCAAAGATGGCATGAACGTTGCACATTCGGATTTGTGTTCGGATTCTCGAGCATTTTCCTCAAAATTGGCAAAGTTCACTAAATGATGGAGTTTTACACTAAGGCTGCGTTCATTCTTGCGGTTCTGATTGGCGGTAACGTTACCACCGGTAAGATCATTACTTTCAGTCAAAGTGCTGCAGGGTCACACTGTCAAATGTCAATTGTGACTGTGAGCCGCAGAAAAATGCTTACCGTAGGTCAGCAGACGTTGACTGATGAGAGACTAGTACTCCTCTCAGCCTATGCCTGCTGCCGCTAACAACAGCAAAAGCAGGCTTGTCTGATGGGAGTATCTATCAGCCAGCACCTGAGCTCTAAATAAATAATTTAAAAAAAATGGACTGCATTCACCTTTATTTTTGATAGCCAGCCAGGCAAAACTGACAGCTGCGGGCTGCAACCCTCAGCTGTCAGCATTAGCAGGCTGGTTATCAAGAATAGAGGTGTCCCCATGCCATTTTTTTTTTAATTATTTAAATAAACAATTTTAAAAAACGGTGTGGTCCCCCCTCATTTTTGACAACCAGCCAATCTATTTCAAACAGCTGGGGGCTGATATTCTCAGGTTGGTAAACTTTTCACCTCTGATTACAGCTGTGGGCTCACGCTGTAGTTTGACAGCATAGGAGCCATAGCTTTCTGACCAGCTGTAATGATTTTATTGCCGATCAAAGACAGTGTTTGCCATGCACATGAAAGCATGGCAAACACTGGATTTTCTGGCTCCCTATTCAAGTGAATGGGGTCCGGATTCAGACTCGGACACTGTTCTGGTAACCAAACTTTAAAGGTCAGGGTGACTTAATAACCATGTGTAAAAAGTAAAAAATAAAATTGAGAGTTATGCAGAATTATCTGTTTTATACCCAAGATTATAACTATAACAAGGGAGCATCCACTAGAGGAAAGAAGGTTTTTTATCATGTAGAAGGATTCTTTACTGTAAAAGCAGTAAGTCTATAGAATTATTTTATTTAGAGAAAGTAAGCCCTAAGCTGTCCTAAAAACTCTGTATAAATATGTCAAAGATCAATACAGAGAAATGTATAATTATCTGTTTTATACCCAGGACTATAACTATAACAAGGCTATCTATACTAGAGCAAAGAAGGTTTCTACATGACAATGAATAGGATTCTTCACAGTAAGAGCAGATACTAACTAGGTTAATTTTATTGAAATAGTATAAGAGGAGTTTGGGTGCCTTTTTTGAGTGTTATGTTACAAAATAGGTTGTGAAACTACATGGCAACTTGGCTGTGACAAACCACAGAGTAAAATATTGCACTATTCCAATACTACTTAGAATAATAAGTGTGATTGTGGTTATGCTGTGACCAGCAATTTACCGTGACCATGACACGCAAGAAGTCAAACAGCTTTGGATTTTTTGCAAGTAGTGTCACAGTGATCTCAACTGGAAATGAGTGAACCTTTTAAGGTACAGTTCGACTATGTTTGCCAAACTTCCCGATTTTCTGTGAATTTAACCAAACACCATTAAATTCAATAGGAGGCAAAACCAAATGCATAGACAACACATTCAGGAGGCCAGAAAAACTGTCAAAACAGCTCAAATCAGGGGCAGACAGCAGGAAAAGTGGCATCAATTGTGCTTTAAACAAATAATTAATGATTAATTATTTAACCATTAATTATTGGTTTTGATTTTTGACAACAAGCCAAGCTAAAGCTGATAGCTGGGGGCTGGTATTCTCAGGCTGGTAGGGGGTCATGGATATTGCCCATCAGCTTAAAAATAGCAGCCTGCAGCCACCACAGAAAAGGCACATCTACTAAATGAACAAATTCTGTCACTTTACCTGGCTTCTTCCACTTGCCCTGTGTCTCTGGAAAGTGGGGTTCATATTTGTGTGGTTGGTGTCACTTTTGTATTGCCTGGTGACATCAAGCCCAGAGGTTAGAAATGGAAAGGCGTCTATATGACATCCCCATTACTAGCCCCATAGTGATATTGTATAAAAAACACAGACCCAGAATAAAGTCTTTTATTTGAAGTAGTGACACAGATTCCTTTGTTGACTAATTTAAACCATACTCATGTCATCGCCCAGTCCAATGTCCACTGCAAATGAATTAAAAGAATAGTCAACCATATTCCTCACCTGTTTGAAGTGAAGATATAATCCATAATGTCTGATGACAATCCTGATGACTTTGAGAGCAGTCACTAATATGACTGCTCTACCCATCAGCCAGCGACACACTGACAGAAAGGTGTAATCTCTCCTGCAGTGTGTAGCGTGGAGCTGCGGTGAGAAAGTTCATCAGCTGATGAGTATTTGCCATGCAGAGGTGCCATAAATGAGATCACCACTGCAGGAGTTACACCATTCCTGATAAGATCAGGTGGCCTTGGAGCAGGATGAAAAGACCTTCGCTGGAGCAGTGGTAACTTTACTGACCGCAAACCCTGATCCTATCCTCGCAACTAGAAGTAGCCATGGGGTGTGCCTAACCAGACGTAGACACCTCGACACAGCCTAAGGACTAAATATCCCTAAAGATGGAAATAGGAAAACTCTCTTGCCTCAGAGTAGATCCCCAAAGGATAGGTAGCCCCCCACGAATAATAATGACTGTGAGTAGGAGAGGAAAAGACGCACGCAGACAGAAAACAGGGATGAGCAAAGGAGGCCACTTCTACCTAGATAGGAAAGGATAGTACAGGATACTATGCGGTCAGCATAAAACACTACAAAATATCCACAGCAGAAAAATACAAAAACTCCGCCACCTAACTAAAGATGTGGAGAGTATATCTGCGACTCCAGCGAGTCCAACTAGACTGAGCAAAACATCAGGCACAGTCTAGCAGGAACAAAATAGAAACAAGATAAGCACAGAAAATAAACACACAGCCGTGTGTCTAAAAAAAATCAAGCAAACACTACAGCCTACAGCCTACAGCCTGAAGTGATCCTGAAGTTACTGAACCGCCGCGCAACCTGCCCTACCCTCTCCTAGTGTATCCTCACCCATCCCCTGCAGACTGTGAGCCCTCGCGGGCAGGGTCCTCCCTCCTTATGTACCCGTGTGCCTGTTATCTGCTCATGTTTAATGTATTTGTCTATATTTGCCTCGTATTGACATGTAAAGCGCCATGGAATAAATGGCGCTATAAAAATGTATAATAATAATAATAATAATAATCTTAGCTGAATTGGCAGCAAGCAGGAGAGGCCAGGCAGAGGACCAACACTTCCAAAGGAACATTGACTACTGGCAAGGACTAATGAGTCCTGCACAGCTAAATACCCCAGTCAAAATTGCAATTAGCAGAAACACCTGTCCAAGACTGCTGCTCAGGAATAACTGCATTACCATCAACAACCACTGGAGGGAGCCCAAGAGCAGAATTCACAACAGTACCCCTCCTTGAGGAGGGGTCACCGAACCCTCACCAGAGCCCCCAGGCCGGTCAGGACGAGCAAGATGAAAGGCACGAACCAAATCAGCGGCATGGACATCAGAGGCTGAAACCCAAGAATTATCCTCCTGGCCATAACCATTCCATTTGACAAGGTACTGAAGCTTCCGCCTTGAAAAATGAGAATCCAAAATCTTCTCAACCA
This sequence comes from Ranitomeya imitator, assembly GCF_032444005.1. Lineage (NCBI taxonomy): Eukaryota > Metazoa > Chordata > Amphibia > Anura > Dendrobatidae > Ranitomeya > Ranitomeya imitator. Next base: position 87,361,766 of record NC_091282.1, read on the forward strand.
CATATTCCAACTCCCCATCGACCAACACAGGGGCCGGAGGATCAACAGAGGGAACAACGGGCTCCACATATTTCCGCAACAAAGATCTATGGAAGACATTATGGATAGCAAAAGAGAGCGGAACCGCCAGACGAAAAGACACCGGATTAATAATCTCAGAAATCCTATAAGGACCAATAAACTGAGGCTTAAACTTAGGAGAAGAAATCTTCATAGGAACATGACGGGAAGACAACCAGACCAGATCCCCAACCCGAAGCCGGGAACCAACACAGCGACGTCGGTTAGCAAAACGTTGAGCCTCCTCCTGAGACAACACCAAATTGTCCACCACCTGAGCCCAAATCTGCTGCAACCTGTCAACCACAGAATCCACACCAGGAAAGTCAGAAGACTCAACCTGCCCAGAAGAAAAACGAGGATGAAAACCAAAATTACAAAAAAAAGGCGAAACCAAAGTAGCAGAACTAGCCCAATTATTAAGGGCAAACTCGGCCAATGGCAAAAAATCCACCCAATCATCCTGTTCAGCAGACACAAAGCATCTCAAATAAGTCTCCAAATTCTGATTAGTAAGCTCGGTCTGGCCATTTGTCTGAGGATGAAATGCAGAAGAAAAAGACAAATCAATGCCCAGCCTAGCACAAAAGGCCCGCCAAAACCTAGAAACAAACTGGGAACCTCTGTCGGACACAATATTCTCAGGAATACCATGCAAACGGACCACATGCTGAAAAAACAACGGAACCAAATCAGAAGAAGAAGGCAATTTAGGCAAAGGCACGAAATGAACCATCTTAGAGAACCGGTCACAAACAACCCAGATAACAGACATCTTCTGGGAAACAGGAAGATCGGAAATAAAATCCATAGAAATATGCGTCCAGGGCCTCTCAAGGACTGGCAATGGCAAAAGCAACCCACTAGCACGGGAGCAACAAGGCTTGGCCCGCGCACAAGTCCCACAGGACTGCACAAAAGACCGCACATCACGCGATAAAGAAGGCCACCAAAATGACATACCAACCAAGTCTCTGGTACCAAAAATGCCAGGATGACCAGCCAACACAGAACAGTGAACCTCAGAAATCACTCTACTAGTCCATCTGTCAGGAACAAACAGCTTCCCCACAGGACAACGATCAGGTTTGTCAGCCAGAAATTTCTGAAGAACCCGTCGTAAATCAGGAGAAACAGCAGAAAGGACCACCCCTTCCTTCAAAATACTGACTGGTTCCAAGACCTCAGGAGAATCAGGCAAAAAACTCCTAGAGAGGGCATCAGCCTTAACATTCTTAGATCCCGGAAGATACGAGACCACAAAATCAAAACGAGAAAAAAACAAGGACCATCGAGCCTGTCTAGGATTCAATCGTTTGGCAGACTCGAGGTAAATCAGATTCTTATGATCGGTCAAGACCACAATACGGTGCTTAGCTCCCTCAAGCCAATGTCACCACTCCTCAAACGCCCACTTCATAGCCAACAACTCCCGATTGCCGACATCATAATTGTGTTCAGCAGGCGAAAACTTACGGGAAAAGAAGGCACACGGTTTCATTAAGGAACCAACAGGATCCCTCTGAGACAAAACAGCCCCTGCCCCAATCTCAGAAGCGTCAACCTCAACCTGAAACGGAAGAGAAACATCCGGTTGACGCAACACAGGAGCAGAAGTAAAACAATGCTTAAGCTCCTGAAAGGCAGAGACAGCCGCAGGGGACCAATTCGCCACATAAGCGCCCTTCTTAGTCAAATCAGTCAAGGGTTTAACCACGCTGGAAAAATTAGCAATGAAACGGCGATAAAAATTAGCAAAACCCAAAAATTTCTGAAGGCTCTTCACGGATGTGGGCTGATTCCAATCATGAATGGCCTGAACCTTAACCGGATCCATCTCTATAGACGAGGGAGAAAAAATAAAGCCCAAAAAGGAAACATAGTAACATAGTAACATAGTTAGTAAGGCCGAAAAAAGACATTTGTCCATCCAGTTCAGCCTATATTCCATTATAATAAATACCCAGATCTACTTCCTTCTACAGAACCTAATAATTGTATGATACAATATTGTTCTGCTCCAGGAAGACATCCAGGCCTCTCTTGAACCCCTCGACTGAGTTCGCCATCACCACCTCCTCAGGCAAGCAATTCCAGATTCTCACTGCCCTAACAGTAAAGAATCCTCTTCTATGTTGGTGGAAAAACCTTCTCTCCTCCAGACGCAAAGAATGCCCTCTTGTGCCCGTCACCTTCCTTGGTATAAACAGATCCTCAGCGAGATATTTGTATTGTCCCCTTATATACTTATACATGGTTATTAGATCGCCCCTCAGTCGTCTTTTTTCTAGACTAAATAATCCTAATTTCGCTAATCTATCTGGGTATTGTAGTTCTCCCATCCCATCCCAAACCTTCTGCACTCCAAAAAGACACTTAGACCCTTTCACAAACAAGACATTGTCACGAAGGATCTGAAATACCATCCTGACCTGCTTTACATGAGACTCCCAATCATCGGAAAAAATCTAAATATCGTGCAAATATACAATCAGGAATTTATCAAGATAATCCCGGAAGATATCATGCATGAAGGACTGAAAAACAGATGGAGCATTAGAGAGTCCGAATGGCATCACAAGGTATTCAAAATGGCCCTCGGGCGTGTTAAACGCAGTTTTCCATTCATCACCCTGCTTAACCCCTTCATGACCCAGCCTATTTTGACCTTAAAGACCTTGCCGTTTTTTGCAATTCTGACCAGTGTCCTTTTATGAGGTAATAACTCAGGAACGCTTCAATGGATCCTAGCGGTTCTGAGATTGTTTTTTCGTGACATATTGGGCTTCATGTTAGTGGTAAATTTAGGTAAAAAAATTCTGTGTTTATTTGTGATAAAAACGGAAATTTGGCGAAAATTTTGAAAATTTCGCAATTTTCACATTTTGAATTTTTATTCTGTTAAACCAGAGAGGTATGTGACAGAAAATAGTTAATAAATAACATTTCCCACACGTCTACTTTACATCAGCACAATTTTGGAAACAAAATTTTTTTTTGCTAGGAAGTTATAAGGTTTAAAATTTGACCAGCGATTTCTCATTTTTACAACGAAATTTACAAAACCATTTTTTTTAGGGACCACCTCACATTTGAAGTCAGTTTGAGGGGTCTATATGGCTGAAAACACCCAAAAGTGAGACCATTCTAAAAACTTCACTCCTCAATTCGCACAAAACCACATTCCAGAAGTTTATTAACCCTTCAGGTGCTTCACAGCAGCAGAAGCAACATGGAAGGAAAAAATGAACATTTAACTTTTTAGTCACAAAAATGATTTTTCAGCAACAATTTTTGTATTTTCCCAATGGTAAAAGGAGAAACTGAACAACGAAAGTTGTTGTCCAATTTGTCCTGAGTACGCTGATACCTCATATGTGGGGGTAAACCACTGTTTGGGCGCACGGCAGGGCTTGGAAGGGAAGGAGCGCCATTTGACTTTTTGAATGAAAAATTGGCTGCACTCTTTAGCGGACACCATGTCAAGTTTGGAGAGCCCCCGTGTGCCTAAAAATTGGAGCTCCCCCACAAGTGACCCCATTTAGAAAACTAGACGCCCCAAGGAACTTATCTAGATGCATAGTGAGCCCTTTAAACCCCCAGGTGCTTCACAAATTGATCCGTAAAAATGAAAAAGTACTATTTTTTCACAAAAAAAATTCTTTTAGCCTCAATTTTTTTATTTTCACATGGACAACAGGATAAAATGGATCCTGAAATTTGTTTGGCAATTTCTCCTGAGTACACCGATACCTCACATGTGGGGGTAAACCACTGTTTGGGCACATGGTAAGGCTCGGAAGGGAAGGAGCGCCATTTGACTTTTTGAATGAAAAATTATCTCCATCGTTAGCGGACACCATGTCGCGTTTGGAGAGACCCTGTGTGCTTAAACATTGGAGATCCCCCACAAGTGACCCAATTTTGGAAACTGGACCACCCAAGGAACTTATCTAGATGCCTAGTGAGCACTTTAAACCCTCAGGTGTATCACAAATTGATCCGTAAAAATGAAAAAGTACTTTTTTTTCACAAAAAATGTTTTTCGCCTCAATTTTTTCATTTTCACATGGGCAATAGGATAAAATGGATCCTAAAATTTGTTGAGCAATTTCTCCCGAGTACGCCGATACCTCATATGTGGGGGTAAACCACTGTTTGGGCACACGGCAGGGCTCGGAAGGGAAGGCGCACCTTTTGACTTTTTGAATGGAAAATTAGCTCCAATTGTTAGTGGACACCATGTCGCATTTGGAGAGCCCCTGTGTGCCTATGCAATGGAGCTCCCCCACAAGTGACTTCATTTTGGAAACTAGACCCCCAAGGAACTTATCTAGATGCATACTGAGCACTTTAAACCCCCAGGTGCTTCACAGAAGTTTATAATGCAGGGCCATGAAAATAAAAAATAATTTTTCTTTTCTCAAAAATGATTTTTTAGCCTGGAATTTCCTATTTTGCCAATGGTAATAGGAGAAATTGGACCACAAATGTTGTTGTCCAGTTTGTCCTGAGTACGCAGATACCCCATATGTGGGGGTAAACCACTGTTTGGGCGCACGGCAGGGCTCAGAAGGGAATGCACGCCATTTGGCTTTTTGAATGGAAAATTAGCTCCAATCATTAGCGGACACCATGTCGCGTTTGGAGAGCCCCTGTGTGCCTAAACATTGGAGATCCCCCACAAATGACCCCATTTTGGAAACTAGACCCCCAAAGGAACTAATCTAGATGTGTGGTGAGCACTTTGAACCCTCAAGTGCTTCACATAAGTTTATAACGTAGAGCCATGAAAATAAAAAAAAAAATACTTTTCTCAAAAATGATTTTTTAGCCCGCAATTTTTTATTTTCCCAAGGGTAACAGGGGAAATTTGACCCCAAAAGTTGTTGTCCAGTTTCTCCTGAGTACGCTGATACCCCATATGTGGGGGTAAACCACTGTTTAGGCACATGCTGGGGCTCGGAAGTGAAGTAGTGACGTTTTGAAATGCAGACTTTGATGGAATGCTCTGCGGGCGTCACGTTGCGTTTGCAGAGCCCCTGATGTGGCTAAACAGTAGAAATCCCCCACAAGTGACCCCATTTTGGAAACTAGACCCCGAAAGGAACTTATCTAGATGTGAGGTGAGCACTTTGACCTCCCAAGTGCTTCACAGAAGTTCATAACACAGAGCAGTGAAAATAATAAATACGTTTTCTTTCCTCAAAAATACTTTTTTAGCCCAGAATTTTTTATTTTCCCAAGGGTTACAGGAGAAATTGGACCACAAAAGTTGTTGTCCAGTTTCTCCTGAGTAAGCTGATACCCCATGTGTGGGGGTAAACCACTGTTTGGGCACACGTGTGGGCTCTGAAGGGAAGTAGTGACTTTTGAAATGCAGACTTTGATGGAATGGTCTGCGGGCGTCACGCTGCGTTTGCAGAGCCCCTGGTGTGCCTAACCAGTAGAAACCCCCCACAAGTGACCCCATTTTGGAAACTAGACCCCCAAAGGAACTTATCTAGATATGTGGTGAGCACTTTCAACCCCCAAGTGCTTTACAGAAGTTTATAACGCAGAGCCGTGAAAATAATAAATACGTTTTCTTTCCTCAAAAATAATTTTTTAGCCCAGAATTTTTTATTTTCCCAAGGGTTACAGGAGAAATTGGACCACAAAAGTTGTTGTCCAGTTTCTTCTGAGTACGCTGATACCCCATGTGTGGGGGCAAACCACTGTTTGGGCACACGTGTGGGCTCAGAAGGGAAGTAGTGACTTTTGAAATGCAGACTTTGATGGAATGGTCTGCGGGCGTCACGTTGCATTTGCAGAGCCCCTGGTGTGCCTAACCAGTAGAAACCCCCCACAATTGACCCCATTTTGGAAACTAGACCCCCAAAGGAACTTATCTAGATATGTGGTGAGCACTTTCAACCCCCAAGTGCTTTACAGAAGTTTATAACGCAGAGCCGTGAAAATAATAAATACGTTTTCTTTCCTCAAAAATAATTTTTTAGCCCAGAATTTTTTATTTTCCCAAGGGTTACAGGAGAAATTGGACCCCAAAAGTTGTTGTCCAGTTTCTCCTGAGTACGCTGATACCCCATGTGTGGGGGTAAACCACTGTTTGGGCACACGTCGGGGCTCAGAAGGGAAGTAGTGACTTTTGAAATGCAGACTTTGATGGAATTGTCTGCGGACGTCATGTTGCGTTTGCAGAGCCCCTGGTGTGCCTAAACAGTAGAAACCCCCCACAAGTGACCAGATTTTGGAAACTAGACCCCCCAAGGAACTTATCTAGATATGTGGTGAGCACTTTGAACCCCCAAGTGCTTCACAGACGTTTACAACGCAGAGCCGTGAAAATAAAAAATCGTTTTTCTTTCCTCAAAAATGATGTTTTAGCAAGCAATTTTTTATTTTCCCAAGGGTAACAGGAGAAATTGGACCCCAGTAATTGTTGCGCAGTTTGTCCTGAGTATGCTGGTACCCCATATGTGGGGGTAAACCACTGTTTGGGCACACGTTGGGGCTCGGAAGTGAGGGAGCACCATTTGACTTTTTGAATACAAGATTGGCTGGAATCAATGGTGGCGCCATGTTGCGTTTGGAGACCCCCTGATGTGCCTAAACAGTGGTAACCCCTCAATTCTAACTCCAACACACCCCTAAACCTTATCCCAACTGTAGCCGTAACCCTAATCACAACCCTAACCCCAACACACCCGTAACCCCAACACACCCCTAACCCTAACCACAACCCTAATTCCAACCCAACCCTAACCCTAAGGCTATGTGCCAACGTTGCGGATTCGTATGAGATTTTTCAGCACCATTTTTGAAAAATCCGCGGGTAAAAGGCACTGCGTTTTACCTGCGGATTTACCGCGGATTGCCAGTGTTTTTTGTGCGGATTTCACCTGCGGATTCCTATTGAGGAACAGGTGTAAAACGCTGCGGAATCCGCACAAAGAATTGACATGCTGCGGAAAATACAACGCAGCGTTCCCGCGCGGTATTTTCCGCACCATGGGCACAGCGGATTTGGCTTTCCATATGTTTACATGGTACTGTAAACCTGATGGAACACTGCTGCGATTCCGCAGCGGCCAATCCGCTGCGGATCCGCAGCCAAATCCGCACCGTGTGCACATAGCCCAATTCTAAAGGTATGTGCACACGCTGCGGAAAACGCTGCGGATCCGCAGCAGTTTCCCATGAGCTTACAGTTCAATGTAAACCTATGGGAAACAAAAATCGCTGTACACATGCTGCGGAAAAACTGCACGGAAACGCAGCGGTTTACATTCCGCAGCATGTCACTTCTTTCTGTGGATTCCGCAGCGGTTTTACAACTGCTCCAATAGAAAATCGCAGTTGTAAAACCACAGTGAAATGCACAGAAAAAACATGGTAAATCCGCCATAAATCCGCAGCGGTTTAGCACAGCGCATTTATCAAATCCTCTGTGGAAAAATCCGCATAGGACCAGAATACGTGTGCACATCCCGAACCCTAACCCTAACCCTACCCCTAACCCTACCCCTAACCCTACCCCTAGCCCTAACCCTACCCCTAACCCTAACCCTACCCCTAACCCTAACCCTAACCCTACCCTTAACCCTAACCCTACCCCTAACCCTAACCCTAGTTCTTACCCCAACCTTAGTGGGAAAAAAAATATATTTTTTTTTTTATTGTCCCTACCTATGGGGGTGACAAAGGGGGATGGGGGTCATTAACTTTTTTTTTTATTTTGATCACTGAGATAGGATATATATCTCAGTGATCAAAATTCACTCTGGAACGAATCTGCCAGCCGGCAGATTCGGCGGGCGCACTGCAGATGCGCCCGCCATTTTGGAAGATGGCGGCGCCCAGGAAAGAAGACGGATGGACCCCGGGAGGCCAGGTAAGTATAAGGGGGGAGATCAGGGCACGGGGGGGGCGTCCGAGCACAGGGGGGTGGATCGGAGCATGGGGGGGTGGATTGGAGCACGGAGTGGGGGATCGCTGTGCGGGCGGGTGGATCGGAGCACGGGGGGGATCGCTGTGCGGGGTGGGGATCGCTGTGCGGGGGGATTGGAGTGCTGGGGGGTTTGATTGGAGCACGGGGGGTGTGATTGGAGCACGGGGGGAGCAGACAGGAGGACGGGGGAGCGGAGCACAGGACGGAGGGGAGCGGACCACAGATCGGGCGAAATGGGAGTTAACCCTTTCACCCGATCTGCAGGGACGCGATCTTTCCATGACGCATATGCTGCGTCATGGGTCGGAATGGCACCGACTTTCATGACGCAGCGTATGCGTCAAAGGTCGGGAAGGGGTTAATACGAACAAGATTATAAGCCCCCGAAGGTCAATCTTAGTAAACCAACTAGCTCCCTTAATCCTAGCAAACAAATCGGAAAGCAAAGGTAAAGGATATTGAAACTTGACCATGATCTTATTCAAGAGGCGATAATCAATACAGGGTCTTAAGGAACCATCTTTTTTAGCAACAAAAAAGAACCCCGCTCCCAACGGTGAAGAAGATGGCCGAATATGCCCTTTCTCCAAAGACTCCTTAATGTAGCTCCGCATGGCGGTATGTTCAGGTACAGACAGGTTGAAAAGTCGGCCCTTAGGAAACTTACAGCCTGGAATCAAGTCAATAGCACAATCGCAGTCCCTGTGTGGTGGAAGGAAACTGGACTTCGGCTCATCGAGTACATCCTGAAAATCAGACAAAAACTCCGGAATTTCAGAAGAGGGAGAAGGGGCGATAGACATCAGAGGAACATCATTATGAACCCCCTGACAACCCCAACTAGTCACAGACATGGACTTCCAATCCAAAACAGGAATATGGACTTGCAACCATGGAAAACCCAGCACGATAGCATCATGCAAATTATGCAACACCAGAAATCGACAATCTTCCTGATGGGTTGGCGCCATGCGCATGGTCACCTGTGTCCAAAACTGGGGCTTATTTTTAGCCAAGGGTGTAGCATCAATGCCCCTTAAAGGAATAGGGTTCTGCAAAGGCTGCAAGGGAAAACCACAACGCCTGGCAAACTCAAAGTCCATTAAGTTCAAGGCGGCGCCTGAATCCACAAACGCCATGACAGAAAATGATGACAATGAACATATCAAGGACACAGATAACAGAAATTTAGGTTGTACAGTACTAATGGTAAATGAACTGGCGATCCTCTTGGTCCGCTTAGGGCAGACAGAAATGACATGGGAAGCATCGCCACAATGATAACACAACCTATTCTGACGTCTAAAACCTTGTCGTTCCATTCTAGACAGAATCCTATCACATTGCATTGGCTCAGGAATTTGCTCTGAGGATAACGCCATAGCGCGCACAGTTCTGCACTCCCGCAAGCGCCGATCAATCTGAATGGCCAGAGACATAGAATCACTCAGATTGGAGGTTGTGGGAAACCCCACCATAACATATTTAACGGATTCAGAAAGACGCTTTCTGAAAATTGCCGCCAAAGCATCATTATTCCATTTAGTTAATACAGACCATTTTCTGAATTTCTGACAATACAAATCTGCCGCCTCTTGACCCTGAGACAGGGCCAACAAGGTCTTCTCAGCTTGATCCACCGAATTAGGTTTATCATACAGTATTCCTAACGCCTGAAAGAAGGAGTCTACATTAAGCAAAGCAGGATCCCCAGATTCCAGGGAAAATGCCCAATCCTGTGGATCACCACGCAGCAGGGAAATGATGATTTTAACTTGTTGAATGGAATAACCGGAGGATCGAGGTTTCAATGCAAAAAACAGTTTACAGTTGTTTTTAAAACTCAAAAATTTGGACCTGTCACCAAAAAACAAATCAGGAGTATGTATCTTCGGTTCTAAAGCAGGAGTCTGAACAATGTAATCAGAAATCCCCTGTACTCTAGCAGCAAGCTGGTCTATATGAGAAACTAATTCCTGAACATTCATGCTAGCACAAGGCTCTTCAGCCACCCAGAGATAAAGAGGGAGGAGAAGACAAAACAGACTGGAGAAAAAAAAATGGCTCAAGATCTTTCCTCTCTTCTTCTGAGATGCAATTAACTCATTGTTGGCCAGTAGTACTGTTAGGATCAGGTGGCCTTGGAGCAGCATGAAAACACCTTCGCTGGAGCAGTGGTAACTTTACTGACCGCAAACCCTGATCCTATCAGCGCAACTAGAAGTAGCCATGGGGTGTGCCTAACCAGACCTAGACACCTCGACACAGCCTAAGGACTAAATATCCCTAAAGATGGAAATAGGAAAACTCTCTTGCCTCAGAGTAGATCCCCAAAGGATAGTTAGCCCCCCACAAATAATGACTGTGAGTAGGAGAGGAAAAGACACACGCAGACAGAAAACAGGGATAAGCAAAGGAGGCCACTTCTACCTAAATAGGAAAGGATAGTACAGGATACTTTGCGGTCAGCATAAAACACTACAAAATATCCACAGCAGAAAAATACAAAAACTCCGCCACCTATCTAAAGATGTGGAGAGTATATCTGCAACTCCAGCGAGTCCAACTAGACTGAGAAAAACATCAGGCACAGTCTAGCAGGAACAAAATAGAAACAAGATAAGCACAGAAAATAAACACACAGCAGTGTGTCTAAAAAAATGAAGCAAACACTTATCTTAGCTGAATTGGCAGCAAGCAGGAGAGGCCAGGCAGAGGACCAACACTTCCAAAGGAACATTGACTACTGGCAAGGACTAATGAGTCCTGCACAGCTAAATACCCCAGTCAGAATTGCAATGAGCAGAAACACCTGTCCAAGACTGCTGCTCAGGAATAACTGGATTACCATCAACAACCACCGGAGGGAGCCCAAGAGCAGAATTCACAACAATTCCTGTCAGTGTGTCGCCGGCTTCTGGGTAGAGCAGTCACATCAGCTGATATGACTGCTCTACAAGTGATCCAAATTGTCGTGGGACAGCATGGACTATGCTGGCTAGGTGAGGGATATTGTGGTTTATTATTTTCTCTGTTTTCCAGGTGACATGGGCATCGGCGATTAGGTGTTACAGTGAGTATATGGTGTTTTTTTTTTTTTTTTACTGAAGACAACGACTTCAGGGATTAGGTGTAAGGTCAGTATATACTGTGTTTTTTATTTTTATTTCAATATTTATTTCTTTATTCTAACTTTTTTCCTTTACTTTGAGCACATTCATTAGCCTCCGCCTGCTCCTGCTGTTATCAGCGACAGCAGGTGTAGGCTGGTTGGTGTAGTAGTCTCTTATCAGCCGATACCTGTGACCTGCGGTAAGCTTTTTACCACGTGTCACAGTCATAGCTGTGGGGTCACACTGACATCTGACAGCGTGGCCTTGCAGTGCTCTGACCGATGGTACTGACCTTACCGGCTGTAATGTTGCCGCCGATCAGAGACATCGTGTGCACACAGCCTTAGTGGAAACTTGATCATTTACTGATTTTGCCGATTTTGAGGAAAATGCTCGGGAATCTGAACATGAATCTGAATGTGCAAGGTTTGTGCCGACTTCGAGATTGGTGAACGTTTTCCGAACAAGTTTGCTCATCTCTAATCTCAACTAAGTACAATTAGGGATGAGAAATTCAATTCACGCTTTCATGGTCTTATGTCTAGTCGGGTCCTTCATGGCAGCAGGTCTTCACTTCTACACCTGGCATCCTTGACCCGGCAATCTGGGGACCTTTGGCACTTACTAGGCTCCACAATATCATGGAGGACTGGATTGCATGACTGAGAAGGAGAGCACAAATCAAATGGTTAATCAAAAGTTACTGTGTAGTTCCAACCTTGTGATGGCTACTAGGTTTCTGGAAACTTGTTGATCCAGACATTTATGCACAAAGGATTTTTATTACACTAAGATGGAAAATTAGGTTATCCTATGGGTGTTTTTGCCTTCTTCTGGATCAGCTCTTTTAACATCACGTGATCTTTGTATTGAGACCACAACTTAGCCTTTCTTATGCATATATAAACCTTGATCGTAGTCAGCCTCCCTAACTACGGTAATATTTCATTTCATTGATAGAAAATTATTCATTTGATGACTGATGTTGCATAATAGAGAGTCTTGACTTAAGGCAACATCCTATAGCAATGACTTGGAGCTTTATATAGAATCTGCTGAGAGTAAGGGAAAATGAAGATGAAAATAGAAAGACCCCCAGAACAACCCGCAGAGAGCAACATTTTTAGGTAACAGAAATTGCTTGCTCAGCAATATGTATGCCATGTTTCACAGTCTTTCAGGTATTGCAATGTTTGCAAATGAGCTTTTTAACCCGCAAATTCTATAGAAAATGTATATATTTATATATTTTTGAGACGGTAAAAATACAATGATTAAATATTAATACAAAGTCTTTTATTACAGAATTACTTAGTTTTGCTGTTTTGGAAGATTTAAAGGTTTTCTAGTATGTGAAATAAAAGTTTTGATATTTAATGTATAAATTAATATGTATGCAATTTCTGCATCATTTATTTTATTTATTTTTTTAAATTCCTTTTTCTTTAGAATACATAACGTATAACATCAAGGGTTATGAAATTAAACCTATACATGCAAAATCGGAGTGATAAAGGGGAAAAAATGACAATAAAAAATTATTTTAAGCAACTGTCAGATGAAAAATGTCTTACTACATGTAACCCCTATAATATTAGACCTATGTCATTTATTATATATTTTCTATTGATCTTGGTCACAAGTGACAAGACGCATGCAAAAGTCAGCAGCGTGTATTGCAACAAAAGAACCCGGTGGGTCTCTGCTCCGCAATATACTTCAACTGAATGTGAGTCCGAGGATGCACATCCAGCTGAAGTTTCCTCTGATGTATGTGGGCCTCCCACCCACACGGGCCCGTTTTGGTCGCGACCTCTGTGACCACGATCGTTACACCCCTGTCTGCTAGTATGATTACATCTGCACAACACACAGTTATGGCAAGAGATTTCAACTTCATTCCTTTCACACAAGCATATTTATTTAACACTTTAAAAAATATAAACACATTTATAAGACTGCTTATTATCTAACAGCATTTTTAATTTTCACGAAGCAAGACTTGATTGTTTGATAAAGTGACATGAGTGATTGGTAACTCCAATGAGCTTCTAAGAACATTGTGCACTTATATCTCTCATAGATCTACAAGGAGAATCTAATGTTGAAATGACTGCAAGAACGACTAAAATACGCTATCACGCATTGCTCATCCAACATTTTAGCCAACTAAGTCACAGGTAACTATTATGTACACTTCCCACCATACTATGGAACATGATCTCGAGACACTAATCACACAAAAATATTGTATCACTAAATTAACCCCTTCAAGACCTTGCCCTTTTCTATTTTTGTGTTTTCGTTTTTCATTCCCCTCCTTCCCAGAGCCATAACTTTTTTATTTTTCTGTCAATATGGCTATGTTAGGGCTTGCTTTTTGCAGGACAAGTTGTACTACTTTTGAATGACATCATTGGTTTTAGCATGTTATGTACTAGAAAATGGGAAAAAAATTCCAAGTGCGGTGAAATTGCAAAAAAAAGTGCAATGCCACACTTGTTTTTTGTTTGGCTTTTTTGCTAGGTTCACTAAGTGCTAAAACTGACCTGCCATTATGATTCTCCAGGTCATTAAGAGTTCATAGACACCAAACATGTCTAGGTTATGTTTTATCTAAGTGGCAAAAAAAATTCCAAACTTTGCTAAAAAAACAAATTGCGCAATTTTCCAATACCGTCTCCATTTTTCATGATCTGGGATTGGGTGAGAGCTTATTTTTTGTGTGCCGAGCCAACGTTTGTAATGATATCATTTTGGTGCAGATACATTGTTTTGATCTCCCGTTATTGCATTTTAATGCAATGTTGTGGCGACCAAAAAAACGTAATTCGGGAGTTTCCAATTTTTTTCTCACTACGCCGTTTGGCGATCAGGTTAATCCTTTTTTTATTGATAGATCGGGCGATTCTGAATATGTGTATATTTGATTTTTTTAATTTGTTTTATTTTGAATGGGGCGAAAGGGGGGTGATTTATACTTTTATACTTTTTTTATTTTTTTCATATTTTTTAAAACATTTTTTTTTTACTTTTGCGACGCTTTAATAGCCTCCACGGGAGGCTAGAAGCTGGTACAACTTGTTCATCTCTGCTACATAGGAGAGAAGCTCAGATCGCTCCTATGTAGTAGAATTCCTGCATTGCTATGAGCGCCGACCACAGGGTGGTGCTCATAACAATCCAGCATCAACAACGATAGAGGTCTCAAGGAGACCTCTGGTTGTTATGCCGACTCATCGCTGACCCCCGATCACGTGACGGGGGTCAGCAATGCCCTCATTTCCGGTCCGATGGCTGGAAGTGCTAGTTTAATGCCGCTGTCAGTGTTTGACAGCAGCATTTAACTAGTTAATAGTGGCGGGTGGATCGCGATTCCACCCGCCGCTATTGCAGGCACATGTCAGCTGTTCAAAACAGTTGACATGTCCCGGCTTGATGCGGGCTCACCGCCGGAGCCCGCATCAAAGGAATAGATGCGACCTCCGCTGTACTAGTATGGAGGAGGTCTGTAAGGGGTTAAACCTTTCAAGAATAGCTAGCGATACAACAACAATGCAAAAATTCCATTATCATTCTTCCATCTGATAAAGGACAATCAATGATTATTTAGGACAACATTTTATATGAAAACAGGTAGCATATAATACAAGATGTATCCATTATCATATGACCTGGCCGAATATGTTAAGCTAAGTCGCAATTACCTTTTCTTCTCCAACAAGGTGTTTTGAAAAGCATTTTTTCACCCACAGAGGGGAATTTCCAGTTTGTCCAATTTTTCACGCACAGCCTAAAATCCAAAAAGATAATTTTGCAACCAGTGGTATGGACATTTCTTCATAGTGTCCACAGTGACATTTTTCAGCACGACAATGCCAGGCTGCATGTTGATGGTGCTAATGTGAGCAGCCTACGTGGCCTAAACATGCTCCTATAATCTGCAGAAACAGTTAACACTAAAAGTTGCAGAGAGGGGTCATTTAACATTTCTACCTTTGGAACCTTTGGAGCTCGAAATTTCAGGGGGCAGACGAAGCCAACGCGAAACGCGCGTTGGGGCTGCAGCGGTGACCCCTGTAGACCGGAGATCGACTAGATGGGTAAGAGCCACTAAACCGCTTTAAATATGATATAGGCCGTCTTTTGGTTAGCGGCACCCCACTTGGGGAGGTGTAGTTTCTCACCCTTAGACTTACGGATGTGGTGGCATCCTTACTTCAAAATTTGCACTTAATGGCATTTTTATTATAAAACTCTATTAGTGGCGTGCTGGGGTCGACCGTCGTTTTAACGCTATCAGTGCTATCCCGAATTTCCCTCATTGTATGTTCTGGATATGTTATGACTTTATGACTGTGTGTTTTTAAATATTGTTAAAATAAAAACGTATATTTTTACACTTTGGGACATGTACTCCATGTGTTTCTTTTTGGGTTTTCTATATGTTATATTGGAGTGTTCTAGTTATATCTGAACAATTTCTAGCACGGGTACTTTCCCTAACACTATACTATTAGTATGTGTATGAGATCCACATTATTGTTGTCCATTGTGGGATGTGTTTATTGTAATTGCGGGAATTACTCTTACACAACTATGAAAAAAATCTTATGATTACCAGAGCCCATTATTACTCCCAAAATAATAAAGCGGGTAAACTGCTAGAATCCAGAGTGAAAATTATAACTTCTAAAACTAAGATCCCCTTTTGAGGAACCTATCCCCCGATTCTAAGGTATGCACTCCTCGGGAAATCGCCAAAAAATTTAAGGATTACTATGCTTCCTTGTATAACTTAGATCCAAGAGCAGCCCTCCACGGCCGGTCAGCGCCTGATACGAATCTGTTTCTGTCAAGCATTAATCTCCCAACCCTTGCACCAGACCAGTTAGAAACGCACCTTTGACGGAGACTGAATTGACCAAAGTTATCAACTCTCTCCCAGAGCCGAAGGCCCCAGGCCCGGACGGTCTTACAAATTTGTATTCTACAGTAAAGCTTTCCAGAAGACCTTAATCCCACACTTATGCAAAACCCTACAACTAGCAGCAAATGAAGGGAGCTTTCCAAAAGAAATACTGACAGCTACTGTGATCACACTCCCGAAACAGGGAAAGCCACTGGAGGTGCCCCAAAACTTCCGCCCGATTTCATTGTTAAACACTGATGTCAAAATTGATGCTAAGTGTATTGCTTTGAGATTGGCACCTATCATTCCTTCCCTTATTAACCCAGAGCAGGCTGGTTTTGTGCGAGGGCGGACTGCAGCTGACAACACCAGGAAAGTAATTGATTTGATAGATATAATAAATAGAAGGGGACGTCGGCGGTGGTGGTGTCCTTGGACGCTGAGAAGGCATTCGACCAACTGAGATGGTCGTTTGTCTGCTCGGTTCTGGAGCGTTAGGGGGTCAGGTGCTGACTTTTATTAAAGCTCTGTATTCTGCTCCGTCGGCCAGGGTTTACGTGAACAATTACTATATAGCAACTCAACTCAGCTGGTTGAAGAACTGGTGAAATCGCGACTCCCCAAGTAGGTGGTCTCAAATAGAGGCACATTTTGCACCCTCACATGATTTCAGGGCGGTGCTATGGGCAGCTCTGGTTAACCCACTGTTATGCTCCCACTTGCCTCGCCGCATGTTTCCCATACTTACCACGCTGCTGTGTCCCGGCGCGTCCCTGCTCATTTCCGGTCTTCTGCTCTTCTCGCGCGCCCGCCCGCCTCCTGGTCCTCTTCGGGTGTGCACGCGCACTGGGTTCGGCGGCGCACACGCACATTCGTCTCGCTGATCCCAGCCGTTCTCTATGGTACTTTCTGTGCTCTGGAGGACTTGCACCCTGAAGGTATTTCTCCATCCTCCTTATCAGGCCGTCTCTTCCTCCTGGCGATGCCTGATTGTAATTTGTGTTTTTCATGTGACTATGGCCCCACGTCTTCTGGTCGCTCTGTCCTCAGTCTGCTATTATTAGCTGCCTTGTTTTCCCTTTTGTATTCCTTCCAGTACCTGCCTACCTGAGTCCCCTGTTTTGTCTCTTACAGCTGTGCCTTCCTCGTGTCAACCCGGCAGCTTCTCATATCTCTCCTGCCAGGTTCCCAGTGTTCCCTGCTTTCTCTCGGCTCCGTGTTCCCTCCATTCCATCCTGCCTGCATTTCATATCTCTCCATGTGTCAGGTTCTCCTGCCGTCCTCACCATTTATTACATCATCTCAGTCCCACTGGTCTTCTCGGCGCTGTTTCTGGTTATACTTGCATCTCCACCCTGTCCGTATTTCTGTGCTCTTGCCGTGTTACTCTCTACTTCATCTCTCCTTTAGGTACTAGCTGCCGCGGCAGTAGTCTCCCTTGAGCCTGCCCCGAACGCTCCCTGTATAGGGGGTGGTCCACCGGGTCCACTCGCCCTTGGTGGGTTCGCTGTCACGGTCTAGCAGGTCCACCTCTTGGAGTGCCACTAGCGTCCTCACACCCACGGAACCTGGGGGCCCTCCTCCCACTGACTAGACACTCCCTGTCAAATTGGCTTCAGGTTCGCTCCTCCACCCAGACACACATCCCTGCGTTGCCTCTGGAAGCACCTTTAGAACTTGCACCTGGACCATTGGAAGATAAGCGAGATCACTGTATTAAATGATATAGTTGAAGATCGCACTCTTTTACCCTTTGACCAATTGCAAAATAGGTTTGGCTTGACTTTTAAAGACCATTTCTCATATCTCCGGGTGCAATTCATTTTAAAGAAATTTCTAAACTTCCCATATAGGGTCAATAGTGATATTATTAAGACCCTCTCATATTCCTCATCCCTAGATATGGGCTTGAGACCCCTTTATGATTCCTTGGGACATAAGAGCAGATTTATAAAATCTATGCCCTTCATATCCTGGGAAAAAGACCTTGGTAAAGCCATACCTGAGCAGGACTGGTTAAGAGCAATTAAATTGGCAGGGTGGACATTTGGTTGTGAGGCCCACTTTGAATCTCACTCGAAGCTAATACTCCGCTGGTATTTTACTCCTGTGAAGCTCCATTCCATGTTTCCCAACACCTCACACCTATGTTGGCGAAACTGTAATCAGGTGGGGTCCTTATGCAGCGCCCCAGAGATCTGGTCGTTGCAGTATGACACTCTGCCACTAAGGGGAGTGATGGTACGTCTGATGGCACTGAAGGAATTCTACTGACCAGGTATCACCAGCACACATTACACTTCACACTCCGGCCACTAGGGGGAGCAAAGGGCTTTATTTATTGGGCCACTCCTCACACTGGTAAAACTAGGGGTTGGATAGGAAGTTAGTCAGAAGCTGACTGGGTTGGATTCAGGCAACATCCCGTGGCAGAGGGTGTTGCAGGGAGAAGACACAGGGGGGTCCCTGTCAGGCGTGGGAACCTGGCAGGTGCCTAGCGAACAGAGCAGAACGTTACGGAACCGCGCCTGCACACCCCGCTGCGGTATCCTAAGAAAGAGACACGAAAGGAAGGATATTGTGGAACGGTGAGAAACGAGATCAAGCACAAAGGAGAACCAGTAGGAGTCGTGCCGTGAGACCGAGGCAGCATCCTACTGAGGCGCGTAGCCGGTGGCCGGAACACCGAGGAAGTAACTGACTCTAAGCCTTACTTCGAACTCCGCAGAACAGTTGATTATAGGTTGGCTGTCTACCTTAAATTTCCTACGAAGACATAGGGGGCAACGCGTGGAGAGGGGCGTCTCTAGGGTCCCAGAAGAGCTCTAAGCCTTCCCGTCATACGGGTGCGTCCTAGCCATAACATACTGGGGGACGAGAAACTAGTAACATCTGGAACAAGCGAGAGAGAATTAGAAAGAACGAACGAACGAGAACAGAAGTTGTGAGGACTATTCCGAATGCTCAGCAGGGTAGCACTACAACACACAGGCGCTAGTGGTAGGCACTGATTTCCACCTGGAAAGAGAACTCTGGAAGTGCCCATCGGACCGGCCGGTCTCAGATAGCCCTGTTAAGCGTGCTCTGGATTGAGGATCCTGAAGTCTACAGTAAAGAGGTAAATAGACTGCAACCTTGTGTCCTCGTTATTGACTGCACCTCACACCATCACCATCCACCTTACTGGGAAGCCCTGGGGACATACTTCACCTGTGGGAAGGTATACCATCCAGCTGCCATTCCATCACCCCAGCGGACCCCATAGCAGCGTCGGTCACCCTGACCGAACACCACAGGAGGCGTCACGAATCCCTGACAGACTGTACCACCTTTATTGGACGCCCCTTAGCAGGGTCACAGACCGGGTCTAGCCACCGTGACAGCCTCAGAAACGAATTAGAGATGCCCGGTACCGAGAACTCATGGCCCTGTGTCTGGGGGCGCTCCACTTATATCATATATTTTGGTATTGTCCACTTATAACTTATTTGTGGGACCACGCCTTTAGACTTATTTCACTTGCAGTGGGACAGATCCTTTAGCCGACTCCCAAGGTGGCGCTCCTCCTCTTAAACCTACATGCATTCCCCCCGTGTTCTTTTTTGGTAACGGCTCATATTGTGTTAACGACAAGACTCCTATTAGCTAAACATTGGAAAGCATATGTTATTCCTAAGAAAGAGGCCATAGCCCAAGCGGTTATTACCATGTTTATTTTTGAAAAAAATGCTAGCCCACAAAAATAACGCCTTACATAAGTTCACCAGGGATTGGCAGGCTTGGGAAGCCATACAGTCAGCGAGTCACAGTTGACCAATCAAATAAAGGTTGGGGGCGAGCACTGGGGAGGGGAGGGTTGAAACCGGAGCTCTTTGTTTACACTGCAATGGCTGTGTAATTACGCATTTATGTTACTTTGATCTGTGTTGCACATTTGTGCTAATGTATTATAATATTTTCAATAAAAATGAATTAAAAAAAAATTTGCTTAGCTGTCTCAATCCAGTATGTGTTGCATTGAAGTATACTATTCAAGCCCATAGAAGCAAGATTTTATTTCTGTTTAAAGCAAAACTTGTTAAGATTTTTTTTTCCAAATCAAGTCTTTTTACAGAATGAATTAAAGTCTGATAAATGGTTGATTATAATTTCGTTGGGGGTGAGTCTTGTGAATATTATGGGAAATACAAGAGATACAGATCTATTGATGTAAAAACCTGGATTAGTTTTTTCATATTGCAGAAAACCATCAGTTTGTGAGATGTATAAACTGCAAACTACTTAAAGAAATGACACAGTATTTATGGAAAAAGTCTTGGTGAATACTTGCCGACTGCAAGATTCTTATTATAACCTTTTAAGTTCAGAGGACAAAAACAGAGAGTGGCTTTTATCCCATTAAAATAGCTCCGCTTGTCAAAGAAAATATATGTTTTCAAGTGCAAAGAAATCATCTAGTGTCCTTTCTAACATCATGGCAGATAATGGTTTATGTAAAGTCTAATAATTTAAAAAAAATCAGCCGCACAATAACCTTGGCACTAAAGGAAGATTGAAGCACAGACATGAAATCGTTCACTCTGCTCTAACTTATCCTGCAATATTAACAACACTGTAAGGATAAAAGTATTGGGACATTACAGGTTGGGACATCTCCATACTACCGATATTAATACCAGAGGAGTTAGTGTGACTTGTATGCACTATGAGTTTGATTCCTCAAAGATTTTAAGCCAGATTTCTAGTGTAAAAAGTTTTGAAAAATCATAACAATTTTGGTGCAATGCGCGGCTGCATTAATATTTTGTGAGCAATAGTTTTCGCATCACATTGTGCTGATGGAAGCACACAGGGAGCTCCCTCGCTGTGTGATGCTCCTCGATGTCGCTGTCAGTGGCAGCAGAGGGGTTAAACGCCCAAGATCGATGCTATCACCGATTGTGGGCATTGCTTTAGGGTGTCAGCTCTCACATAGAGCTGACACCCACACCCGATTGCAGCGGCGCTCAGCATGAGCCCCTGCGATCGCAGCGCTATGCATATACTGCACTTTGCGGGAACACAGCTTCTGCAGCGTCGTACATGTACAGCGCATGTCGGGACGTGGTTAAAAACAATCATAAACAAGAAAAGTACACGTATTTCGTTTTGCCGACCTGATCTATAACACTGGTATTTGTAAAAAATAAGAATTAGGCACCAGTTGCTGAAAATAAGCAATGTTCATTGGTTCACACCTCAAAATGCCTCCTTAGGATCTCTGTAGGGTGGTGCATTCACATAGATAACATCAAGGTAAATCATAAGAAATTGAAAGAATTGGATCACTCACCCAAATCCTTCTTGATGCGCAGTTTTATTCCATGGTAAAACGTGACATCAAACGGGTCCCGTAGAATCGCTAAGCATGCGTGAAATGGCCATAGTCCGACAGGCTCTCTCATCTGCATAGCTCTCCTGCTTTCTGCACTCCGCACTTTAGTGTGGATTGATGTCATGTTTTACCATGGAATAAAATTGCACATCTAAAAAGATCTGGGTGAGTGCTCCAATTCTTTCAATTTCTTATGATTTACCTTGATCTACAGTGAGTACAGAAAGTATTCAGATCACTTTAAATTTGTCATTTGTTTCATTGCAGCCATTTGGTAAATTCATAAAAGTTCATTTTTTTTCATTAATGTACACTCTGCACCCCATCTTGACTGAAAAAAAACAGAAATGTAGACATTTTTGCAAATTTATTAAAAAGAAAAACTGAAATATCACATAGTCATAAGTATTCAGACTCTTTGCTGCCCAGACACTCATATTTAAGTCACATGCTGTCCATTTCATTGTGATCCTCCTTGAGATGGTTCTACTCCTTCATTGGAGTCCAGCTGTGTTTAACTAAACTGATAGGACTTGATTTGGTAACACACCTGTCTACATAAGACCTCACAGTTCAGACCAAATGAGAATCATGAGGTCAAAGGAACTGGCCAAGGAGCTCAGAGACAGAGACAGAATTGTGGCCAAGGTTATAAAAAAAATTTCTGCAGTACTCAAGGTTTCTAAGAGCGCAGAGGTCTCCATAATCCTTAAATGGAAGAAATTTGGGACCACGGGAAGTCTTCCTAGACCTGGCCGTCCAGCCAAACTGAGTAATTGTGGGAGAAGAGCCTTGTTAGAGAGGTAAAGAAGAACCCCAAGATCACTGTGTTTGAGCTCCAGAGATGCAGTAGGGAGATGGGAGAAAGTTCCACAAAGTCAAATATTACTGAAGCCTTTATGGCAGATTGGCCCAATGGAAGCCTCTCCTCAATGCAAGACATATGAAAGCTTGTATAGAGTTTGTTCAAAAACACAAGAAGGACTCCCAGACTATGAGAAATAAGATTCTATTGTCTGATGAGATGAAGAAAAACCTTTTTGGTGGTAATTCTAAGCGTTATGTGTGGAGAAAACCAGGCACTGCTCATCACCTGCCCAATACAATCCCAACACTGAAACATGGTGGTGGCAGCATCATACTATGGGGGTGCTTTTCAGCTCCAGCGACAGGATGACTGGTTGTCATTGAAGGAAACATGAATGCGACAAAGTACAGAGATATCCTGGATGAAAACCACTTCCAGAGTGCTCTGGACCTCAGACTTGGCTGATGGTTCACCTTCCAAAAAGACAGTGACCCTAAGCACACAGCTAAAATAACAAAGGAGTGGCTTCAGAACAAGTCTGTGACCATTCTTGGCTGGCCCAGCCAGAGCCCTGACCTAAACCAATTGAGCAACTCTGGAGAGACCTGAAAATGGCTGTCCACCAACGTTCACCATCCAACCTGAAGGAACTGGAGAGGATCTGCTAGGAAGAATGGCAGAGGATCCCCAAATCCAGGTGTGAAAAACTTGCATCATTCCCGAGAAGGCTCATGGCTGTACTAGCTCAAAAGGGTGCTTCTACTCAATACTGAGAATAGGGTCTGAATACTTATGACTATGTGATATTTCATTTTTTTTAAGAAACTTGCAAAAATCTCTACATTTATGTTTTTTTTTCAGTCAAGAATAGGTGCAGAGTATACATTAATGAGAAAAAAATGAACTTTTTTGAATTTACCAAATGGCTGCAGTGAAACAAAGAGTGAAAAGTTTAAAGGGGTCTGAATACTTTCCTTACCCACTGTATAAAAGAATCACACTAGTTAACCCCTTCAGTGAACAACATAAAAAAGTAATTAAAAAACATGCAAAAAATGCTTGTTGATCATATTACCAAAGAAAACGAGGAATAAAATGCAATCAAAAAGGTATAGTTGAAAACTCCACAAATGCAAGCTATTATACAGCTCCATCAGCAGAAAAATAAAAAAGCTATAGCTCTCAAAATTCAGCAAAAAACAATTATTTTTTATATAAAATTGTTTTCATTTTGTAAAAGCGGCAAAACAAAAAAATCATAAAAATGTGGAATCGCTATAATCCTACTGACCTGAAGAACACAAAGTTGACTTATCACTTTTACAACATGACAAAATGGCATAAAAAAAACTCCTGAATTGCTAGTTTTTGTTAATTCTGCCTTCCAAAAATCAGAATGGAAAGACATCAAAAAATTATATGTGCCCGAAAAACTGCAATTCGTCCCTCAAAAATGAAGCTATGAATATATAAATATTGAAAAATTATAGCTCTCAAAATATGGCAATACAAAACTTTTAGTGTGTGTAATCGCACCAACGTGAATTGTTGATTTTTTTATTCTGCCTCACAAAGATCGCAGGAAGGCTCGGCTTACATCTACCCTGCGCTCTACGCTGAGTGCTTACTCTGGGGTTTAATTGTCAATCTCTGAAATACGTGATTCAGATGGAACCTCTTGTGGGTGGAAGATTCCCTATAATAAGGCAGATGGAGGCACTGTGAATGTTTTCTGGCCTGTGATCCGGTGGTGTCCGTTTTTTTAGGCATGCAAAAAAGCAAAGTCGACCACAGTTTTGTGCATTTCTGAAAAGAAGGACACCCCTGAACAGATGTTAGACGGAGTTCAGAGTAACTCTGCTGCTGTATTATAGTGAATGGATCAGTCGGGGGATTTCATTTGAATCACGTCATTTGTAGAATTAGATGCAAACCCCAATTTAACTGCTTAAGGTACAGCACCAGATAAATATGATCCAAAATGTTATTTAACCCCTTCACCCCCAGAGCTTTTTCCGCTTTTTCATTTTCGTTTTTTGCTCCCCTCCTTCCCAGAGCCATAACTTTTTTATTTTTCCGTCAATATGGCCATGTGAAGGCTTATTTTTTGCGGGACGAGATGTACTTTTGAATGATACCATTAGTTTTACCATGCCATGTAACAGAAAACGGGAAAAAAATTCCAAGTGTGATGAAATTGCAAAAAAAGTGCAATCTCACACTTGTTTTTTGTTTGGCTTTTTTGCTAGGTTCACCAAATGCTAAAACTAACCTGCCATTATGATTCTCCAGCTCATTACAAGTTCACAGACACCTAACATGTCTAGGTTATTTTTTATCTAAGTGGTGAAAAAAAATTCCAAAATTTGCTTAAAAACAAAAATTGCGTGATTTTCCGATACCCGTAGCGTCTCCAATTTTCGTGATCTAGGGTCAGGTGAGGGCTTATTTTTTGTGTGCCGAGCTGGCATTTTTAATGATACTGTTTTGGTGTAGATACGTTCTTTTGATCGCCCGTTATTGCATTTTAATGCAATGTTGCGGCGACCAAAAAAACGTAATTTTGGCGTTTTGATTTTTTTTTCTCGCTACGACATTTAGCGGTCAGGTTAATCCTTTGTTTTCATTGATAGATCGGGCGATTCTGAACGCGACAATACCAAATATGTGTATGTTTGATTTTTTTTTTAATTGTTTTATTTTGATTGGGGCGAAAGGGGGGTGATTTGAACTTTTATATATTTTAATTTTTTTATATTTTTAATCACTTTTTTTTAAATTTTGGCATGCTTCAATAGCTTCCATAGGAGGCTAGAAGCATGCACAACTCGATCAGCTCTGCGACATAGAGGTGATGCACAGATCACCTCTATGTAGCAGAAATGCAGGGTTGCTTTGAACGCCGACCACAGGGTGGCGCTCAAACCAATCGGCCATCAACAACCATGAGGTCTCAAGGAGACCTCTGGTTGTAATGGCAATGCACTGCCGACCCCCGATCATGTGACGGGGGTCAGCAGTGCGAGCACTTCCGGCTTCGCGGCCGGGAGTGCTAGTTAAATGCCGCTGTCAGCGCTTGATGGCGGCATTTAACTAGTTAATGGGCACGGGCGGATTGTGATTCCGCTCGCGCTCAGTGGGCGCACATATCAGCTGTACAAAACAGCTGACATGTCGCTGCTTTGAGGTGGGCTCACCGCCGGAGCCCACCTCAAAGCAGGGGATCTGCCAGCTGATGTACTATTCCGTCAGCTGGCAGAAAGGGGTTAAAATGTTCCCAATAAATCTTCAACTCCACAAAATAAACAAGTCCCCACTTAAGTCTGTCATTTGTTAATGTGAATATAGGGGATTCCACAGTGGTGGAACTAAGGTATGATGGACCCTGATGCAAGACTTGGACCGAAGCCCCCATCCTGATATATACATATAAATATATGTCTTCCATATTGGGAAACTTGTCCCTCATTATGGTATACTAGATGGTGGCCCAATTCCAACGCATCGGGTAAGCTAGAATATGTATGACAGAACTTGTTCAGTAAATGTAAACGTAGCATATAACAGCCCACGTAGCATATAGCACAGCCCATGTAGCATATAGCACAGCCACATAGCATATAACACAGCCCATGTAGCATATAGCACAGCCATGTAGTATATAACACAGCCACATAGCATATAGCACAGCCACGTAGCATATAACAGTGTTGTGAATTATGCTCTTGGGCTCCCTCCGGTGGTTGTTGATGGTAATGCAGTTATTCCTGAGCAGCAGTCTTGGATAGGTGTTTCTGCTAATTGCAATTCTGACTGGGGTATTTAGCTGTGCAGGACTCATTAGTCCTTGCCAGTAGTCAATGTTCCTTTGGAAGTGTTGGTCCTCTGCCTGGCCTCTCCTGCTTGCTGCCAATTCAGCTAAAATAAGTGTTTGCTTCATTTTTTTAGACACACTGCTGTGTGTTTATTTTCTGTGCTTATCTTGTTTCTATTTTTGTTCCTGCTAGACTGTGCCTGATGTATTTCTCAGTCTAGTTGTACTCGCTGGAGTCGCAGATATACTCTCCACATCTTTAGTTAGGTGGTGGAGTTTTTGTATTTTTCTGCTGTGGATATTTTGTAGTGTTTTATGCTGACCGCATAGTATCCTGTACTATCCTTTCCTATCTAGGTAGAAGTGGCCTCCTTTGCTTATCCCTGTTTTCTGTCTGCGTGTCTTTTCCTCTCCCACTCACAGCCATTATTTGTGGGGGGCTACCTATCCTTTGGGGATTTACTCTGAGGCAAGAAAGTTTTCCTATTTCCATCTTTAGGAATATTTAGTCCTTAGGCTGTGTCGAGGTGTCTAGGTCTGGTTAGGCACACCCCACAGCTACTTCTAGTTGCGGTGATAAGATCAGGGTTTGCGGTCAGTAAAGTTACCACTGCTCCAGCGAAGGTCATTTCATGTTGCTCCAAGGCCACCTGATCATAACAGTACTACTGGCCAACAATGAGTTAATTGCATCTCAGAAGAAGGGAGGAAAGATCTTGAGCCATTTTTTTTTCTCCAGTCTGTTTTGTCTTCTCCTCCCTCTTTATCTCTGGGTGGCTGAAGAGCCTTGTGTTAGCATGAATGTTCAGGAATTAGTTTCTCATGTATACCAACTTGCTGCTAGAGTACAGGGTATTTCTGATTAAATTGTTCAGACTCCTGCTTTAGAACCGAAGATACCTACTCCTGATTTGTTTTTTGGTGACAGGTCCAATTTTTTGAGTTTTAAAAACAACTGTAAACTGTTTTTTGCATTGAAACCTTGATCCTCCGGTGATTCCATTCAACAAGTTAAAATCATCATTTCCCTGCTGCGTGGTGATCCACAGGATTGGGCATTTTCCCTGGAATCTGGGGATCCTGCTTTGCTTAATGTAGACTCCTTCTTTCAGGCGTTAGGATTACTGTATGATGAACCTAATTTGGTGGATCAAGCTGAGAAGACCTTGTTGGCTCTGTCTCAGGGTCAAGAGGCGGCAGAATTGTATTGTCAGAAATTCAGAAAATGGTCTGTATTGACTAAATGGAAAAATGATGCTTTGGCGGCAATTTTCAGAAAGGGTCTTTCTGAATCCGTTAAAGATGTTATGGTGGGGTTTCCCACACCCTCCAATCTGAGTGATTCTATGTCTCTGGCCATTCAGATTGATCGGCGCTTGCGGGAGCGCAGAACTGTGCGCGCTATGGCGTTATCCTCAGAGCAAATTCCTGAGCCAATGCAATGTGATAGGATTCTGTCTAGAACGGAACGACAAGGTTTCAGACGTCAGACTAGGTTGTGTTATTATTGTGGCGACGCTTCCCATGTCATTTCTGTCTGCCCTAAGCGGACCAAGAGGATCGCCAGTTCATTTACCATCAGTACTGTACAACCTAAATTTCTGTTATCTGTGTCGTTGATCTGTTCATTGTCATCATTTTCTGTCATGGCGTTTGTGGATTCAGGTGCCGCCTTGAACTTAATGGACTTTGACTTTGCCAGGTGTTGTGGTTTTCCCTTGCAGCTTTTGCAGAACCCTATTCCTTTAAGGGGCATTGATGCTACACCCTTGGCTAAAAATAAGCCCCAGTTTTGGACACAGGTGACCATGCGCATGGCGCCAGCCCATCAGGAAGATTGTCGATTTCTGGTGTTGCATAATTTGCATGATGCTATCGTGCTGGGTTTTCCATGGTTGCAAGTACATAATCCTGTTTTGGATTGGATGTCCATGTCTGTGACTAGTTGGGGTTGTCAGGGGGTTCATAATGATGTTCCTCTGATGTCTATCGCCCCTTCTCCCTCTTCTGAAATTCCGGAGTTTTTGTCTGATTTTCAGGATGTATTCGATGAGCCCAAGTCCAGTTTCCTTCCACCACACAGGGACTGCGATTGTGCTATTGACTTGATTCCAGGCTGTAAGTTTCCTAAGGGCCGACTTTTCAACATGTCTGTACCTGAACATACTGCCATGCGGAGCTATATTAAGGAATCTTTGGAGAAAGAGCATATTCGGCCATCTTCTTCACCGTTGGGAGCGGGGTTCTTTTTTGTTGCTAAAAAAGATGGTTCCTTAAGACCCTATATTGATTATCGCCTCTTGAATAAGATCACGGTCAAGTTTCAATATCCTTTACCTTTGCTTTCCGATTTGTTTGCTAGGATTAAGGGAGCTAGTTGGTTTACTAAGAATGACCTTCGGGGGGCTTATAATCTTGTTCGTATTAAGCAGGGTGATGAATGGAAAACTGCGTTTAACACGCCCGAGGGCCATTTTGAATACCTTGTGATGCCATTCGGACTCTCTAATGCTCCATCTGTTTTTCAGTCCTTCATGCATGATATCTTCCGGGATTATCTTGATAAATTCCTGATTGTATATTTGGACGATATTTTGATTTTTTCCGATGATTGCGAGTCTCATGTGCAGCAGGTCAGGATGGTATTTCAGATCCTTCCTGACAATGCCTTGTTTGTGAAAGGGTCTAAGTGTCTTTTTGGGGTGCAGAAGGTTTCCTTTTTGGGCTTTATTTTTTCTCCCTCGTCTATAGAGATGGATCCGGTTAAGGTTCAGGCCATTCATGATTGGATTCAGCCGACATCCGTGAAGAGCCTTCAGAAATTTTTGGGTTTTGCTAATTTTTATCGCCGTTTCATTGCTAATTTTTCCAGCGTGGTTAAACCCTTGACTGATTTGATGAAGAAGGGCGCTGATGTGGCAAATTGGTCCTCTGCGGCTGTCTCTGCCTTTCAGGAACTTAAGCATCGTTTTACTTCTGCTCCTGTGTTGCGTCAACCGGATGTTTCTCTTCCGTTTCAGGTTGAGGTTAACGCTTCTGAGATTGGGGCAGGGGCTGTTTTGTCTCAGAGGGATCCTGTTGGTTCCTTAATGAAACCGTGTGCCTTCTTTTCCTGTAAGTTTTCGCCTGCTGAACGCAATTATGATGTTGGCAATCGGGAGTTGTTGGCTATGAAGTGGGCGTTTGAGGAGTGGCGACATTGGCTTGAGGGAGCTAAGCACCGTATTGTGGTCTTGACCGATCATAAGAATCTGATTTACCTCGAGTCTGCCAAACGGTTGAATCCTAGACAGGCTCGATGGTCCTTGTTTTTTTCTCGTTTTGATTTCATGGTCTCGTACCTTTCGGGTTCTAAGAATGTTAAGGCTGATGCCCTCTCTAGGAGTTTTTTGCCTGATTCTCCTGAGGTCTTGGAACCAGTCGGTATTTTGAAGGAAGGGGTGGTCCTTTCTGCCGTTTCTCCTGATTTACGACGGGTTCTTCAGAAATTTCAGGCTGACAAACCTGATCGTTGTCCTGTGGGGAAGCTGTTTGTTCCTGACAGATGGACTAGTAGAGTGATTTCTGAGGTTCACTGTTCTGTGTTGGCTGGTCATCCTGGCATTGTTGGTACCAGA
This sequence comes from Ranitomeya imitator, assembly GCF_032444005.1. NCBI lineage: Eukaryota > Metazoa > Chordata > Amphibia > Anura > Dendrobatidae > Ranitomeya > Ranitomeya imitator. The sequence continues at coordinate 87,391,415 of NC_091282.1, forward strand.
GACTTGGTTGGTAGGTCATTTTGGTGGCCTTCTTTATCGCGTGATGTGCGGTCTTTTGTGCAGTCCTGTGGGACTTGTGCGCGGGCCAAGCCTTGTTGCTCCCATGCTAGTGGGTTGCTTTTGCCATTGCCGGTCCCTGAGAGTCCCTGGACGCATATTTCTATGGATTTTATTTCCGATCTTCCTGTTTCCCAGAGGATGTCTGTTATCTGGGTTGTTTGTGACCGATTCTCTAAGATGGTTCATTTGGTGCCTTTGCCTAAATTGCCTTCTTCTTCTGATTTGGTTCCGTTGTTTTTTCAGCATGTGGTCTGTTTGCATGGTATTCCTGAGAATATTGTGTCCGACAGAGGTTCCCAGTTTGTTTCTAGGTTTTGGCGGGCCTTTTGTGCTAGGCTGGGTATTGATTTGTCTTTTTCTTCTGCATTTCATCCTCAGACAAATGGCCAGACCGAGCGTACTAATCAGACTTTGGAGACTTATTTGAGATGCTTTGTGTCTGCTGATCAGGATGATTGGGTGGCTTTTTTGCCATTGGCCGAGTTTGCCCTTAATAATCGGGCTAGTTCGGCTACTTTGGTTTCGCCTTTTTTTTGTAATTTGGGTTTTCATCCTCGTTTTGCTTCTGGGCAGGTTGAGTCTTCTGACTCTCCTGGTGTGGATTCTGTGGTTGACAGGTTGAAGCAGATTTGGGCTCAGGTGGTGGACAATTTGGTGTTGTCTCAGGAGGAGGCTCAACGTTTTGCTAACAGTCGTTGGTGTGTTGGTTCCCGGCTTCGGGTTTGGGGATCTGGTTTGGTTATCTTCCCGTCATGTTCCTATGAAGGTTTTTCTCCTAAGTTTAAGCCTCGGTTTATTGGTCCTTATAGGATTTCTGAGATTATTAATCCGGTGTCTTTTCGTCTGGCGCTTCCGGCCTCTTTTGCTATCCATAATGTCTTCCATAGATCTTTGTTGCGGAAATATGTGGAGCCCTTTGTTCCCTCTGTTGATCCTCCGGCCACTGTGTTGGTCGATGGGGAGTTGGAATATGTGGTTGAGAAGATTTTGGATTCTCGTTTTTCGAGGCGGAAGCTTCAGTACCTTGTCAAATGGAAGGGTTATGGCCAGGAGGATAATTCTTGGGTTTCGGCCTCTGATGTCCATGCCACTGATTTGGTTCGTGCCTTTCATCTTGCTCATCCTGACAGGCCTGGGGGCTCTGGTGAGGGTTCGGTGACCCCTCCTCAAGGGGGGGTACTGTTGTGAATTCTGCTCTTGGGCTCCCTCCGGTGGTTGTTGATGGTAATGCAGTTATTCCTGAGCAGCAGTCTTGGACAGGTGTTTCTGCTAATTGCAATTCTGACTGGGGTATTTAGCTGTGCAGGACTCATTAGTCCTTGCCAGTAGTCAATGTTCCTTTGGAAGTGTTGGTCCTCTGCCTGGCCTCTCCTGCTTGCTGCCAATTCAGCTAAGATAAGTGTTTGCTTCATTTTTTTAGACACACTGCTGTGTGTTTATTTTCTGTGCTTATCTTGTTTCTATTTTTGTTCCTGCTAGACTGTGCCTGATGTTTTTCTCAGTCTAGTTGGACTTGCTGGAGTCGCAGATATACTCTCCACATTTTTAGTTAGGTGGTGGAGTTTTTGTATTTTTCTGCTGTGGATATTTTGTAGTGTTTTATGCTGACCGCATAGTATCCTGTACTATCCTTTCCTATCTAGGTAGAAGTGGCCTCCTTTGCTTATCCCTGTTTTCTGTCTGCGTGTGTCTTTTCCTCTCCTACTCACAGCCATTATTTGTGGGGGGCTACCTATCCTTTGGGGATCTATTCTGAGGCAAGAGAGTTTTCCTATTTCCATCTTTAGGAATATTTAGTCCTTAGGCTGTGTCGAGGTGTCTAGGTCTGGTTAGGCACACTCCACGGCTACTTCTAGTTGCGGTGATAAGATCAGGGTTTGCGGTCAGTAAAGTTACCACTGCTCCAGCGAAGGTCATTTCATGTTGCTCCAAGGCCACCTGATCATAACAGTACTACTGGCCAACAATGAGTTAATTGCATCTCAGAAGAAGGGAGGAAAGATCTTGAGCCATTTTTTTTTCTCCAGTCTGTTTTGTCTTCTCCTCCCTCTTTATCTCTGGGTGGCTGAAGAGCCTTGTGTTAGCATGAATGTTCAGGAATTAGTTTCTCATGTATACCAACTTGCTGCTAGAGTACAGGGTATTTCTGATTAAATTGTTCAGACTCCTGCTTTAGAACCGAAGATACCTACTCCTGATTTGTTTTTTGGTGACAGGTCCAAATTTTTGAGTTTTAAAAACAACTGTAAACTGTTTTTTGCATTGAAACCTTGATCCTCCGGTGATTCCATTCAACAAGTTAAAATCATCATTTCCCTGCTGTGTGGTGATCCACAGGATTGGGCATTTCCCCTGGAATCTGGGGATCCTGCTTTGCTTAATGTAGACTCCTTCTTTCAGGCATTAGGATTACTGTATGATGAACCTAATTTGGTGGATCAAGCTGAGAAGACCTTGTTGGCTCTGTCTCAGGGTCAAGAGGCGGCAGAATTGTATTGTCAGAAATTCAGAAAATGGTCTGTATTGACTAAATGGAAAAATGATGCTTTGGCGGCAATTTTCAGAAAGGGTCTTTCTGAATCCATTAAAGATGTTATGGTGGGGTTTCCCACACCCTCCAATCTGAGTGATTCTATGTCTCTGGCCATTCAGATTGATCGGCGCTTGCGGGAGCGCAGAACTGTGCACGCTATGGTGTTATCCTCAGAGCAAATTCCTGAGCCAATGCAATGTGATAGGATTCTGTCTAGAACGGAACGACAGGGTTTCAGACGTCAGAATAGGTTGTGTTATTATTGTGGCGACGCTTCCCATGTCATTTCTGTCTGCCCTAAGCGGACCAAGAGGATCGCCAGTTCATTTACCATCAGTACTGTACAACCTAAATTTCTGTTATCTGTGTCCTTGATCTGTTCATTGTCATCATTTTCTGTCATGGCGTTTGTGGATTCAGGCGCCGCCTTGAACTTAATGGACTTTGAGTTTGCCAGGCGTTGTGGTTTTCCCTTGCAGCCTTTGCAGAACCCTATTCCTTTAAGGGGCATTGATGCTACACCCTTGGCTAAAAATAAGCCCCTGCTTTGGACACAGGTGATCATGCGCATGGCGCCAGCCCATCAGGAAGATTGTCGATTTCTGGTGTTGCATAATTTGCATGATGCTATCGTGCTGGGTTTTCCATGGTTGCAAGTACATAATACTGTTTTGGATTGGATGTCCATGTCTGTGACTAGTTGGGGTTGTCAGGGAGTTCATAATGATGTTCCTCTGATGTCTATCACCCCTTCTCTCTCTTCTGAAATTCCGGAGTTTTTGTCTGATTTTCAGGATGTATTCGATGAGTGCAAGTCCAGTTTCCTTCCACCACACAGGGACTGCGATTGTGCTATTGACTTGATTCCAGGCTTTAAGTTTCCTAAGGGCCGACTTTTCAACCTGTCTGTACCTGAACATACTGCCATGCGGAGCTATATTAAGGAGTCTTTGGAGAAAGGGCATATTCGGCCATCTTCTTCACCGTTGGGAGCGGGGTTCTTTTTTGTTGCTAAAAAAGATGGTTCCTTAAGACCCTGTATTGATTATCGCCTCTTGAATAAGATCACGGTCAAGTTTCAATATCCTTTACCTTTGCTTTCCGATTTGTTTGCTAGGATTAAGGGAGCTAGTTGGATTACTAAGATTGACCTTCAGGGGGCTTATAATCTTGTTCGTATTAAGCAGGGTGATGAATGGAAAACTGCGTTTAACACGCCCGAGGGCCATTTTGAATACCTTGTGATGCCATTCGGACTCTCTAATGCTCCATCTGTTTTTCAGTCCTTCATGCATGATATCTTCTGGGATTATCTTGATAAATTCCTGATTGTATATTTGGACGATATTTTGATTTTTTCCGATGATTGGAAGTCTCATGTGCAGCAGGTCAGGATGGTATTTCAGATCCTTCATGACAATGCCTTGTTTGTGAAAGGGTCTAAGTGTCTTTTTGGGGTGCAGAAGGTTTCCTTTTTGGGCTTTATTTTTTTCTCCCTCGTCTATAGAGATGGATCCGGTTAAGGTTCAGGCCATTCATGATTGGATTCAGCCGACATCCGTGAAGAGCCTTCAGAAATTTTTGGGTTTTGCTAATTTTTTATCGCCGTTTCATTGCTAATTTTTCCAGCGTGGTTATACCCTTGACAGATTTGACGTAGAAGGGCGCTGATGTGGCGAATTGGTCCTCTGCGGCTGTCTCTGCCTTTCAGGAACTTAAGCATCGTTTTACTTCTGCTCCTGTGTTGCGTCAACCGGATGTTTCTCTTCCGTTTCAGGTTGAGGTTGACGCTTCTGAGATTGGGGCAGGGGCTGTTTAGTCTCAGAGGGATCCTGTTGGTTCCTTAATGAAACCGTGTGCCTTCTTTTCCCGTAAGTTTTCGCCTGCTGAACGCAATTATGATGTTGGCAATCGGGAGTTGTTGGCTATGAAGTGGGCGTTTGAGGAGTGGCGACATTGGCTTGAGGGAGCTAAGCACCGTATTGTGGTCTTGACCGATCATAAGAATCTGATTTACCTTGAGTCTGCCAAACGGTTGAATCCTAGACAGGCTCGATGGTCCTTTTTTTTTTCTCGTTTTAATTTCGTGGTCTCGTACCTTCCGGGTTCTAAGAATATTAAGGCTGATGCCCTCTCTAGGAGTTTTTTGCCTGATTCTCCTGAGGTCTTGGAACCAGTCGGTATTTTGAAGGAAGGGGTGGTCCTTTCTGCCGTTTCTCCTGATTTACGACGGGTTCTTCAGAAATTTCAGGCTGACAAACCTGATCGTTGTCCTGTGGGGAAGCTGTTTGTTCCTGACAGATGGACTAGTAGAGTGATTTCTGAGGTTCACTGTTCTGTGTTGGCTGGTCATCCTGGCATTGTTGGTACCAGAGACTTGGTTGGTAGGTCATTTTGGTGGCCTTCTTTATCGCGTGATGTGCGGTCTTTTGTGCAGTCCTGTGGGACTTGTGCGTGGGCCAAGCCTTGTTGCTCCCGTGCTAGTGGGTTGCTTTTGCCATTGCCGGTCCCTGAGAGTCCCTGGACGCATATTTCTATGGATTTTATTTCCGATCTTCCTGTTTCCTAGAGGATGTCTGTTATCTGGGTTGTTTGTGACCGATTCTCTAAGATGGTTCATTTGGTGCCTTTGCCTAAATTGCCTTCTTCTTCTGATTTGGTTCCGTTGTTTTTTCAGCATGTGGTCTGTTTGCATGGTATTCCTGAGAATATTGTGTCCGACAGAGGTTCCCAGTTTGTTTCTAGGTTTTGGCGGGCCTTTTGTGCTAGGCTGGGTATTGATTTGTCTTTTTCTTCTGCATTTCATCCTCAGACAAATGGCCAGACCGAGCGTACTAATCAGACTTTGGAGACTTATTTGAGATGCTTTGTGTCTGCTGATCAGGATGATTGGGTGGCTTTTTTGCCATTGGCCGAGTTTGCCCTTAATAATCGGGCTAGTTCGGCTACTTTGGTTTCGCCTTTTTTTTGTAATTTGGGTTTTCATCCTCGTTTTGCTTCTGGGCAGGTTGAGTCTTCTGACTCTCCTGGTGTGGATTCTGTGGTTGACAGGTTGAAGCAGATTTGGGCTCAGGTGGTGGACAATTTGGTGTTGTCTCAGGAGGAGGCTCAACGTTTTGCTAACCGTCGTCGGTGTGTTGGTTCCCGGCTTCGGGTTGGGGATCTGGTTTGGTTATCTTCCCGTCATGTTCCTATAAAGGTTTCTTCTCCTAAGTTTAAGCCTCGGTTTATTGGTCCTTATAGGATTTCTGAGATTATTAATCCGGTGTCTTTTCGTCTGGCGCTTCCGGCCTCTTTTGCTATCCATAATGTCTTCCAAAGATCTTTGTTGCGGAAATATGTGGAGCACGTTGTTCCCTCTGTTGATCCTCCGGCCCCTGTGTTGGTCGATGGGGAGTTGGAATATGTGGTTGAGAAGATTTTGGATTCTCGTTTTTCGAGGCGGAAGCTTCAGTACCTTGTCAAATGGAAGGGTTATGGCCAGGAGGATAATTCTTGGGTTTCGGCCTCTGATGTCCATGCCGCTGATTTGGTTCGTGCCTTTCATCTTGCTCGTCCTGACCGGCCTGGGGGCTCTGGTGAGGGTTCGGTGACCCCTCCTCAAGGGGGGGTACTGTTGTGAATTCTGCTCTTGGGCTCCCTCCGGTGGTTGTTGATGGTAATGCAGTTATTCCTGAGCAGCAGTCTTGGACAGGTGTTTCTGCTAATTGCAATTCTGACTGGGGTATTTAGCTGTGCAGGACTCATTAGTCCTTGCCAGTAGTCAATGTTCCTTTGGAAGGGTTGGTCCTCTGCCTGGCCTCTCCTGCTTGCTGCCAATTCAGCTAAGATAAGTGTTTGCTTCATTTTTTTAGACACACTGCTGTGTGTTTATTTTCTGTGCTTATCTTGTTTCTATTTTTGTTCCTGCTAGACTGTGCCTGATGTTTTCCTCAGTCTAGTTGGACTCGCTGGAGTCGCAGATATACTCTCCACATCTTTAGTTAGGTGGTGGAGTTTTTGTATTTTTCTGCTGTGGATATTTTGTAGTGTTTTATGCTGACCGCATAGTATCCTGTACTATCCTTTCCTATCTAGGTAGAAGTGGCCTCCTTTGCTTATCCCTGTTTTCTGTCTGCGTGTGTCTTTTCCTCTCCTACTCACAGTCATTATTTGTGGGGGGCTACCTATCCTTTGGGGATCTACTCTGAGGCAAGAGAGTTTTCCTATTTCCATCTTTAGGAATATTTAGTCCTTAGGCTGTGTCAATGTGTCTAGGTTTGGTTAGGCACACCCCACGCCTACTTCTAGTTGCGGTGATAGGATCAGGGTTTGCGGTCAGTAAAGTTACCACTGCTCCAGCGAAGGTCATTTCATGTTGCTCCAAGGCCACCTGAACATAACATAACAGCCCACGTAGTATATAGCACAGCCACGTAGTATGTAACACAGCCACGTAGTATATAGCACAGCCACATAGCATATAACACAGCGCAGATAGCATATAGCCCAGCCACGTAGTATATAACAAAGCCATGTAGTATATAGCACAGCCACGTAGCATATAACACAACGACATAGCATATAGCACAGCCATGTAGCATATAACAGCCCACGTAGTATATAGCACAGCCACGTAGTATATAACACAGCCACATAGTATACAGCACAGCCATGCAGCATACAGCACAGTCACGTAATATATAACACAGCCCATGTAGCATATAACAGCCCACGTAGTATGTAGTACAGTGACGTAGTATATAGCACAGCCACGTAGTATATAGCACAGTCACGTAGCATATAGCACAGCCACGTAGTATATAACAGCCCACGTAGTATATAGCACAGCCACATAGCATATAACACAGCCCACATAGCATACAGCACAGCCACGTAGCATATAGCACAGCCATGTAGTATCTAACACAGCCCACGTAGTATATAGTACAGCCCACGTACCATATAGCACAATCCACGTAGTATATAGTACAGTCCACATAGTATATAGTACAGTCCACATAATATATAACACAGCCACGTAGTACATAGCACAGTCCACATAGTATATAGCACAGCCATGTAGCATATAGCACAGTCACGTAGCATGTAGCACAGCCACGTAGTATATAACAGCCCACATAGTATATAGCACAGCCACATAGCATATAACACATCCCACATAGCATACAGCACAGCCACGTAGCATATAGCACAGCCATGTAGTATCTAACACAGCCCATGTAGCATATAACACAGCCCACGTAGTATATAGTACAGCCCACGTACCATATAGCACAATCCACATAGTATATAGTACAGTCCACATAGTATATAGTACAGTCCATGTAGTATATAACACAGCCACGTAGTATATAGCACAGTCCACATAGTATATAGCACAGCCAAGTAGTATATAGCACAGCCACATAGTATATAGCAGCCACGTAGTACATAACAGCCCACGTAGTATTTAGCACAGTACACATAGTATCTAGCACAGTCCACTTTATTTTGAACACAAAATAGGCTGGAATCAATAGTGGTGCCATGTCACATTTGGAGACCCTCTGATTTACCTAAACAGTGGAAACCCCCCAATTCTAACTCCGACCCTAACTCCAACAAACCGCTAACACTAATCCCAACCCTAACCACAGCACTAACCCCAACACGCCCCTAACACTAATCCCAACCCTCACCACAATACACCTCTAACCCTAATCCCAACCCTAACCATAACCCTGACCACAAACCTAACACCAATATACCCCTAACCCTAATCCCAACCCTAAACATAACCCTAACCACAAACCTAACCCTAACACACCCCTAACCCTAATCCCAATCCTAGCCCTAACCTTAACCCTAGCCTTAACCGTAATCCTAACCCTAGCCCAAATCTTAGCCCTAACCCTAGCCCTGACCCTAACCTTAGCCCAAACCCTAACTCAAATCATAACCCTAATCATAGCCCTTTAGCTCTAGCCCTAACCCTAGCCCTAACCCTAACTTTAGCTCATCTCACTTTACCCCAACTCTAACCCTAATGGAAAAATGGAAACAAAACAAATATTATTTCATTATTTTTCCTGAATAACATTGCACGCCCCACTTTTCACTTTTGGAATTTCCACAAAAATTTAAGATAACCAATAAATTTCATTCAACTTCACAATTGTGTTCACCAAAAATTTACATTTCATATCTTTATGTTTGAAGCATGAAATGTGGGAAAAGGTTGAAATGTTCCAGGGAGCCGAGTACTTTTGCAAGGCACTGATCAGAGCTCCCACTTCTGGCCTAGAGTGTGAACATGGGGCATTTTGGTGTGTACCTGATAAAGAAGATCCTCCCTTGCTTCCAAGCGTGACATCTCTCTCCCCGGGAGGAAAGCAATGCTACTGTAACAAACAGGAACCTAGGGTGCCACAATATTATATTTGAAAATTTGGCCAAAATTGTGATGAAAAAATGTGATTCGAGCACACTAAAGAAACTTTAATATATTTTTACATAGATCAAAATGACATTTGTGAATTTTCTACATACATGACTGTTATGATCTGGTGGCCTAGGAGCAGCATGAGACGGACTCTGGAGAAGGTGGTCCCTGTACTGACCGCAAACCCTGAACCTAGCAGCGCAACTAGAAGTAGCTGTGGGGGGTACCTAACACTCCCTAGACCCCTCGACACAGCCTAAGAACTAACTTCCCCTAAAGACAGAAACAGGAAACCTATCTTGCATCAGAGAAAATCTCCAAAGGATAAATAGCCCCCCACAAATATTGACTGTGAGAGGAGAGGGAAATAACATACGTAGACATGAAATCAGAATTTAGCATAGGAGGCCATACTAGCTAAAAAGAAAGAAAAGAACAGAGTACTATGCGGTCAGTAATAAAACACTAGAAAATATCCACCACAGAAAATACAAATCACCACATCTGACTAAAGACATGGAGGGTATATCTGCATCTCCAGAGACACAGTTTGGCTGCAAAAAATCCTTCACAGACAAAGCTGGACAAGACAAAACATGAAAATGCACAGAACTATAAGGTCCACAGCAGGTGGACAGCAAAAACAAAGCCAGGACTTATCTTTGTAGAAAAGCACAGCAAACAGGAGAGACCAGAAGGGAAGAGAATCCTCCAAAAACAATGGACAACTGGCACTGACTAAAGGATAAAGCAGGACTTAAACAGCCCAGCCCAAATTACAAAAAATGGATACACCTGATAAATGCTGCGATCCAACTACCGCAGCACTACCACTCATAACCACCGGAGGGAGCCCAAGAGCAGAATTCACAACAGTACCCCCCCCTTGAGGAGGGGTCACTGAACCCTCACCAGAGCCCCCAGGCCGATCAGGACGAGCCAAATGAAAGGCACGAACCATATCGTCAGCATGAAAATCGGAGGCAACAACCCAAGAATTATCCTCCTGGCCATAACCCTTCCATTTGACCAGATACTGAAGCTTCCGCCTCGAAAAAAGAGAATCCAAAATCTTCTCAACCACATACTCCAACTCCCCATCAATCAACACCGGGGCCGGAGGATCAACAGAGGGAACAACGGGCACCACATACTTCCGCAACAAAGATCTAAACTTACCTGGAGCAGCCAGTGCCAGGCAGCAGCTGCCAAGGCAAACAGGATCATGGGGTGCATTAAAAGAGGTCTGGATACACATGATGAGAGCATTATACTGCCTCTGTACAAATCCCTAGTTAGACCGCACATGGAGTACTGTGTCCAGTTTTGGGCACCGGTAATCAGGAAGGATATAATGGAACTAGAGAGAGTACAAAGGAGGGCAACAAAATTAATAAAGGGGATGGGAGAACTACAATACCTAGATAGATTAGCGAAATTAGGATTATTTAGTCTAGAAAAAAGACGACTGAGGGGCGATCTAATAACCATGTATAAGTATATAAGCGGACAATACAAATATCTCGCTGAGGATTTGTTTATACCAAGAAAGGTGACGGGCACAAGGGGGCATTCTTTGCGTCTGGAGGAGAAAAAGTTTTTCCACCAACATAGAAGAGGATTCTTTACTGTTAGGGCAGTGAGAATCTGGAATTGCTTGCCTGAGGAGGTGGTGATGGCGAACTCAGTCGAGGGGTTCAAGAGAGGCCTGGATGTCTTCCTGGAGCAGAACAATATTGTATCATACAATTATTAGGTTATGGAAAGGTCGTAAATCTGGGGATTTATTATGATGGAATATAGGCTGAACTGGATGGACAAATGTCTTTTTTCAGCCTTACTAACTATGTTACTATGTTACTATGTATGGAACACATTATGGATGGAAAAAGAGGCTGGAAGGGCCAAACGAAAAGACACCGGATTGATAATCTCAGAAATCCTATAAGGACCAATAAACCGAGGCTTGAACTTAGGGGAAGAAACCTTCATAGGAACATGACGGGAAGACAACCAGACCAAATCCCCAACCCGAAGCCGGGAACCAACACACCGACGACGGTTAGCAAAACGCTGAGCCTCCTCCTGAGACAACACCAAATTGTCCACCACATGAGCCCAAATCCGCTGCAGCCTGTCAACCACAGAGTCCACACCAGGACAATCAGAAGGCTCAACCTGTCCTGAAGAAAAACGAGGATGAAAACCAAAATTACAAAAAAAAGGCGAAACCAAGGTAGCAGAACTAGCCCGATTATTAAGGGCAAACTCGGCCAATGGCAAGAACGCCACCCAATCATCCTGATCAGCAGACACAAAGCACCTCAAATAAGTTTCCAAAGTCTGATTTAGTTCGCTCGGTCTGGCCATTGTTATGATCTGGTGGTCAGGACAAATAGTGGACCTGGTAGTTAAAGCACCAGAAAAGACCTGTTAGCACATTAGAACCGGACAAGCTCTGGGAAGTGGAACCTCTGCTGACCGCAATCCCAAATCCTATCACGCACACTAGAAATAGCCGTGGAGCGCTCCTATCATGACCTAGGCGCCTCGTCACAGCCTCAGAACTAGCTAGCCCTAGAGATAGGAAAAATAAGCCTATCTTGCCTCAGAGAAAATTCCCCAAAAGAAAAGGCAGCCCCCCACATATATTGACTGTGAGTAAGATGAAATCACAAACACAGAGATGAAATAGATTTAGCAAAGAGAGGCCCGACTTACTAAACAGACAGAAGATAGGAAAGGTCACTTTGCAGTCAGTAAAAAACCCTACAAAAAGCCACACAGAGAGTGCAGGGAAAAATACCATCCGCACTGACTAACGGAGCGGAGGCGCCCCTCTGCGTCCCAGAGCTTCCAGCAAGCAAGGCAAAAATCACATAAGCATGCTGGACAGAAAAAATAGCAAACAAGAAAAAAGCAAAGCGAAACTTAGCTTTTGCTGGAGGAAACAGGTAACCAGGAAGATCCAGGAGCGAACTAGACCAATGCTACAACATTGACAGCTGGCATCGGACAAGGATCCAAGTGGAGTTAAATAGAGCAGCCCACTAACGAATCAGCCTCGTCACCTGTAGAAGGAAACTCAGAAACACCCACAGGCATCAGAGAAAGTCCACGGACAGAACCAGCCGAAGTACCATTCATGACCACAGGAGGGAGCCCGAAAACAGAATTCACAGCAGGCCATTTGTCTGAGGATGAAATGCGGAAGAAAAAGACAAATCAATGCCCAGCCTAGCACAAAAGGCCCGCCAAAACCTAGAAACAAACTGGGAACCTCTATCGGACACAATATTCTCCAGGATGCCATGCAAACAAACCACATGCTGAAAAAACAACGGAACCAAATCAGAAGAGGAAGGCAATTTAGGCAAAAGTACCAAATGAACCATCTTAGAAAACCGGTCACAAACCACCCAGATAACCGACATCCTCTGGGAAACCGGAAGATCTGAAATAAAATCCATAGAAATATGCGTCCAAGGCCTCTCAGGGACCGGCAAAGGCAGAAGCAACCCACTAGCGTGGGAACAGCAAGGCTTAGCCCGTGCACAAATCCCACAGGACTGCACAAAAGAACGCACATCCCGCGACAAAGAAGGCCACCAAAAGGACCTACCAACCAAATCTCTGGTACCAAAAATCCCAGGATGGCCAGCCAACACAGAACAATGAACCTCAGAAATCACTTTACTAGTCCATCTATCAGGAACAAACAGTTTCCCCACTGGACAGCGGTCAGGTTTATCAGCCTGAAATTCCTGAAGAACCCGTCGTAAATCAGGGGAGATGGCAGAAAGAATCACCCCTTCCTTCAGAATGCCGACCGGCTCAAGGACCCCAGGAGAATCAGGCAAAAAACTCCTAGAGAGGGCATCCGCCTTAACATTCTTAGTACCATGAAGGTACGAGACCACAAAATCAAAACGGGAGAAAAACAGGGACCATCGAGCCTGTCTAGGATTCAGTCGTTTGGCAGACTCGAGGTAAATCAGATTCTTATGATCGGTCAAGACCACAATACGGTGCTTGGCCCCCTCAAGCCAATGACGCCACTCCTCAAATGCCCACTTCATAGCCAACAACTCCCGATTGCCGACATCATAATTGCGTTCCGCAGGCGAAAACTTCCGAGAAAAGAAGGCACACGGTTTCATCAAGGAACCATCAGAATTCCTCTGAGACAAAACGACCCCTGCCCCAATCTCAGATGCGTCAACCTCAACCTGAAATGGAAGAGAAACATCCGGCTGACGCAACACAGGTGCAGAAGTAAATCGGCGTTTAAGCTCCTGAAAGGCAGAAACAGCCACAGAGGACCAATTCGTCACATCAGCGCCTTTCTTCGTCAAATCATTCAGAGGTTTAACCACACTGGAGAAGTTGGCAATGAAACGACAATAAAAATTAGCAAAGCTCAAGAATTTCTGAAGGCTCTTCACAGATGTGGGCTGAATCCAATCATGAATGGCCTGAACCTAAACCGGATCCATTTCTATAGATGAGGGAGAAAAAATGAAGCCCAAAAAAGAAACCTTCTGCACTCCAAAGAGGCACTTCGACCCCTTCACGAATAAAGCATTATCACGGAGGATCTGAAATACCATACTGACCTGTTTCACATGAGACTCCCAATCATCGGAAAAAATAAAAATATCATCCAAATATACAACCATGAATTTATCAAGATAACTCCGAAAGATATCATGCATGAAGGACTGGAACACACATGGGACATTAGAGAGTCCAAATGGCATCACTAGGTATTCAAAATGGCCTTCGGGCATATTAAATGCAGTTTTCCATTCGTCACCCTGTTTAATACGAATAAGATTATATGCCCCTCACAAATATTGACTGTGAGAGGAGAGGGAAATAACATACGCAGACATGAAATCAGAATTTAGCATAGGAGGCCATACTAGCTAAAAAGAAAGAATAGAACAGAGTACTATGCGGTCAGTAATAAAACACTAGAAAATATCCACCACAGAAAATACAAATCACCACATCTGACTAAAGACATGGAGGGTATATCTGCATCTCCAGAGACACAGCTTGGCTGCAAAAAATCCTTCACAGACAAAGCTGGACAAGACAAAACATGAAAATGCACAGAACTATAAGGTCCACAGCAGGTGTACAGCAAAAACAAAGCCAGGACTTATCTTTGTAGAAAAGCACAGCAAATAGGAGAGACCAGAAGGGAAGAGAATCCTCCAAAATCAATGGACAACTGGCACTGACTAAAGGATAAAGCAGGACTTAAATAGCCCAGCCCAAATTACAAAAAATGGATACACCTGATAAATGCTGCGATCCAACTACCACAGCACTACCACTCGTAACCACCGGAGGGAGCCCAAGAGCAGAATTCACAACACATGACCCATTTTTATATACAGTGGCATGTAAACGTTTGGGCACCCCTGGTCAAAATTACACTCTTGGAGATTGTAACGAATGGAAACGGAGGCACAGATGTAGAAGTTCACATTCATATTTATTAAGATTTAAAAAAAAAACTAAAAAAACAAAAAACACATTTTAATCTAAGGAGGAAAGAAAACCTGTGCCTTCATATTAATAAGAATATCACTTCCCAGTCGTAATCACAATATAGTATGTCACTCTTTCTCATTTCCTCTTCTGGGATCAATCAGACCAAAATTGTAATTAATTGAATACAAGTTACAAAGTTGCAAACGCATGTTAAAGTCCAGCAGGATTTGTGTCATTTAACAGAGAAGCTGAATGGCATCATGAGTCTAAAGCTTATTTTTGGATCTGTCTTACAGCACCATCTGGGTTGGGAACATTCCGATCTCTAGCGCTGATCTGCACTGACCCCTATTAAACACTGCCTATTCAGCTCAGTCTACTGAGTGCAGACACTGATTTACAATTAATGCCCGATATATGGGAGACATATAGAGGAAACAAGCCCACTGAATAAATTCACACAGACAACGTTGTCTGGAAGTTGAAACATTAGATTCACTGTTGTGGTGAGACTATAAAGTTTATGCTCTAAGAGTTTGATTACTTTTGGATAATAAGGTCATTTATCGCATTTTCTATTACTTTATTTAGGGCAAAAAATCTGCTGCTTTTCTATTATGAGGCTATGTTCCCACAATGAGATTTTGATGAGTTTTTGAAGATGCAGATTTTTTTACCTTGTATTTTTAGTGCACATTTTTGCATTAGCCCTGTAATACGCTGCACAGGAAATATCCACAGCATCAAAACTCACCAAAAACGCGTTGTGAGAATTAAACCTAAGACTACGTTCCCACAATGTATTTTTGGAGAGTTTTTTGCGCTGCTTTTTTTTCCGAAAACTGCAAGTAGCCTATCTTACTTAATGGATGCAGAAATGGTGCAACATTAAAAACTCACCAAAAGCTCATGGTGGGAACATAGACTAACAGTTTAAGCAAAGTGAATGTAACTTGATGAAAACTAATGCCCACTGTGCGTTTAAGGGTATGTGCACACAGAGTTTTATAGATGCCCGTGCATCCTCTGAATTTTGCTAGAGGGAGATGCAGAAATGTCTCCTTTGGCATAAACATTGGATATAAAACGTCTGTGTTAAAATATCTGGTGTTTGTTATTTAAAAAAATTATAGCAAAAAAATTTTTTTTGAACTTTTTTCACCTTTAATATCACCCATAATCTGTACAAATCTATTGAGAAACAAAGTGAAATTATTTTGAGGGGGAAAATAAAAACAATGAAGCTGAAATAATATGGTTGCATAAGTGCCAACACCTTCTTATAATTGTGGGTGTGGTTGTGGTCAGAATTAGCCAATTACATTTACACTCATGTTACATAGTCAGTACACGGCCACCATCATTTACAGTAACACCAATATAAGGCTTTGCTGTTCTGGTTGGAATTTTCCGACATTTTCTTAGTTGCATTTTACAACAAAAGCAATGGTCCATAAACAGCTTACAACACAGAAAAGGGATCTCATTTTTAAAATGTATAATTCAGGAGAAGGGATGCAATTAAATTTTCAAGACATTACCATGAAACAATGCAAAAATGGTCATCAAGAAGTGGCTTTAGGCTATTTGCACACGTTCAGGATTTTTCGCGTTTTTTCGGCTGTCTTCCGTGGAAAAAAACGCTAAAAAAACGCATACATAAGCATCCCATCATTTTAATGCATTCCGCAATTTTTGTGCACATGCTGCGTTTTTTTCCGCGAAAAAAATGCATTGCAGTAAAAAACGCATCATGTTCATTAATTTTGCAGATTTTTCGTGTTTCTGCCGCTATTTATTGCATTGGGAAGCTCTGGAAAAAAAAGTGAAAAATCCGCAAAAAAAAAGTGCTAAAAACGCAATAAAAATGCGAAAAAAAATGCATGTGGATTTCCTGCAGAAAAAGTCCGGTTTTGGTCAGGAAAATTCTGCACACTTTCCTGAATGTGTGGACATAGCCTTAAGGGTTCTACCAGAAACAAAGTACTGGAATTTTGGAAGAAAAATAAGTTTCACAATTGGATGTGTTAAAAAAGTGAATGTGCTGGTTACTGTAAGGAAAAACAATTGTATGTCTAAAAACTTTTTTTTTACCTCACAAAATGAATCATCTGTGTTCCCATGCTGTAATGTTTGTATCCTGGGCAGCACGGTGGCGCAGTGGTTAGCACAGCAGCCTTGCAGCGCTGGGGTCCTGGGTTCTAATCCCACCCAGGACAACATCTGCAAAGAGTTTGTATGTTCTCTCCGTGTTTGCGTGGGTTTCCTCCGGGCACTCCGGTTTCCTCCCACATTCCAAAGACATACAGATAGGGATTCTAGAATGTGAGCCCCATCGGGGACAGTGATGATAATGTGTGCAACCTGTAAAGCGCTGCGGAATATGTTAGCGCTATATAAAAATAAAGATTATTATTATCCTCTTTTGCTTTCTCCCCTTCCCAGGAGATGTGGCATATCTAACGTCTTTGAGGTATTTTCCTGATGAAGGGGTCAGATAGACCTTGAAACGCGTTGAATAAACCACCAGAGTTTTTCATTACATTTGAATCTGTATTGTATGGCAGCGAGGACTAAATCCACAAACTATCCTGCACAACGTCTCTGAGAAGGTCGCGTGGGCGGCCCGTAGATCTGCAGCAGCCGATACGCACATGCTTTTGCTCTACACCATCAGGTGAGCAGCTCCCTGTTAAAAAAATGCATTTAATCTGAGGATAAGACCCTATATGCGCTTTTTGACTCCCTAATTTACTATTTTCCTGTATGGTGAGACATGCATTCACAGGGGCACATTTATATAATTACTTTAGGACAGGAACTATTTTATAACACATCCAATTGTGGAACTTATTTTTATTCCAAAATCTATTTATTAAAATGTACTATGTTCGTGGGACAATCCTTTTAAAATTGGCACAACAGTGATAGTACCCAGAACTGGATGTCTCTTAAAAATTGATGAAAAAAAAACAAAAAAAATTGGGTTCAGATGCCTGCAACTTACAGCAACACTAAAGGAGCTGCAGGAATTACTGGCAAGTACTTGTTGTGTACTGCATGTAACAACAATATATTATATTCTTCATATGTCTGGCCTGTGGGATAGAATGGCAAGACTGCAGCCTTTTTTACAAAGAAAAACATGAGCTTGGCTCTGTTTTGTCAAAACTTACATGAAGTATGTGGGAAATTGTACTCTGCTCGCTTGAGACCAAGGAAGAATTTTTTGTCCATAATTCCAAAAGCTATGTTTGGCGCAAAGCCAACATTGCTCATGAATAAAAGAACGCCATACCCACAATGAAGCATGGTAGAGGTAGCATTATGCTTTGGGGCTGTATTTTAGCAGCTGGAAGATTTATGAACAATTCAAAATATTAACCCCTTAATGACCAAGCCAATTTTTACAATTCTGACCACTGTCACTTTATGTGGTTATAATTCTGGAATGCTTCAACAGATCTCACTGATTCTGAGAATTTTTTTTGTGACATATTGTACTTCATGGTAGTGATACAATTTCTACGATATGACATGGGTTTATTCATTTAAAAAAAAACAGAAATATGGCAAAAATTTAGAAAATGTTGCAGTTTTCAATCTTTGAATTTTTATGCACTTATATTAGAGAGTGGTGTCACATAAAATACTTAATAAATAACATTTCACACATATATACTTTACATCAGCACAATTTTGGAAGCAAAACATTTCTTCGTCAGAAAGTTAAATGTTTAAAGTTGACCAGCGATTTCTCATTTTTCCAACAAAATTTACAAATCCTTTTTTTTAGGGACCACCTCACATTTGAAGTGACTTTGGGAGGTCAATATAATAGAAAATACCCAAAAGTGACACCATTCTAAAAACTTCACCCCTCCAGATGCGCAGAACCACATACAAGAAGTTTATTAACCCTTCAGGTGCTTCATGAGAAGGAAAAAATGATCATTTTACTTTTCTTGCAAAAAAATTATTTTGGAACCATTTTTTTTATTTTCACAAGGGTATCAGAAGAAAAATCACCACAAAATATGTTGTGCAATTTCGCCTGAGTACGCCAGTACCCCATATGTGGCGAAAAGCCACTGTTTGGGTGCATGACAGGACTCAGAATAGGAGGGAGCACTGTTTGACTTTTTGATCACAAAATTGGCTTGCATCAATGGTGGTGCCATGTCACGTTTGGAGACTCCCTGATGTACCTAAACAGTGGAAACCCAAAATTCTAACTCCAACCCTAACCATAACCCTAACCAGAACCCTAACCATAATCCTAGCCCTAACCAAAGCCCTAACCCTAGCCCTAACCATAGCCCTAACCCTATCCCCAGCCTGAGCCCAACTCTAGCCCTAACTTTAGCTCAACTCACTTTAGCCCAACCCGCTTTAGCCCAACTCTAACCCTAACGGAAAAATGGAAATAAATATATATTTTTATTTTTCCCTAACTAAGGAGGTGATAAAAGGAGGTTTTATTTACTATTTTTTTATTTTGATCACTATGATGACTAGTGTCTATCACAATGATCAAAATTAACCAATAGGAAAAATTTTTTATTGTTGCCGGGTGCTGGCCAGCAAATCTCGGTGGGCGCACTGCACATGTGCCCGCCATTTTCTCCCAAAAGAAGACTCCGGCGGCCTGGGGGATTTCATGGGGGCATGCAGGGACACCAGAGGTACCTGGGGATGATCGGGGTACCTGGGTCCCTATTTCTCTCTCCTCTGATGTGCGATCACATCAGAGGAAAGAGAAATTAAATTGAAAATGTGACTTTTTTTTTCAGTCACCATTATACCGTTAATAATGGCGATCGAAACACCAGGGTCAGTAAAAACTGACTCGAATCATGTTCTCTGTGGTCTCAACTACCCCTGGAGAAATTCCGACTGTGGGGCGTGCTATACCCTTATTCCTCAGCACAGTTAATTAACGGCACTGTGGTTTAAGTACCCTTAACTGACTCTGTTGAAAGGCATATCGGCGGTCATTAAGGGGTTAATCAATTTTGCAACAAAATTTTCAAGTCTCTGCTAAAAAGCCAAAGATAAATGTCATCTTTCAGCATGACAATGACCCTAAGCATATCTCTAAATCAACTAAAGGATGGCTTTGAAGAAAATCAAAGTTTTGGAATGGTCAGCCTGAGCCCAGACCTGAATCTAACTGAAAATTTGTGAGTTTGCTTAAAGAGAGCGCTGTAGAAAGAGTAGGCAAACATTGCCAATTATAGATGTGCCATGCTGATGGACTCTTCCTCAAAAAGACTGAGTGTTTTCATAAATTCAAAGGGTATTTCAACAAATATGATTCTAAATGGTAAAATTTTTTACATGACAAAAATTTGGCATTTTAACAGGGGTGTGTAGACTTTTTATCCTGTGGTTGAATTAAGGCTTGTTATTTGTACAATGGCAAAATGCCCCCGTTCACTTAAAGCTCTGTAAGCTGATTCTCAGTGACATCTTTGTCCGGTCCATAGATCTTATCAGCTCATTCACATATTTAGGAAACAGTATATTTCTGGAATAATACATCAGATCAAGGTATTATTTTAGGCAGCTTTATATAACGTGTAGTGGGGTAAATAAGTATTTGATACACTGCGATTTTGCAAGTTTTCCCACCCACCAAGAATGGAGAGGTCTGTAATTTTTATCGTAGGTACACTTGAACTGCGAGAGAGAATTTCAGAGAATCCCATTGTATCATTTTTTACATAAATAATTTTCATTTTATTGCTTTAAATAAGTATTTGATACAATAGAAAAACAGAAATTATTATTTGGTACAGAAACCTTTCTTTGCAATTACAGAGGTCAGAGGTTTCCTGTAGATCTAGACCAAGTTTGGACACACTACAACAGCGATTTTGGCACACTCTTCTATACAGATTTTCTCCAGATCATTCAGGTTAGGGTGCTGTTGCTGGGCAACATTGAGTTTCATCTCCCTCCAAAGATTTTCTATTGGGTTCAGGTCTGGAGATTGGCTAGGCCACTCCAGGACCTTGACTTTCTTCTTACGGAGCCGCTCCTTAGTTGCCCTGTGTGGAGACAAGGGGCGTCAGTGGGTGCTCTCGTCCACTGGCCCAAAACTGCATGAACCAGTGCTCATCTCACTGAATGACTGCTCTCCTTTTACTGTGGCCATTATACTACTCAGACATCACAGGGTGAGGGTAAAACATTGTGGCAATACTTAATTGAACCACAAAAAAGACAATAACATATAGAACAGTCCCTGCAAAAAACCCAAGATGGTGCAAAATTACAGAGTCTCACCCTTCTGCTGACTCGCCGGGATTATAGCAGCTGTGACTTCGGGACTTCGCACATGGAGTACTGTGTCCAGTTTTGGGCACCGGTGCTCAGGAAGGATATAATGGAACTAGAGAGAGTACAAAGGAGGGCAACAAAATTAATAAGGGGGATGTGAGAACTACAATACCCAGATAGATTAGCGAAATTAGGATTATTTAGTCTAGAAAAAAGACGACTGAGGGGCGATCTAATAACCATGTATAAGTATATAAGGGGACAATACAAATATCTCGCTGAGGATCTGTTTATACCAAGGAAGGTGACGGGCACAAGGGGGCATTCTTTGCGTCTGGAGGAGAGAAGGTTTTTCCACCAACATAGAAGAGGATTCTTTACTGTTAGGGCAGTGAGAATCTGGAATTGCTTGCCTGAGGAGGTGGTGATGGCGAACTCAGTCGAGGGGTTCAAGAGAGGCCTGGATGTCTTCCTGGAGCAGAACAATATTGTATCATACAATTAGGTTCTGAAGAAGGACGTAGATCTGGGGATTTATTATGATGGAATATAGGCTGAACTGGATGGACAAATGTCTTTTTTTCGGCCTTACTAACTACAGTGGGGCAAAAAAGTATTTAGTCAGTCAGCAATAGTGCAAGTTCCACCACTTAAAAAGATGAGAGGCGTCTGTAATTTACATCATAGGTAGACCTCAACTATGGGAGACAAACTGAGAAAAAAAAATCCAGAAAATCACATTGTCTGTTTTTTTAACATTTTATTTGCATATTATGGTGGAAAATAAGTATTTGGTCAGAAACAAACAATCAAGATTTCTGGCTCTCACAGACCTGTAACTTCTTCTTTAAGAGTCTCCTCTTTCCTCCACTCATTACCTGTAGTAATGGCACCTGTTTAAACTTGTTATCAGTATAAAAAGACACCTGTGCACACCCTCAAACAGTCTGACTCCAAACTCCACTATGGTGAAGACCAAAGAGCTGTCAAAGGACACCAGAAACAAAATTGTAGCCCTGCACCAGGCTGGGAAGACTGAATCTGCAATAGCCAACCAGCTTGGAGTGAAGAAATCAACAGTGGGAGCAATAATTAGAAAATGGAAGACATACAAGACCACTGATAATCTCCCTCGATCTGGGGCTCCACGCAAAATCCCACCCCGTGGGGTCAGAATGATCACAAGAACGGTGAGCAAAAATCCCAGAACCACGCGGGGGGACCTAGTGAATGAACTGCAGAGAGCTGGGACCAATGTAACAAGGCCTACCATAAGTAACACACTACGCCACCATGGACTCAGATCCTGCAGTGCCAGACATGTCCCACTGCTTAAGCCAGTACATGTCCGGGCCCATCTGAAGTTTGCTAGAGAGCATTTGGATGATCTAGAGGAGTTTTGGGAGAATGTCCTATGGTCTGATGAAACCAAACTGGAACTTTTTGGTAGAAACACAACTTGTCGTGTTTGGAGGAAAAAGAATACTGAGTTGCATCCATCAAACACCATAGCTACTGTAAAGCATGGTGGTGGAAACATCATGCTTTGGGGCTGTTTCTCTGCAAAGGGACCAGGACGACTGATCCGGGTACATGAAAGAATGAATGGGGCCATGTATCGTGAGATTTTGAGTGCAAACCTCCTTCCATCAGCAAGGGCATTGAAGATGAAACGTGGATGGGTCTTTCAACATGACAATGATCCAAAGCACACCGCCAGGGCAACGAAGGAGTGGCTTCGTAAGAAGCATTTCAAGGTCCTGGAGTGGCCTAGCCAGTCTCCAGATCTCAACCCTATAGAAAACCTTTGGAGGGAGTTGAAAGTCCGTGTTGCCAAGCGAAAAGCCAAAAACATCACTGCTCTAGAGGAGATCTGCATGGAGGAATGGGCCAACATACCAACAACAGTGTGTGGCAACCTTGTGAAGACTTACAGAAAACGTTTGACCTCTGTCATTGCCAACAAAGGATATATTACAAAGTATTGAGATGAAAGTTTGTTTCTGACCAAATACTTATTTTCCACCATAATATGCAAATAAAATGTTAAAAAAACAGACAATGTGATTCTCTGGATTTTTTTTCTCAGTTTGTCTCCCATAGTTGAGGTCTACCTATGATGTAAATTACAGACGCCTCTCATCTTTTTCAGTGGTGGAACTTGCACTATTGCTGACTGACTAAATACTTTTTTGCCCCACTGTATGTTACTATGTTACTATGTTGCTTCCAGAGCTGACTTCACTCACCAGTGGCACCCGGCTTTTGGTGGGCCAACACAAAGGGGAGGTAACGACAAGTTAGGAAGCTGACAGTTCATTGATGTATGAGGCCAGGTGACTGGAGGGTCGCAACCTGGCTGCTCTGAACATCTCCATGAAGCCAGGTGACCGGTGGGTCCCAATCTTGGCTTTCCCAAACATATCCATAGGGCTCAGTTGCTGGTGGGACCAAATCCTTTCTTTCCCAAATGTATCCATGGGTTCTGTGATGGTCAATGGAGCAGATCTGTATTCTTTCAGCTGGGGATATGATCCCCTAAGCTGGCATGTCTAACAGGCTGGGTGGTGGAACCATTGTTCCGCAGCCCAGGAGAGACCTAGACGGGTCTGACTAGGAGCCTCCCCTAATCTGACCACTTATATGCAGCAGCAGACGATACCAAGATCCGAGAGACAAGGCAGGTGATGCAGGCACTCCTCCAGGACTTACCTTGGGTACTTGGCAGCTAAGCCCCTAGGAACGGGTAACTGAGGTGCCATGAGGGAATGTCCAACAGATGCAGAAAGACAGAGTAAAAGGACAGGAACCATGGATATAGACCAGACCGGCTGACAGAGAAATGGGCACTAGCAAGTGCAACTTGATCAGGTGATGTTGAGATGAGACTAACTAGCAGGTGCAGTGGGACCGGCTGACATTAAGATGAGCATTGGAAGGTGCAGTGGGACCGGCTGATGTTGAGATGTGCGCTGACAGGTGCAGCAGGACTGGCTGACATTGAGATGAGCTCTGGCAGGTGCAGGAGGACCTGCTGATATTGAAATTAGCACTGGCAGGTACAGTAGAATGAAATGTGTGCGACCATGCCCTAAGCACAGTATCCGGGGACCTGTGCGCAGTGCATGCTCCCCAGGCAGCTGCAGACCCGGAAGAAGGTGTACGTTGGGGTCTCTGCAGGGGAAGAGCGACTTGTGACTTGTATAGAGGCAAAACTATGTTCTTGTCATAAGCATCTACAGTATGTCTCTTTTAGTGCATCACGTGATTTTATTTGGCTTGGCAGCAGCTGCCTGACACTAGTTACGAAAGCTGAGTTTGCCATCTAACCATACACCCAAGTCTTTTTCATTAAAGGTTTTATATAGTTTTATACAGTGTTAAATCTTTTAGTACATAATTATACATTTTACTAGATGGTGGCCCGATTCTAACACATCAGGTATTCTAGAATATGTATTTATGTATGTATATAGCAGCCACATAGTATGTAGCACAGGCCACATAGTATATAGAAGCCATGTAGTATATAGCAGACAAATACTACGTGGCCTGTGCTATATACTATGTGGCTGCTATATACATAAATATTGTAGAATACCCGATGCGTTAATACAGTCCATGTAATATATAACAGTGGCCACGCAGTATATAACACAGCCACATACTATATAACAAAGGCATGTACTATATAACACAGCCCACGTACTATATAACACAGCCCATGCAGTATATAGCAGCCACGCAGTATATAACACAGGCAACGTAGTATATAACACAGGCCACGCAGTATATAACACTGGCCACGTAATATATAGCACAGCCCACGCAGTATATAGCAGCCACATAGTATATAACACTGCCCACGCAGTATATAACAGTGGCCACGTAATATGCAGCACAGCCCACGCAGTATATCACACAGCCCACATAGTATATAACACTGCCTATGTAGTATATAGCAGCCACGCGGTATCTAACATATCCCACGTAGTATACAGCAAAGTGGGCACCATATCCTTGTTAAAAAAATAATTAAAATAAAAAATAGTTATATACTCACCCCCTGGGATACACCAAAGCTCCAGCGATACGAGCACAGCTGCCGCCATCTTCCATTCCCAGGACGCTAAGACCGCTAAGTCTTCTGGGAAATTTCGCAATGCATCGCCGGGAACGGAAGATGACGGCCGGCGCGAGCGGCTCGGCGGACTACGGAGGGTGAGAATAGCAGGTTTTTTGTTTTTTTATTATTTTTAACATTACATTTTTTTACTATTGATGCCGCATAGGCAGCATCAATAGTAAAAAGTTGGGGACACACAGGGTTAATAGCAGTGGTTACGGAGTGCGTTACCCACGACATAAAGCGGTCCATTACTGCTGGCATTAACCCTGTGTGAGCGGTGACTGGAGGGGAGTATGCGGGCGCCGGGCACTGACTGCGGGGAGAAAGGAGTGGCCATTTTCTTCCGGACTGTGCCTGTCGCTGATTGGTCGTGGCTGTTTTGCCGCGACCAATCAGCGACTTGGATTTCCATGACAGACAGAGGCCGCGACCAATGAATATCCGTGACAGACAGACAGACAGACAGAAGGACAGACAGAAAGACGGAAGTGACCCTTAGACAATCATATAGTAGATTTGTCCCTACGTGCATTACCTTATATTCATCCATCTGTAATATTAAATTATCCTCCTCTTTGTTAGACATCTTGCAGAGTTTAGCATCATCTGGAAATAATGAAATTCTACACTATATGTCCTTTACAATGTTATTAATATACAGTACAGACCAATAGTTTGGAAACACCTTCTCATTTAAAGATTTTTCTGTATTTTCATGACTATGAAAATTGTAAATTCACATTGAAGGCATCAAAACTATGAATTAAAACATGTGGAATTATATACTTAACACAAAAGTGTGAAACAGCTGAAAATATGTCTTATATTCTAGGTTCTTCAAAGTAGCCACCTTTTGCTTTGATGACTGCTTTGCACACTCTTGGCATTCTCTTGATGAGCTTCAAGAGGTAGTCACCAGAAATGGTCTTCCAACAATCTTGAAGGAGTTCCCAGAGATGCTTAGCACTTGTTGGCCCTTTTGCCTTCACTCTGCAGTCCAGCTCACCCCAAACAATCTCAATTGGGTTCAGGTCTGGTGACTGTAGAGGCCAAGTCATCTGGTGTAGCACCCCATTACTCTCCTTCCTGGTCAAATAGCCCTTACACAGCCTGGAGGTGTGTTTGGGGTCATTGTCCTGTTGAAAAATAAATGATGGCCCTACTAAACGCAAACCGGATGGAATAGCATGCCGCTGCAAGATGCTGTGGTAGCCATGCTGGTTCAGTATGCCTTCAATTTTAAATAAATCCCCAACAGTGTCACCAGCAAAGCACCCCCACACCATCACACCTCCTCCATGCTTCACAGTGGGAACCAGGCACGTAGAGTCCATCCGTTCACCAAAGACACAGTGGTTGGAACCAAAGATCTCAAATTTAGACTCATCAGACCAAAGCACAGATTTCCACTGGTCTAATGTCCATTCCTTGTGTTCTTTAGCATTATAGAATGCTGTAGATAAGCCCCGAAAGGCAGTGGCCGCATCTTATAGTGGCAAAATGAGGTGACAGGTTCCCTTTAAAGACCATTGAGCACTTTGCGTTCTTCCTAAAGAACCTGAGGGCAGAACAAAGTGCAAATTACCTCCAGAAGGAAAAGAGTGCTGAAATAGAAAGGGATCCCAGAGTGAGTAAAACAAACCACAAAATAAAAATAAAAAATAAAATACATACTGTTAGATAATATGCCACCTACTTCCGAAAAAGAAATCGGAGATAGGTGCAAGGTAAAGATCATAAACAGCAGAGATATAAACCCTAGATGGTCTTTCCCAGACTGGCTTAAACCTCAGTAGTGTGGCGGGATATCCAAATGAGACTATCATCAGCAGGAAATACCAGGAGGGGAAATATAATGCAGAACCCAAAAGGTGACAAATGAATAAATGAAAACACCCGTTATCCTAAAAAGACTGCAGCAAGGATAACAGAAACTAAATACCTGGGGAAAAAGTGTATCTGCTGGGGCTTGGTGGACAGAGAAGCCGACCACAAAGCATACGCTCAAGGGTTTGAATCCCGACACATAACAATCTATTTCTTTTATGAGGATATTTTCTACCGGTTCCATTAAATATGGGGACTTATAACTACCCCCTATATTTTAATATTCTTTCTCACTCCTCTTATCTCCACCCACAGGGCCTCTACATTTTCATTTTTACCAGCTTCACATATATTTTCACATGGGAAGGGTATTAAGGATTATTTTACATATACACAAACTCCTCCCCCTCACTTATTCATATGGCTAGTTCTAAACAGTCTATAAAAAATGTATAGCCCAATCATAGCTCTCATTCTTCCATGTCTCTGTTATCGACACAACATCATTACTTTCTTCCCACAATATTAATTTTAATTCCTCCATCTTGTTGGTAATGCTTTTGGCATTACATCAATGTATATACACTCTATGTATTTCTCTGTACCTCTATTCCTGCTTAGTGTATTGACTGTCCTAACCTCTCTCTCCATACTGCTCCCAATTTCATTACTCCATGTCCAGGTCACTATTTACACTATCTTCCTAAGCTATACAGTAATTGCCCACCCCTAGTCCCTACTTTAAACACTCCTTCGACCTTCTTGCCATTTTTTCCCCCAGTACCCACCCCATTCAGGTGCCACCCATCCCTAGCAAACAGCCTGTAACCAACAGAGAAGTCGGCCCAGTTCTCCAGGAACCCCAAAACCTTTCTTCCTATACCAATTCCTGAGCCACTTATTAACTTCTCTAATCTCCCGATTTCTCTCTGGCGCAGCACATTACCGGTAGTATTTCAATAAATACTACCTTTGAGGTCCTTGCTTTATGCTTATGGTCTTATTCCCCGAAATTATTTTTATGGAAGAAATAGGAAAGAAAAGCGCTCCCTGTGGGAATCGGCAACCACATAGGACCAGGTCCAAGTCAGTGTTGTTCATCTTCCCTTGTTGTAATGGACAGGAACAACACTGCTATATTGCACAAAATAGTCTTCTGATCAGCTGCAGTACTGACCATTAGCTCCCCGTTCTCCCTGGGTAGGAGCTGCACAGCTGTACTGATTAAGCACATACTTGAAGAAGGTGTATGCTGGATGGCTTCCCAGATCAACTTCTCTACTGAATGCCGGCTCCATACCCTCCTGGGCAGGAGCTAAATATACAATTCAGGAGTTCCGAGTGCTGCAATGGAGGAGACCATCCTATTCACAGGATGAATCGCACCACCCGGAACATATCCATCCCCAATTTTTTCCTTTTTCCTACTGAATTGAAATTTTTAAAGACCTTCCACTTACCTCTAACTTTGTCATTGGTGTCGATGTTCAACATTATTGCTAGGTTCTCACCAACCCTTCCCAGTAATCTGTCAACTCAATCCGCATCTTCTCTTGTCAGCAATCCATAGATCAGAGATGCTTGTCTTCCAGAATGTTACAGTAAAAAATCTAGTATAGGAAGGCGCATCTATATCTGTCTGTTAACGTGTCATTAAAATACTGTATGTCAGAAAACAAGATATCTAAGGATTTATGAGTTAAAACCTTTACAATCCATAAGATGCTCCGACTTGTGACCTTACATCATTACTTAGAAATGTCTTCATATCTTGAAGATATTTCTGATATCACTGAGCTGGTGTGTTGATAACTACAATCTTATACCAAACAAGATGATTACCGGAGTATAAATTACGTTTGAACCAAAAAAGAGCAAAAAAATACCCCTAAAATATAACTTTTAATATTCCTGAGTAAAATTACCCATATTGTAGGGTCAGTAGACAATAACAGCCTAAATAGTATATCTTAACAATATAAACAATACTAAAAAAGGATAGAGGCTAATATGGTGAGGGGGTGATCTCTCCCTTACTCACCCTACTTCACAGCGAAGGTTGGCACCCTAAGTTCGACATGGCGCCCCCGCTCACTGATGGCTCTCCCTTAAGGCCCTGAAGAGAACTTAAAAAAGAGCCCTTCATTGCAAGCGGTTACGACGAGAAGCGGCATATTATAGCTGCCTCGTACCGGGAGAAGCCCTGTTCCTTCCCCTGATGAACCCTGGTGTATTGTCCTGGGGGGAAATGTATCGGGATGGGCGACAAATTGGATGAGTACAGCCTTACTTTTCTTTAACGCCTGTCAAGATATGATTATGTTTCTGCATCAGTTTTAACCATAAGAACTAGGAGGTATATGCACTAAGAGAATAGAATCGTTATATCCCGCAAAATGCACAGATATGCTATTTTCTCCTGCCTCTCTCTATACTTGCCTGTATATGAATAGGATGTATATGAATAGATAATAGGGTTAACAAAAGGAGGAGCATTATTGTAATTATAATAGCTACTGCAAATTTATGACTGATCGTTGTCTCTGATATGACACACAAGTGCACCCCTAGCATATAAGGCATCAGGGTTAAAAACCATAAAACCCTAAAAAAAGTGGGAATTTTCCCCAAAAGTCTGTTTCAGTTCTTTGACTTACCACTTTATAAGCACATTTGCACTTTAGGTAAGATTTGGTTGTGGTTTCTTTGTTAAGTATTTGGTATTTTTAGTATTGTTTATATTGTTAAGATATACTATTTAGGCTGTTATTGTCTCCTGACCCTACAATATGGGTAATTTTACTCAGGAATATTAAAAGATATATTTTAGGGTTATTTTTTTGCTCTTTTTTGGTTCAAACGTGTTGATAACTACAGTAATTACCTTTCCACTTCCATGGGTCTTATACATTCTCTATGTTGCAGTTTTCTACAAGATTGAAAGTTTCTCAAACAAATGTATAAATTATCATAAGCTTGGAATAGGGTCTAAGCGGGTGGAGCGTGACAAAGGGATTCAAAAACAGCAAATAAAGAATTTCTGTGCTATATACAGTACCAGCCCCTAAGACAATAATTTATCATTGTGGTCACTGTGGTAGGAGTCAGAATATTAGAACAACAATATCTACTGGTCAAAACAAGGGCGAGGATATGGTCTGACAAGCTTCTCTCCGTAAAGTTCTATAGGTTTAGTGGTCACCGCACAATGATGAAAGTGAACAAAGCAGCACTGAGACGTCAGCACTAAATGAAATAAGCTGGCACAGCTGAGCCGCGGTTAATGGAACGGGTACAAATGAGTTTGAGATACTAAAGTCAGGAACAACTGTAAATAGAACTCAACAACCGTGATACAGAAGGTCTGGATTACCGCACATTACTGGACTTCAAACCCCCAAAAAAGTGACATGCAAACTGTTTTAGTAGGTGAATATCTGACATGAAAATCATCTGCAACATTTGAGCAACTCTGACGCTAGCTTTACTGCCTTGGACATACATGCACAGTTGTGACCAAAAGTATTGAGATTGACTCACATTTTGGTTTTCACATCGTTTGCTGCTTCAGTGTTTTTAGATCTTCTAGTCAGATGTTTCTGTGGTTACTGAAGCGCAATTAGAAACACAATACATTTTTAAACTTTTGATTACCCTCTTTCCACTGAAGCCTGTTTTCACCTTGTTGACCAGGCCAAAATTTTCATATTCTGATCATTATGTGGTAATTAGAGTTGAGCGACTT
The DNA here is from genome assembly GCF_032444005.1 of Ranitomeya imitator. NCBI lineage: Eukaryota > Metazoa > Chordata > Amphibia > Anura > Dendrobatidae > Ranitomeya > Ranitomeya imitator. The sequence goes on from NC_091282.1 coordinate 87,421,923, forward strand.
TTACTTTTTTAGGATCGAAAAAGTCGAAACCCGACTTTGTCAAAAGTCGGGCCGGGTGAAATCGGCCGATTATTTTGAAAAGTCGGGGGCCGACCGAAACACGAAACCCAATGCAAGTCAATGGGGAATCAAAGTCGGCAGTTAGTGGAGGACAGGAAAACATGTACAGTGCCCATTTTAATGCCAAAAACATCAATTCTTATTTCTTAAGCTTGTCAATCTTAATTTACTTTATAATAATAGTTAGTCATTGAAAACAGGGGGGTCATTTGGCTAAAGTTATGGGGGGTAGGGCTGGCTCAAGATTTTCAAGGGCCCAGGAAATGCGGAATACATCACGGCGGTGGAGCAGGGAGAGGTAAGTATTTTAACTTTGCAAGTGCTGTGATCCTGAGTAAGCAGGGGGGGCCCACTCGTTGGCACTTGGCACTGGCACAGTGCCCCTCCAAGTACAGCGGAGTGTTTGACGGCGGGTGGCGCCTCCCACTGCCAGAGACACTTTTGCATACTATGAGGGGCCCTGTGCCAGTGATGTCGCCAATGAGTATGCCCCCCACCTGATGAAGGAACCTGCACTTTCAACTGCACCTTCCTCTTTGTCCCCGTGTAAGGTGGTATAGTATGTGGGAAGGGGAACCTGACTTTCAGCAGGGTCAGATTCAGGCTGTGTTGAGTGCAAGGGGAATGTAGTGGTCTGGGTCAATGTACCAGCAGACTCATCTAGCAGTGGCTGGGCAATGGGCAGGATGAGGAGGAAACACAGATATAGGCCCAAATAATAAAGTAGGCTAAATGCAGTTCAAAATTGGTAACAGGACTAAACAGTCAGCCTAGCTTTGTTCAGTGGAGGACAACTATAATGAGTGGCGCAGACACAGATAGTAGGCCCAAAATAAAAAAGTAGGATAAATGCAGTTCAAAATTGGTAACAGGACTAAACAGGCGGCCTAGTTTTGTTCAGTGGAGGACAACTGTAATGAGTGGCGCAGATACAGTTAGTAGGCCCAAAATACAAAAGTAGGCTAAATGCAGTTCAAAATTGGTAACAGGACTAAACAGGCGGCATAGCTTTGTTCAGTGGAGGAAAACTGTAATGAGTGGCGCAGACACAGTTAGTAGGCCCCCCAAAAAAGTAGGCTAAATGCAGTTCAAAATTGGTAACAGGACTAAACAGGCGGCCTAGCTTTGTTCAGTGGAGGACAACTGTAATGAGTGGCGCAGACAAAGTTAGTAGGCCCAAATACAAAAGTAGGCTAAATGCAGTTTAAAATTGGTAACAGGACTAAACAGGCGGCCTAGCTTTGTTCAGTGGAGGACAACTGTAATGAGTGGCGCAGACACAGTTAGTAGGCCCAACTAAAAAAGTAGGCTAAATGCAGTTCAAAATTGGTAACAGGACTAAACAGGCGGCATAGCTTTGTTCAGTGGAGGACAACTGTAATGAGTGGCGCAGACACAGTTAGAAGGCCCAAAATAAAAAAGAAGGCTATATGCAGTTCAAAATTGGTAACAGGACTAAACAGGCGGCATAGCTTTGTTCAGTGGAGGACAACTGTAATGAGTGGCGCAGACACAGTTTGTAGGCTGTTGTGAATTCTGTTGTCGGGCTCCCCCCTGTGGTCATGAATGGTACTTCAGCTGGTTCTATCCATGGTATTCCTCTGGTGGCTGTGGGTGTTTCTGAGTTTCCTTCCACAGGTGACGAGGTTAATTTGTTAGCTGGCTGCTCTATTTAACTCCACTTAGATCTTTGCTCCATGCCACCTGTCAATGTTCCAGTATTGGTCTTGTTCACTCCTGGATCGTTCTTGTGACCTGTCTTCCCAGTAGAAGCTAAGTCCTGCTTGTTTTTCTCTGGTTTGCTATTTTTCTGTCCAGCTTGCTATTTTGTTGTTGTCTTGCTTGCTGAAAGCTCTGGGATGCAGAGGGAGCGCCTCCGCACCGTGAGTCGGTGCGGAGGGTCTTTTTGCGCCCTCTGCGTGGTCTTTTTGTAGGTTTTTGTGCTGACCGCAAAGCTACCTTTCCTATCCTCGGTCTGTTCAGTAAGTCGGGCCTCACTTTGCTAAATCTATTTAATCTCTGTGTTTGTATTTTCATCTTTACTCACAGTCATTATATGTGGGGGGCTGCCTTTTCCTTTGGGGAATTTCTCTGAGGCAAGGTAGGCTTTATTTTTCTATATTCAGGGCTAGCTAGTTTCTTAGGCTGTGCCGAGTTGCATAGGGAGCGTTATGTTGTGAATTCTGTGGCAGAGCTCCCTCCTGTGGTCACAAGTGGTACTTCGGCTGATTCTCTCTGTAAGCTTCCGTTGGTGGAGGGAAGTGGTACTGCGGCTTCTGAGTTTCCTCCCTCAGGTGATGTGGTGAGGTCGTTAGGTGCTGCTCTACTTAACTCCACCTAGTGCTTTGATCCTGGCTTCCTGTTAATGTTCCAGTATTGGACTTGTTTTCCTCCTGGATCGTTCCTGTGGCCTGCTGCTCTGCATAGCTCAGTTTTCCTTTGCTATTTTGTTTGCTTTTCTTCTGTCCAGCTTATCTATTTGTTTGCTGGAAGCTCTGGGACGCAGAGGGTGTACCTCCGTGCCGTTAGTTCGGTACGGAGGGTCTTTTTGCCCCCTTTGCATGGTTTTTAGGGTTTTGTGTTGACCGCAAAGTTACCTTTCCTATCCTCGCTCTGTTCAGAAAGTCGGGCCTCACTTTGCTAAATCTATTTCATCTCTACGTTTGTCTTTTCATCTTACTCAGTCATTATATGTGGGGGGCTGCCTTTTCCTTTGGGGTATTTCTCTGAGGCAAGGTAGGCTTATTTTCTATCTTCAGGCTAGCTAGTTTCTCAGGCTGTGCCGAGTTGCATAGGTAGCGTTAGGCGCAATCCACGGCTGCCTCTAGTGTTGTTGGATAGGATTAGGGATTGCGGTCAACAGAGTTCCCACGTCTCAGAGCTCGTTCTATGTTTTTGGATTATTGTCCGATCACTGTATGTGCTCTGACCTCTATGTTCACTGTGGTACTGAATTGCCTAATCATAACAGTACAGGAAGCCCAAAGTACTAATGATTCTCAATAGAGGGAAAAAAGAAGTTCTGAGACCATTTTTTTTTCTCTGCACTGTGTTTTGCCTTTTTTTTTCCCCTAGACATTTGGGTGGTTCAGGACACAGGTGTAGCAATGGACATTAGAAGTCTGTCTTCATGTTTGGATCAGCTCTCGGCAAGAGTACAAAAGATTCAAGACACTATTGATCAGAAATCTATGTTAGAACCAAGAAGTCCTATTCCTGATTTGATTTTTGGTGATAGAACTAAGTTTCTGAGTTTCAAAAATAATTGTAAACTATTTCTGGCCTTGAAACCTTGCTCCTCTGGTGATCCAGTTCAACAGGTTTTGATCATTATTTCTTTTTTGCTTGGCGACCCTCAGGACTGGGCATTTTCTCTTGCGCCAGGAGATCCTGCATTAAGTAATATCGATGCATTTTTCCTGGCGCTCGGATTGCTGTACGATGAGCCTAATTCTGTGGATCAGGCAGAAAAAAATTTGCTGGCTCTTTGTCAGGGTCAGGATGAGATAGAGTTATATTGTCAGAAATTTAGAAAGTGGTCCGTGCTCACTCAATGGAATGAATCTGCTCTGGCAGCTATGTTCAGAAAGGGTCTCTCTGAAGCCCTTAAGGATGTCATGGTGGGATTTCCTATGCCTGCTGGTTTGAATGAGTCTATGTCTTTGGCCATTCAGATTGGTCGACGCTTGCGTGAGCGTAAATCTGTGCACCATTTGGCGGTATTACCTGAGCTTAAACCTGAGCCTATGCAGTGCGATGGAACTTTGACCAGAGTTGAACGGCAAGAACACAGACGTCTGAATGGGCTGTGTTTCTACTGTGGTGATTCCACTCCTGCTATCTCTGATTGTCCTAAGCGCACTAAAAGGTTCGCTAGGTTTGCCACCATTGGTACAGTACAGTCAAAATTTCTTCTGTCCGTTACCTTGATCTGCTCTTTGTCATCGTATTCTGTCATGGCATTTGTGGATTCAGGCGCTGCCCTGAATTTGATGGACTTGGAGTATGCTAAGCATTGTGGGTTTTTCTTGGAGCCCTTGCAGTGTCCTATTCCATTGAGAGGAATTGATGCTACGCCTTTGGCCAAGAATAAGCCTCAGTACTGGACCCAGCTGACCATGTGCATGGCTCCTGCACATCAGGAGGTTATTCGCTTTCTGGTGTTGCATAATCTGCATGATGTGGTCGTGTTGGGGTTGCCATGGCTACAAGTCCATAATCCAGTATTAGATTGGAAATCCATGTCGGTGTCCAGCTGGGGTTGTCAGGGGGTACATGGTGATGTTCCATTTCTGTCAATTTTGTCATCCACCCCTTCTGAGGTTCCAGAGTTCTTGTCTGATTACCGGGATGTATTTGATGAGCCCAAGTCCGATGCCCTACCTCCGCATAGGGATTGTGATTGTGCTATCAATTTGATTCCTGGTAGTAAGTTCCCAAAAGGCCGATTGTTTAATTTATCTGTGCCTGAGCACGCCGCTATGCGCAGTTATGTGGAGGAGTCCCTGGAGAAGGGGCATATTCGCCCGTCATCGTCGCCATTAGGAGCAGGGTTCTTTTTTGTAGCCAAGAAGGATGGTTCGCTGAGACCTTGTATAGATTACCGCCTTCTAAATAAGATCAAGGTTAAATTTCAGTACCCCTTGCCGTTGTTATCTGATTTGTTTGCTCAGATTAAGGGGGCTAGTTGGTTCACCAAGATAGATCTTCGTGGTGCGTATAATCTTATGCGTATTAAGCGAGGCGATGAATGGAAAACTGCATTTAATACGCCCGAGGGTCATTTTGAGTATCTAGTAATGCCATTCGGACTTGCCAATGCTCCATCAGTGTTTCAGTCCTTTATGCATGACATCTTCCAAGAGTACCTGGATAAATTCCTGATTGTGTACTTGGATGACATTTTGATCTTTTCGGATGATTGGGAGTCTCATGTGAAGCAGGTCAGAACGGTTTTTCAGGTCCTGCGTGCTAATTATTTGTTTGTGAAGGGATCAAAGTGTCTCTTTGGTGTGCAGAAGGTTTCATTTTTGGGGTTCATCTTTTCCCCTTCTACTATCGAGATGGATCCTGTTAAGGTCCAAGCCATCCATGATTGGACTCAGCCGACATCTCTGAAGAGTCTGCAAAAGTTCCTGGGCTTTGCAAATTTTTATCGTCGCTTCATCTGCAATTTTTCTAGTATTGCTAAACCATTGACCGATTTGACCAAGAAGGGTGCTGATGTGGTCAATTGGTCTTCTGCTGCTGTGGAAGCTTTTCAAGAGTTGAAGCGTCGTTTTTCTTCTGCCCCTGAAGCTTTTCAAGAGTTGAAGCGTCGTTTTTCTTCTGCCCCTGTGTTGTGTCAACCAGATGTTTCGCTTCCGTTCCAGGTTGAGGTTGATGCTTCTGAGATTGGAGCAGGGGCTGTTTTGTCGCAGAGAGGTTCTGATTGCTCAGTGATGAAACCGTGCGCCTTCTTTTCCAGGAAGTTTTCGCCTGCTGAGCGAAATTATGATGTGGGCAACCGAGAGTTGCTGGCCATGAAGTGGGCATTCGAGGAGTGGCGTCATTGGCTTGAAGGAGCTAAGCATCGCGTGGTGGTCTTGACTGATCATAAGAACTTGACTTATCTCGAGTCCGCCAAGCGGTTGAATCCTAGACAAGCTCGTTGGTCGTTGTTTTTTGCCCGTTTTGACTTTGTGATTTCATACCTTCCGGGCTCTAAAAATGTGAAGGCGGATGCTCTTTCTAGGAGTTTTGTGCCCGACTCTCCGGGTGTATCTGAGCCGGCGGGTATCCACAAAGAGGGAGTAATTGTGTCTGCCATCTCCCCTGATTTGCGGCGAGTGCTGCAAAAATTTCAGGCTAATAAACCTGCGGAGAAACTGTTTGTCCCTGATAGGTGGACGAATAAATTTATCTCTGAGGTTCATTGTTCGGTCTTGGCTGGTCATCCTGGAATCTTTGGTACCAGAGAGTTAGTGGCTAGATCCTTTTGGTGGCCATCTCTGTCGCGGGATGTGCGTACTTTTGTGCAGTCCTGTGGGATTTGTGCTCGGGCTAAGCCCTGCTGTTCTCGTGCCAGTGGGTTGCTTTTGCCCTTGCCGGTCCCGAAGAGGCCTTGGACACATATCTCTATGGATTTTATTTCAGATCTTCCCATTTCTCAAAAGATGTCAGTCATTTGGGTGGTCTGTGATCGCTTTTCTAAGATGGTCCATTTGGTACCCTTGTCTAAATTGCCTTCCTCCTCTGATTTGGTGCCATTGTTCTTCCAGCATGTGGTTCTTTTACATGGCATTCCAGAGAATATCGTTTCTGACAGAGGTTCCCAGTTTGTTTCGAGGTTTTGGCGAGCTTTTTGTGGTAGGATGGGCATTGACTTGTCTTTTTCCTCGGCTTTCCATCCTCAGACTAATGGCCAGACCGAACGAACCAATCAGACCTTGGAAACATATCTGAGATGTTTTGTTTCTGCTGATCAGGATGACTGGGTGTCCTTTTTGCCTTTGGCTGAGTTCGCCCTTAATAATCGGGCTAGCTCGGCTACCTTGGTTTCGCCATTTTTCTGCAACTCTGGGTTCCATCCTCGTTTCTCGTCAGGACAGGTTGAGTCTTCGGACTGTCCTGGTGTGGATCCTGTGGTGGACAAGTTGCAGCAGATTTGGACTCAGGTATCTGGACAATTTGACCTTGTCCCAGGAGAAGGCTCAACGTTTTGCTAATCGCAGACGCTGTGTGGGTCCCCGACTTCTTGTTGGGGATCTGGTTTGGTTATCTTCTCGTCATATTCCTATGAAGGTTTCCTCTCCTAAGTTTAAACCTCGTTTCATTGGTCCGTATAGGATTTCTGAGGTTCTTAATCATGTGTCTTTTCGTCTGACCCTTCCAGATTCTTTTTCCATACATAACGTATTCCATAGGTCATTGTTGCGGAGATACGTGGCACCTATGGTTCCTTCTGTTTACCCTCCTGCCCCGGTTTTGGTGGAGGGGGAGTTGGAGTATATTGTGGAGAAGATTTTGGATTCTCGTGTTTCAAGACGGAAACTCCAGTATCTGGTTAAGTGGAAGGGTTATGCTCAGGAAGATAATTCCTGGGTCTTTGCCTCTGATGTCCATGCTCCCGATCTTGTTCGTGCCTTTCATGTGGCTCATCCTGGTCAGCCTGGGGGCTCTGGTGAGGGTTCGGTGACCCCTCCTCAAGGGGGGGGTACTGTTGTGAATTCTGTGGCAGAGCTCCCTCCTGTGGTCACAAGTGGTACTTCGGCTGATTCTCTCTGTAAGCTTCCGTTGGTGGAGGGAAGTGGTACTGCGGCTTCTGAGTTTCCTCCCTCAGGTGATGTGGTGAGGTCGTTAGGTGCTGCTCTACTTAACTCCACCTAGTGCTTTGATCCTGGCTTCCTGTCAATGTTCCAGTATTGGACTTGTTTTCCTCCTGGATCGTTCCTGTGGCCTGCTGCTCTGCATAGCTACGTTTTCCTTTGCTATTTTGTTTGCTTTTCTTCTGTCCAGCTTATCTATTTGTTTGCTGGAAGCTCTGGGACGCAGAGGGTGTACCTCCGTGCCGTTAGTTCGGTACAGAGGGTCTTTTTGCCCCCTTTGCGTGGTTTTTAGGGTTTTGTGTTGACCGCAAAGTTACCTTTCCTATCCTCGCTCTGTTCAGAAAGTCGGGCCTCACTTTGCTAAATCTATTTCATCTCTACGTTTGTCTTTTCATCTTACTCAGTCATTATATGTGGGGGGCTGCCTTTTCCTTTGGGGTATTTCTCTGAGGCAAGGTAGGCTTATTTTCTATCTTCAGGCTAGCTAGTTTCTCAGGCTGTGCCGAGTTGCATAGGTAGCGTTAGGCGCAATCCACGGCTGCCTCTAGTGTTGTTGGATAGGATTAGGGATTGCGGTCAACAGAGTTCCCACGTCTCAGAGCTTGTTCTATGTTTTTGGATTATTGTCCGATCACTGTATGTGCTCTGACCTCTATGTTCACTGTGGTACTGAATTGCCTAATCATAACAGCGTTAGGAGCAATCCACGGCTATTTCTAGTGTGTGTGATAGGATTAGGGATTGCGGTGAGCAGAGTTCCCACGTCCTAGAGCTCGTCCTTTATTATCAGTAACTACCAGGTCATTCCATGTGCTCTTAACTACCAGGTCCATTATTGTCCTGACCACCAGGTCATAACAGTAGGCCCACAATAAAAAAGTAGGCTAAATGCAGTTCAAAATTGGTAACAGGACTAAACAGGCGGCATAGCTTTGTTCAGTGGAGGGCAACTGTAATGAGTGGCGCAGACTCAGTTAGTAGGCCCACAATAAAAAAGTTGGCTAAATGCAGTTCAAAATTGGTAACAGGACTAAACAGGTGGCCTAGCTTTGTTCAGTGGAGGACAACTGTAATGAGTGATGCAGATACGGTTAGTAGGCCCAAATACAAAAGTAGGCTAAAAGCAGTTCAAAATTGGTAACAGGACTAAACAGGCGGCATAGCTAGGTACTGGGGTGAGCTCCTCTGCTGAGTAGCAGACAGTGGTATTAGGCACAAAGTATTAACTAGTCAAAATGGAGGCCAGGGCCCCTGTATATTTTAACTATCATCTATCATTTGAACAAATTTGTATTGGCAGTGCCATTGAAGGATTTAACAGCACAGACTACACAGTGGTGGAGCATGGAGAGGTAAATATTGCAAGTGGTAGAGCACTGTTCGAGCTGGGGGGGAAAACTCTCTCATGGGCAGCGGTACTGGCACAGGGCCCCTCATATTACGACGGTGTGTCTGACGTTGGTTGTGCACCACCACCGTCAGAGACACATCATTGTACTATGAGGGACCCTGTGCCAGTGCCGTCACCCAAGAGTGGGCACACCCACCTGTCCAGGCAAACGGCACTCGCACGGGTGCTTGCGCCAGGTGGTGACCACGGCCCTGTGGGGGGAGTCAGCCCATTTAGGGAGGTATAAAAATGGCCTATGGTGGACATTCAGCAGCTGCAAATGGCAGAATTGGAGAAGTCAGTAAGAGGATGCCAAAAGCAAGACATTTTTCAGGCAAGCTACGTGTCAGCAGGAGAAGGTGGGGCAAAATAATTTGAAATCCATGATTGGTTCATTTTAATGAAGGTTAGATCATCAACATTCTGGGTAGCCAGACGTGTCCTTTTTTCGGTCAGTATTGAACCAGCAGCACTCAAGACTCTTTCTGATAGCACACTAGAAGCAGGGCAAGCGAGCTCCTGTAATGCATATTCTGCCAATTCAGGCCAGGTGTCTATTTTAGATGCCCAGTAATCAAAGGGGAATGACCTGTGAGGGAGAACATCGATAAGGGAGATAAAGTAGTTTGTAACCATACTGGACAAATGCTGTCTCCTGTCACTTTGAATCGATGCAGCACTACCTGTCGTGTCAGCGGTCATTGCAAAATCACTCCACAACCTGGTCATAAAACCTCTCTGTCCAATGCCACTTTGGATTTGTGCACCTCTAACACCTCTGCCATGTTGCCCCCTACAGCTCGTGAGAGAATCATCACTGCCGCTGTGTGCTGGGAATGCCTGAACCAAACGGTCTACAAGAGTTACTTGCTTGGTAGCCAAAATTTGCTCAAGGTTCTCATGTGGCATGATATTTTGTAATTTTCCTTTATATCATGGATCCAGGAGGCAGGCCAACCAGTAATCGTCATCGGTCATCATTTTGATAATGCGGGGTCCCTTTTTAGTATACGCAAGGCATACTCAGCCATGTGGGCCAATGTTCCAGGTGTCAATTCACTGCTTGTGCTGGGTTGAGGAGCATTTTCTTGCAAATCAACATCACTTGTGGCCCACAAAAACCCTGTACCTGACCTTGCAACACCAGCAGTTTCTATTGCCCCCTGTGAACCATCCTCCTCCCATAAATATTCATCCCCATCATCCTTCTCCTCTTCATCCACCACCTCGTCCAGGAGAGTTCCCTGAGCAGACAATGGCTGACTGTCATCAAGGCTTCCCTCCTCCTCGGCTGCAGACGCCAGCTCCTTAATGTGCGTCAAACTTTGCACCAGCAGACGCATTAGTGGGATGCTCATGCTTATGATGGCGTCATCTGCACTTACCAGCCGTGTGCATTCCTCAAAACACTGAAGGACTTGACAGAGGTCTTGGAGCTTCGACCACTGCACACCAGACAACTCCATGTCTGCCATCCAACTGCCTGCCCGTGTATGTGTATCCTCCCACAAATTAATTATAGCACGCCACTGTTCGCACAGCCTCTGTGCAGTGTGGAGTTCCACCTTGTTGCAACGTCGATAATTAGGCGGTGCTGGGGAAGTTTCAGCGATCGCTGATGGTTCAGCATACGGCTGGAGTGTACGGGCGACCGGCGAATGTGCGAGCAAAGTCTTCGCACCTTCAGGAACAGGGTTGGTAACTCAGGATAATTTTTGAGGAAGCACTGCACCACCAGGTTCAAGGTGTGAGCCAGGCAAGGTATGTGTTTAAGTTCTGAAAGGGCTATGGCAGCCATAAAATTCCTTCCGTTATCACTCACTACCTTGCCTGCCTCAAGATGTACACTGCCTAGCCATGACTGAGTTTGTTGCTGCAAGTACTCAGCCAGTACTTCCTAGGTGTGTCTGTTGTCACCCAAACACTTTATTTGTAACTCAGCATGCTGGCGCTTACCACTAGCTGTTCGATAATGGGACACCTCGTGTGCAACACTGGTAGCTACGGATAGAGTGGTCGTGTGACTGCACTTTGTGGATGAGCTTTTGCTTCTGGAGGAGGAGGAGGAGGGATGGTGAATGCCTAGAGCCAACTGTTTCCTAGACCGTGGGCTAGGCAGAACTGTTCCACTGTGGCTGTCCCCTGTGGACCCTGCATCCACCACATTAACCCAGTGTGCTGTGATGGACACGTAACATCCCTGGCCACGCCTACTGGTCCATGCATCTGTTGTGAGGTGCACCTTTCTACTGACTGATTGCCTCAGTGCATGGACAATGCGGTCTTTGACATGCTGGTGGAGGGCTGGGATGGCTTTTCTCGCAACGAAGTGTTGACTGGTTAGGTCATAGCGTGGTACTGCATAGGCCATCAGGGCTTTGAAAGCATCGCTTTCAAACAACCGATAGGGCATCATCTCTAATGAGATTAGTCTAGCAATGTGGGCGTTCAAACCCTGTGTACGCAGATGAGAGGATGAGTACTGTCTTTTCCTAACGAGAGTCTCTTGTAGGGTGAGCTGGACTGGAGATGTGCATATGGTGGAACTAGCGGTGGTGGTGGACATGGTGGATTGAGAGAGGGTTGGTGATGGTATTCTCGATGTTGGCCTACATACAGTGTTTCCTACCAATAACCTTGTGATTCCCTGACTGCTTTGGCCTTGCGAGGATACCTCCACATTTGCTGCTGGTGGTGTCCTAACCGGTGGGCTTACAGTGAGGGAAGCAATGTAGCATTGCTGACTACCTTCATTCTGTGCAGGTGCACGAATGGTATGGGACGTTTGGTAGTTAGTCCAGGCTTGCAAGTGCATGCTGGTTTAATGTCTAAGCATGCACGTTGTATTTAAATTTTGAAGATTCTTCCCTCTGCTAAAGGTCTTTGATCATTTCTTACAGATAACTTTTGACTGGTCATTCGGATCTTGGTCAAAAAATTGCCACACTGCACTCTTCCTACTATGGAATACCTTTTCAGGCATTGCACGCTGTGCTACTTTCACCGGATGGCCACGCTGTCCTAAAACTGTTTTTGTTTTTGACAAACGTTTTTGGCCTGATACGGACCTGCTAGATGACGGCTGTTGCGATGTAGATGGCTACTGCAGATCATCCTCCTCTGCTTCAGAGCTACTGGCAGCGGCACCCTCTTCCCCCAATGGCTGCCAATCTGGGTCAAAAACTAGGTCATTTATCACCTCCTCTTCAATGTCATCTGCCCCTTCCTCTGTGTCACCGTGTAAGGTGCTATTGCGTTCGGGACGGGGCACCATAGTCTCATCAGGGTCAGATTCTGGCTCAGTACACTGCGAGGGCAATGTAGTGATCTGACTCGATGGAAGAGCATAATAATCTAGCTGTGGCTGTGCATCAGTGCACTCCATGTCCGATTCATCTTGTAATGGGCAGTTAACAATTTCCCGTTCCAACCCAGGCACGGTATGTGTAAAGAGCTCCATGGAGTAACCTGTAGTGTCGCCTGACGCATCCTTCACTTTTGGTTTGGGTGAAGGACACAAGGAAACGTCTTGTTCCTGACAGGGAGCATCTACTGACGACTCGCTGCTTTTATATTTGGAACTTTCTGAAGAGGAGGCGAAAGAGCTAGAGGCTGAGTCAGCAAGGAAAGCCAAAACTTTTTCCTGCTGCTCCAGCTTTAAAAGCCGTTTTCCTACTCCCAGATAAGGGAGCCTTCGAGGCCTTGTGTAGCCAGACGATGACGCTGGCTCAACACCTCCAGTCTTAGGTGCTATTGTGCTTTTGCCACTACCACCAGATGCACCACCTCCACCATCAGTACCAGCTCGCAACCACTGCCCACGGCCTCTTCCACCTGACTTACTCATTTTTTGGAAAATCTAACCAAAATAACAACTGCTATATGGTACTGTAAAACAAGGTAGAAGGTGTATATAAACATGTTTAGATTTTAAATCTCCCTTTTTTTTGGGAGACTGAACAATAAATCAGGCCCTGTACAAAAAACAACACACGTAAGTGGCTGAAAGTGGCTGGCTGATATACGACAAACTAACAGGACAGAAGTATATCCACTTTGTGAGAATTTGAATCTCCCCTTTTTTGGGGGGAGACTGAACCACAACTTAGGCCGAGTGTATATAACAACGCAATCTAAGTGGCAGAAAGTGGCTGGCTGATATACGACAAACTAACAGGACAGAAGTATATCCACTTTGTGAGAATTTGAATCTCCCTCTTTTTTTTGGGAGACTGAACCACAACTTAGGCCCAGTGTATATAACAACGCTATCTAAGTGGCAGAAAGTGGCTGGCTGATATACAACAAACTAACAGGACAGAAGTATATCCACTTTGTGAGAATTTGAATCTCCCTTTTTTTGGGGGGAGACTGAACCACTACTTAGGCCCAGTGTATATAACAACGCTATCTAAGTGGCAGAAAGTGGCTGGCTGATATACGACAAACTAACAGGACAGAAGTATATCCACTTTGTGAGAATTTGAATCTCCCCTTTTTTGGGGGGAGACTGAACCACAACTTAGGCCGAGTGTATATAACAACGCAATCTAAGTGGCAGAAAGTGGCTGGCTGATATACGACAAACTAACAGGACAGAAGTATATCCACTTTGTGAGAATTTGAATCTCCCTCTTTTTTTTGGGAGACTGAACCACAACTTAGGCCCAGTGTATATAACAACGCTATCTAAGTGGCAGAAAGTGGCTGGCTGATATACAACAAACTAACAGGACAGAAGTATATCCACTTTGTGAGAATTTGAATCTCCCTTTTTTGGGGGGGAGACTGAACCACTACTTAGGCCCAGTGTATATAACAACGCTATCTAAGTGGCAGAAAGTGGCTGGCTGATATACGACAAACTAACAGGACAGAAGTATATTCACTTTGTGAGAATTTGAATCTCACTTTTTTGGGGGGAGACTGAACTAAAACTCAGGCCCAGTGTATAAAGCAACACAATGTAAGTGGCAGAAAGTGGCTGGAAGATATATGAAAAAATACAAGGAATGTAGTACAATTTCAATCTCCCTACAATGATCTCAGGAAAAGTATGGCAGCAATAAAAAGGACTGCTGCACACAAAAGTGTGGACAAATAAACAAGATAACTGTGCAGAAAGGAGCAACAGGATTTTTGCTTTTAAAAAAGCAGTTGGTTTGCACAGCAATGCAGCTATCAGGGAGCCTTATAAGGCAACCTAATAAGCTACAGAGCTGATGCACAAAAATATAGCCTCCACTGTCCCTGCAAACAAATGGTGGTGTTGGACAGTGGACATCGCTACAGCACAAGCAGTTTCGGGGTTAATCTTCCCTCCCTAACTATAACCCTTCTTCTGATGAAGCTGCAGCAACCTCTCCCTATGCTACGATCGGCAGAAGTAAGATGGCGGTCGGTGTGTACGCCCTTTTATAGCCCCTGTTACGCCGCAGAAAGCAAGCCAATCACTGTCATGCCCTTCTCTAAGATGGTGGGGACCGAGACCTATGTCCTCACGCTGCCCACACTCTGCGTCCTCCTTCATTGGCTGAAAAATGGCGCTGAAAGAGTCATACGAAACGCGACTTTGGCACGAAGATCGCCAACCTCATGGCCGATCCCACACTAGGATCGGGTCGGGTTTCATGAAACCCGACTTTGCCGAAAGTCATCGATTTTTGAATTTGTCTGATCCTTTCGCTCAACCCTAGTGGCACGTGGTTTTGGACGAGCAGGACGACTAATTCGCGAGTCAGTTACGCGCCAGACCTGGGCGTCTTACGTGGAGTCGTGGAGTGTTTGGCAAACTTGGCTGTTGCAGTTGGAAGCGTTTGAGTCTGATGTGGATAAGGTACAAGCTCTGTTACGGTTAGTGGGTTGTGCGGCTGACAATGGCTGGTCGGTTTCAAAAGTTAACAAATTGGTGGCAGGTTTGGCATTTGGTTTTAAGTTGGAGGGATCAATAGATGTCACAAAAAATTTTTTGGTTAGACAGGCCTTAATGGTTTGCGAAGGGGCAATAAAAGTTTTGATTTCATTCAGCATGCTTGAACGGTTAGGCGGTGTGTTGGAGATTTGTGTTTCGGCCTTTGAGGTTGCTTTGTTTAGGTTGGCTTTTTCTTTGGCGTTTTTTGGAGCTTTGCAGAAATTCAAGCAAGGGGCATTGAATTTTGGATACGACGCTCAAAGATGGATCAGTTGGGAAAAGGTAGGCATTTGATGCTTGGTAAGGTGGAGGAGTCCTGATGTGTCCAAACAGATGTCTGGAATCTTATTGGTGCTTGTGGGCGAATTGGGTAGGTCCACTGCTGTGTCACGCAGGTGGGGCATTCCTGTCATGATTCCAATTTATTGCCATTTTGAATAAGGGGTTACAAGAGTTAGGATTATCCCCGGATATGTATGGTTCTCACTCTTTTAGGATCGGGGCTGCATCAGAGACACATAGGAGGGGTTTAGGGGCCGAGGCAATTCGGCAGATCGGTAGATGGCTCTCTTACCGTTATTTAACTTATGTGCGTTAGCCATATTGAGGGGAGATGGGGCAGCTAGGGTTATTTGTTCTTTCAAGTGAATGGTTTTTTGTGTCTTTTCAAGTCACGCCCCTTTCTTAGCCTGGATCTTCAGTCATTCGTTCATTAATTGGGGGGCCATACGGGCCGACATGCGGCCCGACGGTAGGCAATTAGGTTTTAGTAGAGATCAAGTTGTCATTCGTTGGTTAGGTTTTAGAGGCAAGGTTTGGGGCAGGGTTTTAGGTGAGTATGCGAGAGCCTCTCATTTGGATAGAGCTCCTGATATTTGGGTCGTGCACATGGGCAGTAACGATTTAATAAATAGACCAGTTAGAGAATTGATTAGAGATATTCGGGCTGGAAAATAACCGAAACCGCGCTTGAGGGGATGAAGGTAACCTGTGTGAACGGAAAAATGCTTATGCGATAGAAAGAGGAAAAAATGTTTAAATGTACCTGGAAGAGAAAGGCAAAAGGGGGGGCGTATGATACACTGGAGGGCCCACGTGAAATGGATGGTGTGAGGGTCTATAACAAATTATATATTGTATATTGGTATGATGATAATTAATATAGAGTTGTTGATAAAGGAGGTACGTATAAAATACACACTCACCTATTATATAGATATCAGCAAATGAAATACACGTGGCCATAAAATGCCTGTGCTCATAAATAGCAGGCAATTTTCTATACAATTTTTCATATACTGAGGTTGATGGGCGGGCTAGTCTGATGGTGATTGACAGGGTTCTGGCTTTAACAGCTGGGAGCAACAGGGGACCGGCAACCCTGATGAAGAAGGACGCCGTTCCTTTGAAACGCGTTGGTAGCGCTTTTTAGCCCCAGCATTGCACTCTAGCCATTTTGTGACGTCACACGCCAGACATCCCTGTCGGCCATCTTCCCCCTTTCCCTCCTTGAGGTGGGGTTGATCTGGCATTTGGCTATGGGCTCTGGACGGAGTATTACCCTGGGAGCTTTGGTGGCTAGTCTTCCCTGAATGGGTTGTTTGGTGCCCTCAAGTTGGTGGTTTACGGCTGAGGGTAAAATGGTGGTTGAAGTCCGTTGGTTATTGCCAAAATGTAAGCCAGATTTTTTAGCTCCAAGAACCCTCCCCTCATGTTAGAGTTTATATCAAATTATTGATATACATTTGTATATGTTATTGGTTGTTAATAAAACTGGCCGCTGTGGCTAATATTATCCAAAGAATCGATGAGTAATTTTTTTATTTCATAAGGGGGTATGATGTTTTATAGGTGCTGGTTGCAGAATGAGTGTATGTGACAAGGGAAGAAACCCGTATTTGCCATACGCGGTCAAGTAAATGCAAAACGGTGCAAATTTTACAATGAAACCCAATTGTAAAAATTATTTTTAGCCTCAAATACATGCATTTATAGGGAGGGTCACCCTTGCGGGTTCGACACAGATATTGTACACGTCATGGATTATGGTGTTAGGAGTCGAGTTCCCACCGCTGCACAGGGGGAATCTCGAACCATGTCTGCTGCGATCTCCCATTCTGCATCGGCCGCAGTGGAGCCTGCTCAGCGGAGACATCAGTCCCAGCGTCTCACTGAATCTGATACTGTGCAAAGGGTTACTGCTGCCTCTCCAGGCTTTACTATTGTACCCTGCACTGGTCTGCGGCGAGCAGGCTTTTCTGGGACTAAGTCCTGCTTTGCACACACTGAGCATGCCCAGGGCAAGATCTCTCAGTGGAGATCAAGGGTCACATGCTCAGGTACTGCAGCAACTTCCATTGGTCCTCCAGGAAGGCCCTGTACCTGATCAAGTTCTGTGGCAGCCTTCCATTGGTCCTTCTTGGAAGGTCCTGTAGGTGCTACAGCTATAAAAGGTTCTCATGACCGCACGGCCATGCGCTAGTATCAATTTATATATCAGCTCAGCTCCAGTGTGGTCATGTTTTGTATGCAGTTAGGGACCCGGCTGAAATAAGCCCCTAGAATGCTGGCACCTCCGGCGAGGAGTTTCATGTTTGCATTTGACTGCATGACCACCATCTGCTCTACTAAGTTGCTGTGTGCCTCTGTGAGCCAAACAGGGCACAGCATTATCTTTGCTAACAGACTCTGTGAAGTAACAGAGTCTGTTTATACCACTATTTAGTACCGCCATATCTAGCTGCAGGTGCTTTCCTGCACAGTGGATCCCGGGTTGCGAACGCACCAACTTCCTCTAATAAATATATATTCGGTGTGTTCCGCCAACCCTAACAGTATACTAGCGCCAGGATCTGGCTAAGTAATGGCGGATGAACAGCGATTGCAGGGGTACATCCAGCTGCTGGAGGGCCGGTTGGCGTCTCTTGAGCATGCAACCTCGGCGGTGGATGTTACCGCAATAGCTGTTCAGGCTGCTAGCGTGGCTGCAGCAGCTTTACCCACTGCCACCTCTGTTCCGACTTTATCTCACCTCCCATTGCATGAGAAATACTCTGGGGACAGTAAGTCCTGTAGGGGTTTCGTGAGCCAGTGTGGTATACACCTCGAGCTCCTGGCTGCACGTTTTCCCACAGAGCGGACAAAGGTGGGATTCATAATCTCTCTCCTGTCGGACAGAGCTTTGGAGTGGGCTACGCCGCTGTGGGAGGGCAACGATCATGTGGTACGGAGTGTTCCTCAGTTTCTGGACACTCTGAAACAGGTCTTTGTAGGACCTCAAGTCACCGACGATACAGCGCTCCAACTGCTGGCTTTGACTCAGGGTTCAACCATGGTCAGCCATTTTGCCGTTCACTTCCAGACATTAGCGTCTGAGTTGGAATGGCCAGATAAAACCCTCATTCCTGTTTATTGGATGGGGCTGGCTGACCATGTGAAGGACGCTTTGGCCACTAGGGAGATTCCTGCCACACTGGAGGAGCTCATAGCTGTATCAATCTCGCATAGACCTTTGTTTTCCCGAGCGAAGGTTGGAGCGAGCCCAGTGTAGGCAGAGGTTTCGGCTGGCTCCCACCTTCGCCAGACCTAAAGGAATCTCCAGTCCAGGCGTCCGAGTCACATGAGGCCATAGAGGTGACACGAGCAGGATCCAAGTCCCAGTCCGCTCGTGCAATTAAGGTCTGTCATGTTTGTCGGCAGTCAGGACATCTTGCCTCCAAGTGTCCTCAGCAGTTGGAGAAACATCAGCGTCTAGTGGTAGTTGGAGGAGGTACAGACAAGGCAACGTTTGCCTCTAAGTTGTCCTTCAAGGAGACAGTTACCATAGGCCCATCCACTCTTTTGGTAGAGCTATGCGTGGACTCTGGGGCGGAGAGTAATTTTATGTCATCCGCTTTCGCCCAGCGTCACACAATACCCCTGGTGTTGCTCGCCAAACCAGTAACCGTTCGAGTGGTAAATGGGTCGACTCTTCCCTCAAAGATTACCCACCAAACCATTCCTTTCACTCTATCTGTGTCTCCATCACATCAGGAGATTATCTCTCTATTAGTCATTCCTGAGGGAATTGATGAGGTCCTGTTGGGGATACCATGGCTATGCTATCATTCTCCTCATATAGAGTGGTCCTCTAGGAGAATTTTGGGATGGAGTAAATCCTGTGAGGGTAGATGTCAGAGGGAGTGCGTTCACGTTGCTACAACAGAGGTATCTGCAGATCTTTCCTCTCTCCCCAAGCACTATATGCGGACGTGTTCTCCAAAAGGGCTGCGGAGACCCTTCCGCCTCACCGCCCCTATGACTGTCCTATTGACCTCTTGCCTGGTGCTGAGCCTCCCAGGGGTCTAGTCTATCCATTATCTCTCCCGGAGACAGAGCCAATGTCTCAGTACATCCAAGAGAATCTGGCAAAAGGATTCATTAGGAAGTCAGTGTCACCTGCAGGGGCTGCGTTCTTCTTCGTGCAGAAGAAGAGTGGAGACTTACGTCCTTGCATAGACTACAGGGGTCTTAACGCCATCACCGTTAAGAACAAGTACCCTTTACCCCTGATATCTGAGCTTTTTGATAGGCTACGGGGAGCAAGGGTATTTACAAAATTAGATCTGCGGGGTGCTTACAACCTGATTCGCATCCGTGATGGGGACGAATGGAAGACGGCTTTTAACATCAGGGATGGTGTCACGATTCACACCGTGACCGTCACCCCTACGTCACGGATCGGGGTGACTTTAGGCCAACAGACGGCTATCACATGTGCAGGGGGGCTTATCTTAGTTATCCCTCCACTGCTAACAATGTGATGAAACAACACACACAAGGCTATTGACCTCTTTGTTTACAGCAGGGGCTTATTTTAGGTATCTCACTGCTCTTCACTATACTACAAACTGCAGGGATTTATGTATTTCCCGCTTACAGTTCTAATACTTGCAGCTCTCTGGCGCCCCCCTTACTCTCAGGTCAGATTAGGTACTGCACCCTGGGTAATTAGTCGCCAGAGAGTCTGCCTGCTATGTACTGGCTATTAGGCATGCTGCAGCGACGCGATAAACTACTCCCACTCAGGAACAATAATTATTAACGCCGCAGTCACTACAACATCACCCAAAAGCCTGCACGGTATTGCTGCCACCAGCTCCGATTAAACGGGTCCGAAGCTAACCCAACACAGTAGTGTAATTCCCTTCAGGAGACTTAGGGTACGTTTTAGAGCATGGAGAAAGAACTAGTATTAAATAATATACCACACAAAATTTAGGCAGTGCTTTATCAAAATATTTTACAAAGATGTTACAAATGAGACAATTGCAAATATGTACAAGGTAATTATAACACAAAGGGGATTAAAGGAGAAAAGATAACACTCACATGTTCTCAGTTCATTGCCAGCAACCAGGCTAGTGGAGCACCCATACATCCCAGTGCATTGGACGTGCTCCGGGCTCTCCAGGAAAAAGACAAGAAGTGACTGCTGGGAGCCTGCCAGAAACTTAAAACCTGCCGCTAGTGACATCACAGAAAGGCTGGCTTATGCAGACCCTCCTCTCTCTACATTCTGAGTACTTCAACCTTACATTTGTCTACTTTCTATAACTTTCGCTACAAAACATGTCATAGTTCTAACAAACCCAGCATTCATCTCGGATTAACGTGGGCATTCTAATGAGATCAAATATGTCCTAGCTGTGATACATATTTACAGAGAAATCCCTACTTCCTTACCAGATGGAGTTAGAAGCCCGTGTTTACAGTGATGGATAGATCCACCGAGGGAGATTAAGAATATATATTTTTGTTTTCTTAACTTAAATGGTTTGCCTAATACAAAAACAGAACAAAGACCTCAGGGTTTCTGGGGACTTATAATCCAGTTATAGCTGGTCACTTTCCACTGCAGGGATGCTGGTCGTAAATACCTTGGCGGGGGGGGGGGATGAGGGCTTGGGAGCTGAAAGTCAGGAATTTGCAGCTACAAGCCATAAAAGCTGTTGCAGAATCACTCCAAGAAGGGGGGCTTTTTAGGCCGCAGCCTGGCTAACAAGAGAAACTAGACTTATGATATTTCATACAACATCGTGGCACCTCCCCCTTTTGGTGTGCGCTACAGAGGCAGAACCCCTCGGTATGACTCCATGCGCACCTCAGTAGGTTCACCCTGGCGGGACAGTCCATCGGCATTACCATGTTCCCTGCCCGCTTTGTGTTCAATGGTGAAGTCAAACTGCTGAAGGGCAAGGCTCCAGCGTAGCAACCTGCCGTTGGTTCCACACATGGCATTTAGCCAGCGCAGAGGGTCGTGGTCGGTCACCACAGTGAAGGTGCGGCCGTACAAGTAGGGCTGCAAGCGCTGCAGGGCCCAGACTATGGCCAGGCACTCCTTCTCGATGGTGGAGTAGGCCACTTCCCTCGGCAAAAGTTTCCGGCTCAGGTATAACACGGGGTGCTCTTGGTCCTCCGAGTCAATCTCGCTGAGCACAGCACCAAGGCTAAACTCGCTGGCGTCGGTCTGCACCAAGAACGGTCGGCTGGTGTCGACTGCTTTCAACACTGGGGCGTTGCACAGTGCTGTTTTCAATGCCTGGAAGGCCCCCTCACAGCCATCGGTCCAGTTGACGATGTTACATAGTTACATAGTTATTACATAGTTATTAAGGTTGAAGGAAGACTATATGTCCATCTAGTTCAACCCATAGCCTAACCTAACATGCCCTAACATGTTGATCCAGAGGAAGGCAAAAAAACCCCATGTGGCAAAGAGTAAGCTCCACATTGGGGAAAAAAATTCCTTCCCGACTCCACATACGGCAATCAGACTAGTTCCCTGGATCAACGCCCTATCAAGGAATCTAGTGTATATACCCTGTAACATTATACTTTTCCAGAAAGGTATCCAGTCCCCTCTTAAATTTAAGTAATGAATCACTCATTACAACATCATACGGCAGAGAGTTCCATAGTCTCACTGCTCTTACAGTAAAGAATCCGCGTCTGTTATTATGCTTAAACCTTTTTTCCTCCAACCGCAGAGAATGCCCCCTTGTCCCTGTTTCAGGTCTATGATTAAAAAGATCATCAGAAAGGTCTTTGTACTGTCCCCTCATATATTTATACATTAAAATAAGATCACCCCTTAGTCTTCGCTTTTCCAAACTAAATAGCCCCAAGTGTAATAACCTATCTTGGTATTGCAGACCCCCCAGTCCTCTAATAACCTTGGTCGCTCTTCTCTGCACCCGCTCCAGTTCAGCTATGTCTTTCTTAAAAACCGGAGACCAGAACTGTGCACAGTATTCTAAGTGTGGTCGAACTAGTGACTTGTATAGAGGTAAAATTATGTTCTCCTCATGAGCATCTATGCCTCTTTTAATGCATCCCATTATTTTATTTGCCTTTGCAGCCGCTGCCTGACACTGGCCACTGAATTTAAGTTTGTCATCCACCCATACACCCAGGTCTTTTTCATTGACGGTTTTGCCCAGAGTTTTAGAATTAAGCACATAATTATACATCTTATTACTTCTACCCAAGTGCATGACCTTACATTTATCCCCATTAAAGCTCATTTGCCATTTATCAGCCCAAGCTTCTAGTTTACATAAATCATCCTGTAATATAAAATTGTCCTCCTCTGTATTGATTACCCTGCAGAGTTTAGTGTCATCTGCAAATATTGAAATTCTACTCTGAATGCCCCCTACAAGGTCATTAATAAATATGTTAAAAAGTAGAGGGCCCAATACTGACCCCTGTGGTACCCCACTGCTAACCGCTACCCAGTCCGAGTGTGCTCCATTAATAACCACCCTTTGTTTCCTATCCCTGAGCCAGCTCTCAACCCACTTGCACATATTTTCCCCTATCCCCATTATTCTCATTTTATGTATCAACCTTTTGTGTGGCACCGTATCAAAAGCTTTTGAAAAGTCCATATACACTACATCCACTGGGTTCCCTTGGTCCAATCCGGAACTTACCTCTTCATAGAAACTGATCAAATTAGTCTGACATGAACGGTCCCTAGTAAACCCGTGCTGATACTGGGTCATGAGGTTATTCCTCTTCAGATACTCCAGTATAGCGTCCCTTAGAATGCCCTCCAGGATTTTACCCACAGTAGAGGTTAAGCTTACTGGCCTATAATTTCCGAGTTCAGTTTTTGTTCCCTTTTTGAATATTGGCACCACATTTGCTATACGCCAGTCCTGCGGCACAGACCCTGTTATTATGGAGTCTTTAAAGATTAAAAATAATGGTCTATCAATGACTGTACTTAATTCCTGCAGTACTCGAGGGTGTATCCCATCCGGGCCCGGAGATTTGTCAATTTTAGTGATTTTTAGACGCCGCCGCACTTCCTGCTGGGTTAAGCAGGTGACATTTAATTGGGAATTTTTATCACTAGACATTTTGTCTGCCATGGGATTTTCTTGTGTAAATACTGATGAAAAAAAGTCATTTAGCATATTGGCTTTTTCCTCATCCTCATCCACCATCTCACCCAGACTATTTTTAAGGGGGCCAACACTATCATTTTTTAGTTTCTTACTATTTATGTAGTTAAAGAATATTTTAGGATTATTTTTACTCTCTCTGGCAATGAGTCTCTCTGTCTCAATCTTTGCTGCCTTGATTTGCTTTTTACAGAATTTATTTAATTTTCTGTATTTATTTAATGCCTCCTCACTACCTACTTCCTTTAATTCTCTAAATGCTTTCTTTTTGTCACTTATTGCGCCCCTTACAGCTCTATTTAGCCATATTGGTTTCCTCCTATTTCTAGTATGTTTATTCCCATACGGTATATACTGTGCACAGGTCCTATCCAGGATGCTAATAAACGTCTCCCATTTTCTTTGTGTATTTTTGTGTCTCAGGATATCGTCCCAGTTAATTGCACCAAGATCCTCTCTCATCCGTTGGAAATTTGCCCTCCTGAAGTTTAGTGTCCTTGTAACCCCTCTACTACACATCTTTTTAAAGGATACATGAAAACTTATTATTTTGTGATCGCTATTTCCCAAGTGACCCCCAACCCTTATATTTGATATGCGGTCTGGCCTGTTGGTTAATATTAGGTCTAGCAGTGCCCCCCTTCTTGTTGGGTCCTGAACCAGTTGTGAAAGGTAATTGTCTCTCATAATTGTCAAAAACCGATTACCTTTGCTGGAACTGCAGGTTTCTGTTCCCCAATCTATTTCAGGGTAGTTGAAGTCCCCCATAATAATGACTTCTCCTTGAGTCGCAGCTTCATCTATTTGCTTTACGAGGATATTCTCCATTGCTTCCATTACTTTTGGAGATTTATAACAAACCCCTATCAGTAATTTATTATTTTTTCCCCCTCCCCTTATCTCCACCCACAGGGATTCTACATTTTCATTAAATTCACCTATATTATCGCGCAGGATGGGTTTTAAGGATGATTTTACATATAGACACACCCCTCCCCCTCGCTTATCTGTACGGTCATTTCTGAACAGGCTATAGCCCTGCAAGTTAACAGCCCAGTCATGGCTCTCATCCAGCCACGTTTCAGATATCCCCACCATGTCATAATTATGCTCCAACAACATTAGTTCTAATTCGTCCATTTTGTTGGCAAGGCTTCTGGCATTAGTATACATGCACTTTATGTTCCTCTCTGTACTTCTATTTCTTAAATTATTAACTGTTCTGACCCCACCCCCCATGCCACCGCCATGTGGGGTAGCTTCTTCCTGGTGAGGTCCGTCAAGGGTTTTGCCAGGCTACTATAGTGCTGTACGAAGCGCCTATAGTACCCTGCAGTGCCCAGGAAGGATATCACCTGTTTCTTGGTCACGGGAGTGGGCCAGTCCACAATCGCGCCCACTTTCTCAGGCTCTGGCGTTAGGGTGTTTCCGCCTACCCGGTGCTCCAGGTAGTGGACCTCCCTCATGCCCATCTGGCACTTTCCCGGCTTGATAGTCAGTCCTTCTTGGTGAATTCGCCTGAGCACCTCCTCGAGATGCTGCAGGTGTTCATCCCAGGAGGAACTGAAGATGGCAATGTCATCCAAGTATGCCCGGCGTACTTCTCCAGTCCCTGAAGCAGGAGGTTGACCATCCGCTGGAAAGTGGCAGGGGCATTCTTCATGCCGAAGGGCATGACCGTGGACTCGTACAGTCCGAAGGGCGTGATAAAGGCAGACTTCTCCTGCGCCTCGGGGCTCAGGGGAATCTGCCAGTATCCTCTACTCAGATCCATTATTGTTAGGTAATCTGCGCCAGCTAACCTATCCAGCAGCACCTCGATGCACGGCATTGGGTGCGCGTCAGAGGCTGTGATGTGCTGAGCCTCCCAGGGGTCGGGTCTATCCGTTATCTCTCCCGGAGATGGAGGCAATGTCTCAGTACATCCAAGAGAATCTGGCAAGAGGATTCATTAGGAAGTCAGTGTCACCTGCAGAAGCTGGGTTCTTCTTCATGCAGAAGAAGAGTGGAGACTTACGTCCATGCATAGACTACAGGGGTCTTAACGCCATCACCGTTAAGAACAAGTACCCTTTACCCCTGATATCTGAGCTTTTTGATAGGTTACGGGGAGCAAGGGTATTTACAAAATTAGATCTGCGGGGTGCTTACAACCTGATTCGCATCCGTGATGGGGACGAATGGAAGACAGCTTTTAACACCAGGGATGGGCACTATGAATATCTGGTGATGCCCGTCGGGCTCTGTAATGCCCCAGCCGTTTTCCAAGACTTTGTGAAAAGACTTCACACATTCGCCAGAAGACTCGCTACACTCATCAGGCGGGCGTTAAACTAGAAGAAGAGGGGACGGGAAGAAAAACATTAGACTCGAACAAAGACGACCCAGGAAAACATACTCAGAAGGGAGGTAAGAACATTTCTAAAACAATCCACAGTGAGGAGATTGGAACAAAACAAAATCCTCTAAACTGCATGCTCGCAAACGCCAGAAGCCTGACAAACAAGATGGAAGAACTAGAAGCAGAAATATCTACAGGTAACTTTGACATAGTGGGAATAACCGAGACATGGTTAGATGAAAGCTATGACTGGGCAGTTAACTTACAGGGTTACAGTCTGTTTAGAAACGATCGTAAAAATCGGAGAGGAGGAGGGGTTTGTCTCTATGTAAAGTCTTGTCTAAAGTCCACTTTAAGGGAGGATATTAGCGAAGGGAATGAGGATGTCGAGTCCATATGGGTTGAAATTCAAGGGAGGGAAAAATAACAAAATTCTCATTGGGGTCTGTTACAAACCCCCAAATATAACAGAAACCATGGAAAGTCTACTTCTAAAGCAGATAGATGAAGCTGCAACCCATAATGAGGTCCTGGTTATGGGGGACTTTAACTACCCAGATATTAACTGGGAAACAGAAACCTGTGAAACCCATAAAGGCAACAGGTTTCTGCTAATAACCAAGAAAAATTATCTTTCACAATTGGTGCAGAATCCAACCAGAGGAGCAGCACTTTTAGACCTAATACTATCTAATAGACCTGACAGAATAACAAATCTGCAGGTGGTTGGGCATTTAGGAAATAGCGACCACAATATTGTGCAGTTTCACCTGTCTTTCACTAGGGGGACTTGTCAGGGAGTCACAAAAACATTGAACTTTAGGAAGGCAAAGTTTGACCAGCTTAGAGATGCCCTTAATCTGGTAGACTGGGACAATATCCTCAGAAATAAGAATACAGATAATAAATGGGAAATGTTTAAGAACATCCTAAATAGGCAGTGTAAGCGGTTTATACCTTGTGGGAATAAAAGGACTAGAAATAGGAAAAACCCAATGTGGCTAAACAAAGAAGTAAGACAGGCAATTAACAGTAAAAAGAAAGCATTTGCACTACTAAAGCAGGATGGCACCATTGAAGCTCTAAAAAACTATAGGGAGAAAAATACTTTATCTAAAAAACTAATTAAAGCTGCCAAAAAGGAAACAGAGAAGCACATTGCTAAGGAGAGTAAAACTAATCCCAAACTGTTCTTCAACTATATCAATAGTAAAAGAATAAAAACTGAAAATGTAGGCCCCTTAAAAAATAGTGAGGAAAGAATGGTTGTAGATGACGAGGAAAAAGCTAACATATTAAACACCTTCTTCTCCACGGTATTCACGGTGGAAAATGAAATGCTAGGTGAAATCCCAAGAAACAATGAAAACCCTATATTAAGGGTCACCAATCTAACCCAAGAAGAGGTGCGAAACCGGCTAAATAAGATTAAAATAGATAAATCTCCGGGTCCGGATGGCATACACCCACGAGCACTAAGAGAACTAAGTAATGTAATAGATAAACCATTATTTCTTATTTTTAGTGACTCTATAGCGACAGGGTCTGTTCCGCAGGACTGGCGCATAGCAAATGTGGTGCCAATATTCAAAAAGGGCTCTAAAAGTGAACCTGGAAATTATAGGCCAGTAAGTCTAACTTCTATTGTTGGTAAAATATTTGAAGGGTTTCTGAGGGATGTTATTCTGGATTATCTCAATGAGAATAACTGTTTAACTCCATATCAGCATGGGTTTATGAGAAATCGCTCCTGTCAAACCAATCTAATCAGTTTTTATGAAGAGGTAAGCTATAGGCTGGACCACGGTGAGTCATTGGACGTGGTATATCTCGATTTTTCCAAAGCGTTTGATACCGTGCCGCACAAGAGGTTGGTACACAAAATGAGAATGCTTGGTCTGGGGGAAAATGTGTGTAAATGGGTTAGTAACTGGCTTAGTGATAGAAAGCAGAGGGTGGTTATAAATGGTATAGTCTCTAACTGGGTCGCTGTGACCAGTGGGGTACCGCAGGGGTCAGTATTGGGACCTGTTCTCTTCAACATATTCATTAATGATCTGGTAGAAGGTTTACACAGTAAAATATCGATATTTGCAGATGATACAAAACTATGTAAAGCAGTTAATACAAGAGAAGATAGTATTCTGCTACAGATGGATCTGGATAAGTTGGAAACTTGGGCTGAAAGGTGGCAGATGAGGTTTAACAATGATAAATGTAAGGTTATACACATGGGAAGAGGGAATCAATATCACCATTACACACTGAACGGGAAACCACTGGGTAAATCTGACAGGGAGAAGGACTTGGGGATCCTAGTTAATGATAAACTTACCTGGAGCAGCCAGTGCCAGGCAGCAGCTGCCAAGGCAAACAGGATCATGGGGTGCATTAAAAGAGGTCTGGATACACATGATGAGAGCATTATACTGCCTCTGTACAAATCCCTAGTTAGACCGCACATGGAGTACTGTGTCCAGTTTTGGGCACCGGTGCTCAGGAAGGATATAATGGAACTAGAGAGAGTACAAAGGAGGGCAACAAAATTAATAAAGGGGATGGGAGAACTACAATACCCAGATAGATTAGCGAAATTAGGATTATTTAGTCTAGAAAAAAGACGACTGAGGGGCGATCTAATAACCATGCATAAGTATATAAGGGGACAATACAAATATCTCGCTGAGGATCTGTTTATACCAAGGAAGGTGACGGGCACAAGGGGGCATTCCTTGCGTCTGGAGGAGAGAAGGTTTTTCCACCAACATAGAAGAGGATTCTTTACTGTTAGGGCAGTGAGAATCTGGAATTGCTTGCCTGAGGAGGTGGTGATGGCGAACTCAGTCGAGGGGTTCAAGAGAGGCCTGGATGTCTTCCTGGAGCAGAACAATATTGTATCATACAATTATTAGGTTCTGTAGAAGGACGTAGATCTGGGTATTTATTATGATGGAATATAGGCTGAACTGGATGGACAAATGTCTTTTTTCGGCCTTACTAACTATGTTACTATGTTACTATGTTACATCTTCTGGGATATGCTCACCACCTCGGTTGTAGTCTATCTGGATGATATTCTCGTCTACTCTCCAGATATTGACTCCCATCGGAGAGATGTTAGCAAAGTCTTCGACCTCTTACGGGCAAACTCCCTCTATGCCAAGTTGGAGAAGTGTGTGTTTGAGCAGGAGTCCTTGCCTTTCCTTGGTTATATCATCTCTGCCCAGGGTTTGGCTATGGATCCTGCCAAGCTACAGGCTGTGATGGACTGGCAGGAACCCCATTCACTTAAAGCGGTGCAGCGCTTTATGGGGTTCATTAATTACTATCGTCAGTTCATCCCACACTTCTCAACTTTGGTAGCTCCCTTGGTTGCCCTCACCAAGAAGGGAGCAAATCCCAAGTTGTGGTCGGAGGATGTCTCCAAGGCCTTCCTCTCGGTTAAGTCACACTTCGCTAGCGCTCCCAATCTACATCACCCCGATGTAGATAAGCCATTTATCATGGAGGTGGATGCCTCATCCATTGGTGCTGCAGCAGTCCTTTTCCAAAAGGATGCTCAAGGTCGGAAGCATCCTTGCTTCTTCTTCTCCAAGACCTTCACACCGGCAGAGAGGAATTATTCCATCGGGGACAGGGAGTTGCTAGCCATGAAGTTGGCTTTCTCAGAGTGGAGACACCTCTTGGAGGGAGCTCGCTTTCCCTTCCAGGTTTTCACTGACCACGAGAACTTGGTATATCTATAGACGGCCCAGCGGCTGAATTCTCGCCAGGCTAGATGGTCCCTGTTCTTTTACCGGTTTCATTTTACTCTTCATTTTCTCTCCGGGGAGAAGAACATTCGCGCCGACGCTCTATCCCGCTCCGTAGTGTCATCTGAGAAGGAGGAAGAGCCTCGGCTTACTGTCCCTTATGAGAGCCTGAGAACTGTAGCTCCGGTTTCGCTAGTGTCTGTGCAAGACTTTCATGCCAGCGAATTTGCGACCAAAGGTTCTCGCTTGGGCTCACTCGTCCAGAGTGTGTGGCCATTTTGGGACCAAAAGGACATCTGAGCTTTTGGCAAGAACGTACTGGTGGCCGCATATGGCCTGTGATGTCGGGGACTATATTCGGGCGTGCGTTTCCTGCGCCCAGAATCGGTCTCCTCGGCAACGGCCTGCTGGGTTGCTTTACCCCCTACCGGTGGCAGACAGGCCCTGGGAAATGGTCGGGATGGACTTCGTGGTGGGCTTACCCAAGTCTCGTAGCTGCACCGTTATCTGGGTTGTTACCAATCATTTCTCTAAAATGGTGCACTTGGTGCCGCTTCCACGGTTACCTTCTGCACGGGCCTTGGCGGCGTTGTTCATAAAACATATTTTCTGTTTACATGGAATGCCTGATAAAATTGTCAGCGACCGGGGTCCCCAGTTCGCGTCTCAGTTTTGGAGAGAGCTCTGCCATTTACTCGGCATAGAGTTGAATCTCTCCTCTGCATACCATCCCGAGATGAATGGGTTGGTAGAGAGGACCAACCAGACTCTGGTGACATACTTGCGGCATTTTGTCTCTGCTAGGCAGGGTGACTGGGCATCTTTGCTACCTTGGGCGGAATTTGCCTTGAACAACGCCGGTAGCCAATTCCACTGGGCAGACTCCTTTTCTCCTTAATTACAGCCAGCATCCTGTGCCCATACCCATGTCATCCACCGATTCTAGGGTGGCAGACTGGGTGGTGGAGGCTCGTGACCACACACAGGACCTTGGAGAGAATGAGGGTTTCTGCTGATACACACCGGCGCCCCGCTCCGACCTTTTCTCCTGGTGACTTAGTGTGGCTCTCTGCCCGTAACATCAGGCTGCGAGTTGAGTCCACTAAGTTTGCGCCTCGCTACATTGGCCCATTCAAGGATTTGGAACAGGTCAATCCTGTGGTCTACCGTTTGGCTATTCCTCCATGCCTTGGTATCACCGACACTTTTCACGTTTCCCTCTTAAAGCCTGTTCATATGTCCTGGTTTTCTGAGTCATCTGCCGGGACATCGGGTTCATCCACGGATGAGTTTGAGGTGAATGCTATCATGGGGTGCAAGGTGGTACGTGGCAAGAAATTTTATCTGGTGGACTGGAAGGGTCATGTTTCAGAAGATAGAACCTGGGAACCTGTGGAGCACTTTTGGGCTCCGCTGCGTCATTGCAGCTTTTGAGCGTAGCGAGGCTCAAGGAGGGGGTCCCTAGGAGGGGAGGGTAATGTTAGGAGTCAAGTTTCCGCCGCTGCACAGGGGGAATCTCGAACCATGTCTGCTGTGGTCTCCCATTCTGCATCGGCCGCAGTGGAGCCTGCTCAGCGGAGACGTCGGTCCCAGCGTCTCACTGAATCTGATACTGTGCAAAGGGTTACTGCTGCCTCTCCAGGCTTTACTATTGTACCCTGCACTGATCTGCGGCGAGCAGGCTTTTCTGGGACTAAGTCCTGCTTTGCACACTCTGAGCATGCCCAGGGCAAGATCTCTCAGTGGAGATCAATGGTCACATGCTCAGGTACTGCAGCAACTTCTATTTGTCCTCCAGGAAGGCCCTGTACCTGATCAAGTCCTGTGGCAGCCTTCCATTGGTCCTTCTTGGAAGGTCCTGTAGGTGCTACAGCTATAAAAGGTTCTCATGACCGCACGGCCATGCACTAGTATCAATTTATATATGAGCTCAGCTCCAGTGTGGTCATGTTTTGTACGCAGTCAGGGACCCGGCTGAAATAAGCCCCTAGAATGCTGGCACCTCCGGCGAGGAGTTTCATGTTTGCATTTGACTGCATGACCACCATCTGCTCTACTAAGTAGCTGTGTGCCTCTGTGAGCCAAACAGGGCACAGCGTTATCTTTGCTAACAGACTCTGTGAAGTAACAGAGTCTGTTTATACCACTATCTAGCTGCAGGTACTTTCCTGCACGGTGGATCCCGGGTTGCGAACGCACCAACTTCCTCTAATAAATATATATTCGGTGTGTTCCGCCAACCCTAACATATGGTCTTGTGAACAAGACCCCATAGAAGAAATTTATTTATTTAATTTTCAATGCAAATTTTAAGGAAATCAGTCATCAGGATTTTTTTCTAATCAATTTGAAAGTCACAAAATGTAGGGGCAGAGTCCCTGCTTCCAGTGATGTGTCACTTACTGGGCTGCTTGTTGCAGTTTTGATAAAAGGTCTGTTTTATCTGCTGCAGATCTAGCAGTTCTCTGAATGCTGAGCTCTGTAAAACCCCACCCACATCACTGATTGGCTGCTTTCTGTGTACATATAGGCAGAAAGTTGTTAATCATTGGTGGGGATGGGGTTATACAAACTTCAAGAATATGGAGGACTATATGGCAGCAGGCTTACTAGTCCTATGGTGATAATCTCCTGCTGATAAAACGGTGATTTATCAAAACACCAAGCAGCCTAGGAAGTAACACTGGAATCAGGGTTTCTGCCAATATATCATACTTCTCTCTGAAGTGGTAGCAAAAATTGGTGACAGACTCCCTTTAAGGCCGGAGTCACACTTACCGTATGAAAAATCGGTCCGATTCTCTCGGCCAGAAGTCGCACGAGTGTTCTCCACATGGTCATCCGTGTGTAATCCGTTTGCAATGTGATTATGTTATTTTCTTGCATCTATGTATCTGTATGACATCCATATGACATGCGTATGCCGGGTTTTTCTCGCAGATTTGCAAAATGGACATACATGGATTAATGACCTGAAATTAATTAAAACCTGATCAGGAACCCTAATTATTGGCTCATCAACAAGTTCCCTCCTCCCATCTTTACATTAGAGTCTATGCTGGTCCTTTTGTATTGCTGCTTTGTGTCAAACATGTCAGACAGGCTTACCTACAACACAACTGAGGGGATAATTTTCCACTGGGTTTTGTCCCAACATTTTGGGGAGCCATACCCAGTGATTGCTGATCTGAGGAGGTGGAGAAGAATGTGGGTACAGCCGCTTTTGAGGCGCCGGCTGACTAAAGGTCATTTCCACTGACTGTATGCTTCCCTACGCTGCCTTCGTGACAAGTTCTACCATTATTGTCTGAAGAGCGTGCCAACATTTGACCTTCTTCTTGAGACTGTGCACCGTGGCATCACCTTAAAGGACCCCAAGGTGTGCAAGCGTATTTCCACAGAAGAGCGCGTTTTACTGACATTACGGTATGTATTCATCCTCTATGTTGCTTATGTTTAAATACACTGTTCCCTTCTTTTTGTTTTAATGGTTTGTTCTGTTTTTTTTCAAATTTAATTTGTTCAGTTCATTTTGCATTTCACATTTCCTGCTGTTTGTAACTTAGATCTGTTCCGTAGCCATTTAAGACTGTTGACACTTGTTGAGTCAGGGCTTAGTTTGCGCTGTCCATAACTCTTATGATGAAAAAGCAAACGTGTGCACAGCCGTAAAGAGGTGCCAGAGCAGGTTCCCACACCGTAGTATATAGCAAAAACTCGGCACTCAACTTAACGTAAGACAGGTGATTTAATAGTGTCGACAAAATAACAGAAACGTTTCGGTCCTACATCCGGACCTTCATCAGTCACTACCAGGTCAAAAAATAAAGTAATAAAAGATACAACAAATAAATAAAGTGCATATGTGCATGAAAAACAAAAGTATATAC
The DNA here is from genome assembly GCF_032444005.1 of Ranitomeya imitator. Taxonomy (NCBI): domain Eukaryota; kingdom Metazoa; phylum Chordata; class Amphibia; order Anura; family Dendrobatidae; genus Ranitomeya; species Ranitomeya imitator. Next base: position 87,455,027 of record NC_091282.1, read on the forward strand.
AATGGAAAACAATGGTCAAATGAAATAACCTAAAGTATAATAGAAAATAGCTGACAATGACAAGAATTCTGGACCTATACTGCCCATATACAGGCAGCGCTCACACGCAAGTATGGTGGGTTTCAACTTAATATGCCCCCCTTTTCTTTCCCTTTTTTCCTCTTTTTTTCCAATTCTGGTGACACGCCCCAGCCACTCATTGGCTCTTGGCCTTTCCCATTCCCACACCTTCCTTATTTCTAGCCCTGTCCATCACACTGTCTGACCCTATGGACTAGCGGTGGATTCCGCGTCCTACACAGGCACGGCACTTATTTCCTGATATTTTAAGGTTAGTTATATGCGCTCTTCTTTTCCCCTCCTGCATTTGTCACCAGGTATATTGCTTCATTTGGGGCTATACTGCCCACATACAGGTAGCGCTCACACACGTGTGGTAGATTTCAACTTCTCATGCCCCCTTTTTTCCCTTTTTTTCCCCTCCTTTTTTCCCTTTTTTTCCTTTTCTCCCCTTTTTTTCCCTTTTTTTAACAGCCTCCACTGCCACTATTGCTCCATTTCTCTATTTTTACAGATTTCATTCCACAATGAGCAATTCTGTGGGTCCACTCGCTCCCTCACATTTATCAACTCGTACATCCATTGCCACTTTTCTAGGCTCCATACTTTCCTTACTTATGCTGTGGTCTAGAATTCTTGTCATAGTCTGCTATTTTCTATTATACTTTAGGTTATTTCATTTGACCATTGTTTTCCATTGTATATACTTTTGTTATTTCATGCACATATGCACTTTGTTTATTTGTTATAATATTTATTACCGTACTTTATTTTTTGACCCTGTTGAAGGTCCCGATGTAGGATCGAAACGTTTCTGTTATTTTGTGAACACCATTAAATCACCTGTCTTACGTTAAGTTGAGTGCCGAGTTTTTACTACGTAACTTTTATGATGTCCTAAACTGTTATCATGATGCATGAATATGTCCTTTCATCTTATTTTTTTAAGATTCCTATCCACTGGGCTCTCCCATGTGGCTCTTCATTTTGAGTTCTTAATTGGGAAATCCACCATTTCAGGCATTGTCCGTTCTACTTGCTCTGAAATATGGTCCCGACTGCATCAATTGGTAATGCCTGAGCCCAAAAAAGAAGATTGGCTGCGGATAGCCCTTGGCTTTGAGGAGACGTCCCAGTTTCCAAACTGCATTAGATCCCTGGATGGAGGTTCCCAATATTACAATTACAAATAATTTTTTTTTCGCAGTGCTGTTAGCCCTAGTTCACAGCACCTACAAGTTTGTAATTGTAGATATTGGGGCCTAAGGAAGAACTGGAGACTCCAGAGTCTTCAATTCTTCCATAATGGGTCGGCGGCTGCACAGTAATGACTTTGACCTCCCACCCCCACGTCAGCTACCAGGGTCTACTATGGAAGCGGTGCCTTATGTGATGGTTGCGGATGAGGCTTTTCAATTGAACTGCAACGTCATGAGGCCATATCCACGGAGAGCCCTGGACCACCGGCCTCTTTAGTTTTCGCCTATCCTGCACACGACGATTGGTGGAGTGTACGGCATTCTCTGTGGCAAATGGCGGGTCCTGCAGTCAGCCATTCAACTTCGTGAAGGAAATGTGAATGTAGCTATTAAAGCCTGTGTGATACTTCACAACTTCACCAGAATCCATGACTGTACAGCAAATGATGGTGATGATGGCGTGGATGGAAGTAATGGCATGGCTACTACACATGTACATCATCCACATCGTCAGCCCTCTGGACTTAAAGTGCGGGATGTTTACTAATTATTTTGTTTCACCAGAGGGATATACTCCAAGGCAAGACAATGCAGTGTCTATGTTGTGATTTCTAATAATTTTGTTAACAACAAAGTTATGTTAAATGTTTGAAATGTGTGATGTTTAGGCCTAATAATGTTCTAATAGGAATTATTAAACACATCATCTATCTAGTTGTTACAGCAGAAACCACACATATTGACTTAACTTTTCTTTTACTGAAAACATGCTAGTTAAACACAAAAATACCATATTTGAAGCATATGGCATATTTGGCCACTATTACAGGACCAACAACAACTTTAAAACAAAGCAAAACATTTAGTCCTGATGACATTTTGGTTCACAAATTATGGTATGTAGGTGGAGGTGATGGCGGGAGGACAGCATGAGTGCCTAGGGTACTTTGTGGGCCAACCTGATTGTGACCCTGAGAGGTGGCTGAGGGTGGATTACGGACCAAGGAAGGGACCTGTTGTGTAGCATGGTACTCTTGGCACTTTGGTAAGGATTTCCATAATCCTGTGTATTGCCGTGGTCCATTTGTGGATATCCCCCAAAATGGTCATGTCGAGCATACCCATGTTGTGACCACTCTCCTACTGTGGGTATGTTCAAAGTCGCCATATTCGGAAGGTGCAGCTCGAGCTGGGGATTGCACATGTTGTGGGCGGTGTTTGTTTGGGGCTTGATGTGGCTGTGGTGATGGCATCTGTGTGGGAGGTGGTTCAACGACTAATAGGCCTGCTGATCCTGGATTCCAGGCATTTGAAGTTGGTTGGCACTGGACAACTGACATCTTTCTAGGTATGAAAATTCTGGGTTTGGATTATTTGGTGAGGTGCATGTATGAATTAAAATTTGTATGGCACCTCTCACCTCACAGAGAATTGAGCGCAGATAGCGGGCAAGACTCCGTGAATATGCCTCCTCACCTTCATCGTTCACTGTGCGTGAAAGATAGTCCAAAACCCCAGTGTCCATTTGGTGCCTGGTACCGGTGATGGCAAGCTCCCTCCTACGCCGGCCATGGCGTGGGATGGCTGCAGCCTGGAAATATCCAGGGGTACTGTTGGACTCCTACTGTGGCCTCAGTTCTCATCTTCTTGACTGGCCTCCCGTCCTGCAGAAGGCCCTGCTGGAAGTGGTGGTTGGTTTCTTGACGATGCTGCTGAAGATGGTCCAGCCACTTCTTCAGCTTCACCAACAGGGTCAACATTGACCTCGGAGTCCAAAGCAGTTTCCCATTCGGTTAGGTTTGAGTCTGTTCTGTTTTTTAGCACAAAGATAAAAATAAAAAAAAAAAGGGCTGTAAGGCCATTTGTAAAATGTGGGGTCAGGCATATACTTACGCTGCTGGCGCTCACGGCAGTACTGGTCACAGCAGCTGTGCCAAAGTCTAGTTACATCAGACACTGCAAAGTAACACAATAAATGTTTTAAATTTTGATCATAAAGTTTGCATTGCCAAATGTAGGTTACAGTGTAATGTGTCATGCTACTTGGCAACTGTAAAGTAAGAAACAGGCAGAATATTACCAACAACATCACATATGATGATGTTATGTTCATTTGTTGCTTCATTTTTATTTTTTATTTTTTTGTGTTTTTTTATGATTGTACTTACTAATTTCCTGCTGCACCTCACGAGGTCTTTCCTCATAATTGGTGAACATATTCACTTCCAAGCTGCATCCTTTCGTGCGTGGTCTGAATAATGTGCATCAGGTTGGTCCCATATTTCCGGCCTCTCCTTCAGCAGAACTATCAACATTTCCATATTAATGTGTCTGCTATGTTGCTGGACTCCGTGGAGGCGTGTTCCGGGCTTTTTGTAGAGGTTGCAGGGCAATTTGCATGCCAAAGCTTCCTGATAATGGATGAGGCAATTTCCTGTCACCTGGAAAATGCTTACGTATTTCTTGTATGCAAATTGCCTCTTCTGAGAAAAAGAGGACTTAAACTCTAGAGCGCCACCTATTGGAAGTAGCGATCCTACAAGTCACAATCAACCCTTTAACGAGTCATGCAATATGACTTAAGGTACTGTCACACTAGACGATATCGCTAGCGATCCGTGACGTTGCAGCGTCCTCGCTAGCGATATCGTCCAGTGTGACACGCAGCAGCGATCAGGCCCCTGCTGGGAGATCGCTGGTCGGGGAAGAAAGTCCAGAACTTTATTTCGTCGCTGGACTCCCCGCAGACATCGCTGAATCGGCGTGTGTGACACCGATTCAGCGATGTCTTCACTGGTAACCAGGGTAAACATCGGGTAACTAAGCGCAGGGCCGCGCTTAGTAACCCGCTGTTTACCCTGGTTACCAGCGTAAAAAAACAAACAGTACATACTTACATTCAGCTGTCTGTCCCTTGCCGTCTGGTTCCTGCCTTGACTGCTGGCCATAAAGTGAAAGCAGAGCACAGCCACAGCGGTGAGTCACCGCTGTGTGACTCACCGCTGTGCTGTGCTTTCACTTTCACTTTGCGGCCAGCAGTCAGTGCAGGAACCAGACGGCAAGGGACAGACAGCTGAATGTAAGTATGTACTGTTTGCTTTTTTACGCTGGTAACCAGGGTAAACATCGGGTTACTAAGCGCGGCCCTGCGCTTAGTTACCCGATGTTTACCCTGGTTACCGGGGACCTCGGGATCGTTGGTCGCTGGAGAGCTGTCTGTGTGACAGCTCTCCAGCGACCAAACAGCGACGCTGCAGCGATCCGGATCGTTGTCGGTATCGCTGCAGCGTCGCTAAGTGTGACGGTACCTTTAGGACAAAAGCCAAATCAATATCTCAATTCGCAGACATGGTGTTTCGGGCTGTTGGCCCTCGTCAGTGCGAAGCATGAGAACTGATTTGGCTAGGTGAGAGGCTCTGGACTGGAGTCTAATTTGCATATTATATTTCCCAGAGGAGCATTGCATGGCGAATAAGCCTCCTTACCTTGACAAGCCAGAGATGGTATGTCACTCTCCATAAGGAGAAACAATACCCCTTTGACCCCAGTCCAGAGCCTCTCACCTAGCCAAATCAGCTCTCATGCTTCGCACTGACGAGGGCCAACAGCCCGAAACACCGTGTCTGCGAATTGAGATATTGATTCGGCTTTTATCCTAAGTCATATTGCACGACTCGTTAAAGGGTTGATTGTGACTTGTAGGATCGCTACTTCCAATAGGTGGCGCTATAGAGTTTAAGTCCTCTTTTTCTCAGAAGAGGAAATTTGCATATTATATTTCCCTGAGGAGCATTGCACGGCGAATAAGCCTCCTTACCTTGACAAGCCAGAGATGGTATGTCACTCTCCATAAGGAGAAACGATACCCCTACGTATTTCTTGTAAGTCACACTGAAGAGTCTGTGTGGTTTGCGATTTTGTTCTCGCACCCATAGACTTGCATTAGCGAGACTCAGATGATATATGCGTAAAAGCACAGAATGCTGCAATTTCACTCGCACGTAGCATACACCCGAGAAAAAAACACTGATGTGTTTCCCCATAGATTAACACTGGTCCGAGTGCTATGTGATGTTTTCTCGCATAGCACTCGTCCGTATTCTATGCCAGTGTGACTCGGCCTAAAATGTAGAATATGACAAGCAAGTCTAATAGTGTGGTGCATATAGATTAAACATGGGTGCAGGGCGAGAGAATTTCAGCAGAGGAGAAGTAATAAGTACCAGCATAAGTAATTTGGTAGAAGAAGATTCTCCACAATGCTTCACTGTTTTCTAAACTAGTAGATCTCCCTACACAGTACTTTATATAGTGAGTTACAGTAATCAAAGCGGGAAATAATTAGGGCCTGCATGAGTGTTTAGCAGTGTAATCAGGGATGGGATGGGAGCAATGGGAAGATATGGCATTAGGGTCAATAAAAACAATAAATAATCTAATGATGAGCATAGTCACAGTCATATAAACCAATTGAATGTTGAATGAAGCATCAAAACAGAAGCTGCATGTATCATCTGAGGAATGATTTGCCTTGTCTCCGCTGTATCTATGCGCAGGCAGGACACTGTGATTACCTGAAATAGGATATTGCCTGAAACTTTAAAAAAAATAATCAAAACACTGCAGTGGTTATAGACAAAAATGTGTTCATCAGTGAAAAACCACATTATATTCCCACTTGAGACTCCACTTCCATGGCAACCTCCAAGTGATGAAAGGCACTTATCTCTAAATCATCATCATTGTAATCTCTGGAGGAATATGATTCCACTTTCACTTTTTTTGTTTAATGATTATGACATTTCAAGTTGTAGAAAATGAAATGTATCTTTGATAAACCCGGTACTGCTGATTAGTGCAGACACTGGCCACAATGATAAGGAGACTCCCGGACAATAGCATGATAAGCTGTCATGTCTCACATGGTTTTTGAAAAAATGTTTTTGGGTGATTTAGTAGAATAATGCCTTTACATGAATTTTCGGGCTTTGGATTAGCCATGATGTGTAATGGTGCCCAGGGTGGTAGCCGCAGGAGAGGGTCATGGGTCACGTTACAGACAATTGTGGGTCCTGGCAGAGTATTAGTGTTGTGAGGGCCTTGTGCCCGTGCAGGCCATCGGTAGCTGATGTATCGGCTGGCCAGGACCATGAGTTCCACAGATTAGCAAAGGAGACTTCCATTAAAACGTGGGAACTGTACTGAGCTTGATACAGAGGATAGCGAGTACAAAGTCTTAAGCACGTTTCTTTCACAGCAAGAAGCCTTTTCACAGACATTGTTTCCTTCCACTGTAGTCTACTCCAGGGTCGGTAGAGCACACTGTTTCGCCCTACTTCGTCACGGCCTAGTTTGTCTCCATAGTCCTGTTCAGTGAGTTTCTCTACACTCGCTCAGAGGCTCTGCGTCCTATCATTATGATGCCCTGGATCTACCCCTCGGGACCCTCACTAGTCCCACAATCTCAGTCATCTTTAGGTCCATACCTTTTTCGGCATTTATCAAGCTCAAGGTTTCTCGTGACACATCAATTTGTGATTAAGGATAATGTCATATTTGCATGAAGTTGAAAGTGGGGGCCTTGAGTTGTTTACTGGTGGGCCCTGGGTAGCCCAGTCCAACACTGGGTCCAGAGCCCTGTTTTCTGCATTGCAGGGGGTGTACATGGATATGGGATAACTTTGCATTCTTTGAATAACAGTATAAAGTACAGGGTACATTCATTACAGTTAATAGCTTATGTCCTGCCCAGATTCTTGTTTCAGGAAAGTTTTGAAACACTTGGGCCTCATTCAGATGTCACTTTTAATTCCAGGGTGCAGCAAATATTTAAAGGGTTACATAAATATAGCATACCGGTACATATATACAGTGAAAAAATATATAAATGCAACACTTTTGGTTTTGCTCCCATTTTTCATGACCTGAAATCAACGATCTAAGGGTTTTTCTATGTACACAAAATGCCTTATTCTCTCAAAAATCATTCACAAATTTGCCTTAATCTGTGTTAGTGAGCTCTTCTCCTTTGCTGAGATAATCCATCCACCTCATATGTGTGTCATATCAAGATACTGATTAGACACATGACAATTGCACAGCTGTGCCTTAGGCTACCACAATAACAGGCCACTCAAAAACGTGACCACCATTTGCCTCACACAGTGCAGCACATCTCCTTCACATCGAGTTGATCGCAGCCTGTGAAATGTTGCTCTGCTCCTCTTCAATGGCTGTGCGAAGTTGCTGGATATTGGCAGGAACTTGAAAACGCTGTCATATACGCTGTTCCAGAGTATCCCAAATAAGCTCAACGGGTATGTTAGGTGTCGAGTTCCCGCCTCTGTACAGGGGGATCTCGAACCTTCTCCGCTGTGGTCTCCCATTCTTCTCCAGCCACAGTGGAGTCTGCTCAGCGGAGACGTCGGTCCCAGCGTCTAGCCCAGGATGATACTGGATGACTGGTTACTACTGCTCTTCCAGGCTCTGTCCTTGTAGCCAGCAATGTTCAGCAGTGAGCAGGTCTTTCTGGGACTAAGTCCTGCTTTTCCCATACTGAGCATGCCCACGGGACGACATTGGAGGTTGGGGGTCACATGCTCAGGTTCTGTTGCAGCTCCTATTGGTCCATCTGGAAGGTCTTGTACCACTTCTGCTATAAAAGGTTTGCATGGCCGCTCGGCCATGCGCTAGTGTATATTTGATAGTTCTTTAAACATCCCCTCCCTTGTGTATGACTGCTCGCGTAAGGTGGATGTCTGCTATCTAGCGCCGGGCTGAACTATCAGCAATAAACACACGAAACAGCGTCTAATTGACCGCGAGTGTGGCGCCATGCGCTATTAGAGCGCTTTCCTATCCCAAGTCTGGGTGGTTAGTGGCATCCGCCAGAGCGGCACAACACGCACTCTTGTGCATTTACGTTATATTTTTCAGTTACTCTGACACCCCAGTTGCGGTGTCGAGCGCAAGTGGTCTGAACGTACTCTAACCCTGTGTCTTGGGATAGAGTCCTGAGACTCCTTGCTTGCGCTCTTGGTGCGGTACCGCGGCCCTGTGACGCAACAGGGTTTGCTTCCTTCAGACTGGGTGAAGTTAACCCATGTGGGTATCCACATTGTACCGCCGTATAGTCCGTCATCACTCAGCAGCAGGTTCCATCTCTGCACGGTGGACTCCGGGCTGCGAACGCACCTATACCATTTCTCTTATAATTTGGTGCATTCCGCCAGCCCTAACAGGGTATGAGTATGCTGGCCATGCAAGAACTGGGATATTTTCAGCTTCTTGATCTTGATATGACACACCTGTGAGGTGGATGGATTATTTCAGCAAAGAAGGGCTCGCTAACACAGATTTAGATACATTTTGTGAAAAAGAAAAAAAGGCCTCTTGTATATATTGAAAAAGTCTTAGGTCTTTAAGTTCAGCCCATAAAAAATGGGAGGAAAAACAAAAGTTTGTGTATATATATCTACTATATAATTGTCTAAGGGTCACTTCCGTCTGTCTGTCTTTCTTTCTGTCACGGATATTCATTGGTCGCGACCTCTGTCATGGAAATCCAAGTCGCTGATTGGTCGTGGCAAAACGCCCATGACCATTGCCACGACCAATCAGTGACGGGCACAGTCCAGCGGTAAAATGGCAGCTCCTTCCTCCCCGCAGTCAGTGCCCGCTCCATACTCCCCTCCAGTCAGCCCTCACACAGGGTTAATGGCAGCGTTAATGGACCGCGTTATGCCACGGTGTAACGCACTCCATTAACACAGCTATTAACCCTGTGTGACCAACTTTTTACTATTGATGCTGCGTATGCAGCATCAATAGTAAAAAGATCTAATGTTACAAATAATAATAAAAAAACAACGTTATTCTCACCCTCCGACATGCGCGGTGTCCTCGGCAGTGCAAGCGGCTGGCTTCGGTGCCAAGGATGCTATGCGAGAAGGACCTCGTGTGGTAGAAAAAGATACACAAGCAACCAGGATAACCACAGCCTTGAAAGGATTGTTAAGAAAAGGTCATTCAAAAATTTGGGGGAGATTAACAAGGAGTGGACTGCTGGAGTCATTGCTTCAAGAGCCACCACACACAGACAAATCTAGGACATGGGCTACAAGTGTCGCATTCCTTGTGTCAAGCCACTCATGACCAATAGACAACACCAGAAGCGTCTTACCTGGGCCAAGGAGAAAAAATCTGGACTGTTGCTCAGTGGTCCAAGGTGTTGTTTTCAGATGAAAGTAAATTTTGCATTTCATTTGGATATCAAGGTCCCAGAGTCTAGAGGAAGAGTGGAGAGGCCACAATCCAAGCTACTTGAGGTCTAGTGTGAAGTTTCCACAATCAGTGATGGTTTGTGGAGCCAAGTCATCTGCTGGTGTAGGTCCACTGTGTTTTCTCATGCCCAAAGTTAGCGCAGCCGTCTAACTGGAAATAGTAGAGCACTTCATGCTTCCCTCTGCCGACAAGCTTTCTGGAGATGGAAATTATCCAGCAAGACTTGGCACCTAACCACACTGCCAAAAGTACCAATACCTTGTTTAAATACAACAGTGTCACTGTGCTTGATTGGCCAGCAAACTCGTGTGACCTTAACCCCACAGAGAATCTATGTCAAGAGGAAGATGAGAGACACCAGACCCAACAATGCAGACGAGCAGAAGTCTGCTATCAAAGCAACCTGGGCTTCCATAACACCTCAGCAGTGCCACAGGCTGATCGCCTCCATGCCACGCCGCATTGATGCAGCAATTGATGCAAAAGGAGTCCTGACCCAGTATTGAGTGCATTTACTGAACATACATTTCAGTAGGTCAACATTTCGGATTTTAAAATCATTTTTTATGCTGGCGTTGTAAAGTATTCTAATTTACTGAGATAATGACTTTTGGGTTTTCATTGGCTGTAAGCCATAATCCTCAACATTAACAGAAATAAACACTTGAAATAGATCACTCTGCTTGTAATGACTTTATATAATATATGAGTTTCACTTTTGGTATTGAGAACTGAAATAAAATAACTTTTTGATGATATTCTAATTTTGTGAGAAGCACTTGTATATTAAATAGTCACTTGAGACATGTTAATCAGTAGCCCAAATGGCTCTAGTCTATACAAAAGGTTAAAATCACAAGAAAAAAATATACATGAAGGATAAGAAAAGAAACAAGGTATATCTTGCATTCATGGGCTTGCAATCTACAGGGTTATGGGGAAAGAGACAGTGAACCTAAAGGTACCGTCACACTAAGCGACGCTGCAGCGATTCCGACAACGATCCGGATCGCTGCAGCGTCGCTGTTTGGTCGCTGGAGAGCTGTCACACAGACAGCTCTCTAGCGACCAACGATGCCGGTAACCAGGGTAAACATCGGGTTACTAAGCGCAGGGCCGCGCTTAGTAACCCGATGTTTACCCGGGTTACCATCGTTAAAGTAAAAAAACAAACACTACATACTTACCTTCCGCTGTCTGTCCTCGGCGCTCTGCTTCTCTGCTCTGGCTGTGAGCCCTGCGCTTAGTAACCCGATGTTTACCCTGGTTACCAGAGAAACATCACGGCGTCACACACGCCGATTCAGCGATGTCAGCGGGACGTCCAGCGACGAAATAAAGTTCTGGACTTTCTTCCCCGACCAGCGATATCACAGCAGGGGCCTGATCGCTGCTGCCTGTCACACTGGACGATATCGCTAGCCAGGATGCTGCAACGTCATGGATCGCTAGCGATATCGTCCAGTGTGAATGTACCTTAAGAGTTGGTGCAGCTATGTTGGTAATGGGATTATGGCAAATTGTTGGTCTTTCTTAACAGATGAGTTTTCTTGTTGCATCTGAAAGTTTCAATTGTGGGAGACAATTTCTCGTGTTAAGACAGTGAATTGCAGAGAATGGCAGATGCTCTGAAAAAATCTTGGAGATGATAGGCTGAGGCAAAGAGAAGGAGGTCTTGTGAGGACCGGAGATTATGTATCGGGAGATATCGTGAGATTAGTTTGGAGATGTATGGGGAGACTTATTATGAACGGCTTTGTTAATCATTGTTAGCAGTTTGTAGTTTAAAATAGATAGAAGATATGAAAGTCAGGGAACAGATTGGTAGTGGCTAATGTGTAGCAATGGGAAAGGTGGACTAATCAGGCAGTGGAGGTATGAATAGACTGGAGAGGTCTGTTAGTTTGGAGGCATGAACATGTTCCTACTAGAGTTGAGCGACCTTGACCTTTTTAGAGTCGAGCCGGGTTTCGCGAAACCCGACTATCTCAAAAGTCGGGTCGAGTGAAATCGGCCGATTATGACGTAAAGTCGGGATCGACCGAAACACGAAACCCAATGCAAGTCAATGGGGCAGCATAGTCGGCAGTGAGTGGGGGCCAGGAAAACACCTAGAGTGCCCATTTTAATGTCAAAACCATCCATTCTTCTTAATGAAGCTTGTCAAGCGTAATTTACCTTATAATAATTGGAAGGCATTTGAAATTGGGGTCATTTGGCTAAAGTTGTGTGGGGTAGGGCTGGTTCAAGTAATTAGTGGGCCCAGGAAATCTGGACCACGTCACGGCAGTGGAGCAGGGAGAGGTAAGTATTTCAACTTTGCAAGTGCTGTGATCCTGAGCAAGCAGGGGGGGCCCACTTGTTGGCATTGGCACTGGCACAGGGCCCCTCAAAGTACAGCGATGTGTTTGCACGGCGGGGGCGCCTCCCACCGGCAGCAACACTTTTGTGTACTATGAGAGGCCCTGTGCCAGTGACGTCGCCAACTAGTATTCCTCCCCCCACCTGATGAAGGAACCTGCACTTTCATCTGCACCTTCCTCTTTGTCCCCGTGTAAGGTGGTATGGTATGCGGGAAGAGCAACCTGACTTTCAGCAGGGTCACAATGTTGTTGTGTAGCATGCACGGGGAATGTTGCGTTATGGGTCAATGTACCAGCAGACTCATCTATCACTGGCTGGGCAATGGGCACGATGAAGTGGAAACACAGATATAGGCCCAAAGAATAAAGTGGGCTAAATGCAGTTCAAAATTGGTAACACAGGAATAACCAGGAGGCATTGCAGTGGAGGACAACTGGAATGAGAGGCTGACACAGAGAGTAGGGCCAAATCAGTAAGTAGTCGAAATGCAGTTCAAAATTGGCAACCGTAGTAAACAGGCGGCACAGCTTTGTTCAGTGGAGGAGAACAGCAAGGAGTGGCAGACACCGATAGTAGGCCCCAACCCAACTAGTAGGCCAAATGCAGTCTAACATTAACAACTACTTAACGAGAGCCTGAAAATGGAATTTCAGGACAGGAAACCAGGAGAACAGCAAGGAGTGGCAGACACCGATAGTAGGCCCCAAACCAACTAGTACGCCAAATGCAGTTGTTCCATTTAACCACAATTTAATGAGAGCCTGAAGATAGAAGCTCAGGAAAGGCAACCTGGGGAACACCTTGGAGTGTAACACACCATCTCTCTCCACCCCATACCCATTTTGTAGGCCTAATGCAGTGTACTTTTCTACAACTACTAAACGAGAGTCGGAAGACCGAAGCAATGGCAAGGAAACCTGGGGAACACCTTGGAGTGTAACACACCATCTCTCTCCACCCCATACCCAATTTGTAGGCCTAATGCAGTGTAGTTTCCAAGAACTACTAAACGAGAGCCGGAAGATCGAAGCTCAGGAAAGGCAACCTGGGGAACACCTTGGAGTGTAACACACCCTCTCTCTACACCCCATACCCAATTTGAAGGCCTAATGCAGTGTAGTTTCCAAGAACTACTAAACGAGAGCCGGAAGATCGAAGCTCAGGAAAGGCAACCTGGGGAACACCTTGGAGTGTAACACACCCTCTCGCTACACCCCATACCCAATTTGAAGGCCTAATGCAGCGTAGTTTCCAAAAACTACTAAACGAGAGCCGGAAGATCGAAGCTCAGGAAAGGCAACCTGGGGAACACCTTGGAGTGTAACAAACCCTCTCTCTACACCCCATACCCAATTTGTAGGCCTAATGCAGCGTAGTTTCCGACAACTACTAAACGAGAGCATGAAGATCGAAGCTCAGGAAAGGCAACCTGGGGAACACCTTGGAGTGTAACACACCCTCTCTACACCCCATACCCAATTTGAAGGCCTAATGCAGTGTAGTTTCCAAGAACTACTAAACGAGAGCCGGAAGATCGAAGCTCAGGAAAGGCAACCTGGGGAACACCTTGGAGTGGAACACACCATCTCTCTACACCCCATACCCAATTTGAAGGCCTAATGCAGCGTAGTTTCCAACAACTACTAAACGAGAGCCGGAAGATCGAAGCTCAGGAAAGGCAACCTGGGGAACACCTTGGAGTGTAACACAACGTCTCTCTACACCACGGAAGGGCTGATTCTTAGGAAGGAAGGCTGTTGGAAATAAGCATTGCGCGTCCGAGGGTGATTATATTCTTATTAGGTATATACTCACCCTCGGACGCGCCCTGCTTCTTTATTTGGAATGAATGTTTATTTGCAATGTGGTGTTGACTTTCTCTATTATTTTGGTAATTAATGATTTTATTATTTTCATTGTTTTGCATCTTCTCGGCAATAATATAAAGAAGACGCGACAGGACAACACTCGGTGGATGCCATATGTGTGTTTTCAATTTAAAAAACCTTTCAGTTAACTACTTGCAGGAGAAAGTAATTGTAGCTGGTGGCCATTTTTAGTACTGTACCAGATTTTAGTTGTGTGTTTGTTTTTAATGTTAAAATGTCTGCATTTGATATCTCACCAGTATTTTCTTTTTTATAAGCAAAATACTTTTTTTTTTATTTTATGATGTTGGTTCAAGGGGTACACGGGCAGCAGTAGACAGGTCAGTGGAGGCCTAGTGGAAGGAGGGACCGCAGACAGGCTTAGAAGCCCTAACATAATAAATTGGGCTGCCTGTAGGCAATTTAAAATTGGTTCCAGGGGAACACGGGCAGCAGTAGACAGGTCAGTGGAGGCCTAGAGGAAGGAGGGACCGCAGATGCGCCAATGTTTCCCCCATACCAAATTTGTAGGCCTAATGCAGTGTAGTTTCCAACAACTACTAAACGAGAGCCGGAATATCGAAGCTCAGGAAAGGCAACCTGGGGAACACCTTGGAGTGTAACACACCCTCTCTCTACACCCCATACCCAATTTGAAGGCCTAATGCAGCGTAGTATCCAACAACTACTAAACGAGAGCCGGAAGATCGAAGCTCAGGAAAGGCAACCTGGGGAACACCTTGGAGTGTAACAAACCCTCTCTCTACACCCCATACCCAATTTGTAGGCCTAATGCAGCGTAGTTTCCGACAACTACTAAACGAGAGCATGAAGATCGAAGCTCAGGAAAGGCAACCTGGGGAACACCTTGGAGTGTAACACACCCTCTCTCTACACCCCATACCCAATTTGAAGGCCTAATGCAGTGTAGTTTCCAAGAACTACTAAACGAGAGCCGGAAGATCGAAGCTCAGGAAAGGCAACCTGGGGAACACCTTGGAGTGGAACACACCATCTCTCTACACCCCATACCCAATTTGAAGGCCTAATGCAGCGTAGTTTCCAACAACTACTAAACGAGAGCCGGAAGATCGAAGCTCAGGAAAGGCAACCTGGGGAACACCTTGGAGTGTAACACAACGTCTCTCTACACCACGGAAGGGCTGATTCTTAGGAAGGAAGGCTGTTGGAAATAAGCATTGCGCGTCCGAGGGTGATTATATTCTTATTAGGTATATACTCACCCTCGGACGCGCCCTGCTTCTTTATTTGGAATGAATGTTTATTTGCAATGTGGTGTTGACTTTCTCTATTATTTTGGTAATTAATGATTTTATTATTTTCATTGTTTTGCATCTTCTCGGCAATAATATAAAGAAGACGCGACAGGACAACACTCGGTGGATGCCATATCTGTGTTTTCAATTTAAAAAACCTTTCAGTTAACTACTTGCAGGAGAAAGTAATTGTAGCTGGTGGCCATTTTTAGTACTGTACCAGATTTTAGTTGTGTGTTTGTTTTTAATGTTAAAATGTCTGCATTTGATATCTCTCCAGTATTTTCTTTTTTGTAAGCAAAATACTTATTTTTATATTTTCTGATGTTGGTTCCAGTGGAGGCCTAGTGGAAGGAGTGACCACAGACAGGCATCGAAGGCCTAAAATAATAACACATGGCTGTAGGCAATTTTAAATTGGTTCCAGGGGTACACGGGCAGCAGTGCCCTGGTCAGTGTAGTAGTAGTTGAAAGAATGGACCGCAGACAGGCATCGAAGGCCTAAAATAATAACACATGGCTGTAGGCAATTTTAAATTGGTTCCAGGGGTACACGGACAGCAGTGGTGTGGTCAGTGGAGGCCTAGTGGAAGGAGTGACCGCAGACAGGCATCGAAGGCCTAAAATAATAACACATGGCTGTAGGCAATTTTAAATTGGTTCCAGGGGTACACGGGCAGCAGTGGTGTGGTCAGTGGAGGCCTAGTGGAAGGAGTGACCGCAGACAGGCATCGAAGGCCTAAAATAATAACACATGGCTGTAGGCAATTTTAAATTGGTTCCAGGGGTACACGGGCAGCAGTGACCTGGTCAGTGTAGTAGTAGTTGAAAGAATGGACCGCAGACAGGCATCGAAGGCCTAAAATAAAAAAATTGGGCTGGCTGTAGGCAATTTTAAATTGGTTCCAGGGGTACACTGGCAGCAGTGGTGTGGTCAGTAGAGGCCTAGTGGAAGGAGTGACCGCAGACAGGCATCGAAGGCCTAAAATAATAACACATGGCTGTAGGCAATTTTAAATTGGTTCCAGGGGTACACGGGCAGCAGTGGTGTGGTCAGTGGAGGCCTAGTGGAAGGAGTGACCACAGACAGGCATCGAAGGCCTAACATAACAAAAATGTCAATACAATGGTATTGTCAGTGGCAGGCATTGAAGGATGTCAGCGCATAGACTAAACATTGGTGGAGCTGTGAGATAATTTTGCAAGTGGTAGAGCACTGTTTGAGCTGGGGTGGGGGGAAACTGTCTTGTGGCCGGCGGTACAGGCCCAGGGCCCCTCATATTACAACGGTGTGTCTGACGTTGGGTGCGCACCACCACCGCCAGAGACACTTTATTGTACTAGGAGGGGCCCAGTGGCAGTGCCGTCGACCAAAAGCGGGCTCACCCACCTCTTCAGACAAACTGCACTCTCACGGGTGCTGTCGCCAAGTGTCGATACCACGGCCCCGTGTGGGGAGTTTGGCCATTTAGTGAGGTGTAAACATGTCGTATGCTGGACAATCAGGTGCTGAAAATTACGAGATTGGAAAAGGCATGCAGAATAGTCCACAGGCAAGACCTTTTCATAGGAAAGCTAGGTGTCAGCCGGGCAAGGTGGGGCAAAAGATTTCGAAATCCAGTTGTGGTTCATTTTAATGAAGGTTAGATCATCTACATTTTGGGTAGCCAGACGAGTCCTTTTTTCTGTTAGTATTGAACCTGCAGCACTGAATACTCTTTCTGATAGGACACTAGCTGCCGGGCAAGCAAGCTCCTGCAATGCATATTCTGCCAATTCTGGCCAGGTGTCTAATTTTGATGCCCAGTAATCAAATGGGAATGACGGTTGAGGGAGAACATCGATAAGGGATGAAAAATAGTTTGTAACCATACTGGACAAATGTTGTCTCCTGTCACTTTGAATTGATGCTGCAGTACCTGTCCTGTCTGCGGTCATAGCAAAATCACTCCACAACCTGGTCAGAAAACCCCTCTGGCCAACGCCACTTCTGATTTCTGCCCCTCTAACTCCTCTGGTCTGCTGGCCCCTGCAGCTCGTGTGAGAACGATCACGGGCGCTGTGTGCAGGGAATGCCAGAAGCAAACGGTCAACAAGAGTTGATTGTTTGGTTGCTAATATTAGTTCCAAGTTCTCATGTGGCATTATATTTTGCAATTTGCTTTTATAGCGAGGATCAAGGAGGCAGGCCAACCAGTAATCGTCATCATTCATCATTTTAGTTATGCGTGTGTCCCTTTTGAGGATACGTAAGGCATAATCCGCCATGTGGGCCAAAGTTCCAGTTCTCAAATCTGCGGTTGTGCTTGGTTGAGGGGCAGTTTCAGGCAAATCCACGTCACTTGTGTCCCTCAAAAAACCAGAACCCGGCCTTGCCGCGCCACCAATTTCCAGTGGCCCCGGAAAAGCTTCCTCATTAAAAATATAATCATCCCCATCATCCTCCTCGTCCTCCTCCTCCTCTTCGCCCGCTACCTCGTCCTGTACACTGCCCTGGCCAGACAATTGCTGACTGTCATCAAGGCTTTCCTCTTCCTCATCTGCAGACGCCTGATCCTTTATGTGCGTCAAACTTTGCATCAGCAGACGCATTAGGGGGATGCTCATGCTTATTATGGCGTTGTCTGCACTAACCAGCCGTGTGCATTCCTCAAAACACTGAAGGACTTGACACATGTCTTGAATCTTCGACCACTGCACACCTGACAACTCCATGTCTGCCATCCTACTGCCTGCCCGTGTATGTGTATCCTCCCACAAAAACATAACAGCCCGCCTCTGTTCACACAGTCTCTGAAGCATGTGCAGTGTTGAGTTCCACCTTGTTGCAACGTCTATGATTAGGCGATGCTGGGGAAGGTTCAAAGAACGCTGATAGGTCTGCATACGGCTGGAGTGTACGGGCGAACGGCGGATATGTGAGCAAAGTCCACGCACTTTGAGGAGCAGGTCGGATACCCCCGGATAACTTTTCAGGAAGCACTGCACCACCAGGTTTAAGGTGTGAGCCAGGCAAGGAATGTGTTTCAGTTGGGAAAGGGAGATGGCAGCCATGAAATTCCTTCCGTTATCACTCACTACCTTGCCTGCCTCAAGATCTACAGTGCCCAGCCACGACTGCGTTTCTTTCTGCAAGAACTCGGACAGAACTTCCGCGGTGTGTCTGTTGTCGCCCAAACACTTCATAGCCAATACAGCCTGCTGACGTTTGCCAGTAGCTGCCCCATAATGGGAGACCTGGTGTGCAACTGTGGCAGCTGCGGATGGAGTGGTTGTGCGACTGCGGTCTGTGGACGAGCTCTCGCTTCTGCAGGAGGACGAAGAGGAGGAGGAGGGGGTGCGAACGGCTACAGCCAATTGTTTCCTAGACCGTGGGCTAGGCAGAACTGTCCCAAACTTGCTGTCCCCTGTGGACCCTGCATCCACCACATTTACCCAGTGTGCCGTGATGGACACGTAACGTCCCTGGCCATGCCTACTGGTCCATGCATCTGTTGTCAGGTGCACCTTTGTGCTCACAGATTGCCTGAGTGCATGGACGATGCGCTCTTTAACATGCTGGTGGAGGGCTGGGATGGCTTTTCTGGAAAAAAAGTGTCGACTGGGTAGCTCGTAGCGTGGTACAGCGTAGTCCATCAGGGCTTTGAAAGCTTCGCTTTCAACTAACCGGTAGGGCATCATCTCTAACGAGATTAGTCTAGCTATGTGTGCGTTCAAACCCTGTGTACGCGGATGCGAGGCTAAGTACTTCCTTTTTCTAACCATAGTCTCATGTAGGGTGAGCTGGACTGGAGAGCTGGAGATCGTGGAACTAGCGGGGGTGCCGGTGGACATGGCAGACTGAGAGACGGTGGGAGATGGTATTGTTGCCACCGGTGCCCTAGATGCAGTGTTTCCTACTACGAAACTGGTGATTCCCTGACCCTGACGGCTTTGGCCTGGCAAAGAAACCTGCACAGATACTGCAGGTGGTGCGGAAAATGGTGGCCCTACACTGCCGGAAGGGATGTTGCGTTGCTGACTAGCTTCATTGGCCGAGGGTGCTACAACCTTAAGGGACGTTTGGTAGTTAGTCCAGGCTTGCAAATGCATGGTGGTTAAATGTCTATGCATGCAACTTGTATTGATACTTTTCAGATTCTGTCCTCTGCTTAAGGTAGTTGAACATTTTTGACAGATGACTTTGCGCTGATCAATTGGATGTTGTTTAAAAAAATGCCAGACTGCACTCTTTCTAGCATCGGATACCTTTTCAGGCATTGCAGACTGAGCTTTAACCGGATGGCCACGCTGTCCTCCAACAGGTTTTAGCTTTGCCACGCGTTTTGGGCAAGATACGGGCCCGGCAGATGGAACCTGTTGCGATGTTGATGCCTGCTGCGGCCCCTCCTCTGCTTCAGAACTGCTGCCGCCTGCACCCTGTTCCCCCAATGGCTGCCAATCGGGGTCAAGAACTGGGTCATCTATTACCTCTTCTTGTAGCTCGTGTGCAACTTCGTCTGTGTCACCGTGTCGGTCGGTGGTATAGCGTTCGTGATGGGGCAACATAGTCTCATCAGGGTCTGATTCTTGATCAGCACCCTGCGATGGCAATGTTGTGGTCTGAGTCAAAGGACCAGGATAGTAGTCTGGCTGTGGCTGTGCATCAGTGCACTCCATGTCAGATTCAACTTGTAATGGGCATGGACTGTTAACTGCTTCACTTTCTAAGCCAGGGACGGTATGTGTAAAGAGCTCCATGGAGTAACCCGTTGTGTCGCCTGCTGCATTCTTCTCTGTTGTTGTTTTTGCTGAAGAGGACAAGGAAGCGACTTGTCCCTGACCGTGAACATCCACTAACGACGCGCTGCTTTGACATTTACCAGTTTCACGAGAGGAGGCAAAAGAGCTAGAGGCTGAGTCAGCAAGATAAGCCAAAACTTGCTCTTGCTGCTCCGGCTTTAAAAGCGGTTTTCCTACTCCCAGAAAAGGGAGCGTTCGAGGCCTTGTGTAGCCAGACGACGAACCTGGCTCCACAGCTCCAGACTTAGGTGCAATATTTTTTTTCCCACGACCAGCTGATGCTCCACCACTACCACTACCCTCATTACCAGCTGACAATGAACGCCCCCGGCCACGACCTCTTCCACCAGACTTCCTCATTGTTTTAAAAACGTTACCAAATGAACGGTATTTGTTGCTGTCACACAACTTACACGGTGAGCTATAACTTCAGTATGATTTAGCTACCCCTTTACAGGTGGGTGAGACCACAACGAAAATCAGCCACAATGTTACACACTCTGTTGTTGTTGGCAACAAATGAGATGGCACACACGCAGGACTGTCACTGAAGCGCAAATGTAAATATTTATCTCCCACTGATTTGTGTTTGTTTTTTTTAAAAGGGAGACTTCAGAAAAAAAAAAATTAAAAAAAAATTATTTTTTACAGAAGAATTTATAAAACAAATAAAATGAAATGATTGTTTCAGGGAGAATTTAGGAAAAAAAAAAAAAAAAAAAAAAGGCTTTGTAGGGCCCACTGAGTGAGAGAGGACGCACACAGGAGTCAGGAGTGGCACACAAGCCCAGAGGCCAATATTAATCTCCCACCGATTGATTTAGTTATTTTTTTTGGTAGATTTTGGAACCCAAATCAAGCAAAAAAATTAATAGGCTTTCTATGGCCCACAATTGGGGAGAGAGAGAGAGATGGCACACCCAGGAGTCAAGACTGGCACACAAGCAGAAGGGGCAATATGAATCTCCCACAGATTTTTTTTTTTTTTTTTTTTTCAGGGAGACTTGAGAGAAAAAAAAATACAAAAAAAATGATTTTTTTCAGGAATAATTTAGAAACCAAAGAAAATAAAATGATTGTTTCAGGGAGAATTTAGAAAACAAATAAAACAAAAAATAGGCTTTCTAGGGCCCACTGAGTGACAGATGACGCACACAGGAGTCAGGAGTGGCACACAAGCCCAGAGGCCAATATTAATCTCCCACTGATTGATTTAGTGATTTTTTTCAGGTAGATTTTGGAACCCAAATCAAGCAAAAAAATTAATAGGCTTTCTATGGCCCACTATTTGTGAGAGAGAGATGGCACGCTTAGGACTGGCACACAAGCCCAAAGCCCAATATTAATCTCCCACTGATTGATTTAATGATTTTTTCAGGTAGAATTTAGAACCCAAATCAAGCAAAAAAATTAATAGGCTTTCTATGGCCCACTGAGTGAGAGATGGCACACACAGGAGTAAGGAGTGGCACACAAGCCCTGAGGCCAATATTTTTCTCCCACTGATTGATTGATTGATTTTTTCAGGTAGAATTAGGAACCCAAATCAACCCAAAAAATAAATAGGCTTTCTATGGCCCACTATTTGTGAGAGAGATGGCACGCTCAGGACTGGCACACAAGCCCAGAGGCCAATATTAATCTCCCACTTTTTTTTTTTCCAGGGAAAATTTATAAACCCAATAAAAAAAATAATAATAAATAGGCTTTCTATGGCCCACTATCTGAGAGAGAGAGATGGCACGCTTAGGACTGGCACACAAGCCCAAAGGCCAATACTAATCTCCCACTGATTGATTGTTTGATTTTTTCAGGTAGAATTATGAACCCAAATCAACCAAAAAAATAAATAGGCTTTCTATGGCCCACTATTTGTGAGAGAGATGGCACGCTCAGGACTGGCACACAAGCCCAGAGGCCAATATTAATCTCCCACTTTTTTTTTTTTCCAGGGAAAATTTATAAACCCAATAAAATAATAAAAAAATAGGCTTTCTATGGCCCACTATCTGAGAGAGAGAGAGATGGCACGCTTAGGACTGGCACACAAGCCCAAAGGCCAATATTAATCTCCCACTGATTGATTTATTGATTTTTTCAGGTAGAATTTAGAACCCAAATCAAGCAAAAAAATTAATAGGCTTTCTATGGCCCACTGAGTGAGAGATGGCACACACAGGAGTAAGGAGTGGCACACAAGCCCTGAGGCCAATATTTTTCTCCCACTGATTGATGTTGTGATTTTTTCTGGTAGATTTTGGAACCCAAATCAAGCAAAAAAATAAATAGGCTTTCTATGGCCCACTGAGTGAGAGATGACACAGACAGAGATGGCACTCTAGCAGAAATGTCAATCTTAATCTCCCACAAAAAAAAAAAAAAAAAAAAAAAAGGAACTGTCCTTCAATTACTATCTCCCTGCAGTAATCTCAGCCAGGTATGGCAGGCAGCAATAAGGAGTGGACTGATGCACAAATTAAATAAAAAGTGTGGACAAACAAACAAGATAGCTGTGCAGAAAGGAAGGAACAAGAGGATTTGTGCTTTGAAAAAAGCTGTTGGTTTGCACAGCGGCGTACACACAGCAATGCAGCTATCAGGGAGCCTTCTAGGGCAGCCCAATGAGCTACAGCGCTGAGGAAAAAAAAAAAAAAAGGAGCTTCCACTGTCCCTGCACACCGAAGGTGGTGTTGGGCAGTGGAAATCGCTACAGCACAAGCGGTTTTGTGGTTAATGGACCCTGCCTAACGCTATCCCTGCTTCTGACGAAGCGGCAGCAACCTCTCCCTAAGCTCAGATCAGCAGCAGTAACATGGCGGTCGGCGGGAACTCCCCTTTATAGCCCCTGTGACGCCGCAGACAGCAAGCCAATCACTGCAATGCCCTTCTCTAAGATGGTGGGGACCAGGACCTATGTCATCACGCTGCCCACACTCTGCGTTTACCTTCATTGGCTGAGAAATGGCGCTTTTCGCGTCATTGAAATGCGACTTTGGCGCGAAAGTCGCGTACCGCATGGCCGACCACGCACAGGGGTCGGATCGGGTTTCATGAAACTCGACTTCGCCAAAAGTCGGCGACTTTTGAAAATGTTCGACCCGTTTCGCTCAACCCTAGTTCCTACCATTTACTAATTTGTGGATGGAGGAAAGAACAAATTCTGGAAATATTTTTGAGCTGGAGGTGGCGGAAGTAAGGGCTTGGATGTGTGATTTGAAGGACAGCGCAGAGTCAAGGGTTACACAGAGGTAGTGGACATGTCATACAGAGGAAAGCATGGTAGTAATATATTGTGATAGATATCATAGGAGTGTTGGACGAGATGGAGGAAAGATTAAGTTTGGTTTTGTCCACACTAAGTTTTAGAAAGCATGATGAGAAGAAGGAGAATATGTCTTAGGCCAGGATCACACATGCGAGAAACACGTCCGTGTCTTGCATGTGAAATCCAAGCTCTGGCGCCGGCACTGTTGCAGCAGAGCGTGCGGCCGCATAGCAAAACATGGAGCCGCATGCTCCGCTCTGGAGTACCGGTGCCAGAGCTTGGATTTCACATGCGAGACACGGACGTGTTTCTCGCATGTGTGATCCCGGCCTTATAGACACTCTGAAATTCTGGACAGTAGAGATCTGGCATCTGGGTCAGCAGGTGGTACTGGCAGCCATGAGACTTTATGACTTGTCCCAGGCCAAAGGTATGAATGGAGTAGAGTAGAAGTCCCAGGACAAAGCCTTGAAGTACACCAAAAGAGAGAGGGCAGAATAAGGAGGTAGTATGGGAATTGGAGATGCTAACATGATTGATGAGGAGATCCAGGAGAGGGCAATATCTTTGATGCCAAGGGATGAGAGGATCTTTGGTAGGAGGTAGTGAACAACTGTGCAGAAAGCAGAGGACAGGTCTAGAAGGACTCTAGAGCACTGTCTGTTAGCTTTGGCGGTAAGTGAGTCATTTGTAACTTTGGTTTGGGCCGTGTCAGTGGAGTGGTGGTGACGGAAACCAGATTATTGGTTGTCGAAGAGTAAGTTGGATGAGAAGCAGCAATATAGGGCATTAGCTGGAAGTAGATGTTGGGTTAAAGGATGGCATCTTCAAAATAGGTGTGATTGTTACAATTTTGAGAGTGAAGGGGAAGACAATAGAGGTTAATGATAAGATGAAGAGATGTCTTAGTGCTAGGGTAAGCAGGATGGGTAAGGGTCAACTGCACAAGGGGTAAGGGGTGACTTGGAGAGACGAACATGAGCAAACTTTTCTTCAGTGATGAAGGTAAAGAAGGCTATAGGGGAAGGGCATTGGTCTGTTAATCAGAGGGGTTGTGGTGGTTGAATATTAAAGCTGATGTGGTGAATCCTGTTATTGAAATTAGAGGCAAAGTCTTCTGCTGAAATGAGGGAGATTAGAAGGAACAACGGTGGACAAAGAGGGAATTGAAAATACTGTTTGAGGTTGTATGAGAAGATATGAGGGTTGTGTAGTTGTCCTGTTTTGCAAAGGTGAGGGCAGACTTTAATTTGAAAATTGCTGACTTGAATGTGGTAAAGTCTTCCTGTGATTGTATTTTCTTCCGGCGCTGCTCTGCAATTCTGGATTTTTTGTGAGGTTGGTGTGCCGTTATTGTCATTTCTATTGACTCACTGCATCCTGTTATGCACAATAGGGGCAACTGAGTTAATAGTGGAAGTGTGTATGGTGTTGTAAAAAGCATTGGCTGAATCTGTCATTGAGTTAGGATATGGTGGCTAACAAGAGGAAGCCGCCAGAAGAGAGGGCTAGTCATTTCTTTTAACTGCTTCATGGCTTTTGAAGCATAAAGTGGTTAAAAGTACCTAAATAAGACTGAACATATGTATAAGACATTTTGACATTGCTGTGCATATGTTCATTCTTTTTGTTCTTATTTTTGCATTTTTTAAGGCTGGTTATAGGCATAATTAACCTGTAAAAGACATCGTGTGCAGATAATTTCAGGGTATGTTCACACATAATAAAAGTGGATTCTGCTTTTAGTCCAGTCAAAATACGAAAAAAATAATACTTTACCCTGAATAAATTCCAAGAAAGCGTTTTATAGTTTTTTTTGGTAGTATTACATGTAGAGAAAAACATACTAAAAGTTTACCAAGATAGGGCTACCACAAAGGGTCCAAATGTGACGTCAAAGAATATGGCCGCCAAAGCTGTAAAATGTTAAATGCGACTCGCCTTGCAGTGTCTATCAAATTGTCTACCTCTTGTCCACCAAAAGAAACGGATTATCCGCTCACTCTCGTACCAGTAAACTATGGCTGAATTATCAACAGATGGTTGGAATAGCAAGGGAGCTTATCGAGGCCGATCGTACAGGATCCTGGCTGATGCACCTTCATGCTGTAGCCGAATGTTTGCCCATTCTTGCAGCTGCTGGGCATGGGAACTATGTGAAGGCCGCCTACCTTTAATTCCAGTCTATGATCACTCTGGAAGATGATATGCCACCAGTCTCCCATAGATTTATGAATGGCTTGCATGTTGTAAAGCGGACTGATCAGTACTGGGCAGGCCTGGGTGGCAACCTGGTCATCGAGCAAGCTCTGATGTACTCCCTAAAAACTGCAGGAGGACTCACCAGAGGAAGTGGAATGTCCAAACATCAGAGGGCCTTGTGGACTCGGTCTGTGCCAGTGTCCTCTTCCTACAGTGATGCAATGCAGGGTTTCACTCGCCAGAGCTTTGTCACCAGTGAACAACACAAGGAGGCAAGAACGTCAAGGACGAGAAGAGATTGTGAAGACCTGGAGAAAATTGTAGATAAACTCAAGACCTTTTCACCTTTCTCTGATGAAGTGTCTCTTCGCAACATTATCACCGGTGTCAATGCAAATAAGGATATGAATGTTCATAACCTGTTCACCATCGGCAGAGAAATAGTGGCAACAATGGAGGGTAAATCACTGTTTTCAGTTAAGTACAAGCGGTCAATGAAAGCCAAGACCCTGGCATCCAGTGAGGCTATTGACGTTGATAAGGACAAAACAATAGACCCCGCTCTTTTGTTCCAAAGGTTTCTCGTGGTGTCTCAAACTGCTGATCTTTCCCTTGATGAGGTGATGGCCTATGAACTTTCACCATACCCACCATCCCTCTTTGAGGCAAAACATCTCTTACGCAAACCAAACAAAGCACAACTGATGGCTGCTATAAAAGAACAGAGTTCACATGATGCAGTACTCAAGGATGTACCCGAAGTGGAACATTATGTTCCTGACGGAGGTTCTCTTCTCCATCGACTGAAGTGGTCAGAAGGAAAGACATATTGTTCAATCGCTGAAGACTATGCATCTTTCACACTAAAGCACTATGGTAAGGCTATGATAGTATTTGATGGTTACATTGGAGGACCAAAGACTAAGGACATTACCCATCAGCGACAGCGCAAAAAACAAACAAGTAACAAAGTGAACATTGCTGAAGGAACGAAATTTGTCGGGAAAAAGGAAGACTTCCTTTCGAAAGTGGAGAAAAAACAGTCTCGTATCAATCTCGTTTCACAGCGCATGAATGACAGAGGTTGCCACATAATACAATCAGTGGGGGATGCAGATGTGGAGATTGCTAAGGCAGCAGTGTCAATGTCATCCAACAAAAGTACTAGGCTCATTGGCGAAGATACAGATCTTTTGGTGTTGTTACTTCATCACGCATCAACCAGCGATGGCAGCAAGCTTTATTTCTACTCAGATAAAGGGAGTCCTGCAACAGTATATGACATTAAGGTTATGAAGAAGTTCCTGGGAAACCATGCCTGCAGCAGTCTTCTGTTCCTTCATGCATTCACGGGTTGCGATACCACTTCTGCGGTTTTGAAGGGAGACTCGGTCTTAAATAGCTGTGCTAAAATCTTTTCCACACCTAACAAAAACAGAGCGGAGATTGAAAACGCTGGGTGTAAAGCGATGGTGGCATTGTTTGGGGGCAAACCTGGAGACAATCTGTCTGCAATCAGGTATTCTACTCTCTGCAAAAAAGTTGGTTCAGCCAAAATCTTTGTTACACCTGAACGACTGCCACCGACCTCCTCTGTCACGAAGTATCATGCCCTTTGGAGTTACCTCCAAGTCATGCTTTGGATGGACAATGGTGAGGTCATGGACACTACTGAATGGGGATGGGAATTGCAGAACAACAGTCTAGTTCCAGTGAAGATGGATACTTCACCCGCGCCAGAAACACTTCTGAAAATAATTCACTGCAATTGTTCTCGTGGTTGTAGTACACTTTGGTGCACTTGCAAAAGACACAGACTTACCTGTTCACGGGTATGCGGACCATGTCAAGAAAGGCATTGTGACAATATGAGTGAGGAAGCAGTGTCTGACGATGAAAATAGTGACTATTGACCTGACACGCTTATTCAGTGATGAAGTAGGTCTTAAAATGCACTGTGTATTAATTCTATAATTCGTAGAAATGTACATGTATGTCATGATGTCATGGATGACGTCATGACCTCACCTGTCCATGTACAGTACAGACCAAAAGTTATACACA
The DNA here is from genome assembly GCF_032444005.1 of Ranitomeya imitator. Taxonomy (NCBI): domain Eukaryota; kingdom Metazoa; phylum Chordata; class Amphibia; order Anura; family Dendrobatidae; genus Ranitomeya; species Ranitomeya imitator. Next base: position 87,482,391 of record NC_091282.1, read on the forward strand.
GCTGATAGTCCTACTGAATAGACTGTTAGAATTTGTTTTATGGCAAGAAAAAAGCAGCAAAGTAAAGAAAAACGAGTAGCCATCATTACTTTAAAAAATGAAGGTCAGTCATGGCCGAAAAATTGGGAAAACTTTGAAATTGTCCCCAAGTGCAATGGCAAAAACCATCAAGCGCTACAAAGAAACTGGCTCACATGAGGACCGACCCAGGAAAGGAAGACCAAGATTCACCTCTGCTTCTGAGGATAAGTTTATCTGAGTCACCAGCCTCAGAAATCACAGGTTAACAGCAGCTCAGATTAGAGACCAGGTCAATGCCACACAGAGTTCTAGCAGCAGACACATCTCTACAACAACTGTTAAGAGGAGACTTTGTGCAGCAGGCCTTCTTGGTAAAATAGCTGCTAGGAAACCACTGTTAAGGACAGGCAACAAGCAGAAGAGACTTGTTTGGGCTACAGATCAGAAGGAATGGACATTAGACCAGTGGAAATCTGTGCTTTGGTCTGATGAGTCCAAATTTGAGATCTTTGGTTCCAACCACCGTGTCTTTGTGCGACACAGAAGGGGTGAACGGATGGACTCTACATGCCTGGTTCCCACCGTGAAGCATGGAGGAGGAGGTGTGGTGGTGTGGGGGTGCTTTGCTGGTGACACTGTTGGGGATTTATTCAAAATTGAAGGCATACTGAACCAGCATGGCTACCACAGCATCTTGCAGCAGCATTCTATTCCATCCGATTTGTGTTTAGTTGGACCATCATTTATTTTTCAACAGGACCATGACCCCAAACACACCTCCAGGCTGTGTAAGGGCTATTTGACCAAGAAGGAGAGTGATGGGGTGCTACACTAGATGACCTGGCAAGATGATGGTTTGGGGCAAGCTGTCATCAAAGCAAAAGGTGGCTACTTTGAAGAACATAAAATATAAGACATATTTTCAGTTGTTTCACACTTTTTTGTTAAGTATATAATTCCACATTTGTTAATTCATAGTTTTGATGCCTTCAGTGTGAATGTACAATTTTCATAGGCACTTCCAACAAAGACAGAAGTAGCAGCAGAAAAAAGTAATGTGGTGAATCTATCCTCCCACATTCTTACACAAGAACAATTAAATTTATTGGCTTTGGGTTTAAATTTTGTACCTGATTCAGATTTCAATTTATTTATGACTATTCTAGATATTAATAAGTTTATTAGAAATTTTTTTTCAGAGGAAAACATTGCACCTGGTACTAATATCACTCCTGTAGTGAATGAATTTGAAAATCTAAACTTTAAAGAACAGGTGACATTAAATTGTCTCATGAGACTCTCAAAGGAACAACAGGGGGAATCCACTTTTGGTTCCCGTAATACATCTGAGAATTTCAAAACAAAAAACCCCTTTTTCTATCCTCTACAGACAAGAGTCGAATGCATGGACAAATTCCAAGAAGTAATTGAAAGGGATTTGAAGATTTTGTATGATGTTCATAATAAAAAAGAACATAATAACTTGTCTCATAATCAGCGGAAGGCATTGCATGAACTGAAATCTTTAAATAATATTGTCATCAAGAAAAGTGATAAAGGTGGATTAATAGTGGTTATGAATGAGAAGGACTATAAGGAGAAAATATATGAACTACTGTCTGATACATCCACTTATAAAAAAACTTGGAAGAAATCCAACCAAAGACATCAATGCCAGAATCGCCATTTTGATTGAGGAAGGGGTTAGTTTGGCGGTCATAAATAAAAAACAAGCAGACTACTTATATGTGGAGTCCCCCAGATTACCAATTATGTATGGACTCCCCAAATTACACAAAGGGGATGGATTTCCGGCGATGCGTCCCATTGTATCGGGAATTGGATCTATGTCGGAGCATTTATGTGAGTGGATGGACTCACTATTACAACCCCTTGTCATGAGAATGCCGGGATATATCAAAGACTCGAGGGCAGTTCTAAAAACGCTTTCGGACTGGACTTGGAAAAAAGAGTTTAGTTGGTTAAGTTGCGATGTCGTGTCTCTTTACACGAGTATACCGCATGATATAGCTATGCAAGCTGTCGAGTTCCATCTAAAAGACTATGGAGAATACTCTGAGGATTTGATTAATTTTTCTTTGCAGGTTTTATCCTTCCTCATGCAAAATAATATTTTTTCGTTTGACAATGAAATATATGTCCAGAAGTCGGGAGTCCCTATGGGAGCTAAATACTCACCGTCTCTGGCCAATTTAACCATGGCATTTTGGGAGCAAAAATTTATGTTCTCTGCCGATAATCCTTTTGTTGAATGCATCTCCTGGGATGGCAGATACATTGATGACACCCTCATTATTTGGGGGGGCGATGTGTCTGCCATACCGGGATTTGTAGAATACATTAATTCTAATGATTGCGGTATCAAGTTCACTTTTGTTTGTGATCAGTTTAATATTTCATTTTTGGATCTGGATCTGTGCGGATGTGTTGGGGAGAAAATTATAAGTAAGACGCATACAAAACCCATTAGTGGGAACACATTGCTGCACGCGGAGAGTAGCCATCCAGCCCACACAATTAGATCCATACCTGTGGGAGAATTTATTAGGTCCAAACGCAATTGCAGTGGGGAGGAGGATAGACAGAAGGAATTTAATAAATTAAACAACAAATTTAAAAACCGTAAATACCCTAGTTGGACTTTAAGAAGAGCCGCAAACGTAGTCAATAGAAAACGGAGGGAGGATTTATTAGTTCCAAATAGTGATAATCTATTAAGAAAGAAGAAGTATGACAAAAAACCTTATGTGTGTTTGCAATTTTCCTCCCAATTCAATCAAATCAAAGGTATTATCAACAGGAGATTATCTATCCTATATGAAGATGAAATATTGTCGGATATTTTGAAGGATGGAATAAATGTGGTAGCAAGAAGGGCACGTACTATTGGTGATTCAATTGCCCAAATTCTTCCTCTGTTTCCAATAAACCCAGATCCAGTACATGGCTGGAATGTAAGGGTTTTTTTAGATGTGGGACCTCTGCATGTAGCACCTGTGCACATATACAAGTAGGTAACATTTTCCAGAATTCGGATAATACCAAAGAGTATAAAATAAATAGTATTATAAATTGCCATACGAAAAATGTGGTATATAAGGTAGATTGCATATTATGCCAGATCTCTTATATAGGGTGTACGTCACGTAAATTAAAAACTCGAATAACTGAACACATTAGAGACGCTATTAACCCCAATATAAGAAATACAAATAAAAATATCTCTATGGTATCGAGACATTTTAATTTACAACATCATGGGGATATCACCGCTCTAAGGGTGCAGGGTATTGAGAAAGTGTATATGTCACATCGTGGAGGAGATTCAAGGAGACGCCTGCTCACTAGAGAGGCTTTTTGGATCTACAATCTAAATACTCGTTATCCTGCAGGCATGAACAAGAAAAGTGAAATGATGTATCACTATTGTTAGTGTTTTAGTATGTTGTTTATGTTATAGTCTATTTTTAATATGTTCAGACATTTGTAGCTCTAGGACCTTACGAACCTGTCATGTGATGTGGGGGGCGTGTCTCAAGCCTGTATGGGAGATATAGCGCGCTCATTCCTGGAGCTGCATGGGCATGAGTAAGACCGCTATAGGTCGAAACGCGTAGCCGTATTCTTACAATCACCTGTCTGGTCCACTTTTTGTAAGGAATTTTTCTGCTTTTATTGCCACTTTGGATTAATAAAATTTGCAACTTTTTATCCATCTTGCTGGAGTGTCTACTTTGTTGGAAGTGCTGCTGCTGGACGTCTGGATCAGGACGGGCTCCTGTGCTCCGCTTTCGATGGTCTGGTTGGTGAGCTGGCTGCGACTTTTTTAGTCGTTTTTTTTTCTTGTTTTTGTATCTACAGTTTTCATAGTCATGAAAATACAGAAAAATCTTTAAATGAGAAGGTGTGTCAAAACTTTTGGTCTGTACTGTAGCTAGTATAAAACTTTGTATAAAAATTGTTATATGAAAATATATAGTATACAAAATGCAAACTCTTCTGTAACCTAAAGCTACAGCTTTGAAATATGGAAATATTCGTTATTTTTAGTGCGATGGCTGTTATCGTCTTATGACATCATAGTTAGGACTAGGGTTGAGCGAAACGGGTCGAACATTTTCAAAAGTCGCCGACTTTTGGCTAAGTCGGGGTTTCATGAAACCCGATCCGACCCCTGTGCGGGGTCGGCCATGCGGTACGCGACTTTCGCGCCAAAGTCGCGTTTCAATGACGCGAAAAGCGCCATTTCTCAGCCAATGAAGGTAAACGCAGAGTGTGGGCAGCGTGATGACATAGGTCCTGGTCCCCACCATCTTAGAGAAGGGCATTGCAGTGATTGGCTTGCTGTCTGCGACGTCACAGGGGCTATAAAGAGGCGTTCCCGCCGACCGCCATCTTACTGCTGCTGATCTGAGCTTAGGGAGAGGTTGCTGCCGCTTTGTCAGAAGCAGGGATAGCGTTAGGCAGGGTCCATTAACCACAAAACCGCTTGTGCTGCAGCGATTTGCACTGTCCAACACCACCCTCGGTGTGCAGGGACAGTGGAAGTTTTTTTTTTTTTTTTTTTCCCCTCAGCGCTGTAGCTCATTGGGCTGCCCTAGAAGGCTCCCTGATAGCTGCATTGCTGTGTGTACGCCGCTGTGCAAACCAACTGCTTTTTTCAAAGCACAAATCCTCTTGTTCCTTCCTTTCTGCACAGCTATCTTTTTTGTTTGTCCACACTTTTTATTTCATTTGTGCATCAGTCCACTCCTTATTGCTGCCTGCCATACCTGGCTGAGATTACTGCAGGCAGGGAGATAGTAGCTGCCTGCCATACCTGGCTGAGATTACTGCAGGCAGGGAGATAGTAATTGTAGGACATTCCCTGTTTTTTTTTTTTTGGTGGGAGATTAAGATTGGCAATTTGGCATTTCTGCTAGAGTGCCATCCCTGTGTGTGCCATCTCTCTCACATAGTGGGCCATAGAAAGCCTTTTCATTTTTCTGTATTTTTTTTTGTGGGGTGTATAAATTCTCCCTGATAAAAATACAGTGGGAGATTAATATTGGCCTTTGGGCTTGTGTGCCAGTCCTGAGTGTGCCATCTCTCTCACAAATAGTGGGCCATAGAAAGCCTATTTATTTTTTTTTTTGGTTTTATAAATTCTCCCTGAAAAAAAGGGAGATTAATATTGGCCTCTGGGCTTGTGTGCCAGTCCTGAGCGTGCCATCTGTGCCAGCCCTGAGCGTGCCATCTCTCTCACAAATAGTGGGCCATAGAAAGCCTATTTAATTTTTTTTTTTGTTTTATAAATTTTCCCTGAAAAAAGGGAGATTAATATTGGCCTCTGGGCTTGTGTGCCAGTTGTGAGCGTGCCATCTGTGCCAGTCCTGAGCGTGCCATCTCTCTCACAAATAGTGGGCCATAGAAAGCCTATTTAAATATTTTTTTGGTTTTATAAATTCTCCCAGAAAAAAAGGGAGATTAATATTGGCCTCTGGGCTTGTGTGCCAGTCCTGAGCGTGCCATCTGTGCCAGCCAGCCCTGAGCGTGCCATCTCTCTCACAAATAGTGGGCCATAGAAAGCCTATTTAATTTTTTTTTTTGTTTTATCAATTTTCCCTGAAAAAAGGGAGATTAATATTGGCCTCTGGGCTTGTGTGCCAGTTGTGAGCGTGCCATCTGTGCCAGTCCTGAGCGTGCCATCTCTCTCACAAATAGTGGGCCATAGAAAGCCTATTTAAATATTTTTTTGGTTTTATAAATTCTCCCAGAAAAAAAGGGAGATTAATATTGGCCTCTGGGCTTGTGTGCCAGTCCTGAGCGTGCCATCTGTGCCAGCCAGCCCTGAGCGTGCCATCTCTCTCACAAATAGTGGGCCATAGAAAGCCTATTTAATTTTTTTTTTTGTTTTATCAATTTTCCCTGAAAAAAGGGAGATTAATATTGGCCTCTGGGCTTGTGTGCCAGTTGTGAGCGTGCCATCTGTGCCAGTCCTGAGCGTGCCATCTCTCTCACAAATAGTGGGCCATAGAAAGCCTATTTAAATATTTTTTTGGTTTTATAAATTCTCCCAGAAAAAAAGGGAGATTAATATTGGCCTCTGGGCTTCTGTGCCAGTCCTGAGCGTGCCATCTGTGCCAGTCCTGAGCGTCCCATCTCTCTCACAAATAGTGGGCCATAGAAAGCCTATTTTATTTTTTTTTTGGGTTTTAGAAATTCTCCCTGAAAAAAGGGAGATTAATATTGGCCTCTGGGCTTGTGTGCCAGTTGTGAGCGTGCCATCTGTGCCAGTCCTGAGCGTGCCATCTCTCTCACAAATAGTGGGCCATAGAAAGCCTATTTAAATATTTTTTTGGTTTTATAAATTCTCCCAGAAAAAAAGGGAGATTAATATTGGCCTCTGGGCTTCTGTGCCAGTCCTGAGCGTGCCATCTGTGCCAGTCCTGAGCGTCCCATCTCTCTCACAAATAGTGGGCCATAGAAAGCCTATTTTATTTTTTTTTTGGGTTTCAGAAATTCTCCCTGGAAAAAAAAAGGGAGATTAATATTGCCCTTTGGGCTTGTGTGCCAGTACTAAGCGTTCCATCTCTCTCTCTCTCTCAGTCAGTGGGCCATAGAACGCATATTTTTGGTTTTATTTGTTTTCTAAATTCTCCCTGAAAAAATCATTTTATTTTATTTGGTTTCTAAATTCTTCCTGATAAAATCATATTTTTTTTATTATTTTTATTTCTAAAGTCTCCCTGAAAAAAAAAAAAAAAAAACAACCAAAAAAACAGTGGGAGATTAATATTGGCCTTTCTGCTTGTGTGCCAGTCTTGACTCCTGGGTGTGCCATCTCTCTCTCTCTCTCTCTCTCTCTCTCTCTCTCTCCAATTGTGGTCCATAGAAAGCCTATATTTTTTTTCCTTGATTTGGGTTCTAAAATCTACCAGAGAAAATAACTACATCAATCATTGGTAGAAAAATATTGGCCTCTGGGTTTGTGTGCCACTCCTGACTCCTGTGTGCGTCATCTCTCAGTCAGTGGGCCATAGAACGCCTATTTTTGGTTTTATTTGTTTTCTAAATTCTCCCTGAAAAAATAATTTTATTTTATTTGGTTTCTAAATTCTTCCTGATAAAATCATATTTTTTTTATTATTTTTTTTTCTAAAGTCTCCCTGAAAAAAAAAAAAAAAAACAGTGGGAGATTAATATTGGCCTTTCTGCTTGTGTGCCAGTCTTGACTCCTGGGTGCGTCATCTCTCAGTCAGTGGGCCATAGAACGCCTATTTTTGGTTTTATTTGTTTTATAAATTCTCCCTGAAAAAATCATTTTATTTTATTTGGTTTCTAAATTCTTCCTGATAAAATCATATTTTTTTTATTATTTTTTTTTCTAAAGTCTCCCTGAAAAAAAAAAAAAAAAAACAACCAAAAAAAACAGTGGGAGATTAATATTGGCCTTTCTGCTTGTGTGCCAGTCTTGACTCCTGGGTGCGTCATCTCTCAGTCAGTGGGCCATAGAACGCCTATTTTTGGTTTTATTTGTTTTATAAATTCTCCCTGAAAAAATCATTTTATTTTATTTGGTTTCTAAATTCTTCCTGATAAAATCATATTTTTTTTATTATTTTTTTTTCTAAAGTCTCCCTGAAAAAAAAAAAAAAAAAAACAACCAAAAAAAACAGTGGGAGATTAATATTGGCCTTTCTGCTTGTGTGCCAGTCTTGACTCCTGGGTGTGCCATCTATCTCTCTCTCTCTCTCTCTCTCTCTCTCTCTCTCTCTCTCTCTCCAATTGTGGTCCATAGAAAGCCTATATTTTTTTTCCTTGATTTGGGTTCTAAAATCTACCAGAGAAAATAACTACATCAATCATTGGTAGAAAAATATTGGCCTCTGGGTTTGTGTGCCACTCCTGACTCCTGTGTGCGTCATCTCTCAGTCAGTGGGCCATAGAACGCCTATTTTTGTTTTTATTTGTTTTATAAATTCTCCCTGAAAAAATCATTTTATTTTATTTGGTTTCTAAATTCTTCCTGATAAAATCATATTTTTTTTATTATTTTTTTTTCTAAAGTCTCCCTGAAAAAAAAAAAAAACAAAAAAAACAAAAAAAAAACAGTGGGAGATTAATATTGGCCTTTCTGCTTGTGTGCCAGTCTTGACTCCTGGGTGTGCCATCTCTCTCTCTCTCTCTCTCCAATTGTGGTCCATAGAAAGCCTACATTTTTTTTCCTTGATTTGGGTTCCAAAATCTACCAGAGAAAATAACTCCATCAATCATTGGTAGAAAAATATTGGCCTCTGGGCTTGTGTGCCACTCCTGATTCCTGTGTGCGTCATCTCTCACTCAGTGGCCCATAGAAAGCATATAGTTTGTTACATTTGTTTTCTAAATTCTCCCTGCAAAAATCTATTTTTTTTTTTTTGGGGGGGTTTCTAAAGTGTTCCTGAAAAAAATAAAAATAAAAAAAAAATAATAGTGTGACATTAATATTAACATTTGTGCTTCAGTGACAGTCCTGCGTGTGGGGCATCTCTCTAATTTGCAGCCACCAAAAAAAGAGTGTGTAACATTGGGCCTGATTTTCGCTGTGGTCTCACCAACCTGTAAAGGGGTAGCTAAATCATACTGAAGTTATAGCTCACCGTGTAAGTTGTGTGACTGCAACAAATAACGTTAGTTTGGTTACGTTTTTAAAACAATGAGGAAGTCTAGTGGAAGAGGTCGTGGCCGGGGGCGTTCATTGTCAGCTGGTAATGAGGGTAGTGGTAGTGGTGGAGCATCAGGTGGTCGTGGGGGAAAAAATATTGCACCTAAGTCTGGAGCTGTGGAGCCAGGTTCGTCGTCCGGCTACACAAGGCCTCGAACGCTCCCTTTTCTGGGATTAGGAAAACCGCTTTTAAAGCCGGAGCAGCAAGAGCAAGTTTTGGCTTATCTTGCTGACTCAGCCTCTAGCTCTTTTGCCTCATCTCGTGAAACTGGTAAAAGTAAAAGCAGCGCGTCGTTAGTGGATGTTCACGGTCAGGGACAAGTCACTTCCTTGTCCTCTTCAGCAAAAACAACAACAGAGAAGAATGCAGCAGGCGACACAACGGGTTACTCCATGGAGCTCTTTACACATACCGTCCCTGGCTTAGAAAGTGAAGCAGTTAACAGTCCATGCCCATTACAAATTGAATCTGACATGGAGTGCACTGACGCACAGCCACAGCCAGACTACTATGCTGGTCCTTTGACTCAGACCACAACATTGCCCTCGCAGGGTGCTGATCAAGAATCAGACCCTGATGAGACTATGTTGCCCCATCACGAACGCTATACCACCGAACGACACGGTGACACAGACGAAGTTGCGCAGGAGGTACAAGAAGAGTTATTAGATGACCCAGTTCTTGACCCCGATTGGCAGCCATTGGGGGAACAGGGTGCAGGCGGCAGCAGTTCTGAAGCAGAGGAGGAGGAGGGGCCGCAGCAGGCATCAACATCGCCACAGGTTCCATCTGCCGGGCCCGTATCTTGCCCAAAACGCGTGGCAAAGCCAAAACCTGGTGGAGGACAGCGTGGCCATCCGGTTAAAGCTCAGTCTGCAATGCCTGAAAAGGTATCCGATGCTAGAAAGAGTGCAGTCTGGCATTTTTTTAAACAACATCCAATTGATCAGCGCAAAGTCATCTGTCAAAAATGTTCTACTTCCTTAAGCAGAGGTCAGAATCTGAAAAGTCTCAATACTAGTTGCATGCATAGACATTTAACCACCATGCATTTGAAAGCTTGGACTAACTACAAAACGTCCCTTAAGGTTGTTGCACCCTCGGCCAATGAAGCTAGTCATCAACGCAACATCCCTTCCGGCAGTGTAGGACCACCATTTAGCGCACCACCTGCTGTATCTGTGCAGGTATCTTTGCCAGGCCAAAGCAGTCAGGGTCAGGGAATCACCAGTTTCGTAGTAGGAAACACTACATCTAGGGCACCGGCGGCAACAATACCATCTCCCACCGTCTCTCAGTCTGCCATGTCCACCGGCACCCCCGCTAGTTCCACGATCTCCAGCTCTCCAGTCCAGCTCACCCTACATGAGACTATGGTTAGAAAAAGGAAATACTTAGCCTCGCATCCGCGTACACAGGGTTTGAACGCCCACATAGCTAGACTAATCTCGTTAGAGATGATGCCCTACCGGTTAGTTGAAAGCGAAGCTTTCAAAGACCTGATGGACTACGCTGTACCACGCTACGAGCTACCCAGTCGACACTTTTTTTCCAGAAAAGCCATCCCAGCCCTCCACCAGCATGTTAAAGAGCGCATCGTCCATGCACTCAGGCAATCTGTGAGCACAAAGGTGCACCTGACAACAGATGCATGGACCAGTAGGCATGGCCAGGGACGTTACGTGTCCATCACGGCACACTGGGTAAATGTGGTGGATTCAGGGTCCACAGGGGACAGCAAGTTTGGGACAGTTCTGCCTAGCCCACGGTCTAGTAAACAGTTGTCTGTAGCCGTTCGCACCCCCTCCTCCTCCTCCTCCTCGTCCTCCTGCAGAAGCAAGAGCTCGTCCACAGACCGCAGTCGCACAAACACTCCATCCGCACCTGCCACTGTTGCACACCAGGTCTCCCATTATGGGGCAGCTACTGGCATACGTCAGCAGGCTGTATTGGCTATGAAGTGTTTGGGCGACAATAGACACACCGCGGAAGTTCTGTCCGAGTTCTTGCAGCAAGAAACGCAGTCGTGGCTGGGCACTGTAGATCTTGAGGCAGGCAAGGTAGTGAGTGATAACGGAAGGAATTTCATGGCTGCCATCTCCCTTTCCCAACTGAAACACATTCCTTGCCTGGCTCACACCTTAAACCTGGTGGTGCAGTGCTTCCTGAAAAGTTATCCGGGGTTATCCGACCTGCTCCTCAAAGTGCGTGGACTTTGCGCACATATCCGCCGTTCGCCTGTACACTCCAGCCGTATGCAGACCTATCAGCGTTCTTTGAACCTTCCCCAGCATCGCCTAATCATAGACGTTGCAACAAGGTGGAACTCAACACTGCACATGCTTCAGAGACTGTGCGAACAGAGGCGGGCTGTTATGTTTTTGTGGGAGGATACACATACACGGGCAGGCAGTAGGATGGCAGACATGGAGTTGTCAGGTGTGCAGTGGTCGAAGATTCAAGACATGTGTCAAGTCCTTCAGTGTTTTGAGGAATGCACACGGCTGGTTAGTGCAGACAACGCCATAATAAGCATGAGCATCCCCCTAATGCGTCTGCTGATGCAAAGTTTGACGCACATAAAGGATCAGGCGTCTGCACCAGAGGAAGAGGAAAGCCTTGATGACAGTCAGCGATTGTCTGGTCAGGGCAGTGTACATGACGAGGTACCGGGCGAAGAGGAGGTGGAGGATGAGGAGGATGATGGGGATGAGTATATTTTTAATGAGGAAGCTTTCCCGGGGGCACGGGAAATTGGTGGCGTGGCAAGGCCGGGTTCTGGTTTTTTGAGGGACACAAGTGACGTAGATTTGCCTGCAACTGCCCCTCAACCAAGCACAACCGCAGATTTGACAACGGGAACTTTGGCCCACATGGCGGATTATGCCTTGCGTATCCTCAAAAGGGACACACGCATTACAAAAATGATGAACGATGACGATTACTGGTTGGCCTGCCTCCTTGATCCTCGCTATAAAGGCAAATTGCAAAATATTATGCCACATGAGAACTTGGAACTAATATTAGCAACAAAACAATCAACTCTTGTTGACCGTTTGCTTCTGGCATTCCCTGCACACAGCGCCCGTGATCGTTCTCACACGAGCTCCAGGGGCCAGCAGACCAGAGGTGTTAGAGGGGCAGAAATCAGAAGTGGCGTTGGACAGAGGGGTTTTCTGACCAGGTTGTGGAGTGATTTTTCTATGACCGCAGACAGGACAGGTACTGCAGCATCAATTCAAAGTGACAGGAGACAACATTTGTCCAGTATGGTTACAAACTATTTTTCATCCCTTATCAACGTTCTCCCTCAACCGTCATTCCCATTTGATTACTGGGCATCCAAATTAGACACCTGGCCAGAATTGGCAGAATATGCATTGCAGGAGCTTGCTTGCCCGGCAGCTAGTGTCCTATCAGAAAGAGTATTCAGTGCTGCAGGTTCAATACTAACAGAAAAAAGGACTCGTCTGGCTACCCAAAATGTAGATGATCTAACCTTCATTAAAATGAACCACAACTGGATTTCAAAATCTTTTGCCCCACCCTGCCCGGCTGACACCTAGCTTTCCTATGAAAAGGTCTTGCCTGTGGACTATTCTGAATGACTTTTCCAATCTCGTAATTTTCTTCACCTGATTGTCCAGCATACGACATGTTTCCACCTCACGAAATGGCCAAACTCCCCACACGGGGCCGTGCTATCGCCACTTTGCGCTTGGACCCTTGAGAGTGCTGTTTGTCTGAAGAGGTGGGTGTGGCCGCTTTTGGTCGACGGCACTGCCACTGGGTCCCTCATAGTACAATAAAGTGTCTCTGGCGGTGGTGGTGCGCACCCAACGTCAGACACACCGTTGTAATATGAGGGGCCCTGTGCCTGTACCGCCGGCCACAAGACAGTTCCCCCCCCCAGCTCAAACAGTGCTCTACCACTAGCAAAATTATCTCTCACAGCTTCACCAATGTGTAGTCTAGCCGCTGACATCCTTCAATGCCTGGCACTGACAATACCATTGTTTTGACATTTTTGTTATGTTAGGCCTTCGAAGCCTGTCTGCGGTCCCTTCTTTCTACAACTTCTACACTGACCAGGCCACTGCTGGCCGTGTTACCCTGGAACCAATTTAAAAGTGCCTACAGTCAGCCCAATTTTGTTATGTTAGGCCTTCGAAGACTGTCTGCCGTCACTCCTTCCACTAGACTTCCACTGACCATACACTGCTGCCCATGTACCCCTGGAACCAATTTAAAGTGCCTACAGCCAGCCCAATTTTGTTATGTTAGGCCTTCGAAGCCTGTCTGCGGTCACTCCTTCCACTAGACTTCCACTGACCAGACCACTGCTGCCCGTGTACCCCTGGAACCAATTTAAAAGTGCCTACAGCCAGCCCAAGTTTGTTATGTTAGGCCTTGGAAGCCTGTCTGCGGTCACTCCTTCCACTAGACTTCCACTGACCAGACCACTGCTGCCCGTGTACCCCTGGAACCAATTTAAAAGTGCCTACAGCCAGCCCAAGTTTGTTATGTTAGGCCTTGGAAGCCTGTCTGCGGTCACTCCTTCCACTAGACTTCCACTGACCAGACCACTGCTGCCCGTGTACCCCTGGAACCAATTTAAAAGTGCCTACAGCCAGCCCAAGTTTGTTATGTTAGGCCTTGGAAGCCTGTCTGCGGTCACTCCTTCCACTAGACTTCCACTGACCAGACCACTGCTGCCCGTGTACCCCTGGAACCAATTTAAAATTGCCTACAGCCATGTGTTATTATTTTAGGCCTTCGATGCCTGTCTGCGGTCACTCCTTCCACTAGGCCTCCACTGACCACACCACTGCTGCCCGTGTACCCCTGGAACCAATTTAAAATTGCCTACAGCCAGCCCAATTTTTTTATTTTAGGCCTTCGATGCCTGTCTGCGGTCCATTCTTTCAACTACTACTACACTGACCAGGTCACTGCTGTCCGTGTACCCCTGGAACCAATTTAAAATTGCCTACAGCCATGTGTTATTATTTTAGGCCTTCGATGCCTGTCTGCGGTCACTCCTTCCACTAGGCCTCCACTGACCACACCACTGCTGTCCGTGTACCCCTGGAACCAATTTAAAATTGCCTACAGCCATGTGTTATTATTTTAGGCCTTCGATGCCTGTCTGCGGTCACTCCTTCCACTAGGCCTCCACTGACCACACCACTGCTGTCCGTGTACCCCTGGAACCAATTTAAAATTGCCTACAGCCAGCCCAATTTTTTTATTTTAGGCCTTCGATGCCTGTCTGCGGTCCATTCTTTCAACTACTACTACACTGACCAGGTCACTGCTGTCCGTGTACCCCTGGAACCAATTTAAAATTGCCTACAGCCATGTGTTATTATTTTAGGCCTTCGATGCCTGTCTGCGGTCACTCCTTCCACTAGGCCTCCACTGACCACACCACTGCTGTCCGTGTACCCCTGGAACCAATTTAAAATTGCCTACAGCCATGTGTTATTATTTTAGGCCTTCGATGCCTGTCTGCGGTCACTCCTTCCACTAGGCCTCCACTGACCACACCACTGCTGCCCGTGTACCCCTGGAACCAATTTAAAATTGCCTACAGCCAGCCCAATTTTTTTATTTTAGGCCTTCGATGCCTGTCTGCGGTCCATTCTTTCAACTACTACTACACTGACCAGGTCACTGCTGTCCGTGTACCCCTGGAACCAATTTAAAATTGCCTACAGCCATGTGTTATTATTTTAGGCCTTCGATGCCTGTCTGCGGTCACTCCTTCCACTAGGCCTCCACTGACCACACCACTGCTGTCCGTGTACCCCTGGAACCAATTTAAAATTGCCTACAGCCATGTGTTATTATTTTAGGCCTTCGATGCCTGTCTGCGGTCACTCCTTCCACTAGGCCTCCACTGACCACACCACTGCTGTCCGTGTACCCCTGGAACCAATTTAAAATTGCCTACAGCCAGCCCAATTTTTTTATTTTAGGCCTTCGATGCCTGTCTGCGGTCCATTCTTTCAACTACTACTACACTGACCAGGTCACTGCTGTCCGTGTACCCCTGTAACCAATTTAAAATTGCCTACAGCCATGTGTTATTATTTTAGGCATTCGATGCCTGTCTGCGGTCCATTTTTTCAACTACTACTACACTGACCAGGTCACTGCTGCCCGTGTACCCCTGGAACCAATTTAAAATTGCCTACAGCCATGTGTTATTATTTTAGGCCTTCGATGCCTGTCTGCGGTCACTCCTTCCACTAGGCCTCCACTGACCACACCACTGCTGCCCGTGTACCCCTGGAACCAATTTAAAATTGCCTACAGCCAGCCCAATTTTTTTATTTTAGGCCTTCGATGCCTGTCTGCGGTCACTCCTTCCACTAGGCCTCCACTGACCACACCACTGCTGTCCGTGTACCCCTGGAACCAATTTAAAATTGCCTACAGCCATGTGTTATTATTTTAGGCCTTCGATGCCTGTCTGCGGTCACTCCTTCCACTAGGCCTCCACTGACCACACCACTGCTGTCCGTGTACCCCTGGAACCAATTTAAAATTGCCTACAGCCATGTGTTATTATTTTAGGCCTTCGATGCCTGTCTGCGGTCCATTCTTTCAACTACTACTACACTGACCAGGGCACTGCTGGCCGTGTACCCCTGGAACCAACATCAGAAAATATAAAAATAAGTATTTTGCTTATAAAAAAGAAAATACTGGTGAGATATCAAATGCAGACATTTTAACATTAAAAACAAACACACAACTCTAATCTGGTACAGTACTAAAAATGGCCACCAGCTACAATTACTTTCTCCTGCAAGTAGTTAACTGAAAGTTTTTTTAAATTGAAAACACACATATGGCATCCACCGAGTGTTGTCCTGTCGCGTCTTCTTTATATTATTGCCGAGAAGATGCAAAATAATGAAAATAATAAAATCATTAATTACCAAAATAATAGAGAAAGTCAACACCACATTGCAAATAAACATTCATTCCAAATAAAGAAGCAGGGCGCGTCCGAGGGTGAGTATATACCTAATAAGAATATAATCACCCTCGGACGCGCAATGCTTATTTCCAACAGCCTTCCTTCCTAAGAATCAGCCCTTCCGTCGTGTAGAGAGACGTTGTGTTACACTCCAAGGTGTTCCCCAGGTTGCCTTTCCTGAGCTTCGATCTTCCGGCTCTCGTTTAGTAGTTCTTGGAAACTACTCTGCATTAGGCCTTCAAATTGGGTATGGGGTGTAGAGAGATGGTGTGTTCCACTCCAAGGTGTTCCCCAGGTTGCCTTTCCTGAGCTTCGATCTTCCGGCTCTCGTTTAGTAGTTGTTGGAAACTACGCTGCATTAGGCCTTCAAATTGGGTATGGGGTGTAGCGAGAGGGTGTGTTACACTCCAAGGTGTTCCCCAGGTTGCCTTTCCTGAGCTTCGATCTTCCGGCTCTCGTTTAGTAGTTCTTGGAAACTACACTGCATTAGGCCTTCAAATTGGGTATGGGGTGTAGAGAGAGGGTGTGTTACACTCCAAGGTGTTCCCCAGGTTGCCTTTCCTGAGCTTCGATATTCCGGCTCTCGTTTAGTAGTTGTCGGAAACTACGCTGCATTAGGCCTACAAATTGGGTATGGGGCGTAGAGAGAGGGTGTGTTACACTCCAAGGTGTTCCCCAGGTTGCCTTTCCTGAGCTTCGATATTCCGGCTCTCGTTTAGTAGTTGTCGGAAACTACGCTGCATTAGGCCTACAAATTGGGTATGGGGTGTAGAGAGAGGGTGTGTTACACTCCAAGGTGTTCCCCAGGTTGCCTTTCCTGAGCTTCGATCTTCATGCTCTCGTTTAGTAGTTGTCGGAAACTACGCTGCATTAGGCCTACAAATTGGGTATGGGGTGTAGAGAGAGGGTTTGTTACACTCCAAGGTGTTCCCCAGGTTGCCTTTCCTGAGCTTCGATCTTCCGGCTCTCGTTTAGTAGTTGTTGGAAACTACGCTGCATTAGGCCTTCAAATTGGGTATGGGGTGTAGCGAGAGGGTGTGTTACACTCCAAGGTGTTCCCCAGGTTGCCTTTCCTGAGCTTCGATCTTCCGGCTCTCGTTTAGTAGTTCTTGGAAACTACACTGCATTAGGCCTTCAAATTGGGTATGGGGTGTAGAGAGAGGGTGTGTTACACTCTAAGGTGTTCCCCAGGTTTCCTTGCCATTGCTTCGGTCTTCCGACTCTCGTTTAGTAGTTGTAGAAAAGTACACTGCATTAGGCCATACAAAATGGGTATGGGGTGGAGAGAGATGGTGTGTTACACTCCAAGGTGTTCCCCAGGTTGCCTTTCCTGAGCTTCTATCTTCAGGCTCTCATTAAATTGTGGTTAAATGGAACAACTGCATTTGGCGTACTAGTTGGTTTGGGGCCTACTATCGGTGTCTGCCACTCCTTGCTGTTCTCCTCCACTGAACAAAGCTGTGCCGCCTGTTTACTACGGTTGCCAATTTTGAACTGCATTTCGACTACTTACTGATTTGGCCCTACTCTCTGTGTCAGCCTCTCATTCCAGTTGTCCTCCACTGCAATGCCCCCTGGTTATTCCTGTGTTACCAATTTTGAACTGCATTTAGCCCACTTTCTTCTTTGGGCCTATATCTGTGTTTCCACTTCATCGTGCCCATTGCCCAGCCAGTGATAGATGAGTCTGCTGGTACATTGACCCATAACGCAACATTCCCCGTGCACGCTACACAACAACATTGTGACCCTGCTGAAAGTCAGGTTGCTCTTCCCGCATACCATACCACCTTACACGGGGACAAAGAGGAAGGTGCAGATGAAAGTGCAGGTTCCTTCATCAGGTGGGGGGAGGAATACTAGTTGGCGACGTCACTGGCACAGGGCCTCTCATAGTACGCAAAAGTGTTGCTGCCGGTGGGAGGCGCCCCCGCCGTGCAAACACACCGCTGTACTTTGAGGGGCCCTGTGCCAGTGCCAATGCCAACGAGTGGGCCCCCCCTGCTTGCTCAGGTTCACAGCACTTGCAAAGTTGAAATACTTACCTCTCCCTGCTCCACTGCCGTGACGTGGTCCAGATTTCCTGGGCCCACTAATTACTTGAACCAGCCCTACCCCCCACAACTTTAGCCAAATGACCCCCA
Source organism: Ranitomeya imitator (assembly GCF_032444005.1). Taxonomy (NCBI): domain Eukaryota; kingdom Metazoa; phylum Chordata; class Amphibia; order Anura; family Dendrobatidae; genus Ranitomeya; species Ranitomeya imitator. The sequence continues at coordinate 87,500,255 of NC_091282.1, forward strand.
ATTTCAAATGCCTTCCAATTATTATAAGGTAAATTACGCTTGACAAGCTTCATTAAGAAGAATGGATGGTTTTGACATTAAAATGGCCACTCTAGGTGTTTTCCTGGCCCCCACTCACTGCCGACTATGCTGCCCCATTGACTTGCATTGGGTTTCGTGTTTCGGTCGATCCCGACTTTACGTCATAATCGGCCGATTTCACTCGACCCGACTTTGGACATAGTCGGGTTTCGCAAAACCCGGCTCGACTCTAAAAAGGTCAAGGTCGCTCAACTCTAGTTAGGACCTTTGTGGTGATCAATTTTTGGAAAACTTTTAATATGTTATTCCCCACATATAATAGTAATAAAAAAAATCATAAAACGCTTTCTTGAAATTTGTTCCGGGTCAAACCTTATTTTGACTGGACTATTTAGCATGACTAGGTCCACATTATCTCCATTCCTTTCCATGCACAGATTGCCTTGAAAAACACTGATATGGTCGAAGCGTTGGCTATTATATCTGTTGATAATTAGAATAAAGACATTTTTGATTTTCATAAAACCATTTTCAATGTTGTGCCCAAGTACACTTTCACTTTAACTATTACTTACTGACCACAATCATTACTTCTGAGCACATCATAGCGCTGGCAGATAGTGAATACATAATTTCTTACATACAATTTTGTAATGTCCGTTTATAAAAACAGACATGGGCAGAATGTGGTCCGATGGTGCCCAAACTTTCAAACTTTGCGGCCACCTCTTCAGTGACAGCAGGTGTAATGGGGCTTATTCTCGAGGTATTGTGGGTCCCATCTACTATATATTCTCAATATATAAGGTGGCAATAACTCTTTAACATCAGATTATTACACAATATGTAGGGGATTTGGACCACCTATTGATATAAATATATGTCAAGGATTAATCTCACAGAATTTGTACTCTCTTTAGATATAAAAAGAAACCTCATTGATAGTTAAATGGATTCTCTAGTATGGAAAACCCTATTACTATATCCTGTTAGGGAATTTTGAAGGGAGTCCTCTGTTAGCCAAAGGGGGAAGAAGTTACATCGAATGTCTCTCACTCTGTACTACCTACTATGTCCTGCATTACACTGATAATTAGTGTTGAGCGATACCTTCCGATATCGGAAAGTATCGGTATCGGTTTGGATCGGCCGATATTCAAAAAATATCGGATATCGCCGATACCGATACCCGATCCCAATGCAAGTCAATGGGACCAAAATATCGGAATTAAAATAAACCCTTTCTTTCCTTGTAGGTTCATTCTACATGAAGGAAAACAACTAAGAATAATGTAGGATGTATGGGGGAGGTGGCGGAGACATTAAAGGCAATGAGGATTAGTCCAATCAAATAGAATAGCATGATTTTTTTTTTTTTTAAAGATGTTCGGATTGAAAAAGATATTGACTATGTAAATTTTTTTTTATTTTGTCAGATATTGATGTTTCACTATTCCACGACCTTCCCCTTCTTTTTTTTCCTTTTCCCACACTTTCATCTTCATCATCATCAGCATCTTTGACATCAACTTCTTCACCTTATTCATCTTCTTCTTCATCTTCTACCTATTTTTTTTTTTATTACATTCTTCATATTCATTTTCTTCAACTATTATTATTCTTCCTATTCTACATATTCTTTTTATTCCACTGTTATTATTCTTCCTATTCTACTTCTTCATCATATTCTCATTTGTGACAGGCATTCCCGTAGTTGTTATCTATAAAAGTTGGAAGATTACACCTTCCGTTCTGCCAGTCACAAAAGTTACATTTGTCCGCGTTCAGTTTGGCCTGCAGCATCAGGCTTTATCCAGGGGCACCACGAGGAGGAACGGACTCACCCCCATACACTGCTTAGTCTTCTTCTGCATATAATTTAGATAATATCTTTTGCTCTGATATTAAGTGTTATGCTTAATGTTCTTCTGCTCTTTGTTCTGCAGCCTCTTGTTCTTCTGCTTCTCGGTCTTCCATGTCGTCGTCTCCAGGGTCGTCGTCTTCAGTCTCGTCATCTCCGCCGTCATCGTCTCCGCCGTCGTCGTCTCCGTCGTCGTCTCCGCCGTCGTCGTCGTCGTCATCGGGGTGGTCTTCCGGGTCGTCGTCGTCGTCGTCATCGGGGTGGTCTTCCGGGTCGTCGACTTTAGGGTCTTAAACTTGGAAATGTAGCAGAAGGTACAAGAAGGCTGAGAAAATGCCAAGAACCAGCTGATGGAACTGGAACTCGGATGGCTACCCGAAGGTTCAAGAGCCTATGGAACTACCGAGGACCAGCTGATGTTACTGGAACCCGGTTACTAAGCAGGAGGTACCCGTGCTAAAAAGCACTACCAAGGACCGCCTGACGTTGGCGGAACTCGGATACCCAGAAGGAGGCACCTAAGCCAAAGGCTCTGCCCGGAACCAGCTGACGTTACTGGAACCAGGATGGGGAGCAGAAGGTACAAGAGCAAAAGACACTGCCGAGAACCAGCTGACGGTACTGGAACCCGGATGGGTAGCCGAAGGTCCAAGAGCCAATGGAACTACCGAGGACCAGCTGACGTTACTGGAACCCGGTTACTAAGCAGGAGGTACCCGTGCCTGAAAGCACTACCAAGGACCACCTGACGTTGGTGGAACTTGGATACCCAGAAGGAGGCACCTAAGCCAAAGGCTCTGCCCGGAACCAGCTGACGTTACTGGAATCAGGATGGGGAGCAGAAGGTACAAGAGCAAAAGACACTGCCTAGAACCAGCTGACGGTGCTGGAACCAGGTGGTGGACCCGAAGGCCCACAGGAGAGGAGAGAACAGCTAGGCCGCGAGGCAGCCGCAGTTACCGAACCCCAACAGTCCTACAGGGGGAGCTGGGCCTACTGGCACTACAGAACCAGCCTTGACTACCAGTTCACACAGCCCACATAGGAAGCTCCTAAACTGGAGGCACCCTGGAGTTGGCTAACTCGACCGCACCACGACGGGGCAAGCATAGGCGTCTCAGTGAAGTTGACACAACCCGGAAACAGCTGACGGTGCTGAAACCAGGCTTGGCACGAGGGAGTACCTGTGACAAGAACACTGCCGAGAACCAGCTGGCGGTGCTGGAACCCGGATGCGTTGCCCCAGTGTGCAAGAGCCAATGGCACGACCGAGGACCAGCTGACGGTGCTGGAACCCGGTTACTAAGCTGTAGGTGCCCGCGCTTAAAAGCACTACCAAGGACCGCCTGGCGTTGGCGGAACTCGGATACCCAGGAGGAGGCACCTAAGCCAAAGGCTCGGCCCGGAACCAGCTGACGGTGCTGGAACCAGGTGGTGGACCCAAAGGTCCACAGGAGAGGAGAGAACAGCTAGGCCGCGAGGCAGCCGCAGTTACCGAACCCCAACAGTCCTACAGGGGGAGCTGGGCCTACTGGCACTACAGAACCAGCCTTGACTACCAGTTCACGCAGCCCACATAGGAAGCTCCTAAACTGGAGGCACCCTGGAGTTGGCTAACTCGACCGCACCACGACGGGGCAAGCATAGGCGTCTCAGTGAAGTTGACACAACCCGGAAACAGCTGACGGTGCTGAAACCAGGCTTGGCATGAGGGAGTACCTGTGACAAGAACACTGCCGAGAACCAGCTGGCGGTGCTGGAACCCGGATGCGTTGCCCCAGTGTGCAAGAGCCAATGGCACGACCGAGGACCAGCTGACGGTGCTGGAACCCGGTTACTAAGCTGTAGGTGCCCGCGCTTAAAAGCACTACCAAGGACCGCCTGGCGTTGGCGGAACTCGGATACCCAGGAGGAGGCACCTAAGCCAAAGGCTCGGCCCGGAACCAGCTGACGGTGCTGGAACCAGGTGGTGGACCCGAAGGTCCACAGGAGAGGAGAGAACAGCTAGGCCGCGAGGCAGACGCAGTTACTGAACCCCAACAGTCCTACAGGGGGAGCTGGGCCTACTGGCACTACAGAACCAGCCTTGACTACCAGTTCACGCAGCCCACATAGGAAGCTCCTAAACTGGAGGCACCCTGGAGTTGGCTAACTCGACCGCACCACGACGGGGCAAGCATAGGCGTCTCAGTGAAGTTGACACAACCCGGAAACAGCTGACGGTGCTGAAACCAGGCTTGGCACGAGGGAGTACCTGTGACAAGAACACTGCCGAGAACCAGCTGGCGGTGCTGGAACCCGGATGCGTTGCCCCAGTGTGCAAGAGCCAATGGCACGACCGAGGACCAGCTGACGGTGCTGGAACCCGGTTACTAAGCTGTAGGTGCCCGCGCTTAAAAGCACTACCAAGGACCGCCTGGCGTTGGCGGAACTCGGATACCCAGGAGGAGGCACCTAAGCCAAAGGCTCGGCCCGGAACCAGCTGACGGTGCTGGAACCAGGTGGTGGACCCGAAGGTCCACAGGAGAGGAGAGAACAGCTAGGCCGCGAGGCAGCCGCAGTTACCGAACCCCAACAGTCCTACAGGGGGAGCTGGGCCTACTGGCACTACAGAACCAGCCTTGACTACCAGTTCACGCAGCCCACATAGGAAGCTCCTAAAATGGAGGCACCCTGGAGTTGGCTAACTCGACCGCACCACGACGGGGCAAGCATAGGCGTCTCAGTGAAGTTGACACAACCCGGAAACAGCTGACGGTGCTGAAACCAGGCTTGGCACGAGGGAGTACCTGTGACCAGAAAACTGCCGAGAACCAGCTGGCGGTGCTGGAACCCGGATGCGTTGCCCCAGTGTGCAAGAGCCAATGGCACGACCGAGGACCAGCTGACGGTGCTGGAACCCGGTTACTAAGCTGTAGGTGCCCGCGCTTAAAAGCACTACCAAGGACCGCCTGGCGTTGGCGGAACTCGGATACCCAGGAGGAGGCACCTAAGCCAAAGGCTTGGCCCGGAACCAGCTGACGGTGCTGGAACCAGGTGGTGGACCCGAAGGTCCACAGGAGAGGAGAACACAGCTAGGCCGCGAGGCAGCCGCAGTTACCGAACCCCAACAGTCCTACAGGGGGAGCTGGGCCTACTGGCACTACAGAACCAGCCTTGACTACCAGTTCACGCAGCCCACATAGGAAGCTCCTAAACTGGAGGCACCCTGGAGTTGGCTAACTCGACCGCACCACGACGGGGCAAGCATAGGCGTCTCAGTGAAGTTGACACAACCCGGAAACAGCTGACGGTGCTGAAACCAGGCTTGGCACGAGGGAGTACCTGTGACAAGAACAGTGCCGAGAACCAGCTGGCGGTGCTGGAACCCGGATGCGTTGCCCCAGTGTGCAAGAGCCAATGGCACGACCGAGGACCAGCTGACGGTGCTGGAACCCGGTTACTAAGCTGTAGGTGCCCACGCTTAAAAGCACTACCAAGGACCGCCTGGCGTTGGCGGAACTCGGATACCCAGGAGGAGGCACCTAAGCAAAAGGCTCGGCCCGGAACCAGCTGACGGTGCTGGAACCAGGTGGTGGACCCGAAGGTCCACAGGAGAGGAGAGAACAGCTAGGCCGCGAGGCAGCCGCAGTTACCGAACCCCAACAGTCCTACAGGGGGAGCTGGGCCTACTGGCACTACAGAACCAGCCTTGACTACCAGTTCACGCAGCCCACATAGGAAGCTCCTAAACTGGAGGCACCCTGGAGTTGGCTAACTCGACCGCACCACGACGGGGCAAGCATAGGCGTCTCAGTGAAGTTGACACAACCCGGAAACAGCTGACGGTGCTGAAACCAGGCTTGGCACGAGGGAGTACCTGTGACAAGAACACTGCCGAGAACCAGCTGGCGGTGCTGGAACCCGGATGCGTTGCCCCAGTGTGCAAGAGCCAATGGCACGACCGAGGACCAGCTGACGGTGCTGGAACCCGGTTACTAAGCTGTAGGTGCCCGCGCTTAAAAGCACTACCAAGGACCGCCTGGCGTTGGCGGAACTCGGATACCCAGGAGGAGGCACCTAAGCCAAAGGCTCGGCCCGGAACCAGCTGACGGTGCTGGAACCAGGTGGTGGACCCGAAGGTCCACAGGAGAGGAGAGAACAGCTAGGCCGCGAGGCAGCCGCAGTTACCGAACCCCAACAGTCCTACCGGGGGAGCTGGGCCTACTGGCACTACAGAACCAGCCTTGACTACCAGTTCACGCAGCCCACATAGGAAGCTCCTAAACTGGAGGCACCCTGGAGTTGGCTAACTCGACCGCACCATGACGGGGCAAGCATAGGCGTCTCAGTGAAGTTGACACAACCCGGAAACAGCTGACGGTGCTGAAACCAGGCTTGGCACGAGGGAGTACCTGTGACAAGAACACTGCCGAGAACCAGCTGGCGGTGCTGGAACCCGGATGCGTTGCCCCAGTGTGCAAGAGCCAATGGCACGACCGAGGACCAGCTGACGGTGCTGGAACCCGGTTACTAAGCTGTAGGTGCCCGCGCTTAAAAGCACTACCAAGGACCGCCTGGCGTTGGCGGAACTCGGATACCCAGGAGGAGGCACCTAAGCCAAAGGCTCGGCCCGGAACCAGCTGACGGTGCTGGAGCCAGGTGGTGGACCCGAAGGTCCACAGGAGAGGAGAGAACAGCTAGGCCGCGAGGCAGCCGCAGTTACCGAACCCCAACAGTCCTACAGGGGGAGCTGGGCCTACTGGCACTACAGAACCAGCCTTGACTACCAGTTCACGCAGCCCACATAGGAAGCTCCTAAACTGGAGGCACCCTGGAGTTGGCTAACTCGACCGCACCACGACGGGGCAAGCATAGGCATCTCAGTGAAGTTGACACAACCCGGAAACAGCTGACGGTGCTGAAACCAGGCTTGGCACGAGGGAGTACCTGTGACAAGAACACTGCCGAGAACCAGCTGGCGGTGCTGGAACCCGGATGCGTTGCCCCAGTGTGCAAGAGCCAATGGCACGACCGAGGACCAGCTGATGGTGCTGGAACCCGGTTACTAAGCTGTAGGTGCCCGCGCTTAAAAGCACTACCAAGGACCGCCTGGCGTTGGCGGAACTCGGATACCCAGGAGGAGGCACCTAAGCCAAAGGCTCGGCCCGGAACCAGCTGACGGTGCTGGAACCAGGTGGTGGACCCGAAGTTCCACAGGAGAGGAGAGAACAGCTAGGCCGCGAGGCAGCCGCAGTTACCGAACCCCAACAGTCCTACAGGGGGAGCTGGGCCTACTGGCACTACAGAACCAGCCTTGACTACCAGTTCACGCAGCCCACATAGGAAGCTCCTAAACTGGAGGCACCCTGGAGTTGGCTAACTCGACCGCACCACGACGGGGCAAGCATAGGCGTCTCAGTGAAGTTGACACAACCCGGAAACAGCTGACGGTGCTGAAACCAGGCTTGGCACGAGGGAGTACCTGTGACAAGAACACTGCCGAGAACCAGCTGGCGGTGCTGGAACCCGGATGCGTTGCCCCAGTGTGCAAGAGCCAATGGCACGACCGAGGACCAGCTGACGGTGCTGGAACCCGGTTACTAAGCTGTAGGTGCCCGCGCTTAAAAGCACTACCAAGGACCGCCTGGCGTTGGCGGAACTCGGATACCCAGGAGGAGGCACCTAAGCCAAAGGCTCGGCCCGGAACCAGCTGACGGTGCTGGAACCAGGTGGTGGACCCGAAGGTCCACAGGAGAGGAGAGAACAGCTAGGCCGCGAGGCAGCCGCAGTTACCGAACCCCAACAGTCCTACAGGGGGAGCTGGGCCTACTGGCACTACAGAACCAGCCTTGACTACCAGTTCACGCAGCCCACATAGGAAGCTCCTAAACTGGAGGCACCCTGGAGTTGGCTAACTCGACCGCACCACGACGGGGCAAGCATAGGCGTCTCAGTGAAGTTGACACAACCCGGAAACAGCTGACGGTGCTGAAACCAGGCTTGGCACGAGGGAGTACCTGTGACAAGAACACTGCCGAGAACCAGCTGGCGGTGCTGGAACCCGGATGCGTTGCCCCAGTGTGCAAGAGCCAATGGCACGACCGAGGACCAGCTGACGGTGCTGGAACCCGGTTACTAAGCTGTAGGTGCCCGTGCTTAAAAGCACTACCAAGGACCGCCTGGCGTTGGCGGAACTCGGATACCCAGGAGGAGGCACCTAAGCCAAAGGCTCGGCCCGGTGGACCCGAAGGTCCACAGGAGAGGAGAGAACAGCTAGGCCGCGAGGCAGCCGCAGTTACCGAACCCCAACAGTCCTACAGGGGGAGCTGGGCCTACTGGCACTACAGAACCAGCCTTGACTACCAGTTCACGCAGCCCACATAGGAAGCTCCTAAACTGGAGGCACCCTGGAGTTGGCTAACTCGACCGCACCACGACGGGGCAAGCATAGGCGTCTCAGTGAAGTTGACACAACCCGGAAACAGCTGACGGTGCTGAAACCAGGCTTGGCACGAGGGAGTACCTGTGACAAGAACACTGCCGAGAACCAGCTGGCGGTGCTGGAACCCGGATGCGTTGCCCCAGTGTGCAAGAGCCAATGGCACGACCGAGGACCAGCTGACGGTGCTGGAACCTGGTTACTAAGCTGTAGGTGCCCGCGCTTAAAAGCACTACCAAGGACCGCCTGGCGTTGGCGGAACTCGGATACCCAGGAGGAGGCACCTAAGCCAAAGGCTCGGCCCGGAACCAGCTGACGGTGCTGGAACCAGGTGGTGGACCCGAAGGTCCACAGGAGAGGAGAGAACAGCTAGGCCGCGAGGCAGCCGCAGTTACCGAACCCCAACAGTCCTACAGGGGGAGCTGGGCCTACTGGCACTACAGAACCAGCCTTGACTACCAGTTCACGCAGCCCACATAGGAAGCTCCTAAACTGGAGGCACCCTGGAGTTGGCTAACTCGACCGCACCACGACGGGGCAAGCATAGGCGTCTCAGTGAAGTTGACACAACCCGGAAACAGCTGACGGTGCTGAAACCAGGCTTGGCACGAGGGAGTACCTGTGACAAGAACACTGCTGAGAACCAGCTGGCGGTGCTGGAACCCAGATGCGTTGCCCCAGTGTGCAAGAGCCAATGGCACGACCGAGGACCAGCTGACGGTGCTGGAACCCGGTTACTAAGCTGTAGGTGCCCGCGCTTAAAAGCACTACCAAGGACCGCCTGGCGTTGGCGGAACTCGGATACCCAGGAGGAGGCACCTAAGCCAAAGGCTCGGCCCGGAACCAGCTGACGGTGCTGGAACCAGGTGGTGGACCCGAAGGTCCACAGGAGAGGAGAGAACAGCTAGGCCGCGAGGCAGCCGCAGTTACCGAACCCCAACAGTCCTACAGGGGGAGCTGGGCCTACTGGCACTACAGAACCAGCCTTGACTACCAGTTCACGCAGCCCACATAGGAAGCTCCTAAACTGGAGGCACCCTGGAGTTGGCTAACTCGACCGCACCACGACGGGGCAAGCATAGGCGTCTCAGTGAAGTTGACACAACCCGGAAACAGCTGACGGTGCTGAAACCAGGCTTGGCACGAGGGAGTACCTGTGACAAGAACATTGCCGAGAACCAGCTGGCGGTGCTGGAACCCAGATGCGTTGCCTTGCCTATTAAAGATTGTCTTCCTAGAGCCCCAACTAGCGGTGTTGGAGCAAAGGGTAAGCAGGGGGAGATGAGTGTAGGCCGAAGCCTGCACTGGAGGCAGCTTTGTGTCTGCGTTGCGTTTGCAGGACACTTTGCCGGCTACACACTGGGGGAACAGCTGGCGTTGCTGAACCCCACTAACACAATGGCGTGTGTTTTTCTCTGTGCAGCTAGCACTTGCGGGCAAAAACTAGCGATGTTAGAGCCCGTGTTGAAGCAGGAGGAGGAGGAGAGGAGCAGAGTGTAGGCCGAAGCCTAGTTGAACCAATTTCAAAGGAAACCTTTAACCCCCCCTCAGGTGTTACAAAGTACAAGAGACACACCTTGTGCAGTATTAATGCTGCACAAGTGAAAGGTTGCTCTATTAATTTGTCTACTTGCACACGCTGAATGAAAGACATACACAATTTACCCCATTCTACTGTCAAACTGTAGTGGATGCGTGACTTGGTTTTTTGATGAGACGCAGCACAGGTGTCCAAAATAACGCCTTGGTGCTTGGCGCAGCTTCCTGAGCGTTGTTATTTGCTGTACAGGAGTCTGCGCTCTTGTGTTATCCCTTGGCAATGCCCTGTTAGCGCTGCCCATCTTATGAGATCATTTCATGTTGGCCGGTGCGGTTCACGATGGCCATAAATCCCAGACCCACAGTGTCTTTTCATAAAGCCACACTGCGGTGCTGGGATTCGTGGCCTTGAGCAGTAAATATTTTGGCCGCTCACACACGTCCTTACACCTGCTTCAGACTGGGCGGCCTCTGCTGATCCCTTCTCGCATGCCGCGGCCATGAGGCTGCACAGTCTGAAGAAGGCGGAAGGAGATGAGTTAAGACAGGCGAAGATATGCACTGCTCGTGCCCATCAATCACACCCTCGCAGTCAAAATAATTAAGACAACGAGGAGCATTTTATTCAGGCAGGGGGAACGAACAGGCGCAAGTAGCCAACCAATGATGTCAGAAGACGGGAAGCGCTACCAAGGGGGGTGCTGCGTATCATTAGAAAGGAAAGTCACACCTCAGGGACAGTGGAATGGTCTCAAAGAGACACATTTTGTACGTGTTGAGTTCCACGTGGGCAAGGAGAAAACATCAGCCACCTTGTACAAATGCAGCAGTACTGCTGTACAAGGTGGCTGTTATACATAGAAACACCTGGGGGTGGGGGCCAGGCTCCCTTCAATTTCAGTTCATGTGCCTGCGTGGCGTTTGCAGGTCACGTTGCAAGCTGCACAGCAGGGGAACAGCTGGCGTTGCTGAACCCCACTAACACATTGGCTGGTGTTTTTCTCTGTGCAGATCGCATGTCCGGGCAAAAACTGGCGGTGTTTGAGCCCAGGGTCAGCAGGAGGAGGAGAGGAGCAAAGTGTAGGCCGAAGCCTGCACTGGTGGCAGCTTTTGGTCGGTTGTGCCAGCGTGGCTTGTGCTGGACACGATGCCGGCTACACAGCGGGGGAACAGCTGGCGGTGCTGAACCCCACTAACACATTGGCTGGTGTTTTTCTCTGTGCAGCTAGCATTTCCGGGCAAAAACTAGCGGTGTTTGAGCCCAGGGTCAGCAGGAGGAGGAGAGGAGCAAAGTGTAGGCCGAAGCCTGCACTGGTGGCAGCTTTTGGTCGGTTGTGCCAGCGTGGCTTGTGCTGGACACGATGCCGGCTACACAGCGGGGGAACAGCTGGCGGTGCTGAACCCCACTAACACATTGGCTGGTGTTTTTCTCTGTGCAGCTAGCATTTCCGGGCAAAAACTAGCGGTGTTTGAGCCCAGGGTCAGCAGGAGGAGGAGAGGAGCAAAGTGTAGGCCGAAGCCTGCACTGGTGGCAGCTTTTGGTCGGTTGTGCCAGCGTGGCTTTTGCTGGACACGATGCCGGCTACACAGCGGGGGAACAGCTGGCGGTGCTGAACCCCACTAACACATTGGCTGGTGTTTTTCTCTGTGCAGCTAGCATTTCCGGGCAAAAACTAGCGTTGTTAGAGCCCAGGGTCAGCAGGAGGAGGAGAGGAGCAGAGTGTAGGCCGAAGCCTAGTTGAACCAATTTCAAAGGTTACCTTTAACCCCCCCTCAGGTGTTACAAAGTACAAGAGCCACTCCTTCTGCAGCATTAATGCTGCACAAGTAAAAGGTTGCTCTATTAATTTGTCTACTTGCACAAGCTGAATGCAACACGTACACTATTTAGCCCATTATACTGTTAAACAGTAGTGGAGGCGTGACTTGTCTTTTTAAAGAAAAACAGCACAGGTGTCGAAAACAACACCTTTTTGCATGGGCGCAGCTTCCTGAGCGTTGTTAGTTGCTGTACAGGAGTCTGCGCTCTTGTGATCCTTTGGCCATGCGCAGTGAGCGCTTCCTGTCTTATGACCTCATTTCATGTTGGCCGTTGCGGTTAGCGATGGACATGAATCCCAGACCCACAGTGTGTTTTTAAAAAATCACACTGCGGTGCTGGGATTCGTGCCCTGGTGCACTAAATATGTTTGCCGCTCACACATGTCCTTACACCTGCTTCAGACTGGGCGGCCTCATCTGATCCCTTATCGCATGCCGCGGCCATGAGGACACCCAGTCTGAAGAAGGCGGAAGGAGGTGACTTAAAACAGGCGAACATATGCACTGCACATGCCCATCAATAACACCCTCGCATCAAAAATATGAGACAACGAGGGGCGTTGTGTCGGGCAGGGCGGACGCACAGGCACAGGCAGCCAACCAATGATGTCAGAAGACGGGCAGCGCTAACAATGGGGGTGCTGCGTGTCATTAAAAAGGAAAGTCACACCTCAGTGACATTAGCATTGGTCTCTAATGAGACACATTTTGTACGTGTTGAGTTCCACGTGGGCAAGGAGAAAACATCAGCCACCTTGTACAAATGCAGCAGTACTGCTGTACAAGGTGGCTGTTATACATAGAAACACCTGGGGGTGGGGGGCAGGCTCCCTTCAATTTCAGTTCATGTGCCTGCGTGGCGTTTGCAGGTCACGTTGCAAGCTACACAGCAGGGGAACAGCTGGCGTTGCTGAACCCCACTGACACATTGACTGGTGTTTTTCTCTGTGCAGATTGCATGTCCGGGCAAAAACTAGCGGTGTTAGAGCCCAGGGTCAGCAGGAGGAGGAGGAGAGGAGCAAAGTGTAGGCCGAAGCCTGCACTGGTGGCAGCTTTTGGTCGGTTGTGCCAGCGTGGCTTGTGCTGGACACGATGCCGGCTACACAGCGGGGGAACAGCTGGCGGTGCTGAACCCCACTAACACATTGGCTGGTGTTTTTCTCTGTGCAGCTAGCAGTTCCGGGCAAAAACTAGCGGTGTTTGAGCCCAGGGTCAGCAGGAGGAGTAGAGGAGCAGAGTGTAGGCCGAAGCCTAGTTGAACCAATTTCAAAGGTTACCTTTAACCCCCCCCTCAGGTGTTGCAAGGTACAAGAGCCACACCTTGAACAGCATTAATGATGCACAAGTCAAAGGTTGCTCTATTTAATTTTGCTCCTTGCACACGCTGAATTAAACACGTACACTATTTAGCCCATTATACTGTCAAACAGTAGTGGAGGCGTGACTACTAGTCTTTTTAAGGTGACGCAGCACAGGTGTACAAATTTACACCTAGGTGCTGTGCGCAGATTCCTTACCGTTGTTATTTGCAGTACAGGAAACTGCGCTCTTGTGTTATCCCTTGGCAATACCCTGTTAGTGCAGGCCGTCTCATGACCTCATTTCATGTTGGCCGGTGCGGTTAACGATGGCCATAAATCCCAGACCCACAGTGGCTTTTCCTAAAGTCACACTGCGGTGCTGGGATTCGTGGCCTTGTGCAGTAAATATGTTCGCCGCTCACACATGTCCTTACACCTGCTTCAGACTGGGCGGCCTCAGCTGATCCCTTATCGCATGCCGCGGCCATGAGGCCGCACAGTCAGAAGAAGGCGGAAGGAGGGGAGTGAAGACAGTGGGAACATATGCACTGCTCGTGCCCATCAATCACACCCTCGCAGTCAAAATATATGAGACAACGGGGGGCGTTGTGTCGGGCAGGGGGGACGCACAGGCACAGCCAGCCAACCAATGATGTCAGGAGACGGGCAGCGCTAACAATGGGGGTGCTGCGTGTCATTAAAAAGGAAAGTCACACCTCAGGGACATTGTAATGGTCTGTAATGAGACACATATTGTACTTGTTGAGTTCCACATGTGCAAGGAGAAAAAGTCAGCCACCTTGTACAAATGCAGCAGTACTGCTGTACAAGGTGGCTGTTATACATAGAAACACCTGGGGGGGTGGGGGGCAGGCTCCCTTCAATTTCAGTTCATGTGCCTGCGTGGCGTTTGCAGGACACGTTGCCAGCTACACAGCAGGGGAACAGCTGGCGGTGCTGAACCCCACTAACACATTGGCTGGTGTTTTTCTCTGTGCAGCTAGCATGTCCGGGCAGAAACTGGCGTTGTTTGAGCCCAGGGTCAGCAGGAGGAGGAGAGGAGCAAAGTGTAGGCCGAAGCCTGCACTGGTGGCAGCTTTTGGTCAGTTGTGCCAGCGTGGCTTGTGCTGGACACGATGCCGACTACACAGCAGAGGAACAGCTGGCGGTGCTGAACCCCACTAACACATTGGCTGGTGTTTTTCTCTGTGCAGCTAGCATGTCCGGGCAGAAACTGGCGTTGTTTGAGCCCAGGGTCAGCAGGAGGAGGAGAGGAGCAAAGTGTAGGCCGAAGCCTGCACTGGTGGCAGCTTTTGTTCTGTTGTGCCAGCGTGGCTTGTGCTGGACACGTTGCCGACTACACAGCAGGGGAACAGCTGGCGTTGCTGAACCCCACTAACACATTGGCTGGTGTTTTTCTCTGTGCAGCTAGCAGTTCCGGGCAAAAACTAGCGGTGTTTGAGCCCAGGGTCAGCAGGAGGAGTAGAGGAGCAGAGTGTAGGCCGAAGCCTAGTTGAACCAATTTCAAAGGTTACCTTTAACCCCCCCCTCAGGTGTTGCAAGGTACAAGAGCCACACCTTGAACAGCATTAATGATGCACAAGTCAAAGGTTGCTCTATTTAATTTTGCTCCTTGCACACGCTGAATTAAACACGTACACTATTTAGCCCATTATACTGTCAAACAGTAGTGGAGGCGTGACTACTAGTCTTTTTAAGGAGACGCAGCACAGGTGTACAAATTTACACCTAGGTGCTGTGCGCAGATTCCTTACCGTTGTTATTTGCAGTACAGGAAACTGCGCTCTTGTGTTATCCCTTGGCAATACCCTGTTAGTGCAGGCCGTCTCATGACCTCATTTCATGTTGGCCGGTGCGGTTAACGATGGCCATAAATCCCAGACCCACAGTGGCTTTTCCTAAAGTCACACTGCGGTGCTGGGATTCGTGGCCTTGTGCAGTAAATATGTTCGCCGCTCACACATGTCCTTACACCTGCTTCAGACTGGGCGGCCTCAGCTGATCCCTTATCGCATGCCGCGGCCATGAGGCCGCACAGTCAGAAGAAGGCGGAAGGAGGGGAGTGAAGACAGTGGGAACATATGCACTGCTCGTGCCCATCAATCACACCCTCGCAGTCAAAATATATGAGACAACGGGGGGCGTTGTGTCGGGCAGGGGGGACGCACAGGCACAGCCAGCCAACCAATGATGTCAGGAGACGGGCAGCGCTAACAATGGGGGTGCTGCGTGTCATTAAAAAGGAAAGTCACACCTCAGGGACATTGTAATGGTCTGTAATGAGACACATTTTGTACTTGTTGAGTTCCACGTGTGCAAGGAGAAAAAGTCAGCCACCTTGTACAAATACAGCAGTACTGCTGTACAAGGTGGCTGTTATACATAGAAACACCTGGGGGGGTGGGGGGCAGGCTCCCTTCAATTTCAGTTCATGTGCCTGCGTGGCGTTTGCAGGACACGTTGCCAGCTACACAGCAGGGGAACAGCTGGCGGTGCTGAACCCCACTAACACATTGGCTGGTGTTTTTCTCTGTGCAGCTAGCATGTCCGGGCAGAAACTGGCGTTGTTTGAGCCCAGGGTCAGCAGGAGGAGGAGAGGAGCAAAGTGTAGGCCGAAGCCTGCACTGGTGGCAGCTTTTGGTCAGTTGTGCCAGCGTGGCTTGTGCTGGACACGATGCCGACTACACAGCAGGGGAACAGCTGGCGGTGCTGAACCCCACTAACACATTGGCTGGTGTTTCTCTCTGTGCAGCTAGCATGTCCGGGCAGAAACTGGCGGTGTTTGAGCCCAGGGTCAGCAGGAGAGGAGCAGAGTGTAGGCCGAAGCCTAGTTGAACCAATTTCAAAGGTTACCTTTAACCCCCCCTCAGGTGTTGCAAGGTACAAGAGCCACACCTTGTGCAGCATTAATGCTGCACAAGTAAAAGGTTGCTCTATTTGTTTTGCTCCTTGCACACGCTGACTAAAACACGTACACTATTTAGCCCATTATACTGTCAAACAGTTGTGGAGGCGTGACTTGTCTTTTTAAGGAGACGCAGCACAGGTGTCAAAATTTGCACCTAGGTACTGGGCGCAGATTCCTGAGCGTTGTTATTTGCTGTACAGGAGTCTGCGCTATTGTGATCCCTTGGCCATGCGCTGTGAGCGCTTCCTGTCTTCTGACCTCATTTCATGTCGGCCGTTGCGGTTAGCGATGGACATGAATCCCAGACCCACAGTGTGTTTTCAAAAAATCACACTGCGTGGCTGGGATTCGTGGCCTTGTGCAGTAAATAGGTTTGCCGCTTACACATGTCCTTACACCTGCTCCAGACTGGGCGGCCTCAGCTGATCCCTTATCGCCTACCACGGCCAGGAGGCCGCACAGTCTGAAGAAGGCGGAAGGAGATGAGTTAAGACAGGCGAACATATGCACTGCTCGTGCCCATAAACCACACCCTCGCTGACAAAATAAATATGACAACGAGGGGCGTTGTTTCTAGCAGGGCGGATGCACAGGCGCAGCCAGCTAACCATGATGACAAAAGACGGGAAACGCTACCAAGGGGGGTGCTGCGTATCATTAGAAAGGAAAGTCACACCTCAGGGACAGTGGAATGGTCTCAATGAGACACATTTTGTACGTGTTGAGTTCCACGTGGGCAAGGAGAAAAAGTCAGCCACCTTGTACAAATGCAGCAGTACTGCTGTACTAGGTGGCTGTTATACATAGAAACACCTGGGGGGGTGGGGCCAGGTTCCCTTTAATTTCAGTTCCTGTGCCTGCATGGCGTTTGCAGGTCACGTTGCCGGCTACACAGCAGGGGAACAGCTGGCGTTGCTGAACCCCACTAACACATTGGCTGGTGTTTTTCTCTGTGCAGCTAGCACTTCCGGGCAAAAACTAGCGGTGTTTGAGCCCAGGGTCAGCAGGAGGAGGAGAGGAGCAGAGTGTAGGCCGAAGCCTGCACTGGTGGCAGCTTTTGTTCTGTTGTGCCAGCGTGGCTTGTGCTGGACACGTTGCCGACTACACAGCAGGGGAACAGCTGGCGGTGCTGAACCCCACTGACACATCACCTAGTGTTTTTTCTGTGTAGACAACACTTCCAGGTGGCAACTGACAGTGTTGAAACCCAGGGAATCAAAGAGGAGCAGAGTGTAGGCCGAAGCCTGCAGTGGAGCAAGTTGAAAGGGAACCTTTAACCCCCCCCCCCAGGCATTTGTTGCTGAAAGAGCCATCTTGTACAGCAGTAATACTGCACATGGAAAATGGTGGCTCCGAAAATTATGCTCCTTGCAAACGCTGAAGTACACACTCATATAATGTGTCCCCTCACACCGTCAAACCATCCCGGAAGTGGGACTTTCCTTTGTAATGTGACACAGCACAGCCGTCATTCCAACCCCCTTGGTGCCGGGCGCCACCTCCTCAACGTTGTTTGGTTCTGTCACGGAGCCCGCGCTGTAATGTTATCCCTTGGCCATGCACAGTTAGCGGTGCCCGTCTTCTGACATCATGTAGGTGTCAGGCTGGCAGTGCCTGTGCGTCCAAGCTGCCCGAGATCCAACCTTGCAGTGTCATCTAATGTAGTCCCATTGCGGGCCAGGGATCCATGGGCATGCGCAGTGCATATCATCGCCTCTCACTCACCTCCTTCCTGCTTCTTCAGACTGTGCGGCGTCACGGCCGTGGCATGCTATTAGGGATCAGCTGACGCCGCCTAGTCTGAAGAAGCGTGAAGAAGGGGAGTGAGAGGCTAGTATATGCACTGCGCATGGCCATGGATACCAGGCCCACTGTGGGATCACATTAGACGACACTGCGAGGTGTGATTTCGGGCAGCGTGGACGCACAGGCGCAGCCAGGACGACAACAAATGATGTCAGAGGACGGGCAGCGCAAACTGTGCATGGCCAAGGGATAACATAACAGCGCAGGGTCCATGACGGAATCAAACAACGCTAAGGAGGCAGCGCACGGTGCCAAGGGGGTAGCAATGACGGCTGTGCTGCGTCACATTACAAAGGAAAGTCCCACCTCCGGGACGGTTGGACGGTGTGAGGGGACACATTACATGAGTGTGTAGTTCAGCGTTTGCAAGGAGCATAATTTCAAGAGCGACCTTTCCCTTGTGCAGTATTAGTGCTGCACATGGTGGCTCTTTCAGTAACAAATGCCTAGGGGGGGGGGGGACAGGTCCCCTTACATTTTAGTTGTGCCAGCGTGGCGGTCGCATGACACATTGCCGGATACACAGCTGGGGATCAGCTGACGTTACTGAACCCCAATAACAGAGGAGCGACTGTTGACTGTGCACACAGCACTTCCAGGCACCAACTGGCGGTGTTAGAGCCCAGGGACAGCAGGAGGAGCAGATTGGAGGTATTGCCACACACACAGCTGGGGATCAGCTGACGTTACTGAACCCCAATAACAGAGGAGCGACTGATGACTGTGCACACAGCACTTCCAGGCACCAACTGGCGGTGTTAGAGCCCAGGGACAGCAGGAGGAGCAGATTGGAGGTATTGCCGCACACACAGCTGGGGATCAGCTGACGTTACTGAACCCCAATAACAGAGGAGCGACTGTTGACTGTGCACACAGCACTTCCAGGCACCAACTGGCGGTGTTAGAGCCCAGGGACAGCAGGAGGAGCAGATTGGAGGTATTGCCGCACACACAGCTGGGGATCAGCTGACGTTACTGAACCCCAATAACAGAGGAGCGACTGTTGACTGTGCACACAGCACTTCCAGGCACCAACTGGTGGTGTTAGAGCCCAGGGACAGCAGGAGGAGCAGATTGGAGGTATTGCCGCACACACAGCTGGGGATCAGCTGACGTTACTGAACCCCAATAACAGAGGAGCGACTGTTGACTGTGCACACAGCACTTCCAGGCACCAACTGGCGGTGTTAGAGCCCAGGGACAGCAGGAGGAGCAGATTGGAGGTATTGCCGCACACACAGCTGGGGATCAGCTGACGTTACTGAACCCCAATAACAGAGGAGCGACTGTTGACTGTGCACACAGCACTTCCAGGCACCAACTGGTGGTGTTAGAGCCCAGGGACAGCAGGAGGAGCAGATTGGAGGTATTGCCGCACACACAGCTGGGGATCAGCTGACGTTACTGAACCCCAATAACAGAGGAGCGACTGTTGACTGTGCACACAGCACTTCCAGGCACCAACTGGGGGTGTTAGAGCCCAGGGACAGCAGGAGGAGCAGATTGGAGGTATTGCCGCACACACAGCTGGGGATCAGTTGACGTTACTGAACCCCAATAACAGAGGAGCGACTGTTGACTGTGCACACAGCACTTCCAGGCACCAACTGGCGGTGTTAGAGCCCAGGGACAGCAGGAGGAGCAGAGGAACAGAGTGTAGGCCGAAGCCTGATTGGAGCAAGTTGAAAGGAAACCTTTAACCCCCCCCCCCCAAGACGTTTGTAGCTGAAAGAGCCATCTTGTGCAGCACTAAGGATGCAAAAGGAAAAGGTTGCTCTTTTAATTATGCTCCTTGCAAACACCGAAGTAAACACTAAAAATGTGTCCCTTTATACCGTTAAACCGTTCCGGAGGTGCGAATTTCCTTCGTAATGGGACACAGCACAGCTGTCATTCCTATCCCCTTGATGCCGTGCGCTGCCTCCTCAGCGTTGTTTTAAGCTGTCACGGAGCCTGCGCTGTTCTGTTAGCCCTTGGCCATGCCCAATTAGCGCTGCCTGTCTTCTGACATAATTTGGTGTCAGGCTGTCAGTGCCTGTGCGTCCACGCTGCTCCAGATCCCACCTCGCAGTCTCATCTAACGTAATCCCACTGCGGGCCTTGGAACCATGGGCATGCACAGTGCATAACCTCGACTCTCACTCCCCTCCTTCCCTCTTCTTCAGACTGTGCGGTGTCACGGCCGTGGCATGCTAGGGATCAGCTGACGGCGCACAGTCTAAAGAAGGCGGAGGGAAATGAGCGAGAGCCCGAGGGGAAGATATGCACTGCGCATGCCCATGGATCCCAGGCCCGCAGTGTGACTCAATCAGAAGACACTGCGAGGCGGGATCTCGGGCACCGCGGCCGCACAGGCGCAGCCAGCCTGACACCAAATTATGTCAGAAGACAGGCAGCGCAAATAGGGCATGCCCAAGGGATAACAGAACAGCGCAGGCTCCGTGACAGCTTAAAACAACGCTGAGGAGGCAGCGCATGGCACCAAGGGGGTAGGAATGACGGCTGTGCTGCGTCACATTACGAAGGAAAGTCCCAGCTCCGGGACGGTATAACGGTATCAGTGAACACATTTTATAAGTGTTAAGTTCTGCGTGTGCAAAGAGCTAAAAAAAAAAGAGCTACCTTTTCCTTGTGCAGCATTACTGCTGCACAAGATAGCTCTTTCAGTATCAAACGACGGGGGGGGGGGGGGGGACAGGTTCCCTTACATTTAGGTTGTTGTGCCAGCGTGGCGGTCGCAGGACACATTGCCGGCTACACAGCTGGGGATCGGCTGACGTTACTGAAACCCAATAACACTGGGTCGTATGTTTTTACTGTGCAGCCTGCACTTCTGAGCCGCAACTGGCGGTGTTGGAGCCCAGGAATAGCAGTTCAGGTGGTAGAAAGATGAACACAGCAGGAGACCTGGATGACACCCAATTACTTAATCAGGCAGAGGAGTGGCAAATTCCTGCGAGATCCAGGCCTGGTTCATTTTCAGGAAAGTAAGCCGGTCAACGTTATCGGAGGATAGTCGCATGCGACGGTCTGTTAGTACACCACCTGCGGCACTAAAGACACGTTCCGATAAGACACTAGCCGCAGGGCAAGCCAGCACCTCCAATGCATACTGGCTTAGCTCTGGCCATGTATCCAGCTTAGAGACCCAAAACTTGAACGGGGAAGAGCCGTCTGGGAGTACAGTAAGAGGGCAAGCCATGTAGTCTGTCACCATCTGACGGAACCGTTGCCTCCTGCTGACTGGAGCCGCCGGTGATGGTGTAGACATTTGGGGCGGGCACACAAAAGTGTGCCAGAGTTGTGCCATACTGGGCTTGCCTTGGGCAGAGGCACTGCTTCTGCTCCCTCTTTGGGCAGAGCCTCCCCCACTGCCTCGACGCACTGAGCTGCTTTGTAAAGCACTAGCAGCACTCCTCTCAGTTGGACAGGAGAAGATGATGGAATTCACCAGTGTGTCGTGGTACTCCCGCAATTTACGCTCCCGGGTCAACGCAGGGATGAGGTTTTGGACGTTGTCCCGGTAGCGAGGATCGAGGAGGGTGAACACCCAATAATCAGGCATGTTGAGAATGTGGTCGATGCGGCGGTCGTTTCTCAGGCACTGCAGCATGAAATCCACCATGTGCTGCAGAGTGCCAACTCCATTGACTCCTCCTCATCCTCCTCACAAATTGGCCCCTGCGTACCCCTTTGTGAGGAACCACGTGGCGCTGACTCTCCAGAAGCTGATGGAAAAGGTGACTCCTCATCCTCCACCTCTTCCACCACATCATCCCTTAACCCTTGCAAAGTTTGCTGAAGCAGGCAGATAAGGGGGACAGTCATGCTGACTAGTGCATCATCTGCACTTGCCATCCGCGTGGAATAATCAAAAGGACGCAAAACCTGGCAGACGTCCTTCATAGTGGCCCACTCTGTGGTTGTGAAGTCTGATCGGCGCTGACTGCGACTTCTTTGCGCCTGATGCAGCTGGTACTCCATAACTGCTTGCTGCTGCTCACACAACCGCTCCAACATATGTAACGTGGAATTCCACCGGGTAGGTAGGTCACATATGATGCGGTGTTCCGGAAGGCGGAATCGGCGCTGCAGAGCAGCAATGCGGGATCTGGCCAAGCTGGAACGCCGCAAGTGAGCACACTCTAGGCGGACCTTGTGCAGCAGGGCATCAAGATCCGGATAGTCCCTCAGAAAACTCTGCACAACCAAATTGAGCACATGTGCCAGACATGGGATGTGAGTGAGGTTGCCAAGGGCCAAAGCTGCCACCAGATTTCGGCCATTGTCACACACTACCATGCCTGGCTGGAGATTCGCTGGCAGTAACCACACATCGCTCTCCTGCTTTATGGCATTCCAGAGCTCCTGCGCTGTGTGGCTTCGATGCCCCAATGAAACTAGTTTCAAGACGGCCTGCTGACGTTTGGCCACGGCTGTGCTCATGTCGGTCATAGGTAAACGTTCACGGGTCCATGTGGGGGTGGACTGTGACGGATCCTGCAGAGAGGAATCAGAGGAACTGGTGTAAGAGGAGGAGTCGATGCGTACAGACTGGATTCCTGCAATCCTTGGAGTGGGCAGGACACGTCCTGCTCCACTCGCACGATCTGTACCTGGCTCAACAACATTAACCCAATGGGCAGTGAGGGAAACATATCGCCCCTGTCCATGCTGACTGGTCCACGCATCGGTGGTGAGGTGGACCTTGCTACTGACGGCGTTCAGTAGCGCATGTTTTATGTTTGCCTCCACATGCCTGTGCAGGGCAGGGACAGCCTGCCTGCTGAAGTAAAAGCGGCTGGGCACCTTGTACTGTGGGACTGCCAATGCCATCAAGTCACGGAAGCTGTCAGTCTCCACCAGCCTGAACGAGAGCATTTCCAGGGACAACAGTTTGGCAATGCCTGCATTCAGAGCCTGTGCTCGGGGGTGGTTGGCCGAGAATGCCCGCCTTTTCTCCCATGCCTGTACTACCGATGGCTGTAGAGTAGACTGGGAGTGTGAGGATGACTGGGAAGGTGGTGCTGTGGGTGGAATTACACAAGGTCTCTGGGAGGAAGCCAAACCAGCTGTGCGTGAGCTGGAGGAAGAGGCAACACGAGCTGAAGAGGTGGTAGCTGCCGCTGTTGGTTGGCCTACATCTTCAGTGTGTTTCTGTAACTCCACCGCGTGCCTGGTCCGCACATGTTTCCACATATTTGTGGTATTGAGGTTGCTGACATTTTTCCCTCTTTTTACTTTATGATGACACAGCTTGCATTTGACAAAACAAATGTCATCTGCAACTGTGTCAAAAAAGGACCAGGCACTGCAAGTCTTGGGAGCGCCCTTTTTGGCTTTGGAAAGAGACAGGCTCCTAACGGGTGCCAAAGTGGAGGCTACAGGCTCCGCAGTCTTCCCCCTCCCTCTCCCTCTTTGGCCCGTAAGAGGAAGCTCTTCCTCTGAGCTGCTCCCACCACCTTCCTGTTCCTCACGCCACGATGGGTCAAGGACCTCATCATCTCCACTACCCTCTGCCACCAACTGCTCCTCCTGGGTAGTCTCAGCAGCACAGTATGCACGAGAAAGCGGCACCTGAGTTTCATCATCAGATGCGTACTGCGCTGTGGTCACCGGAGGCACTGGCCCACCTGCCTCTTCAGAGTCAGAGAGAAAAAGGTGTTGGGCATCACTGCACACTGCCTCTTCTTCCATTTCTCCAATGCTGCTTGGCTGGCCCCCTGTTTCCAAGCCAAGAGATTCAGAGAACAGAAGTAGAGACGGCTCCTGTCCTGGGCTCTCTGACTGCCTGGCCAATTTGGCAGGTGGTGAAGAGACAGATGGCTGCTCTCCAGTGCTCTGTGCCTGAGAGGATGTGGCACTAACTGAAGTCGATGCCGAGGCGTTAGCTGCCATCCACCCGACAACGGCTTCAATTTGGTCTTCACGCAGCAGCGGTGCACGGCGCTCTCCGACAAAGCTGCGCATGAAGGACTGTTCCCTGCTGAAACTGAGTGACGACGAGTCACCGGCGCCCGCAGCAGGCACAGAATCACCACGTCCTCTCCCTGCTCCTCTCCCTGCTCCGCGCCCACGCCCACGTGCCTTACTCCCTGCCCTCTTCATCTTGGTTGACAGATAAAGATAAGCAGAAAAGTACTAAGGCCTTAGTGTGCTTATTCCTGTAATGCTCCTCCTAACAGGTGTAAGAAACACTAATGTTGTAAATTGTGGACTAAACTTTATTATTTTTCAAATGTGGCCTACACAAGTGTTAAGTTGTGTTTGGTGAACTTAACTTTTTTTTTGGTGCAGATCGGGCTACAGAGCTAGTTTAAATCACACGGAGACCGTGCAGACAGCCGTAAACGGCGCTGCAAGGCCAAAAAACCCTCCTCTAGGTTATCCTATATAGTGTTTTTCCACTATTTAGCTGGATACAAGTGGAAAGACACTAATAGGAATTTTTTTTTTCAAATTTTAAACTGGCTGCACTATTTGAAAAAAAGGAAATTGTTTTTCAAGGTATGAGGCAGTAACGCACCCTGAGCTGAATCCAACCGGCTATGGCTGCACACAGACTACAGGGCGAGCTGCGCTCACACAGAGACCGTGCAGACAGCCGTAAACGGCGCTGCAAGGCCCCAAAAAAAACCTCTAGGTTATCCTATGTAGTGTTTTTCCACAATTGAGCTGGAGACTGGTGGAAAGACACTAATAGGAATTTTTTTTTTTTCAAATTTTAAACAGGCTGCACTATTTCAAAAAAAGGAAAATTTTTCTCAAGGTATGAGCCAGTAACGAACCCTGAGCTGAATCCAACCGGCTATGGCTGCACACAGACTACAGGGCGAGCTGGGCTCACACGGAGACCGTGCAGACAGCCGTAAACGGCGCTGCAAGGCCAAAAAACCCTCCTCTAGGTTATCCTATATAGTGTTTTTCCACTATTTAGCTGGATACGAGTGGAAAGACACTTATAGGATTTTTTTTTTTCAAATTTTAAAGAAGGCTGCACTATTTGAAAAAAAAGGAAAATTTTTCGCAAGGTATGAGCCAGTAACGAACCCTGAGCTGAATCCAACCGGCTATGGCTGCACACAGACTACAGGGCGAGCTGGGCTCACACGGAGATCGTGCAGACAGCCGTAAACGGCGCTGCAAGGCCAAAAAACCCTCCTCTAGGTTATCCTATATAGTGTTTTTCCACTATTTAGCTGGATACGAGTGGAAAGACACTAATAGGAATTTTTTTTTTCAAATTTTAAACAGGCTGCACTATTTGAAAAAAAGGAAAATTTTTCTCAAGGTATGAGCCAGTAACGAACCCTGAGCTGAATCCAACCGGCTATGGCTGCACACAGACTGCAGGGCGAGCTGGGCTCACACGGAGACCGTGCAGACAGCCGTAAACGGCGCTGCAAGGCCCTAAAAACCCCCTCTAGGTTATCCTATGTAGTGTTTTTCCACAATAGAGCTGGAGACTGGTGGAAAAACACTAATAGGAAATTTGAGAAAAAATGTGCAGCAGGCTGCACTAAGAGCAAAAAAGAACAACTGTGTGAGGCAGTGTGAACCCCCCCTGAGCTGAATACAACCGGGTATATGGCTGCACACAGACTACAGAGTGAGCTGCACACACACACACACACACACAGAGACCTTGCAGAACGCTGTTTAAACAGCGCTGCAAGGCAAGAGCAAGGTGAACAGTGAAGAACACACAGCGTTTTGCTAAATTAGCCTTTGGAAAGGAAAATAAAGCAATTAGCAAGCTCAACTGGCCCTCAGTTAGAACACAGCGTCCTGTCCCTAACTGAAATCACAGCAGAGTGAGCGCAAAATGGCGGCAGCGCTTTTTTATAGTGCAGAGTGACATCATTTCAGCAGCCAATCCCAGCCTTGCCAGTACTTACATGCCCACCATGCTAAACAGGATGTGCCCACACTTTCATTCATTCCTCATTGGCTGCTGCGTTCAATTTGAATTCTGGGAACTTCCGATTCCGGTATCCGATACGCGGGAAGTATCGGAATTCGGTATCGGAATTCCGATACCGCAAATATCGGCCGATACCCGATACTTGCGGTATCGGAATGCTCAACACTACTGATAATCCATTGATGAACACTATGTAATACTTCATTCATAACCACTTAATTAACCACTTATTGATAGGTTTCAACACAGATTACAGTTAATCATTGAGGGCACCAATATGGGAACTCTTTGAAGTTTGTGAAATGTAAAGAGACAACCCTGACAGGTTTGGATTGTACAAAGCGGACCATTCCTTTCAAAACGATACCTGGGTTATTGAGTTCTGGAGAATAATAACACAAATAATCCTTATGTAGAAAAATATTAAGAGTACAATGTCACTATCAGGTATACAGACTGAATAAACTGCATTATATAAGAAGTGATAAGGGGCATGAAAATATCTGGGAAAGTATAAAATCAGTGGGTACAAATGACGGCCTTAATACTAAGTGATGTACAAATGACTTGGCTCTTTGGACAGACGCTCAGCAATTAGTGATTAAAGTTTAGCACATGCACTGTAATAGAATTAACTACCTAATTTCATGTCAGGCCGAGGACAGACTGAGAGCTGCTTTACTAACCTGCTAATCCGCTTTACAGGAGAAGAAACTTCAAGGTCAGAAGCCTGGCACATCCTGTGACAGGGTACACACAGTGGCAATTCTGCACCCTGTGCCACAATGCAGCCAGATAAATGACACCGGCCAGCAGATCAATGTCTTCCAGTCAAACATTAAAGGTTGTCAGATTAAATGTCTGGAAATAATCACAGCAAATCTGATGAAGAGCAGCAAAGAACTCAATTTTATATACTATCCCGATGCCCCCAAGCTCAATAATGAACCACTCTTATGATGATCATGTCTGTGAATACTCACTGCCAGGCACAGTATATCATAATAACTTGATGAGCCCACATAACTTAATGAACCCAAATAACTTGATGAGCCCAAATTACTCAATGAACCCAAATAACTTGATGAACCCAAATAACTTGATGAACCCAAATAACTAGATGATCCCAAATAACTTGATGAGACCAAATAACTTGATGAGACCAAATAACTAGATGAGCCGAAATAACTCAATGAACCCAAATAACTTGATGAACCAAATAACGCGATGAGCCCAAATAACTCGATGAACTCAAATAACTTGATGAGCCCAAATAACTTGATGAACCCAAATAACTTGATGAGACCAAATAACTTGATGAACCCAAATATCTTGAGCCCAAATAACTTGATGAACCCAAATAACTTGATGAGGCCAAATAACTTGATGAACCCAAATAACTTGATGAGACCAAATAACTTGATGAGACCAAATAACTAGATGAGCCGAAATAACTCAATGAACCCAAATAACTTGATGAACCAAATAACGTGTTGAGCCCAAATAACTCGATGAACTCAAATAACTTGATGAGCCCAAATAACTTGATGAACCCAAATAACTTGATGAGACCAAATAACTTGATGAACCCAAATATCTTGAGCCCAAATAACTTGATGAACCCAAATAACTTGATGAGACCAAATAACTTGATGAACCCAAATAACTTGATGAGACCAAATAACTTGATGAGACCAAATAACTAGATGAGCCGAAATAACTCAATGAACCCAAATAACTTGATGAACCAAATAACGTGTTGAGCCCAAATAACTCGATGAACTCAAATAACTTGATGAGCCCAAATAACTTGATGAACCCAAATAACTTGATGAACCCAAATAACTTGATGAGACCAAATAACTTGATGAACCCAAATAACTTGATGAGACCAAATAACTTGATGAGACCAAATAACTTGATGAACCCAAATAACTTGAGCCCAAATAACTTGATGAGCCCAAATAACTAGATGAGCCCAAATAACTCGATGAACCCAAATAACACGATGAACCCAAATAACTTAATGAACCCAAATAACTGGATGATCCCAAATAACTTGATGAACCCAAATAACCTGATGAACCCAAATAACTCGATGAACCCAAATAATTTGATGAAACCAAATAACTTCTACAAATATATAGAATGGATGTGTATATTTCAATGTATTGTATCTGATACCACAGAGATTTACCAGTTATGGTATTACACACACGGCAGCATTTTTTAAAGGTTTTATGCATCTGTCCCAATTACTCATGTACAAGCTGAAAAAAACAACCATGTAAATGAAACTTAGAAATCTGGCATGTAGGAATATATCCATGTAGTTCTATTCAGCCTGTAGTGTAGTACAGGTCCTTCTCAAAAAATTAGCATATAGTGTTAAATTTCATTATTTACCATAATGTAATGATTACAATTAAACTTTCATATATTATAGATTCATTATCCACCAACTGAAATTTGTCACGTCTTTTATTGTTTTAATACTGATGATTTTGGCATACAACTACTGATAACCCAAAAAACCTGTCTCAATAAATTAGCATATCAAGAAAAGGTTCTCTAAACGACCTATTACCCTAATCTTCTGAATCAACTAATTAACTCTAAACACATGCAAAAGATACCTGAGGCTTTTATAAACTCCCTGCCTGGTTCATTACTCAAAACCCCCATCATGGGTAAGACTAGCGACCTGACAGATGTCAAGAAGGCCATCATTGACACCCTCAAGCAAGAGGGTAAGACCCAGAAAGAAATTTCTCAACAAATAGGCTGTTCCCAGAGTGCTGTATCAAGGCACCTCAATGGTAAGTCTGTTGGAAGGAAACAATGTGGCAGAAAACGCTGTACAACGAGAAGAGGAGACCGGACCCTGAGGAAGATTGTGGAGAAGGACCGATTCCAGACCTTGGGGAACCTGAGGAAGCAGTGGACTGAGTCTGGTGTGGAAACATCCAGAGCCACCGTGCACAGGCGTGTGCAGGAAATGGGCTACAGGTGCCGAAATGGGCTACAGAGAAGCAGCACTGGACTGTTGCTAAGTGGTCCCAAGTACTTTTTTCTGATGAAAGCAAATTTTGCATGTCATTCGGAAATCAAGGTGCCAGAGTCTGGAGGAAGACTGGGGAGAAGGAAATGCCAAAATGCCTGAAGTCCAGTGTCAAGTACCCACAGTCAGTGATGGTGTGGGGTGCCATGTCAGCTGCTGGTGTTGGTCCACTGTGTTTCATCAAGGGCAGGGTCAATGCAGCTAGCTATCAGGAGATTTTGGAGCACTTCATGCTTCCATCGGCTGAAATGCTTTATGGAGATGAAGATTTCATTTTTCAGCACGACCTGGCACCTGCTCACAGTGCCAAAACCACTGGTAAATGGTTTACTGACCATGGTATTACTGTGCTCAATTGGCCTGCCAACTCTCCTGACCTGAACCCCATAGAGAATCTGTGGGATATTGTGAAGAGAAAGTTGAGAGACGCAAGACCCAACACTCTGGATGAGCTTAAGGCCGCTATTGAAGCATCCTGGGCCTCCATAACATCTCAGCAGTGTCACAGGCTGATTGCCTCCATGCCACGCCGCATTGAAGCAGTCATTTCTGCCAAAGGATTCCCGACCAAGTACTGAGTGCATAACTGAACATTATTATTTGATGGTTTTTTTGTTTGTTATTAAAAAACACTTTTATTTGATTGGATGGGTGAAATATGCTAATTTATTGAGACAGGTTTTTTGGGTTATCAGGAGTTGTATGCCAAAATCATCAGTATTAAAACAATAAAAGACGTGACAAATTTCAGTTGGTGGATAATGAATCTATAATATATGAAAGTTTAATTGTAATCATTACATTATGGTAAATAATGAAATTTAACACTATATGCTAATTTTTTGAGAAGGACCTGTATATGACTTTATTCTCTTGATGCTCCTTTGCAATGACAGTGGAGTGGGCCTTTCAGCCTCCAGTAGGAAGTATTATAACATAGAATTAAAATTTATAGAAGGAATACTGGAAACACATATATTTATGGATAAACCATACTTGTACTGTGTTTAACCCCTTAGTGACAGAGCCAATTTGGTACTGAATGACCAGGCCAATTTTTGCAATTCTGACCGCTGTCACTTTATGAGGTTATAACTCTGGAACGCTTCAACGGATCCCGCTGATTCTGAGATTGTTTTTTCATGACATATTGTACTTCATGTTAGTGGTAACATTTCTTCGATATTACTTGCGATTATTTATGAAAAAAACGGAAATATGGCGAAAATTTTTAAAATTTTGCAGTTTTCAAACTTTGTATTTTTATGCCCTTAAATCAGAGAGATATGTCACAAAAAATAGTTAATAAATAACATTTCCCACATGTCTACTTTACATCAGCACAATTTTGGAAACAAAATTTTTTTTTGTTAGGGAGTTATAAGGGTTAAAAGTTGACCAGCAATTTCTCATTTTTACAACACCATTTTTTTTTAGGGACCACATCACATTTGAAGTCATTTTGAGGGGTCTATATGATAGAAAATAATGAAGTGTGACACCATTCTAAAAACTACACCCCTCAAGGTTCTCAAAACCACATTCAAGAAGTTTATTAACCCTTTACGTGCTTCACAGGAACTGAAACAATGTGGAAGGAAAAAATGAACATTTAACTTTTTTTTGCAAACATCTTAAATCAGAACCATTTTCTTTTTATTTTCACAAGTGTAAAAACAGAAATGTAACCATAAATTTTGTTATGCAATTTCTCCTGAATACGCCAATACCCCATATGTGGGGGTAAACCACTTTTTGGGCGCACCGCAGAACTTAGAATTGAAGGAGCGCTGTTTGACTTTTTCAATGCAGAATTGGCTGGAATTGAGATCGGACGCCATGTCACGTTTAGAGAGCCCCTGATGTGCCTAAACAGTGGAAACCCCTCAAGTGACACCATTTTGGAAACTAGACCCCTTAAGGAACTTATCTAGATGTGTGGTGAGCACTTTGAACCCCCAAGTGCTTCACAGAAGTTTATAACGTAGAGCCGTGAAAATAAAAAATCGCTTTTGTTTACACAAAAATGATCTTTTCGCCCACAAATTTTTATTTTCACAAGGGTAACAGGAGAAATTAGACCACAAATGTTGTTGTGCGATTTCTCCTGAATACGTCGATACCCCATATGTGAGGGTAAACCACTTTTTGGGCGCACCGCAGAACTTAGAAGTGAAGGAGCGCCGTTTGACTTTTTCAATGCAGAATTGGCTGGAATTGAGATCGGACGCCATGTCACGTTTAGAGAGCCCCTGATGTGCCTAAACAGTGGAAACTCCCCACAAGTGACACCATTTTGGAAACTAGACCCCTTAAGGAACTTATCTAGATGTGTGGTGAGCACTTTGAACCCCCAAGTGCTTCACAGAAGTTTATAACGTAGAGCCGTGAAAATAAAAAATCGCTTTTGTTTACACAAAAATGATCTTTTCGCCCACAAATTTTTATTTTCACAAGGGTAACAGGAGAAATTAGACCACAAAAGTTGTTGTGCAATTTCTCCTGAGTACGCTGATACCCAATATGTGGGGGTAAACCACTGTTAGGGCGCACCGCAGAGCTTGGAAGAGAAGGAGTGCCGTTTTACTTTTTCAATGTAGAATTGGCTGGAATTGAGATTGGAAGCCATGTCGCGTTTGGAGAGCCCCTGATGTGCCTAAACAGTGGAAACCCCCCACAAGTGACACCATTTTGGAAACTAGACCTCTTAAGGAACTTATCTAGATGTGTGGCGAGCACTTTGAACCCCCATGTGCTTCACAGAAGTTTATAACGTAGAGCCGTGAAAAAAAAAATTGCATTTTTTCTACAAAAATAATCTTTTTGCCCACAAATTTTTATTTTCACAAGGGTAACAGGAGAAATTAGACCACTATAGTTGTTGTGCAATTTCTCCTGAGTACGTCAATACCCAATATGTGGGGGTAAACCACTGTTTGGGCGCACCGCAGAGCTTGAAAGAGAAAGAGTGCCGTTTTACTTTTTCAATGTAGAATTGGCTGGAATTGAGATCGGACGCCATGTCGCGTTTGGAGAGCCCCTGATGTGCCTAAACAGTAGAAATCCCCCACAAGTGACCCCATTTTGGAAACTAGACCCCCCATGGAACTTATCTAGATGTGTGGTGAGAACCTTGAATGCCCAAGTGCTTCACAGAAGTTTATAATGCAGAGCCGTGAAAATAAAAAATATTTTTTTTTTCCACAAAAAAGATTTTTTAGCCCCCAAGTTTTTATTTTCACAAGGGTAACAAGAGAAATTGGACCACAAAAGTTGTTGTCCAATTTGTCCTGAGTATGCTGGTACCCCATATGTGGGGGTAAACCACTGTTTGGGCGCACGGCAGAGCTCGGAAGGAAGGAGCGCCGTTTTGGAATGCAGACTTTGATAGAATGGTCTGCGGGTATTATGTTGCGTTTGCAGAGCCCCTGATGTACCTAACCAGTAGAAACCCTCCACAAGTGACCCCATTTTGGAAACTAGACCCCCCAAGGAACTTATCTAGATGTGTGGTGAGAACTTTGAATGCCCAAGTGCTTCACAGAAGTTTAGAATGCAGAGTCGTGAAAATAAAAAATATTTTTTTTTTCCACAAAAAAGATATTGTAGCCCCCAAGTTTTTATTTTCACAAGGGTAACAGGAGAAATTGGACTGCAATAGTTGTTGTCCAATTTATCCCGAGTACGCTGATGCACCATATGTGGGGGTAAACCACTGTTTGGGCACACGGCAGAGCTCGGAAGGGAAGGAGCGCCTTTTTGGAATGCAGACTTTGATAGAATGGTCTGTGGGCATTATGTTGCGATTGCAGAGCCCCTGATGTACCTAAACTGTAGTAACCCCCCACAAGTGACCCCATTTTGGAAAATAGACCCCCCAAGGAACTTATCTAGATGTGTGGTGAGAACTTTGAATGCCCAAGTGCTTCACACAAGTTTAGAATGCAGAGTCGTGAAAATAAAAAATATTTTTTTTCCACAAAAAAGATATTGTAGCCCCCAAGTTTTTATTTTCACAAGGGTAACAGGAGAAATTGGACTGCAATAGTTGTTGTCCAATTTATCCCGAGTACACTGATGCGCCATATGTGGGGGTAAACCACTGTTTGGGCGCACGGCAGAGTTCGGAAGGGAAGGAGCACCATTTGACTTTTTGAGCGCAAAATTGGCTGTCGTGTTTGGAGACCCCCTGATGTACCTAAACAGTGGAAACCCCCCAATTCTAGCTCCAACCCTAACCCCAACACACCCCTAACCCTAATCCCAACCTGATCCATAATCCTAATCACTAACCCTAACCATAATCACAACCCTTACCCCAAAACAACCCTAATGTCAACCCTAACCATAACCCTAATCAAAACCCTAAATCCAACACAACCCTAATCCTAATCTCAACCCTAACCTCAAACCTAACCCTAATCCCAATACACCCCTAATCACAACCCTAACCTTAACCCTAATCCCAAACCTAACCCTAATCCCAAGCGTAACCCTAATGCCAACCCTAACCCTAATACCAACCCTAATCCAAACCCTAACCCTAATCCCAGCTCTAACCCTAAGTTTAGCCCCAACCCTAGCCCTAACTTTAGCCCCAACCCTAACCCTAGCCCTAAGGCTACTTTCACACTTGCGTCGTTTGGCATCCGTCGCAATCCGTCGTTTTGGACAAGAAACGGATCCTGCAAATGTGCCCGCAGGATGCATTTTTTGCCCATAGACTTGTATTGCCGACGGATCGTGACGGATGGCCACACGTCGCGTCCGTCGTGCACTGGATCAGTTGTGTTTTGGCGGACTGTCGGCACAAAAAAAACGTTCAATGAAACGTTTTTTTGTACGTCGCATGCGTGGCCGTAACTCCGCCCCCTCCTCCCCAGGACATAGATTGGGCAGCAGATGCGTTGAAAAACTACAGCTGCTGCCCACGTTGTGCACAATTTTCACAACGTGCGTCGGTATGTTGGGCCGACGCATTGCGACGGCCCCGTACCGACGTAAGTGTGAAAGAAGCCTAACCCTAAATTTAGCCCCAACCCTAACCCTAAATTTAGCCCCAACCCTAACCCTAAATTTAGCCCCAACCCTAGCCCTAACCCTAGCCCTAACCCTAGCCCTAACCCTAGCCCTAACCCTAACCCTACCCCTAACCCTACCCTTACCCCTAACCCTACCCTTACCCCTACCCCTAACCCTACCCCTAACCCTAACCCCCTAACCCTACCCCTACCCCTAACCCTACCCCTAACCCTACCCCTAACCCTACTCCTAACCCCTAACCCTAACCCCCGGCAGCCGAGACCCCGGAGAAAATCGGCCTCAGGGGGGCGCTATTCACTTTTTCCACAGCGCCGTTAATTAACGGCGCTGTGGTTTAAGTACCCTTAGCGGCCGCCGTTAAAAGGCGTATCGGCGGTCGCTAAGGGGTTAAGCACAGTGTACTCATATAAACTACATCTAATGTGACTGCATACGAGT
The DNA here is from genome assembly GCF_032444005.1 of Ranitomeya imitator. Taxonomy (NCBI): domain Eukaryota; kingdom Metazoa; phylum Chordata; class Amphibia; order Anura; family Dendrobatidae; genus Ranitomeya; species Ranitomeya imitator. The sequence goes on from NC_091282.1 coordinate 87,534,420, forward strand.
AAAATCTTGCAAATTCAAAACAATATTGTGAAATGATAGCAAAACCTTTCAAAAACATAAATTCTCATTAACATCTATTTTGGGTGGCCACATATAAATGCATATTACATACAGTAGACATCTCCAAGCAGAGTATCTCAAAATCATGTTGTTTTTTTTAACAAAGGGTAATTTCATGCCACACTTCTTGGGATATGTTGAGTCAAGAGCAAAGGTAGGGAGGTTCTTGTTTATACAAACATATATAATCAGATAGTGCTACTCACTATTGTTGGGCCTCCTGGACTGGCTAGGCATCTTGATCTCCCCTCTATTTCTGGTTGGTATTATAGTACCTGACTTTGTACTGCATGTGTATACAGTGGGTATATTAAATATTGAATACGTCACCAATTTTTTAAGTACATTTATTTCTAAAGGTGCTATTGACATGAAATTCTCACCAGATTTTGGTAACAACCCATTCAATCCACACAGACAAGGAAATGAAACCATAAATGTCCGTAATTAAGTTATGTGCAATAATCAGAAAAGACACAGGGAAAAAGTATTGAACAATCTTACTGAAATTTATTTAATACTTCGTACAAAAGCCTTTGTTGGTGATGACAAGTTCAAGATGTCTCCTGTGTGGAGAAACAAGTATTGCAAGTATTGTTCAAGTGTGATTTCGACCCATTCTTCCACACAAACATTCTTCCAATAATGAAGATCACGTTCACTTCTTAGATGAACTCTGAGCTTTAGTTTCTTCCACAAATTTTCAATTGGATTCAGGTCTGGTGATTGGCTAGGCCATTCTAGAAGCTTTATTTTCTTTCTCGTTTTATCTTCATCATCCTGGTAGATGGCAGCAGATTTTTATCAACAATTTCTTGGTATATTTGTCCGTTCATCCTTCCTTCAATTATATGACGTTTGTCAGTGCCATAAGTTAAAAAAAAACCTTTATGTTCCCATATACAAACTTCAATGTTGGTATGGTGTTTTTGGGGTGATCTGCGGTGCCATTTTGCCTCTAAACATGGTGTGTACTATGACATCCAAAGAGTTCACTTGAGCGTGTATACTAGCCATGGAGGTTGAGTGCATTACTTATAGTTTTCTTTAAAACAATTGTACTTGCTGATTCCAGATCTTTCTGTAGATCACCACACGTGGTTCTTGGCTCATGGACAACTCAACTGATGATTCTTTTCATTTCCTTGTCTGAAATCGTGTGTGGAGCACCTGGTCATGACCAGTTTATTGTGAAATTATGTTCTTTCCACTTCCGGATTATGGCCTCAACAGTGCTCACTGGAACTTTCAGTAGTTTAGAAATTCTTCTGTATCCAATGCCATCAGTATGTTTTGCAGCAATAAGGTTCTAAAGGTCTTGAGACAGCGCACTGGTTTTACCCATCATGAGATGTTTCTTGTGTGGCACCTTTGTAATAAGACATCTTTTTATAGGCCACCAGTTGAATCAGCTGATAGCATTTTTCACTAAGCGGCAGGATTGCTTTCTAATTACTGATAGATCTCAGCTTGTTTCATGACTTTCCATGGCTTTTTGTACCTCTCTTCACGTGTTCAATAATTTTTCCCTGTGTCATTTTTCATTATTATGCATAACTTAATTTATGGATATCTAAGGTTTGATTTATTTTCCTGTGTGGATTAGATGGGTTGTTACCAACATCTGTTAAGAATTTCATATCACTATCACCTTTAGAAATGTATTTACTTAGAAAATTGGTGATATATTCACCAATTCAGCATACTTAATTCTGTTCAATATTAAGTAATAAAAATATAAAACAGTAATATATAATGAGCAGAATTTAGTTCAGACAGTTGGTTCAGCCCTCCAGAACAGTCAGAATCTCTCATGTGGCTTGATGATGTCAACGCTAGTCACTGAGGCTGAGCTCACTGCATCTCATTCTCCAGTTGTTTTCGGCCTGGACATTAGTATCTTGGCACTGTCCAGATTGAAAACTATTTATAGCAGACATGGATTATGCTGTGGCACCGAAAGTCAAACAGTTGATAAATATGGTTGCTTTATATTTTTGTTTTTCTTACAGGAGACTATGGCTTCAAAGTAATGGGCGTTGGGTGAGTATTTTTGTTGTTGACAGAGTGGCAAACACAGGATGTTCAGGCCCCCCATTCATGTGAATGGGGTCTGGGTTCAGGTACTGTTCTGGTACCAGAACCAAACTTTTTTAACTGTTCAGCCAAACCTGCTGGACCCGAACATGCAGGGGTTCGCCCATCACTACTCCTGGAAGGTCTGTGGATAGAGCGAGACATGATGTCCCAGATGTGCTCACTTGGATTCAGATCTGTGGAACAGGCAGACCAGTCCCTAGCATTAATGCCTTCATCATGCAGGAACTGCTGACACACTCCAGCAACATGAGGCCTGGCATTGTCGTGCATCAGAAGGAAATTATGGCCCAGTACACCTGCATATGGCTTCAAAATGGGTCTGAGGATCTCCTCCTGGTATCTAATGGCAGTCAGTTTACCTCTGGCTAGCACAAGGAGGGTTGTGTGGCCCTCCAAAGAAACGCCTCCCCACACCATTACTGACCCACTGCCAAACTAGTCATGCTGAAGGATGTTGCAAGCAGCAGATTGTTCTACATGGCATCTTCAGACTCTGTCATGTCTGTCACATGTGCTCAGTGTGATCCTGCTCTCACCACTGAAGAGCACAGGGCACCAATGTAAAATCTGCTAATTTGCCAATTTTGAGGTTCTCTGGCAAATGCCAATCGCCCTGCACGGAGTTGGGCTGTAAGCACAACACCCACTTGTGGACTTTGGACCCTCATGCCACCTTCATGGAGTCTGTGTCTGACAGTTTGAACAGACACATGGATGTTAGTGGCCTGCTGGAGGTCATTTTGCAGGGCTCTGGCACTGCTCCTTCTGTTACTCCTTGTATAAAGGAGGAGGAAGTGGTCCTGCTGCTGGGTTGTTGCCCTCCTTTGGCCCCCTCCACATCTCCTGGTGTATTGGCCTGTCTTTGGTTATCTCCTCCATGCTCTGGACACTGTGTGTTACAGGGTTTCCGTGACAGAGAGGAGCCAGAAGACTGCAGCGTTTGATTGCCGCTACTCCTGCGCTGTGAAGAAGCACTTCACGTTCTTTTTAAACTATATCAATTTTTTTTATTAGTACAGGAGTTAATTGGCCATGTTGGGAGCTATAGGAGCTAGGGCCCTCAGTGGAGCATGGTTGGCCACTCCAATCCCCTATATAATCTGGGTCCTGACTGACGCACATCGTCAGAGCTAACTTATGCTGCATGGCTGGGAGTATAGTTGTTTGGTGGTTATATGAGAAGGCATTTGGTTGGTTTATCTATGACTCTTACTTGGTTTAGTAAGTGGGATAATTCCCTTTCCTTCTCCTACTGCACTACCTGAGCAACTTCTTTGCGTTGTAGACACCGCCTAATGCTATTGTACTTCTAGGAGTGAGAGCATTTACACTACTAAGCATCATTTCCTCATCTAGAGGCATTTCCACTGAAGTTGGATCAGCCTGCAATTTGATTTTCCACTTTGATTTTGAGTATCATTCTAAATCCAGACCTTGCTAGGATATTAATTTTGATTTGCATTCATTATTTTTATGCTTCATTGCTCTCAACACATGCCACTGTGTAATAAATAAAGATTTGCAACTGGAATATTTAATTCAGTGATATCTATGACCTTGTGTTTTAGTGTTCCCTTTATTTTTTTGAGCAGTGTGTATATGTATACATGAGGAGGTGTTGATAAATAGTTAGCTTTGAATATTTCTTGCAGACAAAAAAAAATCTATTGCTATGGAAACAAGTATTAACTTTGACAAGATGGTTGGCCAAGGAAACTTAGTGCAGCACATGAAAGACACATCACACTTATTTCCCTTAAAGGGAACCTGACAGGTCACCTGTGCCCCCCAAGCCATCACCATGTGTTTATCCTTATGTTGACACCCTAAAAAGCCCATTGTACAGTTTAAAATATGCTAATTAGTTTCAGACTAATTGAGATTTCTTTTGACTAGTCAGACCAGTATTCATGTTACAAAGCCCGGGTGGGCATGACAACATGTTTTCACGATTCTTCCTGCAGAAGAATTTACTTATTTTAACCCCTTAGTGACAGAGACACATTTTTTAAATCTGACCAGTTTAATTTTATGTGGTAATAACTCTGGAACGCTTCAACAAATCCCAGTGATTTTGAGATTGTTTTTTCATGGCACATTATACTTTATGATAATTATAAATTTAGGTTATAGCGATGAACTCCGGCACTCAAAAATCAAGTTCATAGATTTTAATAAGAAAACAATGATTTTCCATAACAATGATTTTCCATAATCAGCAAACTTCATATGATGCCTTTGAAAATGAAGACATGAAGGTTTTTGTTTCACAGACAATTAATACAACGTTTCGGCTATATGCCTTTCTCAACTTAAGTCTGTGTTATGTGAGAGAAGTCTCTGTAGGCATATACTTTACTAGTATGTAGGTAACTCTATAGGAAGAGGAACGGAATCCCACTGAAGATAATAGTCCGCCGGAACAAACTTGCTGGAAAAGCTTACGGAGCTGTGAGGCTGCAGGAGCCCAGTAGAGTCCGGGACGTGGGTTCCAAAATTGTGCTGATGTAAAGTAGACCTGTGGGAAATGTTACTTATCAAGTGTTTTGTGTGACATATCTCTGTGATTTAAGGGCATAAAAATTCAAAGTTGGAAAATTGCAAAATTTTCAAAATTTTTGCCAATTTTAGTTTTTTTTTCACAAATAAACGCATGTAATATCAAAGACCTTTTACCAGTATCATGAAGTACAATATGTCCTGAGAAAACTCTGTCAGAATCATCAGGATCCGTTGAAGCGTTCCAGAGTTATAACCTCATAAAGGTACAGTGGTCAGAATGGTAAAAATTGGCCCGGTCATTAACGTGCAAACCACCCTTGGGGGTAAAGGGGTTAATCCAGATAATCCACAGCAAAACATTAATAAATAACATTTCCCACATGTCTGCTTTACATCAGCACCATTTGTAAAAACGTTCTTTTATTTTGTTATCATTTTAGGAGGTTTAAAAATGTAGTAGTATTTTTTCATTTTTTCAAGGAAATTTACAAAAAAAATTTTTTTAGGGGCCTATCCATGTTTGAAGTGCCTTTAGGGGTCCCATATATTGGGAAACCCCCAAAACTTATGCCATTTTAAAAACAGCACCCTCTGACATATTGAAAACTGCAGTCAGGTAGTTTATTAACCCTTCAGGTAATTTTCAGGAATTAATGCAAAGTGGCATGACCGTAATGAAAATGTGTATTTTTACCACCTAAATGTCTCTTAACTTCTGAACAGGTTACAGCAGCCGTCAGACTCTAAGGCCGCTATTTGGTCATAAATTGCCGTGGCAAACATCTGGACCACAAAATCATGATCTGAGGGCACCAATTGGGATAAAGAGGAAGGCCCACACTCCATTAACCATTTATAATGAGGTCCTGGTTATGGGGGACTTTAACTACCCGGATATTAACTGGGAAACAGATACCTGTGAAACCCATAAAGGCAACAGGTTCTGCTAATAACCAAGAAAAATTATCTTTCACAATTGGTGCAGAATCCAACCAGAGGAGCAGCACTTTTAGACCTAATACTATCTAATAGACCTGACAGAATAACAAATCTGCAGGTGGTCGGGCATCTAGGAAATAGCGACCACAATATTGTACAGTTTCACCTGTCTTTCACTAGGGGGACTTGTCAGGGAGTCACAAAAACACTGAACTTTAGGAAGGCAAAGTTTGACCAGCTTAGAGATGCCCTTAATCTGGTAGACTGGGACAATATCCTCAGAAATAAGAATACAGATATTAAATGGAAAATGTTTAAGAACATCCTAAATAGGCACTGTAAGCGGTTTATACCTTGTGGGAATAAAAGGACTAGAAATAGGAAAAACCCAATGTGGCTAAACAAAGAAGTAAGACAGGCAATTAACAGTAAAAAGAAAGCATTTGCACTACTAAAGCAGGATGGCACCATTGAAGCTCTAAAAAACTATAGGGAGAAAAATACTTTATCTAAAAAACTAATTAAAGCTGCCAAAAAGGAAACAGAGAAGCACATTGCTAAGGAGAGTAAAACTAATCCCAAACTGTTCTTCAACTATATCAATAGTAAAAGAATAAAAACTGAAAATGTAGGCCCCTTAAAAAATAGTGAGGAAAGAATGGTTGTAGATGACGAGGAAAAAGCTAACATATTAAACACCTTCTTCTCCACGGTATTCACGGTGGAAAATGAAATGCTAGGTGAAATCCCAAGAAACAATGAAAACCCTATATTAAGGGTCACCAATCTAACCCAAGAAGAGGTGCGAAACCGGCTAAATAAGATCAAAATAGATAAATCTCCGGGTCCGGATGGCATACACCCACGAGTACTAAGAGAACTAAGTAATGTAATAGATAAACCATTATTTCTTATTTTTAGGGACTCTATAGCGACGGGGTCTGTTCCGCAGGACTGGCGCATAGCAAATGTGGTGCCAATATTCAAAAAGGGCTCTAAAAGTGAACCTGGAAATTATAGGCCAGTAAGTCTAACCTCTATTGTTGGTAAAATATTTGAAGGGTTTCTGAGGGATGTTATTCTGGATTATCTCAATGAGAATAACTGTTTAACTCCATATCAGCATGGGTTTATGAGAAATCGCTCCTGTCAAACCAATCTAATCAGTTTTTATGAAGAGGTAAGCTATAGGCTGGACCACGGTGAGTCATTGGACGTGGTATAACTCGATTTTTCCAAAGCGTTTGATACCGTGCCGCACAAGAGGTTGGTACACAAAATGAGAATGCTTGGTCTGGGGGAAAATGTGTTTAAATGGGTTAGTAACTGGCTTAGTGATAGAAAGCAGAGGGTGGTTATAAATGGTATAGTCTCTAACTGGGTCGCTGTGACCAGTGGGGTACCGCAGGGGTCAGTATTGGGACCTGTTCTCTTCAACATATTCATTAATGATCTGGTAGAAGGTTTACACAGTAAAATATCGATATTTGCAGATGATACAAAACTATGTAAAGCAGTTAATACAAGAGAAGATAGTACTGCTACAGATGGATCTGGATAGGTTGGAATCTTGGGCTGAAAGGTGGCAGATGAGGTTTAACAATGATAAATGTAAGGTTATACACATGGGAAGAAGGAATCAATATCACCATTACACACTGAACGGGAAACCACTGGGTAAGTCTGACAGGAAGAAGGACTTGGGGATCCTAGTTAATGATAAACTTACCTGGAGCAGCCAGTGCCAGGCAGCAGCTGCCAAGGCAAACATGATCATGGGGTGCATTAAAAGAGGTCTGGATACACATGATGAGAGCATTATACTGCCTCTGTACAAATCCCTAGTTAGACCGCACTGTGTCCAGTTTTGGGCACCGGTGCTCAGGAAGGATATAATGGAACTAGAGAGAGTACAAAGGAGGGCAACAAAATTAATAAAGGGGATGGGAGAACTACAATACCTAGATAGATTAGCGAAATTAGGATTATTTAGTCTAGAAAAAAGACGACTGAGGGGCGATCTAATAACCATGTATAAGTATATAAGGGGACAATACAAATATCTCGCTGAGGATTTGTTTATACCAAGGAAGGTGATGGGCACAAGGGGGCATTCTTTGCGTCTGGAGGAGAAATGGTTTTTCCACCAACATAGAAGAGGATTCTTTACTGTTAGGGCAGTGAGAATCTGGAATTGCTTGCCTGAGGAGGTGGTGATGGCGAACTCAGTCGAGGGGTTCAAGAGAGGCCTGGATGTCTTCCTGGAGCAGAACAATATTGTATCATACAATTATTAGGTTCTGTAGAAGGACGTAAATCTGGGCATTTATTATGATGGAATATAGGCTGAACTGGATGGACAAATGTCTTTTTTCGGCCGTACTAACTATGTTACTATGTTACTATGTCACTATTGACAGTAGCTTCTAAGGGGTTAAACAGATATGGACGGTGACAACACTGATAGTGGCTGAAGCAGCAAGTTGTCAGCTATAGTGGACAGCCGACAGCTGCTGGATTGTCACCTGTATGGGGAGGATATTCTCTTATATCTCAGGTCAGTTAAAAGACGTATTGACGGTCATTAACCCCTTTACCCCCAAGGGTGGTTTGCACGTTAATGACCAGGCCAATTTTTACAATTCTGACCACTGTCCCTTTATGAGGTTATAACTCCGAAACGCTTCAACGGATCTTAGCGATTCTGAGATTGTTTTCTTGTAACATATTGTACTTCATGATAGTGCTAAAATTTCTTCGATATAACTTGCTTTTATTTGTGAAAAAAACGGAAATTTGACGAAAATTTTGAAAATTTCACAATTTTCCAACTTTGAATTTTTATTCTGTTAAACCAGAGAGTTATGTGACACAATATAGTTAATAAATAACATTTCCCACATGTCTACTTTACATCAGCACAATTTTTGAAACAAACTTTTTTTTTTCAAGGAAGTTATAAGGGTTAAAATTTGACCAGCAATTTCTCATTTTTACAACCAAATTTACAAAACCATTTTTTTTAGGGACCACCTCACATTTGAAGTCATTTTGAAGGGTCTATATGGCAGAAAATACCCAAAAGCGACACCATTCTAAAAACTGCACCCCTCAAGGTGCTCAAAACCACATTCAAGAAGTTTATTAACCCTTCAGGTGATTCACAGCAGCAGAAGCAACATGGAAGGAAAAAATTTACATTTTACTTTTTAGTCACAAAAATGATCTTTCAGCAATAATCTTTTTAATTTCCAAAGGGTAAAAAGAGAAAATGGACCTCAAAAGTTGTTGTCCAATTTATCCTGAGTACGCTGATACCCCACATGTGAGGGGGAACCACTTTTTGGGCGCATGGCAGGGCTCAGAAGGAAAGGAGCGCCGTTTGACTTTTTCAAGCTAAATTTGGCTGGAATTGAGATCGGACGCCATGTCGCGTTTGGCGACCCCCTGATGTGCCTAAACAGTGGAAACCCCCCACAAGTGACCCTATTTTGGAAACTAGACCCCCTAAGGAACTTATCTAGATGTGTCATGAGCACTTTTATCCCCCAAGTGCTTCACGAAAGTTTATAACGCCCGGGCGTGAAAAAAAAAAATTCCTATTTTTTCCACAAACATGATCGTTTAGTCCCCAATTTTTTATTTTCTCAAGGGTAAAAGGAGAAATTGGACCCCAAAAGTTGTTGTCCAATGTGTCCTGAGTACGCTGATACCCCATATGTGGGGGGGACCACTGTTTGGGCGCATGGCAGGGCTCAGAAGGAAAGGAGCGCCGTTTGACTTTTTCAAGCTAAATTTGGCTGGAATTGAGATCGGACGCCATGTCACGTTTGGCGACCCCCTGATGTGCCTAAGCAGTGGAAACCCCCCACAAATGACCCCATTTTGGAAACTAGACCCCCTAAGGAACTTATCTAGATGTGTCATGAGCACTTTTATCCCCCAAGTGCTTCACGAAAGTTTATAACACCCGGGCGTGAAAAAAAAAATCCTATTTTTTCCACAAACATGATCGTTTAGTCCCCAATTTTTTATTTTCTCAAGGGTAAAAGGAGAAATTGGACCCCAAAAGTTGTTGTCCAATTTGTCCTGAGTACGCTGATACCCCATATGTGGGGGGGACCACTGTTTGGGCGCATGGCAGGGCTCAGAAGGAAAGGAGCGCCGTTTGACTTTTTCAAGCTAAATTTGGCTGGAATTGAGATCGGACGCCATGTCGCGTTTGGCGACCCCCTGATGTGCCTAAACAGTGGAAACCCCCCACAAATGACCCCATTTTGGAAACTAGACCCCCTAAGGAACTTATCTAGATGTGTCATGAGCACTTTTATCCCCCAAGTTATTCACGAAAGTTTATAACGCCCGGGCGTGAAAAAAAAAATTCCTATTTTTTCCACAAACATGATCGTTTAGTCCCCAATTTTTTATTTTCTCAAGGGTAAAAGGAGAAATTGGACCCCAAAAGTTGTTGTCCAATTTGTCCTGAGTACACTGATACCCCATATGTGGGGGGGGACCACTGTTTGGGCGCATGGCAGGGCTCAGAAGGAAAGAGCGCCGTTTGACTTTTTCAAGCTAAATTTGGCTGGAATTGAGATCGGACGCCATGTCGCGTTTGGCGACCCCCTGATGTGCCTAAACAGTGGAAACCCCCCACAAATGACCCCATTTTGGAAACTAGACCCCCTAAGGAACTTATCTAGATGTGTCATGAGCACTTTTATCCCCCAAGTGCTTCACGAAAGTTTATAACGCCCGGGCGTGAAAGAAAAAATTCCTATTTTTTCCACAAACATGATCGTTGAGTCCCCAATTTTTTATTTTCTCAAGGGTAAAAGGAGAAATTGGACCCCAAAAGTTGTTTTCCAATTTGTCCTGAGTACGCTGATACCCCATATGTGGGGGGGGACCACTGTTTGGGCGCATGGCAGGGCTCAGAAGGAAAGGAGCGCCGTTTGACTTTTTCAAGCTAACTTTGGCTGGAATTGAGATCGGACGCCATGTCGCGTTTGGCGACCCCCTGATGTGCCTAAACAGTGGAAACCCCCCACAAATGACCCCATTTTGGAAACTAGACCCCCTAAGGAACTTATCTAGATGTGTCATGAGCACTTTTATCCCCCAAGTGCTTCACGAAAGTTTATAACGCCCGGGCGTGAAAAAAAAAATTCCTATTTTTTTCCACAAACATGATCGTTTAGTCCCCAATTTTTTATTTTCTCAAGGGTAAAAGGAGAAATTAGACCCCAAAAGTTGTTGTCCAATTTGTCCTGAGTACGCTGATACCCCACATGTGAGGGGGAACCACTGTTTGGACGCATGGCAGGGCTCAGAAGGAAAGGAGCGCCGTTTGACTTTTTCAAGCTAAATTTGGCTGGAATTGAGATCGGACGCCATGTCGCGTTTGGCGACCCCCTGATGTGCCTAAACAGTGGAAACCCCCCACAAATGACCCCATTTTGGAAACTAGACCCCCTAAGGAACTTATCTAGATGTGTCATGAGCACTTTTATCCCCCAAGTGCTTCACGAAAGTTTATAACGCCCGGGCGTGAAAAAAAAAATTCCTATTTTTTCCACAAACATGATCGCTTAGTCCCCAATTTTTTATTTTCTCAAGGGTAAAAGGAGAAATTGGACCCCAAAAGTTGTTGTCCAATTTGTCCTGAGTACGCTGATACCCCATATTTGGGGGGAACCACTGCTTGGGCGCATGGCAGGGCTCAGAAGGAAAGGAGCGCCGTTTGACTTTTTCAAGCTAACTTTGGCTGGAATTGAGATCGGACGCCATGTCGCGTTTGGAGAGCCCATGATGTGCCTAAACAGTGGAAACCCCCCACAAGTGACCCCATTTTGGAAACTAGACCCTCTAAGGAACTTATCTAGTTGTGTGGTGAGAATTTTGAACCCCCACGTGCTTCACTAAAGTATATAATGCCCAGGCGTGAAAATAAAAAATCCTATTTTTTCCTACAAAAATGATATTTTAGTCCCCAATTTTTAATTTTCCCAAGGGTACCAGGAGAAATTGGACCCCAAAAGTTGTTGTCCAATTTGTCCTGAGTACGCTGATACCCCATATAAGGGGAGGAACTACTGTTTGGGCACACGTTGGGGCTCGAAAGGGAAGTAGTGACGTTTTGGAATGCAGACTTTGATGGAATGTTCTGCTGGCATCATGTTCCATTTGCAGAGCCCCTGATGTGACTAAACAGTAGAAACCCCCCACAAGTGACCCCATTTTGGAAACTGTACCCCCTAAGGAACTTATCTAGTTGTGTGGTGAGAATTTTGAACCCCCACGTGCTTCACTAAAGTTTATAATGCCCAGGCGTGAAAATAAAAAATACTATTTTTTCCCACAAAAATGATATTTTAGTCCCCAATTTTTAATTTTCCCAAGGGTACCAGGAGAAATTGGACCCCAAAAGTTGTTGTCCAATTTGTCCTGAGTACGCTGATACCCCATATGTGGGGAGGAACTACTGTTTGGGCACACGTTGGGGCTCGAAAGGGAAGTAGTGACGTTTTGGAATGCAGACTTTGATGGAATGTTCTGCTGGCATCATGTTCCATTTGCAGAGCCCCTGATGTGACTAAACAGTAGAAACCCCCCACAAGTGACCCCATTTTGGAAACTGTACCCCCTAAGGAACTTATCTAGTTGTGTGTTGAGAATTTTGAACCCCCACGTGCTTCACTAAAGTTTATAATGCCCAGGCGTGAAAATAAAAAATCCTATTTTTTCCCACAAAAATGATATTTTAGTCCCCAATTTTTAATTTTCCCAAGGGTACCAGGAGAAATTGGACCCCAAAAGTTGTTGTCCAATTTGTCCTGATTACGCTGATACCCCATATGTGGGGAGGAACTACTGTTTGGGCACACGTTGGGGCTCGAAAGGGAAGTAGTGACGTTTTGGAATGCAGACTTTGATGGAATGTTCTGCTGGCATCATGTTCCATTTGCAGAGCCCCTGATGTGACTAAACAGTAGAAACCCCCCACAAATGACCCCATTTTGGAAACTGTACCCCCTAAGGAACTTATCTAGGTGTTTGGTGAGAAATTTGAACCCCCACGTGCTTCACTAAAGTTTATAATGCCCAGGCGTGAAAATAAAAAATCCTATTTTTTCCCACAAAAATGATATTTTAGTCCCCAATTTTTAATTTTCCCAAAGGTAACAGGAGAAATTGGACATCAAAAGTTGTTGTCCAAATTGTCCTGATTACGCTGGTATGCCATATGTGGGAAAAAACTGTTTAGGCACACGTTGGGGCTCGAAAGGGAAGTTGTGACGTTTTGGAATGCAGAAATTGTCTGCGGTCGTCATGTTCCGTTTGCAGAGCCCCTGATGTGCCTAAACAGTAAAAAAAAAACACAAGTGACATCATTTTGGAACCTAGACCCCCCCCAAGGAACTTATCTAGATGTGCCCTCTTTTTGGAACTAATGTACGCTTTCTTATAAAGTAAATTAGTAGTGCATGGAGGTGTGGTACAATCTGAAGCAATCCTTCATACACAGGCCAGGTTTTTCGGGGCAGGTGTCGCATTGATAAATGGTGTCCTTGCGTATTCCCCTTTTGTAACACACTCGGCACCTTTTTTGCGGCTTACCTTTTCTGCCGGTTGGCGGGACCACCCCCGGAAAATGCTGGCCTGGTACGATACGAGCACCTTCAGTTCCGGAAGTACTGGGGCCCTCTCCTTCCGGAGTACCAAATATCAGGGCCTTAACCACTACCTCCTGGAACTGAAGGTACGACGTATCGGTGTGGCGTGCACATCGTAACAGCAGGAAAGCGTTGAGCATTGCCATTTGTACGATGTGGACGGCCAACTTTTTGTACCACACCTTGGCCTTTCTCAAAGCACTGTATGGTTGGAGGAGTTGATCAGAGAGATCAACCCCCCCCATGCTTTTGTTGTAGCCCAGTACACAGTCCGGTTTGCAGACCTGTGTAGAGGTACCCCGTACAGTGCTGAGGGCTCTGCCATCACCATGTATGGTGGTCAAGAGAAGGACATCCCTCTTGTCCTTGTACTTGACCACCAGCAGGTGGTCGCTACATTGGGCCTTGCTCTCACCTTTTCTGAGTATCTGCCGAAGTAGCGTCTTTGGGAGGCCTCTCTGATTTTTGCGCACAGTACCGCAGGCTGCGGTACCTCGCGCAGAGAGGGATTTGTAGAGTGGGATGCTGGTATAAAAGTTATCAGTATAGAGGTGATAACCTTTATCCAGCAGTGGGTGCACCAAATCCCACACGATCTTCCCACTCACTCCCAGGACAGGAGGACACTCAGGGGGTTCAATCCTGCTGTCCTTCCCTTCATACACTCTAAACCTGTGGATGTACCCTGAGGCACTCTCACACAGCTTGTAGAGTTTGATTCCGTACCTGGCCCTTTTGTTGGGCAGGTATTGACGGAATCCGAGCCGCCCCTTAAAATGGACCAAGGACTCATCCACGCAGATGTCCCTTTTGGGCACGTACACTTCAGAAAACTTTTTGTTGAAGTGTTCGATGACCGGCCGAACTTTGAACAGACGGTCAAAGTTGGGGTCATCTCGTGCGGGACACTGTGCATTATCGGAATAATGCAGGAATTTATGGATGGCCTCAAAACGTCTCCGAACCATGGCCATTCGGAATACTGGAGTGTTATATAAAACATCTACACTCCAATATTGCCGCATTTCTGGCTTCTTCACGATCCCCATGTGGAGGACCAGGCCCCAAAACTGCATCATTTCAACTGCGTCTACAGGAGACCAGTTGGAAAATGATGTACCGGGGTTTTGCTCCAAAAATTGACGAGCATACAAATTAGTTTGCTCCACCATGAGGTTAATAAAATCCTCAGAGAAAAAGACTTTGAAAAAGTCTGTTTCTGTGAGGCCCGTGGTGTCAAACTTGATTCCTGATTCTGCCACAAAATCAGGAATCAGTGGCTCGTAATTTTCGGAGGGCGAGGTCCATGTGGGTTCCGCAGTGGGGAGCGCTGGTTCAGGAGTGGTGGGGGCTGCCTCATCTTCTGTCCTGGGGCGTCTGCGTGGTGGTTCCGCAGGACCCGAGGAGGAAGAGGAGGAGGAGGAGGAAGAGGATGAAGAATCAGAAAAGTGAAGAAAAGTGGGATCCTCTCCCTCGCTATCAGTGTCGGAGGCAAGGAAAGCATATGCCTCCTCCAATGAATAGCGCTGTTGGGACGAACGGGACGAGCGGGACATTTTTGTGTGAATATGGTGATTGGGTGCACTTTATTGATAACTGTATGTGTATGTGTGGGGGGATAGTGATTTGTGCAAACTTATCTGAAAAGAAAATGCTAAAAGGAGAAGAAAAACCTGTAAAAAAAAAAAAAAGGCAGGCACAAACTCTGATAAGAGAACTGCGTCACTTATCAAAGTTTGGCGGCTGCGGGATGTGTGTACGGAGGTTGCGCAAAAAGGCTGAAGGGAAAAAAGCGAGTGCGAGAGTTGATCGGTGAACTGAGTCACCAATCAACGCTCGGCGGCTGTTAAATGGGCGCACGGAAGGAGGGGGAAGGGAGATGGGGGTGGAAGTGGGGATTGGGCAGGGATCAGTGATCAAAACGTACGGTTGTAGTCAGGTGGCGCAAAAGGGGGGTGAAAAAAAAAAAAAGGAAAACGGCAGGCACAAACTCTGATAAGTGAACTGCGTCACTTATCAAACTTTGGCGGCTGCGGAATGTGTGTACGGAGTTGGCGCAACGGGGGTGAGGGAAAAAAAGCGAGCGCGAGCGTTGATCGGTGAACTGCGTCACCAATCAACGTTCAGCGGCTGTTAAATGGGCGCACGGAAGGAGGTGTAAAGGGGGGTAAAAAGAGGGGGAAGGGAGATGGGGGTGGAAGTGGGGATTGGGCAGGGATCAGTGATCAAAACGTACGGTTGTAGTCAGGTGGCGCAAAAGGGGGGTGAAAAAAAAAAAAAGGAAAACGGCAGGCACAAACTCTGATAAGTGAACTGCGTCACTTATCAAACTTTGGCGGCTGCGGAATGTGTGTACGGAGTTGGCGCAATGGGGGTGAGGGAAAAAAAGCGAGCGCGAGCGTTGATCGGTGAACTACGTCACCAATCAACGTTCGGCGGCTGTTAAATGGGCGCACGGAAGGAGGTGCAAAGGGGGGTAAAAAGAGGGGGAAGGGAGATGGGGGTGGAAGTGGGGATTGGGCAGGGATCAGTGATCAAAACGTACGGTTGTAGTCAGGTGGCGCAAAAGGGGGGTGAAAAAAAAAAAAAGGAAAACGGCAGGCACAAACTCTGATAAGTGAACTGCGTCACTTATCAAACTTTGGCGGCTGCGGAATCTGTGTACGGAGTTGGCGCAACGGGGGCGAGGGAAAAAAAGCGAGCGCGAGCGTTGATCGGTGAACTGCGTCACCAATCAACGCTCGGCGGCTACTAAATGTGCGCACGGAGGCGGCACAAATGGGGGTGGAGGGGGTAAAAAGAGGGGGAAGGGGGGATTGGGGTGGATGAACGGGGATTGGGGTGGATGAACGGGGATTGGGCAGGGATCAGGGATAAAACTTACCTTTAGTTGTCTTCTTTCTTTAGCAGGGATTGTGGTGCTACAGGCTGCTGTGGCACCACAATACCCAGCACGGCAGGGAGATCCAGGCACAAAATCCAGCAGGGAGATCCAGCAGTATGACCGCTCTGTAGGAATCCTCAGCTAGAATGAGGACCCTGCAGAGCGGTCATACACAGGTCAGGCAGGTGACACAGACAGGTCACAGAGCGGTCATGCTGCTGCTGTGACCTGTCATTGGTGGGATCGACCATAACATCGATCCCACCAATCAGAGCTTTCCTGGTGACCTGGCTGTGACCTGCCTAGAATCGGATCTGTTCGCGCCATCCTAGGCAGGTCACAGCCAGGTCACCTGCAGGGCACAGAGCGGTCACAGCGTGATCGCCGCTGCGCCCTGTGATTGGCGCGATCGACGATGACATCGATCGCGCCAATCGGCTCCTGCACTGTGTCCTATTCTAGGATCGGTGCTATTAGAGCACCGATCCACGCAGGTTCCGGCAGGTAATACTGCGCGGTGCCCTGCGATTGGCGCGATCGATGCGATCGGCGATCGCGCCAGTCCGGGGTGTTCTTGCCGGTGCCTGGCGTTGCCAGGCACCGGACCTAGGATCGAGTACATCGGTACTCGATCCTAGCCTGTGACCTCATTGTTTCAGCCGCTCCGATTGGCTGAAACAATGAGAATGGCTGTGATTGGCTGTTCAGAACTGAACAGCCAATCACAGCGATCGAGAGGGCGGGTGGGCGGCGACAATGCCCTGGATGCCGAGGCCATCTCCCCCCAGGTGAGATGGCGTCGGAATTTTAATGCGATCACCGCGACTTAAGTCGCGGTATCGCATTAAAGGGCAGGACGTACTATCCCGTCAAGGGTCAGATGGGCCCAGGGCACCTCGACGGGATAGTACGTCCAAGGTCACAGAGGGGTTAAAGGGTTAAATGAAAGTGAGCATTACCATTGTGAGACATGTAGATCAGGAGAATCAGGGTCAATGAAAAGCGGTCATGGTGGAGCGCTGAGGAGGCATCCCTGGGAATGGGAAGGGTGTCGGGTAACGCCGCAGCTCCAGCCGAGAACCTCCAGAGAAGGATGGAAGCAGGTTATAGTAATGAAAAACGGTCACAGGAGCGCTGGAAAGAAACTCTGACCCAAGAGAGGGTTTAGCCACAAGTGGTTTCGACAGAAATTCCGTCTTCATCAGGTGGGGTTTATTGATGACAAAAGGGAAGGGGTATTTAAATGGGAAACAGCCTATCACAGCAGTGTTACCATTAAACAGTCACAAATTACAAAGACAGTCACGTTTAACAATGACAGTCACATGTACAATAATCTGGCAATGAGCTAATGTTAAAAACAACGAATGAAAAATGAGGAAAAATTTTTACGCAATATTTAAATATCAGCGATAAAATAAATAAAATGGATAAAAAATGAACAACTTAACAAACCAATGGAATTAAAATATGCAATAATAAAACGTTAAAAATTAAAAATCAAGATTTTTGACATTACTATCACTATGTGGTTACTTTTTCAATTGTTAGGTTCAATCCTTCAGGGGCCAGCGTGCCAAACTTAAACATCCAAAAGCTTTCTCTATTTATCAAACTACTAGTGTCAGGTACAGTTAGGGCCAGAAATATTTGGACAGTGACACAATTTTCGCGATTTGGGCTCTGCATGCCACCACATTGGATTTGAAATGAAACCTCTACAACAGAATTCAAGTGCAGATTGTAACGTTTAATTTGAAGGGTTGAACAAAAATATCTGATAGAAAATGTAGGAATTGTACACATTTCTTTACAAACACTCCACATTTTAGGAGGTCAAAAGTAATTGGACAAATAAACATAACCCAAACAAAATATTTTTATTTTCAATATTTTGTTGCAAATCCTTTGGAGGCAATCACTGCCTTAAGTCTGGAACCCATGGACATCACCAAACGCTGGGTTTCCTCCTTCTTAATGCTTTGCCAGGCCTTTACAGCCGCAGCCTTCAGGTCTTGCTTGTTTGTGGGTCTTTCCGTCTTAAGTCTGGATTTGAGCAAGTGAAATGCATGCTCAATTGGGTTTAGATCTGGAGATTGACTTGGCCATTGCAGAATGTTCCACTTTTTGACACTCATGAACTCCTGGGTAGCTTTGGCTGTATGCTTGGGGTCATTGGGGTACTATGAAGCGCCGTCCAATCAACTTTGCAGCATTTGGCTGAATCTGGGCTGAAAGTATATCCCGGTACACTTCAGAATTCATCCGGCTACTCTTGTCTGCTCTTATGTCATCAATAAACACAAGTGACCCAGTGCCATTGAAAGCCATGCATGCCCATGCCATCACGTTGCCTCCACCATGTTTTACAGAGGATGTGGTGTGCCTTGGATCATGTGCCGTTCCCTTTCTTCTCCAAACTTTTTTCTTCCCATCATTCTGGTACAGGTTGATCTTTGTCTCATCTGTCCATAGAATACTTTTCCAGAACTGAGCTGGCTTCTTGAGATGTTTTTCTGCAAATTTAACTCTGGCCTGTCTATTTTTGTTATTGATGAATGGTTTGCATCTAGATGTGAACCCTTTGTATTTACTGTCATGGAGTCTTCTCTTTACTGTTGACTTAGAGACAGATACACCTACTTCACTGAGAGTGTTCTGGACTTCAGTTGATGTTGTGAACGGGTTCTTCTTCACCAAATTAAGTATGCGGCGATCATCCACCACTGTTGTCATCCGTGGACGCCCAGGCCTTTTTGAGTTCCCAAGCTCACCAGTCAATTCCTTTTTTCTCAGAATGTACCCAACTGTTGATTTTGCTACTCCAAGCATGTCTGCTATCTCTCTGATGGATTTTTTCTTTTTTTTCAGCCTCAGGATGTTCTGCTTCACCTCAATTGAGAGTTCCTTTGACCGCATGTTGTCTGCTCACAGCAACAGCTTCCAAATGCAAAACCACACACCTGGAATCCACCCCTGACCTTTTAACTACTTCATTGATTACAGATTAACGAGGGATACGCCTTCAGAGTTAATTGCAGCCCTTAGAGTCCATTGTCCAATTACTTTTGGTCCCTTGAAAAAGAGGACGCTATGCATTACAGAGCTATGATTCCTAAACCCTTTCTCCGATTTGGATGTGGAAACTATCATATTGCAGCTGGGAGTGTGCACTTTCAGCCCATATTACATATATAATTGTATTTCTGAACATGTTTTTGTAAACAGCTAAAATAACAAAACTTGTGTCACTGTCCAAATATTTCTGGCCCTAACTGTATGTGGTCAATAACTGTTAGTTTCAAAGTTTTTAGGCTTTTCTGATGCGTTTTTAGAAAATATTTAGAAAGGCTTTGTAAGAGGAAGCCATTTTGAATATTCTGGCGGTGTTTTGTGGCTAAACCTTCTCCTGTGTCAGAGTTTCTTTCCAGCGCTCCTGTGACCGTTTGTCATCACTATATCATGTAGATCAGAAGAGCAGACTGTTAGTCATTACATGTCTCCCACTGGTAATGCCCCTTTTATGTAAAATAAGCTCTGGAGGCAGATTCTCAGGGAGATCTATGTCCGGCCCATAGATCTTAACATCTCATTTACATATTAAGAAAAATGTGAATTTATCTGGCATAAGAAATCGGATCAAAGATATCAAGGTATCATTTTATTAAATTTTCTATGACCTACAAGCCCATATAGACGGCTTAGGAGGGTTTATCCTACTGACAGATTCTGAAAAGAACATTGACCCTATACAGTTCTTCAAACACTTGAGACCAACAATTAAAGCAGCTCTAAAAAGTAAAGGAATTCATATGGGCAGGGAAATTTTTTGCCCAAACTCCATGAAATTTCTTTATTTATCTTCCATTACATAAGACACAATTAAAATGTTAACCTTTTGGAGGGCACAGGATGATCCTTTATCTATGAAGCCTACCTGGTGTTTGATGAGCCTTCCAACTAATGTGATAATGAAAAAATAATGGCACTTTAAGAATTAATTCACGATATTAAACATTTAACCTTCCTAATTTCAAACCATCTCAGGTAGTTATTAAGATTAATAGGTCCTTCTTATTCTCTTACTGTTTTAGGAGCGATAACGCTGTATAACTTTTTGCGAGATTTTTTTTAAAGCGGCAGTATCAAATTTTTGTCTTTAAGTAATAATATCAGTTATCAGAAATATAAAAGAAAATTGAGCTCTTGTGTTTATGAACGTTAACTAAAGGAGATGATTTGCACACATTCTATCTCACTATGACTCTCAAACCTGTCTATGATGGACTTGTCTGAGAATGGCTGCTGTGTCAGAGTCACTGTGTAGCCCAAGCCTTAAACCAGCACTGTACAAAAAAAAAAAAACTACATGCAGTCACTAATCATAGCTGTTCCTCAATGGTGTAAAGGTAAAAAGATGGCAAATAGAGTATAAATAGTACATAAGTCTCATCCAAAGCAATGATTAAATTGATGAGATCATAAGTACTGTACATATCCTCCTCAACCCTTTTAGGACCTAGCTGTCAGTGAGAACATTATGATTATTATGGTATTCATGGAGCGCAATCTGTTAAAATTTTACATATGATACAGTATATACAGTACAGACCAAACGTTTGGACACACCTTCTCATTTAAAGATTTTTCTGTATTTTCATGACTATGAAAATTGTACATTCACACTGAAGGCATCAAAACTATGAATTAACACATGTGGAATTATATACTTAACAAAAATGTGTGAAGCAACCGAAATTATGTCTTATATTCTACGTTCTTCAAAGTAGCCACCTTTTGCTTTGATGACTGCTTTGCACACTCTTGGCATTCTCTTGATGAGCTTCAAGAGGTAGTCACCGGGAATGGCCTTCCAACAATCTTGAAGGAGTTCCCAGAGATGCTTAGCACTTGTTGGCCCTTTTGCCTTCACTCTGCGGTCCAGCTCACCCCAAACCATCTTGATTGGGTTCAGGTCTGGAGATTGTGGAGGCCAGGTCATCTGGCGTAGCACCCCATCACTCTCCTTCATTGTCAAATAGCCCTTACACAGCCTAGAGGTGTGTTTGGGGTCATTGTTCTGTTGAAAAATAAATGATGGTCCAACCAAACGCAAACTGGATGGAATAGCATGCCGCTGCAAGATGCTGTGGTAGCCATGCTGTTTCAGTATGCCTTCAATTTTGACTAAATCCCCAACAGTGTCACCAGCAAAGCACCCCCACACCATGACACCTCCTCCTCCATGCTTCACAGTGGGAACCAGGCATATAGAGTCCATCCGTTCACCTTTTCTGTGTTGCACAAAGACACGGTTATTGGAACCAAAGATATCAACTTTGCACTCATCAGACCAAACCACAGATTTCCACTGGTCTAATGTCCATTCCTTGTGTTCTTTAGCCCAAACAAGTCTCTTCTGCTTGTTGCCTGTCCTTAGCAGTGGTTTCCTAGCAGCTAGTTTACCTTGAAAGCCTGCTGCACAAAGTCTCCTCTTAACGATTATTGTAGAGATGTGTCTGCTGCTAGAACTCTGTGTGGCACTGACCTGGTCTCTAATCTGAGCTGCTGTTAACCTGCGATTTCTGAGGCTGGTGACTTGGATAAACTTATCCTCAGAAGCAGAGGTGACTCTTGGTCTTCCTTTCCTGGGGTGGTCCTCATGTGAACCAGTTTCTTTGTAGTGCTTGATGGTTTTGTGTTATGGCTGGCAATCAGGCAACACAGCGTGCAGTAATCAGCGCACATACAGAGATCTGGCAATAACCAAAAACAATAGGACAAGCTCTGAGACGTGGAATCTCTGTAGACTGCAGTACCTGATCTATCCTCACACAACTATAAGCAGCAGTGGATTGCGCCTAACAACTACCTATGCAACTCGGCACTGCCTGAGGAGCTGACTAGCCTGAAGATAGAAATACAAGCCTGACTTACCTCAGAGAAATACCCCAATGGAATAGGCAGCCCCCCACATATAATGACTGTTAGCAAGATGAAAAGACAAACGTAGGAATGAAATAGATTCAGCAAAGTGAGGCCCGATATTCTAGACAGAGCGAGGATAGCAAAGAGAACTATGCAGTCTACAAAAAACCCTAAAACGAAAACCACGCAAAGGGGCAAAAAGACCCACCGTGCCGAACTAACAGCACGGCGGTGCACCCCTTTGCTTCTCAGAGCTTCCAGCAAAAGTTAATAGCAAGCTGGACAGAAAAAACAGAAAACAAACTAGAAGCACTTATCTAGCAGAGCAGCAGGCCCAAGGAAAGATGCAGTAGCTCAGATCCAACACTGGAACATTGACAAGGAGCAAGGAAGACAGACTCAGGTGGAGCTAAATAGCAAGGCAGCCAACGAGCTCACCAAAACACCTGAGGGAGGAAGCCCAGAGACTGCAATACCACTTGTGACCACAGAAGTGAACTCAGCCACAGAATTCACAACAGTACCCCCCCCTTGAGGAGGGGTCACCGAACCCTCACCAGAACCCCCAGGCCGACCAGGATGAGCCACATGAAAGGCACGAACAAGATCTGGGGCATGGACATCAGAGGCAAAAACCCAGGAATTATCTTCCTGAGCATAACCCTTCCATTTGACCAGATACTGGAGTTTCCGTCTAGAGACACGAGAATCCAAAATCTTCTCCACAATATACTCCAATTCCCCCTCCACCAAAACAGGGGCAGGAGGCTCCACAGATGGAACCATAGGTGCCACGTATCTCCTCAACAACGACCTATGGAATACATTATGTATGGAAAAGGAGTCTGGGAGGGTCAGACGAAAAGACACCGGATTGAGAATCTCAGAAATCCTATACGGACCAATAAAACGAGGTTTAAATTTAGGAGAGGAAACCTTCATAGGAATATGACGAGAAGATAACCAAACCAGATCCCCAACACGAAGTCGGGGTCCCACACGGCGTCTGCGATTAGCGAAAAGCTGAGCCTTCTCCTGGGACAAGGTCAAATTGTCCACTACCTGAGTCCAGATCTGCTGCAACCTGTCCACCACAGAATCCACACCAGGACAGTCCGAAGACTCAACCTGTCCTGAAGAGAAACGAGGATGGAACCCAGAATTGCAGAAAAATGGAGAGACCAAGGTAGCCGAGCTGGCCCGATTATTAAGGGCGAACTCAGCCAACGGCAAAAATGACACCCAATCATCCTGGTCAGCGGAAACAAAACATCTCAGATATGTTTCCAAGGTCTGATTGGTTCGTTCGGTCTGGCCATTAGTCTGAGGATGGAAGGCCGAGGAAAAAGATAGGTCAATGCCCATCCTACCACAAAAGGCTCGCCAGAACCTCGAGACAAACTGGGAACCTCTGTCAGAAACAATATTCTCAGGAATGCCATGTAAACGAACCACATGCTGGAAGAACAAAGGCACCAAATCAGAGGAGGAAGGCAATTTAACCAAGGGCACCAGATGGACCATTTTAGAAAAGCGATCACAGACCACCCAAATGACCGACATTTTTTGAGAAACGGGAAGGTCAGAAATGAAATCCATCGAAATATGTGTCCAAGGCCTCTTCGGGACCGGCAAGGGCAAAAGCAACCCACTGGCACGTGAACAGCAGGGCTTAGCCCTAGCACAAATTCCACAGGACTGCACAAAAGCACGCACATCCCGTGACAGAGATGGCCACCAGAAGGATCTAGCAACCAACTCCCTGGTACCAAAGATTCCTGGATGACCGGCCAGCACCGAACAATGAAGTTCAGAGATAACTTTACTAGTCCACCTATCAGGGACGAACAGTTTCTCGGCCGGACAACGATCAGGTTTATTAGCCTGAAATTTCTGCAACACTCTCCGCAAATCAGGGGAGATGGCAGACACAATGACTCCTTCCTTGAGGATACTCGCCGGCTCAGATAACCCCGGAGAGTCGGGCACAAAACTCCTAGACAGAGCATCCGCCTTCACATTTTTAGAGCCCGGAAGGTATGAAATCACAAAATCAAAACGAGCAAAAAATAACGACCAACGGGCCTGTCTAGGATTCAAGCGCTTGGCAGACTCAAGATAAGTAAGGTTCTTATGATCAGTCAAAACCACCACGCGATGCTTAGCACCCTCAAGCCAATGACGCCACTCCTCGAATGCCCACTTCATGGCCAGCAACTCTCGGTTGCCCACATCATAATTACGCTCAGCAACAGAAAATTTCCTGGAAAAGAAAGCACATGGTTTGAACACTGAGCAACCAGAACCTCACTGTGACAAAACCGCCCCTGCACCAATCTCAGAAGCATCAACCTCGACCTGGAACGGAAGAGAAACATCAGGTTGACACAACACAGGGGCACAGCAAAAACGACGCTTCAACTCCTGAAAAGCTTCCACGGCAGCAGAAGACCAATTAACCAAATCAGCACCCTTCTTGGTCAAATCGGTCAATGGTCTGGCAATGCTAGAAAAATTACAGATGAAGCGACGATAAAAATTAGCAAAGCCCAGGAATTTCTGCAGACTTTTTAGAGATGTCGGCTGAGTCCAATCCTGGATGGCCTGAACCTTAACCGGATCCATCTCGATAGTAGAAGGGGAAAAGATGAACCCCAAAAATGAAACTTTCTGCACACCGAAGAGACACTTTGATCCCTTCACGAACAAGGAATTAGCACGCAGTACCTGGAAAACCATTCTGACTTGCTTCACATGAGACTCCCAATCATCTGAGAAGATCAAAATGTCATCCAAGTAAACAATCAAGAATTTATCCAGATACTCACGGAAAATGTCATGCATAAAAGACTGAAAAACAGATGGAGCATTGGCAAGTCCGAACGGCATCACCAGATACTCAAAATGACCCTCGGGCGTATTAAATGCCGTTTTCCATTCATCTCCCTGCCTGATTCTCACCAGATTATACGCACCACGAAGATCAATCTCAGTAAACCAACTAGCCCCCTTAATCCGAGCAAACAAGTCAGATATCAATGGCAAGGGATACTGAAACTTAACAGTGATCTTATTAAGAAGGCGGTAATCAATACACGGTCTTAGCGAACCATCCTTCTTGGCTACAAAAAAGAACCCTGCTCCCAATGGTGACGACGATGGGCGAATATGTCCCTTCTCCAGGGACTCCTTCACATAACTGCGCATAGCGGTGTGTTCAGGTACGGACAAATTAAATAAACGACCCTTAGGGAATTTACTACCAGGAATCAAATTGATAGCACAATCACAATTCCTATGCGGAGGTAGGGCATCAGACTTGGACTCTTCAAATACATCCTGAAAGTCCGACAAGAACTCTGGGATGTCAGAAGGAATGGATGACGAAATAGACAAAAATGGAACATCACCATGTACTCCCTGACAACCCCAGCTGGTTACCGACATAGAGTTCCAATCCAATACTGGATTATGGGTTTGTAGCCATGGCAACCCCAACACGACCACATCATGCAAATTATGCAGTACCAGAAAGCGAATAACTTCCTGATGTGCAGGAGCCATGCACATGGTCAGCTGGGCCCAGTACTGAGGCTTATTCTTGGCCAAAGGTGTAGCATCAATTCCTCTCAACGGAATAGGACACCGCAAAGGCTCCAAGAAAAATCCACAACGTTTAGCATAATCCAAATCCATCAGATTCAGGGCAGCGCCTGAATCCACAAACGCCATGACAGAATATGATGACAAAGAGCATATTAAGGTAATGGACAAAAGGAATTTGGACTGTACAGTACCAATAACGGCAGAGCTATCGAACCACCTAGTGCGTTTAGAACAATTAGAAATAGCATGAGTAGAATCACCACAATAGAAACACAGTCTGTTCAGACGTCTGTGTTCGTGCCGTTCTACTTTAGTCATAGTCCTGTCGCACTGCATAGGCTCAGGCTTACTCTCAGACAATACCGCCAGATGGTGCACAGATTTACGCTCGCGCAAGCGACGACCGATCTGAATGGCCAAGGACATAGACTCATTCAAACCAGCAGGCATAGGAAATCCCACCATTACATCCTTAAGAGCTTCAGAGAGACCCTTTCTGAACAAAGCCGCTAGTGCAGATTCATTCCACAGAGTGAGTACTGACCATTTCCTAAATTTCTGACAATATACTTCTACATCATCCTGACCCTGGCATAAAGCCAGCAGATTTTTCTCAGCTTGATCCACTGAATTAGGCTCATCGTAAAGCAATCCCAGCGCCTGGAAAAATGCATCAACATTACTCAATGCAGAGTCTCCTGGTGCAAGAGAAAACGCCCAGTCCTGTGGGTCGCCGCGCAAAAAAGAAATAATAATCAAAACCTGTTGAATAGCATTACCAGAAGAATGAGGTTTCAAGGCCAAAAATAGCTTACAATTATTTCTGAAGCTCAGGAACTTAGTTCTGTCACCAAAAAACAAATCAGGAATCGGAATTCTTGGTTCTAGCATCGATTTCTGATCAATAGTATCTTGAATCTTTTGTATATTTACGAGATTATCCATTGAGGAGCACAGAGCCTGAATATCCATGTCCACAGCTGTGTCCTGAAGCACTCTAATGTCTAGGGGAAAAAAAAGACTGAAGACAGAGCTAAGAAAAAAAAATGATGTCAGGATTTCTTTTTTCCCTCTATTGGGAATCATTGCCGGGCTCCTTGTACTGTTATGGCTGGCAATCAGGCAACACAGCGTGCAGTAATCAGCGCACATACAGAGATCTGGCAATAACCAAAAACAATAGGACGAGCTCTGAGACGTGGAATCTCTGTAGACTGCAGTACCTGATCTATCCTCACACAACTATAAGCAGCAGTGGATTGCGCCTATCACTACCTATGCAACTCGGCACTGCCTGAGGAGCTGACTAGCCTGAAGATAGAAATACAAGCCTGACTTACCTCAGAGAAATACCCCAAAGGAATAGGCAGCCCCCCACATATAATGACTGTTAGCAAGATGAAAAGACAAACGTAGGAATGAAATAGATTCAGCAAAGTGAGGCCCGATATTCTAGACAGAGCGAGGATAGCAAAGAGAACTATGCAGTCTACAAAAAACCCTAAAACGAAAACCACGCAAAGGGGCAAAAAGACCCACCGTGCCGAACTAACAGCACGGCGGTGCACCCCTTTGCTTCTCAGAGCTTCCAGCAAAAGTTAATAGCAAGCTGGACAGAAAAAACAGAAAACAAACTAGAAGCACTTATCTAGCAGAGCAGCAGGCCCAAGGAAAGATGCAGTAGCTCAGATCCAACACTGGAACATTGACAAGGAGCAAGGAAGACAGACTCAGGTGGAGCTAAATAGCAAGGCAGCCAACGAGCTCACCAAAACACCTGAGGGAGGAAGCCCAGAGACTGCAATACCACTTGTGACCACAGAAGTGAACTCAGCCACAGAATTCACAACAGTTTTGCCACTGCACTTGGGGGCACTTTAAAAGTTTTCCCAATTTTTCGGACTGACTGACCACCATTTCTTAAAGTAATGATGGCCACTCGTTTTTCTTTACTTAGCTGCTTTTTTCTTGCCACAATACAAATTCTAACAGTCTATTCAGAAGGGCTATCAGCTGTGTATCTACCAGACTTCTGCACAACACACCTGATGGTCCCAACCCCATTTATAGGGAAAGAAATCCCACTTATTAAACCTGACAGGGCACACCTGTGAAGTGAAAACCATTCCCGATGACTACCTCTTGAAGCTCATCAAGAGACTGCCAAGAGTGTGCAAAGAAGTCATCAAAACAAAAGGTGGCTACTTTGAAGAACATAGAATATAAGACATATTTTCAGTTGTTTCACACTTTTTTGTTAAGTATATAATTCCACATATGGTAATTCATAGTTTTGATGCCTTCAGTGTGAATGTGCAATTTTCACAGTCATGAAAATACAGAAAAATCTTTAAATGAGAAGGTGTGTCCAAACTTTTGGTCTGTACTGTATATAATTTAGGGGGTTCACAGATGTTTATATAATGTGTTGAAATCCTTATTATCTGTTTTTTATGAGGGGGTGATGGATATATACTGTATGTCTCTCTCGCTATATACAGTATATACACACACACACACCGACTTTAAAATCTATATTTAGATTGATCACCTAAGAATTTTCAACACAGTCATTAAGTGAAACAGGTAGATATGTGTAGGAGGCTTAAACCTGGGTGAATGAACATCAAAACTCTGCTACAAAGGTGAGGTTGTGGAAGACAGTTTTATGTCACAGGTCATATACCATTGCAAGACTGAATACAACAATAAGGTAAAAGGTAGTTCTACTGCATCAGCGAACTCCCAAGCAAAGATTTCAAATCAGACAGGGGTTTCAAAAATGTATTATTCAAACACTTTTGAAGAAATGCCAAGAAATTGGCAATGTTGAAAACCGCAGTTGTCAGACAAGGAAAAAGTGCAGCAGATGAATGTCATGCTTACTTCCCTTTCCATGTATAGCACTGTTATCAGCTCAGAACTGGCAGCAGCCAGTTGTACCCAGCTGCACCAATCTACTCTTTGTTAGGTCGCTGCAGCTGCCACTCCCCGCGCCCTGCCATACTCACTTGTCCTCGGCGTCCCGGCGCGTCTCCTCGGCTGTGGCGTCTTCCCCTCAGTGTTCGCTCTCGGCTTCAGCTGCTCGTCGGGTGTGTGCGCAGGCTAGGTTCAGTGCTTCGCGCGCACACTTCTGAACTCTGTTTTCGCACTTCTTTTCTGTCCTCTCTATCATCTTGGAGGACCTCCACCCGGAAACACTGGGCAGCGTGGCCTTATTACCCAGCCCCTTCCTTTCCCCTGTACCTGATGCTCATTTGTAATTTCAAGTGATCTCGGCCTTACCCCTTCCCAGAGTTTCTGACTTTGGTTTTTTCCTTGTCCTCCTCAGATCCAGTCCTGTGTTTCTGCCGTTCCCATCCAGTCCTGTGTCTCTGCCGTGTGTTATGATCCGGTGACCTTGGAGCAGCATGAGAACTTTCACTGGAGAAGGTGGTCACTAAACTGACCGCAATCCTGAACTTAACACCGCAACTAGAAGTAGCCGTGGAGTGTACCTAACAAACCTAGACACCTCGTCACAGCCGGAGGACTAAATACCCCTAAAGATGGAAATAGGAATACTATCTTGCCTCAGAGCAGATCCCCAAAGGATAGACAGCCCCCCACAAATATTGGCGGTGAGTCGGAGAGGAAAAAACATACACAGGCAGAAAAACAGGATTTAGCACAGGAGGCCAATTCTAGCTAAATTGGACAGGATAGGACAGAGTTCTGTGCGGCCAGTATTAAAACCCTTCCAAAGTATCCACAGCAGAATATACAAAAACTTCCTACATCTAACTAAAGATTATAGGATCGTATATCTGCAACTCCAGCGAATCCTACAATCAGAGCAGGAATACAAACAAAAACAAGCACACATCAGTGTGCCACAGACACAAAAAACCAAACACTTATCTTTGCTGAATTTGGCAGCTAGCAGGAGAAGCCAGAAAGTGATCCAACACTTCACAAGGAATATTGACAACTGGCAAGGGCTAATGAATCCTGCACACTTAAATATCCAAGTCAGAACAGCAATTAGCAGATACACCTGGCCAGGACTGTGACTCAGAGACCACTGCATTCCCACCTACAACCACTGGAGGGAACCCAAGAGCAGAATTCACAACAGCCGTGCCTGCAAGTCCGTACCGCTGCTGAGCCCGTCCAGTCCTGTGTCTCTGCCATGCCTGCTAGTCCCGTGCCTCTACCGAGCCCGCTCAGTCCTGTGTCTCTTTCATACCTGCCAGTTCCGTTACACTTTCTACCTTGTCTACCTTCTACCTCGTGCTATTGTCTTCTGTCTGACTACCTACTCCCTCCATCCTGTCTGTGTCCCCATTACTCTCTCTCTCTTGCACCCTGGTCTTCCAGCTGCCGAGGCGATTGTCCCCCACGGGCCTGCCCCTAACTCTCCCTATATAGGGGGTGGTCCATCTGGTCAGCTTGCCCGTGGGTGAATCGTTGTCACGGTCCAGTGGGTCCACTCTTTGTATTCTCAGTAGAATCATTACACTCTTCAGTGGAATAGTCTGGCAAGAAGTGGTCTTCAAAGAAGAATTGCTACTAAAATTCCAGGACTTTAATATGGAAAGAAGGCCAAGAGACTCAACTAAGCTCAAAAGCATAGCAACTGAAGTACAAAAAATGTCAGCAGGTACTATGGACTGATGGCAGCAGAGCGGCATGGTTGAAGTTCCTTACAAGCGAAGTAGACGGATGCTGGTAACTGCACTGAACGCTGAGGGTTTTCCTGTGATAGGTGGCCATATATCCAACGCAGTAGATATACGTTGACATTTCCCCTTTTTGGGGCTGCATATAGGGTCTAGGCATGCCTGTACGGCATTGTTATTTCAATTGATATTTATATACAACTTATGGTTCATGCGGGGTACTTCATTAATCCTGGTGTCTTTTCTTGCACTTTTGTGTTATATGCATGGGCAACACTATGTCATGTGCTTGCGTTTTTTATAACGTTTTTATTGTGTGTTTTTGTTACAAATAAAAATTTATTAATTTTATAATGAAACAAAGCTTCCTTCGGTTCTCTTGATATAATATGGCACAGTTAAGGGAGATAACAGTAGTATTTTGTGACAAATGGGTGTCGCAACAATGATTCTGGAAATTGTGTTACATACACACATGACTCTATCAGTAAAGTTTTGTCAAAGCCAAATATCAAGAATATAACAAACATAGTAGATTTATTTTAAAAATGACATACCAAAAAGAGACAAAACTACAGTGTAAAAAATGTGCTAAAAATGGGTGTTAAAATGAAAACGGAAGCAACCTAATTTATTATTATTTATTTATATAGCACCATTAATTCCATGGTGCTATACATGAAAAAAGGGGTTATATACAGAGTTATAGATAACATTTACAGTAAACAAGTTTACAGTGACAGACTGGTACAGAGGGGAGAGGACCCTGTCCTTGTGGACTTACATTCTATGGGATAGTGGGGAAGAGGCAAAGAGGCAGAAGGTAGGGCGAGGCAGCAGCGATGGCAAGGCGGCGGCTCTGGCTCTGGCGAGGCGGCGGCTCTGGCGATGGCGAGGCGGCGGCTCTTGCGATAGCGAGGTTATTGCAGGCTCTAGGCTTTCTTGAAGAGATGGGTTTTCAGGTTCCATCTGAAGGAGCCGAGGGTGGTGGATAGTCAGACGTGTTGAGGCATGGAATTCCAGAGGATAGGGATATTCGGGAGAAATCTTGGAGGCAGTTGTGTGAGGAATGAATAAGTGTGGAGGAGAGTAGGAGGTCTTGGAAGGATCGGAGATTACGTGAGGGAAGATTTTGGGAGATTAGTTCACAGATATAAGGAGGGGACAGGTTGTGGATGGCTTTGTAGATCAGTGTTAGTAGTTTGAACTGGATTCGTTGGGGAATTGGGAGCCAGTGGAGGGATTTGCAGAGGGGAGAAGCAGGGGAGTAGCGAGGAGATAGCTGGATTAGCCGGGCAGCAGAGTTGAGGACAGAATGGAGTGGTGCAAGAGAGATAGCGGGGAGGCCACAGAGGAAGGTGTTGCAGTAGTCGAGGCGGGAGATGATAAGGGGAATGCACAAGAGTTTTGGTAGATTGTGGGCTGAGGAAGGAACGGATTCTGGCAATATTTTTGAGTTGGAGGCGACAGGAGGTGGCAAGAGTTTGGACGTGCGGTTTGAAGGACAGGGCAGAGTCGAGATTTACCCCGAGGCAGCGGATTTCAGGTGCGGGAGAGAGCGTGATGCCGTTTACCATAATAGATAGGTCAGGTAGGGGGGGATACGTGAGATGGGGTAAAGATGATGAGTTCGGTTTTGTCTACATTGAGTTTTAGGAAGCGAGAGGTGAAGAAGGAGGATATGGCTGATAGACACTCCGGGATTCTGGACAGCAGAGAGGTGACATCTGGGCCAGAGAGGTAGATCTGAGTGTCATCCGCATACAGGTGGTACTGGAAGCCGTGGGACTTTATGAGTTGTCCTAGGCCAAGAGTATAGATGGAAAAAAGTAGGGGCCCTAGGACAGAGCCTTGAGGGACTCCAACAGAGAGAGGGCGGGATGAGGAGGTGGTGTGGGATTGGGAAATGCTAAATGTGCAGTTGGAAAGGTATGAGGCAATCCAGGATAGGGCAAGGTCTTTATCTAAAAGGCATTCAAATTCTGAAACATCAAAAACTCACCAGATGCTCATTGTGGCCTAAAGGTTCCCCTTAAAACATGGTCATAATCTCTTCTAGTTCCCATAGGCATCCGATCCGTATCAAAGTGAGTAGTTCTCCATAATATACTTAGCAACAGGCCACCCATATGTCAACATTATCACCAGAGGAGAAAAAGACAGAAGATTAATCTCCGAGATGAAAACACAAGTTTGGTTCGTCACTTCATATTCGTCACTAGGACAATCTTAAATTATTTATTTTTTTCTCGAAATACCTTATATTACAGAAATGCCTCTGGCAGATAGTTTGATCTCAGCTTACGAGATAAGGATCTCACTATCAAAAAGAACATTTCCCTTGCTTTCTAATGAGTAGCGATGGAAGCAATATATAACGTCTGACTATCATGTATTTTTCATTTCATAGACACTTCATGGAGAGATGCGCAGCTGCTCCCGCCCAAATCATGATGTCTCAAGAACTCTCCACATGAATCGCTGTCATAAGTTTTCTCTGGGGTAATATATTATTCCACATATATGCTTAAAATATCTCATCTCATAAAATACTTAACAAGTGGCTCTGGGATATTATTGTATACTTAGTTGAATTGAAAAGCAGCAGAGGGAGGTTCTTGTGGAGAGAAAAACAAAAATATTAAATTTTTGCAACAATAAACCTGCGGCAGATGAGAAAACTGGTGATTTTTTTCTTTCCTGCCTTGGAGATAAGAATCACAGTCGCTCACATCTTACAGACTTCTACAGCTGTGCTACAATTTAAAATCTCAGCCATTTACAATATTTTATTCTATTTTGGTACCAGCTCTTTGCAGTGCAAAACGAGAAGAAAACTAGGAGAATTATTCAGTGAGAGGTTGAGGACTTATTGTGAGACTAATGAGAGGACAGCAGCCCACTGTTCGGTGCATCGGGTTCCCCAGAGAGATAAAGCCCCTACGTTTGTCGTTTCTTCCCCAGATCAGTCAGGTTCTAAAATGGATCCATATTCCTCATGTAAGCCTGCATTGATTTCTAGAAAGTCGTGCTAAAGGAGAGGGCAAACCCCAAGGTCAAATACTAGAAACCCAGAGCACAACTACGGATGGTCACAATTGGATATACACTTCTCAATGATACGCATAAAGCTCTAATAGAATATCATAAAACAGTTTATTTTATTTATTTCAGTTCATTAATAAAAAAAGTGAAGCTCATATTTTATATAGAGTCATTACAGAGTGATCTATTTCAAGTGTTTATTTCTGTTAATGTTGATGATTATGGCTTACAGCCAATGAAAACCCAAGAGTCATTATCTCAGTTAATTAGAATACTTTATAACACCAGCTTTAAAAATTATTTTAAAATTCAGAATGTTGGCTCACTGAACTGTATGTTCAGTAAATGCACTCAATACTCGGTCAGGGCTCCTTTTGCATCAATTATTGCAACAATGCAGCATGGCATGGAGGCAATCAGCCTGTGGCACTGGTGAGATGTTATGGAAACCCAAGTTTCTTTGATAGCAGCCTTCAGCTCATCTGCATTGCTTGATCTATTGTCTCTCATCTTCCTCTTGACAATACCCCATAGATTCTCTATGGGGGTAAGGTCAGGTGAGTTTGCTGGCCAATCGAGTACAATGACACTGTTGTTTTTAAACCAGGTATTCAAGAAGTATCGTTTCTCCTTGCGGATATTGACCTGCTAAGTTGCGGTGATGTGCCCTCTGCTGGATGTCCTTATATGAACCCAAGCCTGGGAAAATATTCTGAAAAGTTCCCAGGCTCGAGTTCATATGAGGACATCTAGCAGAGGGCACGTCACCGCAACGTGCGGTAACTACAGGTCATTCACCTACATTCCATTCATTCGCCGGGTTTTTACAGGCAGGGGCGGCTGCATTAGCAGGCTTCTGCTTGTAAAATTAGTTAACCCTTTCAGATGGATTTACAGCGTGGGACGAGACT
Source organism: Ranitomeya imitator (assembly GCF_032444005.1). NCBI lineage: Eukaryota > Metazoa > Chordata > Amphibia > Anura > Dendrobatidae > Ranitomeya > Ranitomeya imitator. The sequence goes on from NC_091282.1 coordinate 87,568,732, forward strand.
GATCGTCGGAAGGTATGGAATACTGTTGTTTGTTTTGCTTACATTTGTTTCAGGTGACAAGGGTCTTCAGGTGGATTACCAGTATAAAATATTACAAAAACCTGTGTATTTATTTCATTAAAATACTTTGTAATAATGTGTGTGTGCTTTTTTAAAAATTTCATACTATTGGATTAATAATGGATAGGTGTCATAATTGATGCCTCTCCATTATTAATCTGGCTTAATGTCACCTTACAATAGCAAGGTGACATTAACTCTTCATTACCCCATATCCCACCGCTACACGGGAATGGGAAGAGAGTGGCCAAGTGCCAGAATAGGCGCATCTTACAGATGTGCCTTTTCTGGGGTGGCTGGGGGCAGATGTTTTTAGCCAGGGGGGGGGGCAATAACCGTGGACCCTCTCCAGGCTATTAATATCTGCCCTCAGTCACTGGCTTTCCCACTCTGGCGGAGAAAATTGCGCGGGAGCCCACGCCAATTTTTTCCGCGATTTAACCCTTTAATTTAATAGGTAGAGCGCCCAAATTTTGCACATACACACTACTAACATTAGTAGTGTGGAATATGCAAACAAAAGGGATATGAGATGATTTACTGTATGTAAACCATGTCTCATATCATGTCGGGTTTGAGAAGGAGATAGGAAAAGCCGGCAATTGAGTTACCGGCTTTTAAGCTATCTAGCGCTGTATGATATATTAATATATATATACGTATATATATATATATATGTGTCTCACTGACATATATTTATATATATGTATAGAGAGTATATTTGTTTTTATGATTATTTGAACCCATGGATCCATTGTATGTCCGTATTGCAAGCCTGCGAGAAAATCTCACAGTACGGATGCCATACGGATTACATATGGAGGATGCCATGCGCAAAATACGCTGACACACCCTGCCTACGGATGACATACGGATCACTATTTTGGGGACTTTTCTGCATATTACGGCCGTAAATAATGGACCGTATTTTCATATGCTGAGTGTGACACCGGCCTAACATGTTTGCGCCAGAAACGCATGACAAACCCCGCCCATCGGGGCCCGTGTTACATGACCATTGTTCGCTGAATGGGGTTGGTTTGACAACTCGGGGTCTGCAGCAGATCAATGCAAGTGAGCATTTCTGGTGAGAATTTAATGTCAATAGCACCTTTAGAAATGTAACTACTTAGAAAATTGTTGACGTGCTCAATATTTATTTCACCTGTTGTGTATGTGTGTATATATATATATATATATATATACATATATATATATATACACACATACACAGCAGGTGAAATATATACAGCTCTGGCAAAAATGAAGAGACCATCACATCAAAGCCCTGTCATGGGCAGCCCAATCTCCAGACCTGAACCCCATTGAAAACCTCTGGAATGTAATCAAGAGGATGATGGATAGTCACAAGCCATCAAACAAAGAAGAACTGCTTACATTTTTGCACCAGAAGCAGTGTGAAAGACTGGTGGAAAGCATGCCAAGACGCCATGGAAGCTGTGATTAAAAATCATGGTTATTCCACAAAATATTGATTTCTGAACACTTCCTGAGTTAGTATTGTTGTTTCTAAATGATTCTGAACTTGTTTTCTTTGCATTGTTTGAGGTCTGATAGCACTGTTTTGTTTTGTTTTTAATTTTGACCATTTTTCTTTGTCAGAAAAAAAATGCAAAATTTATTGCTTGGAAATTTGGAGATACAGTATGTTGCCAGTAGTTTATAGAATAAATGAAAAATTTACATTTTTCTCAAAAATATACCTATAAAGAGAAAAATCAGACAAACTGAACATTTTGTGGTGGTCACTTACGTTTTGCCAGAGCTGTATATTCCAGTAAACCCCTTTAAACAATAAAGTCTTAATGGAAGTTTGTCGAGGGTATAAAACAGGCGCATTTCTGGCTCTGACCAGAGATTTATTAACCTAAATGGAAATCAGTATTGTATTACTACCTATGATTTTGTTAGTTCAGGCTGTTAGTGAGTCGCCCGCCAGGGCCGTGGGGCACTCGGTACTAGGTCCGGTCGCAATTAAAGGGGAGGTCATGGTGGCAGCGACCCGGTCCGTGGCCTTGGGCGCCCAAGTAAAAGGGACAATCTTCAAAGGGGTTGTGGAAATAATGAAAGTTCGTGATGCCACCTGTGGTTCTCGGTCAGAGGTGGCAGACACTGCTTAAAGGGGTCATCTGGGGGCGATAGTGCTGCAGCAAAGATGGTGTCGCTTCCCACAGGTGAAGCGGGGTCCCCAGGGCTCCTGGTGTGTTTGGCAGGGATGGTGAATGCTGGCAAATAAATGGAGGACACAGGGTTGAAGTCTTTACCTGGTTCACTGGTGTTAAGCAGCTTCAGTCCAGGATACCGGTAAAAGGTGTAGATGGAGTCCAGGCAGCGTGAAGACAAGTGGAAATTCCTTTGACAGGTCAGTTTGGGAGCCTTCCACTATGCGCTGGTCTGTAGTCCCTTGCTGCCTGTAGTTGTCTAACAAGGTCCTCGTTTTCCCATGTCCAGGGACAGTACCTGCACGGTAGGCAACTTGAACCATCTCTTTGAGGTCTCTGTCCACGGTGACTTTGGGTTCTGATTGCTGCTGTACCTCAGGTATTATGTGGACAAGTGCCTTTTAGTTTCCTGCTCTCTAGTTCTGCCAAGGGACCTGTAGTTCCTCAAGACCTCGGGGTCCCGGTGCCCGGTTTCTGCGCTCAGCTTAGAGGGGCCCAGTCGCAGCCCTCCTCTAGCTCCTAAGTCCTTCTGTGCTCCTTCACTTCTTTGCAAGCAACTGTCAACTGTCTAACTGCCTAGCAAATGCCTAGCAACTGACTCCTCCTCCTGACCAGAGAGAGCAGCTCCCCTGAAGTCGGGTGTAGAGCTCCCCCTTCTGGTCTGGAGTCGGACAGTGTTGCATATAAGGTTACCTGCCAAAGGGATCCCGCCTGTCTCCAGGCATGGCATTACCCTTCCCGAGAGGAAGGCAGCACCACTGTGGTACCCGAACACCAGGGATGCCACATTAGATCCAAACTGGGCCAGGTCCTGGAGCAGAAATAGGGGTGCAGGAATACACCCATATTAGATTGGCTTTAGGCCGGGGACAGACTAGCGTATGGTATCGGATGCGAGAGCATCGGATGCGATATGCTATTGACCCTCGGCTCCTGCTCTGCTGCGAGTGGGAGCCGAGTGTCTTGCATCTGTGCTCCGAGCCTCTCGCACAGAGAGGAGCAGAGCACAGCTGCTGAGGATGTGAAGAAATACATTTCTCCATCTCCTCCATTGCCAGAATCAGCGTATATTGCACATCACTCGGATGATATCCAAGTGATGTGCGTTGTCTCACTCGCACCCATAGACTTATATACACTGATGTGAGCTTCCCCACAGATGAATACTGGTCCGAGTGCTATGCAATGTTTTATCCCATAGCACTCGTCGGTATTCATCGCTAGTGTGACCCCGGCCTTACACTGGGTAACACATTTGAGTCTAGCAGAGAATTAGTCGTTTATCATTTCAGATGCACTTTTGTCTGTTTATGACCATAAGCTAGGATACATATATACTGTATTATACTACTGGACAAGCTCTTTAAGATATATGATGATGTTCTATGTAATGTATAGATTTTTTCTAAATGTAAAATAGTATTAAATGGAGGAATGCAGCGATAGAGAGCTGAGCAGAGGAAGGATACAATGCAAGACAAGCATATGGCAGAAAGAGATAATGAGGATAGAGTCACTCAGGACTGAGAAACCCCCATTAGTCACTTGTGAGACAGACATTAATCCTGCGCAGCAGCATGTCCGTGGACGTAAATGCAAAGTCTGTGTTCTTCTCAGTGATAGAAAAGTGACAAGGCAGGCTCCAAATGAGAAAAAATAACTGTAAAATGGAAATATCAAAAGTCAATTTTGTAAGTGTCCTTTCCATCATTTATCCTGACAGATGCCTCATCAATATTTACCACCATATTTAGCCTTTCGTTCAAACCTATTAGTTCCTTGTTCCCCATTTAATATACAGTATACGGTATTTCAAATAGGAAATCAAAAACGTTTGGATATGAACATTGTTAAAGGGAATCTGTCACCCCAAAAATCGAGGGTGAGCTAAGCCCACCGGCATCAGGGGCTTATCTACAGCATTCTGTAATGCTGTAGATAAGCCCCCGATGTATCCTAAAAGATGAGAAAAAGAGGTTGGATTATACTCATCCAGGGGCGTTCCCGCTGCTGGTCCAGTCCGGCGCCTCCTATCTTCATCAGATGACGTCCTCTTCTTGTCTTCAGGCTGCGGCTCCGGAGCAGGTGTACTTTATCTGTCCTGTTGAGGGCAGAGAAAAGTACTGCAGTGCGCAGGCGCAGGGCCTCTCTCACCTTTCCTGGCGCCTGCGCACTGCAGTACTTTGCTCTGCCCTCAACAGGACAGATAAAGTACGCCTGCTTCGGAGCCGCAGCCTGAAGACAAGAAGAGGACGTCATCCGTTGAAGATAGGAGGCGCCGGACCGGACCAGCAGCAGGACCGCCCATGGGTGAGCATAATCTAACCTCTTTTTCTCATCTTTTAGGATACATCGGGGGCTTATCTACAGAATGCTGCAGATAAGCCCCTGATGCCGGTAGGCTTATCTCACCCTCGATTTTGGGGGTGACAGATTCCCTTTATTATTATTATTATTTATTGTTATAGCGTCATTTATTCCATGGCGCTTTACATGTGAGGAGGGGTATACATAATAAAAACAAGTACAATAATCTTAAACAATACAAGTCATAACTGGTACAGGAGGAATGAGGACCCTGCCCGCGAAGGCTCACAATCTACAAGGGATGGGTGAGAATACAGTAGGTGAGGGTAGAGATGGTCGTGCAGCGGTTTGGTCGATCGGTGGTTACTGCAGGTTGTAGGCTTGTCTGAAGAGGTGGGTCTTCAGGTTCTTTTTGAAGGTTTCGATGGTAGGCGAGAGTCTGATGTGTTGTGGTAGAGGGTTCCAGAGTAGGGGTGATGCGCGAGAGAAATCTTGTATAGGATTGTGGGAAGAGGAGATAAGAGGGGAGTAGAGTAGGAAATCTTGTGAGGATCGGAGGTTGCGGGTAGGTAAGTACCGGGAGACGAGGTCACAGATGTATAGAAGAGACAGGTTGTGGATGGCTTTGTACGTCATGGTTAGGGTTTTGTAGTGGAGTCTCTGGGCAATGGGGAGCCAGTGAAGGGATTGACAGAGGGGAGAGGCCGGGGAATAGCGGGGGGACAGGTGGATTAGTCGGGCAGCAGAGTTTAGAATAGATTGGAGGGGTGCGAGAGTGTTAGAGGGGAGGCTACAGAGCATTGTTCTCGCTGATGGACATTCGACATCTTTTATAGAATATTTTTCAAAATTGTAGCATTAACCCCACTGCGACTTTTATTTTGTGCGTTTTCGTTTTTACCTCCTCTTCTTTCTCTGTCCACATGGTTTATGGGAGCTTGATTGTTACAGGACTATTCCTACTTTTGACACACCATTGACTTTAACATACAATGTATTAGAAAAACAGTAAAAAAAGTCCCAGTGTGGTGAAACTATGAAAAACAATTACAACTGCGACATTGTCTTTAGAGCAAAATTGAAAAAAAAAACTGATACTTACCTTTCACGGATTTCCTGTTACAGTGATGATGTCACTGGGTCTCCCAATTCTTGCGTGACATTATTATGTCATGTGAGCGCTACAGTCAAACAGCATCCACTAATGGGATGCAGTGCTCACATCTCTCAGTTTCATCAAATGGAAGTGTGAGCAAAGCAGCCCATATCTGGCCTCTGATTGGCTGTAGTGCTTTTTGTGACATGAACACCAGGGTTTCACTCGTACACTGTTCACAGTCACCTAGCAGCTCCAAAATGGCTGCTACAAACAGACTTGGAGCAAGCTACTCCATTTCCCAGAAACCAGTGGTTGCCCTGGCTTTCACCCTTTAAAGAGACTCTGTCACCTGAATTTGGAGGGAACAATCTTCAGCCATAGGGGCGGGGTTTTCGGGTGTTTAATTCACCCTTTCCTTACCCGCTGGCTGCATGCTGCATTCTCTGTCCTCCATAGTACATGCCTGCGCAAGGCAAGATTGACTCTCCCAACAACTCCCAAGTCTCATATTACCCTGCAAAACTCAATGAGATCGACTCTTAAAACTGCCCATCATCCTTAACATAATCCAAATTTGGCCAATTAGTTTATCGTTCCTAATTTAAAAAAAAAATCATTTGAAAGGATGAAAATTTAATGCAAACAAGATGATAGTTGATTCTGTGCAGTTGTAGTTTGCGAACCAGGATAATTTATTTTCTCAAGAATTAGAATTACTTTTTCATCAAAGCATTAAATGTACCGAGTTGAAAGATGATTATTTTAACTAAAGAGTATTACATGTAGCTTTTTTCCAGGCTAAACCAACTACAGTGGGGGAAATAAGTATTTGATCCCTTGCTGATTTTGTAAGCTTGCCCACAGACAAAGACATGAACAGTCTATAATTTTAAGGGTAGGTTAATTTTAACATTGACAGACAGAATATCAAAAATAAAGTCCAGAAAATCACATTGTATCTATATATATAATTGTCTAAGGGGTACTTCCGTCTGTCGGTCTGTCTGCAACTTCCGTAACGGAAATCCCGCGTCGCTGATTGGTCTCACCAGCTGCCTGTCATGGCTGCTGCGACCAATCAGCGACGGGCACAGTCCGATTAGTCCCTCCCCACTCCCCTGCAGTCAGTGCCCAGCGTCCACTCCATACTCCCCTCCAGTCACCACTCACACAGGGATAATGCCAGCAGTAACGGACCGCGTTATGCCGTGGGTACCGCACTCCGTTAACGCTACTATTAACCCTGTGTGTCCCCAACTTTTTACTATTAATGCTGCCTATGCGGCATCAATAGTAAAAAGATGTAATGTAAAAAATAATAAAAAAACAAAAAACCTGCTATACTCACCTTCCGTAGTCCGACGATGCCCTCGCGCCTGCCGCCAGCTTCTGTTCCCAGAGATGCATTGCGAAATTACCCAGAAGATTTAGCGGTCTCGCGAGACCGCTAAGTCATCTGGGTAATTTCACAATGCATCCTGAGAACGGAAGATGGCGGCAGCTGCGTGCATGCATCGCCAGATCTTCGCTTGATCCTGGTGGGTGAGTATCTAACTATTTTTTATTTTAATTATTTTTTTTAACAGGGATATGTTCCCACACTGCTATATACTACGTGGGCAATGTTATATACCGCGTGGGCTGCGTTATATACCGTGTGGCTGCTATATACTATGTGGCCAGTGTTAGATACTATGTGGGCTGTGTTATGTACTGCGTGGGCTATGCTATATATTACGTGGCCAGTGTTATATACTGCATGGCCTGTGTTATATACTATGTCGCCTGTGTTATATACTACGTGGCTGCTATATACTGTGTTGGCAGTGTTATATACTGTTTGGGCTGTGTTGTATACTGCGTGGCCACTGCTATATATATTGCGTGGCCTGTATTAATGCATCGGGTATTCTACAATATGTTTGTATGTATATAGCAGCCACATTGTATATAGCACAGGCCACGTAGTATTTGTCTGCTATATACTACATGGCTCCTATATACTACGTGGCCTGTGCTATATACTATGTGGCTGCTATACACATACATACATACATATTCTAAAATACCCGATGTGTTAGAATCAGGCCACCATCTAGTAAATTATATAAATGTATTTGCATTTTGCAGTCTGAAATAAGTATTTGATCCCGCTGGCCACAAGACTTAAACTTGGTGGCAAAACCCTTGTTGGCAAGCACAGCAGTCAGACGTTTTTGGAGTTGATGATGAAATTTGCACACATCAGGAGGAATTTTGGTCCTCTCCTCTTTGCAGATCATCTCTAAATCATTAACATTTTGAGGCATATACAACCCCTGGCAAAAATTATGGAATCACCAGCCTTGGAGGATGCTCATTCAGTTGTTTAATTTTGTAGAAAAAAGCCGATCTGTTGTGAATTCAGCTTTTGGGCTCCCTTCAGTGGTTGTAGAGGGTAATGCAGTTGTGCCTGGACTGCAGGAGTGGACAGGTGTATCTACTAATTGCAAAACTGACTGGGGTATATAGCTTTGCAGGATCCTTTAGTCAGTGCCAGTTGTCCATTGTTCTGGAAGGATTCACTTCCCTGCTGGTCTCTCCAGTTTGCTGTGCTTTTCTACAAAGATAAGTCCTGGCTTTGTTTTTGCTGTCCACCTGCAGTGGACCTTATAGTTCTGTGCTTTTTCATGTTTTTGTCTTGTCCAGCTTAGTCTGTGAAGGATTTTTTGCAGCCTAGCTATTTCTCTGGAGATGCAGATATACCCCCCCATGTCTTTAGTCAGATGTGGTGATCCGTATTTTCTGCGGTGGATATTTTCTAGTGTTTTTGTACTGACCGCATAGTACTCTGTTCTTTTCTTTCTTTTTAGCTAGTATGGCCTCCTATGCTAAAATCTGATTTCATATCTGCGTATGTTATTTCCCTCTCCTCTCACAGTCAATATTTGTGGGGGGCTATCTATCCTTTGGGGATTTTCTCTGAGGCAAGATAGGTTTCCTGTTTCTGTCTTTAGGGGTAGTTAGATCTTAGGCTGTGCCGAGGGGTCTAGGGAGTGTTAGGTACCCCCCACGGCTACTTCTAGTTGCGCTGCTAGGTTCCGGGTTTGCGGTCAGTACAGGGACCACCTTCTCCAGAGTCCGTCTCATGCTGCTCCTAGGCCACCAGATCAAAACAGTACAACTGGCCAACAATGAGTTAATTGCATCTCAGAAGAAGGGCGGGAAGCTTTTGAGCCATTTTTTTTTTCCTTAGCCTGTTTGGTATTTTCCTCCCTCTTTACCTCTGGGTGGCTACGGAGTCTAGTATTAACATGAATGTTCAGGAGTTAGTTTCTCGGGATGATCAGCTTGCTGCTAGGGTACAAGGTATTTCAGATTTCATTGTTCAAACTCCTGCCTTAGAACGTAAGATTCCCACTCCTGATTTATTCTTTGGTGACAGATCCAAATTTTTGAGTTTCAAAAATAACTGTAAACTGTTTTTTGCTTTAAGACCCCGGTTTTCTGGTGATCCTATTCAGCAGGTTAAAATCATAATATCTTTGCTGCGTGGTGACCCACAGGATTGGGCATTTTCCCTGGAATCTGGCAATCCTGCTTTGCTTAATGTTGATTCGTTCTTTCAGGCATTGGGGTTGTTGTATGATGAGCCTAATTCTGTGGATCACACTCCAAAGTGTTGTGATGCAAACGGGGTTTATTTACATACAGTAATCAAACGTTTCGGTCAATACAGGACCTTCATCAGTGTACTATAAGGGAATATATACAAAGAAAGTGACATCAAATATAGGACAAAACCAAATAAACAAAAACAAAACGAGAAACAAAAATATATACATCACAGAAAATTACAGTCATGTATACAGGTAAGAATAAACAACTTCAATGGAGTATACATCAAACATCATAAACCTCTGGAATGTGTATGTATGCATAGGGACGCATGGATATAGTAGCGAGGGTACGGAAGGAATCAAAACAGTAGCCGTGGAACAAGTAAATGTACACCTACGCATATATATACATATATACATACATATATATATATATATATATACACACACACATATATACATGCGTGATAGACAGTGGAAGATGAAAAACGGAAGACGTACCATATAATGACTGTATATCTGGTAGAGCCCCCAAAAAAGAAAACATTGCATCTAGAAGAGAAGCAGTGTTAAAGGTTGTGGCCGGAGTAGAGAAAATTGACACATAGTGACCCCTAAGAAGACTGAGTACATACCCAAAGGACTGGCCTAAAACGATATGGGCCACAAGTGCAGTGGAACCTGCCTGAAAAAAAGGGGGGCATATGAGAGGATATAGGCACGATAATCCGCTAATCGGACAAAAAGGGGGGAACAAGTGCCATATAAAAAAGGAGGACTTACCCACTAAAGCGGAATACACGCGGTGTCCACCGCAAGTGTAAGAGGGAGATACGTGCCCGGTGTCTCTATAAGTAGTGTGTGAAGGGGGCGCTAATCTGTGCGCTGCTATCACGCTGAATGAGACCGGAAGGGGCGGTGCAGTGATGATGAGAGCGTCACATGACCGCTAGGTGAAGAGTGTGGTGCGTTCCACCGACAAAGAAACAGATGGAAGTGAGTTCCAAATAGTAAGACGCTGTAGAGGTGTAGAGATGACGCGAGCGTCACATGACTGGTGGGGGCGGAGTATAGTGCTTTCCATAGACACAGGAGAGGATGGAAGTGCGTTCCAAATGGTGAGCCGCTATGCAGGGTGCAGTACGGTGGCCGTGGAGTGTCACGCTAGACAGAGGTGGAGTCAGACAGGCCGGTTCTGTGGGGAAAGGAACATAATTAGTATGAAAGAGAGACGACACCACATTTATGCAAGACATTACCGGATACCTGGTCTGTCTAAACATTAAAACACACAAATAGCATATGGTCTATGGAATGCAAACAGTAACACTTTGCATGGTGCAGAGATCATAGTACACTGAGCCAAAATGGTAGTTCGTAGAAGGTAACACAGTGTACCTTTTACTTAGTACAGAATATCTATATAGAGATGTGAGAACTGAGTCTCACAATTTACACAAGGCCAAAAAAAAGACTTTCCAGAACGGCCACCGAACAGACCATACATGTTAATGGTGAATGTACAGAAACCTGGACTGAATGGTCATCACACATGGGACCCCACTGGTACTTGTGGTGAATGAAAAGCTGAAACATAAATGATCATTCAAAAGGAAGAAATAAAACTAAGGTAATTGCAATGTAACATGAAAACATAGATGAAGATGCATACACCATCCTGACCGCCTAAGGTGGGGGTTAGGATAAAATAAGAAGGGGTAACAGGTTGTATTTCAAATGAAAGATGATAGCTCATAGTCCCTGTTTAGACCTTTGGGGCTCAGCGTGTTGAGCTCATGTATCCAATACGCTTCTCTGCGTTTGAGTATGGCGATACGGTCCCCGCCACGTCGGGGTGATGTACCATGTTCAATGATTTGAAATTTAAGTTGGGACAGATTGTGGCCTTTTTCAATGAAGTGTGATGGTAAGGGAAGTAGGAGATTCTTGCATCTTATGGTTGACTTGTGTTTTGAAATCCTGGATTTGACCGGTTGGGTGGTTTCCCCTATGTACAACAATCCGCAGGGGCATTTGATTAAATATACCGCAAAATTAGTGTTACAGGTAAAGAAATTATTGATGGGGTATCTCTTGCCAGTGTACGGATGATGAATAGTATCACCCCTGAGTATATTGTTGCATTGGTTGCAGCTCAGACACGGAAAAGTCCCTGTTTTGGGATGGCTCAAAAAACGTTGGGTGGTATGTGGTTGGATTGAGCCAATGTCGGCTCTTATTAGAGCATCTTTTATGTTACGGGGCCTCTTGAAACAAGGTAAAAAGGGGTGTTGGAATTCATTGATAGTGGGATATGCAGTCTGTAAAATATGCCAATGTTGGCGGATAGTTTTATGGAGTCTATAGGCTGCAGGGTGATATTGGTGTATGAAGGGAATCCGTGATGAAGCGGACGACCTTTCCTTGATGGTGTGATCCATAGTAGCATTCTCTAGAATGCGTGATGGATAGCCTCTTTCGCGGAATTTAGATTTCATTTCCGATATTCTCAGATCTTTTGAAACGGGGTCAGAGACAATTCTGGTCACTCTATTGAGCTGAGATTTGGGGATGGATTTTTTCATATTAGGCGGATGGAAACTGTCAAAGTGTAATAGGCTGTTGCGGTCTGTTGGTTTGGAATACAGATCCGTAGATAGATTGCCGTTGGTGTCCTTGTTGACCAATGTGTCGAGAAAGCTAATCTGATGGGAGTCCTGTGTCATGGTGAAATCCAACCCAGGCCACGCAGTTTTAAGGAATAGAAAAAAGGTCTGCAAAGAATCCAGGTCTCCTTTCCAGATACAGAACACATCATCGATATATCTTTTCCATGTCAAAACATGGTTGAGGAAAAGTTCATTGGTATATATCAGGGTGTCCTCGTAGTGGGCCATGTAAGCGTTAGCGTATGGAGGTGCCACATTAGAGCCCATGGCCGAGCCCTTGGTTTGGAGATAGAACGCATCCTCGAACAGGAAAAAATTATTATTTAGAACGATAGATAAAAGTGTACAGCAAAAATCGATCAGGTCGGGGCTCATGTTGTTATTAGAGAGGAGCCAACGGGTAGAGTGAATGCCATTTGTGTGTGGTATGGATGTATACAGATCCTTCACATCGAAAGATACCAAGATGGAATGTGGAGGGACAGGGGTAATGTTTCTGATGATTTGGAGAAAGGCTCCAGTGTCTAATAGGAAGGAACGGGTATTTCTGATCAAGGGTGTAAGAATCTTTTCTAGATAGATTGAGATAGGGGCCAGGATGGAATCGGTTGAGGCCACAATAGGTCTACCTGGCGGATTGTGTAAATCTTTATGGATCTTTGGGAGGATATAAATGACGGGCGTGATCGGATGTTTCTTAGTTAAGAAATCACGTGTTTTACCGTCCAGTATACCGCATGTCTGGAACTCATCAAATGTAGTTTTGATGGTATTTTGAATACTCGTTGTCGGGTTATGGGAGAGTTTTTTGTAAGTGGTGGAATCTCCCAATTGGCGGTACACTTCATTTTTATACTGGAGTTTGTCCATTACCACTATGGCCCCACCTTTATCTGCCGGCTTAATAATTATGTCCTTATCTTGTTGTAGTGATTTTAAGGCCTGTCTCTCTGTTACGGAAAGGTTTGAGGGATAATGGATTAGTCCCCGATCCGTGTCATTACGTAGTTTTTGGAACGACCTGTCTACAAAATAAATAAAGGTCTCCAAAGGATGTGAACCCTTGGGTGGTTGGTATGTGCTTTTGTCTCTAAGGCCAAGGCTAGCTGCAGTAATACCTACTGGAGGGGACTGTACAGTAGAAGTCGGAACCTGATTGATCTGGGAAAATTGTAATTTTAACCTTAAGGACCTATAGAATCTCTGTAGGTCCATATCCGTCTGGAAAGTATTGTATTTATAGCTCGGACAATAGGAAAGGCCTTTCTGTAAGACACTGTGTTCAGCAACACCTAGAGATTTGGAAGAAATATTAACAACTAGTGGTTGTGTACCTGGGATCTGGTTATTCGTGTGAAGTCCATGTTTCTTGGACCTGTTAAGTCCCCGTCTGGTCCTCTTCTTTTCCCTCGTCGTCTCTGCCGGCCTAAAAAACGACCCTGGTATGGGAATCTTCTAAGCACTATACTCCGCCCCCACCAGTCATGTGACGCTCGCGTCATCTCTACACCTCTACAGCGTCTTACTATTTGGAACTCACTTCCATCTGTTTCTTTGTCGGTGGAACGCACCACACTCTTCCCCTAGCGGTCATGTGACGCTCTCGTCATCACTGCACCGCCCCTTCCGGTCTCATTCAGCGTGATAGCAGCGCACAGATTAGCGCCCCCTTCACACACTACTTATAGAGACACCGGGCACGTATCTCCCTCTTACACTTGCGGTGGACACCGCGTGTATTCCGCTTTAGTGGGTAAGTCCTCCTTTTTTATATGGCACTTGTTCCCCCCTTTTTGTCCGATTAGCGGATTATCGTGCCTATATCCTCTCATATGCCCCCCTTTTTTTCAGGCAGGTTCCACTGCACTTGTGGCCCATATCGTTTTAGGCCAGTCTTTTGGGTATGTACTCAGTCTTCTTAGGGGTCACTATGTGTCAATTTTCTCTACTCCGGCCACGACCTTTAACACTGCTTCTCTTCTAGATGCAATGTTTTCTTTTTTGGGGGCTCTACCAGATATACAGTCATTATATGGTACGTCTTCCGTTTTTCATCTTCCACTGTCTATCACGCATGTATATATGTGTGTGTATATATATATATATATATGTATGTATATATGTATGTATATATATGCGTAGGTGTACATTTACTTGTTCCACGGCTACTGTTTTGATTCCTTCCGTACCCTCGCTACTATATCCATGCGTCCCTATGCATACATACACATTCCAGAGGTTTATGATGTTTGATGTATACTCCATTGAAGTTGTTTATTCTTACCTGTATACATGACTGTAATTTTCTGTGATGTATATATTTTTGTTTCTCGTTTTGTTTTTGTTTATTTGGTTTTGTCCTATATTTGATGTCACTTTCTTTGTATATATTCCCTTATAGTACACTGATGAAGGTCCTGTATTGACCGAAACGTTTGATTACTGTATGTAAATAAACCCCCCGTTTGCATCACAACACTTTGGAGTGTGCTAGTCACTTGCAGCATAATTATCAGGGTTTGGGAACCTATGACTGTGCACCTCCTCCTCTTAGGCTGTGCTGAGCATCTTCTATACTATAGTACCTACCCATATGCTTAGCACGCCTTATGGTCATGTCAGCCTTAACTTTTTCCTACAACTCAGAGGAGACATCGAATATCATCGCTCTGTCCAAAATCCCGAGTGATTTCCTCAAAATCCCCCCTAGTGAAACACGGGGTAGGGATTGGGAACGCGAACTCAGACGTTGCACTAACCTTGAACTTCACGGGGCCACTTTAACTGAATATCTGAAAGCCCAAAGGATTCCACGGGGCTTGAGGGTCTCACTTCGCCCCACTTTATTCAGTAATTCGCCTGATTTTTGCACTAAATTTGAACAAATCTTGAATAAATGTTCTTTTGATCTCATGGTTCTCACACTAGAACATCTGCACAAGGAGATCTCTTCCACCCAGGAACAAATTAAGAACATCGAAAGTCAACTTTGTTCCGCCGTACCCGTGGACGAATTCAACGCACTCAAAAAGAAAATTGAAACCAATATCAACTTACACCGTCGCGACATTGAACTCAAAAAAAGGATTAAATTCCAACGGGATCTCGAGGACTACGAACTGAATAGGGTCTATCAATGGCAGGACAAATCAACGACCAGAAAATCCTTCAGACAAGATGGCTTTCGCTCCTCCGTGGACTACACAACCTCCGACTCGGACCCGGAGAAACCCGGAAGATTCCCATACCAGGGTCGTTTTTTAGGCCGGCAGAGACGACGAGGGAAAAGAAGAGGACCAGACGGGGACTTAACAGGTCCAAGAAACATGGACTTCACACGAATAACCAGATCCCAGGTACACAACCACTAGTTGTTAATATTTCTTCCAAATCTCTAGGTGTTGCTGAACACAGTGTCTTACAGAAAGGCCTTTCCTATTGTCCGAGCTATAAATACAATACTTTCCAGACGGATATGGACCTACAGAGATTCTATAGGTCCTTAAGGTTAAAATTACAATTTTCCCAGATCAATCAGGTTCCGACTTCTACTGTACAGTCCCCTCCAGTAGGTATTACTGCAGCTAGCCTTGGCCTTAGAGACAAAAGCACATACCAACCACCCAAGGGTTCACATCCTTTGGAGACCTTTATTTATTTTGTAGACAGGTCGTTCCAAAAACTACGTAATGACACGGATCGGGGACTAATCCATTATCCCTCAAACCTTTCCGTAACAGAGAGACAGGCCTTAAAATCACTACAACAAGATAAGGACATAATTATTAAGCCAGCAGATAAAGGTGGGGCCATAGTGGTAATGGACAAACTCCAGTATAAAAATAAAGTGTACCGCCAATTGGGAGATTCCACCACTTACAAAAAACTCTCCCATAACCCGACAACGAGTATTCAAAATACCATCAAAACTACATTTGATGAGTTCCAGACACGCGGTATACTGGACGGTAAAACACGTGATTTCTTAACTAAGAAACATCCGATCATGCCCGTCATTTATATCCTCCCAAAGATCCATAAAGATTTACACAATCCGCCAGGTAGACCTATTGTGGCCTCAACCGATTCCATCCTGGCCCCTATCTCAATCTATCTAGAAAAGATTCTTACACCCTTGATCAGAAATACCCGTTCCTTCCTATTAGACACTGGAGCCTTTCTCCAAATCATCAGAAACATTACCCCTGTCCCTCCACATTCCATCTTGGTATCTTTCGATGTGAAGGATCTGTATACATCCATACCACACACAAATGGCATTCACTCTACCCGTTGGCTCCTCTCTAATAACAACATGAGCCCCGACCTGATAGATTTTTGCTGTACACTTTTATCTATCGTTCTAAATAATAATTTTTTCCTGTTCGAGGATGCGTTCTATCTCCAAACCAAGGGCTCGGCCATGGGCTCTAATGTGGCACCTCCATACGCTAACGCTTACATGGCCCACTACGAGGACACCCTGATATATACCAATGAACTTTTCCTCAACCATGTTTTGACATGGAAAAGATATATCGATGATGTGTTCTGTATCTGGAAAGGAGACCTGGATTCTTTGCAGACCTTTTTTCTATTCCTTAAAACTGCGTGGCCTGGGTTGGATTTCACCATGACACAGGACTCCCATCAGTTTAGCTTTCTCGACACATTGGTCAACAAGGACACCAACGGCAATCTATCTACGGATCTGTATTCCAAACCAACAGACCGCAACAGCCTATTACACTTTGACAGTTTCCATCCGCCTAATATGAAAAAATCCATCCCCAAATCTCAGCTCAATAGAGTGACCAGAATTGTCTCTGACCCCGTTTCAAAAGATCTGAGAATATCGGAAATGAAATCTAAATTCCGCGAAAGGGGCTATCCATCACGCATTCTAGAGAATGCTACTATGGATCACACCATCAAGGAAAGGTCGTCCGCTTCATCACGGATTCCCTTCATACACCAATATCACCCTGCAGCCTATAGACTCCATAAAACTATCCGCCAACATTGGCATATTTTACAGACTGCATATCCCACTATCAATGAATTCCAACACCCCTTTTTACCTTGTTTCAAGAGGCCCCGTAACATAAAAGATGCTCTAATAAGAGCCGACATTGGCTCAATCCAACCACATACCACCCAACGTTTTTTGAGCCATCCCAAAACAGGGACTTTTCCGTGTCTGAGCTGCAACCAATGCAACAATATACTCAGGGGTGATACTATTCATCATCCGTACACTGGCAAGAGATACCCCATCAATAATTTCTTTACCTGTAACACTAATTTTGCGGTATATTTAATCAAATGCCCCTGCGGATTGTTGTACATAGGGGAAACCACCCAACCGGTCAAATCCAGGATTTCAAAACACAAGTCAACCATAAGATGCAAGAATCTCCTACTTCCCTTACCATCACACTTCATTGAAAAAGGCCACAATCTGTCCCAACTTAAATTTCAAATCATTGAACATGTTACATCACCCCGACGTGGCGGGGACCGTATCGCCATACTCAAACGCAGAGAAGCGTATTGGATACATGAGCTCAACACGCTGAGCCCCAAAGGTCTAAACAGGGACTATGAGCTATCATCTTTCATTTGAAATACAACCTGTTACCCCTTCTTATTATATCCTAACCCCCACCTTAGGCGGTCAGGATGGTGTATGCATCTTCATCTATGTTTTCATGTTACATTGCAATTACCTTAGTTTTATTTCTTCCTTTTGAATGATCATTTATGTTTCAGCTTTTCATTCACCACAAGTACCAGTGGGGTCCCATGTGTGATGACCATTCAGTCCAGGTTTCTGTACATTCACCATTAACATGTATGGTCTGTTCGGTGGCCGTTCTGGAAAGTCTTTTTTTTGGCCTTGTGTAAATTGTGAGACTCAGTTCTCACATCTCTATATAGATATTCTGTACTAAGTAAAAGGTACACTGTGTTACCTTCTACGAACTACCATTTTGGCTCAGTGTACTATGATCTCTGCACCATGCAAAGTGTTACTGTTTGCATTCCATAGACCATATGCTATTTGTGTGTTTTAATGTTTAGACAGACCAGGTATCCGGTAATGTCTTGCATAAATGTGGTGTCGTCTCTCTTTCATACTAATTATGTTCCTTTCCCCACAGAACCGGCCTGTCTGACTCCACCTCTGTCTAGCGTGACACTCCACGGCCACCGTACTGCACCCTGCATAGCGGCTCACCATTTGGAACGCACTTCCATCCTCTCCTGTGTCTATGGAAAGCACTATACTCCGCCCCCACCAGTCATGTGATGCTCGCGTCATCTCTACACCTCTACAGCGTCTTACTATTTGGAACTCACTTCCATCTGTTTCTTTGTCGGTGGAACGCACCACACTCTTCCCCTAGCGGTCATGTGACGCTCTCGTCATCACTGCACCGCCCCTTCCGGTCTCATTCAGTGTGATAGCAGCGCACAGATTAGCGCCCCCTTCACACACTACTTATAGAGACACCGGGCACGTATCTCCCTCTTACACTTGCGGTGGACACCGCGTGTATTCCGCTTTAGTGGGTAAGTCCTCCTTTTTTATATGGCACTTGTTCCCCCCTTTTTGTCCGATTAGCGGATTATCGTGCCTATATCCTCTCATATGCCCCCCTTTTTTTCAGGCAGGTTCCACTGCACTTGTGGCCCATATCGTTTTAGGCCAGTCTTTTGGGTATGTACTCAGTCTTCTTAGGGGTCACTATGTGTCAATTTTCTCTACTCCGGCCACGACCTTTAACACTGCTTCTCTTCTAGATGCAATGTTTTCTTTTTTGGGGGCTCTACCAGATATACAGTCATTATATGGTACGTCTTCCGTTTTTCATCTTCCACTGTCTATCACGCATGTATATATGTGTGTGTGTATATATATATATATATATATGTATGTATATATGTATATATATGCGTAGGTGTACATTTACTTGTTCCACGGCTACTGTTTTGATTCCTTCCGTACCCTCGCTACTATATCCATGCGTCCCTATGCATACATACACATTCCAGAGGTTTATGATGTTTGATGTATACTCCATTGAAGTTGTTTATTCTTACCTGTATACATGACTGTAATTTTCTGTGATGTATATATTTTTGTTTCTCGTTTTGTTTTTGTTTATTTGGTTTTGTCCTATATTTGATGTCACTTTCTTTGTATATATTCCCTTATAGTACACTGATGAAGGTCCTGTATTGACCGAAACGTTTGATTACTGTATGTAAATAAACCCCCCGTTTGCATCACAACACTTTGGAGTGTGCTAGTCACTTGCAGCATAATTATCAGGGTTTGGGAACCTATGACTGTGCACCTCCTCCTCTAAGGCTGTGCTGAGCATCTTCTATACTATAATTCTGTGGATCAGGCTGAGAAAATCTTGTTAGCCCTGTGTCAAGGTCAAGAAGCGGCAGAATTGTATTGCCAGAAATTTAGAAAATGGTCTGTACTGACTAAATGGAATGAGGATGCCTTGGCGGCAATTTTCAGAAAGGGTCTTTCTGAATCCGTTAAAGATGTTATGGTGGGGTTCCCCACGCCTGCTGGTCTGAGTGATTCTATGTCTCTGGCCATTCAGATTGATCGGCGCTTGCGCGAGCGCAGAGTTGTGCACACTGTGGCGTTGCCCTCTGAGCGGAGCCCTGAGCCTATGCAGTGTGATAGGATTTTGTCTAGAGCTGAACGTCAAACATTCAGGCGTCAGAATAGGTTGTGTTTTTACTGCGGCGATTCTGCTCATGTTATTTCTGATTGCCATAAGCGTACTAAGAGAATCGCTAGTTCTGTTGCCATCAGTACTATACAACCTAAATTTCTGTTATCCGTTACCTTGATCTGCTCATTATCATCATTTTCTGTCATGGCATTTGTGGATTCAGGCACCACTCTGAACTTAATGAACTTAGAATTTGCCAGACGTTGTGGTTTTCCCTTGCAGCCTTTGCAGAGCCCTATTCCTTTGAGGGGAATTGATGCTACACCGCTGGCTAAAAATAAGCCTCAGTTTTGGACACAGCTGGCCATGCGCATGGCGCCAGCCCATCAGGAAGATTGTCGTTTTCTGGTGTTGCATAATTTGCATGATGATATTGTGCTGGGTTTTCCATGGTTGCAGCTACATAATCCGGTGTTAGATTGGAAATCCATGTCTGTGACTAGTTGGGGTTGTCAGGGGGTTCATGATCAGGTTCCTTTGATGTCAATTTCCTCTTCCCCCTCTTCTGAAGTTCCTGAGTTTTTGTCTGACTTCCAGGATGTATTCGATGAGCCCAAATCCAGTTCCCTTCCACCGCATAGGGACTGTGATTGTGCTATTGACTTGAGTCCAGGTTGTAAGTTCCCTAAGGGCCGACTTTTCAACCTGTCTGTGCCTGAACATACCACCATGCGGAGCTATATTAAAGAGTCTTTGGAGAAAGGGCATATTCGGCCATCTTCTTCACCGTTGGGAGCGGGGTTCTTTTTTGTTGCCAAGAAGGATGGCTCCTTGAGACCCTGTATTAATTATCGCCTCTTGAATAAGATCACGGTTAAATTTCAATACCCCTTGCCTTTGCTTACTGATTTGTTTGCTAGGATTAAGGGGTCTAGCTGGTTTACTAAGATTGACCTTCGAGGGGCATATAATCATATTCGTATCAAGCAGGGTGACGAATGGAAAACTGCATGTAATACGCCCGAAGGCCATTTTGAATACCTTGTGATGCCATTTTAATATTATTATTATTATTATTATTATACATTTTTATAGCGCCATTTATTCCATGGCGCTTTACATGTGAATACGGGGCAAATATAGACAAATACATTAAACATGAGCAGATAACAAGGCACACGAGTACATAAGGAGGGAGTCCATTCGGACTCTCTAATGCCCCATCTGTGTTCCAATCCTTCATGCATGATATCTTTCGGAGTTATCTTGATAAATTCATGGTTGTATATTTGGATGATATTTTGATTTTTTCCAATGATTGGAAGTCTCATGTGAAACAGGTCAGGATGGTATTTCAGACCCTCCGTAATAATGCTTTATTTGTGAAGGGGTCAAAGTGCCTCTTTGGAGTGCAGAAGGTTTCTTTTTTGGGTTTCATTTTTTCTCCCTCATCTATAGAAATGGATCCGGTTAAGGTTCAGGCCATTCATGATTGGATTCAGCCCTCATCTGTGAAGAGCCTTCAGAAATTCTTGGGCTTTGCTAATTTTTATCGTCGTTTCATTGCCAACTTCTCCAGTGTGGTTAAACCTCTGAATGATTTGACGAAGAAAGGCGCTGATGTGATGAATTGGTCCTCCGCGGCTGTTTCTGCCTTTCAGGAGCTTAAACGCCTATTTACTTCTGCCCCTGTGTTGCGTCAGCCAGATGTTTCTCTTCCATTTCAGGTTGAGGTTGACGCATCTGAGATTGGGGCAGGGGCCGTTTTGTCTCAGAGGAATTCTGATGGTTCCTTGATGAAACCGTGTGCCTTCTTTTCTCGGAAGTTTTCACCTGCGGAACACAACTATGATGTCGGCAATCGGGAGTTGTTGGCTATGAAGTGGGCATTTGAGGAGTGGCGACATTGGCTTGAGGGGGCCAAGCACCGTATTGTGGTCCTGACCGATCATAAGAATCTGATTTACCTCGAGTCTGCCAAACGGCTGAATCCTAGACAGGCTCGATGGTCCCTGTTTTTCTCCCGTTTTGATTTTGTGGTCTCGTACATTCCTGGTACTAAGAATGTTAAGGCGGATGCCCTCTCTAGGTGTTTTTTTCCTGATTCCCCTGGGGTTCTTGAGCCGGTCGGCATTTTGAAGGAAGGGGTGATTCTTTCTGCCATCTCCCCTGATTTGCGACGGGTTCTTCAGGAATTTCAGGCTGATAAGCCTGACCGCTGTCCTGTGGGGAAACTGTTTATTCCTGATAGATGGACTAGTAAAGTGATTTCTGAGGTTCATTGTTCTGTGTTGGCTGGCCATCCTGGGATTTTTGGTACCAGAGATTTGGTTAGTAGGTCCTTTTGGTGGCCTTCTTTGTCACGGGATGTGCGTTCTTTTGTGCAGTCCTGTGGGATTTGTGCGTGGGCTAAGCCTTGCTGTTCCCGCGCTAGTGGGTTGCTTTTGCCATTGCCGGTCCCTGAGAGACCTTGGACGCATATTTCTATGGATTTTATTTCCGATCTTCCTGTTTCCCAAAGAATATCGGTTATCTGGGTTGTCTGTGACCGATTTTCTAAGATGGTTCATTTGGTGCCTTTGCCTAAATTGCCTTCTTCTTCTGATATGGTTCTGTTGTTTTTTCAGCATGTGGTGCGTTTGCATGGTATTCCGGAGAATATTGTGTCCGACAGAGGTTCCCAGTTTGTTTCCAGGTTTTGGCGGGCCTTTTGTGCCAAGCTGGGCATTGATTTGTCTTTTTCCTCTGCATTTCATCCTCAGACAAATGGCCAGACTGAGCGAACTAATCAGACCTTGGAGACCTATTTGAGATGCTTTGTGTCTGCTGATCAGGATGATTGGGTGGCTTTTTTGCCTTTGGCCGAGTTTGCCCTTAATAATCGGGCTAGTTCGGCTACTTTGGTTTCGCCTTTTTTTTGTAATTTTGGTTTTCATATTCGTTTATCTTCTGGGCAGGTTGAGCCTTCTGACCTTCCAGGTGTGGATTCTGTGGTCGACAGGTTGCAGCAGATTTGGGCTTATGTGGTGGACAATTTGGTGCTGTCTCAGGAGGAGGCTCAGCGTTTTGCTAACCGTCGTCGGTGTGTTGGTTCCCGGCTTCGGGTTTGTGATCTGGTTTGGTTATCTTCCCGTCATGTTCCTATGAAGGTTTCTTCCCCTAAGTTTAAGCCTCGATTTATTGGTCCTTATAGGATTTCTGAGATTATTAATCCGGTGTCCTTTCGCCTGGCGCTTCCGGCCTCTTTTGCTATTCATAATGTCTTCCATAGATCTTTGTTGCGGAAATATGTGGAGCCCGTTGTTCCCTCTGTTGATCCTCCGGCCCCTGTATTGGTCGATGGGGAGTTGGAATATGTTGTTGAGAAGATTTTCGATTCCCGTTTTTCGAGGCGGAAGCTTCAGTACCTTGTCAAATGGAAGGGTTATGGCCAGGAGGATAATTCTTGGGTTTCTGCCTCGGATGTCCATGCCGTTGATTTGGTTCGTGCCTTTCATCGGGCTCATCCTGATCGGCCTGGGGGCTCTGGTGAGGGTTCGGTGACCCCTCCTCAAGGGGGGGTACTGTTGTGAATTCAGCTTTTGGGCTCCCTCCGGTGGTTGTAGAGGGTAATGCAGTTGTGCCTGGACTGCAGGAGTGGACAGGTGTATCTACTAATTGCAAAACTGACTGGGGTATATAGCTTTGCAGGATCCTTTAGTCAGTGCCAGTTGTCCATTGTTCTGGAAGGATTCACTTCCCTGCTGGTCTCTCCAGTTTGCTGTGCTTTTCTACAAAGATAAGTCCTTAGTCTTTAGTCAGATGTGGTGATCCGTATTTTCTGCGGTGGATATTTTCTAGTGTTTTTATACTGACCGCATAGTACTCTGTTCTTTTCTTTCTTTTTAGCTAGTATGGCCTCCTATGCTAAAATCTGATTTCATATCTGCGTATGTTATTTCCCTCTCCTCTCACAGTCAATATTTGTGGGGGGTTATCTATCCTTTGGGGATTTTCTCTGAGGCAAGATAGGTTTCCTGTTTCTGTCTTTAGGGGTAGTTAGATCTTAGGCTGTGCCAAGGGGTCTAGGGAGTGTTAGGTACCCCCCACAGCTACTTCTAGTTGCGCTGCTAGGTTCAGGGTTTGCGGTCAGTACAGGGACCACCTTCTCCAGAGTCCATCTCATGCTGCTCCTAGACCACCAGATCATAACTCCGATCACAGACATGGCACAAAACTAAAGTCATTTCAAATGGCAACTTTCTGGCTTTAAGAAACACTAAAAGAAATCAAGAACAAAAAATGTGGTAGTCAGTAATGGTTACTTTTTTTTAACCAATCATAGGGAAAAAATTATGGAATCACTCAATTCTGAGGAAAAAATTATGGAATGACCTTGTAAATTTTCATACCCAAAAATAACACCTGCATCAAATTAGATCTGCCCGTTAGTCTGCATCTAAAAAGGAGTGATCACACCTTGGAGAGCTGTTCACCAAGTGGACTGACCTGAATCATGGCTCCAACACGAGAGATGTCAATTGAAACAAAGGAGAGGATTATCAAACTCTTAAAAGAGGGTAAATTATCGCACAATATGTATCTTCAATATGAAGATACAAAAAATAAAGTTGGGGCCAAAACTAAATTTGTGGAAAACTTGAAAACTTTATATAGTGCAACTGAATATTGAATGACACGATAATGCCTACATTATTCTAGTGGTATCCTTCCTCTTTACATCTTTTCCAATATTTATATACATTAGCTTCATTACTGAGCCCATTGTCAGAAAATTTTGTGATAGCAGAGCAAGGAAATGGCCTAATGATGCCTGCAGTTCTGCATAGATGTCACACCAGGACCTTTATTATCCAGCTCATGACATTGCTGTCAGTATCGTAAACTGTCGTAACATGTAGCTGTCAACCGCGCAGACCCCTATAGAATATATTGTAGAAGGTCATTTGATTGACATAGATAATTTTAACCCTTTTTAAATATTTTCCAACTTACATTGTTAGGACATGTCATATCGCCATTAAGTTCTGCCATCATACTAGACAGTATATATTCTTATGACATGGATACAGGCAATGACCCATGACAGGTAATTGTCAATCTGTCCATCAGTGACGTCTGCAAAAAATCAAAATATAGAAGAAAAAAAAAAGCGGGCATATCAGAGTGATATGGATAGCTAGTACTTTTTGACAATGGCAGTATATGTGCTATTACTTTCAATTTATACCTCCTGGCATTACCATCACTAATGATCATGAGTGCAGTGGTTTGAAGCGGAAAAGGTATACAGGTCCTTCTCAAAAAATTAGCATATAGTGTTAAATTTCATTATTTACCATAATGTAATGATTACAATTAAACTTTCATATATTATAGATTCATTATCCACCAACTGAAATTTGTCAGGTCTTTTATTGTTTTAATACTGATGATTTTGGCATACAACTCCTGATAACCCAAAAAACCTGTCTCAATAAATTAGCATATTTCACCCATCCAATCAAATAAAAGTGTTTTTTAATAACAAACAAAAAAACCATCAAATAATAATGTTCAGTTATGCACTCAATACTTGGTCGGGAATCCTTTGGCAGAAATGACTGCTTCAATGCGGCGTGGCATGGAGGCAATCAGCCTGTGACACTGCTGAGATGTTATGGAGGCCCAGGATGCTTCAATAGCGGCCTTAAGCTCATCCAGAGTGTTGGGTCTTGCGTCTCTCAACTTTCTCTTCACAATATCCCACAGATTCTCTATGGGGTTCAGGTCAGGAGAGTTGGCAGGCCAATTGAGCACAGTAATACCATGGTCAGTAAACCATTTACCAGTGGTTTTGGCACTGTGAGCAGGTGCCAGGTCGTGCTGAAAAATGAAATCTTCATCTCCATAAAGCATTTCAGCCGATGGAAGCATGAAGTGCTCCAAAATCTCCTGATAGCTAGCTGCATTGACCCTGCCCTTGATGAAACACAGTGGACCAACACCAGCAGCTGACATGGCACCCCACACCATCACTGACTGTGGGTACTTGACACTGGACTTCAGGCATTTTGGCATTTCCTTCTCCCCAGTCTTCCTCCAGACTCTGGCACCTTGATTTCCGAATGACATGCAAAATTTGCTTTCATCAGAAAAAAGTACTTGGGACCACTTAGCAACAGTCCAGTGCTGCTTCTCTGTAGCTCAAAAGTGGCTTTACCTGGGGAATGCGGCACCTGTAGCCCATTTCCTGCACACGCCTGTGCACGGTGGCTCTGGATGTTTCCACACCAGACTCAGTCCACTGCTTCCTCCGGTTCCCCAAGGTCTGGAATCGGTCCTTCTCCACAATCTTCCTCAGGGTCCGGTCTCCTCTTCTCGTTGTACAGCGTTTTCTGCCACACTGTTTCCTTCCAACAGACTTACCATTGAGGTGCCTTGATACAGCACTCTGGGAACAGCCTATTTGTTGAGAAATTTCTTTCTGGGTCTTACCCTCTTGCTTGAGGGTGTCAATGATGGCCTTCTTGACATCTGTCAGGTCGCTAGTCTTACCCATGATGGGGGTTTTGAGTAATGAACCAGGCAGGGAGTTTATAAAAGCCTTAGGTATCTTTTGCATGTGTTTAGAGTTAATTAGTTGATTCAGAAGATTAGGGTAATAGGTCGTTTAGAGAACCTTTTCTTGATATGCTAATTTATTGAGACAGGTTTTTTGGGTTATCAGGAGTTGTATGCCAAAATCATCAGTATTAAAACAATAAAAGACCTGACAAATTTCAGTTGGTGGATAATGAATCTATAATATATGAAAGTTTAATTGTAATCATTACATTATGGTAAATAATGAAATTTAACACTATATGCTAATTTTTTGAGAAGGACCTGTATATACCGTATGTCGTGTATTCAAGAACATCTCAGGGGACTTACCGGCTTTGTCACTCATTTCTTATGTACACATGTCAGCATTATGCTCACTGAAGAAGGGTGAGAAGAAAGACCAGACCAGATTCTTCAGACTCTGCTGAATCACCTATTTGCTTAACCCTTTCCTGACTAAGCCATTTTCCGCTTTTAAGCTTTCATTGTTTCCTATTCTTCCAACAGCCAAAATGTCATCAGAAAGTTGCCTACAGTTTAAAGGGAACCTGTCACCTTGTTAAGGCTGGTTTCACATTTGCGGTTTTTTTTTGCGTTTTTGCGGTAAAAAAACGCAAAAAAACGCATGCGTTTTTCCCCTATATTTAACATTAAAAACGCATGCGTTATTTTGCATGCGTTTTGATGCGTTTTTGCAACGCATGTGTTTTTTCTCTGCATGCGTTGTGTTGCAAAAATGCAACATGTAGTAATTTTTGCGGCGTTTTTTTTTTGCCGCAAAAAAAGCATGCGTTTTTTCGTGGCAAAAAAAACTTTTAATGTCTATGTAAACGCATGCGTTTTTAAGCACATGCGTTTGTTTGCATTAAAAACGCATGCGTTTTTATTAAAAAAAAACAGAACACACACTGATATGCCACCCCCCACCATAAAGGTGATAAAGGGATCCTAACCCTAACCCTAAAGGGATCCTAACCCTAACCCTAAAGGGATCCTAACCCTATCCCTAACCCTACCCCTAACCCTACCCCTAACCCTAAAGGGATCCTAACCCTAACCCTACCCCTAACCCTAAAGGGATCCTAACCCTAACCCTAACCCCTTTAGGGTTAGGGTTAGGATCCCTTTAGGCTTAGGGTTAGGATCCCTTTAGGGTTAGGGTTATGATCCCTACCCCTAACCCTACCCCTAACCCTAACTATTTCCGTTTATAGTGGGTTTTTTACTTTATTTTGATGATTGGCAGCTGTCACACATTTCTCAGCATGCGTTTAAAAAACGCAAACGCATGAAAAAACGCATGTAAACATGTCAAAACACCGCGTTTTTTTCACCACATGCAAAAACGCATGCGTCAAAAAACGCAGCGTTTGCACGCGTTTACATGCGTTTTTTCACCATGCGTTTTTTAAAAACGCATGCGTTTTGAAACGCAAGTGTGAAACCAGCCTAAATGCTATTTACCTGCAGACATAGTGTTAATCTGCAGGTTAATAGCATTATAGTGCTGCCTGGCCACCATACTGAAATTGCAGCTATTGGAAGAAAATGAATTTATTTTCCTCAGGAAGCAGCCAGCTTTCAGTCATGGTTGTGTGAATGTGTAAGGAGATGGACATATCCTTCCCCCTTGAAGACATCACTTCTGTGTATAATGCCTGGCGTTATTGTGATGGTGATGTGTAATGTGAATCGTGAGGTGATTTATTATAATTTTTGCACTGTACTGTGAGAAAGCTGAGTTCTGCCCAGCAACAGACAGTGAGTAGGGACAGTCAGAGTTAATGTTTGGGAATAGCCCATAGTGGAACGGACAGTGGCTGTTTCCTTCTAGAAGCTTAGACAGAGCTTAGCTTACACCTAGAACAGACCTCTGATCTGATTACTCATCAAAATCACATGCAGTGGGAGTCTCTGTGGCAAGAGAAGTACTACAGGAGCAAATAGTAAGAGAGTGCAAGAGAAGAGATAACAGAGAAGAGAAGCAAGTAGCAGTCCAAAATCGAGACAGAGAAAGAGAGAGTGAAAGAAAGAAAATCGGAGCATGTGGCAGGAAGACTAGCAGGATGGGAAGGAGTCTTCAGTCCAAGAGGTAAAGCAAAATTAGAGGGAAGCAAGACGAAGAGCATTGTAGCTACTAAGTGTTTATGATAAAGAAAGCCAAGTAGTCGCCTTATTGGGTTACATCCTCTCCTACAGATGTTATAGGTCGCATTGCTACATGATGGACTCTATAACTCTTGCCGACTGGACTTTAGAAGTCCTATTGATGAGTCGTATCGAGAAACCCCACCCTGTGGGGTCCTCAGTAGTCAACTGAGAGTTGCTGTGTGGAGCTGTAGTATTACACCTCAGCTCGTGCAGTCCCCACAAAGAGAAACGGAAGCTCCCAAGATAGTGTGCTGGACTGTGCCAAGAGTAACCAAGGAAGATAGATTGTTTGCTGGAAAAAAGTGTAACGGACTGGGTGTTGGAGCCACTGTGCTGGGATCCAAGAAAGCTCGGAACGGCGTGACTAGGTGCCTCGCCAAGTCGATCTTGAATGCATGGCGGCTGCGATACTGTGAGGAAAAACGAGGGAGGGGGACCAGGTACTACACCATGACTGACCCCGGATACATGGCAGCTGAACCCCAAGGGACTGGAGGCAGAAACAGCCAGGGGTGGTAGACTTGGCAAGCACAGGCGGATAGACAGGCAGATGGGCGCAGTTGATGGACAGGCAGGCGGACATCCCTGATACAGGCAGGCTGGCAGGGCTGAGAGGCAGGCATGGCTAATAGACAGGCAGGTGGGCACGCCTGATAGAGGCAGGCGGGCATTGCTGATAGACAGGCAGGTGCGCACAGCTGATAGGCAGGCGTGCCTGGCTGATAGACAGATATACTGGTATATGAGCACTGGGACCTAAGAACTAACAAGAGTGTTATGAACAAACTTGCAATGTTGCACGGGCACCTTGCATCAGATGGAGGTGCCGTATATAATGAGTGTCTCTCATCCATTGGCTGAGGACACTTTAGGCACAAAGGAAAGTGCCTGGGGATCTGCACTCAGTAGTGATGAGTGAGTGTACTCGTTGCTTGAGTTTTCCTGAGCACGCTTGGGTGGTCTCCGAGTATTTATAACTGCTCGGAGATTTAGTTTTTGCTGATGCAGCTGTATGATTTACGGCTGCTAGCCAGCCTGAGTACATGTGGGAGTTGCCTAGTTGTTAGGGAATCCCCACATGTATTCAAGCTGTCTATCAGCTGCAAATTATGCAGCTGCGGCAAGGAAAACGAAATCTCCGAGCAGTTACAAATACTCGGAGACCACCCGAGCATGCTCGGGAAAACCTGAGCAACGAGTACACTCGCTCATCACTAACACTCAGTGCTCGCATCCTAGGCATGAGCAGCCAAAGCAGGAAAAGCGGGACAGAGGCCACAGCGGTGAGGCCAGGAGAGAGAGGCAGAAGGCAGAGACGCCGGCGCTACAGAAGAAAATATGTGTGATGATGTCGCTTGTTGTTCAAGAAATGTCCTTGAATATAAATGCCTACTATCTGCTGTATATACTTTATATCAAGTATTCTTCAGTAAAAAGTTTATTTTTGAACTGTGGTTTCCCTCACTTAACCCCTTAACACCTGGTCATGGTGAGACGAATACAATGGCGCGGGTGTATCGCTTTCACGGCTAAAGTCCCCGACCTTATTATTATTATTATTTATTGTTATAGCACCATTTATTCCATGGCGCTTTACATATGAGGAGGGGTATACATAATAAAAACAAGTACAATAATCTTAAACAATACAAGTCATAACTGGTACAGAAAGAGTGAGGACCCTGCCCGCGAAGGCTCACAATCTACAAGGGATGGGTGAGGATACAGTAGGTGAGGGTAGAGCTGGTCATGCAGCAGTTTGGTCGATCGGTGGTTACTGCAGGTTATAGGCTTGTCGGAAGAGGTGGGTCTTCAGGTTCTTTTTGAAGGTTTCGATGGTAGGTGAGAGTCTGATATGTTGTGGTAGAGGGTTCCAGAGTAAGGGTGATACGCGAGACAAATCTTGTATATGATTGTGGGAAGAGGAAATAAGAGGGGAGTAGAGAAGGGGATCTTGTGAGGATCGGAGGTTGCGTGTAGGTAAGTACCAGGAGACGAGGTCACAGATGTATGGAGGAGACAGGTTGTGGATGGCTTTGTACGTCATGGTTAGGGTTTTGTACTGGAGACTCTGGGCAACCTTCATTTAACGTGCCAGGGAGTAAGAGACGAGTACCTAGACCAGAGCTACCACTCCACACCATGTTACAAAAGGAGAGACTACAGTAACTGCTCATATCAGACCTCACCAAACTTTGAGCAGTTTCTGTCAGCACAACATTTTGATTGAAAACTGGTGGCTGAGAGCTGACAGGTTCCTTTTACATCAGATTTTTTGTTAAATGCATTTTTTTATTTATTTGTTATTTGTAATGTTGCGACCTGTATAAAGAAAAAAAATCTTGAAATTTTAACACGGGCAATTGAGACTATATGCTATATTCTTACTTCCTGTTCTTTCAGGATATCCACATGTGCAGTAGCAGCATAGACTGGCTCAGACCCATTTGTATCGAAGCATCTCATGATCGGGTGCAAGAGAGGTTCAACTGTGACATCACCAATTCTGAATGGCAGCATCTAGCCCACAAATTAGGCCTCCTGCATAACCTGATGCCTCATCCTTCCCAGCTATCAATGACTTCAGGATGCAAGAGACTCACAGAAGAAGTCAACCTTCCCCTTTAATGGTACAAACATCTCTTCTCGCTGTTATCTGCCGCCTACCATCCTGCAACCTTCCCCTTTAATGGTACAAACATCTCTTCTCGCTGTTATCTGCCGCCTACCATCCTGCAACCTTTCCTTTAATGTACCTGCTGAATGTTTGTTAAATTCATTTGTTGCATTGTATTACTTACTGCTGTACATCCATGCTGGGGTCACAGGAGATATTATCGTGTTGAAGGTGTTAGAGCATATGTTTGCAGCCAGGTCTAGTGCCTTTGATCATGTAACCTCCCCTGGGGTGTTGGCCAATTACTAATTTATCCCAAATAAGGACCCACAATCCCTCTCACCTGATCCTTTACTCTGCCCTATAAATTTAGTAGCTTCTTAAGGGGTGCACGCGTGTGGGGTCAGGCACGTGCATTTCTGCAGCAAAGTATAGCACAGATAAGCATAAAGATGCCGCAGTTATTTCAACGGCAGTTAGTCAGGATCCCACTCTATGATCTGTCTCTTCTGGGTATGTCTGCTGAGTAAGCACTTCTTATTACTTGGATCTAGCTTTTCTCTTAACCCATCTTACTCCTTCACCATGTTCACCTATGCCCTTACAGTGCTTGCTCCACTAATCCTCTCTCTCCTTTGCTATCACAAACCCCAGCACTCACTAACCTAATAAAAAAAAACCAAGTCGGCCACTCTTTCTCCCACCTGCTCTCCCTTTCTCTGCTTTTTCTCACTGCTGGAGACATATCTACCAACCCGGGACTCCCGCAGCTCATACCTCCCACTACTACCCCCTCCTATCGCTCCCTATCTAATATGAACTACCGCAATCTTTCCAACATAAAACCCATACCCCTGACGCCCACCTCCCTGCTCCCTCTCTCTGGAGCACTCTGGAATGCCCGCTCAATCTGCAATAAGCTTCACGTGATTCACGACCTTTTTTCTCTCTCACAGTCTTGCCTTCCTTGGTCTCACAGAAACATGGCTAACACCCTCTGACACCGCCTCCCCTGCTGCGCTGTGTTACGGAGGCCTCCACTTCACCCACACCCCTCGACCCGGCAACAAACATGGTGGAGGAGTGGGTCTTCTCCTTTCTCCTAACTGCACCTTTAACCCAATCCTACCTCTACCCTCCCTTATCCTCCCCTCTTTTGTAGTCCACTCTGTCCGCATGTACTCTCCCTCCAACCTCCAAATGGCCATCATATACCGACCTCCAGGCCCGGCCACTGCCTTTATTGACCATTTCTCCACCTGGCTTCTTCACTTCCTCTCTGCCGACATTCCCACCATCATCATGGGCGACTTCAACATCCCCATCGATACTCTTCAGTCAACAGCCTCCAAACTTCTGTCCCTTACCTCATCCTTTGGACTTACTCAGTGGTCCTCCGTAGCCACCCACATAGACGGATATACATTAGACCTGGTCTTCACCCGTCTCTGCTCTCTATCTAACTTCACCACCTCCCCTCTCCCTCCCCACCGGTCATCCATGTCCAGCAAAATGCGCACCCCCGCAGAAACCTTGCACACCTAGACACCCACACACTCTCTGACTCTATCCTACCACTAGCATCCATATCCTCATTCCACGACACAGGCAGTGCCACTGCTTTCTACAATGCCACTCTCACATCAGCTATTGACACAGTTGCCCCTCTTGTCCATGGCAGAGTGCGAAGTATCAATAGACAACCTTGGCACAATAACACCACTAAAAGGCTCCGGCAAGTGTCCGGGGTTGCGGAGCGGCGTTGGAAGAAAACACACCTGCAAGATGACTTCACTGCATTCAAACAGGCAACACTCGCTTTTAAATCTGCTCTCACCTCTGCTAAACAGGTCTACTTCACAACCCTTGTATCTTCCCTATCCTACAACCCCAAACAGTTATTCAAAACCTTTAACTCCCTCCTGGTCTTTTATTAAATTAAATAAAAATACTTTACATGACAATAACTGTGATACATTACAAATAAAACACAACAGAACAGAACATAAGAACAAAGCTCCAATCAGACGACAACAAACGACAAAAGCCACAAAGTAATAAACCGGAAATGGAACAAAAATGGAGAAAGTTCATGACCTACAAATCAGGGACATGAAAGAAAAATTCCACTAACATAAAAAAAACAAAAAACTAAAGGACAACAAACAAAATACTCATAACTTACGTGAATACCTGTAAAAAATTATAAATAATAAATAGTATAAAATCATGTAAGACCCCCGGCCCAGCTTCATTCATACTACTATATACAACCCCAACTACATTCACACTGTCCTATATACAATATTATATACAATATATACACTATAAACACATTATACTAAACCAAACACTATACAACACCACAAACACAACAAAACCCTGCTGGTCCCACTGCCTTACCTTACAGCCCCCCCTTACACCACCACATTCACCCTACAATAAACCTAAACACAACACAGTGACCTTTAACTCCCTCCTCCACCCCCCACTGCCCCCTCCAACCTCCCTCATCTCTGCTAAGGACTTTGCCACACACTTTAAAAATAAGATCGACCAGACAAGGTAAGTCTTCATTGTTCAACCACGACAACCCCTTTGTATACCAGGCCAATGTCCAAACCCCATAACCTCCCTATCCAACATCACTGAAGGGGGGCTTAATTGTCTCCTCTCCAAATCGCACCTCACCACCTGTGCGCTCGACCACATCCCATCCCACCTCCTCCCCAACCTCACCACCACACTTATCCCATCCCTAACCCACCTCTTCAACCTATCACTATCTTCTGGCACCTTCCCTTCTGCTTTCAAACATGCCACAATCACGCCTATCCTTAAAAAGCCAACCCTCGATCCAACTGCTATGTCCAGCTATCGCCCAATATCACTGCTCCCATTCGCTTCCAAACTCCTGGAGCAGCACGTCCACTCTGAAATTTCCTCCCACCTCTCATCTAACTTGCTCTTTGACAATCTACAATCTAGTTTCCGCCCCCATCACTCAACTGAGACTGCCCTGACCAAAATCACTAACGACCTACTTACAGCCAAAGCTAATGGACAATACTCTGTACTCCTCCTTCTAGACCTGTCCTCTGCATTCGACACGGTTGACCACTGCCTCTTACTACAGATCCTCTCCTCCTTTGGCATCAAAGACCTCGCCCTATCCTGGATCTCCTCATACCTTTCTAACCGCACATGCAGCGTCTCCCACTCCCACACTACCTCCTCATCCCACCCTCTCTCTGTTGGAGTCCCCCAAGGCTCTGTTCTAGGACCCGTACTCTTCTCCATCTATACACTTGGCTTGGGGCAACTCATAAAGTCCCATGGATTCCAGTACTACCTCTATGCTGATGACACTCAGATCTACCTTTCTGGCCCAGACGTCACCGCTCTGCTGTCTAGAATCCCAGAGTGCCTATCATCATCTTTCCTCCATCCCATAGATCTTCCTTACCTGACCTATCTATCGCAATCAATGACATCATGCTTTCCCCCGTACCGGAAGTCCGCTGCCTCGGAGTAACCTTCGACTCTGCCCTGTCCTTCAAACCACACATCCAAGCTCTTTCCACCTCCTGTCGCCTCCAGCTCAAAAATATCTCCAGAATCCGTCCTTTCTTCAACCGTCAATCTACTAAAATGCTTGTGCATGCCCTCATCATCTCCCGCCTTGACTACTGCAACATCCTTTTCTGCGGCCTCCCTTCTAACACCCTTGCACCTCTCCAGTCCATTCTTAACTCTGCTGCCCAACTAATTTATCTCTCTCCTCGCTACTCCTCTGCTTCCCCCCTCTGCAAATCTCTTCACTGGCTCCCATTCCCTCAGCGTATCCAGTTCAAATTACTAATACTGACCTACAAAGCCATCCACAACCTGTCTCCTCCATATACTGTATCTCTGAACTAATCTCCCGACATCTTCCCTCACATGATCCCCGGTCCTCCCAAGACCTCCTTCTCTCCTCCACACTTATTCACTCCTCATCCAACCACCTCCAAGACTTCTCCCGAAAATCCCCCATCCTCTGGAATTCTTTGCCCCAACACGTCCTACTATCAACCACATTCGGATCCTTCAGACGGAATTTGAAAACCCATCTCTTCAGGAAAGCCTACAGTCTGCACTGACCCCGCTGCCGCCTCATCACTACCGAAGCTACCGCCTCACCAACACCGGAGCTCCTGCAACCCTTAACCTACTGTCTCCTTCCCCATTATCCTGTAGAATGTAAGCCCGAAAGGGCAGGGTCCTCACCCCTCTGTATCAGTCTGTCATTGTTAGTTTGTTTACTGTAAGTGATATCTGTAACTTGTATGTAACCCCTTCTCATGTAAAGCACCATGGAATCAATGGTGCTATATAAATAATAATAATAATAATAATAATAATAATAATGTAGTATTTGCTACGGTAACTTTAACATGACAGTTCAGCTCCATTTTTATGACCAGCCAAGGCTTCAGCTGTGGACTACTAGTAGAAGAGAGTGGGAGATCTCCAGAATGGCATTGAATTTAGGGTTTGTGCAGATGACCATATTTTCGGTCCCTGTGCGATCCAATAAAACATCGGATTGTACTTGGACCAATGTTAGTCTATAGGACCGTGCAACTGTCCGATTTTAATTCTAATCATAGCCCATAGTGCTGGCTAGGGTTGAGCGAAACGGGTCGAACATTTTCAAAAGTCGCCGACTTTTGGCTAAGTCGGGGTTTCATGAAACCCGATCCGACCCCTGTGCGGGGTCGGCCATGCGGTACGCGACTTTCGCGCCAAAGTCGCGTTTCAATGACGCGAAAAGCGCCATTTCTCAGCCAATGAAGGTAAACGCAGAGTGTGGGCAGCGTGATGACATAGGTCCTGGTCCCCACCATCTTAGAGAAGGGCATTGCAGTGATTGGCTTGCTGTCTGCGACGTCACAGGGGCTATAAAGAGGCGTTCCCGCCGACCGCCATCTTACTGCTGCTGATCTGAGCTTAGGGAGAGGTTGCTGCCGCTTTGTCAGAAGCAGGGATAGCGTTAGGCAGGGTCCATTAACCACAAAACCGCTTGTGCTGCAGCGATTTGCACTGTCCAACACCACCCTCGGTGTGCAGGGACAGTGGAAGTTTTTTTTTTTTTTTTTTTTCCCTCAGCGCTGTAGCTCATTGGGCTGCCCTAGAAGGCTCCCTGATAGCTGCATTGCTGTGTGTACGCCGCTGTGCAAACCAACTGCTTTTTTCAAAGCACAAATCCTCTTGTTCCTTCCTTTCTGCACAGCTATCTTTTTTGTTTGTCCACACTTTTTATTTCATTTGTGCATCAGTCCACTCCTTATTGCTGCCTGCCATACCTGGCTGAGATTACTGCAGGCAGGGAGATAGTAGCTGCCTGCCATACCTGGCTGAGATTACTGCAGGCAGGGAGATAGTAATTGTAGGACATTCCCTGTTTTTTTTTTTTTTTTTTTTTTGGTGGGAGATTAAGATTGGCAATTTGGCATTTCTGCTAGAGTGCCATCCCTGTGTGTGCCATCTCTCTCACATAGTGGGCCATAGAAAGCCTTTTCATTTTTCTGTATTTTTTTTTGTGGGGTGTATAAATTCTCCCTGATAAAAATACAGTGGGAGATTAATATTGGCCTTTGGGCTTGTGTGCCAGTCCTGAGTGTGCCATCTCTCTCACAAATAGTGGGCCATAGAAAGCCTATTTTATTTTTTTTGGGGTTTTATAAATTCTCCCTGAAAAAAAGGGAGATTAATATTGGCCTCTGGGCTTGTGTGCCAGTCCTGAGCGTGCCATCTGTGCCAGCCCTGAGCGTGCCATCTCTCTCACAAATAGTGGGCCATAGAAAGCCTATTTATTTTTTTTTTTGGTTTTATAAATTCTCCCTTAAAAAAAGGGAGATTAATATTGGCCTCTGGGCTTGTGTGCCAGTCCTGAGCGTGCCATCTGTGCCAGCCCTGAGCGTGCCATCTCTCTCACAAATAGTGGGCCATAGAAAGCCTATTTAATTTTTTTTTTTGTTTTATAAATTTTCCCTGAAAAAAGGGAGATTAATATTGGCCTCTGGGCTTGTGTGCCAGTTGTGAGCGTGCCATCTGTGCCAGTCCTGAGCGTGCCATCTCTCTCACAAATAGTGGGCCATAGAAAGCCTATTTAAATTTTTTTTTGGTTTTATAAATTCTCCCAGAAAAAAAGGGAGATTAATATTGGCCTCTGGGCTTCTGTGCCAGTCCTGAGCGTGCCATCTGTGCCAGTCCTGAGCGTCCCATCTCTCTCACAAATAGTGGGCCATAGAAAGCCTATTTTATTTTTTTTGGGGGTTTTATAATTTCTCCCTGAAAAAAAGGGAGATTAATATTGGCCTCTGGGCTTGTGTGCCAGTCCTGAGCGTGCCATCTGTGCCAGCCCTGAGCGTGCCATCTCTCTCACAAATAGTGGGCCATAGAAAGCCTATTTATTTTTTTTTTTTGTTTTATAAATTTTCCCTGAAAAAAGGGAGATTAATATTGGCCTCTGGGCTTGTGTGCCAGTTGTGAGCGTGCCATCTGTGCCAGTCCTGAGCGTGCCATCTCTCTCACAAATAGTGGGCCATAGAAAGCCTATTTAAATATTTTTTTGGTTTTATAAATTCTCCCAGAAAAAAAGGGAGATTAATATTGGCCTCTGGGCTTCTGTGCCAGTCCTGAGCGTGCCATCTGTGCCAGTCCTGAGCGTCCCATCTCTCTCACAAATAGTGGGCCATAGAAAGCCTATTTTATTTTTTTTTTGGGTTTTAGAAATTCTCCCTGGAAAAAAAAAGGGAGATTAATATTGCCCTTTGGGCTTGTGTGCCAGTACTAAGCGTTCCATCTCTCTCTCTCTCTCTCTCAGTCAGTGGGCCATAGAACGCCTATTTTTGGTTTTATTTGTTTTATAAATTCTCCCTGAAAAAATCATTTTATTTTATTTGGTTTCTAAATTCTTCCTGATAAAATCTTTTTTTTTTTATTATTTTTTTTTCTAAAGTCTCCCTGAAAAAAAAAAAAAAAACAGTGGGAGATTAATATTGGCCTTTCTGCTTGTGTGCCAGTCTTGACTCCTGGGTGTGCCATCTCTCTCTCTCTCTCTCTCTCTCTCTCTCTCTCTCCAATTGTGGTCCATAGAAAGCCTATATTTTTTTTCCTTGATTTGGGTTCTAAAATCTACCAGAGAAAATAACTACATCAATCATTGGTAGAAAAATATTGGCCTCTGGGTTTGTGTGCCACTCCTGACTCCTGTGTGCGTCATCTCTCAGTCAGTGGGCCATAGAACGCCTATTTTTGTTTTTATTTGTTTTATAAATTCTCCCTGAAAAAATCATTTTATTTTATTTGGTTTCTAAATTCTTCCTGATAAAATCATATTTTTTTTATTATTTTTTTTTCTAAAGTCTCCCTGAAAAAAAAAAAAAAAAACAGTGGGAGATTAATATTGGCCTTTCTGCTTGTGTGCCAGTCTTGACTCCTGGGTGCGTCATCTCTCAGTCAGTGGGCCATAGAACGCCTATTTTTGGTTTTATTTGTTTTATAAATTCTCCCTGAAAAAATCATTTTATTTTATTTGGTTTCTAAATTCTTCCTGATAAAATCATATTTTTTTTATTATTTTTTTTTCTAAAGTCTCCCTGAAAAAAAAAAAAAAAAACAACCAAAAAAAACAGTGGGAGATTAATATTGGCCTTTCTGCTTGTGTGCCAGTCTTGACTCCTGGGTGTGCCATCTCTCTCTCTCTCTCTCTCTCTCTCTCTCTCTCTCTCCAATTGTGGTCCATAGAAAGCCTATATTTTTTTTCCTTGATTTGGGTTCTAAAATCTACCAGAGAAAATAACTACATCAATCATTGGTAGAAAAATATTGGCCTCTGGGTTTGTGTGCCACTCCTGACTCCTGTGTGCGTCATCTCTCAGTCAGTGGGCCATAGAACGCCTATTTTTGTTTTTATTTGTTTTATAAATTCTCCCTGAAAAAATCATTTTATTTTATTTGGTTTCTAAATTCTTCCTGATAAAATCATATTTTTTTTATTATTTTTTTTTCTAAAGTCTCCCTGAAAAAAAAAAAAAAAAAAAAAAAAAAAAAAAAACAGTGGGAGATTAATATTGGCCTTTCTGCTTGTGTGCCAGTCTTGACTCCTGGGTGTGCCATCTCTCTCTCTCTCTCTCTCTCTCTCCAATTGTGGTCCATAGAAAGCCTACATTTTTTTTCCTTGATTTGGGTTCCAAAATCTACCAGAGAAAATAACTCCATCAATCATTGGTAGAAAAATATTGGCCTCTGGGCTTGTGTGCCACTCCTGATTCCTGTGTGCGTCATCTCTCACTCAGTGGCCCATAGAAAGCATATAGTTTGTTACATTTGTTTTCTAAATTCTCCCTGCAAAAATCTTTTTTTTTTTTTTTGGGGGGTTTCTAAAGTGTTCCTGAAAAAAATAAAAATAAAAAAAAAATAATAGTGTGACATTAATATTAACATTTGTGCTTCAGTGACAGTCCTGCGTGTGGGGCATCTCTCTAATTTGCAGCCACCAAAAAAAGAGTGTGTAACATTGGGCCTGATTTTCGCTGTGGTCTCACCAACCTGTAAAGGGGTAGCTAAATCATACTGAAGTTATAGCTCACCGTGTAAGTTGTGTGACTACAACAAATAACGTTAGTTTGGTTACGTTTTTAAAACAATGAGGAAGTCTAGTGGAAGAGGTCGTGGCCGGGGGCGTTCATTGTCAGCTGGTAATGAGGGTAGTGGTAGTGGTGGAGCATCAGGTGGTCGTGGGGGAAAAAATATTGCACCTAAGTCTGGAGCTGTGGAGCCAGGTTCGTCGTCCGGCTACACAAGGCCTCGAACGCTCCCTTTTCTGGGATTAGGAAAACCGCTTTTAAAGCCGGAGCAGCAAGAGCAAGTTTTGGCTTATCTTGCTGACTCAGCCTCTAGCTCTTTTGCCTCATCTCGTGAAACTGGTAAAAGTAAAAGCAGCGCGTCGTTAGTGGATGTTCACGGTCAGGGACAAGTCACTTCCTTGTCCTCTTCAGCAAAAACAACAACAGAGAAGAATGCAGCAGGCGACACAACGGGTTACTCCATGGAGCTCTTTACACATACCGTCCCTGGCTTAGAAAGTGAAGCAGTTAACAGTCCATGCCCATTACAAATTGAATCTGACATGGAGTGCACTGACGCACAGCCACAGCCAGACTACTATGCTGGTCCTTTGACTCAGACCACAACATTGCCCTCGCAGGGTGCTGATCAAGAATCAGACCCTGATGAGACTATGTTGCCCCATCACGAACGCTATACCACCGAACGACACGGTGACACAGACGAAGTTGCGCAGGAGGTACAAGAAGAGTTATTAGATGACCCAGTTCTTGACCCCGATTGGCAGCCATTGGGGGAACAGGGTGCAGGCGGCAGCAGTTCTGAAGCAGAGGAGGAGGAGGGGCCGCAGCAGGCATCAACATCGCCACAGGTTCCATCTGCCGGGCCCGTATCTTGCCCAAAACGCGTGGCAAAGCCAAAACCTGGTGGAGGACAGCGTGGCCATCCGGTTAAAGCTCAGTCTGCAATGCCTGAAAAGGTATCCGATGCTAGAAAGAGTGCAGTCTGGCATTTTTTTAAACAACATCCAATTGATCAGCGCAAAGTCATCTGTCAAAAATGTTCTACTTCCTTAAGCAGAGGTCAGAATCTGAAAAGTCTCAATACTAGTTGCATGCATAGACATTTAACCACCATGCATTTGAAAGCTTGGACTAACTACCAAACGTCCCTTAAGGTTGTTGCACCCTCGGCCAATGAAGCTAGTCATCAACGCAACATCCCTTCCGGCAGTGTAGGACCACCATTTAGCGCACCACCTGCTGTATCTGTGCAGGTATCTTTGCCAGGCCAAAGCAGTCAGGGTCAGGGAATCACCAGTTTCGTAGTAGGAAACACTGCATCTAGGGCACCGGCGGCAACAATACCATCTCCCACCGTCTCTCAGTCTGCCATGTCCACCGGCACCCCCGCTAGTTCCACGATCTCCAGCTCTCCAGTCCAGCTCACCCTACATGAGACTATGGTTAGAAAAAGGAAATACTTAGCCTCGCATCCGCGTACACAGGGTTTGAACGCCCACATAGCTAGACTAATCTCGTTAGAGATGATGCCCTACCGGTTAGTTGAAAGCGAAGCTTTCAAAGACCTGATGGACTACGCTGTACCACGCTACGAGCTACCCAGTCGACACTTTTTTTCCAGAAAAGCCATCCCAGCCCTCCACCAGCATGTTAAAGAGCGCATCGTCCATGCACTCAGGCAATCTGTGAGCACAAAGGTGCACCTGACAACAGATGCATGGACCAGTAGGCATGGCCAGGGACGTTACGTGTCCATCACGGCACACTGGGTAAATGTGGTGGATTCAGGGTCCACAGGGGACAGCAAGTTTGGGACAGTTCTGCCTAGCCCACGGTCTAGTAAACAGTTGTCTGTAGCCGTTCGCACCCCCTCCTCCTCCTCCTCCTCCTCGTCCTCCTGCAGAAGCAAGAGCTCGTCCACAGACCGCAGTCGCACAAACACTCCATCCGCACCTGCCACTGTTGCACACCAGGTCTCCCATTATGGGGCAGCTACTGGCATACGTCAGCAGGCTGTATTGGCTATGAAGTGTTTGGGCGACAATAGACACACCGCGGAAGTTCTGTCCGAGTTCTTGCAGCAAGAAACGCAGTCGTGGCTGGGCACTGTAGATCTTGAGGCAGGCAAGGTAGTGAGTGATAACGGAAGGAATTTCATGGCTGCCATCTCCCTTTCCCAACTGAAACACATTCCTTGCCTGGCTCACACCTTAAACCTGGTGGTGCAGTGCTTCCTGAAAAGTTATCTGGGGTTATCCGACCTGCTCCTCAAAGTGCGTGGACTTTGCGAACATATCCGCCGTTCGCCTGTACACTCCAGCCGTATGCAGACCTATCAGCGTTCTTTGAACCTTCCCCAGCATCGCCTAATCATAGACGTTGCAACAAGGTGGAACTCAACACTGCACATGCTTCAGAGACTGTGCGAACAGAGGCGGGCTGTTATGTTTTTGTGGGAGGATACACATACACGGGCAGGCAGTAGGATGGCAGACATGGAGTTGTCAGGTGTGCAGTGGTCGAAGATTCAAGACATGTGTCAAGTCCTTCAGTGTTTTGAGGAATGCACACGGCTGGTTAGTGCAGACAACGCCATAATAAGCATGAGCATCCCCCTAATGCGTCTGCTGATGCAAAGTTTGACGCACATAAAGGATCAGGCGTCTGCACCAGAGGAAGAGGAAAGCCTTGATGACAGTCAGCGATTGTCTGGTCAGGGCAGTGTACATGACGAGGTACCGGGCGAAGAGGAGGTGGAGGATGAGGAGGATGATGGGGATGAGTATATTTTTAATGAGGAAGCTTTCCCGGGGGCACGGGAAATTGGTGGCGTGGCAAGGCCGGGTTCTGGTTTTTTGAGGGACACAAGTGACGTAGATTTGCCTGCAACTGCCCCTCAACCAAGCACAACCGCAGATTTGACAACGGGAACTTTGGCCCACATGGCGGATTATGCCTTGCGTATCCTCAAAAGGGACACACGCATTACAAAAATGATGAACGATGACGATTACTGGTTGGCCTGCCTCCTTGATCCTCGCTATAAAGGCAAATTGCAAAATATTATGCCACATGAGAACTTGGAACTAATATTAGCAACAAAACAATCAACTCTTGTTGACCGTTTGCTTCTGGCATTCCCTGCACACAGCGCCCGTGATCGTTCTCAC
Source organism: Ranitomeya imitator (assembly GCF_032444005.1). Taxonomy (NCBI): domain Eukaryota; kingdom Metazoa; phylum Chordata; class Amphibia; order Anura; family Dendrobatidae; genus Ranitomeya; species Ranitomeya imitator. Next base: position 87,611,517 of record NC_091282.1, read on the forward strand.
ACGAGCTCCAGGGGCCAGCAGACCAGAGGTGTTAGAGGGGCAGAAATCAGAAGTGGCGTTGGCCAGAGGGGTTTTCTGACCAGGTTGTGGAGTGATTTTTCTATGACCGCAGACAGGACAGGTACTGCAGCATCAATTCAAAGTGACAGGAGACAACATTTGTCCAGTATGGTTACAAACTATTTTTCATCCCTTATCGACGTTCTCCCTCAACCGTCATTCCCATTTGATTACTGGGCATCCAAATTAGACACCTGGCCAGAATTGGCAGAATATGCATTGCAGGAGCTTGCTTGCCCGGCAGCTAGTGTCCTATCAGAAAGAGTATTCAGTGCTGCAGGTTCAATACTAACAGAAAAAAGGACTCGTCTGGCTACCCAAAATGTAGATGATCTAACCTTCATTAAAATGAACCACAACTGGATTTCAAAATCTTTTGCCCCACCCTGCCCGGCTGACACCTAGCTTTCCTATGAAAAGGTCTTGCCTGTGGACTATTCTGAATGACTTTTCCAATCTCGTAATTTTCTTCACCTGATTGTCCAGCATACGACATGTTTCCACCTCACGAAATGGCCAAACTCCCCACACGGGCCCGTGCTATCGCCACTTTGCGCTTGGACCCTTGAGAGTGCTGTTTGTCTGAAGAGGTGGGTGTGGCCGCTTTTGGTCGACGGCACTGCCACTGGGTCCCTCATAGTACAATAAAGTGTCTCTGGCGGTGGTGGTGCGCACCCAACGTCAGACACACCGTTGTAATATGAGGGGCCCTGTGCCTGTAACGCCGGCCACAAGACAGTTCCCCCCCCCAGCTCAAACAGTGCTCTACCACTAGCAAAATTATCTCTCACAGCTTCACCAATGTGTAGTCTAGGCGCTGACATCCTTCAATGCCTGGCACTGACAATACCATTGTTTTGACATTTTTGTTATGTTAGGCCTTCGAAGCCTGTCTGCGGTCCCTTCTTTCTACAACTACTACACTGACCAGGCCACTGCTGGCCGTGTTACCCTGGAACCAATTTAAAAGTGCCTACAGTCAGCCCAATTTTGTTATGTTAGGCCTTCGAAGACTGTCTGCCGTCACTCCTTCCACTAGACTTCCACTGACCATACACTGCTGCCCATGTACCCCTGGAACCAATTTAAAGTGCCTACAGCCAGCCCAATTTTGTTATGTTAGGCCTTCGAAGCCTGTCTGCGGTCACTCCTTCCACTAGACTTCCACTGACCAGACCACTGCTGCCCGTGTACCCCTGGAACCAATTTAAAAGTGCCTACAGCCAGCCCAAGTTTGTTATGTTAGGCCTTGGAAGCCTGTCTGCGGTCACTCCTTCCACTAGACTTCCACTGACCAGACCACTGCTGCCCGTGTACCCCTGGAACCAATTTAAAAGTGCCTACAGCCAGCCCAAGTTTGTTATGTTAGGCCTTGGAAGCCTGTCTGCGGTCACTCCTTCCACTAGACTTCCACTGACCAGACCACTGCTGCCCGTGTACCCCTGGAACCAATTTAAAAGTGCCTACAGCCAGCCCAAGTTTGTTATGTTAGGCCTTCGAAGCCTGTCTGCGGTCCATTCTTTCAACTACTACTACACTGACCAGGTCACTGCTGCCCGTGTACCCCTGGAACCAATTTAAAAGTGCCTACAGCCAGCCCAAGTTTGTTATGTTAGGCCTTGGAAGCCTGTCTGCGGTCACTCCTTCCACTAGACTTCCACTGACCAGACCACTGCTGCCCGTGTACCCCTGGAACCAATTTAAAAGTGCCTACAGCCAGCCCAAGTTTGTTATGTTAGGCCTTGGAAGCCTGTCTGCGGTCACTCCTTCCACTAGGCCTCCACTGACCACACCACTGCTGTCCGTGTACCCCTGGAACCAATTTAAAATTGCCTACAGCCATGTGTTATTATTTTAGGCCTTCGATGCCTGTCTGCGGTCACTCCTTCCACTAGGCCTCCACTGACCACACCACTGCTGCCCGTGTACCCCTGGAACCAATTTAAAATTGCCTACAGCCAGCCCAATTTTTTTATTTTAGGCCTTCGATGCCTGTCTGCGGTCCATTCTTTCAACTACTACTACACTGACCAGGTCACTGCTGCCCGTGTACCCCTGGAACCAATTTAAAATTGCCTACAGCCAGCCCAATTTTTTTATTTTAGGCCTTCGATGCCTGTCTGCGGTCCATTCTTTCAACTACTACTACACTGACCAGGTCACTGCTGCCCGTCTACCCCTGGAACCAATTTAAAATTGCCTACAGCCATGTGTTATTATTTTAGGCCTTCGATGCCTGTCTGCGGTCACTCCTTCCACTAGGCCTCCACTGACCACACCACTGCTGTCCGTGTACCCCTGGAACCAATTTAAAATTGCCTACAGCCATGTGTTATTATTTTAGGCCTTCGATGCCTGTCTGCGGTCACTCCTTCCACTAGGCCTCCACTGACCACACCACTGCTGTCCGTGTACCCCTGGAACCAATTTAAAATTGCCTACAGCCAGCCCAATTTTTTTATTTTAGGCCTTCGATGCCTGTCTGCGGTCCATTCTTTCAACTACTACTACACTGACCAGGTCACTGCTGCCCGTGTACCCCTGGAACCAATTTAAAATTGCCTACAGCCATGTGTTATTATTTTAGGCCTTCGATGCCTGTCTGCGGTCACTCCTTCCACTAGGCCTCCACTGACCACACCACTGCTGTCCGTGTACCCCTGGAACCAATTTAAAATTGCCTACAGCCATGTGTTTTTATTTTAGGCCTTCGATGCCTGTCTGCGGTCCATTCTTTCAACTACTACTACACTGACCAGGTCACTGCTGCCCGTGTACCCCTGGAACCAATTTAAAAGTGCCTACAGCCAGCCCAAGTTTGTTATGTTAGGCCTTGGAAGCCTGTCTGCGGTCACTCCTTCCACTAGACTTCCACTGACCAGGTCACTGCTGCCCGTGTACCCCTGGAACCAATTTAAAATTGCCTACAGCCATGTGTTATTATTTTAGGCCTTCGATGCCTGTCTGCGGTCACTCCTTCCACTAGGCCTCCACTGACCACACCACTGCTGCCCGTGTACCCCTGGAACCAATTTAAAATTGCCTACAGCCAGCCCAATTTTTTTATTTTAGGCCTTCGATGCCTGTCTGCGGTCCATTCTTTCAACTACTACTACACTGACCAGGTCACTGCTGCCCGTGTACCCCTGGAACCAATTTAAAAGTGCCTACAGCCAGCCCAAGTTTGTTATGTTAGGCCTTGGAAGCCTGTCTGCGGTCACTCCTTCCACTAGACTTCCACTGACCAGGTCACTGCTGCCCGTGTACCCCTGGAACCAATTTAAAATTGCCTACAGCCATGTGTTATTATTTTAGGCCTTCGATGCCTGTCTGCGGTCACTCCTTCCACTAGGCCTCCACTGACCACACCACTGCTGCCCGTGTACCCCTGGAACCAATTTAAAATTGCCTACAGCCAGCCCAATTTTTTTATTTTAGGCCTTCGATGCCTGTCTGCGGTCCATTCTTTCAACTACTACTACACTGACCAGGTCACTGCTGCCCGTGTACCCCTGGAACCAATTTAAAATTGCCTACAGCCAGCCCAATTTTTTTATTTTAGGCCTTCGATGCCTGTCTGCGGTCCATTCTTTCAACTACTACTACACTGACCAGGTCACTGCTGCCCGTCTACCCCTGGAACCAATTTAAAATTGCCTACAGCCATGTGTTATTATTTTAGGCCTTCGATGCCTGTCTGCGGTCACTCCTTCCACTAGGCCTCCACTGACCACACCACTGCTGTCCGTGTACCCCTGGAACCAATTTAAAATTGCCTACAGCCATGTGTTATTATTTTAGGCCTTCGATGCCTGTCTGCGGTCACTCCTTCCACTAGGCCTCCACTGACCACACCACTGCTGTCCGTGTACCCCTGGAACCAATTTAAAATTGCCTACAGCCAGCCCAATTTTTTTATTTTAGGCCTTCGATGCCTGTCTGCGGTCCATTCTTTCAACTACTACTACACTGACCAGGTCACTGCTGCCCGTGTACCCCTGGAACCAATTTAAAATTGCCTACAGCCATGTGTTATTATTTTAGGCCTTCGATGCCTGTCTGCGGTCACTCCTTCCACTAGGCCTCCACTGACCACACCACTGCTGTCCGTGTACCCCTGGAACCAATTTAAAATTGCCTACAGCCAGCCCAATTTTTTTATTTTAGGCCTTCGATGCCTGTCTGCGGTCCATTCTTTCAACTACTACTACACTGACCAGGTCACTGCTGCCCGTGTACCCCTGGAACCAATTTAAAATTGCCTACAGCCATGTGTTATTATTTTAGGCCTTGGAAGCCTGTCTGCGGTCACTCCTTCCACTAGACTTCCACTGACCAGACCACTGCTGCCCGTGTACCCCTGGAACCAATTTAAAATTGCCTACAGCCAGCCCAATTTTTTTATTTTAGGCCTTCGATGCCTGTCTGCGGTCCATTCTTTCAACTACTACTACACTGACCAGGTCACTGCTGCCCGTGTACCCCTGGAACCAATTTAAAATTGCCTACAGCCAGCCCAATTTTTTTATTTTAGGCCTTCGATGCCTGTCTGCGGTCCATTCTTTCAACTACTACTACACTGACCAGGTCACTGCTGCCCGTCTACCCCTGGAACCAATTTAAAATTGCCTACAGCCATGTGTTATTATTTTAGGCCTTCGATGCCTGTCTGCGGTCACTCCTTCCACTAGGCCTCCACTGACCACACCACTGCTGTCCGTGTACCCCTGGAACCAATTTAAAATTGCCTACAGCCATGTGTTATTATTTTAGGCCTTCGATGCCTGTCTGCGGTCACTCCTTCCACTAGGCCTCCACTGACCACACCACTGCTGCCCGTGTACCCCTGGAACCAATTTAAAATTGCCTACAGCCAGCCCAATTTTTTTATTTTAGGCCTTCGATGCCTGTCTGCGGTCCATTCTTTCAACTACTACTACACTGACCAGGTCACTGCTGCCCGTGTACCCCTGGAACCAATTTAAAATTGCCTACAGCCATGTGTTATTATTTTAGGCCTTCGATGCCTGTCTGCGGTCACTCCTTCCACTAGGCCTCCACTGACCACACCACTGCTGTCCGTGTACCCCTGGAACCAATTTAAAATTGCCTACAGCCATGTGTTTTTATTTTAGGCCTTCGATGCCTGTCTGCGGTCCATTCTTTCAACTACTACTACACTGACCAGGGCACTGCTGGCCGTGTACCCCTGGAACCAACATCAGAAAATATAAAAATAAGTATTTTGCTTATAAAAAAGAAAATACTGGTGAGATATCAAATGCAGACATTTTAACATTAAAAACAAACACACAACTAAAATCTGGTACAGTACTAAAAATGGCCACCAGCTACAATTACTTTCTCCTGCAAGTAGTTAACTGAAAGTTTTTTTAAATTGAAAACACACATATGGCATCCACCGAGTGTTGTCCTGTCGCGTCTTCTTTATATTATTGCCGAGAAGATGCAAAATAATGAAAATAATAAAATCATTAATTACAAAAATAATAGAGAAAGTCAACACCACATTGCAAATAAACATTCATTCCAAATAAAGAAGCAGGGCGCGTCCGAGGGTGAGTATATACCTAATAAGAATCTAATCACCCTCGGACGCGCAATGCTTATTTCCAACAGCCTTCCTTCCTAAGAATCATCCCTTCCGTGGTGTAGAGAGACGTTGTGTTACACTCCAAGGTGTTCCCCAGGTTGCCTTTCCTGAGCTTCGATCTACCGGCTCTCGTTTAGTAGTTGTTGGAAACTACGCTGCATTAGGCCTTCAAATTGGGTATGGGGTGTAGAGAGATGGTGTGTTCCACTCCAAGGTGTTCCCCAGGTTGCCTTTCCTGAGCTTCGATCTTCCGGCTCTCGTTTAGTAGTTCTTGGAAACTACACTGCATTAGGCCTTCAAATTGGGTATGGGGTGTAGAGAGAGGGTGTGTTACACTCCAAGGTGTTCCCCAGGTTGCCTTTCCTGAGCTTCGATATTCCGGCTCTCGTTTAGTAGTTGTCGGAAACTACGCTGCATTAGGCCTACAAATTGGGTATGGGGTGTAGAGAGAGGGTGTGTTACACTCCAAGGTGTTCCCCAGGTTGCCTTTCCTGAGCTTCGATCTTCATGCTCTCGTTTAGTAGTTGTCGGAAACTACGCTGCATTAGGCCTACAAATTGGGTATGGGGTGTAGAGAGAGGGTTTGTTACACTCCAAGGTGTTCCCCAGGTTGCCTTTCCTGAGCTTCGATCTTCCGGCTCTCGTTTAGTAGTTGTTGGAAACTACGCTGCATTAGGCCTTCAAATTGGGTATGGGGTGTAGCGAGAGGGTGTGTTACACTCCAAGGTGTTCCCCAGGTTGCCTTTCCTGAGCTTCGATCTTCCGGCTCTCGTTTAGTAGTTCTTGGAAACTACACTGCATTAGACCTTCAAATTGGGTATGGGGTGTAGAGAGAGGGTGTGTTACACTCTAAGGTGTTCCCCAGGTTTCCTTGCCATTGCTTCGGTCTTCCGACTCTCGTTTAGTAGTTGTAGAAAAGTACACTGCATTAGGCCATACAAAATGGGTATGGGGTGGAGAGAGATGGTGTGTTACACTCCAAGGTGTTCCCCAGGTTGCCTTTCCTGAGCTTCTATCTTCAGGCTCTCATTAAATTGTGGTTAAATGGAACAACTGCATTTGGCGTACTAGTTGGTTTGGGGCCTACTATCGGTGTCTGCCACTCCTTGCTGTTCTCCTCCACTGAACAAAGCTGTGCCGCCTGTTTACTACGGATGCCAATTTTGAACTGCATTTCGACTACTTACTGATTTGGCCCTACTCTCTGTGTCAGCCTCTCATTCCAGTTGTCCTCCACTGCAATGCCCCCTGGTTATTCCTGTGTTACCAATTTTGAACTGCATTTAGCCCACTTTCTTCTTTGGGCCTATATCTGTGTTTCCACTTCATCGTGCCCATTGCCCAGCCAGTGATAGATGAGTCTGCTGGTACATTGACCCATAACGCAACATTCCCCGTGCACGCTACACAACAACATTGTGACCCTGCTGAAAGTCAGGTTGCTCTTCCCGCATACCATACCACCTTACACGGGGACAAAGAGGAAGGTGCAGATGAAAGTGCAGGTTCCTTCATCAGGTGGGGGGAGGAATACTAGTTGGCGACGTCACTGGCACAGGGCCTCTCATAGTACGCAAAAGTGTTGCTGCCGGTGGGAGGCGCCCCCGCCGTGCAAACACACCGCTGTACTTTGAGGGGCCCTGTGCCAGTGCCAATGCCAACGAGTGGGCCCCCCCTGCTTGCTCAGGTTCACAGCACTTGCAAAGTTGAAATACTTACCTCTCCCTGCTCCACTGCCGTGACGTGGTCCAGATTTCCTGGGCCCACTAATTACTTGAACCAGCCCTACCCCCCACAACTTTAGCCAAATGACCCCCAATTTCAAATGCCTTCCAATTATTATAAGGTAAATTACGCTTGACAAGCTTCATTAAGAAGAATGGATGGTTTTGACATTAAAATGGGCACTCTAGGTGTTTTCCTGGCCCCCACTCACTGCCGACTATGCTGCCCCATTGACTTGCATTGGGTTTCGTGTTTCGGTCGATCCCGACTTTACGTCATAATCGGCCGATTTCACTCGACCCGACTTTGGACATAGTCGGGTTTCGCAAAACCCGGCTCGACTCTAAAAAGGTCAAGGTCGCTCAACTCTAGTGCTGGCTATGAAAAGTGTTGCCTTTTTGATACAAAATGAGGAAAACAACTCTTTCATCAGTGACAAGGACAGACCTCAAACTACTTCCAAGGGGGATCCAGCGTGTCACACAGGCATTAGCATATGTTACGCTGTGTTGTCTGGAGAACCACATCATAATGCTCTGCTTGCAGCAGCCAGCTGTGGATTTGCTGATAGTATATTTCCACTAAAAAAAACATATAAAAGGTCCTGTAGTGTCTGCCCACTTTACATAAATCAATAGTACAAGCAAAAATAAGAAACCTTTGTAATGTATTCTTTCCTTTTTATAAGCCATGTCTTCACCTTACCCTGAGCAAATCATTTAAAGGGATGGTCTGAAGGCAAAGTAATTTTCATTCTAAATCCCTATCTATTTGATGCATTAATCTAAACTATTTAATATACTTGCTTTAAAAATTCCCTACTGTTCCCTAACAGCACTATCTAACATAGTAACATAGTAACATAGTAACATAGTTAGTAAGGCCGAAAAAAGACATTTGTCCATCCAGTTCAGCCTATATTCCATCATAATAAATACCCAGATCTACGTCCTTCTACAGAACCTAATAATTGTATGATACAATATTGTTCTGCTCCAGGAAGACATCCAGGCCTCTCTTGAACCCCTCGACTGAGTTCGCCATCACCACCTCCTCAGGCAAGCAATTCCAGATTCTCACTGCCCTAACAGTAAAGAATCCTCTTCTATGTTGGTGGAAAAACCTTCTCTCCTCCAGACGCAAAGAATGCCCCCTTGTGCCCGTCACCTTCCTTGGTATAAACAGATCCTCAGCGAGATATTTGTATTGTCCCCTTATATACTTATACATGGTTATTAGATCGCCCCTCAGTCGTCTTTTTTCTAGACTAAATAATCCTAATTTCGCTAATCTATCTGGGTATTGTAGTTCTCCCATCCCCTTTATTAATTTTGTTGCCCTCCTTTGTACTCTCTCTAGTTCCATTATATCCTTCCTGAGCACCGGTGCCCAAAACTGGACACAGTACTCCATGTGCGGTCTAACTAGGGATTTGTACAGAGGCAGTATAATGCTCTCATCATGTGTATCCAGACCTCTTTTAATGCACCCCATGATCCTGTTTGCCTTGGCAGCTGCTGCCTGGCACTGGCTGCTCCAGGTAAGTTTATCATTAACTAGGATCCCCAAGTCCTTCTCCCTGTCAGATTTACCCAGTGGTTTCCCGTTCAGTGTGTAATGGTGATATTGATTCCCTCTTCCCATGTGTATAACCTTACATTTATCATTGTTAAACCTCATCTGCCACCTTTCAGCCCAAGTTTCCAACTTATCCAGATCCATCTGTAGCAGAATACTATCTTCTCTTGTATTAACTGCTTTACATAGTTTTGTATCATCTGCAAATATCGATATTTTACTGTGTAAACCTTCTACCAGATCATTAATGAATATGTTGAAGAGAACAGGTCCCAATACTGACCCCTGCGGTACCCCACTGGTCACAGCGACCCAGTTAGAGACTATACCATTTATAACCACCCTCTGCTTTCTATCACTAAGCCAGTTACTAACCCATTTACACACATTTTCCCCCAGACCAAGCATTCTCATTTTGTGTACCAACCTCTTGTGCGGCACGGTATCAAACGCTTTGGAAAAATCGAGATATACCACGTCCAATGACTCACCGTGGTCCAGCCTATAGCTTACCTCTTCATAAAAACTGATTAGATTGGTTTGACAGGAGCGATTTCTCATAAACCCATGCTGATATGGAGTTAAACAGTTATTCTCATTGAGATAATCCAGAATAACATCCCTCAGAAACCCTTCAAATATTTTACCAACAATAGAGGTTAGACTTACTGGCCTATAATTTCCAGGTTCACTTTTAGAGCCCTTTTTGAATATTGGCACCACATTTGCTATGCGCCAGTCCTGCGGAACAGACCCTGTCGCTATAGAGTCACTAAAAATAAGAAATAATGGTTTATCTATTACATTACTTAGTTCTCTTAGTACTCGTGGGTGTATGCCATCCGGACCCGGAGATTTATCTATTTTAATCTTATTTAGCCGGTTTCGCACCTCTTCTTGGGTTAGATTGGTGACCCTTAATATAGGGTTTTCATTGTTTCTTGGGATTTCACCTAGCATTTCATTTTCCACCGTGAATACCGTGGAGAAGAAGGTGTTTAATATGTTAGCTTTTTCCTCGTCATCTACAACCATTCTTTCCTCACTATTTTTTAAGGGGCCTACATTTTCAGTTTTTATTCTTTTACTATTGATATAGTTGAAGAACAGTTTGGGATTAGTTTTACTCTCCTTAGCAATGTGCTTCTCTGTTTCCTTTTTGGCAGCTTTAATTAGTTTTTTAGATAAAGTATTTTTCTCCCTATAGTTTTTTAGAGCTTCAATGCTGCCATCCTGCTTTAGTAGTGCAAATGCTTTCTTTTTACTGTTAATTGCCTGTCTTACTTCTTTGTTTAGCCACATTGGGTTTTTCCTATTTCTAGTCCTTTTATTCCCACAAGGTATAAACCGCTTACACTGCCTATTTAGGATGTTCTTAAACATTTCCCATTTATTATCTGTATTCTTATTTCTGAGGATATTGTCCCAGTCTACCAGATTAAGGGCATCTCTAAGCTGTTCAAACTTTGCCTTCCTAAAGTTCAATGTTTTTGTGACTCCCTGACAAGTCCCCCTAGTGAAAGACAGGTGAAACTGCACAATATTGTGGTCGCTATTTCCTAAATGCCCGACCACCTGCAGATTTGTTATTCTGTCAGGTCTATTAGATAGTATTAGGTCTAAAAGTGCTGCTCCTCTGGTTGGATTCTGCACCAATTGTGAAAGATAATTTTTCTTGGTTATTAGCAGAAACCTGTTGCCTTTATGGGTTTCACAGGTTTCTGTTTCCCAGTTAATATCCGGGTAGTTAAAGTCCCCCATAACCAGGACCTCATTATGGGTTGCAGCTTCATCTATCTGCTTTAGAAGTAGACTTTCCATGCTTTCTGTTATATTTGGGGGTTTGTAACAGACCCCAATGAGAATTTTGTTACCATTTTTCCCTCCATGAATTTCAACCCATATGGACTCGACATCCTCATTCCCTTCGCTAATATCCTCCCTTAAAGTGGACTTTAGACAAGACTTTACATAGAGACAAACCCCTCCTCCTCTCCGATTTTTACGATCCTTTCTAAACAGACTGTAACCCTGTAAGTTAACTGCCCAGTCATAGCTTTCATCTAACCATGTCTCGGTTATTCCCACTATGTCAAAGTTACCTGTAGATATTTCTGCTTCTAGTTCTTCCATCTTGTTTGTCAGGCTTCTGGCGTTTGCGAGCATGCAGTTTAGAGGATTTTGTTTTGTTCCAATCTCCTCACTGTGGATTGTTTTAGAAATGTTCTTACCTCCCTTCAGAGTATGTTTTCCTGGGTCGTCTTTGTTCGAGTCTAATGTTTTTCTTCCCGTCCCCTCTTCTTCTAGTTTAACGCCCTCCTGATGAGTGTAGCGAGTCTTCTGGCGAATGTGTGTTTCCCAGGTTTGTTGAGGTGTAGTCCGTCTCTGGCGAGGAGTCCATCATACCAATAATTCACACCGTGGTCCAGGAATCCAAATCCTTGTTGTCTGCACCATCGTCTTAGCCAGTTGTTTGCATCAAGGATCCTGTTCCATCTCCTGGTGCCATGCCCGTCTACTGGAAGGATAGAAGAAAAAACTACCTGTGCATCCAGTTCCTTTACTTTCTTCCCCAACTCTTCAAAGTCCTTGCAGATTGTCGGTAGGTCCTTCCTTGCCGTGTCATTGGTGCCAACATGTATCAGAAGAAATGGGTGGACGTCCTTGGAGCTGAAGAGCTTTGGTATCCTATCGGTCACATCCTTGATCATCGCACCTGGAAGGCAGCATACTTCTCTTGCAGTTATGTCCGGTCTGCAGATGGCTGCTTCTGTGCCTCTCAGTAGGTATTGTAATTCTTTCCCTATTTCCTGTGCCTCCAGAAGGTCACTCTGCCGTAAGACTCACAGTGCATGCTGGGATATTAATCATATTAATATTATTAATTAGTATTAATTAATTAATATTATTATTGATATTATTATCATATTAATATGAATCATATTAATATTAATCATCAGAGGCAGAGGCTATTGTGGCAAGTTCCTGTCCTCTCTCTGAAACGAAAAGTCATCACTGAAACTCAAAGACTTGTCAAAGGCCCTATCACTGACTGCACAGAATTATTTTCAATTCTGGCAGGTATATGCTGGGATGTGCCGATAGTTTGTCAAGTACAAGTCACTAGACCACTGCCCAGCGGCAGCTCAGAGAAACCCGATGACCTTCTTTCCATTCAATTGCACGCTGTTCACTGTGCGATGAGAACAATGACAGTGTGTGCCCTGTTCGTGGCTTAGATCTGCTATAATACGCCAGCAAAAGAGGATTGTCAGAATACCCCACAGAGAAAAGTGACTTCACTTGTTAAGGCAGCTGTGGAGACATAGGGGATCAGAGGGTGCTCCCGTACGCTGGCCCAAGAGCGCATGGACCAGGGCTCATCCCACTGTACGCCGTTTTCCTTTCCCGTGGGCATAATACTAATCAGACAACACTTTCTGAGGGTAAAACAGTGTGGCATTACTTTATTGAACCACCAAAAGAAAATAACATATAGAACAGCCCCAGCAAAATACACAAGATGGTGCAAAGTTACAGAGTCTCACCCTTCTGCTCTTGCCAGGTTTAGAGCAGCTGCGACTTCAGAGCCCCAAGAGTTGAATACCCCCACCTGTAGCAACCCACTTTTGGCGGCCAACCACACAGAGGAGCTAGCAACAAGCTTAGGAAGTTGACAGTTCATTGATGCATATTGTCTGGTGACCGGAGGGTCACTACCTAGCTTTTCCAAATATCTTCATGTGCCCAGGTTACTGGTGGGTCACAACCCTGGATTCCTCAGTATATCCATGGGTTCCAGGTGACAGGAGGGTCACAAATTGGATTCTCTTATCGTCTCCATGGACCCAGGTAACAATGGGTCCCAATTATGGCTTCCCCAAATGTATCCATGGGTTCAGTGATGGTCAATGGAGCAGATCTGTATTTTTCTAGCTAGGGCCACAGTCCATAAGTTGTCATTCTGTAGAATGTCAAATCTGTTTCCCTCTTGATTTAATGGAGCCATGGTGCCCTGGCAGCTATCCTGTAGAATGTTCCTGGCTGTGATTTTGTAAAGTTATCTCAATGATGGAGCCAAGGTGTCCCGACAGCTATCCTGAGTTTAAATCTCATTGTTTGAATATGTAATCAATGTGCATAGTTTGTCCTCCACTGCTCTGTAGGTCAACAAGCCACACAGACCCACACAATGGTCAAATAACATACTAACAAACAACAATTGTTCAATTACCCTGTGTCCCTGTCTTGCAAAGATAGCATGTAATAACCTGTAAGAGCTGATAAAAGAGGCAAGCAGCAGCCATTAATCAATTAAGAAACAATTCAAAAGTCAAACATTCAAACAATAGTCTATCATTCTTGACCTACTGGAAGAAAAACACATCAATTCTAAAGCCAATATTCAGACTCATGAATAATAGTTTATGCCTATTGACCTACTGAAAATAGATGTCTGGATAATTAAGATTAAATGCTATGCTACCACAGCGGCAGTGATCTCCTGCACGCTAGGTAAACCAGTGTCTCTGCATGGTGGGAGGAGGAGAACCATATGGAGGCACCGACAGACGTTACAGGCAGCTCTGAGTAACTGAATTGAGATCACTTAATGGCTACAGCGCTGTTGAGTTGACATGACATCAGCGTTGCAGACAATAATAGACAACAGGAGTAAAAAGGAGACTTAGCGCTGGACCCAGGATAGGTAAGTAAAACCCAATTTGTTTGTTTTTTTAAAACTAATTGCATCTCAGAGCTTAGTTTATTGACTTTTCATTTCATTTTTCCAAATCTCCCGTTTCCAAACTTCTACTGACCACTTTTACTTTCAGCAAACTAGAGCCAACACTTCTTATGACGATAGTGAGGTCGAGGCTTCTTCACCTTTCCAGACTTGTGTAATGTGCCTCGCACTGTGATTTCATGATTTCATGGACATCTGTGATCTCACTATCATAAAGCATATGAGCCACCTCCACTGCTGTGTTTGTCAAGCCAGATCTGATAGACCTTGTGATGAGTAACTTTGCTGGCTCTGATATTTTGCCTGGATGTCCACCTTTTGGGCTTCTGAATGGATAGACATACTTCATTTCATATTTTTCCAACTGTCAAGGCATGCGCATGATGCAGTTTGGTAATTTTCTTGGCCGAGAGACCGTTATCGATGAGCTGGATTATGCTGTTTCTTTCTTCTTGGGAAATCGTCTTCATGGCTGCTCCTCAATTTGAACCGGTGACCTTTCGCATTGGTATCAACCTAATAACACACTGAGCTATTAGGGAATGTGATAACAGGTTGTAATTAGTGATATACAGGAAGAAAAAGATTTTTCCACCACCAGGAGCAAAAGAGTGACATGACACTAATCTGTATAACCAATAATATGCTAAATAGTTGTGAGATAAATTCATGTATGAGATAGCCAAGATGGTTGTATATAAAATGATAGTAGTCTCACGATCAAAGCAGTAGTGGAAGATGAGATATGAAGCCTGAAAGTCAAAAGTTCAAAACATTGTTACCCTTTTGCTTGTCGGTGTAGTTTTAGGCTATGTGCACACGCTAAATATCAAATAATAGAACCACAGCGGAAGCTTAATGCCAATAAAAACACTGAATTTTATTAATAGTACACTTAAAGGGAACCTGTCACCCCGTTTTTTGAGATTGAGATATAAAAACTGTTAAATAGGGCCTGTGCTGTGCGTTACTATGGTGTATGTAGTGTACCCTGATTCCCCATGTATGCCGAGAAATACATTACCAAAGTCGGCGTTTTCGCCTGTCAATCAGGCTGGTCTGGTCAGGTGGGCGTGTTCACAGCGTTCTTTTCTTCCCCAGGTTTCCGTTGGTGGCGTAGTGGTGTGCGCATGTCCAAGGTCCGGATTCCCTGTGCCCACGTGAAGACACAGCGCGCGATCTGCGCTGTCATTCCTTTCATCGGTGCGGGCGGCCATCTTCCTGGGGCCGCGCGTGCGCAGATGTAGTGCTCTGCTGCACGGGGCTTCAGGAAAATGGCCGCGGGATGCCGCGCGTGCGCAGAAGAGATCGCGGCGGCCATTTTCCCAAAGCCGAGTTGCCATCTACTGGCTTGCTGTTACAGGTGAATACATCTCTACCTTCCCCTATGCCTTTGCACCTTAGCACTGTATGCACTTTATGGTTTATATATGTATAGATACAGCCATACCATTTTTGGGATCCTCAGGGTCTATATACCTCATGTGTCAGGCTAGTTTTGTCGGCCATGATATACTCTATTTAACCCTTTGCACCCTTGACATAGTGTATTAGTGCTTGCTCTTGCAGACATTACATGGGTCTGGCCCATTTTTTATAGGCATTGTTTTGTATTATGACACACGTATGGTCCTTATATAGACATACTTCATGTACTATTTATGCCTTTTCTCCATTGGGTCTCCTGTGATATTATTTGGGATCATTTGATCTATGTTAGGTATTGTAGATGTATTCTCTTCAGCAGACAGTATAATTCTGTCTCATGTATCCCCACTGATTGTTATTGGACTCTATTTGAATTTTAAGTGTACTATTAATAAAATTCAGTGTTTTTATTGGCATTAAGCTTCCGCTGTGGTTCTATTATTTGATATTTGTTGTAATTTGGAAGTGCCTTACACATAGGCTATTATTTTGGGATTATGTGCACACGCTGCGGATTTTGCTGCGAATCTGCAGCAGTTTTCCATGAGTTGACAATACCGTGTCAACCTATGGAAAACAAAATCCGCAGTGCAGATGCTGTGGAAAAAAACGCGCGGAAACGCAGCGGTTTATATGTTTTTATGTTTATATGTCAATTCTAAGTGCGGATTCCGCAGCGGTTTACACCTGCTCCATAATAGGAATCCGCAGGTGTAAAACCGCAGGTGGAATCCGCACAAAAACCGTGGAATAACCACGGTAAATCCATGGTAATTCTGCGGTAAATTTGCAGTGCGGTTTACCTACGGATTTACCAAAATCAGTGCAGAAAAATTCGCACACCATTCCGCAGCATGTGCACATACCCTTAGCGCTCAATCACTATGGTCTCAGGGATCGTAGTTCAGTGACAACAGTACAAATGTTCCTGCGTCATCTGCTCTGGATCTACAGATATTCTGACAAAGAAGCTAAAGCATTGTGCTAAAACATAAATGTGGCTGAAATGAAATTTCAGAGATGTGAGGAATTTGCCTGTTCCTGGCCATAATTTGTCACTTCTTGATTTTTTTCCTCAGTTGGTAATAGTGTTGAGTAGGGTTGAGCGACCTTTACTTTTATAGGATCGGGTCGGGTTTCACGAAACCCGACTTTTGAAAAAGTCGGGTCGAGTGAAATCGGCCGATCCTATAAAAAAGTCGGGGTCGGGGTCGGACGAAACCCGAAACCCAATGCAGTGCATTGGGTTTCCATGGTTCCCAGGGTCTGAAGGAGCGGAAACTCTCCTTCAGGCCCTGCGATCCATATTTTAGTGTAAAATAAAGAATTAAAATAAAAAATATCGCAATACTTACCCTCTGACGCGCCCTGGTACTAACCGGGAACCTTCCTTCCTTAGAATCAGCCTTCCAGGACCCTGCGGTGACGTCGCGGTGACGTCGCGGCTTGTGATTGGCCACGCGGCCGCCCATGTGACCGCTCGCGCGGCCAATCACAAGCCGCGATGTCACCCGCGACGTCACCGAAGGTCCTGGAAGGGCTGATTCTTAGGAAGGAAGGCTGCCGGAAAGAAGCAGGGCGCGTCCGAGGGTGAGTATATTCCTATTAGGTATATACTCACCCTCGGACGCGCCCTGCTTCTTTCCGGCAGCCTTCCTTCCTAAGAATCAGCCCTTCCAGGACCTTCGGTGACGTCGCGGGTGACATCGCGGCTTGTGATTGGCCGCGCGAGCGGTCACATGGGCGGCCGCGTGGCCAATCACAAGCCGCGACGTCACCGCGACGTCACCACAGGGTCCTGGAAGGCTGATTCTAAGGAAGGAAGGTTCCCGGTTAGTACCAGGGCGCGTCAGAGGGTAAGTATTGCGATATTTTTTATTTTAATTCTTTATTTTACACTTAAATCTGAATTCCGATACCAATTCCCGATATCTTAAACATATCGGGAATCGGTATCGGAATTCCGATTCTAGATTCAAAAGATCGCCGACTTCATGGCCGACCCCACACTGGAGTCGGGTCGGGTTTCATGAAACCCGACCTTGCCAAAAGTCGGCGACTTTTGAAAAATTTCGACCCGTTTCGCTCAACCCTAGTGTTGAGCATTCCGATACCGCAAGTATCGGGTATCGGCCGATATTTGCGGTATCGGAATTCCGATACCGAATTCCGATACTTCCCGCGTATCGGATACCGGAATCGGAAGTTCCCAGAATTCAAACTGAACGCAGCAGCCAATGAGGAATGATTGGAAGTGTGGGCACATCCTGTTTAGCATGGTGGGCATGTAAGTACTGGCAAGGCTGTGATTGGCTGCTGAAATGATGTCACTCTGCACTATAAAAAACGCTGCCGCCATTTTGCGCTCACTCTGCTGTGATTTCAGTTAGGGACAGGACGCTGTGTTCTAACTGAGGGCCAGTTGAGATAGCTAATTGCTTTATTTTCCTTTCCAAAGGCTAATTTAGCAAAACGCTGTGTGTTCTTCACTGTTCACCTTGCTCTTGCCTTGCAGCGCTGTTTTAACAGCGTTCTGCAAGGTCTCTCTGTGTGTGTGTGTGTGCAGCTCACTCTGTAGTCTGTGTGCAGCCATATACCCGGTTGTATTCAGCTCAGGGGGGGTTCACACTGTCTCACACAGTTGTCCTTTTTTGCTCATAGTGCAGCCTGCTGCACATTTTTTCTCAAATTTCCTATTAGTGTTTTTCCACCCGTCTCCAGCTAAATTGTGGAAAAACACTACATAGGATAACCTAGAGGGGGGTTTTTGGGCCTTGCAGCGCCGTTTACGGCTGTCTGCACGGTCTCCGTGTGAGCCCAGCTCGCCCTGTAGTCTGTGTGCAGCCATAGCCGGTTGGATTCAGCTCAGGGTTCGTTACTGCCTCATACCTTGAGAAAAATTTTCCTTTTTTTCAAATAGTGCAGCCTGTTTAAAATTTTAAAAAAAAAATTCCTATTAGTGTTTTTCCACCCGTCTCCAGCTAAATTGTGGAAAAACACTACATAGGATAACCTAGAGGGGTTTTTTGGGCCTTGCAGCGCCGTTTACGGCTGTCTGCACGGTCTCTGTGTGAGCGCAGCTCGCCCTGTAGTCTGTGTGCAGCCATAGCCGGTTGGATTCAGCTCAGGGTGCGTTACTGCCTCATACCTTGAAAAAAAATTTCCTTTTTTTCAAATAGTGCAGCCTGTTTAAAATTTAAAAAAAAAATTTCCTATTAGTGTTTTTCCACCCGTCTCCAGCTAAATTGTGGAAAAACACTACATAGGATAACCTAGAGGGTGTTTATTGGGCCTTGCAGCGCCGTTTACGGCTGTCTGCACGGTCTCTGTGTGAGCGCAGCTCGCCCTGTAGTCTGTGTGCAGCCATAGAAGGTTGGATTCAGCTCAGGGTGCGTTACTGCCTCATACCTTGAAAAAAAATTTCCTTTTTTTCAAATAGTGCAGCCTGTTTAAAATTTTAAAAAAAAATTCCCTTTTAGTGTCTTTCCACCCGTCTCCAGCTAAATAGTGGAAAAACACTAAATAAGATAACCTAGAGGAGGTTTTTTGGGCCTTGCAGCGCCGTTTACGGCTGTCTGCACGGTCTCCGTGTGATTTAAACTAGCTCTGTAGCCCGATCTGCAAAAAAAAAAAAAGTAAAGTTCACCAAACACAACTTAACACTTGTGTAGGCCACATTTGAAAAATAATAAAGTTTAGTCCACACTTTACAACATTAGTGTTTCTTACACCTGTTAGGCGGAGCATTTCAGGAATAAGCACACTAAGGCCTTAGTACTTTTCTGCTTATCTTTATCTGTCAACCAAGATGAAGAGGGCAGGGAGTAAGGCACGTGGGCGTGGACGCGGAGCAGGGAGAGGAGCAGGGAGAGGACGTGGTGATTCTGTGCCTGCTGCGGGCGCCGTTGACTCGTCGTCACTCAGTTTCAGCAGGGAACAGTCCTTCATGCGCAGCTTTGTCGGAGAGCGCCGTGCACCGCTGCTGCGTGAAGACCAAATTGAAGCCGCTGTCGGGTGGATGGCAGCTAACGCCTCGGCATCGACTTCAGTTAGTGCCACATCCTCTCAGGCACAGACCACTGGAGAGCAGCCATCTGTCTCTTCACCACCTGCCAAATTGGCCAGGCAGTCAGAGAGCCCAGGACAGGAGCCGTCTCTACTTCTGTTCTCTGAATCTCTTGGCTTGGAAACAGGGGGCCAGCCAAGCAGCATTTGAGAAATGGAAGAAGAGGCAGTGTGCAGTGATGCCCAACAGCTTTGTCTCTCTGACTCTGAAGAGGCGGGTGGGCCAGTGCCTCCGGTGACCACAGCGCAGTACGCATCTGATGATGAAACTCAGGTGACGCTTTCTGGTGCGTACTGTGCTGCCGAGACTACCCAGGAGGAGCAGTTGGTGGCAGAGGGTAGTGGAGATGATGAGGTCGTTGACCCATCGTGGCGTGAGGAACAGGAAGGTGGTGGGAGCAGCTCTGAGGAAGAACTTCCCCTTACGGGCCAAAGAGGGAGAGGGAGGGGGAAGACTGCGGAGCCTGTAGCCTCCACTTTGGCACCCGTTAGGAGCCTGTCTCTTTCCAAAGCCAAAAAGGGCGCTCCCAAGACTTGCAGTGCCTGGTCCTTTTTTGACACAGTTGCAGATGACATTTGTTTTGTCAAATGCAAGCTGTGTCATCAGAAAGTAAAAAGAGGGAAAAATGTCAGCAACCTCAATACCACAAATATGTGGAAACATGTGCGGACCAGGCACGCGGTGGAGTTACAGAAACACACTGAAGATGTAGGCCAACCAACAGCGGCAGCTACCACCTCTTCAGCTCGTGTTGCCTCTTCCTCCAGCTCACGCACAGCTGGTTTGGCTTCCTCCCAGGATCGCCATGGAAGAACCTCTGGCACTGTTGTCCAGAGACCTTGTGTAATTCCACCCACAGCACCACCTTCCCAGTCATCCTCACACTCCCAGTCTACTCTACAGCCATCGGTAGTACAGGCATGGGAGAAAAGGCGGGCATTCTCGGCCAACCACCCCCGAGCACAGGCTCTGAATGCAGGCATTGCCAAACTGTTGTCCCTGGAAATGCTCTCGTTCAGGGAGACTGACAGCTTCCGTGACTTGATGGCATTGGCAGTCCCACAGTACAAGGTGCCCAGCCGCTTTTACTTCAGCAGGCAAGCTGTCCCTGCCCTGCACAGGCATGTTGAGGGAAACATAAAACATGCGCTACTGAACGCCGTCAGTAGCAAGGTCCACCTCACCACCGATGCGTGGACCAGTCAGCATGGACAGGGGCGATACGTTTCCCTCACTGCCCATTGGGTTAATGTTGTTGAGCCAGGTACAGATCGTGCGAGTGGCGCAGGACGTGTCCTGCCCACTCCAAGGATTGCAGGAATCCAGTCTGTACGCATTGACTCCTCCTCTTACACAAGTTCCTCAGAATCAACTCTGCAGGAGCCGTCACAGTCCACCTCCACATGGACCCGTGAACGTTTACCTATGACCTACATGAGCACAGCCATGGCCAAACGTCAGCAGGCCGTCTTGAAACTTGTTTCATTGGGGAATCGAAGCCACACAGCGCAGGAGCTCTGGAATGCCATCAAGCAGGAGAGCGATGTGTGGTTACTGCCAGCGAATCTCCAGCCAGGCATGGTAGTGTGTGACAATGGCCGAAATCTGGTGGCAGCTTTGGCCCTTGGCAACCTCACTCACATCCCATGTCTGGCACATGTGCTCAATTTGGTTGTGCAGAGTTTTCTGAGGGACTATCCGGATCTTGATGCCCTGCTGCACAAGGTCCGCCTAGAGTGTGCTCACTTGCGGCGTTCCAGCTTGGCCAGATCCCGCATTGCTGCTCTGCAGCGCCGATTCCGCCTTCCGGAACACCGCATCATATGTGACCTACCTACCCGGTGGAATTCCACGTTACATATGTTGGAGCGGTTGTGTGAGCAGCAGCAAGCAGTTATGGAGTACCAGCTGCATCAGGCGCAAAGAAGTCGCAGTCAGCGCCGATCAGACTTCACAACCACAGAGTGGGCCACTATGAAGGACGTCTGCCAGGTTTTGCGTCCTTTTGATTATTCCACGCGGATGGCAAGTGCAGATGATGCACTAGTCAGCATGACTGTCCCCCTTATCTGCCTGCTTCAGCAAACTTTGCAAGGGTTAAGGGATGATGTTGTGGAAGAGGTGGAGGATGAGGAGTCACCTTTTCCATCAGCTTCTGGAGAGTCAGCGCCACGTGGTTCCTCACAAAGGGGTACGCAGGGGCCAATTTGTGAGGAGGATGAGGAGGAGTCAATGGAGGAGGAAGAGCTCCGTCCAGAGGAGGGAGCGACACAATTGTCCAGTGGTCAGTGTGTACAGCGAGGGTGGGGTGATGACGAGCGGGCAGAGATCATGTCTCAAGCAGAGGACAGCGTTTCTGGGCCAGTTGGCACTCTGCAGCACATGGTGGATTTCATGCTGCAGTGCCTGAGAAACGACCGCCGCATCGACCACATTCTCAACATGCCTGATTATTGGGTGTTCACCCTCCTCGATCCTCGCTACCGGGACAACGTCCAAAACCTCATCCCAGCGTAGACCCGGGAGCGTAAATTGCGGGAGTACCACGACACACTGGTGAATTCCATCATCTTCTCCTGTCCAACTGAGAGGAGTGCTGCTAGTGCTTTACAAAGCAGCTCAGTGCGTCGAGGCAGTGGGGGAGGCTCTGCCCAAAGAGGGAGCAGAAGCAGTGCCTCTGCCCAAGGCAAGCCCAGTATGGCACAACTCTGGCACACTTTTGTGTGCCCGCCCCAAATGTCTACACCATCACCGGCGGCTCCAGTCAGCAGGAGGCAACGGTTCCGTCAGATGGTGACAGACTACATGGCTTGCCCTCTTACTGTACTCCCAGACGGCTCTTCCCCGTTCAAGTTTTGGGTCTCTAAGCTGGATACATGGCCAGAGCTAAGCCAGTATGCATTGGAGGTGCATTGGAGGTGCTGGCTTGCCCTGCGGCTAGTGTCTTATCGGAACGTGTCTTTAGTGCCGCAGGTGGTGTACTAACAGACCGTCGCATGCGACTGTCCTCCGATAACGTTGACCGGCTTACTTTCCTGAAAATGAACCAGGCCTGGATCTCGCAGGAATTTGCCACTCCTCTGCCTGATTAAGTAATTGGATGTCATCCAGGTCTCCTGCTGTGTTCATCTTTCTACCACCTGAACTGCTATTCCTGGGCTCCAACACCGCCAGTTGCGGCTCAGAAGTGCAGGCTGCACAGTAAAAACATACGACCCAGTGTTATTGGGTTTCAGTAACGTCAGCTGATCCCCAGCTGTGTAGCCGGCAATGTGTCCTGCGACCGCCACGCTGGCACAACAACCTAAATGTAAGGGAACCTGTCCCCCCCCCGGTCGTTTGTTACTGAAAGAGCCATCTTGTTCAGCAGTAATGCTGCACAAGGAAAAGGTAGCTCTTTTGGTTTAGCTCCTTGCACACGCAGAACTTAACACTTATAAAATGTGTTCACTGATACCATTATACCGTCCCGGAGCTGGGACTTTCCTTCGTAATGTGACGCAGCACAGCCGTCATTCCTACCCCCTTGGTGCCATGCGCTGCCTCCTCAGCGTTGTTTTAAGCTGTCACGGAGCCTGCGCTGTTCTGTTATCCCTTGGGCATGCCCTATTTGCGCTGCCTGTCTTCTGACATAATTTGGTGTCAGGCTGGCTGCGCCTGTGCGGCCGCGCTGCCCGAGATCCCGCCTCACAGTGTCTTCTGATTGAGTCACACTGCGGGCCTGGGATCCATGGGCATGCGCAGTGCATATCTTCCCCTCGGGCTCTCGCTCATTTCCCTCCGCTTTCTTTAGACTGTGGGCCATCAGCTGATCCCTAATAGCATGCCACGGCCGTGACACCGCACAGTCTGAAGAAGAGGGAAGGAGGGGAGTGAGAGTCGAGTATATGCACTGTGCATGCCCATGGATCCAAGGCCCGCAGTGGGATTACGTTAGACGAGACTGCGAGGTGGGATCTGGAGCAGCGTGGACGCACAGGCACTGACAGCCTGACACCAAATTATGTCAGAAGACAGGCAGCGCTAATTGGGCATGGCCAAGGGCTAACAGAACAGCGCAGGCTCCGTGACAGCTTAAAACAACGCTGAGGAGGCAGCGCATGGCACCAAGGGGATAGGAATGACAGCTGTGCTGTGTCCCATTACGAAGGAAATTCGCACCTCCGGGACGGTTGAACGGTATAAGGGGACACATTTTTAGTGTTTACTTCAGTGTTTGCAAGGAGCATAATTAAAAGAGCAACCTTTTCCTTTTGCATCCTTAGTGCTGCACAAGATGGCTCTTTCAGCTACAAACGTCTTGGGGGGGTTAAAGGTTCCCTTTCAACTTGCTCCAATCAGGCTTCGGCCTACACTCTGTTCCTCTGCTCCTCCTGCTGACCCTGGGCTCTAACACCGCCAGTTGGTGCCTGGAAGTGCTGTGTGCACAGTCAACAGTCGCTCCTCTGTTATTGGCGTTCAGTAACATCAGCTGATCCCCAGCTGTGTGTGCGGCAATACCTCCAATCTGCTCCTCCTGCTGTCCCTGGGCTCTAACACCGCCAGTTGCTGCCTGGAAGTGCTGTGTGCACAGTTAACAGTCGCTCCTCTGTTATTGGGGTTCAGTAACGTCAGCTGATCCCCAGCTGTGTGTGCGGCAATACCTCCAATCTGCTCCTCCTGCTGTCCCTGGGCTCTAACACCGCCAGTTGGTGCCTGGAAGTGCTGTGTGCACAGTTAACAGTCGCTCCTCTGTTATTGGGGTTCAGTAACGTCAGCTGATCCCCAGCTGTGTGTGCGGCAATACCTCCAATCTGCTCCTCCTGCTGTCCCTGGGCTCTAACACCGCCAGTTGGTGCCTGGAAGTGCTGTCTGCACAGTCAACAGTCGCTCCTCTGTTATTGGGGTTCAGTAACGTCAGCTGATCCCCAGCTGTGTATCCGGCAACGTGTCATGCGACCGCCACGCTGGCACAACTAAAATGTAAGGGGACCTGTCCCCCCCCCCTAGGCGTTTGTTACTGAAAGAGCCACCATGTGCAGCACTAATACTGCACAAGGGAAGGGTCGCTCTGGAAATTATGCTCCTTGCAAACACTGAACTACACACTCATGTAATGTGTCCCCTCACACCGTCCAACAGTCCCGGAGGTGGGACTTACCTTTGTAATGTAACGCAGCACAGCCGTCATTGCTACCCCCTTGCCACCGTGCGCTGGCTCCTTAGCGTTGTTTGATTCCGTCATGGACCCTGCGCTGTTATGTTATCCCTTGGCCATGCACAGTTTGCGCTGCCCGTCCTCTGACATCATTTGTTGTCGTCCTGGCTGCGCCTGTGCGTCCACGCTGCCCGAAATCCCACCTCGCAGTGTCGTCTAATGTGATCCCACAGTGGGCCTGGTATCCATGGCCATGCGCAGTGCATATACTAACCTCTCACTCCCCTTCTTCACGCTTCTTCAGACTCGGCGGCGTCAGCTGATCCCTAATAGCATGCCACGGCCGTGACGCCGCACAGTCTGAAGAAGCAGGAAGGAGGTGAGTGAGAGGCGATGATATGGACTGCGCATGCCCATGGATCCCTGGCCCGCAGTGGGACTACATTAGATGACACTGCAAGGTTGGATCTCGGGCAGCTTGGACGCACAGGCACTGCCAGCCTGACACCTACATGATGTCAGAAGACGGGCACCGCTAACTGTGCATGGCCAAGGGATAACATTACAGCGCGGGCTCCGTGACAGAACCAAACAACGTTGAGGAGGTGGCGCACGGCACCAAGGGGGTTGGAATGACGGCTTTGCTGTGTCACATTACAAAGGAAAGTCCCACTTCCGGGACGGTTTGACAGTGTGAGGGGACATATTATATGAGTGTGTACTTCAGCGTTTGCAAGGAGCATAATTTTCGGAGCCACCATTTTCCATGTGCAGTATTACTGCTGTACAAGATGGCTCTTTCAGCAACAAATGCCTGGGTGGGGGGGGGTTAAAGGTTCCCTTTCAACTTGCTCCACTGCAGGCTTCGGCCTACACTCTGCTCCTCTTTGATTCCCTGGGTTTCAACACTGTCAGTTGCCACCTGGAAGTGTTGTCTACACAGAAAAAACACTAGGTGATGTGTCAGTGGGGTTCAGCACCGCCAGCTGTTCCCCTGCTGTGTAGTCGGCAACGTGTCCAGCACAAGCCACGCTGGCACAACAGAACAAAAGCTGCCACCAGTGCAGGCTTCGGCCTACACTCTGCTCCTCTCCTCCTCCTGCTGACCCTGGGCTTAAACACCGCTAGTTTTTGCCCGGAAGTGCTAGCTGCACAGAGAAAAACACCAGCCAATGTGTTAGTGGGGTTCAGCAACGCCAGCTGTTCCCCTGCTGTGTAGCCGGCAACGTGACCTGCAAACGCCACGCAGGCACATGAACTGAAATTAAAGGGAACCTGGCCCCACCCCCCCAGGTGTTTCTATGTATAACAGCCACCTAGTACTGCAGTACTGCTGCATTTGTACAAGGTGGCTGATTTTTTATCCTTGCCCACGTAGAATTAAACATGTAAAATATGTGTCTCATTACAGACCATTACAATGTCCCTGAGGTGTGACTTTCCTTTTTAATGACACGCACCACCCCCCTTGGTAGCGCTGCCCGTCTTCTGACATCATTGGTTGGCTGCCTGTGCCTGTGCGTCTGCCCTGCCCGACACAACCCCCCTCGTTTCATATATTTTGGCTGCGAGGGTGTGATTGATGGGCATGTGCAGTGCATATGTTCGCCTGTCTTAACTCATCTCCTTCCGCCTTCTTCAGACTGTGCGGCCTCCTGGCCGTGGTAGGCGATAAGGGATCAGCTGAGGCCGCCCAGTCTGAAGCAGGTGTAAGGACATGTGTGAGCGGCAAACATATTTACTGCACAAGGCCACGAATCCCAGCCACGCAGTGTGATTTTTTGAAAACACACTGCGGGCCTGGGATTCATATCCATTGCTAACCGCAACGGCCAACAAGAAATGAGGTGAGAAGACAGGCAGCGCTCACAGCGCATGGCCAAGGGATCACAATAGCGCAGACTCCTGTACAGCTAATAACAACGCTCAGGAATCTGCGCCCAGCACCTAGGTGTAAATTTTGACACCTGTGCTGCGTCTCCTTAAAAAGACAAGTCACGCCTCCACTACTGTTAGACAGCATAATGGGCTAAATAGTGTACGTGTTTTATTCAGCGTGTGCAAGGAGCAAACTAAATAGAGCAACCTTTTACTTGTGCAGCATTAATGCTGCACAAGGTGTGGCTCTTGTACCTTGCAACACCTGAGGGGGGGTTAAAGGTTACCTTTGAAATTGGTTCAACTAGGCTTCGGCCTACACTCTGCTCCTCTCCTCCTCCTGCTGACCCTGGGCTCTAACACCGCTAGTTTTTGCCAGGAAATGCGAGCTTCACAGAGAAAAACAACAGCCAATGTGTTAGTGGGGTTCAGCACCGCCAGCTGTTCCCCTGCTGTGTAGCCGGCATCGTGTCCAGCACAAGCCACGCTGGCACAACCGACCAAAAGCTGCCACCAGTGCAGGCTTCGGCCTACACTTTGCTCCTCTCCTTCTCCTGCTGACCCTGGGCTCTAACACCGCCAGTTTTTGCCCGGAAATGCGAGCTTCACAGAGAAAAACAACAGCCAATGTGTTAGTGGGGTTCAGCACCGCCAGCTGTTCCCCTGCTGTGTAGCCGGCATCGTGTCCAGCACAAGCCACGCTGGCACAACCGACCAAAAGCTGCCACCAGTGCAGGCTTCGGCCTACACTTTGCTCCTCTCCTTCTCCTGCTGACCCTGGGCTCTAACAACGCCAGTTTTTGCCCGGACATGCGAGCTGCACAGAGAAAAACACCAGTCAATGTGTCAGTGGGGTTCAGCAACGCCAGCTGTTCCCCTGCTGTGTAGCTGGCAACGTGTCCTGCAAATGCCACGCAGGCACATGAACTGAAATTGAAGGAAGCCTGCCCCCCACCCCCAGGTGTTTCTATGTATAACAGCCACCTTGTACAGCAGTACTGCTGCATTTGTACAAGGTGGCTGACTTTTTCTCCTTGCCCACGTTTAATTAAACACGTACTACATGTGTCTCATTGAGACCATTCCACTGTCCCTGAGGTGTGACTTTCCTTTCTAATGATACGCAGCACCACCCTTGGTAGCGCTGCCCGTCTTCTGACATCATTGGTTAGCTGGCTGCGCCTGTGCATCTGCCCTGCTCGAAACAACGCCCCTCGGTGTCTTATTTTTTTGGACAGCGAGGGTGTGATTGATGGGCATGTGCAGTGCATATGTTTGCCTGTGTTCACTCATCTCCTTCCGCCTTCTTCAGACTGGGTGGCCTCATGGCCGCGGCATGCGATAAGGGATCAGATGAGGCCGCCCAGTCTGAAGCAGGTGTAAGGACATGTGTGAGCGGCAAACATATTTACTGCACAAGGCCACGAATCCCAGCCACGCAGTGTGATTTTTTGAAAACACACTGTGGGTCTGGGATTCATGTCCATCGCTAACCGCAACGGCCAACATGAAATGAGGTCAGAAGACAGGAAGCGCTCACAGCGCATGGCCAAGGGATAACAAGAGCGCAGACTCCTGTACAGCAAATAACAATGCTCAGGAAGCTGCGCCCATGCACCAAGGTGTTATTTTCGACACCTGTGCTGCTTTTCTTTAAAAAGAAAAGTCACGCCTCCACTACTGTTTTACAGTAGAATGGGCTAAATAGTGTACGTGTTTTATTCAGCGTGTGCAAGGAGAAAAATTAAGAGAGCAACCTTTTACTTGTGCAGCATTAATGCTGCACAAGGTGTGGCTCTTGTACCTTGCAACACCTGAGGGGGGGTTAAAGGTTACCTTTGAAATTGGTTCAACTAGGCTTCGGCCTACACTCTGCTCCTCTCCTCCTCCTGCTGACCCTGGGCTAAAACACCGCCAGTTGTAGCCTGGAAGTGCTAGGTGCACAGAGAAAAACACCCGCCAATGTGTTAGTGGGGTTCAGCACCGCCAGCTGTTCCCCTGCTGTGTAGCCGGCATCGTGTCCAGCACAAGCCACGCTGGCACAACTGACCAAAAGCTGCCACCAGTGCAGGCTTCGGCCTACACTCTGCTCCTCTCCTCCTCCTGCTGCCCCTGGGCTCAAACACCGCTAGTTTTTGCCCGGAAATGCGAGCTGCACAGAGATAAAAAACAGCCAATGTGTTTGTGGGGTTCAGCACCGCCAGCTGTTCCCCTGCTGTGTAGCCTGCATCGTGTCCAGCACAAGCCACGCTGGCACAACTGACCAAAAGCTGCCACCAGTGCAGGCTTCGGCCTACACTCTGCTCCTCTCCTCCTCCTGCTGACCCTGGGCTCTAACAACGCAAGTTTTTGCCCGGAATTGCTAGCTGCACAGAGAAAAACACCAGCCAATGTGTTAGTGGGGTTCAGCACCGCCAGCTGTTCCCCTGCTGTGTAACCGGCAACGTGACCTGCAAACGCCACGCAGGCACATGAACTGAAATTGAAGTGAGCCTGCCCCCCACCCCCAGGTGTTTCTATGTATAACAGCCACCTTGTACAGCAGTACTGCTGCATTTGTACAAGGTGGCTGACTTTTTCTCCTTGCCCACGTGGAACTCAACACGTACAAAATGTGTCTCATTAGAGACCATTACAATGTCCCTGAGGTGTGACTTTCCTTTTTAATGACACGCAGCACCCCCATTGTTAGCGCTGCCCGTCTTCAGACATCATTGGTTGGCTGGCTGTGCCTGTGCGTCCGCTCTGCCCGACACAATGCCCCTCGTTGTCTCATATATTTTGACTGCGAGGGTGTGATTGATGGGCATGAGCAGTGCATATGTTCGCCTGTCTTCACTCCCCTCCTTCCGCCTTCTTCAGACTGTGCGGCCTCATGGCCGTGGCAGGCAATAAGGGATCAGCTGAGGCCGCCCAGTCTGAAGCAGGTGTAAGGACATGTGTGAGCGGCGAACATATTTACTGCACAAGGCCACGAATCCCAGCACCGCAGTGTGACTTTATGGAAAGGCACTGTGGGTCTGGGATTTATGGCCATCGTTAACCGCACCGGCCAACATGAAATGAGGTCATAAGACGGCCTGCACTAACAGGGTTTTGCCAAGGGATAACACAAGAGCGCACTCTCCTGTACTGCAAATAACAACGGTAAGGAGTCTGCGCCCAGCACCTAGGTGTAAATTTTGACACCTGTGCTGCGTCTTCTTCAAAAGAAAAGTCACGCCTCCACTACTGTTTGACAGTATAATGGGCTAAATAGTGTACGTGTTTTATTCAGCGTGTGCAAGGAGCAAAATGAAGAGAGCAACCTTTTACTTGTGCAGCATTAATGCTGCACAAGGTGTGGCTCTTGTACCTTGCAACACCTGAGGGGGGGGTTAAAGGTTACCTTTGAAATTGGTTCAACTAGGCTTCGGCCTACACTCTGCTCCTCTCCTCCTCCTGCTGACCCTGGGCTATAACACCGCCAGTTGTAGCCTGGAAGTGCTAGGTGCACAGAGAAAAACACCCGCCAATGTGTTAGTGGGGTTCAGCACCGCAAGCTGTTCCCCTGCTGTGTAGCTGGCATCGTGTCCAGCACAAGCCACGCTGGCACAGCCAACCAAAAGCTGCCACCAGTGGAGGCTTCGGCCTACACTCTGCTCATCTCCTCCTACTGCTGACCCTGGGCTCTAACACCGCTAGTTTTTGCCTGGAATTGCTAGCTGCACAGAGAAAAACACCAGCCAATGTGTTAGTGGGGTTCAGCACCGCCAGCTGTTCCCCTGCTGTGTAGCTTGCAACGTGACCTGCAAACGCCACGCAGGCACATGAACTGAAATTGAAGGGAGCTTGCCCCCACCCCCAGGTGTTTCTATGTTTAATCGCCACCTTGTACAGCAGTACTGCTGCATTTGTACAAGGTGGCTGACTTTTTCTCCTTGCCCACGTGGAACTCAACACGTACAAAATGTGTCTCATTGAGACCATTCAACTGTCCCTGAGGTGTGACTTTCCTTTCTAATGATACGCAGCACCACCCTTGGTAGAGCTGCCCGTCTTCTGACATCATTGGTTGGCTGCCTGTGCCTGTGCGTCTGCCCTGCCCAACACAACGCCCCTCGTTGTCTCATATATTTTGGCTGCGAGGGTGTTATTGATGGGCATGTGCAGTGCATATGTTCGCCTGTCTTCACTCCCCTCCTTCCGCCTTCTTCAGACTGTGCGGCCTCATGGCCGTGGCAGACAATAAGGGATCAGCTGAGGCCGCCCAGTCTGAAGCAGGTGTAAGGACATGTGTGAGCGGCGAACATATTTACTGCACAAGGCCACGAATCCCAGCACCACAGTGTGACTTTATGGAAAGGCACTGTGGGTCTGGGATTTATGGCCATCGTTAACCGCACCGGCCAACATGAAATGAGGTCATAAGACGGCCTGCACTAACAGGGTATTGCCAAGGGATAACACAAGAGCGCACTCTCCTGTACTGCAAATAACAACGGTAAGGAGTCTGAGCCCAGCACCTAGGTGTAAATTTTGACACCTGTGCTGCGTCTTCTTCAAAAGAAAAGTCACGCCTCCACTACTGTTTGACAGTATAATGGGCTAAATAGTGTACGTGTTTTATTCAGCGTGTGCAAGGAGCAAAATGAAGAGAGCAACCTTTTACTTGTGCAGCATTAATGCTGCACAAGGTGTGGCTCTTGTACCTTGCAACACCTGAGGGGGGGTTAAAGGCTACCTTTGAAATTGGTTCAACTAGGCTTCGGCCTACACTCTGCTCCTCTCCTCCTCCTGCTGACCCTGGGCTATAACACCGCCAGTTGTAGCCTGGAAGTGCTAGGTGCACAGAGAAAAACACCCGCCAATGTGTTAGTGGGGTTCAGCACCGCGAGCTGTTCCCCTGCTGTGTAGCCGGCATCGTGTCCAGCACAAGCCACGTTGGCACAACCAACCAAAAGCTGCCACCAGTGGAGGCTTCGGCCTACACTCTGCTCCTCTCCTCCTCCTGCTGACCCTGGGCTCTAACACCGCTAGTTTTTGCCCGGAATTGCTAGCTGCACAGAGAAAAACACCAGCCAATGTGTTAGTGGGGTTCAGCACCGCCAGCTGTTCCCCTGCTGTGTAGCTTGCAACGTGACCTGCAAACGCCATGCAGGCACATGAACTGAAATTGAACGGAGCTTGCCCCCCACCCCCAGGTGTTTCTATGTTTAATAGCCACCTTGTACAGCAGTACTGCTGCATTTGTACAAGGTGGCTGACTTTTTCTCCTTGCCCACGTGGAACTCAACACGTACAAAATGTGTCTCATTGAGACCATTCAACTGTCCCTGAGGTGTGACTTTCCTTTCTAATGATACGCAGCACCACCCTTGGTAGCTCTGCCCGTCTTCTGACATCATTGGTTGGCTGCCTGTGCCTGTGCGTCCGCCCTGCCCAACACAACGCCCCTCGTTGTCTCATATATTTTGGCTGCGAGGGTGTTATTGATGGGCATGTGCAGTGCATATGTTCGCCTGTCTTAACTCATCTCTTTCCGCCTTCTTCAGACTGTGCGGCCTCATGGCCGCGGCATGCGATAAGGGATCAGATGAGGCCGCCCAGTCTGAAGCAGGTGTAAGGACATGTGTGAGCGGCAAACATATTTACTGCACAAGGCCACGAATCCCAGCCACGCAGTGTGATTTTTTGAAAACACACTGTGGGTCTGGGATTCATGTCCATCGCTAACCGCAACGGCCGACATGAAATGAGGTCAGAAGACAGGAAGCGCTCACAGCGCATGGCCAAGGGATAACAAGAGCACAGACTACTGTACAGCAAATAACAATGCTCAGGAAGCTGCGCCCATGCACCAAGGTGTTATTTTCGACACCTGGGCTGCTTTT
The DNA here is from genome assembly GCF_032444005.1 of Ranitomeya imitator. Lineage (NCBI taxonomy): Eukaryota > Metazoa > Chordata > Amphibia > Anura > Dendrobatidae > Ranitomeya > Ranitomeya imitator. Next base: position 87,643,623 of record NC_091282.1, read on the forward strand.
CTTTAAAAAGACAAGTCACGCCTCCGCTACTGTTTTACAGTAGAATGGGCTAAATAGTGTACGTGTTTTATTCAGCGTGTGCAAGGAGAAAAATTAAGAGAGCAACCTTTTACTTGTGCAGCATTAATGCTGCACGAGGTGTGGCTCTTGTACCTTGCAACACCTGAGGGGGGTTAAAGGTTACCTTTGAAATTGGTTCAACTAGGCTTCGGCCTACACTCTGCTCCTCTCCTCCTCCTGCTGACACTGGGCTCTAACACCGCCAGTTTTAGCCTGGAAGCGCTAGCTGCACAGAGAAAAACACCAGCCAATGTGTCAGTGGGGTTCAGCACCGCCAGCTGTTCCCCAGCTGTGTAGCCAGCAACGTGACCTGCAAACGCCATGCAGGCACATGAACTGAAATTGAAGGGAGCCTGCCCCCCACCCCCAGGTGTTTTTATGTATAACAGCCACCTTGTTCAGCAGTACTGCTGCATTTGTAGAAGGTGGCTGACTTTTTCTCCTTGCCCACGTGGAACTCAACACGTACAAAATGTGTCTCATTGAGACCATTCCACTGTCCCTGAGGTGTGACTTTCCTTTCTAATGATACGCAGCACCCCCCTTGGTAGCGCTTCCCGTCTTTTGACATCATGGTTAGCTGGCTGCGCCTGTGCATCCGCCCTGCGTGAAACAACGCCCCTCGTTGTCTTATTTATTTTGTCAGCGAGGGTGTGGTTTATGGGCACGAGCAGTGCATATGTTCGCCTGTCGTCACTCATCTCCTTCCGCCTTCTTCAGACTGTGCGGCCTCATGGCCGCGGCATACGAAAAGGGATCAGCAGAGGCCGTCCAGTCTGAAGCAGGTGTAAGGACGTGTGTGAGCGTCGAAAATATTTACTGCTCAAGGCCACGAATCCCAGCACCACAGTGTGACTTTATGAAAAGGCACTGTGGGTCTGGGATTTATGGCCATCGTTAACCACAGCGGCCAACATGAAATGAGGTCATAAGACGGGCAGCGCTAACAGGGCATTGCCAAGGGATAACACAAGAGCGCAGACTCCTGTACAGCAAAAAACAACGCTCAGGAAGCTGCGCCAAGCACAAAGGCGTTATTTGGGACACCTATGCTGCGTCTCCTTAAAAATACAAGTCACGCCTCAACTACAGTTTGACTGTAGAATGGGCTAAATTGTGTACGTGTTGCATTCAGCGTGTGCAAGTAGAAAAATTAATAGAGCAACCTTTTACTTGTGCAGCATTAATGCTGCACAAGGTGTGGCTCTTGTACTTTGTAACACCTGAGGGGGGGTTAAAGGTTACCTTTGAAATTGGTTCAACTAGGCTTCGGCCTACACTCTGCTCCTCTCCTCCTCCTGCTGACCCTGGGCTCTAACACCGCTAGTTTTTGCCCGGAAGTGCTAGCTGCACAGAGAAAAACACCAGCCAATGTGTTAGTGGGGTTCAGCACCGCCAGCTGTTCCCCCGCTGTGTAGCCGTCAAAGTGTCCTGCAAACGCAACGCAGACACAAAGCTGACTCCAGTGCAGGCTTCGGCCTACACTCTGCTCCCCCTGCTTACCCTTTGCTCCAACACCGCTAGTTGGGGCTGTAGGAAGACAATCTTTGATAGGCAACGCATCCGGGTTCCAGCACCGCCAGCTGGTTCTCGGCAGTGTTTTTGTCACAGGTACTCCCTCGTGCCAAACCTGGTTTCAGCACCGTCAGCTGTTTCCGGGTCGTGTCAAGCTCACTGAGACGCCTATGCTTGCCCCGTCGTGGTGCGGTCGGGTTAGCCAACTCCAGGGTGCCTCCAGTTTAGGAGCTTCCTATGTGGGCTGCGTGAACTGGTAGTCAAGGCTGGTTCTGTAGTGCCAGTAGGCCCAGCTCCCCCTGTAGGACTGTTGGGGTTCGGTAACTGCGGCTGCCTCGCGGCCTAGCTGTTCTCTCCTCTCCTGTGGGCCTTGGGGTCCACCACCTGGTTCCAGCACCGTCAGCTGGTTCCGGGCCGAGCCTTTGGCTTAGGTGCCTCCTCCTGGGTATCCGAGTTCCGCCAACGTCAGGCGGTCCTTGGTAGTGCTTTTAAGCGCGGGCACCTACAGCTTAGTAACCGGGTTCCAGCACCGTCAGCTGGTCCTCGGTCGTGCCATTGGCTCTTGCACACTGGGGCAACGCATCTGGGTTCCAGCACCGCCAGCTGGTTCTCGGCAGTGTTTTTGTCACAGGTACTCCCTCGTGCCAAACCTGGTTTCAGCACCGTCAGCTGTTTCCAGGTAGTGTCAAGCTCACTGAGACGCCTATGCTTGCCCCGTCGTGGTGCGGTCGGGTTAGCCAACTCCAGGGTGCCTCCAGTTTAGGAGCTTCCTATGTGGGCTGCGTGAACTGGTAGTCAAGGCTGGTTCTGTAGTACCAGTAGGCCCAGCTCCCCCTGTAGGACTGTTGGGGTTCGGTAACTGCGGCTGCCTCGCGGCCTAGCTGTTCTCTCCTCTCCTGTGGGCCTTGGGGTCCACCACATGGTTCCAGCACCGTCAGCTGGTTCCGGGCCGAGCCTTTGGCTTAGGTGCCTCCTCCTGGGTATCCGAGTTCCGCCAACGTCAGGCGGTCCTTGGTAGTGCTTTTAAGCGCGGGCACCAACAGCTTAGTAACCGGGTTCCAGCACCGTCAGCTGGTCCTCGGTCGTGCCATTGGCTCTTGCACACTGGGGCAACGCATCTGGGTTCCAGCACCGCCAGCTGGTTCTCGGCAGTGTTTTTGTCACAGGTACTCCCTCGTGCCAAACCTGGTTTCAGCACCATCAGCTGTTTCCAGGTTGTGTCAAGCTCACTGAGACGCCTATGCTTGCCCCGTCGTGGTGCGGTCGGGTTAGCCAACTCCAGGGTGCCTCCAGTTTAGGAGCTTCCTATGTGGGCTGCGTGAACTGGTAGTCAAGGCTGGTTCTGTAGTGCCAGTAGGCCCAACTCCCCCTGTAGGACTGTTGGGGTTCGGTAACTGCGGCTGCCTCGTGGCCTAGCTGTTCTCTCCTCTCCTGTGGGCCTTGGGGTCCACCACCTGGTTCCAGCACCGTCAGCTGGTTCCGGGCCGAGCCTTTGGCTTAGGTGCCTCCTCCTGGGTATCCGAGTTCCACCAACGTCAGGCGGTCCTTGGTAGTGCTTTTAAGCGCGGGCACCAACAGCTTAGTAACCGGGTTCCAGCACCGTCAGCTGGTCCTCGGTCGTGCCATTGGCTCTTGCACACTGGGGCAACGCATCTGGGTTCCAGCACCGCCAGCTGGTTCTCGGCAGTGGTTTTGTCACAGGTACTCCCTCGTGCCAAACCTGGTTTCAGCACCGTCAGCTGTTTCCGGGTTGTGTCAAGCTCACTGAGACGCCTATGCTTGCCCCGTCGTGGTGCGGTCGGGTTAGCCAACCTCAGGGTGCCTCCAGTTTAGGAGCTTCCTATGTGGGCTGCGTGAACTGGTAGTCAAGGCTGGTTCTGTAGTGCCAGTAGGCCCAGCTCCCCCTGTAGGACTGTTGGGGTTCGGTAACTGCGGCTGCCTCGCGGCCTAGCTGTTCTCTCCTCTCCTGTGGGCCTTGGGGTCCACCACCTGGTTCCAGCACCGTCAGCTGGTTCCGGGCCGAGCCTTTGGCTTAGGTGCCTCCTCCTGGGTATCCGAGTTCCGCCAACGTCAGGCGGTCCTTGGTAGTGCTTTTAAGCGCGGGCACCTACAGCTTAGTAACCGGGTTCCAGCACCGTCAGCTGGTCCTCGGTCGTGCCATTGGCTCTTGCACACTGGGGCAACGCATCTGGGTTCCAGCACCGCCAGCTGGTTCTCGGCAGTGTTTTTGTCACAGGTACTCCCTCGTGCCAAACCTGGTTTCAGCACCGTCAGCTGTTTCCGGGTAGTGTCAAGCTCACTGAGACGCCTATGCTTGCCCCGTCGTGGTGCGGTCGGGTTAGCCACCTCCAGGGTGCCTCCAGTTTAGGAGCTTCCTATGTGGGCTGCGTGAACTGGTAGTCAAGGCTGGTTCTGTAGTGCCAGTAGGCCCAGCTCCCCCTGTAGGACTGTTGGGGTTCGGTAACTGCGGCTGCCTCGCGGCCTAGCTGTTCTCTCCTCTCCTGTGGGCCTTGGGGTCCACCACCTGGTTCCAGCACCGTCAGCTGGTTCCGGGCCGAGCCTTTGGCTTAGGTGCTTCCTCCTGGGTATCCGAGTTCCGCCAACGTCAGGCGGTCCTTGGTAGTGCTTTTAAGCGCGGGCACCTACAGCTTAGTAACCGGGTTCCAGCACCGTCAGCTGGTCCTCGGTCGTGCCATTGGCTCTTGCACACTGGGGCAACGCATCTGGGTTCCAGCACCGCCAGCTGGTTCTCGGCAGTGTTTTTGTCACAGGTACTCCCTCGTGCCAAACCTGGTTTCAGCACCGTCAGCTGTTTCCGGGTAGTGTCAAGCTCACTGAGACGCCTATGCTTGCCCCGTCGTGGTGCGGTCGGGTTAGCCAACTCCAGGGTGCCTCCAGTTTAGGAGCTTCCTATGTGGGCTGCGTGAACTGGTAGTCAAGGCTGGTTCTGTAGTGCCAGTAGGCCCAGCTCCCCCTGTAGGACTGTTGGGGTTCGGTAACTGCGGCTGCCTCGCGGCCTAGCTGTTCTCTCCTCTCCTGTGGGCCTTGGGGTCCACCACCTGGTTCCAGCACCGTCAGCTGGTTCCGGGCCGAGCCTTTGGCTTAGGTTCTTCCTCCTGGGTATCCGAGTTCCGCCAACGTCAGGCGGTCCTTGGTAGTGCTTTTAAGCGCGGGCACCTACAGCTTAGTAACCGGGTTCCAGCACCGTCAGCTGGTCCTCGGTCGTGCCATTGGCTCTTGCACACTGGGGCAACGCATCTGGGTTCCAGCACCGCCAGCTGGTTCTCGGCAGTGTTTTTGTCACAGGTACTCCCTCGTGCCAAACCTGGTTTCAGCACCGTCAGCTGTTTCCGGGTCGTGTCAAGCTCACTGAGACGCCTATGCTTGCCCCGTCGTGGTGCGGTCTGGTTAGCCAACTCCAGGGTGCCTCCAGTTTAGGAGCTTCCTATGTGGCCTGCGTGAACTGGTAGTCAAGGCTGGTTCTGTAGTGCCAGTAGGCCCAGCTGCCCCTGTAGGACTGTTGGGGTTCGGTAACTGCGGCTGCCTCGCGGCCTAGCTGTTCTCTCCTCTACTGTGGGCCTTCGGGTCCACCACCTGGTTCCAGCACCGTCAGCTGGTTCTCGGCCGTGTCATTTGCTCTTGTACCTTCTGCTCCCCATCCTGGTTCCAGTACCGTCAGCTGGTTCCGGGCAGAGCCTTTGGCTTAGGTGCCTCCTTCTGGGTATCCAAGTTCCACCAACGTCAGGTGGTCCTTGGTAGTGCTTTCAGGCACGGGTACCTCCTGCTTAGTAACCGGGTTCCAGTAACGTCAGCTGGTCCTCGGTAGTTCCATTGGCTCTTGGACCTTCGGCTACCCATCCGGGTTCCAGTACCATCAGCTGGTTCTCGGCAGTGTCTTTTGCTCTTGTACCTTCTGCTCCCCATCCTGGTTCCAGTACCGTCAGCTGGTTCCGGGCAGAGCCTTTGGCTTAGGTGCCTCCTTCTGGGTATCCGAGTTCCGCCAACGTCAGGCGGTCCTTGGTAGTGCTTTTTAGCACGGGTACCTCCTGCTTAGTAACCGGGTTCCAGTAACGTCAGCTGGTCCTCGGTAGTTCCATAGGCTCTTGAACCTTCGGGTAGCCATCCGAGTTCCAGTTCCATCATCAGGTTCTTGGCATTTTCTCAGCCTTCTTGTACCTTCTGCTACATTACCAAGTTGAAGACCCTAAAGTCGACGACCCGGAAGACCACCCCGATGACGACGACGACGACGACAACCCGGAAGACCACCCCGATGACGACGACGACGACGGCGGAGACTACGACGGCGGAGACGACGACGGCGGAGACGACGACAGCGGAGATGACGACACTGGAGACGACGACATGGAAGACCGAGAAGCAGAAGAACAAGAGGCTGCAGAACAAAGAGCAGAAGAACATTAAGCATAACACTTAATATCAGAGCAAAAGATATTATCTCAATTATATGCAGAAGAAGACTAAGCAGTGTATGGGGGTGAGTCCGTTCCTCCTCGTGGTGCCCCTGGATAAAGCCTGATGCTGCAGGCCAAACTGAACGCGGACAAATGTAACTTTTGTGACTGGCAGAACGGAAGGTGTAATCTTCCAACTTTTATAGATAACAACTACGGGAATGCCTGTCACAAATGAGAATATGATGAAGAAGTAGAATAAGAAGAATAATACAGTTGAATAAAATGAATATGTAGAATAGAAAGAATAATAATAGTTGAATAAAATGAATATGAAGAATGTAATAAAAAAAAAAAAAAAGGCAAAGGATGAAGAAGAAGATGAATAAGGTGAAGAAGAAGTTGATGTCAAAGATGCTGATGATGATGAAGATGAAAGTGTGGGAAAAGTAAAAAAAAAAAGAAGGGGAAGGTCGTGGAATAGTGAAACATCAATATCTGACAAAATAAAAAAAATATTTACATAGTCAATATCTTTGTCACTCCGAACGTCTTTAAAAAAAAAAAAAAAAAACATGCTATTCTATTTGATTGGGCTAAACCTCTATGACTTTAATGTCTCCGCCACCTCCCCAAATACATCCTGCATTATTCTTAGTTGTTTTCCTTCATGTAGAATGAACCTACAAGGAAAGAAAGGGTTTATTTTAATTCCGATATTTTGGTCCCATTGACTTGCATTGGGATCGGGTATCGGTATCGGCGATATCCGATATTTTTTGAATATCGGCCGATCCTATCCGATACCGATACTTTCCGATATCGGAAGGTATCGCTCAACACTAGTCGGTAATCATTCATCTTGGAGTTTCAAGCTAACTTTTGACATAATGAGAGCGATGATTATGTTATACGAATTATTGGACTGTACAGGGTTAATTAACGTCTTAATGAGCCTTAAAAACAAAATAAATGTTTAGTCCACAGAGCATTCGTCTTCTTTACGGAAATGTTGCTGCATTTATGTCTCATATGGGACTGGTAGGAGTAAGACGCTTTATGTGATGTGCAGCACATATCCAGTGCCTTCAAAAAGTAGAGTTGTGCTCAAAGTTTACATACCTCAGCAAAATTTTGCTTTCTTGGCCTTTTTTCAGAGAATATGAATGGTAACACCAAAACCTTTTCTCCACTCATGGTTAGTGCAGCGCCCCAGAGATCTGGTTGTTTCAGTAATGTCGCTCTGCCGCTAAGGGGAGTGATGTTATGTCTGATTGCACTAAAGGAGTTCACCTGACCAGGTATCACAAGCACACATTACACTTCACACTCTGGCCACTAGGGGGAGCAAAAGGCACTATGTATTAGGCCACTCCTTACACTGGTAAAACTAGGGGTCGGATAGGAAGTTAGAACAGAACGCAGCCTGGGAGAGTCCAGGGAGGACCTGTCAGGGGTGGGTTCCTGACAGGGGCCTAGCAGAACGAATAGAAAGCAACGGAACCACGCCTGCACTACCTTGCAGCGGTATCCTAAGAAAAAACACGAAGAGAAGGATATTGTGGAAAGTGAGAAACGAGATCAAGCACAAAGGAGAGCCAGTAGGAGTCGTGCCCCGAGAACGGCAACTTCCTACTGAGGTGCGTAGCCGGTGACCGGAACACCGAGGAAGTAACTGACTCTATGCCTTACTTCAAATACCGCAGGACAGTTAATTATAGGTTGGCTGTCTACCAAACATCACCTAAGCAGACATAGGGGGCAAGCGTGGAGAGGGGCGTCTCTAGGGTCCCAGAATAGCTCCGAGCTTTTCCGTCAAACGGGTGCGTCCTATCCAGATAAACTTGGGGGACGGAGAGAGAGAGAAAGAGAAAGAACGAGAACAGAAGTTGTGAGGACTATCCCGAATGCTCAGCAGGGAAGAACTACAACACACAGGCGCTAGTGGTAGGCACTGATTTCCACCTGCAAAGGGAACTCCGGATGTGCCTTCGGACCGGCCGGTCTCCGACAGCCCTGTTGACAGTGCTCTGGATTGCGGATCCCGAAGTCTTCAGTAAAAGGTAAAGAGACTGCAACCCTGTGTCCTCGTTATTGACTGCACCTCACACCATCGCCACCTACATTACTGGGAAGCCCTGGGGATATACTTCACCTGTGGGAAGGTATTCCATCTAGCTGCTATCACATCACCCCAGTGGACCCCAAGCAGCGTTGTTCGATCTGACCGAATACCACAGGTGGTGTCACGAAACTTTAGCCGACTTTCATCCCCCCTTTTATTGGACGCCCCTTAGTAGGGTCACGGACCGGGTCCAGCCACCGTGACAACCCAAGAACTGAGACAGAGAGGACCGGTACCGAGTAACCTGCGGCCCTGCGTCTGGGGGCGCTCCAACTTGGCGTCACGAACAGGATCTTACTTAAGCCTGAAGAATTGGGTCATGTGTGCCTTGGAACTGTGTTGGAGTTGTGCTTGAACTGTGATTTATTGCAAAGACTGTGCATTGCTGATTGCTGCAAAGATTCCTGCCAAAACTGCCACCATTGTAGCGCCACGAGGAGCGCAGGAGAATAAGAAGGTCGTGGAGTTGTGGGCATGAAAGAACTGAGAAGCGCAAAAAACTATGGCCGCCCAGTCTAAATATTTCTGTGTCTTGAGGACGTGTCCGTCAGCAGCCGAGGTCCGCCTCCTAATTCTGTATGGTGGGCAGAGACCGAACAAACAAAACTATGACTCAGACGGAGTAGAGCTGGAGAGCAGGGAAGGCCTACGGAAAAAGATGGCCCAGTCTAGATCCTCGTCACCGGTGGATTATACCGACATGCCGCCGTTGGAACCGATCGAGCCCTGGGAGCTGTCCGCGGAGCCTCTGCTGCCTGCACCAGATCTGATGGCAGCCCCTGAGGAGCGGCGTGGCGCCGACAGAGCCCCCACCGGTGAGAGAGCTCAGTGTCCCGGCCGACCGGGGATCAGTGTTCCATCAACTTTTGACCCGACCGTCAACGCGGCTGGCCGAGCTCCGGAGTCCGCATCATTTGACCCGGAAATGCGTGAGTGGGATATGGGTCCCTTCCCCTGGGGGGATTATCGGAAGCATCTGATAGCCGAATATGCCAGAGATGTGGAACGGGAGGCCCGCGGTGAGCTGCTGGATGGGTCCCTACCGAAATGGGGAGTAGTAATTGTTTACCTGCCCCAGGGAGGAAAAGGCTTCGTCCAAGAAATCGGCTCGACGATAAGGGTCCACATCACCCGGGAGGTGGTGGAGTCTGGCCTGCGGGGCGACAGCAAGGGTCCCGTCCTGATGCCGGGAGAGGCGGTAAGCTACTGCCGATACCAGAAGGGCCACGGTTGGTGGGCTTGGGACATCCAGCGCTGTACCTCCGTCCTGGTCGCGTCCCTCAGATCGTCCACTGGACTCCCATGATGCCGGAAATAGACTTCGATTTTAGCCTTCCCAGACTCCCGAAGCCTGCCTGCCCGGTCAGGCCCTGGCAGAGACCACCGGAGCAGAAATAAACTTCGAAACACCGACACATGTATATAGTTAACTAACTGTTTCCTGCTCCTTTTGCTGCTTGAACCCGTCTAGGGTTAATCTTTAAAGGGGTCCCTTCGTTTACCCGGGATCCCTATTGCTTTATATTTTCCCCTTTGCACAAGTTCATCACTGTTTAAAAGACTGCCGAATCATGGACGGTGAATGATTCACAAACTGTGTTGTATATAGTTCGCACCCTCTTAAGGGTGCTCTCTACTAGTTTTACAAGGAAAGAAGACTTTGCGAAGACACAATTCCCGATGACGACGTGGAAGTTTCTTGAGTCTTGCAGTTCCTTAGTGACTTGATAATTGTTTGAACTACCTCAGAAAAGACTGATTTCCCCCCTTAAAGGGAATGTTATTTGTTGCCTTTTTGATAATGATGCCTTAAGTAGTAAGCTAGTGATGTTTGCATAGTAGATGCCATGTAGCTAGGAGAGCTAGAAAGTGAACCCGTAGGGGTTAGTGAGTCTGAAAACCATAGAGAGATGGTTGCTGTGGACCTAGAAGAAGAGAGGCAGTAGGCCCAGACGAATAGCCAGGCGGTCCTGCATCTGTGTGAAGTTAGAAGAAATAAAGAAAACGTTAGATTTATACTGTAACGTTTTGTAGTAAGCCTTTAGTGGGTTCAGCTTATACGCCCTTAAAGGAGAAGTTAAATTATTGTTCAAAGATTTGCACTTAATAGAATTCCCGGCTGGGTAATAGGAATTTATAGTCTGTAGAATAGAATGCTATTTAAAATGTTTAAACATGTTTCCGTTTGTAACGTTCAAGTGACCTCACCTCCCATAAAGGGAAGTATTGTAATGTTTACATTGGTTAAAGCATTCCAAAAATTTTGTGTGTCCTTTTCTAATAACTATTGTTGTTCTTCTTTTCCCAGTCCGGGAGTACTGGATTTAACCGGGGGGGAGTGCAGCGCCCCAGAGACCTGGTCGTTGCAGTAATGTCGCTCTGCCGCTAAGGGGAGTGATGTTATGTCTGACTGCACTAAAGGAGTTCACCAGACCAGGTATCACAAGCACACATTACACTTCACACTCTGGCCACTAGGGGGAGCAAAAGGCACTATGTATTAGGCCACTCCTCACACTGGTAAAACTAGGGGTCGGATTGGAAGTTAGAAGAGAACGCAGCCTGGAAGAGTCCAGGGAGGACCTGTCAGGGGTGGGTTCCTGACAGGGGCCTAGCAGAACGAATAGAAAGCAACGGAACAGCACCTGCACTACCTTGCGGCGGTATCCTAAGAAAGGACACGAAGAGAAGGATATTGTGGAAAGTGAGAAACGAGATCAAGCACAAAGGAGAGCCAGTAGGAGTCGTGCCCCGAGAACGGCAACTACCTACTGAGGCGCGTAGCAGACATAGGGGGCAAGCGTGGAGAGGGGCGCCTCTAGGGTCCCAGAATAGCTCCGAGCCTTCCCGTCAAACTGGTGCATCCTATCCAGATAAACTTGGGGGACGGAGAGAGAGAGAAAGAGAAAGAACGAGAACAGAAGTTGTGAGGACTATCCCGAATGCTCAGCAGGGAAGAACTACAACACACAGGCGCTAGTGGTAGGCACTGATTTCCACCTGCAAAGGGAACTCTGGATGTGCCTTCGGACTGGCCGGTCTCAGACAGCCCTGTTGACAGTGCTCTGGATTGCGGATCCCGAAGTCTTCAGTAAAAGGTAAAGAGACTGCAACCCTGTGTCCTCGTTATTGACTGCACCACACACCATCGCCACCTACATTACTGGGAAGCCCTGGGGATATACTTCACCTGTGGGAAGGTATTCCATCTAGCTGCTATCACATCACCCCAGTGGACCCCAAGCAGCATCGGTCGATGTGACCGAATATCACAGGTGGCGTCACGAAACTTTAGCCGACTTTCATCACCCCTTTTATTGGACGCCCCTTAGCAGGGTCACAGACCGGGTCCAGCCACCGTGACAACCCAAGAACTGAGACAGAGAGGACCGGTACCGAGTAAGCCCCTGCGTCTGGGGGCGATCCATTAGTGGTTGGATGAAGCCATTTATTGTCAATCTACTGTGTTTTCTCTTTTTAAATGATAATGACAACCCAAAATATTCAAATGACCTTGACATACCCCGGTGATTTTGGCCTGATGACATACACAGAAGTTGACACAAATGGGTTTGAATGGCTAACATCCTCACCTGTGACCGGTTTGCTTATAATCAGCGTGTGTGCATAAAAGCTGAGTGAGTTTCTGGGAATGCTTATGTTTTGAATATGGAGGATTACAAGTCAGAAGATTTTTTAATCCTCTTGTAGCAATCTCCTGCTGATAAAACCATGATTTTATCAAAACTATAGCAACCAGCCCAGTAATTGAGACACATCACTGAAATCGTGGTCCTGGAATCAATGTCTTTGCCCATACATCATGCTGCTCACAGATTAGGTGGCAAAAACCTGGTGACATATTTACTTTGATGGACTTTTAGACTGTAAGAAAAAGAATCTATGGCCTGATGAAATCACAAAAACCCAAACCCTTGTAATGACTGGTTAATCCCTCAGCAAACTGCATGCTGGAGAGAAACTTATGGGTTTCAGATCACGGTAGATAGCAACCCCTGTGACACATATCTCCCTTCACATAGAGCACCAGTGAGCCGGTCACAAATAAAATAGAGAGAGTCGTCTATTAGTGAAGTTTGTGAGTATGTCACCATAATATAAGAGCCAAGCAAAAACCTAACCAAAATTGTGAACCCAAAAGAGGTGGGGAAAATATCCAACCTCAAATAGAAGCAACTGTTTGAACCTTTTACCTGTACAAAAGACACCTATCCACACACTCAATAAATCACACACCAACCTCTCCACCATGGCCAAGACAGAACAGCTGTCTAAGAACATCAAGGACAAAACTGTAGATCTGCACAAGGCTGGGATGGGCTACAGGACAATAGGCAAGTACCTTGGTGAAAAAGCAACAACTGTTGGCACAATTATTAGAAAATGGAAGAAACACAAGATGACTGTCAATCTTCCTCAGTCGAGGCTTCATGCAAAATCTTGCCTCGTGAGGTAAAAATGATCCTGAGAAAGGTCAGGAGTCAGCCCTGAAGTACATGGGAGGACCTGGTCAATGACCTGAAAACAGCTGGGACCACAGTCTCAAACATTACCGTTAGTAACACATTACCCTGTCAAGGATTAAAATCTTGTAGGGCACGCAAGGACCCCCTGCTCCTGCCAACACATGTGCAAGCCCGTTTGAAGCTTGTCAATGACCATCGGGATTATCCTGAGGAGGCATGGGAGAAGGTCATGTGGTCAGATGAGACTAAAATAGAACTTTTTGGTATCAACTCTATTCACCGTGTTTGAAGGAAGAAGAAGGATGAGTAAAACCCCACAAACACTGTCCAAAAATGCATGTCAACCTCGTCCCACCGTCCCACCGTAAAGCATGGTGGGGAAACATCATACTTTGGGGGTGCTTTTCTGCAAAGGGGCAGGAAGACTGCACCATATTAAATGAAGTATACTGTAGATGGGGTGATGTATTGTGAAATTTTGACCATCAAATTCCTTCCCTCAGTAAGAGAATTGAAGATGGACCATGGCTGGGTCTTCATTACAATGACCCAAAACACACAGCTAGGGCAATTAAGGAGTGGCTCAATAAGGAGTTCAAGGTGTTAAAATTATAATGCCTTGGAGATCATAGTTACACAGCTCAAGAGTTGTGGACAGCTATCCAGGCCAAGTTAGAGCAATGGCTGTCTCCAACTGTGGGAGCTGCGATAATCACTGGTGCAGTATGTCCTTTTGCATAACCTGGTGCAAATCACACTTGCAGTGGGCACAAATGAAGGACCTCTGCACCATTCTATTCAGCTTTGAAATAACCACTAAGATGGTTAGCGATGATGATGCTGTCATCAGCATCACTATTCCAGTTATCTACATGCTGGAGCACACTTTGAATAGTCTGCATGAAGAGGTGGTGGTCCCAGAGGAAGAGGTGGAAGCAGAGGAGGATGCGGAAGGCATAACACTATCTCTAAGTTCCTGACTGTCGTCGCACAGGCAGGTGCCATGGGAGGGTGCATTACAGCTATCGAGGGGGATTATGGTACCAGACAAACTGTTAGTGAAGGTGTAGGAGATAAGGAACAAATTGAGAAGGACAAGGAGGAAGAGGTGATGGTCCCACAACAGTCAGGAGATTAAGAGGATAATGATCCCCTTTTTATTGCCTATGGTTGGTGGGAGGGGACCTTGAGTGTTACCCCGCCAGCAACACACCATAAACTAAGACCTCATGGAAGCGTCCAACACATGAGCACTTCCTTGCTACACTATCTTCAACATGATTCCCTTATTCTTAGGGTTAGAAATAGAGCTGTCTACTGGGTTGCCCTTCTGTTAGATCCACGGCACAAGAGTAAATTTTGCCAGATGCTTCCTCCCCTAGAAAGGGATGGAAGCATGCTTGAGTATTGAAACACGCTTGTAGACAATCTTAAGAGTGGCTTTCCCCAAGATTGCAGTGAGGCACACTGTGTGCATTGTAGTTCTAGACTTCCAGGCACTTCCAGAACATCAAGGCATCATTGCAAAAACATTAGTAGCAGCAAAAGTATAAGTGGCATAAGCAATTTCTGTGAGTCATTACACACATTTTTTAGACCAGCCCATGCACCAGCAGAACAAAATACAAATCTGTGAACAACTGGAAAGGATGGTGTAGGAGTATCTGGAGCTCAATATCAATTCCATCAGCGGGAATTTGGACCCTTTTGCATTTTGGTCTTTAAAAATGGAAGAGTGGCTTAAGCTCGCCTGTCATGCCCTGGAGATTTTGTCATGCCCGGCAGCCAGAGTTCTCTTAGAACGTGTCTTTAGCACTACTGGTGGTGTCCTGATGGATAACGGCATTCGGCTGTCTCTTGAAAGTGTAGACTGCCTAACTTTTATCAAAATGAACAAGTCATGGATCTCCAATTATGTTTTCACCCTAGTTGCAGATTGGGCCTGTGTCTGCTGTTGTTACTGCTGCTGCTGTTACAAACAATTTTTTGAAATGTGGCGTCTTGAAGTTGGGTCTCCATCTGTTGGTTGCCTGTAGTGGAAGGTGTGTCAGAGGCCCATTATACTGTTTCTACTCTATGGAAATTGATGTCACTTTTGTCGTGTGTGACAATATTTTTTTTAAATGTGGAGACTTCAAGTTGGGTCTCTATCTGGTGGGTTGCCTCTAGTGGAAGGTGTGTCAGAAGCCTATTATATTGTTTCTTCTCTGTGGAAATTGATGCCACTTTAGTGGTGTGTGACAATAATTTTTTGAAATATGGAGGTTCCAAAGTGTTGTGCATACATTTGGTTTGGAATCCCATTGAAATAAATGGAGTTCAGGTACGTTAGTTGAACATGTTCAGCAAACATCGGGATGTTCGGAGAACCAAACGGAATGGAACCTTGAAAGGTTCGCTCATCTCTATTCTTGTTTTCCCCAAGATGGATTTTAGCTGTTTTCAGAATGAATGATGAGTTCAGGTCACGGGGAAGGTAAAGAAGTGCATCAGAAATTGGGAATAATGCAGATTTGACAATATATATTACACATTTTCTTGTATTCACTTGTACTATTGAGTTATCCAAAATTAGTTTAAATTAAAGTTACCACTTAATGCAATGCTGTTCATTGCACTGCTTACTCATGTCCAGAGGAGCCATTAAGCCTTTCATGTGCCAGGACGTTGATTTGAGAGCAGTATTGGCACCTGCTATATATCTGTATAAAACCTGTACAAAAACAATATAAACTCTATTTAGTTCAGATTACAGAGAAAACAGGTATGAAGATAAAGTCACTGTATGAATTCCGACCACTAGTAATTATATAAAAAAGTAACTAGCAATCTAAGCAATTATCTTAATATGGCCACATGCACTGTAAAATTACTTTGTATGGTATCAAACAGCTGCAAACACCTGTCTGTACATTTCATGTTATGAAGCATATGAAGTGCAATTGTTATTATGTAAAAGACTGGTGGGTGGGCAATTATATTTTATTAGTGTACAAGCAGGGCAGGGTTTTTTTTGCATTCTTTCGTGTGGAGGTTATAATATATAATAAAACTATAGAATATGACATATAGATAGCATACATAATATGATTTCCAAAATTGTACATAAATATATAAATAAATTGCTGTTACATAAGCCAATACTAGAAACAATATTACTATGGCTAATTTCACAAGAGCATAAAGCAAGCACATGTTTGTTCTCATGCTACAGCTGCATCTTTAATGCCTATCTGGTACTTAAAGGAGGACCTTTCACCGAATGTTTCATGTAGAACTGGACGAATAATGTAATAGGTGATGCAGAGCAGAATTAAATGCTTTGTTTTTGGGTTTTCTATTTCACCTCTCTATTGTGAAGACCTTAGCAATAAAAGTATTTTGCACTGAAGCAGCTATTATTTTTTACGTAGTAGCATAGTTATGTAGGTTGAATAAAGACCTAGGTCCATCAACGTTCAACCAAGTTTCTCCACCAACTGTACATTTGGTCACTAATCACTAATCTAGCTATACCCAGCAATGTTATGCATATCAAAGAAATGGTCCAGTCCATTTTTAATCCCTTTATGACCCAGCCTATTTTGACCTTAATGACCTGCCCGTTTTTTGCAATTCTGACCAGTGTCCCTTTATGAGGTAATAACTCAGGAACGCTTCAACAGATCCTAGCGATTCTGAGATTGTTTTTTCGTGACATATTGGGCTTCATGTTAGTAGTAAATTTAGGTCAATAATTTTTGCATTTATTTGTGAAAAAAATAGAAATTTGGCGAAAATTTTGAAAAGTTTGCAATTTTCAAATTTTTTATTTTTATTCTGTTAAACCAGAGAGTTATGTGACACATAAAAATACCCAAAAGTGACACCATTCTAAAAACTGCACCCCTCAAAGTGCGCAAAACCACATTCAAGAAGTTTATTATCCCTTCAGGTATTTCACAGCAGCAGAAGCAACATGGAAGGAAAAAATGATCATTTAACTTTTTAGTCACAAAAATAATCTTTTAGCAACAATTTTTTATTTTCCCAAGGGTAAAAGCAAAAAGTGGACCCGGAAAGTTGTTGTCCAATTTCTCCTGAGTACACCGATACCTCATATGTGGGTGTAAACCACTGTTTGGGCGCACAGCATGGCTTGGAAGGGAAGGAGCGCCATTTGACTTTTTTAATGAAAAATTAGCTCCAATCGTTAGCGGACACCATGTCGCATTTGGAGAGCCCCTATGTGCTGTAAGGATTTCACTCACTCAGCTGCGACGGCTGAAACTCAGGAGACGTGTTCCTTTAAAGTTCACTGGGTTTATTGCTTCATAAACCATGTGGCAAATAACAGAAAGCAAAATGGGACTTAGGTTCAGGCAAAGAAAAGCAAGTGTCCAGTTCATTCGGCTCAGTCCTGAAGCCGTAACACACTCAGGAGGGTTTCACCTCCACACATATCTCCTGTGTAAAGGATTAGCCAGTCTTATAAAGAGCTAACCCCACCCAGTAACCCATCACATGATTAGCCATGTGGTCTGACATTACCACAGGTCCTGAAACACATATACAAGATTATGTGCAAGAAAGGAATACTCCGGGCTACATTACAGCAATCAGGCACTTATGTGGCACATACCTCCCATCGACCACAAACCCTTTAGCCATGCTACATACCTCCCCCCTCTGCCTAAAGCCGTGGGGCTTGGCACTTTCCCCCACTAAACAAGGGATTCTCGATAGGGCATCCGCATTACCGTGCAGCTTTCCGGCCCTATGTTCCACATGGAAACTGAAGTCCTGCAGGGCTAAGAACCAACGGGTGACTCTAGCATTTCTTCCTTTCGTTTCTCTCATCCACCTAAGCGGGGCATGGTCAGATACCAGTCTAAATGTACGTCCCAGCAGATAGTACCGCAATGTGTCCACTGCCCATTTTATGGCCAAGCACTCCTTCTCAACGACTGAGTAGTTCTTTTCAGATGAGGACAGCTTCCTACTCAGATAGAGAACAGGATGCTCCTCCCCATGTAGTTCTTGGGAAAGGACTGCTCCCACCCCAACATCTGAGGCATCTGTCTGAAGAATAAACTGTTTCTTGAAGTTTGGGGCCATCAGAACGGGTTGCTTACACAAAGCGTTTTTCATTTCTTGGAAGGCTGACTCTGTTTCTTCGGACCACTTAACCATTACTGATTTTGTCCCTTTTAGCAGGTCAGTCAGAGGCGCAGCCATCGTGGCGAAGTTTGGGATGAACCTCCTGTAATATCCCACGATTCCCAGGAAGGCTTTAACTTGTTTCTTGGAAACTGGTTTTGGCCATGTTTGGATTGCCTCCACTTTATTGATTTGGGGTTTTATTTCTCCATGACCCACTATGTATCCAAGGTACTTAGCTTCTTCTTTACCCAAGGCGCACTTCTTCGGGTTTATAGTAAATCCGGCCTCTCTTATAGCATCCAACACCGCTTGGACTTTCTCCAGATGACTCTCCCAGTCCGGGCTAAAGATGACGATATCATCTAGGTACGCAGCAGCGTAGGCCTTATGGGGTGCAAGGACTCTATCCATAGCCCTCTGGAAGGTCGCCGGAGCTCCCTGTAGGCCAAACGGCATCCGGGCATATTGGAAGCATCCATCAGGTGTCGAAAAGGCCGTCTTCTCCTTGGCTTCCTGTGCCATGGGGATCTGCCAATACCCCTTTGTCAAATCCAAGGTGGATATATATCTGGCGTGCCCAAGCCTTTCGATGAGCTCATCAATACGGGGCATGGGATAAGCGTCGAACTTGGAGACTTCATTCAACTTCCGATAGTCGTTGCAAAACCTCCACTCTCCATCAGGTTTTAGGACCAGGACAATTGGGCTCGACCAACCGCTCTTGGATTCCTCAATGACCCCAAGCCTCAACATACGCTCCACTTCCTTGGAGATAACTTCTCGACGAGCCTAAGGAATACGATAAGGTTTCACATTCACCCGCACATGTGGCTCTGTTAGGACCTCGTGCTCTATGACCTTCGTGTATCCTGGAAATTCTGAAAACAGGTCCCTGTTTTTCTGGAGTAACTCCCGGCACTGCTGTTTCTGGGTCTTTGATAGTGTCTCTGCTATAGTAACCGCTCCAACCTCACCTTCTGGGTTGCTTAACAATGATGGAGTTGCTGTCGGCTCTCTATCTTGCCATGGCTTGATGAGGTTGACATGGTAAACTTGGAATGGTTTCCGTCTTCCTGGTTGGTGAATTTTATAATTTACCTCACCAAGTTTCTCGACAACCTCATATGGCCCTTGCCATTTGGCCAAGAACTTGCTTTCCACCGTTGGAACTAACACAAGAACTCGGTCTCCCGGATTGAACTGCCTCACTCTTGCAGACCGGTTGTAGACCCTGGCTTGAGCTTCTTGTGCTTGGAGAAGGTGTTCTTTCACGATAGGCATCACCTTTGCAATCCTCTGCTGCATCAGGGCCACATGCTCAATGACGCTTCTGTGGGGTGTGACTTCGGCCTCCCAGGTTTCCTTGGCTATATCCAGGAGTCCTCGTGGATGTCGGCCATATAGAAGCTCAAACGGTGAGAACCCTGTGGAGGCCTGTGGAACTTCACGAATGGAAAACATCAGATAGGGTAAGAGACAATCCCAGTCTCTACCGTCTTTCTCTATAGCTTTTCTCAGCATGCTCTTTAGGGTCTTGTTAAACCTCTCAACAAGGCCATCTGACTGGGGATGGTACACCGAGGTCCTCAACTGGGCCCTTTCAGGGCTTTGCATAACTCCCTCATCACCTTGCTCATGAAAGGTGTACCCTGGTCAGTCAGGATCTCCTTTGGCAGACCTGTCCGGGAAAAGACATGGACCAACTCGCGGGCTATGCTTTTTGAGGAAGAATTTCTCAAGGGAATGGCCTCAGGATAGCGTGTGGCATAGTCCAGGATGACTAATATATACTGATGGCCCCGAGCTGATTTAACTAAGGGACCGACCAAGTCCATGGCAATTCTCTCGAACGGTACCTCAATAATGGGCAGTGGCACAAGGGGGTTCCGGAAATGAGGAGTAGGAGCAGTTAGCTGACATGTAGGGCAGGACCTGCAATAGTTCACTATTTCCCGGTGACACCCAGGCCAATAGAACCTCTGCACAACCCGTTCCTGCGTTTTTTCCACCCCCAGGTGTCCACCCAAGATGTGTGAATGGGCCATGTCCAACACTTTCCGTCTATACGGACCCGGCACTATCAACTGCTCTACCAACTCCTCCCGTATTTTCGTGACACGGTACAACAACTCCCCCCTCAACAGAAAATGGGGAAATCTTGTGTCTGCCCCCGGCTCCTGTACCACCCCGTCAATAACTGTGACATTATTAAAGGCTTCCATCAGAGTGGGGTCCCTATGTTGGGCAGTCCCAAAATTTTCACCGGTAACTTCTAACTCCAGAATGTCAGATGTAGGGGATACTTCCTCCTCATCCCCAACCAGAACACAAAAAGGAAAACTGTCTGCCTCTGGGTGTGGCGATACCCTTCCAGGGTTCACTGGTTCCCTGCCAGGGAGCTCAGAACCATTTCCCCACAAATCCCAAAACAAACAGAAATCCCGGCCAATAATTATAGGGTGCAACAAGTCCTGAACCACGCCGACTATGTGGGACTCAGTGCCACATGCCGTTTCAATGTCCACCCTGGCCATAGGGTAGTCCTTTGCATCACCATGTATGCACCGCACTCCGACCTTCTTTCCTGGGAGCAGGTGGAGAGGAAAAGTGGCCCTCACCAGGGTCACTAGGCTCCCCGAGTCTAACAGTGCCGTTACTGCTCGACCGTTCACCTTTACGGGACACGCTTGAGGTCCCTCGTTGGATGGAGAGTTCACACTACAGGCTGGATACGCATAGTATGAACAACGGCGTCCCATGCTGCAGTCCATCTGCTCAGTGGTTTGGGAACAACGGGCAGCTATATGTCCTGGCTTGTGGCACCTCCAACAAATAATATCACCCGTGGGGACCTTGGGCACCACCTCCCCCGCCCTTTGTGACCTTGGACGCACCACCCCTTTTTGGGACTCAGCTGCCTTCTGGGACCCCCAGTACGGCATGGGCTGCCTCTCGAAGGAGCCTTCCAACCCTTGGTATCTCTCAACCAGTCCGATCAGCTCGTCGGCATTCTGGGGATCACCCTGGGCAACCCAAGACTGTATAGGCCTCGGGAGGGAATGGACAAACCGATCCATCATCACCCGTTCTACCATCTGTGCAGGCGCAGAGGATTCTGGCTGCAGCCATTTCTGGACCAGGTGCAACAGATCAAACATTTGGGAACGAGGTGGTTTGTCCCGGTGATAGCCCCAGGAGTGAACTCGCTGTGCCCTGACAGTCAGTGTCACCCCCAAACGTGGGAGAATCTCGGCTTTCAATTTGTGATACTCTTTGGCATCCTGCAAGGTCAAATCATAGTACGCCTTCTGGGGTTCTCCCGTCAGGTATGGCGCAAGTACCTCTGCCCACTGCTCTGGCGGAAGTTTTTCCCTCTCAGCGACCCTCTCAAACACCGTCAGGAAGGCCTCAACATCATCCCCGGGAGTCATTTTCTGCAATGCGCGTCTTACCGTCTTCCGGA
This sequence comes from Ranitomeya imitator, assembly GCF_032444005.1. Classification (NCBI taxonomy): domain Eukaryota; kingdom Metazoa; phylum Chordata; class Amphibia; order Anura; family Dendrobatidae; genus Ranitomeya; species Ranitomeya imitator. The sequence goes on from NC_091282.1 coordinate 87,664,830, forward strand.
CGTGGGTGTCATCAGCCAAACCTGGGGTTGGGGCGCTCGCCTTGCCCTGGATGGCGGTTGCCAGAAGCTGCATCTGCTGCTGATGCTCCTGCTGACTCTGCCGTTGCTCCTTCTGACTCTGCCGTTGCTCCTGCTGGCTCTGTTGTATCTGCTGCATCAACAGCCTGTTGGTCTCTTGCTGCCTTTGCTCCTGCTGGACCAAGTGTTTCAGCAAGTCCTCCATTTTCTCCGGCAATGCTTGCTGGCTTGCAACAGCCTTGACCCAGGACATTCAAAAATAAACTCACGTCTCCGCTGGGAACGCTGCCCGCATTCTCCACCAATTGTAAGGATTTCACTCACTCAGCTGCGACGGCTGACACTCAGGAGACGTGTTCCTTTAAAATTCACTGGGTTTATTGCTTCATAAACCATGTGGCAAATAACAGAAAGCAAAATGGGCCTTAGGTTCAGGCAAAGAAAAGCAAGTGTCCAGTTCATCCGGCTCAGTCCTGAAGCCGTAACACACTCAGGAGGGTTTCACCTCCACACATATCTCCTGTGTAAAGGATTAGCCAGTCTTATAAAGAGCTAACCCCACCCAGTAACCCATCACATGATTAGCCATGTGGTCTGACATTACCACAGGTCCTGAAACACATATACAAGATTATGTGCAAGAAAGGAATACTCCGGGCTACATTACAGCAATCAGGCACTTATGTGGCACATACCTCCCATCGACCACAAACCCTTTAGCCATGCTACAGTGCCTAAACATTGGAGCTCCCCCACAAGTGACTCCATTTTGGAAATTAGACCCCCCAAGGAACTTATCTAGATGCATAGTGAGCACTTTGAACCCCCAGGTACTTCACAAATTGATCCGTAAAAATTAAAAAGTACTTTTTTTCACAAAAAAAATCTTTTAGCCTCAATTTTTTTCATTTTTACATGGGCTACAGGATAAAATCGATCATAAGATTTGTTGGGCAATTTCTCCTGAATATACCGATACCTCATATGTGGGTGTAAACCACTGTTTGGGCGCACGGTAGGGCTCGGAAGGGAAGGAGCACCAATTGACTTTTTGAATGAAAAATTAGCTCCAATCATTAGCGGACACCATGTCGCATTTGGAGAGTGACTCCATTTTGGAAACTAGACCCTCCAAGGAACTTATCTAGATGCATAGTGAGCACTTTGAACCCCCAGGTGCTTCACAAATTGATCCGTAAAGATGAAAAAGTACTTTTTTTTCAGACAAAAATCTTAAGCCTCATTTTTTTCATTTTCACATGGGCTACAAGATAAAATGGATAATAAAATTTGTTGGGCAATTTCTCCTGAATACACCGATACCTCACATGTGGGTGTAAACCACTGTTTGGGCGCACTGCAAGGCTCAGAAGGGACGGAGCGCCATTTGTATTTTGAATGAAAAATAAGCTCCAATCGTTAGAGGACACCATGTCGCGTTTGGAGAGCCCCTGTGTGCCTAAACATTGGAGCTCCCCCACAAATGACCCCATTTTGGAAACTAGACCTCCCAATGAACTAAACTAGATGTGCGGTAAGCACTTTGAACCGAACCCCCAAGTGCTTCACAGAAGTTTATAACGCAGAGCCGTGAAAATAACAAATCAGTTTTCTTTCCTCAAAAATTATTTTTTAGCCCGCAATTTTTTATTTTCACAAGGGTAACAGGAGAAATTGGACACCAAAAGTTGTTGCCCAGTTTGTCCTGAGTACGCTGATACCCCATATGTGGGGGTAAACCACTGTTTGGGCACACGTCGGGGCTCGGAATGGAAGTAGTGATGTTTTGAAATGCAGACTTTGATGGAATGGTCTGCAGGCGTCACGTTGCGTTTGCAGAGCCCTGATGTGCCTAAACAGAAGAAACCCCCCATAAGTGACCCCATTTTAGAAACGAGACCCCCCAGGGAACTTATATAGATGTGTGGTGAGCACTTTGAACCCCTAAGTGCTTCACAGAAGTTTATAATATAGAGCCGTGAAAATAAAAAATCTTTTTTTTCCTCAAAAATGATTTTTTAATCCCTTATTTTTTATTTTCACAAGGGTAACAGGAGAAATTGGACCCCAAAAGTTGTTGTCAAATTTGTCCTGAGTATGCTGATGCCCCATATGTGGGGGTAAACCACTGTTTGGGCATATGGCAGAGCTCAGAAGGGAGGGAGCACCATTTGACTTTTTGAACGCGAAATTGGTTGAAATCAATGGTGGCGCCATGTCGCGTTTTGGGACCCCCTGATGTGCCTAAACAGTGGAAACCCCTCAATTCTAACTCAAACACTAACCCCAATACACCCCTAACCCTAATCCCAACCCTAACCATAACCCTAACCACAACTCTAACCCGAACACACCCCTAGCCCTAATGCCAACCCTAACCATAACCCTAACCACAACTCTAACCCCAACACACCCCTAGCCCTAATCCCAACCCTAACCATAACCCTAACCACAAGCCTAACCCTAACCCCAACACACCGCTAACCCTAATCTTATCCCTATCCATAACCCTAACCACAAGCCTAACCCTAACCCCAACACACCGCTAACCCTAATCTTATCCCTAATTCCAACCCCAACCCTAATTCCAACCATAACTCTAATTCCAACCCTAACCCTAAGCCTATGTGCCCATGTTGCGGATTAGTGTACGGATATTTCCGCACCGTTTTTGAAAAATCTCCAGGTAAAATGCACTGCGTTTTACCTGCGAATTTTCCGCGGATTTCCTGTGTTTTTTGTACGGATTTAACATGCGGTTTTACACCTGCGGATTCCTATTGAGGCGCAGGTGTAAAACGCTGCGGAATCCGCACAAAGAATTGACATGCTGCGGAAAATACAACTCAGCGTTTCCACACGGTATTTTCCGCACCATGAGCACAACAGATTTGCTTTTCCATAGGTTTACATGGTACTGTACAACGCACGGAAAACTGCTGCGAATCTGCAGCCAAATCTGCACTGTGTGCACAAACCCTAATTCCAACCCTAATTCTAACCCTAACCCTAATTCTAACCCTAACCCTAGTTCTAACCCTAACCCTAGTTCTAACCCTAAGCCTAGTTCTAACCCTAACCCTAATTGTAACCCTAAGGGGTTCTGAGATTTAGTTTTCATTGCCGCAGTTGAATGATTTACAGCTATTAGCCAGAAGTACATGTGGGGGTTGCCTGGTTGCATTCAACTGCGGCGATGAAAACTTAATCTCCAAACACTTACAAATACTCAGAGACCACCCGAGCGTGCTCAGGAAAACCCAAGCAACGAAGTGGAAGTGCATTTGAACAGCAAGGTGGATTGCTGTTAAGAGGAACTAGAGAAAAAAAAAATCTATAAATCTTCAGCATAGCGAGTGTGAGCGAGCTGAGTGTGACCAGAGCGTAAGTGTGAACGGCGGTAAGTGTGACTTGTGATTCAGTGAAGAGGTATTTGGAAAGCCTTTAACAAATACCTGTGTGAATTGGTGTGAGTTGCTGAATTGGGAGTAGCTATATTCATAAGGGGTTAACTTAGGGTGGGGGCTCATAATTAAGGGTTTATAAGGGGCAGCTGTTTGGGGCTCAAGTCCTTTTTGGAAGTGCATTTGAACAGCAAGGTGGATTGCTGTAAAGGGGAACTATAAATCTTCAGCATAGCGACTGTGAGCGAGCTGAGTGTGACCAGAGCGTAAGTGTGAACGGCGGTAAGTGTGACTTGTGATTCAGTGACTTTGGATTAGGGAGATTCCAACGGAGGAATTGCTGTCTGTTTTTTATTAATACTTTGTATTTATTTATTTTTTTTAATTTTTTTTATTATTTCACTTTTCTGTCTGGTGCAATCCCCATTAGGAAATGTGCTCCACTCTTGTTAATGCCATCCAGTGCACATCTTGCCACATGTATGCAATTCTTGATCAGCTGGTCGAGGGTGCATACTGCTGTGCGAGATGTGAGCACGTTGTGCATTTGGAAACCCAGATTCTGAATCTAAATGTGCAGCTGGCAACACTGAGATCCATTGACAATATGGAGAGGAGTCTTCTGCTCACGGAGCAGACGCTCAATGGGACAGATGAGGGGGGGGATGGTAGGATGGAGCTGCAGGATGGTGAAGAAGCAAGCTGGGTGACAGTTAGAAAGCAGGGTAGAAGGAAGAGTGCCAGGGAGGCTAGTCCTGATCTGGAACACCCCAATAAGTTTGCTAAGTTGGCAGATGAGGGGGGTGCCAGTACAGCAGTAGCACTGCTGCAGCCAGGCATATCCTCTGAAAGCCGGAGGAGTGACTGCTCCAGTAAGGAGGGAAATAGGAGAGCAGGGCAGGCCAGACAGGTGCTGGTAGTGGGGGACTCAATTATTAGGGGAACAGATAGGGCAATCTGTCACAAAGACAGGGATCGTCGAACGGTGTGCTGCCTACCTGGTGCTCGAGTCCGACACATCGCTGATCGGGTGGACAGATTACTGGGAGGGGCTGGTGAGGACCCAGCAGTCATGGTACACATTGGCACACATGACAAAGTTAGAGGTAGGTGGAAGGTCCTTAAAGATGATTTCAGGGAATTAGGCTGCAAGCTGAAAGCAAGGACCTCCAATGTGGTATTTTCAGAAATACTGCCTGTACCACGTGCCACGCCAGAGAGGCAATGGGAGATTAGGGAGGTTAATAAGTGGCTCAAGAATTGGTATAGGAAGGAGGGGTTTGGGTTCTTGCAGACTGGGCCGACTTCTCAGTTGGCTACAGGCTCTATGCTAGGGATGGGCTGCACCTCAATGGGGAAGGTGCAGCTGTGCTGGGGAGAAAATGGCTAGAAGGTTGGAGGAGTGTTTAAACTTGGGATGGGGGGGAGGGTATTCATTTTATAGGAGGGGAAGATAGTGCAGATAGAGACCTGGGAACAAATAAGGAAGTTGGGGGTGGCGGTGGCATGGGGGGTGGGGTTAGAACAGTTAATAATTTAAGAAATAGAGGTACAGAGAGGAACATCAAGTGCATGTATACTAATGCCAGAAGCCTCGGCAACAAAATGGACGAATTAGAACTAATGTTGTTGGAGCATAACTATGACATGGTGGGGATATCTGAAACATGGCTGGATGAGAGCCATGACTGGGCTGTTAACTTGCAGGGCTATAGCCTGTTCAGAAATGACCGTACAGATAAGCGAGGGAGTGGGGTGTGTCTATATGTAAAATCGTCCTTAAAACCCATCCTGCATGATAATATAGGTGAATTTAATGAAAATGTAGAATCCCTGTGGGTGGAGATAAGGGGAGGGGGAAAAATAATAAATTACTGATAGGGTTTTGTTATAAATCTCCAAAAATAATGGAAGCAATGGAGAATATCCTCGTAAAGCAAATAGATGAAGCTGCGACTCAAGGAGAAGTCATTATTATGCGGAAATCAACTACCCTGAAATAGATTGGGGAACAGAAACCTGCAGTTCCAGCAAAGGTAATCGGTTTTTGACATCTATGAGAGACAATTACCTTTCACAACTGGTTCAGGACCCAACAAGAAAGGGGGCACTGCTAGACCTAATATTAACCAACAGGCCAGACCACAAAGCAAATATAAGGGTTGGGGGTCACTTGGGAAATAGCGATCACACAATAATAAGTTTTCATGTATCCTTTAAAAAGATGTGTAATAGAGGGGTTACAAGGACACTAAACTTCAGGAGGGCAAATTTCCAACGGATGAGAGAGGATCTTGGTGCAATTAACTGGGACGATATCCTGAGACACAAAAATACACAAAGAAAATGGGAGATGTTTATTAGCATCCTGGATAGGACCTGTGCACAGTATATACCATATGGGAATAAACATACTAGAAATAGGAGGAAACCAATATGGCTAAATAGAGCTGTAAGGGGCGCAATAAGTGACAAAAAGAAAGCATTTAGAGAATTAAAGGAAGTAGGTAGTGAGGAGGCATTAAATAAATACAAAACATTAAATAAATTCTGTAAAAAGCAAATCAAGGCAGCAAAGATTGAGACAGAGAGACTCATTGCCAGAGAGAGTAAAAATAATCCCAAAATATTCTTTAACTACATAAATAGTAAGAAAGTAAAAAATGATAGTGTTGGCCCCCTTAAAAATAGTCTGGGTGAAATGGTGGATGAGGATGGGGAAAAAGCCAATATGCTGAATGACTTTTTTTCATCAGTATTTTCACAAGAAAATTCCATGGCAGACAAAATGACTAGTGATAAAAATTCCCCATTAACCCCTATCTGACCTCGGACGGGATAGTACGTCCGAGGTCAGATCCCCTGCTTTGATGCAGGGCTCCGCGGTGAGCCCGCATCAAAGCCAGGACATGTCAGCTGTTTTGAACAGCTGACATGTGCCCGCAATAGGTGCGGGCAGAATCGCGATCTGCCCGCACCTATTAACTAGTTAAATGCCGCTGTCAATCGCAGACAGCGGCATTTAACTACCGCATCTGGCAAGGCGGCCGGAAATGACGTCATCGCCGACCCCGTCACATGATCGGGGGTCGGCGATGCGTCTCCATTGTAACCATAGAGGTCCTAGAGACCTCTATGGTTACTGATGACCAGTGGCTGTGAGCGCCACCCTGTGGTCGGCGCTCACAGCACACCTCCATTTATGCTACATAGCAGAGATCAGCAGATCGCTGCTATGTAGCAGAGCCGATTGCGTTGTGCCTGCTTCTAGCCTCCATGGAGGCTATTGAAGCATGGCAAAAGTTAAAAAAAAAAAGTTAAAAAAAATGTGAAAAAAATAAAAAAAATATAAAAGTTTAAATCACCCCCCTTTCGCCCCAATCAAAATAAATCAATAAAAAAAAATCAAATCTACACATATTTGGTATCGCCGCGCTCAGAATCGCCCGATCTATCAATTAAAAAAAAGCATTTCAAAAACCTGACCTGCACATCCAAACATAGACTAAGTGTGAACAGGTGCTGAACCTAGAGTCGCCAACTCGTATATAGTTAAATAAATAAGGCAGCACACTGCAGCGCTAGAACATACAAACTTGAAATACGAAATTTGAACTGCATTACTGCACTAGAAATATGAAAAATGAGAGCGTTTAGCGCATAACAATGGCCAATTTTATGTGTACCTGGTAGCCACTTTACGGCATCTCTCTTATACCAGGTCCTATGCTTGCCTTACCTCGCTGAGAATAAACGTCTCCATCTGAATGGGTACATGTGAAACCTCTTCCTAGACTAAAATTCTCTCTCTCTATGGAGGGGTATTGGACCTGCTGTAATTAAAACACCTGTGGCTAGAAGGCGGAGTGCACGATCAGAAGGCTAGAGAATACATTTCAAAAACCTGACCTGCACATCCAAACATAGACTAAGTGTGAACAGGTGCTGAACCTAGAGTCGCCAACTCGTATATAGTTAAATAAATAAGGCAGCACACTGCAGCGCTAGAACATACAAACTCCGCCTTCTAGCCACAGGTGTTTTAATTACAGCAGGTCCAATACCCCTCCATAGAGAGAGAGAATTTTTGTCTAGGAAGAGGTTTCACATGTACCCATTCAGATGGAGACGTTTATTCTCAGCGAGGTAAGGCAAGCGTAGGACCTGGTATAAGAGAGATGCCGTAAAGTGGCTACCAGGTACACATAAAATTGGCCATTTTTATGCGCTAAACGCTCTCATTTTTCATATTTCTAGTGCAGTAATGCAGTTCAAATTTCGTATTTCAAGTTTGTATGCTCTAGCGCTGCAGTGTGCTGCCTTATTTATTTAACTATATACGAGTTGGCGACTCTAGGTTCAGCACCTGTTCACACTTAGTCTATGTTTGGATGTGCAGGTCAGGTTTTTGAAATGTATTCTCTAGCCTTCTGATCGTGCACTCCGCCTCCTAGCCACAGGTGTTTTAATTACAGCAGGTCCAATACCCCTCCATAGAGAGAGAGAATTTTAGTCTAGGAAGAGGTTTCACATGTACCCATTCAGATGGAGACGTTTATTCTCAGCGAGGTAAGGCAAGCGTAGGACCTGGTATAAGAGAGATGCCGTAAAGTGGCTACCAGGTACACATAAAATTGGCCATTTTTATGCGCTAAACGCTCTCATTTTCATATTTCTAGTGCAGTAATGCAGTTCAAATTTCGTATTTCAAGTTTGTATGTTCTAGCGCTGCAGTGTGCTGCCTTATTTATTTAATTAAAAAAAAGCATTAACCTGATCGCTAAACGGCGTAGCGAGAAAAAAATTCAAAACGCCAGAATTACGTTTTTTAGGTCGCCGCGACATTGCATTAAAATGCAATAACGGGCGATCAAAAGAACGTATCTGCACCAAAATGCTATCATTAAAAACGTCATCTTGGCACGCAAAAAATAAGCCCTCAACCGACCCCAGATCACGAAAAATGGAGACGCTACGAGTATCGGAAAATGGCGCAATTTTTTTTTTAGCAAAGTTTGGAATTTTTTTTCACCACTTAGATAAAAAATAACCTAGTCATGTTAGGTGTCTATGAACTCGTACTGACCTGGAGAATCATAATGTCAAGTCAGTTTTAGCATTTAGTGAACCTAGCAAAAAAGCCAAACAAAAAACAAGTGTGGGATTGCAATTTTTTTTGCAATTTCACCGCACTTGGAATTTTTTTCCCGTTTTCTAGTACACGATATGCTAAAACCAATGATGTCGTTCAAAAGTACAACTCGTCCCGCAAAAAATAAGCCCTCACATGGCCAAATTGACAGAAAAATAAAAAAGTTATGGCTCTGGGAAGGAGGGGAGTGAAAAACGAACACGGAAAAATGAAAAATCCCAAGGTCATGAAGGGGTTAAATGTCACCTGCTTACCCCAGCAGGAAGTGCGGCGGCATCTAAAAATCACTAAAATTGACAAATCTCCGGGCCCGGATGGGATACACCCTCGAGTACTGCAGGAATTAAGTACAGTCATTGATAGACCATTATTTTTAATCTTTAAAGACTCCATAATAACAGGGTCTGTACCACAGGACTGGCGTATAGCAAATGTGGTGCCAATATTCAAAAAGGGGACAAAAACTGAACTCGGAAATTATAGGCCAGTAAGCTTAACCTCTACTGTGGGTAAAATCCTGGAGGGCATTCTAAGGGACGCTATACTGGAGTATCTGAAGAGGAATAATCTCATGACCCAGTATCAGCACGGGTTTACTAGGGACCGTTCATGTCAGACTAATTTGATCAGTTTCTATGAAGAGGTAAGTTTCGGACTGGACCAAGGGAACCCAGTGGATTTAGTGTATATGGACTTTTCAAAAGCTTTTGATACGGTGCCACACAAAAGGTTGAAACATAAAATGAGAATAATGGGGATAGGGAAAAATATGTGTAAGTGGGTTGAGAGCTGGCTCAGGGATAGGAAACAAAGGGTGGTTATTAATGGAGCACACTCGGACTGGGTAGCGGTTAGCAGTGGGGTACCACTGGGGTCAGTATTGGGCCCTCTTCTTTTTAACATATTTATTAATGACCTTGTAGGGGGCATTCAGAGTAGAAGTTCAATATTTGCAGATGACACTAAACTCTGCAGGGTAATCAATACAGAGGAGGACAATTTTATATTACAGGATGATTTATGTAAACTAGTAGCTTGGGCTGATAAATGGCAAATGAGCTTTAATGGAGATAAATGTAAGGTCATGCACTTGGGTAGAAGTAATAAGATGTATAATTATGTGCTTAATTCTAAAACTCTGGGCAAAACCGTCAATGAAAAAGACCTGGGTGAATGGGTGGATGACAAACTCATATTCAGTGGCCAGTGTCAGGCAGCTGCTACAAAGGCAAATAAAATAATGGGATGCATTAAAAGAAGCATAGATGCTCATGAGGAGAACATAATTTTACCTCTATACAAATCACTAGTTCGACCACAGTTAGAATACTGCGCACAGTTCTGGTCTCCGGTGTATAAGAAAGACATAGCTGAACTAGAGCGGGTGCAGAGAAGAGCGACCAAGGTTATTAGAGGACTGGGGGTCTGCAATACCAAGATAGGTTATTACACTTGGGGCTATTTAGTTTGGAAAAATGAAGACTAAGGGGTGATCTTATTTTAATGTATAAATATATGAGGGGACAGTACAAAGACCTTTCTGATGATCTTTTTAAGCATAGACCTGAAACAGGGACAAGGTGGCATCCTCTACGTTTGGATGAAAAAAGGTTTAAGCATAATAATAGATGCGGATTCTTTACTGTAAGAGCAGTGAGACTATGGAACTCTCTGCCGCATGCCTGTGAAATAATTGCAGAGCGCAGGCGCCGGTGACTGCACAAGACGGAGGAGGCGGCGGCACCCGGTGGGATGATGGACGGCTGCGAGACGGCTGAGTCAGGGGGAGAAAACGTACTCCCCCGGCTCAATACAGGTGTGACACAATTTATAAAAGTGATTATTTCAGCATTATTAGGGATCAAAAACATAAGAGCCACCTTCATAGAATACAGCCTTAGTGCTGCTGAAGGTGGCTCTTTTACCTTAATAGGCCCTGGGGGGGGGATGTGACAGCAGGGCCGAACTGGCTATTGGGCATTTCTGGCAAATGCCAGAAGGGCCAGTAGCAGTCTTGGGCCGCTCGTCAGCGCCAAATCACCCCCCCGCCGCCGACTCACCCCCCCACCAGCGCCGCCGCATTCGACTATACCGGCGTCTATGACGCCGGTACAGTTGAATGCAATGATGGAGGAGAGAGCGTCTGCTATCGCTCCCTCTCCCATCATTCCCCGCTCTGCCTCTGACACTGCGGGTGCACGATAATGTCATATCATTGCGGACCAGCTGTGTGTGGCTTTGAAGACTGCAGCCGCTGAGACTGGAGTCGGAAGCAGTGTGGGCACAAGGAGAGGTGAGGAGAGTGTTTTTGTTTTTGTTTTAAAATATATCAATGAGTGATAACTGGATTGTGGGGCTATTGGGGGGGCTGTATTACATTCTATGGGGGCTGTGCTGTATTACATTCTATGGGGAGATTTATTACATTCTATGGGGGCTGGCTGCATTACATTCTATGGGGGCTGTGCTGCATTACATTCTATGGGGGCTGTGCTGCATTACATTCTATGGGGCTGTGCCGCATTACATTCTATGGGAGGATTTATTACATTCTATGGGGGGCTGGCTGCATTACATTCTATGGGGCTGTGCTGTATTACATTCTATGGGGGCTGTGCTGCATTACATTCTATGGGGGGCTGGCTGCATTACATTCTATGGGGGCTGGCTGCATTACATTCCATGGGTGGGATTTATTACATTCTATGGGGGATGTGCTGCATTACATTCTATGGGGGCTGTGATGCATTACATTCTATGGGGGCTGTGCTGCATTACATTCTATGGGGGCTATGGTGCATTACATTCTATGGGGGCTGGCTGCATTACATTCTATGGGGGCTGTTCTGCATTACATTCTATGGGGGACTTATTACATTCTATGGGGGCTGTGCTGCATTACATTCTATGGGGGCTTTGCTGCATTGCATTATATGGGGGCTGTGCTGCATTACATTCTATGGGGGCTGTGCTGCATTACATTCGATGGGGACTGTGCTGCATTACATTCTATGGGGGCTGTGCTGCATGACATTCTATGGAGGGATTTATTACATTCTATGGGGGCTGTGCTGCATTACATTCTATGGGGGGATTTATTACATTCTACGGGGGCTGTGCTGCATTACATTCTATGAGGGCTGTGCTGCATTACATTCTATGGGGGGGATTTATTACATTCTATGGGGTTGTGCTGTATTAGATTCTATGGGGAGATTTATTACATTCTATGGGGACTGTGCTGCATTACATTCTATGGGGGGATTGATTACATTCTATGGGTGCTGTGCTGCATTACATTCTATGGGGGGATTTATTACATGCTATGGGAGCTGTGCTGCATTACATTCTATGGGGGATTTATTACATTCTATGGGGGCTGTACTGCATTACATTCTATGGGGGGCTGGCTGCATTACATTCTATGGGGGCTGTGCTTCATTACATTCTATGGGGGCTGTGCTGCATTACATGCTATGGGGGGATTTATTACATTCTATGGGGTTGTGCTGTATTAGATTCTATGGGGAGATTTATTACATTCTATGGGGACTGTGCTGCATTACATTCTATGGGGGGATTTATTACATTCTATGGGGGCTGTGCTGCACTACATTCTATGGGGGCTTTGCTGCATTGCATTCTATGGGGGCTGTGCTGCATTACATTCGATGGAGGCTGTGCTACATTACATTCTATGGGGGGATTTATTATATTCTACGGGGGCTGTGCTGCATCACATTCTATGGTGGGCTGTGCTGCATTACATTCTATGGGGGGATTTATTACATTCTATGGGGGCTGGCTGCATTACATTCTATGGGGGCTGGCTGCATTACATTCTATGGGGGCTGGCTGCAATACATTCTGTGGGGCTGGCTGCATTATATTCTATGGGGGCTGTGCTGCATTACATTCTATGGGGGCTGTGCTGCATGACATTCTATGGGGGGATTTATTACATTCTATGGGGGCTGTGCTGCATTACATTCTATGGGGGGCTGGCTGCATTATATTCTATGGGGGCTGTGCTTCATTATATTCTATGGGGCTGTGCTGCATTACATTCTATGGGGGCTGTGCTGCATTACATTCTATGGGGGCTGTGCTGCATTAAATTCTATGGGGGCTGTGCTACATTACATTCTATGGGGGGATTTATTACATTATATGGGGGCTGTGCTGAATTACATTCTATGGGAGGGATTCATTACATTCTATGGTGGCTGTGCTGTATTACATTTTATGGGGGCTGTGCTGCATTACATTCCATGGGGGCTGTGCTGCATTACATTCTATGGGGGCTGTGCTGCATTACATTCTATGGGGGCTGTGCTGCATTACATTCTATGGGGGCTGTGCGGCATTAAATTCTATAGGGGCTGTGCTGCATTACATTCTACGGGGGGATTTATTACATTCTATGGGGGCTGTGCTGTATTAAATTCTATGGGGGCTGTGCTGTATTAAATTCTATGGGGGCTGTGCTGCATTACATTCTATGGGGGCTGTGCTGCATTACATTCTATGGGAGCTGTGCTGCATTACATTCTATGGGGGCTGTGCTGCATTACATTCTATGGGGGGTGCTGCATTACATTCTATGGTTGGCTGGCTGCATAACATTCTATGGGGGCTGTGCTTCATTACATTCTATGGAGGCTGTGCTGCATTACATTCTATGGGACTGTGCTGAATTACATTCTATGGGGGAGATTTATTACATTCTATGGGGGCTGTGCTGCATTACATTCTATGGTGGACTGTGCTGCATAACATTCTATGGGGGGATTTATTACATTCTATGGTGGGCTGTGCTGCATTACATTCTATGGGGGGTGCTGCATTACATTCTATGGTTGGCTGGCTGCATTACATTCTATGGGGGCTGTGCTTCATTACATTCTATGGGGGCTGTGCTGCATTACATTCTATGGGGGCTGTGCTGCATTACATTCTATGGTGGGCTGTGCTGCATTACATTCTATGGGGGCTGGCTGCATTACATTCTATGGGGGCTGTGCTGCATTACATTCTATGGGGGCTGTGCTGCATTACATTCTATGGGGCTGTGCCGCATTACATTCTATGGGGGGATTTATTACATTCTATGGGGGGCTGGCTGCATTACATTCTATGGGGGCTGTGCTGTATTACATTCGATGGGGGCTGTGCTGCATTACATTCTATGGGGGGCTGGCTGCATTACATTCTATGGGGGCTGGCTGCATTACTGTTATGAAAGGCAATTCAGTACTACAATGGACATAGCGGTCAGAGCACATACAGTGATCTGACAATAACCCAAAATCATAGAACGAGCTCTGAGACGTCGGAACTCTGCAGACCGCAATCCCTAATCCTCTCCAAACAACACTAGAGGCAGCCGTGGATTGCGCCTAACTCTGCCTATGCAACTCGGCACAGCCTGAGAAACTAACTAGCCTGAAGATAGAAAATAAGCCTACCTTGCCTCAGAGAAATACCCCAAAGGAAAAGGCAGCCCCCCACATATAATGACTGTGAGTTAAGATGAAAAGACAAACGTAGAGATGAAATAGATTCAGCAAAGTGAGGCCCGACTTTCTTAACAGATAGAGGATAGAAAAGGTAACTTTGCGGTCTACACAAAACCCTAAAGAAAACCACGCAAAGGGGGCAAAAAGACCCTCCGTACCGAACTAACGGCACGGAGGTACACCCTTTGCGTCCCAGAGCTTCCAGCAACAAATTAGACAAGCTGGACAGAAAAAATAGCAAACAAATAGCAAAGAAGAACTTAGCTATGCAGAGCAGCAGGCCGCAGGAATGATCCAGGGAAAAGCAAGTCCAACACTGGAACATTGACAGGAAGCCAGGATCAAAGCATTAGGTGGAGTTAAGTAGAGAAGCACCTAACGACCTCACCAGATCACCTGAGGGAGGAAACTCAGAAGCCGCAGTACCACTTCCCTCCACCAACAGAAGCTCACAGAGAGAATCAGCCGAAGTACCACTTGTGACCACAGGAGGGAGCTCTGCCACAGAATTCACAACAGTACTCCCCCCTTGAGGAGGGGTCACCGAACCCTCACCAGAGCCCCCAGGCCAACCAGGATGAGCCACATGAAAGGCACGAACAAGATCGGGAGCATGGACATCAGAGGCAAAAACCCAGGAATTATCTTCCTGAGCATAACCCTTCCATTTAACCAGATACTGGAGTTTCCATCTAGAAACACGAGCATCCAAAATCTTCTCCACAATATACTCCAATTCCCCCTCCACCAAAACCGGGGCAGGAGGATCAACAGATGGAACCATAGGTGCCACGTATCTCCGCAACAATGACCTATGGAATACGTTATGTATGGAAAAAGAATCTGGAAGGGTCAGACGAAAAGACACAGGATTAAGAACCTCAGAAATCCTATACGGACCAATGAAACAAGGTTTAAACTTAGGAGAGGAAACCTTCATGGGAATATGACGAGAAGATAACCAAACCAGATCCCCAACACGAAGTCGGGGACCCACACGGCGTCTGCGATTAGCGAAACGTTGAGCCCTCTCCTGGGACAAGGTCAAATTGTCCACTACATGAGTCCAAATCTGCTGCAACCTGTCCACCACAGTATCCACACCAGGACAGTCCGAAGACTCAACCTGTCCTGAAGAGAAACGAGGATGGAACCCAGAATTGCAGAAAAATGGCGAAACCAAGGTAGCCGAGCTGGCCCGATTATTAAGGGCGAACTCAGCCAAAGGCAAAAAGGACACCCAGTCATCCTGATCGGCAGAAACAAAGCATCTCAAATATGTTTCCAAGGTCTGATTGGTTCGTTCGGTCTGGCCATTAGTCTGAGGATGGAAAGCCGAGGAAAAAGACAAGTCAATGCCCATCCTACCACAAAAGGCTCGCCAAAACCTTGAAACAAACTGGGAGCCTCTGTCAAAAACGATATTCTCTGGAATGCCATGCAAACGAACCACATGCTGGAAGAACAATGGCACCAAATCAGAGGAGGAAGGCAATTTAGACAAGGGTACCAGATGGACCATCTTAGAAAAGCGATCACAGACCACCCAAATGACTGACATCTTTTGAGAAACGGGAAGATCAGAAATAAAATCCATAGAGATATGTGTCCAAGGCCTCTTCGGGACCGGCAAGGGCAAAAGCAACCCACTGGCACGAGAACAGCAGGGCTTAGCCCGAGCACAAATCCCACAGGACTGCACAAAAACACGCACATCCCGCGACAGAGACGGCCACCAAAAGGATCTAGCCACCAACTCTCTGGTACCAAAGATTCCAGGATGACCAGCCAACACCGAACAATGAACCTCAGAGATAACTTTATTGGTCCACCTATCAGGGACAAACAGTCTCTCCGCTGGACAACGATCAGGTTTATTAGCCTGAAATTTTTGCAGCACCCGCCGCAAATCAGGGGAGATGGCAGACACAATTACTCCTTCCTTGAGGATACCCGCCGGCTCAGACAAACCCGGAGAGTCGGGCACAAAACTCCTAGACAGAGCATCCGCCTTCACATTTTTAGAGCCCGGAAGGTACGAAATCACAAAGTCAAAACGGGCAAAAAACAGCGACCAACGAGCCTGTCTAGGATTCAACCGCTTAGCAGACTCAAGATAAGTCAAGTTCTTATGATCAGTCAATACCACCACGCGATGCTTAGCTCCTTCAAGCCAATGATGCCACTCCTCGAATGCCCACTTCATGGCCAGCAACTCTCGGTTGCCCACATCATAATTTTGCTCAGCAGGCGAAAACTTCCTGGAAAAAAAAGCGCATGGTTTCATCACTGAGCAATCAGAACCTCTCTGCGACAAAACAGCCCCTGCTCCAATCTCAGAAGCATCAACCTCGACCTGGAACGGAAGAGAAACATCTGGTTGACACAACACAGGGGCAGAAGAAAAACGACGCTTCAAGTCTTGAAAAGCTTCCACAGCAGCAGAAGACCAATTGACCAAATCAGCACCCTTCTTGGTCAAATCGGTCAATGGTTTGGCAATACTAGAAAAATTGCAGATGAAGCGACGATAAAAATTAGCAAAGCCCAGGAACTTTTGCAGACTTTTCAGAGATGTCAGCTGAGTCCAATCATGGATGGCTTGGACCTTAACAGGATCCATCTCGATAGTAGAAGGGGAAAAGATGAACCCCAAAAATGAAACCTTCTGCACACCAAAGAGACACTTTGATCCCTTCACAAACAAAGAATTAGCACGCAGGACCTGAAAAACCGTTCTGACCTGCTTCACATGAGACTCCCAATCATCCGAGAAGATCAAAATGTCATCCAAGTACACAATCAGGAATTTATCCAGGTACTCTCGGAAGATGTCATGCATAAAGGACTGAAACACTGATGGAGCATTGGCAAGTCCAAATGGCATCACTAGATACTCAAAATGACACTCGGGCGTATTAAATGCAGTTTTCCATTCATCTCCTCGCCTGATTCGCACCAGATTATACGCACCACGAAGATCTATCTTGGTGAACCAACTAGCCCCCTTAATCCGAGCAAACAAATCAGATAACAATGGCAAGGGGTACTGAAATTTAACCGTGATCTTATTTAGAAGGCGGTAATCTATACAAGGTCTCAGCGAACCATCCTTCTTGGCTACAAAAAAGAACCCTGCTCCTAATGGTGACGATGACGGGCGAATATGCCCCTTCTCCAGGGATTCCTTCACATAACTGCGCATAGCGGCGTGCTCAGGCACGGATAAATTAAACAGTCGACCTTTTGGGAATTTACTACCAGGAATCAAATTGATAGCACAATCACAATCCCTATGCGGAGGTAGGGCATCGGACTTGGGCTCATCAAATACATCCCGGTAATCAGACAAGAACTCTGGAACCTCAGAAGGGGTGGATGATGAAATTGACAGAAATGGAACATCACCATATACCCCCTGACAACCCCAGCTGGACACCGACATGGATTTCCAATCTAATACTGGATTATGGGCTTGTAGCCATGGCAACCCCAACACGACCACATCATGCAGATTATGCAACACCAGAAAGCGAATAACCTCCTGATGT
Source organism: Ranitomeya imitator (assembly GCF_032444005.1). Classification (NCBI taxonomy): domain Eukaryota; kingdom Metazoa; phylum Chordata; class Amphibia; order Anura; family Dendrobatidae; genus Ranitomeya; species Ranitomeya imitator. The sequence continues at coordinate 87,682,474 of NC_091282.1, forward strand.
GCAGGAGCCATGCACATGGTCAGCTGGGTCCAGTATTGAGGCTTATTCTTGGCCAAAGGCGTGGCATCAATTCCTCTCAATGGAATAGGACACTGCAAGGGCTCTAAGAGAAACCCACAACGCTTAGCATACTCCAAATCCATCAAATTCAGGGCAGCGCCTGAATCCAAAAATGCCATGACAGAATACGATGACAAAGAGCAGATCAAGGTAACGGACAGAAGAAATTTTGACTGTACCGTACCAATGGTGGCAGACCTAGCGAACCGCTTAGTGCGTTTAGGACAATCAGAGATAGCATGAGTGGAATCACCACAGTAGAAACACAGCCCATTCAGACGTCTGTGTTCTTGCCATTTAACTCTGGTCAAAGTCCTATCGCACTGCATAGGCTCAGGTTTAAGCTCAGGTAATACCGCCAAATGGTGCACAGATTTACGCTCACGCAAGCGTCGACCGATCTGAATGGCCAAAGACATAGACTCATTCAAACCAGCAGGCATAGGAAATCCCACCATGACATCCTTAAGGGCTTCAGAGAGACCCTTTCTGAACATAGCTGCCAGCACAGATTCATTCCATTGAGTGAGCATGGACCACTTTCTAAATTTCTGACAATATACCTCTATCTCATCCTGACCCTGACAAAGAGCCAGCAAATTTTTCTCTGCCTGATCCACTGAATTAGGTTCATCGTACAGCAATCCGAGCGCCAGGAAAAACGCATCGATATTACTCAATGCAGGATCTCCTGGCGCAAGAGAAAATGCCCAGTCCTGAGGGTCGCCGCGCAAAAAAGAAATAACAATCAAAAGCGGTTGAAATGGATCACCAGAGGAGCGAGGTTTCAAGGCCAGAAATAATTTACAATTATTTTTGAAACTCAGAAACTTAGTTCTATCTCCAAAAAACAAATCAGGAATAGGAATTCTTGGTTCCAACATAGCTTTCTGATCAATAGTGTCTTGAATCTTTTGTACTCTTGCCGAGAGCTGATCCACAAATGAAGACAGACTTCTAATGTCCATCGCTACACCTGTGTACTGAACCACCCAAATGTCTAGGGGAAAAAAAAGGCAAAACACAGTGCAAAGAAAAAAAAATGGTCTCAGAAATTCTTTTTTCCCTCTATTGAGAATCATTAGTACTTTGGGCTTCCTGTACTGTTACTGTTATGAAAGGCAATTCAGTACTACAATGGACATAGCGGTCAGAGCACATACAGTGATCTGACAATAACCCAAAATCATAGAACGAGCTCTGAGACGTGGGAACTCTGCAGACCGCAATCCCTAATCCTCTCCAAACAACACTAGAGGCAGCCGTGGATTGCGCCTAACTCTGCCTATGCAACTCGGCACAGCCTGAGAAACTAACTAGCCTGAAGATAGAAAATAAGCCTACCTTGCCTCAGAGAAATACCCCAAAGGAAAAGGCAGCCCCCCACATATAATGACTGTGAGTTAAGATGAAAAGACAAACGTAGAGATGAAATAGATTCAGCAAAGTGAGGCCCGACTTTCTTAACAGATAGAGGATAGAAAAGGTAACTTTTCGGTCTACACAAAACCCTAAAGAAAACCACGCAAAGGGGGCAAAAAGACCCTCCGTACCGAACTAATGGCACGGAGGTACACCCTTTGCGTCCCAGAGCTTCCAGCAACAAATTAGACAAGCTGGACAGAAAAAATAGCAAACAAATAGCAAAGAAGAACTTAGCTATGCAGAGCAGCAGGCCACAGGAATGATCCAGGGAAAAGCAAGTCCAACACTGGAACATTGACAGGAAGCCAGGATCAAAGCATTAGGTGGAGTTAAGTAGAGAAGCACCTAACGACCTCACCAGATCACCTGAGGGAGGAAACTCAGAAGCCGCAGTACCACTTCCCTCCACCAACAGAAGCTCACAGAGAGAATCAGCCGAAGTACCACTTGTGACCACAGGAGGGAGCTCTGCCACAGAATTCACAACACATTACATTCCATGGGTGGGATTTATTACATTCTATGGGGGATGTGCTGCATTACATTCTATGGGGGCTGTGATGCATTACATTCTATGGGGGCTGTGCTGCATTACATTCTATGGGGCTGTGCTGTATTACATTTTATGGGGGCTGTGCTGTATTACATTCTATGGGGGGACTTATTACATTATATGGGGGCTGGCTGCATTACATTCTATGGGGGGCTGTGCTGCATTACATTCTATGGGGGCTGTGCTGCATTACATTCTATGGGGGCTGTGCTGCATTACATTCTATGGGGGCTGTGCTGCATTACATTATATGGGGGCTGTGCTGAATTACATTCTATGGGGACTGTGCTGCGTTACATTCTATGGGGCTGTGCTGTATTACATTCTATGGGGGCTGTGCTGTATTACATTCCATGGGGGCTGGCTGCATTACATTCTATTGGGGGCTGGCTTCATTACATTTTATGGGGGGCTGGCTGCATAACATTCTGTGGGGGGATTTATTACATTCTATGGTGGGCTGTGCTGCATTACATTCTATGGGGGGTGCTGCATTACATTCTATGGTTGGCTGGCTGCATTACATTCTATGGGGGCTGTGCTTCATTACATTCTATGGGGGCTGTGCTGCATTACATTCTATGGGGGCTGTGCTGCATTACATTCTATGGTGGGCTGTGCTGCATTACATTCTATGGGGGGTGCTGCATTACATTCTATGGTTGGCTGGCTGCATTACATTCTATGGGGGCTGTGCTTCATTACATTCTATGGGGGCTGTGCTGCATTACATTCTATGGGGGCTGTGCTGCATTACATTCTATGGTGGGCTATGCTGCATTACATTCTATGGGGGCTGGCTGCATTACATTCTATGGGGGCTGTGCTGCATTACATTCTATGGGGGCTGTGCTGCATTACATTCTATGGGGCTGTGCCGCATTACATTCTATGGGGGGATTTATTACATTCTATGGGGGGCTGGCTGCATTACATTCTATGGGGGCTGTGCTGTATTACATTCTATGGGGGCTGTGCTGCATTACATTCTATGGGGGGCTGGCTGCATTACATTCTATGGGGGCTGGCTGCATTACTGTTATGAAAGGCAATTCAGTACTACAATGGACATAGCGGTCAGAGCACATACAGTGATCTGACAATAACCCAAAATCATAGAACGAGCTCTGAGACGTGGGAACTCTGCAGACCGCAATCCCTAATCCTCTCCAAACAACACTAGAGGCAGCCGTGGATTGCGCCTAACTCTGCCTATGCAACTCGGCACAGCCTGAGAAACTAACTAGCCTGAAGATAGAAAATAAGCCTACCTTGCCTCAGAGAAATACCCCAAAGGAAAAGGCAGCCCCCCACATATAATGACTGTGAGTTAAGATGAAAAGACAAACGTAGAGATGAAATAGATTCAGCAAAGTGAGGCCCGACTTTCTTAACAGATAGAGGATAGAAAAGGTAACTTTGCGGTCTACACAAAACCCTAAAGAAAACCACGCAAAGGGGGCAAAAAGACCCTCCGTACCGAACTAACGGCACGGAGGTACACCCTTTGCGTCCCAGAGCTTCCAGCAACAAATTAGACAAGCTGGACAGAAAAAATAGCAAACAAATAGCAAAGAAGAACTTAGCTATGCAGAGCAGCAGGCCACAGGAATGATCCAGGGAAAAGCAAGTCCAACACTGGAACATTGACAGGAAGCCAGGATCAAAGCATTAGGTGGAGTTAAGTAGAGAAGCACCTAACGACCTCACCAGATCACCTGAGGGAGGAAACTCAGAAGCCGCAGTACCACTTCCCTCCACCAACAGAAGCTCACAGAGAGAATCAGCCGAAGTACCACTTGTGACCACAGGAGGGAGCTCTGCCACAGAATTCACAACACATTACATTCCATGGGTGGGATTTATTACATTCTATGGGGGATGTGCTGCATTGCATTCTATGGGGGCTGTGATGCATTACATTCTATGGGGGCTGTGCTGCATTACATTCTATGGGGGCTGTGCTGTATTACATTCTATGGGGGCTGTGCTGTATTACATTCTATGGGGGGACTTATTACATTATATGGGGGCTGGCTGCATTACATTCTATGGGGGGCTGTGCTGCATTACATTCTATGGGGGCTGTGCTGCATTACATTCTATGGGGGCTGTGCTGCATTACATTCTATTGGGGCTGTGCTGCATTACATTCTATGGGGGCTGTGCTGAATTACATTCTATGCGGACTGTGCTGCGTTACATTCTATGGGGCTGTGCTGTATTACATTCTATGGGGGTTGTGCTGTATTACATTCTATGGGGGCTGGCTGCATTACATTCTATTGGGGGCTGGCTTCATTACATTTTATGGGGGGCTGGCTGCATTACTTTCTATGGGGCTGTGCTGCATTACATTCTATGGGGGCTGGTTGCATTACATTCTATGGGGGCCGTGCTGCATTACATTCTATGGGGGCTGTGCTGCATTATATTCTATGGGGGCAGTGCTGCATTACATCCTAGGGGGGCTGTGCTGTATTACATTCTATGGGGGCTGTGCTGCATTACATTCTATGCGGTTTGGCTGCATTACATTCTATGGGGGGGGTGCTGCATTACATTCTTTGGGGGCTGTGCTGCATTACATTCTATGGGGGCTGTGCTGCATTACATTCTATGGGGGGCTGTGCTGTATTATATTCTATGGAGGGGCTACATTATATTCTATGGGGGGCTGCATTATGCTCTATGAGTGGGCTAACATATTATATATGCAGGGGCTGCATTATTCTATGTGAGGGGGCTGCATTATATTCTCTGGGGGGTTACATTATACTCGGGAGCTACAATATATTTTGTGGGGTGGCTGCATTATACTCTGGGGTGGCATCTTTATACTATGTGTGGCCTGCATTATACTGTATCGAGGACTATGGGGAATACATTCTACTATATGAAAAACTATGGGGTGCATTATACTATGGGAAGTGAATTGTACTACATGGATGACAATGGCGAGGCATTATACTATATGGAGCACTATGAGGAATATATTATACTATTTGGAGGACTGAGGAGTGTGTTATACTATATGGAGGACTGTGGCAGTACATTATACTATATGGAGGACTGAGGAGTGTATTATACTAAATGGAGGAATTGCAGTGTATTTTAATATATGGAGGACTATGAGGAGTGTATTATACTATATGGAGGACTATGGGGAATGTATTATATTATATGGAGGACTGAGGAGTGTATTATACTATATGGAGGACTAAGGAGTGTATTATACTATATGGAGGACTGAGGTGCACATTATAATATATGGAGGACTATGGGGTGTATTATACTAATCAAGCAAAATGCTGCCTATTTATCGAGTGATTTGATTGTTTATGTGGGAACAGAAATCCTTGATCTCAGCAGCACATCGCTGGTGTACACTGTAGTTGTGCTGCTGATAACATGATACTGTATGGGGACAGATTGATCTAATTGTGATTGTTCTGTTCCCTTCATTTTTTCTCAATTGGTGTAAAGAGGCCGGGAAACAAGCGAACGACTTCAGTATTGTCGATCACACTCGTTTAGTGGCCTGAGATCAGCGCATGTAAATACAGCAGTAATACTTCGCAGGGAGACCAGGCAAGGACGATGACAGTTGTAGCTAGCACCCGACGCCTGGGAATAGCGCTAACTCTACTGCTTTTCCCAACCGCCAGAGCATTTAATTCTGGTATGTGTAATGACTTTTAGGGTTGATATCAGCTGCGTAATGTCAGCTGCTATCAATCCCTGGTGTCAGTAATGGAGAGGTGTCTATCAGACACCCCCACTACTAGCCCAGATCTGGCAAGATCCAGCGACTCTGAAGAGCGGTGGTGGTAGTTACTGATGTCACCGCTCTTCAGAGTCACCGGGTCTCGTGCTGCGCAGCGTAACCAAAAGTGGCTGTAGGCAAAGTTTATGGAGCATCAGAATGAGGTTTCATGGCCTTTGGTCGTCTCAATCCCTTCATTATCTACGAGATCCAGTTATGTAGGTAAAGTAGCGGCTTTTCTTAGTACTGCAACTAAAAGCAATAAATACAGTCATGGCCAAAAGTATTGACACCCCTGCAATTCTGTCACATAATACTCATTTTCTTCCTGAAAATGATTGCAAACACAAATTATTTGGTATTATTATCTTCATTTAATTTGTCTTAAATGAAAAAAAAACAAAAGAGAATGAAGCAAGAAGCAAAACATTGATCATTTCACACAAAACTCCAAAAATGGGCCAGACAAAAGTATTGGCACCCTCAGCCTAATACTTGGTTGCACAACCTTTAGCCAAAATAACTGCGACCAACCACTTCCGGTAGCCATCAATGAGTTTCTTACAATGCTCTGCTGGAATTTTAGACCATTCTTCTTTGGCAAACTGCTCCAGGTCCCTGGTATTTGAAGGGTGCCTTCTCCAAACTGCCAATTTTAGATCTCTCCACAGGTGTTCTATGGGATTCAGGTCTGGACTCATTACTGGCCACCTTAGAAGTCTCCAGTGCTTTCTCTCAAACCATTTTCTAGTGCTTTTTGAAGTGTGTTTTGGGTCATTGTCCTGCTGGAAGACCCATGACCTCTGAGGGAGACCCAGCTTTCTCACACTGGGCCTTACATTATGCTGCAAAATTTGTTGGTAGTCTTCAGACTTCATTATGCCATGCACACGGTCAAGCAGTCCAGTGCCAGAGGCAGCAAAGCAACCCCAAAACATCAGGGAACCTCTGCCATGTTTGACTGTAGGGACCGTGTTCTTTTCTTTGAATGCCTCTTTTTTTCTCCTGTAAACTCTATGTTGATGCCTTTGCCCAAAAAGCTCTACTTTTGTCTCATCTGACCAGAGAACATTCTTCCAAAACGTTTTAGGCTTTTTCAGGTAAGTTTTGGCAAACTCCAGCTTGGTTTTTTTATGTCTCGGGGTAAGAAGTGGGTTCTTCCTGGGTCTCCTACCATACAGTCCCTTTTCATTCAGACGCCGACGGATAGTACGGGTTGACCCTGTTGTACCCTCGGATTGCAGGGCAGCTTGAACTTGTTTGGATGTTAGTCGAGGTTCTTTATCCAACATCCGCACAATCTTGCCTTGAAATCGCTTGTCAATTTTTCTTTTCCATCCACATCTAGGGATGTTAGCCACAGTGCCATGGGATTTAAACTTCTTGATGACACTGCGCACGGTAGACACAGGAACATTCAGGTCTTTGGAGATGGACCTGTAGGCTTGAGATTGCTCATGCTTCCTCACAATTTGGTTTCTGAAGTCCTCAGACAGTTCTTTGATCTTCTTTCTTTTCTCCATGCTCAATGTGGTGCACACAAGGACACAGGACAGAGGTTGAGTCAACTTTAATCCATGTCAACTGGCTGCAAGTGTGATTTAGCTATTGCTAACACCTGTTAGGTGCCACAGGTAAGTTACAGGTGCTGTTAATTACACAAATTAGAGAACAGTGCCAATACTTTTGTCCACCCCCTTTTTTGTGTTTAGTGTGGAATTATATCCAATTTGGCTTTAGGACAATTCTTTTTGTGTTTTTTCATTTAAGACAATTTAAATGAAGATAATAATACCAAATAATTTGTGTTTGCAATCATTTTCAGGAAGAAAATGAGTATTATCCGACAGAATTGCAGGGGTGTCAATACTTTTGGCCATGACTGTAGGACTGAGCTGTAATGCTGGATTCAGCTGTGATTATATCTTATATAGTTGTGTTACATTCCCCTCACTTCTTGTAACCTACAAGTCTGGGCCGGCTCCAGGTTTTCATGGCCCCGGGCGAAAGAGTCCCGGTGGGCCCCTTTAACACATACCACAATTCATAATGCACCGATACGGCAGAGAAATATAGGTATAGTACAATGCCAAAGATTTCACTTACTTCTTACATTACATGAGTGATATCTATTGTACATTCTACATTAGCTCAGAAACCGGACAGTATAGTCCTCTATACAGAATAATGAGCCCCATATATTGTTCCAAACAGAATAATGAGCCCAATATTATGCTCCATACAGAATAATGAGCCTCATATAATGCTCCATATAGTATAATGGGCACCACAGAGTGCTCCACACAGACTGAGCCGCATATATTGCTCCATACGGAATTGACCCCATATAATGCTCCATACAGTATAGTGAGCCACATATAATTCTCCATACAGTATATGATGGGCCCCATCTATTGCTCCATACATAACGGGCCTCATATAATGCCCCATACAGTATATGATTGGCCCCATACAGTATACTGAGTCCCATATGTTGCTCCATACAGAATGGGTCCCATATAATGCTCCAAAAATAATTGGCCCCAAAAGATGCTCCATGTATAATGGGCACCATATAATGCTCCATATATAATTGGCCATATAAAATGCTCGATATATAATTAGTCCCATAAGATGCTTCATATATTATTGGCCCCATATACTGCTCCATGTGTAATTGGCCCCATATACTGCTCCATATTGAATTGGCCCCATAAGATACTCCATATTTAATTGACTCCATATTAAATTGGCCCCATATAATGCTCCCTATAGAATTGGCTTCATAAGATGCTCCCTATATTATTGACCCCATATAATGCTCCATATATGGGCCCCTTCTGATGGTCCCCATATATTGCTCCAAATATAAAAAAAAAATGAAATGCTCACCTCTCGTTGCTTGACGCTGCCCTGCTCTGGACTCCTCACCGTTGGCGTCTTCCTGCTCTCTGTGCTGTGACTGCTCTGGCAGAGGGCGCACACTGGTGACGTCATTGCGCCCTCTGACCTGAACGTCACAGTCAGAGGATGGAAAACGCTGCAGCGCTGGAACCGGTAGAGGTAAGTATCGCAAGTGCCGGGGCCCAGAGCAGGCGGGGGGTCCACTTGCGGGGGGCCGTCACTATAGCGCGCCAGTGTCCCCGACGGCGAGTGGGCCCCCTGCCTGCTCAGGGCCCCGGCACTTGCCCGAGTGCACCGGGTGCTGACGCCAGCCCTGCTACAAGTGTACAAAGATATTTTCAGTCACCATGTGACAAGTGGGCCTGTGTACCTTCAAATGCCAGGGCTGAATTTTAGTCCCAGTCCGGCCCTGGGTGACAGGTTCTCTTTAAAAAGAATCAATCCTAGCACAGATCCCTACAGTACTCCACTGCTGACTATATCCCATTTAGAGAACGTACGATTTATGACAACTTTTTGTTTCTAGTCATTTAGCCAATTCCTTACCCATCTCCATATAGTTTCCCCCAGTCCCTGCTTCTGTAGCTTAATTATAAGTCTGTTATGTGGAACTGTATTAAATGCCTTTGCAAAGTCCAGATAAATCACATCAGCCATATGACCTACATACAGATTTGCACTCACCTCCTCATAGAAACCCAACATGTTAGGTAGACACAACTTATTCTTCGTGAATCCATGCTGGTTGTCAGTTATTATATTATTCTCTGCAATATATTTCTGCAGGTCATCTCTTATAATGCCCCCCAAAATTTTGCACACTACTGATGTCAGGCTTACCGGACGATAGTTGCCCGAATCCACGTTGCCCGAGGTCAGATCTCCTGCTTTGATGCGGGCTCCAGCGGTGAGCCCGCATCAAAGTCGCGACATGTCAGCTGTTTTGAACAGGGGATCAGTGATGAGTCGGCATAGTAACCAGAGGTCTCCTTGGTTGCTGATGCCGGCTTGCTGTGAGCGCCACCCTGTGGTTGGCGCTCATAGCAAGCCTGTAATTCAGCTACATAGGAGCGATCCGATGATCGCTCTTATGTAGCTGAGCCGATCCAGTTGTGCCAGCTTCTAGCCTCCCATGGAGGCTAATGAAGCATGGCAAAAGTTAAAAAAAAATGTTTAAAAAAATTATAAAAGTTTAAATCACCCCCCTTTCGCCCCATTCAAAATAAAACAATAAAAAAAAAATATACACATATTTGGTATCGCCGTGTTCAGAATCGTCCAATCTATCAATAAAGAAAAGGATTAGCCTGATCACTAAATGGCGTAGCGAGAAAAAAATCGAAACGCCCGAATTACATTTTTTTGGTTGCCACGACATTGCATTAAAATGCAATAACAGGCGATCAAAAGAACGTATCTACACCAAAATGGTATCATTAAAAACGGAAGCTCAGCATGCAAAAAATAAACCCTCACCCGACCCCAGATCATGAAAAATGGAGACGCTACGGGTATCGGAAAATGGCGCAATTTTTTTTTAGCAAAGTTTGGAAATTTTTTTCACCACTTAGATAAAAAGAACCTAGACATGTTTGGTGTCTATGAACTTGTACTGACCTTGAGAATCATAATGGCAGGTCAGTTTTAGCATTTAGAGAACCTAGTTAAAAATCCAAACAAAAAACAAGTGTGGCATTGCGCTTTTTTTTACAATTTCACCGCACTTGGAATTTTTTTCCCGTTTTCTAGTACACGACATGGAAAAACCAATGATGTTGTTCAAAAGTAAAACTCGTCCCGCAAAAAATAAGCCCTCACATGGCCATATTGACAGAAAAATAAAAAAAGTTATGGCTCTGGGAAGGAGGTAAGCGAAAAACGAACACGGAAAAACGGAAAATCCCAAGGTCATGAAGGGGTTGAATATTGGTACCACGGGAGCAATCCTCCAATCCTGTGGCACAACCCGTATTACAAGAGAGTCTAAGGCCGGGGTCACACTAGAGAGGAATATGGATGTATGAGAGGCGCAAAAACAACGCATTGCACACGGACCAATGTTTCTCTATGGGGCAGCTTCCATCAGCCGTATATTTCTCGGCCGTATTTTACAGGCTGAGAAAATCGCAGCATGCTGCGTTTGTCAGCGTATTGTGCAAAAAAATCTGATAATGAAAGTCTACAGGGACGAGGAAAATACGGATTACACACGGACCATGCGTGTGACTTACGAGAAATACGCACCGGTATTCTATAGAAAAGACGGTAATTCCGTGCGGTGTTCAGTAAAATCACACTGACAGGTTAGAATAGATAAAATAAATTGAAATGCAGAAGAAAATCGCGCTGGTAAAACCCAAAATTCGTCTTTGAGCCAATTAAACAATATTCAGAAGGAAGGCACAGGAACTGGTGTATGTAGGTGTAGTGCCTACCACAATGAGCATACTCAAATGGTGAAGCGTGTCCCAGAGCCAAATACACGCTTATACCTCTGTGAACATAAAACTAAAAGGGGCCACTAATACTAATGAGTGGAGTGAACTAGATGAACTAAAGGTAAATACCTATGTGAATCCAGATGAGTCACCCGTCGTTCTATCCGGGAGTCTTCAGTAACGCTGCATGATAAGGATGGAATCTTTGACGGTAAGAATTCCGGAGATCTGCCCCGGCCGGTAGCAGCTGCTCCGAGTACCGTAGTCCAAGAGGGGACGGAGATGCACTGTCTCAGGCCGGCAGCGCTGTAATGTGCGATCAGTGTACACAGTGCGTCTAGGACCTGTGTGACGTTGTGAATCAGGTGACCGTCCCACGTGACTCAGGAGTTCAGTACGAATCGCGGTAAGGACCAGAACAAACCGACGCGTTTCAAAAACAACTGTTTTCTTCCTCAGGGCTGGTCCTTCCCTTGTTTCCAGGTCCTTTTTATAGCTTCCGCGATCCAATTATGCTAATGAAAGCCAAACAATTCCACTCCACAGTTCAATCCTCTAGGGGTCAGTGTATCTAATAGGAAGATCCACTTGCTTTCAGTTCTAGACATGGATTTGATATAATTCCCCCCTCTCCAATGTGGATGTACAGTTTCAATACCAAAAGCTTCCATTGTTTGGACGATTCCTCCATGCACCTCAATAAAATGTTTGGAAAGTGGGTGACCGATAAATTTTTTCTTTATATTACGTATGTGCTCATTTAATCTAATTTTCAGGGACCTTTTAGTGCGCCCGACATACAGTTCCTTCTGAATATTGTTTAATTGGCTCAAAGACGAATTTTGGGTTTTACCTGCGCGATTTTCTTCTGCATTTCATTTTATTCTCTGTTATGACCTGGTGGTTAGGAGCACCCGGCACGACCTGATAGTTAAACTCACACTGGACAAGCTCTGGGATGTGGGAGCTCTGCTGACCGCAGGCCCTAATCCTATCACAACAACTAGAAATAGCCGTGGAGCGTTCCTGACTCTCCCTATATGCCTCTTCACAGCCTAAGAGCTAGCTAGCCCTAGAGATAGAAAATAAAGCCTACCTTGCCTCAGAGAAATACCCCAAAGGAAAAGGCAGCCCCCACATATATTGACTGTGAGTAAAGATGAAAGTCACAAACACAGAAATGAAACAGGATTCAGCAAAGGGAGGCCAGACTTACTAAACAGACAGAGGATAGGAAAGGTATCTTTGCGGTCAGCACAAAAAACTACAAAAGACCACGCAGAGTGTGCAAAAAGACCTCCGCACCGACTAACGGTGCGGAGATGCCACTCTGCATCCCAGAGCTTCCAGCTAGCAAGACAAAATCATGATAACCAGCTGGACAAGGAAACAATGAACAAATAATAACTATCAGGAACTTAGCTTCTGCTGGAAAAGAAAGGTCACCAGAAAGATCCAAGAGCGAACTGAACCAATGCAGGAACATTGACAGCTGGCATGGAGTAACGATCTGAGTGGAGTTAAATAGAGCAGTCAACCAAAGGATAAACCATGTCACCTGTGTAAGGAACCTCAGAAGCAGCAGCTTCACTCACAGCCACCAGAGGGAGTCCATGGACAAAACTCGCCGAAGTACCATTCACGACCACAGGAGGGAGTTCGACAACAGAATTCACAACAGTACCCCCCCTTGAGGAGGGGTCACCGAACCCTCACCAGAGCCCCCAGGCCGATCAGGATGAGCCAAATGAAAGGCACGAACTAGATCGGCAGCATGAACATCAGAGGCAAAAACCCAGGAATTATCTTCCTGACCATAACCCTTCCACTTGACCAGGCACTGGAGGTTCCGTCTCGAAACACGAGAATCCAAAATCTTCTCCACCACATACTCCAACTCCCCCTCGACCAACACCGGGGCAGGAGGATCAACGGAGGGAACCATAGGCACCACGTATCTCCGCAACAACGACCTATGGAACACATTATGGATGGCAAAAGAAGCTGGAAGATCCAAACGAAATGACACAGGATTAAGAACTTCAAAAATATGGCCCAATGAAACGAGGCTTAAACTTAGGAGAGGAAACCTTCATAGGAACTTGACGAGATGACAACCAAACCAAATCCCCAACACGAAGTCGGGGACCAACACAGCGCCGGTGGTTAGCGAAACGTTGAGCCTTCTCCTGGGACAAAGTCAAATTGTCCACCATATGAGTCCAAATCTGTTGCAACCTGTCCACCACCGTATCCACACCAGGACAGTCCGAAGGCTCAACCTGCCCTGAAGAGAAACGAGGATGGAAACCAGAATTACAGAAAAAAGGAGAAACTAAAGTAGACGAGCTGGCCCGATTATTAAGGGCGAACTCAGCCAAAGGCAAGAAGGACACCCAATCATCCTGATCAGCAGAAACAAAGCATCTCAGATGTTTCCAAAGTCTGATTAGTTCGTTCGGTTTGGCCATTAGTCTGAGGATGGAAAGCCGAAGAAAAAGACAAATCAATGCCCATCTTAGCACAAAAGGACTGCCAAAACCTCGAAACAAACTGGGAACCTCTGTCCGAGACGATGTTCTCTGGAATGCCATGCAAACGAACCACATGCTGGAAAAACAATGGCACCAAATCAGAGGAGGAAGGCAATTTAGACAAGGGTACCAAATGGACCATCTTAGAGAAGCTATCACAAACCACCCAAATGACCGACATCCTTTGAGAAACAGGGAGATCAGAAATAAAATCCATGGAAATATGCGTCCAGGGCCTTTTCGGGACCGGCAAGGGCAAAAGCAACCCACTGGCACGAGAACAGCAGTGCTTAGCCCGAGCACAAGTCCCACAGGACTGCACAAAAGAACGCACATCCCAAGACAAAGAAGGCCACCAAAAGGACCTAGCCACCAAATCTCTGGTAACAAAGATTCCAGGATGACCAGCCAACACCGAACAATGAACCTCAGAGACAACTCTACTAGTCCATCTATCAGGGACAAACAGTTTCTCCGTAGGACAACGGTCAGGTCTACCAGCCTGAAACTTCTGCAGCACGCGCCGCAAATCAGGGGAGATGGCAGACAAAATTACCCCCTCTTTAAGAATACCCGCCGGCTCCGGAACACCCGGAGAGTCAGGCACAAAACTCCTTGACAGGGCATCAGCCTTCACATTCTTAGATCCCGGAAGGTATGAAACCACAAAATCAAAACGGGAGAAAAAGAGCGACCATCGAGCCTGTCTAGGATTCAACCGTTTGGCAGACTCGAGATAAGTCAAATTCTTGTGATCCGTCAAGACCACCACGCGATGTTTAGCTCCTTCAAGCCAATGTCGCCACTCCTCGAATGCCCACTTCATGGCCAACAACTCTCGATTGCCAACATCATAATTGCGCTCAGCAGGCGAGAATTTTCTAGAAAAGAAGGCACATGGTTTCATCACCGAGCCATCAGAACTTCTTTGCGACAAAACAGCCCCTGCTCCAATCTCAGAAGCATCAACCTCGACCTGAAACGGGAGCGAAACATCTGGCTGGCACAACACAGGGGCAGAAGAAAAACGACGCTTCAACTCCTGAAAAGCCTCTACAGCCGCAGAGGACCAATTGACCACATCAGCACCTTTCTTGGTCAAATCAGTCAACGGTTTAGCAATACTAGAAAAATTAGCGATGAAGCGACGGTAAAAATTAGCAAAGCCCAGGAACTTCTGCAGGCTCTTCACAGATGTCGGCTAAGTCCAATCATAAATGGCCTGAACTTTAACAGGGTCCATCTCGATGGTAGAAGGGGAAAAAATGAAACCCAAAAATGAAACCTTCTGAACTCCAAAGAGACACTTTGACCCCTTCACAAACAAGGAATTCGCACGAAGGACCTGGAACACCATTCTGACCTGCTTCACATGAGACTCCCAATCATCCGAAAAGACCAAAATGTCATCCAAATAT
The DNA here is from genome assembly GCF_032444005.1 of Ranitomeya imitator. Taxonomy (NCBI): domain Eukaryota; kingdom Metazoa; phylum Chordata; class Amphibia; order Anura; family Dendrobatidae; genus Ranitomeya; species Ranitomeya imitator. Next base: position 87,697,572 of record NC_091282.1, read on the forward strand.
ACAATCATGAATCTATCCAGGTACTCTCGGAAGATGTCATGCATAAAGGACTGAAACACAGATGGAGCATTAGAAAGCCCGAATGGCATAACCAGGTACTCAAAATGGCCCTCGGGCGTATTAAATGCTGTTTTCCATTCATCGCCCTGTTTAATTCGCACAAGATTATACACCCCTCGAAGATCTATCTTGGTAAACCAACTAGCCCCCTTAATCCGAGCAAACAAATCAGACAGCAGCGGCAAAGGATACTGAAATTTGACTGTGATCTTATTAAGAAGGCGGTAATCAATACAAGGTCTCAAAGAGCCATCCTTCTTGGCCACAAAAAAGAACCCTGCTCCCAATGGTGATGACGACGGGCGAATATGACCCTTCTCCAAGGATTCCTTTATATAACTCTGCATAGCGGCGTGCTCTGGCACAGATAAATTAAACAGACGGCCCTTAGGAAACTTACTACCAGGAATCAAATTAATAGCACAATCGCAATCCCTATGAGGAGGTAGGGCACCGGATTTGGGCTCCTCAAATACATCCCGGTAATCTGATAAAAACTCAGGGACTTCAGAAGGAGTGGAAGGCGAAATTGACAACAATGGAACATCACAATGTACCCCCTGACAACCCCAGCCGGACACAGACATAGATTTCCAATCCAACACTGGATTATGGACCTGTAGCCATGGCAACCCCAAAACGACCACATCATGCAGATTATGCAACACCAAAAAGCGAATATCCTCCTGATGTGCAGGAGCCATGCACATGGTCAATTGAGTCCAGTACTGAGGCTTATTCTTGGCCAAAGGCGTAGCATCAATTCCTCTCAATGGAATAAGATACTGCAAAGGCTCCAAGAAAAAACCACAGCGCCTGGCAAACTCCAAGTCCATCAAATTCAGGGCAGCGCCTGAATCCACAAATGCCATAACAGAATAGGACGACAGAGAGCAAATCAGAGTAACGGACAAAAGAAATTTAGACTGTACCGTACCAATGGTGGCAGACCTAGCGAACCGCTTAGTGTGCTTAGGACAATCGGAGATAGCATGAGTGGATTCACCACAGTAAAAACACAGCCCATTCCGACGTCTGTGTTCTTGCCGTTCAGCTCTGGTCAAAGTCCTATCACACTGCATAGGCTCAGGCCTATGCTCAGAGAATACCGCCAGATGGTGCACAGCTTTGCGCTCACGCAAGCGCCGATCGATCTGAATGGCATCAGATGGATCTGAAGGACATAGACTCATTCAGACCAGCAGGTGTGGGAAATCCCACCATGACATCCTTAAGGGCTTCAGAAAGACCCTTTCTGAAAATTGCCGCCAGGGCACACTCAGAGCCTATGCTCAGAGAATACCGCCAGATGGTGCACAGCTTTGCGCTCACGCAAGCGCCGATCGATCTGAATGGCATCAGATGGATCTGAAGGACATAGACTCATTCAGACCAGCAGGTGTGGGAAATCCCACCATGACATCCTTAAGGGCTTCAGAAAGACCCTTTCTGAAAATTGCCGCCAGGGCACACTCATTCCACTGAGTAAGCACAGACCACTTTCTAAACTTCTGACAGTACACCTCCGCTTCATCCTGACCCTGACACAAAGCCAGCAAGATTTTCTCTGCCTGATCCACTGAATTTGGTTCATCATAAAGCAATCCAAGCGCCAGAAAAAACGCATCAACATCACGCAATGCAGGATCTCCTGGCGCAAGGGAAAATGCCCAGTCTTGAGGGTCACCACGCAACAAAGAAATAATGATTTTTACTTGTTGAACGGGGTCACCAGAGGAGCGGGGTTTCAAAGCTAGAAACAGTTTACAATTATTTTTGAAATTCAGAAACTTAGATCTATCCCCAGAAAATAAATCAGGAATAGGAATTCTAGGCTCTAACATAGGATTCTGAACCACAAAATCTTGAATGTTTTGTACCCTTGCAGTGAGATGATCCACACAAGAGGACAGACCTTGAATGTCCATATCTACACCTGTGTCCTGAACCACCCAAAGGTTTAGGGGAAAAGAAAAACAAAACACAGTGCAGAGAAAAAAAAATGGTCTCAGAACTTCTCTTATCCCTCTATTGAGATGCATTAATACTTTGGGCCAGTTGTACTGTTATGACCTGGTGGTTAGGAAAACCCGGCACGACCTGATAGTTAAACTCACACAGGACAAGCTCTGGGATGTGGGAGCTCTGCTGACCGCAGGCCCTAATCCTATCACAACAACTAGAAATAGCCGTGGTGCGTTCCTGACTGTCCCTAGATGCATCTTCACAGCCTAAGAGCTAGCTAGCCCTAGAGATAGAAAATAAAGCCTACCTTGCCTCAGAGAAATTCCCCAAAGGAAAAGGCAGCCCCCCACATATATTGACTGTGAGTACAGATGAAAGTCACAAACACAAAAATGAAACAGGATTCAGCAAAGGGAGGCCAGACTTACTAAACAGACAGAGGATAGGAAAGGTATCTTTGCGGTCAGCACAAAAAACTACAAAAGACCACGCAGAGTGTGCAAAAAGACCTCCGCACCGACTAACGGTGCAGAGATGCCACTCTGCATCCCAGAGCTTCCAGCTAGCAAGACAAAATCATGATAACCAACTGGACAAGGAAACAATGAACAAATAATAACTATCAGGAACTTAGCTTCTGCTGGAAAAGACAGGTCACCAGAAAGATCCAAGAGCGAACTGAACCAATGCAGGAACATTGACAGCTGGCATGGAGTAATGATCTGAGTGGAGTTAAATAGAGCAGTCAACCAAAGGATAAACCATGTCACCTGTGTAAGGAACCTCAGAAGCAGCAGCTTCACTCACAGCCACCAGAGGGAGTCCATGGACAGAACTCGCCGAAGTACCATTCACGACCTCAGGAGGGAGTTCGACAACAGAATTCACAACAATTCTCTACAATTTTGTGGTGATTGTTTAAATCTGCTGCAGGTAATTTTACACCCAATACCACCAACGCCGCTTCATATTTTATATATAGATAAAAATAAATGTCTACACATAGAGTAGGTAGATATACTGTATCTATATATATAATTGTCTAAGGGTTTTTCCGTCTGTCTGTCTTTCTGTCTGTCTGTCTGTCTTTCTGTCTGTCTGTCCTGGAAATCCCACCTCTATGATTGGTCAAGGCCGCCAGCGACGATGATGTCATAAAGGACGTAGACATCCCACGTCTGATTGGTCGAGGACGCCAGGCCTCGACCAATCAGCAACGGGCACAGCGACGATGATGTCATAAAGGACGTAGAAATCCCACGTTTCTGATTCAGCGACGGGCACAGTATCGACGTAGATGTCATAATGGTTGCCATGACGACGATGTCATAAAGGTTGCCTTGACCAATCAGCGACAGGCACAGTCTGCCGCGAATTCTGGAATCATCATTATCCATATACTACAGGGACATGCATATTGTAGAATACCCGATGCGTTAGAATCGGGCCACAATCTAGTATATATAGATATATATCTATATATATATAATTGTCTAAGGGTTTTTCCGTCTGTCTGTCTGTCTGTCCTGGAAATCCCGCGTCTCTGAGTGGTCGAGGCCGCCAGGCCTCGACCAATCAGCGACGGGCACAGCGAAAATGATGTCATAAAGGACGTAGACATCCCGCGTCTCTGATTGGTCGAGGCCGCCAGGCCTCGACAAATCAGCGACCGGCACAGCGACGATGATGTCATAAAGGACATAGAAATCCCATGTTTCTGATTCAGCGATGGGCACAGTATCGACGTAGATGTCATAATGGTTGCCATGGTGACGATGATGTCATAAAGGTTGCCTCGACCAATCAGCGACAGGCACAGTCTGCCGCGAATTCTGGAATCATCATTGTCCGTATACTACGGGGATATGCATATTCTAGAATACCCGATGCGTTAGAATCGGGTCACAATCTAGTCTACTATATAATTGTCTAAGGGTCACTTCCGTCTGTCTGTCTGTCTGTCTGTCCTGGAAATCCCGCGTCCCTTATTGGTCGAGGCCGCCAAGCCTCGACCAATCAGCGACCGGCACAGCGACGATGATGTCATAAAGAACGTAGAAATCCCGCGTTTCTGATTCAGCTACGGTCACAGTATCGACGTAGATGTCATAATGGTTGCCATGGCGACGATGATGTCATAAAGGTTGCCTCGACCAATCAGCGACGGGCACAGTCTGCCGCGAATTCTGGAATCAGGCCTCGACCAATCAGCGACGGGCACAGTATCGACGTAGAAACCGCGCGTCTCTGATTGGTCGATGCCGCCAGGCCTCGACCAATCAGCGACTGGCACAGCGACGATGATGTCATAAAGGACATAGAAATCCCACGTTTCTGATTCAGCGACAGGCACAGTATCGACGTAGATGTCATAATGGTTGCCATGGCGACGATGATGTCATAAAGGTTGCCTCGACCAATCAGCGACAGGCACAGTCTGCCGCGAATTCTGGAATCATCATTGTCCGTATACTACGGGGATATGCATATTCTAGAATACCCGATGCGTTAGAATCGGGCCACAATCTAGTCTACTATATAATTGTCTAAGGGTCACTTCCGTCTATCTGTCTGTCTGTCTGTCCTGGAAATCCCGCGTCCCTGATTGGTCGAGGCCGCCAAGCCTCGACCAATCAGCGACAGGCACAGTATCGACGTAGAAATCCCGGCGGCCTCGACCAATCAGCGACGGGCACAGCGACGATGATGTCATAAAGGACGTAGAAATCCCACTTTTCTGATTCAGCTACGGGCACAGTATCGACGTAGATGTCATAATGGTTGCCATGGCGACAATGATGTCATAAAGCTTGCCTCGATCAATCAGCGACGGGCACAGTCTGCCGCGAATTCTGGAATCATCATTGTCCATATACTACGGGGACATGCATATTCTAGAATCGGGCCACAATCTAGTCTACTATATAATTGTCTAAGTGTCACTTCCCTCTGTCTGTCATTCGCTGATTTGTCTCCTGTTATGACCTGGTGGTCAGGACAATAATGGACCTGGTGGTTAAGAGCACACGGAATGACCTGATAGTTACTGATAATAAAGGACGAGCTCTGGGACGTGGGAACTCTGCTGACCGCAATCCCTAATCCTATCAAACACACTAGAAATAGCCGTGGATTGCGCCTAACGCTCCCTATGCAACTCGGCACAGCCTAAGGAACTAGCTAGCCCTGAAGATAGAAAAATAAAGCCTACCTTGCCTCAGAGAAATTCCCCAAAGGAAAAGGCAGCCCCCCACATATAATGACTGTGAGTAAAGATGAAAATACAAACACAGAGATGAAATAGATTTAGCAAAGTGAGGCCCGACTTACTGAACAGACTGAGGATAGGAAAGGTAGCTTTGCGGTCAGCACAAAAACCTACAAAAAGACCACGCAGAGGGCGAAAAAGACCCTCCGCACCGACTCACGGTGAGGAGGCGCTCCCTCTGCGTCCCAGAGCTACCAGCAAGCAAGACAACAATAAAAATAGCAAACTGGACAGAAAAATAGCAAACCAAAGAAAATACAAGCAGGAACTTAGCTTCTGCTGGGAAGACAGGTCACAAGAACGATCCAGGAGTGAACAAGACCAATACTGGAACATTGACAGGTGGCATGGAGCAAAGATCTAAGTGGAGTTAAATAGAGCAGCCAGCTAACGAATTAACCTCGTCACCTGTGGAAGGAAACTCAGAAACACCCACCAGAGGAAGTCCATGGACAGAACCAGCCGAAGTACCATTCATGACCACAGGAGGGAGCCCGACAACAGAATTCACAACAGTACCCCCTCCTTGAGGAGGGGTCACCGAACCCTCACCAGAGCCCCAAGGCCGACCAGGATGAGCCAAATGAAAGGCACGAACCAGATCGGCAGCATGAACATCAGAGGCAAAAACCCAGGAATTATCTTCCTGACCATAACAATGATAAATGTAAGGTTATACACATGGGAAGAGGGAATCAATATCACCATTACACACTGAATGGGAAACCACTGGGTAAATCTGACAGGGAGAAGGACTTGGGGATCCTAGTTAATGATAAACTTACCTGGAGCAGCCAGTGCCAGGCAGCAGCTGCCAAGGCAAACAGGATCATGGGGTGCATTAAAAGAGGTCTGGATACACATGATGAGAGCATTATACTGCCTCTGTACAAATCCCTAGTTAGACCCCACATGGAGTACTGTGTCCAGTTTTGGGCACCGGTGCTCAGGAAGGATATAATGGAACTAGAGAGAGTACAAAGGAGGGCAACAAAATTAATAAAGGGGATGGGAGAACTACAATACCCAGATAGATTAGCGAAATTAGGATTATTTAGTCTAGAAAAAAGACGACTGAGGGGCGATCTAATAACCATGTATAAGTATATAAGGGGACAATACAAATATCTCGCTGAGGATCTGTTTATACCAAGGAAGGTGACGGGCACAAGGGGGCATTCTTTGCGTCTGGAGGAGAGAAGGTTTTTCCACCAACATAGAAGAGGATTCTTTACTGTTAGGGCAGTGAGAATCTGGAATTGCTTGCCTGAGGAGGTGGTGATGGCGAACTCAGTCGAGGGGTTCAAGAGAGGCCTGGATGTCTTCCTGGAGCAGAACAATATTGTATCATACAATTATTAGGTTCTGTAGAAGGACGTAGATCTGGGTATTTATTATGATAGAATATAGGCTGAACTGGATGGACAAATGTCTTTTTTCGGCCTTACTAACTATGTTACTATGTTACTATGTTAACCCTTCCACTTGACCAGGTACTGGAGTTTCCGTCTCGAAATACGAGAATACAAAATCTTCTCCACCACAGGAACACCCGGAGAGTCAGGCACAAAACTCCTTGACAGGGCATCAGCCTTCACATTCTTAGAGCCCGGAAGGTACGAAACCACAAAATCAAAACGGGAGAAAAATAACGACCATCGAGCCTGTCTCGGATTCAACCGTTTGGCAGACTCAAGATAAGTCAAATTCTTGTGATCTGTCAATACCACCACGCGATGCTTAGCTCCTTCAAGCCAATGACGCCACTCCTCGAATGCCCACTTCATGGCCAACAACTCTCGATTACCAACATCATAATTATGCTCAGCAGGCGAAAACTTTCTAGAAAAGAAAGCACATGGCTTCATCACCGAGCCATCAGAACTTCTTTGCGACAAAACAGCCCCTGCTCCAATCTCAGAAGCATCAATCTCAACCTGAAACGGGAGCGAAACATCTGGCTGGCACAACACAGGGGCAGAAGAAAAACGATGCTTCAACTCCTGTAAAGCCTCTACAGCTGCAGAAGACCAATTGACCACATCAGCACCCTTCTTGGTCAAATCAGTCAACGGTTTAGCAACACTAGCAAAATTAGCGATGAAGCGCCGATAAAAATTAGCAAAGCCCAAAAACTTTTGCAGGCTCTTCACAGATGTCGGCTGAGTCCAATCGTAAATGGCCTGGACTTTAACAGGGTCCATCTCGATAGTAGAAGGGGAAAAAATGAACCCCAAAAATGAAACCTTCTGAACTCCAAAGAGACACTTTGACCCCTTCACAAACAAGGAATTCGCACGAAGGACCTGGAACACCATTCTGACCTGCTTCACAAGAGACTCCCAATCATCCGAAAAGACCAAAATATCATCCAAATACACAATCAGGAATTTATCCAGGTACTCTCGGAAGATGTCATGCATAAAGGATTGAAATACTGATGGAGCATTGGAAAGCCCGAATGGCATAACCAGGTACTCAAAATGGCCCTCGGGCGTATTAAATGCTGTTTTCCATTCATCGCCCCGTTTAATACGCACAAGATTATACGCCCCTCGAAGATCTATCTTGGTGAACCAACTAGCCCCCTTAATATGAGCAAACAAATCAGACAGCAACGGCAAAGGATACTGAAATTTGACTGTAATTTTAGTAAGAAGGCGGTAATCAATACAAGGTGTCAAAGAACCATCCTTCTTGGCCACAAAAAAGAACCCTGCTCCTAACGGTGATGACGATGGGCGAATATGGCCTTTCTCCAAGGATTCCTTTATATAACTCCGCATAGCGGCGTGTTCTGGCACAGATAAATTGAACAATCGGCCCTTAGGAAACTTACTACCAGGAATCAAATTAATTGCACAATCGCAATCCCTATGAGGAGGTAGGGCACTGGTTTTGGGCTCATCAAATACATCCCGATAATCCGACAAAAACTCTGGAACTTCAGAAGGAGTGGAAGACGAAATAGACAAAAATGGAACATCACCATGTACCCCCTGGCAACCCCAGCTGGACACAGACATAGATTTACAGTCCAATACTGGATTATGAACCTGTAGCCATGGCAACCCCAAAACGACCACATCATGCAGATTATGCAACACCAGATAACGGATATCCTCCTGATGTGCAGGAGCCATGCACATGGTCAATTGGGTCCAGTACTGAGGCTTATTCTTGGCCAAAGGCGTAGCATCAATTCCTCTCAATGGAATAGGATACTGCAAGGGCTCCAAGAAAAAACCACAGCGCCTAGCATACTCCAAGTCCATCAAATTCAGGGCAGCGCCTGAATCCACAAATGCCATAACAGAATAGGATGACAAAGAGCAAATTAGAGTAACGGACAATAGAAATTTAGACTGTACCGTACCAATGGTGGCAGACCTAGCGAACCGCCTAGTGCGCTTAGGACAATCGGAGATAACATGAGTGGAATCACCACAGTAAAAACACAGCCCATTCCGACGTCTGTGTTCTTGCCGTTCAGCTCTGGTCAAAGTCCTATCACATTGCATAGGCTCAGGCCCATGCTCAGACAGTACCGCCAAATGGTGCACAGCTTTACACTCACACAAGCGTCGATCGATCTGAATGGCCAAAGACATAGACTAATTCAGACCAGCAGGCATGGGAAATCCCACCATGACATCCTTAAGGGCTTCAGAGAGACCCTTTCTGAAGATTGCTGCCAGGTCACATTCATTCCACTGAGTGAGCACAGACCACTTTCTAAACTTCTGACAATATATCTCCGCTTCATCCTGACCCTGACACAGAGCCAGCAAGATTTTCTCTGCCTGATCCACTGAATTAGGTTCGTCATAAAGCAATCCAAGCGCCAGGAAAAACGCATCAACATCACGCAATGCCGGATCTCCTGGTGCAAGGGAAAATGCCCAGTCTTGAGGGTCACCACGTAACAAAGAAATAATGATCTTTACTTGTTGAACAGGGTCACCTGAGGAGCGAGGTTTCAAGGCAAGAAACAATTTACAATTATTTTTGAAATTCAAGAACTTAGATCTATCACCAAAAAACAAATCAGGAATTGGAATCCTAGGCTCTGACATCGGATTCTGAACCACAAAATCTTGAATGTTCTGTACCCTTGTAGTGAGATTATCCATCCAAGAGGACAGACCTTGAATGTCCATGTTTACACCTGTGTCCTGAACCACCCAGAGGTAAAGGGGAAAAGAGAGACAAAACACACTGCAAAAAAAAAAAAATGGTCTCAGAACTTCTCTTATCCCTCTATTGAGATGCATTAGTACTTTGGGCCACCTGTACTGTTATGACCTGGTGGTCAGGACAATAATGGACCTGGTGGTTAAGAGCACACGGAATGACCTGATAGTTACTGATAATAAAGGACGAGCTCTGGGACGTGGGAACTCTGCTGACCGCAATCCCTAATCCTATCAAACACACTAGAAATAGCCGTGGATTGCGCCTAACGCTCCCTATGCAACTCGGCACAGCCTAAGGAACTAGCTAGCCCTGCAGATAGAAAAATAAAGCCTACCTTGCCTCAGAGAAATCCCCCAAAGGAAAAGGCAGCCCCCCACATATAATGACTGTGAGTAAAGATGAAAATACAAACACAGAGATGAAATAGTTTTAGCAAAGTGAGGTCCGACTTACTGAACAGACTGAGGATAGGAAAGGTAGCTTTGCGGTCAGCACAAAAACCTACAAAAAGACCACGCAGAGGGCGCAAAAAGACCCTCCGCACCGACTCACGGTGCGGAGGCGCTCCCTCTGCGTCCCAGAGCTTCCAGCAAGCAAGACAACAACAAAATAGCAAGCTGGACAGAAAAATAGCAAACCAGAGAAAAACAAGCAGGACTTAGCTTCTACTGGGAAGACAGGTCACAAGAACGATCCAGGAGTGAACAAGACCAATACTGGAACATTGACAGGTGGCATGGAGCAAAGATCTAAGTGGAGTTAAATAGAGCAGCCACCTAACAAATTAACCTCGTCACCTGTGGAAGGAAACTCAGAAACACCCACCAGAGGAAGTCCATGGACAGAACCAGCCGAAGTACCATTCATGACCACAGGAGGGAGCCCGACAACAGAATTCACAACAGTCTCCCCAGCTGCCTGTCATGGCTGCCGCGACCAATCAGCGACGGGCACAGTCCGGAGGAAAATGGCCGCTCCTTACTCCCCGTAGTCAGTGCCTGTTGCCCGCATACTCCCCTCCGGTCACCGCTAACACAGGGTTAATGCCGTCGGTAACGGACCGCGTTATGCCGCAGGTAACGCACTCTGTTACCGCCGCTATTAACCCCGTGTGCCCCCAACTTTTTACTATTGACGCTGCCTATGCGGCATCAATAGTAAAAAATGTAATATTAAAAATAATAATTAAAAAAAAAAACCTGCTATACTCACCCTCCGTTGCAGCTCGCGCCGGCCACCATCTTCCGTTGCAGGTTCCGGTGGCAGAAGGACCTGCCATGACGTCACGGTCATGTGACCGCAACGTCATCACAGGTCCTGCGCGCCTGCGCGACAAAGACCTGCCATGACGTCACGGTCTTGTGACCGCGACGTCTTCACAGGCCCTGCGCGCCTGCGCTACAAAGACCTGCCATGACGTCACGGTCATGTGACCGCGACGTCATCACAGGTCCTGCGCTAATACCAACCCTGGGACTGGAACCTGCCATGGACTACAAGGGCTCCCTCGGAAAGGTGAGTATATGTTTATTTTTTATTTTTTCACCTGTGACAAACCTGACTGGGCAATATACTATGTGACTGGCCAATATACTACATGGCTCTGTGCTGTATACTACTTCGCTGTGCAATATACTACGTCACTGGGCAATATACTACGTGGCTGTGCTGTATACTACGTCACTGGGCAATATACTACGTGGCTGCACAATATACTACGTAACTGGGCAATATACTATGTGGCTGCGCAATATACTATGTGGCTGCGCAATATACTACGTCACTAGGCAATATACTACGTAACTGGGCAATATACTACGTGACTGGGCAATATACTATGTGGCTGGGCAATATACTATGTGGCTGGGAAATATACTACGTGGCTAGGCAATATACTACATCACTGGGCAATATACTACGTGGCTGGCCAATATATTACATCACTGGGCAAGATACTACGTCACTGGGAAATATACTACGTGGCTGGGCAATATACTACGTGGCTGGGCAATATACTACGTGGCTGGGCAATATACTATGTGGCTGGGCAATATACTACGTGGCTGGGCAATATACTATGTCACTAAGCAATATACTACGTGGCTCTGTGCTGTATACTACGTCACTGGGCAATATACTATGTGGCTGCACAATATATTACGTTTCTGGGCAATATACTATATGGCTGGGCAATATACTACGTGGCTGCGCAATATACTACATCACTGGGCAAGATACTACGTCACTGGGCAATATACTACGTGGCTGGGCAATATACTACGTGGCTGGGCAATATACTACGTGGCTGGGCAATATACTACGTGGCTGGGCAATATACTACGTGGCTGGGCAATATACTATGTCACTGGGCAATATACTACGTGGCTCTGTGCTGTATACTACGTCACTGGGCAATATACTATGTGGCTGCACAATATACTACGTTTCTGGGCAATATACTATGTGGCTGGGCAGTATACTACGTGGCTGCGCAATATACTACATCACTAGGCAATATACTACGTAACTGGGCAATATACTACGTGGCTGGGCAATATACTACGTGACTGGGCAATATACTACGTCACTGGGCAATATACTACGTGGCTGGGCAATATACTGCGTGGCTGGGAAATATACTACGTGGCTGGGCAATATACTACGTGACTGGGCAATACACTACGTGACTGAGCAATATACTACGTGTCTGTGCTGTATACTACGTCGCTGTGCAATACACTACATCGCTGGGCAATATACTACTATTTGCCCTTTTTTTGTCTCCTCCCTTTCTATGGAGGGCAGTCTGTGAGGGAGAGAATAACATGGAGGACAGTCTGTGAGGGAGATAATAACATGGAGGACAGTCTGTGCGGGAGAAAATAACATGGAGGACAGTCTGTCAGGGAGAAAATAACATGGAGGACAATCAGTGAGGGAGAGAATAGCATGGTGGACAGTGTGTGAGGGAGAGAATAACATGGAGGACAGTCTGTGATGGAGAGAATAACATGGAGGACAGTCTGTGAGGGAGAAAATAACATGGAGGACAGTTTGTGAGGGAGAGAATAACATGGAGGACATTCTGTGAGGGAGAGAATAACATGGAGGACAGTCCGTGAAGGAGAGAATAACATGGAGGACAGTCTGTGAGGGAGAGAATAACATGGAGGACAGTGTGTGAGGGAGAGAATAACATGGAGGACAGTCTGTGAGGGAGAGAATAACATGGAGGACAGTGTGTGAGGGAGAGAATAACATGGAGGACAGTCTGTGAGGGAGAGAATAACATGGAGGACAGTGTGTGAGGGAGAGAATAACATGGAGGACAGTCTGTGAGGGAGAGAATAACATGGAGGACAGTCTGTGAGGGAGAAAACAACATGGAGGACAGTGTGTAAGGGAGAGAATAAAAATTTTCCCTGTTTTTAAGTTTATCATATGGTAAAATAAATGGTGTCTTTGAAAACTATAAGTCATCCTGTAGAAAACAAGCTGTCATACAGCGATAGATGACTAATAAAGTTTTGTTTTGAAAGTGTGTCCAATGTGTTAAAACATAAATGTTAGCACCAATGCTTTCTCAAGCAGTGAACACATAAGGGAAACAGACTTTTATAGGAAGCACATACATTTCTCATTAAGATATTCATTAAAAACAATGATAGAAAACTTGAAAATAGTGCATTCATAACAAGGTTACGGTGCCATGTTTGTTAAGGTAATCAGCTATATTTCTGGCGTACCAGTATAAATTTACATAAAAATTACACTAATCATCACATCACCATATAGCGAAACTTAAGAGATTAAAAACTTGTTAAATTTGTTCAATTGATTATTTAGTAAATCTTAACTATAATCACATAACACGTAATGTTTTATATACTGTATATAAAAAATTAATCTGAAAAGATTGTCTAAAAATGCACCTATGCACTTTATTAACCACTTGTTATGAATGCACTATTTTCAAGTTTTCTATCATTGTTTTTAATGAATTTCTTAATGAGAAATGTATGTGCTTCTTATAAAAGTCTGTTTCACTTATGTGTTCACTGCTTGAGAAAGGATATAACCAGGGCCGGCGTCAGCACCCGGCGCACCCGGGCAAGTGCCGGGGCCCTGAGCAGGCAGGGGGCCCACTCGCCGTCGGGGAAACTGGCGCGCTATAGTGCCCACCCCGCGAGTGGACCCCCCGCCCGCTTCGGGCCTCGGCACTTGCGATATTTACCTCTCCCAGTTCCAGCGCTGCAGCGTCTTCCATCCTCTGACTGTGACGTTCAGGTCAGAGGGCGCGATGACGTCAACAGTGGGCGCCCGCTGCTTGAGCAGTCGCAGCACAGAGAGCAGGAGGACTCCAACGGTGAGGAGTCCAGAGCAGAGCAGCGTCAAACAACCAAAGGTGAGTATTTCATTTTTTTTTTTTAATATTGGGAGCAATATATGGGGACCATCAGAAGGGGCCCATATATGGAGCATTATATGGGGCTAATTCTATATGGAGCATCTTATGGGGGCAATAATATAGGGAGCATCTTATGAAGCCAATTCTATAGGGAGCATCTTATGTGGCCAATTACATATGGAGCAGTATATGGGGCCAATTACATATGGAGCAGTATATGGGGCCAATAATATATGAAGCATCTTATGGGACTAATTATATATGGAGCATTTTATATGGCCAATTATATATGGAGCATTATATGGGGCCCATTATACATGGAGCATCTTATGGGGCCCATTCTGTAAGGAGTATTATATGGGGCCCATTCTATATGGAACATCATATGGGGCCCATTCTGCATGGAGCAATATATGGGACTCAGTATACTGTATGGGGCCGATCATATACTGTATGGAGCATTATATGAGGCCCATTATATATGGAGCAATAGATGGGGCCCATCATATACTGTATGGAGAATTATATGTGGCTCACTATACTGTATGGAGCATTATATGGGGTCAATTCCGTATGGAGCAATATATACAGCTCATTCTGTATGGAGTACTCTGTGGTGCCCATTATACTGTATGGAGCATTATATGAAGCTCATTATTCTGTATGGAGCATAATATTGGGCTCATTATTCTGTTTGGAGCAATATATGGGGCTCATTATTCTGTTTGGAGCAATATATGGGGCTCGTTATTCTGTATAGAGGACTATACTGTCCGGTTTCTGAGCTAATGTAGAATGCACAATAGATATCACTCATGTAAGAAGTAAGTGAAATCTTTGGCATTGTACTATACCTATATTTCTCTGCCGTATCGGTGCATTATGAATTGTGGCATGTGTTAAAGGGGCCCACCGGGATCCTTTTGCCCAGGGCCCATGAAAACCTGGAGCCGGCCCTGGATATAACATCCGAAACGTTGCCACGCCATTTGGGAAATAAAGTCAACTTTTTTCAGTTTTTTGTTCTGTTTTCCTTTTTAACTCATATATACATATATATATATATATATATATATATATACATATATATAGATAGATAGATAGATAGATAGATAGATAGATCTACTATATAATTGTCTAAGGGTCACTTCCGTCTGTCCTTCTGTCTGTCACGGATATTCATTGGTCGCGGCCTCTGTCTATCATGGAAATCCAAGTCGCTGATTGGTCACCGCAAAACAGCCACGACCAATCAGCGACGGCCACAGTCTGGAAGAAAATGGCCGCTCCTTACTCCCCGCAGTCAGTGCCCGGCGCCCGCATACTCCCCTCCGGTCACCGCTAACACAGGGTTAATGCTGGCGGTAACGGACCGCGTTATGCCATGGGTAACGCACTCCGTTACCGCCGCTATTAACCCTGTGTGTCCCCAACTTTTTACTATTGATGCTCCCTATGCGGCATCAATAGTAAAAAATGTAATGTTAAAAATAATAAAAAAACAAAACAAAAAACCTGCTATACTCACCCTCCGTTGTCCACTGAGCCACTCGCACCGGCCGCCATCTTCCGTTCCCGGCGATGCATTGCAAAATTACCCAGAAGACTTAGCGGCCTCGCAAGACCGCTAAGTCTTCTGGGTAATTTTGCAATCCATCCTGGGAACGGTAGATGGCGGCAGCCGCGCGCGTATCGCCGGAGCTCCGCTGGACCCCAAGAGGTGAGTATATAACTTTTTTTATTTTAATTATTTTTTTTAACAGGGATATGGTGCCCACACTGCTGTATACTACGTGGGCTATGTTATATACCGCGTGGCTCTGTGCTGTATACTACCTAGGCAGTGTTATATACTATGTGGGCGTGTGATATACTCCATGGGCTGTGCTATATACTACATGACTGGGCAATATACTACGTAGCTCTGTGCTGTATACTACGTGGTTCTGTGCTGTATACTATGTGGCTCTGTACTGTATACTATGTGGCTGGGCAATATACTATGTAGCTGGGCAATTGTTATGCTAGGCAATTCAGTAACACAATGTACATAGCGATCAGAGCACATACAGTGATCTGACAATAACCCAAAATATTAGAACGAGCTCTGAGACGTGGAAACTCTGTAGACCGCAATTCCTGATCCTCTCCAAACACAACTAGAGGCAGCTGTGGATTGCGCCTAAGGCTCCCTATGCAACTCGGCACAGCCTGAGAAACTAACTAGCCTGAAGATAGAAAAATAAGCCTACCTTGCCTCAGAGAAATACCCCAAAGGACAAGGCAGCCCCCCACATATAATGACTGTGAGTAAGATGAAAAGACAAACGTAGGGATGAAAAAGATTCAGCAAAGTGAGGCCCGATATTCTAGACAGAACGAGGATAGGAAAGATAACTTTGCGGTCTACACAAAACCCTAAAGAAAACCACGCAAAGGGGGCAAAAAGACCCTCCGTACCGAACTAACGGCACGGAGGTACACCCTTTGCGTCCCAGAGCTTCCAGCAAAACAAATAGACAAGCTGGACAGAAAAAATAGCAACAAATAGCAAAGAAGCACTTAGCTATGCAGAGTAGCAGGCCACAGGAATGATCCAGAGAAACACAAGTCCAACACTGGAACATTGACAGGAAGCATGGATCAAAGCATCAGGTGGAGTTAAGTAGAGAAGCAGCTAACGACCTCACCAGATCACCTGAGGGAGGAAACTCAGAAGCTGCAGTACCACTTTCCTCCACAAACGGAAGCTCCCAGAGAGAATCAGCCGAAATACCACTTGTGACCACAGGAGTGAACTCTGCCACAGAATTCACAACAGTACCCCCCCTTGAGGAGGGGTCATCGAACCCTCACCAGAGCCCCCAGGCCGACCAGGATGAGCCACATGAAAGGCACGAACAAGATCGGGAGCATGGACATCAGAGGCAAAAACCCAGGAATTATCTTCCTGAGCATAACCCTTCCATTTAACCAGATACTGGAGTTTCCGTCTTGAAAGACGAGAATCCAAAATCTTCTCCACAATATACTCCAATTCCCCCTCCACCAAAACCGGGGCAGGAGGCTCAACAGATGGGACCATAGGTGCCACGTATCTCCGCAACAATGACCTATGGAATACGTTATGTATGGAAAAAGAATCTGGAAGGGTCAGACGAAAAGACACTGGATTAAGAACCTCAGAAATCCTATACGGACCAATAAAACGAGGTTTAAACTTAGGAGAGGAAACCTTCATAGGAATATGACGAGAAGATAACCAAACCAGATCCCCAACACGAATTCGGGGACCAACACAGCGTCTGCGATTAGCGAAAAGTTGAGCCTTCTCCTGGGACAAGGTCAAATTGTCCACTACCTGAGTCCAAATCTGCTGCAACCTGTCCACCACAGTATCCACACCAGGACAGTCCGAAGACTCAACCTGTCCTGAAGAGAAACGAGGATGGAACCCAGAATTGCAGAAAAACGGCAAAACCAAGGTAGCCGAGCTGGCCCGATTATTAAGGGCGAACTCAGCCAAAGGCAAAAACGACACCCAGTCATCCTGATCAGCAGAAACAAAGCATCTCAGATATGTTTCCAAGGTCTGATTGGTTCATTCGGTCTGGCCATTAGTCTGAGGATGGAAAGCCGAGGAAAAAGACAAGTCAATGCCCATCCTACCACAAAAGGCTCGCCAAAACCTCGAAACAAACTGGGAACCTCTGTCAGAAACAATATTCTCTGGAATGCCATGCAAACGAACCACATGCTGGAAGAACAAAGGCACCAAATCAGAAGAGGAAGGCAATTTAGACAAGGGTACCAGATGGACCATTTTAGAAAAGCGATCACAGACCACCCAAATGACTGACATCTTTTGAGAAACGGGAAGGTCAGAAATAAAATCCATAGAGATATGTGTCCAAGGCCTCTTCGGGACCGGCAAGGGCAAAAGCAACCCACTGGCACGAGAACAGCAGGGCTTAGCCCGAGCACAAATCCCACAGGACTGCACAAAGGTACGCACATCCCGCGACAGAGAGAGCCACCAAAAGGATCTAGCCACTAACTCTCTGGTACCAAAGATTCCAGGATGACCAGCCAACACCGAACAATGAAGTTCAGAGATAACTCTATTCGTCCACCTATCAGGGACAAACAGTCTCTCCGCTGGGCAACGATCAGGTTTATTAGCCTGAAATTTTTGCAGCACCCGCCGCAAATCAGGGGAGATGGCAGACACAATTACTCCTTCCTTGAGGATACCCGCCGGCTCAGATAAACCCGGAGAGTCGGGCACAAAACTCCTAGACAGAGCATCCGCCTTCACATTTTTAGAGCCCGGAAGGTACGAAATCACAAAGTCAAAACGGGCAAAAAACAACGACCAATGAGCTTGTCTAGGATTCAAGCGCTTGGCAGACTCGAGATAAGTCAAGTTCTTATGATCAGTCAATACCACCACGCGATGCTTAGCTCCTTCAAGCCAATGACGCCACTCCTCGAATGCCCACTTCATGGCCAGCAACTCTCGGTTGCCCACATCATAATTTTGCTCAGCAGGCGAAAACTTCCTGGAAAAGAAAGCGCATGGTTTCATCACTGAGCAACCAGAACCTCTCTGTGACAAAACAGCCCCTGCTCCAATCTCAGAAGCATCAACCTCGACCTGGAACGGAAGAGAAACATCTGGTTGACACAACACAGGGGCAGAAGAAAAACGACGCTTCAACTCTTGAAAAGCCTCCACAGCAGCAGAAGACCAATTGACCAATTCAGCACCCTTCTTGGTCAAATCGGTCAATGGTTTGGCAACACTAGAAAAATTGTAGATGAAGCGACGATAAAAATTAGCAAAGCCCAGAAACTTTTGCAGACTTTTCAGAGATGTCGGCTGAGTCCAATCATGGATGGCTTGGACCTTAACCGGATCCATCTCGATAGTAGAAGGGGAAAAGATGAACCCCAAAAATGAAACCTTCTGCACACCAAAGAGACACTTTGATCCCTTCACAAAGAATTAGCACGCAGGACCTGAAAAACCGTTCTGACCTGCTTCACATGAGACTCCCAATCATCCGAGAAGATCAAAATGTCATCCAAGTACACAATCAGGAATTTATCCAGGTACTCACGGAAAATGTCATGCATAAAGGATTGAAACACTGATGGAGCATTGGCAAGTGCGAACGGCATCACTAGATACTCAAAATGACCCTCGGGCGTATTAAATGCAGTTTTCCATTCATCGCCTTGCCTGATTCTCACCAGATTATACGCACCACGAAGATCTATCTTAGTGAACCAACTAGACCCCTTAATCCGAGCAAACAAATCAGATAACAATGGCAAGGGGTACTGAAATTTAACAGTGATCTTATTAAGAAGGCGGTAATCTATACACGGTCTCAGCGAACCATCCTTCTTGGCCACAAAAAAGAACCCTGCTCCCAATGGCGACGACGACGGGCGAATATGCCCCTTCTCCAGGGATTCCTTCACATAACTGCGCATAGCGGTGTGCTCAGGCACGGATAAATTAAACAGTCGACCTTTTGGGAATTTACTACCAGGAATCAAATTGATAGCACAATCACAATCCCTATGCGGAGGCAGGGCATCGGACTTGGGCTCATCAAATACATCCCGGTAATCAGACAAGAACTCTGGAACCTCAGAAGGGGTGGATGACGAAATTGACAGAAATGGAACATCACCATGTACCCTCTGACAACCCCAGCTGGACACCAACATGGAATTCCAATCCAATACTGGATTATGGGTTTGTAGCCATGGCAACCCCAACACGACCACATCATGCAGATTATGCAACACCAGAAAGCGAATATCCTCCTGATGTGCAGGAGCCATGCACATGGTCAGCTGGGTCCAGTACTGAGGCTTATTCTTGGCCAAAGGTGTAGCATCAATTCCTCTCAATGGAATAGGACACTGCAAGGGCTCCAATAAAAACCCACAACGTTTAGCATAATCCAAGTCCATCAAATTCAGGGCAGCGCCTGAATCCACAAACGCCATGACAGAATACGACGACAAGGAGCATATCAAGGTAACGGACAGAAGAAATTTTGACTGTACAGTACCAATGGCGGCAGACCTAGCGAACCGCTTAGTGCGCTTAGGACAATCAGAGATAGCATGAGCGGAATCACCACAGTAGAAACACAGCCCATTCAGACGTCTGTGTTCTTGCCGTTCAACTCTGGTCATAGTCCTATCGCATTGCATAGGCTCAGGTTTAATCTCAGGTAATACCGCCAAATGGTACACAGATTTATGCTCACGCAAGCGTCGACCGATCTGAATGGCCAAAGATATAGACTCATTCAAACCAGCGGGCATAGGAAATCCCACCATGACATCCTTAATGGCTTCAGAGAGACCCTTTCTGAAAATGGCTGCAAGCGCAGATTCATTCCATTGAGTGAGCACGGACCATTTTCTAAATTTCTGGCAATATAGCTCTATCTCATCCTGAGCCTGACAAAGAGCCAGTAAATTTTTTTCTGCCTGATCTACTGAATTAGGCTCATCGTACAGCAATCCAAGCGCCAGGAAAAACGCATTGATATCACTCAATGCAGGATCTCCTGACGCAAGAGAAAATGCCCAGTCCTGAGGGTCGCCACGCAAAAAAGAAATGACGATCCTAACCTGTTGCGCTGGGTCACCTGAGGAACGAGGTTTCAAAGCCAGAAACAGTTTACAATCATTCTTGAAACTCAGAAATTTAGTTCTATCTCCAAAAAACAAATCTGGAATAGGAATTCTCGGTTCTAACAAAGAATTCTGAACCACAAAATTTTGAATATCTTGAACTCTTGCCGTGAGCTGATCTACACATGAAGACAGACCTTTAATGTCCATTGTAACACCTGTGTCCTGAACCACCCAAATGTCTAGGGGAAAAAAAAGACAAATCACAGTGCAAAGGAAAAAAAATGGTCTCAGAACTTCTTTTTTCCCTCTATTGAGAATCATTAGTACTTTTGGCTTCCTGTACTGTTATGCTAGGCAATTCAGTAACACAATGTACATAGCGATCAGAGCACATACAGTGATCTGACAATAACCCAAAATAATAGAACGAGCTCTGAGACGTGGAAACTCTGTAGACCGCAATTCCTGATCCTCTCCAAACACAACTAGAGGCAGCTGTGGATTGCGCCTAAGGCTCCCTATGCAACTCGGCACAGCCTGAGAAACTAACTAGCCTGAAGATAGAAAAATAAGCCTACCTTGCCTCAGAGAAATACCCCAAAGGACAAGGCAGCCCCCCACATATAATGACTGTGAGTAAGATGAAAAGACAAACGTAGGGATGAAAAAGATTCAGCAAAGTGAGGCCCGATATTCTAGACAGAACGAGGATAGGAAAGATAACTTTGCGGTCTACACAAAACCCTAAAGAAAACCACGCAAAGGGGGCAAAAAGACCCTCCGTACCGAACTAACGGCACGGAGGTACACCCTTTGCGTCCCAGAGCTTCCAGCAAAACAAATAGACAAGCTGGACAGAAAAAATAGCAACAAATAGCAAAGAAGCACTTAGGCTACGTTCACACTAGCGTTCGGCTAGTGTGTGTCGCGCTAGCGTCGGGCGACACAGCGGCGACGCACGCGTCATGCGCCCCTATGTTTAACATGTTTTTGTGTTTTTATGTTTTTGTGTGTTGCGTTTTCCGACACGTGCGTCTTTTTTGACGCTAGCGTCGGACCAAGAAAACGCAACAAGTTGCATTTTTCTTGCGTCCGATTTTCAGCGTTTTTGCGTGCGTTTTGCCGCGTTTTTGCGTGCGTCGTGCGTTGCGTCGCCGACGCAGCGGCGCGCAACGCTAGTGTGAACATAGCCTTAGCTATGCAGAGCAGCAGGCCACAGGAATGATCCAGAGAAACACAAGTCCAACACTGGAACATTGACAGGAAGCATGGATCAAAGCATCAGGTGGAGTTAAGTAGAGAAGCAGCTAACGACCTCACCAGATCACCTGAGGGAGGAAACTCAGAAGCTGCAGTACCAGTTTCCTCCACAAACGGAAGCTCCCAGAGAGAATCAGCCGAAGTACCACTTGTGACCACAGGAGTGAACTCTGCCACAGAATTCACAACAGGCAATATACTACGTGGCTAGGCAATATACTACGTAGCTGGGCAATATACTACGTGACTGGGCAATATACTACGTCGCTGGGCAATATACTACGTGACTGGGCAAGATACTACGTGGGCTGTGCAATATACTACGTGAATCGGGCCACCATCTACCATCTAGTATATATATATATATATATATATATATATACAGTTAGGTCCATATATATTTGGACAGAGACAGCATTTTTCTAATTTTGGTTATAGACATTACCACAATGAATTTTAAACAAAACAATTCAGATGCAGTTGAAGTTCAGACTTTCAGCTTTCATTTGAGGGTATCCACATTAAAATTGGATGAAGGGTTTAGGAGTTTCAGCTCCTTAACATGTTCCACCCTGTTTTTAAAGGGACCAAAAGTAATTGGACAATTGACTCCAAGGCTATTTCATGGACAGGTGTGGGCAATTCCTTCATTATGTCATTCTCAATTAAGCAGATAAAAGGCCTGGAGTTGATTTGAGGTGTGATGCTTGCATTTGGAAGGTTTTGCTGTGAAGTAAACATGCGGTCAAAGGAGCTCCCTATGCAGGTGAAACAAGCCATCCTAAAGCTGCGAAAACAGAAAAAACCCATCCGAGAAATTGCTACAATATTAGGAGTGGCAAAATATACAGTTTGGTTCATCCTGAGAAAGAAAGAAAGCACTGGTGAACTCATCAATGCAAAAAGACCTGGGCGCCCACAGAAGACAACAGTGGAGGATGATCGCAGAATAATCTCCATGGTGAAGAGAAACCCCTTCACAACAGCCAACCAAGTGACCAACACTCTCCAGGAGGTCGGCGTATCAATATCCAAATCTACCATAAAGAGAAGACTGCATGAAAATAAATACAGAGGGTTCACTGCACGGTGCAAGCCACTCATAAGCATCAAGAATAAAAAGGCTAGACTGAACTTTACAAAAAAACATCTAAAAAAGCCAGCACAGTTCTGGAAGAACATTCTTTGGACAGATGAAACCAAGATCAACCTCTACCAGAATGATGGAAAGAGAAAAGTATGGCGAAGGCGTGGTACAGCTCATGATCCAAAGCATACCACATCATCTGTAAAACACGGCGGAGGCAGTGTGATGGCTTGGGCATGCATGGCTGCCAGTGGCACTGGGTCACTAGTGTTTATTGATGATGTGACACAGGACAGAAGCAGCCAAATGAATTCTGAGGTATTCAGAGCCACTGTGTGCTCAGATCCAGCCAAATGCAGCCAAACTGATTGGTCGTCGTTTCATGCTACAGATGGACAATGACCCAAAGCATAAAGCCAAGGCAACCCAGGAGTTTATTAAAGCAAAGAAGTGGAATATTCTTGAATGGCCAAGTCAGTCACCTGATCTCAACCCAATTGAGCATGCATTTCACTTGTTAAAGACTAAACTTCAGACAGAAAGGCCCACAAACAAACAGCAACTGAAAACCACTGCAGTGAAGGCCTGGCAGAGCATCAAAAAGGAGGAAACACAGCGTCTGGTGATGTCCATGAGTCCAAGACTTCAGGCAGTCATTGCCCACAAAGGGTTTTCAACCAAGTACTAAAAATGAACATTTTATTTAAAATTATTGAATCTGTCCAATTACTTTTGGTCCCTTTAAAAACAGGGTGGCATATGTTAAGGAGCTGAATCTCCTAAACCCTTCATCCAATTTTAATGTGGATACCCTCAAATGAAAGCTGAAAGTCTGAACTTCAACTGCATCTGAATTGTTTTGCTTAAAATTCAATGTTGTAATGTCTATAACCAAAATTAGAAAAATGTTGTCTCTGTCCAAATATATAGGGTGGAGCGCGGTAATTTGCTGATTTGGGAATGAAATAAAAAAATTATGATCATTAGAAAAATTTATTTTATATTTTAATTATACTGAACAGTAATGGAATTTTTAAATTACATGGTTTTAAATAGTGTATCTGGCAAATGTCGACCTTCGCTATCCACACACTGCTGCATACGTTTTCTGAAGTTTTCATGAACTCTAACAAGCATGTCCACTGGTATTCTGCCAATTTCAGCTTCAATTTTGTTCCTTAGGTCTTCCAAGGTGTTAGGACGGTTGATATACACCTTAGACTTCAAGTAACCCCAAAGGAAAAAATCGCATGGGGCTAAATCTGGTGAGCGTGCTGGCCAGTTCACATCTCCCCTCAAAGAGATAAGCCGTCCAGGAAACATTTGCCTCAAACAATTCATGATAACCCTCAATGTGTGTGCAGTGGCACCATCCTGTTGGAACCATGTATCCTCTAGTTCCATTGCCTCAAGAGCCGGATGAAAATAATCCTGTATCATAGACAAGTACCGTTCGGAGTTCACAGTTATGGCACGACCATTATCCTGAAAAAAGTAAGGACCAATGATGCCTACTCGTGATATGGCGCACCACACAGTGACGCGGTCCGAATGCAGAGGTCTCTCGTGAACTTCTCTGGGGTTTGTTTCACTCCAGTAACGCATATTTTGTTTGTTTACACACCCACTGAGGTGAAAATGTGCCTCATCAGAAAAAAACACAATTGCGTCACGGGGTATCGTTGCTAACATGTCTTCACAAGAGGTCCGCCGTGTCAAATAGTCCCATGCTGACAAATGTTGGACCACGCACATTTTATACGGGTGAAAATTCAGTTCATCATGAAGAATCCGGTGGAGAGAACGTCTTGAAATGCCAAGAGCAAATGATTGCTTCCGAGCAGAACGTTTCGGAGATTGCAGTACTGCTGCTCTAACTCTCTCGATGTTTTGTGGTGTTGTAATCCTTCTCTCAGGTCCCCTTCGTACACATGACACATTCCCTGCTGTTCTGAATGCATTCACCCAATTTACAATTGATTGCCGTCCAGGAACACGTCCGCGTGGAGGAACAGCGAATTGTAAACGAAAAGCACGCTGCACTGCAATAATCGAGTGGGCATTTGAAAAATACGCTTCAACACAAAATGACCTCTCCTCACGTGTCCACTGCATGATGGCAACTGAAAGGCAGAGGAATACAAATCTCCCATCAGCCACTGTAAGCCACACCCACTCTCCCCTCTCTTCGACCGACAGTGCCGCCACAGCATGCAGTGCAAAAAAGCAAATTACCGCGCTCCACCCTGTATATGGACCTAACTGTACATACATAATACAGAGCTAGATAGCAGCAGGGCCGGTAATTCAATTGACGACTTTTGCTATGTTCTTATCAAACCCGACAGGATATGAGACATGATTTACATACAGTAAACCATTTCATATTGTCACTAATAATGTAAGAAGTGTCTGTGTGCAAACTTTGGGCGCTCTAGGTGTTAAAATAAAGGGTTAAATCACAGATAAAACTGGCATGGGCTCCCGCGCAATTTTCTCTGCCAGAGTGAGAAAGCCAGTGACTGAGGGCAGATATTAATAGCCTAGAGAGGGTCCATGGTTATTGTCCCCCCCCTGGCTAAAAACATCTGCCCCCAGCCACCCAAGAAAAGGCACATCTGTAAGATGCATCTATTCTGGCACTTGGCCTCTTTCGTCCCACTCCCGAGTAGCGGTGGGATACGGGGAATAAGGGGTTAATGTCACCTTGCTAATGTAAGGTGACATTAAGCCAGGTTAATAATGGAGAGATGTCAATAAGACACCTATCCATTATTATCCCAATAGTAATAAAGGGTTAAAAACACACACACATTATGAATAAAGAATTTTAATGAAATAAATAAACACATGGGGTTTTAATATCTTTATTGTACTCTCAATCCAACTTACGACCCTCGATCTTCTGAAAAAAAAAAGAAAAATAAAAAAACAACAAAATCCCATACCTGTCCGCCGTACAGTCATGTCCCACGATGTAAATCCATCTGAAGGGGTTAAATAATTTTACAACCAGGAGCTTGCTAATGCAGCCACCCCTGGCTGTAAAAACTGGGGAATGAATGGAATGCAGCTTCGTTGACTTGCGGTGCTGCGCCCCCTGGTGGCATAAACTCATATGAACTCTAACCCCAAAAAGAATAGGAGCAAAAATGAACCTATCAAATAACTTCCAAAGTAAGACCCAAGCAGACAACTAAACATGAATAAAAAAGAACCACTTGAAAAGATAATAAATAACGGATCCAAAAACCATAATGTACAAATATCAATAATTTTATTAGAGACACCAGTCCAGACTAACACAGAAACATGATAAAAAACATAAACGACAAAAAACCAGAGGGAGCAGAGCACCACTCATAATCTGAACCATCAATCAAGAAAACACCATATGTTATACAATTCCTACTTCCATATAAGGGGAAATATATACCAAATTTCATAAATCTAAACAAAGCTGCTTCACCAGTACTACCGGTTTTAAAATCTTGCCCTGCTTAACTTTCTGAGAGAGATATACAATCCCTCCAGTATCTTCCCTGTCAGCCGCCTACAAGGGTTATGATTATTTAACCAAGGCATGTTCAAGACCCCAGCTGCAGATACATTTTCTAAAACAAAAAACGACCTCAGGCGTAGGGTTGGTAACTTGTTCTCTGCAAATGCCTGTCAAGTTTATTGTACAGTATACCAAGGGCCCCAAAAAAGGTGTTGACCGAGGAGAGCTGGGGGGCATCAGGATAAAGGATAGAGGTCCACGCCTGGGGAGCCGCCCACATGTTGATTTTCGAAATCTGCATATTATAGGTGAAAATACAATTTGAAGCTCTCTTTAAAAGTAAAACAATTCTTGCAGTCACTAGAAAAATGGTCAGGTAAGTTCATCTTAGGCTCTGGGATGGTGACTGGCGATGCCGCAGTTGCTTGGGCCTGAGCAGTTTCATGAAGCTGGAGGCGTATCGCCAAGTCCTGAACCAGCTGGGTGAGGGACTGCATCTGCTCCATGACTGGTTGGAGTTGCTTCGTGCATATTCTTTTGGGCCAGTTGAGCTGCGTGCCCTCAAGCAGTATTACTAGCATTCTGGATGCAACATATTGTCGCAGCGTCCAAAACACTGCGTTGTACAGTACAGGTATCTCTGTTTCTTTATTTTCTTATTTCCTCTTCCAAGGTAGGTCCTGGTGTCCTCTGCTTCCTGACTCGGGAAGTTTCGCTGAAAATGTCACAACTGGTGACTCAACTGTCAACAGTCCATCAACAGGGGTTTGTGTAGCCTGGGTATGTACTCCACTCTCAGTGTCTACACCGGTATTGTCACGCTCTTCTGTGCACCGTTTTACATGCAGGGCATAATATCCCCTTTCACCATGGTGCAGGGTAAAGGTTACCTTATCTCCTGGGAATAGGTCACGGTCAGGGTGTCACTTAAAGATTTGTGACTCCACGTCTCTGCGGTTGACAAACAGTTCAGTAGTTTCTCCATGTTCCTTAATAAACCCTCATCCTCTGTCCAGGTTAAAGGTGACCATGGTTCCTCTTCTTATTGGTCCTCTATCCGCAGGTTTAATTTTGCGGCACCGGGCTTTAGCTAACATATTGCGCTCCTCCATTATCTTCCAACTACCTCTACGCTCTTTATCCTCTGCGGCAAGTTTTAAGATCTTCTGCTGGCAGTATTCCTCCTGTTCTACTATTTCTACATGATTAGTTGCTGCTTGGGCCTCTGCTGAGAACCCCATAAGGTATGTCTTTGGGTGCCTCCAGTGTATGGCTTCCTTCTGTCTAAATGATCTCTGTTATGATATGGTGGTCTAGGAGCAACATGGAACGAGCTCTGAAGGAAGTGGTAACTGTACTGACCGCAGTCCCTAAGCTCAACACAACACTAGGCATCTCGTCACAGCCTAAGAGCTAACTACCCCTAAAGATAGAAGCAGGAAAGCTATCTTGCCTCAGAGAAAATCCCCAAAGGATAGATTAGCCCCCCACAAATAATGACTGTGAGTGGAGAGGGAAAAGACATACACAGAATGAAACCAGGATGAGCACAGGAGGCCAGTCTAACTAAATAGATAGGATAGGATGGAATACTGTGCGGTCAGTATAAAACACTACAAAAATCCACGCAGAGTTTACAAAAAATCTCCACACCTGACTAAAGGTGTGGAGGGCAAATCTGCCTCCCAGAGCTTCCAGCAAGACAGAATTAATTCACACTGATAAGCTGGACAAACATAGAAAGCACAGAATGGATAAGTCCACAATCTATGGACAGAAAAGGGCAAGCAAAAACTTAGCTTAGCTGAACTGCTCAGGATAACAGGGAACTCCAAAGAGATGTGAATCCAACCAGGAACCATTTACAAGTGGCACTGGCTGAAGATAGAGCCAGACTTAAATAGCCGAGCAGAAGAGACGATAAGTGGAGGCAGCTGATGACAGCTAACTCCAAGGAGCAGCCATACCACTAGAAACCACAAGAGGGAGCCAAAGAACAGAACTCACAAAAGTGCCACTTACAACCACCGGAGGGAGCCCAAGAGCGGAATTCACAACAGATCTCATGGGCAAGGGTTGAGGTACAAGTGGGTCTGTGGGTGCTCCCCCCCAGGTCTGATATGTGGTCCCAGGTTACGGTTGTTGCTACCTGGCTGGGCATTAGGATTGGCGGCAGCTCTTAGGGTCCCACCAGGGTTTCCTCAGCTACCGGGGCAGTTTGCTTCTCTCGTATCAGTGTTCTTCTCCGCATCCGCTGGGGTCAGGATCGCTGGTTGCAGGATTGGTTTCCGTGGTGTTGTCTCCTCCAGCAGCGTCACTTTGTCCGGCTCCCCTGAGGCTAAGGGAGCGGGCTCCAGGTCTTTCGTCGACGCCGCCATTGTCTTCAGCAGGGCCTCTCTTTCCGGCTCCGCTGAGGCTGTGAGTGCTGGTGGTAGAACCTGGTGCTGTGCAGTCATCATCCTTTTCAGCAGGGACTCCTTCCATGTGGCCACCGCTCTCATCTGGGTCCGCAGGAGTTGTCGGGCCAGCTCCTCCATCTCTGCTCCGAGGAGCTCCAGAACAAATGCTGTTTTATGGTCCAGGGTTTCTTCTGGCTGACCGGGGACATCCACTCCTTTGTCAGCAGGTTCCAGTGGCTCTCCACAGCTGTCCGCCATTGCTTTCACTGGGTAGCGTGCAGCCATGCTGCGGCCACGCTTTCCTGCGCCTTTTTCTCTGCTTCGTGGGAGGTCTCTGCTTCCCTTTCCTGCCGGCCATCTCTGAGGGTGGATCCATCCTCCTGACGGACATGCTTCGTTTGCATCAAAGTCTCTGCAGTGGGATGGTCTAGCTTTTGCGCTGGTTCTTGAGCTCCACCCATGGCAACACATCATCTCATTTCTTTATCCGCCTTGGGGGGCAAAAATCGTGGCCATTACACAGTCCAGTACAGTCCATGGCGCACAGGACCCATTTCAATAGGTAGGTCCATCCTGTTCATGATGCCAAATTGTAACACCCGCCAGGGCCATGGAGTACTCGGTACTTGGTCAGGTCGATATTAAAGTGGAGGTCATGGTGGCGGCGACCCGGTCTGTGTCCCTGGGTGCCCAAGTAAAAAGGACAGTCTTTAAAGGGGTTGTAAAAATAATAAAAGTTTGTGACACCACCTGTGTTACTTCGTCAAGGGTGACCGATACTGCTAAAAGGGGTCTTCTGGGGGTGATGGTGCTGCAGCAAAGATGTTGTCGCTTCCCACAAGTGAAGCGGGGTCCCCAGGGCTCCCAGTGTGTTTGGCAAGGATGGTGTGATGCCGGAAATAAACAGAGGACACAGGGTTCCAGTCTCTTTACCTGGTTTGCTTATGTAGATAGTTTCAGTCCAGGGTACCAGCAACAGGTGTTGGTGTGATCCGGCCGGCCTGGAGGCAATGAGGGATCCCTCTCCCAGGTGAGGTTTGTAAGCCTTCCTTCTAGCGCTCTTTTGCAAGGTCCTTGCTTCCCTTACAAGGTCCTCTCTCTCCTGTCCTGGGACAGTACCCCATATAGTGGGCAGTGTGAGACTTTTTATAGGGTCTCTATTATGACCCGGGCACTCTGTGTACTGCTGCACCTTCGAGTGTGGGTGCGGACAGACTACATAAAGTCTTCTGCCCTCTGGTTCGGCTGTGAGACGTGGAGTGCGACACAGCCTCGGGCTCCAGGTGCCCGGTTTCTGCGCTTCAGCTCAAAGGGTACCCAATCACAGTTCCCCTCCGAACTCCTTGATTCTCTTTTGCATCTCCCCACCAACATTTGCTATCTCTGCAAGCCTTCTTGCTCTCTTCCGTCCTGGAGCTGCAGCTCCACACGTGGCTGCACGGCCCCAATCTGCTCACACTCCTCTCTCCTCCAACTCCCTGGATCAACTAACTAACTCCTCCTCCAGACCAGAATATATATCTGGGGAAAGCTCCCCTGAATCCGGGTTCAGAGCTCCCCCTTCTGGCCTGGATTCAGAATATGTTGCCTGTAGATGTATTACCTGTTAAAGGGAATCCGTCTTGCCTCCAGGCATGACATCACCCTCCCCCGATAGGAAGACATTATCACTGTAGCAACCGGTTACCTGGGGTGTTACAAGTACAAGAACAGTGGATGGGATTAATAGCTTCCACTAGTATTACTGATCGTGAGCATGCATCCTTATAATTCAACAGACAGAACTCCTGGAGTCAAAAAACAGGAAGTCCGGGAACAAGGGCAGAATCATCAGACGATAGGATAGTCAGAGAACCATCCAGGGCCTATGACAGAAGATACTCAAAAACAACAGTACAACACAACCAGGTAGCAAGGATGAAGGCAAAGCTATAAATGGTCAGCTATGGACTGACTGCTGAGGGTTTGAATAGCAAGAACTCCACCCATGGCTCCAAAAGAAAATTAATCAAGTACTAAAGTAAAGAGAGAACAGAAAGGGCACAAGTGCAAAAGGCCTAGGATTTATCTGAGCAGCGTCTATGCTGCCCAGTGTCAACTGCTGCCTTAATGCCTCATCGAATAGTAGACATAGCCAGTGTGGTTGAAGCGTGTTCATAGACGGATGTTGCAACTTGTGTGTGTGCAATTAGGTTGCTAATAGCTATAAAATGTACTTAAATAAATAGGAAGATTTCTCTTTTAAGGCTTTTTTGTTGACATGCTTTAGCATGGATTCAGCCATCCTGTCTTCCTTTGCTCCTGCTAGGATACACAGCAGAATTTACCAAACTTGTTACAACCAGCGGTATTTGGCAAAAGTCCCAGTCGCTGGTTTCTATGGTAACTACTAATCTCTCAGGGTATGATAAAATGTGAAATAACATTACATAAGCAATTTTCACGAGTTGCACGATCTGTTATCGCAATGTTTATTCACACTGAGCAGATCCTGTAGTTAGAACAAACTTCTTACCTCTTCCAAAACTTGCTCGTATTTTTGACCTTTACTATATTTTTACTGAGGGCGATTCACACATATTGAATATTGACACTAGGTGTTAAGTTGCCCTGCATCTATAGGAAATATTCAGATGTTGGCTTTATTTTCAAGTGTCTACAATGATCAGAGCATTATTCTAAGTGGTCATTAGTTCTTATTTTAATTAATTTGCAAAATGAAAGACTTCCCACTTTAAGAGTATTTATCCCAAGGAGCAAGGAGGTAGATAAAGTGGCTGCTAATTCTTCTATGGTGAGGAGGTGTACAGCTTAAGGTTTAAGATAGTGACAGCTTTACAGGATTTCCCTATCCAGAGGAGCTAAAAAATTGGCAGTAATTGTCTTCTAATAATTTTGACCAACATGGAAAGTTTGGAAACTTAGCAAATAACTTTATTAACAAATGTATATTAATTCCTTTAAAATAGTTGCATATAAATAGCTTTCAAACCCCAAATTTCTTCAAACTATTCAGTTGCCTTTAGCTGCACTGATATCAGAACATACCCATTTGTAGTATAGATGACGGCAGGGAAAGGCTCAGCTCCTGTCATCTCGTTCCTAGAGGAGTGTTGTCATCACCTGCAGCAGCTTATCTCCATAGTTAAGGTGTGAGGTGGCCAGGGTGGTAGTCATGGTGAAGGGATGAGGTACTGGCACCCCGCAAAGAAAAGATAATGTCATGTCTGTTGTGTGGTTCGTGTGTAATGCACATCACTCACTTTAGGATTGGAGATTTCCTCTGGTTCCAAGGTCCTGGTTCCAGATGTCACCACACATTGACTGACAGACTCCGAGTCCATTTTTAACATATCAACTTTACTCAACAAGTTCAGTCACAGATACCGCACAGTCATTTTCACTGGTGAAAGTTCCTTCCAGCTGTGCTTTCCCTTGTTCTCCTGGCAATCTTTGTCCCCGAAATGTACCATCCGGTACCACAGCTTCCCGATTTCCAGAGCTAGTTCATGCTTTGGGATTCCTGCCTGTTTTCCTCTCCGAGGGCAAAATAAAAGGTGGCTCTTCCATACTTTTTCCAGACCGTAGGACTTGGATGTTCCAGTATATCCCACTGAACCTAGTCGCTGCCGTTCTCATGCTGTTCCTGTTTCTTCGTATCCATGTGACTTTCAGCCCTATGGCCCTGAACTGTTGGTCCTTCTTTGAACTCGTTTCTGGATCAACTTCACAGATCTCCATCCAACTCAGTAACTACACTAAACTAGAAGGTGTCCCAACTATACGACTCTTAGCCAACTTGGAAATTTCTTATAGCCTTAACTACTTTTGTCTTGAACTTATCTAACTTCCTAAATTACAGTGCCCTCCACTGTTCTAAACCTAATTTTAACCACTATTACTACTCTAACTAAATCTCACACGTATGTTTAGTTTCCTAACTCTGTCCCTAGACTTTTAAAAATACAAAATTGTACATTAAACATATGTCATCACATAGTAAGCCATGTTACACTTAAAACATACCAGTGTTACTAAGAAGAGAGGCAGAGTGTGATTTGACCCCAACACACCCTTACAAAGGCCTCAACACACATTAGACTAATGTCATTGTCAATTGACACCGTGGATATCGACGGGTTCAGATTACAGTCTAATATGTATGTCGGCGCTGACCAACTGATGGTCAGTAGAGCTGTTGATCGCTCATGTCCGATTACGGACTGCTGATTGAATTTTTCGCTCAAGAAAAGCCACCGACCAACATGTTAATCAGCGGCTTTCTCATAGAGAACTCTGGAGCTTTTGACAGAGTGAACGCTCCAGAGTGGTGGCTGAAATGGCTGTGGGCCAAATGTTTGGCCAACAGCTATCTGATGTGTACGGCAAACCTTAGTGAGACAGAAGTGACCCTTTCACTACCTTTCTCCCTGGATAGCAATGCCAATCTTCAATTCTTCTGCCTCGAAGACAGGTAACTGATCTTGAGCAGTCCTGCAGTTGGTGCAATTTGCATAACTAACATTAATAATGTGCCTCAGCCCTGATGTGACAGCATGATGCCAATCACCAGCCTGTCTCACACAGCCACTTAATGGGAGAACACACATCATTGACATATATGAGGTGCATTGTCCACCGAAATGACCAAGTGAAGCTTATCACTGACTTCAGTGCCAGAAAAGCCCAAGACCAGACAGGTGAGGAATTTAGACATGTAAGTATAATGTATTTTATTATTTTAACCTATTTCCAGCCTTAAAACAATAAATAGAAGTGGCAGATGTCTGGCTGCCATGCTGCTGGATACATGTGAATCGAATCCCAGAAATTTTGGATCTGCCAGAATTGGATCTCCATAAAGGTTATGTCACAAGCAACCTCCAGCATCTGTTACTAACCAAAGGCTTGAATACATTTAGGCACCTGGTTAGCAAATAGTGAAAGGACAATTTTTTTTTCCTCCAGAAAGTAGAAAGCTGTGACATCTGTGCCGGTGCCTGTCTCCTCTATTCCTGCTTCAAACAGGAATACAGATTGACCTTTCAGTAGCCCCTTTTTTTTACTTCTGGGACTTGTGGATCTGGCCAGTTCAGAAGCTTTGGGATTCAATCCTTCTTAGTTTGTCTTTCTTCCTGCTGTCAGCCCTCGGTGGGGCTGTTCGCTATTTAAACCCCTGAGAATAAGTTCCCACTGTCAGTTATAACCTGGCTATTTCTGGAGTGTGTAGCACAGAGCCGTGGATTACTTGATATTCCTAATTTTCCTATCGCCACGACAGCACCCCTACGAGAGAGGGGATCCGCCCACCTTCCGGACAGGAACCTACAGGATTTAAAGGGGCGGTCCCCCTCACCACTCCAGTTTGGGTTCCTGTCCGGACGGCGGGAGCCTGCAGGCAGTCTTACCCGGGCCTCCATGCCTCCGCGCGGTATCTTTTAGGAACGGCGGAATCGGGGGCTCGGAAGCAGCGTCGGGGGTGTCCTGCGTGCAGACCCCCCGTCGTCTGGCCATGAGGAGCGCGTCCCAGGAGTCGGGCAGTGCCGTCCTGGTCCGCGGTTGAGCGCGGTGTGCAGCGTCCACACCGGCGCTGGTGAACCCGGAAGTAGTTGGTACGCTTCCGGGGTAAGCCGGGGGAGGAGCACTGCAGAGCTGTAAAAGAGCGACGCCAAGGGTAGGAGGCGCGCAGCCATGTCCTCAGTAGGGGATGCCGAGCACCCTCATGGAGAGGGAACGGAACAGCGCAGTAAGAGCGGTAGCGGCCGGTCAAGGAGAAGCAGCAGCAGCGTGGTACGGGGGCAGCAGCGTGCGAGCGCCCCAGCGTCACATTTGGATCCTACTCCTCCAGAACCGGTATTCACAGGATCAGCCTTATGGTGAGTGTTAAATCAGACACCTGGTGCTGATATGGTCTGTTATTTGTGCTTTGTTTTAGGGAAAAAAGACCACAAAATCTAAGCACAAGCAATGTGCTCTATGAATGACTCCAATGCCTGACAGTTATACCAAAAGGCTGTGTCAGGCTTGCATATCTCAGACCTTAGAAGAGGAAGCTCCCCTTCGGTCATCAGACCTTAGAGCGGTCATCAGGGAGGAAATTAGCTATTCCCTTAGAGGCAGCCGCCAGGAAAGGTCGGGCAGGGACATATCGCCAGGATCTAGTCTGTCCCTGCAAGAAGGAGAATGTTCCCGCTCCTCATCTCCATCCTCCTCAGATGAACAGGGAAGGCCTTGTTTCTTGGTGGACAACATGGACATGTTAGTTAAAGGAGTCCGAGCTACCATGGGTGTGGCAGAGAGAAGGGAACCAAGGTCCGCAGAGGACATAATGTTTGCGGGCTTGTGCCAGAGGAGTCGTAAGGCGTTCCCGGTGGTGGATACGGTTAAGACTCTTATAAAGAGAGAATGGGATAAGCAGGATAAGGGTTTCCTTCTGTCATCAGCTAAAAGAAGGTATCCCTTTGAAGACAATGAGCTGGCAGAGTGGATGAAAGTCCCGAAAGTGGACGCAGCGGTGGCTTCTACGTCTAAAGCCGGTACTTTGCCGCTGATCTTTCAGAGGACGTGGGCCTTCTGAAAGATCCATCAGATAGGAAGGCAGACATGTTTTTGAGGAAAGTATGGGAATCAACTGCAGGGGCGTTCAAACCTGCTATCTCTAGCACGTGTACGGCTAGATCCGTCATGGTGTGGATATCCCAACTGGAAGAACAGTTGAAGTCCAAGGTGCCCAGAGACAAGATGTTGAACTCACTTTCGCAAATACGTGAAGGGGTGGCGTATTTAGCGGACGCGTCAGTGGATTCTTTAAAATTGGCGGCAAGATCAGCAGGTCTCTCAAACGCTGCTCGACGAGCCCTATGGCTTAAGACCTGGAAAGGGGATGCCCAGGCGAAAGCTAAACTGTGTACAATACCGTGCAGGGGTGAGTACCTGTTTGGCCCGGTATTGGATGATATCCTAGCCAAGGCTGAGGATAGGAAGAAAGGTTTTCCTAAAGCTTTCAATCCTACCTTTAGGAATACCTTCAGGAGACGCTTCCAGTACCGAAGACCTTACCACAACCGAGACTGGGAACCATCAGACCCAAAAAAGAAAGGTTCGGACTTTAATGCTTCGTCCTCTTCCTCAAGAAGAAGAAGAAACTATCGTTAATAGAGATCTTCCAGTAGGGGGCAGGTTAAAATTCTTCTATGCTCAGTGGGCCAAAATAACTTCGAGCAATTGGGTTCTGGATATAATCAATTCAGCGTTAAAATTAGAGTTCCGGGAAAGACCTTCGGAATTTTATATCTTGACTGCCCCTGATTCCTTAGACCAACAAAAGGCCCTTGAAAAAGAGGTCCAAATGTTAAGACGGAAGAAAGTCATAGTGGAGGTTCCAAAACATCAACAGGGGAAAGGGTTCTATTCCCCTTTATTTTTAATCTCCAAGCCAGATGGATCCTTTAGAACCATCATAAACTTACGGAGATTAAACAAACATCTAGAGTATCATGCCTTTAAGATGGAATCTATTAAAACGGCAACTAAACTTCTCTTTCCCAGATGTTATATGACAGTCCTGGATTTAAACGATGCGTATTACCATCTGCCCATTCACCAGGATCATCAACAATTCCTCAGAATGGCGGTGCGCTTAAACGACCAGGCCAGACACTTTCAGTTTGCTGCAATGCCCTTTGGTCTATCTATGGCACCGACGGTGTTTACTAAAGTCATGGCAGTAGTAATGGCCTATGTCAGAGAACAAGATACGTTAATTATACCCTACTTGGACGACTTCCTGGTAGTGGAGAATTCCTTTGGCCAGTGTAGTACTCGCCTAAATCATGTAATATCTTCCTTACAGGACTTGGGTTGGATAGTCAATATGGAGAAGTCAAGACTCAACACATCAACAACTCAGACTTTCCTAGGTATTCTGCTGGATTCGGAAGTGCAACAATGTTTCCTTCCGGAGGAGAAAAAGCAAAGGATTGTGCACAAAGTCAGTACGGTAACAAGAAAGCCAGATCTGACTTCAAGAGACGCTATGTCCCTTCTGGGATCTCTAACGTCCTGCATACCAGCCGTCCAGTGGGCTCAATTCCACACTCGAGTGTTGCAGGCCCAAGTCTTGGATACAGAGAGAAGTCTTCAAGGGCAATTAGGCGGAAGACTCAGGCTGTCCACCACCACTCTACACAGTCTGAGATGGTGGTTAAACAGAAGACATTTAGGGAAAGGAGTACGCTGGAGTGTAGTACCAGACAACACGGTCACAACCGATGCCAGTCCAATAGGTTGGGGAGCTCACATAGGAGATGTTTGGACTCAAGGGCAATGGTCTCTCTTAGAGGCTCAAGAGTCCTCAAACTGGAAAGAGCTCACGGCAGTGAAGAAGGCCTTACTCAGGTTGCTTCCATCTCTGCAGGATTCACATGTAAGAGTCCAGACAGACAACACAACAGTAGTGGCGTATCTCAACCATCAAGGGGGTACAAGGTCAAGATCCCTAATGAACACCGCCACAGACATATTAGAAATAGCCGAAGCCCACTTTTGCTCTCTATCAGCTGTGCACATTCGGGGAGAGCTCAACACAGAGGCAGATTACCTCAGCCGTCATTCTCTACGTCAGGGAGAATGGGTTCTAGATCGACGGGTGTTCAGACAGATAGTGGACCTGTGGGGATTGCCCGTTATCGATCTATTCGCAACGAGAGAGAACAGGCAGACCAGGAAGTTCGCTTCTCTTCGGGTGGCGGACAAGCCCTGTATAATAGACTCCCTTCAAATACACTGGGATTTTCCTCTGGCTTAAACGTTCCCTCCAATGTGTCTGATCCCGATAGTCCTCAGGAAGATCAGGGAGGAGAGGGCGAGAGTGATCCTGATTGCCCCCTTTTGGCCCAGGAGGGCATGGTTCTCGTTACTCAGGGCAATGTCTGTGTCCGACCCCTGGGTACTGCCGACCAGCCCTGAGCTTCTTTCTCAGGGTCCATTCAGTTACCCCAATGTGGAATCCCTGCATCTGACGGCGTGGAATTTGAGAGGGAGTTATTGAGGAGAAGAGGGTTTTCAGAGGCTCTCATATCTACCCTTTTAAATAGCCGGAAAGAAGTCACCACTAAAATCTATGCTAAAACTTGGAAAAAGTTCCTTGCCTTCCACCAAAATCCCTTTTCTGGCAAGGTTCCAATTCCGGCTATTCTGGAGTTTTTACAGAAAGGCCGAGAATTGGGCTTGGCGGTAAATACCCTTAGAGTCCAAGTATCAGCTTTGGGAGCGTTATATAACAGCGATGTGGCGGGAAATAGATGGGTTTCCCGATTTATCAGGGCCACTGAACGTAGTAACCCAGTATATATTCCTAGATTACCACCATGGGATTTAAATTTGGTTTTAGACACCTTAACAGAACCCCCCTTTGAGCCATTAGATTCTGTCTCCATAAAAAATTTAACTTTAAAAAGTTAAAAAGGCCTTCCTAGTAGCCCTGACCTCTGCTAGGAGAGTGAGTGACTTATAAGCTTTGTCGATAGACCCTCCTTATTTAATGGTCTTTCAGGACAGGGTAGTGTTAAAACCTGATCCAGCATACCTACCAAAAGTAGCTTCCAAATTTCATAGAAGTCAGGAAATAATTTTACCATCTTTCTGTGACAATCCGAATTCAGCTGACGAGCAGAAATATCACATGCTAGATGTCAGAAGAACTCTATTAGAGTACCTACACAAAACAGAACCATGGAGGCAGAGTAGGGCTCTGTTTGTTTCCTTTCAGAATCCAAGGAAAGGGGCGAGTGTAACAAAAGCGTCTATCGCCAGATGGATAAGAGATGCCCTATATCTTGCTTATACTGCTAAAGGCCAGACACCACCAGATGGCATCAGGGCCCTCTCCACTCGAGTCATGGCCTCATCCTGGGCGGAAAGAGCGGACGTCTCCATAGACGTAATATGTAAGGCGGCAACGTGGTCTTCTCCTTCCACCTTTTATAGACATTATCGCCTTGATTTATCTTCAGAGGCCAATTTAGTTTTTGGCCGTACAGTACTTAGTGCTGTAGTCCCTCCCAGGTGATTGATCTTTGAAAATCTCTGGTAGGGGTGCTGTCGTGGCGATAGGAAAACCGGTTTTTACGTACCGGTAATAGGATTTTACGGAGCCATGACAGCACCCGCACATTCCCCCCCGTAGTTGATCACTGGTTTCTGCACCCTTTGGGAAAGTGTGCTTGTTAAAAAATCACTCTTTAGTAGGTGATGGTATTTAGTAATGTTTAAGTATATATGTTTATGTACTAACTCAATGGCGGTGTCCCTTATACTCTGAAACACAAACTGGAGTGGTGAGGGGGACCGCCCCTTTAAATCCTGTAGGTTCCTGTCCGGAAGGTGGGCGGATCCACTCTCTCGTAGGGGTGCTGTCGTGGCTCCGTAAAATCCTATTACCGGTACGTAAAAAACGTTTTTTACTTCATTTCTCCTGATGATTCTGTACCTTTGTTCCCCCTGGTTCTGACCAAGTTACCAGACATGAGCAAATATTGCCGGCTCCCTCCTTACTCGACAAGCTATAGTGCTTACCAAAGAAGCTGCAGCGGGATCCCGGATGCCTGGGGCGCTCCCGATAATCAGGTGTCCAGAACCACGGCTGCATGTGTTGCAGCTGTGTGGCAGTCACAACACATGCTTGGAGAGCCTGTGTGTTTTGACTGTCACACAGCCGTGAGACATGCTGTTGCGGTACCGGAAACCTGATTATCGGGAGCGCTCCAGGCATCCAGGTTCCCGCTGCAGCTTCTTCGGTAAGTGCTATAGCTTGCCGAATAAAGAGGGAGCTGATGATGTTCTCTCATCTCTACTAGCTACCTATTATTCTCATCAGCTTTCACCACCGAACAGCA
Source organism: Ranitomeya imitator (assembly GCF_032444005.1). Taxonomy (NCBI): domain Eukaryota; kingdom Metazoa; phylum Chordata; class Amphibia; order Anura; family Dendrobatidae; genus Ranitomeya; species Ranitomeya imitator. Next base: position 87,737,282 of record NC_091282.1, read on the forward strand.
CATTACATCACAGCCGGGATACAGTACTATCGGGCGCTCCCACTGTTACACTGTGGTGCATGAGGGAGATTGGGTAGCCTACTGCAACCAATGGGTAAAGCCAGGAGGTAGCAAGCAGAGGGTTAACCAACAGGACTGAAAATATGCAGGAGTCTCAGGAAGTTTTGCAAAATGAATGCACTGTGGGAACAGAGTCAAATAATAGTTCATCATGCTTTTTGCAATTGATGGGATAATCCAGAAAGTGGATACCAGAGGGTTTACTGGAGAATGGTATGCAGGAATCTCTGGAGTATTGTAAGATGAATGCACAGTGTGAATAGACAGTGGAGGACTCTAAACAAGAATGGAACTTTAGAGTCTTGGTACTAAAGGTACCGTCACACTGAACGATATCGCTAGCGATCCATGACGTTGCAGCGTCCTGGCTAGCGATATCGTTCAGTTTGACACGCAGCAGCGATCAGGATCCTGCTGTGATGTCGTTGGTCGCAGCAGAAAGTCCAGAACTTTATTTCTTCGCTGGACTCCCTGCAGACATCGCTGAATCGGCGTGTGTGACGTCGATTCAGCGATGTCTTCACTGGTAACCAGGGTAAACATCGGGTTACTAAGCGCAGGGCCGCGCTTAGTAACCAGATGCTTACCCTGGTTACCAGCGTAAAAGTTAAAAAAAACAAACACTACATACTTACATTCCGCTGTCTGTCCCCGGCGCTGTGCTTCTCTGCACTGGCTGTGAGCACCGGCCAGCCGGTAAGCAGAGCACAGCGGTGATGTCACCGCTCTGCTTTCCGGCTGGCCGGTGCTCAGTCAGTGCAGGAAAGCACAGCGCCGGGGACAGACAGCGGAATGTAAGTATGTAGTGGTTTTTTTAACTTTTACGCTGGTAACCAGGGTAAACATCGGGTTACTAAGCGCGGCCCTGTGCTTAGTAACCCGGTGTTTACCCTGGTTATCGGCATCGTTGGTCGCTGGAGAGCTGTCTGTGTGACAGCTCTCCAGCGACCAAACAGCGACGCTGCAGCGATCGACATCGTTGTCGGTATCGCTGCAGCGTCGCTGAGTGTGAAGGTACCTTTAGACATGTGTGTGTCTCTAACTGAGCATTTAAAGGGACAGAATGACTGTTCAGACTCATCAAAGTGCATCATGGCATGGCCAAACATTTAGATTCATCTTTCCACCTGCTCGTTTTCCATTTATCTCAGCCTTTTTTTATCTCCATGAAGGAGCCAGGGCTGTGAACCAAAGAAGGGGTGGGGGTGGAGGAAAAATAAGCAGGTGGGAAGGTGCACTTAATTGTGTGGCCATGTTAAATGTGCACTGGGGCACCTGTACTTTGTTTGACAGGGTCCCTTTAACTAAGGAGACTATGTCACTGAAGCATGCTGGGTGATTGGTAAAAATTGATGTGGAGCACAGAAAAGGGTGGTGGCCATAGTGGAAGACAACCCAACCCAGCCTTGCTGGGACAGGTGTGTAATGGGTATATTCATATGTGGCATAGAAATATGGCCATGTGCAAAATAGACAAAGTAAGTTTAGCTCACCTCATAAGCGACATGCTGGCGAGCAACTGATACCACAGGCGGTGCTAGGCAAAAAGGATCTTGGTTGGGATCACACAATCTAATGCAGAGTTCCTCATAAAAAGTTATGTGGTCGGTAAGCTGGCATTCAATTTTCCAATTATGTAACAAAATGTATATTTTTATTCAATCCATAATAATTAAAAACATGTCACAAGGTAAAAACCAGGACATCCTTGCAAGACAATAAACCATTAGCGTCCGCGTTTCAAACCAGTGAGTCTGAACGGTTCGTACTCATGGAATTCGCATAAGCTAACAGTTTATTTCTTTTTTTCTTGTGCTCCACAATGGGCTTTGCAAGTAGTCCAACGTGCTCCATGTGTTGTATTTTCTAGTCCTATAAAAATCCACCCAAGACACACGTTTGGGTCTTGGCATTAAGACTTGCTACAAACTCTTAGTTGTCTGTGCACAGTAAATTTCAGTGGTCTCCAGGGCTTCACCTGTCTGTCTGCTTCTTCCAGTAACCCTGCTATCTGTCTGTTGTTTCCAGGACTTTACCTGTTTGTCTATGTCTTTCAGTAAACCTGCTACATGTCAGTGGTTTCCCATAATTCACCTGCTTGTCTGTGACTTCAAGTAACCCCCCTACCTGTCAGTTTTTTCCAGGAATTTGTTTTTCTGTGTTTTCGTTACTTGTCAGTTGTCTCCACGACTTCACCTGTTTGTCTGCAGCTTCCAGTAAACCTGCTACCTGTCAGTGGTCTCCAGGAATTCACCTGTTTGCCTGTGGCTTTCAGTAACCCAGCTATCTGTCAGTGGTTTTCAGGACTTAACCTATTTAACTGCAGCTTTCAGTAAACCTGCTACCTGTCAGTGGTTTCCAGGACTTAAACTGGTTGTCAGTAGCTTCCAATAACCTGGCAACCTGTCAGTGGTTTCCATGCCTTCACCTGTTTGTCTGCAGCTTCCAGTAAACCTGGAATCTGTCAGTGGTTTCCAGGACTTCAACTGTTTGTCTGTGATTTCCAGTAAACCCACTATTTGTCAATGGTCTCCAGGACTTCACCTATTTATCAGCAGCTTCCAGTAAACCGACTCCCTGTCAGTGGTCTCCAGGACTTCCCGTTTGTCTGTGACTTCCAGTAATCCTGCCTCATGTCTGCCTGAGGCTTCCAGGACGTCTCGTGTCCGCTTGCGACTTCCATAACTTTATTAAGACTTTTAATTTGCTTTTGCTACATATTCGTCTGCGGCTTCCAGGTTGCACCAGCCTGCTGCGCCAGTACCTGTGGCCCATGTGATCACCTGGACCTTGGGTTTAGAGAATTCACCTGACTCAGTGAGCCCGAGAGATGTAACTTATACGTTTTTTACATTATTGGAGGTTTGAGTGCCAGATTACCCACTCATTGCTTTTTTAAAAATACAGCACAAAGTCTGCACTAAATATCCGTCAGCATAACTTCAAAGACATACAGATTTGTTTGAGATTTTAGAATATACAGTGAAAAGTTTTTTCACAGTCAAAAAAATGCAGTTACGGTACATTTTTTTTCCCTTTGAAATTACATGCTACAAATATTCATAGTCAATTTTTTCAGCACAAAAATATTCAGGTTTTTAATCACACTGGAAATTGTTCTAAGGGACTTTCTTAAAGGGAACCTGACAGCTGATACATGCTGCTCAATCCACGGGCAGCAAGTATCATGCATTGGCTGTATGAACACAGCCAGATGTGCCTCTGACACGATGCCAAATGAAAGGATATTTGTGGATGTTTTCTGTGCTGCTAGATGAACTGAGACGTATATTCCAGTATAATGAGTGGAAAGGTAGTAGTTCATTCGACGCGTTTCGAAGTACAAAATTACTTCTTCCTCAGGATTGATCACGTGTACTTTGAAACGCGTTGAATAAACCACTATCTTTTCACTCGTTATACCACAATATACTTCTCAGTTCATCTAGCAGCGCAGAAACCATCCACAGATATCCTTTCATTTGATGTCTAATGGTCACTGACTGACCCATGCATCCGCAGCAGCAGATGCTCACATTCCATGGTTTTTCAATGGATTCATCAGGTTAGTTTAATCTAACTAATACCTACTTTGTATATTGGATAAGATCCTGTTGGATTGTATATGGAGGTAGCTGCTCCTAACTGGCACCTGTTCCCATTAGCTTGGAAGTGCCAGGCAATCTTTTTGTCATTGTATATTAGCTTTCTGACCAAGCACTCTGCCTTCCAGGATGTGGTGGATTTTAATTGCAGCATGATCATGCCTACCCATAAAATCAGACTTGGAAGAGAGGAATTCACATCTACCCAGGAATTCGGACTTCAGTCTTAGAGAAGTATTGACTTTAGACACGTTAGGACCCATCAGCTTTGAGACCACCTTGTTTTTGGTTGATGGACAGGCATGAATTGACCAAATTATGTGCTAAGTGTCTCATTTTTTTCCTAGTATATAGAAGCCGTATTGCTATTCATATGTCATATATTTCACATTGACATGCTGTAGCCCTACAGAGTGCAACTTTTTAGTTTGTTTATGGTAATATGACTTCATTCAGAAATTAGTATGTCAAATGGATCAGTAAAGATATTTTTTAAGATATTTCTTTAATAGCTACAAATAAAAAAAATGTTAAGTGGAGAAGTGCAAAAGCAGAAAACCTTTTCAGTTTTAGTGTAGGTTGAAATGACTGTTATGAACATTGAGAGCTGACAAGTCGTACATTTTCAAAGCATTAACTAGTTTCACCTCACAGTTAGTGCCACTCACAGATGCCGATAGGTACGAAATGTTTTATTCGGGTCCTTGCCTCTATGTTTGTATTGTGTAACCCTGGTTGAACTCCATTATTTCCCTCACGAGAACAAGACACATTTGTTTTGGTAGTACTGTATAAATAGTTCAGTAAATCTATCAATCAATTATGGAAATGTTACTACTATTGTGTGTATGCATTACTGTACAGTCCACCTGTTATCAGAGCCATATTTACAGCTCAATTTGCCCTTTGTACTCAATATGCCCCAATGTCCAGATATCGCCACCACCTACAGAATAAAGTTTTTTCTGTTTTGATGTTCATGCCTATTTCCTCTGTCTAATAAAATAAACTGTTAAAGAACTGTTCTCCTATCTTCCTGGGCTTATTTCACATGGGCTGAGCCACAATGCATCACAGCCGTGATACCATACTGTCAGGCTCTATTCCAGTTACACTGTGGTACATGATGGAGAATGAGGAGCTCCGACACTTTCTGACGGTCTTGGATGAAGAAGACCTGTCATATCAGCCTACTCTTCCTAGACTCCCAGTGCCATACCACTGTAAGGAGGAAGACCGGACCACCGGAACCTGTACCGAGCCGGGTCCGGAACTGTTGAGGCTACCTCCCTTACTGCCTGGGGGAAGTAATGAGGAGCCGGACCGACCTCATGACTTGGGTAGGAGGGGGAAGCTTAAAAAGAAAAGCTCGCACAGCTGCGGGCATATTGGCGCGAATCTGCAGCAGCGTGCAGCCGGGTGAGCAACGTGCTCTGTCCTCTGAGAATCGGTGCCGTGATGGGCGTGTTTGAGCTCCGCCGCCTCCAGCGGGACCGCTGTAGAGAGAAGTACCGTGCGCTCAGTAGCTGCAGAGAGAAGTTCCATGCGCTCAGTAGCTACCAGAGACAGAAGTGCCGTGTGCTCAGTGACTTTGAGTACCGAGCATGTGCAGAGGAGAGAAGGCCGAGCACCGGACAGACTTTTGCAGCCTAGCCTGCCACTTGCTTCCTCCCATTTACGTTTGACTCCGAGAATGCCACGGCCTTGATTGTTTCGGACGCATGTGCTTACGGACTAGAGGCTCAGCGGAAGGTGTCGGAGACCGACTGCTGCTGCCAGAAGATGGACCATCGCTTAAAGAAACCCCATCTAACGATATCGCCCGGCCGCTGTTGATTCTACAACCTTCCCTCCTGCAGGATCATCTGTTGCAGAGGATCATACAGGACACCATAAGTTCTTTCATTGGATTGCTATTGTTTTACAGTTGTTACCCCTATTATGCCTCCTTTAACCCCTTTACCCCCAAGGGTGGTTTGCACGTTATGGACCGGGCCAATTTTTACAATTCTGACCACTGTCCCTTTATGAGGTTATAACTCTGGAACGCTTCAACGGATCCCGGTGATTCTGACACTGTTTTCTCATCACATATTGTACTTCATGATAGTGGTAAAATTTATTTGATATTACCTGCGTTTATTTGTGAAAAAAATGGAAATTTGGCGAAAATTTTGAAAATTTCACAATTTTCCAACTTTGAATTTTTATGCAATTAAATCACAGAGATATGTCACACAAAATACTTAATAAGTAACATTTCCCACATGTCTACTTTACATCAGCACAATTTTGGAACCAAAATTTTTTTTTGTTAGGGAGTTATAAGGGTTAAAAGTTGACCAGCAATTTCTCATTTTTACAACACCATTTTATTTTAGGGACCACATCTCATTTGAAGTAATTTTGAGGAGTCTATATGATAGAAAATACCCAAGTGTGACACCATTCTAAAAACTACACCCCTCAAGGTTCTCAAAACCACATTCAAGAAGTTTATTAACCCTTCAGGTGCTTCACAGGAATTTTTGGAATGTTTAAATAAAAATTAACATTTAACTTTTTTTCACAAAAAATTTACTTCAGCTCCAATTTGTTTTATTTTACCAAGGGTAACAGGAGAAAATGGACCCCAAAAGTTGTTGCACAATTTGTCCTGAGTACGCTGATACCCCATATGTGGGGGTTAACCACAGTTTGGGCGCATGGCAGAGCTCGGAAGGGAAGGAGCGCCATTTGACTTTTCAATGCAAAATTGACTGGAATTGAGATGGGAGGCCATGTTGCGTTTGGAGAGCCACTGATGTGCCTAAACATTGAAACCCCCCACAAGTGACACCATTTTGGAAAGTAGACCCCCTAAGGAACTTATCTAGAGGTGTGGTGAGCAGTTTGACCCACCAAGTGCTTCACAGAAGTTTATAATGCAGAACCGTAAAAATAAAAAATCTTTTTTTTTCACAAAAATTATCTTTTCGCCCCCAATTTTTTATTTTCCCAATGGTAAGAGAAGAAATTGGACCACAAAAGTTGTGGCACAATTTGTCCTGAGTACTCTGATACCCCATATGTGGGGGTAAACCATTGTTTGGTCGCATGGGAGAGCTCGGAAGGGAAGGAGCGCCGTTTGACCTTTCAATGCAAAATTGACAGGAATTGAGATGGGACGCCATGTTGCGTTTGGAGAGCCACTGATGTGCCTAAACATTGAAACCCCCCACAAGTGACACCATTTTGAAAAGTAGACCCCCTAAGGAACTTATCTAGATGTGTGGTGAGCACTTTGACCCAATAAGAGCTTCACAGAAGTTTATAATGCAGAGCCGTAAAAATAAAACAAAAATTTTTTCCCACAAAAATAATTTTTTAGCCCCCAGTTTTGTATTTTCCTGAGGGTAACAGGAGAAATTGGACCCCAAAAGTTGTTGTGCAATTTGTCCTGAGTGCGCTGATACCCTATATGTGGGGGAGAACCAGCGTTTGGGCGCATGGGAGGGCTCGGAAGGGAAGGAGCGCCATTTGGAATACAGACTTAGATGGAATGGTCTGCAGGCATCACATTGTGTTTGCAGAGCCCCTAATGTACCTAAACAGTAGAAACCCCCCACAAGTGACCCCATATTGGAAACTAGACCCCCCAAGGAACTTATCTAGATGTGTTGTGAGAACTTTGAGCCCCCAAGTATTTCACTACAGTTTATAACGCAGAGCCGTGAAAATAAAATAAAAAATTTCCACTCAAAATTATTTTTTAGCCCCCAGTTTTGTATTTTCTCGAGGGTAAAAGGAGAATTTGGACCCCAAAAGTTGTTGTCCAATTTGTCCTGAGTGCGTTGATACCCCATATGAGGGGGGGAACCAGCGTTTGGGCGCATGGGAGGGCTCGGAAGGGAAGGAGCGCCATTTGGAATGCAGACTTAGATGGAATGGTCTGCAGGCGTCACATTGCGTTTGCAGAGCCCCTAATATACCTAAACAGTAGAAACCCCCCACAAGTGACCCCATATTGGAAACTAGACCCCCCCACGAACTTATCTAGATGTGTTCTGAGAACTTTGAGCCCCCAAGTGTTTCACTACAGTTTATAACGCAGAGCCGTGAAAATAAAAAATCTCTTTGTTTCCCACAAAAATTATTTTTTTGCCCCCAGTTTTGTATTTTCCCAAGGGTAACAGGAGAAATTGGACCCCAAAAGTTGTTGTCCAATTTGTCCTGAGTACGCTGATATCCCATATGTTGGGGTAAACTCCTGTTTGGGCACACGGGAGAGCTCGGAAGGGAAGGAGCACTGATTTACTTTTTCAATGCAGAATTGGATGGAATTGAGATCGGTCGCCATGTCGCGTTTGGAGAGCCCCTGATGTGCCTAAACAGTGGAAACCTCCCAATTATAACTGAAACCCTAATCCAAACACACCCCTAACCCTAATCCCAACGGTAACCCTAACCACACCTCTAACCCAGACACACCCCTAATCCTAATCCCAACCGCAAATGTAATCCAAACCCTAACCCTAACTTTAGCCCCAACCCTAACTGTAGCCTTAACCCTAACCCTAGCCCCAACCCTAGCCCCAACCCTAGCCCTAACCCTAGCCCCAACCCTAACCCTAACCCTAGCCCTAACCCTAACCCAAGCCCTAACCCTAGCCCTAACCCTAGCCCTAACCCTAGCCCCAACCCTAACCCTAGCCCTTACCCTAGCCCTAACCCTAGCCCTAACCCTAACCCTAGCCCTAACCCTAACCCTAGCCCTAACCCTAACCCTAGCCCTAACCCTAGCCCTAACGGCAAAATGGAAATAAATACATTTTTTTAATTTTTTTATTTTTCCCTAACTAAGGGGGTGATGAAGGGGGTTTGATTTACTTTTATAGCGGGTTTTTTAGCGGATTTGTATGATTAGCAGCCGTCACACACTGAAAGACGCTTTTTATTGCAAAAAATATTTTTTGCGTTACCACATTTTGAGAGCTATAATTTTTCCATATTTTGGTCCACAGAGTCATGTGAGGTCTTGTTTTTTGCGGGACGAGTTGACGTTTTTATTGGTAACATTTTCGGGCACGTGACATTTTTTGATCGCTTTTTATTCCGATTTTTGTGAGGCAGAATGACCAAAAACCAGCTATTCATGAATTTCTTTTGGGGGAGGCGTTTATACCGTTCCGTGTTTGGTAAAATTGATAAAGCAGTTTTATTCTTCTGGTCAGTACGATTACAGCGACACCTCATTTATATCATTTTTTTTATGTTTTGGTGCTTTTATACGATAAAAACTATTTTATAGAAAAAATAATTATTTTCGCATCGCTTTATTCTGAGGACTATAACTTTTTTATTTTTTTGCTGATGTTGCTGTATGGCGGCTCGTTTTTTGCGGGACAAGATGACGCTTTCAGCGGTACCATGCTTATTTATATCCGTCTTTTTGATCGCGTGTTATTCCACTTTTTGTTTGGCGGTACGATAATAAAGCGTTGTTTTTTGCCTCGTTACTGAAGGGGTTAACTAGTGGGACAGCTTTATAGGTCGGGTTGTTACGGACGCGACGATACTAAATATGTGTACTTTTATTGTTTGTTTTTTTTATTTAGATAAAGAAATGTATTTATGGGAATAATATATATATATATTTTTTTCATTATTTAGGATTTTTTTTTTTTTTTTTACACACTTGGAAAATTTTTTTTAAACTTTTTTACTTTGTCCCAGGGGGGGACAATACAGATCGGTGATCTGCCAGTTTGCACAGCACTCTGACAGATCACCGATCTGTCTGAGAGCAGTGCAGCGTTACCAAGTGCCTGCTCTGAGCAGGCACTTGGTAAGCCACCTCCTTCCCTGCAGGACCCAGATCCGCGGCCATTTTGGATCCAGGACTTGCTGCAGGAAGGAGGTGGGAGACCCCCGGAGCAACGCGATCACATCGCGTTGCTGCGGGGGTCTCAGGGAAGCCCGCAGGGAGCCCCCTCCCTGCGCGGTGCTTCCCTGCACCGCCGGCACATCGCGATCATCTTTGATCGCGGTGTGCCGGGGGTTAATGTGCCGGGGGCGGTCCGTGACCGCTCCTGGCACATAGTGCTGGATGTCAGCTGCAATAAGCAGCTGACACCCGGCCGCGATTGGCGGCGCTCCCCCCGTGAGCGCGGCCGATCGCGCTGGACGTAATATTCCGTCCTTGGGAATTAAGGCCCACCCCACATGGACGGAATATTACGTCCAATGGCAGAAAGGAGTTAACCATTAACATCCCTACAAGGAGTGAATACCTTATTTATTAAATTGTTGCATCTTGTTAACCCTTGCTCTGCATCTTGTCTGTCACTGCATCCCGCAACCTGCTTACACCACAACTGAGTTTGACATCACCAAAAGTGTCTGGAAAGCTTTGCCCATCTTGTGGAGAAATCCATACGCCCTGGAGACTCTGCCATAGTGTAGGCATGTTGATGATCCACAGTGGATGTGGGGTGATGGGTGTTTTCATTGCTTCTTCAGGGGTGCAGATCAAGAGGGAAGAGCTGTGCTACAAGAGACAACAGCTAATATACTGGCAGTGTTGGGTTGTCAAAGAGCTCTAGGAAAGTGCCACCATAGAGAAATTTCCAATGGAATGGCTAGATATTGCCTGAGTGAGAAGATGATGGAGAATTGGACTACAGGAACTGTGATGTGGCTTGACATTCACCAGGGCTGCAGAATTCAGTAGGACGTTTTTGTGAAACATAGATCTGTAAAATGGGGATACATCTTCTGGCGCCTAAGCAAAAAGCAGGCTAGAGAAACCAATAAATTAAAAAATGTGCAAGGTTGGTGACCTGTGTCTCCACGCTGATCAAAGTGCAGAGACTTAGGAGAACTTCTGAGACAATCAGGCCTTTAGTCTGATATAACAGCTGCATAAAATCAAGTTTTCCAGTACAAATCCATATTAGAATGGAAAACTTAATCAACTGACAAGTCATAGTCACCACCATTGCTAGAGTGGTGATCTAAAAATTGCCAACCTTGTGGGATTTTCTCAAGCAGCGGTGTCAAGGGTACACCGAGAATGTTGTGATCTAGGAAATATTTTGACTCAAGAAACATTAAAGGGGTTGTCCACTACTTTCAATGAACTCCCAATGTATCCCCCCAGAGCCCCTAATGAATTTTGTAAATATATTCTGTTAAAGTTTTAGCCTGTGAGGGGCGCTATGCCGGTGGCTGAGTCCGGGTAACGTGACCCCCAGGCTGCAGCCGCCACTAATTTCCACTGACGTCATCAGTAGGAGTGACCCAGCCTCCACAGACAGCGGTCACTCATCAAGAGTGACTGGGCTGTGGGTGGTGCTGGGGTCTGTGGGCGGGGCTAGGCTGGGATGTGCAGGCTGGGATGTGCGGGCTGGGCTGTGCTGGGTGGGGCTGAGCTGGGATGGGCGGGGCTGAACCAGGATGCTCGGGTTCGGGCGGTGTGGGGGGCCGTGCTGGGATGTGCGGGCTGGGCTGTGCTGGGTGGGGCTGAGCTGGGATGGGCGGGGCTGAACCAGGATGCTCAGGTTCGGGCGGTGTGGGGGGCCGTGCTGGGATGTGCGGGCGCCGGGCGGTGCGGGGGGCTGTGCTGGGATGTGCAGGCGCCGGGACGAAAAATTGAGATCCGAAACACGCGTCGGGACCTGGCTGACCCATTCTCACAGGTATATCATAATATTATATACATTCCCCCTTTATTGTGCTATACTGGCACTTGGATCTTGCCTTGGGATTGAGGCTGCATTCGGACCGTATAGTGGCACTCTATGTCTGTCACCATACAGCCTTGGCACCTGGTTCTGTGCAACTGAACGCCGTCCAGCTATTTACATTTGACCTTTTTATTGGCGCTTTTGCACATTGCAGTTCAGTTGTACACTATTAATAACAGCTGCACTTGCTTGATTTATGCACTTTTTTGTGGATGCTATAGTTCCCGCGGTTTTCTGCACACTTCTGCACATTGCACTTGAATTTGTGGCACGATACACTATTAGGCGTACTACGTAGGCCATATTAATTCTTTCCATATAAAGTTTCCCTTTGTTTGCACTTTATATTGCAGTTTTGCACGCATAGTTCGGTAATTGTTACCAAGTAATTTATGCTACAATTTGCACATATCACATTACAGAGTGTCCATGTTGGGTATATGTAATTTTTGTGTCATATCCCACATATAATTTCAGTTATTTATATTTATATTTTTTGGGGGTCGTATGAACCTGTTATTTTACATATAAAAAATTTTTTTTGGGTCAGCCTGGACCATCTCTCACATTGGTTTTAATTATTAATTATATTGTCCTGTTGTGTGCACATTTGCTGATATTTTATCATTATTATTCAATATTTGCCAACTATCTACTATATAAAGCTGAATGTGTGTGTGTGTGTATGTGTGTATGTCCGGGAATGGCATCTGCACCGTCGCAGCTACAGCCACAAAATTTTGCACAGTCACACGTCTGGACCCCGAGAGCATCATAGGCTATGTTGTGAGGTGAAATATTAACCCTGCGCTTTCCAATTCACCAAACAATTTTGCCCCTATCTACATAATGGGGAAAAAAGTGAAAGGAAAAGTGTTGGAGGCGTCGCAGCTACAGAAACAAAATTTTGCACAGTCACACGTCGGGACCCTGAGAGCGTCATAGGCTATGTTGTGAGGTGAAATTTTAACCCCGCGCTTTCCAATTCACCAAACAATTTTGCCCCTATCTACATAATGGGAAAAAATGAAAGGAAAAGTGTTGGAGGCAAATTGACAGCTGCCAGATGTGAACAAGGGGGACTTAAAGAATGAGAGCGATGGCGCCAAAGAGTATATACCGTACAGTTGCTAAGGTGGGGCCTCGACATGGGATACTCACCACACACGGGGATATGAACACACACAAAATGCGCCACACACTACCACGTGCTTGAACACATATTACCCTCAGCACACATTTCACCACACATACACCAACCTCGCCACATAAAAGTCAAAACACAAAAGTCGCCACTCAAAACTCGCCACGCGCAGAACTCGCCACATGCAAAAACTAGGCTCTTGCAAAACTCGCCACAAGTGCAAAATTCTCCTCATGAAAAACTCGCCACACGCAAAACTTGCACACGCGGAAAAATTGCCACATGCACAAAAGTTGCAACACATGCAAAAGTTGCCTCACACAAAACTTGCACATACTCAAAAGGCACCACACATAATACTCGCAACACGCAAAACTCGCCATGCGCAAAACTTGCTGCACACAACTTGCTACACTAACCTGTCACATGCAACTCGACACACAAAAAGTTGCTACACGCATGTTGCTACACAAAACTCATCTCACAAAAGTCGCTACATGCATGTCGCCACACACAACTCAACACACACAACTTGACAAACGAAACTCGCCCTAAAACACACACAAGTCTGGTATTATCCTTCAAAAATAAAAATCTGATTAATAAGCAGACAAACTACAACAATTGCACCATATAGGAAATACGGCAGCTGTCAGTCACATGACCTGTCTATTATGTGTATGTGTGAGCTAATATATACTGCCAGGGGGAGGGCTTCCTGTTGGCTGGAGATTTATCAGGCTGCCAATTTAGCTTACAAATACTGAGGTAAAAATACTGAGCAAATAACGTGTGAACGAGGTCTAATACAGGAGGAGATGACACACAGGTATATACTATATACAGGGGAGATGACACACAGATATATGCTATATACAGGAGAGATGACACACAGGTATATACTATATAGAGGAGGAGATGACATATAGGTACATATATATATATAGGAGGAGATGACATACAGGTATATACTATATACAGGAGGAGATGACATACAGGTATATGCTATATATAGAAGATGACATGCAGGTATATACTATATGCAGGAGGAGATGACACTCAGATATATACTATATACAGGGGAGATGACACACAGGTATATACTATATACAGGAGGAGATGACATACAGGTATATGCTATATATAGAAGATGACATGCAGGTATATACTATATGCAGGAGGAGATGACATACAGGTATATACTATATATAGAAGGAGATGACATTCAGGTATATACTATATATAGAAGACACAAAAGAGAATAGTAAAACCAAAAACACTCAGTTTGAAAAAATGTTGCAGTAATCCGCAAGTGCTAGTAAAAGATGTAAAAAACAGGGTATTTGGTTGATACGTTTTTTGCAAAAAATGTATACTAAGCTGCTCTACCAATCTTCACGGTATACCCTTATCAGAGCAGTCCTAACTAATGTATGCAATCCCTATCTGATGTATTTAAAAACCTGATCATCTGTATATAACCTGTGTGAACAGGGTTCAGAGAGGAAAAATCCATGTGTGCATACAGGGTAGAACAGCTTTTGTGCAGATAGCCCAAGAGGAGTGGTGGAACTCCCCAGTCTTGTAGACACAAGAGAACAATTATGGAAACAGGAACACATGGGCTACTTGCACAGTGAACAAGTCTGTATGATCATGTTCACACACCACCAAGAAACCTGAAGACACAAAAGAGAATAGTAAAACCAAAAACACTCAGTTTGAAAAAATGTTGCAGTAATCCGCAAGTGATAGTAAAAGATGTAAAAAACAGGGTATTTGGTTGATACGTTTTTTGCAAAAAATGTATACTAAGCTGCTCTACCAATCTTCACGGTATACCCTTATCAGAGCAGTCCTAACTAATGTATGCAATCCCTATCTGATGTATTTAAAAACCTGATCATCTGTATATAACCTGTGTGAACAGGGTTCAGAGAGGAAAAATCCATGTGTGCATACAGGGTAGAACAGCTTTTGTGCAGATAGCCCAAGAGGAGTGGTGGAACTCCCCAGTCTTGTAGACACAAGAGAACAATTATGGAAACAGGAACACATGGGCTACTTGCACAGTGAACAAGTCTTTATGATCATGTTCACACACCACCAAGAAACCTGAAGACACAAAAGAGAATAGTAAAACCAAAAACACTCAGTTTGAAAAAATGTTGCAGTAATCCGCAAGTGCTAGTAAAAGATGTAAAAAACAGGGTATTTGGTTGATACGTTTTTTGCAAAAAATGTATACTAAGCTGCTCTACCAATCTTCACGGTATACCCTTATCAGAGCAGTCCTAACTAATGTATGCAATCCCTATCTGATGTATTTAAAAACCTGATCATCTGTATATAACCTGTGTGAACAGGGTTCAGAGAGGAAAAATCCATGTGTGCATACAGGGTAGAACAGCTTTTGTGCAGATAGCCCAAGAGGAGTGGTGGAACTCCCCAGTCTTGTAGACACAAGAGAACAATTATGGAAACAGGAACACATGGGCTACTTGCACAGTAAACAAGTCTGTATGATCATGTTCACACACCACCAAGAAACCTGAAGACACAAAAGAGAATAGTAAAACCAAAAACACTCAGTTTGAAAAAATGTTGCAGTAATCCGCAAGTGCTAGTAAAAGATGTAAAAAACAGGGTATTTGGTTGATACGTTTTTTGCAAAAAATGTATACTAAGCTGCTCTACCAATCTTCACGGTATACCCTTATCAGAGCAGTCCTAACTAATGTATGCAATCCCTATCTGATGTATTTAAAAACCTGATCATCTGTATATAACCTGTGTGAACAGGGTTCAGAGAGGAAAAATCCATGTGTGCATACAGGGTAGAACAGCTTTTGTGCAGATAGCCCAAGGGGAGTGGTGGAACTCCCCAGTCTTGTAGACACAAGAGAACAATTATGGAAACAGGAACACATGGGCTACTTGCACAGTGAACAAGTCTGTATGATCATGTTCACACACCACCAAGAAACCTGAAGACACAAAAGAGAATAGTAAAACCAAAAACACTCAGTTTGAAAAAATGTTGCAGTAATCCGCAAGTGCTAGTAAAAGATGTAAAAAACAGGGTATTTGGTTGATACGTTTTTTGCAAAAAATGTATACTAAGCTGCTCTACCAATCTTCACGGTATACCCTTATCAGAGCAGTCCTAACTAATGTATGCAATCCCTATCTGATGTATTTAAAAACCTGATCATCTGTATATAACCTGTGTGAACAGGGTTCAGAGAGGAAAAATCCATGTGTGCATACAGGGTAGAACAGCTTTTGTGCAGATAGCCCAAGAGGAGTGGTGGAACTCCCCAGTCTTGTAGACACAAGAGAACAATTATGGAAACAGGAACACATGGGCTACTTGCACAGTGAACAAGTCTGTATGATCATGTTCACACACCACCAAGAAACCTGAAGACACAAAAGAGAATAGTAAAACCAAAAACACTCAGTTTGAAAAAATGTTGCAGTAATCCGCAAGTGCTAGTAAAAGATGTAAAAAACAGGGTATTTGGTTGATACGTTTTTTGCAAAAAATGTATACTAAGCTGCTCTACCAATCTTCACGGTATACCCTTATCAGAGCAGTCCTAACTAATGTATGCAATCCCTATCTGATGTATTTAAAAACCTGATCATCTGTATATAACCTGTGTGAACAGGGTTCAGAGAGGAAAAATCCATGTGTGCATACAGGGTAGAACAGCTTTTGTGCAGATAGCCCAAGAGGAGTGGTGGAACTCCCCAGTCTTGTAGACACAAGAGAACAATTATGGAAACAGGAACACATGGGCTACTTGCACAGTGAACAAGTCTGTAAGAACATGTTCACACACTGTTAGGACTGGCGGAACGCACCTAGACAGATGATAAAGGTGCGTTCGCAGTCCGGGGTCCACCGTGCAGGTGAGAACCTGCTGCTAGCAATTTGCAGACAATATGGCGGTACACTAAAGTATACACGCGTGGGTTAAACCTCACCCAGCGTGAAGAAAGCGATCCTGTTAATTCACAGGACCGCAGTACCGCACTAGTGCGCGAGCAAGTGGTCAGCGGACTTAACCCCAGAAGGGATTGAAGCCCGATTAGACCCTTGCTGGCGTAACACCGCAACTGGGTGTGTAGAGAACCTTAAGAAATATAAGTGCACAAGAGTGCAAGCGATGCCGCACTAACGGACGCCACTAACCACCCAGACTCGGGTATGGAAAGCGCAAGGCAGGCGCACGGCGCCGTACTGGCAGGCACAGCTACAGGACGCTGAGATGTGTGTTTAGTGCTGTAGGCTAAGTCGGGCGCTAGATAGCAGCCATACACCTTCCGCGAACAGACATTCAATAGGGTAGGGGTTTCCAAGGACGACTTGCACTCACAACATACACACATAAGCAATTGTCAGATAATACTAGCGCATGGCCGTGCGGTCATGCGCAGTTTATATAGCAGCAGCACAGGAAGAGGCCACAGCACCTTTGCCCTTCCAGGGCCTGCAAAGAGGACCAATGGAATGTGCTGCAGAGCCTGAGCACATGACCCTCGATCTCCAACGGGAGACCTTATGCTGGGCATGCTCAGTACGTGCAGACAAGGACTTAGTCCCAGGGAAGTCCGCTCGCTGCTGACCAGCATTGACTTTAATGGCAGAGACTGGAGAAGCAGCAGTAACTCTCAGAACAGAGTGAGGATGAGCAAGACGCTGGGACCGACGTCTTTGCTGAGCAGACTCCACTGCGGCTGGACAAGAATGGGAGACCGCAGCGGAGGCGGCTCGAGATTCCCCCTGTGCAGAAGCGGGAACTCGACCCCTAACATTACCCCCCCTCCTAGGGCCCCCCCCTCCTTGGGCCTCGCTACGTTCGAAGGCAGCAATGAGCTGCGGAGCCCGAATGTGCTCAGCAGGCTCCCAGGATCTATCCTCAGGGCCGTAACCCCTCCAGTCCACTAAATAAAATTTTTTGCCACGAACCACCTTGTACCCCAAGATCGCGTTCACCTCGTAATCGTCCGTAGACGAACCCGACGTCTCAGTAGATGACTCAGAAAACCGGGACATGTAGACGGGCTTAAGGAGGGACACGTGAAAGGTGTCGGTGATACCCAGGCGTGGAGGAAGGGCCAGACGGTAAACCACAGGATTAACCTGTTCGAGGACCTTAAAAGGACCTAAGTAGCGAGGTGCAAACTTGGTGGACTCAACTCGCAGCCTGATGTTACGGGCGGAGAGCCACACTAAGTCGCCAGGAGCAAAGGTTGGAGCGGGGCGCCGATGTGCATCGGCGGAGGACCTCATTCTCTCCTTGGAAGCCTGAATAGCATCCTGAGTGCGATCCCAAATGTCCCGTGCCTCCACAGCCCAGTCTGCCACCCTGGAATCGGCGGAAGACACGGGCATGGGCACAGGTACCCTCGGATGCTGACCATAGTTAAGGAGGAATGGAGTCTGTCCAGTGGAATCAGCGACAGCATTGTTAAGAGCAAACTCCGCCCACGGTAGCAAAGATGCCCAGTCATCCTGCTTAGCAGAAACAAAATGTCGCAGATATGTGACCAAGGTCTGGTTGGCTCTCTCTACCAACCCATTCGTCTCGGGATGATAAGCCGAAGAGAGATTCAACTCGATACTGAGAAGACGACAAAGCTCTCTCCAGAACCGAGACGCAAACTGGGGACCTCGGTCACTGACAATTTTGTCTGGCATACCGTGAAGACGAAAGATGTGTTTGACAAACAACGCTGCCAAGGCCCGTGCAGAAGGTAACCGGGGAAGTGGCACCAAATGCACCATTTTAGAAAAATGGTCGGTGATTACCCAAATAATGGTACAGCCACGAGACTTGGGCAAACCCACAACAAAATCCATCCCGACCATTTCCCAGGGCCTGTCTGCCACCGGCAGAGGGTATAACAAACCAGCTGGCCGTTGTCGGGAAGACTTATTCTTGGCACAAGAGACACATGCCCGAACGTAGTCTCCGACGTCACGAACCATATGTGGCCACCAGTACGTCCTCGCCAGTAGCTCAGAGGTCCTTTTAGCCCCAAAGTGTCCACCCACTCTGGACGAATGAGCCCAAGAGAGAACCTCCGGACGCAAATTGATGGGAACAAAAGTCTTGCCCGGGGGCACAGACTCCAGCGAAACCGGAGCTACAGTTCTCAGACTCTCCGAAGGGACAATGAGCCGAGGCTCGTCCTCCTCCTCCTCAGCTGACACGAAGGAGCGAGAGAGAGCGTCGGCACGAATGTTCTTCTCCCCGGCGAGATAATGTAGGGTAAAGTGGAACCGGGAGAAAAACAAGGACCATCTGGCCTGACGAGAATTCAGCCGCTGGGCTGTTTGTAAATAGACCAAATTCTTGTGATCCGTGAAAACCTGGAATGGGAATCGGGCACCCTCCAAGAGATGTCTCCACTCAGAAAAGGCCAACTTCATTGCCAACAACTCTCTATCCCCGATGGAGTAATTTCTCTCCGCTGGTGTGAAGGTCTTAGAGAAAAAGAAGCATGGATGCTTCCGACCCTGAGCATCCTTTTGATAGAGGACTGCTCCAGCACCAACGGATGAGGCATCCACTTCCAAAAGGAATGGCTTACCCACATCGGGACGATGTAAGATAGGAGCGCTGGCAAAATGGGTCTTTATAGAAGAGAAGGCCTTGGAGACCCCTTCGGACCACAATTTGGGATTCGCTCCCTTCTTGGTGAGGGATACCAAGGGAGCTACCAAAGTTGAAAAGTGGGGAATGAACTGGCGATAGTAATTTATGAACCCCATAAAGCGCTGCACCGCTTTAAGAGAATGGGGTTCCTGCCAGTCCATCACTGCTTGTAGTTTGGCAGGATCCATAGCCAATCCCTGGGCCGAGACAATATAGCCCAGGAAAGGCAAGGACTCCTGTTCAAACACACACTTCTCCAACTTTGCATACAAGGAATTTGCCCGTAAGAGTTCGAAGACTCTGCCAACATCTCTCCGGTGGGAGTCAATATCTGGAGAAAAGATGAGAATATCATCCAGATAGACTACGACCGAGGTAGAAAGCATATCCCGGAAGATATCATTGACGAAGTCCTGAAAAACGGCTGGGGCATTACAGAGCCCGAAAGGCATCACCAGGTACTCATAGTGCCCATCCCTGGTATTGAAAGCCGTCTTCCACTCGTCCCCCTCACGGATACGAATCAGATTGTAGGCACCCCGCAGATCTAACTTGGTGAATATTTTAGCTCCCCTTAACCTGTCAAAGAGCTCCGATATCAGGGGCAACGGGTATTTATTCTTAATGGTGATAGCATTGAGACCCCTGTAATCGATGCAAGGACGTAACTCTCCGTTCTTCTTCTGCACGAAGAAGAATCCCGCCCCTGCCGGAGACACTGACTTCCTTATAAATCCTCTTGCTAAATTCTCCTGAATGTATTGAGACATAGCCTCCGTCTCAGGGAGAGAGAGGGGATATACCCTTCCCCTAGGAGGTTCAGCTCCCGGCAAGAGGTCGATAGGACAGTCGTAAGGGCGATGGGGCGGTAGAGTCTCAGCAGCCTTTTTAGAGAACACGTCTGCATAACACCAATAATACCTGGGAAGCGACGAGAGATCTGCGGGTACCTGGGTAGTAGAGACCTGTACACACTCACTCACACATCTGCCCAAACATGACTTACTCCAGCCCAATATTTTCCCTGAGGACCACTCAATATGTGGCGAGTGGAAACGGAGCCAGGGTATTCCCAGCAAAATCTCATCCATTCCCTCAGGAAGGACAAGAAGGGAAATAATCTCCTGGTGGGAAGGAGACATGGACAGCGATAACGGGACTGTCTGGTGCGTGATTTGCAGTGGGAGTGTTGCCCCATTCACAACTCTAACCGTTATTGGTTTGGCGAGCATGACCAGTGGTATAGCATGACGTGTAGCAAAAGCAGAGGACATGAAACTTCCCTCTGCTCCTGAATCCACACAAAGGTCGACTGTAAGAGTGGAGGAGCCTAACAGGATTGTCCCTTTAAAGGACAGTTTGGAGGAGAATGCTGCTGTGTCTAGTGAACCTCCCCCAATGGCCACTAGACGCGATCGTTTCCCGACCGCCGCGGACATTTATTGGCGTAATGTCCATGTTGTCGACAGTTATTACAAACTACGGGTACTCGAGCGGCTAGAGATTTAGGTCCCGCTCGAGAAACCTCCATGGCCTCATGAGAATCTGACGCCAAGACAGGAGATTCCAGAGGTCTGGCGAAAGTTGGAGCCAGCCGAAACCTCTGCCTACACTGGGTCCGCTCCAACCTCCGCTCGTGAAAACGGAGGTCGATGCGGGTAGACACGGAAATAAGTTCCTCCAGTGTGGCCGGTATCTCCCTAGTGGCCAAGGCGTCTTTCACGTGGTCTGCCAGTCCCCTCCAGAACACCGGAATAAGAACTTTGTCTGGCCACTCTAACTCTGAAGCTAGAGTCCGGAACTGAATGGCAAACTGGCTGACCACGGAGGTACCCTGTGTAATGGACAACAATTGGAGTGCGGTGTCGTGGGTAACCCGAGGCCCTAAAAAGACCTGCTTCAGAGTGTCCAAGAAGAGAGGAGCACTCTGTACCACACGATCATCTCGCTCCCAGAGTGGCGTTGCCCACTCCAACGCCCTGCCCGACAAGAGAGATAGGATAAATCCCACTCTCGCCCGCTCCGTAGGAAAACGTGACGCCAGGAGCTCAAGATGTATAGAGCACTGACTCACGAATCCACGACAATGTTTGCTGTCGCCAGCAAACTTGTCAGGTAGTGGGAGACGGGATAAAGTCGGAGCAGGGGTGGCAGTGGACAAACTGGCTGCGGCTACACTTGCAGCCTGCACAGCTACAGCAGTGACATCCACAGCTGAGGTTGTACGCTCAAGAGCCGCCAACCTTCCCTCCAGCTGCTGGATGTACCGCTGTAAACGCTGGTCGTCCGCCATTTTTACTAGCCAGACCCTGGCGCTAGTATTCTGTTAGGACTGGCGGAACGCACCTAGACAGATGATAAAGGTGCGTTCGCAGTCCGGGGTCCACCGTGCAGGTGAGAACCTGCTGCTAGCAATTTGCAGACAATATGGCGGTACACTAAAGTATACACGCGTGGGTTAAACCTCACCCAGCGTGAAGAAAGCGATCCTGTTAATTCACAGGACCGCAGTACCGCACTAGTGCGCGAGCAAGTGGTCAGCGGACTTAACCCCAGAAGGGATTGAAGCCCGATTAGACCCTTGCTGGCGTAACACCGCAACTGGGTGTGTAGAGAACCTTAAGAAATATAAGTGCACAAGAGTGCAAGCGATGCCGCACTAACGGACGCCACTAACCACCCAGACTCGGGTATGGAAAGCGCAAGGCAGGCGCACGGCGCCGTACTGGCAGGCACAGCTACAGGACGCTGAGATGTGTGTTTAGTGCTGTAGGCTAAGTCGGGCGCTAGATAGCAGCCATACACCTTCCGCGAACAGACATTCAATAGGGTAGGGGTTTCCAAGGACGACTTGCACTCACAACATACACACATAAGCAATTGTCAGATAATACTAGCGCATGGCCGTGCGGTCATGCGCAGTTTATATAGCAGCAGCACAGGAAGAGGCCACAGCACCTTTGCCCTTCCAGGGCCTGCAAAGAGGACCAATGGAATGTGCTGCAGAGCCTGAGCACATGACCCTCGATCTCCAACGGGAGACCTTATGCTGGGCATGCTCAGTACGTGCAGACAAGGACTTAGTCCCAGGGAAGTCCGCTCGCTGCTGACCAGCATTGACTTTAATGGCAGAGACTGGAGAAGCAGCAGTAACTCTCAGAACAGAGTGAGGATGAGCAAGACGCTGGGACCGACGTCTTTGCTGAGCAGACTCCACTGCGGCTGGACAAGAATGGGAGACCGCAGCGGAGGCGGCTCGAGATTCCCCCTGTGCAGAAGCGGGAACTCGACCCCTAACACACACCACCAAGAAACCTGAAGACACAAAAGAGAATAGTAAAACCAAAAACACTCAGTTTGAAAAAATGTTGCAGTAATCCGCAAGTGCTAGTAAAAGATGTAAAAAACAGGGTATTTGGTTGATACGTTTTTTGCAAAAAATGTATACTAAGCTGCTCTACCAATCTTCACGGTATACACTTATCAGAGCAGTCCTAACTAATGTATGCAATCCCTATCTGATGTATTTAAAAACCTGATCATCTGTATATAACCTGTGTGAACAGGGTTCAGAGAGGAAAAATCCATGTGTGCATACAGGGTAGAACAGCTTTTGTGCAGATAGCCCAAGAGGAGTGGTGGAACTCCCCAGTCTTGTAGACACAAGAGAACAATTATGGAAACAGGAACACATGGGCTACTTGCACAGTGAACAAGTCTGTATGATCATGTTCACACACCACCAAGAAACCTGAAGACACAAAAGAGAATAGTAAAACCAAAAACACTCAGTTTGAAAAAATGTTGCAGTAATCCGCAAGTGCTAGTAAAAGATGTAAAAAACAGGGTATTTGGTTGATACGTTTTTTGCAAAAAATGTATACTAAGCTGCTCTACCAATCTTCACGGTATACCCTTATCAGAGCAGTCCTAACTAATGTATGCAATCCCTATCTGATGTATTTAAAAACCTGATCATCTGTATATAACCTGTGTGAACAGGGTTCAGAGAGGAAAAATCCATGTGTGCATACAGGGTAGAACAGCTTTTGTGCAGATAGCCCAAGAGGAGTGGTGGAACTCCCCAGTCTTGTAGACACAAGAGAACAATTATGGAAACAGGAACACATGGGCTACTTGCACAGTGAACAAGTCTGTATGATCATGTTCACACACCACCAAGAAACCTGAAGACACAAAAGAGAATAGTAAAACCAAAAACACTCAGTTTGAAAAAATGTTGCAGTAATCCGCAAGTGCTAGTAAAAGATGTAAAAAACAGGGTATTTGGTTGATACGTTTTTTGCAAAAAATGTATACTAAGCTGCTCTACCAATCTTCACGGTATACCCTTATCAGAGCAGTCCTAACTAATGTATGCAATCCCTATCTGATGTATTTAAAAACCTGATCATCTGTATATAACCTGTGTGAACAGGGTTCAGAGAGGAAAAATCCATGTGTGCATACAGGGTAGAACAGCTTTTGTGCAGATAGCCCAAGAGGAGTGGTGGAACTCCCCAGTCTTGTAGACACAAGAGAACAATTATGGAAACAGGAACACATGGGCTACTTGCACAGTGAACAAGTCTGTATGATCATGTTCACACACCACCAAGAAACCTGAAGACACAAAAGAGAATAGTAAAACCAAAAACACTCAGTTTGAAAAAATGTTGCAGTAATCCGCAAGTGCTAGTAAAAGATGTAAAAAACAGGGTATTTGGTTGATACGTTTTTTGCAAAAAATGTATACTAAGCTGCTCTACCAATCTTCACGGTATACCCTTATCAGAGCAGTCCTAACTAATGTATGCAATCCCTATCTGATGTATTTAAAAACCTGATCATCTGTATATAACCTGTGTGAACAGGGTTCAGAGAGGAAAAATCCATGTGTGCATACAGGGTAGAACAGCTTTTGTGCAGATAGCCCAAGAGGAGAGCAGCTTAGTATACATTTTTTGCAAAAAACGTATCAACCAAATACCCTGTTTTTTACATCTTTTACTAGCACTTGCGGATTACTGCAACATTTTTTCAAACTGAGTGTTTTTGGTTTTACTATTCTCTTTTGTGTCTTCAGGTTTCTTGGTGGTGTGTGAACATGATCATACAGACTTGTTCACTGTGCAAGTAGCCCATGTGTTCCTGTATCCATAATTGTTCTCTTGTGTCTACAAGACTGGGGAGTTCCACCACTCCTCTTGGGCTATCTGCACAAAAGCTGTTCTACCCTGTATGCACACATGGATTTTTCCTCTCTGAACCCTGTTCACACAGGTTATATACAGATGATCAGGTTTTTAAATACATCAGATAGGGATTGCATACATTAGTTAGGACTGCTCTGATAAGGGTATACCGTGAAGATTGGTAGAGCAGCTTAGTATACATTTTTTGCAAAAAACGTATCAACCAAATACCCTGTTTTTTACATCTTTTACTAGCACTTGCGGATTACTGCAACATTTTTTCAAACTGAGTGTTTTTGGTTTTACTATTCTCTTTTGTGTCTTCAGGTTTCTTGGTGGTGTGTGAACATGATCATACAGACTTGTTCACTGTGCAAGTAGCCCATGTGTTCCTGTTTCCATATACTATATATAGGGGAGATGACACACAGCAGGTATATACTATATACAGGGGAGATGACATACAGGTATATACTATATACAGGAGATGACATACAGATGTATACTATATATAAGGGAGATGACAAACATGTATATACTGAGGTGATGAGGTGAAAATGAGAGGTGTGAGGTGAAAATGAAAAGGTGTGAGTGCAAAATGAGAGGAGTGAGGAAAAATAGTGGAGTGATCAGAAAATGACAGATGTAAGGTTGAAATGACAAGTGTTAGGGGGGAATGAGAGGAGTGAGGGAGAAAATGAGAGGTGTGAGGGAGAAAATGAGAGATGTGAGGGGGAAAATGAAAGATGTGATTGGGAAAATGAGAGGCGTGATGGGAAAATAAGAGAAGTGAGGTGCTATAACTAACCACAGATATTTACTATGCCCAGGCAACGCCGGGCTCTTCAGCAAGTAGATAATAAAGGCATTTTTATATCTTATCCCTGCCTTGTGGCTTTTCTTGGATTATTCTATATTGGCTGTGGTTGCTCTGTCTAGGCGCCGGGATGTGCTTGCTCCGGGCGGTGCGGGGAATATTAAATATTAAAGAATATTAAAATACTTTTTTCTGGTTGTCTTTTTTTTAACCCTTTCACTACTCTAGGATTAATAATGGATAAGTGTCTTATTGACGCCTCTCAATTATTAACCCAGCTTAATGTCACCTTACAATAGCAAGGTGACATTAACCCCTTATTACCCCATATCCCACCGCTACACAGGAGTGGGAAGAGAAGGGCTAAGTACCGGAATTGGCACATCTTACAGATGCGCCATTTCTGGGGCGGCTGCGGGCTGTTATTTGTTGCCGGGGGACCAATATCCATGGCCCCTCTCTAGGCTATGAATATCAGTCCGCAGCTGTCTGCGTAGCCTTTCTGGCTATAAAATATAGGGGGAACCCACGTCATTTTGTTTGGGTCCCCCTATTTTACTAGCCAGTAAAGGCTACACACGGGCTGATATTCATAGCCTGGGAGGGGCCATGGGTATTACCCCCTTCCCAGGCTACAAATATTGACCCTCGGCCGTCGACTTTCCCCCTCTAGCGCAGAAAATTGCGTGGGAGCCCACGCCATTTTTTTTCCCTTTATTTTATCTGAAACTTTGTTCATTAACCCCACTGCTTTGAGCTTTGAGGTGGGCTCTGGCAGTGAGCCCACTTCAAAGTCGCAACATGTCAGCTCTTTATCAATAAAAGAAAGAAAATAATTAACCTGATCTCAAAATGGCGTAGCGAGAGAAAAAATCAAAAGCCAAAATTATGTTTTTTTTGGTCGCCACGACATTGCATTAAAATGCAATAACGGGCGATCAAAAGAACGTATCTGCACAAAAGTGGTATCATTAAAAACGTCAGCTCTGCGTGCAAAAAATTAGCCCTCACCCAACCCCAGACCACGAAAAATGGAGACGCTGTGGGTATCGAAAAATGGCGCAATTATTTTATTTATTTTTTTAGCAAAGTTTGGAATTTTTTTCACCACTTACATAAAAAAGAACCTAGACATGTTTGGCGTCTATGAACTGGTAATGACCCGGAGAATCATAATGGCAGGTCAGTTTTAGCATTTGGTGAACCTAGCAAAAAAGCCAAGCAAAAAACAAGTGTGAGATTGCACTTTTTTTGCAATTTCATCGCACTTTGATTTTTTTTCCCATTTTCTGTTACACGACATGGTAAAACCAATGGTATCGTTCAAAAGTACAACTTGTCCTGCAAAAAATAAGCCCTCACATGGCCATATTGATGGAAAAATTATGGCTCTGGAAAAAAGGGGAGCGAAAAACGAAAATGAAAAAAGCTCCAGGGGTGAAGGGGTAAAGAAACATGGATATGGACATATCTATGGAAATAGATATAGATAGATATATAGACAGATATATCTCTGTATGTATCTATCGATCCAACCCATATCTATCTATCTATCTATCTGTAATGGAGTGTGGGTTGGACAAATGTAAAAGAGGGTTAAGGTTGGGGCTAAAGTTAGAGTTAGGGTTGGGACTAGAGTTGGTCTTGGGGTTTGGATTACGTTTACGTATGGGATTAGGGTTAGGGTTGGGATTAGGGTTGGGATTAGGGTTAGGAGTGTGTCAGGGTTAGGGGTGTGGTTATGATTAGGGGTATGTTGGGGTTAGAGTTGGAGAAAATAAAAATTTTGGGAGCTAAAAAATCATTTCTGTGGGAAAAAAATGATTTTTTATTTTCACGGCTCTGCGTTATAAACTGTAGTGAAACATTTGGGGGTTCAAAGTTCTCACAACACATCTAGATAAGTTCCTTGGGGGGGTCTAGTTTCCAATATGGGGTCACTTGTGGGGGTTTCTATTGTTTAGGTACATCAGGGGCTCTGCAAATGCAACGTGACGCCTACAGACCAATCCATCTAAGTCCGCATTCCAAACTGTGCTCCTTCCCTTCCGAGCTCTGCCATGCGCCAAAACGGTGGTTTACCCCCTGTGACAAAACACTCTGGGATCGCCTTTGCTGGGGTCAAAGGACACGTGGTTTGTGCATTGAATCTGAGGCGTACAGCAGGTTTCTGAGCAGGCTGACCTCAGGTCAGATTTATTAACGTGAAAGCAACACAAAAAACAAAACATAAAAATAAATCCTAGCCTGTCCGGCACTAACTAAACAAATACGTTGCTATCTCAACAACTGGGGGGGCTTCTCCCACCCAGCTAACATCATACAGATCTTGAGCAGAGCTCTTCACTCACGTTTGTCTCACACAGGCAGGCAATCTGTGTGCCCCAGGCAGACACTGGAAACACCCAGGCTGGTCATCTTTTATTCCTGCCATGATTAACCCATTAGCACCCTGAAGATACTGAGTGGCCTAATTCACATAGGACAAACACCTGGGCGAGATATACCTGCCTCCATCTACCACACCAGCATGAGTCTTACATATCCCCCCCCCTTGCTCAGACCACTCCGGTCGAGCAAGAACACTTTTGAAACAGTGCACTCGGGATAGGGCATCGGCGTTCCCCATCTGCACCCCAGGTCGGTGTTCCACCGTAAAAGAGTAAGCCTGCAGGGCAAGGAACCATCGGGTTACCCGACTATTACGGTCCTTGTGGAGGTGCATCCACTTGAGAGGGGCATGGTCGGTGACCAGCCTAAACTTCCTACCAGCCAGGTAATACTTGAGGGAGTCGAGAGCCCATTTAATGGCTAGGCACTCTTTTTCAACCACGGCATACCTCTGCTCATGTACATTCAGTTTCCGACTGAGATACAGGACCGGGTGTTCGACTCCGTCCCTCACCTGGGAAAGTACTGCTCCGACACCAGTATCAGAGGCATCAGTTTGTACCACAAACTCGCTGCTGAAATCAGGAGTCACTAGTACGGGCTGAGAGCACAAAGCCCGTTTCAGGCTGTGGAAGGCCTCTTCAGCAGCTGAGGTCCATTTTACCATGACGGAATTCTTCCCCTTGGTAAGATCCGTCAAGGGAGTAGCCATGGCTGCAAAATTGGGTATGAACCGGCGATAATAGCCGGCAATCCCCAGGAAAGCCTGCACTTGTTTCTTGTTCACTGGTTGTGGCCAGCCCTGAATTGCCTGTATTTTGTCGATCTGGGGTTTAACCACTCCTCGGCCAATCACGTAGCCCAAGTATCGGGCTTCTTCAAGCCCGATGTGGCATTTCTTGGGGTTTGCCGTTAAACCTGCATCTCGCAGGTCATCAATCACCGCTTGTACCTTCTGGAGATGAGTTTCCCAGTCCATGCTGTAAATTACGATGTCATCCAGGTAGGCAGAAGCGTACTGTCTGTGAGGCCTCAAGACTCGATCCATCAATCTCTGGAACGTTGCGGGAGCTCCGTGAAGTCCAAACGGCATATAGACATACTGGAACAGACCTTCCGGTGTAGCAAATGCCGTTTTATCTCTGGCCGCCTCGGCCAGAGGAATCTGCCAGTACCCCTTTGTTAAATCCAGGGTCGTAATGTATCGGGCTTTACCAAGCCGGTCGATCAACTCATCGACCCGGGGCATAGGGTACGCATCAAATTTAGAAACTGCATTCAGTTTCCTAAAGTCATTACAAAACCGGATGGAGCCATCCGGTTTAGGTATCAACACAATTGGACTGGACCAGGCGCTGTGTGACTCTGCAATGACTCCTAAGTCCAACATTGCCATCACTTCCCGGGAGACGGCTTCACGGCGGGCTTCCGGAATCCGGTAGGGCTTCACATGAACAGTGACGCCAGGCTCTGTGACAATCTCATGTTTCACCAACTTAGTCCGGCCAGGTTTTTCGGAGAAAAACTGTCGGTTCTGTAACAAAAATTGCTTAACCTCAGATTTTTGTCGTTCTGAGAGAGTCTCAGCAACCTGCACCTCTGGTATAGTAGGTGAACAAACCGGACGGGGCAGATCCACCGTTAGGGCAGAGCGGTCTTTCCAGGATTTTATCAGATTCACATGATAAATGTGTTCCGGTTTTCTCTTACCCGGCTGGTACACTTTATAGTTCACTTCACCAACTCTTTCTCGGACCTCAAATGGGCCCTGCCATTTCGCCAGGAATTTACTATCCACCGTAGGGATTAGGACCAACACCCTATCGCCGGGTGCAAATGTACGGACCTTAGCGCCTCTATCGTAACTTTGCCTCTGGGCTCCCTGGGCCTGTAACATATGGTCCCTAACAATGGGCATGACAGCGGCAATACGATCCTGCATTTGTGTTACATGGTCGATCACCGTTTTAAAGGGAGTGACTTGACCTTCCCAGGTTTCTTTTGCGACGTCCAGCAGTCCCCGGGGACGACGGGCGTACAACAGTTCGAAAGGCGAAAATCCTGTGGAAGACTGGGGAACTTCCCTAATGGCAAACAGCAAATAGGGTAACAAGTAATCCCAGTTCTTCCCATCTTTGTCTATCGCCTTCCGGAGCATCTGTTTTAAGGTTTTGTTGAAGCGCTCAACCAGGCCATCTGTTTGAGGGTGATAGACAGACGTACGCAACGGGTCTATTTGTAAGAGCCTGCAGAGCTCCTTCATTACCCTCGACATAAAGGGAGTCCCCTGGTCGGTGAGTATCTGTTTTGGAATTCCCACCCGACTAAACACTTGTACCAATTCCTTGGCGATCGTCTTGGTAGCTGTGTTACGCAAAGGGACGGCTTCCGGGTAACGAGTGGCATAGTCCACGATGACGAGGATATGTTGGTGCCCACGTGCGGATCGTGGAAGGGGCCCAACCAAATCCATCCCAATTCTCTCAAAAGGGACCCCGATGATAGGAAGGGGTACCAAAGGGCTACGGAACTGAGATTTAGGGGCCGCGATTTGGCACTCTGGACAGGACTCACAATAGTTACGCACATCACAATGTATTCCAGGCCACACAAAACAATGCAATATCCTTTCTGTGGTTTTCTGTACCCCCAGATGTCCCCCCATTATATGTCCGTGGGCCAAATCCAGTACCTTCCGCCGATAAGGTTTGGGTACCACTAACCGTTGCACTGTGTCTTCCCCTTTTTTTTCTACCTGGTAGAGCAAATCATTTTCAAGAACCATATATGGGTACGCTAGCCTAGTGTCAGGTTCTACGGGTACCCCATCTATCATTTTTACATTTTTCCTAGCCGGAGTCAGGGTAGGATCTTTCATTTGCTCGCTGTGGAAGTCATCCACCTGGACTCCCAAATCTGGCAGGCAGGGTGCCGGATGGCTGTCTGCCTCCGCCTCTCGCTGAAGTTCCTCAGTTTCCTCTGTTTCCCCCGCCATGACGGAGAAGGGGTACTGAAGGTTAGATTCACTAACCTCCCCAGCAACATCTTCCTGTGGGGTCTCCTCTAGGGACTCGGGACCTCCAGATGGCATGGGAGAAGATTCACGGGTACAGCTACCGTGAAGGAGCAACTGATTCTCCCACAACTGCCAGAAATAGGGAAAATCCCTGCCCAGGATTACATCATGTAACAATGCGGGAACGAGTCCCACTTTGTGCTGCACTGACCCATAGGGAGTAGAAATCCATATGACCGCTGTTAAGTACGAGCGGGTGTCACCATGCACACACGTCACAGAAAACTTGTCAGACGGACCAGACGGAAGTGCCACTAGACTAGCTTTCACCAGAGTCACCACACTTCCAGAGTCTAGTAATGCCACAACATTTTTCCCATCAACAGATAATTCACACAGGTGTTTCACTGTATCATTTTGACCCGCATTCACACTCACTAGCTGTGTAACCAAAGACATGCGTTTTCTAGAGTCTATAACGTCGCACTGCATGGGTTCAGCGGTAACAGGACAGTTCGCAGAAACATGACCCTTCTCATGGCAGCGGAAACACCTAACAGGTCCCCTACTGAGACCACCGTCCAATACTCTTGGTCTCGGAGTGCGAGCAGTCCCGGACTCCTCCCCCACAGTTTTAAGCGATTTTCCTTCACCCGTGGTCCCTGGAACAGTCTTACCGGTTCCACGAGGAGGAGGCACAGACCGGGGTTTGGCGGTGTCGTCGGGAAGTCCTTCTGCCACGGAATAACGCTCGACCAACTCCACAAGTTGATCCGCTGTCGTGGGATTTCCTTGGCTTACCCACCTTTTCAGCGCTGGGGGTAGTACTCTCAGGTACTTGTCCAGGACAACCCGCTGGATTATTTCGGGTATTGTCAGTACCTCGGGTTGCAGCCATTTCTTTGTCAAGTAGATCAGGTCGAACATCTGAGACCGCGCTGGTTTATCTTGCTGGTATGTCCACTGATGTACCCTCTGTGCACGGACAGCCGTCGTCACACCCAGCCGGGCCAGGATCTCAGCTTTCAGCTTCTCAAAGTCCTGAGCGACCTCCGGGTCCAAATCATGGTAAGCTTTTTGGGCCTCGCCGGAGAGAAACGGGGCAATCAAATCGGCCCATCGTGCCTTCGGCCACTTCTCTCTCAATGCCGTCCGCTCAAACGTTGTCAGGTATGCCTCGACGTCATCTTCTGCAGTCAGCTTTTGCCAGTATCGACTCACATGGATCCTTCTGGACTCTGCTTCCGGGTCAGCGTCAGGCATGCTCACCAGGCGCTGCGCCACCTGTTGGAGAAGTTGGCGGTCTGCAACCGTCATGTCCAGTAACTCCTTCAGCTGTGCGGCCATCAAGCGATTAGCTTCGTGCTGTGCGGCAGTGGCCTGCTGCTGTACGGCAGTGGACTGTACTAAGGCTTTCACCACGTCTTCCATGCTGTCGCCTGTGCCACGGTATGCCCGCATTCTCCACCACAATGTGACAAAACACTCTGGGATCGCCTTTGCTGGGGTCAAAGGACACGTGGTTTGTGCATTGAATCTGAGGCGTACAGCAGGTTTCTGAGCAGGCTGACCTCAGGTCAGATTTATTAACGTGAAAGCAACACAAAAAACAAAACATAAAAATAAATCCTAGCCTGTCCGGCACTAACTAAACAAATACGTTGCTATCTCAACAACTGGGGGGGCTTCTCCCACCCAGCTAACATCATACAGATCTTGAGCAGAGCTCTTCACTCACGTTTGTCTCACACAGGCAGGCAATCTGTGTGCCCCAGGCAGACACTGGAAACACCCAGGCTGGTCATCTTTTATTCCTGCCATGATTAACCCATTAGCACCCTGAAGATACTGAGTGGCCTAATTCACATAGGACAAACACCTGGGCGAGATATACCTGCCTCCATCTACCACACCAGCATGAGTCTTACACCCCACATATGGGGTATCAACGTATTCAGGACAAATTGGACAACAACTTTTGAGATTTGGGGCGAAAATCTCAATTTGTGAAAAAATATGATTTTTTATTTTTACGGCTCTACATTATAAACTTCTGTGAAGCACTTGGTTGGTAAAAGTGCTCACCACACATCTAGATACCGTAAGTTCCTTAGGGAGTCTACTTTCCAAAATGGTGTCACTTGTGAGGGGTTTCAATGTTTAGGCACATCAGGGGCTCTCCAAACGCGACATGGCATCCCATCTCAATTCCAGTCAATTTTGCATTGAAAAGTCAAATGGCTCTCCTCCTTTCCGAGCTCTGCCATGCGCCCAAACAGTGCTTTACCTCCACATATGGGGTATCAGCATACTCAGAACAAATTGTACAACAACTTTTGGGGTCCAATTTCTCCTGTTACCCTTGGTAAAATAAAACAAATTGGAGCTGAAGTAAATTTTTGTGAAAAAAAGTTAAATGTTCATTTTTTTAAACATTCCAAAAATTCCTGTGAAATACCTGAAGGGTTAATAAACTTCTTGAATGTGGTTTTGAGCACCTTAAGGGGTGCAGTTTTTATAGTGGTGTCACACTTGGGTATTTTGTATCATATAGACCCCTCAAAATGACTTAAAATGTGATGTGGTCCCTAAGAAAAGAATGTTGTAAAAATGAGAAATTGCTGGTCAACTTTTAACCCTTATAACTCCCTAACAGAAATGTTGGCTCCAAAATTGTGCTGATGTAAAGTAGACATGTGGGAAATGTTACTTATTAAGTATTTTGTGTGACATATCTCTGTGATTTAAGGGCATAAAAATTAAAAGTTGGAAAATTGCAAAATATTCAAAATTTTCACCAAATTTCCATTTTTTTCACAAATAAATGCAGGTAATATCAAAGAAATTTTATGACTGTCATGAAGTACAATATGTC
Organism: Ranitomeya imitator; assembly: GCF_032444005.1. Classification (NCBI taxonomy): domain Eukaryota; kingdom Metazoa; phylum Chordata; class Amphibia; order Anura; family Dendrobatidae; genus Ranitomeya; species Ranitomeya imitator. The sequence continues at coordinate 87,770,783 of NC_091282.1, forward strand.
ACGAGAAAACAGTCTCAGAATCATCAGGATCCATTGAAGCTTTCCAGAGTTATAACGTCATAAAGGGACAGTAGTCAGAATTGTAAAAATTGGCCCGGTCATTAACGTTCAAACCACCCTTGGGGGGTTAAAGGAACCCTGTAACTGTTTTTTGCCACCTAATCTCAGAGCAGTATGATACAGGGACAGAGACCCTATGTCCAGTGATGTGTCACTTAATGATTGGCGGCTTGCTGTAGTTTTGATAAAATCATTGTTTTATCAGCAGGAGATTTTCATTACAGGACTACTAGGCCTGCTGCCAGGTAGACAAACCCTGCTACCTATTACCAATTGGCAGCTTTCTGCCTATGCACAGTGTACACAGAAAGCTGCCAATCAGTGGTGTAGGTGTGGTTATACAGAGCTCTGAATTCAAGATGGCTAGGTCTGCAGATAAAACAGATTTTATTCAAAACTGCAGCACCCACTAATGTAAATGATACATTGCTGGAATCAGGGTATTTGCCACTACATCATGCTGCTTTCAGATGGTCTTTAAAGAGGCGCAAGGCTCATGATATATTTAGTGTATGTACGAGCTGTCTGTGTGCAGAAAATGAAATCTATGCCAGGCATTAGGTAACATAGATTTTACCTACTATGTATGTCAGTTTTCTGGAGTACAATAAAGGAAATCTGTTGCCCAGCCATAGACCCTACTCCCTTTTACTAAGCCTCACCTACTTTTTAAAAAGGGCTGAGGTCAGTGCAATAGGGCAAAACGTTGTAAAATGTATCATAGATGTCACCTTGTGACAAATTTTGGAATTTCTCAAGGCAGTTCTCTAGCGAACAAGTGATGATAGATTTTCCCATGTTGGGATGAACTTTGTCAAACACAATGCTTAAAGCACCACTCGGGTGTTTATGTTAATTTTACCACTGAAATGGTGCTTCTAATCTAAGGTCCCAAACCATACTCTTATACTCACCTGCTGCCGTCTTCCCCTCCTCCGGCGCCGCTCCCATCAGTCTCCAGCAGATTGCGACCTGCTGCATCACTCTAGTGTTTTATGGAGCGAGCTCGAGGTCATAACTAAATACAAATCTATATTCATAAAAAAGGAACAGCACAACACCAGTAGTGTTGTGCTGTTCCTTTTTTATGAATATGCTGATGTCTGGAAATTTTTGCACACTTAGATTTTTTGTACTGAGTATTTTTAATATCCTTAAGCCATTTTTTGGTAACATGGAGGAACACTCCATGGAACCCGGGACTTTTAATTACACAATGGAGGATGAGGAGCGTATACTTGGCAATATTGAGGGGGATGCAGCTTTCTTGAAAATACCCTCGTTAATTGAAATGAAGCATAAATATACTAATGATATGAAGCGTTTAATTAGTTCTCAATTACATTTGACTACATTGGGACAGTATCTGAAAGAGCGTAAGATACCAAGGGGACTTAGGTCTAATATTAGGCCCAACTTGTTTAGCGGAAACACTGCTTTTTGTAACAGATTCACAATGATTTCTAACAAATATGCTATGGATGTGATATTACTTACCGTCGAGTTCCTTCAAGTAGAAGTAAAGAAGTTGCAGTCAAGTGTTGGGGATAATGGAAGGAAACTACAGGATGTAATGAATAAGGATGATTGGACTGTATTTAAAGATAAAGTGGATAAGGACATGAGCAAAATTCGTGGAGAGTTGGAAGAAACTCAAAGGAAAAAATGGACCAAAGATACTGGAGATTATGAGACTGGTCATGTATATACTTGGCAAACCGATAATACCAAAGTGTCTTGGAAGAAAAGAGGTTATTTGAATGGGAGTGATTCTAATGTTACCAATTTTCATTGTTTGAACTATGAGTTTGTTCCCTCTAGATCTGACCAAAAATCTGGAAGAAGGAAAAGACGAGGAGGCAAGCGCCAGCACCGTCGGCAAAAAGAAATCAGAAAAAGTCTAAAGACACAGAACAGTGAACCTCAGGAAGAGGGAACAGAACTAGTGGTGAATATTTCCCACAAGGTATTAACTAGTGCACAAATATCTGTACTGAGCAAGGGGTTACGTTTTAGTCCATGTACCCATGTGGATTGGTTCAAGTTACAAGTAGATCTTGAACGCTTCTTTAGACAAATTAAGCTAAGGGAGTGGTTTGGAGGTAAAAATGATGTTAAAACTAGCAGAACAAGTGAGTTTGATCTTAAAATGGTGGACTGAAAGAAAAATAGTAGGGTTGTTCCAAAAACATGCTTGGCTATTATTGAGGCATTTGAAAAAGCTGTGAAATCAGATATAGAACTACTTAAGTATAATAATGTGAAGGAATACAAATATTCCAACATTCTGAAGGAGGAGGTTGAGGGCTTACAGGAGCTTGTCCATGACGACGACATCATCATTAAATCCGCAGATAAGGGGGGTGCGGTCGTCGTCATAGACAAGCATGCCTACGTCACGGAGATCATGAGACAGTTGAGTGATGAAAATGTATATGGTAAATTGGAGAGGGATCCGAAATTCAGTATTCAGGAAGAGATCAAAATGTGCTTGAAAGAAGCAATGTATGCATCCATAATAGACCAAGAGCTGTGTTACAAAAAAGTGTAAATCATTTATAAAGGACACCACAGATTTTTTAAGGAAAATAGAGGCGCTGCATTTGGAGGGGGAGGTGCTTTTAGCCTCCTTCGATGTAGTGTCACTCTATACTTCCATTGACCATGAAAGAGGCCTGAAATCCATAGAAAAAATGCTGGATCCCAAATTAATATACAATTGAGGGTAAAACCTTTTTGTTGAAGATGTTGGAAATCATATTAAGACGTAATTATTTTTTGTTTGATGATGCGTTTTATACGCAAAAACAGGGTACAGCTATGAGGGCCAATATGGCCCCTTCATATGCTAACCTGGTTATGGAAGTCCTGGAGGAGGACCTCGTCTATGTGTCCCACCACTTCTGGCATGTGCTGGTGTGGTGGTGATACATAGATGATGTCTTCCTCCTTTGGACAGGTACACAAAATTAACTAGATGAGTTCCACGCATTTCTCAATACAATAGATCAAACGATTAAATTCACCCTGGTGAAATCCAGAACTAAAATCCAATTTCTAGATGTACTTGTTGAACTAAACAACGGTCAACTCGCAACCACACTCTTTGTAAAGAATACGGATAAGAATAACTTGCTTCTGTATGACAGCCAACATCCGAGATCTATGAAAACATCTATCCCATTGAGTCAACTACTTAAGGTACCTTCACACATAACGATATCGTTAAGGATATCGTTGCAACGTCACGCTTTTTGTGACGTAGCAACGATCCCGCTAACGATATCTTTATGTGTGACAGCGACCAATGATCAGGCCCCTGCTGGGAGAATGTTGGTCGCTGGGGAATGATCAGCACCTTTTTTTGGTCGCTGATCACCCGCTGTCATCGCTAGATCGGCGTGTGTGACGCCGATCTAGCGATGTGTTCACCTGTAACCAGGGTAAACATCGGGTTACTAAGCGCAGGGCCGCGCTTAGTAACTCGATATTTACCCTGGTTACCATTGAAAAAGTAAAAAAAAAAACACTACATACTCACATTCCGATATCTGTTACGTCCCTCGCCGTCAGCTTCCCTGCACTGTGTCAGCGTCGGCCGGCCATAAAGCAGAGCACAGCGGTAACGTCACCGCTTTATGGTCGGCAAGGGACGTGACAGACATCGGAATGTGAGTATGTAGTGTTTTTTTTTTACTTTTACAATGGTAACCAGGGTAAATATCGGGTTACTAAGCGCGGCCCTGCACTTAGTAACCCGATGTTTACCCTGGTTACCTGGGGACTTCGGCTTTGTTGAAGACAGTTTCAACGATGCCGAAGTCGTTCCCCTGATCGTTGGTCACTGGAGAGAGCTGTCTGTGTGACAGCTCTCCAGCGACCACACAACGACTTACCAACGATCACGGCCAGGTCGTATCGTTAGTCGTGATCGTTGGTAAATCGTTTAGTGTAACGGTACCTTTAGAGTTAGACACATAGTCAGAGAGGAGGATAAGGCCAATACAATAGATCTGTTGATAAAAAATTCTTAGATAGAGAATATCCTAGAGGGTTACTTGAACAAAGAATGTGGTAATGAAAAAAGACAGATTACAATTAACTAACAAGGATTTAAATGGGAAACACAAAAAAATCCATAATAAGGTTCCCTTTGTCTCTACATATGCAGAAGAGAGTGGAGAAATAGCCAATATTATTAAAAAACATTGGACAATGTTGGGGAGGTGTCTCCCTAACATTCAGGAATTTAGGATGCCACCATTGTATTCGTATAAAAGAAGTAGGAATATCAAAGATATGCTAATAAAATCGGACATTGGCCCTATGAGAAAAAGTCCCTAACAGGATCTAAGAGGAATGGATGTTTCCCTTGTTTAAACTGTATAAATTGTACATACATGATCAAAGGGTCCACATTTCAGCATCCAATGACGGGCAAGACATACGAAATTAAACAGTTTTTGACTTGTAGTTCAGACCATGTTATCAATTTGCTCATGTGTCTGTGTAACCTGTGGTATGTTGGGGAAACGACTTGCGAATTCAAGACAAGAATGAACCAACATAGATACACCATAAGGAAAAATAGAACTGACCTTCCTGTTCCCAAATACTTTGTTGACTGCAAGCATACTGAGAGAGACTTAAAGTTTAGGATAATTGATACTGTTCCAGTACAGAGAAGAGGAGGAGATAGGGAGTTGATCCTCAAAAAGAGAGAACTAATGTGGATATACAAACTTAATACCCTTAGACCTAGGGGACTTAATGCTGATTTCAAGATGCATACAATTATTTGAGAACACTCATCAGTCCAAAAGTGTAAAGTTATAGAGTCCTGAGATATAGTAATATGATTACTGGTTTTTAATTTAGGAAGTACTATGTTACAATTGTAAAAATGTACTCCCCTAATTTTATATTTATTTTGTCTAGATGATGTCTAGCATCCAAACAAGAGTGGAATGTTGCCTCGGAGGATCTTGCGAATATGGAGGACACGTAGATGAATATATTACAAATACTCTATTTGAGAAATGTAAGCAAAATGAAATATATTATTATTTTCTCTCATTTATGTATTATGTTGGACTATGGCCTGATCAATAAAGCAGTATAAAGATTATACTTAAGTATCTTTAATTCCACCCAGATTATAATATAAACAATACGCCGGGACATATGTGCTACCGCCATATAGTAGTTCGGATTGGGGGCAGTTTGACCTGAGTGGTTTGACTCGCAACCAGTTGAACACTATGTGACCTTCGGGATATGGCCTGTAGAGGGCTGTGCCCGTAGTGTCAGGGCGATGCCATGCACTGACTTTGTAAAAATGTCCATATGGTGAAATAGGAATAGAATGTTTTTATATGTGCAGTGCTGAAAATCGTACTGTGTGGTGGTTATACAATTATGGCAGGATACAGCCTATTATTGAAAGATATTACCATTGGATCTAACTATACAGAGACTTATGAGCCAATTGTGGTACTATCGCTGTATACAGTTTGAGTAGATGGCTCTGCTGGGCGCTTCTGCGCATGCACCACTTGTAAGATAGACGCCGGACTCATATAGAGGTAAAAGAAAAATGCCACCACAAAGATGGCGAAATCTAGCGCTTCTGCGCATGCGCCTATGCTTGTGATTGGTCTGCAGTCCAGCATAGGGATATGACGTGCCAGACTTGCGCACTATATACATGGGAACACCGAAGTGCAAGATGTTGTCCTCCATTAGTAGCAAGCTCCTTTGGCGGTAAGAATAAGTTAATGATCAACAGTGTAAAGTTTGGAAGTATAAATATGTAAGGGACACAATTATGCACGTATGCACTTTATAATATTTACTGCTAGACATAATATGTAATATATTTAATATACCGTACCACATGCACTTGATTAATTACAAATGGTTGCAATTAAGTATTGTTGGTTTTTAAACCCTATATATATGCACTATAATGTTGTATCCACTGCTTGAGAAAGGCTCATTTAGAGCCGAAACGTCGCACAGACATGTGGGTCTGATTAACCCCTTTCTGCCATTAGACGTACTATTCCGTCCATGTGGGGTGGGCTTTACTTCCCAAGGACAGAATAGTACGTCATAGGCGATCGGCCGCGCTCACGGAGGGAGCTTATCGCAGCTGACATCCGGCACTATGTGCCAGGAGCGGTCACGGACCGCCCCCGGCACATTAACCCCCGGCACACCACGATCAAACATGATCGCGATGTGCCGGCGGTGCAGGGAAGCATCGCGCAGGGAGGGGGCTCCCTGCGGGCTTCCCTGAGACCCCCGCAGCAACGCGATGTGATCGCGTTACTCCGGGGGTCTCTTACCTCCTCCCTGCAGCAAGTCCCGGATCCAAGATGGCCGCGGATCCGGGTCCTGCAGGGAGGGAGGTGGCTTACCAAGTGCCTGCTCAGAGCAGGCACTTGGTAACACTGCAGCGCTGTTTGACAGATCGGTGATCTGTCAGAGTGCTGTGCAAACTGGCAGATCACCGATCTGTATTGTCCCCCCCTGGGACAAAGTACAAAAGTAAAAAAAAAATTTTACAAGTGTGTAAAAAAAAAAAAAAAATATTATTCCCATAAATACATTTCTTTATCTAAATAAAAAAACAAAACAATAAAAGTACACATATTTAGTATCGCCGCGTCCGTAACGACCCGACCTATAAAACTGGCCCACTAGTTAACCCCTTCAGTAAACACCGTAAGAAAAAAAAAAAAAAAACGAGGCAAAAAACAACGCTTTATTATCATACCGCCGAACAAAAAGTGGAATAACACGCTCAAAAAAACAGATATAAATAACCATGGTACCGCTGAAAGCGTCATCTTGTCCCGCAAAAAACGAGCCGCCATACAGCAACATCAGCAAAAAAATAAAAAAGTTATAGTCCTCAGAATAAAGCGATGCCAAAATAATTATTTTTTCTATAAAATAGTTTTTATCGTATAAAAGCGCCAAAACATTAAAAAAATGATATAAATGAGGTATCTCTGTAATCGTACTGACCCGAAGAATAAAACTGCTTTATCAATTTTACCAAACGCGGAACGGTATAAACGCCTCCCCCAAAAGAAATTCATGAATAGCTGGTTTTTGCTAATTCTGCCTCACAAAAATCGGATTTAGGGTTAGGGTTAGGACTAGGGCTAGGGTTAGGGCTAGGGTTAGGGCTAGGGTTATGGTTAGGGCTAGGGTTAGGGCTAGGGTTAAGGCTACAGTTAGGGTAAAGGCTACAGTTAGGGTTAAGGCTACAGTTAGGGTTAAGGCTACAGTTAGGGTTAAGGCTACAGTTAGGGATGGGGCTAAAGTTAGGGTTAGGGTTTGGATTACATTTGCGGTTGGGAATAGGGTTGGGATTAGGGTTAGGGGTGTGTCAGGGTTAGAGGTCTGGTTAGGGTTACCGTTGGAATTAGGGTTAGGGGTGTGTTTGGATTAGGGTTTCAGTTATAATTGGGGGTTTCCACTGTTTAGACACATCAGGGGCTCTCCAAATGCGACATGGCGTCCGATCTCAATTCCAGCCAATTCTGCGTTGAAAAAGTAAAACAGTGCTCCTTCCCTTCCGAGCTCTCCCGTGTACCCAAACAGGAGTTTACCTCAACATATGGGGTATCAGCGTACTCAGGACAAATTGGACAACAACTTTTGGGGTCCAATTTCTCCTGTTACCCTTGGGAAAATACAAAACTGGGGGCTAAAAAATAAGTTTTGTGGGAAAAAAAAGATTTTTTAATTTTCACGGCTCTGCGTTATAAACTGTAGTGAAACACTTGGGGGCTCAAAGTTCTCACAACACATCTAGATAAGTTCGTGGGGGGTCTAGTTTCAATATGGGGTCACTTGTGGGGGGTTTCTACTGTTTAGGTACATTAGGGGCTCTGCAAACACAATGTGACGCCTGCAGACCATTCCATCTAAGTCTGCATTCCAAATGGCGCTCCTTCCCTTCCGAGCCCTCCCATGCGCCCAAACGGTGGTTCCTCCCCACATATGGGGCATCAGCGCACTCAGGACAAATTGGACAACAAATTTTGGGGTCCAATTTCTCCTGTTACCCTTGGGAAAATACAAAACTGGGGGCTAAAATATAATATTTGTGGGAAAAAATTTTTGTTTTATTTTTACGGCTCTGCATTATGAACTTCTGTGAAGGTCTTGGTGGGTCAAAGTGCTCACCACACATCTAGATAAGTTCCTTAGGGGGTCTACTTTCCAAAATGGTGTCACTTGTGGGGGGTTTCAATATTTAGGCACATCAGTGGCTCTCCAAACGCAACATGGTGTCTCATCTCAATTCCTGTGAATTTTGCATTGAAAAGTCAAACGGCGCTCCTTCCCTTCCGAGCTCTACCATGCGCCCAAACAGTGGTTTACCCCCACATATGGGGTATCAGCGTACTCAGGACAAATTGTACAACAACTTTTTGGTTCCAATTTCTTCTCTTACCATTGGGAAAATAAAAAATTGGGGGCAAAAAGATCATTTTTTTTCATAAAAAATATTTTTTATTTTTACGGCTCTGCATTATAAACTTCTGTGAAGCACTTGGTGGGTCAAAGTGCTCACCACACCTCTAGATAAGTTCCTTAGGGGGTCTACTTTCCAAAATGGTGTCACTTGTGGGGGGTTTCAATGTTTAGGCACATCAGTGGCTCTTCAAACGCAACATGGCGTCCAATCTCAATTCCTATCAATTTTGCATTGAAAGGACAAACGGCGCTCCTTCCCTTCCGAGGTCTCCCATGCGCCCAAACAGTGGTTTACCCCCACATATGGGGTATCAGAGTACTCAGGACAAATTGTGCAACAACTTTTTGGTTCCAATTTCTTCTCTTACCATTGGGAAAATAAAAAATTGGGGGCGAAAAGATAATTTTTGTGAAAAAAAAAATATTTTTTATTTTTACGGTTCTGCATTATAAACTTCTGTGAAGCACTTGGTGGGTCAAAGTGCTCACCACACCTCTAGATAAGTTCCTTAGGGGGTCTACTTTCCAAAATGGTGTCACTTGTGGGGGGTTTCAATGTTTAGGCACATCAGTGGCTCTCCAAACGCAACATGGCGTCCCATCTCAATTCCAGTCAATTTTGCATTAAAAAGTCAAATGGCACTCCTTCGCTTCCAAGCTCTGTCATGCGCCCAAACAGTGGTTTACCTCCACTTATGGGGTATCGGCGTACTCAGGACAAATTGTACAACAAGGTTTGGGGTCCATTTTCTCCTGTAACTCTTGGCAAAATAAAACAAATTGGAGCTGAAGTAAATTTTTTGTGAAATGTTCATTTTTATTTAAACATTCCAAAAATTCCTGTGAAACACCTGAAGGGTTAATAAACTTCTTGAATGTGGTTTTGAGAACCTTGAGGGGTGCAGCTTTTAGAATGGTGTCACACTTGAGTATTTTCTATCATATAGACCCCTCAAAATGACTTCAAATGAGATGTGGTCCCTAAAATAAAATGGTGTTGTAAAAATGAGAAATTGCTGGTCAACTTTTAACCCTTATAACTCCCTAACAAAAAAAAAATTTTGGTTCCAAAATTGTGCTGATGTAAAGTGGACATGTGGGAAATGTTACTTATTAAGTATTTTGTGTGACATATCTCTGTGATTTAATTGCATAAAAATTCAAAGTTGGAAAATTGCGAAATTTTCAAAATTTTCACCATGTTTCCGTTTTTTTCACAAATAAACGCAGGTAATATCAAACAAATTTTACCACTATCATGAAGTACAATATGTCACGAGAAAACAGTGTCAGAATCACCGGGATCTGTTGCAGCGTTCCAGAGTTATAACCTCATAAAGGGACAGTGGTCAGAATTGTAAAAATTGGCCCGGTCCATAACGTGCAAACCACCCTTGGGGGTAAAGGGGTTAAATCCTGCACATTTATTAAGAAAAATGGAGTGCTGCCTTCTTTTTTGAATTTTAAATACAAATCTATGAGAGCTTCGTTCTGGCTCTTATAGACTTGTATTGAGAGCTTGTGATGAAACTTCTGACTTCTGGACAGATTGGGCCATGGGACTAGAGTAGCAGCGAAAAAAGGTTAAGATGCCGGACAGTGAGTATAAGACAAGGGGGATGGACCTTACATTAGAAGCACCGAAACCCCCCTGCTGGAGTGGTGCTTTAAATAAGCCCTACTGTCTAAACATTCATCCACAGGTATCACAAGACTTAGGGTGTGCCAAGAATACATTTCTCACACCAACCGTCCACCAGCTTGAATTATGGACTACCCTATGGAATGTCAGTGCACCACAAGAAAAGGCTTGCATCATCATGTATTGGTTCTCGCAAGTAAGTTTTCCTTGTTTTCCTGGCCTTCACAGTCCTCATATCTCAATTCTGTAGAGTATCTCGATGATGAGTTAGAATGGGATTGTCACGAGTGTGTCACGTCCTCCTGGGAGATCTGGGGGTAGAAGATCACTACATATTGTGAATGGCAGATCTTCCATTTAGCCTGTGTGTTTGTGTCCCATATTAAACAGATTTGGTTTCCTTTGGTGCTGAAGAGGTTAAGGACCCTCTCTATGCTGTGCTGGTCAGAAACTTGCAGCTTCATTTTCAGCAGCTTCTGATCTGGTTATTACTTCTCCCTATAAAACCTGGCCAGATCATCTCTGCCTTGCCAGTGTAAGCTTTGCTTGCTAGCTCCTCGAAGATGTTGTGCTGAATAGGAGATCATTGTTGCTACTGGAGACTTGTCTTCCTGTGCTGAGTGTAAAAGTGTCTGGAGTAGAGTTGCAGTAGCAGCGATCTTTAGTTTGCTGTAGTACGTGTGTGTTTATATCCTGGTCCATATTCTCATTTGGTTCATTCCTATCCTTCCTATTGTAGTATTAATATATTAATGACCATCAGGAACCCATATTGGTATTCTGTCTTTAAAGCCTCCTTTAAGACAGCCTGTCTTTGAAGATCCCTTTAAGACTTCTTTAAGAGATATTTGACAGTAACAGTCTAGTTTGTATCAGTTCTGTAACTCTCTTGACATCTGGTGATTAATGTTAGTCTGTGCTAGTCTGTTATCAGTGTTCACAGAGAACATGTTTATACTACCAGCCAATTACTGCAGTTCACTATCAGTGTGCATGCCCAATTAATGTTAGTGAGAAACAAGTCTTATTAGGCGGGAGGCCAATTATTTCATGTGTGGGCACCCATACTAAGCAGGTATCTGGATGGGTAGAGGGTATTCTTAAACCACTGGTAAAGGATACACCCAGTTACATTCAGGACCCAACTGTTAGGGGTTGAGTTCCTGCCTCTGCACAGGGGGAATCTCAGGCCATCTCCGCTGCGGTCTCCCATTCTTCTCCTGCCGCAGTGGAGCCTGCTCAGCGGAGACGTTGATCCCAGCGTCTCGCTCAGTCTGACTCTGTGCCAAGAGCTACTGCTGCATTTCCTGCTTCTACCATTGAAGTCAGTGCTGGGCAGCGGCGAGCAGATGCTTCTGGGACTAAGTCCTGCTTTCACGTTCTGAGCATGCCCAGAGTAAGATCTCTCAGTGGAGATCGAGGGTCACATGATCAGATACTGCAGCTAGGTCATTGGTCCTTCTTGGAAGGTCCTTGTAGTTGCTAGGACTAGGTCCTGCTTTGCACGCTGAGCATGCCCAGGGCAAGATCTCTCAGTAGAGATCTGGGGTCACATGCTCAGGTACTGCAGCAACTCCATTGGTCCTTCTCTGAAGGTCCTAAACGTGCTGCAACTATTTAAGGCTCGCATGGCCGCACGGCCATGCGCTAGTATTGTCTTTTATAAACGTGTGTGCGGTGTCGAGCGCATGAGGTCTTTATGAACTCAAATCCTGAGTCTTGGGATTGAATTCTGAGACTCCTTGCTTGCGCTCTTAGTGCGGTACCGTGGTCCTGTGACACAACAGGGTTCGCTTCCTTCACACAGGGTGAAGTTAACCCATGTGTGTATTCACATTGTACCGCCATATCGTCCGTCTCTACTAGCAGCAGGGTTTTCACCTGCACGGTGGACCTCGGACTGCGAACGCACCTAATACCATTACATCTTAAACTTGGTGCGTTCCGCCAGTCCTAACACCAACTGACCTATTGAACAAACTATCAGCAATAGGTCCTCTACCAGAAGGAACCATCCTGGCCACCATGGATGAGGAATCTTTGTACTCCATTATCCCACACCAGGATGGATTAAATGCCTGCAAATTCTTCATGGAAAACACAGGGAAGGGAATGATGCTGATTCTATGGTGAAACTCCCAAAATTCATCCTCATCCACAATTACTTTGACAAAAAGATTTATCTACAGGAGACTGGCACAGCGATGGGGAGTAAACTGGCCCCACAGTATGCAAATCTTTTCATGGCCAAGCTTGAAAGTGACTTTTTGTCCTCATGATCCATCAGGCCTCTGGCCTACTACCGCTACATTGATATTTTAATCATCTGGACGGAGTTTGAGCAACAGCTCCACGAACAGTTTAATCAATTTCATCCCACTATCAACTTAACACTCAACTACTCCAGCACAGAAATTAACTTTTTGGACACCATCATTAAGCTAAAGAACAATGAAATAGAGACATCCCTGTATCAGAAGCCAATCAACTGTCCAACATACCTTAAATAGGACAGTTTCCATCCAAAACACATAAAAAACTCTATTGTCAACAGCCAAGCCATCGATCGTATATGTTCCAACCCCATTGATAGAGACAAACACCTTGGTCGCCTCAAAAAGACTTTTTTGAATCAGGGTTACCATCCAAGAACAATTGAAAACCAAATTACAAGAGCAACTAGAATATCAAGGAATCACAGCTACATTACAAAGCTAAAGAAGAAAACAACCGGGTGCCTCTGATAAGTTACCAACAATCCAATTCTGGAGGTGCTAAGGGGAGCTGCACAGAAATTACAACCTTTACTACAAAAAGATGCCCGATTACAATCCATTTTTCCAGAACCCCCACTACTATGTTTTAGGCAGTTAGGCAGTCCCCAAATTTAAGAAGCATCATTGTCAGAAGCTCCCTGTCCTCTCAAACAGCTGCAGGAACCTTTCCTTGCAACCAGAAAAAATGTAAAACTTTTCCATTTATAATGACCATTTATAATGACGGACAAGATAAAGATCCCCAACTCACATCAGGACTACAAGATCCCAGGTATTTTCGGCTGCGACACTTCTAATGTGGTGTACCTAATTATTTGTACAAATGTCCAACTGGGGGTCTGTATGTGGGGGAGACAGGGCAAAAAACTTAGAACAAGGAGGAATTCTCATCACCACACAATAAAAGAAAAAAGAATGGATCTACCTGTGGCAATACATTTTTGCATCCCCGATCATAGCATCATGGACATGAAATTACTTGTTTCAAAAGGTAACTTCAAATCTCAGAAAGGCAGAAGAGTCTGTGAGTATAAACTCTTGACGACCTTTGACAGTGCAGGAATGAATGTGTAGCATGGATTTAAGTCTTTTTACATCAATTAAGGAATTTGCTCTTCAGACCTTCTGGGGTCATGACAACACAGAACCAGACGCATTCAGAGGATCATAAAACATTACTTCCTTATCTATGAACTGTTCTAATATCTATGTCTATCCCTCTCATATGATAATTCTGCTTCACGTCACTTGCCTTATCTATTGGCTTCTTTCTCTCTGTGCTGTGTTGTGTATAAGTATGTGATTCTTCACATTTTGCATTAGTCTTTGCCTGATGAAGAGACCTGCATAGTCTTGAAAGCTTGCTATTTGTTACCATCTTTTCAGTTAGCCATTAAAAGGTATCAACCACTGAGGACTCGCATGTCTAAATATTTTAGTATTCAATGAGTAAGTCTTTGTATTATGGTAGACTATTAGGAGCCAGGAAAGCTTTTGGACATCTTCTGTGTGATTATGTATTTGTCCGGGATAGATTGACATCTGAAAAGCTGGCCACTCAGAAGAGAGATACTATACTGAACAAACAGAATGTTAGAGCTTGTGTAACACTTGATTACATAAGCATTTTTTTCAAAAGTAAAGATTTAAGCTTGTGAAGAATTCAGCTAAGGCCTCTTTCACACTTCAGTTGTTTGGCGTCAGTCACTACCGACATAGTGACGGATTGACGGATCCGTCACAATTGTTGAGAAAACGGTTCTAATGGATCCGTTTTTTTGACGGATCCGTTACTTGGGGGTTGACTGGGAAAAGTAACTACTTTTTGGAGCATGCGCAATTGAAAAAACGGATTGGGGCGACGGATCCGCCGAAAAAACTGTTGCGGCGGATCCGTCGCCCATAGGCGGCCATTCTATGGAATGGCGGACGCGACGGATCCATCGCGATCCGCCATTTCGGGGTTGACAAAAAACGTTTCAATATCTGTCTATTTTCAGAAAACGCCAAATTTTGACGGATCCGTCGCATGGCGGATGGAACGGACGACCATCCGTCACAATCCGTCGCTAATGCAAGTCTATGGGAAAATAACGGATCCGTCAAAAAAAATTGACGGATCCGTTATTTGAGGAAAATGGCGGTTTTAGACTGACGCCAAACAACTGAAGTGTGAAAGAGGCCTTAGACAGAAGCCTGTAACCTGTAGATCGGAAGGGGACGCCCATGTGGATCTGTAGTGTGGATATCCCAAGAATTCTCTGTATTCGCCACTGGCTTCTCGCAGTTGAGGTTATGGACAGATGATGCTCTTTTCCTAGTCAAGTTTTTCTTATGTAGTGTGTAATGTAAGTATTCAACCATCCCAGGAATTCTCTGTCTATGGATAGATGATGCTTCTTTCCTGGTGAAGTTTTTCTTGTGTAGTGTGTAATGTAAGTATTTAACCTTTGTAAGGTATATTATGCAAAAGTGTATGCAATATCACACTATTCCTTATTTACTGTAATTATTGAGTTATTGTAATAAAATTAATCACCTTCTTTAACCCCTTCCCGACCTTTGACGCATACGCTGCGTCATGAAAGTCGGTGCCATTCCGACCCATGACGCAGCATATGCGTCATGGAAAGATCGCGTCCCTGCAGGCCGGGTGAAAGGGTTAACTCCCATTTCACCCGATCTGCAGGGACAGGGGGAGTGGTAGTTTAGCCCAGGGGGGGTGGCTTCACCCCCTCGTGGCTACGATCGCTCTGATTGGCTGTTGAAAGTGAAACTGCCAATCAGAGCGATTTGTAATATTTCACCTAAAAAACTGGTGAAATATTACAATCCAGCCATGGCCGATGCTGCAATATCATCGGCCATGGCTGGAAACACTTATGTGCACCCACCCCACTCCTCCGATCGCTCCCCCCAGCCCCCCGATCTGTGGTCCGCTCCCCTCCGTCCTGTGCTCCGCTCCCCCGTCCTCCTGTCCGCTTCCCCGTGCACCAATCACACCCCCCGCGCTCCAATCAAACCCCCCCGCACTCCGATCCCCCCCCCCGCACACAGCGACCCCCCCGTGCTCCGATCCACCCCCCCCGCACAGCGATCCCTCACCCCGTGCTCCAATCCTTCCCCGTGCTCCAATCCTCCCTCCCGTGTTCCGATCCACCCCCCCCCCATGATCCGATCCACCCCCCCCGTGCTCCGACGCCCCCCCCCGTGCCCTGATCTCCCCCCCCTTATACTTACCTGGCCGCCCGAGGTCCGTCCGTCTTCTTTCCTGGGCGCCGCCATCTTCCAAAATGGCGGGCGCATGTGCAGTGCGCCCGCCGAATCTGCCGGCCGGCAGATTCGTTCCAGAGTGAATTTTGATCACTGAGATATAACCTATCTCAGTGATCAAAATAAAAAAAATAGTAAATGACCCCCCCCTTTGTCACCCCCATAGATAGGGACAATAAAAAAAATAAAGAATTTTTTTTTTTTTTCACTAAGGTTGGGGTAAGAACTAGGGTTAGGGTTAGGGTTAGGGGTAGGGTTAGGGGTAGGGTTAGGGCTAGGGTTAGGGGTAGGGGTAGGGTTAGGGCTAGGGTTAGGGTTAGGGGTAGGGTTAGGGGTAGGGTTAGGGTTAGGGCTAGGGTTAGGGTTTCGGTATGTGCACACGTATTCTGGTCCTATGCGGATTTTTCCGCAGCGGATTTGAAAAATCCACAGTGCTAAACCGCTGCCGATTTATCGTGGATTTACCGCGGTTTTTCTGCGCATTTCACTGCGGTTTTACAACTGCGATTTTCTATTGGAGCAGTTGTAAAACCGCTGCGGAATCCGCAGAAAGAAGTGACATGCTGCGGAATGTAAACCGCTGCGTTTCCGTGCAGTTTTTCCGCAGCATGTGTACAGCGATTTTTGGTTCCCATAGGTTCACATTGAACTGTAAACTCATGGGAAACTGCTGCGGATCCGCAGCGTTTTCCGCAGCGTGTGCACATACCTTTAGAATTAGGCTATGTGCACACGGTGCGGATTGGCCGCTGCGGATCCGCAGCAGTGTTCCATCAGGTTTACAGTACCATGTAAACATATGGAAAACCAAATCCGCTGTGCCCATGGTGCAGAAAATACCGCGCGGGAACGCTGCGTTGTATTTTCCGCAGCATGCCAATTCTTTGTGCGGATTCCGCAGCGTTTTACACCTGTTCCTCAATAGGAATCCACAGGTGAAATCCGCACAAAAAACACTGGAAATCCACGGTAAATCCACAGGTAAAACGCAGTGCCTTTTACCCGCGGATTTTTCAAAAATGATGCTGAAAAATCTCATACGAATCCGCAACGTTGGCACATAGCCTTAGAGTTGGGTTGGAATTAGGGTTGTGGTTAGGGTTAGGGGTGTGTTGGGGTTAGGGTTGTGGTTAGGGGTGTGTTGGGGTTAGGGTTGTGATTAGGGTTACGGCTACAGTTGGGATAAGGGTTAGGGGTGTGTTGGAGGTAGAATTGAGGGGTTTCCACTGTTTAGGCACTTCAGGGGGTCTCCAAACGCAACATGGCGCCACCATTGATTCCAGCCAATCTTGTATTCAAAAATTCAAATGGTGCTCCCTCACTTCCGAACCCCGACGTGTGCCCAAACAGTGGTTTACCCCCACATATGGGGTACCAGCATACTCAGGACAAACTGCGCAACAATTACTGGGGTCCAATTTCTCCTGTTACCCTTGAGAAAATAAAAAATTGCTTGCTAAAACATCATTTTTGAGGAAAGAAAAATGATTTTTTATTTTCACGGCTCTGCGTTGTAAACGTCTGTGAAGCACTTGGGGGTTCAAAGTGCTCACCACATATCTAGATAAGTTCCTTGGGGGGTCTAGTTTCCAAAATGGGGTCACTTGTGGGGGGTTTCTACTGTTTAGGCACACCAGGGGCTCTGCAAACGCAACGTGACGCCCGCAGACCATTCCATCAAAGTCTGCATTTCAAAAGTCACTACTTCCCTTCTGAGCCCCCACGTGTGCCCAAACAGTGGTTTACCCCCACACATGGGGCATCAGCGTACTCAGGAGAAACTGGACAACAACTTTTGTGGTCCAATTTCTCCTGTAACCCTTGGGAAAATAAAAAATTCTGGGCTAAAAAATTATTTTTGAGGAAAGAAAACGTATTTATTATTTTCACGGCTCTGCGTTATAAACTTCTGTAAAGCACTTGGGGGTTGAAAGTGCTCACCACACATCTAGATAAGTTCCTTTGGGGGTCTAGTTTCCAAAATGGGGTCACTTGTGGGGGGTTTCTACTGTTTAGGCACACCAGGGGCTCTGCAAACGCAATGTGACGCCCGCAGACCATTCCATCAAAGTCTGCATTTCAAAAGTCACTACTTCCCTTCTGAGCCCCCACGTGTGCCCAAACAGTGGTTTACCCCCACACATGGGGTATCAGCGTACTCAGGAGAAACTGGACAACAACTTTTGTGGTCCAATTTCTCCTGTAACCCTTGGGAAAATAAAAAATTCTGGGCTAAAAAATTATTTTTGAGGAAAGAAAACGTATTTATTATTTTCACTGCTCTGTGTTATGAACTTCTGTGAAGCACTTGGGGGTTCAAAGTGCTCACCTCACATCTAGATAAGTTCCTTTCGGGGTCTAGTTTCCAAAATGGGGTCACTTGTGGGGGGTTTCTACTGTTTAGCCACATCAGGGGCTCTGCAAACGCAACGTGACGCCCACAGAGCATTCCATCAAAGTCTGCATTTCAAAACGTCACTACTTCACTTCCGAGCTTCAGCATGTGCCTAAACAGTGGTTTACCCCCACATATGGGGTATCAGCGTACTCAGGAGAAACTGGACAACAACTTTTGGGGTCAAATTTCTCCTGTTACCCTTGGGAAAATAAAAAATTGCGGGCTAAAATTCATTTTTGAGAAAATAATTTTTTTTTTTTATTTTCATGGCTCTGCGTTATAAACTTCTGTGAAGCACTTGAGGGTTCAAAGTGCTCACTACACATCTAGATTAGTTCCTTTGGGGGTCTAGTTTCCAAAATGGGGTAATTTGTGGGGGATCTCCAATGTTTAGGCACACAGGGGCTCTCCAAACGCGACATGGTGTCCGCTAATGATTGGAGATAATTTTCCATTTAAAAAGCCAAATGGCGTGCCTTCCCTTCTGAGCCCTGCCGTGCGCCCAAACAGTGGTTTACCCCCACATATGGGGTATCTGCATACTCAGGACAAACTGGACAACAACATTTGTGGTCCAATTTCTCCTATTACCATTGGCAAAATAGGAAATTCCAGGCTAAAAAATCATTTTTGAGAAAAGAAAAATCATTTTTTATTTTCATGGCTCTGCATTATAAACTTCTGTGAAGCACCTGGGGGTTTAAAGTGCTCAGTATGCATCTAGATAAGTTCCTTGGGGGGTCTAGGTTCCAAAATGGGGTCACTTGTGGGGGAGCTCCATTGCATAGGCACACAGGGGCTCTCCAAATGCGACATGGTGTCCGCTAACAATTGGAGCTAATTTTCCATTCAAAAAGTTAAAAGGCGCGCCTTCCCTTCCGAGCCCTGCCGTGTGCCCAACCAGTGGTTTACCCCCACATATGAGGTATCGGCGTACTCGGGAGAAATTGCTCAACAAATTTTAGGATCCATTTTATCCTATTGCCCATGTGAAAATGAAAAAATTGAGGCGAAAATAAATTTTTTGTGAAAAAAAAGTACTTTTTCATTTTTACGGATCAATTTGTGAAGCACCTGAGGGTTTAAAGTGCTCACTAGGCATCTAGATAAGTTCCTTGGGGGGTCCAGTTTCCAAAATGGGGTCACTTGTGGGGGAGCTCCAATGTTTAAGCACACAGGGTCTCTCCAAACGCGACATGGTGTCCGCTAACGATGGAGATAATTTTTCATTCAAAAAGTCAAATGGCGCTCCTTCCCTTCCGAGCCTTACCATGTGCCCAAACAGTGGTTTACCCCCACATGTGAAGTATCGGTGTACTCAGGAGAAATTGCCAAACAAATTTTAGGATCCATTTTATCCTGTTGTCCATGTGAAAATGAAAAAATTGAGGCTAAAAGAATTTTTTTGTGAAAAAAAAGTACTTTTTCATTTTTACGGATCAATTTGTGAAGCACCTGGGGGTTTAAAGGGCTCACTATGCATCTAGATAAGTTCCTTGGGGCGTCTAGTTTCCAAAATGGGGTCACTTGTGGGGGAGCTCCAATTTTTAGGCACACGGGGGCTCTCCAAATGTGACATGGTGTCCGCTAAAGAGTGCAGCCAATTTTTCATTCAAAAAGTCAAATGGCGCTCCTTCCCTTCCAAGCCCTGCCGTGCGCCCAAACAGTGGTTTACCCCCACGTATGAGGTATCAGCGTACTCAGGACAAATTGGACAACAACGTACGTGGTTCAGTTTCTCCTTTTACCATTGGGAAAATAAAAAAATTGTTGCTGAAAAATAATTTTTGTGACTAAAAAGTTAAATGTTCATTTTTTCCTTCCATGTTGCTTCTGCTGCTGTGAAGCACCTGAAGGGTTAATAAACTTCTTGAATGTGGTTTTGTGCACCTTGAGGGGTGCAGTTTTTAGAATGGTGTCACTTTTGGGTATTTTCAGCCATATAGACCCCTCAAACTGACTTCAAATGTGAGGTGGTCCCTAAAAAAAATGGTTTTGTAAATTTCGTTGTAAAAATGAGAAATCGCTGGTCAAATTTTAACCCTTATAACTTCCTAGCAAAAAAAAATTTTGTTTCCAAAATTGTGCTGATGTAAAGTAGACGTGTGCGAAATGTTATTTATTAACTATTTTGTGTCACATAACTCTCTGGTTTAACAGAATAAAAATTCAAAATGTGAAAATTGCGAAATTTTCAAAATTTTCGCCAAATTTCCGTTTTTATCACAAATAAACACAGAATTTATTGACCTAAATTTACCACTAACATGAAGCCCAATATGTCACGAAAAAACAATCTCAGAACCGCTAGGATCCATTGAAGCGTTCCTGAGTTATTACCTCATGAAGGGACACTGGTCAGAATTGCAAAAAACGGCAAGGTCTTTAAGGTCAAAATAGGCTGGGTCATGAAGGGGTTAAAGCCGTATCTGAGCCCTTTATGTTCTTGGCAAAACACCTATATACCTCTTTACCTTTGGTGGTCGTGTCTTTGTTGCTTTCTGTTACCCCTGTTTTTTCTTTATGTGTTATTTGTCTTATATCTCTGTCCTATGCCTCATGGACTGGGGAAGGGGACAGATTAGGGTTTAACAGGAGCATAGCAAAGTCGGAGACTTGGGCCACTCTACCTTCAAGAGTACCCCCGGGACAGGAATAGTTAAAGATATTTACCGAAGACCGTCGTAGCGTAACATTTTCACTGGCCTCACATTTTGTACTTATTATGGATCACGTTGTAGTCCTTGCCGAACAATTGCAGGGTCTGTCTCTTGCACTGTTAAACCTGCAATCTAGGGTCTCACAGCAGCAGACTGTTGGTCGGGTGGGCAGTCAGGCTGAACCGAAACCTTAGGTGGCCCTCTCAGATAGGATTTTTGTGTGGGATGGGATAAATTTATTGTATTCTGTGAAGCCTGCAAGATTTATTTTAGGCTTTGTCCTCTTTCATCAAGGAGTGAGGAGCAACGGGTTGGGATTCTTATTTCTCTCCTTCAAGGAGATCCTCAACCGTAGGCCTTTTCACTTTCAACAGACTCACTGTCTCTCCAGTCAATTATGGTTTTTTGTAGGCTCTAGGCCTCGGGTATGATGATACAGCAGGGACAGTTTGAGGCCACCCTTCCTCACCGAAGACCGTCATAGTGTGACAGGGATGTTCAGACATGTACTGTACATGCATCTAATTTGCAGTAACAGCAAGAAATTATCTTCTCCACATGGTTCGATGTTCCTGCAGAACATATTCAACACCTAATGCAATCTATGCCACCATGAAAAACTGCAGTTCTGAAAGCCAAAAATGGTCCAAAGAAAGTGTCTCTAAGCATTCAATATATATTGGCTTGTATTTGACTTTGGACTTTTGCCTACTAGTTAGCCGTTACCCATAAGGCAATACTTATATTCAGAGAAATGTAGGGCTTGTGCACTGTGCAGAAAATAAGGCTTAGGGTACCGTCACACAGTGCCATTTCGATCGCTACGACGGTACGATTCGTGACGTTCCAGCGATATCCATACGATATCGCTGTGTCTGACACGAAGCAGCGATCAGAGATCCTGCTGCGAATCGTACGTCGTAGCAGATCGTTTGGAACTTTCTTTCGTCGCTGGATCTCCCGCTGGCATCGCTAGATCGGTGTGTGTGACACCGATCTAGCGATGCGTTCGCTTGTAACCAGGGTAAACATCGGGTTACTAAGCGCAGGGCCGCGCTTAGTAACCAGATGTTTACCCTGGTTACCAGCGTAAATGTAAAAAAAAACAAACAGCACATACTTACATTCCGGTGTCCGTCAGGTCCCTTGCTGTCTGCTTCCCGCACTCAGTGACTGCCGGCCGTAAAGTGAAAGCAGAGCACAGCGGTGACTTCACCGCTGTGCTGTGCTTTCACTTTACGGCCGGCAGTCAGTGAGTGCGGGAAGCAGACGGCAAGGGACAGACACCGGAATGTAAGTATGTGCTGTTTGTTTTTTTTTACGCTGGTAACCAGGGTAAACATCGGGTTACTAAGCGCGGCCCTGCGCTTAGTAACCCGATGTTTACCCTGGTTACCCGGGGACCTCGGCATCGTTGGTCGCTGGAGAGCTGTCTGTGTGACAGCTCTCCAGCGACCACACTACGACTTACCTACGATCACGGCCAGGTCGTATCGCTGGTCGTGATCGTAGGTAAATCGTATAATGTGACGGTATCCTTAGTGTCCAGTGTTGAAGCAGAAGTCTACAGGTACTTTGCTCTATGTCCCTGTGCAATCCATGCTTATAGACATATTCAGCATCCTGCTCAAACTATGGCATCTGCATTATGACAAGATTATGAATCTAGTATCTACCTCTGTTTCTGTGTTTCTTCTTTTTGTCTGTTAAGATTAATTGTTTTTCCTCATCTGCAATATTTCTTCCACACCTGCAGGAAGAAAGAACAGTCAGCACAAGTTAAAAAAGAAAATAATTAAGCGACCACAGAATTTTGCACAGAATTTATGACAAACAAAAGATTTGTCCCATCAGGCTCAAGTGTTCACTGGTGTAATCATTTATCATAGTGATTGCAGTTGCATTACATGAATGGAGGCTGTAGGAGGCTATGACGGTCTTCGGTAAGGAAAGGAGGCCTCAAAGTGTCCCTGCGGATCATCATACCTGAGGCCTAGAGCCTCAAAAAAAAAATATGACCGGAGAAACAGTGAGTATGTTGGAAGTGAAAAGGCCCAGGGTTGAGGATCTCCTTGAAGGAGAGAAATAACAATCCCGACCCTTTGCTCCTCACTCCTTAATGAATGAGGACGAAGCCTAAAATAAAGCTTGCAGGCCTCACAGAACACAACAAATAAATCCTACTGCATGTCTGGAGAACAGGTGAGATGGTTAGGTTAATGAAACAAACATTGATACCGAGTCCACTTTTGTGGGTTGAGATAAATCACTGAAGTGGTATATATAATTTCAGAGTTCCATCAAATGACGACTGAGAATTAGAGATGAGTGAATATTAGAGATGGATCATAGTCCAGCAGTCATATCGGTATTCAGTGGCCACCAGACCAGAGCACGGCAAACTATACTCAGAATACCTGTCACCTCTTTTGATTCGAAGGCCCCACACATCATGTTTGCGTCGTGCCACAAAATGCAGACATCGTGGGAGCCTACTAATCTGAAGAGGGATGCTGTAAGTAGCAGATGGCTCTCAGGGCTCTGCTTCGGTGGCCATGGATTACCAACTTAGCCGCTGAATCTAATTGCTCAACTTTAGTTAATATTATAAAAATGTTTCAGTTCTTTAAACCTAAAACCTTATTTATTTTTCTGCTGAACAGATAATCTTAGTAATCCATCCGTTTGACCAGGTAAAAAATTAAACATGAGCTTTACTCACAATCCCCTGCTCTGGTGCTACCTCTCCACTGGTCTTTGTTGATATGACTACAGGGGTGACATCATGTGCACAGCAAAAGACAACTGCAGTCAATCACTGGAATCAGTAGTCTTGTCCTCTACGTTAGCATAACCACCAAGCCCAATGATTGGATGCAGTGCTCATGTGCTGTATTTGTAAGGTCCCTGCTGTAATCAACAAAGACCAGGGAAGCAGAGTAGAGACCACAGTGATCAATTACTAAAATGTGATGTGTTCTTTTTAAACAGGCTACAGACTATTAAGATGTAAAAGTTAACAACCCCATTAAGGTTTTCCGGATAGGCTTTTTTCACACAAATGCATGAGAGGAGAAAGAAGAGGTAATTTCCAATTCATTGTTGTTACAAGTAAGCTGCGCGAGATGGAACTCTGAAGTATAACGCTCAAAAAATAACAGGTCTAAATCTCCCAAAGTACACTAGATAGAATTTATTGGATCCAACAAGTTCAGCAACAACCAAATGTGTGTATTGGTCTCTCATCTGTCTCATGATAGCAGTCATCAGGGAAAATAAGGATCGACCATGTTAGGGTGGTTTCACATTTGCGTTATTTTTTTGCGTTTTTGCGGTAAAAAACACAAAAAAACGCACGCGTTTTTCCCCTATATTTAACATTAAAAACGCATGCGTTTTTTTGTATGCGTTTTGACGCGTTTTTGCAACGCATGCGTTTTTTTCTGCATGCGTTGTGTTGCAGAAATGCAACATGTAGTAATTTTAGCGGCGTTTTTTTTGCCGCAAAAAAAGCATGCTTTTTTTGCGGCAAAAAAATGCATTGGTGTCTATGTAAACGCATGCGTTTTTAACCACATGCGTTTGCATGCGTTAAAAACGCATGCGTTTAAATAAAAAAAAAAAAAAAACACACTGATAAACCACCCCACACCATAAAATTGATAAAGGGATCCTACCCCTAACCCTACCCCTAACCCTAATCCCTTTAAGGGTAGGGTTAGGGGTAGGGTTAGGATCACTTTAGGGTTAGGGTTAGGATCCCTTTAGGGTTAGGGTTAGGATCCCTACCCCTAACCCTACCCCTAGCTCTTTCTGTTTATAGTGGGTTTTTTACTTTATTTTGATGATTGGCAGCTGTCACACATTTATCTGCATGCGTTTAAAAAACGCAAACGCATGGAAAAACGCATGTAAACGCGTCAAAACGCTGCGTTTTTTTCACCACATGCAAAAACGCATGCGTCAAAAAAACGCAGCGTTTGCACGCGTTTACATGCGTTTTTTCACCATGCGTTTTTTTTAAACGCATGCGCTTTGAAACGCAAGTGTGAAACCAGCCTTAGACTGTAGCATATCCTTATACTTTGCATCATTGGGCCAGAAGCCTTGTAGTGCAATTTTGGGTGGTCTTTTGAGATACAATTTGAAGTACTAATGAAAAATCTGTAACTTAGCCACCAACTATTACATTATTACATGTCATATAGTAATGGTCACTTAACATAAAATAGAAGTTTCTGTTGCTAATGGGCCTGGGTGTAACTGCCACTTCCGCACCCCTTTAGTTATTTTACCGGTCTGTATGTTTATTGCAAAGTAGGAGAAGATAGCTGTCTAATTGAGTATTTGCCCCAAAACAGTCTTTTCTATAACTAAAAGAGTTTATCCAGCTCTTTAAAACTGATGGCCCATGGAAGATGGTATCACTTAGGAGATGAGTGTTTTGCAGCACGGAGCATGGTAATGTTAGTTTTTGGTCCTAACCAAACCCATATAAAACTACCACCCAGTTGCCATCTCCCTTAAATGCTAAAGCACAAGAAACAGATTTTGGAAGGTTTCATTGAGATGGGAGATTTGATGACTTCTTTTGGAAGCCTCTTTTTTTTTTCCGGGTCCATATGGACATTTTGAGAGTGCTGGCTTGTATGCGATAGACCCATACACCATCATTTTTAGATTGGTAAATGTCAAATACTCGTCAAGCCCGCCAATCAGCTGTTTAAAGAGGCCATGGCGCTCCTGCCTGCAAGCACTGCTTTTCCACCATTGTTTAAAGTGCTCTTTTCTTCACAATGTATACTTTTCGTAGTGGGGGTCCTTGATATTTCAGCTCTGCTACATTGACTTGAAGACATTGACCCATTTAAGTAGATGGTCAGCAGAAGTGCCAACAGTCAAATCTCACCAATCTAAGATGTATAGTGTAACCTTATTAGAGGCAGTCCCCAGGCTATGAACTAGCTAGGTTCTGTGATTTTTTTTTCATATGCATGTATGTAAGTTGGAACAGGGCCAGCACAAAAAAAGTATACTCCCCTCATCACTGTCCTCTCCTACTGCACACCGTCCGTTCCTCTTTGTGCCATGCTGCATTTCCAGCCTATTAGCTATATGCCAAGACTTCCGGCCGCTTCCAAGCCTCAGACATCACTGCGTGTTGTAAAATTATGACATCATGATGAGAAGAGGACTGGACAGCGGACAGGGAGCAAAGGGGTGGCTGAAGAGATATTGCTTTTTTCAACCAATTCTCACCTCTGCAGCCACGTCGCTGGTAGGTTCTCTTCTTTCTGCTGTCACATCTCTGGCCTCTTCACTATAGACCTTGATTTACAGCCACATCTAGGCCTCCAAGGTCACAGTGTGTCATAAAGTGGCAGTGCACATCTTGATGTCATAATGTCGCAACCATTCAATCGGCAGTGATCTCCGAAGACTGGAGACATCTGAAAGCCCTGAAAGAGGCTGGAGATGAGGTGTGTGGTGGCAGAAAGAAGAGAAACAGATAGTCAGCAAGTTGCGAGTTGGCTGGAGATTAGGAATTAGGTTTTTTTCACATATTACATTTAGAACTGTAAGTTGAATGTAAGTCTAGGACTGCGTCTATAGGACATCAATTTTAACCTCTTCTTGACCTTGGGATTTTTCGTTTTTCCGTGTTCGTTTTTCACTTCCCTCCTTCCCAGAGCCATAACTTTTTTATTTTTCCGTCAATTTGGCCATGTGAGGGCTTATTTTTTGCGGGACGAGTTGTACTTTTGAACGACATCATTGGTTTTAGCATGTCGTGTACTAGAAAACGGGAAAACAAATTCCAAGTGCGGTGAAATTGCAAAAAAAGTGCAATCCCACACTGGTTTTTTGTTTGGCTTTTTTGCTAGGTTCACTAAATGCTAAAACTAACATGCTATTATGATTCTCCAGGTCAGTACGAGTTCATAGACACCTAACATGACTAGGTTATTTTTTACCTAAGTGGTGAAAAAAAATTCCAAACTTTGCTAAAAAAAATGTAGCAGAAAATCAGGTGTGCTGTGAGCGCCGACCACAGAGCAATCAGTAACCATAGAGGTCTCTAGGACCTCTATGGTTACTATGTACAAGCATCGCCGACCTCCGATCATGTGACGGGGGTCGGTGATGCCGTCATTTCCGGCCGCCCGGCCGGATGCGGTAGCTAAATGCCGCTGTCTGCGTCTGACAGCGGCATTTAACTAGTTAATAGAATCGCGATCTGCCCGCGCCTATTACGGGCACATGTCAGCTGTTCAAAACAGCTGACATGTCCCGGCTTTGATGCGGGCTCACCGCGGAGCCCTGCATCAAAGCAGGGGATCTGACCTCGGACGTACTATCCCGTCCGAGGTCAGAAAGGGGTTAAAGAGCTAGATAGCCCATTCATAAATGTATCTTGATTCAGAGTACCAGAGAACATCATGTTCCAGACCCAGAGAAGCCAAAATAGGAGAATTTAGAGGAACTGATTGAACTGGTTACACTCATAACAAGATAGTCACAGGGGAAAAGAAATTCTAACAAATCACTTCAATAAAAGGTCACGTAATGTAGAAAGGTTGTAAAAGTCAGATAAGGATCAAGTAAGATGAATACATAGAGCAATCACAACTGCTACCAATCATCTGGTGCTAGGACATTGGTAAATTACATGTTTAACTGTCTATTTTTCTATCTCCGTAGCCATTAATACAGAGATGGTCCCTCCTTTGCAGTTATAAAAGCTTCAATATTTCTTTAAAAGCATTCTATAAGAATTTGTAGGTGTCTGTAGAAATCTTTCCTTAAGAACATTTGTGATATCAATGTAACGTGTCTGCAATCCTCGGGATTACCCAGGTGTCTACCGGCAAACCAGCCTATCCTCACCATCAGAAGCCCCAGGGAAGACTAGGGATGCGTGAATATGTTCGGGTCCCTCCTTATTAGGCAAGCTATAGCGCTTACCGAATAAGCTGCAGCGGGAACGGCTACCTGGATTGCTCCTGCTGATGAGCTCTTCCGAGCCACAGCTGCATGTGTCACGGCTGTGTGACAATCACAACACATGCATGGCTAGCCTGTTTGTTGGGCTATCCATGCATGTGTCTTCACTAGGGCCTTTGATGGTGAGGATAGGCTGGCTTGTCGGTAGACACCAAGTACCACTCCTGAGCAATCCCTGGGATTGCAACACATGACTGGAGGGCCAGACGCGCAGGTAGGAGGTATATAAGGGCGATACAGAAGCGTAGTCTGATGGTCCAAGCTGGGAGCAAGTGTAAGGAGGTGGCGGGGACCCTCAACTGCCTCCTCCCTCCTATACACTGAGCCCATGTGGCACCCCATGATTCCATCATGTTTTATATGGTGATGTCACGTATTAATGTGCAATGTTTTACCAGTGTAATGTGCTGTGTTTATCATGCTTGTTCTTATACTATGTATATTGTAATGTGCTGTGTTTATTATGTTTGTTCTTATACTATGTATATTGTAATGTGCTGTGTTTGTTATGCACAAGCTTAAGGATAGAATTAGTTTATTTGCTGGGAGGAGTTTAGCAAAGAGGCTGTACAGAGGGCTCTTGGAGAAAGAACGTCCTGCTCTGGGAGAAGTCCTGGGCAGGCTAGCCCAGAGCAAGACGCTCTCCACATCCAGAAACCGAGGGTACCCCGACCGAGGGGATACAAGATGCCACAGACTGTCGGGCAGTGTGGACGGGACCTGGTACTGTGGGAATGTCTCCAGAAGGACTGTTGTGGTTCTCAAATCTGGATGGGAGCCATTGATGCTGAGCAGCCTCCAGAAGTTGCAGGGACAGAGCAGGAAGCATTGTGTTGATTACAGTAAAGTTTTCCCATTGGAACAGAACCGTGGCCTGTGGTGTTTTCCTGAATACTCATCCCCAGCGGCTGAAGTGAGCATGTGATGAAGGTAAATGATTGTGCCGCAGGACTGGGACTTCACTTGTCTGTTTGTGTGCAAGGGGCTGGGGTGCTCACTGACTGGGTCTTAGTTAACTCGGCCATGACTACAACCCCGTGCCACCTTGTTACACAGGCAGCACATGTTCACAATACAATGCCGGAGTAAGGGATGTAGAAGTCAAACTGTGCCAATAAACAGGCCGGATTGATAATGGGAGACAGAATGCGGAAATATTCAGAATCAGGAGTGATGGGAGGAGCTGTGAAATACAAACCTTGCTGGCACGGGATAAGCATAGGAATCTAATCTCTGCAGGACAGGACAGGGTTAAATTCCTGCAGAGATTGGTCATGCCCACCTAAAGGCAAATGGAAACAACATGCAGATGTAGCAGTGGTGAGGAGTGCTGCAAGAGGCAAACTCCAAGAGACTGCCTGATTCAAGGAGAAGCCGTGCAGTGACCCTAGTGAGTAAGGCAGGGGCTGAGGAGGCATGCAAGTTACCGCCTTGACAATCACAGACTCATGTTAGAGCAGGGGGCTAGGTTCACAATTGTGTGTGTGTAGCCCATTCACTATCCCCATCTATTCCCCAACCCCTGAAGATGGCTGGACCATGATTGTAAATACATCATTGTAAATACACACCTGTACTTTGTATCTCCCCCACCTCATTGTAGATTGTAAGCTCTCACGAGCAGGGACGTCTTATTTTGCTTTAATTATTGTATTGTTAACGTTGTTACTTATGACTTTTGTGTTTGAAACTGTTAAACTGTAAAGCGCTGCGGAATATGTTGGCGCTATATAAATAAAGATTATTATTATATTATTATCCCAAAGGTGTTATCTAGGGCTGAGGTCAGAGCCAAACTCCCCCAACCAGGTCTTTATAGACCTTGTGCTCTGGGCACAGTCATAGTGAACAGAAAAGGACCTTCCCCAAACTGTTCTCACAAAGCTGGAAGCTTCAATTTTCCAAAATGTCTTATATGTTGAAGCATTAAGATTTCCCTTCCGTGAAACTAAGAGCTTAGGCCAACCCATAGTCTGAGGGTGACTGCTTTACACCAAACCAGCGGCATTATTCTACATGATGGAAGGCTTGCAGGCATCCACTTTATACCTTTGACAATGAGGCAATGAAAAACCTGATTCAATGAATACTTTTCTCCATATGTAGGGTATCAGCCTATCTTTAGGTTTTAAGGGGTAACTTATTTCCCTGTTGAATGAGAATTACCTATGTAAGGATACTTACAGGCCATGCAATACTACTCTGGACTCTTAGGATTGAGACTTCGAATAGGTGAATATAGATCAAATCCTCTTTCTCTCTGAAGAGGCACTTTGCATATTTAATTTCCCAGAGGAGCATTGCATGACCTATAAGTCTCCTTACACTCTCATGTTACACTCTACAAAGAGGGATATTACCCCTCAATCCCCAGTCATAGGCCTCTCATACAACCAAATCAGATCCAAGTCAGATCACTTGCTTTGCACTGAGGAGGAGCAATACCCCCAAACAGGTGTCTGCAAACATAGATACTGGTTTGGATTTAATCCTAGGTCACATGACAAGGCTCATTAAAGGGTCTGACGAGGCAATTTGCATGCCTATCTCTATGCATTAAAATCAAATGTCCTCTGTAGGAAATAATGTAGTTGTCACTCAGCCTCCCAGTGCTAAAGGTGACAAGATACAGCATTTTTCTTTTCACAGCTTTATACGTACATATCTATTGTGTAATAATGACAGGAGCTGCAACTTTTCCAGTGATGATTCTACAATAATGAGGTGATTTTTTGTATCCGCTCGTTCGGCTCTGCTGCACGCTGGCTTGCTCATTTTCTTTATCTTCTCCTGTTGAACTGCAGTCTCCTTAAATTTCAGTGCAATTATCAGTGGCCCGGGCCATTTACCTTATGTAATGATGGTTGAAAAGGATAATTATGCTGATTGTGCTGCTCCTCTGTGCTGTTTGTTATCCGGTGACAGCTGTCTGTGTGGGGAGAACAGGCAGTGTCGCTACTTACATTGTTTCGCTTCTGCCTGTCAGAAAAGTTGAGACTTTTCACCTTGTCGTGACTCGCTAATTTTTCAGGTTCCTGTCATTGCTTTGCAACTACGTTAACATTTTTCTGCAAATTTCAATACGTAAAAATCCCACATAACCATCATATCAGACTGCATGTAAAAAAAAAAACCTGAAAAAAATACCTACACAACCGAGTCATATATTTCAAAGTCAAAACTCAAAATCTCACATCAAAGGGATTTACCTATCTCAAGTGAAGACATTAGCGGATATGATATCACTTTCTGATAACTGGGGTCTGAGCTTATCTGTCCCCCTCAGCATGGGAGCGCGGCATTCTCTTCTGACTTTCCAGCATAGCTGAGCTCCCAGTCACCTTAATGGGGCTAGGCTTCAGTTTCCTGTGCATCGGGTACTCAAGAGGGTATGTGCAAGGGAAACTGTGTGCCCTTCATTCTCATAAGCAGTGGGGTCTCAGAGTTTGGACCTCCTTTGATCATATATTCAAATGCAGGAGAAGAGAGAGGAACGCACTCACCGATCAGGTAAGATCCAATTCTTTATTCAAGCATGGACAAACTTAGCAGGGAGGGGAGTGGAGGATGACGGACGATGGCCGTTTCGCGCTGACGAGCGCTTCTACTGCTCTTTACTGGTCGTGCATCTCCTGAATTCGTTACTCGCACGAAAAGTACTGTAGTCAGGCTTTTCGTTTCTCGGTGAATAATTAGGTATTCAACTCAGTATATTTGAGTGACCCTCCCAGCTTGCCAATCACAGTATTGCCAGCGCCATGTTTGGTGTGGCATTACTGTGATTGGCTGGCCTTCCAGCATCATAGGGAATATTTAAAGGCTGTCGGTGCCATCTTGCACACATTGCAGCCGGAAACAGCATAGGGAGAGCGTAGTTTGGGGGTAGGGACAATTAAAGTTGTGTAGGGAGAGTGATAGAAGTTTATACTGATCATTTCATTCATTCAAAAAACTCTTTTAAGAGCTGAAGACTGTGAAAAGATTAGATTACTGCTGTTGGCGTGTCTCATAAATGCGATTTTAAAAATTCCCCGTTTCCTTATCTAACAGTTGTGCGACTGGCGCAATCCAGGTAGAGATGTTACATGACAACTTAGCAGGGGCAATAATCTTCATTACTCAGCATTTGGAGTGTGTCAGCAAGGCGATTGAAAAATAATTAAGAATTTTCTCTTGCCTTAAAAAACTAAGTTTCTTTATCTAGCAGTTGTGCGATTGGCGCAACTCCTGCAGAGATACACAAATGTGACTATTTATCTGTAATTAACGCCAGTCTGCTGTTGACATGTATAATCAAGTGGCGAACTCCCAAGAAATAGCCACACATTGCTAGATACAGTGAATTTCTACCTTTGTAAGAGTAGTTGTAAAAAATAAAGGCAGTATTTTTTGTTTCATAAGCATAACGCATTAAATATGAGAAAAGGTGACGTTAAGGGATGTGGATGTGGGGGTGCCCGCCAAGGCTGTGTGACAGATCCAAAGGTGATTGTATCTAGTTCCAGGTTCCTGTCAAAATTTGGTCAACGTGCTACACCAATAACGAACCCAGAGAAGTGCGAGGATGTTGTGGGTTAGATGGCAGACAAAGGCTCCAGTGCGTTGACAAGCAGCACTATGAAGTCTTCCACATTGTCCAGTCTCAGTAGTCAAGAGACTGGGCCTCTGAATCCTCAACCTGGTCCTTCTTCCTCCCACCATCAAGAGTCCCAGGAGACATATGACCCCTAAGGCTGGCCACTCTGAGGAACTGTTTACATTCCCTTGTAATTTGTCAAGCCTCTCAATGTGCACTATTAAAGTGGGTCATGAGGAGGTGGAGTACAGTGATGCCAAAATATTTGTGCACCCACTAACACGAGAAAGGCACATTGGGGAAGGTGGTCAATTGATGTCTGAAGATTAGGAAGGTAATCATGAGGCACAGCTGCCATCAGGTCAGTCTCAAATTGCAGCTCAGAAGGAGGATCAGATTGAGGAATTGGAAGATGATGTGGTCGATGATGAGGCCATTGATCCAAACTGGCATGGTGGCACGCCAAGAGAGCACAGCAGTACAGAGAGGGATGGATTCGTATCAAGAAAACAGGCAAGAAGAGATAGTGGTTTGCCCAGAGTTAGAACTTAGTCAACTGTTCCACAGAGCCCCCCTACTCGGCTAGATAACAAGCCAAGGGTGTGCTGTCCCTCTGCCTGGCATTTTTTTTTCTGAAAGCCCTTCAGATGAAACAACAGTAATTTGCAACATCAGCCATACCAAGGTAAGAAGTGGCAAGAACACTGTCAATCTGAGCACCACCAGCATGCAAAAGCACATGGCAGCCAAGCACCCCAGTAGGTGGGCGGAACAAATCTGTGTCTGAGGGTGAAACCACTGCCTCTTCCCCTGTGTTACGGCCTTCCCAATCTGCTGACCATGAAGCAGGTGTTGATTCCTCCTGCCCACAACCAGCAGTTGGACACATACACACACACAACAGTCAGCAACCGCGTCCTCTTCTTTGTCCCAGTGCAGCGTTCAGTTGTTCCTGCCCCAGACATTTAACAGAAAACAGAAATATCCACCCACCCACAGGCCCAAACGCTAAACACCCACATCGCCAGATTTCTAGCCCTGGAAATGTTGCCGTTTCGACTTGTAGGAATTGAGTCTTTCCGCGACCTCTTGGAGGTGGTAGCCCCATGGTACTCGATTCCTAGCCTACACTGTATTTCCTGGTGTGCCGTCCTTGCGTTACATAAGCACGTGATACACAATATCAGCCATGCTCTGGCCAATGCAGTCACAGGGAAGGTCCACCTAAACACAGACACAGACAAGTTCTTCTGGACAGGGACGATACATGTCCCTGACAGCACACTAGCTGAACCTAGTGGAGTCTGGGACAGAGTCAGAGGGTGGGACATCACACATCTTACCCACACCAAGAATAGCAGGCCCACTTACATCAGGGTTTCATTCTCCTCATATTCCACTCATTCCATGAGGGAGGGACCTCCCAAAGGTAGGAGCGAGAACCTTCACAAATGTTAAAGGAAAAACTAACGTCAAAACGCTCCATGTGAACATATGCTAAAGAGGAGGTATAATTTTTTTTTTTTGGGGGGGGGGATTTTTATTTAGCGTTATATACAGTTGTGCTCAAAAGTTTACATACCCTGGCAGAATCTTTGCTTTCTTGGCCTTTTTTTCAGAGAATATGAATAATAACACCAAAACTTTTTCTTCACTCATGGTTAGTGGTTGGGTGAAGCCATTTTTTGTCAAACTACTGTGTTTTCTCTTTTTAAATCATAATGACAACCCAAAATATCCAAATGACCCTGATCAAAAGTTCACATAACCCATTTCTTAATACCGTGTATTGCCCCCTCTAACATCAATGACAGCTTGAAGTCTTTTGTGGTAGTTGTGGATGAGGTTCTTTATTTTCTCAGATGGTAAAGCTACCCACTCTTCTTGGCAAAAAGCCTCCAGTTCCTGTAAATTCCTGGGCTGTCTAGCATGAAGTGCGCGCTTGAGATCTCCCCAGAGTGGCTCAATGATATTGACGTCAGGAGACTGAGATGGCCACTCCAGAACCTTCACTTTGTTCTGCTGTAGCCAATGACAGGTCGACTTGGCCTTGTGTTTTTTCGATTGTTGTCATGCTGGAACATCCAAGAACGTCCCATGCACAGCTTCTGGGCTGATGATTGCAAATTTGCCTCCAGCATTTGCTGATAACGTGCTGCATTCATCTTTCCTTCAACTTTGACCAAGTTTCCTGTGCCTTTGTAGCTCACACATCCCCAAAACATCACCGATGCACTTCTGTGCTTTACATTAAAACCTACAAGAGAAAAAAGTAAACAAAAACCCTGATGTAACTAAGTAAAAAAGCAAAAGTGCATTTAAATAACACAGAGTTTTTAGTAATACTGTTTTTTTATAAAAAAAATAGCACAAAAGCCATCCCACCTCGTCACGGTAACTCTGATCGGGACAGTCCTACACTGTCTAATATTAAAACCTTACCATGTGTCAATGTTGACCTCAGTGTGCATAAGGGCAGACAAAAGGACTGGGCCCAACCAGTGAAACACCAGACTGGGGAAGCCTTATATATTATCTAGCTCAGAAACAAGGAGGCCACACCCCGGGTTGCACAGAATGCAACAATACAGAGAAAAAAAAACACAAAATTGAGCTTAACTTAAGTTGGTACACATGCAGAGGTTAAATGCATGTTCACATTGGCCATAAAACATTAAAACCTACAAGAGAAAAAAGTAAACAAAAACCCTGATTTAACTAAGTAAAAAAGCAAAAGTGCATTTAAATAACACAGAGTTTTTAGTAATACTGTTTTTTTTATCAAAAAATAGCACAAAAGCCATCCCACCTCATCACGGTAACTCTGATCGGGACAGTCCTACACTGTCTAATATTAAAACCTTACCATGTGTCAATGTTGACCTCAGTGTGAATAAGGGCAGACGAAAGGACTGGGCCCAACCAGTGAAACACAAGACTGGGGAAGCCTTATATAGTCTCTAGCTCAGAAACATGGATGCCACACCCCGGGTTGCACAGAATGCTGTGCTTTACTGTAGGAATGGTGTTCCTTTCATCATAGGCCTTGTTGACCTTTCTCCAAATGTAACATTTATGGTTGTGGCCAAAAAGTTCAATTTTGGTCTCATCACTCCAAATTACCTTGTTCCAGAAGTTTTGAGGCTTGTCTCTGTGCTGTTTTGCATATTTTAGGCGAGAGACTTTGTGGCATTTGTGTTGTGAATTCTGCTTTTGGGCTCCTTCCGGTGGTTGTCGGTGGTAATGCAGTTGTCCCTGGCCTGCAGTCCTGGACAGGTGTATCTGCTAATTGCAATTCTGACTGGGGTATTTAGGTTTGCAGGACACAGTAATGTCCTTTCCAGTTGTCAATGTTTCTTGGGAAGTGTTCGATCTTTGTCTGGCTTCTCCTGCTTAGCTGCCAATTCAGCAAAGATAAGTGTGCTTGTTTTTTCATTGTATTCCTGCTCTGAGTTTAGGAGTCTCTGGAGTTGCAGATATACGTTCCACGTCTTTAGTTAGATGGAGGAATTTTTGGTATAATCTGCTGTGGATATTTTTGGAAGGGTTTTAATACTGACCGCACAGGACTCTGTTCTATCCTTTCCTATTTTAGCTAGAGTGGCCTCTTGTGCTAAATCCTGTTTTCTGCCAGTGTTTGTCTTTCCTCTCCTACTCACAGCCAATATTTGTGGGGGGCTGCCTATCCTTTGGGGTTCTGCTCTGAGGCAAGATAGTATTCCTATTTCCATCTATAGGGGTATCTAGTCCTCCGGCTGTGACGAGGTGTCTAGGGTTTGTTAGGTACACCCCACGGCTACTTCTAGTTGCGGTGTTAAGATCAGGATTTGCGGTCAGTATAGTTACCACGTACTCCAGTGAAAGTTTTCATGCTGCTCCAAGGTCACCGGATCATAACAGTACAACTGGCCTATAATGAGTTAAATGCATCTCAGAAGAAGGGAAGAAAGGTGTTGAGCCATTTTTTTTTTCTTCAGTCTGCTTTATCTTCTCTTCCCTCTTTATCTCTGGGTGGCTGAGGAGCCTAGTGCTAGCATGAATGTTCAGGACTTAGCTTCTCGTGTAGACCAGCTTGCTGCTAGGGTACAGGGTATTTCTGATTATATTGTTCAGACTCCTGTTTTAGAACCGAAGATTCCTACTCCTGATTTGTTTTTTGGTGACAGGTCCAAATTTTTGAGTTTTAAAAACAACTGTAAACTGTTTTTTGCTTTGAGACCTCGATCCTCCGGTGATTCCATTCAGCAGGTTAAAATCGTCATCTCCCTGCTGCGTGGAGACCCGCAGGATTGGGCGTTTTCCCTGGAATCTGAGAATCCGGCTTTGCTTAATGTAGACTTTTTTTCAGGCTTTAGGATTATTATATGATGAACCTAATTCTGTGGATCAAGCTGAGAAGACCTTGTTGGCCTTGTCTCAGGGTCAAGAGGCGGCAGAATTGTATTGTCAGAAATTCAGAAAATGGTCTGTGTTGACTAAATGGAATAATGATGCTTTGGCGGCAATTTTCAGAAAGGGTCTTTCTGAATCCGTTAAAGATGTTATGGTGGGGTTTCCCACGCCTTCCGGTCTGAGTGATTCTATGTCTCTGGCCATTCAGATTGACCGGCGCTTGCGGGAGCGCAGAACTGTGCGCGCTGTGGCGTTGTCCTCAGAGCAGATTCCTGAGGCAATGCAGTGTGATAGGATTCTGTCTAGAATGGAACGACAAGGATTCAGACGTCAGAATGGGTTGTGTTATTATTGTGGTGACGCTTCTCATGTCATTTCAGTCTGCCCTAAGCGGACAAAGAGGATCGCTAGTTCATTTACCATCAGTACTGTACAACCTAAATTTCTGTTATCTGTGTCCTTGATCTGCTTATTGTCATCATTTTCTGTCATGGCGTTTGTGGATTCAGGCGCCGCCTTGAACTTAATGGACTTTGTTTGCCAGGCGTTGTGGTTTTCCCTTGCAGCCTTTGCAGAACCCTATTCCTTTAAGGGGCATTGATGCTACACCCTTGGCTAAAAATAAGCCCCAGTTTTGGACACAGGTGACCATGCGTATGGCGCCAGCCCATCAGGAAGATTGTCGATTTCTGGTGTTGCATAATTTGCATGATGCTATCGTGCTGGGTTTTCCGTGGTTGCAGGTACATAATCCTGTGTTGGATTGGAAGTCCATGTCTGTGACTAGTTGGGGTTGTCAGGGGGTTCATAATGATGTTCCTTTGATGTCAATCTCCTCTTCTTCCTCTTCTGAAATTCCAGAGTTTTTGTCTGATTTTCAGGATGTATTCGATGAGCCCAAGTCCAGTTTCCTTCCACCGCACAGGGACTGCGATTGTGCTATTGACTTGATTCCAGGCTGTAAGTTTCCTAAGGGTCGACTTTTCAACCTGTCTGTGCCTGAACATTACTGCCATGCGGAGCTATATTAAGGAGTCTTTGAAGAAAGGGCATATTCGGCCATCTTCTTCACCGTTGAGAGCGGGGTTCTTTTTTGTTGCTAAAAAAGATGGTTCCTTGAGACCCTGTATTGATTATCGACCTCCTGAATAAAATCATGGTCAAGTTTCAATACCCTTTATCTTTGCTTACTGATTTGTTTGCTAGGATTAAGGGAGCTAGTTGGTTTACGAAGATTGACCTTCGGGGGGCATATAATCTTGTTCGTATTAAGCAGGGTGATGAATCGAAAACTGCGTTTAACACGCCCGAAGGCCATTTTGAATACCTTGTGATGCCATTCGGGCTCACTAATGCTCCATCTGTTTTTCAGTCCTTCATGCAAGATATTTTCCGGACTTATATTGATAAGTTCTTGATTGTATATTTGGACGATATTTAGATTTTTTCCGATGATTGGAAGTCTCATGTGGAACAGGTCAGGATGGTATTTCAGATCCTTCATGACAATGCCCTGTTTGTGAAAGGGTCTAAGTGTTTCTTTGGGGTGCAGAAGGTTTCCTTTTTGGGCTTTATTTTTTCTCCCTCGTCTATAGAGATGGATCCGGTTAAGGTTCAGGCCATTCATGATTGGATTCAGCCCACATCCGTGAAGAGCCTTCAGAAATTTTTGAGTTTTGCAAATTTTTATCGCCGTTTCATTGCTAATTTTTCCAGCGTGGTTAAACCCTTGACCGATTTGACGAAGTGGCGAATTGGTCCTCTGCGGCTGTCTCTGCCTTTCAGGAGCTTAAACGTCGATTTACTTCTGCTCCAGTGTTGCGCCAACGGGATGTTTCTCTTCCGTTTCAGGTTGAGGTTGACGCTTCTGAGATTGAGGCAGGGGCCGTTTTGTCTCAGAGGGATCCTGTTGGTTCATTAATGAAACTGTGTGCCTTCTTTTCCCATAAGTTTTCGCCTGCTGAACGCAATTATGATGTTGGCAATCGGGAGTTGTTGGCTATGAAGTGGGCATTTGAGGAGTGGCGACATTGGCTTGAGGAAGCTAAGCACCGTATTGTGGTCTTGGCCGATCATAAGAA
This sequence comes from Ranitomeya imitator, assembly GCF_032444005.1. Lineage (NCBI taxonomy): Eukaryota > Metazoa > Chordata > Amphibia > Anura > Dendrobatidae > Ranitomeya > Ranitomeya imitator. The sequence continues at coordinate 87,809,645 of NC_091282.1, forward strand.
TTTGATTTACCTCGAGTCTGCCAAACGGCTGAATCCTAGATAGGCTCGATGGGCCTTGTTTTTTTCCTGTTTTGATTTCGTGGTCTCGTACCTTCCGGGTTCTAAGAACATTAAGGCTGATGCCCTCTCTAGGAGTTTTTTGCCTGATTCTCCTGAGGTCTTAGAACCGGTCGGTATTCTGAAAGAAGGGGTGGTCCTTTCTGCCATTTCCCCTGATTTACGACGGGTTCTTCAGGAATTTCAGGCTGACAAACCTGACCGCTGTCCTGTGGGGAAACTGTTTGTTCCTGACAGATGGACTAGTAGAGTGATTTCTGAGGTTCACTATTCCGTGTTGGCTGGTCATCCTGGCATTTTTGGTACCAGAGACTTGGTTGGTAGGCCCTTTTGGTGGCCTTCTTTGTCGCGTGATGTGCGTTCTTTTGTGCAGTCCTGTGGGACTTGTGCGCGGGCCAAGCCTTGTTGTTTTCCTGTGCTAGTGGGTTGCTTTTGCTATTGCCAGTCCCTGAGAGGCCCTGGACGCATATTTCTATTGATTTTATTTCCGATCTTCCGGTTTCCCAGAGGATGTCGGTTATCTGGATTGTTTGTGACCGGTTCTCTAAGATGGTTCATTTGGTGCCTTTGCCTAAATTGCCTTCCTCTTCGGATTTGGTTCCGTTGTTTTTTCAGCATGTGGTCCGTTTGCATGGTATTCCGGAGAATATTATGTTCGACAGAGGTTCCCAGTTTGTTTCTAGGTTTTGGCGGGCCTTTTGAGCAAGGCTGGGAATTGATTTGTCTTTTTCTTCTGTTTCATCCTCAGACAAATGGTCAGACTGAGCGAACTAATCAGACTTTGGAGACTTATTTGAGATGCTTTGTGTCTGCTGATCAGGGCGATTGGGTGGCTTTCTTGCCATTGGCCGAGTTTGCCCTTAATAATCGGGCTAGTTCGGCTACTTTGGTTTCGCCTTTCTTTTGTAATTTTGGTTTTCATCCTCGTTTTTCTTCTGGGCAGGTTGAGCCTTCTGACTGTCCTGGTGTGGATTCTGTGGTTGACAGGTTGCAGCAGATTTGGGCTCATGTGGTGGACAAGTTGGTGTTGTCTCAGGAGGAGGCTCAACGTTTTGCTAACCGTCGTCGGTGTGTTGGTTCCCGGCTTCGGGTTGGGGATCTGGTCTGGTTGTCTTCCCGTCATGTTCCTATGAAGGTTTCTTCTCCTAAGTTTAAGCCTCGGTTTATTGGTCCTTATAGGATTTCTGAGATTATTAATCCGGTGTCTTTTCGTTTGGCGCTTCCGGCCTCTTTTGCGATCCATAATGTCTTCCATAGATCTTTATTGCGGAAATATGTGGAGCCCGTTGTTCCCTCTGTTGATCCTCCGGCCCCTGTTTTGGTTGATGGGGAGTTGGAATATGTTGTTGAGAAGATTTTGGATTCCCGATTTTCGAGGCGGAAGCTTCAGTACCTTGTCAAATGGAAGGGTTATGGCCAGGAGGATAATTCTTGGGTTTTTTCCTCTGATGTCCATGCCGCTGATTTGGTTCGTGCCTTTCATCTGGCTCATCCTGATGGGCCTGGGGGCTCTGGTGAGGGTTCGGTGACCCCTCCTCAAGGGGGGGGTACTGTTGTGAATTCTGCTTTTGGGCTCCCTCCGGTGGTTGTAGGTGGTAATGCAGTTGTCCCTGGCCTGCAGTCCTGGACAGGTGTATCTGCTAATTGCCATTCTGACTGGGGTATTTAGGTTTGCAGGACTCATTAGTCCTTTCCAGTTGTCAATGTTTTTGGGAATTGTTGGATCTTTGTCTGGCTTCTCCTGCTTAGCTGCCAATTCAGCAAAGATAAGTGTCTGTTTCTTTTTCTATTTCAAAAACCTGACCTGCACATCCAAACATAGACTCAGTGTGAACAGGTGCTGAACCTAGAGTCGCCAACTCGTATATAGTTAGGTAAATAAGGCAGCACACTGCAGCGCTAGAACATACAAACTTGAAAAACGAAATTTGAACTGCATTACTGCACTAGAAATATGAAAAATGAGAGCTTTTAGCGCATAAAAATGGCCAATTTTATGTGTACCTGGTAGCCCCGTTACGGCATCTCTCTTATACCAGGTCCTAAACTTGCCTTACCTCGCTGAGAATAAACATCTCCATCTGAATGGGTACATGTGAAAACCTCTTACTAGACTAAAATTCTCTCTCTCTGTGGAGGGGTATTGGACCTGCTGTAATTAAAACACCTGAAGCTAGAAGGCGGAGTGCACGATCAGAAGGCTAGAGAATACATTTCAAAATCCTGACCTGCACATCCAAACATAGACTCAGTGTGAACAGGTGCTGAACCTAGAGTCGCCAACTCGTATATAGTTAAGTAAATAAGGCAGCACACTGCAGCACTAGAACATACAAACTTGAAAAACGAAATTTGAACTGCATTACTGCACTAGAAATATGAAAAATGAGAGCTTTTAGCGCATAAAAATGGCCAATTTTATGTGTACCTGGTAGCCCCGTTACGGCATCTCTCTTATACCAGGTCCTAAACTTGCCTTACCTTGCTGAGAATAAACGTCTCCATCTGAATGGGTACATGTGAAAACCTCTTACTAGACTAAAATTCTCTCTCTCTGTGGAGGGGTATTGGACCTGCTGTAATTAAAACACCTGAAGCTAGGAGGCGGAGTGCACGATCAGAAGGCTAAAGAATACATTTCAAAAACCTGACAGGCACATCCAAACATAGACTCAGTGTGAACAGGTGCTGAACCTAGAGTCGCCAACTCGTATATAGTTAAGTAAATAAGGCAGCACACTGCAGCGCTAGAACATACAAACTTGAAAAACGAAATTTGAACTGCATTACTGCACTAGAAATATGAAAAATGAGAGCTTTTAGCGCATAAAAATGGCCAATTTTATGTGTACCTGGTAGCCCCGTTATGGCATCTCTCTTATACCAGGTCCTAAACTTGCCTTACCTCGCTGAGAATAAGTGTGCTGCCTTATTTACTTAACTATATACGAGTTGGCGACTCTAGGTTCAGCACCTGTTCACATTGAGTCTATGTTTGGATGTGCCGGTCAGGTTTTTGAAATGTATTCTTTAGCCTTCTGATCGTGCACTCCGCCTCCTAGCTTCAGGTGTTTTAATTACAGCAGGTCCAATACCCCTCCACAGAGAGAGAGAATTTTAGTCTAGTAAGAGGTTTTCACATGTACCCATTCAGATGGAGACGTTTATTCTCAGCGAGGTAAGGCAAATTTAGGACCTGGTATAAGAGAGATGCCGTAACGGGGCTACCAGGTACACATAAACTTGGCCATTTTTATGCGCTAAAAGCTCTCATTTTTCATATTTCTAGTGCAGTAATGCAGTTCAAATTTCGTTTTTCAAGTTTGTATGTTCTAGCGCTGCAGTGTGCTGCCTTATTTACTTAACTGTTTCTTTTTCTATGGCACACAAGCTGTGTGCTTGTTTTTTGATTGTATTCCTGCTCTGAGTTTAGGAGTCTCTGGAGTTGCAGATATACGTTCCACGTCTTTAGTTAGATGGAGGAATTTTTGGTATAATCTGCTGTGGATATTTTTGGAAGGGTTTTAATACTGACCGCACAGGACTCTGTTCTATCCTTTCCTATTTTAGCTAGAGTGGCCTCTTGTGCTAAATCCTGTTTTCTGCCTGTGTTTGTCTTTCCTCTCCTACTCACAGCCAATATTTGTGGGGGGCTGCCTATCCTTTGTGGTTTCTGCTCTGAGGCAAGATAGTATTCCTATTTCCATCTATAGGGATATCTAGTCCTCTGGCTGTGACGAGGTGTCTAGGGTTTGTTAGGCACACCCCACGGCTACTTCTAGTTGCAGTGTTAAGTTCAGGATTTGCGGTCAGTATAGTTACCACCTACTCCAGTGAAAGTTTTCATGCTGCTCCAAGGTCACCGGATCATAACACATTTGCGCAGTAATGTCTTTCTTCTGGTGACTCAACCATGCAGCTCATTTTTCTTCAAGTGACTCCTTATTGTGCATCTTGAAACAGCTGACACCGCTAGTTTTCAGAGAGTCCTGTATTTCAGCTATTATTTGTGGGTTTTTCTTTGCATCCCGAACAATTTTCCTGGCAATTGTGGACAACATTTTTGTTGGTCTACCTGACCGTGGTTTTGTTTGTACAGAGCCCCTGATTTTCCATTTGTTAATCACAGTTTGAATACTGCTGACTGGCATAATCAATTCCTTGGATATCTTTTTGTATCCTTTTCCTGTTTTATACATTTAAACTACCTTTTCCCGTAGATCCGTTGACAATTCTTTAGCCTTCCACATGACTCACAATCCAGAAATGTCAGTGGCTGGATGAAAGATGCAAGAGTCTGTCTGGATCCCAGAAACTCACTCAGCTTTTATGCACACACACTGATTACAAGCAAACAGGTCACATGTTACCTTTAGTAGCCATTCAAACCCAATGGTGTCAACTTCTATGCATCAGGCCAAAATCACCAGGTCATGTGAATTTTTTGATCAGGGTCATTTGGATGTTTTGGCTTGTCATTATGATTTAAAAAGAGAAAACACAGTAGTTTGACAATAAATGGCTTCACCCAACCACTAACCATGAGTGGAGAAAAAGATCATTCATATTTTCTGAAAAAAGGCAAAGAAAGCAAAAATTCTGCTGGGGTATGTAAACTTTTGAGCACAACTGTACATATAATTATGAAGGAAATAATGTTTCTTAGCATTTTTCCCTTTAAAAAAATGTAGGTTTGGTAGGTCTTTTTTAAAATGCATAAAACCGGCGTAATAGTCTAACATTATTCCCAGATACTATATGCGAGTCAGAAAGGCATGCAGGCATCTTCTCCATGCTGTTTCCATTTAGTTTTAACTCTTTCCCACCCATTTCAGTTTTTTTCCGATTCCCCCAGACCTCTTTGCTGGGTCCAGCAGAAAAATAGTCGGCTTTCCCATTGACCAGCATTGGATTTGTTATTCGGTACGAATACACGGATATTAGAAATTGTTTGGGCCGATTTTGCCAAATCCAATATTTGACTATTCGATTATTCGATCAGCACTAATAGTAAACGGCTTATATGGTTACCAGTGTCAGAAAGGTGGGTTTGCATCCTAGGTCATGGGTCTTCCAGCAGGGCAATGACCCAAAACTCATCTCTTCCGACAAGCCTACAGCCTGCAGTGATCCTCAACCTACTGAACAGCCTTACAGCCAGCTCTTCCCTCTCCTAATGTATCCTCACCCACCCCCTGCAAACTGTGAGCCCTCGCGGGCAGGGTCCTCCCTCCTTATGTACTCGTGTGCCTTGTTATCTGCTCATGTTTAATGTATTTGTCTATATTTGCCCCGTATTCACATGTAAAGCGCCATGGAATAAATGGCGCTATAAAAATATATAATAATAATAATAATAATAATAAAACATACTTCAAGAAGCCCCCAGAAATGGATGGGAATAAGGTGCTAGAGATTTCTGAAGTGGTTAGGAATGAGTCCAGATCTAAATCCCATTAAACACCAGTGCTAAGATCTTAAAATTGCTGTTGGGAGACGGCACCTTCAAATATGAGAGACCTGGAGCAGTTTGCAATAGAAGAGAGGTCCAAAATTCCAGTTGAGAACTGTATGAAGCTTGGTGATGGTTATAGGAAGAGATTGATTGCAGTTATTTATTCCAAAGGGTGTGCAATAAAATATTAAGTTGAGAATGCCAACAATTTTATCTGACCCATTTTCTGGATTTTGTGTGAAATTATGTCCAAATTGTCTTTTTTTCAGTTTTTTTTCCTGTCATTTTAATACACACAAAGGATATAAACATGTGTATAATAAAACATGTGTAAAATAAAACATGTTTTCTGGAACAATTTCAAGCGTCCCAACATTTTGGCCATGACTGTATGTTAGACATGAAATCATTATGCACAAGAGAATTAAAAAATTAATTTTGGAGGTAAAAATTACCTTATATAATAAAAATGCTAAAAAATAAAAAAAATTCATTACTTATGCTTTTGCAGTGTTGCATAATAGGAATGTAATATGTGTGCCATAGAAGAGAAATAAGGAAATTGGTAGTAAATAAATACAAAAATGTAGTTACCTTAAAATACAGCAGTTGCTTCACAAGTACCCCAGCACACCACAAAACATGGAGAGTAGTAGATTCGAGCCTAGAATTATGTGGATTTATTCCTTACATTACTTGACTCCAGGGGCATACACAGAAATCAAGGGGCCCCATAACAGAACTTGTAATTGGCGCACCTCTCCACAACACTAAAATTCCTTTCCCAGGGCATCGTCTACCTCCACCTGATCCTATTGAAGTGGATGGGCAAGAACATTACACAGTTCAAAAGATCCTGGACTCACGATAATTCAGAAAGAAAGTTGCAGTGCTTAATAAAGCGGCAAAAGGGTACAGCCCCGAAGAGCCCCTTACTTTGTAGTCTCCTGCTAATTAAAATCACATGTGCCAAATAATAATAATAATCTTTATTTATATAGAGCCAACATATTCCGCAACGCTTTACAGTCTAACAGTTTCAAACACAACAGTCATAAGTAACAACGTTAACAATAATTAAAGCGAAATAAGACGACCCTGCTCGTGAGAGCTTACAATCTACAATGAGGTGGGGGAGATACAAAGCACAGGTGTGTATTTACAATGATGTATTTACAATGATGGTCCAGCCACCTTCATGGGGTGGGGGATAGATGGAGATAGTGAATGGGCTACACACAAACCTAAAATGACTTTGATTAGTGAACGTGGTAGGCCGCTCTGAACAAATGTGTTTTGAGACTATGCAAATTGTGGATGTTCCTAATATCTTGGGGTAGAGCATTCCAGAGGATTGGCGCAGCACAGGAGGTCTTGGAGTCGGTAGTGGGAGGTACGGATTAATGCAGAGGTTAGTCGAAAGTCATTTGCAGAGCGCAGTGGTCGGTTAGGCCGATAGATAGAAATGAGGGAGGAGATGTACAGGGGTGCTGCACTGTGGAGAGCTTTATGGGTGAGAACAAGTACTTTGAATTGTATCCTGTAATGAATGGGCAGCCAGTGTAACGACTCGATTCCTTGATTCGGATCTGGTCTCTCGGTTCCTTCACTCGGATCTGGTCTCTAAGTTCCTTCACTCGGATATGGTCTCTAGGTTCCCTCACTCGGATCTGGTCTCTAGGTTCCCTCACTCGGATCTGGTCTCTAGGTTCCCTCACTCGGATCTGATCTGTAGGTTCCCTCACTCGGATCTGGTCTTTAGGTTCCCTCACTTGGATCTGGTCTCTAGGTTCCCTCACTCGGATCTGATCTGTAGGTTCCCTCACTCGGATCTGGTTTCTAGGTTCCCTCACTCGGATCTGGTATCTAGGTTCCCTCACTCGGATCTGATCTGTAGGTTCCCTCACTCGGATCTGGTCTCTAGGTTCCTTCACTCGAATCTGGTCTCTAGGTTCCCTCACTCGGATCTGACCTGTAGGTTCCCTCACTCAGATCTGATCTGTAGGTTCCCTCACTCGGATCTGGTCTCTAGGTTCCCTCACTCGGATCTGGTCTCTAGGTTCCCTCACTCGGATCTGGTCTTTAGGTTCCCTCACTCGGATCTGGTCTCTAGGTTCCCTCACTCGGATCTGATCTCTAGGTTCCCTCACTCGGATCTGATCTGTAGGTTCCCTCACTCGGATCTGGTTTCTAGGTTCCCTCACTCGGATCTGGTATCTAAGTTCCCTCACTCGGATCTGATCTGTAGGTTCCCTCACTCGGATCTGGTCTCTAGGTTCCTTCACTCGAATCTCGTTTCTAGGTTCCCTCACTCGGATCTGATCTGTAGGTTCCCTCACTCGGATCTGGTCTCTAGGTTCCCTCACTCGGATCTGGTCTCTAGGTTCCCTCACTCGGATCTGGTCTCTAGGTTCCCTCACTCGGATCTGGTCTCTAGGTTCCCTCACTCGGATCTGGTCTCTAGGTTCCCTCACTCGGATCTGGTCTCTAGGTTCCTTCACTCGGATCTGGTCTCTAGGTTCCCTCACTCGGATCTGGTCTCTAGGTTCCCTCACTCGGATCTGGTCTCTAGGTTCCCTCACTCGGATCTGGTCTCTAGGTTCCCTCACTCGGATCTGGTCTCTAGGTTCCCTCACTCGGATCTGGTCTCTAGGTTCCCTCACTCGGATCTGGTCTCTAGGTTCCCTCACTCGGATCTGGTCTCTAGATTCCCTCACTCGGATCTGGTCTCTAGGTTCCCTCACTCGGATCTGGTCTCTAGGTTCCCTCACTCGGATCTGGTTTCTAGGTTCCCTCACTCGGATCTGGTCTCTAGGTTCCCTCACTCGGATCTGGTCTCTAGGTTCCCTCACTCGGATCTGGTCTCTAGGTTCCCTCACTCGGATCTGGTCTCTAGGTTCCCTCACTCGGATCGGGTCTCTAGGTTCCCTCATTCGGATCTGGTCTCTAGGTTCCCTCACTCGGATCTGGTCTCTAGGTTCCCTCACTCGGATCTGGTCTCTAGGTTCCCTCACTCGGATCTGGTCTCTAGGTTCCTTCACTCGGATCTGGTCTCTAGGTTCCCTCACTCGGATCTGGTCTCTAGGTTCCCTCACTCGGATCTGGTCTCTAGGTTCCCTCACTCGGATCTGGTCTCTAGGTTCCCTCACTCGGATCTGGTCTCTAGGTTCCCTCACTCGGATCTGGTCTCTAGGTTCCCTCACTCGGATCTGGTCTCTAGGTTCCCTCACTCGGATCGGGTCTCTAGGTTCCCTCATTCGGATCTGGTCTCTAGGTTCCCTCACTCGGATCTGGTCTCTAGATTCCCTCACTCGGATCTGGTCTCTAGGTTCCCTCACTCGGATCTGGTCTCTAGGTTCCCTCACTCGGATCTGGTCTCTAGGTTCCCTCACTCGGATCTGGTCTCTAGGTTCCCTCACTCGGATCTGGTCTCTAGGTTCCCTCACTCGGATCTGGTCTCTAGGTTCCCTCACTCGGATCGGGTCTCTAGGTTCCCTCATTCGGATCTGGTCTCTAGGTTCCCTCACTCGGATCTGGTCTCTAGGTTCCCTCACTCGGATCTGGTCTCTAGGTTCCCTCACTCGGATCTGGTCTCTAGGTTCCTTCACTCGGATCTGGTCTCTAGGTTCCCTCACTCGGATCTGGTCTCTAGGTTCCCTCACTCGGATCTGGTCTCTAGGTTCCCTCACTCGGATCTGGTCTCTAGGTTCCCTCACTCGGATCTGGTCTCTAGGTTCCCTCACTCGGATCTGGTCTCTAGGTTCCCTCACTCGGATCTGGTCTCTAGGTTCCCTCACTCGGATCTGGTCTCTAGGTTCCCTCACTCGGATCTGGTCTCTAGGTTCCTTCACTCGGATCTGGTCTCTAGGTTCCCTCACTCGGATCTGGTCTCTAGGTTCCCTCACTCGGATCTGGTCTCTAGGTTCCCTCACTCGGATCTGGTCTCTAGGTTCCCTCACTCGGATCTGGTCTCTAGGTTCCCTCACTCGGATCTGGTCTCTAGGTTCCCTCACTCGGATCTGGTCTCTAGGTTCCCTCACTCGGATCTGGTCTCTAGGTTCCCTCACTCGGATCTGGTCTCTAGGTTCCCTCACTCGGATCTGGTCTCTAGGTTCCCTCACTCGGATCTGGTTTCTAGGTTCCCTCACTCGGATCTGGTATCTAGGTTCCCTCACTCGGATCTGGTCTCTAGGTTCCCTCACTCGGATCTGGTTTCTAGGTTCCCTCACTCGGATCTGGTATCTAGGTTCCCTCACTCGGATCTGATCTGTAGGTTCCCTCACTCGGATCTGGTCTCTAGGTTCCTTCACTCGAATCTGGTCTCTAGGTTCCCTCGCTCGGATCTGGTCTCTAGGTTCCCTCGCTCGGATCTGGTCTCTAGGTTCCCTCACTCGGATCTGGTCTCTAGGTTCCCTCACTCGGATCTGGTCTCTAGGTTCCCTCACTCGGATCTGGTCTCTAGGTTCCCTCACTCGGATCTGGTCTCTAGGTTCCCTCACTCGGATCTGGTCTCTAGGTTCCCTCACTCGGATCTGGTCTCTAGGTTCCCTCGCTCGGATCTGGTCTCTAGGTTCCCTCGCTCGGATCTGGTCTCTAGGTTCCCTCGCTCGGATCTGGTCTCTAGGTTCCCTCACTCGGATCTGGTCTCTAGGTTCCCTCACTCGGATCTGGTCTCTAGGTTCCTTCACTCGGATCTGGTCTCTAGGTTCCCTCACTCGGATCTGGTCTCTAGGTTCCCTCACTCGGATCTGGTCTCTAGGTTCCCTCACTCGGATCTGGTCTCTAGGTTCCCTCACTCGGATCTGGTCTCTAGGTTCCCTCACTCGGATCTGGTCTCTCGGTTCCTTTTGCTCATGCCTGGTCACTCACAATATAAGCCAACTCCATCTGTCCTGCTACAGGTCCAGGCGTCAGCCCCTCCCTTCAGTGCCCTCTTGAGCCTTTTATAATTAAGTGCTCCACAGCTGTCACCTGACCTGGAGTCTCCGCCAATCTCTCCCCCTCAGGAACTATGTATTTATTTTTGAAGTTCCTGCTGATTCAGTTCTTGCTTTCTCTTGTTTTTGGCTAGTTAAGCAGTAGAGGGCGCTGCCTGCAGACACCCCATTAGGCCTCACACTGTGGGAAGCTCATCTGTCCGCCTCCATAGAGCACATACCCAGGACCGGCCTAGGAGGCTGGGCTCACATGGGAGTTCTCATTTTTAATATAGGAATGACAATGGTGTGCAGAACACTGACAGTGGTAATCCCCTTTAAGTGTAAAGCATGGACGATCCACAGAGAACATTACTGCCACATGAAGGAGGGATGAACAGCACGTCAGCTTCTATAGTATTTCTTTCACTTCGGATTTCTCCTCTTTTTAAGAACAGAGATGAAAATCCAGCCAAACCCGTCACTGCAGATCCGAGCAAAATGCACAAATCCCGTGACAACCGGATGCGCCATTATCAGACAGGCTGTGCGGCGGCAACTTCTAGTCTGCGCCTGCGCGTGTCGCTCTGACTAGTGATGTGACGTTCATGAACGAGCCGACTCAAAGAGCCGGCTCTTCACTGTGAACGATATGAGCCGGCACCTATCAGTGAGCCGCTTGTTATCTAGTGGCTCTCTGCTCTCCTCCCTTCCCTGATGTCAGCCTGGTGGTGGAGGGAGAGGAGAGGAGCCAGGAGAGACTGTGTGCTGGAGGGGGAGAGAGGAAAGCTGCTGCTGAAAGTGCTGTACGAGAGGAGTCGGCAGCAGCGCAGTTATCCTCAACAACTGCGACCTCACAGGAACGGACAAATATACCTACCTGGGCCTAGAGATTCACCGGTCAGGGAACTTCAAACAAGCCATAGAGACCCTGAAAGACAAGGCCTGCAAAACTTTCTATGCCATCCGAAGGACACTCTACCATCTGAAGCCACCAGTGAGGGTCTGGCTAAAAATCTTCGACTCCATCATCGCCCCAATCCTCCTGTATGGCAGCGAAGTCTGGGGTCCTCACACCTACCCAGACTGGTCAAAGTGGGACTCCAGTCCAACAGAAATATTCCACCTGGAATTCTGCAAGCACCTTCTCCAGGTCCATCGGAGCACCTCCAACAGTGCTTGTCGGGCCGAGCTGGGCAGATTCCCTCTACACCTGACAGTTCTAAAGAGGGCGCTGTCATTCCGGGCTCACCTGCATAGGAGCATTCCAAGCTCCCATCACCATAAAGCCCTGATACATGAAAGTGAAACAGAAAAACCAGAACCCCCGGAACAGCCCAGCCAAACCCAACCGGAGCAGAACACCAATCACAACAACCTGACAAAAGCCGGAATCAGGAAGATGGCAGATGAAGGCCAGGAGAGGTATGTCAGTGACTGGAAGAATGATATCATCAGCTCACAGAAACTGACCATGTACCGGAGCCTACAGAGAGATTACAGACTGGCCCCATATCTGGAGAAACTCCTGGACCCCAGAGACCGCCAGATCCTGAGCCGATATAGACTCAGTGCCCACAGTCTGGCCATCGAATGTGGCCGACACAGGCAGAGCTACAAGCCCAGGGAGGAAAGACTGTGCCAACACTGTGACCAGGAGGCCATAGAGGACGAAACCCACTTCCTGCTACACTGCTCCAAATACTCAGCAGTGAGGGACACTCACTTCAGGAGACTCTCACATCTCTTCCCAGACTTCATCACCATGAAGGAGGAAGAGAAAACATATATCCTGCTGGCAGAAGAAGAGAGAGCGGTGGAGATAGCAGCGCGGTATGTGAGCGAATGTCATAGACTGCGAGAAAGAGAACTATGATGCCATGGACTATGGCCCCCAACCTGGACCTGCCCCATCCACCTCCCCTATGCCATGGACTATAGCCCCCAACCTGGATCTGCCCCATCCACCTCCCCTATGCCATGGACTATAGCCCCCAACCTGGACCTGCCCCATCCACCTCCCCTATGCCATGGACTATAACCCCCACAATGGATCTGCCCCATCCACCTCCCATATGCCATGGACTATAGCCCCCATCCACCTCCCCTATTGCATGGTCTATAGCCCCCACAATGGATCTGCCCCATCCACCTCCCATATGCCATGGACTATAGCCCCCATCCACCTCCCCTATTGCATGGTCTATAGCCCCCACAATGGATCTGCCCCCATCCACCTCCCCTATGCCATGGATTATAGCCCCCAACCTGGATCTGCCCCATCCACCTCCCCCACAGCTCCTACCCAACATCCCCACAGTCCCTATCCCTATTGCCTCTATACACTTGCTTTGGCAAAACTGATGTGTATTTGGTCCTGCCAATAAAGCTTCTTTGAATCTTTGAATCTTGAATCTATCTCATTCACCCGGCCAATACAGAAGCAGGATGTAAATGAGGGCAGAACATGTGACCACAGAGCAGCCAGTCACAGCTCAAGTTTCACTTGTCCTCATGCACTCATTGCACTGTCTTCTTACATCTTTATTGGCATCCTGCCCTCCCTGTGTTCAGTGTGTTATAGTGATGGACGGTACCTGACTGTCTGGAGGTGTGTGGTTTCTGACAAATTCCATCAGTAAAAAGTGACTGATCCTAACACTACTGTGCAAAACACATGATCAAAGATGAGTGACAAACGGCAGAAGAGAAGCAGCATTTGGGCTCACTTTGATGACATTGGAAACAGTAAGGCTCAATGCAGACTTTGTAAGCACACACTATCTTTTCGAGCAGGGTCTACCATAACCTTCATAGGCATATCAGAACTGCACACCCTACAGTGCCTATTGAAGATAGCACGCAGGTATCTGCTCCAGACCATGTGACGGTGACCCCCAGTACATCATCTACTGGTACTGCTGCTGCAGCGTCTACAGCCACCCCTCAGGCATCAGTTACACCAAAAACTAGTGCCTAGCAACATCAGTCCCTTCAGAGAGAATTTTCTCCAAAACAGGGCAGATAATCACAGAGAGAAGAAACCGGATCAGCCCGTCCAAACTGAGGCACTTAGTGTTTCTTAATGCCAATTTGTCCTAATGACCTTCTAAAAATGTTTCACTGTTAAGTTAAACTGCTGTTTTGCACATTTTTTGCATTTGTTTGATAACTAGAAGGTTTTGTGTCATTATGTTGGTGAGATTACTGAAGAGCCGATTCAAGAGCCGAAAGAGCCGATTCCCAAAAAAAACCCCGAAGTCCCATCACTAGCTCTGACGTCACTTCCTACACGTGGTGATACAGGCGCTGTGTGGGCGGAGCCAGACGTCAGTGACCGCGTTCTGTCATTGATCAGTTTCCTGTCAGGTGACCCTCAGCTGTCCACTCACAACACACTGTGGAAGGTCGCGTCCTTGGTTGCCGGGGCACAAGATGGCGGGCCGCAAGATATTCGGGAAGCTGCGGCACAATGCAGACTTACCGGCCGCCCTGCTGCTCCCCCCGGAGCCTCCCGCCGCCGTCCCTTCTCTGTACCCGCCGGTTGTGGCCTCAATGACCGCTAGGAGCAAAGCGTCCAGGCGGCGGCGCATAGAGGGGCACTACAGCCGGGTGCATGCGCAGACGGACACCGCCGCCAAGCTGAAGCTGATCTCCGGCCTGCAGCGGCTGAAGTATGTGGTGTACCCGCAGACACTGGCGGTGGGCGCCGACCGCTGGTACCAGCACTTCACCAAGACGGCGTACGTGAGGGGGCTCCCGGGGCAGAGCGAGGGGGCGGCCGGGCTGGGGGAGCAGGACATGTCCGGCCTGAAGTCTGCGCTGTGCGAGGCCCTGCTGCAGCACCTCTACTACACCACTAAGGGGCGCAGCTTCCTGTACCGCAGCCAGGAGCTGTCCGCGGCACCCTTCCTGAGCAGCGCCGTGTCCATCCTCCGCAGCTGCTGCGCCCGGTACAACCCTGCCCTGACCCGCTGCAGCCTGGGTGAGTGAGTGCTGCCAACAGAGGTGTGGGGGAGGGTCTCGGGTCTGCCTCCTGCACCCCTCTAGCGTATCACCTGCTGGGATGGGGGGTTAGGAGCCCTGCACCTCCCTGATGTATCCCATGGGGGGTTAGAGGAGTCCTGCACCTCCCTGATGTATCCCATGGGGGGTTAGAGGAGCCCTGCACCTCCCTGATGTATCCCATGGGGGGTTAGAGGAGTCCTGCACCTCCCTGATGTATCCCATGGGGGGTTAGAGGAGTCCTGCACCTCCCTGATGTATCCCATGGGGGGTTAGAGGAGCCCTGCACCTCCCTGATGTATCCCATGGGGGGTTAGAGGAGCCCTGCACCTCCCTGATGTATCCCATGGTGGGGGGGTTAGAGGAGTCCTGCACCTCCCTGATGTATCCCATGGGGGGTTAGAGGAGTCCTGCACCTCCCTGATGTATCCCATGGGGGGTTAGAGGAGCCCTGCACCTCCCTGATGTATCCCATGGTGGGGGGGTTAGAGGAGTCCTGCACCTCCCTGATGTATCCCATGGGGGGTTAGAGGAGTCCTGCACCTCCCTGATGTATCCCATTGGGGGTTAGAGGAGTCCTGCACCTCCCTGATGTATCCCATGGGGGGTTAGAGGAGCCCTGCACCTCCCTGATGTATCCCATGGGGGGTTAGAGGAGCCCTGCACCTCCCTGATGTATCCCATGGGGGGTTAGAGGAGTCCTGCACCTCCCTGATGTATCCCATGGGGGGTTAGAGGAGTCCTGCACCTCCCTGATGTATCCCATGGGGGGTTAGAGGAGCCCTGCACCTCCCTGATGTATCCCATGGGGGGTTAGAGGAGCCCTGCACCTCCCTGATGTATCCCATGGGGGGTTAGAGGAGTCCTGCACCTCCCTGATGTATCCCATGGGGGGTTAGAGGAGTCCTGCACCTCCCTGATGTATCCCATGGGGGGTTAGAGGAGCCCTGCACCTCCCTGATGTATCCCATGGGGGGTTAGAGGAGCCCTGCACTTCCCTGATGTATCCCATGGGGGGTTAGAGGAGTCCTGCACCTCTAGCGTATCACATGCTGGGATTGGGGGTTAGGTGCCCTGCACCTCCCTGATGTATCCCATGGTGGGGGGTTAGAGGAGTCCTGCACCTCCCTGATGTATCCCATGGGGGGTTAGAGGAGCCCTGCACCTCCCTGATGTATCCCATGGTGGGGGGAGAGAGGAGTCCTGCACCTCCCTGGTGTAACCCGTGGTGGGGGTTAGAGGAGTCCTGCACCTCCCTGGTGTAACCCGTGGTGGTGGTGGTGGGGGGGGTTAGAGGAGTCCTGCACCTCCCTGGTGTAACCCATGGTGTGTGGTGGGGGGGGGGGTTAGAGGAGTCCTGCACCTCCCTGGTGTATCCCATGGTGGTGGGGTTGGGGGTTACAGGAGTCCTGCACCTCCCTGGTGTAACCCATGGTGGTGGGGTGGGGGGATTAGAGGAGTCCTGCACCTCCCTGGTGTAACCCATGGTGGTGGGGTGGGGGGATTAGAGGAGTCCTGCACCTCCCTGGTGTAACCCATGGTGGTGGTGGGGGTTAGAGGAGTCCTGCACCTCCCTGATGTATCCCATGGTGGGGGGGTTAGAGGAGTCCTGCACCTCCCTGATGTATCCCATGGGGGGTTAGAGGAGCCCTGCACCTCCCTGATGTATCCCATGGTGGGGGGGTTAGAGGAGTCCTGCACCTCCCTGATGTATCCCATGGGGGGTTAGAGGAGCCCTGCACCTCCCTGATGTATCCCATGGGGGGGTTAGAGGAGCCCTGCACCTCCCTGATGTATCCCATGGGGGGTCAGAGGAGCCCTGCACCTCCCTGATGTATCCCATGGTGGGGGGGTTAGAGGAGTCCTGCACCTCCCTGATGTATCCCATGGGGGGTTAGAGGAGTCCTGCACCTCCCTGATGTATCCCATGGGGGGTTAGAGGAGCCCTGCACCTCCCTGATGTATCCCATGGTGGGGGGTTAGAGGAGTCCTGCACCTCCCTGGTGTAACCCGTGGTGGTGGTGGTGGTGGTGGGGGTTAGAGGAGTCCTGCACCTCCCTGGTGTAACCCATGGTGTGGGGGGGGGGGGGGGGGGGTTAGAGGAGTCCTGCACCTCCCTGGTGTATCCCATGGTGGTGGGGTGGGGGGTTACAGGAGTCCTGCACCTCCCTGGTGTAACCCATGGTGGTGGGGTGGGGGGATTAGAGGAGTCCTGCACCTCCCTGGTGTAACCCATGGTGGTGGTGGGGGTTAGAGGAGTCCTGCACCTCCCTGGTGAAACCCATGGTGTGTGGGTTGGGGGGATTAGAGGAGTCCTGCACCTCCCTGATGTATCCCATGGGGGGTTAGAGGAGCCCTGCACCTCCCTGATGTATCCCATGGGGGGTTAGAGGAGCCCTGCACCTCCCTGATGTATCCCATGGTGGGGGGTTAGAGGAGTCCTGCACCTCCCTGGTGTAACCCATGGTGTGTGGGGGGGGGGGGGTTAGAGGAGTCCTGCACCTCCCTGGTGTAACCCGTGGTGGTGGTGGTGGGGGGGGTTAGAGGAGTCCTGCACCTCCCTGGTGTAACCCATGGTGGTCGTGGTGGGGGTTAGAGGAGTCCTGCACCTCCCTGGTGTAACCCATGGTGGTGGTGGTGGTGGTGGGGGTTAGAGGAGTCCTGCACCTCCCTGGTGTAACCCATGGTGGTGGGGTGGGGGGTTAGAGGAGTCCTGCACCTCCCTGGTGTAACCCATGGTGGTGGGGTGGGGGGATTAGAGGAGTCCAGCACCTCCCTGGTGTAACCCGTGGGGTGGGGGGATTAGAGGAGTCCTGCACCTCCCTGGTGTAACCCATGGTGGTGGGGGGGGGTTAGAGGAGTCCTGCACCTCCCTGATGTATCCCATGGTGGTGGGGTGGGGGGTTAGAGGAGTCCTGCACCTCCCTGGTGTAACCCATGGTGGGGGGGGGGTTAGAGGAGCCCTGCACCTCCCTGATGTAACCCATGGTGGTGGGGTGGGGGGATTAGAGGAGTCCTGCACCTCCCTGGTGTAACCCATGGTGGTGGGGGGATTAGAGGAGTCCTGCACCTCCCTGGTGTAACCCATGGTGGTGGTGGGGGTTAGAGGAGTCCTGCACCTCCCTGGTGTAACCCATGGTGTGTGGGGTGGGGGGATTAGAGGAGTCCTGCACCTCCCTGATGTATCCCATGGGGGGTTAGAGGAGCCCTGCACCTCCCTGATGTATCCCATGGGGGGTTAGAGGAGCCCTGCACCTCCCTGATGTATCCCATGGTGGGGGGTTAGAGGAGTCCTGCACCTCCCTGGTGTAACCCATGGTGGTGGTGGTGGTGGTGGTGGGGGTTAGAGGAGTCCTGCACCTCCCTGGTGTAACCCATGGTGGTGGGGTGGGGGGTTAGAGGAGTCCTGCACCTCCCTGGTGTAACCCATGGTGGTGGGGTGGGGTGGGGGGATTAGAGGAGTCCAGCACCTCCCTGGTGTAACCCATGGTGTGTGGGGTGGGGGGATTAGAGGAGTCCTGCACCTCCCTGGTGTAACCCATGGTGGTGGGGGGGGGGTTAGAGGAGTCCTGCACCTCCCTGATGTATCCCATGGTGGTGGGGTGGGGGGTTAGAGGAGTCCTGCACCTCCCTGGTGTAACCCATGGTGGGGGGGGGGGGGGGGTTAGAGGAGCCCTGCACCTCCCTGATGTATCCCATGGGGGGTTAGAGGAGCCCTGCACCTCCCTGATGTATCCCATGGTGGGGGGTTAGAGGAGTCCTGCACCTCCCTGATGTATCCCATGGGGGGTTAGAGGAGCCCTGCACCTCCCTGGTGTAACCCATGGGGGGTTAGAGGAGTCCTGCACCTCCCTGATGTATCCCATGGGGGGTTAGAGGAGCCCTGCACCTCCCTGATGTATCCCATGGGGGGTTAGAGGAGCCCTGCACCTCCCTGATGTATCCCATGGGGGGTTAGAGGAGCCCTGCACCTCCCTGATGTATCCCATGGTGGGGGGTTAGAGGAGTCCTGCACCTCCCTGATGTATCCCATGGGGGGTTAGAGGAGCCCTGCACCTCCCTGATGTATCCCATGGTGGGGGGTTAGAGGAGTCCTGCACCTCCCTGGTGTAACCCATGGGGGGTTAGAGGAGCCCTGCACCTCCCTGATGTATCCCATGGGGGGTTAGAGGAGCCCTGCACCTCCCTGATGTATCCCATGGGGGGTTAGAGGAGCCCTGCACCTCCCTGATGTATCCCATGGGGGGTTAGAGGAGCCCTGCACCTCCCTGATGTATCCCATGGGGGGTTAGAGGAGCCCTGCACCTCCCTGATGTATCCCATGGGGGGTTAGAGGAGCCCTGCACCTCCCTGATGTATCCCATGGGGGGTTAGAGGAGCCCTGCACCTCCCTGATGTATCCCATGGGGGGTTAGAGGAGCCCTGCACCTCCCTGATGTATCCCATGGGGGGTTAGAGGAGCCCTGCACCTCCCTGATGTATCCCATGGGGGGTTAGAGGAGCCCTGCACCTCCCTGATGTATCCCATGGGGGGTTAGAGGAGCCCTGCACCTCCCTGATGTATCCCATGGGGGGTTAGAGGAGCCCTGCACCTCCCTGATGTATCCCATGGGGGGTTAGAGGAGCCCTGCACCTCCCTGATGTATCCCATGGGGGGTTAGAGGAGCCCTGCACCTCCCTGATGTATCCCATGGGGGGTTAGAGGAGCCCTGCACCTCCCTGATGTATCCCATGGGGGGTTAGAGGAGCCCTGCACCTCCCTGATGTATCCCATGGGGGGTTAGAGGAGCCCTGCACCTCCCTGATGTATCCCATGGGGGGTTAGAGGAGCCCTGCACCTCCCTGATGTATCCCATGGGGGGTTAGAGGAGTCCTGCACCTCCCTGATGTATCCCATGGTGGGGGGTTAGAGGAGTCCTGCACCTCCCTGGTGTAACCCGTGGTGGTGGTGGTGGTGGTGGGGGTTAGAGGAGTCCTGCACCTCCCTGGTGTAACCCGTGGTGGTGGTGGGGGGGGTTAGAGGAGTCCTGCACCTCCCTGGTGTATCCCATGGTGGTGGGGTGGGGGGTTACAGGAGTCCTGCACCTCCCTGGTGTAACCCATGGTGGTGGGGTGGGGGGATTAGAGGAGTCCTGCACCTCCCTGGTGTAACCCATGGTGGTGGGGTGGGGGGATTAGAGGAGTCCTGCACCTCCCTGGTGTAACCCATGGTGGTGGTGGGGGTTAGAGGAGTCCTGCACCTCCCTGGTGTAACCCATGGTGGTGGTGGGGGTTAGAGGAGTCCTGCACCTCCCTGGTGTAACCCATGGTGTGTGGGGTGGGGGGATTAGAGGAGCCCTGCACCTCCCTGATGTGTCCCATGGGGGGGTTAGAGGAGCCCTGCACCTCCCTGATGTATCCCATGGGGGGTTAGAGGAGCCCTGCACCTCCCTGATGTATCCCATGGGGGGTTAGAGGAGCCCTGCACCTCCCTGATGTATCCCATGGGGGGTTAGAGGAGCCCTGCACCTCCCTGATGTATCCCATGGGGGGTTAGAGGAGCCCTGCACCTCCCTGATGTATCCCATGGGGGGTTAGAGGAGCCCTGCACCTCCCTGATGTATCCCATGGGGGGTTAGAGGAGCCCTGCACCTCCCTGATGTATCCCATGGGGGGTTAGAGGAGCCCTGCACCTCCCTGATGTATCCCATGGGGGGTTAGAGGAGCCCTGCACCTCCCTGATGTATCCCATGGGGGGTTAGAGGAGCCCTGCACCTCCCTGATGTATCCCATGGGGGGTTAGAGGAGCCCTGCACCTCCCTGATGTATCCCATGGGGGGTTAGAGGAGCCCTGCACCTCCCTGATGTATCCCATGGGGGGTTAGAGGAGCCCTGCACCTCCCTGATGTATCCCATGGGGGGTTAGAGGAGCCCTGCACCTCCCTGATGTATCCCATGGGGGGTTAGAGGAGTCCTGCACCTCTAGCGTATCACATGCTGGGATTGGGGGTTAGGTGCCCTGCACCTCCCTGATGTATCCCATGGTGGGGGGGTTAGAGGAGCCCTGCACCTCCCTGATGTATCCCATGGGGGGTTAGAGGAGCCCTGCACCTCCCTGATGTATCCCATGGTGGGGGGTTAGAGGAGTCCTGCACCTCCCTGGTGTAACCCGTGGTGGTGGTGGTGGTGGTGGGGGTTAGAGGAGTCCTGCACCTCCCTGGTGTAACCCGTGGTGGTGGTGGGGGTTAGAGGAGTCCTGCACCTCCCTGGTGTAACCCATGGTGTGGGGGGGGGGGTTAGAGGAGTCCTGCACCTCCCTGGTGTATCCCATGGTGGTGGGGTGGGGGGTTACAGGAGTCCTGCACCTCCCTGGTGTAACCCATGGTGGTGGGGTGGAGGGATTAGAGGAGTCCTGCACCTCCCTGGTGTAACCCATGGTGGTGGGGTGGGGGGATTAGAGGAGTCCTGCACCTCCCTGGTGTAACCCATGGTGGTGGTGGGGGTTAGAGGAGTCCTGCACCTCCCTGGTGTAACCCATGGTGTGTGGGGTGGGGGGATTAGAGGAGTCCTGCACCTCCCTGATGTATCCCATGGGGGGTTAGAGGAGCCCTGCACCTCCCTGATGTATCCCATGGGGGGTTAGAGGAGCCCTGCACCTCCCTGATGTATCCCATGGTGGGGGGTTAGAGGAGTCCTGCACCTCCCTGGTGTAACCCATGGTGGTGGTGGTGGTGGGGGTTAGAGGAGTCCTGCACCTCCCTGGTGTAACCCGTGGTGGTGGTGGTGGTGGGGGTTAGAGGAGTCCTGCACCTCCCTGGTGTAACCCGTGGTGGTGGTGGTGGTGGGGGTTAGAGGAGTCCTGCACCTCCCTGGTGTAACCCATGGTGTGGGGGGGGGGGTTAGAGGAGTCCTGCACCTCCCTGGTGTAACCCATGGTGGTGGGGTGGGGGGTTAGAGGAGTCCTGCACCTCCCTGGTGTAACCCATGGTGGTGGGGTGGGGGGATTAGAGGAGTCCAGCACCTCCCTGGTGTAACCCATGGTGGTGGGGGGGGGGTTAGAGGAGTCCTGCACCTCCCTGATGTATCCCATGGTGGTGGGGTGGGGGGTTAGAGGAGTCCTGCACCTCCCTGGTGTAACCCATGGTGTGGGGGGGGGGGGGTTTAGAGGAGTCCTGCAGCTCCCCGGTGTAACCCATGGTGGGGGGATTAGAGGAGTCCTGCACCTCCCCGGTGTAACCCATGGTGGGGGGTTAGAGGAGTCCAGCACCTCCCTGGTGTAACCCATGGTGTGTGGGGTGGGGGGATTAGAGGAGTCCTGCACCTCCCTGGTGTAACCCATGGTGGTGGTGGGGGGGGTTAGAGGAGTCCTGCACCTCCCTGGTGTAACCCATGGTGGGGGGGGGGGGGGTTAGAGGAGTCCTGCACCTCCCCGGTGTAACCCATGGTGGGGGGATTAGAGGAGTCCTGCACCTCCCCGATGTATCCCATGGTGGGGGGATTAGAGGAGTCCTGCACCTCCCCGATGTATCCCATGGTGGGGGGATTAGAGGAGTCCTGCACCTCCCCGATGTATCCCATGGTGGGGGGATTAGAGGAGTCCTGCACCTCCCCGATGTATCCCATGGTGGGGGGATTAGAGGAGTCCTGCACCTCCCTGATGTATCCCATGGTGGGGGGGGTTAGAGGAGTCCTGCACCTCCCTGATGTATCCCATGGGGGGTTAGAGGAGCCCTGCACCTCCCTGATGTATCCCATGGGGGGTTAGAGGAGCCCTGCACCTCCCTGATGTATCCCATGGGGGGTTAGAGGAGCCCTGCACCTCCCTGATGTATCCCATGGGGGGTTAGAGGAGCCCTGCACCTCCCTGATGTATCCCATGGGGGGTTAGAGGAGCCCTGCACCTCCCTGATGTATCCCATGGGGGGTTAGAGGAGCCCTGCACCTCCCTGATGTATCCCATGGGGGGTTAGAGGAGCCCTGCACCTCCCTGATGTATCCCATGGGGGGTTAGAGGAGCCCTGCACCTCCCTGATGTATCCCATGGGGGGTTAGAGGAGTCCTGCACCTCTAGCGTATCACATGCTGGGATTGGGGGTTAGGTGCCCTGCACCTCCCTGATGTATCCCATGGTGGGGGGGTTAGAGGAGCCCTGCACCTCCCTGATGTATCCCATGGGGGGTTAGAGGAGCCCTGCACCTCCCTGATGTATCCCATGGTGGGGGGTTAGAGGAGTCCTGCACCTCCCTGGTGTAACCCGTGGTGGTGGTGGTGGTGGTGGGGGTTAGAGGAGTCCTGCACCTCCCTGGTGTAACCCGTGGTGGTGGTGGGGGTTAGAGGAGTCCTGCACCTCCCTGGTGTAACCCATGGTGTGGGGGGGGGGGTTAGAGGAGTCCTGCACCTCCCTGGTGTATCCCATGGTGGTGGGGTGGGGGGTTACAGGAGTCCTGCACCTCCCTGGTGTAACCCATGGTGGTGGGGTGGAGGGATTAGAGGAGTCCTGCACCTCCCTGGTGTAACCCATGGTGGTGGGGTGGGGGGATTAGAGGAGTCCTGCACCTCCCTGGTGTAACCCATGGTGGTGGTGGGGGTTAGAGGAGTCCTGCACCTCCCTGGTGTAACCCATGGTGTGTGGGGTGGGGGGATTAGAGGAGTCCTGCACCTCCCTGATGTATCCCATGGGGGGTTAGAGGAGCCCTGCACCTCCCTGATGTATCCCATGGGGGGTTAGAGGAGCCCTGCACCTCCCTGATGTATCCCATGGTGGGGGGTTAGAGGAGTCCTGCACCTCCCTGGTGTAACCCATGGTGGTGGTGGTGGTGGGGGTTAGAGGAGTCCTGCACCTCCCTGGTGTAACCCGTGGTGGTGGTGGTGGTGGGGGTTAGAGGAGTCCTGCACCTCCCTGGTGTAACCCGTGGTGGTGGTGGTGGTGGGGGTTAGAGGAGTCCTGCACCTCCCTGGTGTAACCCATGGTGTGGGGGGGGGGGTTAGAGGAGTCCTGCACCTCCCTGGTGTAACCCATGGTGGTGGGGTGGGGGGTTAGAGGAGTCCTGCACCTCCCTGGTGTAACCCATGGTGGTGGGGTGGGGGGATTAGAGGAGTCCAGCACCTCCCTGGTGTAACCCATGGTGGTGGGGGGGGGGTTAGAGGAGTCCTGCACCTCCCTGATGTATCCCATGGTGGTGGGGTGGGGGGTTAGAGGAGTCCTGCACCTCCCTGGTGTAACCCATGGTGTGGGGGGGGGGGGGTTTAGAGGAGTCCTGCAGCTCCCCGGTGTAACCCATGGTGGGGGGATTAGAGGAGTCCTGCACCTCCCCGGTGTAACCCATGGTGGGGGGTTAGAGGAGTCCAGCACCTCCCTGGTGTAACCCATGGTGTGTGGGGTGGGGGGATTAGAGGAGTCCTGCACCTCCCTGGTGTAACCCATGGTGGTGGTGGGGGGGGTTAGAGGAGTCCTGCACCTCCCTGGTGTAACCCATGGTGGGGGGGGGGGGGTTAGAGGAGTCCTGCACCTCCCCGGTGTAACCCATGGTGGGGGGATTAGAGGAGTCCTGCACCTCCCCGATGTATCCCATGGTGGGGGGATTAGAGGAGTCCTGCACCTCCCCGATGTATCCCATGGTGGGGGGATTAGAGGAGTCCTGCACCTCCCCGATGTATCCCATGGTGGGGGGATTAGAGGAGTCCTGCACCTCCCCGATGTATCCCATGGTGGGGGGATTAGAGGAGTCCTGCACCTCCCTGATGTATCCCATGGTGGGGGGGGTTAGAGGAGTCCTGCACCTCCCTGATGTATCCTGGGGAGAGTTATGCCCCAGTAATATGGGGTACAAACCCCTCCTTCCTCGATGCTGAGATTTGACGAGCCCTGTATGGCTGGAGAGTGAGCGTGTGCTCCATTCATTCTCGACAGGACCGCTGGGGATTGAGCACCTGCCACTGGCCGTAGCTCCAGTAATACAATCGACAGGGGATACCTTCCAAACTTGGATCAATCCAATGCCCGTTAATAAAGATTAATTCAGAAGTTTGTGTGACTAAGGGTATGTGCACACGTTGCGGATTCTCTGCGGATCCGCAGCGTTTTTTGCAGTGCAGAAACGCTGCAGATCCGCAATTGATTTACAGTACCATGTAAATCAATGAGAAAAAAAAAGCTGTGCACACTTTGCGGAAAATCCACTGCGGAAACGCTGCGGTTTAAAAGAAGTAGCATGTCACTTCTTTTTTGCGAATCTGCAGCGTTTTTGTACTCATTCCATTATAGAAATCCGCATGGGTAAAAAACACAGCAAATCCGCAAGAAAACAGCAGAAAAAAACGCACAAAAAATGCGGAACCGTACAAAAACCGCGACAAATCTGCAGGTGCGTTTTCTGCCAGAAGAGGCAGAATCCGCACCAGAAATTCCTAAGGCTAATCCACAACATGTGCACATAGCCTAAAAATGCAGCTTGACCCGCCATAAACCAGCCCTCACATCTGGATGATAGTTGTGGTCTGCACGTGTGGAAGCGGCTGCCGGTAATATCCGGGCACTTGCTGCGTAGTTGCGGCATACGATACCTCCCACCCATCGCTCGCTACCTCAGGATACTCCTTAATCATGTTGCCATTTTCTCATTTACAGATATGAAGCCGCAGGTGAACTTTTATTGGCTGCGTGGCGAGACCAAGGTTCCTCGGGGCCACAGGAAAGGTTGTATAGACCCACTCAGATTTCAGGTGGATGATGCGCCACTTGTGCAAATCAGAGTGCCCGAACCACTTAAAGAAGTAAGTCTTATTGGGTAGTGAGAAGTTGTATGGTTTCTTTATCAATAAATCGATCTACTGCTGATTGCTGTCATTTAACTCCTTCCTGACAAATGAAGGGTTTATTCATGTTCTACAGCACAGCGCTATAGTTCGTATAGTGGCCAATTTTGGGTACTGCGGGTCAGCATTTTGTTGAAGTGAATAAGAGCTTAGCTGCAATACCAAAGAAGGGCCACTGGAATGCGGCGTGCGGAGCTGTGCTGTTCCTGCTCTATACGTAGTGGGTATGCTGAATATCGGAGCCTCACTGGTCTAATAGGATAAGGCTAGGTCATCAATATCAGTCAAGGAAGCCCCCTTTAAAACTCTTGAACATAATAATGGTACATTAATAATTAATATTACCATTCTTCCCCTTTTTTTTTTTTCAGTTTGTTCCTTTAGACTTCGTTGTAGCTGAAGAGATTCCTGTTGTTGCATACGAGCCAAGCCGGTTACCACTGTTCCAGAGACAGTATGATAACAATATATTCATAGGTAAGTCACAGCAGAAAAAGAGCCTTTTTAAAGGGAACATGTCACCAGTTTTGTGACATAGCAGCTACAAATATCACCTTATTCAACATCTGCTATGCATTCCCTAAATCCTTATAGAACCCCTTACTCCCCCCTTGTATGCTCCTGAAAACCATTTTAATTTCTCCTGCGCTGTATGGTAATCTCAGTCCGGTCTGATGACGTGGTTTTGGGCCCCCCCATCTCTCCCATCGTGGACGAAACCACGCACATCAGACAGGACTTAGATCACCATACAGCAAGGGAAAAATTAAAAAGGTTTTTGGGAGCATACAATGGGGGGGGGGGGGGGGAGTAAGGTGATACTTTTAGCTATTTCACAAAATTGATGATCAGTTCCCCTTTAACCCCTATCTGACCTCGGACGGGATAGTACGTCCGAGGTCAGATCCCCTGCTTTGATGCAGGGCTCCGCGGTGAGCCCGCATCAAAGCCGGGACATGTCAGCTGTTTTGAACAGCTGACATGTGCCCGTAATAGGCGCGGGCAGAATCGCGATCTGCCCGCACCTATTAACTAGTTAAATGCCGCTGTCAAACGCAGACAGTGGCATTTAACCACCGCTTCCGGCCGGGCGGCCGGAAATGACGTCATCGCCGACCCCCGTCACATGATCGGGGGTCGGCGATGCGTCAGGATTGTAACCATAGAGGTCCTAAAGACCTCTATGGTTACTGATCGCCGGTGGCTGTGAGCGCCACCCTGTGGCAGATCGCTGCTATGTAGCAGAGGCGATCGAGTTGTGCCTGCTTCTAGCCTCCCATGGAGGCTATTGAAGCATGGCAAAAGTTAAAAAAAAAAAAGTTAAAAAAAATGTGAAAAAAATAAAAAAAATATAAAAGTTTAAATCACCCCCCTTTCGCCCCAATCAAAATAAATCAATAAAAAAAAAAATCAAATCTACGCATATTTGGTATTGCCGCGCTCAGAATCGCCCGATCTATCAATTAAAAAAAAGCATTAACCTGATCGCTAAACGGCGTAGCGAGAAAAAAATTCGAAACGTCAGAATTACGTTTTTTTTAGGTCGCCGCGACATTGCATTAAAATGCAATAACGGGCGATCAAAAGAACGTATCTGCACCAAAATGCTATCATTAAAAACGCCAGCTCGGCACGCAAAAAATAAGCCCTCAATCGACCCCAGATCACGAAAAATGGAGACGCTACGAGTATCGGAAAATGGCGCAATTTTTTTTTTTTTTTTTTTTTTTTAGCAAAGTTTGGAATTTTTTTTCACCACTTAGATAAAAAATAACCTAGTCATGTTAGGTGTCTATGAACTCGTACTGACCTGGATAATCATAATGGCAGGTCAGTTTTAGCATTTAGTGAACCTAGCAAAAAAGCCAAACAAAAAACAAGTGTGGGATTGCACTTTTTTTGCAATTTCACCGCACTTGGAATTTTTTTTCCCGTTTTCTAGTACACGACATGCTAAAACCAATGATGTCGTTCAAAAGTACAACTCGTCCCGCAAAAAATAAGCCCTCACATGGCCAAATTGACGGAAAAATAAAAAAGTTATGCCTCTGGGAAGGAGGGGAGTGAAAAACGAACACGGAATAACGAAAAATCCCAAGGTCATGAAGGGGTTAAAGAGTTAACCAGCAGATCTAAATAACTTTCTCTAGGGAGGTGATCGGTATTGAACTGAAGTGTCCGTCATCTTGGCACAATGACAGATCCTTAATGTTGGTAGAACAGGTGCCTGTGAGCATGTGTAGTAGGAATCTCCACTGCGGGGACTTGGGGATACATAAGCCATGTGCTATCGTGTTCTCTCCAGGTCACAGCAACTGCTCTTACTTCAGCAGCCTGGTATCTTCAGTATTAGATGAGATGGGATGGACAGCAGTGTGAGCAGCCTCTTCTTACCTCAGCACTTCTAATATCTCCAGTATTAGATCTGATAGGGTGGACAGCAGTGTGAGCAGCCTCTTCTTACCTGAGCTCCCCTGGTATTCTCCAGAAGTAGATCAGATAGACATAGATAGCAGTGTGAGCAGCCTCTACTTACCCCAGGACCTCTGTATCTCCAGGATTAGATCAGATGGGGTAGACAGCAGTGTGAGTCGCCTCTTCTTTCCTCAGCTTTCCTGGTATCTATGCGAAATTTAAATGTCAGTCAGTGCATGTGTACCACCTCCTATCTCCTCCCCCTGCAACACGCTGATGGGGTTTTATGACAGGTGGGTATCTGGTGAAGTTCCCTATTAGAGCAATCTTGGTCCTCCTTTGAAGCTCAGCTATAAGGTGAACTTCCGAGGGGATGGCAATTTACACTATTTCCTGTGATAATGTAGAATTGCAGTATACACAATTGTGTGAAGTGTTTGCCCCCTTCGTGATTTCCTATTCTTTTGCATGTTTGTCACAACTAAGTGTTTTAGATCACCAAACAGATTTAAATGTTAGACAAAGATAACACAAGTAATCTCAGAATGCAGTTTATAAACAGTCCTTTTATTAAGGGAAAGATAAATCCAAACCTACAGGGCCCTGTGTGTAAAAGTGATTGTCCCTCCCCCGTACCTTCCATAAAACATAAATGAACTGTGGTTTATCACCTCTTTGGAAAGCAGAGTTCAAATTCCCTAGCCACGCGCAGACCTTATTACTGCAACACCTGTTCTCAATCAAGAAATCACTTAAATAGGACCTGCCTCACAAAGTGAAGTATACCAAAATCTTGACATTCCGCTATCTTAAGAAATTCTAGAATATATAAAACACAACATAATAGAGTTATCGGTCTGGAAAAGGTTTTATAAAGCCATTTCTACAGTGCCTTGCAAAAGTATTTGGCTCCCTGGAACTTTTCAACCTTTTCAAACATATCATGCTTCAAACATAAAGATACCAAATGTAAATTTTTGGTGAAGAATCAACAAGTGGAACACAATTGTAAAGTTGAACGAAATGTATTGGTTATTTTAAATGTTTGTGGAAATTCAAAAACTGAAAGTGGGGCGTGCAACATTATTCTGCCCCTTTACTTTCAGTGCAGCAAACTCACTCCAGAAGTTCATTGTGGATCTCTGAATGATCCAATGTTGCCCTAAATGCCTAATGATGATAAATATAATCTACCTGTGTGTAATCAAGTCTCCGTATAAATGCTCTTGCTCTGTGATAGTCTCAGGGTTCTGTTTGAAGCACAGAGAGCATCATGAAGACCAAGGTACACGACAGGCAGGTCTGTGATACTGTTGTGGAGAAGGTTAAAGCAGGATTTGGGTACAAAATGATTTCCAAAACTTTAAACATCCCAAGGAGCACTGTGCAAGCGATCATATTGAAATGGAAGGAGTATCATACCACTGCAAATCTACCAAGACCCGGCCGTCCCTCTAAACTTTCATCTCAAACAAGGAGAAGACTGATCAGAGATGCAGCCAAGAGGCCCATGATCACTCTGGATGAACTGCAGAGATCTACAGCTGAGGTGGGACAGTCTGTCCATAGGACAACAATCAGCCGTACGCTGCACAAATCTGGCCTATATGGAAGAGTGGCAAGAAGGAAGCCATTTCTCAAAGATATCCATAAAAAGTGTGGTTTAAAGTTTGCAACAAGCCACCTGGGAGACACACCAAACACGTGGAAGAATGTGCTCTGGTCAGATGAAACCAAAATCGAACTTATTGGCAACAATGTCAAATGATATGTTTAGCGTAAAGGCAACACAGCTCATCACCCTGAACACACCATCACCACTGTCAAACATGGTGGTGGCAGCATCATGGTTTGGGCCTGCTTTTCTTCAGCAGGGACAGGGAAGATGGTGAAAATTGATGGGAAGATGGATGGAGTCAAATACATAACCATTCTTGAAGAAAACCTGTTGGAGTCTGCAAAAGACCTGAGACTGGGACGGAGATTTGTCTTCCAACAAGACAATGATCCCAAACATAAAGCAAAATCTACAATGGAATGGTTCACAAATAAACATATCCAGGTGTTAGAATGGCCAAGTCGAAGTCCAGACCTCAATCCAATCGAGAATCTGTGGAAAGAGCTGAAAACTGCTGTTCACAAACGATCTCCATCAAACCTCACTGAGCTCGAGCTGTTTACCAAGGAAGAATGGGCAAGAATTTCAGTCTCTCGATGTACAAAACTGATAGACGTACCCCAAGCGACTTGCAGCTGTAATCGCAGCAAAAAGTGGCGCAACAAAGTATTAAGCTAAAGGGGCCGAATAATATTGCACGCCCAACTTTTCAGTTGTTACATTTCCACAAAAATTTAAAATAAGCAATAAATTTGGTTCAACTTCACAATTGTGTTCCACTTGTTGTTGATTCTTCACCAAAAATTTACATTTGGTATCTTTATGTTTGAAGCATGATATGTGGGAAAAGGTTGAAAAGTTCCATGGAGCCGAATACTTTCGCAAGGCACTGTCAAGCTTTGGTACTCCAGCCATCCACAGTGAGATCCATTATCCAGAAATGGTGAAAACATGGAACAGTGGTGAACCCTTCCCAATTGTGTTTGGCCGACCAAAATTGCCCCAACAGCAGCAATGACTCATCGAAGAGGTCTCAAAAGACCCCACAGCAACATCCAAAGAACTGCAGGCTACACTTGTCTCAGTTAAGGTCAGTGTTCATGACTCCACCATAAGAAAGAAACTGGGCAAAATGGTCTGCATGGCAGAGTTCCAAGATGAAAACCACTGCTGAGCTATAGGAACATAAAGGCTTGTCTCAGTTTTGTCAGAAAACATTTTGGTAATACCCAAGACTTTTGGACAAATACACTGTGGACTGACAAAACAAAAGTTTAACTTTTTGGAAGGTATATGTCCAATTACATCTGGCGTAGCAGTAACACAGCATTTCAGAAAAGGAAAATCAAACAGTAAATTGTGATGGTCTGGGGCTGTTTTGCTGCTTCAGGACCAAGAAGACTTGCTCTGCTAAATAGAACCATGAATTCTGCTGCCTGCTAGTGATGAGTAAGTGTGCTCGTTACTTGGGTTTTCCGGGCATGCTTGGGTGTTCTCCGAGTATCTTGGGCATGCCATAGATTGTCTCCCTGCAGCTGCATGATTTGCGGCTGCTAGACATTCTGAATAACATTCCCTAACAAACAGGCAATCCCTGGATGTGTTCAGGTTGTCTAACAGCTGCAAATCATGCAGCTGCAGAGACAAAAACATAATCTACGAGCACGCCCTAAAATACTCGGTGAACACCCGAGCATGCTCGGAAAACTTGGAGTAACGAGCACACTTATTCATCACTACTGCCTACCCAAAAATCCTGAAGAATATCCAGCCATCTGTTCATGACCTCAAGCTGAAGTGCCCTTGGGTTATGCAAAAAAACAATGATCTCAAAGCACAGCTGCAAGTCCACCTCTGAATGGTTTAAGAAAGACAAAATTGAAACTTTGTAGTGGCCTAGTCACAGTCCTGACCTTGATCCGATTGAGATGCTGTGACATGCCCTTAAAAAGGCCGTTCATGCTTGGAAACCCTTTAATGTGCCTGAGCGTTGTAAAAAACTTGTTTGGATTTCTTTTTCCATTAATAATAAAGACCTTCAGTTATAAACTGCATTTTCTGTTTACTTGTTATCTTTTGCCTAATATATAAATTTGTTTGGTGATCTGAAACATTTAAGTGTGACAAACGTGCAAAAGAATAGGAAATCAGGAAGGGGGCAAACAATTTTCATACAACTGTGGTATAAGTCAGCGTTTCCCAAACTCCAGCCCTCACAGCCCCCTACAGATCATGTTTTCTGCATTTTATTAATATTGCTCAAGTGATAAAATATACTTTCAAGGCATGTGAAATTGATACAGGTTCTCATTTGTGCAATTCTAAGAAAATCCTGGAAGCACGTGTTGTTGGGTGTGAAGACGGGGTTTGGGAAAGGCTGATATAAGCAATCACACAAATACAAGTAGTGCGTGGTGTGGGTTTTTTTTTTTTTTTTGTACATATGAATTACCCACTCACATTACTAAAAAAAGCAGTACTTCAGAAATGTCCCATCCAAAAAAAAATACAAAACTAATTAACCTGACTGGTAAACGTAATGAGAATCACCAGAATTGTTTTTTTTTACTGTCGCCTCATTGGGAGACACAGGACCATGGGTGTTATGCTGTTGTCCATTAGGAGGCGACACTATGCATAATCTGAAAAAGATTAACCGTGGCTCCTCTGCAGTATACACCCCTGGACGGCGTCAGCCTTCTCCAGTTTTTGCTTAGTGTCGCATAGGAGGCACACCTAAAAATTTTTACTCCGTTTTTTTTCCCGACGGATTACAGATGAAGAAAAGTGGGTCTCCTGTGAGACTCCCGGCATGGCTCCTTCCTCGGCCCCCTATTACGGGGTGCCCGGTTGAAGCCAAGATGGCTATTCCCCATGTCCCTCCTTCCCCAGTCCCTCGGGTGCTGGGTCGAAGTCGAGACCCCCCTTCCCCAATTCCTTTTGGTTTCTGTGTTGAGGTCGAGGCGAGGATAAAGCCCCCTGATGGTGACAGCAGCACCCTCCCTAATCCCCCTCTGGGGGCATTAGGTTGAGACGCCTCAGGTAGGGCCTGTACAGGCAGCACTCTGCAGCTCCCAGCAGCATGGGCCAGCACACTGCACCTGCATCCAGGGACCCCAGCCCAGCTGCGGGCTCCTGTCGGGGCCGGGGGGAGTGCAGGCAGGCATGGCACATACAGGCACAGGACTCCCTGCGTCCCTGTCTCTGCGGCAGCACCAGCTCTATACTAGCTCAGGGGGACCCCTTCCGCTTATAGCCCCACCGCTATCCTGCCTTTTACATCCGGGGGGGAGGGGGGCTCGGTCACAGGACCAGGCCAGCCAGTCTCCGGGGGGCACAGGACTGTGGATCTTCGGCGCTGGACCTAGGGCCAAACTTGTGGGGTAAGATCATAGCTGTTTTTTTTTTTTTTTTACCCGGCTGTGAATCCATATTCCCTATAAGGCTTCCCTGTAGGGTCCTCTGCATAGCCAGCCTTTCTGCACTCTGTGCACTATGCCGGGCTCAAGGTCCAAAAGAACCAGGCAGGACTGCTATTATGCATTCTGCACAGCCTGCAGGACCGCTCTCCCCAGTGGCAGCACGTACCTGCACTGCCAGGACTGCATCCAGACTACTGTCAGCCCCAAGAAGCCCCTGCCAATGCTTCGGTGTCTAATGCCACGCCGGAATGGGTCACTCAGATGTCGCAATCTATGATGCAGTCTATAGATAACCTAACCTCCACATTGCTTCAGGCTCTGCAGAGTCATGCCTCGGCTATGACCGTTACCCAGCAAATGGAGCGCTTGACTCAGGAACAGGACGACCCTGGCACATCCACGTCTAGGTCAGGACGCAAGCGGACCCATAGGTCAAGTCCATCTGCGTCATCCCCTTCTAGTGAGAGACACCGTAGTTCCAGGTCATCTAGACCGTCACCTTCCAGGGGCAGACAATGCAGAGCTCTGCAATCCCCGACCAGAGAAGGCCTCCTCCCCAGCTCACCCAGCAGGGGACGCCTCAGTGATGCACAGGATTCGGAAGGCATCTGTGACTCAGACAAGGAAACGGAGGGGTCCCTGATTCAAATCCCCGCCCTAGCAATACAGCGCTAGTTGATGACTTAATCTCTTCCATCCATCGGATGCTGGACATTTCTGATCCGTCACTAGAGGCCCCAGAACACAAGATTTCCTTCGAAGGACCTCTGAAGCCGCCTATGGTTTTCTCTAACCCCCCAGAGTTTAAGGCGATCCTTAAAAGCCGCTCTCACAGCCTGAGAACAAATTCGCTAATTGCAAATATCTGGAGACGAGGTACCCCTTCCCGCAGAAGGACACCATGGAATGGACAGACCCACCCGAAGTGGACGCCCCAGTCTCCAGACTAGCAGCACAGACCCTGCTTTCACTGTCCGATAGCTCAACCCTCAGGGACGCAGCAGACCGGCAGGTAGAACGCATGGCTCGTTCAATTTTCGAGCCTGCAATCCCTGGCTCCCGCATTTGCTTCAGTTTGGGCTGCCAAGGCCATTCTGGCCTGGGCCAAAAATTTACAAGCTGGCCCCCAAGCATCCGCTCCTGAGCTGTCGGACCAAGCGGTTCAAATAGCAGTTGTAGCAGATTACATGCTTCATGCAGCTCTGGATTCAGCAAGGGGTGTCGCGGGGATAGCATCAAACGACATCACAATTTGGCGTATCCTCTGGCTGCAGGAATGGAAAGCGGACGCAGCTTCAAAGAAGTCCCTCACGCACCTCCCCTACCTTGGGCGACTTTTCGGTGAACAGTTGGACACGATGATATCCAACGCCACTGGGGGTAAGAGTACCTCTTTCCCAAATGAAACCTAAACGCACTTACAAGAAGCGTAACCAAACTCGATTCTGATCCTTTCGGAAGTCCTCGGGCTGGTCCGTCTCGCGTCCAGCACAAAATTGTAACCGTTCCCCACGCAGGGACAACTCAGTTCGACGCAAAGGTCGGACAAGACCTGGCAGTCAAAAGCAGGCCAGTCTAAGCCCAGAGGAGGAAAATCTCAGACTTTCTCCTCATCATGACTCACGGACTCCGGAAGACACCACACCCTTAGGCGGCCGACTTTTGCTCTTTCATCAAGTCTGGCTGCCTATTACAGAAGACAGGTGGGTCAGGGAACTAGTGTCTTCCGGATACAAGATGGAGTTCACCTCCAACCCACCGGACTGATTCTTCCTCTCTGTTTCCCCAAAACCGCCAGCCAAGGCTCATGCCTTCCACCAAGAGGTTTCCTCGCTTCTTCAAGCATGAGTCATAGTACCGGTCCCCACGGCCGAGCGCTTCCGAGGATTCTACTCCAATCTATTCGTAGTCCCCAAGAAAGGCCACGTGCGGCCCATACTGGACCTAAAACAACTCAACAAATATATGTACGGGTTCGTCACTTCCACATGGAGTCCCTTCGGTCCATCATTGCGTCCATGGAGAAGGGAGAATATCTTGCCTCCACAGACATATAAGACGCATATCTGCATATACCGATTGCACCTACCTATCAGATTTCTCAGGTTCGCCATCGACCAGGACCCCTACCAGTTCGTGGCTCTCCCATTCGGACTCGCCACGGCTCCCAGAGTGTTTACCAAAGTCATGGCAGCCACCATGAACGTCCTGCACTCCAGAGGCATAGTAGTCGTTCCATACCTGGACGATCTACTCATCAAGGCTCCCACCTTCAAGGACTGCGAGCTCAGCATCTCAATCACAATCGACACTCTGAGTCGCACGGGCTGGTTAGTCAACCTGCAAAAGTCATCACCAACCCCGAGTCAGTCTCTGACCTTCCTGGGAATGCTATTCAACACCTCCAGGGGTCTAGTGCTCCTTCCCAAGGACAAGGCATTGGCTCTCTGCCTAGGAGTTCGCACCCTCCTCCGCAAACCCCCTCGAGCTCTCCGGTTTGCCATGAGTCCTCGGCAGGATGGGGGCAGCAATAAAAGCGGTCCCACTTGCCCAGTTTCACCTCAGAACCCTCCAACTAGCCATCCTCAAGTGCTGGGACAAGAACCCTTTATCTCTCGACAGGGAGTTCCAGCTAACGTCGTCAACCAGGAGGTCCCTGCACTGGTGGCTCAAGCCAACCTCACTAGCAAAGGGGAAACCCTTTCTCACAGGTCAATGGAAGGTTCTAACCACCGATGCGAGCCTGACGGGTTGAGGTGCAGTGCACCTACACCACAGGGCAAGTGGTCCCCAGTGGAAGTGACCATGCCTATTAACATCCTAAAAATTCGTGCCATCCTCCGGGCATTGAGGGCCTTCCATCACTTGCTGGCAGCCTCTCAGTGCTCTCACATCAGAATACAGTCGACAATGCCACTGCTGTGGCATATGTGAATCACCAAGGGGGGACCCACAGTACCCAGGCGATGCGAGAAGTGTCACACATCATCCACTGGGCGGAGGACACAGGGTCGGTTCTCTCGGCGGTCCACATTCCGGGTGTGGACAACTGGGAAGCAGACTTCCTCAGCCGACAAGGAATAGACACGGGAGAGTAGTCTCTCCATCCCAAAATTTTTCGCCAGATCTGCCATCGCTGGGGACCCCGGATGTGGACCTAATGGCATCCCACTTCAATGCCAACGTCTCCATCTTCATGGCAGAGCACACGATCCACGGTCGCTCGGAGCAGACGCTCTGGTTCAGGACTGGACCCAGTTCCAGCTTCTGTACATTTTTCCTCCTCTCCCCCTGATATCCAGAGTGGTGAGGAAGATCAAGCAAGAGGGAGTTCCAACCATCCTAATCGCACCGGACTGGTCCAGACGTACATGGTATGCCGACATCGTACAACTTAATCCAGACGCCCCCTGGCGCCTCCCCGACCGCCTGGAACTTCTATCACAAGGCCCGTTCTACCACCCGAACTCAGGAGCCCTCAATTTGACGGCGTGGCCCTTGAAACCTGGGTTCTAACCCAGGCAGGGCTCTCGCCGGACATCATTAGGACCATGATCAGGGCACTGAAGCCAGCCTCTGCCAAGATTTATTACCGTACCTGGAAAGCTTTCTTTACCTGGTGCGAATCTCGTGGCCAGACCCCATTTCCTTATTCCCTCCCCAAACTACTTTGGTTTTCTCCAATCGGGTCTGGAGGCCAGGCTGTCCCTGGGCTCGCTTAAGAGCCAGGTGTCGGCCCTCTCAGTGTTTTTTCAAAGGCGCATTGCTGCAAAGCCGCAAGTGAGGACTTTTCGTCAGGGGGTTTTCCCGATTGGTTCCCCACTACAGACGTCCACTAGAAACGTGGAACCTCAACCTGGTCCTGACAGCATTGCAGGAACCACCCTTCGAACCCCCTTAAGGAGGTCCCGCTCCGCCTTCTCTCCCAGAAGGTGATTTTCCTGGTGGCAATCACCTCGCTATGCAGGGTGTCTGAACTGACAGCACTCCTGCAGACAGCCCTTCCTGGCTTTTCACCAGGACAAGGTAGTTCTCCGTACGGTCCCATCCTTCCTTCTGAAGGTTGTATCCAACTTCCACCTCAATGAGGAAATTTCTCTGCCTTCCCTTTGTCCGGTCCCGGTTCATAGAGTGGAGAAGGCTCTGCATACGCTTGACCTTGTCAGGGCATTGCATATATGTGTCTAGGACTGCGTCCTTCCGGAGATCTGATTCTTTTTTTCCTTCTTCCGGAAGGTGGCCGCAAGGGTCTGCCAGCTTCCAAAGCTACCCTTGCCAGGTGGATCAAATCCACCATACAAGAGGCCTACCGCCTTAGGAATTCTCCTCTTCCAGCTGGTATTACGGCACGCTCTACACGGGCAGTAGGGGCCTCTTGGGCCATTCGGCACAACAAGTGTGTAAGACGGCCACTTGGACTAGCCTACACACGTTTACTAAACACTACAGAGTTCATACCCAGTCCTCAGCGGACGCGAGCCTGGGTAGATGTGTTCTGCAAGCGACGGTGCCCCAAGTGTAGGGGCTTGTCTGCACAATATTCGTCCACTGCTTCCCACCCAGGGACTGCTTTGGGACGTCCCATGGTCCTGTGTCCCCCAATGAGGCAACATAATAAAGGAGATTTTTGTGTACTCGCCGTAAAATCTTTCTCTTAGCCTCTAATTGGGGGACACAGCTCCCACCCTGTTGCCCTTCCGGGCCGTTGTTACTGTCGAGTTCTCATATTGTTTGCTTGAGCTAGCACATAGTTGCCTTCTTATAGGCATGGTTATAATATTCATGTTACGTTCCTCCTAATGCTTTTGCACAAAACTGGAGAAGGCTGACTCCGTCCAGGGGTGTATACTGCAGAGGAGGAGCCACAGTTAATCTTTTTTCAGATTATGCATAGTGTCGCCTCCTAGTGGACAGCAGCATAACACCCACGGTCCTGTGTCCCCAAATTAGAGGCTAAGAGAAAGAGATTGTACGGTGAGTACACAAAAATCTCCTTTTTATTTTCAGTCGTCATACCGCCTCCCCACTCCCAACCCCCCCCCCCCCAAAAAAAAAAGAGCAAAGGGCTAAAAATGCCACATGAACCCAAATATTGTAAAAATGAAAACTGCAGCTCAACAAACAAAAAAACAACTTCTAACCGAGCTCCAGTGATGGAAAGGAAAAATTTTACGGGTCTCGGAAAATGGTAAAACAAGCCAAAGTTTAATTCTATTTTTATTATTTGCAAACTTCAGATTTTAAACAGTTTTTAATAGAGGATCTATGGACTGTTATGACTAATAGAGCCGATTAGATTGCTGTAATTACACTCAACTTTTTTTGTTACAAGTGCACATGATGGGACTTCAGTGCACCTTTAGCATGGCAAGGAGCTCAGTGCATGGATCATGTGACACGGGCGCCGATGGGTGGGGTTTGTGACTGGCTTCTGGCGCGAGCATGTTAAATGTCACTGTCCGTGATTGACAGCGGCATTTAACTTGGTAACCCCAACCTCATGCTGACTTCCGTTTTCATTGCAAAAACCTGCTGACAGATTCCTTTTTTTTTTTACGGTGTTTTCACATTGCGCTTTTCTCCTCATCCGTAGGTCCTGTTGGGGTTTACGCCTCCTTATATTCGGGCGTATGCACCAATGGGGCCATAGAATGTAATGGGGCGAACGTTTAGAGGCGGACACTTAGACCTAGTGTGATTTCACATTGCGCTTTTCTTCTAAGGGAACTGCTATACCAAGACAGGTTCTCAAACCTGGCTTTATTCCGTTGGGGGGGGGGGGGGGGAGATCTTATTACAATGTAGAAATATGAGGAGACTGTGCAGACACATTTATAATTTTTAGTTACGTTTCAGTTTTTTTTTTGTTCTCCATTCTACAGTGATTTTGTTGAGATCTTCCATCAGTTTGAACTGCATTTCACAAGTTATTGTTTTATTTTTATTTTTCCTTGGATGAGAAAAAAACATTTCAGCACTTAGATGGCATCCAAATGGAGCCCTAAGGCCGGCAATAGTGAGAGTAAGGTTTAATAATCATCATAGATGCAGATTCTTTACTGTTAGAGCTGTGAGATTATGGAACTCTCTGCCACATGATGAGGTAATGGCTGATTCACTAATGTACAATCGGGGTCTAGATACCTTTCTTGAAAACTATAATCTTACAGGTTCTGAGCATTGGATTCTGTGATGGGACGATGATTCGGGGATCTAGTGTGATTTCCGTATGTGGAGTCAGGAGCCAATTGTTTCCCTAATGTGGGGCAATTGGCATCTGGCCATGGGGTTTTTGTCTTCCTCTGGGTCAGCATGTTGGGTGAGAGATCGATCTCGAATGACTAAAGTCTACCTTAAACACTGTGAAACTAAATTGCTGCGCTTGGTAGAAAATAGTGTAACTTGTGTGTACACTTTTTCTTATTAGCAGTGGTAAAGGTAACACATTTTTGAGTTAAATCTACTTACTATTGTAACATATGTAATGTTACATTTTCACACATCCCGATGGAAAAATTGGAACACCTGTGAGATAAAAATACTCGCTATGCCCCCAGATGAATGCCTTGAGGGGTCTAATGGGCCCTTGTTGTTGGATTTTTCTGCTGTTCCGGCACTTGGGGTCCCTGCAAATGGCACCCTCAAACTATTCCAGCCAAATGTGTGCTAAAAAAAACTATTAAATAATGCTCATTCCGTTTTCAACTCTGCCGTGAAACACAAGTTCAC
This sequence comes from Ranitomeya imitator, assembly GCF_032444005.1. Classification (NCBI taxonomy): domain Eukaryota; kingdom Metazoa; phylum Chordata; class Amphibia; order Anura; family Dendrobatidae; genus Ranitomeya; species Ranitomeya imitator. Next base: position 87,849,056 of record NC_091282.1, read on the forward strand.
CTTAAGGAGAAATTTCGTTACAAATTGTGGGGTCTTTTTCCTATAGTAGCCCTTGTCAGAAATGCAATTGGGGATGAAACATTTTGGAGGAGTGGTGTTTTTTTATTTATTTATTTATTTATTTTTTTTTTGTTATAACTGCCCAAAGTTTTGAACTGCGAAGCACCTGTGGGCGCAAAATGCTCAACAGCCTTGGAGAGATTTCTTGAGGGGTATAGTTTGTAAAATGGAGTCACTTGTGGGGAGGTTTTGGCTTCTCAGGGGCTCTATAAATGTGACCTGGCGTCCGCTAGCTGATTGTCTCCCGTCTAAGTGAGCACATCTGATTTTTACAGATACATTGCCATTCTGTAACATTAACTCTAAATGGTCTTGGAAGTGATTAATTGCTGCTGTAAAATAGTGGATTGTATGTGGACTGCACACACATTACGTGAGAAAAAGTCTTATTTTTATACATGAGACTGTCCGATTATTTTTTTTTTTTTCCCTCGTGAATCTTCCCCTTACTGTGCAGTTGCCTCTGAGCTGGTGAGTAGCTGCTGTGATGCAGCACAGGATTTCTATAATAAACATAAATCGTATCAAGCTAAATGTAACTAGAAATGTCTGAATCACTAGGCAGAAGACTCCTGGCAGATTTGAAAAATTTGGTCTGGTCAGGATCACCAGAACTGGCTGTGGTGGGAAGGTGTTAACGAAAAATAGGGAGGACAAAATGATGATAAATGTAACATCAGAACATATTAGGGTTTCACAACTCTATATTCATAATGCAGTCTAGTAGGAATGTGGCCGGTAGCATGCATATCGCATACTTGTGGTCACATGACAGCTTGCTGTTGGCCCCAGAGTATCCTTGCAGCGCACTATTTAAGATTCAAAAGTCTGATGTGACATATTGACTAACGATGTGTAGTTTTAAACTGGACACCCCTTTAAAATATCAAAATGAGTTGGTCTGGAATGGGTTAATAGCCTCAACCTCCAGTCCTCTTATCTTTTGTGTGTTGCTGCTATTATAGCATTGGAAAAGCAAATGGGCCCAGCAATGGAATCCTCAGTGTATATGGAACCTTACTAATTGTTCACCTAGAAAGCGTTCTTGGCTGTGGATCCGGACTAACTTTCTGCTCTATCCTTTCTAGGTTCCAAGTTAGATGACCCTTGTAGCTTTGGCCACACTCAGTTTCACCTTGTGCCGGACAAATTCAAGAGGGAGAGGCTACAAAAGCTGAACCGAGGAGACCACGCAGAAGTATTCCTGCGAGCAAATGCCATAGCAAGCCTTTTTGCCTGGACGGGAGCTCAAGCCATGTACCAAGGTGCGTTGTACGAGTGAGTGCATTGGTTTAAAGCAGGATCTGCCCTAAATGTGTGATGGAGGTAGATCTCGCCTCTGAGTCCTGCATCATCTCCGGATTGGTGCCAAGACTTGCACTGCTGAGTATGTAGGTGACTACACACCTGAGCTGCGTCCTCTATGACTTCTATGGGAATTCTGAAAACTACTATACATATATATTTTCTTTAATTCTGGCCTTTTTATTGTCCGGCCTTAGCATACATCTTTTCAGTTACTGTGTCTGCAGACTTGTGAATCCTCATGTAGCGTGTGCTGCTCACTGTGAGGATTCTCCAGCAGTGGACGCGTGACCACAGTTATGCGTTTTGCATACATGCGGTGACGTGCCAACTGGATGTGTCTGATCTCGGGCAATACACTTGCATTGAGCGAGACCGCGCACTTCTAGTCTAATTGTGGGCGGAAGTATGAAAATCGCATACCTGCAGTCACATAACCATCTGCTGCTCCCAGCAATGAAGAATTCTCAGTGTGCAAGTTTGCGGTTCCATAGTGACTTGTAGCCTAATGCCGGACAAGCCCTTTAAAGTATTATGAGTGGATCTCATTGGGCTCCAAACCCTAAGGACTCACACTGGCAAGTAGCATCCAATGATTCTCTCGTGCAAAAGAAACGGATGCTATATGCGAATGACTCTCCGCTCAAGCTGCGAGCATGATCAGTGTCATTGTACTGTGATCTGATTCTCAAATGCGAAAGAATCTGATCACGGGTGTGGGAAAAAATAGAGAACTTAATTTCTCCATTCCGTGAGTCGGTGTATATCTGACTGCACTCGGCTGGTATTCAACTGCAGTCTGCAGTTTTGCATGCACCCATAGACTTGTATGGGTGCGTGCCATCCTATTTACGCTGAAATTGCAGCGTAGAAAACGCTAAATGCTAGTCTGCAGTACTCCATAGTATACAGTGGATTACAAAAGTAATCACTCCCCTTGGCATTTTTCCTGTTTTGTTACCTAACAACTTGGAATTTTTTTTTTTTTTTTTATATTTATTTGTGTTTGCATAAGTTGATGTAAAGAACATGCCTACAGCTGTAAACATTTGTTTTTCCTTTTTGTATTGTGAGGCAAATAGACAAAATAACTTGAAACTTCAGTGTGCTTAACTATTCACCCCCCTTAAAGTCAGTGCTTTGTAGAGCCTCCTTTTGCTGCAATTACAGTTGCAAGTCACTTTGGATAAGTCTCTATGAGCTTTCCACTTTTCACTGGGATTTTTGTCCATTCCTCAAAGCAAAACTACTCCAGCTCATTCAAATTGGATGGTTTCCTCTGGTAAAAAGCAATCTTCAAGTCTGAGCAGATTATCAATTGGATTGAGATCCAGGCTTTCATTAGGCCACTCCAAAACATTTACATGTTTACCCTTTAACCACTCGAGGGTTGCTTTAGCAGTATGCTTTGGGTCATTGTCTTATTGGAAGGTGATCCTCAGTCCCAGCCTCAAATCAATAACAAACAGATTTTTCTCAACAAAATTCCTGTATTTCACACCATCCATTTTCCTTTTGACTAGGGACATTTTCTCTAGTCACCTTCCACGACGGCATATGGAGGTTGTCTCTTTGCCCTAATGGGGAACAGGAAACACAGAGAGGTTTAAAAGGACCTCCCACCTGCCAGTGTCTTTCCTGTTCCCCATGGGACAGGGAGAGGTCTCCAGGTGCTGTAGTGGCCGGCGACTGCGGTACCTTTATGCAGGCTTTGCCTGTCAGAGCCGGGCAGCTGTTGTCGCGTTCCGCCTCCTCCTTTTGCTGCTCCCGTCGTCCTGCTGTGCAGGTGCCTCGGGACCCCCTCCCGGCCTTCCCGCGCCCCCACGAGGGCAAAGCAGGCCTGGGAACCCTCACCGGGCTCCTCCATGAGCTGCCCGGCGTTCTCCCCCTCCATCGGCGGCGTTCCGGATGTGACGTCGGCACTCTCGCACGTCACTTCCGGTCCTTCATTCCTCTGGAAGCCGGTTCTTCCAGGATCGCCGGCCGGCGTGTCGGACTAATGGCGTCCCCTCACATGGATCCTGGAGGGGGAGGGGGAACTCTTGATTGCTGGAGGCAGGTGCAGGACAGCGTTCTTAAACCCTGCTGAACCACCACTGAGGTAAGGCTATTTCCCCAGTATGGATGGTTCCTTGTGCCCTGCGTCTGCGGAGCCCAGCGCTACCCCTGCTACAGTGAGTGTTTTGCAGGGATAGGATCCGGGAGGTAGTACCTATAGGGGGTTTAGTGTCCTCACTCCTCTCTCCCTTTCCATTTCAGGGAGAGAAGTCTGCCCCTAAAGCCGCTATTAAAAAGAAGTGCCCAGTCTGTTCTACTAAATTCCCTCTTAACTGGGACAAAAAACTCTGCCAGCCATGTACTGACAAGATTGTAAAAGCTGAGCAACCATCTCTGCTGGATGAAATTCGCTCCTTAGTAAAACAGGAAGTGCAATCTTCATTAGCAGCTTTTAATCCTCCGCCTCCGCCACCACATTCCCCAGCTAAAAAGAGGAAAATTCAGGTAGTTGAATCGGACTCTAATTCAGACCTTTCCCATACTTCATCTGTGGGCTGGGAAGATCCTGTATCACCTAAAGCTGAGGTCAGGAAATACCTCTTTTCCTCAGATTACATTGAGGATCTAGTTTCTGCTGTCCGTAATACTATGGGCCTAGAAGAGGAATATGAACCGCAGTCCGTACAGGATCAGATGTTTGGTGGGCTCAGATCGCTAACATTGTTAGTATGATTAATCAGGAATGGGAACAGCCTGAGAAACGCCTCAGTACCCCTTCAGAGATGAAGCATAGATTTCCTCTAGAGGGTGTAACAATCAAATTGGACATTCCTAAGGTTGATGTGCAGGTGGCTAGAGTCGCCAAAAGAACAGCACTCCCTTTTGAGGATTCCTCACAATTAAAGGATCCTATGGACAGAAAGATTGAAAGTCTCCTAAAAAAAGTCTTGGGAAACTTCTACGTCTATCCTTAAGGCCAATGTCGCTTCCACTTGTGTTGCCCGGGCCCTCTCCTGCTGGTTGGAGAAATTAGAGTCTCATATATCTCAGGGTACCCCAAGAGGTGAATTATTAGATTCACTTCCCATCCTGCATAGAGCCTCTGGGTTTCTGGCTGATGCTTCTCTAGAATCCGTTAGAGTAGCCGCCAGATCTCTCGTACTCTCCAACTCTGCTAGAAGAGCCCTCTGGCTTAAAATGTGGAGCGGTGATATCACCTCAAAGGCCAAGTTGTGTGCTATACCCTTTAAGGGAGATTGTTTTCGGTCCGGCCTTAGACGATATTCTTGACAAGGCTACTGACAAGAAAAAGGCACTCCCGGAGCAAAAACAACCGAGGAAACGGTTTTTTCGTGCCCCATAGTCTCAGCCCCCTCAAGCAAGAGGGAAAGGCAAAACCGGCAGGTGGAGTTACGCAAAGGGTAGAGGGAAAAATATTTTTGTCCCCCAGCAGCAGCAGCAACAGTCCCAACAGGACAAGCAATGACTCCGACCCGGTAGGGGGGGAGACTCTCAAAATATGTGGGTCAGTGGGAAAATATCACCAGTTCCCACTGGGTCCTCAATGTCATCAAGGAGGGCCTATTGATCGAGTTAATTTCTTCCCCCCCCCTCAGGGTCTAAAAGTTACTACCCTTCCGACCTCAAGAGATCACAATTTGTTGACATTGGGTCTCAGGGATCTTATGGAATCAAATGTGATCTCCCCAGTTCCATATCTGGAACAGGGAAAAGGACATTATTCCCGACTATTCTTAGTACCCAAACCCTCAGGGGATGTACGAATTATTATAAACCTAAAAGGTCTAAACCAACATGTGAAATATTGCAAGTTCAAGATGGAGTCTGTAAGATCTGCAATTCCTCTGATAGGACATCACTCCTTTATGGCAACCATCGACCTAAAGGATGCATATTTTCACATTCCTATCCACCCGAGACACAGAAAATACCTCAGGTTTGCGATACAGGGGAGTCATCGAGTGGAGCACTATCAGTTTGGAGTCCTTCCCTTCGGCATTTCCTCAGCACCAAGAGTATTCTCCAAGATCATGGCAGAGGCAGTGTCATTTATCCGGAGTCAAGGTGTCTGTATAGTGCCCTACCTGGACGATCTCCTGATAGTAGCCCCCACCGAGATGTCCCTGATGTCCCATGTGTCAACCACTTTGGAGATATTGAAGTCTCTGGGTTGGATTCCAAACATGAAGAAGTCTCAGCTTCAACCCTCAAAAACCAGAAAGTTCTTGGGTGTGGTTCTGGACTCAACAAAACAGATGTCCTTTCTCCCATACGATCACAGGCTACCATTAGTAGCAAAAGTCAGAAAATTCAAGGAGACGAGATTTCCTACTCTTCGAGAAGGAATGTCTCTCTTAGGCTCCATGACAGCCTGCATACAATCGGTGGCTTGGGCTCAAGCTCACTCGAGAATTCTCCAAACCCACATTCTAGACAGGTGGGATGGTCGACCTGGCACTCTAACAAAAAGGATTCACACACCCGGTCGAGTGAAAGCATCCTTAACATGGTGGATGAATTCCAGAAACCTCCTGAAGGGTGTGAGCTGGATTCAGCTTCCGCTAACCACGATCAAGACAGATGCCAGCAGGATGGGCTGGGGAGCCATAATAAATCACGTTCCTTACCAAGGTCTTTGGAACCAGTCGATCAGCGAGAAATCGTCAAATTTCAGAGAGCTCAAAGCTGTGGAAGAGGCCCTGTTAGCAGCAAGCCGTCAGATTTCTTTTCAACATGCCCAGATCTATTCGGACAATATGACCACGGTGGCTCATATCAAGCACCAGGGCAGTACAAAATTCCTCAGTTTGAAAAAGATCTCCGCTCGAATTTTTTATTGGGCCGAAAAACACTTACTGTCCCTGACGGCAATTCACCTGAAAGGGACTGCAAATATTCAAGCAGACTACCTGAGTCGCCAGGACATTCATCCTGGCGAGTGGAGCCTGGACCTTCAAACGTTCAACATGCTAGTACAAAAGTGGGGTCTTCCAGAGGTCGACCTCTTTGCCTCTCACCAGAACGCAAAAGTCAAAACCTTTTTTTCCTTGAACCCAAGAGGCAATCCCAGAGGAGTGGATGCCCTAGTCCAAGATTGGCACTTCCAGCTTGCCTATGCATTTCCGCCAATCCCAATCCTTGCAAAGGTTCTAAGAAAGATACGAATAGAAGGGACTCTGACTATTCTGATAGCTCCCTTTTGGCCCAAAAGAAGTTGGATCAACTTGATCATCCAACTACAAGTGGATGGACCGGTAATGTTACCTCTGAAGAACAATCTCCTCTCTCAGGGTCCTATTCTCCACGAAGACCCTCAGAAATGGAACTTAGCGGCGTGGTTACTGAAGCCCAAGTCTTGAAAGCAAAAGGACTATCGGACCCTGTCATAGCCACTCTCCAAAAATCGAGAAAGCCAGTAACCAACGCCATCTACAACAAAATCTGGAAAAAGTTTTCGTCGTTTTGTTTGCCTAACCTTCCAGACCAATATACCTAACATTTTAGATTTTTTACAAAAAGGCTTAGAAATGAGTCTTAGACCCAGTACTCTCAAGGTCCAGGTCTCGGCACTTAGTTCCTTTTTTGATCAAGATCTAGCAGGTCATCGCTGGATCAAAAGGTTCTTAACATCAGCAACTAGGATGAATCCTAGAAAACAGATCATAGTTCCCCCATGGGATCTCAATGTAGTGCTCCAAGGTCTTACAGGCCCGCCTTTTGAACCTTTGTCCTCCTGCTCTCTTCAAAATCTTGCCTATAAAACTGTTTTTTTTAGCCATAACTTCGGCTAGAAGAGTGGGTGAACTACAAGCCTTATCTATAAGAGAGCTGTATCTTCTAGTGAGAGATGACTCAATAGTACTTCGTCTAGATCCTTCTTTTCTTCCGAAGGTAGTCTGACTTTCATCGTTCCCAAGAGATTGTTCTACCAACTTTTTGCCATAATCCTGCAAACTCGGAAGAAAGAAGATTCAACACTCTGGATGTCCGACGTATTCTTCTACAATACTTAGATCAGACCCGTGCTCTCAGAACCGATCATAACCTCTTTGTCCATCTCTCTGGGCAAAATAAGGGGAAAAAAGTAGCTAAAAGTACCATTGCTACATGGATCAAAAAAGCCATTACGGAAGCCTACCTTGCTCAAAACAAAATACCTCCAGTAGGGATCAAGGCCCATTCAACAAGATCTACGTCAGTCTCCTGGGCAGAAAGAGCAGGTGCATCCCCAGAGCAGATCTGCAGGGCAGCAACGTGGTCTTCACTTCATACCTTCTCTAATCATTACAGATTAGATGTATTGTCCAATAAGGACTTAGTCTTCGGCCGTAAAGTTCTCCAGGCCGTTGTCCCTCCCTAGTGCCAAATTAGTTGGTATTCCTACATATGCCGTCGTGGAAGGTGACTAGAGAAAATAGAATTATTCTTACCTTTAATTCGGTTTCTAGGAACCTTCCACGACGGCACTAATTTCCCACCCGATACATATTCCTGGACTAGTTCTGGGATTCAGAAGGTAAACCGGTGCTATGGTTTCAGTTGTAAGTCACTGGCAGGTGGGAGGTCCTTTTAAACCTCTCTGTGTTTCCTGTTTCCCATTAGGGCAAAGAGACAACCTCCATATGCCGTCGTGGAAGGTTCCTAGAAACCGAATTAACGGTAAGAATAATTCTATTTTCTCTGTCCCTGCTGCCGAAAAGCATCCCCCACAACATGATGTTTCCACCACCATGTTTCACTGTGGGGATGGTGTTCTTGGGGTGATGAGCTGTGATGGTTTGGGCCAGACATACCTTTTACCTTTGTGGCCAAAAAATCTAAATTTTTGTCTCCTCTGAGCACAGCACCTTTCTCCGTACATTTGCGGCGTCTCCCACATATCTTTTGGCAAACTCTCTAAACGAGCTTTACAATTTTTGTGTGTACTGCTTATTGTGGTTTTATGGACAGATACTCCAGTCTCTGCTTGGGAACTCTGCAGCTCATTCAGGGTTATTCTTTGGTCTCTGTGCTGCCTCTCTGATTAATGCCCTCCTTGTCTGGGCTGAGAGTTTTGGTGTACAGCTCTCTTGGCAGGGGCATTGTGGTACCATGTTCTTTTGTTTGATAATGGATTTGATGATGCCCTGGGGGATCATCAGAGATTGGGATATTTTTTATAACCCAACGCTGACTTGTCTTTCTCAATAACTTTGTCCCTGACTTGTTTGGAGAGCTCCTTGGTCTTCATGGTGTTGTTTGGTGAGTGGTGTTGCCGCCTCTGTGGCTTTTCAGAAAAGATAGTGTGTGTGTGTGTGTGTGTGTACTAACAGACATGGAACACCTAAATTGCACACAGGTGGGCTTCCTATTACTGAGACAGTGAAGATAGTTTATTGCACCAGAAAGTGCTAATGATCACACACATATCCGATTAAAAAAATATTTAGGCACAGGTTGTAATGTAACACAATAGGTAAAAAGCCAAGATGGGTGGGAGGTTTTGATGTGTGAATATTTTCACAAGCCACTGTGACATTAGATTGAGTGCTATCGGTGTTGTACGCTGGCTACGCGCCACTGTGAGCGAGCTCTAGCAGTGAGTGGCAGTATGTTGGCTTTGTGGTTATCTATGTAGGTCCAGCCGCACACAGATGTGGTTCTGCTTGTGGGGTGATCGGTCTGATGCCTCGTTACCGAGCTGTCCTCTGGCAATGACTGTGCCGCAGTGCAGACCTAATAACAACTGCCTAGTGCCACCGGCTTATGTTTTGTGCTCCTAATTCTTTCCCTTTTATTCTCCCGCAGGCTTCTGGAGTCAGGCAGATGTCACGCGGCCTTTTGTCTCACAAGGTGTTATTTCTGACGGGAGGCATTTTTCATTTTTCTGCTACCAGCTGAATACTTTGGCTCTGGCCGTGGATGCAGACAAAGACCCAAATCGTAAGAACATTTGCTGGGGAACGGAAAGCGCTCCTCTATATGAAACGGTGGAAAAAGACGACATCAAAGGATTTAATGATGATGTGTTTAGACAGCTAGTTCGCTTTTTCCTCAACTCGCCGGCTTAGCTCCATGGCCTCAAAGAAAAGAATAAACTTTCCTAGCTATTTCATATGTACATATATATATATATTTCAGAAATTGCCTCCTTGCAGTCCAGGAAATAAAATGAATTCTCAGATTTTTACCACGTTATGATTGTTTGTTTTTCATGCAAGAAAGCACACGTTTTTTTTTTTTTCTGTAATGTTTGTGATTATACTTTGAGCAGTAAAGCGAATCTTTCACCAGACAGACCGTTTCCAGCGATTTATCACTTACTGAGCTGCCTGTCGTTTTGATGAAATTCCTTTATCTGCTGCAGATCTAGCAGTTCTCTGAACGCTGAGCTCTGTATAACCCCGCCCACAGCACTGATTGGTAGCTGTCTGCCCATGCACAGTGTACACAACTACCAATCAGTGGTGTGGGCGGGGTTATACAGAGCTCATGAATAGTGAGGGCTACATGGCAGAAGGGTTACTAGTCCCCTAGTAATAATGTCCTGCTGATAATACTGATCTTATATAAACTACAAGCAGCCCAGTAAGTGACACATCATTATAATTAGGGTCTCTGTCTCTACATTATGCTACACTCTGATTAGCTGGCAATAAATTGGTGACACATTTCCTTTTCAAATGTCCTTTTTGTTAAAATGGTAACATTTCACCAAAAATGATGTACCACTTGATGTCTTGCTGCCAAAGTCCTTCAGTTGATCAGCTATTGATGGGATAGACCGAGAGGAGGATGAGTCCCCAAGGAGGGTGGAGTTCTTGGTTCTACAGGCAGTTGGAATGTATAACAGGATCCATTAAATTTCTCATTATCCTGCGTTATAGGAACTTACCCCATTTATAACCCAGCCATAGGTGATAAATGGGTGAGAACGGGACCCCCAGAGTGAATACATGACCACCACTCCAATACTGTAAACAGTGTGGCCGTTTACACAGTGCCAACATATTCCACAAGGTTCTGAAGACCGTGTCATCACTGTCTTCATTGGGACTTACAATGTAATGGATGTGAGAGCAGTAAAACCTGCACAGTACCAAGTTATTCAAAGATCATGGGACTGATTGAGACAAGAGTACAGGCCAATGAGGAATACACCTGACTGGCTGCAGGTAAACACCGGTGGTTCTTGAAGGTCAAATCGTTAATGACAACTTCAATTTACAAGGATTCTCAAAGTTCGGAAGCTCTAGAGATGTGTTTGATTAAACGGTCAGATATAGGGGGAAGTGCACCTATCCAACTGTATGCATGTAGAGGGGGATATGTCCGTATCAGAGGTGTACCGTGTCCTGGGAATGATTATGTCCTTTTAATCCAAGTTTCTTCTCGGTCCATCTTTTCTGCTGACTGACAAGTCTCATTCTGTATTCTGGGTCCTCATTTAACGATCAGTCTGCGCCAGATAATGCCGTTCTGGTTGTGGCATTTATCATCTCCTACCACCTATAAACAAATTAAAGCAGATGTGATGTACGGGCCACCATTCTCTTGGGTATGTGCCACCAGAGAAGTTAAGCCAGCCATGCCATAATTCCACCCAGTTCTTGAGCATAGAGTACGTCATCTTCCAACCTATAAGAAGGTCAGTGACTCGCAGCGCACAATAATTCTTCCATCCCCCAAATCTAGCATCTCGTGTGATTAATAAGACCTTTAGAAGGTGCTGGAGAAGATCCAGTGATTCAGGAGGTTGAAGAGCAAAAACCAACTGACAGGTCTCCATTGATACGTATAGTTAAATGGTTTATTTTTTAGTTATTATGACCAAGGACCATGTAAAAGGAAAGAAAATGCATTTTCCACACTAGATGGCATTGTTGGACCATTAAATTTTATTAGACCAGACCAGTGATATACAGGAACATCTGTCTATACCTTGTCTAGGCTTAGAAAGCAAGTCTGCAGTCACTCTGCTGAATCATGACTGCATGTGGTGTGCTCTGATTGCCCATGCGAGACTTCGGCTACATGTTCGTTTCTATAAGATTTGCATGATTGCCAACTAGACTCACGTTTCTCTCAAAAGTGAACTGAGCGAGGTGGAAGAGACTAGTTGGCACATGACAGCTAGTCTGCAAACTGAATACGTGGAAAATTTTGACGGCGCGCGCCGCACCACTTGTCATGATTCGGCACACACGTAGAGCAACTGCAGACTTTTGTCTGAAGCTTTGAGAATCCCTTTACTCCAAGGCTGAATCTCCGCAGTGAATGACGATTCTTGTGTTGCCTGCAGGTTTACGTTTTTCTGTTTTAAATATAAATTTCTTTATCGCTTCATTGGGGGACACAGGTAACCATGGGGTGTATGCTGCTGTCGCTAGGTGGCTGACACTATGCAAAAAAAGGAAAATGGCTCCTCCTCTGCAGTATACACCCTCTGATAGGCACCAAGTACCTCAGTTTGTGCTTAGTGTCTGTAGGAGGCGGACCTGGATCTTCAGATCCGCTGCTAACCTTGATTCCTTTACAGGTTTTATTGTTTTTATTAACGTTTTGGTTTTCTTTTTCAGATCACAGCATTCAGGGATTCAGGGTGCAATCTTCCACCCTGCCTCCCCAGGAGGGTGGCTGAGCGAGCAGTGTGGTGTTGTCCGCATCGCAGCTCTCAGATCGCCGGCAGGACATTATCCCCTGTCACCCTCCCAGGTGCTCCAGAGTCTTTATGGTGGCAATCCTTGTCAAACAGTCCCCCTCACGCCTCTCCTCGGAGAGGGCTGAGAGGAAGATGGTGGTCACCAGCGGTGACCCTCCCCCTTGTTTTTGGGGTCGAGGCCGTCTTCTGGACGAAGGATTCCGTATCCAGCGACCCCTCTCTCATTGGGCCCCTGGACGATCCTCTCTCCCCACTCTGCCTGTGGAACCAGACATACAGGTACCAGCGCTTCAGCAGCCGCTCCACCGCAGCAGTATCTCATCCCCCTGACTAGATGTACAGCAAGAATCCCGGCCGTTTTACTTTCACTTTCACCACTGCGGCCGGCCACACCCTCCTCGAGCGCGCTTTTTCTGCGCTCTTTTCCTCCTCCACTCAGGAGGGCTCTTACAACTCGGGCACACCCTTCCCTTTCGGTGCGGCCGTATCAGGAGCCTTGGCTTATTACGTCACTAAACAACAACTGCCATCTTTTCCTCAGCTAGTGCTTTAACGCCCTCCGCATTAAGCGCGCGTATTTATGGCGCGCTTTTCTCCCTATCAAGGGGCCTCCTCCCCCCTACTCGGTGCACTCCTCTGGCGGCACAGTCAAGGGAAGGGCCCCTACTCCCACCAGACGCAGACTAGGACCTTCGTTTACCGACCCTGCCACTGCGGGTGCCGAGACTGCACATAATTCCATGTCTTTTGCTAATTTAGTCCCCAACTTTGGGGCCCCCACTTCCTGACACTCTCAGAAGTGGACAATTTTAATCCGGACTAGGACCTTCTTTAATGCCAATTTCCGGTCCTGTCATTGTCAGTGCGGAGGCTTCGCATAATTATATGTACCCGTTAATTTAGCGGCGTCGGGGCCTTTTCCCCCGACTCTGTGTAGCCGCCTTCCGCTTAGCCACGCCCTCTTGCGGGACTCCGCTCATTAGGGTACGCTGAGGCCCCGTCTCCTGGCCTAATGAGAGTGTTTTTTTTCTCTATCCCTCTCTCCCGATACACGCTCACCCCCCCCCCCACACAGGGGGGGACATAGTATATCTCTGCCTGCAGGTTGAGTGAAGATTCAAAGCCGTATGTAGAATAGTGCAGTCACCATCGCCTTCCGAAGGGCACAAAAGGGCATGCTTCATTAACCTACTGGTTCTGGGGACACTGCAGCCCGAACATTGACAGCCGTCTCTGTTATCAGGTAGGACCAGCTCAGACTGGTTATTTTCTCTCTTCACAAGGGCTCAGCTCTCCCAGCTGTAGCCCTAGCCTACTACTTATGCCCAATCTCAGGGAGGCCCATTCCTGTCCCTATAATCCGCAATGCTTGTGCCATCCGTACAAAAGCAGTGGCATTCAGATAAACCCTCTAACACCCGGGATGAGAGCACTCCCCTCCTTCCAGAGTGGGCTGTTGCCAGGTCAGTCGGTCTCAGATCTGACCAAACTCTCACAGTCCCTGGTCCAGGTCCTGGAGCGTCCTTCACGTTTGTCTTCTGCCACCAGTGCTCCGAAAACCTCTCACTGTGATTCGCACGCACCTGACCGCGACCTTCACAGGGACAGATCGCGTACAAAGCAAAAGAAGCGACTGGTCCCTCTACTTTTTCCTGGACGCATTCCTCATCCCATGCCCCTCGACGGGGGTGGTTTTTGGCTCGGATATGGATTCCCAGTCTGAGTCCCATATGGACCAGACCTGAACGAAGCAAGATATGCTCATTAACCTCATCTTGGCAAAATACCAAATTTCTGAACCTACGGGAGGATGAGGCTCCTGCTCACGAGCACTCTGTTACTTTCAAATGGGTAAAAATGTTTTTTCCCGGAATTTTCCCTGATCACAGGGAACTTGTCATGACTATGTCTAAACACTGGGAACACTCTGAAAAGCGCCTCCCAGGTAGGAGGAATCTACACATCCTCTACCCCTTTAGACCAGGCCTTCTTGATAAATGGGCAGAATCCCTAAGGTGGATCTGCCTGCTTCTTGCCTGTCTTCCTAGACAGCCTTGTCTCTACTATCAGTGCATCCCTTAAGGATTCTACAGATAGACAGATTGAATCCTTGGTTAAGTCCATCTGCTCTCTTTTTCCGTCTCTCCCCTCGGCCCGAGAGTGGTGAAAAGGATAAAGGAAGAAGGGATCCCTATATTCCGGTTATCTTCGGATTGGCCAAGAAGGACTCGGTGAATATGTTCATAGACACCCCTTGGAAGCTTCCAGGCTGTCCAGATCCTCTCTCTCAAGGTTCCCTCTTCCACCAGAGTTCATAGTCTGTCTTTAACAGCATGGCCGTTGAGGCCATAATCCTGGGGTGGCTGTTTTTTTTTCCACATCTGGTCATTCAGACCATGATTTGGACCGGGAAACCAGCATCCTTGCATATCTACCACAAATATTGAAAGGCCTTCTTTTGGTGGAGTATGGACAAGGGTCTGGTCCCTATGTCCGTTTTCCTTTCATTCTTGGTTTTCTTCAAGGAGTCGCCCACCTGGCTCATCCTTATTGTCCTCCAATAAATCCATGGGATTTTAATCTAGTCTTAGGCGCGCCGCAGCGCGCTCCTGTTTTAGCCCATTCAACACATGACATTTCTCTTTGTTCAGTTATGTTCATCAGGAGAGTTTCCGAGTTAGTGGCATTGTCCTGCCGTTCCCTGCTCCTGATCCTATGTCAGGACAAGGTGGTTCTCGGGCCTGGCCCTTCCTTTCTTCCCGAGGTGGTCTTCTCCTTTCTCATTAAAGAAGTCATTGTCCTTTCTTCTGTGTCTCTCCAGTCCATCCCCTGGAGAAGTCCCTCTACAAGCTGGATTCCGTCACAGCTATCCGAGTCTACCTTTCAAGGACTGCTCCCTTTCGTCAATCTGATTCCCTGTTCATCACCTCTGAAGGTTGCTTTAAAGGGCTCCTGGCTTCTAGTTTCTCTATTGCCGTGAGGCAGTCCTCTTCCAGGACAAACGGCCTCTTCCGACAGTGCTCCCGACAGTGCAGTCTCCTCGGGGGCTGAAGGCTCACTCCGCCCTGCGGTGGGGGCCTCCTAGGCTGTTCGTTACCAGGATTTGGCTTTCCAGACTGTAAGGCTGCAACCTGGTCATCATTACCCTCTTTTGTTAGTCTTTACAGGGTTCATACCATGCCTCGTTTGATGCAGGCCTGGGAAGGAAGGTGCTGCAGGTGGCGGTTTTGCACTGACCGACCTGAGCCCATTATTCCTTGAATCTTCCTGTTTCCCACCCTAGGGACTGCTTTGGGACGTCCCATGGTTACCTGTGTCCCCTGTTGTGAATTCTGTGGCTGAGTTCACTACTGTGGTCACAAGTGGTATTGCAGTCTCTGGGCTTCCTCCCTCAGGTGTTTTGGTGAGCTCGTTGGCTGCCTTGCTATTTAGCTCCACCTGAGTCTGTCTTCCTTGCTCCTTGTCAATGTTCCAGTGTTGGATCTGAGCTACTGCATCTTTCCTTGGGCCTGCTGCTCTGCTAGATAAGTGCTTCTAGTTTGTTTTCTGTTTTTTCTGTCCAGCTTGCTATTAACTTTTGCTGGAAGCTCTGAGAAGCAAAGGGGTGCACCGCCGTGCTGTTAGTTCGGCACGGTGGGTCTTTTTGCCCCTTTGCGTGGTTTTCGTTTTAGGGTTTTTTGTAGACTGCATAGTTCTCTTTGCTATCCTCGCTCTGTCTAGAATATCGGGCCTCACTTTGCTGAATCTATTTCATTCCTACGTTTGTCTTTTCATCTTGCTAACAGTCATTATATGTGGGGGGCTGCTTATTCCTTTGGGGTATTTCTCTGAGGTAAGTCAGGCTTGTATTTCTATCTTCAGGCTAGTCAGCTCCTCAGGCAGTGCCGAGTTGCATAGGTAGTGATAGGCGCAATCCACTGCTGCTTATAGTTGTGTGAGGATAGATCAGGTACTGCAGTCTACAGAGATTCCACGTCTCAGAGCTCGTCCTATTGTTTTTGGTTATTGCCAGATCTCTGTATGTGCGCTGATTACTGCACGCTGTGTTGCCTGATTGCCAGCCATAACAGTACAAGGAGCCTCACCAATGATTCCCAATAGAGGGAAAAAAGAAATCCTGACATCATTTTTTTTTCTTAGCTCTGTCTTCAGTCTTTTTTTTCCCCTAGACATTAGAGTGCTTCAGGACACAGCTGTGGACATGGATATTCAGGCTCTGTGCTCCTCAATGGATAATCTCGTTGTAAATGTACAAAAGATTCAAGATACTATTGATCAGAAATCGATGCTAGAACCAAGAATTCCGATTCCTGATTTGTTTTTTGGTGACAGAACTAAGTTCCTGAGCTTCAGAAATAATTGTAAGCTATTTTTGGCCTTGAAACCTCATTCTTCTGGTAATCCTATTCAACAGGTTTTGATTATTATTTCTTTTTTGCGCGGCGACCCACAGGACTGGGCGTTTTCTCTTGCACCAGGAGATTCTGCATTGAGTAATGTTGATGCATTTTTCCAGGCGCTGGGATTGCTTTACGATGAGCCTAATTCAGTGGATCAGGCTGAGAAAAATCTGCTGGCTTTATGCCAGGGTCAGGATGATGTAGAGGTATATTGTCAGAAATTTAGGAAGTGGTCAGTACTCACTCTGTGGAATGAATCTGCACTAGCGGCTTTGTTCAGAAAGGGTCTCTCTGAAGCTCTTAAGGATGTAATGGTGGGATTTCCTATGCCTGCTGGTTTGAATGAGTCTATGTCCTTGGCCATTCAGATCGGTCGTCGCTTGCGCGAGCGTAAATCTGTGCACCATCTGGCGGTATTGTCTGAGAGTAAACCTGAGCCTATGCAGTGCGACAGGACTATGACTAAAGTAGAACGGCAAGAACACAGACGTCTGAACAGACTGTGTTTCTATTGTGGTGATTCTACTCATGCTATTTCTAATTGTCCTAAACGCACTAGGCGGTTCGATAGCTCTGCCGTTATTGGTACTGTACAGTCCAAATTCCTTTTGTCCATTACCTTAATGTGCTCTTTGTCATCGTATTCTGTCATGGCGTTTGTGGATTCAGGCGCTGCCCTGAATCTGATGGATTTGGATTATGCTAAACGTTGTGGATTTTTCTTGGAGCCTTTGCGGTGTCCTATTCCGTTGAGAGGAATTGATGCTACACCTTTGGCCAAGAATAAGCCTCAGTACTGGGCCCAGCTGACCATGTGCATGGCTCCTGCACATCAGGAAGTTATTCGCTTTCTGGTACTGCATAATTTGCATGATGTGGTCGTGTTGGGGTTGCCATGGCTACAAACCCATAATCCAGTATTGGATTGGAACTCTATGTCGGTAACCAGCTGGGGTTGTCAGGGAGTACATGGTGATGTTCCATTTTTGTCTATTTCGTCATCCATTCCTTCTGACATCCCAGAGTTCTTGTCGGACTTTCAGGATGTATTTGAAGAGTCCAAGTCTGATGCCCTACCTCCGCATAGGAATTGTGATTGTGCTATCGATTTGATTCCTGGTAGTAAATTCCCTAAGGGTCGTTTATTTAATTTGTCCGTACCTGAACACACCGCTATGCGCAGTTATGTGAAGGAGTCCCTGGAGAAGGGACATATTCGCCCATCGTCGTCACCATTGGGAGCAGGGTTCTTTTTTGTAGCCAAGAAGGATGGTTCGCTAAGACCGTGTATTGATTACCGCCTTCTTAATAAGATCACTGTTAAGTTTCAGTATCCCTTGCCATTGATTTCTGACTTGTTTGCTCGGATTAAGGGGGCTAGTTGGTTTACTAAGATTGATCTTCGTGGTGCGTATAATCTGGTGAGAATCAGGCAGGGAGATGAATGGAAAACGGCATTTAATACGCCCGAGGGTCATTTTGAGTATCTGGTGATGCCGTTCGGACTTGCCAATGCTCCATCTGTTTTTCAGTCTTTTATGCATGACATTTTCCGTGAGTATCTGGATAAATTCTTGATTGTTTACTTGGATGACATTTTGATCTTCTCAGATGATTGGGAGTCTCATGTGAAGCAAGTCAGAATGGTTTTCCAGGTACTGCGTGCTAATTCCTTGTTCGTGAAGGGATAAAAGTGTCTCTTCGGTGTGCAGAAAGTTTCATTTTTGGGGTTCATCTTTTCCCCTTCTACTATCGAGATGGATCCGGTTAAGGTTCAGGCCATCCAGGATTGGACTCAGCCGACATCTCTAAAAAGTCTGCAGAAATTCCTGGGCTTTGCTAATTTTTATCGTCGCTTCATCTGTAATTTTTCTAGCATTGCCAGACCATTGACCGATTTGACCAAGAAGGGTGCTGATTTGGTTAATTGGTCTTCTGCTGCCGTGGAAGCTTTTCAGGAGTTGAAGCGTCGTTTTTGCTGTGCCCCTGTGTTGTGTCAACCTGATGTTTCTCTTCCGTTCCAGGTCGAGGTTGATGCTTCTGAGATTGGTGCAGGGGCGGTTTTGTCACAGAGAGGTTCTGGTTGCTCAGTGTTCAAACCATGTGCTTTCTTTTCCAGGAAATTTTCTGCTGCTGAGCGTAATTATGATGTGGGCAACCGAGAGTTGCTGGCCATGAAGTGGGCATTCGAGGAGTGGCGTCATTGGCTTGAGGGTGCTAAGCATCGCGTGGTGGTTTTGACTGATCATAAGAACCTTACTTATCTTGAGTCTGCCAAGCGCTTGAATCCTAGACAGGCCCGTTGGTCGTTATTTTTTGCTCGTTTTGATTTTGTGATTTCATACCTTCCGGGCTCTAAAAATGTGAAGGCGGATGCTCTGTCTAGGAGTTTTGTGCCCGACTCTCCGGGGTTATCTGAGCCGGCGAGTATCCTCAAGGAAGGAGTCATTGTGTCTGCCATCTCCCCTGATTTGCGGAGAGTGTTGCAGAAATTTCAGGCTAATAAACCTGATCGTTGTCCGGCCGAGAAACTGTTCGTCCCTGATAGGTGGACTAGTAAAGTTATCTCTGAACTTCATTGTTCGGTGCTGGCCGGTCATCCAGGAATCTTTGGTACCAGGGAGTTGGTTGCTAGATCCTTCTGGTGGCCATCTCTGTCACGGGATGTGCGTGCTTTTGTGCAGTCCTGTGGAATTTGTGCTAGGGCTAAGCCCTGCTGTTCACGTGCCAGTGGGTTGCTTTTGCCCTTGCCGGTCCCGAAGAGGCCTTGGACACATATTTCGATGGATTTCATTTCTGACCTTCCCGTTTCTCAAAAAATGTCGGTCATTTGGGTGGTCTGTGATCGCTTTTCTAAAATGGTCCATCTGGTGCCCTTGGTTAAATTGCCTTCCTCCTCTGATTTGGTGCCTTTGTTCTTCCAGCATGTGGTTCGTTTACATGGCATTCCTGAGAATATTGTTTCTGACAGAGGTTCCCAGTTTGTCTCGAGGTTCTGGCGAGCCTTTTGTGGTAGGATGGGCATTGACCTATCTTTCTCCTCGGCCTTCCATCCTCAGACTAATGGCCAGACCGAACGAACCAATCAGACCTTGGAAACATATCTGAGATGTTTTGTTTCCGCTGACCAGGATGATTGGGTGTCATTTTTGCCGTTGGCTGAGTTCGCCCTTAATAATCGGGCCAGCTCGGCTACCTTGGTCTCTCCATTTTTCTGCAATTCTGGGTTCCATCCTCGTTTCTCTTCAGGACAGGTTGAGTCTTCGGACTGTCCTGGTGTGGATTCTGTGGTGGACAGGTTGCAGCAGATCTGGACTCAGGTAGTGGACAATTTGACCTTGTCCCAGGAGAAGGCTCAGCTTTTCGCTAATCGCAGACGCCGTGTGGGACCCCGACTTCGTGTTGGGGATCTGGTTTGGTTATCTTCTCGTCATATTCCTATGAAGGTTTCCTCTCCTAAATTTAAACCTCGTTTTATTGGTCCGTATAGGATTTCTGAGATTCTCAATCCGGTGTCTTTTCGTCTGACCCTCCCAGACTCCTTTTCCATACATAATGTATTCCATAGGTCGTTGTTGAGGAGATACGTGGCACCTATGGTTCCATCTGTGGAGCCTCCTGCCCCTGTTTTGGTGGAGGGGGAATTGGAGTATATTGTGGAGAAGATTTTGGATTCTCGTGTCTCTAGACGGAAACTCCAGTATCTGGTCAAATGGAAGGGTTATGCTCAGGAAGATAATTCCTGGGTTTTTGCCTCTGATGTCCATGCCCCAGATCTTGTTCGTGCCTTTCATGTGGCTCATCCTGGTCGGCCTGGGGGTTCTGGTGAGGGTTCGGTGACCCCTCCTCAAGGGGGGGGTACTGTTGTGAATTCTGTGGCTGAGTTCACTTCTGTGGTCACAAGTGGTATTGCAGTCTCTGGGCTTCCTCCCTCAGGTGTTTTGGTGAGCTCGTTGGCTGCCTTGCTATTTAGCTCCACCTGAGTCTGTCTTCCTTGCTCCTTGTCAATGTTCCAGTGTTGGATCTGAGCTACTGCATCTTTCCTTGGGCCTGCTGCTCTGCTAGATAAGTGCTTCTAGTTTGTTTTCTGTTTTTTCTGTCCAGCTTGCTATTAACTTTTGCTGGAAGCTCTGAGAAGCAAAGGGGTGCACCGCCGTGCTGTTAGTTCGGCACGGTGGGTCTTTTTGCCCCTTTGCGTGGTTTTCGTTTTAGGGTTTTTTGTAGACTGCATAGTTCTCTTTGCTATCCTCGCTCTGTCTAGAATATCGGGCCTCACTTTGCTGAATCTATTTCATTCCTACGTTTGTCTTTTCATCTTGCTAACAGTCATTATATGTGGGGGGCTGCTTATTCCTTTGGGGTATTTCTCTGAGGTAAGTCAGGCTTGTATTTCTATCTTCAGGCTAGTCAGCTCCTCAGGCAGTGCCGAGTTGCATAGGTAGTGATAGGCGCAATCCACTGCTGCTTATAGTTGTGTGAGGATAGATCAGGTACTGCAGTCTACAGAGATTCCACGTCTCAGAGCTCGTCCTATTGTTTTTGGTTATTGCCAGATCTCTGTATGTGCGCTGATTACTGCACGCTGTGTTGCCTGATTGCCAGCCATAACAGTCCCCCAAATGAAGCGATAAAGAAAGAAGGATTTTTGGTACTCACCGTAAAATCTTTCTTGGAGCCTTCATTGGCGGACACAGCACCCTCCCTAACTGTTTGTATCATTAATGTGCCTTCGTTGTTGCATTGGCACATATGTGGTACCATTATTTGGTATGTTGTCTCCTCCATACATCTGTGACCTCGTCTCCCGGTACTTACCTACCCGCAACCTCCGATCCTCACAAGATCTCCTACTCTACTCCCCTCTTATCTCCTCTTCCCACAATCGTATACAAGATTTCTCTCGTGTATCACCCCTACTCTGGAACCCTCTACCACAACACATCAGACTCTCGCCTACCATCGAAACCTTCAAAAAGAACCTGAAGACCCACCTCTTCAGACAAGCCTACAACCTGCAGTAACCACCGATCGACCAAACCGCTGCATGACCATCTCTACCCTCACCTACTGTATTCTCACCCATCCCTTGTAGATTGTGAGCCTTCGCGGGCAGGGTCCTCATTCCTCCTGTACCAGTTATGACTTGTATTGTTTAAAATTATTGTACTTGTTTTCATTATGTATACCCCTCCTCACATGTAAAGCGCCATGGAACAAATGGCGCTATAACAATAAATAATAATAATAATAATAATTATTATTTGATCTATGTGTCTTCATGTTGGATTGGTACATATGTTGTACCATTATTTGGTCTATGTGCCTCCGTTGTTGGATTGGTACATATGTTGAGTTTTGGTTGCTTCTCCTACTGCTTCAGCAATAACTGAGGTACTTCCTGCCTGTCGGTGGGTGTATACTGCAGAGGAGGAGCTATTTTCCCTTTTTTTGCATAGTGTCAGCCTCCTAGCGACAGCAGCATACACCCCATGGTTACCTGTTTCCACCAATGAAGGCTCCAAGAAAGATTTTACGGTGAGTACCAAAAGTCCCTCTTTTCCCATATATAATGTACTGTATGTCCTTGAATCCCCCCAATATAATATACTACTTCTGGTGCTTAATCTAAAAATAGTGCATTATTATTTGGCTACTTTTTAAACTCTTGGGGCTATATTTGCAATTTTCTAAGTTTTTTTTTTTTTTTTTTCCCCACAAGTATTTGGATTTTCATTCAGTGGATTACACTAATGTATGGATTTCTAAGAATCTTTGTGGACAGCAGTGGCGTACAGTGGAATTCCAAATGCCCCAGGCAGGGCAAGTATTCTGCCCCCTTAAAACAATGCCTTATGAGTGCCTTTTTTAACCTCTTCAAGACCTTGCCATTTTGCGTTCTCGTTTTTCCCTCCCCTCCTTCCCAGAGCCATAACTTTTTTTATTTTTCCGTCAATATGGCCATTTGAGGGCTTGTTTTTTGCGGCACAAGTTGCACTTTTGAACGACATCATTGGTTTTAGCATGTCGTGTACTAGAAAACAGGAAAAAAATTCCAAGTGCAGTGAAATTGCAAAAAAAATGCAATCCCACACTGGTTTTTTGTTTGGCTTTTTTTGCTAGGCTCACTAAATGCTAAAACTAACCTGCCAATGATTCTCCAGGTCATTACGAGTTCATAGACACCAAACATGTCTAGATTATATTTTATCTAAGTGGTAAAAAAAAAAATTCCAAACTTTGTAAAAAAAAAAACAAAACTAAATTGCGCCATTTTCCGATACCCATTTTTCGTGATCTGGGGTCAGGTGAGGGCTTATTTTTCACGTGCCGAGCTGACATTTTTAATGATACCATGTTGGTGCAGATACGGTCATTTGATCTCCCGTTATTTCATTTTAATGCAATGTCGCGGCGACCAAAAAAATGTAATTCTGGCGTTACGAATTTTTCCCTCACTACGCTGTTTAGAGATCAGGTTAATCCTTTTTTTTTTTTTTTTTAATTGATCGGGCGATTCTGAACGCGGCGATACCAAATGTGTAGGTTTGATTTGTATTTTATTTTGAATGGGGCGAAAGGGGAGTGATTCAAACTTTTATTTTATTTTTTTTTTTCATTTTTTTTTTTTTTTTACTTTTGCCATGATTCAATAGCCTCCATGGGAGGCTAGAAGCTGCCATAGCCTGATCAGCTCTGCTACTTAGCAGTGATCATCAGATTGCTTCTATGTAGCTTAATTACAGGCTTGCTATGAGCGCCAACCACAGGGGGGCGCTCATAGCAATCTGGCATCAGTAACCATAGAGGTCTCAAAGAGACCTCTGGTTACTATGCCGACGCATCACTGACGCCCGATCATGTGACGGGGTCGGCGATGCGAGCATTTCCGGACGTGCGGCCTGAAGTGCCGGTTAAATGCCGCTGTCAGCATTTGACAGCGGCATTTAACTAGTTAATAGCGGCGGGTGAATCCCGATTTCACCTGCTGCTATTGTGGGCACATGTCAGCTGTACAAAACAGCTGACATGTCCTGGCTTTGATGCGGGCTCAGCGCTGGAGCTGCATCAATGCAGAGGATCCAGGGAAGGGGTTAAGGGAATCTGTCAGCATATTTTGCTATGTAATCTGACAAAAATATGATGTAGAGCAGGAGATTCTGATTCTAGTGTTATATCGCTTTACTGGGTGCAGCAATGTGATTTAATCAGTTTTCTGAGTTGATCTAGCAGAGCTCGAATGCTGAGCCCTGTATAGCCCCGCCCACTTGCCACTTTCTGTTAATATATATTGTACATAGATACCAGTCGGTGGTGGTGTGGTTAGAAGAGGAGGCACAAGACACCCAGTCCTCTAGCGGCAATCTCCTGATTTTAGTGAAGCTACAAACACAGTCTAGTAAGTGACGCATTGCTGGAATTAGGCTTTCTGACCCCACATTGTGTTGCAAAAACCTGCTAACAGATTTCCTTTTAAATACTTAAATTCCCCTTTATTGCCTACTCCAAAAGTAATAATGCAGCCTTTATGCCACCCCCTAAAAGAAAGAAAAAGTTTATGCTCCTAATCCAGAGAAACCGAGCCTTAGTCTTGTCTGCACACAGGTGGGCAGGTGCCACTATGCCAGGATGCTGCCATCATGTAGACCATAGATCTACATCCTGAGGGGTAAGGAGCACACGGCTCCCTGCTCTACTCCTACTATGCCACTGGTGGACAGGACTGTTGGGAGTGATAACAATACTGCAATTGTTGCTCAACAATAATATAATATAAATATTCAGCCAAAGCAGTTTGACTCCTAAGTACCCGTCCTTCAAACAAATACTTCAGTTTCCCTCTTGCTTGGCGCCTGCTTACAAGCCCTCATTGTCATTCAGAGGGCAGACACCAGGGCATATTCACCTAATGGGCATGGTAGAACAGGCAGCACATAGTCATCACCGCTGAGCTCAGTGATTGGTTGCAGCACTTAAAAGCACTGTTTGTCACATGACTACTGTAGTCTGCCACAAAAATCAGGGCAGCAGCGGAGAGGCAGCACTGGGCCTGGGACGCATGAGTATTAGGCCATGTGCACACGTTCAGTATTTTTCGCTATAAAAACGCGAAAAAAAAACGCTTACATATGCCTCCTATTATTTACAGTGTATTCCGCATTTCTTGTGCAAATGTTGCATTTTTTTCCGCGAAAAAATCGCATCGCGGGAAAAAAAAAGCAACGTGTTCATTAAATTTGCGGAATTGCGGGGATTCCGCACACCTAGGAATGCATTGATCTGCTTACTTTCCGCATGGAGTTATGCTCACCATGCGGGAAGTAAGCAGATTATGTGCGGTTGGTACCCAAGGTGGAGGAGAGGAGACTCTCCTCCACGGACTGGGCACCATATGATTGGTAAAAAAAAAAATTAAAATAAAAAATAGTGATATACTCCCCTTCGATAGGCAGCATCTATAGTAAAAAGTTGGTCACACTTGTCAAACACTATGTTTGACAAGTGTGACAAACCTGTCAGTCAGTTTTCCAAGCGATGCTACAGATCGCTTGGAAAACTTTACCATTCTGCAAGCTAATTTCGCTTGCAAAATGCTAAAAAAGCGAAAAAAACGGGGAAAAAACGCAAAAAAAAAAAAATGCGGATTTCTTGCAGAAAATTTCCGGTTTTCTTCAGGAAATTTCTGCAAGAAATCCTGACGTGTGCACATACCCTTACTGTTTTTATGCTTTTTAATTTTCTAAATCTGCAAGCCTATGTTGAAAATAAAGTCCCAGACAGCTTCTTAAAGGGAATCTGTCAGCAGGTTTTTACTATGTAATCTGAAGATAGCAGGAGATAGAGGACACAGAATTCAGGGATGTGTCACTTGTCACAGTGTGTACTGTTGTTGAATGCGTGTGAAGGATTTATCACTAAGAGACTAACATGGCTGGACTAGACCGGTAACACCCCCTACTGTGATAAGCAGCTCCCTGTCTATAGACTATGTACATACAGAGCCTGGTGTGGGCGGGGTTAGCTTTCTCAGCTCTGCTTTATTCTAAATCTAAGAACTCTGTGTAAGATTGGCTGCACCTAATAATCTAAGTGATACATCGGTAGATTCAGTTACACTTTGCCTACATCATGCTGCTCTCAGATGAGGTGGCAAAAACCTGCTGATGGATTCACTTTAAGGGCACTGACAATTGTCGTTTCACAATTTTGTCTTATCCTCCCTTTTCAAAGAGCCATAACTTTTTTTTTTTCTTTTCCATCAAAATTGCCATATGAGGGATTGTTTTTTTGCAGAAGGATTTGTAGTTTTGGATTTCAAAGTCTGTCTTTAGCATACAGTGTCCTAGAAAATAGGAAAAAATTCCAGGTGAGAAAAACATGGAATTCATCATTTCCTGGGGAGTACGGTTACAGCCATACCAAACTTACATTGTTTTTTATTCTTTTAGTGACTGTTGATATTTTCCAAGACCCATTACATTTATATTTTTCCGTTAAACTGTGGAGTCTTTTTTTTTTTTTGTGTGTGTGTGTGGTGTCATTTTTAACCCCTCTGTGACCTTAGACGTACTATCCCGTCGAGGTGCCCTGGGCTTATCTGACCCTGGACGGGATAGTACGTCATAGCCGATCGGCCGCGCTCACGGGGGGAGCGCGGCCGATCGCGGCCGGGTGTCAGCTGCTTATCGCAGCTGACATCCGGCACTATGTGCCAGGAGCGGTCACGGACCGCCCCCGGCACATTAACCCCTGGCACACCGCGATCAAAGATGATCGCGATGTGCCGGCGGTGCAGGGAAGCACCGCGCAGGGAGGGGGCTCCCTGCGGGCTTCCCTGAGCCCCCCGCAGCAACGCGATGTGATCGCGTTGCTGCGAGGGTCTCCTCACCTCCCTCCCTGCTCGAGCCCCGGATCCAAGATGGCCGCGGATCCGGGTCCTGCAGGGAGGGAGGTGGCTTCACAGAGCCTGCTTAGAGCAGGCACTGTGAAGGCTGCAGCGCTGCATGTCAGATCAGTGATCTGACAGAGTGCTGTGCAAACTGTCAGATCACTGATCTGTGATGTCCCCCCCTGGGACAAAGTAAAAAAGTAAAAAAAAATTTTTCCAAATGTGTAAAAAAAATAAAAAAAAATATTCCAAAATAATGAAAAAAAAAAAATATATTATTCCCATAAATACATTTCTTCATCTAAATAAAAAAAAAAAAAACAATAAAAGTACACATATTTAGTATCGCCGCGTCCGTAACGACCCGACCTATAAAACTGTCCCACTAGTTAACCCCTTCAGTAAACACCGTAAGAAAAAAAAAAGAGGCAAAAAACGCTTTATTATCATACCGCCGAACAAAAAGTGGAATAACACGCGATCAAAAGGACAGATATAAATAACTATGGTACCGCTGAAAGCGTCATATTGTCCCGCAAAAAAAGAGCCGCCATACAGCATCATCAGCAAAAAAATAAAAAAGTTATAGTCCTGAGAATAAAGCGATGCAAAAATAATTATTTTTTCTGTAAAATAGTTTTTATCGTATAAAAGCGCCAAACCATAAAAAAATGATATAAATGAGGTATCGCTGTAATCGTACTGACCCGAAGAATAAAACTGATTTATCAATTTTACCAAACGCAGAACGGTATAAACGCCTCCCCCAATAGAAATTCATGAATAGCTGGCTTTTGGTCATTCTTCCTCACAAAAATCGGAATAAAAAGCGATAAAAAAATGTCACGTGCCCAAAAAATGTTTTCAATAAAAACGTCAACTCGTCCTGCAAAAAACAAGACCTCACATGACTCTGTGGACCAAAATATGGAAAAATTATAGCTCTCAAAATGTGGTATTGCAAAAAATATTTTTTGCAATAAAAAGGGTCTTTCAGTGTGTGACGGCTGCCAATCATAAAAATCCGCTAAAAAACCCGCTATAAAAGTAAATCAAACCCCCCTTCATCACCCCCTTAGTTAGGGAAAAATAAAAAAAAATGTATTTATTTCCATTTTCCCATTAGGGTTAGGGCTAGGATTAGGGTTAGGGTTAGGGTTAGGGCTAGGGCTAGGGTTAGGGCTAGGGCTAGGGCTAGGGTTAGGGCTAGGGCTAGGGTTAGGGCTAGGGTTAGGGCTAGGGCTAGGGCTAGGGTTAGGGCTAGGGCTAGGGCTAGGGCTAGGGTTAGGGCTAGGGTTAGGGCTAGGGTTAGGGCTAGGGTTAGGGTTAGGGTTAGGGTTAGGGTTGGGGCTACAGTTAGGGTTGGGGCTAAAGTTAGGGTTAGGGTTTAGATTACATTTACAGTTGGGAATAGGGTTGGGATTAGGGTTAGGGGTGTGTCAGGGTTAGAGGTGTGGTTAGGGTTACCGTTGGAATTAGGGTTAGGGGTGTGTTTAGATTAGGGTTTCAGTTATAATTGGGGGGTTTCCACTGTTTCGGCACATCAGGGGCTCTCCAAACACGACATGGCGTCCGATCTCAATTCCAGCCAATTCTGCGTTGAAAAAGTAAAACAGTGCTCCTTCCCTTCCGAGCTCTCCTGTGTGCCCAAACAGGGGTTTACCCCAACATATGGGGTATCAGCGTACTCAGGACAAATTGGACAACAACTTTTGGGGTCCAATTTCTCCTGTTACCCTTGGGAAAATACAAAACTGGGGGCTAAAAAATAATTTTTGTGGGAAAACAAAAAGATTTTTTATTTTCACGGCTCTGCGTTATAAACTGTAGTGAAACACTTGGGGGTTCAAAGTTCTCACAACACATCTAGATAAGTTCATTGAGGGGTCTAGTTTCCAATATGGGGTCACTTGTGGGGGGTTTCTACTGTTTAGGTACATTAGGGGCTCTGCAAACGCAATGTGACGCCTGCAGACCAATCCATCTAAGTCTGCATTCCAAATGATGCTCCTTCCCTTCCGAGCCCTCCCATGCGCCCAAACGGTGGTTCCCCCCCACATATCGGGTATCAGCGTACTCAGGACAAATTGGACAACAACATTTAGTGTCCAATTTCTCCTGCTAACCTTGGAAAAATACAAAACTGGGGGCTAAAATATAATTTTTGTGGAAAAAAAAATATTTTTTATTTGCACGGCTCTGCGTTATAAACTGTAGTGAAATACTTGGGGGTTCAAAGCTCTCACAACACATCAAGATGAGTTCCTTAGGGGGTCTACTTTCCAAAATGGTGTCACTTGTGGGGGGTTTCTACTGTTTAGGTACATTAGGGGCTCTGCAAACGCAATGTGACGCCTGCAAACCATTCCATCTAAGTCTGCATTCCAAATGGCGCTCCTTCCCTTCCGAGCTCTCCCATGCGCCCAAACAGTGGTTTACTGCCACATATGGGGTATCAGCGTACTCGGGACAAATTGGACAACAACTTTTGAGGTCCAATTTCTTCTCTTACCCTTGGAAAAATAAAAAATTGGGGGCAAAAATATAATTTTTGTGAAAAAATATGATTTTTTATTTTTACGGTTCTGCATTATAAACTTCTGTGAAGCACTTGGTGGGTCAAAGTGCTCACCACACCTCTAGATAAGTTCCTTAGGGGGTCTACTTTCCAAAATGGTGTCACTTGTGGGGGGTTTCAATGTTTAGGCACATCAGTGGCTCTCCAAACGCAACATGGCGTCCCATCTCAATTTCTGTCAATTTTGCATTGAAAAGTCAAACTGCGCTCCTTCCCTTCCGAGCTCTCCCATGCGCCCAAACAGTGGTTTACTGCCACATATGGGGTATCAGCGTACTCAGGACAAATTGGACAACAACTTTTTGGGTCCAATTTCTCCTGTTACCCTTGGTAAAATAAAACAAATTGGAGCTGAAGTAAATTTTTTGTGTAAAAAAGTTAAATGTTCATTTTTATTTAAACATTCCAAAAATTCCTATTAAACACCTGAAGGGTTAATAAACTTCTTGAATGTGGTTTTGAGCACCTTGAGGGGTGCAGTTTTTAGAATGGTGTCACACTTGGGCATTTTCTATCATATAGACCCCTCAAAATGACTTCAAATGAGACGTGGTCCCTAAAAAAAAATGGTGTTGTAAAAATGAGAAATTGCTGGTCAACTTTTAACCCTTATAACTCCCTAACAAAAAAAAAAATTGGTTCCAAAATTATGCTGATGTAAAGGAGACATGTGGGAAATGTTACTTATTAAGTATTTTGTGTGACATATCTCTGTGATTTAATTGCATAAAAATTCAAAGTTTGAAAATTGCGAAATTTTCAAAATTTTCGCCAAATTTCCGTTTTTTTCACAAATAAACGCAGGTACTATCAAAGAAATTTTACCACTATCATGAAGTACAATATGTCACGAGAAAACAATGTCAGAATCACCAGGATCCGTTGAAGCGTTTCGGAGTTATAACCTCATAAAGGGACAGTGGTCAGAATTGTAAAAATTGGCCTGGTCATTAACGTGCAAACCACCCTTGGGGGTAAAGGGGTTAATGTTGCCATTTTGGGCTAAGTACGTTTTTTTTTTTTTGTTTGTTTTTTTTACATTCCTTTGCAGACATGTGAGGATCGAAAAACAGCCATTTTGGCATTCAGATTTTATTATCCTTTATGGCGTTTACTATATGGGTTAGATAAGTTTGTTTTTATAGATTCTAATTTTACAAATGGAATGATGCCAAATATGCTTTTTTGAGTGATTCTTATTTTTTCACTGTATTTTTTAGTTTTTATAGGAATCTTGAAACTGTGATCATTTAGTCGTTTTGTTCTATACACTGCTGTACAGCAGTATTAAAGTGAAAATCACAGTCTCTTTCGAAGCTTGGCCAAGGGCTGGGCTTCCAAGGGGTATCAAGATTGTAGTGATGAAGAACTTCAGTAGGCCCCTGGCTGATGTGGCAATTTATTGCCCATATGGTCACCTCTCCATGATTGCGCCATATAAATGACACGGTCAGGCATTTAGGACATCAAAAACGTCATCACGAACACACAGTCTTTAGGAAGTTTCAAATTGGTGTTGAGATCTACAAGTGAAATAGTGATTTTCTCTAGTCACCTTCCACGACGGCATACAGAGGTTGCCTCTTTGCCATAATGGGGAACAGGAAATATGGAGTGGTTAAAAGGCCCTCCCACCTCCCACTTGCCAGTGTATTTTCTGTTCCCCATGGGACAGAGGTTCCGTGTGCTGTGGTGGCCGGCGACTACAGGACCTGACTGGGCTTTGCCTCTGCTTGCTGCTCCCGACACTCCGCTCTGCGGTGTCCTCGGGACCTCCTCCTGGCCTTCCCGCACCCCCTCGAGGGTAAAGCAAGCCAGTGATCCCGACTGGAGTCCTCTCCGAGCTCTCCGGTCTCCTCTCCCTCTGCGTGCTCTGCCGGCGTCCAGGAAGTGATGATGCGCGTCACTTCTGGTTCTGCTGCTGAACGCAGTACTTCTGCGGGCGGTGCCTCGTGCAGGACGCCATTCCTCTACCTCAGGACCAGGAGGGGAGGAGGGAACCGACCTTCGCTGGAGGCAGGGACCTACTATCTGGTATAAAACCTGTCTGGAAACGTCGCAGGTAAGACTGTCCTGATGGAAGGCAATACCTGCCCTGTGCCTGCAGAGCCCAGCGCTGCCCCTGCCACAGTAAGTGTTGCAGGGACGGGGGTCCTTAGATAATCTAGGGTTTTTTTGTTTATCTGACACTACTCTCCCTCTCGTTCCATGGAGACAAGTCTACCCCTAAAGCTTCTATAAAGAAAAAATGTGCCATCTGCAATATTAAATGCAATATTAAATTGCCCTCATTATGGGATAAAAAAAACTCTGCCAATCATGTACTGACAAAAAAGTCAGAGCAGAGCAGCCTTACCTCTTGGAAGAAATCTGCTCGCTAGTTAAGCAAGAGGTGCAGTCTTCCCTGGAGGCCTTTACCCCTCCACCCCCACCACCATTTTCTCCAGCAAAGAAAAGAAAGATTCAGGTTGAGGATTCTGAATCTGAATCAGACCTCTCCTATGCCTCATCCTCAGGTAGATGGGAGGAACCCATGTCTCCCATAACCTCTGAAACCAGGAAATATCTTTTTTCCTCGGATTGGATTGAGGATCTAGCATCTGCCATACGCAGCACTATGGGGCTGGAGGAGTAGTCAACCACAGTTCATTCAGGACCAGATGTTTGGTGCAATAACCAAGGGGAAACGTGTAGGATTCCCGGTACACTCTAATATACTTGACATGATTAATCAAGAGTGGGAACTGCCAGAAAAACACCTCAGCATTCCCTCTGAGATGAAGCACAGATTCCCCTTAGAAAGGGGTTCGGTCAAATGCTCACAAGTGGCAAGAGTTGCAAAAAGAACAGCCCTTCCATTTGAAGATTCCTCACAGCTGAAAGATCCAATGAACAGGAAAATCGAAAGTCTCTTGAAAAAATCCTGGGAGACTTCTACGGCAGCCTTAAAAGCCAATATCTCTTCGACCTGTGTAGCTAGAGCCCTCTTCTGCTGGTTAGGGAAGCTAGAGTCCCATATATCTCAAGGTACTTCTAGGGGTGAACTGCTGGACTCTACCCAGCCTTCTTAGAGCTACTGGTTTTTTGGCGGATGCCTCCATGGAGACCATCAGAGTTGCCGCTAGATCTCTAGTACAAACTAATTCATCTAGAAAAGCTCTTTGGGAGGCGGGGCCTAGCAAGCAATGTGAGAAGACGTGCGGCTGAGCTCTCCTGCCACACTCTCCCTAAACATTGGTACCTGAGGCGCCGCCGAACGCTGAATTCACTCTTAAAGGGACACTGTCACCTGAATTTGGAGGGAACAATCTTCAGCCATGGAGGCGGGGTTTTGGGGTTTTTGATTCACCCTTTCCTTACCCGCTGGCTGCATGCTGGCTGTAATATTGGATTGAAGTTCATTCCCTGTCCTCTGTAGTACACGCGTGCACAAGGTGCAATCTTGCCTTCCGCAGGTGTGTACTATGGAGTACAGAGAATGAACTTCAATCCAATATTGCAGCCAGCATGCAGCCAGCGGGTAAGGAAAGGGTGAATCAAAAACCCCAAAACCCCGCCTCCATGGCTGAAGATTGTTCCCTCCAAATTCAGGTGACAGTGTCCCTTTAAGAGTGTGCAGGGACCCGTGGAGCAGCAGTGTGCGGTCAGGTGGAGAGGAGTCCCGCATGAGAATGACAAGCAGGAGACAGAAGGAGCCGGCAGCGTCTGGAAGCTCTCAGGCCCAAGATGGCGCCGAGACTGCAGAGGAGGCGGCAAGGGCGAGCGCGGCATATCTAAGGAAGATGGAGGTGATCGCTCGGCTGGAACGCTTTGCGAGGTCAGAGGTGGCTGCTAATGAGCTGTCAGCGGCTGAAGGTGAGAGACCTGAAACAACATATGTCCCTGGGGAACAACAAGAAGGAGGGGGCCAGTCACAGAGCAGTGGGAAGGAACAGAGATCCCCTGATGTGGATGCACGTGCTGACCAGCTTGAACAGCCAGACACACTAGACATAGCAGAGCCGACGCTCAAAGATATATTCTCTGTGGTGATGTACAACAAGTCTGCCCTTGCAGCTCTGAACAGTCGTGTGGATGAATTAAAGGGAGAGATGGTTGCTATTAATGCTGCAGTGCGCAAAGTTGAACAGAGAGTGGAGGTGGTGGAAGAACGTGTGGGGAGCGCTGAAGACCAGGTTAATGAACTGTTGAAGAGGGAAAAAAAGTATGTGCAGCGTATAGCTGAACTGGAATATAAAACTGATGATCTTGAGAACCGCTCCCGCAGGAGTAACCTGAGGATTGTGGGGGTGCCAGAAAAAGCGGAAGGAAATAACCCCACTGAGTACATTGAGTCATGGCTGAAAAACACTGTAGGAGGGGATGGTCTCACTAAAATGTTTTCCGTTGAAAGGGCCCATCGTGTGCCCACCAGACCCCTGCCCCCAGGATCAGCCCCAAGAGTCATCTTGGCTAAGGTTCTGAATTATCGGGACCGGGATACCCTGCTGAGGAAAGCCAGGAACTGTGTGGATCTAACCATAGACGGCAATCGCATCTCCATCTACCCAGATTATTCTGCAGTCGTCCAAAAGCTCCGAATGACATTTGGAGAAGTCAAAAGGCGACTACAAGACTTGGATTTGCGCTATTCAATGATTTACCCAGCTAAGCTGAGAGTCGCTGCCTTGGATCGGGTGCACTTTTTTCAGAATCCAGAGGAGGCGACACACTGGCTGGATTCGACCACCAAAAATATCAGAGCGGAACGGTCCCGCTGAAGCAGACTCTGAGTGAAGTGGAAAGAGTGATTACCTGTTATTCAGTTTGAATTTGATAAGTTAATGGTCATCTCTGAGATGACAATGTTATGCTGGTATATGTGGGTTGTGTTTGGCGGCGCAACGGACATTGCAGTTTGATAAATGTGGACGGGAGAGTAGTTGGAGCATTGAGCTTGTATCGTTAGGCTGTAAAAACGCCCTCCTAGATCTCAAATAGAGAGGGAGAATTCTTATCGGCTTAAAAGTTGTGGGAGCCAATCAATCTTTTGGGAGGGGGATGGGAGGGAAGGTTGGGAGTTATTTCAGTTGGTAGGTTGGGAAGGTGGGGGGGCGGGAGGGAAGGGCAGGGGGGGGAGGGGACCGAGACCTCCTTTCTTAATGAGTCAAACGTTTGGTACTGTGATATATCAGCATTTGATACTGTGCCGCACAAGAGGTTGGTACACAAAATGAGAATGCTTGGTCTGGGGGAAAATGTGTGTAAATGGGTTAGTAACTGGCTTAGTGATAGAAAGCAGAGGGTGGTTATAAATGGTATAGTCTCTAACTGGGTCGCTGTGACCAGTGGGGTACCGCAGGGGTCAGTATTGGGACCTGTTCTCTTCAACATATTCATTAATGATCTGGTAGAAGGTTTAGACGGTAAAATATCGATATTTGCAGATGATACAAAACTATGTAAAGCAGTTAATACAAGAGAAGATAGTATTCTGCTACAGATGGATCTGGATAAGTTGGAAACTTGGGCTGAAAGGTGGCAGATGAGGTTTAACAATGATAAATGTAAGGTTATACACATGAGAAGAAGGAATCAATATCACCATTACACACTGAATGGGAAACCACTGGGTAAATCTGACAGGGAGAAGGACTTGGGGATCCTAGTTAATGATAAACTTACCTGGAGCAGCCAGTGCCAGGCAGCAGCTGCCAAGGCAAACAGGATCATGGGGTGCATTAAGAGGTCTGGATACACATGATGAGAGCATTATACTGCCTCTGTACAAATCCCTAGTTAGACCGCAAATGGAGTACTGTGTCCAGTTTTGGGCACCGGTGCTCAGGAAGGATATAATGGAACTAGAGAGAGTACAAAGGAGGGCAACAAAATTAATAAAGGGGATGGGAGAACTACAATACCCAGATAGATTAGCGAAATTAGGATTATTTAGTCTAGAAAAAAGACGACTGAGGGGCGATCTAATAACCATGTATAAGTATATAAGGGGACAATACAAATATCTCGCTGAGGATCTGTTTATACCAAGGAAGGTGATGGGCACAAGGGGGCATTCTTTGCGTCTGGAGGAGAGAAGGTTTTTCCACCAACATAGAAGAGGATTCTTTACTGTTAGGGCGGTGAGAATCTGGAATTGCTTGCCTGAGGAGGTGGTGATGGCGAACTCAGTCGAGGGGTTCAAGAGAGGCCTGGATGTCTTCCTGGAGCAGAACAATATTGTATCATACAATTAGGTTCTGTAGAAGGACGTAGATCTGGGGATTTATTATGATGGAATATAGGCTGAACTGGATGGACAAATGTCTTTTTTCGGCCTTACTAACTATGTTACTATGTTACTATGGGGGGTAGAATTATAATTCTAAGCTGGAACGTTAGGGGTCTCGCAAATGTCTCAAAGCGGGCCGCAATTCTACAATATCTGCTGAAACTGAGGCCCTCAGTGATATGCCTTCAAGAAACACACCTGGTAGAAGACAAAGTAGCTATTTTACAAAAAAGATGGGTGAGGAAGGCTTATCACTCGACGTACTCAGCCTATGCTAGGGGAGTGTCAGTATTAATCCACACTTCTACTCCATATGAAGAAGTGGAGGTTATAATAGACAAAGACGGGCAATACGTGTTTATTGTATGTAAGATATTGCATAGATTATTATGTATAGTGTCTTTATATATCCCTCCACCGTTTTCGGGAAAAAAGATACAGGAAATTCTGGACATATCAGGAGTTCCGTTGCTTGTAATAGGAGACGTGAATAATATTGCAAATGATCATTGGGATAGGGGCAAACATACAGGGAACAGAGAGGAAGGGAATGTAACACCTTTTGGAAACTACATGAGGGAAATTGGATGGATAGACTTGTGGAGAGTTCGAAATATGGAGAACTACACTTACTCGTGCTACTCGGCGACGTATGGTTCCTTGTCTCGCATTGATGTGGCTTTGGGAAATGAAGGGATGGATAACTTGGTGCAGGAAGTGGAATATTTGCCCAGAGTTCTATCGGATCATTGTCCTCTGATGGTATCTCTACAATTGAGAGAACAGGGGAGGTTGGCAGGTATGGGATGGAAAATTCACCCCTTTTGGTTACGGTTGCTGGATATGGAAAAGATAGGAGAGGAACTGGGTGAATTCTTTGGGATAAACGAAGGTAGTGCAGAGGGTCATATAGTTTGGGATACTATGAAGGCGTTTTTGAGAGGGATCTTATTCAGAGAAGTATCTCGATTTAAGACTAGGTCTCAAAAACTAGATAAAGCAGTGATGGAGGAATTAAGGGCAGCGGAGGAGGCATTGGGGGCACAGTGTTCCAAAGCTACGCAGACCCGCATGAGAGTGGCCCAGTCGGAGGTTAATAAACTTCACATCCGTAAGGCAGAGAGATTGCGGGCATTTCAGAATGAGGCATTCTATGCGGAGGGTGAAAAAGTGGGGCACCTGCTCTCAGTCGTAGCTTCGGCACAACGGGAATCCTCACATGTATATGCAATTAAAACAAAGGAAGGTAATGTGGTTACACAAGGGGATCAAATTTTGGATGTATTTAAACAATTTTACAGTGAGTTATACTCCTCTAAGATACATAAAGGTCAAGAGGAGATGAACAGGTATATGAGTGCGATTAAGCTTCCTAGACTAGGTGAGGAGGATAGAGAATGGATGGATAGGCCGATGGCAGCGGAGGAACTGAGGGTGGCACTGGCGGATATGGTGGGTAATAAGGCCCCGGGGGCGGATGGCATTCCGGTAGAGGTGTACAAAATTTTTAATGAAGAAATAATAACTAAATTGGAGAAGGTATTTAATGAGTCGTTGGAGAGGGGAATACTACCTACATCTATGAGAGAGGCCATTGTTGTGGTCATTCCTAAAGCTGATAAGGATCCGCTGAATCCGGAGTCCTACAGACCAATCTCACTCCTTACAGCGGATATAAAGATTTTGGCGAACGCCTTGGCCAACAGACTAACCCATGTGATTGATAAAGTAATCCACCCAGATCAAACTGGATTTATGCCCAACAAATCTACAGTAATCAATTTAAGGAGACTATATTTAAATATGCAAATTCCAGCCGAAAATGCTGGAAAGAGAGTGGTGGTGTCTTTGGATGCCCATAAGGCCTTTGATTGTGTAGAATGGAATTACTTGTGGTCGGTTCTGTTGTGCCTTGGGTTCGGGCCTAAGTTTATAT
The DNA here is from genome assembly GCF_032444005.1 of Ranitomeya imitator. Lineage (NCBI taxonomy): Eukaryota > Metazoa > Chordata > Amphibia > Anura > Dendrobatidae > Ranitomeya > Ranitomeya imitator. The sequence goes on from NC_091282.1 coordinate 87,886,152, forward strand.
CTTGGGTGGGGTTGCTATACTCCTCTCCAATGGCAAAAATTAGAGTAAATAATACATTATCTGATAGTTTCTCATTGCATAGGGGTACAAGGCAGGGGTGCCCATTGTCTCCTTTGCTTTTTGCCCTGGCTGTGGAACCCTTGGCTGCTAAAATAAGGGAGGCACGAGAGATAAAAGGATTTGTCTATGGAATGAAGGAGGAGAAGGTGTCTCTGTATGCTGACGATGTTTTGTTATTTTTGGGGGACTCAGGGGAGAATCTGGATAACGCGGTGGCATTAATTGAGGAATTTGGGGAATTCTCTGGACTCAAAATAAATTGGGACAAATCGTGCATTATGCCCATTGATGAGGTAGAAAAGGGTACTGAGGAGGTGGAAATGTCAGCAAAATTGAAGGTAGTTTCGAAATTTAAATATTTGGGGATACAAATTACCCTTCCTCTGACGAGGTTTGAAGAACTTAATCTAAGCCCTCTGCTACAAAAAATATGTACCAAAATTTCAGCGTGGAACAAACTACATCTCTCTGTAATTGGAAGAGTGAACCTTTTGAAGATGATTGTGATGCCGCAGCTGTTATATGTACTGCATAATTCTCCAATTTGGATTCCGCAGAGTAGGTTCCATAAAATTAAATCGCTGTTTGGCGAACTAATATGGGGGGGGGAAAACCCAAGGTTTAAACAAGAAACTTTGCAGAGGCCAAAGGCAGAAGAAGGCTTGGCGCTCCCTAACCCTTGGGTATATTTTTTATCAGCACAATGCCAGCATATTGGAGGATGGGGGGAGGAGATGGGAAAGGGGCAATCGCCCAGTAGTTTGAGATATTTGATGGGAAAATGGCCTCTGGGTGAGAGTTTGGAAGGGGGGCAGTTTTTGAAACTGGGTTCTCGGTTTACTACTGTTCTCCTAATTCATAAGGTATGGGAAAAAGTTAAACAGATTAGGGGTGTCACGGGCCTTACCAAATACTCACCTATATGGGATAATATAAACTTACAAGAATTTAAGCAAATGGAAGGATATGGGCCATGGAGAGAGGCAGGAATTAGAAAGATGGGTCAGCTACTGGGTCAAGGGGGACTGAAGTCATTTGTGGAGTTACAAACAGAATTCCAGTTATCACATTTAAATTTATATCATTATAAAAGAATTCAGCATGCGTATCGGTCGCAATGTCGGAGAAAACTTATTGAGATCCAGTTTGATATCACGCTGGCTTCCATTTTGAAGAACAGCGGGACAAGGGGGACAATTTCAGAAGTGTATAGAGATTTATTATTCACCTTTCTAGCCAAACATCCCATCAAGTCTAGAGTGAAATGGGAAGCTGAATTGGGAGAGATAAATGATGATAGATGGGAATCTATTTTAGAATATGTGACTAAGATCTCTATGAGCGAACCTGGGAGGATGTCTCAATTATATGTGATTCATAGAGCTTACAGAACTCCAGATAGACTGTTCAAGATGGGTTTGAGGTCTGATTTCGAGTGTCCACGATGTTCGCAGGAACAGGCAGACATGTTACACATGCTGTGGCACTGCCCTAGATTGTCTGCCTTCTGGACAGTTGTATTGAATCGAATTGAATTGGTATATAGGTGTGTCATTCCCAGAGACCCTTTGGTCTGTATATTAGGCTATGTGGAAGAAATAGCAGCGGTATCTATGGTTAAACTGGCGATTGCTAGACTGTTATTCATAGCAAGGAAATTGATAGCTCGGTTCTGGATCAGGGAGGAGCCTCTGACTAGACGAGACTTTCTTACGCAGGCGGACCATATAATTTTATTGGAAAAAAGTATCTATACTAAGAGAAATAAACTAGATGTATTTCAAAAGATTTGGCAGCCATGGATAGAATGGAATTAGAATTGTGGGGAGGATGCATAATGTTATAGATGATGTTCATACTATACAATTGTATTTGAATTGGGGAAGGAATATCGGATGAGAATTTGGGAAAGCATTAAAGGGGTCTCGAAGGGGGGGATAGGGAGGGAAAAGGGGGGGGGGAGTTATGTTCATAAAATATATGATTATCTGTGAATAACAGCTTGATGTCATTTGTTATCATTGATTTTCCTTAATAAAAATTTATCTGATTTAAAAAAAAAAAAAAAAAAGAGCTCTTTGGCTCAAGATGTGGTCTGGGGATATCACCTCCAAAGCCAAATTATGTGATATACCCTTTAAAGGTCTTTGGGTCTTCTCTACATGAGATCTTGGAAAAGGCAACAGATAAGAAAAAAGCTCTTCCAGAACAAAAAAACCCTAAGAAAAGGTTTTTAACAAAATCAAATGTGATATCTCGAGTTCTGGAATCAGAAAGAGGTCTGGGACATTACTCCCGACTATTTCTGGTACCCAAGCCTTCAGGCGAGTCTCGTATCATCATAAATTTGAAAGGACACAACCAGCATGTGAAATACCGAAGGTTCAAAATGGAATCGGTAAAAACTGCCATTCCTTTGATAAGTCCTCACTCCTTCATGTCGACTATCGACCTAAAGGATACATACTTTCATATTCCGATTCACCCAAAGCACCGAAAATATCTCAAGCTTGCGGTACAAGGGAAACATCTGATAGAACATTATCAATTCAACATCCTTCCATTTGGAATCTCCTCTGCACCAAGAGTTTTTTCCAAGATAATGGCGGAGGTAGTATCCTTTATCCGGAATCAAGGCATCTGTATAGTGCCTTATCTGGACGACCTGCTAATAATAGCCTCCACCAAAGCGATCCTAGAGTCTCATGTATCAAAGACTCTCAATGCCATAACATCTCTAGGGTGAGTCCCGAATCTGAAGAAATCCCAGCTACGGCCCTCCAAATCCAGGAAGTTCCTGGGAGTCCTAAACTCCGCAAAGCAAATGTCTTTTCTTCCAGAGGACCACCGTCTAAACCTTGGTAACAAAGGTCAAGACATTCAGAGACACAAGATCTCCTATGCTCAGGGAAGGCATGTCACTTCTAGGTTCCATGACAGCCTGTAGCCAATCAGTACCCTGGGCTCAGGCGCACTCCAGAATCCTTCAGGCGCATATTCTGCACATTTGGAACGGCCATCCCAACTCATTAAACAAAAGACTATACACGCCGGGTTGAGTCAAAGCCTCCCTAGCATGGTGGATAAACCTGAAAAATCTTCAAAAAGGGGTCAGTTCGACTCAAGTCCCTTTGACTACAATTACAACAGATGGCAGCAAGAGAGGCTTGGGAGCCATGATAAACTATACCCCCTCCCAAGGACTCTGGGACCTGGCAACGAGCAGGAAGTTGTCCAACTACAGAGAACTAAAAGCTGTAGAGGAGACCCTTCTGGCAGGGGGTCAACTTAACAGGGGACATCACGTTCAAATATATTCGGACAATATGACTGCAGTTGCTCACATCAGACACCAGAGTCGCCAGGATATACAGCCAAGAGAAACGAGCCTGAGCAGCCGGAGCTTCGAGATGCTCGTAGACAGGCGGGGTCTACCAGAAATTGACCTTTTCGCATCTTGCGAAAAGCACACAGGTCAAAGCCTTCTTCTCCCTAAACCCCAGGGACGGCTCCAGAGGGGTAGATGCTCTAGCCGAGAGGTGGAATTTTCACCTGGCCTATGCGTTCTCGCCGATCCCAATTTTGGCAAAGGTCTTACGAAAAATCTGAGAAGAACAAACACCAACTTTATTAGTAGCCCCGTTGTGGCCAAAAAGGAGCTGGTAGAACCTGATTATCGACATACGAGTAGATGGCTCTGTCCAGTTACAAATGGGAAACAACCTTCTCTTACAGGGACCCATTCATCACCTGGGTCCCCACAAATGCAATCTGGTGGCATGGTTACTAAAGCCCAGGTGCTGAGAGCTAAAAGGCTATCAGACTCAGTGGTTGCTACACTTCAAAAATCAAGAAAACCAGTAACCAATGCTATATACAATAAAGTTAGGAAAAAAATGTAATCTTTCTGTCTTCCTGAACTACCAGATCCCTTCAATCCGAATTTGTCGCAAATTCTAGATTTTCTACAAAAAGGCTTAGAAATAGGCCTCAGGCCTAGCACTTTAAAAGTCCAGGTCTCTGCCCTCAGTTCTATTTTTGACCAGGATCTGGCAGGTCATGGCTGGATTAAGAGGTTCATGACGTCAGCCTCCAGAATGAACCCTAAAACACAACCGCTGGTTCACCTATTGGACCTTAATTTAGTATTGCAGGGGCTTACATGTCCACCCTTTGAACCTTTATCCTCCTGTTCTCCACAAAATCTCATTTACAAGACAATTTTTCTGGTGGCTATAACCTCGGCAAGAAGAGTAGGAGAACTCCAGGCCCTGTCAATTAGAGATGACTCCATGATACTACGTCTCGACCCCTCTTTTCTTCCAAAAGTAGTCTCTGAGTTCCACTGCTCCCAGGAAAATGTCCTACCTTCTTTCTGCCAAAATCCTGCAAATCCAAAAGAAGAAAGTTTTCATACTCTTGACGTCAGACGTGTTGTACTATACTACTTACAGCAAACCAGCTCTTATAGAATTGATCAAAATCTATTTGTCCATCCTTACGGACAAAATAAAGGGAAAAAAGTAGCAAAAAGCACTATTGCTGGCAGGATCAAGAAAGCTGTAGCAGAAGCATATCTTGCTCAAAACAAAACACCCTCAGTGGGGATTAAGGCACACTCGACCAGATCCACTTCAGTCTCCTGGGCAGAAAGAGCAGGCGCCTCTGCGGAACAGATCTGCAGGGCAGCTACGTGGAGTTCTTTGCATACTTTTTCCAAACATTATAGATTGGACATATTGCCCAACAAAGATTTAGTCTTCGGCCGGAAAGTTCTCCAGGCTGTTGTCCCTCCCTAGCGCCAAATTAGTTGGTATTCCTCCGTATGCCGTCGTGGAAGGTGACTAGAGAAAATAGAATTAGACTTACCGGTGATTCGGTTTCTAGGAACCTTCCACGACGGCGCTAATTCCCTCCCTATACTCCTGGATAAAATCTGGGATTCAAGGTAAACCGGTGCTATAGTTTTCAGTTATAAGTCACTGGCAAGTGGGAGGGCCTTTCAACCTCTCCGTATTTCCTGTTCCCCATTAGGGCAAAGAGGCAACCCTTGTATGCCATCGTGGAAGATTCCTAGAAACCGAATTACTGGTAAGTCTAATTCTATTTTTCTCTTTTTTTGGCTAGAAGTGCAGAAAAAACTCTTGACATTCAATGATCCAAGAAAAAAAAGTTCTTCTAGTCACTAATTAGTCTTTAACCGCAATGTTTGAGTACCGATAACCAGGAAATGTCATTAATAATGACAATCTGCTGCCGTACAACAGATGCTGAGATTCCACAAATGTCCCTGCTTGTAATTGGATATTGTGACATTTTAACTAATTAGATTTGATAATCCCGTGGCCTCGTTACTTTTCAGTTTATACATATTAAACTGATACATAAATTTAATGAGTGCGGCCCGAGAGTCAAACTTAATTTAGAAAAATAAGACATGACATTTTCAGAATATCCCACCGTGCAACAGGATTACTCCAATATAATATGGAGATGCGCTTTATTGTGAGTTAGGCCGGTTCTACATGTCCGACATCACTGTCTAAGTGCGAACCGCAAGGTTCGGACCAACCGCTGTCAAATATTAGTGTAACGACCAGAAGCTAAGGCACAGATGGTGAAGCGAACATTCGTTTAATGAAATTTTCATGGAACCACAAGACCACTGTCCGGGGGGCTCCGATTCTATGTGAATCCCAGACACCCATAGCCAGACCCCTCAAACAGGGCCAGATTGGAATGCCCAAGGGATGCAAGGTGCTACCTCCAGTTAGACCCTGAACATGTGGAAGCTGACCCAGCGGGACAGTCAAGCTGGCAGGAAATGCAGGAAGCAGAGAACTTGACAGGTGGTGAACGGCTGGAGCGGGTAACTGGCAGGCACTGGAGCAGAAGGGACTGGCATAGTCCGGACAGATGTGGAGAGACTTGGCGGGCACACTGTGGAGACAAACCGGAATTAGCACGATCTAGCGCAGTACTGGCACGCAGGTACAGAAAACCTGAATTAGCAACAGGAAACACTTGTTGCTCAGGCACCTCCCTAAGGGCAGGTGCCTGAGCAACAAGTATCTAAAATAATACAGGATGCTGAGCCACTGGCTGAGACCTAATTTTGAAAAAGGTGCGCTGTCTCTTTAAGAGACAAGGAGTGCGCGCGTGCCCTCAGAGCCGCTCCAGGAGACCTATGGGTTGCGCACAGCATCCATGAAACAGGCAGGAGCCAGTAGCACTGGACAAGGGACGGGAACCCCAGAAGACCGGCGTTTCTGCTGGGCGCTGCGCTGCTGCGACGGACCCGAGGCACCAAGTGAGTACCGGGAGGTGGACCGGACATGGGGCATAGGATTTACAATGGGTTAGGAGACCATCGGCCTGACCAGACATTGTGGTACGTACTTAGACTATGATGGTGGACGTATGAAACCCACCTTCATGCATAAAGTATTTAATGGATCACATTGTGGCTGCGTAGTCCAATATCTGTTCTACTGAAGAATATTCTAGGACAGGTCCTCACCTAATTTCACTAATTTGTGAAAAATTGCCTGTTTTGTTCAGCTTTGTAGTTATTTTATGTTGTTTTCTCCTTTCCTATAATTAGCTGCTTTCAAAATTCTGGTTACCCAGATAAACAACAAAATAAGAAAGGTGGTCATGGCCCTCAATGACCTTTTATCTAACCCATGGCAGATTCCCGGGGACTACAGTCTGCAAAGAAAATCAGATCCCATGTAGATCAACCGTAAAAACTATGATTTTTACCGATACATTCTTGAAATAGGAAACTGTATTTGTAAAATTTGCTAACTGCTGATGTATAAAAACGAATGTTGTACAGAAGAAAATATAGATGAAAAATTAACAGTTTTTACTGAATGAAAATTGAACATTCTTTTTTCTATACGTTATAAACTTAGCCTTAAAGGGAACCTGTCACCCCGTTTTTTTCGATATGAGATGAAAAATATGGTTCAATAGGGCCTGAGCTCTGCTTTACATCAGTACCTTTCATATCCCCCGATTCCCTACCTTTACTGAGAAAATACCTTAGTAATCTCTCAGTTTTCGTATGTCAATCACCCCGTTCCGATGGGCGGGGCCTAATTGCAGTTTCTCCCCACCTCCTGCCTTACTCTTCGCATTAATTTATCTTCTGTCTTGCGTTGCTGTTGTTTTCTGCACCTGCACATTGAAGTGGCCTCCCGCGCGTGTGCAGTATGTTCTGGAGCACAGACAATTGGGTCAAAAGCCGGCGCATGCGCAATAATGATTTCATGCTTTGCCCACAGTTGGTCAAAGCATACTGCGCAGGCGCTAGAGGCAAATTCAATGCGCACGCGCAGAAACTGAATGGGATCTGTGCTATTCACAGATCTAGTTATGTCAAACACGCCGAGGAGCGGAGGGAGAGACAGCGATTAGGCCACGCCCATTGGAATGGGGTGATTGACATATGAAAACGGAGAGATTACTAAGGTATTTTCTAAGCAAAGGTGGGGAATTGGGGGATATGAAAGGTACTGATGTAAAGCAGAGCTCAGGCCCTATTGAACCATATTTTTATCTCATATCGAAAAAACGGGGTGCCAGGTTCCCTTTAAGAAGATCCCTACAGCTTCCCCAAGCCGCCCCAAACCACCATCATGTATTTATTGCTATCTCATACTCTTTCTAAGGCCGGCGTCACACTACCGTGTTTTACGGACGTAAGAGGGGTACTGAAAATATGGATTGCATACGGTACAATGCTTCTCTATGCCCCTGCTCCTATCAGCCGTATTTTACTGATCCGTATTATACGGTGTTCTACGGACGTAGAAAATCGCAGCATGCTGCATTTGTCACCGTATTGCGCAAAAAAATCCGCCAATGAAAGTCTATGGGGGCGAGAAAAATACGGATTACACACGGATCAGCAGTGTGACTTGCGAGAAATACGCAGCGGTGTTAGAGAGAAAAGCCAGCAATTCAGCGCGGTGTACAGTAAAATCACACTGACAGCTTACAATAGAATAGGTAGAATAAATGTGTACACATAGAATAGGTGTGTATATATATATATATATATATATATATATATATATATATATATATATATACATATATATGTCAGTGAGACACATATATGTATATATATTAATATTTCATACAGCGCTAGATAGCTTTAAAGCCGGTAATTCAATTGCCGGCTTTTGGCGTGGGCTCCCGCCCAATTTTCTCCACCAGAGTAGTGAAGCCAGTGACTGAGGGCAGATATTAATAGCCTGAAGAGGGTCCATGGTTATTACCCCCCCCCCCCCCCCCGGCTAAAAACATCTGCCCCCAGCCACCCCAGAAAAGGCACATCTGGAAAATGCGCCTATTCTGGCACTTGGCCACTCTCTTCCCATTCCTGTGTAGCGGTGGGATATGGGCTAATGAAGGGTTAATGTCACCTTGCTATTGTAAGGTGACATTAAGCCAGAATAATAATGGAGAAGCGTCAATTCTGACATCTATCCATTATTAATCCAATAGCATGAAATGGTTAATAAATACACGTCACTGCCGGCTCTTTGTAAATTTTGCCTCCCTGACAATATGCAGTAAGTAGTGTACTCTCCCCGGCTTCATTGTTGTACTGTGCATGCTTAGGGAGGTAGAGGTGACGTTGGACTCAGCCAGCCATTACCGCCGTTTCTTTACAAATTTCTTCCTCCCTGACAATGCGCAGTAAGTGGGTTGTATTCTCCCCAGCTTCATTGGTGTACTGCGCATACCTATAGAGGCAGCCTTACCGCCGGCTCTACAAATCTCAACGCTCGCTGTGTCCTACGTCTCACCACCTCCTCTTTGGTCATGCACAGTACACCAATGAAGTCGGGGAGAGCCCACTCGACTTTTTGCAAATTTAGCCTCCCTGATGATATGCAGTGAGTTGGCAGTGCTGATGCTCTTGGAAATCATGTTACGACTAGAGTTGAGCGACTTTTAGTTTTTTAGGGTCGAGTCGGGTTTCGCGAAACCCGACTATCTCAACAGTCGAGTGGAATCGGCCGATTATCGCAAAAAGTCGGGGATCGACCGAAACATGAAACCCAATGCAAGTCAATGGGGGAGCATAGTCGGCAGTGAGTGGAGGCCAGGAAAACATGTACAGTGCCCATTTTAATGGCAAAAACATCCATTCTTGTTACTGAAGCTTGTCAATCTTAATTTACCTTATAATAGTAAGGCATTGGAAATTGGGGGTCATTTGGCTAAAGTTGTGGGGGGTAGGGCTGGTTCAAGTATTTAGTGGGCCCAGGAAATCTGGACCACGTCACGGCAGTGGAGCAGGGAGAGGTAAGTATTTCAACTTTGCAAGTGCTGTGATCCTGAGCAAGCAGGGGGGGGCCCACTCATTGCCACTGGCACAGGGCCCCTCAAAGTACGGCGGTGTGTTTGCACGGCAGGGGCGCCTCCCACCGGCACCGACACTTTTGCGTACTATGAGGGGCCCTGTGCCAGTGACGTCGCCGAGTATTCCTCCCCCCACCTGATGAAGGAACCTGCACTTTCATCTGCACCTTCCTCTTTGTCCCCGTGTAAGGTGGTATGGTATGCGGGAAGAGGAACCTGACTTTCAGCAGGGTCACAATCTTGCTGTGTAGCGTGCACGGGGAATTTTGCGTTATGGGTCAATGTACCAGCAGACTCATCTATCACTGGCTGGGCAATGGGCAGGATGAGGAGTAAACACAGATATAGGCCCAAAGAATAAAGTGGGCTAAATGCAGTTCAAAATTGGTAACAGGACTAACCAGGGGCATTGTAGTGGAGGACAACTTTAATGAGAGGCTGACACAGAGAGTAGGCCCAAATCAGTAAGTAGTCTAAATGCAGTTCAAAATTGGCAACAGTAGTAAACAAGCGGCACAGCTTTGTTCAGTGGAGGAGAACAGCAAGGAGTGGCAGACACCGATAGTAGGCCCCAACCCAACTAGTAGGCCAAATGCAGTCTTACATTAACAACTACTTAACGAGAGCCTGAAAATGGAATTTCAGGACAGGAAACCAGGAGAACAGCAAGGAGCGGCAGACACTGTTAGTAGGCCCCAACCCAACTGGTAGGCCAAATGCAGTTGTTCCATTTAACAACTATTTAACAAGAGCCTGAAGATAGAAGCTCAGGAAAGGCAACCTGGAGAACACCTTGGAGCAGAAGAAACCGTCTCTACAACCCAGACCCAACTTGTAGGCCTAATGCAGTGTTGTTTCAACAACTACTGAACGAGAGCTAGAAGATCGAAGCTATGGAGAGGCAACCTGGAGAACACCTTGGAGCGGCAGACACCGTCTCTACAACCCAGACCCAACTTGTAGGCCTAATGCAGTGTTGTTTCAACAACTACATAACGAGAGCTAGAAGACCGAAGCTATGGAGAGGCAACCTGGAGAACACCTTGGAGTGGAAGACACCGTCTCTACAACCCAGACCCAACTTGTAGGCCTAATGCAGTGTTGTTTCAACAACTACTGAACGAGAGCTAGAAGATCGAAGCTATGGAGAGGCAACCTGGAGAACACCTTGGAGCGGCAGACACCGTTAGTAGGCCCCACCGAAGTAGTAGCCCCAATGCAGTTTTCAAATTCCTATAGGCTGAAAACCAGACTATTGACGCTCAGCTTTTTTCAGAGGACAGCTGTATTGAGTGGCGCAGACAGACACAGGTAGTAGGCCTTAAACAAAAAATTTGGCTCAATGCAGTTTAAAAAAGGTTACAGGGGTACACAGGCAGCATTGCTCTGGTCAGTGGAGGACAATTTCAATTATGGACCGCAGACAGACTTAATATGCCTACAATTAAAAAAAGGATGCTCTATGCAATTTAAAATAGGTTCCAGGGGTACATGAACAGCATTGGTCTGGTCAGTGGAGGACTATTGGAAGGAGGGACCGCAGACAGACTTAGTAGGCCTAACATAACAAAATATAATACCAAAGAAAAAAATACGATCAAAAAACACCCAACAATAAGATTAAAGAAAAAATATAACAAAGTCTTTATTGATAAGTTATAAAAACAGGACATTTGGCAAAGCCAGGAGGAGAGGAAAAAAGTACTCAAGCCACAATGTGCACAAAGAAACGGCAGGGGTACAAGCATGAGGACCATCACATTAGTAGCAAAGTAGCAAAATCCACTTAAGGAGATATAGGTAAAATCGACTTGTATTATAACAATCAGGGGGAAAAACCAAAAGTATAATGTTATACCAGGCCATACCAGGAAACATATATGTAGACCATAGACATAATATCGCTAGTAATGGCCGCACAAAGGCTGACCCAGTGGTGTGGTCAGTGGAGGAGTATTGGAAGGAGGGACCACAGACAGGCTTAGTAGGCCTAACATAACAAAAGTAGGCTGTAGGCACTTTAAAATAGCTTCCAGGGGTACACGGGCAGCAGTGGAGTGTTAAGTGGAGGACTATTGGAAGGAGGGAACGCAGACAGGCTTAGTAGGCCTAACATAACAAAAGTAGGCTGTAGGCACTTTAAAATAGGTTCCAGGGGTACACGGGCAGCAGTGGTGTGGTCAGTGAAGGAGTATTGGAAGGAGGGACCGCAGACAGGCTTAGTGGGCCTAACATAACAAAAGTAGGCTGTAGGCACTTTAAAAAAGCTTCCAGGGGTACACAGGCAGCAGTGGTGTGGTCAGTGGAGGAGTATTGGAAGGAGGGACAGCAGACAGGCTTAGTAGGCCTAACATAACAAAAGTAGGCTCTTTGCACTTGGAATTATCTTGCAGGGGTACACAGGCAGCATTGGTGTTGTCAGCGGAGGCCGATTGTAATGAATGTCTGACAGTTAGGACTCCCAAAAAATAAATAGATGTTAATGTCTCGCAATACAACAAAACCAAAAAACAAAAGGGTGGCATACTTAGGTACAGGGGTGGGCTCCTCTGCTGTGTTTCTGACCTAGTAATTTGGCGCAAAGTATTTACTGGTGTAAATATAGGACACTGCCCCAGACTATTTTAATGATATTGCAAGTCCCAAAATCATATTAATAGTCTGGGGAAAAACACATGTGTGTTATATGCAACCAGACACATCAAATCCGCTCCATAGAATCTGAATAAAAATAGGAGAACCCGGAGCATAGTATAAACAATTACTTTATTGATACAAAAATTAAATAGACATTTATCAGTAATACTTAAGGTGTAAATTTTCCCATGACTAACATAGATAAAGGGGAGACCCACCCCTCTAGAGTCCCCATACTGCACAAATAACCATGGAAGGGAGATAATGTAAAAAACCTTTCTATGCAATGTAACCTAGTGCAGCGGCAAGCTGATCAGTAATAAAGTACCAGTCCTAATAGCCAGAGTACAAATGTTGTAAATCGACGCAGGTCAGCTTACCAGCTCAGAGAGGAGACAGAGGAGGGGAATCCCGCCAGGATAACGTCCCCGATGCGCGTTTCGCGGCTTAAACACACCGCTTCTTCAAGGGAGTGTAAAGTAAGGGGCGACCAGGACCTGCTAATAACCTGCCTGACCTCTGTCACATGTCCATGGCCGGCCAATAACGGTGGCGCCGGCGGCGCATGCGCAAGGCGACGGAAAGGTCCCCCATGGAGGTAGGGTGTCAGGCTCAGCGCGCACGCGCCGGGAAACATCCCGGGGTGCCCGCACAGAGCACACAGACGCCCGCCCACATGAGGGAGCCGCCCATCAGCCGGGCGATGCGCACGGCCACCAAAAAGAGTAAGTTATAAAGGGACAGCAAGTGCTGCCAAAAATACTGGCCGGCAACAGGACCACAGTATCCCCAAATGTCATAAAAGAATGAGACAAAAGGAGGTGCAGCAAAGTTATACAGGACCCCAAGTAAAAGAATGCTGCTGGTGTATACTATATAATGACGTGCGGGAAATAAATAAATAAATAAATAACCATAAAGGTCATAACATAGAGAGCGCCAATTCAAACGACCAAAGGAAACAATGAACCTCCGCACTGCTGTTATTAGGCTAGACTCTGTTATTTTTATCAGCCTTTTTTTTGGTTTGGACCCGTTGAAGTGCTGAGGCACGAAACGATCGTTGTCCGCATTTTTTCTACACTCTCCCTGAAATTTACTGTAATGTTGTCCGAATAAAGTTGTGACTTTTTACATACACGGGTAAGTGCACTTTTTTTTCTTCGTTTCATGGACATAACATAGAGAGGATGGCAATATATGATTACATACATTATGCAAAAATAGAAAAATATCTAGAGTTCATATCATATTATGCAGCAGTATATACATATATGAATACCATCTTACAAATATATACCGCAACACAGAGCACATAAATTGAATAAGTCCATAAGTAGTACACGGGTAACAAATAACCAGCTTCTATTCACATAGGCATTGACGTCTCAAAAGATGATGGAAGTAATGAAGTGATGAATCCAAATGACCAGAGGAAGAGGGAGGCAACAGTCAATGGAAGGCCCGCAGGTAGGAACAATTACTGATAATATAAGAGCAAAAAGACAAAAGTTAAAAATACAAAAAAACTTAAAAACAGAGAAATTTATCCGGCAGGTAAATGATGGAAACCCATATAAACAAAGCCTAAAGGTGACAAGTGGCTAGAGATACGGAGCAAAGCTCAAGGACTCATTAAGGCCTCTGGGAGTCATACAATCCAACATAACAATCCATTTTGTTTCAATCTGCGCGAGCCGTTTTTTATTATCACCGCCCCTCACGCCCAGATGAAGTGCATCAATCCCCCGAACAGAAAGTAATTTTGAGTTACAATTATGATGTAACCAAAAATATCGGGGGAGCATTTTTAATTCAAATTACGAGATTGGAAAATTCAGTCAGAGCAGTCCAGAAGCAAGACCTTTTCATTGGAAAGCTAGGTGTCAGCCGGGAAAGGTGGGGCAAAATAATTTGAAATCCAGTAGTTGTTCATTTTAATGAAGGTTAGATCATCAACATTTTGGGTAGCCAGACGAGTCCTTTTTTCGGTTAATATTGAACCAGCAGCACTGAATACTCTTTCTGATAGCACACTAGCTGCTGGGCAAGCAAGCTCCTGCAATGCATATTCTGCCAATTCTGGCCAGGTGTCTAATTTGGATGCCCAGTAATCAAATGGGAATGACGGTTGAGGGAGAACATCGATAAGGGATGAAAAATAGTTAGTAACCATACTGGACAAATGTTGTCTCCTGTCACTTTGAATTGATGCTGCAGTACCTGTCCTGTCTGCGGTCATAGCAAAATCACTCCACAACCTGGTCAGAAAACCCCTCTGTCCAACGCCACTTCTGATTTGTGCACCTTTAACACCTCTGGTCTGCTGCCCCCTGCAGCTCCTGTGAGAATGATCACCTGCGCTGTGTGCTGGGAATGCCTGAATCAAACGGTCAACAAGAGTTGATTGTTTGGTTGCTAATATTTGTTCCAAGTTCTCATGTGGCATAATATTTTGCAATTTGCCTTTATAGCGAGGATCAAGGAGGCAGGCCAACCAGTAATCGTCATCGGTCATCATTTTAATAATGCGTGTGTCCCTTTTGAGGATACGTAAGGCATAATCCGCCATGTGGGCCAAAGTTCCAGTTGTCAAATCTGCGGTTGTGCTGGGTTGAGGGGCAGTTTCAGGCAAATCTACGTCACTTGTGTCCCTCAAAAAAACAGAACTCTGCCTTGCCACGCCACCAATTTCTAGTGGCCCCGGAGAAGCTTCCTCATTAAAAAAATACTCATCCCCATCATCCTCCTCGTCCTCCTCCTCCTGTTCGCCCGCTACCTCGTCCTGTACACTGCCCTGACCAGACAATGGCTGACTGTCATCAAGGCTTTCCTCTTCCTCTGCTGCAGACGTCTGCTCCTTTATGTGCGTCAAACTTTGCATCAGCAGACGCATTAGGGGGATGCTCATGCTTATTATGGCGTTTTCTGCACTTTCCAGCCGTGTGCATTCCTCAAAACACTGAAGGACTTGACACATGTCTTGTACCTTCGACCACTGCACACCTGACAACTCCATGTCTGCCATCCTGCTGCCTGCCCGTGTATGTGTATCCTCCCACAAATACATAATGGCCCGCCTCTTTTTGCACAGTCTCTGAAGCATGTGCAGTGTTGAGTTCCACCTTGTTGCAACGTCGATGATTAGGCGATGCTGGGGAAGGTTCAAAGACCGCTGATAGGTCTGGATACGGCTGGAGTATACGGGCGAACGGCGGATATGCGAGCAAAGTCCGCGCACTTTGAGGAGCAGGTCGGATAACCCCGGATAACTTTTCAGGAAGCACTGCACCACCAGGTTTAAGGTGTGAGCCAGGCAAGGAATGTGGTTCAGTTGGGAAAGGGCGATGGCAGCCATGAAATTCCTTCCGTTATCACTCACTACCTTGCCTGCCTCAAGATCTACAGTGCCCAGCCACGACTGCGTTTCTTTCTGCAAGAACTCGGACAGAACTTCTGCGGTGTGTCTGTTGTCGCCCAAACACTTCATAGCCAATACAGCCTGCTTACGCTTGCAAGTAGCTGCCCCATAATGGGACACCTGGTGTGCAACAGTGGCAGCTGCGGATGGAGTGGTTGTGCCACTGCGGTCTGTGGACGAGCTCTCGCTTCTGCAGGAGGACGAGGAGGAGGGGGGGCGAACGGCTACAGCCAACTGTTTCCTAGACCGTGGGCTAGGCAGAACTGTCCCAATATTGCTGTCCCCTGTGGACCCTGCATCCACCACATTCACCCAGTGTGCCATGATGGACACGTAACGTCCCTGGCCATGCCTACTGGTCCATGCATCTGTTGTCAGGTGCACCTTTGTACTCACAGATTGCCTGAGTGCATGGACGATGCGCTCTTTAACATGCTGGTGGAGGGCTGGGATGGCTTTTCTTGAAAAGAAGTGTCGACTGGGTAGCTCGTAGCGTGGTTCAGCGTAGTCCATCAGGGCTTTGAAAGCTTCGCTTTCAACTAACCAGTAGGGCATCATCTCTAATGAGATTAGTCTAGCTATGTGAGCGTTCAAACCCTGTGTACGCGGATGCGAGTATGAGTACTTCCTTTTTATAATGAGAGTCTCATGTAGGGTGAGCTGGACTGGAGAGCTGGAGATTGTGGAACTAGCGGGGGTGCCGGTGGACATGGCAGACTGAGAGACGGTTGGAGACGGTATTCTTGCCGGTGCCCTAGATGCAGTGTTTCCTACTACGAAACTGGTGATTCCCTGACCCTGACTGCTTTGGCCTGGCAACGAAACCTGCACAGATACTGCAGGTGGTGTGGAAAATGGTGGCCTTACAGTGACGGAAAGGATGTAGCGTTGCTGACTAGCTTCATTGGCCGAGGGTGCTACAACCTTAAGGGACGTTTGGTAGTTAGTCCAGGCTTGCAAATTCATGGTGGTTAAATGTCTATGCATACAACTTGTATTTAGACTTTTCAGATTCTGACCTCTGCTTAAGGTAGTTGAACATTTTTGACAGATGACTTTGCGCTGATCATTTGGATGTTGTTTAAAAAAATGCCAGACTGCACTCTTTCTAGCATCGGATACCTTTTCAGGCATTGCAGACTGAGCTTCTTTAACCGGATGGCCACGCTGTCCTCCAACTGGTTTTGGCTTTGCCACGCGTTTTGGGCCAGATACGGGCCCGGCAGATGGAACCTGTTGCGATGTTGATGCCTGCTGTGGCCCCTCCTCCTCCGCTTCAGAACTACTGCCGCCTGCACCCTGTTCCCCCAATGGCTGCCAATTGGGGTCAACAACTGGGTCATCTATGACCTCCTCTTCTATCTCATGTGCAACTTCATCTGTGTTACCGTGTAAGCCGGTGGTATAGTGTTTGTGACAGGGCACCATAGTCTCATCAGGGTCTGATTCTGAATCAGTACACTGCGAGGGCAATGTGGTGGTCTGAGTCAAAGGAACAGCATAGTAATCTGGCTGTGGCTGTGCATCTGTGTACTCCATGTCCGATTCAACTTGTAATGGGCATGGCCTGTTAACTGTTTCACTTTCTAACCCAGGAACGGTATGTGTAAAGAGCTCCATGGAGTAACCCGTTGTGTCGCCTGACGCATCCTTCTCTGTTGTTGTTTTTGCTGAACAGGACAATGGAGCGACTTGTCCCTGAGTGTGAACATCCACTAACGACGCGCTGCTATTACATTTACCAGTTTCAGAAGAGGAGGCAAAAGAGCCAGAGGCTGAGTCAGCAAGGAAAGCCAAAACTTGCTCTTGCTGCTCCGGCTTTAAAAGCGGTTTTCCTACTCCCAGAAAAGGGAGCATTCGAGGCCTTGTGTAGCCAGACGACGAACCTGGCTCCATAGCTCGAGACTTAGGTGCTATATTGTTTTTCTCACGACCACCTGATGCTCCACCACCACTACCATCATTACCAGCTGGCAATGAACGCCCACGGCCACGACCTCTTCCACCAGACTTCTTCATTGTTTTAAAAACGTAACCAAAGTAACGGTATTTGTTACTGTAAAACAACTTAAAAGGTGAACTCAAACTTCTGTAGGATTTAGATATCCCTTTATAGGTGGGTGAGACTGCAAGGAAAATCAGACACAATGTTACACACTCGGTTTTCTGTGGCACAAAATGAGACAGATGCCACACACTCAGGACTGGCACTGAAGCACAAATGCCAATATTAATCTCCCACTATTTTTTTTTTCAGGGAGAATTTAAAAACCTAAATAAAAAAGCAGACACTAGGCTTTCTGTGGCCAACAATTTGAGAGAGATGGCACACACGACTGGCACAGAAGCACAAATGCCAATATTAATCTCCCACTATTTATTTTTTTCAGGGAGAATTTAAAAACCTAAATAAAAAAACACACTAGGCTTTCTGTGGCCCACAATTTGAGAGAGAAGGCACACACGACTGGCACAGAAGCACAAATGCCAATATTAATCTCCCACTATTTATTTTTTTTCAGGGAGAATTTAAACCCCCATCCCCCCCCCCAAAAAAAAAAAAAACAGACACTAGGCTTTCTGTGGCCCACAATTTGAAAGAGATGCCACACACGCAGGACTGTCACTCAAGCGCAAATGCCAATCTTAATCTCCCACTTTTTTTTTGTTTCTGGGAGAATTGTCAAGAAATCAGGCCCAGTATTACACACTAGGCTTTCTGTGCCCCAACATTGGAGAGAGATGGCACACACAGGACTGGCACTCTAGCAGAAATGCCAATCTTAATCTCCCACTACTTTTTTTTGTTAGGGAGAATTGCCAAGAAATCAGGGCCAGTATTACACACTAGGCTTTCTGTGCCCCAACATTGGAGAGAGATGGCACACACAGGACTGGCACTCTAGCAGAAATACCAATCTTAATCTCCCACTACTTTTTTTTGTTAGGGAGAATTGTCAAGAAATCAGGCCCAGTATTACACACTAGGCTTTCTGTGCCCCAAAATTGGAGAGAGATGGCACACATAGGACTGGCACTCTAGCAGAAATGCCAATCTTAATCTCCCACTATTTTTTTTTAGGGAGAATTAAAAAAAAAAAAAAAAAAAAAAAAAAAGGATTATAGACACTAGGCTTTTTGTGCCCCACAATTGGAGAGAGATGGCACACACGACTGGCACTCAAGCACAAATGCCAAGATTAATCTCCCACTATTTATTTTTTTTCAGGGAGAATTAAAAAAAAAAAAAAAAAACTGGGACTGTCCTAAAATTACTATCTCCCTGCAGTAATCTCAGCAATGTATGGCAGGCAGCGATAACAAGGAGTGGACTGCTGCACAAATTAAATCAAAAGTGTGGACAAACAAACAAGATAGCTGTGCAGAAAGGAAGGAACAACAGGATTTGTGCTTTGAAAAAAGCAGTTGGTTTGCACAGCAGCGCACACACAGCAATGCAGCTATCAGGGAGCCTTCTAGGGCAGCCCAATGAGCTACAGCGCTGAGGAAAAAAAATGTAGCTTCCACTGTCCCTGCAAACAAAGGTGGTGTTAGACAGTGGAAATCGCTACAGCACAAGCGGTTTGGGGGTTAATGGACCCTGCCTAACGCTATCCCTGCTTCTGACGAAGCGGCAGCAACCTCTCCCTAAGCTCAGATCAGCAGCAGTAACATGGCGGTCGGCGGGAACTCCCCTTTATAGCCCCTGTGACGCCGCAGACAGCAAGCCAATCACTGCAATGCCCTTCTCTAAGATGGTGGGGACCAGGACCTATGTCATCACGCTGCCCACACTCTGCATCCACCTTCATTGGCTGAGAAATGGCGCTTTTCGCGTCATTGAAACGCGACTTTGGCGCGAAAGTCGCGTACCGCATGGCCGACCCCACACAGGGATCAGGTCGGGTTTCATGAAACCCGACTGTGCCAAAAGTCGGCGACTTTTGAAAATGAATGATCCGTTTCGCTCAACCCTACTCAGTATCCATTGAAAAATGCCATCTGGGCAGGGTGTAGTGATGATTTTCACTCCATTGGGTATTTTCCAGAAACAGACAATAATGAATGTTGCAGAGTGAAAATTGCAAACTGCCATTGTAGTGACCAGTATGCTGTAGTGACCAGTACGGTGAATTGACCAGTATGTTGCAGTCATCAGTATGATATGCCCAACCCATGCTTCAG
This sequence comes from Ranitomeya imitator, assembly GCF_032444005.1. NCBI lineage: Eukaryota > Metazoa > Chordata > Amphibia > Anura > Dendrobatidae > Ranitomeya > Ranitomeya imitator. Next base: position 87,905,839 of record NC_091282.1, read on the forward strand.
GAGACATACACCCATAAGTTAGGCGGGCGCTTATCGCTTCAGAAAAGCCAAACGTGGATGCAATATGTGGTTTAGAAGGGAGGGGAATTTGGATTTGGGAGCGCAGAATTTGCTGAATTTCTTTTGCAGGGTGAGGAGCCATTTCGCTTTTCTAGAGCCTTGCTACCAGTAACGTGAAAGCCCCCTATATTTCCTTTAACATATGACGAACCTGAGTGAGGGCTTGCTTTTTTTGTGGATTGAGTGTAAGCTTTTATTGGGAACATTTTACATAATGTTTTGGATCACAGTTATCCAGCACTCTACACTGATCACTTACTTTTGGGTTTCTATCTAAATCTCAGAGTGACGTGATTCAGATGAAACCTCTGAGGGATCTATTCACTATAATGAGGCAGCAGAGTTACTCTGGACTCTGTCTGGTTTCTGTTCAGTGGTGTCCTTCTTTTCAGAAGTGCACAAAACTGTTGCCAATGACACTTTTATGCAATCGTAAAGACGGACACCGCCGGGCGTGATAACAAAAATGGGACAATTTAGTCTGGAGGAAAACAACACCTCCATGAGTAGTCACCCACTAATTAGCATATCTCCACAGCAGTTATAAAATAGTTTTTTGGCATATGCATTAATGAAGAAGACAATGAACGGACTTGTTAGGAAGGGTATAAAGATAGTAATACATGGTGGTAGTTTGGGGGTCCTGGGGAAGGTTCCCTTTAAGGAGATCAGATTTGTATGGAGTCCTATTAGCTCCATGGGAAAAAGTATGTGATTTAGCTCTCTCCCAAAATGAAAGAAATGTGTCTCTATTAGTGATGAGCGAGTGTACTTGTTGCTCGGGTGGTCTCCGAGTATTTGTAACTGCTCAGAGATTTAGTTTTCATCGGGGCAGCTGCATGATTTACAGCTGATGGATAGCTCAAATACATGTGGGGATTCCCTAGCAACCAGGCAACCCCCACATGTGATCAGGCTGGCTTGCAGCAGTAAATCTCCGAGCAGTTACTCGGAGACCACCTGAGCAGAGCGTATACTCGCTCATCACTAGTCTCTATGCCAGGGGTGTGGAACCTTTTACCGGCCAGGGGCCATTTGGAAATTTCTACCATCATCCAGGGGCCACATGAAAATGATCACCTTGAAAATTACCCCGGTATATTTAGTCAAACAATTGATTACAGTAACTCACCCTTAATGTGACGGCTGGACCTGCTTCTCTTTGGTGCAGCTGTGATGTTAGGTGATGCTGATCATGTTGCTTCTCACAGTTGCTTTTCCAGGGGTGGCATAAAGATCACAGGAGGGCACAGAAAGCACAGGGGGCACAAAGATCAAAGGAGAGCACATAGCTGGGGGACACAGATATCACGGAGGGCCACATAGCTGGGGGCACATAGCTGGAGGGGACAGATCACAGGGGGCACAGATCACATGGGAGCACAAATATCACAGGGGGGTACATAGCAAGGGGCGCAGAGATCACAGGGGTGCACATAGCGGGGGGCACAGAAATCATGGAGCCATATAGCTGGAGAGCACAGAAATCACGGGGGCACAAAGATCAAAGGAGGGCACATAGCTGGAGGGCACGGAGATCATAGAGGGGCACATAGCTGGAGGGGACAGATCACAGGGGGCAGAGATCACATAGGAGCACAACTATTACAGGGGATACATAGCAGGGGGGCACAGGGAGCACATAGATCACAGGAGCACAAAGCTGGGAGCCACAGAGATCACAGGGATGCACATAGCTGGGGGGCACAGATCACAGGGGGCATATAGCTGGAGGGGCAGAGAGATCACGGGGAACATATCACAGGGGCGTACATAGCTGGGGGGCACAGAGATCACGAGGCATATAGCTGGAGGGCACAGAAATCACAGGGAGAACAGAAATCACAGGGGGTACATAGCTGGGGGGCACAGATCACAGGGGGTACATAGCTGGGGGGCACAGATCACAGGGGGCATATAGCTGGAGGGGGCAGAGAGATCACAGGGAATATATCACAGGGCGTACATAGCTAGGGGGCACAGAGATCATGGGGCATATAGCTGTAGGGCACAGAAATCACAGGGGGAACAGAGATCACAGGGGGTACATAGCTGGGGGGCACAGATCACAGGGGGTACATAGCTGGGGGGCACAGATCACAGGGGGCATATAGCTGGAGGGGGCAGAGAGATCACAGGGAATATATCACAGGGGGTACATAGCTAGGGGGCACAGAGATCATGGGGCATATAGCTGTAGGGCACAGAAATCATAGGGGGAAATATAACTGCCGGGGAGCAGAGGGATCACCGGGGGAATAGAGATCACTGAGGGGCACATAAATCACAGGGGGCACATAGCTGGGGGTACAGGGATCACAGGAGGGGCACAGAGATGACATGGGGGCACATAGCTGGGAGGCACAGAGATCAAAGAGGGCTTATAGTTGAGGGAGCAAAGAGATAATATTGGGGCACATAGTGGGGGGCAGAGATCACAGGGGGCACATAGCTGAGGGGCACAGGGATCACAGGAGGGGCACAGAGATGACAAGGGGCACATAGCTGGGAGGCACAGAGATCATAGTGGGCTTATAGACGGGGGGCAAAGAGATCATATTGGGGCACAGAGATCACATAGATTAGCTGAGGGACACAGATCACCTGCGGAGCTCCAAGCACAGAGATCGCTCTGGACTCTGGCTGCAGCATTTGGCGCTGGCCTCGCCCACCCGGTGCTAGCCCCGCCCACCCCAGCACTAACCCTGACCAACCCAATCTCTAACCCCGCCCCCCCCGATGACACCGTTCATGTGCAGGGCAGGCAGCTGTGTGCCGTGCACTTGGATTTAAAGGGCCAGCAGCTGACAGGATGTGGCTGCCGGCCAGACATTGCTGACTCCAGGGATCTTCCCGAGGGCCTCATGAAAAGCCACCGTGGGCCGCAGGTCTATCAATTGTATTTCTTCAAGCTTAGTAGTTACTGTCATTCTAGGTGGTACACACAATTACTTGGGCCCCAATTCATCCATTATGTCTAATGTAAATCACTTTGAAAATTCACAAAATCTTTGCACAACGTGGAATTTCACAAAAATGTAATGCCTGTTGGTATATCCACACCAGTTTTGCAGAACCCTGCCAATATGTACCAAGCTGGAGCAGGACCTGGCCGCAACGGGAGCATGATGCCACAGCTCATCTATTTCATGACAAGTTCTGGTGTTATTTATGCCACAAATCTTACTTCAGTCCAAGACTGGAGTAATATTTGTGGCGAGGCACACAGAGATGTATGCCACTTGTTAGACACTCCTGATTCATCATGAATTCCTACATTTCTCCTGTTCATCAGTGAGTGAAAAATGGACAGTGCACAGATGCAACAAGAATGGCAACTGTGGGTTGTTCGCTTTTTTAAATACAAATCCATTCACATGCAGTCACAAATTATATAAAAACTGTACATGTGGAGCTTCTGGGGTCCAGTCGCCACAGAGGTACTGCACCTCATCCAGAGGTGTGGTATCCCACTCTCAGGTATGGAGGAGGCACTACCCAGGACTCTAACACTCACATCCAACACACACCAGGCTGGATAGGGAGGGGTTGTGGGAATGGGTGGGGTAGGTCGAGTAGGAGAGGAGTTAATTAGGAGGGAAAGTGAGAAGGAGGGAGGAGATGGAGTGAAAGAGCCGTGCTGAGAAGGAGCTCCCTGTCAGAGGGAGCTAGAGCGAGAAAAGGCTGAAAAGAGAGAAGCTCTTGGACCAAGAAGGGGTCCTAGGGGTACAGGAAGTACAGAAGCCACCCATGGGGCCCACATCCACGCTGACCATCACCAGGTGGAGTGACCAGGTCACAGTTGGGGAACCGGCCCCACCTTAGTGAGAAACTGCAAGTTCAGCTAAGAAACCAGAAGCTGTGGCTTCTGCAAGAGTCACAGTCACATTCACTCATACTTCGCCAAAAACGCATCCATATAGAATACAGGGGACTCAGAGGACGTCGCCCTACCAGGTTCATGGCTGCTGGCTTGGGACACTGTGGGTAAGATGCTGGGCAGGAGAAGTGGAAGCCAACGTAGAGAGACGGCTAGAGAAAGGCATATGAAAGGAGTCCTGGAAAGGTGCATCCCAATTTACCTAGGAGTTTGCTGGACCGCAGACCCAGAGGACACCGCACACCTGGCTGGGTGCCCTAAAGAACTGTGAGTAAAAGTTTGGAAACTGCACCTTGCTGTGTCCTTTGCATTATTCCTACCCCACCTGCCCGGCATAACCACCTCCGCCATCTTATATCTCTACACTACATCTGCCCTGGGGTTAGCTCTACCCGTGGGGAGCTGCACCAACTCTGTTGCATCACCATCTGCCCCAGAGGATCTGAAATTCAGAGTCGGCCACCATCTCATTACTGAACATTTCCCCTTTTTCCCCATAAACTTTATTCCCATTTCTCATTTTCCATTTACCACAAAAACAACGCTTTATTATCGGACGCCCAGGGCCACAGACCGGGTCACTGCTGCCGTGACCTTTCCCCTTTAAGAACTGCCATGTCGAACCTCACGGCCCCATGGGGCGCTCCATACGTTTCTCCATCTTTTTTTGTTGACCATGAAAAGATCCTAGACTACAATGGCGTATATGTTCTATAAGATAAAACATGGGTGCAAAAATCATACACGTGGAGGAGTACTGCTTTTGGCTTTTTGTCCTGGATGTGGGATACCAGTCCTTAATGCAAAAATTACTACAATGCTCCCTTTAGAATATGCAGCTTCTATCACACCAGCCTCTATGGATCTCTCCCTCTTTCGTATGTCCCTTCTGAGGGTTTTTAGACACGTAGGTGCACAAGATACTTCATAGAATCATAGAATGTTAGTTGGAAAGGACTCCCAGGGTCATTGTGTGCAACCCCCTGCTCAATGCAGGATTCGCTAAACCATCTCAGACTGTCCAGCCTCTGAAGACTTCCATTGAAGGAGAACTCGCCACCTCTCGTAACAGCCTGTTCCACTCATTGATCACCCACAGTTACATGGTTATAATGGTTGGTGTTGGTAATTCAGGGAAACTTTAGTCTGTAATTCTGCCAAAATGTTCACCATTGAATCTCCGCAGGGCACCAAAACGATTTCACCCTTGCAGGACACCTCTTCAACCTGACATCCAGCAACACCATCGCCAGTGTCATCATTTAATAAATGAAATGGTGACACCCATGACACAATGATTTACCTTCTCTATGTGCCAGGTGGTGCCTCCGAAGGGCGAAAAAGCAGTATACAACAGAAATTACTCTCCGACACAAGTATACAGTAAGAGCAGGTTTTGTAAGGGGAGACTGCTGTTCACCCTGCTTACATATCTCTACTCCACTGCAAGAAACGTGGTGTTATATCCCTACCTGTGGAATTGTCATGTCAGACATTTTTCCAAAAATTCAAGTTTTTCCACCAATATCTAGCTTAATGATAAATTCCAAGTAAACCAGTAGTCACAGTGGAGAAATATTACTGGTTTTGTTTACGTGCTTCCAGTTTGGAACCGTCACTGGTGCAACAAATTTGTAAAAGAGATTTATTTTAGGTTAGATTTTAAGAGGTCTCTGAAGAATTCGTAGCCTTTAACTTAAAAAAATATGTGATAAATGTATATGGGAAGGTCTAGCTGCAAAAATGTTACCCATTGGGGAGTGTAAAGAAAGGACTTGGCCTCAATTCAAATGTAAGAAGCACATTTGGCAGAATATTCTGAGGAAAATATAAGAAAATGTATCCTGTATATAAGATATACACTGCTCAAAAAAATAAAGGGAACACTTAAACAACAGAATATAACTCCAAGTAAATCAAACTTCTGTGAAATCAAACTGTCCACTTAGGAAGCAACACTGTCTGACAATCAGTTTCACATGCTGTTGTGCAAATGGAATAGACAACAGACGGAAATTATTGGCAATTATCAAGACACACTCAATAATGGAGTGGTTCTGCAGGTGGGGACCACAGACCTTATCTCAGTAACAATGCTTTCTGGCTGATGTTTTGGTCACTTTTGAATGTTGGCTGTGCTTTCACACTCCTGGTAGCATGAGATTGACTCTACAACCCACACAAGTGGCTCAGGTAGTGCAGCTCATCCAGGATGGCACATCAATGCGAGCTATGGCAAGAAGATTTGCTATGTCTGTCAGCGTAGTGTTCACACCTGGAAGCGCTACCATGAGACAGGCCAGTACACCAAGAGATGTGGAGGGAGCCGTAGGAGGGCAGCAACCCAGCAGGACCATTACCTCAGCCTTTGTGCAAGGAGGAACAGGAGAAGCACTGCCAGAGCCCTGCAAAATGACCTCCAGCAGGCCACAAAAGTGCATGTGCCTGCACAAACGGTTAGAAACTGACTCCATGAGGGTGGTCTGAGTTCCCGATGTCCACAGATGGGGGTTGTGCTCACAGCCCAACACCGTGCAGGACGCTTGGCATTTCCCACAGAACACCAGGATTGGCAAATTTGCCACTGGTGCCCTGTGCTCTTCACAAATGAAAGCAGATTCACACTGAGCACATGTGACAGACGTGACAGAGTCTGGAGATGCCGTGGAGAGTGATTTGCTACCTGCAACATCCTTCAGCATGACCGGTTTGGCAGTGGGTCAGTAATGGTGTGAGGTGGCATTTCTTTGGAGGGCCATACAGCCCTCCATGTGCTCTCCACAGGTAGCCTGACTGCCATTAGGTACCAAGAGATGATCCTCAGACCCCTTGTGAGACCATATGCTGGTGCGGTTGGCCCTTGGTTCCTCCTAATGCAGGATAATGCCAGACCACATGTGGCTGGAGTGTGTCAGCAGTTCCTCCAAGATGAAGGCATTGAAGCTATGGACTGGCCCGCCCATTCCCCAGACCTCAATCTGATTGAACACATCTGGGACATCATGTCTCGCACCATCCACTAACTTCATGTTGCACCACAGACTGTCCAGGAGTTGCCGGATGCTTTAGTCCAGGTCTGGGAGGAGATTCCCTCAGGAGACCATCTGCTGCCTCATCAGGAGCATGCCCAGGCATTGTAGGGAGGTCATACAGGCACGTGGAGGCCACACACACTACTGAGCATCATTTCCTTGTCTTGAGGCATTTCCACTGAAGTTGGATCAGCCTGTAACTTCATTTTCCCCTTTCATTTTGAGAATAATTCTAACTCCAGACCTCCGTGGGATATTAGTTGTGATTTACACTGATAATTTTTAGGTTTTATTGTTCTCAACACATTACACTATGTAATGAATAAAGATTTACAACTGGAATATTTAATTCAGTTATATCTAGGATGTGGGATTTTAGTGTTCCCTTTATTGTTTTGAGCAGTGTATTTTTGGAATAGAAATCATGTAGACATATATTTTTAATGCCCATGACTGTATATGCACTATAAATCATCAGCAGCTCAATAGGTTAATCAGGTCAATGCATGATGGATTTCTCAGGTTGGTCAATGTGGTGAAAACATTTTGGGAATAATGTTTAATTGTAACCTTATGTTTAAAGAGAATCTGTCACCCCAAAATTCGCCTATAAGCTGCGGCCACTGTCATCAGGGGCTTATCTACAGCATTCTGTAATGCTGTAGATAAGCCTCCGATGTCACCTGAAAGAGAAGAAAAACAGGTTACATTATACTCACCCAGGGGTGGTCCCGATGCGGTCCGGTCCGATGGGCAGCGCGGTCCGGATCCAGTGCCTCCCATCTTCATACGATGACGTCCTCTTTGCTTCTTGCCATGGCTCCTGTGCTGGCGACGGGCATACTTTAAAGTACTGCAGTGCACAGGCGCCGGGCCTCTCTGACCTTTCCCGGTGCCTGCACACTGCAGTACTTTGCTCTGCCCTCAACAGGGCAGATAATGTACGTCTGTGCAGGAGCCGCGGCAGGAAGAAAAGAAGAGGACATCATCGTATGAAGATGGGAGACGCTGGACCCAGACCGCGATGCACATCGGACCCGGACTGCATCGGGACCGCCCCTGGGTGAGTATAATATAACCTGTTTTTCTAATCTTTCAGGTGACATCGGGGACTTATCTACAGCATCACAGAATGCTGTAGATAAGCCCCTGATGCCGGTGGCTGCAGCTTACAGTATAGGCGAATTTTAGGGTGACAGATTCCCTTTAATATTAAATGGCCACGATCTGAAAGATTATAGGCATAGTGAAGGTAGATCTTCAGTACGTTCGTATATAATTTTAAAGGACATGTATCATTAGAAAGTTTTATATTAAAAACTTTATAACTTTTAAACTTTTAAACTGTATTCTTTATAAAATATCTATATATGAAGTTCTGACGAGTCAGCATCTCACCAACCCGCCTGACGTCACTATTACGTCAGAAGAATTATGTTATGCGGTCGCCCCACTTTTACCAACGTGACATTCTGCACCCCCTGGGGACATGTGATGAATGCTGGTATACCATAAATATATAACAGTAGATATATTGAATTAATATTAATATAATAATTTTGAAAGTTATAACCCTTTTCTTATATTATGAATTTATTGTTTGGTATTGAGCAGTATTTGACTTATTTTTGTTTCCAAACAAAACGGTAGGAGAGATCAGCATAAGACAGGGTCTTATCCGAGAAATATAGTGAGCTTTACACTCAGATTAAACTCACCTGTTTAATCCAAAAAAACAGCATATAGTACAACATCGGTTGCAGCAGATCCACGGGTCAGCCAGTGAACATCAGACATCAATATGTTAGAAGGAGTTTGTGGATAGTCCCCGTGCTGCCGACAGGATGTAAGACATATATCCCAGAGTAGTAAAATGATTGGTTTATTTCGACGTGTTTTGAAGTACAAGGTTAATTCTTCAGGAAAACCACATGTATACATGTGTATACATATGATATCTTCTGATCTGAACTAACATCCTTATACATGCCTACTAGTTCAGATTAGGAGGTCAGCAATCTGGCCAGGCAATTACGGCCATATACTCAACCATAAAATATGGTTGTATGAGTTCAGCCTAAGAGAGCTTGAAAGTACAGGTATTGCTTGCCTTGGCCAACAATAAATGCTTAGAGGAGGTTGGAGGAGAACACGTAAGTATTTACCTGACAGCTATCCTATGTGTATGACCAATTTACATATGGCACTTACATACTGTATTTTTTTTTGCATTTCTTTAGGGTGATTTCTAATTCATACAGTAGTTTTCAGTCATTTTGTTCTGTAAGCATAAGATTGAGGGTCATTAACGATAACCAAATCCATACAGATCTGATTGACAGGATTGCACAATACCAAAACGACTCAGGATCCTTAACCCTTTCCAAGTTAGGTTTCAACACTGTCTACACTACACTTTTCTAAGAAAAATCGGTCCAGCAGATATTTATCCAAGTGTCACAGCGTTTGCAATGTTTGACATTTTGTTGGAAAGTCAGTGACATGTTTGTGATGTGATTACTGTGCCACATGTAATGGAATATGTGTATTAGATATGGTAAGGGCAGATCTGCCTGAAATGACCCAAATGAAAAAGTAAAAAAAGCAAAAACAAAACATGGTATATACAGGACTGCCAGGAATATACAATTCCAGACCACCAGAAAACATTATACTGCCAGCCATGCCAAGAACTTTGAAAACCAGACTACATGGGAACATTAAAGAACCAACTTGTCTGGGAATGCCCCATAATAGACAACAAAGGACAAAGCCAGCAGTCTCTGGGAAATAGGAGAATGGCTCATTTTTTTACCATTCCCTTTAAAATAGAAAAAAACAAGTAGAGTAGGAGGAAGAAAGCAAACAAATTAATTCCAGAGATAAATATAACTATGAAGCCAATTAACAATGCAGGTTCCTTGAGGAACTCTTTGTGGTGATTCTTAAGTGCTTCTATCCTCTCTATTCAGGGTTATCAGGAATAAATAATCGAGTATGCATGTGTGACCCCGGGGTCCTGGTTGTCACAGTGGCATTGCTTTCCTCATGGGGAGAGTGATGTCACGCTTGGAAGCGAGTGAGGATCTTCTTTATTGGGTACCACAAGCATACATGTTCACATTCCAGGCCAGAAGGGGGAGCTCTAATCCAGCTTGTGGGTGGCTCCCCTATATATATATTCTGGTCTGGAGGGAAAGTTAGTTAGTTCCTGACAGTGAGTGCCAGACAGCAGACTGGAGCTGTCTGAAGCAGAGAGGAAAGTGAGGGCCGTGCAGCCACGAGGGTGCTGCAGCTCCTGGACAGAGATAACATAGAAAGAAGAACAGATTGTAGTGAGCATGCAGGAGAGCGAAACACAGGAGCGTGATAACTGGGGAGGACAGCTGCGATTGGGCTACCGCCCTGAAAAGCGCAGATACTGGTAGCCAGAAGACCGAGGTTGTGAGGGACTCCAAGACATACAGCAGAAACCAGCAGGACAGCTGGATTACACGTCACCTGTCCACCCTAATACCCAGGAGACACAGTGGCGCATAGAGACCCTGATAGAGACCCTGTAAAAAGGCTCGAGCCACCTGTCATACGGGTTAGTGTCCCACCTTTAAGGAGGACAAAAAGAACAGTGAGGACCCTGACAGAAGCCACAGGCAGCAAGGGACTACACCGCAGCATTACTAGGAAGGCTTCTAACTCCACCACAACCTCACCAATCACACATTAACAGTTCCCATCAAACACCATATCGCATACATATCACATACAAAGCCAGCAGCTTTTGTTTTGTCCAAAAGATATTTTCAGCCTGCCACCACAACAAGGTAGACTCTTTTGGCCGGGCCCTACTCTACTCTAACCAATTAAGCATTTCTTAAAATATTTAATACTATTTTTATTTATATTTTTATTTATTTTTCTTTAAAGAAATGTGTTATATATATTTTCTAAAAATGATCAATAATATCACATACAAGTGGCAAATACCACAACATGACCAGACCACATAGTGACTGAATAATATCACATAAAAAGAACAAATACTGTCACACCATGACATATTACCACCACATAGTGACCGAGTAATACCACATACAATTGACAAATATCATCACACTGTGACCAGACCACATATTACCACCACAAAGTGACTGAATAATACCATAAACAATTGACAAATACCTCCAGATCATGACTAAACCACATATTACCACATGATCTCTGTATATAGTGTATAGTGCACAGGTAATACAGTAACCACCAGTGACATTATACACAAGAGCTCTGTATACACTATATAGTGTATAGTGTCAGTGTACAGGTAACACACTGACTCACCAGTGATGTCTATAGTTGAAGTCATTTATCTTCTTTTCTTCTTCATCCAGTGCAGACTGCCATCACATCCAGAGCACATTTCCCACTTTTTCCCCAACTTCTATACAATGCCAAATGAAGAAAAAAGTGAAATAGCTGCCCTGCACAGTAACAGGCCCTCCCCTCAATTCCTCATCATTTGCTCTCCCCACCCTCAAGTCATCACCATTTGCTGTTCACCACCCCCAGTCTTAATTCATAATCATTTGGTGTACCCCATCCCCAGGACTCAATTCATCACCATCATTATTGTTCACCAGCTACATACACAATCACCATTTTCTGTCGACACTCCCCCAGTCTCAATTAATCATTTGCTGTCCCCACCACCCTGACTCAATTTATCACCATTTGCTATCCCCATCCACAGTCTCAAATAATCATTATTTGCTGTTCCCACCACCCAGTCTCAATTCATTACCATTTGCTGTACCCCACTCCAGTCTCAATTCATCACTATTTTCTGTACTTCAACCCCAGTCTCAATTCATCCCCATTTGCTGTCCCCACCCCTTAGTCTCAACTCATCACCATTTTGCTGTACCCATACCCCAGTCTAAGTTAATCACCATTTTCTTCCCCACCCCTGTCTCAATTCATCATTTTCTGTCTCCACCCCCAGTCTCAATTAATCACAATTTTCTTCCCCACCCCCAGTCTCAATTCATCATTTTCTGTCCCCACCCCCAGTCTCAATGTATCACCATTTTACTGTACCCTATCCCCCAGTCTCAATTCCTCACCATTTGCTGTCCACACCCCCAGTCTCAATTTATCATCATTTTACTGTACCGTATCCCCCAGTCTCAATTCATCTGCATTTGTTGTCCACACTCCCAGTCTCAATTCATTATCATTCACTGTACCCACCTCAAGTCTCAGTTCATGCTCATTTGCTCCCCCCTTCCCACACTTATTTAATTTATTTGTTTTATAAAATAAAAAAAAAGTTTTTCATACCTTTTAGAAGATCTGCAGGCGCAGCTCCTCTTCTGCTGTCCTTTTGGTGAGTGGCGCTCATTACTTTCTCTTTACTTCTACTGGCTTATTACCCACAAAGTAGTGGGCAGATGGAATAAAACAATCTATAGAGCAATAATTACAAATATTTTCCAACTTTCACCAAGAATATTGGCCAGACCTGCTTCCTTGGGCCAAATTCGCCCACAACAATTCTGTCTCAGAGTCTTCAGGGAAATTTCCTTTTGTTACAGTGTTTGGCCAGAACTTCATCTCCCTCTGCCTATTCCATGTAAAAGCCTACTGCCTGATGACTCCCAGGATGTCCATAACATCTGTAATGATGTGCAAGCTAATTTAGCTGCTGCAAAAACTAAGAAGAGTGCTGATAGACACTGCCAACCTGTTCCCATCTTTGTTCTCGGAGATATGACTTTTCACTAAAACCAACTGTTTAAAAGCTCGCTGCTAAAAGAATGGCTACTAAGTTCATTGGCTGATTCCAAATTATTCAGCAAATTAAACTTGTCATCTTCCATTTTAAACTACCTCCTACTGTAAAAATTCTGAATTCTTTCATGTTTCTCTACTAGGTCCTCTCGTCCTCAATAGATTCTCTCTTACAGTCAACACTGTTCCTGCTACCACCACTGACCCACTGACCCATGCACTGAATACGAGATCAGCAAAATTATGAACTATAAAGGTACCGTCACATTTAGCGACGCTGCAGCGATCTAGACAACGATGCCGATCGCTGCAGCGTCGCTGTTTGGTCGCTGGAGAGCTGTCACACAGACAGCTCTCCAGCGAGCAACGATGCCGGTCCCCTGGTAACCAGGGTAAACATCGGGTTACTAAGCGCAGGGCCGCGCTTAGTAACCCGATGTTTACCCTGGTTACCAGCGTAAACGTAAAAAAAAAAAAAAACACTACATACTTACCTTCCGGTGTCTGTCCCCCGGCGCTGTGCTTCTCTGCACTGACTGTGAGCGCCAGCTGGAAAGCACAGCGGTGACGTCACCGCTGTGCTCTGCTTTCCGGCTGGCTGGCGCTCACAGTGCAGAGAAGCACAGCGCCGGAGGACAGACAGCGGTAGGTAAGTATGTAGTGTTTGTTTTTGTTACGTTTACGCTGGTAACCAGGGTAAACATCGTGTTACTAAGCGTTGCCCTGCGCTTAGTAACCCGATGTTTACCCTGGTTACCAGTGAAGACATCGCTGAATCGGCGTCACACACGCCGATTCAGCGATGTCTGCGGGAGATCCAGCGACGAAATAAAGTTCAAGAATTGTAATGCTGCACTTGTTTTTTTGCTTCATCTTAGAGAGGCCCTAAAACAACAAGTTAGGGCCCATCCTGTGGCGTGCTACCATCCCGTGCCATGTTAGAGAGACTTCTTTGCAACTCACAATTATACAAACAATAAGTTTTATTTTCTGACACCTGAATAACCATTTCATGGTTAAAATAAATATTTTTAATAAAATGTGTTTAATATTTCTTTAAGTAATTAAATAATGAACATAAACGCGTAATAGATTGTCAATATTTTTATGTAGTCAAAATAGAAAACCTATAAAAAAAAAACTCAAGCGCTTTATTCCCTTTGTAATGACTTAGATCAGTATTTTTTGACCGTCTATTGACCCTCTCCAAAACGAAAACACTTGATACATGCCAATTGAAATGAAAACTTCCCGGAATTTTCATTGCAGGAAAGCGGTTCTGGTTAGATCAGCAATGGATTCTTGTGGTTTGCTGTCCTCAGTAACAGACTATTTGTTACTTAAGATCCAAACTAGAAAGTCTGCCGCAATATCAGGTGGCTTCTCGAGGGCTGCACTGATTTTTTGGGGACCAGACGCAAAGCTTCTGATTGATTTTAGCACCACTGCCAACCTGAAAATGCTGTTTTTTATATTAGTTCCTTTATATTGGTTCCTACATGTGACAGAGGAGCCTTTGCATTCTCCAATGTACCTGTACACAGGAGAGAATGCTTTTATTCTAAACAGAGGAGGGGCTGTGAAGGAATGAATGCTTGCCTTATGCTATTTTTTTAATACTAGTATTTAAACCATTATTTAACAGACCTATATAAATAATCAGGTCAATTGGCTAACTGCTTACTAGACTGACACGTTACAAATTCTTCATCAGAATGGAGAACACATTAGGCGGACTGCGCCGCAGGAAGTGAGGCGTTTTGGAGCTTCAGGTAAGGTTTTTATTAGTATCAATGTGTTTCAGTTCTGGACCGATGCCTTTCTCAAGTGAAAAAACCTAATTTTTTACCTTAAGAAAGGCGCCAGTGTGGTGCCAAAACACATTGGTACTAATAAAAACCTTAGGCTGCCGAAATTTGTAACCCTAGCGAATATATGTATGTCCCAAAAAAGGCACTCTATACAGTAGAAGAAAAAGAAAAACAGTGCTAGGACGCATATGTTACACCAGTAATGAAGTTTATGGATCTAAGGACACCATATCCTGTGGACTTAAGAGGAGAGGGACCATTCAGTTTCAGTGCATGGTTCTTGTGTAATGTGGCACAGGACAGTAACCGTGAGCGAGGTATTATTCTTTCACGCCCCAGCATGTTACATGAATGTGATGACGGTGGGGGTCCAGGCTCGGTGTGTGGACTTTGTCTATGAGGGCACTACGTCCATGCAGGCTGCATGATGCCAATGACTTTGGCCTCCCAGGACCAGATGTTGAGAAGTTCAATGAGGGAGACCACCAGTCAATAATAAACAGTCTTTTACTCAACATTAAATTGGTGGAAATTATGTACAATAGATAGTGGGTGCATAACTTCATGAACGCTTCCTTTACAATATGGAACATCTTCATACACAGTCTCTACCTCTTCCAGGCTTACTTGCTTCCATCCCCAAGTTCCTCTGTCTTATCCAAAACCTAGCACGGTACCACAGTCCAGTAAGTGAGAGTTCTGTCCTCAACCCGTGATTCCATGTCTTTTTTTCCCCTTAGGTAAGCTAGTTTACCACTATGGGTGTTACTTAGCTTCCCTGGTTGCTGTTACCTTGGAACTACTGTCCAGGCCATTCTTTTTGTCTTATGTTCCCTCTTCTTTCCTGGCGCGTTACCTCTTTGAATTGCAAACTCAGGGCCGTACTGCTAAGTGTCCTGTCCCAGGACTGGTCTCCAGTGCATCACCCTGTCTTTCTCTCGCTTTTTCTTGACTGTACTCCAGATCTCACTATCCACTGCCTCAGTCTCCACTCACATCAGGGACACCCACATCCCGCTGCATTGCTGACTACTGTGACCTTAGGTCTTCTTTCACAGCAGATTGAGCCTTATTTGACCTCCTGACAGAAAACTATCTGTGTCTCTTCACTTTAGCCCCTCCCACTCTGGGCTACTCTCAATCATTAATCCTAACTCTCCATACTGTCTGTTGAACTACAGCCTTGTCAGTAATAATGCATGTTACAATACACATTACACACTACAACAATACACGTGTCTTCAAGGGATAACATGGGCAGTATCTCCATCTCCTTACACCTGCATCTCTGATTGATGAAACAAACTATAAATGCTGAGCATTATTTAGAGGTTTTAGTATAACATATGCCCATTAGGGTTGATCGAAACAGATCGGACAAATTCAAAAATTGCCAACTTTCGGCAAAGTCGGGTTTCATGAAACCCGACCCGATCATAGTGTGGGATCGGCCATGAGGTCGGCGATCTTCGCGCCAAAGTCGCGTTTCGTAGGACACGTTCAGCGCCATTTTTCAGCCAATGAAGGAGGACGCAGAGTGTGGGCAGCGTGATGATATAGGTCTCGGTCCCCACCATCTTAGAGAAGTGCATGACAGTGATTGGCTGGCTTTCTGCAGCGTCACAGGGGCTATAAAGGGGCGTGCACGCCGACCGCCATCTTACTGCTGCTGATCGTAGCATAGGGAGAGGTTGTTAAAGCTTCATCAGAAGAAGGGATATAGTTAGGGAGTGAAGATTAAGCCCCGAAACTGCTTGTGCTGTAGCGATTTCCACTGTCCAACACCACCACTTTTTTGCAGGGACAGTGGAGGCTAGATTTTTGTGCATCAGCTCTGTAGCTTATTAGGCTGCCTTATAAGGCTCCCTGATAGCTGCATTGCTGTTTGCACGCTGCTGTGCAAACCAACTGCTTTTTAAAAGCAAAAATCCTGTTGCTCCTTTCTGCACAGTTCTCTTGTTTATTTGTCCACACTTTTGTGTTCAGCAGTCCTTTTTATTGCTGCCATACTTGTCCTGAGATCATTGTAGGGAGTTTGAAATTGTACAACAGTCCTTGTATTTTTTCATATATCTTCCAGCCACTTTCTGCCACTTACATTGTGTTGTTATATACACTGGGCCTGAGGTTTGGTTTAGTCTCCCAAAAAAAAGTGAGATTCAAATTATCACAAAGTCTATATACTGCAGCCCTGTTAGTTTGTCATATATCAACCAGCCACTTTCTGCCACTTACATTGTGTTGTTTTATGCACAGGGCCTGAGGTTTGGTTTAGTCTCCCCCCAAAAAAGTGAGATTCAAATTCTCACAAAGCGGATATACTTCTGTCCTGTTAGTTTGTTGTATATCAGCCAGCCACTTTCTGCCACTTAGATTGCGTTGTTATATACACTGGGCCTAAGTTGTGGTTCAGTCTCCCCCAAAAAAGGGGGAGATTCAAATTCTCACAAAGTGGATATACTTCTGTCCTGTTAGTTTGTCGTATATCAGCCAGCCAGCCACTTTCAGACACTTACATTGTGTTGTCTTTTGCACAGGGCCTGATTTTTTGTTCAGTCTCCCCCCCCAAAAAAGGAGATTTAAAATCTCAACACGTTTATATACACCTTCTACCTTGTTTTACAGTACCATATAATGGTTGTTATTTTGGTTAGATTTTGCCAAAAAAGTCTGGTGGAAGAGGCCGTGGGCGGTGGTTGCGAGCTGGTACTGATGGTGGTGGTGGTGCATCTGGTGGTAGTTGTCAAAAGCACAATAGCACCTACGGCTGGAGGTGTTGAGCCAGCGTCATCGTCTGGCTACACAAGGCCTTGAAGGCTCCCTTATCTGGGAGTAGGAAAACTGCTTTAAAAGCCGGAGCAGTAGGAAAAAGTTTTGGCTTTCCTTGCTGAATCAGCCTCTAGCTCTTTTGCCTCCTCTTCAGAAAGTTCTAAATATAAAAGCAGCGAGTCGTCAGTGGATGCTGCCGGTCAGGAACAAGACGTTTCCTTGTGTCCTTCACCCAAACCAAAAGTGAAGGATGCGTCAGGCGACACTACAGGTTACTCCATGGAGCTCTTTACACATATTGTGCCTGGGTTAGCACAGGAAATTGTTAACTGCCCATTATAAGATGAATCGGACATGGAGTGCACTGATGCACAGCCACAGCTAGATTATAATGCTGTTCCATTGACTCAGATCACTACATTGCCCTCGCAGTGAACTGAGCCAGAATCTGACCCTGATGAGACTGTGGTGCCCTGTCCCGAACGCTATAGCACCTTACACGGTGACACAGAGGTAGGTGCACATGACATTGAAGAGGAGGTGATTGATGACCCAGTTGTTGACCCAGATTGGCAGCCATTGGGGGAACAGGGTGCCGCTGCCAGTAGCTCAGAAGCGGAGGAGGATGATCCGCAGCAGCCATCTACATCGCAACAGCTGTCATCTGGCAGGCCCGTATCAGGCCAAAAACGTTTGTCAAAAACAAAAACCGTTTTAGGACATCGTGGCCATCTAGTGAAAGTAGCACAGCGTGCAATGCCTGAAAAGGTATTCCATAGTAGGAAGAGTGCAGTGTGGCAATTTTTTAACCAAGATCCGAATGATCAGTCAAAAGTTATCTGTAAGAAATGCTCAAAGACCGTTAGCAGAGGGAATAATCTTCAAAATTTAAATACAACGTGCATGCTTAGACATTTAACCAGCATGCACTTTCAAGCCTGGACTAACTACCAAACGTCCTGTACTGTTGGTGCACCTGCTCAGAATGAATGTAGTCAGCAACGCTACATTGCTCCCCTCACTGTAAGCCCACCGGTTAGGACACCACCAGCAGCAAATGTGGAGGTATCGTTGCAAGGCCAAAGCAGTCAGGGAATCACAAGGTTATTGGTAGGAAACACTGTATGTAGGCCAACATCGAGAATACCATCACCAACCCTCTCTCAATCGGCCATGTCCACCACCACCACCACCGCTAGTTCCTCCACATGTACCTCCCAAGTCTAGCTCACCCTACAAGAGACTCTCATTAGGAAGAGAAAGTACTCATCCTCTCATCCGTATACACAGGGTTTGAAAGCCCACATTGTTAGACTAATCTCGTTATAGATGATGCCCTACCGGTTGGTTGAAAGCAAAGCTTTCAAAGCCCTGATGACCTGCGCAGTACTACGCTATGACCTACCCAGTCGACACTTCTTTGCGAGAAAAGCCATCCCAGCCCTCCACCAGCATGTCAAAGACCGCATTGTCCATGCACTGAGGCAATCAGTCAGTAGAAAGGTGTACCTCACAACAGATGCATGGACCAGTAGGCATGGCTGGGGACATTACGTGTCCATCACGGCACACTGGGTTAATGTGGTGGATGCAGGGTCCACAGGGGACAGCCATAGTGGGACAGTTCTGCCTAGCCCACAGTCTAGGAAACAGTTGGCTGTAGGCGTTCGCCACCCCTCCTCCTCCTCCTCCAGAAGCGAAAGCTCGTCCACAGAGCGCAGTCGCACGATCACTCCATCCGCAGCTTCCAGCCGTGACGTATTCCACGTTTCCTGGGCCCACGAAAATCTTGAGCCAGCCCTACCCCCCCACAACTTTAGCCAAATGATCCCCTGTTTTCAATGCCTATTATTATAAAGTAAATTAAGATTGACAAGCTTAAGAAATAAGAATTGATGTTTTTGGCGTTAAAATGGGCACTGTAGGTGTTTTCCAGTCCTCCACTCACTGCCGACTTTGATTCCCCATTGACTTGCATTGGGTTTCGTGTTTCGGTCAGCCCCTGACTTTTCGTAATAATCGGCCGATTTCACCTGACCCGACTTTTGACAAAGTCGGGTTTCGCGAAACCCGACTCGATCCTAAAAAAGTTAAAGTCGCTTAACTCTAATGCCCATATCCACACATCTATTTTAGAGAAGGCCTTGCAAATGTCAGTAAAACAGTGCTAAACCATATACTGCATCCATCACACCAGAATGACTTCGTCAGAAGAAGAGTTTGGTGATAAACTGGCTGCCTGCATTTCAGACCTGTCATCAATGGAAAACATTTGGCACATTATGAAGCAAAACAATACGGTAAGGAAGACCCAGGTCTGTTGAGCAGCTAGAATTCTAAATCAGACAAAAATAGGACAACATATATCTCTCAAACCTCCTGCAATCGATCTATTGACTTTCAAGATGTATATAACAAACTGTTGTACAAGGAGGAGATACTAAACAATGATAGACGTGATCCTGTCCCAACTTTTTTGTTGCCTTTAATTTATAAATTAGTTATTTGAAATTGAAAAATGTTATCTTTCACCATCTGATCTGTGTACTATGTTCTGTGAATAAAATATGGCTTGAAGAAATTCCCAAAACATTGCATTCTTGTTTCCTTTACATTTTAAACAGCATACTATAGCTTCTTATTTTGCAATTAGAGGTGTAAATTCCAGAACAATGGTGCATAAAGTTAAATTCTGACTTGGTACATGAATAGATTGAGAGCTGGATTAGCTATTGAAATTTTCAACCAGAAAAAACTGGCTAAAGGTACCGTCACACATAACGATATCGTTAACGATATCGTTGCTTTTTGCGACGTGGCAACGATATCGTTAAGGAAATCGTTATGTGTGACAGCGACCAACGATCAGGCCCCTGCTGGGAGATCGTTGGTCGCTGAGGAAAGTCCAGAACTTTATTTCGTCGCTGGACTTCCCGCTGACATCGCTGGATCGGCGTGTGTGACACCGATCCAGCGATGTCTTCACTGGTAACCAGGGTAAACATCGGGTTACTAAGCGTAGGGCCGCGCTTAGTAACCCGATGTTTACCCTGGTTACCAGCGTAAACGTTAAAAAAACAAAGACTACATACTTACCTTCAGCTGTCTGTCCCCGGCGCTCTGCTTCTCTGCACTCCTCCTGCATCCTGTGTCAGCGCCAGCCAGCCGGAAAGCACAGCGGTGACGTCACCGCTCTGCTTTCCGGCTGACCGGCGCTGACAGTGCAGAGGAAAGCACACGACGGAGGACAGACAGCGGAAGGTAAGTATGTAGTGTTTGTTTTTTTAACATTTACGCAGGTAACCAGGGTAAACATCGGGTTACTAAGCGCGGCCCTGCACCTAGTAACCCGATGTTTACCCTGGTTACCAGGGACCTTGGGATCGTTGGTCGCTGGAGAGCGGTCTGTGTGACAGCTCTCCAGCGACCAAACAGCGACGCTGCAGCGATCGACATCGTTGTCGGTATCGCTGCAGCGTCGCTTAGTGTGACGGTACCTTAATTGCTCAGGGCCCCAACCATCACAAGCTGGAAGGTGCACTGTTTACGCCAGTCCTGCATTATCAGAGAAGTTTAGGAGTATGGAGGAACTGAAGAGTTTTTATTTTCTTGAAGATTATTCTTCCCCAGGGTTCAAACTTACAACCTCTTCATTGACAGGCAGCAGCTTTAGCTATGAGTCACAGACTGCACTGGGAGGATGTTCTTTGCTTACACATCTAAATTATGGGTTTTTTTTTCCAGGCACTTTGTAGTGGTGCATAGAAATATATAGAAGCTACATTATATATTTATATCTGCAGCTGTGAATGAGTTAGCACTCGGTCCTCCAGGTGAACTATTGCTTTTTATTCAAAAATCATGTGCATAGACACTGTTTAAAAATATGTATTACATCTTCTTAAGCGTTTTGGAATGAAATTGCTTAATCACAGCTATGATGTATGCTGTATTAGAACATCTTCTTATGTGTTTCGCAATGAAATTCCTTAATCCTAAATTATTCGTATTTTTATATGCGTTTTTAACCCCTTCCCGCCGTGGCCCTTTTTCATTTTTGCGTTTTCGTTTTTCGCTCTCCTCCTTCCCAGAGCTATAACTTTTTTATTTTTCCGTCTATATAGCCATGTGAGGGCTTATTTTTTGCGGGACGAGTTGTACTTTTGAATGACACAATTGCTTTTACCATGTCTTGTCCTAGAAAACAGGAAAAAATTTTCCAAATGTGGTGAAATTGGAAAAAAAAGTGCAATCCCACACTTGTTTTTTGCTTGGCTTTTTTTCTAGCTTCACTAAATGCTACAACTGACCTGATATTATGATTCTCTGGGTCATTACAAGTTCATAGACACCAAACATTTCTAGGTTATTTTTTATCTAAGTGGTGAAAAAAAATTCAAATCTTTGCTAAAGAATAAAAAATAAAGTGCCATTTTCCGATACCCGTAGCGTCTCCATTTTTCGTGATCTGAGGGCGAATTGTTTGCGTGCTGAGCTGACATTTTTAATGATACCACTTTTGTGCAGAAAAGTTCTTTTGATCGCCTGTTATTGCATTTTAGTGCAATGTCGCGGCGACCAAAAAAGCGTAATTCTGGCGTTTCGAATTTTTTTCTCACTACGCCGTTTAGCGGTCAGGTTAATGCTTTCTTTTTATTGATAGATCGGGTGATTCTGAACGCGGCGATACCAAATATGTGTCGGTTTGATTTTTTTTTTATTGTTTTATTTAGGATGGGGCTAAAGGGGGGTGATTTAAACTTTTATATACGGTATATATTTTTTGTACATATTTTTAAAAACATTTCTTTTACTTTTGCCATGCTTCAATAGCCTCCATGGGAGGCTAGAAGCTGGCACCACAGGATCGGCTCTGCTACATAGCAGCGATCATCAGATCGCTGCTATGTAGCTGAATTGCAGGCTTGCTATGAGCGTCGACCACAGGGGGGCGCTCACAGCAGGCCTGCATCAGTAACCATAGAGGTCTCAAGGACCTCTATGGTTACCTTCCTGATGCATCGCCGACCCCTGATCATGTGACGGGGGTCGGCGATGCGCTCATTTCCGGCCGCGCGGCCGGAAGCGGTAGTTAAATGCTGCTGTCAGAGTTTGACAGCGCCATTTAACAGGTTAATAGTGGCGGGTGAATCGTGATTTCACCTGCCACTATTGCGCGCACATGTCAGCTGTACAAAACAGCTGACATGTCGCCACTTTGATGTGGGCTCAGCGCCGGAGCCCGCATTAAAGGGGGAGACAAGACATGCACAATAATAGTACGGCGCATGTTGTGAAGGGGTTAACCACTTAATGACCTTGGAAGTACTCAGTATGTCTTGGTCGGCTGATACTTATATGTCCAGGCAATTTTGCATGCACAGGAGTGATATCTGACATTCAGTTTAGGAGTGGTGCACTCACCACTCCTGGCACTTTAACCCCCTAATCACTGCAATTGCTAACGATTTCAGCAGATTTAGCAGGCATGCAGAAGAAGGGAGACCCCGCTGCACTCCGATCGGCGCCCAATCGCTGCCATGTTGATCTGATGTCTTCATGATGGAATTCTGGCAACCTGGCTATGGCAAGCTCTTAAGACCATGCGCAGAGCCTGGTCTAAGGGACTTGTGTGAGTGCAGCTCTTAGGCCCCTTTAACACATCAGTTTTTTGCCATCAGTCACAATCCGACTCTCGTCATCAAGGACCCGTTGAAGTGCCATCTAGCACGAAACGGCCGTTGTCCGTTTGCTTTTCACATTCCTCCCTGCTATCGTTTTAATATATGTCCGAATAAAGTTGTGACTATCGTACCGGGGTAAGTGCGCTTCTTTTTCTTCTTCTTTCTCATGGGATCCATTTTTTCGCCGGATCCGACTAGCTGATCCGGCTAATTGGATCCTAAAAAAATATTTAAAAAAAAAAAAAAAAGCAGAAAATAATAAAAAAATAAAAATATACTGTACGCATGAATTTCTATTTTTATGTAAAAAAAAAGTACACATGATTGGTGTCACTGCGTCTGGAAAGACCTGCTGTCCTACTAGTTAACCCCTTCAGTGAACACCGTAAATAAAAAGCTGAACAAAAAGTGTAATAAAACACGATCAAAAAGACGAAAGACGAATGTTTTCCAATAATTTTTATTGAACTTTTGTCAGATAAAATATGGGGAGGGAAAGTAAGGGATAGGAGGAAAATAAAGGACAATGGGAGAGAAAAATAGGAAGGAAAAAAGAGGAAAAGGGAGAGTTAAGGGAAAACTTGGTTCGTATAGTTGAAAAGTTACACTCAAAATGACATTGCATACAAAATCAACAATAACATACTTAAGTAATTGTAAATAGTCAACAAATTCCACAGCATAAAAGAGTTCACAGATCTGAAAAAATAACATAAGTCAAAAGTATCTGTAAATTTAGGGAAGAGAAGAAATTTTTTAAAACTTTTTGAGGAAATTATTAATGATATCATATATATTCAAGAGATTTATGAAGTGAGATATTTTCAAGGATATCAGAGAATTTGGGTGCAGTAGTTTTTTTTCCAGAAAAAAGCAATCTAGTTTTTGAAACCAGGAAGATATAAATTAGCACATATCTGTATGAAGGGTTTATATTACCCATATCAATTGAAAGGAGGGCCATCTGAGGGGTAATTAATAGTTTTATATTAAGTTGTTTATTAATTAAGGCAGAAACTTGATCCCATAAATTCTTAATTTTTAGACAGCTCCAAAAAAATGTTGAAAAGGCTGCCAGGGAGACCACAGCAAAAAGGCAGTCAGGTCCATCACCTGTCAATGGAAATATAGGGGGCTTCCATGTTACTGGTAGTGCAAAGACTCTGGAAAAGCACTATGGCTCCTCACATTCCAAAAGAAATCCAGCAAGTTCTGTGCTCCCAAATCCAATTCCCCCCCTCTTTTCTGAGCCCCTCAGTGTGTCTAAGGCCGGTTTCACACGTCAGAGGCTCCGGTACGTGTGGTGACAGTTTCCTCACATACCGGAGACACTAACTCACGTAGACACATTAAAATAAATGTGAAGACACAAAAGCGCACAGAGAGGTAAAAAAATACTCTGTTGTAAAAAAGTCACAGTAAATAAGCAAGTGCTAGTCAAAAAATACAGGGTATTTAGTTAATACGTTTTTTTGCAAAAAAAAAAGTATGTTAAGCTGCTCCACTAATCGCCAAGGTATACCCATAATAGAGCAGTCCTATCTAATGTATATAATATAATGGGATTATATACATTAGATAGGACTGCTCTATTATGGGTATACCTTGGCGATTGGTGGAGCAGCTTAACATACTTTTTTTTGCAAAAAACGTATTAACTAAATACCCTGTATTTTTTCATTTTTTGACTAGCACTTGCTTATTTACTGTGACTTTTTTACAACAGAGTATTTTTTGACCTCTCTGTGCGCTTTTGTGTCTTCAAGTTCTTTGGTGGTGTGAACAGGTTTCTACAGACTTGTTCACTGTGCAAGTAGCCCTTGTGTTTTTGGTTCTACATTAAAATAAATGTGTCTCTGCAGATGTCAGCGTGTTTTCATGGACCGTGTGTCCTTTTGCAAAACACGGAGACATGTCAGTGTTTGTGGGAGTGCACGGATCACACGGACCCATTAAAGTCAATGGGTCTGTGTGAACACGTACCGCACATGGATGCTGTCCGTGTGCCATCCGTGTGCCGCCTGAGGACCACACAGAACAGCGCTACAGTAAGTGCTGTCCCCTGTGTGTGGTGCTGAAGCCAACAATTCATTCCTTCTGTCCTGCTCGGCTGAAAACAGCTCGCGCAGGAGAGAAGGGATGAAAGATCAAGTTTTTTTTGTTTTGTTTAAATTGTTTAAATTAAAGTTTGGGGTCACCTCCCCCCCCCCCTTGTGCCTGCCCACTTGAAGAGAAATACTCACCCAGCTCCCGAAATGCCTCCTCTCAGAGCCGGCAACTCATCCTGTATGAGCGTCACGTGGTACCACTCATTACAGTGATGAATATGCGGCTCCACCTCCCATAGGGGAGTGTAGATGGTAGATGGTGTGAGGCACAGTGAAGAACGAGAACACAAGGCTGCAGTCTCTTTACCTTTACTGAAGGCTTCAGCATCCACAGTCCAAAGCACCAGATCACAGGGCAGGCAGAGTCTGGCCAGTTTGGAGGCAAATCCAGAGTCCCCTTATCCAGGTGGAAATCAGTAGCCTTCCTCTAGCGCTTGAGTGTTATAGTACCTTACTGCTGAGCCTCTCATAAGGTCCTCACAACTGTTGTAGATGTTCTAGATGTTATGTCTCTCTCTGTCCCCCAGATGGATAGGAACAAACCCGTATGGCTGATGGCCTGAGGCTTTTTACAGGGACTCTAGCATGCCCGGGCCCCCACAAGTTGCCACTGTGCCTCCTGGGTATAGGGCGGATCAGTAACTTGAAATTAGCTGTCCTGCCGGTCTCTGGAGCAAGGCATAAAGGACTGTTGCTCCCTCGGTGTTCCGGCTACCGGATCCTGTGCCTCAGAAAGAGGCAGCCTTTGCAGGGCAGAACTCCTTCTGGTTTCCTCTCCTTTTGCTATGACTTTGTTTCTCACCCTCTACAATACAGTTCTCTTTTCGTGTCTCTTTCTTAGGATGCTGCTGAACATGGGGCAGGCGCAGCTCCGTGGACTTCTGTCTAGGCCTCTGACCGGATCCCACCCCTGTCAGGGACCAACTCTGTCAGCAACTACTCGATGTTCCTCCTTCCTCTCTGTCTTCCTGACAGGAACTGACTCACTTCCAATCCAGACCACCAGTTTTGCCTAATTGTGAAGAGTGCCCTAATAAATAGGAGCATAGCTCCCCCTGGTGGACTGGAGTGTGAAATGTGTTGCATGGTTTGTGAGACCTGGTAAAGAG
The DNA here is from genome assembly GCF_032444005.1 of Ranitomeya imitator. NCBI lineage: Eukaryota > Metazoa > Chordata > Amphibia > Anura > Dendrobatidae > Ranitomeya > Ranitomeya imitator. Next base: position 87,932,076 of record NC_091282.1, read on the forward strand.
ATCTCCTTTATTGCCACCAAACGTAACATCACCCCCCCTAGAGGAGAATGACAATACTGCAACGACCAGGACCCTGGTCCCCCGTTGGCTGGGGACACTTTAGGATGGCTCATGCTGTCCCTTTAAGACACCGGGACCATGCATCATAAGCCCAGTGCTCGGGGATCTAAAGCAGTGTGCAGACCCCATGAAGCCTCAGGAGGATGAGGAGAGTGCATGAGACCACAGCAGTGAGTATGTTGACATCTCTGCTGGGGAGAGGAGGCAGAGAACAGAGACACCAGAAACATGACAAGGACAGCAGGAGAAGGATAAGGTTCAGGGCCGCAGCGGAGACAGTGTCGGCGACTCTGCGGAGGAAAAGAATGCAGGGATGCCGACATTACAGTCTATTTCCCAACCCCTTGCATCGTGTATTGCCAGGCAGATGGCATTCCTTCAGCTTTGCTGCTGGCAATAGAAAGTAGCAGAGAAGCTGGAGAAAGCGATTTATTTACAGTGGGCATGGAAAGTATTCAGACCCCTTTACATTTTTCACTCTTTGTTTCAATGCAGCCATTTGGTAAATTCAAAAAAGTTCATTTTTTTCTCATTAATGTACACTCTGCATCCCATCTTGACTGAAAAAAAACCCAGAAATGTACAAATTTTTGCAAATTTAATAAAAAAGAAAAACTGAAATATCACATGGTCATAAGTATCAGACCCTTTGCTCAGACACTCATATTTAAGTCACATGCTGTCCATTTCCTTGTGATCCTCCTTGAGATGGTACTACTCCTTCATTGGAGTCCAACTTTGTTTAATTGAACTGATAGGACTTGATTTGGAAAGGCACACACCTGTCTATATAAGACCTCACAGCTCACAGTGCATGTCAGACCAAATGAGAATCATGAGGTCAAAGGAACTGGCCAAGGAGCTCAGACACAGATTTTGGCAAGGCACAGATCTGGCCAAGGTTACAAAAGAATTTCTGCAGTACTCAATGTTCCTAAGAGCACAGTGGCTTCCATAATCCTTAAATGGAAGACATTTGGGACCATTAGAAGTCTTCCTAGACCTGGCTGTCCAGCCAAACTGAGCAATCATGGGAGAAGAGCCTTGGTGAGGGAGGTAAAGAAGAACCCCAAGATCACTCTGGCTGAGCTCCAGAGGTGCAGTAGTTGGAAGGGAGAAAGTTCCACAAAGTCAACTATCACTACAGCCCTACACCAGTCGGGCCTTTATTTACTATCACATCGGGAGGGCAGTAATGTCACAATGGGAGCAGGCATGCAGCGCTGTTGTTGCCTAATGGCATCCTGTAATAATCTAATGACTTTTGCATCAGGGGACTCATGTGCGTGACGCCTACGCTTACTGTATATGCATTGTTTTTGTACCAGCGATGCTGTTGCTCTTCAAGAGTCTCATTTGACCGTTGTTGTCTTCAAGGCTGAACATTTGCTGCTTTCCTTTCATTGTCATTGGCGTACTTTTTAGGAGGAGCCATGTTGGCGTTGATATTTGCTTTTTAAAGAGGTTTTCTTACAAACAAAAGTTCATTTTAAAAATTGCTTGTGTCTGACAGTGTACAGAACATACCTGTTGTGAATTCTGCTCTTGGGTTCCCTCCAGTGGTTGTTGGTGGGAATGCAGTTGTCTCTGACTCGCAGTCCTGGCCACGTGTATCGGATAATTACAATTCTGACTGGGATATTTAGGTGTGCAGAATCCTTAAGCCCTTGCCAGTTGTCAATGTTTCTCTGGAAGTGTTGGATCTCTGCCTGGCCTCTCCTGCTTATCTGCCAGTTCAGCAAAGATAAGTGTCTGTTTCTTTTCATGTGGCACACATGCAGGGTGCTTATTTTCAGTACTGTTCGTTTGTTTTTCTTTTGTCCAGATTAGACTGTGTCTGTGTTTTCTCAGTCTGGTTGGTTTCACTGGCATTGCAGATATAAGCTCCTACATCTTTAGTTAGATGTTGGAAGTTTTTTGTATATTCTGCTGTGGATTTTTTGAAGGGTTTTAATACTGACAGCACAGAACTCTGTCCTATCCTGTCCTATCTAGCTAGAGTGGCCTCCTGTACTGAATCCTGTTTTTTCTGCCTGTGTATGTTTTTTCCTCTCCGACTCACCGCCAATATTTGTGGGGGGCTGTCTATCCTTTGGGGATTTTCTCTGAGGCAAGACAGTATTCCGATTTCCATCTTTAGGGGTATTTAGTCCTCCGGCTGTGACGAGGTGTCTAGGTGTGTTAGGTACACTCCACGGCTACTTCTAGTTGCGGTGTTAAGTTCAGGTTTGCGATCAGTATAGTGGCCACTTTCTCCAGTGAAAGTTCTCATGCAGCTCCAAGGTCACCGGATCATAACAGTACAACTGGCCAACAATGAGTTAAATGCATCTCAGAAGGGAAGGAAGCTCTTGAGCCATTTTTTTCTCTCCAGTCTGTTTTGTGTTCTCTTCCCTCTTAATATCTGGGTGGCTGAGGAGCCTGGTGCAAGCATGAATGTTCAGGAATTAGCTTCTCGTGTAGACCAGCTTGCTGCTAGGGTGCAAGGTATTTCTGATTATATTGTTCAGACTCCTGCTTTAGAACCGAAGATTCCTACTCCAGATTTGTTTTCTGGTGACAGGTCTAAATTTTTGAGTTTTAAAAACAACTGTAAACTGTTTTTTGACCTGAGACCTCGATCCTCTGGTGATTCCATTCAGCAGGTAAAAATCGTAATCTCCCTGCTGCGTGGCAACCCGCAGGACTGGGCGTTTTCCCTGGAATCTGGGAATCCGGCTTTGCTTAATATTGACTCCTTTTTTCAGGCTTTCGGACTATTATATGATGAACCTAATTCTGTGGATCAAGCTGAGAAGACCTTGTTGGCCCTGTCTCAGGGTCAAGAGGTGGCAGAATTGTATTGTCAGAAATTCAGAAAATGGTCTGTATTGACTAAATGGAATAATGATGCTTTGGCGGCAATTTTCAGAAGGGGGCTTTCTGAATCCGTTAAAGATATTATGGTGGGGTTTCCCACGCCTTCCGGTCTGAGTGATTCTATGTCTCTGGCCATTCAGATTGACCGATGCCTGCGGGAGCGCAGAACTGTGCGCGCTGTGGCGTTATCCTCAGAGCAAATTTCTGAGCCTATGCAATGTGATAGAATTCTGTCTAGAACGGAACGACAAGGTTTCAGATGTCAAAATAGGTTGTGCTATTATTGTGGTGACGCTTCTCATGTCATTTCTGTCTGCCCTAAGCGGACAAAGAGGATCGCCAGTTCAATTACCATCAGTACTGTACAACCTAAATTTCTGTTATCTGTGTCCTTGATCTGCTCATTGTCATCATTTTCTGTCATGGCGTTTGTGGATTCAGGCGCCGCCTTGAATTTAATGGATTTTGAGTTTGCCAAGCATTGTGGTTTTCCCTTGCAGCCTTTGCAGAACCCTATTCCTTTGAGGGGCATTGATGCTACAAAAAAAAAGAAAGAAATGTCCAGCTTCACCGAGTCCGTAAAAAAGCGATTTCTTTATTAACAAACTTTAAACATGGAGGATACAGATACAGAGATTAAGGGAGCCTAGTCTCCAGAAACGCGTTGAGATTCTTACCCATATGGTTGTGCTGAAGTCTGTATCCTCCATGTATAAAGTTTGTTAATAAAGAAATCGCTTTTTTACGGACTCGGTGAAGCTGGACATTTCTTTCTTTTTTTTGGATCTTGCACGCCTGGACACAGCGGGTCCGTGCTCCCGAGGTTTGGTTGCTGAATCACGGGTGAGCTGGTTTATGTTCCTTCTTACATTGATGCTACACCCTTGGCTAGAAATAAGCTCCAGTTTTGGACACAGGTAACCATGCGCATGGCACCAGCCCATCAGGAAGATTGTCGATTTCTGGTGTTGCATAACTTGCATGATGTTATCATGCTGGGTTTTCCATGGTTGCAGGTACATAATCCTGTGTTGGACTGGAAGTCCATGTCTGTGACTTGTTGGGGTTGTCAGGGGGTTCATAATGATGTTCCTTTGATGTCAATCGCCTCTTCTTCACCTTCTGAGATTCCAGAGTTTTTGTCTGATTTTCAGGATGTATTCGATGAGCCCAAGTCCAGTTCCCTTCCATCGCACAGGGATTGTGATTGTGCTATTGACTTGATTCCAGGCTGTAAGTTTCCTAACGGTCGACTTTTTAATCTATTTGTGCCTGAACATACCGCCATGCGGAGCTATATTAAGGAGTCTTTGGAGAAAGGGCATATTCGGCCATCTTCTTCACCGTTGGGAGCGGGTTTCTTTTTTGTTGCTAAAAAAGATGGTTCCTTGAGACCCTGTATAGATTATCGCCTCTTGAATAAAATCATGGTCAAGTTTCAATACCCGTTACCTTTGCTTTCCGATTTGTTTACTAGGATTAAGGGAGCTAGTTGGTTTACCAAGATTGACCTTCGAGGGGCATATAATCTTGTTCGTATTAAGCAGGGTGATGAATGGAAAACTGCGTTTAACACGCCCGAAGGCCATTTTGAATACCTTGTGATGCCATTCGGACTCTCTAATGCTCCATCTGTTTTTCAGTCCTTCATGCATGATATCCTCCGGACTTATCTTGATAAATTCTTGATTGTATATTTGGACGATATTTTGATTTTTTCCAATGATTGGGAGTCTCATGTGCAACAGGTCAGGATGGTATTTCAGATCCTTCGTGACAATGCCCTGTTTGTGAAAGGGTCTAAGTGTCTCTTTGGGGTGCAGAAAGACTCTTTTTTGGGCTTCATTTTTTCTCCTTCATCTATAGAGATGGATCCGGTTAAGGTTCAGGCCATTCATGATTGGATTCAGCCCACATCCGTGAAGAGCCTTCAGAAATTTTTGGGTTTTGCAAATTTTTATCGCTGTTTCATTCCTAATTTTTCCAGCGTGGTTAAACCCTTGACCGATTTGACGAATAAGGACACTGATGTGGCGAATTGGTCCTCTGCGGCTGTCTCTGCCTTTCAGGAGCTTAAATGTCGATTTACTTCTGCTCCAGTGTTGCGCCAACCAGATGTTTCTCTTCCGTTTCAGGTTGAGGTTGACGCTTCTGAGATTGGGGCAGGGGCCATTTTGTCTCAGAGGGATCCTGTTGGTTCCTTAATGAAACCGGGTGCCTTCTTTTCCTGTAAGTTTTCGCCTGCTGAACGCAATTATGATGTCAGCAATCGGGAGTTGTTGGCTATGAAGTGGGCGTTTGAGGAGTGGCGACATTGGCTTGAGATAGCTAAGCACCGTATTGTGGTCTTGACCGATCATAAGAATTTGATTTACCTCGAGTCTGCTAAACGGCTGAATCCTAGACAGGCTCGATGGTCCTTGTTTTTTCCCGTTTTGATTTCGTGGTCTCGTACCTTCCGGGTTCTAAGAATATTAAGGCTGATGCCCTCTCTAGGAGTTTTTTGCCTGATTCTCCTGAGGTCTTAGAGTCGGTCGGTATTCTGAAAGAGGGGGTGGTCCTTTCTGCCATTTCCCCTGATTTACGACGGGTTCTTCAGGAGTTTCAGGTTGACAAACCTGACCGCTGTCCTGTGGGGAAATTGTTTGTTCCTGACAGATGGACTAGTAGAGTGATTTCTGAGGTTCACTGTTCTGTGTTGGCCGGTCATCCTGGCATTTTTGGTACCAGAGATTTGGTTGGTAGGTCCTTTTGGTGGCCTTCATTGTCACGTGATGTGCGTTCTTTTGTGCAGTCCTGTGGGACTTGTGCGCGGGCCAAGCCTTGTTGCTCCCGTGCTAGTGGGTTGCTTTTGCCATTGCCAGTCCCTGAGAGGCCCTGGACGCATATTTCGATGGATTTTATTTCTGGTCTTCCGGTCTCCCAGAAGATATCTGTTATCTGGGTTGTTTGTGACCGGTTCTCTAAGATGGTTCATTTGGTGCCCTTACCTAAATTGCCTTCCTCTTCTGATTTGGTTCCGTTGTTCTTTCAGCATGTGGTTCGTTTGCATGGTATTCTGGAGAATATTGTTTCCGACAGAGGTTCCCAGTTTGTTTCTAGGTTTTGGCGGGCCTTTTGTGCTAGGCTGGGCATTGATGTCTTTTTCTTCTGCATTTCACCCTCAGACAAATGGCCAGACCGAGCGTACTAATCAGACCTTGGAGACTTATTTAAGATGCTTTGTGTCTGCTGATCAGGATGATTGGGTGGCCTTCTTGCCATTGGCCGAGTTTGCCCTTAATAATCGGGCTAGTTCTGCTACCTTGGTTTCGCCTTTCTTTTGTAATTTTGGTTTTCATCCTCGTTTTTCTTCTGGGCAGGTTGAGCCTTCTGACTGTCCTGCTGTGGATTCTGTGGTGGACAGGTTGCAGCAGATTTGGGCTCATGTGGTGGACAAGTTGGTGTTGTCTCAAGAGGAGGCTCAACGCTTTGCTAATCGTCGTCGGTGTGTTGGTTCCCGGCTTCGGGTTGGGGATCTGGTCTGGTTGTCTTCCCGTCATGTTCCTATGAAGGTTTCTTCTCCTAAGTTTAAACCTCGGTTTATTGGTCCTTATAGGATTTCTGAGATTATTAATCTGGTGTCTTTTCGACTGGCGCTTCCGGCCTCTTTTGCTATCCATAATGTCTTCCATAGATCTTTGTTGCGGAAATATGTGGAGCCCGTTGTTCCCTTTGCTGATCCTCCGGCCCCTGTGTTGGTTGATGGGGAGTTGGAATATGTTGTTGAGAAGATTTTGGATTCCCGTTTTTCGAGGTGGAAGCTTCAGTACCTGGTCAAATGGAAGGGTTATGGCCAGGAGGATAATTCTTGGGTTTTTGCCTCTGATGTCCATGCTGCTGATTTGGTCCGTGCCTTTCATCTGGCTCGTCCTGATCATCCTGGGGGCCCTGGTGAGGGTTCGGTGACCCCTCCTCAAAGGGGGGTACTGTTGTGAATTATGCTCTTGGGTTCCCTCCAGTGGTTGTTGGTGGGAATGCAGTTGTCTCTGACTCGCAGTCCTGGCCAGGTGTATCGGATAATTACAATTCTGACTGGGATATTTAGGTGTGCAGGAACCTTTAGCCCTTTCCAGTTGTCAATGTTTCTCTGGAAGTGTTGGATCTCTGCCTGGCCTCTCCTGCTTATCTGCCAGTTTAGCAAAGATAAGTGTCTGTTTCTTTTCATGTGGCACACATGCAGTGTACTTATTTTCAGTACTGTTCGTTTGTTTTTCTTTTGTCCAGATTAGACTGTGTCTGTGTTTTCTCAGTCTGGTTGGTTTCACTGGAGTTGCAGATATACGCTCCTACATCTTTAGTTAGATGTAGGAAGTTTTTTGTATATTCTGCTGTGGATTTTTTGAAGGGTTTTAATACTGACCGCACAGAACTCTGTCCTATCCTGTCCTATCTAGCTAGAGTGGCCTCCTGTACTAAATCCTGTTTTTTTTTGCCTGTGTATGTTTTTTCCTCTCCGACTCACCGCCAATATTTGTGGGGGGCTGTCTATCCTTTGGGGATTTTCTCTGAGGCAAGACAGTATTCCGATTTCCATCTTTAGGGGTATTTAGTCCTCCGGCTGTGACGAGGTGTCTTGGTGTGTTAGGTACACTCCACGGCTACTTCTAGTTGCGGTGTTAAGTTCAGGTTTGCGGTCAGTAAAGTGGCCACTTTCTCCAGTGAAAGTTCTCATGCAGCTCCAAGGTCACCGGATCATAACACATACAACAGCTCCTGGGCAGGGGAGGAATAAAAAGACAAATACTGACATTACATAGTAACATAGTTAGTAAGGCCGAAAAAAGACATTTGTCCATCCAGTTCAGCCTATATTCCATCATAATAAATACCCAGATCTACGTCCTTCTACAGAACCTAATAATTGTATGATACAATATTGTTCTGCTCCAGGAAGACATCCAGGCCTCTCTTGAACCCCTCGACTGAGTTCGCCATCACCACCTCCTCAGGCAAGCAATTCCAGATTCTCACTGCCCTAACAGTAAAGAATCCTCTTCTATGTTGGTGGAAAAACCTTCTCTCCTCCAGACGCAAAGAATGCCCCCTTGTGCCCGTCACCTTCCTTGGTATAAACAGATCCCCAGCGAGATATTTGTATTGTCCCCTTATATACTTATACATGGTTATTAGATCGCCCCTCAGTCGTCTTTTTTCTAGACTAAATAATCCTAATTTCGCTAATCTATCTGGGTATTGTAGTTCTCCCATCCCCTTTATTAATTTTGTTGCCCCCCTTTGTACTCTCTCTAGTTCCATTATATCCTTCCTGAGCACCGGTGCCCAAAACTGGACACAGTACTCCATGTGCGGTCTAACTAGGGATTTGTACAGAGGCAGTATAATGCTCTCATCATGTGTATCCAGACCTCTTTTAATGCACCCCATGATCCTGTTTGCCTTGGCAGCTGCTGCCTGGCACTGGCTGCTCCAGGTAAGTTTATCATTAACTAGGATCCCCAAGTCCTTCTCCCTGTCAGATTTACCCAGTGGTTTCCCGTTCAGTGTGTAATGGTGATATTGATTCCCTCTTCCCATGTGTATAACCTTACATTTATCATTGTTAAACCTCATCTGCCACCTTTCAGCCCAAGTTTCCAACTTATCCAGATCCATCTGTAGCAGAATACTATCTTCTCTTGTATTAACTGCTTTACATAGTTTTGTATCATCTGCAAATATCGATATTTTACTGTGTAAACCTTCTACCAGATCATTAATGAATATGTTGAAGAGAACAGGTCCCAATACTGACACCTGAGGTACCCCACTGGTCACAGCGACCCAGTTAGAGACTATACCATTTATAACCACCCTCTGCTTTCTATCACTAAGCCAGTTACTAACCCATTTACACACATTTTCCCCCAGACCAAGCATTCTCATTTTGTGTACCAACCTCTTGTGCGGCACGGTATCAAACGCTTTGGAAAAATCGAGATATACCACGTCCAATGACTCACCGTGGTCCAGCCTATAGCTTACCTCTTCATAAAAACTGATTAGATTGGTTTGACAGGAGCGATTTCTCATAAACCCATGCTGATATGGAGTTAAACAGTTATTCTCATTGAGATAATCCAGAATAACATCCCTCAGAAACCCTTCAAATATTTTACCAACAATAGAGGTTAGACTTACTGGCCTATAATTTCCAGGTTCACTTTTAGAGCCCTTTTTGAATATTGGCACCACATTTGCTATGCGCCAGTCCTGCGGAACAGACCCTGTCGCTATAGAGTCACTAAAAATAAGAAATAATGGTTTATCTATTACATTACTTAGTTCTCTTAGTACTCGTGGGTGTATGCCATCCGGACCCGGAGATTTATCTATTTTAATCTTATTTAGCCGGTTTCGCACCTCTTCTTGGGTTAGATTGGTGACCCTTAATATAGGGTTTTCATTGTTTCTTGGGATTTCACCTAGCATTTCATTTTCCATTGTGAATACCGTGGAGAAGAAGGTGTTTAATATGTTAGCTTTTTCCTCGTCATCTACAACCATTCTTTCCTCACTATTTTTTAAGGGGCCTACATTTTCAGTTTTTATTCTTTTACTATTGATATAGTTGAAGAACAGTTTGGGATTAGTTTTACTCTCGTTAGCAATGTGCTTCTCTGTTTCCTTTTTGGCAGCTTTAATTAGTTTTTTAGATAAAGTATTTTTCTCCCTATAGTTTTTTAGAGCTTCAATGGTGCCATCCTGCTTTAGTAGTGCAAATGCTTTCTTTTTACTGTTAATTGCCTGTCTTACTTCTTTGTTTAGCCACATTGGGTTTTTCCTATTTCTAGTCCTTTTATTCCCACAAGGTATAAACCGCTTACACTGCCTATTTAGGATGTTCTTAAACATTTCCCATTTATTATCTGTATTCTTATTTCTGAGGATATTGTCCCAGTCTACCAGATTAAGGGCATCTCTAAGCTGTTCAAACTTTGCCTTCCTAAAGTTCAGTGTTTTTGTGACTCCCTGACAAGTCCCCCTAGTGAAAGACAGGTGAAACTGCACAATATTGTGGTCGCTATTTCCTAGATGCCCAACCACCTGCAGATTTGTTATTCTGTCTGGTCTATTAGATAGTATTAGGTCTAAGAGTGCTGCTCCTCTGGTTGGATTCTGCACCAATTGTGAAAGATAATTTTTCTTGGTTATTAGCAGAAACCTGTTGCCTTTATGGGTTTCACAGGTTTCTGTTTCCCAGTTAATATCCGGGTAGTTAAAGTCCCCCATAACCAGGACCTCATTATGGGTTGCAGCTTCATCTATCTGCTTTAGAAGTAGACTTTCCATGCTTTCTGTTATATTTGGGGGTTTGTAACAGACCCCAATGAGAATTTTGTTACCATTTTTCCCTCCATGAATTTCAACCCATATGGACTCGACATCCTCATTCCCTTCGCTAATATCCTCCCTTAAAGTGGACTTTAGACAAGACTTTACATAGAGACAAACCCCTCCTCCTCTCCGATTTTTACGATCCTTTCTAAACAGACTGTAACCCTGTAAGTTAACTGCCCAGTCATAGCTTTCATCTAACCATGTCTCGGTTATTCCCACTATGTCAAAGTTACCTGTAGATATTTCTGCTTCTAGTTCTTCCATCTTGTTTGTCAGGCTTCTGGCGTTTGCGAGCATGCAGTTTAGAGGATTTTGTTTTGTTCCAATCTCCTCACTGTGGATTGTTTTAGAAATGTTCTTACTTCCCTTCAGAGTATGTTTTCCTGGGTCGTCTTTGTTTGAGTCTAATGTTTTTCTTCCCGTCCCCTCTTCTTCTAGTTTAACGCCCTCCTGATGAGTGTAGCGAGTCTTCTGGCGAATGTGTGTTTCCCAGGTTTGTTGAGGTGTAGTCCGTCTCTGGCGAGGAGTCCATCATACCAGTAATTCACACCGTGGTCCAGGAATCCAAATCCTTGTTGTCTGCACCATCGTCTTAGCCAGTTGTTTGCATCAAGGATCCTGTTCCATCTCCTGGTGCCATGCCCGTCTACTGGAAGGATAGAAGAAAAAACTACCTGTGCATCCAGTTCCTTTACTTTCTTCCCCAACTCTTCAAAGTCCTTGCAGATTGTCGGTAGGTCCTTCCTTGCCGTGTCATTGGTGCCAACATGTATCAGAAGAAATGGGTGGACGTCCTTGGAGCTGAAGAGCTTTGGTATCCTATCGGTCACATCCTTGATCATCGCACCTGGAAGGCAGCATACTTCTCTTGCAGTTATGTCCGGTCTGCAGATGGCTGCTTCTGTGCCTCTCAGTAGTGAGTCTCCCACCACCACCACTCTTCGTTGCTTCTTGGCTGTACTTTTTGCTGTCACTTGTTGCTGTGTGCCCTTTTCTTTTTTGCTTGCTGGTATTGCTTCATTCTTAGGTGTGCCATCTTCATCCTCTACAAAGATTTGATATCGGTTCTTCAGTTGTGTGGTTGGTGATTTCTCCATGGTCTTCTTGCTTCTTTTGGTCACATGCTTCCACTCATCTGCTTTTGGAGGTTCTCTGACACTTTTTTCACCTTCTGTGACCAGTAGAGATGCTTCTGTTCTGTCTAGAAAGTCTTCATTCTCTTTGATGAGTTTCAAAGTTGCTATTCTTTCTTCCAGACCCCGCACCTTTTCTTCTAAAAGGGCCACTAGTCTACACTTCTGACAGGTGAAATTGGATTCTTCTTCTGGTCGATCTGTGAACATGTAGCACATGCTGCAGCTCACCATGTAGGTTGTCACATCTGCCATGTTGCTCCTAGATCCTGCTGACTTGCTGTGTGTTTTCCTTCTTGTGTAATCTACTCAGCCAAGCTCTCTTGCAATAATTACAGCAGAAGATCACAGAGGATACATTTTGTGAGGTAAAAATATTGTTTAAAAACAGTCAGTGAAATATTTTACCTGACAAAAGAAATCCACTGTGATTTCCTGCTGTAATGTCAGTATTGTCTTTTGCTTCCTTCCCTGCCCAGGAGATATGGTATGCTCCGTACACGGTCAGAAAACCCCTTTAATGTGACCGGCTTCCTCTGCCTGTAGACACGTCGCGCATCTGCCACCGGGATCAGCCGAATGATTCACTGCGCCTGCGCGGAATTCATGCAGGCGCAGTAAATCAGACCGCCGCCATCTTTGTGCAGCGGCGGTCACATTAAAATTGCGCATGCGCTCCTCCTGTACAAAGATGGCAGCGGTCAGTGAATCAGTCGGCTGATTCCGGCGGCAGCGTGTTCGCGATGGTGTTCCGCTGGTAGTACCACGCAAGAGGCTGCATATGGCGTATACAGTGTGTGTGTGTGTGTGTGTGTGTGTGTGTGTGTGGTGCATATGGCGTATACAGTGTGTTTGCGTGTGTGTGTGTGTGTGGTGGGATGGTGTTCCGCTGTTGGTATCATGCAAGAGGCTGGAACCACCAGCAGTTTCCATATTGAGACACCCATCACTTGGGTGTCCCAATATGGAGGTCGGTGAACTTCCGCCTCTTGGAATTCTGGGATACCAGGCACATCTGGACGGAAGACATTACAAGGTAATTATATAATTAGATCCTCTCTTATGTATAGCGCCATTCCTTATTACATAGTATTCTCTCTTGTTATACAGTATATAGTACTGTCTCTTATTACAGAGTGTCCTCTCTTGCTGTGTTTAGCTTCAAGTAAAGGAATAAAACGCTGTTCTCTTTTTCACTTGCATATGTGAAAGAGCGCACCTGTGTGATCATTACTTGACATATCGCATAACATCCCTGCGTTAATGTGAAGTCACATGACACATCAGGATACTGAGGGGCCCACACAGTCTAAATTGGCCGGGACTCTTGGCTGCCCTTAATCCACTGTTGCATTTTACTATCTCTATTTTGCAATTGCTGTTACAATTGACGGCTTAGCAAATCATAATACTCTTTTAGGTTTAGATTTAATTTTGTGATACAACCTTTTGAAGATGGATATCAACCAATATGGCCAAAATTATCTTTTTACAACCTTGAGATTTTTCATATCAAATACTAAATTCATAGCCAAAGCTGTGTTCTAAGTTTTCTAAAAGAATTTGCACAGTTCAGATTGTCTGAATATTGAAACTCCCAGATAAAATAATAAGATGTAAACTGTTTACCTGATTCGTTCCCCTATCTTAGATGTAAAGTAATAGCAGATGGTATATTTGATAATTACAGTTTACCCTAGTAATAATGGTTGGAGGCTACTAAGTTGATTACGAGGCAAATTAGCAGAGCAAAGTGCACTTGGCAAAGTTCCGTGTTCATTATGTCTGGAGTTTCTTAGCGGGAGATGTTCTATATAGAACCGATTGTTTTGGTCAGTACTGTATGTTCTCCTCAGATCAAAAGAACTTACTGTTAAGACTGATAATAAGAAACATTTTTATGTAAACGAGTTCACGGCACACATCAGTTATACTTGCCATAGCTAACTTACATGCATAAAAAAATTGGCAGAAAGGCGAGGAGAGCAAAGTGCCCAGACGAAGACGCTTAGAGCTCTTTCAAGCCCATCTCAGGAAGATATCATGTGCAACGCCCACCAGGGATGTGGGGTTCTCAGAACCGGGTCGGACAGTTCTTTGGGGAAGTCACGGGGCCTTGACCCAGGCTCCATGGCTCTGGGCGTGCAATAAAAATTATGAAAGGGGGAAAAGTTTATAGGGGATTGATTCATGACACCACACGTGGTATTCAGCAAGGGATGCCGACGCTGCGGTTCAGATCCACTGGGGCCAATGGTGACGCAGCAAAGGGGGTGCAGCTCTCCACTGGTAGAGCGGGGTCCCAGGGCAGATATATGGTAAATTTGATGATGGTGTCGGTTGCAGTACTGGGCAAGGTGACGCAGTAAATAACTTTGAGGACACAGCAGGGTGCAGTCTTCACACTTTTACTCACAGTCTGTTGGTTACAATCACCAGCCGGGTGATCTGTCCTCCGGGTCAGTGGTCCAGCCAACTCTTAGGTAATTTGGGGTGTACTTTTCCGGAAACCCCTTCTTGTGTACCTTTCCAGGTCGTCTTTCTCTGTGCTGGAAAATTTAACCGTGAGCACTACTAGAGAAGGGGTGCTAAGGACAGGTTCCCAAACCATACAGATTAATAGTAAGAGACCTAGCACTCAACTTTAGGTAAGATGCAGCAGACAAATTTATTGTAGTAAATACAGGAAAACGTCTCAGTCAATTGTGACCTTCATCAGTTTATATATCAAAATTAGTTCAGCGTGGTTTGTAGGCAAACCTGCTATGAGCAAATAGGAAGATTCCTGGAGACAAGCAGTGGATGCCGCGTCGGAGAGCACTGCAGCTCCAGGAATCTTTCTATTTGCTCATAGCAGGTTTGCCTACAACAACCACGCTGAACTAATTTTTATATATTAACTGATGAAGGTCACAATTGACCAAAACGTTTTCCTGTATTTACAACAATAAATTTTTCCTGCTGCATCTTACCTAAAGTTGAGTGCTAGGTCTCTTACTATTAGGGTATGTTTCCACGTTCAGGAAACGCTGCGTGTTTGACGCTGCATAGAGACGCAGCATCAAACACACAGCGTCCAGATGTTACAGCATAGTGGAGGGGATTTATTGAAATCCCGTCTCCACTATGCGTGGTAACACGCATCCGGCGGCCCTGCGATTCCGGACATGTGGCGCGTCTTTTTAGATCGCAGCATGTCCAAAGCTCTGCCCCCTTCTGGGGACGCGATGATGCCGGATGTGTTCATTGCACACATCCGGTATCATCTCACCCCACACATAGGGCCCTGTGTTATACCTTGCGGCGGCGCAACGTCGACCGCAAGGTATAACACAGGGCCCTATGTGTGGGGTGAGATGATACCGGATGTGTGCAATGAACACATCCGGCATCATCGCGTCCCCAGAAGGGGGCAGAGCTTTGGGCAGGGCGATTTTGCAGCTTCGTCCAAACCGCCAGCCATCCTGAATGTGGACACGTACCCTTAGGGTATGTGCACATGTCAGGATTTCTTGCAGATATTTTCCTGACAAAAACCAGACATTTCTGCCAGAAATCCACATGCATTTTTTCACGTTTTTTCATGCGTTTTTGACGCGTTTTTGGTGCATTTTTTTCCAAATGCATAGATTAGCAGGAAAAATGCAGAAAATCCACAAAATTAATGAACATGCTGCTTTTTTTTACAGCGATGCGTTTTTTTCGCGGAAAAAAAACGCATCATGTGCACAAATCATGCAGAATGCATTCTAAATGATAGGATGCATAATGTATGCATTTTTAGTGAGTTGTTATAGCGTTTTGTATCATGAAAAAACGTGAAAAAATGTGAAAAAGCCTGAACATGTGCACATACCCTTAGTCTTTCTCTGCGCTGGCCCTTGTCTTCCTGCCCTGCGCTTTACACACAGTGTCCCTGTCATGATCCGTTCCGGAGTTTAGTCCTGTCTGCTTTTTCTCTGGGTGGATCATGTCAAGGGTTAACTTTGATCTGCCTCATTCTGGGCTCGGGTTTGCTATTTAGCTCCCAGGTATCCTGAGGGTGGTGTCAGCAATAGCTCTGTCTTTGGCGTGTGAACCTGACTCTGGAAGCCCTTGGTTTGTCCTACTGAACCCTGACTTGTCCTGTGTCTGTTATCTCCCCCTGCCTGCCCTTTCCCAGTGTCTCTTTGTTTGTCTGTATATCTGCTTGACTCCCTGGTTATGATATCTTGGCTTGGCTCTTTGACTCTGTTTCAGTTTATCCCTATGGTACTGTATTTTGCCCGTCCTGGTTTACTGATCCCTTGCTATGTCCTGACTATTCATTCTGTCTAAATCCGTTTGTACTGTTGTGCTCTGATTTGGTTTTCCTGACCTCGCTCTCGCCACTAGGTGGCATCTGTTCAGTTGCTCTGTGTGTGCAGTCAGGCTTCATTACCAGGTAGATTTGGCTGTAGCACATTCAGATACTACAGCCTCCGGTTTGCTAGCTGAGTCTTGCAGTTCCTCCACTAGTCTGGGGCAGGTCCCCCACTGCAACCTGGTCCCTCCACCCGACTACGTTCAGCGTGGATTCGGGTGCAACGGGTGTATTCTTAATTTCCCTGGCCCCTAGGACCCCTTTTCTCTCTTAAGAGCTCCTCTCTGACTCCCTGTACTCCCCACTCTTCTCTCTCCTCTCACAGACTACTCATTGCCTTCTAGACTTTTCTGACCCCTCCTATTAATTTCACCTCCCGTTTCAATTACAACACTTCACTACTAAGGCCGGCGTCACACTTGCGAGTTTTACGGACGTAAGAGCGCAGAAACTACGTCCGTAAAACTCGCAAAAAATACGGCACAATTATTCTCTATGCCCCTGCTCCTATCTGCCGTATTTTACTGATCAGTATTATACGGCTTTCTACGGCCGTAGAAAATCGCAGCATGCTGCGTTTGTCACCGTATTGCGCAAATAAAACGCCAATGAAAGTCTATGGAAGCCCCAAAAATACGGATTACACACGGACCAGCAGTGTGACTTGCGAGAAATACGCAGCGCTGTTAGAGAGAAAAGCCGGTAATTCAGTGCGGTGTACAGTAAAATCACACTGACAGCTTACAGTAGAATAGGTAGAATAAATATGTACACATAGAATAGGTATATATATATATATATATATATATATATATATATATATATATATATATATATATACCTATTCTATATCAGTGAGACACATATATGTATATATATTCTTACTTCATACAGCCGCGATATAGCAAAAAGCCGGTTTTTGCTATTACCGGCTTTTGCTTTCTCCTTCCTAAACCCGACATGATATGAGACCTGGTTTACATACAGTAAACCATCTCATATCACCATTTTTTTTGCATAATCCACACTACTAATGTTAGTAGTGTGTATATGCAAAATTTGGCCGTTCTAGCTCTTAAAATAAAGGGTTAAATGGCGGAAAAAATTGGCGTGGGCTCCCGCGCAATTTTCTCCGCCAGAGTAGTAAAGCCAGTGACTGAGGGCAGATATTAATAGCCTGGAGAGGGTCCATGGTTATTGGCCCCCCCTGGCTAAAAACACCTGCCCCCAGCCACCCCAGAAAAGGCACATTTGGAAGATGCGCCTATTCTGGCACTTGGCCACTCTCTTCCCATTCCCGTGTAGCGGTGGGATATGGGGTAATGAAGGGTTAATGCCACCTTGCTATTGTAAGGTGACATTAAGCCAAATTAATAATGGAGAGGCGTCAATTATGACACTTTCTAGGAAAGTGCGCAAAAAACGGTGACACACCCTGCCTACGGAGGAGCTACGGACCACTATTTTCGGGACTTTTCAGCGTATTACGGCCGTAATATACGGACCGTATTTGCATGCGCTGAGTGTGATGCCGGCCTAACTGTCACTCTTCTTACAGGTCTCCTGCCCTTTTCTACTTCCTCCACCCACACCCTCTACCTAGTTCCCCCTCCAGCCTGAAATGGGACCCTCCCTAAATAGAGTCCGCCCAGATACCCTGGCCTGAGTTGTGTGGTGTTGGATGCTAGTATGTGGGGTACCAGATAGTGCCCCCTCCTAAATCGAGAGTGGGATACCACACCTCTGACTGAGGTGCAGTACCTCTGTGGTGATTGGACCCTCAGGGGCACCACACACGTCCTGATGGAGAAGTCTGGATAATATAGAAATTGCAATTTAATTATTATACAAATATAGTGTGTTGTTCTACATGTTATATATTAAAGGCCATAAGACAAGACCCACATTAAAGTAGGAAAGTCTAGAATTTGCATCTAGCAGACTAATCTATATATATAATTGTCTAAGGGTTTTTCCGTCTGTCTGTCTTTCTGTCTGTCTGTCTGTCTGTCTGTCTGTCCTGGAAATCCCGCGTCTCTGATTGGTCGATGCCGCCAGGCCTCGACCAATCAGAGACCGGCACAGCATCGACGTAGAAATCCCACGTCTCTGATTGGTCGGGGCCGCCAGGCCTCAACCAATCAGCAACGGGCACAGCGACGATGATGTCATAAAGGATGTAGACATCCCGCGTCTCTGATTGGTCGAGGATGTATAAGTCCTGGCCCGGGTCAAAAATGCGACCGACGGCCCCGCCCCCCCGCCTCCGAGTCCCCCCGCCTCCGAGTCCCCCCACCTCCAAGTCTCCGAGTCCCCCCGCCTCCGAGTCCCACCCACCCTCCTTGAAGACGATACTCATCTGCTCCAGCGATGCCTGGTCTCAGCGTCTGTAGCGGATCCTGAGTGAGCGGTCATGTGGTACCGCTAATTAAGGTCATGAATATGCACATATTCATGACTTTAATTAGCGGTACCACATGACCGCTCACCCAGGAAGAAGGCGCTGCGACGGGACAGAGCCGGAGCCGGAGGGATGTCGGCGCAGCATGTGGGACAGGCAGCTGACAGGTGAGTATGAGGGATGAGGGGCGGGCGGGGGGAGGATGGTAAGCCACCCGCGCCATGCAAGATGGCCCGGGAGAAGGAGCGGGGGAGGGGGTGGAGAGATGAGCCATGCATAGGGAGGGGGGAAATTATGAGCGCCATCAGCCATGCATAGGGAGGGAGGGGGGGAATTGTGAGCCATCAGCCATGCATAGGGAGGGGGGGGAATTATGACCGCCATCAGCCATGCATAGGGAGGGAGGGGGGGGAATTGTGAGCCATCAGCCATGCATAGGGAGGGGGGGGGAATTATGAGCGCCATCAGCCAGGCATAGGGAGGGAGGGGGGGGGAATTATGAGCGCCATCAGCCATGCATAGGGAGGGGGGGATTATGAGCGCCATCAGCCATGCATGGGGGGGGGAAATTATGAGCGCCATCAGCCATGCATAGGGAGGGAGGGGGGGATTGTGAGCCATCAGCCATGCATACAGGGGGGGAATTATGAGCCATCAGCCATGCATACAGGGGGGGGAATTATGAGCCATGCATAGGGAGGGGGGGATTATGAGCGTCATCAGCCATGCATAGGGGGGGGAAATTATGAGCGCCATCAGCCATGCATAGGGAGGGAGGGGGGGATTGTGAGCCATCAGCCATGCATACAGGGGGGGGAATTATGAGCCATCAGCCATGCATACAGGGGAAAGGGGGGAATTATGAGCCATCAGCCATGCATACAGGGGGGGGGAATTATGAGCCATCAGCCATGCATACAGGGGGGGAATTATGAGCCATCAGCCATGCATACAGGGTGGGGAATTATGAGCCATGCATACAGGAGGAGGGGGGGGATATGAGCCATGGCCATTATACAATACTAGATTGTGGCCCGATTCTAACGCATCGGGTATTCTAGAATATGCATGTCTCCGTAGTATATCGACAATGATGATTCCAGAATTCGCGGCAGACTGTGCCCGTCGCTGATTGGTCGAGGCAACCTTTATGACATCATCGCCGCCATGGCAACCATTATGACATCTACGTCGATACTGTGCCCGTCGCTGAATCAGAAACGTGGGATTTCTACGTCCTTTATGACATCATCGTCGCTGTGCCCGTTGCTGATTGGTCGAGGCCTGGCGGCCTCGACCAATCAGAGAGGCAGGATTTCCAGGACAGACAGAAAGACAGACAGACGGAAAAACCCTTAGACAATTATATATATAGATGGAGCATCATGTGGGGCCATTATACAGTATGGAGCATCATGTGCGGTCATTATACAGTATTGAGCATCATGTGGGGCCATTATAAAGTATGGAGCATCATTTGAGGTCATTATACAGTATGGAGCATCATGTGCGGATATTATACAGTATGGAGCACTGTGCAGTCATTATACAGTATTGAGCATCATGTGAGGTCATTATACAGTATGGAGCATCATGTGCGGTCATTATACAGTATTGAGCATCATGTGCGGCCATTATACAGTATGGAGCATCATGTGCGGTTATTATACAGTATTGAGCATCATGTGTGACCATTATACAGTATTGAGTATCATGTGTGGTCATTATACAGTATGGAGCATCATGTGTGACCATTATACAGTATGGCGCATCATGTGGGACCATTATACAGTATGGAGCATCATGTGGGGCCATTATACAGTATGGAGCATCATGTGTGGCGATTATACAGTATGGAGCATCATGTAGGGCCATTATACAGTATGTGGAGCACTGCGTAGCTATTATACAGTATGGAGCACTGCGTGGCCATATTTTTTTGGTTTTAATTATTGTATATGAAACAGTGTGATCAGCAGTGCTGAATGGGTGTGGTTGGGACTTGGATATGGGTGTGATTAGTTGTGAAATGGGTGTGGTCAGAGGCGTGGCCCAACATTTGCCGCGGCGCACTACGTGCGCCGCAACCTTTACACCTTTTTCCCTTCTTTAAAAGTTTGGAGGTATGGTACCACATTTCCCAGATCACAGCAAGTACCGCAAATCCCATAGGGAATGAATGAAACCAAACGCAGTGTTGCCGTAAGTGATCCGTTACGTGGCAGATGCAGAAAAACTGCCCCGATCTACTGCAAAAGGCGACTTTCACAACAGCGATTTTTGCCAAAGTCACTGCCGATAGTGTCATACTCACCAATGGGGGAGGCAGCAGAAACTCTAAATACGGCCCTGTAAGAATGTGTAAATATCTTCTATCAAAACCAACCAACCAATATCCGATCAGGTGGCCTGGATCTAATACCAAGTCTGTATGTTCATCCAAATCCCAGCCTGAAACACACCAACCAAAAAAATGCTGGATGTTTAGACCGTAAGACATACTGTACTTGGCATAGGAATGGTGAGGAACACCACTTGAGGCCACTTTGAAAACTTTTTGAAGTAATCAGGAAGGATCCTTCTGTAATTGTTTCCTACTCCTCATGAGAGATGTTTTTGGAATCCTTGTGAGTTCTCAAACCAAGTGTTTTGTCAGGACCTCTAATAAACTGAGTATGCCTCATGCACTGCTGTTCATGTCCATGCAAGCTTGAGTATTATGCCATGTTTCTCCTTCACCACATATTCACTCTAATCAGAAGGTGAGGGCTCACTAGTTTCTCTTATGGACTTTCCCATCAACACAATACAGAAGTTGATGTAATGACTATGAAAGAAGTTGGGGGGAATGGCACCTCACATTATTATTACAATTATCCTGAGGCTGTGGAAAATACTGTAAGTCACTGTGAACCATCTCTGATTTCAGTTTGTCATCTAGGAGAACAAAGAGGATGGACAATTTAAATTCCATATCATCTGATTCCCTGGTCCCAATAAACATTAGATAGTCAGCAGGTTAGAATGACTTTTGATGAAGGTGTATAGGGTCTTTGGGCTATACATACATAATAGATATCTGTCAAATGACTATTTTGTCATCAGCTCTTCCCAAGCTACACACATGTATGCTTGACCAGGCTCAGCTTCCTGACACCAATTGTGGAGGATTTCTACATTAAAAACGAAGGATCTTGTTAATATCCCACATGCTTGATCCTTATTTGATCTATCATTTGTTAGTGGAAAATTGGAACATCCTCGTACACATTAGATGGTGATTCAAGGTGGGCCTTATGAGTATGGCTACCTTGATTGCCTTACTTTTGCAATTTTACTATTTAAAAATGAACAGATCAATCTGAGGAGGAATAAAAGAATCCACACTATCTAAAAACAGAAAGGTGAGTGAACACTTAATTTACATGAATTTAAATATCCTGAATAGCTGAATTACACCCTCTAGTACCAAAAGAGTTACAGTAGCAGAGGAAATTGCAGAACCACTAGCCAGAATCTTTTAAAAATCCTGGAGAACAAGAGAAGTCCCACAAGATTGGAGGAGGCCAAATGTTTGTCCCTATTTTCAGAAAACGAGAGAAGATGGAGCCAGGAAATTAGAAGCCAGGTGTGCTGTAGGGGACTGGTGTTCGTAAACACCATTCAAGCGCTCCAGAACCAGGGAGGTAGATAGACAGTGGCAGCAGACCATAGGTGAGGCATACACATGAGGTTTCAGATGCCAAAATGTCCAACTCCATCAACTCAACCTTGGAAGGAAGAGCAGAAGGGATATACAGCCGCAAAAAGAAACAGCAACTACACGAGTTGTGACAACTTTGACAGATCAAATACCGAGCTACCGACTCTCAGTCAATTTTGATACAGGAATTGTTCCGTTGGGATGCTCAGAATGTTGTGGAGGACAGTGAAAACTCCACTGATATGGACCAAGATTCAGGATCCATTGGTAGTCTGGAATCAAATACACAGCCCCAAGCAGTCTGAATCCAGGAAATATTGATCACATTGGAATTCAGAGCCTCAAGCGGAGAGAGAGCATGTGTAATGGAATCCATGATGACCCACCAACAAGGAAATCATCTTTGCTACAGAGATGTGCCAATGTTTAATGAGTCCAACACAGAGAATGATAAACATCTGCAAAGCTTTGAGACCCTACTGATGATGCACCAGGTGCCCACAGCTGATTGGGCCAAATACCTGTGGACTAGTTTGAATGGCAGGTGACTTAGACCTCAGGACTATTATACTATTAAGGACACCCTGTTGGCCCTTTTTAACATCACCCCCAAGAGATATTGCGCCAAGTTCTGGACTTGCCAGGGGGCCTCCTATGTAGAATTTGTCAGTCAACTCCAATGGCACTGCAACCGCTGGCTCGATGGTCAGGCTGCCACTCTGCTGATGCCCTCTGAGATGTAATTGTGCTCAAGCAACTTATGGAGAAAATGGCACTTGAAATACGAGAGTGGGTAGTTGACCGGAAGCCTGACACGCCAGAGCAAACAGCCCGACTGGCCTACGAGATTACAGCCAATCAACCCCACTGGTTGGGGTAGTAGATCCTGGAAGTCCCGAAGTCACAGATGTTCTATTTTCCGGCGAGCCAGTGGAAGGGTGAGACTCTATAATTTGCACCATAATATGTAATTTATGTTATTGCTTATTGATGGTTCAATAAAGTATTGCCACACCATGTTATCCTCACCCTGTGTTGTCTGAGTATTATTTTGCTCATTGGAGAGGAGTACAGGCGTTCAGTGGGATGAGCCCTGGTCCATGTTGTCTTTCTAAATACAACCAGGCCAGCGGACGAGAGCACCCATTGACACTTGTGTCTCTACACCATCCTTCAACTCAATCATAGCAGAATAATGTATAATCTGACAGTGACACCATCAGCTGACGCATTACGCGCAGTACTGCGCCTGTTGCTGGTACTACAACAGTTAATGTAAGTAATGGAATTTCCAATCCATCAATGGCACTTGTTTTCATTGTGCCCCAAAAGCCACTAATCCGCAGAACCCTGTGGGCTAAGGAATAGAGATGAGCAAACTTTTTCACAAAACGTTCGCCAATCTCAAATTCGACACAAATGTAGCACATTCCAATTTGTGTTCGGTTTCCCAAGCATTTTTACTCAAAGTTGGCAAAATTCAGTAACAGTTCAGTGCTTTTGTTATAACTTTTGTGGCGTGGCTAAAGGGTGTCTAATCGACGGGAGATATGTGTCACATAGATGGCTTGCCGCTGTGATGTAACCATAGCTACCTATATGTGTTTCAGGACCTGTGGTGATGTCACAACCACATGTCTGGTCATGTGATGGGTTCTGGGTGTGATTAGACATATAAAAGAAAGCCTAATGCTTAACACAGTGGATATGTGTGGAGGTGCTAGCCTCCAGAGTGTGTTAAGGCTCCAGGACTGAGCCTGAAGGAATGGACACTTGTTTTTTCCTTTGCCTGAGCTAAAGGCTATTTGTTTTCTGTTTATGCTAACTGGTTTTTGGAGCAATAAACCTTTGAACTTTTTTTGGAAGCTGCCTCCTAAGTGTCAGCCATCGCACCTGAGTGAGTGAAACCCCTACAATTCGTGGTAGACGTGCGGGCAGCGCTCCCAGCGGAGATATAAGTCTTTTATTGAATGTCCTGGGTCAAGTCTGTTGTAAGCCAGCAAGCATTGCCGGGGAAAATGGAGGACCTACTGAAACACTTGATCCAGTCGCGGTCACAGCAGCAAGAGACCAACAGGCTGTTTATGCAGCAGTTGCAACAGAACCAGCAAGAGACCAACAAGCTGTTGATGCAGCAAGTGCAACAGAACCAGCAGGAGCAACGGCAGCAGATGCAGCTTCTGGCAACCGCCATCCAGCGCAAGACGAGCGCCCCAACTCGAGGTCTGGCTGATGACACCCACGTCCGGAAGACGGTAAGACGCGCATTGCAGAAAATGACCCCCGGGGATGATGTTGAGGCCTTCCTGACGGTGTTTGAGAGGGTCGCTGAGAGGGAAAAACTCCTGCCAGATCAGTGGGCAGAGGTACTGGCGCCATACCTGACAGGAGAACCCCAGAAGGCGTACTATGATTTGACCTTGCAGGATGCCAAAGAGTATCACAAATTGAAAGTCGAGATTCTCGCACGTTTGGGGGTGACACTGACTGTCATGGCACAGTGAGTTCACTGCTGGGCCTATCACCGGTACAAACCGCCTCGCTCTCAAATGTTTGATCTGTTGCACCTGGTCCAGAAATGGCTGCAGCCAGAGTCATGTACACCTGCACAGATGGTGGAACGGGTGATGATGGATCGGTTTGTGCATTCCCTCCCGAGGTCCATACAGACTTGGGTTGCCCAGGGTGATCCCCAGAATGCCGACGAGCTGATCAGACTGGTTGAGAGATACCAAGGGTTGGAAGACTCCTCCGGGAGGCAACCCATGCCATACTGGGGGTCCCAGAAGGGAGCTGAGTCCCAAAAAGGGGTGGCGCGTCCAAGGTCACAAAGGGTGGGGGAGGTGGTGCCCAAGGTCCCTACGGGTGATGTTATTTGTTGGAGGTGCCACAGGCCAGGACATATAGCTGCCCATTGTTCCCAGACCACTGAGCAGATGGACTGCAGCATGGGACGCCGTTGTTCATACTATGCATATCCAGCCTGCGGTGTGAACTCTCCACCCAACGAGGGACCTCAAGCGTGTCCCGTAAAGGTGAACGGTCGAGCAGTAACGGCACTGTTAGATTCGGGGAGCTTAGTGACCCTGGTGAGGGCCACTTTTCCTCTCCACCTGCTCCCGGGAAAGAAGGTCGGAGTGCGGTGCATACATGGTGATGCAAAGGACTACCCTATGGCCAGGGTGGACATTGAAACGGCATGTGGCACTGTGTCCCACATAGTCGGCGTCGTGCAGGACTTGTTGCACCCTATAATTATTGGCCGGGATTTCTGTTTGTTTTGGGATTTGTGGGGAAAATGTTCTGAGCTCCCTAGCAAGAGTAGGGAACCAATGAACCCTGGAAGGGTGTCGCCACACCCAGAGTCAGACAGGTTTACTTTTTGTGTTCTGGTTGGGGATGAGGAGGAAGTGTCCCCTGCATCTGACATCCTGGACTATGCCACACGCTATCCTGAGGCAATTCCCTTGAGAAATTCTTCCTCAAAGAGTATAGCTCGCGAGTTGGTCCATGTCTTTTCCCGGACAGGTCTGCCGAAGGAGATCCTGACTGACCAGGGGACACCTTTCATGAGCAAGGTGATGAGGGAATTATGCAAAGCCCTGAAAATCTCCCAGTTGAGGACCTCGGTGTACCATCCCCAGTCAGATGGCCTTGTTGAGAGATTTAACAAGACACTGAAGAGCATGCTGAGAAAAGCTATAGAGAAAGACGGTAGAGACTGGGATTGTCTCTTACTCTATCTGATGTTCTCCATTCGTGAAGTTCCACAGGCCTCCACAGGGTTCTCACCGTTTGAGCTTCTATATGGCCGACATCCGCGAGGACTCCTGGATATAGCCAAGGAAACCTGGGAAGCCGAAGTCACGCCCCACAGAAGCGTCATTGAGCATGTGGCCCTGATGCAGCAGAGGATTGCAAAGGTGATGCCTATTGTGAAAGAACACCTCCTCCAGGCACAAGAAGCTCAGGCCAGAGTCTACAACCAGTCTGCAAGAGTGAGGCAGTTCAATCCGGGAGACCGAGTTCTTGTGTTAGTTCTGACGGTGGAAAGCAAGTTCTTGGCCGTATGAGGCCGTATGAGGTTGTCGAGAAACTTGGTGAAGTAAATTATAAAATTCACCAACCAGGAAGACGGAAACCATTCCAAGTATACCATGTCAACCTCATCAAGCCGTGGCAAGATAGAGAGCCGACAGTAACTCCATCGTTGTTAAGCAACCCAGAAGGTGAGGTTGGAGCGGTTACTATAGCGGAGACGCTATCGAAGACCCAGAAACAGCAATGCCGGGAGTTACTCCAGAAAAACAGGGACCTGTTTTCTGAGTTGCCTGGGTACACGAAGGTCATAGAGCATGAGGTCCTGACAGAGCCACATGTGCGCGTGAACGTGAAGCCCTATAGAATTCCTGAGGCCCGTCGAGAAGTAGTCTCCAAGGAAGTGGAGCGTATGTTGAAGCTTGGAGTCATTGAGGAATCCAAGAGCGGTTGGTCGAGCCCAATTGTCCTGGTCCCAAAACCTGAAGGGGAGTGGAGATTTTGCAACGACTATAGGAAGTTGAATGAGGTCTCCAAGTTCGACACATATCCCATGCCCCGCGTTGATGAGCTCATCGAAAGGCTTGGGCCCGCCAGGTACATAACCACCTTGGATTTGACGAAGGGGTATTGGCAGATCCCTATGGCACAGGAAGCCAAGGAGAAGACGGCGTTTTCTACACCAGATAGATGCTTCCAGTATGTCTGGATGCCATTTGGCCTACAGGGAGCTCCGGCCACCTTCCAAAGGGCTATGGATAGAATCCTTGCACCCCACAAGGCATACGCTGCTGCGTACCTGGATGATGTCATCATCTTTAGCCCAGACTGGGAGAGTCATCTGGAAAAGGTCCAAGCGGTGTTTGATGCTATAAGAGAGGCGGGGTTTACAATAAACCCGAAGAAGTGTGCCTTGGGTAAAGAAGAAGCTAAGTACCTTGGATATATAGTGGGTCATGGAGAAATAAAACCCCAAATCAGTAAAGTCGAGGCAATTCAAACATGGCCAAAACCAGTTTCCAAAAAGCAAGTTTAAGCCTTCCTGGGAATCGTGGGATATTACAGGAATTTCATCCCAAACTTCGCCACGATGGCTGCGCCTCTGACTGATCTGCTAAAAGGGACAAAATCAGTAATGATTAAATGGTCCGAAGAAACAGAGTTAGCCTTCCAAGAGATGAAAGAGGCACTGTGTAAGCAACCCGTTCTGATTGCCCCAAACTTCAAGAAAGAGTTTATTCTTCAGACAGATGCCTCAGATGTTGGGATAGGAGCAGTCCTTTCCCAAGAACTACACGGGGAGGAGCATCCTGTTCTCTATCTGAGTAGGAAGCTGTCCTCATCTGAAAAGAACTACTCAGTCGTAGAGAAGGAGTGTAATAGATAAACCATAGATAAACCATTATTTCTTATTTTTAGGGACTCTATAGCGACGGGGTCTGTTCCGCAGGATTGGCGCATAGCAAATGTGGTGCCAATATTCAAAAAGGGCTCTAAAAGTGAACCTGGAAATTATAGGCCAGTAAGTCTAACCTCTATTGTTGGTAAAATATTTGAAGGGTTTCTGAGGGATGTTATTCTGGATTATCTCAATGAGAATAACTGTTTAACTCCATATCAGCATGGGTTTATGAGAAATCGCTCCTGTCAAACCAATCTAATCAGTTTTTATGAAGAGGTAAGCTATAGACTGGACCACGGTGAGTCATTGGACGTGGTATATCTCGATTTTTCCAAAGCGTTTGATACCGTGCCGCACAAGAGGTTGGTACACAAAATGAGAATGCTTGGTCTGGGGGAAAATGTGTGTAAATGGGTTAGTAACTGGCTTAGTGATAGAAAGCAGAGGGTGGTTATAAATGGTATAGTCTCTAACTGGGTCGCTGTGACCAGTGGGGTACCGCAGGGGTCAGTATTGGGACCTGTTCTCTTCAACATATTCATTAATGATCTGGTAGAAGGTTTACACAGTAAAATATCGATATTTGCAGATGATACAAAACTATGTAAAGCAGTTAATACAAGAGAAGATAGTATTCTGCTACAGATGGATCTGGATAAGTTGGAAACTTGGGCTGAAAGGTGGCAGATGAGGTTTAACAATGATAAATGTAAGGTTATACACATGGGAAGAGGGAATCAATATCACCATTACACACTGAACGGGAAACCACTGGGTAAATCTGACAGGGAGAAGGACTTGGGGATCCTAGTTAATGATAAACTTACCTGGAGCAGCCAGTGCCAGGCAGCAGCTGCCAAGGCAAACAGGATCATGGGGTGCATTAAAAGAGGTCTGGATACACATGATGAGAGCATTATACTGCCTCTGTACAAATCCCTAGTTAGACCGCACATGGAGTACTGTGTCCAGTTTTGGGCACCGGTGCTCAGGAAGGATATAATGGAACTAGAGAGAGTACAAAGGAGGGCAACAAAATTAATAAAGGGGATGGGAGAACTACAATACCCAGATAGATTAGCGAAATTAGGATTATTTAGTCTAGAAAAAAGACGACTGAGGGGCGATTAATAACCATGTATAAGTATATAAGGGGACAATACAAATATCTCGCTGAGGATCTGTTTATACCAAGGAAGGTGACGGGCACAAGGGGGCATTCTTTGCGTCTGGAGGAGAGAAGGTTTTTCCACCAACATAGAAGAGGATTCTTTACTGTTAGGGCAGTGAGAATCTGGAATTGCTTGCCTGAGGAGGTGGTGATGGCGAACTCAGTCGAGGGGTTCAAGAGAGGCCTGGATGTCTTCCTGGAGCAGAACAATATTATATCATACAATTATTAGGTTCTGTAGAAGGACGTAGATCTGGGTATTTATTATGATGGAATATAGGCTGAACTGGATGGACAAATGTCTTTTTTCGGCCTTACTAACTATGTTACTATGTTACTATGAGTGCTTGGCCATAAAGTGGGCGGTGGACACATTACGGTACTATCTGCTGGGACATAAATTTAGACTGATATCCGACCATGCCCCACTTAGGTGGATGAATGAAACGAAGGGTAGAAATGCTGGGGTCACCCGTTGGTTCTTAGCCCTGCAGGACTTCTGTTTCCATGTGGAACATAGGGCCGGAAAGCTGCACAGTAATGCTGATGCCCTGTCAAGAATCCCTTGTCTAGTGGGGGAAAGTGCCAAGCCCCATGGCTTTAGGCAGAGGGGGAGGTATGTAGCGTGGCTAAAGGGTGTCTAATCGACGGGAGATATGTGTCACATAGATGGCTTGCCGCTGTGATGTAACCATAGCTACCTATATGTGTTTCGGGACCTGTGGTGATGTCACAACCACATGTCTGGTCATGTGATGGGTTCTGGGTGTGGTTAGACATATAAAAGAAAGCCTAATGCTTAACACAGTGGATATGTGTGGAGGTGCTAGCCTCCAGAGTGTGTTAAGGCTCCAGGACTGAGCCTGAAGGAATGGACACTTGTTTTTTCCTTTGCCTGAGCTAAAGGCTATTTGTTTTCTGTTTATGCTAACTGGCTTTTGGAGCAATAAACCTTTGAACTTTTGTTGGAAGCTGCCTCCTAAGTGTCAGCCATCGCACCTGAGTGAGTGAAACCCCTACACTTTGAATAACTTTGGCTAGGATAGTGGTCCTATATGATGAGCGGGGGAATGAGTTTTATGAGGGGAGGGGGTTTGTCTAAGTCACAGTAGCGGCGGAGTGTATTTTTTTGTTCTGTAATAACGTAATGTGTGTACATTCCAGCAGCTAACCAGGGCACAGAAAGCATCCACGACGTCATGACACAAGGTCTTCAGTGACTGGCTGCCAAAGTCACATGTCTATATAAAAGCATATAAAAAGCAGACATCTTGTTTTGCTGGCATCATTTTCTCAGTGTAACAGCACAGAGAAGCAAAACTCACACACCAGAAGACACACACCAGAAGACTTCATACACTTCAAATTTATGGTAAGGACCTATAACTCTGCCCTTCACCCTGCCAAACAGACCTACTACACCACCTTGATCTCCTCACTATCCAACAACCCCAAGAAACTTTTTAACACCTTTCACTCCCTCCTCAGGCCAAAAGCACATGACCCTATCACAGACATTTGTGCTGATGACCTGGCTTTCCACTTTATAGAGAAAATAGACAATATCCGTCAGGAAATCCGCTCCCAGACACCAAGTGCAATGACTCCCATCCCTCCCTGCATCTCCCCTGGCTCGCTCTCCACATTCGATCCCATCACAGAAGAAGTTTCCAAGCTCCTCTCCTCTTTTCGTCCAACTACATGCACCACCGACCCCATTCCCTCACATCTCCTCCAGCCTTACCCGTTACCTCTTCACTCATTCCCTCCTAGACCCTTCACAGTCCGATTTCTGCCCCTTACATTCGACAAACTGCACTCATCAAGGTGACCAATGACCTTCGGACAGCAAAATGTAATGGTGACCACTCTCTGCTCATTCTCCTCGACCTTTCTGCAGCTTTTGACACGGTTGACAACCCTCTCCTACTCTCTAGGCTCCAGTCACTAGGCATTAAGGACACTGCTCTCTCCTGGTTCTCCTCCTACCTTTCTGACCGCTCCTTCAGTGTTCTGTTCTCTGGCTCCACTTCATGTCCTCTTCCTCTCACTGTTGGGGTACCTCAGGGCTCAGTCCTTGGCCCCCTTCTCTTCTCCCTCTACACAGCCCCAATTGGACAGACCATCAGCAGATTTGGCTTTCAGTACCATCTTTATGCTGATGACCCACAACTACACATATAGTAACTATATAAATGGAGGGCACCACCTTAAACATAAATTATAAATCAAGACGTCCTGAATCCCCCTCAACACGTAAAAATGCATAAGGTTATGGGCCTGGAGAGCGTATCTACAAACATCAGAGGCGGAAACATTACAAATGCTCTCCTTCGGTGCGAGTCCAAATGGATTTATAAACTTCAGAGCTGCACTCCAAGGGGCCTCAATGAGGACCTGTTATTCACAGGATTCTATAAACAACTATAATATCTGTTTTAACCCGCATTCTAGTTCATGGGGCAGTTGGGACATATGGGACAGTTTCTTTCTTTTCTCTTACCCCTTTGTAATTTTGTAATTTTGTATATATATGCTTTATATGTCATCTTTCTCTATTTACTGTAGTTTGCATTGGGCACTTTACATCCTGGGTCTGCTTGGCATAAAATTGCCTAGGGTGGGCCTGAGCACCATCTTTGTTATATTGGCCCCTTGGCTTTACATGGGTCCCATCAAATAGATGAAGTCATTACACCTCTTGTTATATCGCATGTATTTGCGACCCTGTGGGTGTGAATAGGACTTATGTGGCACCTGAGTAGGATAGGATGTCTTGGTTTACATCTGTATACATACCTTTACATACCTTTTTTGGTATGCGCCATCTTTGTTCTGCCTTTTGTCTGGTATCTAGACTAACAACTCTTTTGAGTTGTTTTAGTCTTCAAAATTTTGTTATTTTGTTTTTTTGTTTTTATTCCTTTGACTTTTTGATTGGTTTTGTAGGTTGCTATCGTTTATTTAACGGGACACTATTCGTTGCACTTTCTGTACAATGGCATTGAATGTGTCCCTTATGCATTTTTGATTATCATTAAACAGTATATCATGTATACTTTTTCTTCTAATTCCTTCTATATTCAGGCCTGTTGATAATTGTCTATGGTAAGGCTGTATTCCGATACTAACTTGGTGCCTGTTTAACATCTTGGGTATCCCTGGGCCTCTGATCGTATGTGGGACATGCGATGAGGTCGGTATTCCCCTCCTCCTTTTTGCTCTTTCCTCCCCCTGGCCTTTAACTCCTCCCTGTGCCAGCGCTATAAATGGTTACAATATTGCCGGCATGGCTTTTTTATTTACTGCGCTATGTCTATCTTAGCGGTGAAACTACCACTTTTCCATGTTTTGGCTAAGTCTTTATGCTTCGGTTTACTATTCCAACCATGCCGCTCACAGTGGTGGGGACTTTTACTTCACCTTGTGCCTACGCAACATGTGGTCTTTACGGTTTCCCTGCTTGATAGGGGTGATGTCAGCCTCCCTTTTGAGTCTGTGCGGTATTCGGGCATTTGTGTAATGCGTTGCTTGGCCCGCTTATTCTGGTGAGGTCAGCCTCTCAGCGTAATACTTTCTCGCGCCTGCGCAGTAATAGACCTACTATGCCGGCTTTGGAATTTCTTTATTGTACTGCTTAGTACCGCCCATAGCGGTGAGGTCAATGTTGTTTCATGCGCCTGCGCAATATGCAGGCAAGCACGCCGTTAGTACTTCCGGTCCTGGACCCGCGGCTCTACTCTCCAGCTGGGGGTGATCCTGTTATTTTGTAAGGTATATATAAGTTTAGTCTTTGGTTAAGTGGACATGCTTGCCCCTGATGAAGCTGCTTGCATGCGGCGACACGCGTAGGGCAACTTAGTCCCATGGACACAATTTTTATGACTATCTGACTGGCACCCTGACTGATAGGACGGACTGGACCGGTAATTTTTTGACTTGTCATTTACCTGCTATTCACCCTCTATGACCCCGCATGGGTCTAGCATTTTTTTGATTACTTTTTTGGTATGTCCACTTACTACACCTCACCTTTAGAGTATTATTTATTTATATATCTTTTTTAGTGGGATCACCATATCCATGTGTGAGTGTAATGACATGTGGACTACTATAGGTCTTTAAATAGGGTGTTTTGGTTACATATGTGGTCTGTCTGCCCCTCAGGAGTTTAGAGTGTGTTCCAGGGTTATTTGATTCTATTATTATTTATTTATTATTTCTTTATTGAACTGGGATATATTACATGTACTTTCATGTTAATCCTTTGCTCTGGAAACGCTCCTCTATTTATGTTAGCTCTCTCAGGTGCCACTATATCCAGTATTTTTGTCTGTGGGCTAAGGTTTTCTGTGGTTCCCGGTATTACGGGCACCTCTGTGTGTGTTTTTTAATTGTTTTTAATTGTATTGTGCGCTTATTGGACTGTTCACTAATAAATACTTTTTGATAATTTTGTATATTTGTCCTGTTGATCTCCTGTTCAATATGTCTTCTTTCTATGTGGTTGATGACCCACAACTATACACGTCATCCCCAGACCTTACCCCCGCTATACTACAGAACGCCACTGACTGTCTGTCTGCAGTCTCCAACATCATGTCCGCTCTCTATCTGAAACTCAACCTCTTGAAAACTGAACTTCTTCTGCTCCCACCTTCTACTAACCTCCCAAAATCTGACATTTCCCTCTCCGTGGGTGGCACCATAATAACACCCCGGCAGCAGGCACGCTGTGTGGGTGTTATGTTTGACTCCGATCTCTCCTTCACCTCCCACATACAATCTCTTGCCTGCTCGTGCCACTTACACCTAAAGAACATCTCTAGAATCTGTCCTTTTCTCACCATGGAGACAACAAAACCCCTCACTGTCGCCCTGATCCACTCCCACCTGGACTACTGCAACGCTCTATTAATTTGCCTCCCCCTCACTCGACTTCCCCATCTACAGTCCATCCTTAATGCGGCAGCCAGGGTTGTCCATCTGGCTAATCGTTTCTCAGATGCATCCGCTCTTCGCCAGTCTTTACACTGGCTGCCCATTCATTACAGGATACAATTCAAAGTACTTGTTCTCACCCACAAAGCTCTCCACAGTGCGGCACCCCCCTACATCTCCTCCCTCATTTTGGTCTATCAGCCTAGCCGACCGCTGCGCTCTGCAAATGACTTTCGGCTAACCTGTGCACTAATCCGTACCTCCCACTCCCGACTCCAAGACTTCTCCCGTGCTGCACCAATCCTCTGGAATGCTCTACCCCAAGATATTAGGACCATCCACAACTTGCATAGTTTTAGGTGCTTGCTCAAAACACATTTGTTCAGAGCGGCCTACCATGTTAACTAATCAAAGTAATTTCATATTTGTGTGTGTAGCCCATTCACTATCTCCATCTATCCCCCATCCCCTGAAGATGGCTGGACCATCATTGTAAATACATCATTGTAAATACACACCTGTGCTTTGTATCTCCCCCACCTCATTGCAGATTGTAAGCTCTCATGAGCAGGGTTGTCTTATTTTGCTTTATGGTATTGTTAACGTTGTTACCTATAACTGTTGTGTTTGAAACTGTTAAACTGTAAAGCGCTGCAGAATATGTTGGCGCTATATAAATAAAGATTATTATTATTTATCTAGATCAACATATGATAGCTATGCTTGTCTAACTTTGATGATCCAGTTTTTATTTGTCATTAGCTTTATTCATAATCAATCATCCATGCTAATATTAGATTATTTGTAACATGTTGAGTGACATCACATACATACTTGGTGTGTTGACCTAGTCATCTGTATTTGTGACTTTGTCTAAATGGTTACCGCACTTATCAGCCACAGTACGCATGCGCACCATGG
Organism: Ranitomeya imitator; assembly: GCF_032444005.1. Taxonomy (NCBI): domain Eukaryota; kingdom Metazoa; phylum Chordata; class Amphibia; order Anura; family Dendrobatidae; genus Ranitomeya; species Ranitomeya imitator. The sequence goes on from NC_091282.1 coordinate 87,966,427, forward strand.
TCCCTGTTCGCCCATCGCTCTGTGTTTCAGTGGTGGTCATGTGATATGACATCTTGTGACACATGACTCCACCGCCGCCGAGCGTCCTGACAGCGCGTGCGTCACAACAAGTGGCCGTGATTCTCTAGATTGAGCACATTGGCTGATTCTATACAATGCCGCCCTTGCAGCGGTAAGTTTTCTTACGTCCTCTGATATCTGTCCCTCAGTAAATTGGCATTTTGATTGGTCCCTGGGGCTTTTTATACCCGCACTTCCCCTTCTTTCCCCACCTTTTGAGAAAGGTTACACCGCCGAAACGCGCGTCGGGGAGGACGCTCGCGGACATATTCCTGGCACATTACGGGTAAAGATTCCAGCCCTTCTATTTTTTTGATATACATTCTGTAAGCTAGGTTTTTGTATACTTCAGGCTATATGGGAAATGTGCAATATATATGTGATTACACTTTATATAACTACATTTGTCCCTGAGAGCCCATGTTATGGATACACTTTATGTCCTGTGAGCATCCTAACTTTTGGCATGTGCTAGTGGTTGTAACCCCTTCTTTTCCTCTTTTTTCACCTGTACCTGGTCATTTAATAAATGCATTGTCGATTATTTAAATCATATTTGGAAGTTTTTTGTCGTGGTTTTTTCTTGTTGTTAATGAGACCGTGCAGCCAGGCCTCACCACAATCAGACAGTGTTAAAATTAAAAAAACAAAGACCAAAGCGTAATGATTAAAATGAACTTTCACCAGGTGTGGCCGATAAGAGATATGGCCATCATCTTTCAGGGCTTATATATAGCATTCTATAAAGCTGTATATCTGCCCCCAACTAGACCTGTAAGAGGAGAAAAATACATTTTATTATACTTACCTGTGGGGCGGTCCGGTCCGAAGGCTGTCGCTCTTCTTGGTCTGGCACCTCCCTTCTTCTTGCGATGCCGCCCTCCTGCTTGCTTCGTGTGGATGCCAGTGAAGGCCACATGTAATAATGGTGTGAACCTGGTGGTGTCTCTACGCTGGGGCAACCTCACACAAGTACCTTGCATGGCTCACGTCCTCAACTTGGTGGTACAGCAGTTTCTCTGCCACTATCCCTTACTGGATATACTGCTACAGAAAGCACAGTCTCTGTGTGTTCATCTCCAACGATCACACCCCACAGGTCATTGACTTACATCACCACGGAGGTCTTTCAGCTTACTGGCTAACCATTTGATTTGCGATGTTCCGACTTGGTGGAATTCCACTCTGCACATGTTGCGGCAAATGTGGCAACAGCAATGAGCCCTGGTTCAGTATGTCCTTTTGCATAGCTTGGGCCAACGCAGTATGGACATGCTGCAAATCACGCTTGACCCCCAATCACACCTCCGGGCTGTGTAAGGGCTATTTGACCAAGCATGAGAGTGATGGGGTGCTACGCCAGATGACCTGGCCTCCACACTCACCAGACCTGAACCCAATCGAGATCGTTTGGGGTGAGCTGTACCGCAGAGTGAAGGCAAAAGGGCCAACAAGTGCTAAGCATCTCTGGGAACTCCTTCAAGATTGTTGGAAGACCATTCCTGGTGACTACCTCTTGAAGCTCATCAAGAGAATGCCAAGAGTGTGCAAAGCAATCATCAAAGCAAAAGGTGGCTACTTTGAAGAACCTAGAATATAAGACATAGTATCAGTCGTTTCACACTTTTTTGTTAAGTATCTAATTTCACATTTGTTAATTCATAGTTTTGATGCCTTCAGTGTGAATGTACAATTTTCATAGTCATGAAAATTCAGAAAAATCTTTAAATGAGTACTGTGTGTGTGTGTGTGTGTGTGTGTGTATATATATATATATATATATATATATATTCCTACCGTATTCTTTGAGCATACAAATATATTCAATGGAATATTGTACTTGCCTTATTTTCCTGATTCCAGTGCTGAACATTCTTAATGACCATTGTTGGAAAAATGTAGGGGGCACCAGTGTTGGTACTTAATGTCACCAGAAGTTCTACTTTCAGACAGGTGACGATGGTGGTCTTTACATCATCTGGGGAATATAAAGTTGCTCCCTGTCTTATGTCACTTGCCAATATACATCATAAGCCTCTGCCTCGTAAATAGGGCATATACCATAATAAAAATAATAATACAATAGCCTTTAAGGACTCGGAGAAGAGAAGAAAGTGAAATAAAACCATTTAATTTTCTTAAAATGCTGATGCTGCTTAATGATCTGTGATACAAAAAAACATGTAGCAAATTGTATACATTAGTATTGAAGTCTAAATTAGTATCTTCTAATAAAAGGATGAGGATAAGAAAATTAATCCTAGGATATTCTCTAGATAAGACATGAAAAGACTGACTGAGCTTATAAAACGTAACATACTTTATTCTGAGCAGTAACCAATTCCTGCCGGGAGCAATAACTTGTTTTATATTTAGTTGACATACAATAGCCATATTTTTTTTTTTGCAGGATAAGTTGGCGTTTGTAAGAGATGCCACTAATTTTACCAAACAGATGGAACCTGCTCGCACTTGCTTCATTCTGTTAGAAGGTGCTGGTGATTTATTTGTTTCTAGTTACATAGATCCATAGAATAATAAATGCAGCCATCAGTATATATTTGCAGATTCACAGGGACAGCGTTATTTGCATAATACTCACATGCCTTGTGCATTTTTCAATATATCTGCTAGATGGCGCCATGGTGCAAGACATGAGGAACAAACTTTTAACCAAACTTCTATCTTCAAATACTTCTGTTGTTTTCCTGTCTGAAGCTGCACCACTGACATTTACCATTATTGCCAAGTTTTTATAACATTATTGTAATGCACATCTATACATTTTTTGCACGTTTTTATAGCATAATTATAATGTAATCACTGTTGTATGATTTAACACCGTTCATTTTACCATTAAAAGTACTGGAAAACACACACAAAAAAAAAAAAAACCAAATCTGGTGAAATGGCTAATAAATGGGATTCAGCCCTTGTTTTTTGGATTTTGTTTCTATGCTGTTCATCACTCTGCAAAAATTACCTAGAAATATAATTTTCCAGGTTATATGATTATGGAAATACTAAAAATGCATAGAGTTTGTTTTAATTAATTTTTATTAATGCCATTTTGAGAGACATATGAGCATCTGATTGCTTTTTAATCCTTTTTTAGGAAAGTGCGGACACTGAAAAAATGCAGTTATAGCATTTTGATTTTTTCTTGATTATTTATGACATTTTCCATACAGGTGATTTAGTTTTATAATTTGATAGATTAGACTTTTAAGGGAGTGGCGATACCATATATGTTTATTCTTTTATTTATTGTATTATTACAGTGGGAAAATGGATATGATGCTCTTTTTATAATTTTTTTCTTCTACTTTATTTTTTAGTCCATTTAAGGGATTTTATCTTGAACTCATCTGATCTCTTTCTCCATATATTGCAATACAGTACCACAAGTATATAGTCAAAATGACATTCTATGAAGCTCAACCACAGGCTAGGCTTTATGAGAGGAATAACATGGAAACCTTACATGCCTTTTGCAGACCCAAGCCTGCCTTTATAACCCATAGACACCCAGAGATCGTGTAGCAATTGTGCTAGTTAAGTGCCACTGTCATTGATTAGATGAGTCATTTAAATAATTTAACAGCAGCGATCGGAACAAGCTCTGGTCACTGCTGTTATTGGAAAATTCCGTCAACTTCTGGGTATGGTGCCGGCTCAGCTCCTGAGCCAGCTGCATTCACCTGCACCTGAATTGTGACATGCTACTACATTTTGAAAGGGGTTAACTCGTAGGGATGAAGAATGTACTGTAGATTTTATGCCACAATGGCAAAGCTAATAAGCAAGGGGATGCTAAGTACTGGATCAGTCACCAAGCAGAGATTTAATAGTCTGAACTAAAACTTCATTACCAAGATCATCAGTGCAGCAGTGATACCCAGGCTGTCAATCCAGAACTTGGTAGACCAAGCACAAACTTCACTTGTTGGGCTGACATGCTCTTTGTGTAATATATACTGCAGTACTCTAAAAATGTGGAAATATTGTATTGGGAAATCAAAAGTTTAAAGCAAATAGAAACAAATTTTCTCTGCCCTGAAGTTCCTGCCCAAAAGAATGTGAGTATATGTCCATACTATTAATGCTGTTCTAGTGATGTGTCCTCTTCCTCTTTTCTGGACTTAGCAACATGGTGGATAAAGAAAGTTTTTCTAGTGTGATCTTGTAAAGTTCTGTTCTCCTTGTGGAGGTCCAGATAGGGTCGGAACACTTACAGGCAAAGCTTATTCCTTGGAGAAAACTATGTAACTTAGTTATCATCCAAAAGGGAAAAAACCTGTCTAGTGTCATTCATAGGCGTCATCACAATTAGTGATGAGTTAGTGTGCTTGTTACTCGAGATTTCTGAGCATGCTCCGGTGTTCTCCGAGTATTTTGGACGTGCTCAGAGATTATATGTTTCAGTCCCCGCAGCTGCATCATTTGCAGCTGCTAGACAGCCTGAATACATGTGGGGATTCCCTAACAAACAGGCAATCCCTGTAACTGTTCAGGTTGTCTAACAGCTGCAAATCATGCAGCTGCCGGGACACAAACCTAATCTACAAGCACGCCCAAAATACTCAGAGAACACTCGAGCATGCTCGGAAAACTCGAGTAACGAGCACACTCGCTCATCACTAATCAAAATAAGTCAAAGTATAACCTAATAAACAGCCTTTAAAATAATTATAGCTTTAGCCAAGCCATTGGTTGTCTCTGGTTTGGCTAATGTCCCTATTCATATGTTTGCTGCGTAGCTAACTGTAGTTGAGCAGGGCAGCTTCTGTCATGAGGCGAGTTGTTGCTGAACTGTCTCTCAGGGGGCAGTATTTTGCCATCCCCTCAGGAGTGGAACTCAACTGGTTCTCCATGCCAGCTATTACACTGAATGGCGGCTCGGAGAACAGGGGGAATGCCAGTCACTGCTGCTTTTATTCAATCGTGCAGATGCCAATACAATTGAAAGCATAAGTGATGCCACCACTGCAGTTTAGTGCCAATGTTCACTCGGCAGATGTGCAGCTGATGTCACATATGTTCTGCAGAGGCACTGAGGAGGCAGCAAAGATGGCAAGATGATAAGTGCTCCATAAGAGTCGAAGATGGAAGACTGTAATAAAAGTCGGGAAAGTGGATGGTGGTGTTAGGGAGGAGGCAGTATTAGAGGATAGGGTGCAAGGGGGGGGGGGATATGAGAGCAGTATGAGGGGACAATGTGGGGGGATAGTAAGGAGAGGGTCCAGCTTGTTGATGACAGCACAGAGAGGGGAAGCTTGTGGTGGACAATATGGAGAGGGGCAGCTTGTTGGAGACAGTATGGAGAAGGAGCAGTTTTTTGAGGACAATATGGAGAAGTTGCAGCATGTGGGGGACAGCATGGAGAGTGGGCAGCTGGTGTGGAACAGTATAGGGAGGGTCCAGCTTTTAGAGGAAAATATGAAGAGGGTCAGCTTGTGGTGGACAATATGGAGAGGGGCATCTTATGGAGACAATATGGAGAGGGGCAGTTTGCTGGGAACAGTATGGAGAAGGGATAGCAAGTTGGAGACAATATGGAGAGTTGGCAGCTTGTGGGGGACAGTAAGGAAAGTGGGTTGTTTGTAGGGGCAATATGGAAGGAGCAGTATGTGGGGGCAGTATGGAGAAGGGAAGCTTGTGGTGGAGCATGGTGAGGGTGCAGTGTGTTAGGGACAGTATAGAGGATGCAGCTTGTGGAGAACAGTATGGAAAATGGGCTGCTGTGGTGAACAGTATGGAGAGGGTCAGTGTGTGGCAGATAGTATGGAGAGGGGCAGCATGGGAGGATACTGAAGATGGAAGCAGTGTGGAGATGAGGTTTGAGTGTGAGGGTAAACAGTGGAGAGGGGGCAGTGTGAGATGAGGACAGTGTGGAAGCCATAGTTCATAAAGGGACAGCATTACAGTTACAGTTCATAAGGGTAGACAGTGTTGAGGTTAAAGTTCATTAGAGTGGTGGATATAGCTAATAAGACGGGACCATCTGGCAGTCATAACTAATATTAGTAAGCGGCTTGGTGTTTACAATTCATAAGAGGAGACAGTGAGATGCTAATAACTTTCGAGGGAAGAAAATGTGAAGGTCATAGTTCATAAGACAGGAAAAAAATGGTAATAGTTCATAAGGGCAAACAATGTGGTGGTTATAGTTTATAAGAGCGGAGGGTTTGGAGGCAATAATAGAATGGACAGTGTGGTGCCATGTACTAGTTCACAAGCGCAGAGTCCAGCATCCCTGAGCCCAGCGCTGAGTCTGCACTACTACTCCTGGTGTCTGCAATTAATTGGTATGCTGATGTCAAAGCCCACTGATTAGCTGCTATGCTGTCATAGTGTTGTCAAACTGCACTTGGCAAATTGAATTTTCTGAAAAAAGAAAGCTTCAAGCTTGTTGCTAAATTCATGTACTGATTATGGTTCTGGTGAATTATTCCTTTGTTGCTGGTGGTTTTGGTGCTGTATTCATGTACTAATGGTGATTCTGATAATGTATCCTTGTACTGATGATGGTTACGTGATATATTCTTGTTATGATGGTGCTTCCTGGGATGATGATAGTGCAGCGCCCCAGAGTCCTGATCGTTGCAGTAATGTCATTCTTCCACCAGGGGGAGTGATGTTTCGTCTGATGGCAATAAAAGAGATCACTTTACCAGGTATCACAAACCATACACCACACTTCACACTCCAGTCCAGCAGGGGGAACTATGCTCCTATTTACTAGGGCACTCTTCACAATTAGGTAAAACTGGTGGTCTGGATAGGAAGTGAGTGAGAAGCGAGCTGGGCTTCACCCAGTGAGCTGCTATCTGAGCTCCACTCAGGTAGTGGGTCCCTGACAGAGGTGGGATCCTGTCAGAGGCCTAGACAGAAGGCCACGGAGCTGCGCCTGCCTACCGATGCGGCAGCATCCTAGGAAAGAGACATTGAAGGAGAATTGTGTTGCACAGAGTGAGAAACGAAGTCATAGCAAAAGGAGAGGAAACCAGATAGAGTTCTGCCCTGTAAAAGGCTGCCTCCTTCTGAGGTGCAGTAGCCGGTAGCCGGAACACCGAGGGAGTCATCGTCTCCAAGCCTGGCTCCAGAGACTGGCAGGACAGCTAGTTCCATACTAGTTGCCCAACCTTTACCCAGGAGGCACGGTGGCAATGATGGGAGGCCGGGGTATCTAAGAGGTCCTGTAAAAAGCCTCAAGCCACCAGTCATACGAGTTGTTCCTATCCATCTGGGGGAAAGAGAGAAAGACATAACATCTACAACAGTAGTGAGGACCTTACCAAGACGCACAGCAGGGAGGTACTACAACACCTAGGCGCTAGAGGAAGGCTACTGATTTCCACCTGGATAGGGCGACTCTGGATTTGCCTTCAGACCGGCCGGACTCTGCCTACCCTGTGATTTGGTACTCTGGACTGTGGACGCTGAAGCCTTCAGTAAAGGTAAAGTGACTGCAATCTGCGCCTTTCACCATCCAACATCCACACACTGGGAAGCCCTGGGGACATACTTGACCTGTGGGAAGGTATACCATCTAGCTGCCATAACATCACCCCAGCGGACCCCTAAGCAGCGTCGGTCATCCTGACCGAATATCACAGGTGGCATCATGAACATTATCCCTTTAAAGACCTTTCCCCATTTACAAAGGACATCGCTAGGGCCACAGACCGGGTCAGCCGCCGTGACATCCCCCTTGAGAACCGAAGGGCCCTGCTCCGAGTACCCCGCCGCCCTTGGGGGCGATCCAATCTTTTGGCATCACGAACAGGATCTACTTTAGCCTGAAAATTGGGTCATGTGCACCTAAGAATTGTATTTGAACTGTGATTTGCTTAAAGACTGTCTATTGCCATTTGCCGCCAAAAATTGCCACCAAAACCACCGCCATTACAGCGCTACGAGGAGCGCAGAAGAAAAAGAAGGGCGTGTCATCGTGGGTGTGAGCGAACCAAAAAGCGCAAAAAATAATGGCCGCCCAGTCTAAATATCTCTGTACCTTGAGGACATGTCCGTCAGCAGCCGAGATCCGCATCCTGATCCTCAATGGCGGTCGGAGACATAGAAAACGAAACCACCCTGGAGAAGAGAGCGAGAAAGGGTTGAGGAAGGAGCCAGCCAAGTGGAGGATGCCATGGCCAGCCTCCCGGAACCAGAGTGTGGGGTCGGAGCAAAGGACTCCCCCAGCCACCTGGAGAGGCACCGCGACCAGGCATCCACAGTTAGCGCTGACATCCTGCAGGCTGGGATGGAAGAACTGATCGACCAGCTCCTGCAGTTGTGGGCAAACACCAAGGCCGCACACCAGACAGCGCCTGCAGAGGACCCACCGGCACCGTAACTGACACCGCTCCCTACACTGCTCCAGGAGCCGCTGCCAGCACCACTGCAGATGCCGCCGCCAGTGGAATCGACTGGCACCGGAGGGACCGCATCTGAAGCAGGTATGAAAAATAACCCAGCCCTGATGACCGACACCACTCCAGCGACTGCTCGTGCCACCGCTACTGACTCCGTTCCAGTGACTGATCTTGCAGCATCTGCTACCTCTGCTGCAGTAAATGCCCACCACCAAGCTACTCAGACTTCCATTGCGGCCGATGACCTTACCGTTCATGAGAGACAGACCAATGGTGTTTATCCAGCATTGGGTGTAGCCCTGGATTCTGCCCTTCCCAGGCCAAGAAGGGTTGTGTGCCAGGTAAAGCCCTGGAAGCCATCTAAGTAAATGTTGACTGAAAAGATTGTACATAGTTCTTAAAAACATTTCTTTTCTTGCTTTACACCTGTCTAGGGATAACTCTTAAAGTGGTCCCCTACTTAAAGGGATCCTCATTTTGCACAAGTTTCCTTATTATTTCCACGAACTGCAGAATCAAGAACTGCGTATGATCGGAACTTATTTGTAAATAGTTTGCACCTTCTTAAAGGTGCTTCCTACTGGTTTTACAAAAGGAGGCTTTTACAGAGACTGCCTCTTAACAGAAACTGCTGTTAAATCTTGCTGTAAAAACTGCTTTGCTTTTCAGACCTGAAGAAAAGCCCGTTGGTGTGGCAGAATTCCGGGTCAGGATACACGCCTTGTAGCCCGCCCAAGACCAACATTGGGGGTTGATAACGGGTCCCTTGCATTGTTCCTGTTGTTACAGTATTATTGATTTGAGTAATGATATTTTGCTCTACCTCAGAAAAGACTTGAGTTCGCCCTTAAAGGGAATGTTTAATTGTGGCCTTTGAAAGAGTATATTTAAGAGTTAATATAATAGGTAGAATTGAGTTTACGTGGTCGATAGTATGTAGCTGAAGATAAAGAGAATGATAATAAAATTGAGATTGCGATAGATAATAGGAAAATGTTTAGTGATGCACTTTTGAATAAAATGAAGAGAAGGAAAATGCAGTGAGCCCATGGGGGTATATAGACAGTCCTGCATGTGAAGAAGAGTAGAAGTAATAAAATATTGATTTGCACTTAATAGATAGCATAATATCCGAGGTGGCGATGTGGTCAGGAGTCTGTTGAGATGCGAGTCAAAATGGATCCACAATTTAAACTCTCTTACCCCACATGGACTAAACGAGGAATTACTTTTTACCGGATACTATAAACAACTTTAATAGATATGGTGATAGCTAACAAGCATGTAACAACTTCTCGTATGCAGTTTGTTTATGTGACCTTTCCTTCCTTTTAGGTTTGGGAATATTTACTGCTTTAGACTTAGCTTACGGATGAACTAGCTTCTATCCGTGGAAAACCATGGTTTTTTTTCACATAGTTATAATTACAGGTTCATATTTAATATCTACACGAAGGGGGTTTTACTAGGTTTTGAAATTTGATAATCTTTGTGTCCATTTTTATACTTATGTATGTATAGATCTTCAAGGACTCAGGCCATGTTTCTGTATATATTACATGGCCTGGCTCCTTATACATCCTGGATTTCTGTCATGCTGTCCTTATGTCATACTACTTATTGTGTTTTTATACCCGTGATGTATATACACTTCTGCACTTACGACTGCCATACGACTCAGACTATGTACCCGCATTGTGGCCGATGTCTGACTCAGTGTGGGCAGTCTGTGCGGTATTTGGGCATCATTGTGCCCATTATCCCTTTGTCTTAGTGGTGGTAATATCTTTGGTATTTGTAATTTTTGTGATTTTTGTCATCTATTTTGCTGCCTCAGTAAGTGCCCCTAAGTGTGGTCTCCTATTCTGTCCTTTCACCCTCGGCACATCCAGCACCTTCTTCTCTGTGCTGATTTGGATTAGTCTGTCCTGTCTCCTCGGTGTCCGCCTCTGGCCCATGGCGCTGTTTTGTGCATGCGCGCTGGGCCACGGGCGGACATCTTGGGACGGGAGGACTCCACTTCACAGAGCTTACTGCGCAGGTGCCGGTGTGCTGGGCTTTGGTCTGGGCGTCTCCTGCTGTGTTGGGCCCGCCTGGTCTGCACTGCGCGCGTGCCGGTTTGGCGCGTGCGCACTTGCGTCGGTGCGGGTGCATCGCTGTGGGAGTCCCCGCATTGCGCAGCCGCCGGCGTCCTTGGTTACTTCCGGCCATTCGGCACATGTGGATCCTCCACACACCCCCTGTCTCCAGCTGACGCTACTCTGCTTATTAATATTAAGGTATTTAACCACACTTTATGAACACTAGCGCTACTGCCCCTGAAGAAGCCAGTTTACTGGCGACACGCGTTGGGCGTCTGTGCCCGGTGTTTACCCCCCATTATTGCTATCTTCTATTTTGTCCTGTTATCACTTCCAGGAACGCTGCCTTAGAGACCTGATTCACTCTATCAGGTAGTATAGGACGTTTCATCTTGTCCAAGCCATTTTCTATAGGGGTCCTTGGTACTAGGGTATTGTTGCCCCTTCAGCAGACCTCTTGCATATGGACTCACCAGGCAGCTTATATATATAGGGGGACACTGTGGTTTGACCTTATTTTGGGTCTTGTCTTCATTTGTTTTGTACTCCATAGTGCAATTTTAATTGTTTTTAACCATTTTTGTAGTGTTTTTGTGTGGTGTAATAATAAAATTGTTATATTTTGTTACAACTTTCATGGTGATCCCTTCCTTTGTGCATGCTACTCTTTTCTTGTTTGCTGTAATAGATAGCATACCTGTAAGGTTACTTGTGTTTCATAGCTAGTTTATAGCTATATTGTTTATGACTAAGTCGCACGTGCACAATGTAAATATGTTTTTGTTATGAAACGTTCAAGAGACCTCACCTCCCATAAAGGGAAGCATCAGTTATATTAACTTATTCTATTGCATTTATAAATTTATATGTCTTTTTGCTAATGTATTGTTGTTTTCATTTCCCAGTCAGGGGGAGTACTGGTTTTAACGGGGGCAGGGGGGGGAGGGTGCAGCGCCCCAGGGTCCTGGTCATTGCAGTAGTGTCATTTTCCTCTAGGGGAGAGTGATGTTACGTTTGGAGGCAAAGAAGGACAACTGCATCCAGGTATCACAAACATGCAGCAAATTTCATACTCCAGGCCACCTGGGGGAGTTCTGCTCCAATTTATTAGGGCACTCCTCACGCTTAGGTAAAACTGGTTGCCTGGGGAGGAAGTTAGTTAGTTGCTGGCTGCGCTTTGCTCAGGTAGTTGGTCCCTGGCAGGGGTGGGATTCTCTCAGAGACCGAGGAAGAAGGAAACGGAGCTGTGCATGCCCTGAGAGCTGCAGCTTCTAGAAAGAGACACTGAAGGAGAACTGTATTGCAGAGAGGGGAAAGAAGTCGTAGCAAAGGAGTGGATACCAGGAGGGGTTCAGCCCTACACAGGCTGCCTCCTTCTGAGGCGCAGGATGCCGGCAGCCGGAACACCGAGGAAGCAACGATCCTTTATGCCTTGCTCCAGAGATCGGCAGGACAGTTAATTTCATGTTACCTGTCTGCCCCTACACCCAGGAGGCAAGGTGGCACCCCTTAGAGGCTGGGGCATGATAGAGTCCCTATAAAATGCCTCAAGCCACCGGTCATACGGTTTGTCCTATCCATCTGGGGGACAGAGAGAGAGACATAACCTCTACAACATCTGTGAGGACCTTATGAGAAGTTTAGCAGTAAGGGACTACAACAGCACAGCGCTAGAGGAAGGCTACTGATTTCTACCTGGACAAGGGGACTCTGGACTTGTCTCCAAACTGGTCGGACTCTGTCTACCCTGTGATCGGGTGCTCTGGTCTGTGGATGCTGAAGTCTTCCGTAAAAGGTAAAGAGATTGCAACCTTGTGTCCTTGTTCTTCTCTGCGCCTCTCACCATCCACCACACACACACTGGGAAGCCCTGGGGACATACTTCACTTGTGGGAAGGTGTACAATCTAGCTGCCATAACATCACCCCAGCGGACCCCTTAAAGCAGCGTCAGTCACCCTGACCGAACACCACAGGTGGCATCACAAACACATACTTTATCCCTTTAAAGACCTTTCCCTTTTACTAGGACATCCCAGGGCCACGGACCGGGTCAGCCACCGTGACATCCCCCTGTGAACTGAAGGACCCAGAACCGAGTACCCCGCTGCCCTTGGGGGCGCTCCATATTCACCAGTCCCAGTGTCTCCTATGTGCTGTATATTCACCAGTTTCAGTGTCTCCTATGTGATCTATATGTGATGTAAGCTTCTAATACTTCCCACAGCTTTATTGCTGATGTCTTTAGATTGCAAAATATTGAATAGACTGGATGTAATTTTGTCATCTCTCAGTTTTGAGGAGCATTAGGTTTGTAGCATTTAAACACTGACAGGAAAATATCTTGAAAAGTGAAGAATTTGGAATAACGTTGCAGTCCGTTTGATTATACAGTGGTTTACCTGTATTTAGATTATCTAGAATAACCTCTTTCATTTTGATTGCCTATAATAACTGTACATATGACATTATTGCTATATGACCAATGTAAAATAACATATTTAAATCAGTCATGTCGACATATAGGAAATGTGAAGATAAGAATAGTAACATTTCTTAGCTTGTTCACATGTGCTTAACATGTAAAAAGATATACCCCTTAAACTCTAGGAAAATGTACTAATGATATATCATACAACCAATTGTACCGCTATTTATTTCTTCTTTATGCAGTAAACCGATACGGTCACATATAACTGTGTTATAAAACTGATCTGCCCTCAATGATTGAGGGGCATTATGATGAAGAATGTTTGGAATTATGCTTTGAGGAACACAAAATCCTGCCGCTTCACTGTATGAAGTCATGTAACAGAGTCAGTGAAGCTGAAATGTCCTGAAAGCTGACCTCAGGGTCTAGCTCGGCTCCGTGACATGCTTGGAGCTTAAATGCAGCAGAAAATGAAATCCAAATACAATATTTTTTGCTGGGAGTTGTGCAATACTGCAAATATCGGGATTTTCTAACAAGCACTTAAAGTATTCCATTAACTACAGGACTTGGAAATATAAACCCACATTATCACAGCAACACAAAATAAGTCTTTGACAGGATAGAATAGCTAATTCCAACACAGAGCTTCTTCCACCGCAGTTCTCTTGTACATGGCTATCAACTATTTAGAGAATTTGTTTGTTAATAACAATTTATCTATATATTTAACATTCACAAACAATATAGTCTTAAGTGCCTTGGAGCCGCAGCCATCTTTTTTTTTCCAATTTTGTGCTTTCCCCCCCTTCTTCCAAGATTCAAAACTTTTTTATTTTTCCTCTGCCATAGACTTTATTTCATTCATTTTTAACATACAATGGGAAGGAATTTAAAAAAAACCTGAAAATTTGGCTTGTTTTACGCACTTCATATTTTCCAGCAAAATGACTTGTAGGGCAGTTATAGTGATTCCAAATTTTCTACAGTTTTTAGAGTACTTGATAAAATAGAAAAAAACACTTTCATATTCTGAGAGCTTATGAAGGGTTTTCTTTTGGACAAGCTGTAATTTTAATAGTGTTATTCTAGTCCATACAACATTATAATCTCTTTGTATTCCATTTTCTGAGGAGGCGAAGTAACAAAAAACACATCATTTTTACAATTTAGAATTTTCGATTCTGACACTCTGTTGTATGGCTACTAGAAAATCTTTTTAGGCAATTCGGAGTTGTCAGAGACGTTTCTTGCACCTGTGACCACCTTAGCCTGCAGCAGTGTGAGCAGCCTCTTCTTACCTCAGCACCCTGGTATCTTTAGTATTATATCAGATAGGGTGGACAGAATTGTGAGCAGCCTCTTCTTACCTCAGTTCTTCTGATATTTCCAATATTACAGTAGATTAGATAGACAAGGTGGACAGCAGTGTGAGGAGGCTCTTCTTACCTCAGCTAAGCACCCCTGCTATATCCATTATTAGATCAGATAGACAGGAAGGACAGCAGTATGAGCAGCTTCTTCTTAGCTCAATACCATCTCAAGTATTAGATCAGACACAAAGGGTGGACAGCAGTGTAAGCAGACTCTTCTTACCTCAGCACCCCAGGAATCTCACTAGTATTGGATCAGATAGACAGGGTGGACAGCAGTGTAAGCGGCCGCTTCTTAACTCAGCACCTCTGGACTCACCAATATCAGATACGCTAGACATTTATTTTTCAAGTAAATCAGTAGTGATTATATATATATATATATATATATATATATATATATATATATATATACAGTGCAGACCAAAGGTTTGGACATACCTTCTCATTTAAAGATTTTTTTGTATTTTCATGACTATGAAAATTGTACTTTCAGGCTATGTGCACACGTCCGGATTTTTAGCGTTTTTTTTGCCATAAAAACGCTATAAATCCGGTAAAAAAAACGCTAACATTATGCATCCTATCATTTAAAATGCATTCCGCATTTTTTGTGCATATGTTAGCGTTTTTTTTCCGCAAAAAAAACGCATTCCGCAAACAGAACGGACATGCTCATTCTTTTTGCGGATTTTTTGCGGTTTTCATAGCAAAAATGACATTCCGGAAAAAAAAAAAAAACGCAAAAAATCCGAAAAAAATCCGCGCAAAAAACGCGCAAATTCCGCAAGAAATCCGCGCGAAAAAAAACACGGTTTTCTGGCAGAATTCTCAGGATTTTTTCAGGAAAAAAACCTGACGTGTGCACATAGCCTGAGGGTATGTGCACACGTCCGGATTTTTAGCGTTTTTTTTGCAGATTTTCGCCATAAAAACGCTATAAATCCGGTAAAAAACGCTAACATTATGCATCCTATCATTTAGAATGCATTCCACATTTTTTGTGCATATGTTAGCGTTTTTTTCCGCAAAAAAATCGCATTCCGCAAAAAGAACGGACATGCTCATTTTTTTTGCGGATTTTTTGCAGTTTTCATAGCAAAAATGACATTCCGGAGAAAAAAAAAAAACGCAAAAAATCCGCAAAAAATCAGCGCAAAAAACGCGCAAATTCCGCGAGAAATCCGCGCGAAAAAAAACGCGGTTTTCTGGCAGAATTCTCAGTATTTTGTCAGAAAAAAAACCTGACGTGTGCACATAGCCACAAACTGAAGGCAACAAAACTATGAATTAACACATGTGGAATTATATACTTAATAAGAAAGTGTGAAACAACTGACAATATGTCTTATACAGTATTCTAGGTTCTTCAAAGTAGCCACCTTTTGCTTTGATGACTGCTTTGCACACTCTTGGCATTCTCTTGATGAGCTTCAAGAGGTGGTAACCGGAAATGGTCTTCCAACCATCTTGAAGGAGTTCCCAGAGAAGCTTAGCACTTGTTGGCCCTTTTGCCTTCACTCTGCGGTCCAGCTCACCCCAAACCATCTCGATTGGGTTCAGGTCTGGTGATTGTGGAGGCCGGGTCATCTGTCGTAGCACCCCATCACTCTCCTTCCTGGTCAAATAGCCCTTACACAGCCTGGAGGTGTGTTTGGGGTCATTGTCCTGTTGAAAAATAAATGATGGTCAAACTAAACTCAAACCGGATGGAATAGCATGCCGCTGCAAGATGCTCTGGTAGCCATTCTGGTTCAGTATGCCTTCAATTTTGAATAAATCCCCAACAGTGTCACCAGCAAAGCACCCCCACACCATCACACCTTCTCCATGCTTCATGGTGGGAGTCAGGCATGTAGAGTCCATCCGTTCACCTTTTCTGCATCGCACAAAGACACGGTGGTTGGAACCAAAGATCTCAAATTTGGACTCATCAGACCAAAGCACAGATTTCTAAGTATAAAAGCGGCTAGGGGTGCTGCATATATTGTGTATTGATAATAGTGGTACTCCTGCTGCGAATATGTGGACACAACTACCTGAATTGTCCAATATAAAGTGTAAAGACACCAACGATCATATATATATTTATATCCGCGCTGGAGATGCCATAGTAGTCATTCAGATGCAGTTATAGTTCAGATTTTCAGCTTTCATTTGAGGGTATTCGCATTAAAATTGGATGAAGGGTTTAGGAGTTTCAGCTCCTTAACATGTACCACCCTGTTTTTAAAGGGACCAAAAGTAATTGAACAGATTCAATAATTTTAAATAAAATGTTCATTTTTAGTACTTGGTTGAAAACCCTTTGTTGGCAATGACTGCCTGAAGTCTTGAACTCATGGACATCACCAGACGCTGTGTTTCCTCCTTTTTGATGCTCTGCCAGGCCTTCACTGCGGTGGTTTTCAGTTGCTGTTTGTTTGTGGGCCTTTCTGTCTGAAGTTTAGTCTTTAACAAGTGAAATGCTGCTCAATTGGGTAGAGATCAGGTGACTGAATTGGCCATTCAAGAATATTCCACTTCTTTGCTTTAATAAACTCCTGGGTTGCTTTGGCTTTATGTTTTAGGTCATTTTCCATCTGTATTATGAAACGACGACCAATCAGTTTTGCTGCATTTGGCTGGATCTGAGCACACAGTATGTCTCTGAATACCTCAGAATTCATTCGGCTGCTTCTGTCCTGTGTCACATCATCAATAAACACTAGTGACCCAGTGCCACCGGCAGCCATGCATGCCCAAGCCATCACACTGCCTCTGCCGTGTTTTACAGATGATGTGGTATGCTTTGGATCATGAGCTGTACCATGCCTTCGCCATACTTTTCTCTTTCCATCATTCTGATAGAGGTTGATCTTGGTTTCATCTGTCCAAAGAGTGTTCTTCCAGAACTGTGCTGGCTTTTTTAGATTTTTTTTAGCAAAGTCCAGTCTAGCCTTTTTATTCTTGATGCTTATGAGTGGCTTGCACCGTGCAGTGAACCCTCTGTATTTACTTTCATGCAGTCTTCTCTTTATGGTAGATTTTGGATATTGATACGCCGACCTCCTGGAGAGTGTTGTTCACTTGGTTGGCTGTTGTGAAGGGGTTTCTCTTCACCATGGAGATTATTCTGCGATCATCCACCACTGTTGTCTTCCGTGGGCGCCCAGGTCTTTTTGCATTGATGAGTTCACCAGTGCTTTCTTTCTTTCTCAGGATGTACCAAACTGTAGATTTTGCCACTCCTAATATTGTAGCACTTTCTCGGATGGGTTTTTTCTGTTTTCGCAGCTTAAGGATGGCTTGTTTCACTGGCAGAGCTCTTTTGACCGCATGTTTACTTCACAGCAAAACCTTCCAAATACAAGCACAAAACCTCAAATCAACTCCAGGCCTTTTATCTGCTTAATTGAGAATGACATAACGAAGGGATCGCCCACACTTGTCCATAAATAGCCTGGGAGTCAATTGTCCAATTACTTTTGGTCCCTTTAAAAACAGGGTGGCACATGTGAAGGAGCTGAAACTCCTAAACCCTTCATCCAATTTTAATGTGGATACCCTGAAAGAAATGAAAGCTGAAAGTCTGAACTTCAACTGCATCTGAATTGTTTTGTTTAAAATTCATTGTGGTAATGTCTATAACCAAAATTAGAAAAATGCTGTCTCTGTTCAAAAATATATGGACCTAACTGTATATATATATATATATATATATATATATATACATACACACATATATATATATGTGTTTTAAAGTCCTCATTACATATTTTCATTATATTATTTTAAAAGCTGGCATCTTGATTAGACTGCAGCAAAATCAGTTATGCTTTATTATAGGTACCTGAATATGCATTGTCACATAGTCCAAGGCAGAACTGACAAGCAGATTAGAAGAGTTGGCAAGTGATAGAGCAAAGCTGGGTTTGTCACAGAGTCCAAGGCAGAACTAGTCAGTAGCATAAATGCCTAGCAATATAGCAAAGCTGAATTCTAGACAGATCATGAAAGCAGTTTATGGTAGTAGTGTGGACACCAACTACCTGAATACTCAGTCTGCATCCCACTGCCTGAGCCAGCCTATAAGATCTGGGGGTGTGACTTCACAGAAGATCTCAGGTTTGCCATAGTAGACTGCCAGATTGAGCCAGTGGAGGCGGAAGCAGAATGTGGTGCTGGAGCCAGAACATTTCAGTAACACTCAGACACCAAACTCCAGGCTTGGCATAGATAGATAGAGCCAAGAAATGGACATAGACTACAGATTAGCCGATCTTTTAAAATTGTAATTTGCCAACTTCTCCCAATTTCTCCTCCAATATTGTATTTGCGGCAAATAAATTTGTTCAATTTTCAATACTGGAAAGCTTGTAATTGCTCACAAAAAGCAAGTGGGGAAGAGAAGAGTGAGAGAACTTCACTGACTATAAGAGCTTACACTTTATTGCTGAGAAAAAAAGAGAGAGAGGACCTCTTACACTCTACTTGAAAAAAACACAAAACATTAGCCATAAGGGCTTACACTCAACAGGAGAGAGAGGCCCTCACTGACTGTAAGAGCTTACACTCTGCAGGGAAAAAAGAAGAACCCGATGACCATAAGCACTTATACTCTACAGGCGAGAGAGAGAGATAGGATGTCGGCAGTGAGGGACATTCAGCAGAGGCCTAAGAGTGCAGGGCATAGAACTAAATCCAGAATGGTCCCACTGTATCCAGTATGGTTGGGACTAGACATGAACAGACCAATTCATGAGTCCTCGGGGCTCGGACCAGCAACCAGGTCAGTTGTGCCTTCTGAGTTCCCCGGCGTGGCTTTTGATTAGTAAGACTGGCGCAGTCGTCATCTGAGCCTCATGTTCATCTCCACTTGTGACCTGTAGATTTATTTTTTGTTCATTCATTCACAGTTGTAGCTGCCAGAACATTCTCATCTTTATGTAAGATTCACTGTATATCTGCGTGCTTTTTTTATTTTCTGCAGATGTCTGCAACAAACTACACAATGACAATCTTCCCTGATTATTGATTTTTTTCAATTCTGCTGGTTTTTGTTTTATGCTTTTTATGGTGCAGATTTGAAGCAGCATTTTTAATGTGTTTTATATAACACCCATAAAACAGGACAGATTTTATAGGACAGTTAAACGTATCCAACTTTTTGTGCAAAAAAAAAAAGCAGCAGAAAAAAACGCAGCTTTTACCCTTCCCGCGAAAAGAGCTTAAATGCTCAAGCAGGGTGGATGTGATTTATTGAAAACACATTGCGACTCAGTGTAGGCTGTGGCTTGTAGCTTTAGCTGCTGAGCACAATTGTACAGGTTGTGGGTCTGATTCCCAGGTAAGGATTATATTTATTTTTTGGCCAATAAATGGGTAAAAGAGGGTTGGAAAATGTTTATTTCAATTAAAGGACTTTACTCTGTGTGTCTTTATTAACCCCTTTCTGCCATCGGACAGAATATTACATCCAATGGCAGAACCCCCACTTTGATGTGGGCTCTGGCGGTGAGCCCACGTCAAAGCTGGGACATGTCAGCTATTTTGAACAGCTGACATGTGCCCGCAATAGGCGTGGGTAGAATCGCGATCTGCCCGCACCTATTAACTAGATAAATGCCATACGGCCAGAATTGTGCGCGCCGGTGACCCCCGTCACCTGACCCACTTGTCACCGCACCAGTACAAGTAGGAAGAGCCAAGGCTAAGTGCCAGAGTTGGCTCATCTAATAGATGTGCCATTTCGAGAGTGGTTGAGGGTTGAAGTTCTTAGTCTGGGCGGGGGCCAATATCCTTGTCCCTGTACAAGCCTATTAATATCAGCCTGCAGCTGTCTGTTTAGCCTTTGCTGATTAGTAAATATAGGGGGACTCCAAGTCATTTTTTTGGGGAGTTTCCTATAATAACCAGTAAAGGCTGAGCAAACAGCTGTGAACTTGTATTAATACACTTGTAACCTTTATGGCTATTGGCCCCTTTCCACAACATTAACTCCAGCCTCCAGCTGTCATCTATCCCTCAGCTGGTGAGGAAAATTAAGGGGGACCCCATTACTTTTTTTATTTTATTATTTATTACGCACGATACACAGACGGCTAACGTTTCATCAGCATCGTCTCGTCTCGCTAATTGCTCGGAAACCAGGTGACAATTATGAGAGCTGCATTCAGGATCCAATGCCTGGGAACATCGCTAACTGTACTGCTTTTTCCCAGGCATTGGTACGTGTCACTTTGATGCAGCACAGGGACGGCACACGGATTCCACATGTATGTTACACATGGACAAATGGACACGGATAGCACCGATACTGTTTTTTCCAGCACTGGAAATATCAGGACAGGTAAAGGAGGCCTGAGAGAGTAAGTAAAAGTCAGGACAAATCCCTGACCGGCCAGGACAGTACCATTGAATCCAGAACCGTTGGGAGCTATGATGTAGACAGCTGCTCCCTAAATTGAGTACTATTTAAATAACTAATTATTCTATCTGTATTCATGCCTGCTACTGATTTTTTGTTGTTACTTTTACCTACAGAATTTGCTTTTTTTCTCAACTGGAATAAAATGTCACTGGCAGCAACACAGAGAAGCTAGAAATAAAGCTGTATATGTCATGAAGGCAGCATTTCTGTATTAATGAGATGTCCTGACCTTCAGACGGTGCAGATGGGGACCACTTGGCGTTACATACACCATATTACATTATTTACTCCTCAGCGCTGGATGGGATCTCTTTATACGTTCTATAAGCTCTGTATGTGATAATCACTCAGAATCACAGCTGAGTGCAACCACGGTAACAAAATATCAATGCAACATGTGCGAGATGAGCAGATATTTGGAAAGGGTCATATAAGGTATAGGCAATGCTATTTTCTGAAATGTTGCCAAGTCTGTGCTGGAATCTTTGATTTACACTGGGATAAAGGAAAATCTTCACAAATCAGGATGCAGCCTATAGGCAAATGGGTATGAATGCTACACGTCTGAAATACAGATTCTATTTTCTTTTTGGAAAAGGTTTAAAGGAACTTAATATCAGACAGAAAAATACACAATATGATATTAATCAAATGCATGCTAGAGGAGTCTGTACGAGATTCAAGGTGACATTTCAGAGAGGGGCCCCAATGGGAGTGTGAAAAATAAAAACAGATTTCGACATATTGCTAGTGCTACTTTTCGAAATCTGCTGGAAAACGGCATTAGATAAGTATTATCAACGATGAAGATGGCTAAATTAAAAGGCAATCAATTATATGTGGATACGAGCAAAAGCCCAATGTTGAGTTATTCTTTCGAATTATATTAAAATGTTTAAAAAATGAAATAGCGATAAGTAGCCTATGCCTATTTATTAATCACAAATACAGTGCCTTGCGAAAGTATTCGGCCCCCTGGAACTTTTCAACCTTTTCCCACATATCATGCATCAAGAATCAACAACAAGTGGAACACAATTGTGAAGTTGAACGAAATTTGTTGCTTATTTTAAATTTTTGTGGAAATTCAAAAACTGAAAAGTGGGGCGTGCAATATGATTCGGCCCCTAACTTAATACTTTGTTGCGCCACCTTTTGCTGCGATTACAGCTGCAAGTTGCTTGGGGTATGTCTCTATCAGTTTTGTACATCGAGAGACTGAAATTCTTGCCCATTCTTCCTTGACAGCTCGACCTCAGTGAGGTTTGATGGAGATCGTTTGTGAACAGCAGTTTTCAGCTCTTTCCACAGATTCTCGACTGGATTGAGGTCTGGACTTTGACTTGGCCATTCTAACACCTGGATACGTTTATTTGTGAACCATTCCATTGTAAATTCTGCTTTATGTTTGGGTTCATTGTCTTGTTGGAAGACAAATATCCGACCCAGTCTCAGGTCTTGCCCTACACTACGGATGACCAATATAATGGCGATACATTTTGAAAAATTTTCTTGAAGGTTATGTACCCAAGAACACATAATACTGTATTGATAGGCAATATAATACTGATAAATTGTTTAACAATTTTGTGGAGAGTGAGATACCATTGAAATGTACCAAAAACATGTATTACTTTGTGGATGAGCAATATAATATTGATACCTTTATGAACCTTTTTTTAGAGTTATATATCACCAAAATGTAACCAAGAACATGTAATACTAAGTGGATGAGCAATATAATACCGATATATTTTGTTCCAATTTTTGGGAGGGTTAGATATCACTGAAGTGTACCCAAGAACATAAAATACTTTATGAGTGAGCAATATAATACCGTTACATTTTTGATACTTTTTTTGGAGAATTATATACAAATGAAATGTACCTCAGAACATGTTTTACTCTATGGATTACTAATTTTATCCAGATACATTTTCAAATTTTTTTTGGAGTGTTAAAATGTATCCAACACATACTACTCTATGAATGAATAATTGAATCTGGATCAAGTTTTGAAAGTTTTTTTGGAGGGTTAGATATCACAGAAATTTACCCAGATGACTGAATAGTGTATAGCTAATAAGTTTAACCCAGCAAAAATTTTTTACACTTTTTTGGAGTGTTATATATCACACAAAATTATCCAAGACTATGAAATACTGCATGGGTGCAAAATTTAACCCAGAAACATTTTTTACACTTTTTGTGAGTGCTGTACATCACAGAAAAGTACCCCAGACAATAGAATAGTGTACGGGTGAGACATTTAACACAGAAACATTTTTTAATGTTTTTTTGGAAGGTTAGATATCAGAGACGTTTACCCCAGACCACGAAATAGTGTATAGGTGAGAAATTTAACCCAACCAAATTTTTTCTTGTTCCTGTGGAGACTGCCTCCACCTGCTTCCTGGAGCCCGATTTAAAGGTGCCTGGGAGGTAAGGGGCCCGACTTCTGGTAGTACCTGAGCCCCCACACATAGAAATGGGCAACAGCTCCCTGTGTCACTTGCACCATTGACTGCTCCCATATAGGAGGTGGGGAACCCCAAAGACAGTGCGCTCTTTTGGGGGTGGTAGTAGCCATGTCTTGAGCCGCTTCAAGGAGCCTTTCCCTTTCATTACTCAAGAAAGGTTCATCCTGCTCCTGAGATGTGATAACGGGTTCCAAACTTTTCAATTAACTACCTTCTCCATTGACGGTCATAAGTAACAACCACTTCACAGGATGACAACTCTCATTACCTTACCTGGTCCTGGCTTGCTTCCATTTCTCTTCTGACCAGCCTAGGCCTCACAATCTGCTCACCAGTTTCTGGATCCTGGCTCTCCCGTCCGCAGTCCACAAGAACCCCATCAGTATAGCATTTGGCCTGGTTTCGGGCCTTGATGGTTCCAGGCCACAGGCTTCTACCACTTCTGCTGTTATGTCAGCTTACTCTGGTATTCCTCTGGTCACTCCCTTGGGAGTCTTGCATGGTTCTGCCATGTTTGCCTCTCGCTAAGCGTGTTACCCTGTATAGATGACTAATTGAATACAGCAAAAAATGTTAACACTTTTTTGGAGTGTTATATATTAAAGAAATGTACCCTAGACCACAAAATAGTGTATGGATTGCTTTCTTTTTGTGGAGACATAGACATCACAGTAATGTACCCCAGACTCTGGAATACTGACAGTGTGAGTGATTTTACCTAGAATTTCTTTTAACACTTTTTGGAAGTGTAATATATCACCTAAATGTACACCACACCATGGAATACTTTATGTGTGAGTAATTGAACTCAGAAAAATTTTGAACACTTTTTTTGTAGTCTTAGATATCATATAAATGTACCCAACACCACAGAATACTGTATGTCTGAGAAATTCAAACCAACAGAAAAAAATGTATGTCTTTTATGAGTGTCATATATCACACAAATGTACCTCAGACCACAGAATACTGTATTGGGGAGTAATTTAACCCAGAAAATTATTTAAACACTTTTTTTTGGAGTGACATATATCACAGTAATGTACCCCAGATCACAGAATACTGTTTGGGGGAGAAATTTAATCCAGTAACATTTTTTAACACTGTTTCAGAGATATAGATATCACAAAAATGTACCTCAGACCATGGAATACTCTATGGATGAGTAAATTAATCCAGAAAAAAAATTCAACACTGTTTTTAAGTGTTGCATAACTCAAGTATATACCACTAAATAAGTAATACTCAATGGATCACAAAATATGTGCTCCATAGCCACCTGATCAGCATTCAAAGCCTCCTCTTTGAGATACTGCAGTGAACGTTTTAATAGACAGAGCAGGAGGTTGGTTGCCCTGACAATATTGTCATCAGCGCTCACCATCTTGGTGCAGTACTCAAAGTTTTGAAGAACCTCAGAAATGTCATAAATCCACCCCCACTCGGCACTTGTTTTGTGTGGGGACTGAGTGTTACTCTGACAGGCGTTGAGAAGCTGGAATTCAGACAGTGCTCTTCTGCTCACTATGCCTTACCAACATATGAATCGCCTACTGCCTCAACACATTTATCTAAGTATCTCTGTGTTGCCCATTCAAAATTTTCTTCATAAACAGGATCCTTGTATCTTGTTCTCACACACTTTATGCATTTAATAGCCCTCTGTGTATGTACTTTTACACTTACCGGTTGGTAACCGGTTCATGCAGCACTATATGAACACCCGATTGCTTACATTATGGCTGGTCAGAACAATAAAAGCAATTGTTACCATCTACCTTTTGTGTCTCCCCTATTTCCTCATAGATTGTAAGCTTGCAAGCAGGGCCCTCATTCCACTTGGTATCTATTGTTTATTTGATTATCGTTATTCTGTAATGTCTTTTATTGTCTGTACATGTCCACTCTAAAATGTAAAGTGCTGTGGAATATGTTGGCGCTATAGAAATAAAATTATTATTATTATTATTATTATTATTATTATTAAAGGTCAAATTAAATGGTATGGGCAGGTCACAAATAAGTCGGTGACGAGGTAAATTAAAGCGCTGCTGCAGAAAAGCTAGTCCGCAGAAAGCCTTAGATGACTTTTGTAAATGTGCGCTGACATGCAGTACCTTGGCAAGTAGGTCTGGCAAGTCAGGGTATGTTTTTAAGAAACGCTATACAACCAAGTTCAGCACATGGGCCATGCATGGAACATGATCAAAAATGATATAAAAAATATAATAAATAGCAAAAAGTAAGATAATATATCTCTCAAGAATAATATCATATGCAATAAATAACATTGGGTACCCTTCCCCAATAATCATGGATAGTCAAGAGACAGACCCATAAAACCTGCTATCAACACATATCATAATACTCGCATGAGTTTTCCTGCTGGTGGTAACTGTAAAACTGTATGTTTAAATGACACACATTGCCAGCATGCATATATATATATACATATATATATATATATATATATATATAGATGTCTCTAATGGATCCGCAGTACCTATACCAACTAACATAGAATACCTATAGAAATAACATAGCCTCTATGGCTCTGAAGGCAGCTATACAGGGTTAACTAGGTAAATTCAACAATTACCTGCGGCCATATCTGTAGCAGGGTAACGGTCAGTGGCTACATCTGATGCGCGTTTCACCGCCTCTGCAGTTTTGTCACCTCCTGACGAAAATTACAGATAAATAGTCACGTTTGCATATCTCTGCTGGCTTTGCAACAGTTGCACAACTGCTAGATAAAGATACACAGTTTATTAAACCAATAGAAAATGCGTAGGCTTGTGCAGATTCGTCAATAGCACTCCTGTCTCTTTTCCTTGAGAAGGCTGCTTCCAAGTAAAATGAAGCTTGTACATGTTCCTGGCATGGGTTTCAGGTCTGACAGACTGAGCACAATACAGGCCCTTGCTTGCATACACTGTATTCAGAATTTAATTCTAATGCTTTTGGTGTCTGGTAGAATCCAATTTACTGATATTGACCATACAGCTCCCTCAACTCCTGTATTATATTCACCTTACAGTGCCTTCACCCACTAAGACAATGGTTCCTTTGGGAAAAATGGAATGTGGAGCTTGAAAAACGCAGGTTTCATGGCACCTGCTGGCACTCTGCTAATTGTCAGTGAGGGCCGCTGTTGTGAATTCTGTGGCTGAATTCACTCCTGTGGTCACAAGTGGTACTGCAGCTTCTGAGCTTCCTCCCTCAGGTGTTCTGGTGAGCTCGTTAGCTGCTTCATTACTTAACGCCGCCTGATGCTGCTATCCTTGCTCCTTGTCAATGTTTCAGTGTTGGATCTGAGCTTCTCCTGATTGTTCCTGTGACCTGCTGCTCTGTATAGCTAAGTGCTTTTTGTTTTTTTGTTGCTTTTTTTCTGTCCAGCTTGTCTTTTGTTTTGCTGGAAGCTCTGAGACGCAAAGGGTG
This sequence comes from Ranitomeya imitator, assembly GCF_032444005.1. Taxonomy (NCBI): domain Eukaryota; kingdom Metazoa; phylum Chordata; class Amphibia; order Anura; family Dendrobatidae; genus Ranitomeya; species Ranitomeya imitator. The sequence continues at coordinate 87,993,082 of NC_091282.1, forward strand.
GGTTTTTTTTGCCCCCTTTGCGTGGTTTTGCTTTAGGGTTTTTTGTAGACTGCAAAGTTCACTTTACTGTCCTCGCTCTGTCCTAGAATATCGGGCCCCACTTTGCTGAATCTATTTCATCCCTACGTTTTGTCTTTTCATCTTACTCACAGTCATTATATGTGGGGGGCTGCCTTTTCCTTTGGGGAATTTCTCTGGGGCAAGTCAGGCCTATTTTTCTATCTTCAGGCTAGCTAGTTTCTTAGGCTGTGCCGAGTTGCCTAGGTAGTTGTTAGGCGCAATCCACAGCCGCTTTTAGTTGTGTTTAGGATAGGATCAGGTGTGCAGTCTACAGAGTTTCCACGTCTCAGAGCTCGTTCTTGTATTTTTGGGTATTTGTCAGATCACTGTGTGCGCTCTGATCGCTAAGCACACTGTGTTTCTGGATTGCCTTCTTAACACCTGTCATTAGCAAACATAACAGGCCGCATAATGACATGGCGATGGACGTGGTGGTGGCATTGTAAAGTGATGGGAAATACTGTATGTACTCCACTATATGGCCAATTATTTGACATGAGGGCGGGACCTCCCGAAGATATCAGTGAGAGCTTTCCCAAATGTATGATACAGGGCCACCTGAGGGCCCTTACCAAACTCATGTTTCACAGCACCTGCTGGCACTCTGCTAATTGTAAGCAAGGGCCACATAATGACATGGTGGCATACATGGTGGTGGAAGCAGGCGAAGCCCAAAATTCAAATGGGCATATTTGAAATGGCATTGTAAAGGGATGGGGAATATATATTGTAGATTGCCTTTTCAGAATATTTTCCCACGCTCGAGTTCATATGAGTTCATCCAGCAGAGGGCGCATCACCGCGACTTGAGGTAACTACAGTACATTCCCCTGCATTCCATTCATTCACCAAGTTTTACAGCCACGAGCACAGCTGCATTAGCAGAGCTCCTGGGTGTAAAATGACTTAACCCCTTCAGATGGATTTACAGCGTGGGACAAGACTGTAATGACGGAAGGTATGGAATATTATTGTTTTTTTTTACTTTGTTTCAGGTGACAAGGGTCTTCAGGTGGATTAAGAGTATAATAAAATATTAAGACACCATGTGTTAGGAGTCGAGTTTCCTCTGCTGCACAGGGGGAATCTCGATCCATCTCCGCTGCGGTCTCCCATTCTTCTCCAGCCGCAGTGAAGTCAGCTCAGCAGGGACGTCGATCCCAGCGTCTCGCTCAGTCTGACTCTGTGCGAAGAGTTACTGCTGCTTTTGAAGCCATTGAAGCCAGTGCTGGGCAGCGGCGAGTGGACGTTTCTGGATCTAAGTCCTGCTTTTCTCTGTCTGAGCATGCCCAGGGCAGGATCTCCCGTTGGAGATCAAGGGTCACATGCTCAGGTACTGCAGCACATCCCATTGGTCCTTTTGGCAGGTCCTGAAAGGGCAAAACTTCTGTAGCTGTTTCCTGTGCTGCAGCTATAATAATAATAATAATAATAATAATCTTTATTTTTATATAATCGAAGCTGGTGGCAGCGATATGTGTGCTGACTGTTGAGGGATGCTGTAGTGACTGCGGCGTTAATAATTATTGTTCCTGCCTGAGTGGGAGTAGTTATCGCGTCGCTGCAGCGTGCCCAATAGCCAGTACATAGCAGGCAGTCTGTCTGGCGACTAATTACCCAGGGTGCAGTACCTAATCTGACCTGAGAGTAAGGGGGGCGCCAGAGGGCTGCAAGTGTTAAGTGGAACTGTAAGCGAGATATACATAAATCCCTGCAGTTCGTGGTATATAGAAAAGCAGTGGGATACCTAGAATAAGCCCCTGCTGTAAACTAAGAGGTCAATAGCCTTGTGTGGGTTTTTTCATCACATCGTGGAGTGGAGGGATAACTAAGATAAGCCCCCCTGCACATGGGATAGCCGTCTGTTGGCCTAAAGTCACCTCAATCCATGACGTAGGGGTGACGGTCACGGTGGGAATCCTGACCAATTGGTGACAGCGGTCAGGGGAATCGTGACAATTATATAAACTGTTAAATATTAGCTATATAAACTGCGCATGACCGCACGGCCATGTGCTAGTATTGTCTTGTAAATATGTGTGTGTGTTGTGAGTGAAAGTCGCTCTTTAAATAACCCTCCCTATTGAATATCTGTTCGCGGAAGGTGTATGTTTGCTATCTAGCGCCCGACTTATCCAACAGCACGAAACACACATTACAGCTACCAGTTGCTGTGTCCGCCAGTACGGCGCTGTGCGCTTGCTCTGCGCTTTCCTGACCCAAGCCTGGGTGGTTAGTGGCGTTCGTCAGTGCGGCACCGCACGCACTCTTGTGCCTTAATATTATTATTTATGTTCCTCTGACACACCCAGTTGCGGTGTTGTGCCAGCAAGTGTCTAATCGGACTTCAATCCTGTGTAGGGGTTGAGTCCGCTGACTTCTTGCTCGCGCTTTATGTGCGGTACTGTGGTCCTGTGACACAACAGGATCGCTTCCTTCACGCAGGGTGAAGTTAACCCATGTGTGTATACTTAGTACCGCCATATAGTCCGTCTTACTAGCAGCAGGGTCTTTTACCTGCACGGTGGACCTCGGACTGCGAACGCACCTAATACCATAACATCTGATTCTTGGTGCGTTCCGCCAGTCCCTAACAGAATACTAGCGCCAAGGTCTGGCTAGTAATGACGGACGATCAGCGTTCACAGCGGTACATCCAACAGCTGGAGGGTAGGTTGATGGCTCTAGAGCGTGCAACCTCAGCTGTGGACGTTACTGCTGTCGCTGTCCAGGCTGCAAGTGCAGTTGCAGCCAGTTTGTCCGCTGCCACCCCTGCTCCGACCTTATCCCATCTCCCGCTTCCAGACAAGTTTGCTGGTGACAGTATGCTATGTCGGGGATTCGTGAGCCAGTGCTCCATACATCTCGAGCTGCTGGCTGCACGTTTTCCTACGGTACGGGCGAGGGTGGGATTCATCTTGTCTCTTTTGTCGGGCAGGGCGTTGGAGTGGGCAACGCCGCTTTGTGAACGTGGTGATTGTGTGGTACAGAGTGCTCCTATCTTCCTGGACGCTCTGAGGCAGGTCTTTTTGGGACTCCGTGTCACCCACGATACCGCGCTCCAATTGTTGGCAATTACTCAGGCTTCGTCCATGGTCAGCCAGTTCGCCATCCTATTCCGGACTCTAGCTTCTGAGCTGGAATGGCCGGATAAAGTCCTTATTCCGGTGTTCTGGAAAGGCCTGGCAGATCATGTGAAGGACGCCTTGGCCACCAGGGAGATTCCCGCCACACTGGAGGAGCTTATTACTATAGCTACCCGCATCGATCTCCGTTTTAACGAGCGGAGGTTGGAGCGGACCCAGTGTAGGCAGAGGTTTCGGCTGGCTCCCACCTTTGCCAAACCTCTAGAATCTCCTGTTATGGCGTCTGACTCCCATGAGGCCATGGAGGTTTCTCGAGCGGGACCTAGGTCTCAGACCGCTCGAGTACCTGTGGTGTGTAAAAATTGCCAGCAACCGGGACATTACGCTAATAAATGTCCACGGCGGTCGGGAAAACGATCGCATCTAGTGACCATTGGAGGAGGTTCACTGGACACAGCGGCATTTTCCTCCAAATTGTCCTTTAAAGGGACAATCCTGTTAGGCACATCCACTCTTACAGTAGAGCTTTGTGTGGATTCAGGAGCAGAAGGAAATTTTATGTCTTCTGCTTTTGCTCTGCGCCACGCAGTACCTCTGGTTATGCTTGCCAAACCAGTAACCGTTAGAGTGGTGAATGGGTCGACACTTCCGCTACAGATCACACATCAGACTGTCCCTTTCACCTTAGCCATGTCCCCATCCCACCAGGAGATTATTTCCCTTCTTGTCCTTCCCGAGGGAATGGATGAGATTCTGCTGGGAATACCCTGGCTCCATTTCCACTCCCCACATATTGAGTGGACCTCTGGGAGGATATTGGGTTGGAGTGAATCCTGTAAGGGCAGATGTGTGAAAGAGTGCATTCAGGTTTCCACCACTGAGATGCCCGCAGATCTCTCTACTCTCCCCAAATACTATTGGTCTTATGCAGACGTCTTCTCCAAAAAGGCCGCGGAGACCCTTCCGCCTCACCGTCCCTATGACTGTCCTATAGATCTCTTGCCTGGAGCAGAACCTCCTCGGGGACGTGTCTATCCCTTCTCTCTCCCGGAAACGGAGGCTATGTCCCAGTACATCCAGGAGAATATGGCAAGAGGGTTTATTAGGAAGTCAGTGTCACCAGCAGGGGCAGGGTTCTTCTTCGTACAGAAGAAGAATGGAGAGTTGCGTCCTTGCATAGACTACAGGGGTCTTAACGCCATCACCGTTAAGAATAAGTACCCGCTGCCCCTGATTTCTGAGCTTTTTGATAGGCTACGGGGAGCTAAGGTATTTACCAAATTAGACCTGCGGGGAGCTTATAACCTGATTCGCATCCGTGAGGGAGACGAATGGAAGACGGCGTTTAACACCAGTGATGGGCACTATGAGTATCTGGTGATGCCCTTCGGGCTCTGTAATGCCCCAGCCGTTTTCCAAGACTTTGTCAACGACATCTTCCGGGATATGCTTTCCACCTCGGTCGTAGTCTATCTCGATGATATTCTCATCTTCTCTCCAGATATTGACTCCCACCGGAGAGATGTTGGCACAGTCTTCGACCTCTTACGGGCAAACTCTCTTTACGCAAAGTTGGAGAAGTGTGTGTTTGAGCAGGAGTCTTTACCTTTCCTGGGCTATATCATCTCTGCCCAGGGATTGGCTATGGATCCTGCCAAACTACAGGCTGTGATGGACTGGCAAGAATCCCATTCACTTAAAGCAGTGCAGCGCTTTATGGGGTTCATTAATTATTACCGCCAGTTCATTCCCCATTTCTCAACTTTGGTAGCTCCCTTGGTAGCCCTCACCAAGAAGGGAGCAAATCCCAAAGTGTGGTCTGAAGAGGTCTCCAAGGCCTTTTCTTCTACTAAGTCTCATTTTGCTAGCGCTCCCATCCTACATCGTCCCGATGTCGATAAGCCGTTTATAATGGAGGTGGATGTCTCTTCCGTTGGTGCCGGAGCAGTCCTCTTCCAAAAGGATGCTCAAGGTCGGAAGCATCCGTGCTTCTTCTTCTCCGAGACCTTCACACCAGCGGAGAGGAATTATTCCATCGGGGACAGGGAGTTGCTAGCGATGAAATTGGCTTTCTCAGATTGGAGACATCTCTTGGAGGGGGCTCGTTTTCCCTTTCAAGTTTTTACAGACCACAAAAATTTGCTCTATTTGCAAACAGCCCAGCGGCTAAATTCTCGCCAGGCCAGATGGTCCTTATTCTTCTCCCGATTCCACTTCACCCTCCATTATCTCGCTGGGGAGAAGAATATTCGAGCTGATGCTCTTTCTCGCTCTGTTGTGTCATAAATTTGCGACCGGAGGTTCTCTCTTGGGCTCATTCCTCCAGGGTGGGTGGACACTTTGGGACAAAAAGGACATCTGAGCTGCTGGTGAGGACGTACTGGTGGCCGCATATGCTCCGAGATGTCAGAGATTACGTTCTGGCGTGTGTCTCATGCGCCAAAAATAAGTCTCCTCGACAACGGCCGTCTGGGTTACTCTATCCCTTGCCGGTGGCAGACAGGCCCTGGGAGATGGTCGGGATGGACTTTGTAGTGGGTTTGCCCAAGTCTCGCGGCTGTACCATCATTTGGGTTATTACCGATCATTTCTCAAAAATGGTGCATTTGGTGCCGCTCCCACGGTTACCTTCTGCACGGGTGTTATGATAGGCAATTCAGTACCACAATGGACATAGCGGTCAGAGCACATACAGTGATCTGACAATAACCCAAAATCATAGAACGAGCTCTGAGACGTGGGAACTCTGCAGACCGCAATCCCTAATCCTCTCCAAACAACACTAGAGGCAGCCGTGGATTGCGCCTAACTCTGCCTATGCAACTCGGCACAGCCTGAGAAACTAACTAGCCTGAAGATAGAAAATAAGCCTACCTTGCCTCAGATAAATACCCCAAAGGAAAAGGCAGCCCCCCACATATAATGACTGTGAGTAAGATGAAAAGACAAACGTAGGGATGAAAAAGATTCAGCAAAGTGAGGCCCGACTTTCTTAACAGAGCAAGGATAGGAAAGATAACTTTGCGGTCTACACAAAACCCTAAAGAAAACCATGCAAAGGGGGCAAAAAGACCCTCCGTACCGAACTAACGGCACAGAGGTACACCCTTTGCGTCCCAGAGCTTCTAGCAAAACAATTAGACAAGCTGGACAGAAAAAATAGCAAACAAATAGCAAAGAAGAACTTAGCTATGCAGAGCAGCAGGCCACAGGAATGATCCAGGGAAAAACAAGTCCAACACTGGAACATTGACAGGAAGCCAGGATCAAAGCATTAGGTGGAGTTAAGTAGAGATGCACCTAACGATCTCACCAGATCACCTGAGGAAGGAAACTCAGAAGCCGCAGTACCACTTCCCTCCACCAACAGAAGCTCACAGAGAGAATCAGCCGAAGTACCACTTGTGACCACAGGAGGGAGCTCTGCCACAGAATTCACAACACATGGGCCTTGGCAGCGTTGTTCATAAGACACATCTTCTGCCTACACGGTATGCCAGACAAAATTGTCAGTGACCGGGGTCCCCAGTTTGCGTCTCGGTTCTGGAGAGAGCTTTGTCGTCTTCTCAGCATTGAGTTAAATCTCTCTTCCGCATATCATCCCGAGACGAATGGGTTGGTAGAGAGGGCCAATCAGACTCTGGTCACATATCTACGACATTTTGTTTCTGCCAGGCAGGATGACTGGGCATCTTTATTACCATGGGCAGAGTTCGCCCTTAATAACGCTGTAGCCGACTCCACCGGACAGACTCCTTTCCTCCTTAATTACGGCCAGCATCCGCGGGTTCCTGTGCCTATGCCCGTGTCCTCTGCTGACTCCAGGGTGGCAGACTGGGCAGTGGAGGCACGGGACATTTGGGACCGCACTCAGGATGCCATTCGGGCCTCAAAGGAGAGAATGAGGTCCTCCGCCGATGCACATCGGCGCCCTGCCCTGACCTTTGCTTCTGGCGATTTAGTGTGGCTCTCCGCCCGTAACATCAGGCTGCGAGTTGAGTACACTAAATTTGCTCCTCGCTACTTGGGCCCATTCAAGGTCCTCGAGCAGGTTAATCCTGTGGTCTATCGTTTGGCCCTTCCGCCACGTCTGGGTATCACCGACACCTTTCATGTGTCCCTCTTGAAACCCGTGTATATGTCCCGGTTTTCCGAGTCATCTGCTGGGACATCGGGTTCGTCTACGGACGATTATGAGGTGAACGCTATTTTGGGGTTCAAGGTGGTACGTGGCAAAAAATTTTATTTGGTGGACTGGAAGGGTTATGGCCCCGAGGACAGGTCCTGGGAGCCTGTTGAGCACATTCGGGCCCCGCAGCTCATTGCTGCCTTCGAACGTAGCGAGGCCCAAGGAGGGGGGTTAATGTTAGGAGTCAAGTTTCCTCTGCTGCACAGGGGGAATCTCGATCCGTCTCCGCTGCGGTCTCCCATTCTTCTCCAGCCGCAGTGGAGTCTGCTCAGCAGGGACGTCGATCCCAGCGTCTCGCTCAGTCTGACTCTGTGCGAAGAGTTTCTGCTGCTTTTCCTGCTTCTGCCACTGAAGCCAGTGCTGGGCAGCGACAAGTGGACGTTTCTGGATCTAAGTCCTGCTTTTCTCTGTCTGAGCATGCCCAGGGCAGGATTTCCCGTTGGAGATCAAGGGTCACATGCTCAGGTACTGCAGCACATCCCATTGGTCCTTTTGGCAGGTCCTGAAAGGTCAAAACTTCTGTAGCTGTTTCCTGTGCTGCAGCTATATAAACTGCGCATGACCGCACGGCCATGCGCTAGTATTGTCTTGTAAATATGTGTGTGTGTTGTGAGTGAAAGTCGCTCTTTAAATAACCCTCCCTATTGAATGTCTGTGCGCGGAAGGTGTATGTTTGCTATCTAGCGCCCGACTTATCCAACAGCACGAAACACACATTACAGCTACCAGTTGCTGTGTCCGCCAGTACGGCGCTGTGCGCTTGCTCTGCGCTTTCCTGACCCAAGCCTGGGTGGTTAGTGGCGTTCGTCAGTGCGGCACCGCACGCACTCTTGTGCCTTAATATTATTATTTATGTTCCTCTGACACACCCAGTTGCGGTGTTGTGCCAGCAAGTGTCTAATCGGACTTCAATCCTGTGTAGGGGTTGAGTCCGCTGACTTCTTGCTCGCGCTTTATGTGCGGTACTGCGGTCCTGTGACACAACAGGATCGCTTCCTTCACGCAGGGTGAAGTTAACCCATGTGTGTATACTTAGTACCGCCATATAGTCCGTCTTACTAGCAGCAGGGTCTTTTACCTGCACGGTGGACCTCGGACTGCGGACGCACCTAATACCATAACATCTGATTCTTGGTGCGTTCCGCCAGTCCCTAACACCATGTGTCTTTATTTCATTAAAATACTTTGTGATAATGTGTGTGTGTTTTATTTACCATTTCGTACTATTGGATTAATAATGGATAGGTGTCATAATTGATGCCTCTCCATTATTAACCTGGCTTAATGTCACCTTACAATAGCAAGGTGACATTAACCCTTCATTACCCCATATCCCACAGCTACACGGGAATGGGAAGAGAGAGGCTAAGTGCCAGAATAGGCGCATCTTCCAGATGTGCCTTTTCTGGGGTGGCTGGGGGCAGATGTTTTTAGCCAGGGGGGTCCTATAACCATGGTCCCTCTCTAGGCTATTAATATCTGCCCTCAGTCACTGGCTTTCCCACTCTGGTGGAGAAAATTGCGCAGGAGTCCACACAAATTTTTTCCGCGATTTATCCCATTCATTTCATAGCTAAAGAGCCTAAATTAGACTCAAAGACACTTCTTACATTACTAAAGAGGAATATGTAATAAAAGAAGGGATATGAGATGGTTTACTGTATGTAAACCATGTCTCATATCATGTCGGGTTTGAGAAGGAGAAAGGAAAAACCGGCAATTGAATTACCGGCTTTTCTGCTATCTAGCGCTGTATGAAATAGAAATATATATATATATGTGTGTGTCTCACTGACATATATATATATATATATATATACATATACCTATACTATGTGTAGACATTTATTCTACCTATCCTATTCTATTCTGTCAGTGTGATTTTACTGTACACCGCGCTGAATTGCCGGCTTTTCTATAGAACACTGCTGCTTATTTCTCGCAAGTCACACGCATGGTCCGTGTGTAATCCGTAATTTTCTCGCCCCCATAGACTTTTATTGGCGTATTTTTTGCACAATACGTTGACAAACGCAGCATGCTGCGATTTTCTACACCCATAACATACCGTATATTACGGATGCGTAATATACGGCAGATAAGAGCTGCCCCATAGAGAATCATTGGGCCGTGTGCAATGCGTATTTTCTGGACGTATTTTCTGCGCTCATACGTCCGTAAAACTCGCTAGTGTGATGGCGGCCTTAGACCTCAGTCCAGAGCCTCTCATCTAGCCAAATCAGTTCTCATACATTGCACTGACGAGGGGTAATACCCCGAAACACCATGTCTGCAAATTGAGATTCTGATTTGACTTTAATCCTAAGTCATATTGCAAGACTCGATAAAAGGTTGATTGTGATTTGTAGAATCGGTACTTCCAACCGGTGGCGCTATAGAGTTTAACCCTTATTTTCCACTTGCAGCCACACGACTGCCTCCACCCGAAGAACTGAAGAAACCTCACAGCATGCAAGCGTGCTAAGTGAGGATTCACAAGTCTGCAGTCACATAGAGTTACTGCAGACTTGTAACCAAAGGTCAAACAAGAAAAAAAAATTGGCCTTAGAGGTGGACAACTCCTTATATTTATTTCCTACAAACTCGGTTCTGTGTATCGTACATTATTCAGTCATCTCAGAGTGGTATCTGTATATCGGCTGCTACATAGCATTACTGTGCACAAGTGGCAATGACTCAAGTGGAAATTGGAAACTGCACATGGCAAAGAATTAGAAAGCCAAGCTTTGCCTCGGGCTCCAATCAACTTTTCCCTCCTCTGTTCTAAAGTGTTTATAAAGTGTTTATAGATTCCTCATTCAGATTGGGCTTCCCCTCCACTGACCTAGGCGAGCAGCTCACATGTGCACATTGTTTTATTTGCTAACATATTGTGATTATTTACTGCTTAAACTTTGTAAATGTTACTACTTATCTCACTTCTACCTGACCCAATTATTCCTATTTACATTGTGCAAATGGGTTGCAGCAGGCACTGTGCAGGCAGCAGAAATTGTGACTCCATTAGTGAGTTACTGTAGAATAAAGCTACTTTCCCACGGAACGCATCTGCTGCGGACCTCCGGCAGATGAAGACCCGTAGTGATACCCCCAGCATTGAATACCACTGCAGATATCATTGCAAAAAAGGTGCCCATTACATCTATTATAAGGCAAAGGGTGACACTTGCACCTGTATCTGCATCATAAATTGACATGTTGAGGATCTCAGACCCGCAGCTCCTTTCAGTTAACACTATGGATAAATGTTGCATCACGTGCAGGAGATTTGGTAAAATCTCATGCAGTTTTCTGGCACTATAAATTTTCCGCATGTGAGTTTGCAACAGAAAGTCCACTGTGCTTTTGCACCATGGCCAAAAGGTACCTATTTTTCTAATGTGGTCAACTAGAAAGTATCCCAAGTAGAGGGGGCATATTAAATCCATTAAAGGGGTTGTTCAGGTTTGGGGTCCAAATCTGCAGTCACTCTATGTGACTGCAGACTTTTGAATCCTCACGACGCGCAGTGTGTTTGCTGTAATGTTCTTCGAATTCCAATGCTGGGAGTGGGCAGGGGCATAACCACAAGTATGCGATTTGCAAACATGTGGTCACATGCCGACTAAACATGCGCAGCCTGAACTCACTTGTAATGAGTGAGGTTGGGTACGTCTAGTCAGAATGTGGCCAGAAGTATGCAAATCACTTACTTGTAGTGACATGGCCGCCTGCTACCTGCACTGGGGAATCCTGACAGCGCGCACTCTACACGCTGTGAGGATTTTTAAGTCTGCAGTCACTTAGAGTTACCCCAAGCCTGGACAACCCCTTTAAGACAGTAGAAAGTCTAATAAGGTCAGGAGCACAGGCTCAGAAGATGGCTTCAAGTTCTTGCTTGCTTAGCATCCATTTGCTCTCTTTTTATGGAATAAATAAAAATAAAAACGTGAGCAAACAGGTTACAAATAAAGCTCAGCTCAGTCCCGATTATGTGTTTAAATAGCCCAACATTCAGTTATCAGTTCCTGGAGCAAAAAGTGCAATCCAAGGCAGAGTTGTAAGTGAGGCTCCTGGGCTCAATGTAAAATCTATAACAAAGCCCTCACCTAGTGTGAGCTATTTATTATACCCGTGAAATAGGGGGATATGGAACCTCATAGGCTTTAGGGTCCTGATGTGAATGATACTCTACCTCTGTGCCCTCTACAGCTACAGTTTGTCTGACAATCATCTCCACACCCAATTATGTAACTTAGGAAAACTATGCGACAAAACTGGCTCATCGAATCTATTTCTAGCTTTAAAGTAATAATATTCACAGAAATTTTATCTAAAATTCTAGTTGCTCTGTCTACAGGGCGTGGATGCCTATGTCATGCTGATTGACCGTTATGTAGTGAGGAGCTGACTGTCAATCGGCAAGACATCATGAGTCGGCCCCGCTAATAGAGCAGAGCGGAAAAGAAGCCGCAGCTCTGTCGACTGGACATCAATAGAGGCCACAGAATTGCTGGCAGGAGTTGTCTGTGTTCAGACTGTGATGTCATAGATTTGCCCTAGGCAGAGCAGGAAGATAGTTAACAACTTCTTGCCTGTTGGTTCTTAGGCCCATATTCTAAATTTAATATTATCCTTGATAAACCTTTTAAGGGAGATTCTAAAAGGCACTGTGCCAAGTGCATCATAGAAACAATTTTGGGGCATAGTCAGGCCCATTGTACAGGCCATGTCCTATTTTCACAGATTACATTCCGTTTCACTGGCTACACCCCTTTCTTACCCTAATAATCCTGGTGGAGAGCTTACTTGTGGGAGTTATTTGCGGCATCTGGGAATATTCCGATTCATTATTGCCTACAGCTAACTTTGGAGAAGATTTGTCTGGGTCATTTTTGAGGGGGCTTCCATGACAAAACTGGCTGTTCACATTAGAAAAGTTGGTCAAAATCCACCAACATTGGTAATATTGTTTGACTATCCTATGTGAATAGTGGCCTCTTGACTCCTGGAAATAAGGTAGTGCCATGGAGTCTCTGCTAGTGTTGAGCTATACCTTCCGATATCCAGAAGTATCGTTATCGGAATGGATCGGCCGATATCCAAAAAATATCGGCGATACCTGATACCTATGCAAGTCCATGGGACACAAATATCGGAATGTAAATAAGCCCTTTCTGTCCTTCTACATCCTGTTCCTGAGAGGAGAAGAGAGTGGGCGGTGCGTGGGCGGACGCTGTGCGTGTCTGTGTGGTTGTGCGGGCCTGCAGGGGATCTGTATGGGCCTCTTGGGAGTCTGTGCGGCCTGCCGGTGGTCTGTACGGGCCTGCTGGGGCTCTGTGCGGGCTGCCGGGGCTCTGTGCGGGCTGCCAGGGCTCTGTGCAGGCTGCCGGGGCTCTGTGCGGGCTGCCAGGGCTCTGTACGTGTGTGCAGGCATCGTCCAATGGGACTACAAGTCCCATCGGACGATGCCTGCTACAGTGACAGTGATTGACACATTAGCCAATGATGGGACAGTAGAAGTCCCATCATCCGGCTAATGTGTTGAATGAAAAAAAAACCATACATACTACGTACATACTACATACATACTACATACATACAACATACATACATACTACATACATACTATATACATACTACATACATACTACATACAGTACATTCATACATTACATACAATACATACATATAGACATACAGTACTTTAAACATAGAGTACATACTCACCATTACTTGTCATTTTGATCCCCGAAGCCAGTGTCACCTGTAAAATATATTAAAATAACAAACAAGCAATATACTCCCTGTCCGCAGAAATCCACGAGTGTCTCACGACGATCTCCCATGGAGAACGGCAGCATCAGCTGATGCGACCGCTCTCCAGGGGCTTCAAGAACACAATGACGGGAGGAAGGTATCCTTCTGCACTGTATTCCTCCGCTGCTGTAAACATATAGTCCCTAGTCTCACTTTTGGCATTGCTGTGTGAGAAATTTTCCCACGCAGCAATTGCCATAAAGTGAGACTTTGAACTATAGTAACCTCAGTGATGCACTGCAGGAGCCATTGTCTCCTGTCAGTGTGTCACTGAGGGTCCTATAGAGCAGTGACATCACCCGATGTCACTGTTCTATAGGGGAGATCGTCGTGGGACACTCGTTATTAATTGGACTACGGCGGACAGGTAGTATACGGTTTATTATTTTACATTTTTTGCAGGCGCTGAAGTATGGTAAGTAGGGTTAAATGAAGAATATTAAAATACTTTTTTCCTAATGTGTGCGTGTTTTATTAACCCATTATTACTATTGGATTAATAATGGATAGGCGTCTTATTGACGCCTCTCCGTTATTAACCCGGCTTAATGTCACCTTACAATAGTAAGGTGACATTAACCCCTTTTTACCCCATATCCCTCCGCTACACGGGAGTGAAAAGAGAGGTTCTAAGTGCTGGAATTGGCGAATCTTACAGATGCGCCATTTCTGGGGCGGCTGCGGACTAGTATTTGTAGCCGAGGGGGGGGGGGCAATATCCATGGCCCCTCTCTGGGCTATGAATATCAGCCCGCAGCTGTCTGCGTAGCCTTTCTGGCTATAAAATTTAGGGGACCCCATGTCATTTTTTTGGGGGGTCCCCCTATTTTAATAGCCAGTAAAGGCTAATCAGACAGCTGCGAGCTGAAATTCATAGCAGGCTACAAATATTGGCCCCGGCCGTCGGCTTTCCCCCTCTGGAGCAGAAAATTGCGCGGAAGCCCACGCCATTTTTTTTCCGTTTTTTTTTTTTAAATTCAACGCTCATTAAGGCCTCTTTCACACTTGCGTTGGTACAGGTCCGTCGCTATGCGTCGTGCTGACGAACCAACGCACGTTGTGAAATTTGTGCATGACGTGGGCAGCAGATGCAGTTTTTCAACGCATCCGCTGCCCATTCTGAAGTCCGGGGAGGAGGCCGCACATGCACGGTAGAAAATGGCGGACACGACGGACAAAAAAACGTTCGCTTGAATGTTTTTTCGTGCCGACAGTCTTCCAAAACACGATGGATGCGTTGCACGACGGACGTGATGTGTGGCCATCTGTCGCGATCCATCGCTAATACAAGTTTATGGGTAAAAAACGCATCCGGCGAGCACATTTGCAGGATCCGATATTTTCCCAAAACGACGGATTGCGATGGATTGCTAAAAACGCAAGTGTGAAAGCAGCCTTCATCGGCCTTTCTATTATATATCTATGGATATATATATCTATAGATATATTTATAAATAGATATATCTATAGATACATAGATGTATCTATCCATATATCTGGCTGCTTTCACACATCAGGTTTTTGCCGTCAGGTTTTTTTTTTTTTTACATTCAACACATTAGCCGGATGATGGGACTACTCCTGTCCCATCATTCGCTAATGTGTCAATCACTGTCACTGTAGCAGGCATCGTCCGATGGGACTTGTAGTCCCATCGGACGATGCCTGCACACACGCACAGACCCCCGGCATCCCGCACAGAGCCCAGGCAGCCCGCAGAGACCCCCGGCAGCCTGCACAGCCCCCCGGCAGCCCGCACAGAGCCCCAGCAGGCCCGCACAGACCCCCGGCAGGCACGCACAGACCCCCGGCAGGCCCGCACAGACCCCCAGCAGGCCTGCACAGACCCCCGGCAGGCCCGCACAGACCCCCGGCAGCCCGCACAGACCCCGCCCACAAACACACATGCAGTCTCCGCCCACGGCACCGCCCACACTCCATTATAGTGCATCATTGCACTATGGGAACTTCCGATTCCAGTATCCGATATCGCAAAAGTATCAGAACTCTGTATCGGAATTCCGATACAGCGAATATCGTCCGATACCCGATATTTGCAATATTGGAATGCTCAACACTAGTCTCTGCACGTTTATGATATAGTCACGTGAAAAATCTATCTGGCCAACCAACACTATGTATGATAAACTTTAGGCCTCGACTTTGGCCACAAAATATGTTATCCTATGAAGAAATTGGAACAATTGCAAGAATTACGACTTGAAGAAAACACTCTGGATCTTCAAAAGTTACAGTAATAGCATAATTTTATTGCCCCGTGCGGGTGACCAAATGCAGATATCAT
The DNA here is from genome assembly GCF_032444005.1 of Ranitomeya imitator. Classification (NCBI taxonomy): domain Eukaryota; kingdom Metazoa; phylum Chordata; class Amphibia; order Anura; family Dendrobatidae; genus Ranitomeya; species Ranitomeya imitator. The sequence continues at coordinate 88,008,542 of NC_091282.1, forward strand.
CGATAAATACTCAAAATGAGTGTCAACATGTTGGTACATATTTCTCACTCTTGACTATGAACTTTGTCTCCTGGGCTTTCCTTCTGCCGTGCAGCCATCACATGTGTTTAATTCATCGACAAATCATGGCGGGGCTGTTTCCCATAACACAGCAGGTGTTGAATGCTACTGTTTCCTTTAAAAGGAGTGAGTTTGGGTTTACCCCAGGCTGATGTTACACGTCAGGCCTGGTCACTGAACACACAATGACAGACATGATGTCACCTCACTTTATTTGACCAAGTCTGGATTTTTACAATCGGCATAAGGCTATAAACTGCCATTAAGCAGTATTAATGGCCACCGCGTTCCTATAACTTTCACAAGCATGCCATTTATAACCCAGCAGAATATATTACATTACTGGTTATGTTACACATTGAGGTTACTGTAAATGTAAGAAAAAAAAATCAGCCAATGTCTCTTTCCCATAATCCAGGAAATCTGCCATTCCCTTTCTTCCTCTTCTGAAATAATGCCAGAAATGTGAATGTTTCCTGCCACATCTGTCACAATGTTCTTCCAAAGCACGATAGCAAGGCATTGCCTCTGTTGAGGTACATCACATGGATGGAGTCCCACAGGCTGATGCTGCCAGCTTGCATTTCCTCCCAGGTTTATGACTTCCACAGTGTGTCCTAGACTTGTCAGAGTTATTTTCACAGCTCTCCATCTTGATAGTTTCAAAATAACTAGGGATGAGTGGACTCATGGATGTTAAGGTTCATTGGGTTCGACCAAACTGCAGTCCAAAGTTTGGTGCGGGTACCAGAACTCTACCCAAACTTGGACCCTAACAACATAGAAGTCAATGGGGACCTGAACTTTGAGGCTGTAAAATGGTCACAGGGCTAATGGGCTGCAAAAGGATGCAAAATGGGGGTAAGAAGAGGACAATTGTCCTGCAAAGAAATGTGGATAATGAAAAAACTTATAGAGGTTGTTTTGCAGAGTCCCTCCCACAGGGCTATTCCTTTTTGGCAGATAGATAGCAACTATTGAGTTAAGCCCCTATACACTGGATAGACCATGATTAAGGCATGACTGCCAAAACATGTTGGTCCTGTTCACATCCATGGTCTGTCTTATGTTCATACCTTTTTAATTCAAGGAATAAATGTGAAGTTTTAACAAAGAAAAGGACTTATATTTCACTGGAAATTTTTTTTCTATTCTATACATACCAGCCCTGGCCGGGATTTTTGGGTGCAATTGTCCATCTGACTGATGATGTATCAACGTACCAGGTGATCTGACTTTCCTTTCCCTCTACCCCCGTTTTGGGGTCGAACAACACTCTACTGTATATGGGTGTGTCAGCTAACTGATTGTTGGGGGAAATATCGATCAGGCATATCCGATTTTGGATTGGTGATCGCATTGATCTCCCAGAAATTAGGTGCTCTCGAAGATATCTGTTGGCTCAACAGAACAAGAACTCCCGTTTACAGGAGAGACGGCAAAGATGGCTGCGAGCCCAAATTATCGACCAAAGGATAATTCGCTGTCTAACATCTAACGTGTATGAGGAGTATTAGGCAGTGTCATTGTTCTACTCTATCAGTTATTTTCTATTTCCTCTTTTTTGTTATCTAACGAGAGGGAAAACTTCAAGACAATCAAGCTATGATGCAATAGGGAGATAGTATAATTTCCATTACCTGGATAGAGTAGAGAATTTTTATCACTAACCTATTTTCTCTAGGGAGTTTTATAGATAGGTAACTTACTTGTGGTGTCCATATCAACTTGTTTTTATTTAAAAAAGAAAACTTTTAATAATTTTTCACTCCAATTTAATGATACAGTGAATGAGTAGTCAGTTTATTATAGAAATTTTCTTTACTTTTATACTTCTAGTAAGTGCAATTATTTTTAGACAATCTATTCTTGATGGACTTGTCTAGAGATGAGTGGATTGATCTATGGAGGATCAGGTTCGAGTAAAATTTTCTGAAATTCACGGATCCATGCGGATTCAAAGACTTTAAGATTCGACTCATGGTTCTAAAAGAAAAGAAAATCAGAGAGCGGGCTAATGTTGTTTTGCATTGCCAGGCAGGCCTCCCCTTCATGCCCTGCGCTATGACATCTAGCAGATTATCATACCTTGTGCAGTGGTGGTCAGTGTCTGGGCCATCACCGATCACTGACTATTAGTGAAGCATAGTATCACGCCAAGACAGGCAGAGAGAGCTGAACCCAAGGTACCACCCATACAATGACATCAGATCAATTGCAAGGCTTTATTTAGACTCTTAGACAAGAGAGCCTACAAAGGAGAACCCTCTGGACTGAAACACTGAATTCCCCCGTGGGAGCTCCGGTGAGCGAACTCCTATAACAGGGATTGTCCCCGAACAACCAGGGAGGCTCAAGTGCAACAGTTCCAAGACCAGAGGATCAGACGCAAGAGGAACAGTAAAACTGAGAGGAGGTGAGTGAGAGATCCAGGGAGCCGGAGAAGGTGAACCGGAAGATCCAGAGGGTACCGTCAGATTCCACAGGTAGATGGAAGGTAGGCAGGACCCCAGCACTAGAGGAAAACACTGAAAATTAGTTTAAAGAGAGACAAGGCAGAACAAGCAGGTGCTGGTCTGGGACCTGAGAATAGCAATATGGAACAAAGCACACAGTTGTCCCGGCACCTCCCAAAGGAAGTGAGGACCTTAAAGTATAGAGTGGCCTCTCAGTGATTGGCTGCCACCCGGAAGTGAGGAGGTAGAGGAGACACGTCAGGAAGACGCTGAGAGAATATTGCAGGAGCGTGGACAAGGTAAGAAAGATTGCGTGAAACAGGGGAATGCCTGCGGTCAGACAGGGCCTGGTCTCCTGCCGACCGGGTCATTACACATAGTTTGTAAGACAGAGTTGCTTTCTATCTCCAGAGCCACTGGGTAATTCTCTCGCGCTCTCCTGTAGAGTGTAAGCTCGTATGGTCAACTGGGTCCTCTCTCTCCTGCAGACTGTAATCAGCAGGGTCCTTCTTCCCTCTCTTCTGTAGAGTCTATGCTTTTCTGATCAATAAGATTCTCTCTCTGTCCTCTACATCATGTGAATTTCCTGAACAATTACAAGCTTTCCAGTATTGAGACTTACACAAATGTATTCACCGCAAATCAAATTCCTTGTGAAAATTTAACAAAGCCAGCAAATTCAAATTTTAAAAGATCTGCTCATTTTTAGACTTGCTTCACTGTACACAAATTGCCCCCATTGACGGACTCCAGCAACCAGCTATAATCTATAAGGAAATCTGTTCAGTTTCCCTGGAGCAACCCCATAGGGGATGAGAATCGTTACACAAGGGCCAGTCAGATAGGAAGTCCTAGTATTGCAGGACATGACCTCCAGAGTGAGAGATGCCCTATGGTGAAAATCCTTAACTGAGCACCCCTCTCTATTACCTAAATATCCCCTAATAGGTAGCATAAAATCTGACCCCTGTGATCTAAGCATCGATTCTTTGGTTCGCCTAGGCACTTACAATGACATGCCATTTTGTGGTCATCAGTTCCAGTTTTGGCCAAAATCTCTAGATTTGGTTCAAATTTCTATGCACAATATGTGGACATGAAAGGATCAAACCTCAAATCTGTAAACTCCAGAATGAGATAAAGCAAAGCAGAGTTTTTTTGTGGTTTTTTTTTTTTACATATTTTTCAGTAATATGACAAGTATTTCAATGAAAGTGCTGACATTTCCTGCACATCATAGAGGATATCCTGAGCCTAAAATGTTAAATCAACAGAGGAAATACAATTGCTTTATGAGTTCTTTCTTTCCACCGTTATTTTCTGTCTTTTGTCTTTATTTTCTGGTAATCTAGATACGGTAAGGCACAAGACAACTGAATCATACCGTATGAAGATTGCCTATCGCTTCATGATACTGTACATAAAGAGGAGCAAAGGATCTGAATGGGTATTTCAGGCAAACTGCATGATGCTTGTCTGCGGATTTATCTATATGGATGGATGGAGCAGAGGCTGCATGACATTGAGTATGGTGATATCAATGGCTTTATAGGACTGTATGCGATCAATACATACGCAATACATCATATATGTAACCAGAGAGACAAGGGACACATTTATTAATGCTGTCATGTAGGGTGAATTTAGTGATTTGTAACGTTTGACATTAGATGGAATAATGTCAGCAACATACTCAATACATACAGTACAACATACATAATACATACATTTTACGCAACCCAGAAAATGTCCCCAATCTACATATACAGTGAGTACGGAATGTATTCATACCCCTCTTTGTTTCATTGCAGCAATTTGGTAAATTCAAAAAAGTTCATTTTTTTCTCATTAATGTACACTCTGCACTCCATCTTGACTGAAAAAAACAGAAATGTAGTAATTTTTGCAAATTTCTTAAAAAAGAAAAACTGAAATATCACATGGGCATAAGTATTCAGACCCATTGCTCAGTATTAAGTAGAAGCACCCTTTTGAGCTAGGACAGCCATGAGTCTTCTTGGGAATGATGCAACAAGTTTTTCACACCTGGATTTGGGGATCCTCTGCCATTCTTCCTTGCACATCCTCTCCAGTTCTGTCAGGTTGGATGGTGAATGTTGGTGAGCAGCCATTTTCAGGTCTTTCCAGAGATGCTCAATTGGGTTTAGGTCAAGGCTCTGGCTGGGCCTGTCAAGAATGGTCACAGAGTTGTTCTCAAGCCACTCCTTTGCTATTTTAGCTGTGTGCTTAGGGTCATTGTCTTGTTGGAAGATGAATCTTCGGCCAAGTCTGAGGTCCACAGCACTCTGGAAGAGGTTTTCATCCAGGATATCTCTGTACCTGGCCGCATTCATGTTTCCTTTAATGACAACTAGTCGTCCTGTCCCTGCAGCTGAAAAACACCCTCGTAGCATGATGCTGCCACCACCATGTTTCACTGTTGGGATTGTATTGGGCAGGTGCCTGGTTTTCTCCACACATACTACTTAGAATTATCGCCAAAAAGGTCTTTCTTCGTATCATCAAACCAGAGAATCTTATTTCTCATTTCTGGGAGTCCTTCATGTGTTTTTTAGCAAACTCTATGCGGGCTTTCATATGTCTTGCACTGTGGAGAAGCTTCCGTTGGACCACTCTGCCATGAAGGCCCAACTGTTGGAGGGCTGCGGTGATGGTTGACTTTGTGGAACTTTCTCCCATCTCCCTACTGCATCTCTGGAGCTCAGCCACAGTGATCTTGGGGTTTCTTCTTTACCTCTCTCACCAAGGCTCCTCTCCCACAATTGCTCAGTTTGTGCTCTTAGGAACCTTGAGTACTGGAGAAATTTTGTTGTAACCTTGGCCAGATCTGTGCCTTGCCACAATTCAGTCTCTGAGCTCCTTGGCCAGTTCCTTTGACCTCATGATTCTCATTTGGTCTGACATGAACTGTGAGCTGTGAGGTTTTATATAGACAGGTGTGTGCCTTTCCAAATCAAGTCCTATCAGTTTAATTAAATACACCTGGAATCCAATGAAGGAGTAGAACCATCTCATGGAGGATCACAAGGAAATGGACAGCATGTGACTTAAATATGAGTGTCTGAGCAAAAGGTTTGAATAGTTATGACCATGTGATATTTCAGTTTTTCTTTTTTATTAAATTTGCAAAAATGTCTACATTTCTGTTTTTTTCAGTCAAGATGGGGTGCAGAATGCACATTAATGTGGAAAAATGAACGTTTTTGAATTTATTAAATGTCTGCAATGAAACAAAGAGTGAAAAATTTAAAGGGGCCTGAATACTTTCTGTACCCACTGTATAAAGCTGAGTGTATGTAAGTGTGTATGTGTGTATCAAGCCACGCCCACTCCACAGAGCCCAGCGGACTCAACAGGGAAAAAGCCCCTGGACCAGGGAAACCCAGCAACAGTTGTGACACACAGCTTGGCCTCATATACATTGCACACAGAGCTCTCCTGCAGGGACCCTCTGAACCCATGAATACGGGGCTACTAAACCTCCCCCAGTGATGTAAGACCCTGCTCTGTGACATGAGCTGACACTTCTACTCCTGCACAGCACAGCCCTGCGTCTGACTCCTCCTCCCAAGCACATAACTGGTCACATGGTCGTGACATCATCACAGGTCCTTTATCTGCCCAGGATCTCGCATCTACCATCAGTTCAGCGAGGGAAGAGAGGAAAAATGCAGCAGCAAGCGGCAAGGGGTGGTGCATCCTCTCCAGCAGCAGTGACAGCCCCTCTCTGCCCTCTCTGGAGTTTCACTCTGTTTGCGCTGCTCGTTGCCATCAATGTGCTGGGCAGGGATGGTGTATGCCAGCAAATAAGTGGAGGACACAGAGTTGTGACGTCTTTACCTGGTTTACTGGTGGTAGCAAGCCACAGTCCAGGGTACCAGGAACAGGTGATGATATGGTCCGCCCGGCCTGGAGGCAAAGGTGGATCCCTCTCCAAGGTGAGGTCTGTAAGCCTTCCTACTTGCGCTAGTATGCAAGGTCCTTGTTGCCTGTGGCTTCCATACAAAGTCCTCTCTGCCCTGTCCTGGCACAGTTACCCATATGGTGGGCAGTGTGAGCCTTTTTATATGGTCTCTATCATGACCCGGGCTCCTAGTCTACTGCTGCACCTTCAGGTGTGGGTGCGAGCAAATTACATAAAGTCCTATGCCCTCTGGTTCTGCCATGCGACCTGAAGTACAACACAGCCTCGGGCTCCCGGTGCCCAGTTCCCCTCTAAGCCTTTTCCTGCTTCTGTGCTTCTTTCCGCAGATGCTCACAACAATTCAACCCTTCAGGTTATCTTCCTTTCCTGGAGCTGCAGCTCACACGTGGCTGCACGGCCCCACTGGTCCTTCTCACTGCTCTCAGTCCTCACTCTTCCACTGTCTGTCCCAGACTAAGTAACTCCTCCTCCAGACCAGAATCCTTAAAGCTGGGGAAGCTTCCCTGAATCCGGGTTCAGAGCTCCCCCTTCTGCCTGGATTCAGAATGTGTTGCTTTACCTGGTAAAGGGAATCCTTCTTGACTACAAGCATGATATCGCCCTCCCCGAAAGGAAGGCAACATCACTGTAACAACCGGTTACCTGGGGTGTTACATTATTTTAATAACAGAGTAATAAATGGGAAAAAGAGGGTCAGGGAGTATTTATTTCAAATAGGGATTTTATTCTTGCTGTGTGCTTATTTCCAAACTTACTAACCTCTTTGCTTGATGTAAGCTGACAATAGAAAGCTGACATCAACATCAATAAAAAATTATACTTGCGCTAAAAAATGCATAGAAATTAAATAATAGCTATTTACCTGATGGAGGGGAGATAGTGCTGTAGGCGATAGAGTTATTCACATGTGAGTTAGGCTATAACATTCGGAATCTAAGGACAAGGATAGAGAAAAAGGGGGAACAGGTGTGTATATAATGCTCAGAAGGTATGTTTCTATGCGCTAGACACATTAACAGGCTAATCAATATTAGGAAAACTACTATTTTAGAAATGTGGTTTAAAGACAACCAATCACATAGAGGCTTGCGGAGTTATGCCTTTATGTATAGACATGCAATAGTAATCCAGGAAAGATCATACATACTATTCGGCGTGTAGACACCTGGGTCTGAAGGATATCGGCAGGAGCAGCACACGTGCACTTGTAAGTTTGCGACTTAAGTTTGGAGGTGATAGTTCCCGGCGTGCTGTCCCGGCCGGTGACAGCCGCCCTTGCGGCAGGGAGTAGATGAGAGCTGGGCGCTCTGTATCGTTGCAGCTGACAGGACCTGTGGAGACTTTGGGTCACGTGCCTGTACGTTACGTGGTGCCCCTGTCGGAGGTACGGAGCACTGTAGGAGCCAAGAATAACCGACGCGTTTCCAAATAACACGGATTCCTTCTTCAGGGTTCACCCTGAATTCTACTTATTAGAATTTTTTCTTCGCTCTATGTGGTTAAAGGGCTATACTGGCTGCTTTTTTATGCTTTTTTTTACTAGTGCTACTACACTACCATTATTGACATCAACATCAACCCTCTTACCCCACTTGCCACCACACCAGGGCAAGTGGGAGGAGCAACTAAGCGTCAGATTTGGCACATCTTATGGATGCACGATTTCTGGGGCAGCTAAGGGCTGATGTTGGTATCCTGGGAGGAGGGACAATATCTCTGGCCCCTTCCCATGCTAATAATATCAACCCACAGCTGTCTGTTTTGCCTTTGCTGGTAAGAATTCATAGGGAGACCCTATATAATTTTTTTTTCCGGGGTCCCCCTGTAAACTAATCAGTAAAAGCTAAGCAATCACCATTGATCTGTTATTATTAGCCTGGGAACCTTTTGGGATATTATCCCCTCTCCCAGGTTATTAACATCAGCTCCCAGTCTTGGGCTTTCCCTCTGCTGGTTATAAAAATTAGGCAGAAGCCCACGCCATTTTTTTAAAGGGGTTTTTCCATCTGCAAAAGTAATAATAATATTTAAACAATACCTCCAATAAGTTTTTCTGATTCGCTGTGTTTATTTCCTCATGTGCAAACATTTCGGGACCTCAGGTATCCATATTTATGACTACTGATATAGTGACAGCTAGTTAGCAAGTTACTAGTGGTCATAGCCTTGGATACCTAAGGACCTACAATACCTGTACATCAGGAAAGAGACATAGTGAATCAGAAAAACTAAGCTACATTTCTAATTGGAGGCATTTCCTAATATTATTATTATTACAACTACAACATATTGATATAGGATCTTGGAGATGAGAATACCCCTTAAATTTTTAATTTTACACATGATGTACACAACAGGTGCTGAGTACAACTCCCATCATTGTCGCCTGATCGCGCTAATCTCGGGGAGACCAGGTGACAATAATGAGAACGTCATCAGCACCTGGTACCATTGAACAGCTAACTGTACTGCTTTTCCCAGGCAACTGTTTGTGTCACATGGGCACATGGATGTCACACGGATGTGACACATAGACATATGGACAGCAAACGGATACACGGATCTCACACGGATGTCACATACAATACATACTAATGACACAAGGACAAGGATCACGGATATCACCAGGACTGGTTTTTCCAGTACAGGAGTCACCAGGACAAGTGAAGGAGGCCTTACACAGACTGGAGCTAGAGTTTCTTATTGCTCAGGCAAGAAGCATTAGGAGAGAAACCTTAGGTAACTTGGGTCAGCTAAGCATTGGTTGAGTAAGAGACCTGTTGTCAGTATGAAGCTTGAGATTTCAGCCAGAGGAGGATGTTATCAACTACAGAAGAGTAGGAGAAGACTGATGTGGAACAGACCAGTGGCCATCAAGGTGGTAAGTGACCATGGTACCATCACAGAAGATGGTCAAGAAAGTTTCTATGCAGGTAAGCTTGGAAGGGAAAACAGTGATAAAGCAGCTCCTTATTCCTAGTATTAATAGGGGTCTTGGCAGTGAAACCCCCACAGATCAAAGATTGTATATTCTATCAGTATAGATGCAGAAAGCCTCTTAAAACTTAATATTCATAATGTACACATTATTCATTCAATACTCCCTACAACACTGCCACCAGCATCGGGCCAAATATTCCATCTGCCTCCAAAAACTAAATTTGATCAATATTTTCATCCAGTAATTGTTTTTATTTAAACAATAATATTTTCTCATTCCAAGTTATTCTGTAGAAATACAATCCAATTTCACAACCCTAAATCAAATTATTGAATATTAAACAGCTTTCCGTGCCAATAATATCCTCCAACAGTCTCAGATGAATCATACACGTGATTAGTTTACACGGCATAGTAATTCAGCAGGAATATGGTGAAATGGCATCAATGGTACAAGTGACAGGCAAATAAAATACGAGAAGAATAACAGGTAATTAGGGTCCCACCTATACCATGTCCCCTCTTAAGTCATGGCAATTAGTAAAAACTTGTATCACGACTAGAGTTGAGCGAAACGGGTCGGTCATTTTCATAAGTCGCCGACTTTTGGCAAAGTCGGGTTTCATGAAAGCCGACCCGATCCCTGTGTGGGGTCGGCCATGCGGTACGCGACTTTCGCGCCAAAGTCGCATTTCAATGATGCGAAAAGCGCCATTTCTCAGCCAATGAAGGTGGACGCAGAGTGTGGGCAGCGTGATGATATAGGTCTCAGTCCCCACCATCTTAGAGAAGGGCATTGCAGTGATTGGCTTGCTTTCTGCGGCGTCACAGGGGCTATAAAGGGGCGTTCCCGCCGACCGCCATCTTACTGCTGCTGATCTGAGCATAGGGAGAGGTTGCTGCCGCTTCGTCAGAAGCAGGGATAGCGTTAGGCAGGGTACATTAACCCCCAAACCGCTTGTGCTGTAGCGATTTCCACTGTCCAACACCACCTTTTGTTTGCAGAGACAGTGGAGGCTACATTTTTTTCCCTCAGCGCTGTAGCTCATTGGGCTGCCCTAGAAGGCTCCTTGATAGCTGCATTGCTGTTTGTACACCGCTGTGCAAACCAACTGCTTTTTTCAAAGCACAAGTCCTTTTGCTCCTTCCTTTCTGCACAGCTATCTTGTTTGTTTGTCCACACTTTTGACTTTTTTGTGTAGCAGTTTTTTTTTTTGTTTCGTTATATCTCTTCAAGCCACTTTCTGCCACAGGAAATATACTCTAATACAGTGGCCCAGATTTATTCACTAGTCTCCCTGAAGAAAAGAAAAAAAAAAGGGTGCAGATTAAATTTGGCAAACCTGTATCAGTGGCAGTCCTGTGTGTGGCATCTGTGTCTCATTTTCTGGCACAGAAAACATACAGTCTAACAGTGGGCCTGATTTCTTGCCAATTCTCCCATAAATAAATAAAAAATAGTGGGAGATTAAGATTGGCAATTTTGCCTCAGTGCCAGTGCTGTGTGTAGCATCTGTCTCTAATTTTGTGCCACATTAAACCTAGTGTGTAATACTGGGCCAGATTTCTTTTAAATTCTCCCTGAAAAAAATAGTGGGAGATTAAGATTGGCATTTCTGCCTCAGTGCCAGTCCTGTGTGTGGCATCTGTCTCTAATTTTGTGCCACAGAACATATACTGTATAAGTGTGGGCCACATTTCTTCAATATTCTCCCAGAAAAAATAAAAAAGGGGAGATTTTAATTGTTAGTGTCTGCATCAGCGTCAGTCCTGTTAGTGGCATATCTGTCTGCCACTGAAGCTGTGTACTGTTATACATTGGGCCTGATTTTCCCTGCAGTCTCACCCACCTATAAAGGGATATATAAATCCAACAGAAGTTTGAGTTCACCTTGTAACTGGTTTTACAGTAACAAATACCGTTAGTTTGGTTACGTTTTTCAAACAATGAGGAAGTCTGGTGGAAGAGGTCGTGGCCGTGGGCGGTCATTGCCAGCTACTAATGATGGTAGTGGTGGTGGAGCATCAGGTGGTCGTGGGAAAAGCAATATAGCACCTAAGTCTCGAGTTGTTGAGCTAGGTTCGTCGTCTGGCTACACAAGGCCTCGAACGCTCCCTTTTCTGGGAGTAGGAAAAACACTTTTAAAGCCGGAGCAGCAAGAACAAGTTTTGGCTTTCCTTGCTGATTCAGCCTCTAGCTCTTTCGCCTCCTCTTCTGAAACTGCTACATGTAAAAGCAGCGCATCATTAGTGGATGTTCACGGTCAGGGACAAGTCGCTTCCTTGTCTTCTTCACCAAGAACAACAGAGAAGGATGCGTCAGGCGACACAACGGGTTACTCCATGGAGCTCTTTACACATACTGTTCCTGGGTTAGAAAGTGAAACAGTTAACAGGCCATGCCCATTACAAGTTGAATCGGACATGGAGTGCACAGATGCACAGCCACAGCCAGATTACTATGCTGTTCCTTTGACTCAGACCAGAACATTGCCCTCGCAGTGTACTGATCAAGAATCAGACCCTGATGAGACTATGGTGCCCCGTCACGAACGCTATACCACCGGCTTACACGGTGACACAGACGAATTTGCACACGAGATAGAAGAGGAGGTCATAGATGACCCAGTTGTTGACCCCGATTGGCAGCCATTGGGGGAACAGGGTGCAGGTGGCAGTAGCTCTGAAGCGGAGGAGGAGGAGCCGCAGCAGGCATCAACATCGCAACAGGTTCCATCTGCCGGGCCCGTATCTGGCCAAAAACGCGTGGCAAAACCAAAACCTGTTGTAGGACAGCGTGGACATCCGGTTAAAGAAGCTCAGTCTGCAATGCCTGAATAGGTATCCGATAGTAGAAAGAGTGCAGTCTGGCATTTTTTTAAACAACATCCAAATGATCAGCACAAAGTCATCTGTCACAAATGTTCAACTACCTTAAGCAGAGGTCAGAATCTTAAAAGTCTAAATACAAGTTGCATGCGTAGACATTTAACCACCATGCATTTGCAAGCCTGGACTAACTACCAAACGTCCCTTAAGGTTATAGCACCCTCGGCCAATGAAGCTAGTCAGCAACGCTACATCCCTTCCCTCACTGTAAGCCCACCATTTCCCGCACCACCTGCAGTAAATGTGCAGGTTTCGTCGCCAGGCCAAAGCAGTCAGGGAATCACCAGTTTCATAGTGGGAAACACTGCATGTAGGGCACCAGCAAGAATACCATCTCCAACCCTCTCTCATTCTGCCATGTCCACCGGCACCCCCGCTAGTTCCATGATCTGCAGCTCTCCAGTCCAGCTCACCCTACATGAGACTCTCGTTAGGCAAAGGAAGTACTCATCCTCGCATCTGCGTACACAGGGTTTGAATGCCCACGTTGCTAGACTAATCTCATTAGAGATGATGCCCTACCGGTTAGTTGAAAGCGAAGCTTTCAAAGCCCTGATGGACTACGCTGAACCACGCTATGAGCTACCCAGTCGACACTTCTTTTTGAGAAAAGCCATCCCAGCCCTCCACCAGCATGTAAAATACCGCATCGTCCATGCACTCAGGCAATCTGTGAGTACAAAGGTGCACCTGACAACAGATGCATGGGCCAGTAGGCATGGCCAGGGACGTTACGTGTCCATCACGGCACACTGGGTTAATGTGGTGGATGCAGGGTCCACAGGGGACAGCAATATTGGGACAGTTCTGCCTAGCCCACGGTCTAGGAAACAGTTGGCTGTAGGCGTTCGCCCCCCCTCCTCCTCATCCTCCTGCAGAAGCGAGAGCTCGTCCACAGACCGCAGTCGCACAACCACTCCATCCGCAGCTGCCACTGTTGCACACACGGTGTCCCATTATGGAACAGCTAGTGGCAAGCGTCAGAAGGCTGTATTGGCAATGAAGTGTTTGGGCGACAACAGACACACCACGGAAGTTCTGTCCGAGTTCTTGCAGAAAGAAACTCAGTCATGACTGGGCACTGTACATCTTGAGGCAGGCAAGGTAGTGAGTGATAACGGAAGGAATTTTATGGCTGCCATAGCCCTTTCCCAACTGAAACACATTCCTTGCCTGGCTCACACCTTAAATCTGGTGGTGCAGTGCTTCCTGAAAAGTTTTCCGGGGTTACCCGACCTGCTCCTCAAAGTGCGCAGACTTTGCACGCATATCTGCCGTTCGCCCATACACTCCATCCGTATGCAGAACCATCAGCGGTCTTTTAACCTTCCCCAGCATCACCTAATCATCGACGTTGCAACAAGGTGGAACTCCACACTGCACATGCTTCAGAGACTGTGCGAACAGAGGTGTGCTGTAATGTATTTGTGGGAGGATACACATACACGGGCAGGCAGTTGGATGGCAGATATGGAGTTGTCAGGTGTGCAGTGGTCGAAGGTACAAGACCTGTATCAAGTCCTTCAGTGTTTTGAGGAATGCACATGGCTGGTTAGTGCAGACAACGCCGTAATAAGCATGAGCATCCCCCTAATGCGTCTGCTGATGCAAAGTTTGACGCACATAAAGGAGCAGGCGTCTGCAGCCGAGGAAGAGGATAGCCTTGATGACAGTCAGCCATTGTCTGGTCAGGGCAATCTGCAGGATGAGGTAGCGGGCGAAGAGGAGGATAACGAGGAGGATGATGGGGATGAGTATTTTTTGAATGAAGAAGCTTCTCCGGGGCCAATAGAAACTGGCAGCATTGCAAGGCCGGGTTCAGGTTTTTTGAGGGAGACAAGTGACGTAGATTTGCCTGAAACTACCCCTCAACCCAGCACAACCGCAGATTTGACAACTGGAACTTTGGCCCACATGGCGGATTATGCCTTACGTATCCTCAAAAGGGACCCACGCATTATTAAAATGATGACCGATGACGATTACTGGTTGGCCTGCCTCCTTGATCCTCGCTATAAAGGCAAATTGCAAAATATCATGCCACATGAGAACCTCGAACAAATATTAGTAACCAAACAAGCAACTCTTGTAGACCGTTTGATTCAGGCATTCCAAGCACACAGCGCCGGTGATGGTTCTCACACGAGCTGCAGGGGGCAACAGGGCAGAGGTGTTAGAGTTGCACAAATCAGAAGTGGCATTGGACAGAGGGGTTTTCTGACCAGGTTGTGGAGTGATTTCGCAATGTCCGCAGACAGGACAGGTACTGCAGCATCAATTCAAAGTGACAGGAGACAACATTTGTCCAGTATGGTTACTAACTATTTTTCTTCCCTTATCGATGTTCTCCCTCAACCGTCATTCCCATTTGATTACTGGGCATCCAAAATAGACACCTGGCCTGAATTGGCAGAATTTGCATTGCAGGAGCTTGCTTGCCCAGCAGCTAGTGTGCTATCAGAAAGAGTATTCAGTGCTGCTGGTTCAATATTGACCGAAAAAAGGACTCGTCTGGCTACCCAAAATGTTGATGATCTAACCTTCATTAAAATGAACCACTCATGGATTTCAAATTATTTTGCCCCACCTTTCCCAGCTGACACCTAGATTTCCTATAAAAAGGTCTCGCTTGTGGACTGGTCTTACTGACTGTTCCAATCTCTTAATTTGCAGCAGCTGTTTGTCCAGCATACGACATGTTTACACCTCCCTAAATGGGCTAACTCACCCCACGGGGCCGTGGTCTTGCCACTTGGTGCAAGCACCCGTTTGTCTGAAGAGGTGGGTGTGCCCGTTTTTGGTCGACAGCACTGCCACTGGGTCCCTCATAGTACAATAAAGTGTCTCTGGCGGTAGTGGCGCGCAACCAACGTCAGACACACCGTTGTAACATGAGGGGCACAGGGCCTGTACCGCCAGCCACAAGAGAGTTTTCCCCCCCAGCTCAAACACTGTTCTACCACTTGCAAAATTATCTCTCACAGCTCCACCAATGTTTAGTCTATGCGCTGACATCCTTCAATGCCTGGCACTGACAATACCAATTTGTTGACATGTATGATGCTAGTTAAAATAGTCAGGGTCAGTGTCCTATATTGACACCAGTAAATACTTAGCGCCAAATTACTATGTCTGAAACTCAGCAGAGGAGCCCACCCCTGTACCTAAGTATGCCACTCTTTTGTTTTTTGTTTTTGTTTTTTTTGCGAGACATTAACATCTATTTATTTTTTGGGAGTACTAACTATGTCAGACACTCCTTCCAATCGTCCTCCGCTGACCACACCAATGCTGCCTGTGTACCCCTGCAAGATAATTCAAACTGCATTGAGCCTAATTTTTTTTATTTTAGGCCTACTAAGTCTGTCTGCGGTCCCTCCTTCCAATTGTCCTCCGCTGACCACACCAATGCTGCCTGTGTAGCCCTGCAAGACAATTCAAACTGCTTTGAGCCTATTTTTTTAAATTTTAGGCCTACTAAGTCTGTCTGCGGTCCCTCCTTCCATCTGTCGTCCGCTGAGCACACAAATGCCGACCGTGTACCCATGTAACTTTTTTTCATCCTGCAGTGGGCCTACTTTGTTGTGTAAGGCCTACTAGCAGTGTCTGTCTGAGCCACTTAATACAGCTGTCCTCCTCTAAAAAAAAAAAAAAAGCCGATTTTCAGCTTGTCAGAATTATAAAACTGCATTGGGGCCACAAGTTTTGTTGTGGTCTACAAACTGAGTCTTCCGCTTCAAGGTGTTCTCTCTGTTGCCTTCCCCTCGCTTCTATCTTGAAGCTCTTGTTAAGTAGTTGTTGAAACAACACTGCATTAGGCCTACAAGTTGGGTCTGGGTTGTAGAGTGTCTGCCGCTCCAAGGTGTTCTCCTGGTTGCCTTTCCTGAGCTTCAATCTTCAGGCTCTTGTTAAATAGTTTTTTAATCAAACAACTGCAGTGGGGCTACTAGTTTGGTTGGGGCCTACTAACAGTGTCTGCCGCTCCAAGGTGTTCTCCTGGTTGCTTTTCCTGAGCTTCAATCTTCAGGCTCTTGTTAAATAGTTTTTTAATTGAACAACTGCAGTGGGGCTACTAGTTTGGTTGGGGCCTACTAACGGTGTATGCCGCTCCGTGCTGTTCTCCAGGTTTCCTGTCCTGAAATTCCATTTTCAGGCTCTCGTTAAGTAATTGTTGAAACAACACTGCATTAGGCCTACAAGTTGGGTCTGGGTTGTAGAGACGGTGTCTGCCGCTCCATGTGTTCTCCTGGTTGCCTTTCCTGAGCTTCAATCTTCAGGCTCTTGTTAAATAGTTTTTTAATCGAACAACTGCAGTGGGGCTACTAGTTTGGCTGGGGCCTACTAACAGTGTCTGCCGCTCCAAGGTGTTCTCCTAGTTGCCTTTCCTGAGCTTCAATCTTCAGACTCTTGTTAAATAGTTTTTAACCAAACAACTGCAGTGGGGCTACTAGTTTGGTTGGGGCCTACTAACAGTGTCTGCCGCTCCAAGGTGTTCTCCTGGTTGCCTTTCCTGAGCTTCAATCTTCAGGCTCTTGTTAAATAGTTGTTTAATCAAACAACTGCAGTGGGGCTACTAGTTTGGTTGGGGCCTACTAACAGTGTCTGCCGCACCAAGGTTTTCTCCTGGTTGCCTTTCCTGAGCTTCAATCTTCAGGCTCTTGTTAAGTAGTTTTTTATTCGAACAACTGCAGTGGGGCTACTAGTTTGGTTGGGGCCTACTAACAGTGTCTGCCGCTCCAAGGTGTTCTCCTGGTTGCCTTTTCTGAGCTTCAGTCTTCAGGCTCTTGTTAAATAGTTTTTTAATCAAACAACTGCAGTGGGGCTACTAGTTTGGTTGGGGCCTACTAACAGTGTCTGCCACTCCAAGGTGTTCTCCTGGTTGCCTTCCTGAGCTTCAATCTTCAGGCTCTTGTTAAATAGTTTTTTAATCAAAAAAATGCAGTGGGGCTACTAGTTTGGTTGGGGCCTACTAACAGTGTCTGCCGCTCCAAGTTGTTCTCCTGGTTGCCTTTCTTGAGCTTCAATCTTCAGGCTCTTGTTAAATAGTTTTTTAATCGAACAACTGCAGTGGGGCTACTAGTTTGGTTGGGGCCTACTAACGGTGTATGCCGCTCCGTGCTGTTCTCCAGGTTTCCTGTCCTGAAATTCCATTTTCAGGCTCTCGTTAAGTAGTTGTTGAAACAACACTGCATTAGGCCTACAAGTTGGGTCTGGGTTGTAGAGACGGTGTCTGCCGCTCCAAGGTGTTCTCCTGGTTGCCTTTCCTGAGCTTCAATCTTCAGGCTCTTGTTAAATAGTTTTTTAATCGAACAACTGCAGTGGGGCTACTAGTTTGGTTGGGGCCTACTAACAGTGTCTGCCGCTCCAAGGTGTTTTCCTGGTTGCCTTTCCTGAGCTTCAATCTTCAGGCTCTTGTTAACCCCTTCCTGACCCATGACGCCACGTAGGCGTCATGAAAGTCGGTGCCAATCCGACCCATGACGCCTATGTGGCGTCATGGAAAGATCGCATCCCTGCAGGCCGGGTGAAAGGGTTAACTCCCATTTCACCCGATCTGCAGGGACAGGGGGAGTGGTAGTTTAGTCCAGGGGGGGTGGCTTCACCCCCCCCCGTGGCTACGATCGCTCTGATTGGCTGTTGAAAGTGAAACTGCCAGTCAGAGCGATTTGTAATATTTCACCCATTATAACGGGTGAAATATTACAATCCAGCCATGGCCGATACTGCAATATCATCGGCCATGGCTGGAAATACTAATGTGCCCCCACCCCACCCCACCGATCGCCCCCCCAGCCCTCCAATCTGCCGGGTACACTGCCCCGCTCCCCTCCGTCCTGTGCTCCGCTCCCCCCGTGCTCTTGTCCGCTCACCCCCGTGCTCCAATCACCCCCCCGTGCTCCAATCACCCCCCCTGCACTCCGATCCACCCCCGTGCTCCGTTCCACCCCCCCCGTGCTCCGTTCCACCCCCCCATGCTCCGCTCCACCCCCCCAGTGCTCCGTTCCACACCTCCCGCGTTCCGATCCACCACCCCCGTGCTCCGATCCCCCCCCCGTGCTCCCTCCCCACCCCATCATACTTACCGGTCCTGCCGGGGTCCGTCCGTCTTCTCCCTGGGCGCCGCCATCTTCCAAAATGGCGGGCGTATGCGCAGTGCGCCCGCCGAATCTGCCGGCCGGCAGATTCGTTCAAAGTGCATTTTGATCACTGAGATAGATTATATCTCAGTGATCAAAATAAAAAAATAATAAATGACCCCCCCCCCTTTGTCACCCCCATAGGTAAGGACAATAAAAAAATAAAGAATTTTTTTTTTCCACTAATGTTAGAATAGGGTTAGGGGTAGGGTTAGGGGTAGGGTTAGGGTTAGGGTTAGGGGTAGGGTTAGGGGTAGGGTTAGGGGTAGGGTTAGGGGTAGGGTTAGGGGTAGGGGTAGGGTTAGGGGTAGGGTTAGGGCTAGGGTTAGGGTTTCGGTATGTGCACACGTATTCTGGTCCTCTGCGGATTTTTCCGCTGCGGATTTGATAAATGCGCAGTGCTAAACCGCTGCGGATTTATTGCGGATTTACCGCGTTTTTTCTGCGCCTTTCACTGCGGTTTTACAACTGCGATTTTCTATTGGAGCAGTTGTAAAACCGCTGCGGAATCCGCAGAAAGAAGCGACATGCTGCGGAATGTAAACCGTTGCGTTTCCGTGCAGTTTTTCTGCAGCATGTGTACAGCGATTTTTGTTTCCCATAGGTTTACATTGAACTGTAAACTCATGGGAAACTGCTGCGGATCCGCAGCGTTTTCCGCAGCGTGTGCACATACCTTTAGAATTGGGCTATGTGCACACGGTGCGGATTGGCCGCTGCGGATTCGCAGCAGTGTTCCATCAGGTTTACAGTACCATGTAAACCTATGGAAAACCAAATCCGCTGTGCCCATGGTGCGGAAAATACCGCGCGGAAACGCTGCGTTGTATTTTCCGCAGCATGTCAATTCTTTGTGCGGATTCCGCAGCGTTTAACACCTGTTCCTCAATAGGAATCCGCAGGTGAAATCCGCACAAAAAACACTGGAAATCCGCGGAAAATCCGCAGGTAAAACGCAGTGCCTTTTACCCGCGGATTTTTCAAAAATGATGCTGAAAAATCTCACATGAATCCGCAACGTGGGCACATAGCCTTAGGGTTAGGGTTGTGGTTAGGGTTGTGATTAGGGTTACGGCTACAGTTGGGATTAGGGTTAGGGGTGTGTTGGGGTTAGTGTTGGAGGTAGAATTGAGGGGTTTCCACTGTTTAGGCACATCAGGGGTCTCCAAACGCAACATGGCGCCACCATTGATTCCAGCCAATCTTGTATTCAAAAAGTCAAATGGTGCTCCCTCACTTCCGAGCCCCGACGTGTGCCCAAACAGCGGTTTACCCCCACATATGGGGTACCAGCATACTCAGGATAAACTGCGCAACAATTACTGGGGTCCAATTTCTCCTGTTACCTTTGGGAAAATAAAAAAATGCTTGCTAAAACATCATTTTTGAGGAAAGAAAAATTATTTTTTATTTTCACGGCTCTGCGTTGTAAACGTCTGTGAAGCACTTGGGGGTTCAAAGTGCTCACCACATATCTAGATAAGTTCCTTGGGGGGTCTAGTTTCTAAAATGGGGTCACTTTAGGGGGGTTTCTACTGTTTAGGCACACCAGGGGATCTGCAAACGCAACGTGACGCCCGCAGACCATTCCATCAAAGTCTGCATTTCAAAAGTCACTACTTCCCTTCTGAGCCCCGACGTGTGCCCAAACAGTGGTTTACCCCCACACATGGGGTATCAGCGTACTCAGGAGAAACTGGACAATAACTTTTGGGGTCCAATTTCTCCTGTAACCGTAGGGAAAATAAAAAATTCTGGGCTAAATAATTATTTTTGAGGAAAGAAAACGTATTTATTATTTTCACGGCTCTGCATTATAAACTTCTGTGAAGCACTTGGGGGTTCAAAGTGCTCACCACACATCTAGATAAGTTCCTTTTGGGGTCTAGTTTCCAAAATGGGGTCACTTTAGGGGGGTTTCTACTGTTTAGGCACACCAGGGGATCTGCAAACGCAACGTGACGCCCGCAGACCATTCCATCAAAGTCTGCATTTCAAAAGTCACTACTTCCCTTCTGAGCCCCGACGTGTGCCCAAACAGTGGTTTACCCCCACACATGGGGTATCAGCGTACTCAGGAGAAACTGGACAATAACTTTTGGGGTCCAATTTCTCCTGTAATCGTTGGGAAAATAAAAAATTCTGGGCTAAATAATTATTTTTGAGGAAAGAAAACGTATTTATTATTTTCACGGCTCTGCATTATAAACTTCTGTGAAGCACTTGGGGGTTCAAAGTGCTCACCACACATCTAGATAAGTTCCTTTTGGGGTCTAGTTTCCAAAATGTGGTCACTTGTGGGGGGTTTCTACTGTTTAGCCACATCAGGGGCTCTGCAAACGCAACGTGACGCCCGCAGAGCATTCCATCAAAGTCTGCATTTCAAAACGTCACTACTTCACTTCCGAGCCCCAGCGTGTGCCCAAACAGTGGTTTACCCCCACATATGGGGTATCAGCGTACTCAGGAGAAACTGGACAACAACTTTTGGGGTGAAATTTCTCCTGTTACCCTTGGGAAAATAAAAAATTGCAGGCTAAAAATCATTTTTGATAAAATAATTTTTATTTTTTATTTTCATGGCTCTGCGTTATAAACTTCTGTGAAGCACTTGGGGGTTCAAAGTCCTCACCACACATCTAGATTAGTTCCTTTGGGGGTCTTGTTTCCAAAATGGGGTCACTTGTGGGGGGTTTCTACAGTTTAGCCACATCAGGGGCTCTCCAAACGTGACATGGTGTCCGCTAATGATTGGAGCTAATTTTCCATTTAAAAAGCCAAATGGCGTGCCTTCCCTTCCGAGCCCTGCCGTGCGCCCAAATAGTGGTTTACCCCCACACATTGGGTATCAGCGTACTCAGGACAAACTGGACAAGAACATTTGGGGTCCAATTTCTCCTATTACCCTTGGCAAAATAGGAAATTCCAGGCTAAAAAATCATTTTTGAGGAAAGAAAAATTATTTTTTATTTTCATGGCTCTGCGTTATAAACTTCTGTGAAGCACCTGGGGGTTTAAAGTGCTCAATATGCATCTAGATAAGTTCCTTTGGGGGTCTAGTTTCCAAAATGGGGTCACTTGTGGGGGAGCTCCAATGTTTAGGCACACAGGGGCTCTCCAAACGCGACATGGTGTCCGCTAACAATTGGAGCTAATTTTCCATTCAAAAAGTCAAATGGCGCGCCTTCCTTTCCGAGCCCTGCCGTGTGCCCAAACAGTAATTTACCCCCACATGTGAGGTATCGGTGTACTCAGGAGAAATTGCCCAACAAATTTTAGGATCCATTTTATCCTGTTGCCCATGTGAAAATGAAAAAATTGATGCTAAAAGAATTTTTTGTGAAAAAAAAGTACTTTTTCATTTTTACGGATCAATTTGTGAAGCACCTGGGGGTTCAAAGTGCTCACTATGCATCTAGATAAGTTCCTTGGGGGGTCTAGTTTCCAAAATGGGGTCACTTGTGGGGGAGCTCCAATTTTTAGGCACACGGGGGCTCTCCAAACGTGACATGGTGTCCGCTAAAGAGTGGAGCCAATTTTTCATTCAAAAAGTCAAATGGCGCTCCTTCCCTTCCAAGCCCTGCCGTGCGCCCAAACAGTGGTTTACCCCAACATATGAGGT
Organism: Ranitomeya imitator; assembly: GCF_032444005.1. Taxonomy (NCBI): domain Eukaryota; kingdom Metazoa; phylum Chordata; class Amphibia; order Anura; family Dendrobatidae; genus Ranitomeya; species Ranitomeya imitator. The sequence goes on from NC_091282.1 coordinate 88,030,592, forward strand.
ATCAGTGTACTCAGGACAAATTGGACAACAACTTTCGTGGTTCAGTTTCTCCTTTTACCATTGGGAAAATAAAAAAATTGTTGCTAAAAGATAATTTTTGTGACTAAAAAGTTAAATGTTCATTTTTTCCTTCCATGTTGCTTCTGCTGCTGTGAAGTACCTGAAGGGTTAATAAACTTCTTGAATGTGGTTTTGAGTACCTTGAGGGGTGCATTTTTTAGAATGGTGTCACTTTGGGGTATTTTCAGCCATATAGACCCCTCAAACTGACTTCAAATGTGAGGTGGTCCCTAAAAAAATGGTTTTGTAAATTTCGTTGTAAAAATGAGAAATCGCTGGTCAAATTTTAACCCTTATAACTTCCTAGCAAAAAAAAATTTTGTTTCCAAAATTGTGCTGATGTAAAGTATACATGTGGAAAATGTTATTTATTAACTATTTTGTGTCACATAACTCTCTGGTTTAACAGAATAAAAATTCAAAATGTGAAAATTGCGAAATTTTCAAAATTTTCGCCAAATTTCCGTTTTTATCACAAATAAACGCAGAATTTATTGACCTAAATTTACCACTAACATGAAGCCCAATATGTCACGAAAGAACAATCTCAGAACCGCTAGGATCCGTTGAAGCGTTCCTGAGTTATTACCTCATAAAGGGACACTGGTCAGAATTGCAAAAAACTGCAAGGTCTTTAAGGTCAAAATAGGCTGGGTCATGAAGGGGTTAAATAGTTTTTTAATCGAACAACTGCAGTGGGGCTACTAGTTTAGTTGGGGCCTACTAACAGTGTCTGCCACTCCAAGGTGTTCTCCTGGTTGCCTTTCCTGAGCTTCAATCTTGAGGCTCTTGTTAAATAGTTTTTTAATCAAACAACTGCAGTGGGGCTACTAGTTTGGTTGGGACCTACTAACAGTGTCTGCCGCTCCAAGGTGTTCTCCTGGTTGCCTTTCCTGAGCTTCAATCTTCAGGCTCTTGTTAAATAGTTTTTTAATCGAACAACTGCAGTGAGGCTACTAGTTTGGTTGGTGCCTACTAACGGTGTATGCCGCTCCGTGCTGTTCTCCAGGTTTCCTGTCCTGAAATTCCATTTTCAGGCTCTCGTTAAGTAGTTGTTGAAACAACACTGCATTAGGCCTACAAGTTGCGTCTGGGTTCTAGAGACGGTGTCTGCCGCTCCAAGGTGTTCTCCAGGGTGCCTCTCCCTAGCTTCTATCTTCAAGCTCTTGTTAAGTAGTTGTTGAAACAACACTGCATTTGGCCTACAAGTTGGGTCTGGTTGTAGGGACGGTGTCTGCGGCTCCTAGGTGTTCTCCAGGTTGCCTCTCCCTAGCTTCTATCTTCAAGCTCTTGTTAAGTAGTTGTTGAAACAACACTGCATTAGGCCTACAAGTTGGGTCTGGGTTCTACAAACCGTGTCTTCCGCTCCAAGGTGTTCTCCAGGTTGCCTTTCCCTAGCTTCTATTTTCAGGCTCTCGTTAAATTGTTTTTAATATAACACTGCATTTGGCCTACTTGTTTTGTTGGCCCTACTAACGGTGTCTGCCGCTCCTTGATGTTCTCCTCCACTGAACAAACGTGTGCCGCCTGTTTACTTCTGTTACCAATTTTGAACTGCATTTAGCCTACTTACTGATTCAGGCCTACTCACTGTGTCAGCCTCTCATTACAGTTGTACTCCACTGAACAAAGCAATGCCCCCTGGTTAGTCCTGTTACCAATTTTGAACTGCATTTAGCCCACTTTATTCTTTGGGCCTATATCTGTGTTTCCTCCTCATCCTGCCCATTGCCCAGCCAGTGATAGATGAGTCTGCTGGTACATCGACCCATAATGCAACATTCCCCGTGCATGCTATACAGCAAGATTGTGACCCTGCTGAAAGTCAGGTTCCCCTTCCCGCATACCATATCACCTTACACGGGGACAAAGAGGAAGGTGCAGATGAAAGTGCAGGTTCCTTCATCAGGTGGGGGGAGGAATACTCGTTGGCGACGTCACTGGCACAGGGCCCCTCATAGTACGCAAAAGTGTAGCTGCCGGTGGGAGGCGCCCCCGCCGTGCAAACACACCGCCGTTCTTTGAGGGGCCCTGTGCCAGTGCCAATGCCAACAAGTAGGCCCCCCTGCTTGCTCAGGATCACAGCACTTGCAAAGTTTAAATACTTACCTCTCCCTGCTCCACTGCCGTGACGTGGTCCAGATTTCCTGGGCCCACTAAATACTTGAACCAGCCCTACCCCCCACAACTTTAGCCAAATGACCCCCAATTTCCAATGCCTTACTATTATTATAAGGTAAATTAAGATTGACAAGCTTCAGTAACAAGAATGGATGTTTTTGCCATTAAAATGGGCACTGTAGGTGTTTTCCTGGCCTCCACTCACTGCCGACTATGCTCCCCCATTGACTTGCATTGGGTTTCGTGTTTCGGTCGATCCCCGACTTTTCGCGATAATCGGCCGATTCCACTCGACTCGACTTTTGAGATAGTTGGGTTTCGTGAAACCCGACTCGACACTAAAAGTCGCTCAACCCTAATCATCACTTTTATGGACACAGTTTGGATGTAAACTTAGATAGTGCCCTCACATGGAGGCTACTCGGCTACTAAGGGGAGGTGTGATCGCAGAATGCCAAAGTTAGTGAACTTAAAGGTGTATTCCCAGCTTAACAAATCATAGCAAATTGTTAGGATAAGCTATTACTCTATCATTGATGAGGGCCAATATGGAGCCATGCAGTGGTTCCCTGCACAGTGTGGGGCACGGAGATTCTGTGCATGGCAAAACAGTGAACAGTGTTAAAAAATCCCCCAATAAAAAGAATATTGCTGAAAAATAGTGAAGGGGGATGCAGTGTTAAATTGGCTATGTGGCCCCTTAATTCTCAGGATTGGTGGTGGTCCCAGAGGTTGGATCCACCAATCATAAAGTGGTAGCATATATAAACAACTAGATTGTGGCCCGATTCTAACGCATCGGGTATTCTCGAATATGCATGTCCCCGTAGTATATGGACAATGATGATTCCAGAATTCGCGGCAGACTGTGCTGGTCGCTGATTGGTCGAAGGCAACCTTTATGACATCATCGTCGCCATGGCAACCATTATGACATCTACGTCGATACTGTGCCCGTCGCTGATTGGTCGAGGCCGAGGTGAATTCGCGGCAGACTGTGCCCGTCGCTGATTGGTCGAGGCAACCTTTATGACATCATCGTCGCCATGCTGTGCCCGTCGCTGATTGGTCGAGGCCTGGCGGCCTCGACCAATCAGAGACGTGGGATTTCCAGGACAGACAGACAGACAGACATACGGAAAAACCCTTAGGCAATTATATATATAGATACCCTTTAAAATTAAGCAATTCTCTTTATATGATTAGGGGTTCATGCAGACGACTTTATATTTGGCCTGAATGCATTCGGAAAACATCAGATCACACTCGGACCAATGTTGTACTATAAGGCCGTGCACATGTCCGATATTTTCCTCAAGACTTAGTCTGTCCGAGGAAAATGATTGAAGCATGCAGGTCAATGAGGGAGATTGGAAAAAAAAACAGACTGCACCCTCATGACATCGGAGTGCAGTCCAATTTTCACAGACCGGCAGAATGAAGAAGATGGCGAAATTTATTTTTTCCATCTTCCCCTCTGTAGGGATTCACACTCTTTGGCAGCTGTTAAGAGTACACACAGGAATCCAGTTCTTGTGTCTAAACAGTGAACAGTTTATTAAAAGTCCATAAACGATCACAACTCACAAATGAAAATAGCCTTTTCTCAGCACAAAGGTGTGACAAAGTAAAGAAAACAGCTCACATTGCAAACACAGGATCACCTGTTTAGAATAAAATCCGCTCTCTCTCTACCACTAGTAGAGACTGACTAGCACCCCAAGGTCCTTTTCTCCTTCCACCAACAGTCAGCTCCAAGTCTGCTCAGCTGCCTTATAAAACAACTAGAAAGCCTGGACTGGAGATATGGGAGCGACCATTCCCACCCAAGCTCTTCTAGCTGCTCCTAAAACCTAGATCCAAAATCCGTGACATATGCCTCACATCCAGAACTTTACCACCTGTCTTCCTACGCCTCTTATGCAAAAGCAGATCATACTATGATCAAACTCTAATCAAACTCTGATCACGGCACGGTGGCACAGTGGTTGGCACTGTAGCCTTGCAGCGCTGGGGTCCTGGGTTCTAATCCCACCCAGGACAACATCTGCAAAGAGTTTGTATGTTCTCTCCGTGTTTGCGTGGGTTTCCTCCCACATTCCAAAGACATACTGATAGGGATTCTAGATTGTGAGCACCATCAGGGACAGTGATGATAATGTGTGCAAAACTGTAAAGCGCTGCAGAATATGTTAGCGCTATATAAAAATAAAGATGATTATTATTAATCAAAGTGGATTAGCATAGCAGTACTGATTTTCTCAGATGAGAGAAAATACGACACCAGCCTAATTGTTGCCACAGATTTTCTATCCGCCTTTTGATTGGGGTCTGTTATAACTTTTTTCATTAACATGAGTTCTAAGATCACGATTTAGGTCCTTTCCGTAGGTTTTTGCTTTATGTAGTCCGAATAGAGGTCCTTCACTTGTGCCCGCAATAGACACGGGTGGAATTGCGATCCATCCACGGCTATTAGCTAGTTAAATGTCGCTGTCAAACTCTGACAGCGGCATTTAAATGGCACTTCCGGCAATCGTGCCGGAAATACGCACACCGGTGACCTGCGTCACGTGATCGTGGGTCACCGGTGTGTCGGCCTGACAACCCGAGGTCTCCTGGAGACCTCTATGGCTGTCAGTGCCGGATTGCTGTGTGTGCCATCCAGTGGTCGGCGCTCGTTGCAACTCAGCAATTCTGCTACATATAGGCGATTGGGCTATGGCAGCTTCTAGTGTCGAAAAATTAAAAAAACACATACCATAAGTTACGGCCTTCCCAAAACTCTGTCTGATGAAAAATGCACATCTAGCAGGTGTCATGGTTGTGGACAGGGTTCCTTTGCCGTCCTCACGGGGTTAATTTGTATAGCTTCCTTTTGGTTTGGAGAGGGCTGTATTTACCCACCTTCATCTGGGGATCCTTTTCAGTGATACATCTGTCTTGGCTGTGTGTCTGACCCCCTGGTGTGCTTGCATACTGTTTAGTCCGATTGCTTTCTTGGGTATGACTCGGCCTGTATTCTCGTTCTGTGCTTTGCCTTGTGACTCTGTGCTTATTGTCTGTTTCTGGCTCTGACCTTTAGCTTTGTACTCCAACTTTCCTCCTGTCTGCCCCGTTTGTACTGCACCGCTATCTGGGCTCCCCGACCTTTTTGCCACGTCTCGACCACGTTTATGTCTCACCCTTTTTGGCACTTCATCGACCTCCCGGTTTGACCTCGGCACGTGCAGACTACTCTCCGGCCTCGCCGTTCACCGCTGTTTCTCGGCATCTGGCCCCGCCTCCAAGTACTCCCCTGGAGGTCACGTGCTTCAGGTCCTGCACTCCGACAGGTGAGCTCACTGCAGCACTCTTTCCTCTCTCTCTGTCCTACTGTAACATGTGCACTGACTCCTGCTGTAAGTCTGCAGCAGGGCTCTTGACAGCAGGATGCAGTAGGCCTCCACTAATAAAGGCAAGGGGCAGCACAGGTGCAAACTACTGAAAAAAACAGCCACTCCCACTCCTATGGAGACTATTGAAGCATGCCAAAAGTAAAAAAGAAAGAATGTTTTTAAAAATATATATATAAAAAAATAAAAAATATAAAAGTTCAAATCACCTCCATTTCGCCCCATTCAAAATGTTCTGTCCCCACATGAGGCGAATGGAGGTATAGTTGACTAATAGGTGTTGTGAGAGAGATTCGTACCTTCAGTTTTCCTCGATGTGAGGCAGACAGGACCAATCCTGATCAGCATCCGGAGAGATGATGAACACCAGGGATTGTGCAATCCAGACTTGTTTGCTTGGAAATCTGGACATACAGCATAGGATGGTGTACAATAACTTCTCCAGAGTTGAGCCAAGTGCAGCAAGTGTATTTGTGACATCGAGTGAGCAGCAAGAGTGAACAGCAAGAGGTCGAAAGACTGATGCCTTCCTAAGCTCGGTTCAAGCGTGTCCTCTCACAACAACAAGTAAACTGAAAATGAAATGGTTGCCAGAGGAAGAGAAGACTTGACCCCTGAACCGGAAGTGGAGGACATGCCTACAGAATTGATGAATAACAAGCTGCCATATGGAAAAATATAGCAACATACATAGCATGAAGATACACTTAAAACTGAAGAACATAACCCACATGGAACAGCACACAAAATAATACAATAAAAATAAAATCAGACCTACACATATTTGGTATCGCTATATTCAGAATTGCCCAATCTATCAATAAAAGAAAGGATTAACTTGATCGCTAAACGGCATTGTGAGAAAAAAGTAAAAAACCCCAAATTACTTTAAAATTGCATTAAAATGCAATAACGGGCGATCAAAAGATCGTATGTGCACCAAAATGGTATCATTAAAAATGTCAGCTCGGCAAGCACAAAAATAAGCCCTCACCTAACCTGAGATCAAAATAGAGACGCTACGGGTATCGGAAAATGGAGCAATTATTTTTTTTTTTTTAACAAAGTTTGTAGTTTTTTTTCACCACTTAGATAAAAAAGAACCTAGACATCTTTGGTGTCTATGGACTCGTAATGACCTGGAGAATCATCATGGCAGGTCAGTTTTTGCATTTTTTTTAACCTAAAAAACACTTTTTTTGCAATTTCACCGCACTTGGAATTTTTTTCCCATTTTCTAATACATGGCATGGTAAAACCAATGGAGTCGTTCAAAAGTACAACTTGTCTTGCAAAACACAAGCCCTCACATGGCCATATTGACAGAACAATAAAAAGTTATGGCTCTGGGAAGAAGGGGAGCGTCAAACGAAAATGCAAAACTGAAAACGTTCCGGGGGCTAAGGGGTTAACTTTGGAAAAGTTTCATGCATCCTTGAATTAGTCGTGAAGAACCTCAGGAATGAAGGTCATAGAATTTATATAAAAAAATTAAAAAAGATTGAAAAAGCTGGTATTGTTTTATATTTAGCATAGTTTTTTTACTCCTAAACTGAGAGCAGCATGATGTATGGGCAGAGACCTTGATTCCAGCGATGTTTCACATACTGGACTACTTGCTGTAGTTTTGATAAAATTACTATTTTATCAGCAGAATATCACTAGAGGATTAGTAAACCTGATGCATAATGTACACTGAGGGATTATACCAAGTTCATCGTTCAGACTGCTGCAGCAGATAAAAGAGTGATTTTATCAAAGCTACCGCAAGCAGCACAATAAGGTATACATCGTTTGAATTATGGCTTCTGCCCCTCCAACATGCTGCTGTTAGGTGGGGTCGGAACATTTAGTAATATTATGCTTACTTATATAGCACCATCATATTCCACATTCCACTAGAGTTAGCCAGTCTAGTAGAGACACAGAAGGAGAAGGAAGTCTGAGAGAACAGATAGAGGCCTGGCAGCCATGAGGGAGCACCATGTGCTTTGCATGGACACATGGTCTGTGTAAAAACATGGACATGTGCATAGCAGCATAGTGTTACGGTTCCACCCCTCAGTATGTCTAGGATGCAGTTACTGACAGTTCAGCTGTCCAATCCGGTACAGGGGCATGCTGAAGCTGTCAGTACTTTGATTGACAGCTTGGCCATCCAATCTGGTACAGGGGCATGCTGAGCTGTCAGTGGGTCGATTGACTATCCAATCTGTGACTGGGAGATGTTGGCTGTCTCCAAATGTTCACTATCCCAGGTGATTGCCATTCTCTTTAACTGAGCTGCTTCTCGCAGACTTCTGCCAGATGTACATTCATCTTGTGAGGTTTGTGCTCCCTGTGCCTTGAGTTCTGTATGCTTGATCATTTGCTTGAAGACACAAAAGAGCACAGTGAGGTAAAAAATACTCTGTTGTGAAAAAATCACAGTAATAAGCAAGTGCTAATCAAAAGATGGAAAAAACAGGGTATTTAGTTGATACTTTTTTTGCAAAAAAACGTATATTAAGCTGCTCCACCAATCGTCAAGGTATACCCATATAGAGCAGTCCTACCTAATGTACATAATCCCTATCTGATGTATTTAAAAACCTGATCATCTGTATAGTACCTGTATAAGCAGGGTTCAGAGAGGGAATTTTCATGTGGACATGCTGGATGGAACAGCTTTGATGCAAATGACCCATAAGGAGTGGTGGACTCCCTAGTCTTGTAGAAACAAGAGAACAATTACAGAACCAGAAACACATGGGCTACTTGCACAATGAACAAGTCTGTAGGAACCTGTTCACACACCACCAAGAAACTTGAAGACAAAAAAGAGCACAGTGAGGTCAAAAATTCTCTGTTGTAAAAAATCACAGTAATAAGCAAGTGCTAATCAAAAGATGGAAAAAACAGGGTATTTAGTTGATACTTTTTTTGCAAAAAAATGTATACTGAGCTGCTCCACCAAATCATCAAGGTATACCCATATAGAGCAGTCCTAGTGCATAGCAGCATAGTGTTACGGTTCCACCCCTCAGTATGTCTAGAATGCAGTTACTGACAGTTCAGCTGTCCAGTCCGGTACAGGGGCATGCTGAAGCTGTCAGTACTTTGATTGACAGCTTGGCCATCCAATCTGGTACAGGGGCATTCTGAGCTGTCAGTGTGTCGATTGACTATCCAATCTGTGACTGGGAGATGTTGGCTGTCTCCAAATGGTCACTTTCCCAGGTGATTGCCATTCTCTTTAACTGAGCTGCTTCTCGCAGACTTCTGCCAGATGTACATTCATCTTGTGAGGTTTGTGCTCAATGTGCCTTGAGTTCTGTATGCTTGATCATTTGCTGCCTGATCTTGGACTTCATTCTGATCATCCGACTGTTTAATCCCTTCTGTCTTGATCCATTATCCTCCTGGTATTCTGACCTCGGAACGTTACCTGACCACTCTTTTGTCTCTTCCTTCTGTTTATGATATACTCTCCTACTTCTGACCTTGGAATCCTTGACCATTCTGACTCACGGCTTGGCCGTCAGAAGTAACTAGTATCACACATAGGTTATAAAGGGTTTAGGGGTATGTGTTCTATACGTGGAAAAAAAATGGATACCACTCGTACTGGAAACACGGACATATTAACCATGCCTCTTTGACTCTTGAGCCCCAGAAATTATGTTTGCTCAGACCTGGACACTCATGGGATCACTTGGCACCTTCTGGTGGTCTTCTTGATACTGAGGAGCATCAAAATGGCTTATTATCAGCTGAAGATGCCTTCTAAAAAATGTTGTACATGCTCATCTTTATGTAAATATGCAACAAGCTATATATATCCAATCTTGGTGTTCTACCTATTGGCACAATATAATATTTTTTTTTATATTTTAGCAGTTTGAGGTTTGACTTTCCTCTTCACACTCCGCAATGGCCATTATTCACTCATTCAATTATTTGAGCTTTGCCAGGTTGGATGACCACAAACTTTAAAGCCTAATTTCCTGGATACCGCATGAAATAAAGATAATATAGTTGCTGATTTGTAGAAAAACCCATTTGGGAATATTGAACTATTGAAAACATCTGAAATGACGTTTTCAGTTTAGTACAATTTCTTGTATTAATACTGTTTTGTCTCTGTTCTTCTTTTTTCCCCAAGCCTGATAAATCAAGTCCTCTTTCATTCTTGTCATCAACTTCTAAAATGTTGTTTTCACCCACCCATAAAATTATAACCAAACTAAGACGTAATACTGGCAGAATAGGCGAAGAGTATCTGCCAGAAAAAGAGAAACTATGGAGCTTTCCATCCCAGAACTGAAATGTCATTTAGCAATGGGATTCAACTGGATTAGCTGAAAAATGTTTTTTTAACTTCTTGAACGAAAACAAACTAAGATCTTGAAGAGGTTTTCCAGGACTTTGATATTTAAGATCTATCCTCCCAAGACTCTCACAATCAACTAACTACAGCAGTCGTGTCACTCCGGTGGTCTTCACACCCTCATTATTGTCATCAGGCACAGCTCCATATACATAGTATTAGCTGTGTCTCATACTGCAGCTCAGTTTCACTTAAAGGGACACTGTCACCTGAATTTGGAGGGAACAATCTTCAGCCATGGAGGGGGGTTTTCGGGTGTTTGATACACCCTTTCCTTACCCGCTGGCTGCAATATTGGATTGAAGTTCATTTTCTGTCCTCCGTAGTACATGCCCGCGCAAGGCAAGATTTCCTTGTCCAGTAATTAGAAGTTATTGACTATGCGTCCATATGCCCTTACAGTGTTTGCTCCACTAATTCTCACTCTCTTTCACTATCCCCAAACCCCAGCACCCTCTAACCAAATAATAATCTTTCCTTCCCTCTTACCTCCCCACCTGACCTCCTCTGCTGACCTGTTCCTCAACCTCAGATCTCTCCTAATAAAACATAAAACAAGCCAGCCACTTTCTTTTTCCCACCTGCTCTCCCTCTCTCTGCTTCTCCTCACTGCTGGTGACATATCTCCCAACCCTGGACCCCCACAGCTAATACTTCCCATTAATTCCCCCTCCTACCGCTCCCTAACTAATATGAACTACCCCAATCTCTCCAATGTAAAACTCGTGCCCTTGACATCCACCCCCCCTACTCCCTCTGGAGCACTCTGGAATGCCCTCTCCATCTGCAGTATAAGTTTCATGTGATTCATTACCCCTTTTTCTCTTGCAAACTGCCTTCCTTGACCTCACAGAAATATAGCTGACACCATCTGACACTGCCTTCCCTGCTGCGCTGTGTTACGGCAGCCTCCACTTCACCCACACTCCTCACCCCGCCAACAAACATGGTGGAGGAGTGGGTCTTCTCCTTTCTACTAACTTGACCTTTAACCCAATCCCACCTCTACCCTCCCTTATCCTCCCCTCTTTTGAGTCCACTCTGTCCGCATCTACTCTCCCTCCAACCTCCAAGTGGCCGTCATATACCGACCTTCGGGCCCTGCCACTGCCTTTATTGACCAATTCTCTATCTGGCTTCTTCGCTTTCTTTCCAGTGACATTCCCACTATCATCATGGGTCACTTCAACATCCCTACTGATACCCTTCAGTCAACAGCCTCCAAACTTCTGTCCCTTACTTCATCTTTTGGACTTACTCAGTTGTCTTTCTCAGCAACCCGCACAGACGGACATACATTAGACCTGCTCTCTATCTAACTTCACAACCTCCATTCTCCCTCTGACCACCATCTACTCTCTTTCTCATCCCTGTCCTCCTCACCTGTCACCCATGTCCAGTAGCATGCACACCACCATAGAAACCTTGCACACCTAGACAACCACATGCTCTCTGACTCTATTCTACCACTGGCATCCATATCCTCACTCTACGACTCAAACAGTGCCACTGCTTTCTACTATGCCACTCTCGCATCAGCTATTGACACGGATACCCCTCTCGTTCATGGCAGAATGTGACGTATCAATAGACAACCCTGGCACAATAGCATCACTAAAAAGCTCCGGCAAGTGTCCAGGGTTGCAGAGCGATGTTGGAAGAAAACAATTTCGCAAGATGATTTCACTGCATTCAAACAGGCAACACTCGCTTTCAAATCTGCCCTCACCTCTGCTAAACAGGCCTACTTCACAACACTTGTATCTTCCCTATCCTACAACCCCAAATAGTTATTCAAAACTTTCAACTCCCTCCTCTGCCCACCTCTGACCACTCCAACCCCCTTTATCTCTGCTGAGGACTTTGCAACACACTTCAAAAATAAGATCGACTAAACTAAGCAAGTCTTCATTGTTCAACCACCACAACCCCTTTGTATAGCAGACCAATGCCCTTCCCCATAACCCCCCTCTCCAACATCACTGAAAGGGGAGCTTAATTGTCTCCTCTCCAAATCACTCCTCACCACTTGTGGACTCGACCCCATCCCATCCCATCTCCTCCCCAATCTCACCACTTCACTTATCCCATCCCTAACCCACCTCTTCAACCTATAACTAACTTCTGGTACCTTCCCTTCTGCTTTCAAATATGCCACAATCATGCCAATCCTTAAAAAGCCAACCCTCAATCCAACCGCTATGTCCAGCTATTGCCCAATATCGCTGTTCCCATTTGCTTCCAAACTCCTGGAGCAGTACATCCACGCTGACCTTTCTTCCCAGCTCTCATTTAACTTGCTCTTTGACAATCTACAATCTGGTTTCCATCCCCATCATTCCACTGAGACTGCCCTACAATAGAATGGTTCACAAATAAACATATCCAGGTGTTAGAATGGCCAAGTCAAAGTCCAGACCTCAATCCAATCGAGAATCTGTGGAAAGAGCTGAAAACTGCTGTTCACAAATGATCTCCATCAAACCTCACTGAGCTCGAGCTGTTTGCCACGGAAGAATGGGCAAGAATTTCAGTCTCTCGATGTATAAAACTGATAGAGACATACCCCAAGCGACTTACAGCTGTAATTGCAGCAAAAGGTGGCACAAAAAAGTATTAAGTTAAAGGGGCCAAATAATAAATTTAAAATAACCAATACATTTCGTTTAACTTCACAACTGTGTTCCTCTTCTTGTTGATTCATCACCAAAAGTTTACATTTGGTATCTTTATGTTTGAAGCATGATATGTGGGAAAAGGTTGAAAAGTTCCAGGGAGCCGAATACTTTCACAAGGCTATGGCTATTTGCCTTGTAAAAAATGAAATGGGGTGCAGTCCCTGTCAAAGAGTCACAGGTTCTTTGATAGGGAGCAAGACAATTACTACCATGATATTAAAGTGGTCTCAATCCCTACGTTTCCTCCCCAGTAAAATAATAATACTGATACTCACCTCAGGTTCCGGCACTGTTCCAATGATGTCTATGCAAGGAGGAAGACCGGGTACCTGTTCCAAGCCGGGTCAGGAACTGTTGAGGCTGCCTCTCTTGTTGCATGGGGGAGCGAATGAGGAGCCAGACCGACCTCATAACCCGCATAGGAGGGACAGCTTAAAAAGAAAAGCGTGCGCAGCTGTGTGCAGCTTGGCGCTAACCAGCAGCAGCGTGCAACGAGGTGAGCAGTGTGCTCCGTCCTCAGAGCACCGGCACCACGACGGGCTGCGTTGTTTGGTCCCCACCACCTCCAGGATAACTGCTGCAGAGAGAAGTGACGAGCACTCAGTAGCTGCCAGAGACAGAAGTGCTGTGCGCTCAGTGACTGAGTACCGCGCATGTGCAGAGACAAGAAGGCTGAGTATCGGACAGAGTTTTGCGGGCTAACCTGCCACTTGATTCCCATCTGTTTACGTTTGAATCTGAGTGTGCTGTGGGCTTTTTTGTTTTGGCCGCATGTGCTTATTGACTAGGGACTCAGCGAAGGTACCAGAGACCGACTGCTACCATCAGAAGATGGACCATCGCTTAAAAGACCCCATCTGAGGACATCACTCGGCCGCTGCTGGTTCTACAACCCCCCTGCAGGATCATCTGCTGTAGAAGACCATACAGGACATGATAAGTAACTTCATTGGACTGATATTGTTTTACAGTTGCTACCCCTATCACCCCTCATTTAACCATTAACCTCCCTGCGAGGAGTGAATACCTTGTTTTATTAAATTGTTGCATCTTGTTAACCCTTGCTCAGCCTCCTGTTTGTCATTGCATCCCGCAACCTGCCGACATCTTGGCGTTGTCAGCAGGATTCAGTACACAAGCACAGACCAAGCTGCCATTGTGGTCCCAAGGGCCAGCTTACCGCTGGGGGCCATGCTCAGCAATCTCCCAAAGTTTACAGGGAGTAATTCACTGTTATGTGACTGGTCCAAGCACGTTAAAGGCATGCTATGGATGCACCCCATGACCCCCGCTATGCAGGCGAAGATTTCTGTGATAGCCCTAAATGGGTAGGCTAGATGTTCTGTCATCTTCCGGCCCCCACATGAGTGCAACACTTTCACCAAAGTGTTACATATCTTGGAGGAGATGCATGGGGACCCCACGGATATCGGTGTATTGCAGATGCGCTTGTTTGGCTTTGTCTAAAGGGAGGGGGAGTCTGGGACTCAATGCATGAGTGAGGTGAACCACACCACGATCGCTAAGAGGGAGTATGTGGGTGTGGGGCCCCCTGATGTAATTTTGAGGGACCAACTAGTGGCAGGCCTTAGAAGTGCTACCTTTTCCGCAAGCAAATTGAATACCTCAGACATGTTGTATCTGCTGAGGGAGCAAGACCTGTGCATGAGAAGATAGCGGCAGTACAGGATTGGCCACCCCAAAAGCATTGAAGGGCGTGCGGGCCTTTCTGGGGTTTACGGGGTACTATCAACGATTTGCGAAAGACTTCACTTGCATCGTCAATCCATTGTTGGAGTTATTGGAAGAAGTGCCGTCTGGGGCGAAGGATCAGACTATCCAGTGGGGGAATAACAAGGAAGAAGCCTTTTGAACCCTGAAGATGGCCCTGACTGAAGCACCCATACTGGCCTATGCAGGCTTCTCTCAACCTTTCATCCTTCACACCGATGGAAGTCTCCAGGGATTAGGGGCTGTATTGTGACAGGTACAGGATGAAAAGGAACGAGTGATATGCTAGCCGATCTATCCACGACTCAGAGCAAAACCCAGACAACTATAGTTCCTGTAAGCTGGAGTTAGTGGTGTTAGTGTGGACGATGACCGAGAAGCTTGCCAAATACCTGTTGGGATCCGAAGTCTTGGTATGCACTGACAACAATCCTCTAGCCCACCTAGAAAATGCAAAACTGGGGGCCTTGGAGCAAAAATGGGTGGCCTGTATGGCAAAATATGGATGCAAAATCGGATACAGAAAAAGAGCTGAGAATACGCATGCCGACGCCCTGTCCAGAGTAGCTCCCGAGCGACCTGGTTAGGAAAGAGAAGAAGTGTTGGAGGTAGAAGAGATTCCTGTGTTCCAGAACCTCACCAGGACGTTGGCAACGACATGGGAACAGGTCAAAAAGGCATCGGGAAAACACCTGTTGGAATGACCTCGAGATGACTGGGTGCAGCTTCAGCAGGAAGACAGGGAACGCGCTCAGTTGAGACAATGGGCGGTCCTAAAACAACTCCTTGGTCAGAGTGAGTGAGATGCCCTGTCTTCAGGGATGCTGCAGATTCTCTGACAATGGGAGAGGCTTCAACTGGAAGACAGTTTGCTGTATCGGAAGGTGCAGTTGGTCCGAGAATTGGGTGTCACCTGGCAAGTGGTGCTCCCCAAAAAAGTAATCAATGAGGTGACCATGGAAGCTCCTGTAAGAGGGGATCACTTCGGTCTGGAGAAGTCGTTTCAGTGGTTGCAGAAGCTGGTCTATCATCCCCGGTTGAAGACTGCAGTGGTGAGGCCTGTCAACAATGTCGAAGCTCTGAATTGACTAAACATCCAGAACAGAGAGCTCCTATGCCAACCATTGTGACCTCGGCTCCCTTGAAACTGCTAATGATTGACTATTTGACCATGGGTAGTGCTCATCTCAGATATGAACATTGTCTTGTGATGACCGATCATTGCACTAAGTTTGCTGTGGTGACTCCTACCCAGGATCAGATGGCTGCGTCAGCTGCGCAGGCCATCTGTTGAGATTTCATCCGGGTGTATGGATACCCAAAAAGGATTCAATGTGATCAAGGTGCCTGCTTTCAGGATCAAGTGATAGAGGAGCTTGACCGCCTGTATTGGATTGAAAAGTCCAGGATGACACCTTACCATCCACAGGGGAATGGAGCCTGTGAACATTTCTGTCATGGTATAGGACATGGTTCATGTCCTGCTCTCTCAGGTTTAATGTTGCTGGCCTCTCTTTGGAACTGGGAGGGGTATTTATACACACTCAGAACTAGGATTCCCTGTCAGCTATACTTTCGTTTAGTCTGTGTGTCTGACCCCTTGAGTGTGTGCTCGGTTTGCATTTGTTTGCTTTGCGCTTCGTGTGTTACTCTGTTTTTTTCTGCTGGTTTTCTGACCATTGGCTCCCTTTCTGACTATCCCTCCACCTCACCCTTGGTTACCTCATTATCTCTTGGTTTGATCTTGGCACGTTTAACTACACTCCAGTGTACTTCGTCTCCTCTGCATCACTTCATCTGGCGCTGCCCTTGACCACCTCCTTCCCTGTCACGTGGTTCAGGTCCTGTTTGCTACCTGGTGAGTTCCCCGCTGCTCTGCCCTCAGCTCCCTTGCTGTGGCGTGCAGCTCTCCCTACAGCAGCTATACCCAGGAATCATGACAGTTTCAACTGGATGTTGATTCAGATGTTGAGAACGTTGGAAGCAGAAAAGTCCGTTGGCCCGAGTTTGTAGCTGAGTTGGTCTGGGTGTACCACAACCGAGTGCACAGTACAAACCGAATACATGCCATACATCGTGCTGTTCGGATGAAAAGGAAGAGAGATTACCGAGCTGGAGTTGGACCCAGAGGAAGACTACCCATGGATGGGAGTGTCCATCTGGGTTCATGAACATTGACATTGCTTGCAGACTGCATGGACTAGTACAGGACAGGTTTCAGGGACTTGAGCACCATGAGATGACACCTCTGCGAGGGACAGCTCTCAAGGCTAGGGTAGAGTATTGGTCTGACACAAGCGACCTCGAGGCAAGTTAAAGTATCGATGTGAACAAACTCCGTACCTGTTGAAACGCTGAATTGGAACTGATGGACCTGTCTATGAAGTTCAGTCTGAGGGAGAAGAAGGGGGCCCTACCCGAGTAGTCCACCGAGGCATGCTACGTCTGTGCCTGTCACGAGATCCCGAAAGAGAAGGAAGAGCGCCAAATGTTCCCAAAGTGTCCATACCAGCGACCTTCGATTGTGATGAAGAAGAACCTGCCTTACTCTCTGACCTGGATGGTCCGTTACCCACTGACACAGGGGAAGTGCGAGAACCTGAAACTCCCGATATGGCTGCTCCACCAAGCTTCCACGGGTACCCGTCCTCAACTGCCCAACCTGATTTGACTACCCAACCTGACTTATGCCGCAGAGAACGAACTACAGCTGGAATACCTCCCAACTGTTATGAACAGCGTAAGGTACCAGAGACCGCCAGAAGACGGATCATCGCTTAAAAGACCCCATCTGAGGACATCGCTTGGCTGCTGCTGGTTCTACAACCCTCCTGTGGGATCATCTGCTGCAGAGGACACAATACATTCATTCATTGGACTGCTATTTTTTTTAGAGTTGCTACCACTATTATCCATCCTTTAACCATTAACCTCCCTGCGAGGAGTGAATACCTTGTTTTATTAAATTGTTACATCTTGTTAACCCTTGCTCTGCCTCCTGTTTGTCACTGCATCCTGCAACCTGCTAACATCTGCACTAGCTCTCCCGTTGCTCGCATAACATTGTTATTTTTCTCAATCCTTGCAGCCAATCAGCCCTTGCTCTCCTGTGGACGTTTTTGATATCTGGAAGAAGTGAGAGCAGCTCTTACTTCCTCCCAGCTTCTGATTAGTCTAAGGAAAGTGAAGCCAGCACTGACTGGCCACAGGGATTGTATGACATAACGATGTCACATGAGCCCCAGGAGAACCAGTGCCATCACCTCTGGAACCGGAGGTGAGTATAAGTGTAGTTATTTTACTGGGGGGGAAACATAGGGTTAGAGATTAGGTTGTCTGAGTAGTAGGAAACACCTCTAATGGTTTATCATAGGATCATAACAATTAATTTTTGATGATTTATCCTGTTCATAGGCCATCAATGGTACTAAACGAATCTCCCAAAATTCAGTCCTGACAAATTTGCTCAATTTTGGCATAGTCAGTCATGGTGCTGGAAAACCCAGTATAAAATGAAGGCCAGAGTGTTGCAAAGGGAACATCAAACAGCAAGCTGTTTTGAGGAAAGCTAGTAAGTAAAGAGAGAGGAGCATAATAGTTTGCAGCCCTGAGAATCCAACAACATGGTGGCTGGCTGCCCAGCAATTTTCTGGATTCACACTAATTGAATAAAAAAAAAATTCAAATATATTAGAACACGGATTTTGGGGAAATTCACAGCAGAATTAATTCTTTCACTATTGATTTGCTCATCTCTAGTCATTAACATCATTGTAGTTGACAGATAATCCTTCTATAAACACATCGGACCCATTTATTAAATTTCAATCATCTCTAAGGTCAAATAGTGTTAAAAGTAAGATTTAAACAAAGCAAATGCACAAGTCCTATAAAAAGTATTTCTCAAGAGCGGTAAGACAAACAAGACAGAGCAGAAATGGAAACACAAGCAGTAGCATTTCAGTTTTGGAAAGAAAAGTCAGACTGGTTTATATTGCAGATAAAGTATGACTTTTTGAAGTCTTCATAAAAATATTTGGCAATAATAAAATACAGAATACACAATTCTAATCTCTGTAAATTATACTTTACTTTCTAAGTTTAAGAGCTTTTTTTTGGAAAGAACAAAAGATAATTTAGGAATAACAAAGTTAGTGAAACGAGTGCAATGACCACGGAAATATGTATTATGTAATATTGTTTTTTCTTTTGTCACGCTTTGAAATGTAATCATCATCCAATGTAGTTTTCTGGGTTTTTAATGATTGATTACTGTGTAGTATAGATCCTGATGGCGAACCAAGTGCACCACTGGCACTGAATATTAAAGTAGTTGTCCCCTTTAAAATAACTCTGTTTTATAGACTGGAACAGCTATAATAAAAACAAATCAAGTATTACCGTATATACTCGAGTATAAGCCGACCCGAGTATAAGCCGACCCCCCTAATTTTGCCACAAAAAACTGGGAAAACTTATTGACTCGAGTATAAGCCTAGGGTGGAAATGCAGCATTTACCGGTGAATTTCAAAAATAAAAATAGATCATTATTTCCCCATAGCTGTGCCATATAGTGCTCTGCACCGTTCATATTTCCCCATAGGTGTGAACCATATAGTGCTCTGCACCGTTCATTGTGCCCCCTAGCTGTGCCATATACGGTGCTCTGCACCGTTCATTGTGCCCCATAGATGTGCCATATACGGTGCTCTGCACCGTTCACTGTGCCCCATAGCTGTGCCATATACGGTGCTCTGCACCGTTCACTGTGCCCCATAGCTGTGCTGTGCCATATACGGTGCTCTGCACCGTTCACTGTGCCCCATAGCTGTGCCATATACGGTGCTCTGCACCGTTCACTGTGCCCCATAGCTGTGCTGTGCCATATACGGTGCTCTGCACCGTTCACTGTGCCCCATACATAGCTGTGCTGTGCCATATACGGTGCTCTGCACCGTTCACTGTGCCCCATAGCTGTGCTGTGCCATATACGGTGCTCTGCACCGTTCACTGTGCCCCATAGCTGTGCTGTGCCATATACGGTGCTCTGCACCGTTCACTGTGCCCCATAGCTGTGCTGTGCCATATACGGTGCTCTGCACCGTTCACTGTGCCCCATAGCTGTGCTGTGCCATATACGGTGCTCTGCACCGTTCACTGTGCCCCATAGCTGTGCTGTGCCATATACGGTGCTCTGCACCGTTCACTGTGCCCCATAGCTGTGCTGTGCCATATACGGTGCTCTGCACCGTTCACTGTGCCCCATAGCTGTGCTGTGCCATATACGGTGCCCTGCACCGTTCACTGTGCCCCATAGCTGTGCTGTGCCATATACGGTGCCCTGCACCGTTCACTGTGCCCCATAGCTGTGCTGTGCCATATACGGTGCCCTGCACCGTTCACTGTGCCCCATAGCTGTGCTGTGCCATATACGGTGCTCTGCACCGTTCACTGTGCCCCATAGCTGTGCTGTGCCATATACGGTGCTCTGCACCGTTCACTGTGCCCCATAGCTGTGCTGTGCCATATACGGTGCCCTGCACCGTTCACTGTGCCCCATAGCTGTGCTGTGCCATATACGGTGCTCTGCACCGTTCACTGTGCCCCATAGCTGTGCTGTGCCATATACGGTGCTCTGCACCGTTCACTGTGCCCCATAGCTGTGCTGTGCCATATACGGTGCTCTGCACCGTTCACTGTGCCCCATAGCTGTGCTGTGCCATATACGGTGCCCTGCACCGTTCACTGTGCCCCATAGCTGTGCTGTGCCATATACGGTGCTCTGCACCGTTCACTGTGCCCCATAGCTGTGCTGTGCCATATACGGTGCCCTGCACCGTTCACTGTGCCCCATAGCTGTGCTGTGCCATATACGGTGCTCTGCACCGTTCACTGTGCCCCATAGCTGTGCTGTGCCATATACGGTGCCCTGCACCGTTCACTGTGCCCCATAGCTGTGCTGTGCCATATACAGTGCTCTGCACCGTTCACTGTGCCCCATAGCTGTGCTGTGCCATATACAGTGCTCTGCACCGTTCACTGTGCCCCATAGCTGTGCTGTGCCATATACGGTGCTCTGCACCGTTCACTGTGCCCCATAGCTGTGCTGTGCCATATACGGTGCTCTGCACCGTTCACTGTGCCCCATAGATGTTCCACATAAATTTGTGCCGCCGCTGCCGCAATAAAGAAAAAAAACCACATACTCACCTCCCTTGATTGCAGCTCCCGGCGTCTCGTTCCGGCGCCTCCATCTTCCCGGCGTCTCTGCTCTGACTGATCAGGCAGAGGGCGCCGCGCACACTGTATGCGTCATCGCGCCCTCTGCCTGAACAGAGACGCCGGGAAGATGGAGGCGCCGGCCGGGAAGATGGATCGGCGCCCGGCGGCTGGAACGAGGACAGGTGAATATGCTATACTCACCTAGTCCTGGCGATCCTCGCGCTGTCCCCTCCTGTCTTCGGTGCCGCAGCTTCTTTCTCTATCAGCGGTCACCGGCACCGCTGATTAGAGAAATGAATAAGCGGCTCCGCCCCTATGGGAGGTGGAGCCGCTTATTCATTTCTGTAATGAGCGGTCCCACGTGACCGCTGAAGAGAGGAAGAAACTGCAGCGCCGAAGACGGGGAGGAAGGCAGGGACAGCGCGAGGATCGCTGGGACTAGGTAAGTATGCCCCAGCGCCCTCAGCCCCTCACCTGCTGACCCCACCGCTACCGTGACTCGAGTATAAGCCGAGGGGGGCACTTTCAGCCCAAAAATTTGGGCTGAAAATCTCGGCTTATACTCGAGTATATACGGTACTTACTATCGCTGACATGATATCCGTGCTGCAAACAAACAATAAGTCACTATTAACCTGCAGATATGGAGTTGAAGTAAAGAATCGATCCACTGGATTAACAAAATCAAGTTACAAGGCTCGTCTTTGCACTGTGCACCAATGCCTTGGTCGTCCTTATGACGCACTCTAGCCTGGGACTTCTGGCAGCGACTAAGCTCCGGATTCGCAGGCTCTGATGAGAAGTGACAAGTTGGCAAGAGAGCGCACTATCATTACGCATTGTAAGAAGACAACCTGGTGAGCAGAGACAAGCCACAACCCCACAAGGGATGTTGCTTGCCTGCGGGGTTGGTCTCTGCTCTGCCTGCTTGCGGGGCAATCGCCTTACAATGCTCACTGACAGTGTGCCCTCTTGCCAGCTTGTCACTTGTCACTGGAGCAGAACAATATTGTATCATACAATTAGGTTCTGTAGAAGGACGTAGATCTGGGGATTTATTATGATGGAATATAGGCTGAACTGGATGGACAAATGTCTTTTTTCGGCCTTACTAACTATGTTACTATGTTACTATGTTACTTGTCAGAGCCAGTGAGGGAGCGCACTGTCACTGTGCATTAAAAAGAATATTGAACTAAGGGTACATCAGGATTGACAACTGACACATGCTCAGCAGATCACCTGCTCTAGCCCTGCCACTGAAATTGATGTCACTAATGAAGCTGCATTTCAGGGTGGGGGCAAAGGCTGCAGCAGTGACCGCAACCTCTGCCCTAAGGTATGCACTGGGGATTCTATACTGAAACATCAACAAACAAGAAGTAAAAAAAAAAAAAATAGTGTAGTGAGGGAACAATAGGACATTTTTAATTAAAATATAATAGAAAAGAGGTTACATTATTACATTAAATAGGCAGACATTTAGGATTAAAACAAATGTTATTTTCGTACCACCCCTTCAAAGACAATTTTTACAATATTTATTAGTCTCTCAAGGAGACTGTTCTCATAAATAATATACTACACTATTTATTTAGTGCAGTGTGGTAGCTCATCCTGTAAGGCCGGCGTCACACTAGCGAGTTTTACGGACGTATGAGCGCATAAAATACGTCCGTAAAACACGCATTACATACGGCCCAATGATTCTCAATGGGTCAGGTCCTATCAGCCGTATATTATGCATCCGTTTTATACGGCTTTCTACAGCCGTACAAAATCGCAGCATGCTGCGTTTGTCAGCGTATTGCGCAAAAAATACGCCAATTAAAGTCTATGGGGGGACGCAAAATACGGAATGCATACAGACCACGCGTGTGACTTGCGAGAAATACGCTACACTCTGGCAGATGTCCGGAAATGTCCAAAGGCCTCAATCAGGCAGGTGAGACATGCTAATTAGCTGAAAAAGCCAGACAGTGAACCCCGAAGTCTGCTGCACGCCTCCATGGAGTGAGAATCAGCATGGCTCACATTATCAATGTGGACATGCTTCTAATTTTGGTGCAAGAAAGGCCAGTAATTTGGGACCAGAGAGATCCCAACTATGCCAATAGGGCCCAAAAAGATGCAGCATGGAGGAGTGTGTGTGGGTCCCTATTCCCACATTATGAGCAGCAGCCACGTGAGGCACAGAGACAAATAAGTAAGTACACCCATGTTTGTGAATTAATTTTATTGTTAAACAGCAGTACCTAACTCCTTTTTAGTATTATACTTGAAATTGATAATTAGTTACCAAATAATTTTTAAGAACACCATTACGTACATGTTTGTGTACATGATAAATGGATAAAATACATTGTTTTTACAGATGTCCCTTACAGTGTTTCCCAGCAAAATTACCTTCTGGGATAGAGGGTAGCGGACTCTGTCCTTGTGGCCTTACATACAAATTGTATTATTTGATCACAATTATTAATAAATGTATTCTACAAATGCATATTCCTATGCTATACTAAAATCTGTGTAGTCAGTTACACCTTGTGTGACCACCGTGCATAATGGGGTAATCAATTTGTTTAATGTATTTTGTTGCAGTGGGTGATGTGATGACAAGATGGCAGGCATCCGCGATCAATATAGGAGGGAGAGGCAGCAGCATGACAGGAGTGAGGCAGGCGCACAGCCCCCCCAAAAAATACATCTATTTTGACCGTTTGACCTTCTTGAATCCCAGCATGGACCTCAGACCGTAAGTACAAACCCCACAACACATTTTCAACATGTTTTTTTTTTTTTTTTTAAATACAACACAAAAAAAACCTTTCATTACAGAACTCAGTCTAACCTCACTGAGAGGGAGACAGGGTCGGATTCTGAGGTGGTCATAGACCCAGTTGGGGAAGGAGAAGAGGTGGCTGGCCCATCTTCTGATCCGTCATGCTCCATCCCTCCAGGATCCTCAACATCTGCCCATCCAGCTCCAGCAGCACCAGGACAAGAAGATGCCCCACCATCAACATCAGCAGCAGCACAAGCTAGTCAGGATGACCCTGCAAACAGCAGCAGCCCTACTGTTGCCCTGGAGCGCTCACCACAGGCTGCAGTGATCTCACAGCGTGCTCGCCGCAGAAGAGAGCTACTCCCAAGTAGGAGAAATGTTGATGCTGGGGTGTTGAACTACCTGCCATGGGTTCGTGAAGATGATGGTGAGGAGGGCTTTACGAGGAGCCTGGCCCGGTATTTACGGCCCCTAGAGCATGAGGTGAGGCTTTGTGTGAGAGGGTGCATTCAGATCCTTATTGATGCATGCACCCCCCCAAATAACCCATACCAGCTTATGGAGACTATTGAAAATTGGCAGCTGTCACCACATAATCTCCTGCGGCCTCAAAGATGTCAACAGGTGCATGCTCAACAGGGATCTGAAGCACCCCCCCACATGAGCCTACACCTCAACCCCTACCCACACCCAACCCACCATGGCAACCTCAGTACCATATGGCAGGATATCAGCAACCATCCCAATATGGCTACTTGTCCAGACCCAGTGCTGGAGGCTGGTCCCAACCTGCGTTTGGACGACATGGCCATATTGGGTTTGGATATGATTCCAGGCCATATTTTCAAGAACATGATGAGGGGTTTGCTCAAAATCCTTATGGCTATTACTCAACTGGCCCTCATGAGTCCAGGCATAATGTTCCTCCAGCCCACACATCATCCACACAGGGGGAAGGACAATTGGGCCAACAAAGGCCACCTGATGAGGACCCTGACCTGCCCCCATCTCCACCACCTACGTACCAAAATCTGTGATTTTGTTAGGTTATCTTAATTTTTTGTGGACATATCCATGTGTTCGTTATGTTTGTGCTGACATAGCACTTTGTTAAGATGTTCTTGTTTTTGGCATATCTTACAAAAAAAGTTAATTTGCTGAAAAAAAAGAAAAATAAGTTTAATTTTTTAAAAAAAAGTAACATCAAAAAGGCTTTTGAGTGAAGTAAAATTGAACTTTTAAAAAGCCTAATTATGGTTGTGGTGCAATCATTCTTACATGACACACACATGCTATGCTCATAACCATATGTGAATTAAGTAAATACAACACACATTTTTTTAAGTTTAAAATTTAAATTGGTTTTGAAATTTCTACAATTTTTTTTTTTTTTTTTTTTTTTTAAACATCAAACATGCAAAATTGAATATTCTTGCCAGGGAGTTGCCACTTGAGGAGAAACAAAAAAATTTGTGAATACATCCCTAACTTTTAGGCCAGAAAGGGGACGCCGCGGAGGAGGGCCATATGGTGTAGGCCTAATCACATTGCTCAACAGGTGTTCACCAATATCTGCTGAGGAACAATCATGTATGCGGGTAAAATTGTGCAAAATAACACAGGCTTTTATTACTTCATTGACTGTAGCCTCACTGAGCTGAATGGCAGACTGGAGAACACGCCATTTTGCAGCCAGAATCCCAAAGGTGCACTCCACCAGTCTCCGCGCCCTGGAAAGCCTAATATTAAAGACCCTCCGCCGGTGGTCCAGGTTGCGCCGGGGATAAGGCCGCATGACGTGCCTCGTCAGTTGGAAAGCCTCATCTCCAACCAAAACAAAAGGCACTGCTTCCGCATTGGAGCCTGGGAGTTGTTGTGGTGGTGGGAGGTCTAACTGGTTGTCACGAAGCCGACGACCCTAGAGTCTCCAGTTCACCCATAGGCCCCAATGTCTACAATTATAAACCTGTATTTACTGTCAGCAACAGCTAGCAGAACTACAGAGAAAAACTGCTTATAATTGTAGCATTGTGAGCCAGAGTTCGGCGGCTTATGCACCCTGATATGTTTCCCATCCACAGCTCCAATGCAGTTAGGGAATTCACAAGTGTTCTGGAATCCACGGGCGATTTTGAGCCAATCCTCCTGTTTGGGCTCAGGCATAACAATTTCCTGAAGTTTATCCCATATTTGAAAACAGGTTGAACGAACAATGCCCGAAATTGTCGACCGCCCAATCAGAAGCTCCGGGTGTAGTCCCGCATACGACAAGCCTGTGGACAGGAAACTGAAAGACAAATAAAGTTTATATTAGGTATTTAACATGAGTACAAAGAAAACATGAAGAAGCACAAGTGCATAGTATATTTACAAAGAAATTATTTTTAGAAAAACAAAAAATGTTCCCTTGGTTACTTTCCTAGAACATTAACCACAGTTTTGGTTATGTGCTTGTGCCATAATGTCCACATATACTTTCCAAAACATGCTACAACACAACACATAAAAAAAATATTATCAACATACAGTATGTGAAAATGTTGAATACATACCGTAAGGTTAGGAGAAGACGCTCCTCAGCAGATATGGCTTTGCGCATCCTTGTGTCCTGATAGGTGATACCTGGACGTAAGATCTCCAACAAGATATCAAAGGTACTGATGGTCATGTGACAGTACAGATAGAACTTGTCAGGATGTGACCTCAAAGCTGTATAGAGCCTCTCAAAATGTCCTTTACTGAGGCGTTGTGTCAATAGAGGATGCACCCACAATCTTTGTCTCCTCCTTCGCGGATCAACATTCACCGGATATGGCTGTCCAAAGCGATGCGACAACAGCCAGTGAAACAACACCCGCTGAGTTGTGCTTAAAGACACATGGTCAGACATGTTTGGAAGGTACAACCAACACAGCCAAAATAAGCACAACCAAAAAATAGGCAGATGGGAGGGTGCCACCTGTTGTAGAGGGCTTAAATAGTGTTGTTGATGATGATTTAAATTATTTGCAGGCCTGAAAACTGTTAAATGTCCATTTTGTCAAGTTGCGTGAAAAATACGCCTTACGGAGCACATACGGATCACACACGCAACAGTACATGCGCAAAATACGCGACCACACCTAGGCAACGGATTACCTACGGAACAAAATTTCTGTGACATTTCGGCGTATTACGGGCATATTACGGCCGTAAAATACGGACCGTATTGTCTTACGCCGAGTGTGATGCCGGCCTTAGTGTTGCACTGACAGGAAGCCTATTAGATCGTCTCTAGCAGGATCTACAAGACATTGTCAGACATGTAGTACAATGTTAGGACTCATGATTCTGTTGTCTGATAACCCAGGGCCAGGGGTTCCTTCCCTGTCCCTAACGCTAGGGGCACCCTAGCTATCCCTGCTGCCCAGGTTACTTCTGATGGTGATGATGCTGGAACCTCCTTTGCTGAACTACTGAATTAGCCCTATATTTGTCCCCTCCCCCATCCAGGGAAACAAACAAGGAAAGATGTACAGGGATAATAGGAAATACCATTCATACAAAATATGCACTCACAGATAAAAGAGGGAAACACTGGAGAGTAAGGAAGGTAAACAAAATAGGAGAGGATAGGGACTATGCACACAGCCAAAATGCCAAGCATCGGATGTGGATAGTTGTTGATAGGTTCAGTAAACAGACACATTTTGTACCTTTGGTGGGCCTCCCTAATGCTGAAACTCTATCAAAACTATTCATTGAGCATGTGATCCAATTGCATGGTGTGCATGTCAGTGTGGTGTCTGATAGAGGGGTGCAATTTATGGCAAAATTCTGGAGGGCTTTTTGTAAAAGGCTGGGTATCAGTCTGACCTTTTCATCGGCCTACCATCCCCAGACCAATGGTCAGACTGAAAGGACCAATCAGTCTTTGGAGCAGATATTATGGTGTCTTGCCACGTCTAGACAGGATGATTGGTGCTCTGCGGTACCCATAGTGGAATTTGTTTTCAATAATCATGTCAATCAGTCTTCTGGTACTTCCCTGTTCCTCTGCAACTATGGGTTTCACCCCCACTTTGGTGAGTTTTCACAGCTAGATTCAGGGTGTCCAGGTGCTGATTCAGCCTTCCTGCGGTTGGGGGAGGTCTGGAGGGAGGTTCAGAGAAATATTGGGGAGGCTCAGGGCAAATATAAATTTTTTTCGGTTAAGCGACATTCTGTGGGGACGGCTTACAAGGTGGGGAATAAGGTATGGTTATTCACCAAGAATATGAGATTGAGGATTCCCTCTGCTAAGTTGGGTCCCAAGTTTATTGGCCCTTATTAAATTTTAGAGGTGGTCAATCCTGTGGCCTTTCGCCTGTGCTTGCCTCCGTCAATGCAGATCCCCAATATGTTCCATAAAGGGCTTCTGAAGCCATCGGTGCCTTCCTCAGGTGAGTCTCCCTCGCACCAGCCGCCTGTTGTGGTGGATGGCCAGACCGAGTATGAGGTGGAATGGATGGTGGATTCTCGTATGCTCCGCTGTTCACTTTAGTACTTGGTCCATTGGAAAAGTTACAGTTCTGAGGATCGGTCATGGGTTCCGGCGTGTTTGGTCCATGCAGATCGGTTGGTTTGGGCCTTTCACGCTCATTGTCCAGGGAAGCCTGGGGGTCCTGTGGCCCCCCATTGAGAGGAGGGTACTGTCATCATCCAGTCCGGAGTTTGTTTTCTGCTATCCTCTCTCTGGACTGGTCATGCAGGGGTTAACCCACTGTGCCTCGTTTTGGAGCTGGCTGGGCTTTTTCAGTCCTCTGCAGTCTGCTGGCTAGCGTCAGTGATAGTTCATGCTTCTAGGCTAGAGCAGCAGATCCGTATACCCTGGTGATCCTTCTGCCTCTGATTTCCCGTATTTGTGTGAGACCCGTTCCCTATCCCTGATTTTGTCTTCGACTGGTGGTTTTCCTTACAGTGTATGACTCAGCCTGAACCCCGCCTCTTGCCTTCCGTCTCTGATACCTCATTCCCCAACCAGCTTAGACTTCTGGCTTGTACCCCGACTTTGCCTTATGTCTCACATTTTGGATACTGCGCTCCCATTTGGCTCTGGCGTCTGGCTTGTCTCTGACTACGTGCATTGCTGTGACCTCTGGTACCTCTGCTCCTGACAGTTCCTGACTCTGCTCATCTGACCACTCTTTCGTTACCTGTGACACCTGTGCAGGTGCTCAGTGTTGCTACGCTGTGAGTGTGCAACCTCTCTTCCCTCACCAGCACCCCTGGTGGAGGTTGCGCTAAACTGCACTGCAGCCACATCACAGTCCTGACTCGCACTGTACTGTCTTTTGTCTGAGCTGGAGGCAGTTCCAGGAGACATGCCCTCTTTCTAAGCACCTCCAGCATATTGGGCCCCAGGGTAGAGAGTGTTCAGGTGTTCTTGGGTTTGGTCCTGGCTTGGACGAGGTTGTCTTTTTGAGTGGGTCAGGCCGCACTGGGGCCATCCATTCTCTGGTCTCTTCTGGTAACTTATCCGAAGGGACGTTTGTCGGATCTCGCAGTTCTTCCCACCTCATCTGTCAGGGCAATGGGTTATATCTCAATGGACTAGCTTCCCCCACCCTACTTGATGGGGCGACTGGCCATAAAACCTTCTTAGGTGATCCACTTGCCTGATAAGTTCCTGAATTGCAGCCTGTATTTCAGCCAAGGACCCGGACTTCTGATTTTCAGCCTGGAATCCCTGTCCTATGGGGTCATACTTTCACACAGTGCTGTAGCTCATTTCATCCTCACCTTCACAAGCCATAGCTTCTGCGGCAACCTGGGAAAACTGAAGTGTCTCATTTTCCCGTATCTGATCCCACAATATCCGTATCAGCAATGAATCCATCAGTCCCTGAACAAACTGTTTTTCAGGATAGTGTCAGGATTGGTCTTGCATTTTTTTGGCAGTTCTGTAACATTCTCTGTAAAGCATTTATATACTGGGAAATACTTTCGTCTTGTTGCTGACACCGATTAAAGACACGCGTCCAGAAACTAGCGGCCAGACCTCTGTTTTCGTAAACCTCCTCTAATATGGCCACAATGTCTTCTAGAATGTTTCGTATTGACGCTGGGTTGTTGCCCTCCTATGGCCCCCTCCACATCTCCTGGTGTACTCATGCTACCACGAGTGTGAAAGCACAACCAACATTCAAAAGTGACCAAAACATCAGCCAGAAAGCATTGGCACTGACATGTGGTATCTGGTCCCCACCTGCAGAACAACTCGTTTAATGAATGTGTCTTGATAATTGGCAATAATTTCCATCTGTTGTCTATTCCATTTGCACAACAGCATGTGAAATTGATTGTCAAACAGTGTTGCTTCCTAAGTGGACAGTTTGATTTCACAGAAGTTTGATTTACTTGGAGCTATATTCTGTTGTTTAAGTGTTCCCTTTATTTTTTTAAGCAGTGTATAAAAAAATGCGCAACATGTTAAATTCTCTAGCGGATATAATGACGTCATACTAGAGAAAAATACAGATGAGGGAGAGGCGCAAAAACAACGCATTGCACACGGACCAATGTTTCTCTATGGGGCAGCTTCCATCAACCATATATTTCTCGGCCGTATTTTATGGGCTGAGAAAATCGCAGATATGAACTGTAGCGTGGGAATTTTTCTGAATATTTTCTCATGCTACAGTTCATATGAGTTTATGCCACCAGGAGGCGCAGCTTCTATGATGGCACCGTAAGTCAACGAAGCTGCATTCCATTCATTCCCCAGTTTTTACAGCCAGGGGCGGCTGCATTAGCAGGCTCCTGGTTGTAAATGTATTTATCCCCTTCAGATGGATTTACATTGTGGGACATGACTGTACAGCGGACAGGTATGGGATATTGTTGCTTTTTTATTTTCCTTTTTTTCAGAAGAACGAGGTTCATCAGTTGGATTGAGCGTACAATAAAGATATTAAAACCCCATGTGTTTATTTATTTAGTTAAAATACTTTATTCATAATGTGTGTGTTTTAACCCTTTATTACTATTGGATTAATAATGCATAGGTGTCTTATTGACACTTCTCCATTATCAACCAGGCTTAATGTCACCTTACATTAGCAAGGTGACATTAACCCCTTACTATCTCATATCCCACAGCTACTCGGGAGTGGGAAGAGAGAGGCTAAGTGCCAGAATAGACGCTTCTTACAGATGTGACTTTTCTGGGGTGCCTGGGGGCAGAAGTTTTTAGCCGGGGGGGGGGGCAATAACCATGGTCCCTCTCTAGGCTATTAATATCTGCCCTCGGTCACTGGCTTTCCCACTCTGGCGGAGAAAATTGCGCAGGAGCCCACGCCAGTTTTTTCTGTGATTTAACCCATTATTTTAACACCTAGAGCTCCCAAATTTTGCACACACAAACTACTAACATTATTAGTGAGGAATATGTAAAAATATAAGGGATATGAAATGGTTTACTGTATGTAAATCATGTCTCATATCCTGTCGGGTTTGGTAAGGAGATAGCAAAAGCAGGCAATTGAATGACCGGCTTTTATGCTATCTAGCTCTGTATTAAATATAAATATATGCTGTATATATACAGTATATATGTGTCTCACTGACATATATATATACTAGCTATTGAACCCGTTCTACGCCCGGGTGGCGAGCATCTATATTGGTATATGGTCTCCATCCTGGTATGTGCTGCTCCATCCTGCATCCCCATCCTGTCATGAGCTGCTCCATACTGCGTCCCCATCCTGTCATGAGCTGCTCCATCCTGCGTCCCCATCCTGTCATGTGCTGCACCCATCCTGCACCCCCATTCTGACATGTGCTGCTCCAATCCTGCACCCCCATTCTGACATGTGCTGCTCCATCCTGCGCCCTCATCCTGTCATGTGTTGCACCCATCTTGCGCCCCCATTCTGTCATGTGTTGCACCCATCCTGCGCCCCCATTCTGTCATGTGCTGCTCCCATCCTGCGCCCCCATTGTGACATGTGCTGCTCCCATCCTGCGCCCCCATTCTGACATGTGCTGCACCCATCCTGCGCCTCCATTCTGACATGTTCTGCACACATCCTGCGCCTCCATTCTGTCATTTGCTGCTCCCATCCTGCGCCCCCATCCTGTCATGTGCTGCTCCCATCCTGTGCCCCCGCTCTGTCATGTGCTGCTCCCATCCTGTGCCCCTGTTCTGTCATGTGCTGCTCCCATCCTGCGCCCGTTTTGTCA
The DNA here is from genome assembly GCF_032444005.1 of Ranitomeya imitator. Classification (NCBI taxonomy): domain Eukaryota; kingdom Metazoa; phylum Chordata; class Amphibia; order Anura; family Dendrobatidae; genus Ranitomeya; species Ranitomeya imitator. Next base: position 88,062,159 of record NC_091282.1, read on the forward strand.
TGTACTGCTTCCATCCTGCACCCCCATTCTGTCATGTGCTGCCCTATTCTGTTATGTGCTGCTCCCATCCTGCGCCCCGTTCTGTCATGTGCTGCTCCCATCCTGCGCCACCATTCTTTAATTTGCTTCTTCCATCCATATGCCCCATAAGCTGCTCCATTATGGTTGATGGCCCCCATAAGATGCTCCATAGTATTTGCCCCGTACACTGCTCCATTATGGTTTATGGCCCCCATAAGATGCTCCATAGTGTATGCCCCCCGTACACTGCTCCATAAAGGTTTATGGCCCCCATAAGATGCACCATAGTGTATGCCCCCCGTACACTGCTCCATAAAGGTTGATGGCCCCCATAAGATGCTCCATATTGTATGCCTCCGTACACTGCTCCATAAAGGTTTATGGCCCCCATAAGACGCTCCAGTGTGTATGCCCCCATACACTGCTCCATAAAGGTTTATGGCCCCCATAAGACGCTCCAGTGTGTATGCCCCCGTACACTACTCCATAAAGGTTTATGGCCCCCATAAGATGCTCCATAATATATGCCCCCGTACACTGCTCCATTATGGTTGATGGCCCCATAAGATGCTCCATTGTATTATATGCCCCCCATAAGATGCTCCATTGTATTATATGCCCCCATAAGATGCTCCATTGTATTATATGCCCCCCATAAGATGCTCCATTGTATTATATGCCCCCCATAAGATGCTCCATTGTATTATATGCCCCCCATAAGATGCTCCATTGTATATGCCCCGTATGCTGCTGCCATATATTAAAAAAAAAAATACCATACTCACCTATGGTCGCTGGGCGCCAAGTGCTGGGGGCCTGAGCAGGCGGGGACACCGGCGCGCTGTGGGGGTCAGGTGCCGGTATCACCGCTAGCTTAGGCCCCCCAGCACTTGCTATACTCACCTGTCTGTCCCTTTCCACCGCTGCGCGCCGCCATCTTCCGGCTCCTCTGCTGTGACTGTTCAGTCAGAGGGCGGCGCCGGCGCGCATTAAGCGCATCATCGCGCCCTCTGAACTGTGAACGTCACAGCAGAGGACCCGGGAGACGGAGCCGCACGCAGCGCTGGAACGGGGGACAGGTGAATATACTTACCCTCCTGGCGGTCCCTGACTCTCCGGTGGAGATTGCGGTGTGCGTTCAGTGTTTACGCATACCGCGATCTCCTGGGAGCGTCACTCTGTGGGGGCCAGACTGCGCCGGCGCTTGTGCTTGCGCAGTCTATAAAGGCTTCGGACAGAGTGACGCTCCCAGCGTTATATTATAGATACTGTATATATAGACTGTATATATGTTTTCACGAATATTTGAGCCCATTGATCCATTCTATGTCCATTTTGCAAGCCGGCGAGAAAATCTCGCCATACGGATGCCATACGGATGACATACGGATAATTTTTTGAGAAAAAATCGCATCCTCGTATTGAATAAAGATCACTGTTCAGGAACTTTTCTGCGTATCTCGGCCGTAAAAAACGGACCGTGTTTTTATATGTTAGGTGTGACGATGGCCTTATCTGCAGATAAGTCCCATAGACTTGAAATAGAAAATCTGCAGGTAAAGAATGCACATGTTTTTAGTGTGTCTCCGCAGCGGAAATACATGAAACACACATGTACTGTAATTCACACCTGTCTGTATCAATAAAGTTTTTTTAAAGTTAAATACCACGCAGTATCAAAAACAAAGCAACTTTGTTTAAAACATAACACACACCAAGAAGAGACAAAAAATGCATCAAAAATGCGATCAAACACTTATAAAAAAGCAGCACTCAAAAACGCAATACAAAAATGCAAGTTACCCAATTTAGTTAATAGGTGAAGAAAATTTCCAACATCAATAACTCACCAAAACCTCATTGTGCGAACATAGCATAAAATAATGTACAAAATAAACATATGTGGTGTCACAGCATGTGTAAAGGTCCAGTTCATCAAAATATGAAATTTATCAAGCTGATCAGTAATTGCTATAAAGAGGAAAACAAAAACCTGAAAAGTCATAATTTCGATTTGCTTTTTTTTGTCAACGCAAGTCTGCAAAAAGAATCTGGGTTTTGGAAAATGGCAGTACAAACTAATTTTTTTTTTCCAAAGTTCTGAATTTTTTCAGCCACTAAAATACAAAAAAAACACTACACATGTTTAATATCACCATAATGGTATTGACAAGAAGAATCTTGTTGTCAGGTCATTTTTACTGCATGATTAGTGCTGCAAAAATTATAATAATAAAAAAAAAACACAATGGTTTTTGTTCTTCATTTTTCAGCACCTGGAATTTCTTTTACCACTTTCCATTGCTGTATATGTGGAAATAAAAGGTGTTATTCAAAACTACAACTTGTCCCTCTAAAAATAAAGCCTAAAATACGTGTTGGTGAGCAGAAATATATAAAAAAAAAAGCTATGGCTAATTAAAAAAGGAGAGCAAAAATAAAAAACTTAAGCAAAATTAAAAAACATAAATGAAAATTGGCTGTGTCCATAAAGGATTACATTTTTATTTTTAAGTAAAGTTATAGTAAGAAAATGTATAACCCTATGTTATATACTGTATTGTACAATTAAGTACTTCTTTGCTTCTAGTATGAATAAGAAATGCCGTTTGGGACTCTGGGTGGGTTTTGTTATGTCTCATTTTTTTAAAAACTGCCATGTATAATTGCAGAATTTTTATGTTGTTCAGACAAACTTTTTAAAAGGTTCTCATCATAATGTGACATAAAATATTTTGGAAGTAGCTTTATACATTTAGACGTAGGTTTCATCTAGAATATTTCTCATTCTCTTTTCCTCAATTTTTTGTACTAATCAACCAATCTCCTGTCTTTTCCACAATCATACTTCCCGCATCACATGCAATCTGTACCAAACCTGATTTCTTATCAGTGAATCTGTTGCCATCTGGAATTGATCAGTTGGGCATATAATTCTTCTGACCCCAGGAAAATATGTCCTCAATTTTAGTCTAGGCCTAGCACAACATGGATGTGATGATGAATCACTTCTATCTAGTGATGGGTTAACCGGAACAGTAAAGTTTGAGCTCCGTACCAAACACCTACTGATCGGGCATGGACCCCGAACATGGACTTCTCAAGAAAATCCGTGTTAGGGCTCGTGCCCACTTGCGATGAAATCGGACGAATGCAAGCTAATAAAAAAAAAGGATTGAATTCAAACCAATGTTATGATTGTTTCTTCATCGGCGTTCATCTGCGGATCACGATCGGACTGGAAAAAAATCGCAGCATGCTGCGATTGTAATCAGAAATCGGATCGCATCCTGCAATAGAAGTCAATGGGTGCGAGAAAAAATCACATAGCACTCGCACCAATGTCCTTTGAAAAGCCGGCAATTCATATGCGGGTACAGTAAAATCACACTGACAGGTTAGAATAAAATAGATAGAATAGATATATACACATTGAATAGATGTGTGTGTATATATATATATATATATATATATATATATATATAGTACATACAGGGGGCATGTATATGGATACACCTAAATAAAATGGGAATGGTTGGTGATATCTACTTCCTGTTTGTGGCACATTAGCATATGGGAGAGGGAAAACTTTTCAAGATGAGTGGTGACCATGGTGGCCATTTCGATGTCGGCCATTTTGGATCCAACTTTATTTTTTCCAAAGGGAAGAGGGTCATGTGACACATCAAACCTATTGAGAATTTCACAAGAAAAACAATGGTGTACTTGGTTTTAACGCAACTTTATTCTTTCATGAGTTATTTACAAGTTTCTCTTTGCTTACAGCCATTAACTTGTTGCAGAGGTTAACACTTGAGGAGGCGATAGAAATTGTGTTGATGTCTGGTGAACGCAGTACCTGGGTCATTACAGCAGATTTCAATGCAAGACACCCTACGCAAGAAAACTGTCACCATTCCCATGTTATTTAGGTGTATCCATATAAATGGCCCACCCAAAAAAGTTTGCTTCATCGTTGAACATAATGTTCTGTGTAAACTGAATGTCCTGTTCCAATTTTTGTTTTGCCCATTCTGCAAATTCAGCGCGTCGATCAGGGTCATCCTCGCTGAGATGATGCAGCAGCTGGATTTTGTAAGGGTGCAATTTGTGAGTAGCTAATATCCACTGAAGGGATGTGTTATGATCTGGTGGCCTAGGAGCAGCATGAGACGTACTCTGGAGAAGGTGGTACCTGTACTGACCGCAAACCCTGAACTTAGCACCGCACTAGAAGTAGCCGTGGGGAGTACCTAACACTCCCTAGACCCCTCGACACAGCCTAAGAACTAACTTCCCCTAAAGACAGAAACGGGAAAACTATCTTGCCTCAGAGAAAATCCCCAAAGGATAGACAGCCCCCCACAAATATTGACTGTGAGAGGAGAGGGAAATAACATACGCAGACTTGAAATCAGGATTTAGCATAGGAGGCCATTCTAGCTAAAAAGAAAGAATAGGACAGAGTACTATGCGGTCAGTATTAAAACACTAGAAAAAATATACACCACAGAAAAATACAAATCTCCACATCTGACTAAAGACATGGAGGGTATATCTGCATCTCCAGATACACAGCTTGGCTGCAAAAAATCCTTCACAGACAAAGTTGGACAAGACAAAACATGAAAATGCACAGAACTATAAGGTCCACAGCAGGTGGACAGCAAAAACAAAGCCAGACCTTATCTTTGTTGAAATGAACAGCAAAACAGGAGAGACCAGGTATGGATGTGAATCCTCCAAAAACAATGGACAACTGGCACTGACTAAAGGATAAAGCAGGACTAAATAGCCCAGCCCAAATTTCAAAAAGTGGATACACCTGATAAATGCTGCGATTCAAAGACAGCAGCACTACCACTCATAACCACTGGAGGGAGCCCAAGAGCAGAATTCACAACAGTACCCCCCCTTGAGGAGGGGTCACCGAACCCTCACCAGAGTCCCCAGGCCGATCAGGACGAGCCAAATGAAAGGCACAAACCAAATCGTCAGCATGAACATCGGAGGCAACAACCCAAGAATTATCCTCCTGGCCATAACCCTTCCATTTGACCAGATACTGACGCTTCCGCATCGAAAAATGAGAATCCAAAATCTTCTCAACCACATACTCCAACTCCCCATCAATCAACACCGGGGCCGGAGGATCAACAGAGGGAACAACGGGCACCACATACTTCCGCAACAAAGATCTATGGAACACATTATGGATGGAAAAAGAGGCTGGAAGGGCCAAACGAAAAGACACTGGATTGATAATCTCAGAAATCCTATAAGGACCAATAAACCGAGGCTTGAACTTAGGGGAAGAAACCTTCATAGGAACATGACGGGAAGACAACCAGACCAAATCCCCAACCCGAAGCCAGGAACCAACACACCGACGACGGTTAGCAAAACGCTGAGCCTCCTCCTGAGACAACACCAAATTGTCCACCACATGAGCCCAAATCTGCTGCAGCCTGTCAACCACAGAATCCACACCAGGACAATCAGAAGGCTCAACCTGCCCTGAAGAAAAACGGGGATGAAAACCAAAATTACAAAAAAAAGGCGAAACCAAGGTAACAGAACTAGCCCGATTATTAAGGGCAAACTCGGCCAATGGCAAGAAAGCCACCCAATCATCCTGATCAGCAGACACAAAGCATCTCAAATAAGTTTCCAAAGTCTGATTAGTTCGCTCGGTTTGGCCATTTGTCTGAGGATGAAATGCGGAAGAAAAAGACAAATCAATGCCCAGCCTAGCACAAAAGGCCCGCCAAAACCTAGAAACAAACTGGGTACCTCTATCGGACACAATATTCTCCGGAATGCCATGCAAACGAACCACATGCTGAAAAAACAACGGAACCAAATCAGAAGAGGAAAGCAATTTAGGCAAAGGTACCAAATGAACCATCTTAGAAAACCGGTCACAAACCACCCAGATAACCGACATCCTCTGGGAAACCGGAAGATCTGAAATAAAATCCATAGAAATATGCATCCAAGGTCTCTCAGGGACCGGCAAAGGCAGAAGCAACCCACTAGCGTGGGAACAGCAAGGCTTAGCCCGCGCACAAATCCCACAGGACTGCACAAAAGAACGCACATCCCAAAGAAGGCCACCAAAAGGACCTACCAACCAAATCTCTGGTACCAAAAATCCCAGGATGGCCAACCAACACAGAACAATGAACCTCAGAAATCACTTTACTAGTCCATCTATCAGGAACAAACAGTTTCCCCACTGGACAGCGGTCAGGTTTATTAGCCTGAAATTCCTGAAGAACCCGTCGTAAATCAGGGGAGATGCCAGAAAGAATCACCCCTTCCTTCAGAATGCCGACCGGCTCAAGAACCCCAGGGGAATCAGGAAAAAAACTCCTAGAGAGGGCATCCGCCTTAACATTCTTAGTACCAGGAATGTACGAGAACACAAAATCAAAACGGGACAAAAACAGGGACCATCGAGCCTGTCTAGGATTCAGTCGTTTGGCAGACTTGAAGTAAATCAGATTCTTATGATTGGTCAGGACCACAATACGGTGCTTAGGCCCCTCAAGCCAATGTCGCCACTCCTCAAATGCCCACTTTATAGCCAACAACTCCCGATTGCCGACATCATAATTGCGTTCCGCATTCCGCAGGCGAAAACTCCCGAGAAAAGAAGGCACACGGTTTCATCAAGAAACCATCAGAATTCCTCTGAGACAAAATGGCCCCTGCCCCAATCTCAGATGCGTCAACCTCAACCTGAAATGGAAGAGAAACATCCGGCTGATGCAACACAGGGGCAGAAGTAAATCGGCGTTTAAGCTCCTGAAAGGCAGAAACAGCCGCAGAGGACCAATTCGTCACATCAGCGCCTTTCTTCGTCAAATCGGTCAGAGGTTTAACCACACTGGAGAAGTTGGCAATGAAACGACGATAAAAATTAGCAAAGCCCAAGAATTTCTGAAGGCTCTTCACAGATGTGGGCTGAATCCAATCATGAATGGCCTGAACCTTAACCGGATCCATTTCTATAGATGAGGGAGAAAAAATGAAGCCCAAAAAAGAAACCTTCTGCACTCCGAAGAGACACTTCGACCCCTTCACAAATAAAGCATTATTACGGAGGATCTGAAATATCATCCTGACCTGTTTCACATGAGACTCCCAATCATCGGAAAAAATCAAAATATCATCCAAATATACAACCATGAATTTATCAAGATAACTCCGAAAGATATCATGCATGAAGGATTGGAACACAGATGGGGCATTAGAGAGTCCGAATGGCATCACAAGGTATTCAAAATGGCCTTCGGGCGTATTAAATGTACACCCACGAGTACTAAGAGAACTAAGTAATGTAATAGATAAACCATTATTTCTTATTTTTAGGGACTCTATAGCGACAGGGTCTGTTCCACAGGATTGGCGCATAGCAAATGTGGTGCCAATATTCAAAAAGGGCTCTAAAAGTGAACCTGGAAATTATAGGCCAGTAAGTCTAACCTCTATTGTTGGTAAAATATTTGAAGGGTTTCTGAGGGATGTTATTCTGGATTATCTCAATGAGAATAACTGTTTAACTCCATATCAGCATGGGTTTATGAGAAATCGCTCCTGTCAAACCAATCTAATCAGTTTTTATGAAGAGGTAAGCTATAGGCTGGACCACGGTGAGTCATTGGACGTGGTATATCTCGATTTTTCCAAAGCGTTTGATACCGTGCCGCACAAGAGGTTGGTACACAAAATGAGAATGCTTGGTCTGGGGGAAATTGTGTGTAAATGGGTTAGTAACTGGCTTAGTGATAGAAAGCAGAGGGTGGTTATAAATGGTATAGTCTCTAACTGGGTCGCTGTGACCAGTGGAGTATCGCAGGGGTCGGTATTGGGACCTGTTCTCTTCAACATATTCATTAATGATCTGGTAGAAGGTTTACACAGTAAAATATCGATATTTGCAGATGATACAAAACTATGTAAAGCAGTTAATACAAGAGAAGATAGTATTCTGCTACAGATGGATCTGGATAAGTTGGAAACTTGGGCTGAAAGGTGGCAGATGAGGTTTAACAATGATAAATGTAAGGTTATACACATGGGGAGAAGGAATCAATATCACCATTACACACTGAACGGGAAACCACTGGGTAAATCTGACAGGGAGAAGGACTTGGGGATCCTAGTTAATGATAAACTTACCTGGAGCAGCCAGTGCCAGGCAGCAGCTGCCAAGGCAAACAGGATCATGGGGTGCATTAAAAGAGGTCTGGATACACATGATGAGAGCATTATACTGCCTCTGTACAAATCCCTAGTTAGACCGCACATGGAGTACTGTGTCCAGTTTTGGGCACCGGTGCTCAGGAAGGATATAATGGAACTAGAGAGAGTACAAAGGAGGGCAACAAAATTAATAAAGGGGATGGGAGAACTACAATACCCAGATAGATTAGCGAAATTAGGATTATTTAGTCTAGAAAAAAGACGACTGAGGGGCGATCTAATAACCATGTATAAGTATATAAGGGGACAATACAAATATCTCGCTGAGGATCTGTTTATACCAAGGAAGGTGACGGGCACAAGGGGGCATTCTTTGCGTCTGGAGGAGAGAAGGTTTTTCCACCAACATAGAAGAGGATTCTTTACTGTTAGGGCAGTGAGAATCTGGAATTGCTTGCCTGAGGAGGTGGTGATGGCGAACTCAGTCGAGGGGTTCAAGAGAGGCCTGGATGTCTTCCTGGAGCAGAACAATATTGTATCATACAATTAGGTTCTGTAGAAGGACGTAGATCTGGGGATTTATTATGATGGAATATAGGCTGAACTGGATGGACAAATGTCTTTTTTCGGCCTCACTAACTAAGTTACTATGTTACTATGTTCCATTCGTCACCCTGCTTAATACGAATAAGATTATATGCCCCTCGAAGGTCAATCTTAGTAAACCAGCTAGCCCCCTTAATCCTAGCAAACAAATCAGTAAGCAAAGGCAAAGGGTAAGGAAATTTGACCGTGATCTTATTCAAGAGGCGATAATCAATACACGGTCTCAAGGAGCCATCCTTCTTGGCAACAAAAAAAAAACCTGCTCCCAATGGTGAAGAAGATGGCCGAATATGCCCCTTCTCCAAAGACTCCTTGATATAGCTCCGCATGGCGGCATGTTCTGGCACAGACAGGTTGAAAAGTCGGCCCTTAGGGAACTTACAACCTGGAATCAAGTCAATAGCACAATCACAGTCCCTATGTGGTGGAAGGGAACTGGATTTGGGCTCATTGAATACATCCTGGAAATCTGACAAAAACTCAGGAATTTCAGAAGAGGGGGAAGAGGAAATTTACATCAAAGGAACGTGACCATGAACCCCCTGACAACCCCAACTAGTCACAGACATAGATTTACAATCTAACACCGGATTATGTAGCTGTAACTATGGAAAACCCAGCACAATATAATCATGCAAATTATGCAACACCAGAAAACGACAATCTTCCTGATGGGCTGGCGCCATGCGCATGGTCAGCTGTGTCCAAAACTGAGGTTTATTTATAGCCAACGGTGTAGCATCAATCCCCCTTAAAGGAATAGGGTTCTACAAAGGCTGCAAAGGGAAACCACAACGTCTGGCAAATTCTAAGTCCATTAAGTTCAGAGCGGCGCCTGAATCCACAAATGGCATGACAGAAAATGACGATAGTGAGCAGATCAAGGTCACAGATAACAGAAATTTAGGTTGTACAGTACTGATGGTAACAGAACTAGCGATTCTCTTTGTATGCTTAGAGCAATCAGAAATAACATGAGCAGAATTGCCGCAGTAAAAACACAACCTATTCTGACGCCTGAATCCTTGTCGTTCAGCTCTAGACAAAATCTTATCACACTGCATAGGCTCAGGGCTCCGCTCGGAGGACAACGCCACAGTGTGCACAACTCTGCGCTCGCGCAAGCGCCGATCAATCTGAATGGCCAGAGACATAGAATCACTCAGACCAGCAGGCGTGGGGAACCCCACCATAAAATCTTTAACGTATTCAGAAAGACCCTTTCTGAAAATTGCCGCCAAGGCATCCTCATTCCATTTTGTCAGTACAGACTATTTTCTAAATTTCTGGCAATACGATTCTGCCGCTTCTTGACCCTGACACAGGGCCAACAAGATCTTCTCAGCTTGATCCACAGAATTAGGCTCATCATACAATAATCCCAATGCTTGAAAGAAAGAATCCACATTAAGCAAAGCAGGATTGCCAGATTCCAGGGAAAATGCCCAATCTTGTGGGTCACCACGCAGTAGGGATATGACGATTTTAATCTGCTGAATGGGATCACCAGAGGACCGGGGTCTAAATGCAAAAAACAGTTTACAGTTATTTTTGAAACTCAAAAATTTGGATCTGTCACCAAAAAATAAATCAGGAGTGGGAATCTTAGGTTCTAAGGCACGAGTCTGAATAATATAATCTGAAATACCCTGTACCCTAGCAGCAAGCTGATCCACCCGAGAAACTAACTCCTGAACATTCATGTTATTACTAGGTTCCGTAGCCACCCAGAGATTAAGAGGGAGGAAAAGACAAAACAGGCTAAGGAAAAAAAATGGCTCAAAACCTTTCCTCCCTTCTTCTGAGATGCAATTAACTCATTGTTGGCCAGTTGTACTGTTATGATCTGGTGGCCTAGGAGCAGCATGAGACGTACTCTGGAGAAGGTGGTACCTGTACTGACCGCAAACCCTGAACTTAGCACCGCACTAGAAGTAGCCGTGGGGAGTACCTAACACTCCCTAGACCCCTCGACACAGCCTAAGAACTAACTTCCCCTAAAGACAGAAACGGGAAAACTATCTTGCCTCAGAGAAAATCCCCAAAGGATAGACAGCCCCCCACAAATATTGACTGTGAGAGGAGAGGGAAATAACATACGCAGACTTGAAATCAGGATTTAGCATACGAGGCCATTCTAGCTAAAAAGAAAGAATAGGACAGAGTACTATGCGGTCAGTATTAAAACACTAGAAAATATCCACCACAGAAAAATACAAATCTCCACATCTGACTAAAGACATGGAGGTTATATCTGCATCTCCAGAGACACAGCTTGGCTGCAAAAAATCCTTCACAGACAAAGCTGGACAAGACAAAACATGAAAATGCACAGAACTATAAGGTCCACAGCAGGTGGACAGCAAAAACAAAGCCAGAACTTATCTTTGTTGAAATGAACAGCAAAACAGGAGAGACCAGGTATGGATGTGAATCCTCCAAAAACAATGGACAACTGGCACTGACTAAAGGATAAAGCAGGACTAAATAGCCCAGCCCAAATTGCAAAAAGTGGATACACCTGATAAATGCTGCGATCCAAAGACAGCAGCACTACCACTCATAACCACCGGAGGGAGCCCAAGAGCAGAATTCACAACAGGATGTTCGACTGATGCCAGATCAATGAATTTGCAGAATGGGCAAAACAAAAATTGGTCACCAGACCTAAGAAACTTGCTGATCATGCCCAGTGCATGATGAGCAAGTTTGTCAGTGCAGAGTTGACAGTTTCTACAGCACAGGGATGCTTCTGCATCCCCATGCTGTAGAAGCGATTAGCCTGCAAAAAATGATAGTCCCATAGTTGGACAAAGTAAAAAAGTTAGAAATAATTTAAAAAAATGAAATAATTGTAAAAATATATTTTTTAATCAAAAATAATAATAAAAAATTAAAAGATATTGTATCCCTAAATAAATATTTGAATGAAGAAAATCTAAACTATAAAAATAAACATATTTGGTATTGCCGTGTCCCCAATGACCCGACCTATAAAGCTGTCCAACTAGTTAACCCTTTTAGTGAACACCTTAAAAAATAAAATGAAAAACAAGGCAAAACAACAATGCTTTATTAGCATACTGCCGAAGAAAAAGTGGAATAAAACGAGATCGAAAAGACGGATATAAATAAACATGCTAGTGCTGAAAACGTCATCTTGTCCCACAAAAAAAAAGCTGCCATACAGCTCCATCAGCAGAAAAGTAAAAAGCTTATACTATCAGAATAAAGCAATGCAAATATAAATATTTTATCCATAAAATAGATTTTATTGTATAAAAGCGCCAAAACATAAAAAGGATATAAAAAAGTGAAAAATGAGGCTGCTTTACCAATTTTACCACGCATGGAATGGCATAAATTCCCCTTCCCAAAGTCATCAACTTGTCCCGCAAAAACAACACCTCATACGACTCTGTGGGCCAAAATATGGAAAAATTATAGCTCTCAAAATGTTGTGATGCAAAAACAATTTTTTGCAATAAAAAGCATCTTTTAGTGTGTGACAGCTGTCAAACAGAAAAACCCGATGTAAATCTGGTATCGCTGGTATCGAACCGATGCAAAAAAAAGTTGCCTAATCACTTATACCACATGAGGAACAGCATAAAAAATAAATCAGAAAAAAGGTAAGGAATATTCACCTGGTAGGTAGATTTCCCAACATTCAAGACTCGCACAGACGAAGGCTGAGCAGCTGGTATGAAGACAATTAATCTTTATTTTTTAATCTTTATTTTTATATAGCGCTAACATATTCCGCAGCGCTTTACATTTTGCACACATTATCATCACTGTCCCCGATAGGGCTCACAATCTAAATTCCCTATCAGTATGTCTTTGGAATGTGGGAGGAAACCCACGCAAACACGGAGAGAACATACAAACTCTTTGCAGATGTTGTCCTTGGTGGGGTTTGAACCCAGGACTCCAGCGCTGCAAGGCTGCAGTGCTAACCACTGAGCCACCGTGCTGCCCGACAATGAACATCAGGTGAAATCCAGCGAGAGACTATGCTTTAGTAATAAAATACAGCTTTTAAACCCTTAACCCCAAGGGTGGCTTGCACGTTAATGACCGGGCCAATTATTACAATTCTGACCACTGTCCCTTTATGAGGTTATAACTCTGGAACACTTCAACGCATCCTGATGATTCTGATTCTGTTTTCTTGTGACATATTGTACTTCATGATAGTGGTAAAATTTCTTTGATATTACCTGTGTTTATTTGTGAAAAAAAAACAGAAATTTGGCAAAAATTTTGAACATTTTGCAACTTTTCAATTTTTATGCCCTTAAATCACAGAGATATGTCACACAAAATACTTAATAAGTAACATTTTCCACATGTCTACTTTACATCAGCACAATTTTGGAACCAACATTTTTTTTTGTTAGGGAGTTATAAGAGTTAAAAGTTGACCAGCAATTTCTCATTTTTACAACACCATAGAAAATACCCAAGTGTGACACCATTCTAAAAACTGCACCCCTCAAGGTGCTCAAAACCACATTCAGGAAGCTTATTAAGCCTTCAGGTGTTTCACAGGAATTTTTGGAATGTTTAAAAAAAAAAATGAACATTTAACTTTTTTTCACAAAAAATTTACTTCGGTTCCAATTTGATTTATTTTACCAAGGCTAACAGGAGAAAATGGACCCCAAAAGTTGTTGCACAATTTGTCCTGAGCACGCTGATACCCCATATGTGGGGGTAAACCACTGTTTGGGCGCATGGCAGAGCTTGGAAGGGAAGGAGCGCAGTTTGACTTTTCAATGCAAAATTGACGCAAATTGAGATAGGACACCATGCTGCGTTTGGAGAGCCCCTGATGTGCCTAAACATTGAACCTCCCCACAAGTGACACCATTTTGGAAAGTAGACCCCCTAAGAAACCTATCTAGATGTGTGGTGAGCACTTTGACTCACCAAGTGTTTCATAGAAGTTTATAATGCAGAGCCGTAAAACTAAAAAATCTTATTTTTTCACAAAAATGATATTTTGTCCCCAATTTTTTATTTTCCCAAGGGTAACAGAAGAAATTGGACCCCAAAAGTTGTTGTGCAATTTGTCCTGAGTACGCTGATACCCAATATGGGGGTAAACAACTGTTTGGGCTCGGAAGGGAAGGAGCGCAGTTTGACTTTTTAATGCAAAATTGACTGGAATTGAGATGGGACAACATGTTGCGTTAGGAGAGCCCCTGATCTCACTAAACATTAAAAAAACACAAGTGACACCATTTTGGAAAGTAGACCCCCTAAGGAACTTATCTAGATGTGTGGTGAGCACTTTGACCCACCAAGTGCTTCACAGAAGTTTATAATGTAGAGCTGTAAAGATAAAAAAATATTATTTCTCAAAAATGATCTTTTCACCCCAATTTTTTATTTTTCCAAGGGTAACACATAAAATTGGACCACAAAAGTTGTGCAATTTGTCCTGAGTACGCTGATACCCCATATGTGGCAGAGCTGTGAAAATAAAAATTATTTTTTTTTCCACAAAAATTATTTTTTAGCCCCTTGTTTTGTATTTTCCCAAGGGTAACAGGAGAAATTGGCCCTCAAAGTTGTTGTACAATTGATCCTGAGTACACTGATAACTGACATGTGGGGGGACCACCATTTGGGTGCATGGCAGAACTCGGGAAGGAAGGAGCGCTGTTAGGAATGCAGACATAAATTGAATGGTCTGCAGACATCACATTGCGTTTGCAGAGCCCCTGATGTACCTAAACAGTTGAAAACCCCCACAAGTGACCCTTTAATGGAAACTAGACCCCCCAAGGAACTTATCTAGATGTGTTGTGAGAACTTTGAAGCTGCAAGTGTTTCACTACAGTTTAGAACGCAGAGCCGTGAAAATAAAAATTATTTTTTAGCCCCCGGTTTTGTATTTTCCCAAGGGTATCAAGAAAAGTTGGACCCTAAAAGTTGTTGTCCAATTTGTTCTGAGTACGCTGATACCCCATATGTTGGGGTAAACCTCTGTTTGGGCGCACGGGAGAGCTCGGAATGGAAGGAGCACTGTTTTTTTTTTTCAACGCAGAATTGGCTGGAATTGAGATCGGACGCAATGTCGCATTTGGAGAGCCCCTGATGTGCCTAAACAGTGGAAACCCCCCCAATCCTAACTGAAACCCCAACCCAAACACACCCCTAACCCTAATCCCAACCGTAACCATAACCCTAATCACACCCCTAACCCGAACATGCCCCTAACCCAAATCCCAACCACACCCCTAACCCCAACACACCCCTAACCCCAATCCTAACCCTAACCCCAATTCCAACCCTAACCACACCCCTAACTCCAACACACCCCTAACCCTAATCCCAACCATAACCCCAACCACACCCCTAACCCTAATCCCAACCCTAATCCCAACTGTAAATGTAATCTAACTTTAGCCCTAACCTTAACCCTAACTTTAGCCCTAACCCTAACTTTAGCCCCAACCCTAACCCTAACTTTAGCCCCTAACCCTAACCCTAGGACCCGGAAGGAGCCCCGCCGCAATTTTAGATCTGGGGCCTGCAGAGAGGAGATACTCGGTACAACGCGATCACATTGCATTATACCGAGGGTCTCAGGGAAACATGAAGGGAGCCCCTCCCTGCGTGATTCTTCCCTATGCCACCGGAATGCAGCAATCATGTTTGATTGCAGTGTTCCGGGGTTAATGTGCCGGGAGTGTTCCGTGAACCCTCCTGGCACATAGTGCCCGATGTCAGCTGTAATAATCAGCTGACACCCGGCGGCGATCGGCCGCGCTCCCCCCGTGAGTGCGGCCGATCGCCTATGACGTACTATCCCGTCCCTGGGAATTAAGTCCCAGGTCACCTCGACGGGATAGTGTCCCATCAAAAATGGCATAGCACATAACAACATCATAAACACATTGCAGCGTTATGACCAGCGCGTTTCGAATACCATCTTAATCATGGTCAAGATTTGGTGGGACACCTTTGGTGATGTTACCCTTTTTTTTAAATGGCTCATTAAAAGGTTTGGTGCACATTTATCCTGTGCTCTGCGCTGGGCACTTAACCAGGGGTTTCCGTATAAATCTCTGAAATACGTGAAACAGATGGAATCCCCGGCAGAAGATTCCCTATAATGAGGCAGATGGAGTCACTGTGGACGCTGTCTGACCTGTGATCCGGCGGTGTCCGTCTTTACGATTGCATAAAAGTGTCATTGGCAACAGTTTTGTGCACTTCTGAAAAGAAGGACACCACTGAACAGAAACCAGACAGAGTCCAGAGTAACTCTGCTGCCTCATTATAGTGAATGGATCCCTCAGAGGTTTCATCTGAATCACGTCACTCTGAGATTTAGATAGAAACCCAAAAGTAAGAGATCAGTGTAGAGTGCTGGATAACTGTGATCCAAAACATTATATAAAATGTTCCCAATAAAAGCTTACACTCAATCCACAAAAAAAGCAAGCCCTCACTCAGGTTCGTCATCTGTTAAAGGAAATATAGGGGGCTTTCACGTTACTGGTAGCAAGGCTCTAGAAAAGCGAAATGGCTCCTCACCCTGCAAAAGAAATTCAGCAAATTCTGTGCTCCCAAATCCAAATTCCCCTCCCTTCTAAACCACATATTGCATCCACGTTTGGCTTTTCTGAAGCGATAAGCGCCCGCCTAACTTATGGGTATATGTCTCCTGAAGCATGGGTTGGGCATATCATACTGATGACTGCAACATACTGGTCAATTCAGCGTACTGGTCACTACAGCATACTGGTTACTTCAGTGGCAGTTTGCAATTTTCACTCTGCAACATTCATTGCTGTCAATTTCTGGAAAATACCCATGGAGTGAAAATCATCACTACACCCTGCCCAGATGGCATTTTGATACTGAGGGAGTTGAGCTCAATAATTGTTAGACCACTGTATCTCATATTCTTAGATTCCCTTGTAACAGGGGTGGTGCCAAAGGATTGGAGGATAGCTCACGTGGTACCAATATTTAAGAAAGGTAAGAAGGTGGATCCAGGCAACTACCGTCCGGTAAGCCTGACATCAGTAGTGTGCAAAATTTTTGAGGGCATTATAAGAGAAATACAAGCAGAAATATATTGCAGAGAGTAATATAATAACTGACAACCAGCATGGATTCATGAAGAATAAGTCATGTCTACCTAACACAAGGCATTTGATACAGTTCCACATAACAGACGTATAGTCAAGCTACAGAAGCAAGGACTGGGGGAAACTATATGCAGATGGGTAAGGAATTGGCTAAATGACAGGAAACAAACAGTTGTCCTAAATGGTACATTCTCTAAATGGGATATAGTCACCAGTGGGGACCACAGGGATTTGTGCTAGGATCAATTCTTTTTAACCTCTTTATTATTGACCATGTAGATGGGATTGAGAGTAAAGTGTCAATCTTTGTTGACAAACTATGTAGGGTATTAAAATCTGACATTGACATTACAATATTGTAAAACGATTTGAATAGGATGACCGAATGGGCAAACACTTGGCAAATGAGATTTAATGTAGATAAATGTAAAGTAATGCACCTAGGATGGAGTAAACCCATTGCTGCAATAAATGGGAGTATACTCGGGACTACAGAACAGGAGAAGGACTTGGGTATTTTGGTTACAAATAAGCTGAGTAGCAGTGCTCTCATATGAGGAAAGGTTGGAAAAGTTGGGCTTGTTTAGCTTAGAAAAAATACACCTCAGAGGGGATCTCATTTACATGTATAAATATAAGTGTGGCCAGTACAAAACACTGGCACATGACTTATTCCTTCCGAGGACCATACTGGGGACTAGGGGGCACTCATTACGGGTGGAAGAAAAACGATTCTGGCAGCTAAACAGGAATGGGTTCTTTATAGTTAGAGCAGTCAGACTGTGGAATGCCCACAAGAGGTAGTAATGGTAGACATTATAACAGCTTTTAAAATAGGACTGGACAATTTCCTTGATACGCATAACATTGCGGGTTATTGTTAAATTAGTGCCAAAATGTACATTTGGTGGAGAAAGGTTGAACTTGATGGACCTCGGTCTTTTTTCAACCTACATTACTATGTAACTATGTAACATATAGATAAATTCCCCAAGGGGTATAGTTTCTCAAATGGGGTCACTTGAGGAGGGAATCTTCTCTTATAACAATTAGGGGCTCTGCATATGGAGTCCGAAAACTGTTCTAGGAAAATCTGTGCTCCATGAGGCAAATGGCGTTCTGTTCCTCTCGAGTCTCTCGAGTCTCTCCGTATGGCTTAGCAGCACTGTACAGCCACATATGGGGTATTGCCACGTTCAGTAGAAATTGTGGGAAAAATTTTGGTGCCATTTTTACCCACTTCTTGTGTGAAAAAAATCTGGGGCTAAAACAACATTTTGATGGTAAAAATGTAGTTATGAAAAAAAAATTGTTCATTTTCCAATACCCGTAGTGTCTTCATTTTTCTTGATCTGGGGTTGGGGGTGATTGCTTATTTTTTTCGCGCCAAGCTAATGTTTTTAATGATACCACTTTTGGGCAGATACGTTCTTTTTATCACCTGTTATTGCATTTTAATGATTTTGTAGATCTAACACTGATCTACAAAGCCATTCACAACCTGTCCCCTCCCTATAGCTCTGAACTAATCTCCCAATATCTTCCCTCACGTAATCTTCGATCCTCCCAAGACCTCCTACTCTCCTCCACACTTATTCGCTCCTCATACAACCGCCTCCAAGATTTCTCCCAAATATCCCCCATCCTCTGGAATTCCATGCCTCAACACGTCCGACTATCCACCACCCTCGGATCCTTCAGACGGAACCTGAAGACCCATCTCATCAGGAAAGCCTACAGTCTGCAATAACTATTCTGCCGCCTCACCACCACCCGAGCTGCTGCACCCCCAAACTTCTGTCTCTTCCCCATTATCCCATAGAATGTAAGTCCGCAATGACAGGGTCCTCTCCCCTCTATACCAGTCTGTCACTGTTAACTTGTTTACTGTAAACGATATCTATAACTTTGTATGTAACCCCTTCTCATGTACAGCACCATGGAATTAATGGTGCCATATAAATAAATAATAATAATGTCACAGCGACCAAAAAAATGTAATTCTGGCGTTTCGATTTTTTTCTCACTATGCCGTGTAGCAATCAGGTTAATCCTTTTCTTTTATTGATAGATCGGGCGATTCTGAATGCGGTGATACCAAATATGTGTAGGTTTGATTTTTTTTTTTTTATTGTTTTATTTTGAATGGTGGCGAAAGGGGGGTGATTTGAACTTTTATTTATTTATTTATTTTCATATTTTTAAAAACTTTTCTTTTTTGGCACTCTTCAATCGCCTCCATGGGAGGCTAAAAGCTGCCACAACTCGATTGCCTCTGCTACAGAGAGACGATGCTCAGTAGAATTACTGCATTGCTATGAGCACCGACCACAGGGTGGAGCTCATAGCAATATGGCATCAACAACCATAGAGGTCTCCAGGAGACGGGGGTCATCAGTGTGTATATTTCCGGCACGATGGCCGGAAGTGCTTGTTAAATGCCGCTGCCAGAGTTTAACAGCGGCATTTAGCTAGTTAATAGGCGCAGGTGGATCGCGATTCTGTCCGCGCCTATTGTGGGCACATGTCAGCTGTTGAAAACAGGCTTTGAGGTGTGCTCACCACCAGAGCCCACCTCAAAGCGGGGCTTCTGACATCGGACGTACTATCCTGTCCGATGTCAGAAAGGGGTTAAATTTGTAGGCTTATAGCCCAGGAGAGGCAGGATATTAGGTTAGGATCCTACCAAAGAAAGGTCACCTTGTCATGGCTGGTGGACTCACATGAATTTATGCTCTAAGTACCTTAATTTTATAAGTATATCCTATAAATGAGTAATGCAGTCTAGTCTACATTTCATATATTTAATGTTTGCATATATCTTAGCGCTTACAGATACTGCTGTATTCTTTTCTTTGGATCAAATATGGTCCGCAAAAAAACAGACAGCTCTATAGATCATAATGGGTATGTGTTCTATCCATGAAAAACAGAGACAAAACATGTACAGTGCATTAAAAAACAACATCTGAATAAGACCTAAACTGTATGAGGCTGCTTGACTTGTCCCACCTTCTTTACATGATGACCTCCCGTCCATACCAGCAAATAGAGAGTCAGTAATAGATTAATAAAAGTTGTATAATCATGGCCTCATATTGTTGGAGCTATGCTAAAACTTTTTTACATTTTCTATTGTTATGGAGCTATTAGTGAAGAAAGCCCTTTTACAGAGGCCCATTTTGTCACGTCATTTTTATGATTATACAATATTAATTCAAATGGCTGAAAGTAGATAAAGTCTGATAGTTCTTTTTTCCTGAGTTATATATGAACCTTAAAAAAACATTACACCCAACAGTCTCTGTCTTCTCATATGGCAGTGATACAATGGATATGTTAATGTGGCTCTGCTGCTAATGTGTTGACACTTGCAATTTATCTCACTTGATCTGTCATCATCCACTCCTGTATTTTGTCTTCCCAACACCTCTGACATCCTTTCTGCCTATATTCCATTATCTAGTTTTAGCCCAACTCTACCAACAATGGAAGAACAATTTCCCTTTAGACTATTGATTCCGATAACAAAATTTAAAAAACAAATCCCAAAAAACAAATCCCAATCCTCAGTGCTTTGGGATAAAGTAGAACACTGATATGAAAAGCAATTGTTTGGTTATATTTTTTCTCATTATATTTCCTACTGTAGTACCAATAGTGGGCCTCTATCTGTATGGTCCTATGCCAGGGGAACTGGTTAACTGGGAAGTTCAGATAAAGTTGTGTCATTGGGCACACTGTCTAAAAGCGCACTCAATTTTTCTCCTTAGTAATGTGTCCCACTTTAGCTACATCCTTTATGATGTGTCCCATCATAAACATGTATAAAACACCTTTAAATACAAGCAATAAAAAAACAGGCAACAATAGCAATATCAAATATTACCAAAAGATCCCAGACAGATAAATAGTAAAATAATACACAACAATCAAATCCAATGACTCACGGGTGATCATTTCCACCACATTGCCCCTCATGTTAGACACAATGATCGTTATGCCAGCTAAAATGGCAAAGTAACAACCATCATGCCCCACTTAATAATGATGATTCCCAAAAACAAATATAATGCCACTATTAACATCCATAATGCTGCAGATGTCAACTTCAATGACCCAATGACAACCAAAAAGCCCCATAAACTCAAAATCTAACCTATAACTACTACAGTGCCTGCTTCGAGGCAATTTATGCTGCTTACATGCATCTTATGATAGTGTACACCAGACAAATGTAGATTTAGCATCTCACAGCACTTTCTCTTTAGAAGGATGCAGGATCCAGAATACCAGGAAACCCCACTTGGTACCAGGTCCACAAACATAAGAAAAACAGACAGAGTCCAGAATGGGTGATGACGTATCAAACATAATTTATTTTGACCAACACATAACATCTACGTTTCAACCCATTACTGGTTTTTGTCATGTTTGTGGTTCCTTGGTTTCTGGATGTTGCCAAAATTTATAAAACTGTATTAATAAAAATGTCATCTTTTCACGCAAAAAACCAAGCCTTCACATTGCTCTATCGACAGAAAAATGAAGAAACAAACTTCACAATTTGGGTATTGCCATAATTTTACTGATCTGGAGACTCATTTGCCAGATTATATTTCCTTTAAGATTAATGCCATAAAAATAAAACTTAAAAAATAATGGTTGAATTGCTTTTTTTGCTATTTGACTGTGTGATGCCCCAGGGTCCTGGTCGTCACAGTGGCATTGCTTTCCTCACGGACAGAGTGATGTCATGCTTGGAATCGATGAAGTATATCTCTTTATCAGGTAACATAAACATGCAACATGTTCACACTCCAGGCCACAAGTGGGAGCTTTTGACATTATTTCTAGGTGACTCCCCTATATATATTGTGGTTTGGAGGGAAAGTTAGTCAGATAGTGTCAGAGAACAGACTGGAGCAGTCTGAGGCAGGAAGGACGCATGAGGAGCCGTGCAGCCACAAGAAAGTGCTGCAGCTCCTGGACAGAAATATTACCGACAGATGAACAGACTTGCAGTGAGCGTGTGGGAGAGCGAACTACAGGAGAAGGAACACCAGTGGAGCAGAGCAGTGAATTAGCTACCTCCCTGGCTGGTGCAGATTACCAGTAGCTGGAACACTGAGGTTGTGAGGGACTCTAAGACTGACAGCAGAAACCGGCATGACAGGTGGATTACACATAACCTGTCTGCCCTAATACCCAGGAGGCACAGTGACAAATAGAGCCCGGGTCGTGATAGAGATCCTGTAAAAAGGCTCGAGTCACCTGCCATAGGGGTTCGTGTCCCACCTTTACGGAGGACAGAGAGAATTGTGAGGACCTTATCAGAAGTGATAGGCAGTAAGGGACTACAACACCACCGCGCTTTGAGGAAGGCTTTTAATTTCACCTGGTAAAGTGGACTCTGGATTCGCTTCCAAGCCGGCCGGACCCTGCCTGTACCTGTGATCTGGTGCCCTGGACTGTGGCTGCCTGAAGTCTTCAGTAAACCAGGTAAAGAGACTGCAAACCTGTGTCCTTGCTCTTTACTGCACATTTTACCATCATCCATCTACGCATCAGGAGTCCTGAGTATAAACTTCACCTGTGGGAAGTGATACCATCTAGCTGCCATAACATCACCCCAGAGGACCTCATAAAGCACCGTCGGTCCCCACTGACCGCATACCACAGGTAGTGTCACAAACATAAACTTTATTCAATTTCTTTTTTAAATGGGCGCCCAGGGCCACGGACCGAGTCGCCACCATGACATCCCCCTGTGAATACTGGATCCGGTACCAGGTACCCCACAGCCCTGGTGGGCATTCCAACTGCACTTGACTTTTTTCCAATTTTTCAATATATTAAATGGTAAAATTAATGGTGGCGTGCAAATAAACTCATCCTGTAAATACATAATATTATGTCAACAGTAAAATGAAATAGTTTTGATTAGAAAAAGGGGAGGAAAAAAACAAAAGCACAAAAATGGAAAATCGCCCAGTCATGAAGGGATTAAAATATTTTATTTGCTTACTCATTGAAATTGTCATGTCCCACAACTTGGAAATCATATAATATTATATTGTATTATTGCTATTACATTGCTATGCAATAAGATTTTCCTTTTAGAAGTTTGCGCTGTCTCTTTTCCTGTTTATCTCACTAGCTCGAATGTCAGTAACCCCTCCCTTCTTCTTCATTCTTCTTCCTTTGTTCATTGTTTATCACCCCTCTTAGAAGCTCTTTTGTTTACATGTCTAGTTTAGAAAAGTCTTTTTTACCTACTGTATGTGTGCATAACTACAATAATTCGGCTGGAAAATAGACCTTCTTCTGGAATCTTCATATGTGCCACTGCAGTCGAGTCAAGCTATCTGATGCTATATCTTAATGGGAGTATTGGTACATAGAGACAGCCCAGAAATGATGTCTCAGATGCCCCACACTTGTAGCCTAGTTATGGAGTCAGAATATAGAAATGTACATTTTACTTTTCTGTAGCCATTAGAATGGTAATTTTAGACTTGTTCATGCAGTGCTTCCTAGTTCATGAATATAGTGCAGGACTACAATGATTCTCACACTAGCCATAATTCAGATTCATGCCTTGTTACATTTGCTCACTGTTAACCCTTTACATATCATACGTCATGTCCATGACTTTGATGAGGGCTCCAACGATAAGCCCACATCTTTCCCTTCACATGACAGCTGATTTAAAGAACAGCCATTGGTGGATCGGAGCTCCACCTGCAGCTGTTAACTAGTTAATCTCACAATCTGACAGTGGATTTAACATGCTCAGGACGGATGCGAGTCATTCCAGCCACTTATTGGTAGCCCTGTCACGTGATCAGAGGGGACTGCTGGGCTGTTATGACAGCCGGGCATCTGCAGAAGTCCCTCATGAATATTTCTGTGAACACCGGATCATGGCCGGCACTTGTAGGAGATCGTCATTTCTGCAATACATAACAGGGGACTATTAAATCCAGTTAAAAATGAAAAAGAGTTTTTAAGAACACGAAAAAAACGAAAAATGCAAAAGTTCAAATCGCCCGCCTTTTGAAAATTAAACAGCTGAAAAACAGTACACATATTTGGTATCGCTGCTTTTAGATATGTCCAATCTGTGAAAATATAAAATAAACAAAACATTGTATCTACCTGAAAATTGTGTCAATAAAAATATCAGCTCAGGGCACAAAAAATTAGCCATCACCCATTAGCAGATCCCGAAAAACGGGAAACACTACAGATTTCTGAAAATGGCGACAAATGCAAAACCTTTTTTTTCACACAAATTTTGGATTTTTCTTTACAAAAAATAAACATGTTTGGTTTCTGCATACTTGCACTGATCTGGGGAATTATATTGCCAGGTCAGTTTTACCATATAGTGATCATGGCAAAAAAAAAGAAAAAATTGTGGAATTGCACTTTTTTTTTTTGCAGTTTCACTGCTCTTGGAATTTTTTCCCTATTTTGCAATACACTATATGGTAAAATCAATGGTGCCATTCAAAAATACAACTCATCCCTCAAGTAACAAGCCCTCATACGACCTCAGACTAGCCCTCAGCTGCTCCAGAACTGGCACGGCTGAGGGCTAGTCTGGTTCATTTTTATACGCCTAGTTCATTTTAATGAATGTTAGCTTCCTCACGTTGACTGTGGACAGGTGGAAGTGCCCGTCTGTGATCGCACCTGGTGCCATAACAAACACATGTTCCAACAGGCCAGCACTTGTTAGGGGTAAAGGGCAATCTCAGGCCATGTTGTCCAATTTGGAGACCAGGAAGTTAAATTGGCAGTCCGACCACGTAGTTCGTGAAGAAGTGTACTCTTCCGCTATGTTGCTAAAATGCTGCCTCCTGCTAATACAGACTGTATCAGATTGTGGTGCCAGATGTTGTGGTGTGCTGAGGAAGGTTTTCCACATCTCGGCCAACCTATGCCTTCCGAAATGGTGCTGGTGCCCCAGCTGCATTGGCAACTTCCTCCTCTGCACGAAGCTTCTGCTGTCAGGTGGGAAGGCTGTCAGTAGTGCGTCTACTAGCATGTGCTTGTTTTCCGTCATGCAATCCCGATCCAGTGACTGCAGTAAGGATGGTGCGTTATTATTGTAGCAGGGATCCAGCATGATAACAATCCAGGCAACTCAGAAGTCATTGCGCAGGCACAGCAAAATGTATTGGCTCATGTGTGCCAGACTGCGTGTAGGCGTTAGAAAACTTGGGTCCTCTGTATTCCCCCAGCCATGTTCCAGTGATGGCCATGGGCTGCTTTGAGTGCCTCAATGCTGTGTACACTGTTCCTTCTACTCAAAAACTGCCCTCTGGCTGGATAGTTGTATACCTTGCTGCTAGTGGTGCAGGAACCCACTTTCCGAGTCATGTGTGAACGACAGGCCTGATAATGGTGTGAATGGATCCTGTTCGCTCCTCCAGTGCCATCACCTCGTCCATTATCGCTTGCAGAGTTTTTTCAAGCAGACATAGAAGTGGTATATTAACGATCATGATGGTTCAGTAGTGCTGGCCATGTCGGTGGAGTATTTGAAGCAGAGCAACACGGCGTACATGTCTCAAATTCTTGGTGAAATGGTGTGGTTTCATAGAGCGACTCACCCATACTTGCTGCAACTGAAATGCCACTATTGTCTGCTGGCCGCACAGTATCTCCAGCATGTGTAAGGTGGAGTGCCACCTTGTTGGTATGTCAGATATCATCTGGTGAGTGGGAAGGCAGAAGTCACGCTGCAGCACAGAAAGGCAACCAGCAGAGTGAGTACGCCGAAAGCATGCACATACTACACGCACTTTCAGCAGCAGCTCTGACATGTGTGGGTAATTTTTAAAGAAGCTCTGCAACAATTCAGCACATGCACCAGGTAACATATGAGTGTCAAACCGGCTACAGTCAGAACTGCTATGAAATTTTGCCAGTTATCGCACACCATCAGGCCGGGCTAGAGGTTCACTGCTAAAAACCACTCATCTGTCTACTGTTTGATCCCTGTACACAGCTCCTGCACGGTGTGGGATTTGTCCCCCAAACAGATGAATTTCAAAACTGCCTGCTGTCGTTTCCCTATGGCTGTGCTGAAGTTGGTAGAAGGACATGGTGGAGGAAACGGAGTAGGAGATGGAGGCAATATGGAGAGAGAAATGCCCAGCAATCCTCGATGGTGGTATGACATGCGCTAGAACATCTTCCGCCTCTGTCCCAGTCACTACTACATGTACTAAGTGGGCAGTTAGGGAGATGTAACATCTATGCCAGTGCTTACTGGTCCACATATCAGTGGTTATGAGGACCCTGCAACTGATGGCGCTGCACGGTGCACACCTGATTTGGTCCTCAACATGTGTGTGCAGGACAGAGATGGGCCACCTGAAAAAGTAGTGATGGCTGTTAACAACATACTGTAGGACAGCCATCGCCATCAGTTTTTTTAAAAACTGTCCATCTCCACCAGCTGGAATGGCAGCATTTAATAGGGCAGGAATTTCTTCAGGACCATGGCTCATGGGCAGGTAATGGGGTATTACCTCTTTGTCTCAAGGGTTTTTGGGGTATATAGAGATGAACACTTCCATGGGATGATATGGAGATGCTTGGTGACAATGCTAGTAGTATTGTCACATCCTCTCTTTGCGGGGAAGCAGGTGGCCCAGTTGATCATGAGCAGGAGAAAAAGGCTGAGACTGCAGCAGAAGAGGAAGCAGAAAGAGGCTCAGATCTGTCATGCTTTTTAAGGTGCGTACTCCACTGCATCTTGTGCTTGGAATTCAGATGCCTCGTCATGCAGGTTGTGCTCAAGTTTAGAATATTTATGCCTCACTTCAGGCTCTGAAGGCACAGAGTGCAAACCTCCCATGTCTTGCCATCAGCACATTGCTTGTGGAAATGACATGCAAGAGAGTTCCTTTGAGCTGGCTTTGGTTTGCTCATTTTGTTGATGCGGTGGGCATCAGCAGCCGATGTACCATCTAGGGGTCTGCCGCTGTGCTTTTGCACCATTCTACCTCTTTGGCTGTACTGCTGGGGCAGCGTTACCACCTCCTCTGCCTCCAAACTGCTCACTAGGATGGCATTCACTCCATGTGGTGTCTAGGACCTCATCATCTTCCATCCATTTTTCATCCCTGCCCTCCTTGCCAGTCTGCACACTGCAGAGAGATGCAACAGTTGGCACCTGTGTTTTGTGATTCTCAGATGTGCTGTGGTGGTCCACTGACTGTGTGCAGTAGCTTTCCCACATACCCATTCTCCAACATAAGAAAGGTGGGGCATCAGTGCACTCAGTCTCTTCCATTTCTGGGACAGCGCCAAGTGGATGGGCCATGGAACCCCAGTCAACGGAGTCATCAAAAATCAGAAGAGACTGCTGCATGACTTTGGGCTTAGATCATGTGGATGATTTGCAGGGGGGTTAGGTGGAGGAAAGATGTCTATGGTTCTCAGGGCCATCTCTTAGCTGTCTATAGGACAATGGGTGGAATTATTATTCATAGGTTCATTAAGGACTTTTCAATCACAGTCAAACCTCTTACCGATATGACCAAAAAGGTACTGATTTTTCCTCTTGGTCTATTGAGATTGTTGATGCTTTTGTTATCCTCAAGACAGCTTTCTCTAAAGATCCCGCCCTCAGTCAACTCAATGTTAATTTCTGTGACATATCTCCCTGATGCAAAGAACAAGGAGTATTGTTGGGAGCTGGTGTTGGGTTCCAGACGTGTCAGTCATCAATGGCAACATCACATTAAATGGGAAGGTTTTTGTCTGGAGGATATTGCCGGGGTTTGTGCAAAAGATTTGCATGCGGGTAGCCTAGTGAGAGTTCTGTTAGAGGTTGCGGATCTCCTCAGGACCAGCAGCCCCTCGTTGGAGGGGGGTACTGTCATGCTCCTGGATTCGATCCTTGTGTTTTGTGGTCGGCTTTTTTATTCCAAACACAAGAGACACACCTTTTCTGTGGGAGTTTGGGTTCTGCTATTCTGGCTGCAGTCTGCCTAGCTTAACACAGGTGTTTTCATTTACTTTGTCTGTTCTATCACTTTTCAGGTGCAGCTTTAAATCGCTTCCCCTACTAGTGTTTCCTGCTGGTGATGATAGATTCATTTGGATGTTCTGACATTCTATTGAAGTCTGGAGTCAGTCTATGCATTTCCAGCTTAGTGTTTTCAGTTTGCTGTTTCCTTGCTATACCATGCACCTATCTTCTGCTTATCTTTAGGTAGTAAGCAGTATATTTGTTAACAGCACTTGCTTTATTCTTTGTTTGTAATTTCATTATTTATTTTATTCACTCTGAGATCTTTCCTTTGTTCAGCACACTTCTCTTCTTGTAGGTAATTCACACTCTGCTCTGCACTTTGGTTCTTTAGGAGGAATGTGAAGCAATTTGTCTGCCTTTTAGTTAGTTAGGTCTGAGTTGCTACCTCCTAGCCTGTGATTAGGGCTATCTCAGTACCCGCAGGCAGCACTAGTGACTGCGGAGTCAGGATATCTAGTCTGTACAGGAAGCGGCTAAGTCAGTTGCAGTTTTTTAGTGTATAACTTATTAATCCCGAGTGAGTTTCTACACAGGCATAGCACCTAACATCAAATGTCTAATAGCGTATAATGATTTTCCCTATATGGCAAATATCAGGAGAAAAGGATCAGGTATGTTGGATCTTAACGTGCCCAGTCTTCTTTATTTTCACTAGAGATAAGCCATTGTAAAAAGAGTTGGGCAGGTGGGAATGTGACATGCCAATATTCTTTGTTTTCACTGTACATAAACCACTGAGAAACGAGTTAGATTTGTTGGATCTCAATATGCTCAATCCTCTTTATTTTCACTGGAGATAAACCTCCACAGAAATGGTTGAATTTCCAGATGCCCATTCTGGAGATAAGCCACTAAGCAAAAGGGTTGAGTATGTTGGATATCTACATATCCATTCCTCTTTGATTTCATCATAGATAGGTGACCAAAAAAATTTCAACAAGCCCAATCGTCTTGGTTTTTACTGGACATAAACCATAAAAAAGCGTTGAATATGTTAGATCTAAAGATGACCAATCCACATTGTTTTCTCTGGATATTAGCCATCAATGGAAGGGTTGGGAATGTTGGATTTCAACATGCCTAATCTTCTTTGATTACCCTGAAAATAAGCCACTGGAGAAATGGTTGAGCATGTTGGATATCAACATGCCCCTCCTCATTGTTTTCATTGGAAATCAGTGACAAAAAAGGTTTGGTCATGTTGGATATCCACATGCCCAAACCATTTTGTTTTCATGGAGTTAAGCTACCTCTACCAGAGTTTAGCAGCAGCTTACACCCCTCTACCCATTGAGAATACAAGCTTGCTCAGCTTAGCCCAGCGTTTACGTGTATAGAAGGAGGTGGTTGGACTGAATAGCTGCACAAACGACTATTCTCTAGTTGGCATCATAGACTTTTTTGTATTTCAGGTCATTATATTTTATTCATAGTCAGCGTCTGCTCTAAGCTGTTAGGTTTTCTTTCTTTCTGACCTCAGTAGTATGTTTCATGCAGACACGAGAAAATGTTTTCACGGGATCAAACCAAGGAACATGCTGCAAGAGTTTCCCTGTGTTGTGAAATCTCACATGTGGAACAATCATAGACATAAAATAAAAGTGATTGATGGTTGTTGCAGATTCTCGTATATTTTCTGTCCGTGCTACAGAGCTGCCAATTTGGCTTTTGAACCAAGGGTGTTTATAGAAATTCATTGATGTCATCACATAAGTCACATGACCCAAGGAAATCTGTGTCTCATAAGACATTGTAATATTCCATTCTACACAGGATACAGAATACTGCCTCACGTCTCTCATCTGTCATACATTAGCCTCTAGTACAGTGGCTCAGTGGCTCCTTCAGGGAAATGAATGCAATATTTCTAAAAATGATTAACCACCAAAATTAACCAATAAAGAGAAATTCCACTTGATCATACTGCCAGGTACTGTTATTCTGATCCTTAAGAATATTACCCCTTCCATGATATCCAATAAAGTGACTGTAGTATCATTATAACTTGTGTCAAAGCTTGAAATCTTCATAATGATGTGCATGGGGTTATTTTTAAAAGGTTTGTCTCACAATCAATATTTGTTACTAGGGCTGAAAGAAAGTGCTCGTTGATACTCAGATATCACTCGAGTATCTGGGTGCCCAGCAATCGGCGAGCATTTGCCGGGTGCTCGATTTAAAATTCTAATCCCTAGCCCGCATGTTTGGTTCCTGTTACAAAGCCAATAAGAATGTGGTGATTGCCTGTGTGTCACTGTAAAGCTGTAGCCATCCTGATAATGCCATTACTGTGATTGGCTGGACATGTGATATCATCAGGTGTTATAAAAGGACAGGCACCGCCAGGCTTGGCGCACTGACCCCATTGCACAGCTCTGTGACAGTTGTTATTGGAGAGAGAGAGAGTGCTTGAGAGGCATGTGTGCACACAGCTTAATGAATCAGAGTCCTGTAGTCTTGACACTGGTGAGGAAGCTAAGCTATAATTCTAACACTACATGTAAGTGCTAATTTTGTGCTTTGCTGTTTGTATCAGCTGCAATCTGCATTTAGCCTAGGGAGGGAGAGAGAGTTGCATGAGCAGGTAGTGTGGCTGAATACAGGCTCTAGGCAGGGATTAGGGCTTTTCAGTCCATTCCTAAATATATACAGTAGCTGAGGCAGTTGACCACATGTTTATTTTTGGGGAGAAAAAATGGACAATATTGTCATCCATAGAGAATTAAGTGCTTTGTGGAACATCTATGTGCTACATAACACTCCAAAAAAGTGTTACAACATTTTTCTGGACTCAGTTACTCATCCATAGACTACTACGTGCTTTGTGGTACATTTCAGTGTTATACAATGCTCCTAAAAAGCATTGAAACAGTTTTCTGTGTTCAAATACTTATCAATATGCTATCATGTGGTCATTGGTACATTTCAGTATTATAGAACACTCCTAAAAAGTGTTTAAACACTTCTCTGTATTCAGTTACTCATCCATATACTATTATGTGGTCAGTGGTACTTTTTGGTGTTACATAATAATAATCTTTATTTTTATAT
The DNA here is from genome assembly GCF_032444005.1 of Ranitomeya imitator. NCBI lineage: Eukaryota > Metazoa > Chordata > Amphibia > Anura > Dendrobatidae > Ranitomeya > Ranitomeya imitator. Next base: position 88,093,221 of record NC_091282.1, read on the forward strand.
AGCGCTAACATATTCCGCAGCGCTTTACATTTTGCACACATTATCATTGCTGTCCCCGATGGGGCTCACAATCTAAATTCCCTATCAGTATGTCTTTGGAATGTGGGAGAAAACTGGAGTGCCCGGAGGAAACCCACACAAACACGGAGAGAACATACAAACTCTTTGCAGATGTTGTCCTTGGTGGGGATTGAACCCAGGACTCCAGCGCTGCAAGGCTGCAGTGCTATCCACTGCGCCACCGTCCAAATAAGCACTGATAATTTTTTCGTATTCAATAACTCATCCATATCCAGAATTTCATACTCAGTAGGTGACAAAGATGGCAGAACCACACAAGACTCCTGAGGAAGTGACAGGAGGAATATCAGAGTCAGAGGAAGCTGATGCAACAGTGGAGGTAGCAGGAGCCTGTGGCTCGGAACCGACCACTTTTCCAGAACCACCAAAGCCCAAACCCTGTTCACAGCCTTCACCACTGGGATTCTTATGTACTGTGAATGGGAAAGCCAGGATCCAGGAACTGGTAAGCAGACTGCGGGGCATAGGCTGGTCAGAAGAAACAAGGAGGCGAGCCAGGACAAGGGCTGGAGAAATGCTAGCAGGTCCTTTAGCCACAAGGTACTGACAGTCGGCATCCCCAGTAGAGATCATTACATATGACAGGTACTGGAGATGGTGGTCCATCGAAAAGTTAGTGACTCATCACATTTCATTCAACCAGTGGGCAGTAACAACAGAACACTTGCCTCGAAGACTGCAAGAGCTCATGGCTGGAACCAGGGATACTTTCCTCAAAAAGAAAGGGTAACATTGCTTGTTTGTGGTAGGTGTGATCCCAGAAGGAAAGGAGCAGGAAGAACTCTTCTTGAGGAATGAATGGGCAAGGGAGAGACTCCTCAAAGCGGCTTGAGACAGGGCTACTTCCACCCCCGAGAGATCGGACTGTCCTTGGGGTTCCCCACCTCCTATGCGGGAGCAGGACATGGTGCAGGTGATTCAGGGAGCTGTTGTCCATTTTTACTTGTCGCGGGCTCTGGCACTACCCGATGCTGGGTAACTTATAGGCCAGACACCTGGTAATTATGTTCCAGGCAGCAGGTGAAGGCAGTCTCCCAGCCTCCTGAGAAAGGAGAACAAGCGGATATCTGAACAGGATAATTTTATCCTGGCTTTGAACTTCGTGCAAAGCCTTTATGAGTGTAGGAATACAGCAACTACACTTTAAGGCTATGCGCACACATCCAGAATTCCTGTGGAAATTTCCGCGGCAATTCCGCAACTGTGCCATGGGTAAAACGCATGCGGAATTGGCATGTGTTTTCCCGCTAAACACTAGTGTTTTACAAGCGTAATTAGCTTGCAGAATGCTAGCGTTTTCCAAGTGATATGCAGCATCGCTTGGAACACTGATAGACAGGTTGGTAGTAAAAAGATCTAATGTTAAAGATAATAAAAAAAATAAATAAATCATGATATTCTCACCTTCCGGCGTCCCCGGCAATCTTCCCGCTCCTCGCGATGCTCCAGTTCCCAATAATACCTAGCAGCAATGACCTCAGATGACGTAGCGGTCTCGCGAGACCCAAGTCATCACAGGTCATTACCGCAAAGCATCCCTGGGAACGGAAGCATTGCGAGAAGCGGGAAAGCTGCGAGGGATGCCGGAAGGTGAGAACATCACGATTTTTATTTTAATTCTTTTTTTTTTTAAACAATTATATGGTTCCCAGGGCCTGGAGGAGAGTCTCCTCTCCTCCACCCAGGTACTATCCGCGCATGATCCATTAATTTAATTCCCGCATGGTGGGCATTGCCACATGTGGAAAGTAAGCAGATCAATGCATTCCTATGTGTGCGGAATCCCCGCAATTCCGCAAAAGGAATTAACATGCTGCATTTTTTTTCTGGAATGCGATTCCGCCGCGGAAAAAAACGCAACATGTGCACAAAAATTGCGGATTGCATTCTAATAATAGGATGCTTAATGTATGCGTTTTTCCAGAATTCCAGAGGATTTCAATGGGGTTCAGGTCTGGAGGTTGGGCTGCCCTTGACAGGGTTTTGATGTGGTGGTCTCTTAATTTTTTTGCCATAGCTGTATATATATATATTTTTTTCCATTCTTTGCAGTTTGAGTTAGGGTTACGGTTGGGTCTAGGGTTGTGTTAGGGTTGGGGTTGTGTTAGGGTTGGGTTTAGGATTGTTTTTATTTTTCAAAAGTAAAAAAAAAATGATGGCGATATGATGGCTAGTATTGAGTGCAAGTACTTGCTACTCGAGTTTGCATCGGGTGCTCTGGTATGCACAGAGTATCGTGGATCCCTGCATGTTTTTGTTAGGTGTCTATCAGCTGCGAAACATGCGGGGTAGGAACGTGAGCATTTCACTCGAGCACCCGCGATACTTAGTGCATACCTTACCACCCAATGGAAACTGGAGTAGCGAGCACTTGCGCTCAACACTAATGACGACGTATTCAATATGACTAGAGATGAGCAAACCTTTCAAGTTCGGTTTGGATTGGCGAATGTCCCAAAATTTTTTGAACCCCATTGAATTCAACGAGGATATAAACCAAACGCATTGACAACACGTAAAGAGGAGCCAAAAAGCTCCTCAAACAGCTCAAATTAGGGACAGACACCAGGAAAAGTGGCATCAATTGACCCAAAGTACAAATAGTATAATTGTGCAGCATGGATGCATGGGATAGGGCTTGGACCAGCATTTCTAGCTGAATCATAGATCAATAAAAAGTTGGACGAGTGACAGGTGTAGGCCTAGTGCTCTGAGAGGTCTGTCAAATTCAGGCAACACACATGAAGGGAACCCAACTTGGAGACCAAACATTTTCAAAAATTAGGGGCAGACAGCAGGAAAAGTGGCATCAATTGATCCACAGTAGAAATTTGATAATGGCAAAGCAGCAGTCAGCCGTGGGCCATGCATGAGGTATAAGAGTCTGGGCCAGTATTTACAGCTTTGAATTGAAGTTTCAATTAAGACAAGGTGGGTGAGGGAGTAGTGTAATTCTTGTTTGCTGGGAGCCCTGATACCTCATGCAACAGATCAAACTGTCTTTTCCTAGGCACACTCAGGTGCCACAAATAGCTTGGTAGAGCACTAATGTTAGAAAAATATAAGGATAGTTATACAGGTAGTTGACTGATCAATTGACCCACAGTAGAACATTTTATAATGGCACAGAAGCAGTCAGCAATGGGACATGAATGATGTATCAGGGTCTGGCCCAGCATTTAAAGCTTAGAACTGAAGTTTCAGTTAAGATGAGGTGAGTGTATGCATGGCTCCTTATCCCTTATCTCTGAATGCATGTTCATATAAAAAACACACTCTACTTACCTTCCCTGCGTGCCCTCGCTGCATCTCGTTCAAACGCCAGCAGCTCTTCCTACCGAGCGATCACGTGTCATGTGTCTTCTCCCACTTTTCAATTCAAAGGGTCCTATGCACCTTATCGCCTCCTCTCCCAATCCCCAATAAATTTTAAGTCCCCGATAGCATCACAATGAATTGTGAGATGGAGGAGGACACTATCAGGGGCTTAGCACTCTCCTTCACCACCCAATTCATTTTATATCCGTAGCTAACGTCCTCCTCCCCCTGTTTATAAGTCCCCCTTCTTCCCATCCCAATCCCCAACATACCTCATTGTGTTCTCCCCACCTCCATCATTGCCCTCTCCACCACATCATCATTGCCCTCTCCACCATCTCCATCATTGCACTCTCCATCACCCTCATCATTGCCCTACTTACCACCCTCATCATTGCCCTCTCCACCACTCTCATCATTGCCCTATCCACCACCCTCATCATTTCCGTATCCACCACCCATCATTGCCCTCCCCATCACGTCCATCATTGCCCTCTCCATCACCTCCATCATTGCCCTCCCCATCACCTCCATAATTGCCCTCCCTATCACCTCCATCATTGCTCCCCCCATAATTGCCTTCTCCCCCACCCTCAGCATTGCCCTCTCCACCACCTCCATCATTGCTCTCTCTACCACCCCAATCATTGCCCTCTCTACCACCCCAATTATTGTTTTCCCACACCACCCCAATCATTGCTCTCCCCACCACCTCAAACATTAGTCTCCCCACCACCTCACTCATTGGTCTCCCCCACCACCTCCATCATTGCCCTCTCCCCACCTCCATCATTGTTCGTCCCTACCACCTCCATCATTGCCTTCTCCCCTACCTCCATCATTGCCTTCTCCCTCACCTCTATGACCTCCCTCAACATTGCCAACACACGCACCAACACACCACCACTCACCTCTAAGCACTTAACACACATACCCAGCACCACTCACCTCTCTGCACGTTCCCCACAGCCACACACACACAGCACCACTCACCTCACCACACATTCCCCGCAGACACACACACCACCACTCACCACTTTGCACTTTCCCCACAGCTGCAGCATCATTGTCACTGGCAGCTTTCTATCTGACACAGATGCACGCTGAGTGCTGATGTCATCCAGCTGTGCGGTTGTGTCAGACAGGAAGTGTGGGCAGGAAGCACAGGACAGATCTCTGCAGCTCCGCTCCACTGCCATTTTCTCCTGTAGGAAGCGGAGCTGTAGGGATCGCTCCCTGCCTGCTGCACATGAAGGCAATCTAGCCAGGGCCCTGATAGATACAGTAGGTGAAATAATTATCTGATCCCTTGCTGATTTTGTAACTTTGCCCACTGACAAAGACATGAACAGTCTATAATTTTAAGGGTAGGTTAATTTTAACATTGAGAGATATAATATCAAAAATAAAATCCTGAAAATCACATTGTATAAATTATATAAATTTATTTACATTTTGTAGTGAGAAATAAGTATTTGATCCCTATGGCAAACAAGACTTAATACTTGGTGGCAAAACCCTTGTTGGCAAGCATAGCAGTCAGATGGTTTTGTAGTTGATGATAACGTTTGTGCACAGGTCTGGTCCGGAGGAATTTTGGTCCACTACTCTTTGCAGATCATCTTTAAATCATTAAGATTTTGAGGCTGTCGCTTGGCAACTCGGAGCTTCAACTACCTCCATAAGTTTTATATGGGCTTAAAGTCTGGAGACTGGCTAGGCCACTCCATGACCTTAATGTTCTTCTTTTTGAGCCACTCCTTTGTTGCATTGGCTGTATGTTTTGGGTCATTGTCTTGCTGGAAGACCCAGCCATGACCCATTTTTAATGTCCTGGCGGGGGGAAGGAGGTTGTCACTCAGGATTTTATGGTACACAGTTCCATCCATTCTCACATTGATGCAGTGAAGTAGTCCTGTGGCCTTAGCAGAGAAACACCCCCAAAACATAATGTTTCCACCTCATGCTTGACAGTGAGGACAGTGTTCTTTGGGTCATAGACAGCATTTCTCTTTCTCCAATCGCAGGTAGTAGATTTAGTGCCAAAGACCTCAATTCTTTTTGTCATCTGACCACAGCACCTTCTCCCAATCACTCACATAGTCATCCAGGTGTTTATTGGCAAACTTCAGACGAGCCTGCACATGTGCTGCTTGAGCAGGGGGACCTTGTGGGCACTGCAGGATTTTAAACCTTTACATCGTAATGTGTTACCAATGGTTTTCTTGGTGACTGTGGTCCCAGCTGCCTTGAGATCATTAACAAGTTCCCCTGTGTAGTTTTAGGCTGATCTCTCACCTTCCTCATGATCAAGGATACCCCGCGAGGTGAGATTTTGCATGGTGCCCCAGATCGATGTCAATCGACAGTCATTTGTATTTCTTCCATTTTCTTACTATTGCACCACCAGTTGTCTCTTTCTCACCCAGCATCTTACTTATGGTTTTGTAGCCCATTCCAGCTTTGTGCAGGTCTATGATCTTATCCCTGATATCCTTATAAAGCTCTTTGGTCTTGCCCATGTTGTAGAGGTTAGAGTCTGACTAATTATTTGAGTCTGTGGACAGTAGTCTTTTATAAAGGTGGCTATGTAAGACAGCTGTCTTTAATGCAGGTAACAATTTGATTAGGAGCGTCTAACTGGTCTGTAGGAGCCAGAACTCTAAATGGTTGGTAGGGATGAAATACTTATTTCTCACTGCATAATGAAAATAAATTTTTATAATTTATACAATGTGATTTTCTGGATTTTATTTTTGATATTCTATCTCTCAAAATAGAAAAAAAGGCCCCTTTCTGACATCTGACGTACTATCCCGTCGAGGTGGGGTGGGCCCGTATGACCACCGACAGGATAGTACGTCATAGCCATCGGCCGCGCTCACGGGGGGAGTGCGGCCGATCGCAGTCGGGTGACAGCTGACTATCGCAGCTGACATCCGGCACAATGTGCCAGGAGCGGTCACGGACCGCCCCCGACACACTGCGATCAAACATGATTGCAGTGTTCCGGCGGTATAAGGAAGCATCGCGCAGGGAGGGGGTTCCCTGCGTGCTTCCCTGAGACCTCCGGAGCAACACGATGTGATCGTGTTGCTGCGAGGGTCTCTTACCCCCTCCTCGCTGCAGCAGCCCCGGATCCAAGATGGCCACGGGGCTGCATCCGGGTCCTGCAGAGATGTGGCTTAGCAGCGCCTGTTCAGAGCAAGCGCTGGTAAGCCTGCAGAGTGCACGTCAGATCGCTGATCTGACACAGTGCACAGCAAAGTGTCAGATCAGCGATCTTACACTATAACATGATGCCCCCCTCCACGCCCCCGGGGCAATGTTAAAAAAATCCCCCCCCCAAAAAAAAAATATATTGTTCCTATAAATACATTTCTTTATCTAAATAAAAAAAAAACCAACAATAAACGTACACATATTTAGTATCCCCGCGTCCGTAAAGACCCCACCTATAAAACTGTTCCATTAGTTAACCCCTTCAGTGAACGCGGTAAAAACAAACGAGGCAAATAAACAATGCTTTATTATCATACCGCCAAACAAAAAGTTGAATAACACGCGATCAAAAAGACATATAAATAACCATGGTACCGCTGAAAACATCATCTTGTCCGCATAAAAGAGCCACCACACAGCATCATCAGTGAAAAAATAAAAAAGTTATAGTCCTCAGAATAAAGCGATGCAAAAATAATTTTTTCTATTAAATAGTTTTTATCGTATAAAAGCGCCAAAACATAAAAAAAATAATATAAATGAGGTATTGCTGTAATTGTACTGACCAGAAGAATAAAACTGCTTTATCTATTTTACCAAACGCGGAACGGTATAAATGATTCTCGCAAAAGAAATTCATGAATAGCTGGTTTTTGTCATTCTGCCTCACAAAAATCGGAATAAAAAGCGATCACAAATTGTCACATGCCCGAAAATGTTACCAATTAAAACGTCAACTCGTCCCGCCAAAAACAAGACCTCACATGACTCTGTGGACCAAAATATGGAAAAATTATAGCTCTCAAAATGTGGTAACGCAAAAAATATTTTTTGCAATAAAAAGCGTCTTTCAATGTGTGACGGCTGCCAATCATAAAAATCCGCTAAAAAACCCGCTATAAAAGTAAATCAAACCCCCCTTCATCACCCCCTTAGTTAGGGAAAAATAAAAAAATTTAAAAAATGTATTTATTTCCATTTTCCCATTAGGGTTAGGGCTAGGGTTAGGGCTAGGGTTAGGGTTAGGGTTAGGGCTAGGGTTAGGGTTAGGGCTGAGGTTAGGGCTAGGGTTAGGGCTAGGGTTAGGGTTGGGGCTATGGTTAAGGCTACAGTTAGGGTTGGGGCTAAAGTGAGGGTTAGGTTTGGGGCTAAAATTAGGGTTACGGTTTGGATTACATTTACGGTTGGGAAAAGGGTTGGGATTAGGGTTAGGGGTGTGTCAGGGTTAGGGGTATGGTTAGATTTACCATTGGGATTAGGGTTAGGGGTGTGTCTGGGATGGGGTTTCAGTTATAATTGGGGGGTTTCCACTGTTTGGGCACATCAGGGGCTCTCCAAACGCGACATGGTGTCCGATCTCCATTCCAGCTAATTCTGCACTGAAAAAGTAAAACAGTGCTCCTTCCCTTCCGAGCTCTCCTGTGCACCCAAACAGGGGTTTACCCCAACATATGGGGTATCAGCGTACTCAGGACACTTTGGACAACAACTTTCAGGGTCCAATTTCTCCTGTTACCCCTGAGAAAATACAAAACTGGGGGCTAAAATATAATTTTTGTGGAAAAAAAAAAGATTTTTTATTTTCACGGCTCTGCGTTATAAACTGTAGTGAAACACTTGGGGGTTCAAAGTTCTCACAACACATCTAGATAAGTTCCTTGGGGGATTTAGTTTCCAATATGTAGTCACTTGTGGGGTGTTTCTACTGTTTAGGTACATTAGAGGATCTGCAAACACAATGTGACGCCTGCAGACCAATCCATCTAAGTCTGCATTCCAAATGATGCTCCTTCCATTCCGAGCTCTGCCATGCGCTCAAACGGTGGTTCCCCCACATATGGGGTATCAGCGTACTCGGGACAAATTAGACAACAACTTTTGGGGTCCAATTTCAACTGTTACCCTTGGAAAAATACAAAACAGGGGGCTAAAATATAATTTTTGTGGAAAATTTTTTTTTTTTATTTTCACGGCTCTGCGTTCGAATCTGTAGTGAAACACTTGAAGGTTCAAAGTTCTCACAACTCATCTAGATAAGTTCCTTGGGGGTCTAGTTTACAAAATGGGGTCAGTTGTGTTTTTTTTTTACTGTTTAGGTACATTAGGGGCTCTGCAAATGCAATGTGACGCCTGCAGACCAATCCATCTAAGTCTGCATTCCAAATGATGCTCCTTCCATTCCAAGCTCTGCCATGCGCTCAAACGGTGGTTCCCCCCCCACATATGGGGTATCAGCGTACTCAGGACAAATTGGACAACAACTTTTGGGGTCCAATTTCAACTGTTACCCTTGGAAAAATACAAAACTGGGGGTTAAAATAATTTGTGTGGAAAAAAAGATTTTTTAGTATCACGGCTCTGCGTTATAAACTGTAGTGAAACCCTTGGGGGTTCAAAGTTCTCACAACACATCTAGATAAGTTCCTTGGGGGTCTAGTTTCCAATATGGGGTCACTTATGGGGGGTTTCTACTGTTTAGGTACATTAAGGGCTCTGCAAACTCAATGTGATGCCTGCAGACTATTCCATCTAAGTCTGCATTCCAAATGGCGCTCCTTCTCTTCCGAGCTCTCCCATGTGCCCAAAACGGTTGTTCCCCCACATAGGGGGTATCAGCGTACTCAGGACAAATTGAACAACAACTTTTGGGGTCCAATTTCTCCTGTTACCCTTGAGAAAATACAAAACTGGGGGCTAAAAAATAATTTTTGTGGGAAAAATAATTTTTTTTTATTTTCACGGCTCTGCATTATAAACTGTAGTGAAACACTTGGGGGTTCAAAGCTTTCAAAACACAGCTAGATAAGTTCCTTAGGGGGTCTACTTTCCAAAATGGTGTCACTTGTGGGGGGGTTTCCATGTTTAAGCACATTAGGGGGCTCTCCAACATGGCGTCCCATCTCAATTCCAGTCAATTTTGCATTGAAAAGTCAAATGGCGCTCCTTCCCTTCCAAGATCTGCCATGCACCCAAACAGTGGTTTACCCCACATATAGGGTATCAGCGTACTCAGGACAAATTGTACAACAACCTTTGGGGTCCAATTTCTTCTCTTACCCTTGGGAAAAAAAATTGAGGTCGAAAATATAATTTTTGTGAAAAAATATTATTTTTTATTTTTACCGTTCTGCATTATAAACTACTGTGAAGCACTTGGTGGGTCAAAGTGCTCACCACACATCTAGATAAGTTCTTTAGGGGGTTTACTTTCCAAAATGTTGTCACTTGTGGGGGGTTTCAATGTTTAGGCACATCAGTGACTCTCCAAATGCAACATGGCGTCCCATCTTAATTCCTGTCAATTTTGCTGTCACGATTGGAATGGCGAGTTAACTGGGACCTGGGGAACCTTTCCTGGCCCTAGCTCTAGGGGGCACCCTATCTCGCCCTGTTCCCAGGATACCTCAGACGGCGAGGATGCCGGGGCCTCCACCCTCGCCCTGTCCCCTTGGAGCGCCCCCAGACACAGGGCCACAGGTTACTCGGTACCGGTCCTCTCTGTCTCAGTTCTGGGGTTTTCATGGTGGCGGGACCCGGTCCGTGACCCTGCTAAGGGGAGTCCAATGAAAGGGTTGATGGTAGTTTGTCAAGGGTTCGTGACGCCACCTGTGGTGTTCGGTCAGGGCGACCGACGCTGCTTTGGGGTCCGCTGGGGTGATGGAATGGCAGCTAGATGGTATACCTTCCCACAGGTGAAGTGTATCCCCAGGGCTTCCCAGTAGTGTAGGTGGCGATGGTGTGAGGCGCAGTTAATAACGAGGACACAAGGTTGAAGTCTCTTTACCTCTTTACTGATGACTTCAGGATCCTCAATCCGGAGCACTGTTAACAGGGCTGTCTGAGACCGGCCGGTCCGAAGGCACATCCATAGTTCCCTTTGCAGGTGGAAATCAGTGCCTACCAACTAGTGCCTGTGTGTTGCAGTCCCTCCCTGCTGAGCATTCGGGATAGTCCTCACAACTGTCGTTTCTATTCTGATGTTCTGCTTCGTCCCCCAGTTTGTTATGGCTAGGACGCACCCGTTTGACCGGAAGGCTCGGAGCTATTCTGGGACCCTAGAGATGCCCCTCTCCACGATTGCCCCCTATGTCTTCTTAGGTGATGTATGTTAGACAGCCAACCTATAATCAACTGTCCTGCCTCTGTTTGAAATAATGCTTGGAGTCAGTTACTTCCTCGGCGTTCTAGCCACCGGCTACACGCCTCAGTAGGATGTTGCCGATCTCGTGGCACGACTCCTACTGGTTCTCCTTTGTGCTTTGATTTCGTTTCTCACTTCTGCACAATATACTTCGCTTCGAGTCCTTTCTTTAGATACCGCCGCAAGGTAGTGCAGGCCCGGTTCTGTAACGATCTGTCCTTGTCGCTAAGTCACTGCCAGGTTCCCACGCCTGACAGGGACCCCTCTGAATCTTCCCCGGAACACCCCCTGCCACGGGATGTTGCCTGGACAAAACCCAGCCAGCTTCTGACTAACTTCCTATCCAACCCCCAGTTTTACCAAAGTTTGAGGAGTGGCCTAATAAATAGAACCTTTTGCTCCCCCTGGTGGCCGGAGTGTGAAATGTAGTGTGTGACTGTGATACCTAGTCAGGTGAATTCCTTTAGTGCCATCAGAAGTACCATCACTCCCCTTAGTGGCAGAGCGACATTACTGCAACGACCAGGTCTCTGGGGCGCTGCACTCTGACTGCCATTCTGCATCTGTCCCCCTCCCCCACTCGGGGAAGAGAGGCGCTACCATGTACAACAGTACACCAACCCGACAAACAGCGGAACAAAGACAAGGGTAAAAAGAAAACTCCACTCACACAAAATATGATCTCACAAATAACAGAGGTATCCACCAGGGTGTGAAGGACAGGGAGGGTAAATAAGGCAGGTAAGGATGAGGAATTTTCCAAACGTACAAACCATACAACTGTCGCACAATAAATTCCTCCAGCTCTCCAAACACCAGCTCCTCACTACTCCAGGTCTATCAAGCAAGTGCTATCTCAGACAAGGATCGACCAGAAGGCCTAGCTTTTAAAGGATAGAGGAGTGGCTAACCAAGCACAGCTGAAAGCAGGAATTTCCACATGGTCTATTAACCCCTGTCCTGCTGAAAGAAAACAAAATACCTTTAATACACAGGAGAAGTGCTTCTTCTCAGCGATGAAGACACAAAAAAGCACAGTGAGGTCAAAAATACTCTGTTGAAAAAAAATCACAGTAATAAGCAAGTATTAGTCAAAATATGGAAAAAACAGGGTATTTAGTTGATACGTTTTTTTGCAAAAAAAAAGCTATACTAAGTTGCTCCACCAATCGTCAAGGTATACCCATATAGAGCAGTCCTACCTAATGTATATAATCCCTATCTGATGTATTTAAAAACCTGATCATCTGTATAGTACCTGTATAAGCAGGGTTCAGAGAGGGAATTTTCATGTGGACATGCTGGATGGAACAGCTTTGATGCAAATGACCCATAAGGTGTGGTGGACTCCCTAGTCTTGTAGAAACAAGAGAACAATTACAGAACCAGAAACACATGGGCTACTTGCACAATGAACAAGTAAAACACAACTTAGCAAACAGGGGAACAAAGACAAGGGTAAAAGGAAAACTCCACTCACACAAAATATGGATAAATAAGGCAGGTAAGGATGAGGAATTTTCCAAACGTACAAACCATACAACTGACACACAATAAATTCCTCCAGCTCTCCAAACAGCAGCTCCTCACTACTCCAGGTCTATCAAGCAACTGCTATCTCTGTCAAGGATCTGACCAGAAGGCCTAGCTTTTATAGGAGAGAGTGGCTAATGGAGCACAGCTGAAAGCAGGAATTTCCACATGGCCTATTAACCCCTGTCCTGCTGAAAGAAAACAAAACACCTTTAATACACAGGAGAAGTGCTTTTTCTCAGCGATGAAGCAGAAGCCGTCAGACGCCGCGCTCCTTCCCTTCCGAGCTCTGCCATGCGCCCAAACAGTGGTTTACTCCCACATATGCGGTATCAGCGTACTCAGGACAAATTTTACAACAACTTTTGGGGCCCAAATTCTTCTCTTACCCTTGGGAAAATAATAAATTTTGGGCAAAAAGATAATTTTTGTGAAAAAATATGATTGTTTATTTTTACGGCTCTGCATTATAAACTTTTGAAGCACTTGGTGGGTCAAAGTGCTCACCACACATCTAGATAAGTTCCTTAGGGGGTCTACTTTCCAAAATGGTGTCACTTGTGGGGGTTTCAATGTTTAGGCACATCAGGGGCTCTCCAAACGCAACATGGTGTCCCATCTTGATTCCAGTCAATTTTGCTCTGAAAAGCCAAATGGCGCTCCTTCCCTTCCGAGCTCTCCCATGCGCCCAAACAGTGGTTTACCCCCACATATGGGGTATCAGCGTACTCAGGACAAATTGTACAACAACTTTTGTGGTCCATTTTCTCCTGTTACCCTTGGTAAAATAAAACAAATTGGAGCTGAAGTACATTTTTTGTGAAAAAAAAGTTAAATGTTCATTTTTATTTAAACATTGCAAAAATTCCTGTGAAACATCTGAAGGGTTAATAAACTTCTTGAATGTGGTTTTGAGCACCTTGAGGGGTGCAGTTTTTAGAATCAAGTCACACTTGGTTATTTTCTATCATGTAGACCCCTCAAAATGACTTCAAATGAGATGTGGTCCCTAAAAACAAAAATGGTGCTGTAAAAATGAGAAATCGCTGGTCAAACTTAACCCTTATAACTCCCTAACAAAAAAAAATGTTGGTTCCAAAATTGTGCTGATGTAAAGTAGACATGTGGGAAATGTTACTTATTAAGTATTTTGTGTGACATATTTCTGAGATTTAATTGCATAAAAATTCAAAGTTGGAAAATTGCAACATTTTCAAAATTTTCGCCAAATTTCCGTTTTTTTTTCACAAATAAACGCAGGTAATGTCAAAGAAATTTTACCACTATCATGAAGTACAGTATGTCACGAGAAAACAATGTCAGAATCACTGGGATGCGTTGAAGCATTCCAGCGTTATAACCTCATAAAAGGACAGTGGTCAGAATTGTAAAAATTGGCCCGGTCATTAACGTGCAAACCACCCTTGGGTAAAGAGGTTAATAGCCCTGATGGTGTGGCAATGTTTCAACTACAAAGAGCCTTTCTCTTCTTTGAGGAAAGCTCATTGTAGCTGAAACGTTGCCCCGCCATCAGGGCTATTAAAGTCCTTTTTGTACTTGGATAAGTATTTGAGTATTTGAGTATTATTAACTCATCAAAGTCATGTTATGTTTGTGTGTGTGTAGCCCATTCACTATCTCCATCTATCCCCCACCCCTGAAGATGGCTGGACCATCATTGTAAATACATCATTGTAAATACAAACCTGAACTCTGTATCTCCCCCACCTCATTGTAGATTGTAAGCTCTCATGAGCAGGGTCGTCTTATTTTGCTTTATTATTGTATTGTTAACGTTGTTACCTATGACTGTTGTGTTTGAAACTGTTAAACTGTAAAGCGCTGTGGAATATGTTGGCGCTATATAAATAAAGATTATTATTATTGAGTGCTGCCTCTGTTTTTATTTTATACTGTTTTGCAAGGAAGGGATTCCAAGCATAGGTCTGGCACCTGAAGTGCTTATACTTTTGTGCTGTTCTACTATTCTTACATATAGATAGATAGATGGATAGAAAAATAGATAGAAGAAAAAATGGAATAGCACCGTATAGAAAATTCAGGGTGCAGGGCACTCCAAGCAAATATCTATTTGTATAAACAATAAAAAAGAAAAAATGAGGCACTCCAATAAATGATAAAAAAGTGGACTTTATTAGCCCATATGGTGTGGCAACGTTTCGACTGTGACCAGCCATTCTTTTTTTTTTAGATAAATACAATAAGATAGCTATAAATATGTGAATGAGATATATAATCAGTGCTTTGTGTGTGTAGTTGTGTGTAGTTTACTGTACATGTTTTTTTTTACTAAATAAATTCCTTTCTGAAAAAAGGAGTGGTATCCCTCATGTCCTTTGAAAAGCCGACAATTCATCTGCCGCATACAGTAAAATCATAGTGTGACCCAACAGAACAGAACAGATAGAATGGACATATACGCATAGAACAGATAGATATAAAGATGTCAGTGACATATATAATTAGTACATTTCTTGTGTTGCTTACGGTACATGTATTTTTTTACATACTAAATTATTTTCTGAAAAAAAAGGTGTGGGATCCCCCGACATTTTATTAACCAGCAGAGGGAAAGCGGACAGCTGGGGGCTGATGTTTATAGCCAGGGAATGGGGTAATACCCATGGAGCTTCTCAGGCTATTAATGTCAGCTCGCAGCTGTATACTTAGCCTTTCATGTTTATTAAATTGAGGACCCCCCCAAAAAATGATGTAAAGTCCCCATATATTTAATAACCAGCAAAGTAATAGTAAGACAGCTGCTGGCTGATATTAATAGCCTAGGAAGGGGCCATGGATATTAGTCCCCTCCCAAACTAAAAGTATCATCTCTATGCCATCCCAGAAAAGGTGCATTCAGGCGCTTAGCCTCGCTCGTCTTGCTTGCCCTGTTTTTGTATTTGTGGGGTTGATGTCACCTTTGTATTGTCCAGTGACATCAAGCCCATGGCTTAGTAATGGAGAGGCATCTATAAGACACCTAACCATTACTAATCCTTTAGTTGTATTACAAATAAACACTCAGCAAGTATAAAGTCCTTTATTTGAAAAAAAACAAGATACACTTTTCCATTTTTATTTAAAAATAAGAAACACAGTATTATTCATCTAATAATAATAAAACAAAAATAAAAAACAACCATATCCCTCACCTGTCCGTCATTCTGTCCCACACCATAATTTATGTCTGGGGATAAACAGTTTTCAACCTGGACGGTGCCATGATGCAACCATACAGGCTGAGAACCACTGGAAATTGAACTGCTGCAAGCTCAGCCTCAGGGACTAAAAGTGACGTCATTGAGGTTACTATCAGTCACGGAGGCTGAGTTCCCAGCCTAGCCCCTGAACTGCGAAGACCTCAGTGAGATCACAGCTAGCACAGTGAGGAAAAGTCTCATGGTGCAGTGGTGAACTGTGGTGAAGATGAATATGTGGCATGCATCTAATAGATGCACCCTTTCTGGGCAGCTACAGGCTGCTATTTTAGGCTTGGTGGGAGCAACATCCATGGCCACTTACCAGCCTGAGAATAATAGCCTTCTGCTGTCTGCTTTAGCAAGGCTGGTTGTCAAACTTGAAATAATTTTTCTTTTCAGTGGCAATGCAAATAATGAATGTATTGGTCCTAATTATTGGACCTTCATCAGAACTGATTACCGTGCGGTATCCACATGTGATCTGCAAGTTGCAGTGGAGTAAGAAATGCAACCTGCTTAGCATACAGGGGTTTGCCCATCAATATCTGGCATTTAAGAAAGGCCAACAAGTTCTCAGTAGGGTTCAGGTCAGGTGAGGAAGGGGCTATGTCATTATTCTTTCATCTTTAAGGCCCTTAATGGCACTGAACAGTGGTCATTTCAATGAATACGATAGAGCATTATCTTGCAGAGAAAGTGTCTTCTAAAAATTGTTAGCAGATTTGGCAGTAGTATTTTAGTCTTTTTTTTACCTGGAAGGATCCAACTAGCTAATCTATAATAATAGCAGCCCATAACAGTACCCCACCTCTACCTTACTGGCATTTGAGTGGAAATAGAGGTGATCCATCCACATACCCATCCATCTTGCCCGTCAAGAGCCACTCTCATCTCATCAGTCCTTTGTTGACATTTCCCCTTATTTGCCTTGTTCGGTAATAGTCAGGTTTCTGCCCTCCGTGCCATCGTCATGTCTCAAAGCAATATTGATAGAATTCTGCTGTAAATTGCATTGAAAAGTCTCAAAATGTTTGAGTTGTGCAAACTTTTTCTGACATTTGGTTTTCACGACAATTTCTCTCAGCTTTGCCAAAATAGATGGAGCTAAGGCGGGGCAGGGGCACAGCGTGGGCATGACACCACAGCTCATCTAATTCATGACGGCTATGGTCTACCTTACACCATAAATCTTACTCCAGTCCCTAACTTAACAGAAATTCCGGATTCCGCAAGAGCTACTTATGCACATAAGAACACTCAAACAAGTTTTATCTTAAAATACACACACAATTAAAATACATAGAAGAATGGGCAAAGAGTAAAGATGAGGGCAGAGTAGTGACAATTGACCCAGAGATGAAGCATTTTTTTTTGTTCTTAATGAATTAGGAGCATTGGACTGCAAAACGCCCATCATCAAAACTACTGTGCAGATCAACAGTCTTGATTGATTGGGGCCTATGTACAGTATATGGGCAGCAAAGAGACTTTGCAGCACCAGGGTCCTCGGTTCAAATCCTACTAAGGCAACATCTACAAAGACATACTGTATCAGACTATTAATTTCACGCGTTCGGATGAAAGTTTCAGCGATGTCTTCTGTAAGATGTGCAGGACTCACTCTGTAATGATGTACTTGGTCCAGCTGTCTGTTTCCTATTTACTGGGTATTACATTCCAGAATGTGGATGATTCATAGGTTTCCCTTTATTTTTGCAATAAAGAAAAATAACATAATAATATTATCGTCTCGTGGATGGAAATTGCACATCTCTATCCTTTGTTTCTAATTGCATTTTATGCTTCAGTAAACAGGTGAATGTAAACAGTCTGATTAAAACGTAATGTGTGGCAATATTAGAGACTCGTTGCTCTTCCCTCTACAGCAGTGTATATCATTAGAAGGTCTAATGTGATTATTGAGATTGAAATATATACCAAGTATAAAACTGACTATATACCAATTACACATCAATGGAAAATTCATATTGGTATGCCTGTAAATATTTGCATAAATATCACATTCTCATGTCAGAACCTGACCATCAAACACAGATGAGTTTTCCATTTGTTTCTCTTAGTAAAAGGAGTCAAATAGACAAAATATTTCTCCTGTGAATATTACAAATGAACTGATAAAGCAATCCTACTTTGCAGTGGTTATCAGCTGCATTAAAATCAGCTGCTGCAGAACATCACAATACACATCTCAGCTGCTACAGAAATTAATAATTCATAATTCACACGTCAACTGCTGCAGTACCTTGTAATATATACCTTAGCTTCTACAGAACATCATAAAACGCTCTTTAGCTATGAAAATCCATTCGCACCAATCCTGTCAAGGTTTCATAACAGACTGTGGCTTAGGCACGCCCTATGGAATCTGAAGTGTGCTGGACTGTTGGTTGTGCTGTGTTAGTTATATTCCCCTCATCCATTCTGATCCTGGGGTGTGCTGGTCTGTCAGCATTTTGATTTACAGCCCTGCTGCTCTATCTGGTTTAGTCTGCAGGCATTTCTTTAATCATTTACAAAGTATTTAGCTGGTTAGCAGTTAGTAGTCAGTGTCAGTTGTAGCTTTGCCTAAACTGGATGTGTTTGCTTAGCTCTGTGGCTCTTTTCTCTGATCCTATTGTAGGACCTTGGATTTCTCAGGACTTCTATTGTGGATTCACCTTTCTGCTTTTGACTCTCTCTAACATAAGGTAACTGACCCTGCAATTGGCCTCTGGCTATCCATTGTTGTACTCCTTGGTTTTGATGTACCCTCCTGGCATTTGACCCAAGTTTGTTTCCTGACCATGCCTTTGACTTACCCCTCTTTACATCAAGCCCTCTTGGTATCTGAGCTGGGGGGGGGGGGGGGTTTCACACCAGTATGGAGCCTGTTCACATGCTTTGTGACCAGGTGGCAAATTTGTCTCAGATAATGCAGGATCTGGCTAAGGAATGCCAGATTATGGGATCATCACAGTCTTAGTTGCAGGATAAGATAATTAGTCTTATGAAAACTACTTCTAGCCCTTCACTGCTAGATGAGACTGTGATGTCTATTCCCTATGACGTTCAGCTGCTCTCCTCTGAACCACTTGTAGCCCTTCCTGATACATTTTCTTGTGAGAGAAACCAGTTTATAGAGTGTTCATGGAAAGTTGTAGGCTATTCTTTACCCTACGACCCTGGTCTTCAAGCGATGAGTCCAAGCGGGTAGGAATATTTATGTCCCTGTTCCAAAGGGGCCCCCAGGCTTGAGCATTTTCCTTGTCCCTACAAGCAACTGAACAGTCTTCAAGTGACGCGTTTTTTGATGCCTTAGGGGTTATCTATAATTAAAATGACAGAATCCAGGTCGCGGAGGCTAGGATAACAAACCAGACCACCACTGCAGACTACTGTACTGAATTCTGAGAGTGGTCCACTGAGGTTCTGTGGAATGATGCGGCCTTTAGGTGTCAATTTCATAAAGGTCTGTTGGAATTTCTGAACGATGCTCTGGCTCTGCATGATCCCCCTTGTTCTTTGGTGGAAGCCATAACCCAGACTGTATGGATGGACCGCAGAATTTGTGACAGGCATGGGTGGCAGAGGGATGCCTTGTATTCTTGTCAAGAGCTGGCCCCTTTTTCTTGCAGTTGGACCACTGGAGGTGGGAGTTGCCAGTTTTCGTGCTGAGGAGAAAAAACAGACAAGTTTTTGTTTCTACTGTGGTCTCATAGCACTGTTCAGCTCGGCCTCAAGCAAGTAAGCCATCGGGAGAAAGTCTAAGTCTGGGTGACAGTCCAGGAGGTCACTTAAACTTCCTGGTACCCTTTTTCTCCTCAGATAAAGTCCAGCCTCTGTTTGAAGACTTCCTTTGAAGGAGAACTCACCACATCTCGTGGCAGCCTGTTCCATTCATTGATCACCCTAACTGTCAAAAAGTTTTTTCTAATATCTAATCTGTGTCTCCTCCCATTCAGTTTCATCTAATTGATTCTAGTCTTTCCTTGTGCAAATGAGAATAAAGACAGCTATTAAGTCTCCTCTCAGTCTTCTTTTTTGCAAGCTAAACATTCCCAAATCCTGTAAACGTTCCTCATAGGACATTGTTTGCAGACCACTCACTCAGCATTCTGGCCGCTCTTCTCTGAACTTGCTCAAGTTTGTTAATATCCTTTATAAAATGTGGTGCCCAAAACTGGACACAGTATTCCAGATGAGGTCTGACCAGAGAGGAGTAGAGGGCAATAATGACTTCACGTGATCTTGACTGTATGCTTCTGTTAATAAATCCCAGAATTGTATTTGCCCTTTTTGCTGCTGCATCACACTGTTGACTCATGTTCAATTTGTGATCTATTAGTATTAGTATTTTCACATGTGCTGTTGCTTAGCCCTATTCCTCCTATTCTGTATATGCTTTTTTCATTTTTATTGCCCAGACATAGTACTTTGCATTTTTCCCTGTTAAAAATCATTCTGTTAGTTGCTGCCCATGGCTCCAGTTTGTTTATATCTTTTTGAATCCTCTCTCTCTCTTCTCTAGTATTAGCTATCCCTCCTAGCTTTGTGTCATCAGCAAATTTAATCAGTTTACCCTCAATTCCTTCATCTAAATCATTGATAAAGATGTTGAACAATACAGGGTCCAGGACAGATCCCTGTGGTACCCCACTTGAGACATTCTTCCAACTGAATGTGCAGCCATTTACAACCACTCTTTGGGTCAGATCACTAAGCCAGTTATGAATCCACCTAACAGTTGCCTTGTGCATTCCATACTTAGTCATTTTTCAATAAGGATTGTGTGAGATACTTTGTCAAATGCTTTGCTGAAGTCAAGATATACAACATCTACAGCATTTCACTGAGCCACCCAGTCAGTGATTCTGTCATAGAAGGAAATTAAGTTAGTCTGACATGACTTATTAGTTACAAACCCATGCTGACTCTGTTTAATCACTTCATTCTTATCCAGGTACTTACATACATGTTGCTTAATAATTTGTTCAAAGATCTTTCCTGGTATAGACGTCAGACTCAGCGCCCTATAGTTCCCTGGGTCCACTTTCTTCCCCTTTTTGAAGATAGGAACAACATTTGCTCTTCTCCAGTCTTCTGGGACGTCTCCTGTTCTCCAAGAATTTTCAAAGATTATGGAGAGTGGTTAAAAAATTTCTTCTACTATCTCCTTCAGTACTCTGGGGTGTAATTCATCTGGACTTGGAGACTTGAAATTATTTATGTTAGCTAAGTGTTTCCTCACTATCTTTCTGTTTATAGATATCCTGGATTCTTCTATTCCCTTAATAGAACAGTGAAAATCAGTTGATGTTACATTTCCTTTCTGAGAGAAAACAGATGCAAAATAGGAAATTAAAAGTTCGGCCTTCTCAACATCCTTTCTTACATTTCATCATTTTCATCCAGTAAAAATCCTATAGCATCTTTGACTTTTCTTTTACTTTTTACATATCCCCAAAATCCTTTATTCTTGCTTTTGACATCTCTTGCAAGCGTTAGTTCATTGTCAGCTTTAGCTAATCTGATTCGTGCCCTGCAGGTTCTGCAGACAGCATAGTATTCTTCTTTAGATATGCCTCCCTCTTTCCATTTGATAAACATTTCTTCTTCCTTTTTAGCATGTGTTTAAGTTCTGTGTTCATCCATTCTGGTTTCCTTAAATGCTTCCTATTCTTCCCTCTTTTTGGAATTGTTAATGATTGTGCTTTGAGAATCTAATTTTTCAAGATTTCCCATCTTTCCTGTACATTTTTGTCCTTAAGGATATCCAGACCTTGGATCCCTCTGATTCTCTTTCTGAGTCCCTTAAAATCTGCCTTTCTGAATCTAACCTTGATGTCTGAGTCTTCACAGGTCTTCCTCCTTTAGTTATCCAAAATTCTAAAATAGCATGGTCGCTACTTTCTAGAGTCCCAGGTACTCTTACCTCTGCAACCATTTACTCCCTGTTTATAAGGATTAGATCCAAGGTAGAAGATCCCTTGTTTTCTCTCCTACCTTTTGGTAATAAAATTGTCAGCAAGAGAGGATAAGAATGTGTTTGACCTGTTAGTTTTGCCTGAGAGAGATTCCCAACAAATGTCTGGATAGTTGAAATCTCCCATGAAAACTATGTCATATTTTTTGGAGAACTTGGCAATTTGATGCATAAGGACTTCATGCATATCTTCAGCTTGCACAGGCAGCCTGTAGTAAATGCCTACAATGGTGTCCTTGTTCTATCCTTGTATTTTTACCCAAACAGTTTCCATAGAACTCCCAGTCTCTGAAGCCTCAATCTCTGTGCAGATATATGCTTTTCTAACATACAATGTGACACCTCCTCCTCGTTTATCAAGTCTGTTTCTTGCAAATAAGTTGTATCCTCCTAGTCTTGTATTCCATGTGTATCGTCCCACCAAGTTTCAGTGATTCCAATGACATCATATTTCTTTTCCTGCATTAGTAGTTCCAATTCTCCTTGTTTGTTGCCCATATTTTGTGCATTCGTATAGAAACATTTTAGTTTGTGATTGGTTTCTCTTTCTCCAATATTTTTATTATTTAGGTTTTGTTGTCTTTGTTCTTCCCTTCCACTTCTAATAGCAGAGTTTTCAATAGTATTTGTCATGTGTATGACTTTTTCTTGCCTTTTGCTTCCCTTCCCACATTGTTCTAGTTTAAAGCTCTCTTGATGAGTGTAGCAAGGTGACTTCCAAATACATGTTTTCCAGTTTTCGTAAGATGCACCCCATCTCTAGCAAGTAGTCCATCATATAGGTAATTCACTCCGTGATCCAGAAATCCAAATCCTTGCAGACAGCACCATTGACGTAGCCAGTTGTTCACCTGCAGAATCTTATTTCACCTCCTTTTGCTATGGCTGTCCAGTGGAAGAATGGAAGAGAAGACCACCTGCGCTTCCAGTTCTTTCACATTCTTATCTAAGGTTTAAAAGTCACTGCAGATGGTTTCCAGGTCGTTTGTTGCGGTGTCATTTGTCCCCACATGTATTAGCAGGAATGGGCAGTCATCTATAGGTCTGAAGAGTCCTGATATCCTGTCAGACACATCTTTAATTTTTGCAACTGGAAGACAGCACATTTCTCTTGAGGTTATATCCGGTCTGCAGATTGCAGCATTGCTCCTCTCAACAGGGAATCCACAACTCTTTGTTTCTTCTTCACAACATTTTTCTTTCTCCATCCAGGAGGACTCTGAAGGTGACCAAGGTTGATCTTTGTGGTCAAAGTCTTATCTTCGTGTATTTCTTCATCGTTCTCCTGCGTGAGAACCTGGTACTGGTTCCTGAGCCGTATGGGTGCTGAATGCCTCTTGATCCTCCTGCTTCTCTGAGTCACATGCTTCCATTCCTCTTTCTTCAGGTGCACTTCGAATTTCTTCTCTTTCTGTAACATGAAGAGATAATTCTGCTCTGTCTAAGAACTCTTCACCTTAATGATTTTCAATGTAGCTAACCTTTCTTCTAGACTTTGCAACTTTTACTCCAACAGGGACACAAGCTTGCATTTCAGGCATGTGAAGTTTGGCTTTTCCACTGGTAAGTCTGTGAATATGTAGCAAGAAATGCAGCTCACCAAATGGCTCCTGGCCTCTTCCATGTTCTTATTGTTAAACAGATATCAAAACGGTGAGAAATGTGCTTCTAAAGATCATTGCCCTGGAGGAACCTGTATTATTTTCCCTGAGAAAAGACCTAATTTATCAAGGTCCAGTCTTTCACTACAACTTGAAAATACTCCATCTGTTGGCTTGGATCCTGAAAGGCACATCCTAAGGGCCCATGTCTATCTGACCAGCTAATAACCACAATCCAGGTGTTGATGCTGTCTCGCCTGTGATCCGGTAGTGTCCTTCTTTTTAGGTGTGCATAAAAGTGCCGTTGGCCACAGTTTTGTGCCTTTCTGAACAGAAGGACATCAGAGGGAGTCCAGAGTAACTTTGCTGCCTTGTTATTGTGAATGGCTCACTTGGGAGTTTCATCTGAATCACGTCACTCGTATATTTAGATGGAAACTCAAAAGTACGGGTAAGTGCTCAGCATAGAGCGCTGGATAAATGTGATTCCGAACATTATGTAAAATGTTCTCAATAAAAGCTCAAAATCAATCCCCCAAAAAAAGCAAGTCTCCACTCAGGTCCATCACCTGTCGACGGAAATATAAGGGGCTTCCACTTTACTGGTAGTAGAAAGGCTCTGGAAAATCGCTATAGCTCCTCTCACCTCAAAAGAAATCCAGTGAATTCTGTGCTCCCAAATTCAAATGTCCCTCTCATTTCTAAGCTTTACAGTGTACCTAAATCACAGTTTGCGTGTACATGTTTGCCATTTCTGTAATGATGAGAGCCCACCTAATTTATAGGTGCATGTCTCCAGAAGCACAATGTACTGTTCACTACAACGGCAATTTGCCCTTCTCAGCAATATCCACTACTGCTTGTTTCTGGAAAACATCCATGGAGTCTAAATTGTCAGTACACCTGTAGATAAATTCCCAAAAGGGTTTCATTTCCCAAATGTGGTCACTTGAAGGGGAATTCTGTTCTTCTAGCGTTTAGTGGCTCTGTGTATGTAGTCCGCAAACTATCCTAGGAAAATCTGTGCTCCAAGAGGCAAATAGAGCTCTGTCCCTCAAGAGTCTCGCCGTGTGGCTAAGCAGTACAGTATAGCCACATTCAGCAGAAATTGTGGGACAAATTTTGGTGCCATTTTTATCCATTTCCCAGTATCAAAATGTAAAATCTGGGGCTAAAACAAAATTTTGATGATAAAAATGTAATTATTTTTTCTTCACAGCCCAATGGTATAAAATTCTGTGACCCACTTGTGGTGTGAATATGATCACTGCACACCTAGATGAATTCATTGAGAAATGTAGTTTGTAAAATTGGGTCTCTTCTGGAGGGTTATGCTCTTCTGGCACCTTAGAGGCTCTGCCAATATGACATGGCACTCTGAAACCAGTGAAGCAAAATCTGAACTCTAACATGGCACTTCTTCCCGTCTAAACTAAAAAGTATTTTTCAACGACATATGGGGTATTGGCATACTCAGGATAAATTGCACAACACATTTTTGGGTCCATTTTCTCCTGCTATCTTTGTGAAAATGAAAAAAATTGGGGCTAAAACAACATCTTTGAAGGCAAAATATTTTTTCCTCTTTTCCACAGATAATGTGGACAGCAATGTGAGCAGCATGTTAACCCCTTCATGACCCAGCCTATTTTGACCTTAAAGACCATGCCGTTTTTTGCAATTCTGACCAGTGTCCCTTTATGAGGTAATAACTCAGGAACGCTTCAACGGATCCTAGCGGTTCTGAGATTGTTTTTTCGTGACATATTGGGCTTCATGTTAGTGGTAAATTTAGGTCAATAAATTCTGCGTTTATTTGTGATAAAAACGGAAATTTGGCGAAAATTTTGAAAATTTCGCAATTTTCACATTTTGAATTTTTATTCTGTTAAACCAGAGAGATATGTGACACAAAATAGTTAATAAATAACATTTCCCACATGTTTACTTTACATCAGCACAATTTTGGAAACAAAATTTTTTTTTGTTAGGAAGTTATAAGGGTTAAAATTTGACCAGCGATTTCTCATTTTTACAACGAAATTTACAAAACCATTTTTTTTAGGGACCACCTCACATTTGAAGTCAGTTTGAGGGGTCTATATGGCTGAAAATACCCAAAAGTGACACCATTTTAAAAAACTGCACCCCTCAAGGTACTCAAAACCACATTCAAGAAGTTTATTAACCCTTCAGGTGCTTCACAGCAGCAGAAGCAACATGGAAGGAAAAAATGAACATTTAACTTTTTAGTCACAAAAATGATCTTTTAGCAACAATTTTTTTATTTTCCCAATGGTAAAAGGAGAAACTGAACCACGAAAGTTGTTGTCCAATTTGTCCTGAGTACGCTGATACCTCATATGTGGGGGTAAACCACTGTTTGGGCGCACGGCAGGGCTTGGAAGGGAAGGAGCGCCATTTGACTTTTTGAATCAAAAATTGGCTCCACTCTTTAGTGGACACCATGTCACGTTTGGAGAGCCCCCGTGTGCCTAAAAATTGGAGCTCCCCCACAAGTGACCCCATTTTGGAAACTAGATGCCCCAAGGAACTTATCTAGATGCATAGTGAGCACTTTGAACCCCCAGGTGCTTCACAAATTGATCCGTAAAAATGAAAAAGTACTTTTTTTCCACAAAAAAATTCTTTTAGCCTCAATTTTTTCATTTTCACATGGGCAACAGGATAAAATGGATCCTAAAATGTGTTGGGCAATTTCTCCTGAGTACACCAATACCTCACATGTTGGGGTAAACCACTGTTTGGGCACATGGTAAGGCTCGGAAGGGAAGGAGCGCCATTTGACTTTTTGAATGAAAAATTATTTCCATCGTTAGCGGACACCATGTCGCGTTTGGATAGCTCCTGTGTGCCTAAACATTGGCGCTCCCCCACAAGTGACCCCATTTTGGAAACTAGACCCCCCAAGGAACTTATTTAGATGCCTAGTGAGCACTTTAAACCCTCAGGTGCTTCACAAATTGATCTGTAAAAATGAAAAAGTACTTTTTTTTCACAAAAAAATTCTTTTCGCCTCAATTTTTTCATTTTCACATGGGCAGTAGGATAAAATGGATCATAAAATTTGTTGGGCAATTTCTCCCGAGTACGTCGATACCTCATATGTGGGGGTAAACCACTGTTTGGGCACTCGGCAGGGCTCGGAAGGGAAGGCGCGCCATTTGACTTTTTGAATGGAAAATTAGCTCCAATTGTTAGCGGACACCATGTCGCGTTTGGAGAGCCCCTGTGTGCCTAAACATTGGAGCTCCCCCACAAGTGACCCCATTTTGGAAACTAGACCCCCCAAGGAACTTATCTAGATGCATATTGAGCACTTTAAACCCCCAGGTGCTTCACAGAAGTTTATAACGCAGAGCCATGAAAATGAAAAATAATTTTTCTTTCCTCAAAAATGATTTTTTAGCCTGGAATTTCCTATTTTGCCAAGGATAATAGGAGAAATTGGACCCCAAATATTGTTGTCCAGTTTG
The DNA here is from genome assembly GCF_032444005.1 of Ranitomeya imitator. Lineage (NCBI taxonomy): Eukaryota > Metazoa > Chordata > Amphibia > Anura > Dendrobatidae > Ranitomeya > Ranitomeya imitator. The sequence goes on from NC_091282.1 coordinate 88,119,818, forward strand.
TCCTGAGTACGCTGATACCCCATATGTGGGGGTAAACCTCTGTTTGGGCGCACGGCAGGGCTCGGAAGGGATGGCACGCCATTTGGCTTTTTAAATGGAAAATTAGCTCCAATCATTAGCGGACACCATGTCACGTTTGGAGAGCCCCTGTGTGCCTAAACATTGGAGATCCCCCAGAAATGACACCATTTTGGAAACTAGACCCCCAAAGGAACTAATCTAGATGTGTGGTGAGGACTTTGAACCCCCAAGTGCTTCACAGAAGTTTATAACGCAGAGCCATGAAAATAAAAAAAAAAAAATATTTTCTCAAAAATGATCTTTTAGCCTGCAATTTTTTATTTTCCCAAGGGTAACAGGAGAAATTTGACCCCAAAAGTTGTTGTCCAGTTTCTCCTGAGTACGCTGATACCCCATATGTGGGGGTAAATCACTGTTTGGGCACATGCCGGGGCTCGGAAGTGAAGTAGTGACGTTTTGAAATGCAGACTTTGATGGAATGCTCTGTGGGCGTCACGTTGCGTTTGCAGAGCCCCTGATGTGGCTTAACAGTAGAAACCCCCCACAAGTGACCCCATTTTGGAAACTAGACCCCGAAAGGAACTTATCTAGATGTGTGGTGAGCACTTTGAACCCCCAAGCGCTTCATAGAAGTTTATAATGCAGAGCCGTGAAAATAATAAATACGTTTTCTTTCCTCAAAAATTATTATTTAGCCCAGAATTTTTTATTTTCCCAAGGGTTACAGAAGAAATTGGGCCCCAAAGGTTGTTGTCCAGTTTCTCCTGAGTACGCTGATACCCCATATGTGGGGGTAAACCACTGTTTGGGCACATGCCGAGGCTCGGAAGTGAAGTAGTGACGTTTTGAAATGCAGACTTTGATGGAATGCTCTGTGGGCGTCACGTTGCGTTTGCAGAGCCCCTGATGTGGCTTAACAGTAGAAACCCCCCACAAGTGACCCCATTTTGGAATCTAGACCCCGAAAGGAACTTATCTAGATGTGTGGTGAGCACTTTGAACCCCCAAGCGCTTCATAGAAGTTTATAATGCAGAGCCGTGAAAATAATAAATACGTTTTCTTTCCTCAAAAATAATTATTTAGCCCAGAATTTTTTAATTTTCCCAAGGGTAACAGGAGAAATTTGACCCCAATATTTGTTGTCCAGTTTCTCCTGAGTACGGTGATACCCCATATGTGGGGGTAAACTACTGTTTGGGCACATGCCGGGGCTTGGAATTGAAGTAGTGACGTTTTGAAATGCAGACTTTGATGGAATGCTCTGCGGGCATCACGTTGCGTTTGCAGAGCCCCTGATGTGCCTAAACAGTAGAAACCCCCCACAAGTGACCCCATTTTGGAAACTAGACCCCGAAAGGAACTTATCTAGATGTGTGGTGAGCACTTTGAACCCCCAAGTGCTTCATAGAAGTTTATAATGCAGAGCCGTGAAAATAATAAATACGTTTTCTTTCCTCAAAAATAATTATTTAGCCCAGAATTTTTTATTTTCCCAAGGGTTACAGGAGAAATTGGACCCCAAAAGTTGTTGTCCAGTTTCTCCTGAGTACGCTGATACCCCATGTGTGGGGGTAAACCACTGTTTGGGCACACGTCGGGGCTCAGAAGGGAAGTAGTGACTTTTGAAATGCAGACTTTGATGGAATGGTCTGCGGGTGTCACGTTGCGTTTGCAGAGCCCCTGGTGTGCCTAAACAGTAGAAACCCCCACAAGTGACCCCATTTTAGAAACTAGACCCCCCAAGGAACTTATCTAGATATGTGGTGAGCACTTTGAACCCCCAAGTGCTTCACAGACGTTTACAACGCAGAGCCGTGAAAATAAAAAATCATTTTTCTTTCCTCAAAAATTATGTTTTAGCAAGCATTTTTTTAGATTCACAAGGGTAACAGGAGAAATTGGACCCCAGTAATTGTTGCGCAGTTTGTCCTTAGTATGCTGGTACCCCATATGTAGGGGTAAACCACTGTTTGGGCACACGTCAGGGCTCGGAAGTGAGGGAGCACCATTTGACTTTTTGAATACAAGATTGGCTGGAATCAATGGTGGCGCCATGTTGCGTTTGGAGACCCCTGATGTGCCTAAACAGTGGTAACCCCTCAATTCTACCTCCAACACTAACCCCCCCCCACACCCCTAACCCTAATCCCAACTGTAGCCATAACCCTAATCACAACCCTAACCACAACCCTAATTCCAACACTAACCCTAAGGCTATGTGCCCGCGTTTCCGCGCGGTATTTTCCGCACCATGGGCACAGCGGATTTGGTTTTTCATATGTTTACATGGTACTGTAAACCTGATGGAACACTGCTGCGAATCCGCAGCGGCCAATCCGCAGCCAAATCCGCACAGTGTGCACATAGCCTAGTTCTAAAGGTATGTGCACACGCTGCGGAAAACGCTGCGGATCCGCAGCAGTTTCCCATGAGTTTACAGTTCAATGTAAACCTACGGGAAACAAAAATCGCTGTGCCCATGCTGCGGAAAAACTGCACGGAAATGCAGCGGTTTACATTCCGCAGCATGTCACTTCTTTGTGCGGATTCCGCAGCGGTTTAACAACTGCTCCAATAGAAAATCGCAGTTGTAAAACCGCAGTGAAATGCGCAGAAAAACCGCGGTAAATCCGCCATAAATCCGCAGCGGTTTAGCACTGCGGATTTATCAAATCCGCAGCGGAAAAATCCGCAGAGGACCAAAATACGTGTGCACATACCGAAACCCTAACCCTAGCCCTAACCCTACCCCTAGCCCTAACCCTAACCCTAACCCTAGCCCTAACCCTAGCCCTACCCCTAACCCTAACCCTAACCCTACCCCTAACCCTAACCCTACCCCTAACCCTACCCCTACCCCTAACCCTACCCCTAACCCTACCCCTAACCCTAACCCTACCCCTAATCCTAACCCTATTCTAACATTAGTGGAAAAAAAAATTTCTTTATTTTTTTATTGTCCCTACCTATGGGGGTGACAAAGGGGGGGGGGTCATTTATTATTTTTTTTATTTTGATCACTGAGATATAATCTATCTCAGTGATCAAAATGCACTTTGGAACGAATCTGCCGGCCGGCAGATTCGGCGGGCGCACTGCGCATGCGCCCGCCATTTTGGAAGATGGCGGCGCCCAGGGAGAAGACGGACGGGACCCCGGCTGGATCGGTAAGTATGATGGGGTGGGGGGGGACCACGGGGGGGGGGGATCGGAGCACGGGGGGGAATCGGAGCGCTGGAGGGGTGGAACGGAGCACGGGGGGCGTGGAACGGAGCACGGGGGGGCTGGAATGGAGCACGGGGGGGTGGAACGGAGCACCGGGGGGGTGGATCGGAGTGCAGGGGGGTGATTGGAGCACGGGGGGGTGATTGGAGCACGGGGGGAGCGGACAAGAGCACGGGGGGGAGCGGAGCACTGGATGGAGGGGAGCCGGAGCAGTGTACCGGCCAGATCGGGGGGGCTGGGGGGGCGATCGGTGGGGTGGGGGCACATTAGTATTTCCAGCCATGGCCGATGATATTTCAGCATCGGCCATGGCTGGATTGTAATATTTCACCCGTTATAATAGGTGAAATATTACAAATCGCTCTGATTGGCAGTTTCACTTTCAACAGCCAATCAGAGCGATCGTAGCCACGAGGGGGTGAAGCCACCCCCCCTGGGCTAAACTACCACTCCCCCTGTCCCTGCAGATCGGGTGAAATGGGAGTTAACCCTTTCACCCGATCTGCAGGGACGCGATCTTTCCATGACGCCACATAGGCGTCATGGGTCGGATTGGCACCGACTTTCATGACGCCTACGTGGCGTCATGGGTCGGGAAGGGGTTAATAAACTTAAATGGAGTTTTGAGCACCTTGAGGAGGTTTTTAGAAGTGTGTAACTTTTGGGTATTTTCTGTCATATAGGCCCCTCAAAGTAATTTCAAATATAATGTGGTCCTTAAAAAAAATGGTTTTGTAAATTCTGTTGAAAAAAAAATGAGAAATCGCTAGTCAACTTTTAACCCTTATAACTTCCTAACAAAAATAATTATGTTTCAAAAATTGTGCTGATGTAAAGTAGACATGTGGGAAATGTTATCTATAAACTATTTTATGTGACTTAACTCTCTGAGTTAAGGGTGCAAAAAATAAATTTTGAAAATTAGGGTAGGGTAGGGTATCTACCAACCAAATCTGTATGTGGGACACATTTTATTTGCAAACATTAATTTTATTAAGAAAGTACATACTATGGAAGCAGTCTGTGCAGCTGCAATGTGGCCTGTGAAGAGGCAGGGGACATGTAAAATTGGCCCCACTCCTAGTGTAAGGACGTTTTGAACCTGCACTGGGGTTCACTGTCCGTATAAACCACAATATAAAACTAATGAGTAATGAAAGGACAGAAAGAAATTAGCAAATCAAGTAAATTATATTTGAGGAAGCAATCACTATAGTAGATTGAAATGGCCGTCATCATGATAATCAGCAAACATAGAATGTGATTAGAATAAGTGTCTGTGATTATATTTGGTAGGGAGGTCCATTGCTGTCACCTGAAGATAACTTGTCATTATGTGGTATAGGTTATTTCCAGGGTAGATATCAGTGTGAACATCCTCTTCTTACCTCAGCACCCTGGCATTGTAAGGGGGTACAGAGATTGGTTCATGATCCACATTCCGTCCATACGTCCCTGAAGGACAGGTATATTTCTTGTGGTAATGTTATGTTGGGTAATGTCCTGTACATATACCTCATATGTCTTATCATGCTGCTATAATGTCTAATGTAATGTACATATATTCTTTGTATTATGTGGATGTAGGGAAAGTGCAGAATTTAGACTTAGTCCACTGGGGGAGCACAATAGAACACAATACAATAATATAGGAATCAGTTTACCAATAGGATCTAGTTAGGAGGGGCCAACTGGGACTAAGTAAGAGAGAGCTTCCTGAGTTGAATTAGTTGGGGCTGGGAGCCTGGTTGAGTCAGTTGAGTCCTGTAATGTTTAAGCAAGGAGCCCAGCTGTCCAGGGCCTATGGGCTGAAGGTCACTTGGTAGTGGCAGAATACAGGGCAGCATCATGATGGTAACTTCGGGGGAATGATCCCAAATGTCTGGTGCAAAACAGACAGGGGATTCCTGAAGCGGGTTGATCTGGCCAGTCATGAAGCTGCGGTACCGAAAGCGATGGTACGACCCTGCGATATTCCTGGAGGAGTGAGGGACAGCACAGGGAAAGGAAACGTTATACTCTGTTGAGCATCTTGTGCTGCCTATGTGATAAAACTGGACGTCAGAGGCGTAGCTAGAGCTTTTGCCGCCCGGGGCTGATCCCGAGTTTGGCGCCCCCCCCCCCCCCAGCTCAATACACACAAAGGTTACCAAAAATGGTTTTCCTGTTTTGTAGAACTTAAACTGGGCCTAATGGTGTCACCCCCACATGCCACACCTGTGACTTAATACCACCACACCATGACCAGGCCACATAGTGACCGAATAATACTACATACAAGGGACAAATACCACCGCACCATTTCCAGACCACATATTACCACCACATAGTGACTGAATACTACAATACTGATCAGTAATAAAAAAAAAACCACAATACTATCACCATAAGTGCCAGTATTCACAGGAGATCTGTACTTAGTATGCAGTGTCTGTGTAGAGGTAATACAGAGATCACTGGTGACATTATACACAGGACCTCTATATAGTATACAGTGTATAGTGTCAGTGTATAGGTAACACTGACTCACCAGTGACGTCTCTAGGTGAAGTCCTTCATCTTTCATCCAGCACAGACCGCCATCATTCCTTCCAGCCAGGACTCGTTTCTGCAGGAAATAACACAGTTATCTCGAGCTCCGCTTGCAGAACACATTACTTAATTTTTCACAACTTCTACATTACACCACATGAAGAAAAAAAGGTGATATAGTGTCACTCTGCACAGTAACAGGACCGCCCCCCCATTTAAAACAGTATACTCAAAAAATAAAATAAATACATCACTGCAGTAATAATATCCCTTAATTATCCCCTATGGTAATAATATTCCCCACCCTGGCCCCGTTTATCTCATTCCTGGCTCCAGCCATATGTTGTCGTATCCTGCCCTCATGAGTATCCATTCTACCCCATATGATCTCCCCATCCTGCCCCACCAGCCTCCATCGTATCCGTCCTGCCCCATGATCCAATCCTGCCCCGTGTCTCCAATCATGCCCCGTATCTACATTCTGCCCATGCCTCAAGTCCTGCCCCCAGTGTGTCCAGCATATTACCCCCATGTTGTCCAGCAATCTGCCCCAGTGTGTCCAGCATATTACCCCCATGTTGTCCAGCAATCTGCCCCAGTGTGTCCAGCATATTACCCCCAGTGTGTCCAGCAATCTGCCCCAGTATGTCCAGCATATTACCCCCAGTGTGTCCAGCAATCTGCCCTCAGTGTGTCCAGCAATCTGCCCCAGTGTCCAGCCTTTCCCCAGTGTGTCCAGCAGTCTGCCCCAGTGTGTCCAGCATATTACCCCCAGTGTCCAGCATTGCCCCAGTGTGTCCAGTATATTACCCCCAGTGTGTCCAGCAATCTGCCCCAGTGTCCAGCATTGCCCCAGTGTGTCCAGAAGTCTGCCCCAGGGTCTCCAGCATTGCCTCAATGTGTCCAGAAATCTGCCCCAGGGTCTCCAGTATTGCCCCAGTGTGTCCAGCAATCTGCCCCAGGGTCTCCAGTATTGCCCCAGTGTGTCCAGCAATCTGCACCATGGTCTCCTGTATTGCCCCAGTGTGTCCAGCAATCTGCCCCATAGTCTCCTGTATTGCCCCAGTGTGTCCAGCAATCTGCCCCATGGTCTCCTGTATTGCCCCAGTGTGTCCAGCATTCTGCCCCATGGTCTCCAGTACTGCCCCAGTGTGTCCAGCAATCTGCCCCATGGTCTCCAGTATTGCCCCAGTGTGTCCAGCATTGCCCCAGCCCCAGACAGTCAGACATAAAGAAAAAAAAAAAAAAAGTAAAATCCTCACCTCTCCCGTTCCCAGCGCAGGTCCGGTGCAGTCAGCGTCTCTCCGGCTCTGCGACGCTCAGGACAGAGAGGCAGAGCGGCGCGCACAGTAGTGACGTCATCGCGCCCTCTGCTCTGAGACGTCGCAGAGTCAGAGGACGCTGCAGCTGCCGGCGCCGCAGGAACCAGGAGAGGTGAGTATAGAGCGGGGGGCGGGGGCGGGGGCGGGGGCGGGACCCGGGGGTGGGGGGAGCTGGCCCTGGTCGTGGCGGCGGACGGCGCCGCCCGAAGATTTAAAGGGGCGTCTTTTTTTTTTTTTTTTTTTTTTATCTTCTTCTCCTGCAGCGCCGGCCGGCCCCAGCATTGTGCCGCCCGGGGCGGACCGCCCCCCCCGCACCCCCTTCCTACGCCACTGCTGGACGTGCTGTGTAAAGAACTGAGTAAAGTTATTTTGTTGGAACTGGATATGGACTCTGACTCTCATTGCATGATATTCAAAGGAAGAAAGCTCCAGCAGGCCGGAGTGGACTCTGATGTGCAAGTAAGTGAATCACCAAGTGCACAACAGAAGGGACAATGTGTTTTTGTGACCCTCAGCCATTACTATCTCCCTGGCCTCCGTTTCAACATCTCCAATAATAGATCAGATTGACGGGGTGAACAGCAGTGTGAACAGTCTGTTCTTACCACATCACCCTGGGTTTCTCCAGTATTGGATCATATAGACACTGTGGACAGCAGTGTGAAAACATCACAGAAAAACAAACAGCCTTACCAACACCAAGTCATATTACAAATGCACTAGCAGGATGCAGCAGACCCCCATAATAAAGATGGAGGGAAGCACTGGTGCAAAATACTGATGCAAACAGCCACTCATAAACCTACCAATTCATGGAGGGAGTTGCTGCCTAGTATTAAAAATTCACACAAATGAGGCATTGCATAGGATGCCAGTCATACAGGTATGTGTGATGCACATTATCTGGATTACAGCTTATATATGATGCCCATACTGTTAGAACAGGTAGGTTGCCAAGCACTATATAAGTGCACCCTGCAAGAACAGACAACCCAGATTACACAACCAACATTAACCCCTTTCTGACCTTTGACGTACTATCCCGTCGAGGTGACCTGGGCCTATCTGACCCTCGACGGGATAGTACGTCATAGCGATCGGCCGCGCTCACGGGGGAGCGCGGCCGATCGCGGCCGGGTGTCAGCTGCCTATCTCAGTTGACATCTGGCACTATGTGCCAGGAGCGGTCACAGACCGCTACCGGCACATTAACCCCTAGCACACCGCGATCAAACATGATCGCAGTGTGCCGGCGGTATAGGGAAGCATCGCGCAGGGAGGGGGCTCTCTGCGGGCTTCCCTGAGCCCCCCGCAGCAACGCGATGTGATCACGTTGCTGCGAGGGTCTCTTACCTCTCCTCCCTGCAGCAGGCCCGGATCCAAGATGGCCACGGGGCTGCATCCTGGTCCTGCAGGGAGGAAGGTGGCTTACCAAGTGCCTGCTCAGAGCAGATCTGACAGAGTGCTGTGTAAACTGTCAGATCAGCGATCTGTGATGTCCCCCCCGGGACAAAGTAAAAAAGTAAAAATAAAAATTTCCACATGTGTAAAAAAAAAAAAAATTCCTAAATTAAAAAAAAAAAAATTATTCCCATAAATACATTTCTTTATCTAAATAAAAAAAAACAATAAAAGTACACATATTTAGTATCGCCGCGTCCGTAGCGACCCCACCTATGATACTGTTTCACTAGTTAACTCCTTCAGTAAACACCGTAAGAGAAAAAAAAAAACGAGGCAAAAAACAACACTTTATTATCATACCGCCGAACAATAAGTGGAATAACACGCGATCAAAAAGACAGATATAAATAACCATGGTAGCGCTGAAAATGTCATCTTGTCCTGCAAAAAATGAGCCGCCATACAGCATCATCAGCAAAAAAATAAAAAAGTTATAGTCCTCAGAATAAAATGATGCAAAAATAAGTATTTTTTCTATAAAATAGTTTTTATCGTATAAAAGCGCCAAAACATAAAGAAAATGATATAAATGAGGTATCGCTGTAAATGTACTGACCTGAAGAATAAAACTGCTTTATCAATTTTACCAAACGTGGAAAGGTATAAACGCCTCCCCCAAAAGAAATTCATGAATAGCTGGTTTGTGGTCATTCTGCCTCACTAAAATCAGAATAAAAAGTGATCAAAAAATGTCACTTGCCCGAAAATGTTACCAATAAAAACGTCAACTCTTCCCGCAAAAAACAAGACCTCACATGACTCTGTGGACTCAAATATGGAAAAAGTATAGCTCTCAAAGTGTGGTAACGCGAAAAATATTTTTTGCAATAAAAAGCGTCTTTCAGTGTGTGACGGCTGCCAATCATAAAAATCCGCTAAAAACCCGCTGTAAAAGTAAATCAAACCCCCCTTCATCACCCCCTTAGTTAGGGAAAAATTTAAAAAATGTATTTCCATTTTCCCATTAGGGTTAGGGTTAGGGCTAGGGCTAGGGCTAGGGTTAGGGCTAGGGCTAGGGTTAGGGTTAGAGCTAGAGTTAGGGTTAGGGCTAGGGTTAGGATTAGGGCTAGGGTTAAGGCTAGGGTTAGGGCTAGGGTTAGGGTTGGGGCTAGGGTTAAGGCTACAGTTAGGGTTGGGGCTAAAGTTAGGGTTAGGGTTGGGGCTAAAGTTAGGGTTAGGGTTTGGATTACATTTACGGTTGGGAATAGGGTTGGGATTAGGGTTAGGGGTGTGTTTGGATTAGGGTTTCAGTTATGATTGGGGGGTTTCCACTGTTTAGGCACATCAGGGGCTCTCCAAACGTGACATGGCGTCTGATCTCAATTCCAGCCAATTCTGCGTGGAAAAAGTAAAACAGTGCTTCTTCCCTTCCGAGCTCTCCCGTGTGCCCAAACAGGGGTATACCCCAACATATGGGGTATCAGCGTACTCAGGACAAATTGGACAACAACTTTTGGCATCTAATTTCTCCTGTTACCCTTGGGAAAATACAACACTGGGGCTAAAAAATAATTTTTGAGGGAAAAAAAGATTTTATATTTTCACGGCTCTGCGTTATAAACTGTAGTGAAACACTTGGGGATTCAAAGTTCTCACAACACATCTAGATAAGTTCCTTGGGGGGTCTAGTTTCCAATATGGGGTCACTTGTGGGGGGTTTCTACTGTTTAGGTACATTAGGTGCTCTGCAAATGCAATGTGACTCCTGCAGACCAATCCATCTAAGTCTGCATTCCAAATGATGCTCCTTCCCTTCCGAGCTCTTCCATGCTCTCAAACGGTGGTTCCCCCCCACATATCAGCTATCAGCGTACTCAGGACAAATTGGACAACAACATTTAGGGTCCAATTTCTCCTGTTATCCTTGGAAAAATACAAAACTGCAGGCTAAAAAATAATTTTTCGGGGAATTTTTTTATTTTATTTTCACGGCTCTGCCTTATAAACTGTAGTGAAACACTTGGGGGTTCAAAGTTCTCACAACACATCTAGATAAGTTCCTTGGGGGTCTAGTTTCCAATATGGGGTCACTTGTGGGGGGTTTCTACTGTTTAGGTACATTAGGGGCTCTGCAAATGCAATGTGACGCCTGCAGACCAATCCATCTAAGTCTGCATTCCAAATGATGCTCCTTCCCTTCCGAGCTCTTCCATGCGCTCGAACGGTGGTTCCCCCCACATATCGGGTATCAGCGTAGTCAGGACAAATTGTACAACAACATTTAGGGTCCAATTTCTCCTTGTTCGCCATGGAAAAATACAAAACTGGGGGCGAAAAGATAATTTTTGTGGAAAAAAAATATTTTTTATTTGCACGGCTCTGCGTTATAAACTGTAGTGAAACATTTGGGGGTTCTAAGCTCTCATAACACATCTAAATAAGTTCCTTAGGGGGTCTAGTTTCCAAAATGTTGTCACTTGTGGGGGGTTTCTACTGTTTAGGTACATTAGGGGCTCTGCATCTAAGTCTGCATTGCAAATGGGGCTCCTTCCCTTCCGAGTCCTCCCATGCACCCAAACGGTTGTTCCCCCCACATTTGGGGTATCAGCGTACTCAGGACAAATTGTACAACAACTTTTGGGGTCCAATTTTTCCTGTTACCCTCGGGAAAATACAAAAATAATTTTTGTGGGAAAAAATTTTTGTTTTATTTTTACGGCTCTGCATTATAAACTTTTGTGAAGCCCTTGGTGGGTCAAAGTGCTCACCACACATCCAGATAAGTTCCTTAGGGGGGTCTACTTTCCAAAATGGTGTCATTTGTGGGGGGTTTCAATGTTTAGGCACATCAGTGGCTCTCCAAATGCAACATGGCGTCCCATCTCAATTCCTGTAAATTTTACATTGAAAAGTCAAACGGCGCTCCTTCTCTTCCGAGCTCTCCCATGCGCCCAAACAGTGGTTTACCCCCACATATTGGGTATCAGCATACTCAAGACAAACTGTACAACAACGTTTGGCGTCCAATTTCTTCTCTTACCCTTGGGAAAATAAAAAATTGGGGGCGAAAAGATAATTTTTGTGATAAAATATGATTTTTTATTTTTACGGTTCTGCATTATAAGCTTCTGTGAAGCACTTGGTGGGTCAAAGTGTTCACCACACCTCTAGATAAGTTCCTTAGGGGGTCTAATTTCCAAAATGGTGTCACTTGTGGGGGGTTTCAATGTTTATTCACATCAGTGGCTCTCCAAACGCAACATGGCGTCCCATCTCAATTCCTGTCAATTTTGCATTGAAAAGTCAAACGGCGCTCCTTCCCTTCCGAGCTCTCCCATGCGCCCAAACAGTGGTTTACCTCCACATATTGGGTATCAGCATACTCAAGACAAACTGTACAACAACTTTTGGGTTCCAATTTCTTCTCTTACCATTGGGAAAATAAAAAACTGGGGGCGAAAAGATAATTTTTGTGAAAAAATATGATTTTTTATTTTTACGGTTCTGCATTATAAACTTCTGTGAAGCACTTGGTGGGTCAAAGTGTTCACCACACCTCTAGATAAGTTCCTTAGGGGGTCTACTTTCCAAAATGGTGTCACTTGTGTCTTTTCAATGTTTAGGCACATCAGTGGCTCTCCAAACGCAACATGGCGTCCCATCTCAATTCCTGTCAATTTTGCATTGAAAAGTCAAATTGCCCTCCTTCACTTCCAAGCTCTGTCATGCGCCCAAACAGTGGTTTACCCCCACATATGGGGTATCGGCATACTCAGGACAAATTGTTCAACAACTTTTGCGGTCCATTTTCTCCTGTTACCCTTGGTAAAATAAAACAAATTGGAGCTGAAGTAATTTTTTTGTGAAAAAAAGTTAAATGTTCATTTTTATTTAAACATTCCAAAAATTCCTGTGAAACACCTGAAGGGTTAATAAACTTCTTGAATGTGGTTTTGAGCACCTTGAGGGGTGCAGTTCTTAGAATGGTGTCACACTTGGGTATTTTCTATCATATAGACCCCTCAAAATGACTTCAAATGAGATGTGGTCCCTAAAAAAAATGGTGTTGTAAAAATGAGAAATTGCTGGTCAACTTTTAACCCTTATAACTCCCTAACAAAAAAAAATTTGGTTCCAAAATTCTGCTGATGTAAAGCAGACATGTGGGAAATGTTACTTATTAAGTATTTTGTGTGACATATCTCTGTGATTTAATTGCATAAAAATTTAAATTTGGAAAATTGTGAAATTTTCTAAATTTTCGCCAAATTTCCATTTTTTCACAAATAAACGCAGGTAATATCAAAGAAATTTTACCAGTATCAGGAAGTACCATATGTCATGAGAAAACTTTGTCAGAATCACTGGGATCCATTGAAACGTTCCAGAGTTATAACCTCATAAAGGGACAGTGGTTAGAATTGTAAAAATTGGCCTGGTCATTGACGTGCAAACCACCCTTGGGGTAAAGGCGTTAAGGGGCCTTGCTGCATCTTGCTTAAAATGGAAAAATGCACAATAAAAAGATGAAAAAATAATGTATAAAATAAATTACATGAGGTATTGTCAACATTTTGGCCAAAATCCACAAGCTTGCAAACCATGTCAAGGGTCTCATACTTGCGAGTTTCTACACTAAAATGAAAAATGGATCACAGAAAAAGGCCAAAAATTCAAAAAGCATCACAGAAAAAGGAACAGTCTTCCTAACACCAAGTCAGATTACAAATGCACTAACAGAATGAAATAAACCCCCACAGCAATGTGAGCAGCTTATTTTTACCTCTGCACCTCTTATTGCTACAGTATTAGATCCGATAGCCACGGTGGACAGCAGTTTGAGCAGCCTCTTCCTACATCAGCACCACTGGTATCTTCAGAATTATGTAAAACAAACAGGATGGATTTCTGAGTGAGCATCTTCTTTTTACCTCAACTGGTATCTCCATTATTAGATGAAAGAAAAGTATCTCCAGCATTAGATCAGATAAGGTGGACAGCAGTGTGAACAGCCTCTTCTTGCCTCAGCACCCTGGTATCTCCAGCATTAGATCAGATAAGGTGGACAGCAATGTGAGCTGCCTCTTCTTACTTCAGCACTCTGGTATCTCCAGTATTAGCTCTGGTAAGGTGGACAGCTATGTGAGCAGCCTCTTCTTACCTCAGCACCCTGGTATCTCCAGTATTAGCTCAAATAAGGTGAACAGCAATATGAGCAGCCTCTCCTTACCTCAGCACCCTGGTATCTTCAGTATTAGATCATATAAGGTGGATAGCAATGTGAGCAGCCTCTTCTTACCTCAGCAACCTGGTATCTCCAGCATTAGATCAGATAGGGTGGATAGCAATGTGAGCAGACTATTCTTACCTCAGCACCATAGTCTCTCTAGCATTAGTGTCACGATCAGCTGTGGCCGCCAATGCGGCCCAGCCCATAGACGCCCCCAAGCCGACCAACCTCAGAAGGCATTGGGCGCGCATCTGACCCTTTAAACTGCAGATGGGGACCCGGCCTACCTGAACTAGGAAAGGGCAGAGACCGGGGTTCTGTGGCAGCTGAGCATGTGGACAAAGAAAGAAACACGTAGGACATGATTACACCGATACTTCAGGTATAGAGAAAGTAAAGTTTACTAAAGTAAAGTCACACAGTACATAAACAAAACATGACGATGTCAGGCTCCCGATTCCACACCTCAGAAATGTACCACCCAGTGGACCCCAAGACACCAACGGATCACCGAGGCACACATAGGCGGGACATCAGGACACAGGCAGGACATCAGGATACACGAGGACATCAAGGCACAGGCAAGACATCAGGATACAGACAGGACATCAGGACATCTGGACACAGGAAAGACCTCAGGACATCAGGACACAGGCAGGGCATCTGTTATGATCTGGTGATTAGGGAGCGACATGCGTCTAGCTCTGAGCAGGTGGCAACTATACTGACCGCAGTCCCTAAGCGCAACACAACACTAGAAGTAGCCGTGGAATACTCCTAACTCGGCCTAGGCATCTCGTCACAGCCTAAGAGCTAACTACCCCTAAAGATAGAAGCAGGAAAACTATCTTGCCTCAGAGAAAATCCCCAAAGGATAGATTAGCCCCCCACAAATAATGACTGTGAGAGGAGAAGGAAATGACATACGTAGTATGAAACAAGATTTAGCACAGGAGGCCACTTCTAGCTAAATAGAAATAGTACAGAACAGAACGCTGTGCGGTCAGTAAAAAAAACTAGAAAAAGTCCACCGCAGAGAAATGCAAAAATCTCCACACCTGACTAAAGGTGTGGAGGGCAAACTCTGCTGCCCAGAGCTTCCAGCTTAACTGAATAGATCCATACTGAAAAGCTGGACAAATGAACAAAAACAAAGAAAGTGCAGAACAACAAGTCCACAACAAGAGAACCGCAAAAGGACAAGCAAGGACTTAGCTTTGATGAACTGGTCAGAGAGTCAAGAAAGTCCTAAGAGCAATGACTCCAGGCAGGAACAATTGACAACTGGCATTGAATGAGGGATAAGGCCAGACTAATATAGCCGAGCCAGAAAGACGATCAGTGAAAACAGCTGATGAAGCTAAATCCAAGAAGCAGCAATACCACTAAAAACTACAGGAGGGAGCCAAAGAGCAGAACTCACAAAAATGCTACTTACAACCACCGGAGGGAGCCCAAGAGCGGAATTCACAACAGTACCCCCACCATAAGGAGGGGTCACCGAACCCTCACCAGAGCCCCCAGGCCGATCAGGATGAGCCAAATGAAAAGCACGTACCAAATCGGCGGCATGAACATCGGAGGCAACAACCCAAGAATTATCCTCCTGGCCATAACCCTTCCACTTGACAAGATACTGAAGCTTCCGCCTCGAAAAACGAGAATCCAAAATTTTCTCAACCACATATTCCAACTCCCCCTCAACCAATACCGGGGCAGGAGGATCAACAGATGGAACAACGAGCACCACATATCTCCGCAACAAAGATCTATGGAAAACATTGTGGATGGCAAAAGAGGCTAGAAGGGCCAAACGAAAAGACGCAGGATTGATAATCTGAGAAATCTTATAAGGACCAATAAACCGAGGCTTGAACTTAGGGGAAGAAACCTTCATAGGAACATGACGAGAGGACAACCAAACCAAATCCCCCACACAAAGCCGAGGACCAACACACCGACGGCGGTTAGCAAAACGCTGAGCCTTTTACTGGGACAACGTCAAATTGTCTACCACATGAGCCCAAATCCGCTGTAACCTGTCCATCACAGAATCAACACCAGGACTATCAGAAGGCTCAACCTGCCCTGAAGAAAAACGAAGATGGAAACCAAAATTACAAAAGAAAGGCGAAACCAAAGTAGTCGAACTGGCCCGATTATTAAGGGCAAACTCGGCCAACGGCAAGAAAGTCACCCAATCATCCTGATCAGCAGACACAAAGCATCTCAAATAGGTTTCCAAGGTCTGATTAGTTCGCTCAGTTTGGCCCTTGGTCTGAGGATGGAACGCCGAAGAAAAAGACAAATCAATACCCATCCTAGCACAAAAGGCCCGCCAAAACCTGGAAACAAACTGGGAACCTCTATCAGACACAATATTCTCCGGAATGCCATGCAAATGAACCACATGCTGAAAAAACAATGGAACCAAATCAGAGGAGGAAGGCAATTTAGGCAAAGGTACCAAATGGACCATTTTAGAGAACCGGTCACAAACCACCCAGATAACAGACATCCTCTGGGACACAGGAAGATCCAAAATAAAATCCATGGAAATATGCGTCCAAGGCCTCTCCGGGACGGGCAAAGGCAAAAGCAACCCACTAGCGCGAGAACAGCAATGCTTGGCTCGGGCGCAAGTCCCACAGGACTGCACAAAAGCACGGACATCACGCGACAAGGATGGCCACCAAAAGGACCTAGCAACCAAATCTCTGGTACCAAAAATCCCAGGATGACCAGCCAACACTGAACAATGGACCTCAGAAATCACCTTACTCGTCCATCTATCAGGAACAAACAGCTTCCCCACAGGACAGCGGTCAGGCCTATCAGCCTGAAATTCCTGAAGCACCCGCCGCAAATCAGGGGAGATGGCAGAAAGAATCACCCCTTCCTTAAGAATGCCAACCGGCTCAAGGACTCCAGGAGAATCCGGCAAAAAACTCCTAGAGAGGGCATCAGCCTTAACATTCTTAGATCCCGGAAGATACGAGAACAGAAAATCAAAACGGGAGAAAAACAGGGACTACCGAGCCTGTCTAGGGTTCAGCCGCTTGGCCAACTCAAGGTAAATCAAATTCTTATGATCGGTCAAGACCACAATGCGGTGCTTGGCTCCCTCAAGCCAATGTCGCCACTCCTCAAATGCCCACTTCATAGCCAACAACTCCCGATTGCCGACATCATAATTGCGTTCCGCAGGCGAAAACTTTCGGGAAAAGAAGGCACATGGCTTCATCAAGGAACCATCAGAATTCCTCTGTGACAAAACGGCCCCTGCCCCAATCTCAGAAGCGTCAACCTCAACCTGAAAAGGAAGAGAAACATCCGGTTGACGCAACACAGGGGCAGAAGTAAATCGGCGTTTAAGCTACTGAAAGGCCTCAACAGCCTCAGAGGACCAATTAGTCACATCAGTGCCTTTCTTCGTCAAATCGGTCAGGGGTTTAACCACACTAGAGAAGTTGGCAATGAAACGGCAATAAAAATTAGCAAAGCCAAAAAATTTCTGAAGGCTCTTCACAGATGTGGGTTGAATCCAGTCATGAATGGCTTGGACCTTAACAGGATCCATTTCTATAGACGAAGGAGAAAAAATAAACCCCAAAAAAGAGACCTTCTGAACTCCAAATAGGCACTTAGACCCCTTCACAAATAGAGCATTATCATGAAGGATCTGGAATACCATCCTGACCTGCTTCACATGAGACTCCCAATCATCGGAAAAAATCAAAATATCATCCAAATACACAATCAGGAATTTGTCAAGATAATTGCGGAAAATATCATGCATGAAAGACTGGAACACAGATGGAGCATTAGAGAGCCCAAATGGCATCACAAAGTATTCAAAATGGCCTTCAGGCGTATTAAATGCAGTCTTCCATTCGTCACCCTGTTTAATACGAACAAGATTATATGCCCCTCGAAGGTCAATCTTGGTAAACCAACTAGCCCCCTTAATCCTAGCAAACAAATCAGAGAGCAAAGGTAAAGGATATTGGAATTTGACCGTGATCTTATTAAGAAGGCGATAATCAATACAGGGTCTTAAGGAGCCATCCTTCTTGGCAACAAAAAAGAATCCCGCTCCCAATGGTGACGAAGACGGCCGAATATGCCCCTTCTCTAAAGACTCCTTAACATAGCTCCGCATGGCGGCATGCTCTGGCACAGACAGGTTGAAAAGTCGGCCCTTAGGGAACTTACAGCCAGGAATCAAGTCAATAGCACAATCACAGTCCCTATGTGGTGGAAGGGAACTGGACTTGGGCTCATCGAATACATCCTGGAAATCTGACAAAAATTCAGGAACATCAGAAGAGGGGGAAGAGGAAATTGACATCAAAGGAACGTCACTATGTACTCCTTGACAACCCCAACTAGTCACAGACATTGATTTCCAATCCAGCACTGGATTGTGTACTTGTAACCATCGAAAACCCAGTACAACAACATCATGTAAATTATGCAACACCAGAAAACGGCAATCTTCCTGATGTGCAGGAGCCGTGTACATAGTCATCTGCGTCCAGTACTGAGGTTTATTCTTGGCCAATGGTGTAGCATCAATACCCCTCAAGGGTATGGGACTCTGCAAAGGCTGCAAAGAAAAACCACAGCGCCTGGCGAATTCTAAGTCCATTAAGTTCAGAGCAGCGCCTGAATCCACAAATTGCATGACAGAAAAAGATGACAATGAGCAAATCAGAGTCACAGACAGGAGAAACTTAGGCTGCACAGTACTAATGGTAACATAATCTAGCGACCCTCTTAATACGCTTAGGGCAATCAGAAATAGTATGAGCAGAATCACCACAGTAAAAAGACAACCCATTCTGACGTCTGTATCCCCTCTGTTCCGTTCTAGTCAAAATCCTATCACATTGCATGGGCTCAGGACTTTGCTTAGAGGACACTGCCATATGGTGCACCACTTTGCGTTCGTGCAGGCGCCGATCAATCTGAATGGCCAGAGACATAGATTCGCTCAAACCAACAGGCGTGGGAAACCCCACCATAACATCTTTAAGGGCTTCAGAAAGACCCTTTCTGAAAATTCCCGCCAGAGCATCCTCATTCCATTTAGTGAGCACAGACCATTTTCTAAATTTCTGGCAGTATAATTCTGCCGCTTCCTGACCCTGACACAGGGCCAACAGTGTTTTCTCAGCATGCTCTACAGAGTTAGGTTCGTCATACAATAATCCGAGCGATTGAAAAAATGCATCTACATTAAGCAATGCCGGATTCCCTGACTGAAGTGAGAATGC
The DNA here is from genome assembly GCF_032444005.1 of Ranitomeya imitator. Taxonomy (NCBI): domain Eukaryota; kingdom Metazoa; phylum Chordata; class Amphibia; order Anura; family Dendrobatidae; genus Ranitomeya; species Ranitomeya imitator. The sequence continues at coordinate 88,138,832 of NC_091282.1, forward strand.
CCAGTCCTGAGGGTCGCCACGCAGTAGAGAAATAACTATCTTTACTTGCTGAACGGGGTCACCAGAGGAACGGGGTTTCAGAGCAAAAAACAATTTGCAGTTATTTTTAAAGTTCAAAAACTTAGATCTATCCCCGTAAAACAAATCCAGAGTAGGAATTCTAGGCTCTAAGGCCAGAGTCTGAACCACATAATCTTGAATACTCTGTACTCTTGCAGCAAGCTGATCCACACGAGAAAACAAACCCTGAACATCCATGCCTACATCCAAATCCCGAATCACCCAGATATCAAGAGGAAGGAAAAAGACAAAACAAACTAAAGAAAAAAAAATGGCTCAGAACTCTTTTTCTCTTCCTTATTTTGAGAGGCATTCAGCTCATTTTCGGCCAGTTGTACTGTTATGATCTGGTGATTAGGGAGCGACATGCGTCTAGCTCTGAGCAGGTGGCAACTATACTGACCGCAGTCCCTAAGCTCAACACAACACTAGAAGTAGCCGTGGAATGCTCCTAACTCGGCCTAGGCATCTCGTCACAGCCTAAGAGCTAACTACCCCTAAAGATAGAAGCAGGAAAACTATCTTGCCTCAGAGAAAATCCCCAAAGGATAGATTAGCCCCCCACAAATAATGACTGTGAGAGGAGAAGGAAATGACATACGTTGTATGAAACAAGATTTAGCACAGGAGGCCACTTCTAGCTAAATAGAAATAGTACAGAACAGAACGCTGTGCGGTCAGTAAAAAAAACTAGAAAAAGTCCACCACAGAGAAATGCAAAAATCTCCACACCTGACTAAAGGTGTGGAGGGCAAACTCTGCTGCCCAGAGCTTCCAGCTTAACTAAATAGATCCATACTGAAAAGCTGGACAAATGAACAAAAACAAAGAAAGTGCAGAACAACAAGTCCACAACAAGAGAACCGCAAAAGGACAAGCAAGGACTTAGCTTTGATGAACTGGTCAGAGAGTCAGGAAAGTCCAAAGAGCAATGACTCCAGGCAGGAACAATTGACAACTGGCATTGAATGAGGGATAAGGCCAGACTAATATAGCCGAGCCAGAAAGACGATCAGTGAAAACAGCTGCTGAAGCTAAATCCAAGAAGCAGCCATACCACTAAAAACCACAGGAGGGAGCCAAAGAGCAGAACTCACAAAAATGCTACTTACAACCACCGGAGGGAGCCCAAGAGCGGAATTCACAACAGGTATCAGGACATCAGGGAACAGACAGGATATCAGGACATCAGGGTCCATGAGGTCATCAAGACACAGGCAGGACATCAGGGCACAGACAGGACATCAGGACATCTGGACCCAGTGTCACTAGCAGACATCAGACAGGAGTCGTTTGGTTCTGGACATCCGACAGACATCAGGCTCCAAGCTCCAGACAGCGGTCATCAGGTTCCAGACTGCGGTCGTCAGGCTCCGGGCATCGGACCTAGGAAGGAACTCAAGCGTGATGGTGCAGACACCGCCGTACTGGACATGAGCTAGATGGGGTTAACACTGCATGGTAGTCAGAGCACAGAGTAGTAGATGCTCAGCAGAAACACCGGTTTCAGGAGACTCAAAGTCACTGGGAGTGAAGCTCCAGATGCAGAGGGATTCCAGGAACATAATCACAGCAGACACGGTTCAGACAGGTTCAGGTACAGGACAGGTACAGGATCAATGATTCGGGCCTCCAGGACAGGCACCAGAACAGGACAAAACAGGAATCAAGGCAAGAACTTTGGTACCAAAACATAGACAGGAGAGGTGCAGGAACACAAACACACATAGAAAAGTTCAAGAGCTTTGTGAGTGTAGCTCAGCCCCCGCCCATAGGGAAGGAGAGCTTTATATATGAGCTGCCCCACAGCAATTGGCTGGGGACAGCATTTGAAGTACACACCCTAACCCTGATAAAAGCAGGGGAGGTGTGGCCGCGCACGCCCTAAGCACACACAGAAACCATTACAGCACCAACAGTGCAGGTTCTGAGGCTCAGGGCACCTGACTGAAACTGCAAGCACTGAGCCACGTGGAAAGTCATGCACCAGCCGCAAATGACATCACAACCTGTGGACAGCTTCACAGCAGCAACCAGGGCCCGCACATGAGGAAGGTATGCAGCAGGGCAAATACCTAAATGCCCATGTATGACTGTGCAGCAGAGCAGGGAACTGAGAAGGCTCCATTCAGGTAAAAGCCCACAGTATCCTAGCACAAATTAGGGGGAAAAGAGTAAAGGGTTAAAGCAAACATATGCATTGTCATGCCAAAAACCAGAAACAGACAGAGTGGCATGACAATTAGATCATATAAGGTGGACAGCAATGTGAGCAGCCTCTTGTTACCTCAATAGCCTGATATCTCCAGTATTAGATCCGAAAGACAGAGTGGACAGCAATGTGAGCAGCCTCTTCTTACCTCAGCACCCTGGTATCTCCAGCATTAGATCAGATAAGGTGGACAGCAATGTGAGAAGCCTTTTCTTACCTCAGCAGCCTGGTATATCCAGTATTAGATCAGGTAAACACAGTGGACAGCAGCAAAAATTCAGAGACAGAAATTATCCTGATAAAAAATTCTCAATATGGAAAAAACGAGAGCTCTTGAATACTCCGCTCATCTCAAACCCCCAAACCTGAATGAATTCCTTTTATACACACTCACCACCCCATCATGCCCTTGATTTATAAGACCATTAATAAACATTGGCCCCTTCTCTCAGAGGCCTATCCACAAATAGTACTTTTCCAGGCCCCGGCACTGGTGTGTAAACGTAGGCCTAGGAATTTCAAAGATAGCCTAGCTAAGGCTGATATTGGTAGTTTTACCAAACAACCAAGACAACAATTTCTAGAGACCCAGTGAGTGGGCACATTCCCTTGTCTAGGTTGTGCCTGCTGTGCCAATGTGATTAAGTTGTGTGATTTTGTCCATCCGCATACGGGTAAGAGATTCAGAATTAAAGGATTCTATACATGTGAAACTAACTACGTAGTATATCTAACCAAATGTTCCTGTGGCCTCCTGTATATAGGTGAGACCACACAACACCTGAGAGATAGAATCTTGAGCCACAAGTCCACCATCAGACTGAAAAAAACGTGGCTCCCGCTTCCTCATCATTTTGCCTTGGCTAATCACTCTGTATTACAACTCCGGTACCAGGTAATAGAGAAAGTAGGGCAACCCAGGAGAGGGGGTAACCATATTTAACTCCTGAAGGAAAGAGAATCCTTTTGGATATACAGTACAGACCAAAAGTTTGGACACACCTTCTCATTGAAAGATTTTTCATGACTATGAAAATTGTACATTCACACTGAAGGCATCAAAACTATGAATTAACACATGTGGAATTATATACTTAACAAAAAAGTGTGAAACAACTGAAATTATGCCTTATATTCTAGGTTCTTCAAAGTAGCCACCTTTTGCTTTGATGACTGCTTTGCACACTTTTGGCATTCTCTTGATGAGCTTCAAGAGGTAGTCACCGGGAATGGTTTTTACTTCACAGGTGTGCTCTGTCAGGTTTAATAAGTGGGACTCTTGCCTTATAAATGGGGTTGGGACCATCAGTTGTGTTGTGCCGAAGTCCGGTGGATACACAGCTGATAGTCTCACTGAATAGACTGTTAGAATTTGTATTATATCAACCAGCAAAAATCGAACATCCTCCCCCTTAATCTTGATACTAAACAAATAAATGCAATAAAGGAAAAAACATCTCTTAACTGGTGTGACAGAGAGATTCCATACCTAGGCATTACTCTCTGTGATAACCTCCATCATATGATGAAGATAAATCTGAGAAACTTGACAGATTCAATAAGTAAGGATTGCTTAATCTTTAAAGAGAAAAATCTTTCATGGTGGGGAAAAATTATATTCTTAAAACACATATCCTTCCAAAAATTTTATACGTTCTCCGATGCCTGCCCCTGCCCATTCCGGTCATACTTCTGACAAATATCCAAATCTTGTTTAACACCTTCTTGTGGGGAGGAAAAAAAGCTAGGACTTCTTCCTCATCACTATACAGGAAAAAAGGGAATGGGGGGATGGGCCTTCCCAACATTATTGCCCACTACCAAACTCTGCTGATTAACCCCTTAGTGACAGAGCCAATTTGGTACTTAATGACCAGGCCAATTTTTGCAATTCTGACCACTGTCACTTTATGAGGTTATAACTCTGGAACGCTTCAACGGATCCCGCTGATTCTGAGATTGTTTTTTCGTGACATATTGTACTTCATGTTAGTGGTAACATTTCTTCGATATTACTTGCGATTATTTATGAAAAAAACGGAAATATGGCGAAAATTTTTAAAATTTTGCAATTTTCAAACTTTGTATTTTTATGCCCTTAAATCTGAGAGATATGTCATAAAAAATAGTTAATAAATAACATTTCCCACATATCTACTTTACATCAGCACAATTTTGGAAACAAAATTTTTTTTTGTTAGGGAGTTATAAGGGTTAAAAGTTGACCAGCAATTTCTCATTTTTACAACACCATTTTTTTTTAGGGACCACATCACATTTGAAGTTATTTTGAGGGGTCTATATGATAGAAAATAATGAAGTGTGACACCATTCTAAAAACTACACCCCTCAAGGTTCTCAAAACCACATTCAAGAAGTTTATTAACCCTTTACGTGCTTCACAGGAACTGAAACAATGTGGAAGGAAAAAATGAACATTTAACTTTTTTTTGCAAACATCTTAATTCAGAACCATTTTTTTTATTTTCACAAGTGTAAAAACAGAAATGTAACCATAAATTTTGTTATGCAATTTCTCCTGAATACGCCAATACCCCATATGTGGGGGTAAACCACTGTTAGGGCGCACCGCAGAACTTAGAAGTGAAGGAGCGCCGTTTGACTTTTTCAATGCAGAATTGGCTGGAATTGAGATCGGGCACCATGTCACATTTAGAGAGCCCCTGATGTGCCTAAACAGTGGACACTCCCCACAAGTGACACCATTTTGGAAACTAGACCCCTTAAGGAACTTATCTAGATGTGTGGTGAGCACTTTGAACCCCCAAGTGCTTCACAGAAGTTTATAACGTAGAGCCGTGAAAATAAAAAATCGCTTTTGTTTACACAAAAATGATCTTTTTGCCCACAAATTCTTATTTTTACAAGGGTAACAGGAGAAATTAGACCACAAAAGTTCTTGTGCAATTTCTCCTGAGTACACTGATACCCAATATGTGGGGGTAAACAACTGTTAGGGCGCACCGCAGAGCTTGGAAGAGAAGGAGTGCCGTTTTACTTTTTCAATGTAGAATTGGCTGGAATTGAGATTGGACGCCATGTCGCGTTTGGAGAGCCCCTGATGTGCCTAAACAGTGGAAACCCCCCACAAGTGACACCATTTTGGACACTAGACCCCTTAAGGAACTTATCTAGATGTGTGGCGAGCACTTTGAGCCCCCATGTGCTTCACAGAAGTTTATAACGTAGAGCCGTGAAAAAAAAAATTGCATTTTTTCTACAAAAATGATCTTTTTGCCCACAAATTTTTATTTTCACAAGGGTAACAGGAGAAATTAGACCACAAAAGTTGTTGTGCAATTTCTCCTGAGTACGTCGATACCCAATATGTGGGGGTAAACCACTGTTTGGGCGCACCGCAGAGCTTGGAAGAGAAAGAGTGCCGTTTTACTTTTTCAATGTAGAATTGGCTGGAATTGAGATCGGACGCCATGTCGCGTTTGGAGAGCCCCTGATGTGCCTAAACAGTAGAAATCCCCCACAAGTGACCCCATTTTGGAAACTAGACCCCCCATGGAACTTATCTAGATGTGTGGTGAGAACCTTGAATGCCCAAGTGCTTCACAGAAGTTTATAATGCAGAGCCCTGAAAATAAAAAATATTTTTTTTTCCACAAAAAAGATTTTTTAGCCACCAAATTTTTATTTTCACAAGGGTAACAAGAGAAACTGGACCCCAAAAGTTGTTGTCCAATTTGTCCTGAGTATGCTGGTACCCCATATGTGGGGGTAAGCCACTGTTTGGGCGCACGGCAGAGCTCGGAAGGAAGGAGCGCCGTTTTGGAATGCAGACTTTGATAGAATGGTCTGCGGGTATTATGTTGCGTTTGCAGAGCCCCTGATGTACCTAACCAGTAGAAACCCTCCACAAGTGACCCCATTTTGGAAACTAGACCCCCCAAGGAACTTATCTAGATGTGTGGTGAGAACTTTGAATGCCCAAGTGCTTCACAGAAGTTTAGAATGCAGAGTCGTGAAAATAAAAAATATTTTTTTTTCCACAAAAAAGATATTGTAGCCCCCAAGTTTTTATTTTCACAAGGGTAACAGGAGAAATTGGACTGCAATAGTTGTTGTCCAATTTATCCCGAGTACGCTGATGCGCCATATATGGCGGTAAACCACTGTTTGGGCGCACGGCAGAGCTCGGAAGGGAAGGAGCGCCTTTTTGGAATGCAGACTTTGATAGAATGGTCTGTGGTCATTATGTTGCGATTGCAGAGCCCCTGATGTACCTAAACTGTAGTAACCCCCCACAAGTGACCCCATTTTGGAAACTAGACCCCCCAAGGAACTTATCTAGATGTGTGGTGAGAACTTTGAATGCCCAAGTGCTTCACAGAAGTTTAGAATGCAGAGTCGTGAAAATAAAAAATATATTTTTTTTCACAAAAAAGATTTTGTAGCCCCCAAGTTTTTATTTTCACAAGGGTAACAAGAGAAATTGGACCCCAGAAGTTGTTGTCCAATTTATCCCGAGTACGCTGATGCCCCATATGTGGGGGTAACCCACTGTTTGGGCGCACGGCAGAGCTCAGAAGGGAGGGAGCACCATTTGACTTTTTGAGCGCAAAATTGGCTGTCGTGTTTGGAGACCCCCTGATGTACCTAAACAGTGGAAACCCCCCAATTCTAGCTCCAACCCTAACCCCAACACACCCCTAACCCTAATCCCAACCTCATCCATAATCCTAATCACTAACCCTAACCATAATCACAACCCTTACCCCAAAACAACCCTAATGTCAACCCTAACCATAACCCTAATCAAAACCCTAAATCCAACACACCCCTAATCCTAATCTCAACCCTAACCTCAAACCTAACCCTAATCCCAATACACCCCTAATCACAACCCTAACCTTAACCCTAATCCCAAACCTAACCCTAATCCCAAGCGTAACCCTAATGCCAACCCTAACCCTAATACCAACCCTAATCCAAACCCTAACCCTAATCCCAGCTCTAACCCTAACTTTAGCCCCAACCCTAGCCCTAACTTTAGCCCCAACCCTAACCCTAGCCCTAGGGCTACTTTCACACTTGCGTCGTTTGGCATTCCATCGCAATCCGTCGTTTTGGACAAGAAACGGATCCTGCAAATGTGCCCGCAGGATGCGTTTTTTGCCCATAGACTTGTATTGCCGACGGATCGTGACGGATGGCCACACGTCGTGTCCGTCGTGCACTGGATCAGTTGTGTTTTGGCGGAGCGTCGGCACAAAAAAACGTTCAATGAAACGTTTTTTTGTACGTCGCATCCGCCATTTCTGACCGCACATGCGTGGCCGTAACTCCGCCCCCTCCTCCCCAGGACATAGATTGGGCAGCGGATGTGTTGAAAAACTACAGCTGCTGCCCACGTTGTGCACAATTTTCACAACGTGCGTCGGTATGTCGGGCCCGTACTGACGTAAGTGTGAAAGAAGCCTAACCCTAAGTTTAGCCCCAACCCTAACCCTAAATTTAGCCCCAACCCTAACCCTAAATTTAGCCCCAACCCTAGCCCTACCCCTAACCTAACCCTACCCCTACCCCTAACCTAACCCTACCCCTAACCCTACCCCTAACCCTACCCCTAACCTAACCCTAACCTAACCCTAACCCTACCCCTAACCCTAACCCTACCCCTAACCCTACCCCTAACCCTAACGCTACCCCTAACCCTAACCTAACCCTACCCCTAACCCTACCCCTAACCCTAACCTAACCCTATCCCTAACCCTACCCCTAACCCTAACCTAACCCTACCCCTAACCCTAACCTAACCCTACCCCTAACCTAACCCTAACCTAACCCTACCCCTAACCTAACCCTAACCTAACCCTAACCCTAACCCTACTCCTAATTTTAGCCCCAACTGCTGTTCTCCTGCCGGCCGGCAGATGGAGACAGATGGCGGGCGCACTGGGCATGCGTCCGCCATGTTCTGCTGCCGGCGGCCAGGAGGAGCAGCAAGAGGATCCAGGGACCTAGGTGAGTATGCTAGGGTCCCCGAATCCCCCTATTTCTCTGTCCTCTGATGTGCGATCACATCAGAGGACAGAGAATTACACTTTACTTTTTTTTTTTTTTTTTGCGGTCGCCGGTAAACAGTTAATTACCGGCGATCGCAAAACAGGGGTCGGTAATACCGACCCCGATCGTGCTCTTTGGGGTCTCGGCTACCCCCGGCAGCCGAGACCCCAAAGATTCTCCCGGTGCCGGCCGGCGGGCGCACTGCGCATGCGCCCGCCATTTTGAAGATGGCGGCGCCCAACGGGAGACACGAGGAGCATCGGGGGAGCTAGGTGAGTATTGGGGGGCCACCTGGGACCCCTTTTCTCTGTCCTCCGATGTGCGATCACATCGGAGGACAGAGAAATTAAAAAGAGATCGCTTTTTTTTTTTTTTTTGCGATCGCCGGTAAACGGTTAATTACCGGCGATCGCAAATGCGGGGTGGGTTAAAAACCCCCCGAATCATGTTCTCTGGGGTCTCGGCTACCCTCGGCAGCCGAGACCCCGGAGAAAATCGGCCTCTGGGGGGCGCTATGGACTTTTTCCACAGCGCCGTTAATTAACGGCGCTGTGGTTTAAGTACCCTTAGCGGCCGCCGTTAAAAGGCGTATCGGCGGTCGCTAAGGGGTTAAACAAAGTGCTCACTGGATTTCTCAATGTGAACCTCCGGCCTGGTTCGACTTAGAATTATTTTTAAATAATGGTAAACAGCTAAGTAACATTATTACTAAAGCAATCTCAAATCATCTCCCTAACCTTTATGCCCACCCTTTATTCCTTGCCATTCACCCACGCCTCCATAAAAGTCTTATTCAACCCACACCATAAAATCTTCTGGAGTCATGGCTTTCTTTACGACTCCTTCAACAATGACGATAGTTTGTCAAAAAGCCCTTATATGGTTACCTGGGAAAAAACCCTGAAATCCACCTTTTCTTCAGAACAATGGGAAGAGGCTCTGTCCAAAACGTACAACTCCACAATCTCATTTCCACTCCAAAAGACATACTTTAAAACTATCAGCAGATGGTATTTTACTCCGGCAAAATTAGCACATTTCGGTTCATCAAACTCAACTTCACCCCTTTGCTGGAGAGACTGCGGCTTCAAGGGAGACCTATTGCATATGTTTTGGGAATGCCCCAGAGTCAAAACAGTCTGGTCTTGGGTTTCTACCACTTTCAATAAAATCTCCAACAAAACCTTAACCCTCACTCCTCAAATGGCCCTTCTATCCCTTAACCTGGACGAATTAGACTTGGCACTCCAACCTATATTTATTCACCTATGTCTTGTAGCAAAAAATATCATCACTTTCCACTGGAAAAATAAAACACTCCCAAATCCAGATCTTATCTTCCATCTATCCCAGCAACATAGATCACATGAACTGAATTTTGCTCTGATTAATAATCAGTTTGGAAAATTCTACAAAAAATGTAACAAATGGGACAAGGCCTTTCCGTCCCCCATAACTTAATTTCTTCCACCACTAACTTCTAGGTGCAATACCATTTTAATTGTATACTTTCACTACTATTTAACTGTTTAATCCTTGTTAAATCCTTGTCCGCATATGATTGGCCTTAATTGGCTTGCAATCTTTTGTTTGTTTGTTTGTCTGTTTGTTCGTTTATACCTCACATATCCCCAGAGAACTGGGCACTATGTATTGTTACTTACTCCACAATGTGAATTACCACTCCTGTTACAATGTTACACTGATATATTTCCCTATACCCCCCCTCTTCCCCTCCCCCACCCTTATCCCCCCCCCCCCTTCCTCTCCCGCTCTCATTCCCTATTCCCTATGTATCTCAAAATAAAATCTTTGGAAAAAGAATTTGTATTATGGCAAGAAAAAAGAAGCTAAGTAAAGAAAAACGAGTGGCCAACACTACTTTAAGAAATGAAGGTCAGTCAGTCTGAGAAATTGAGAAAACTTTGAAAGTGTCCCCAAGTGCAGTGGCAAAACCATCAAGCGCTACAAAGAAACTGGCTCACATGAGGACCGCCCCAGGAAAGGAAGACCAAGAGTCACCTCTGCTTCTGAGGATAAGTTTACCGAGTCACCAGCCTCAGAATTTGCAGGTTAACAGCAGCTCAGATTAGAGACCAGGTCAATGCCGCACAGAGTTCTAGCAGCAGACACATCTCTACAACAACTGTTAAGAGGAGACTTTGTGCAGCAAGCCTTCATGGTAAAATAGCTGCTAGGAAACCACTGCTAAGGACAGGTAACAAGCAGAAAAGACTTGTTTGGGCTAAAGAACTCAAGGAATAGAAATTAGACCAGTGGAAATCTGTGCTTTAGTCTGATGAGTCCAAATTTGAGATCTTTGGTTCCAACCACCGTGTCTTTGTGCGACGCAGAAAAGGTGAACGGATGGACTCTACATGCCTGGTTTCCACTGTGAAGCATGCAGGAGGAGGTGTGATGGTGTGGGGGTGCTTTGCTGGTGACACTGTTGGGGATTTATTCAAAATTGAAGGCATACTGAATCAGCATGGCTACCACAGCATCTTGCAGCAGCATGCTATACCATCTGGTTTGCGTTTAGTTGGACCATCATTTATTTTTCAACAGGACAATGACCCCAATCACACCTCCAGGCTGTGTAAGGGCTATTTGACCAAGAAGGAGAGTGATGGGGTGCTACGCCAGATGACCTGGCCTCCATAGTCACTGTATAGTTTGGGGTGAGCTGGACCGCAGAGTGAAGGCAAAAGAGCTAACAAGTGCTAAGCATCTCTGGGAACTCCTTCAACATTGTTGGAAGACCATTCCCGGTGACTACCTCTTGAAGCTCATCAAGAAAATGCCAAGAGTGTGCAAAGCAGTCATCAAAGCAAAAGGTGGCTACTTTGAAGAACCCAGAATATAAGATGTAAGAGGGTGAACTGTAGTCCCACTGAGAGGGCACTAGGACCCTGTGGTTTTTGCCTGTTGCAGCAGAGGACAGACCTCCCAGAGACAATGTGTGCTGCGGGGTGGGGTCTAGTGTCTCGAGTGTAAAGTGAAAGTAGGAAGTGAGAGCTGAGAGAGAAAAGGCGGGAAGAAAAGGAGAAGCTGCTGTGAGATCTTAAAAAGAGACTGTGTGGATTTACTGCAAGTGTTTTTGGAGGAAAAGAAGCTTTTGAGAGACTTTTTGTTGCTAACGTTCCCCTGGAGAAGAGCTAACCTTTTGTTTAACTCTGTGAGAGACTTGTGTTGCTAACGTTTCCTGGAGAGGAGCTAACCCTTTATCTAAGAAAAGACGGAGACTTTGCTAAGAACTCAGTACGAATTTGGAAGTCTGTGGATTCCCTGTGCATTGAGTGGAGGAACAAGTCTGGACAGACTGCTGATACAGAGACGGACGGATTGTCGTGGAACCATTCCTAGGAGCTACAGAAGCAGAGACTACATCGTGAGACCACTAACTAAGTCCCCGGCGTTTGGGCTCGGCATCGGCCGACAAGACAAGAGGAGCTTGCTGTAACTTATTGGCGCTGAAGATATGAACTGGCTACAGCCTCTGCGGATTCCTGCCTGAGAGGAAATCCATCTCAGGATACGGTACCATAGTTATAGATACCCGGGTATCTCTGCTCAGAGTGTTAAATTGTTACTTTAGAGGTGTATCTTATATTAGAGTTGTGTAAGTTATACTCAATGTGCCATTCCAGGGGCTCCCTTAATAACACTACATTCAATTTACACTTGTTCCTGTTTTTAGTTGCCTGTTAGGTAAATTTCTTACTAGTCTGTTGTAGTACACAGTTCTCAGGAGACCTTTGAGTGGCACAGTGATTTCAGCTGCTGCTGAATTAGTGTATCTTTGGGGTGCATCTGCCTTAATATTCTCCATATTACCTTGATTAATTTGCCTTTGAGTAAATACCGTTGGAGATTTCTGCCTTGGTCTTGGTTTGTGACTCACTGGATCTTATTCGGACCTCTGGTCATTACATTTTTGGCGTAGTCGGCAGGATCCAGTGTTTGTCATGGACGAGGGCGAGGGTGGAAATGACCCCGCTGTATCCGCATCCTCCTCGGGGGTTGGGGTTCCCCTGTCAGCCGCTGCGACTCCGGGAGAGTATGTGCCTGTAGGAGCTTTACTTCAGCACATGCCGAAATACCATGGGCGCAATATGGCGTTGCAAGATTGGGCTGAGAGAATCCGGAGTATTCTGCGCATGTGTAATTTGACCCCCGCGTTACGCGCTGAGCTGGCATTAAATGCACTGGAGGGTGATATTAGGCGTATGGTGATGGTGCGCCCAGAATCAGAGAGGGATACATTAGAAAAGATTTTGGAACTGTTAGAGGGGAGTTTGGGGGGCCGAGCGTGTGTGGCCCAGCTTCGGTCCCTATTCTTTAATCGTCCCCAGAGAGAGTGTGAGTCCCTGATGCAGTACTCTAATATTTTACAAGAGATGTTGAATGAGATGCAGCGACTAGACCCTGGGGCCATGGGGGCGTTCCGGGAGGTAGACCGCTTGCTCCGGGACCAATTCATCACCGGTTTAGCCCATAGACTTCTCCGGGACAAGCTGTTGGAAATGGCCCGGGTTGCACCAGAGTTATCTTTCTGGCAGATTTACCGAGCTGCAGTGGAAAGGGAAGAGAAATCAGCCTATGTTCCCGAGGGGTCAGTGAACAGTGCCCAGCTGGAGGAAGGTGTCATCAGGGTCGGGGGGAGAGGGGCTTGTAAGCGTGGTACAAGCTTTGCGTGCTGAGGTGAAGGAGTTGAAGCTGAAATTGTCTCAACTGACAGTTGATCCCGCCTCTACCACCTCACGGGAACCTCCTGCCCCACCCCCTGGAACGGTGACCCCGCAAATGGCCAGGTCGTCCTATCAGAATGAGTCAAGCCCTCGCCCACGAGGAACAATCACCTGCTGGAAGTGTGGCCGCCAGGGACACATCTCGCGTTACTGCCGGGCGCTTACAGCCCCAGAAACCCCGTCGCCGGCTTTAAACTTCCGGCCGCTGCCATGAGAGGGCAAGCAGCAGCGGCCCCACCCACACAAAGCCCTCGACGGAATGAACAAGATTTGTTTGCATGTAGTCCAGTGATAGAAGCAGAGTTTGAAGGGCGGAAGATGAGGTGCTTGGTTGACACGGGATCCGAATGTACTATAATGCCTCTAGAAGTATATGAGAGATACTTCAGTCGACTAGTGATTCCAGAGGATGGCCGAGTGATACGACTGACCGCCGCAAATAATGGTCAATTGTCAGTCAAAGGGATCGTGTGGATGCAACTAAAAATGTTTGGTCAAGAGCTGGGGCAGAAAGGGGTAGTACTGGTGGATCACCCCCCTAGAAGAGGGATGGAAGTGACGCTCGGAATGAACGTGCTGCGAGATTTGAATCACCAGATGTATGCCAGTGAAGGACCCCGATACTGGGCCCGTGCGACAAGACACCGACCCACACAGAGAATTCTACACCGTCTAGTGCTGAGTTGCGACTTGCTGAAAAGTGCGGTCCCAGGTGGCCGGGTGGGCCGGGTCCGAGTGACTTCGAGGGCCCCGATCCTGCTGGGACCCAGACAAGAGGAACTCTTAATGCTGCCTGTGGGAGCTGCACAGAGATTGAATGGGCTTGAAGTGCTACTTGAGCCCGCCCGAGAGGGTTCCTCATTTGCCAAGGTACATGTGGCCCGGTCTTTGGCGATTGTGAAGAATGGACGAGTGCCGGTCCGATGCATCAATGTTTTAGATGAAGCTGTTGCAATTCCCGCTGGGACCATACTGGCTGAACTGTTCGTGCCGGCAGAGAAGGTACCGGAAAATACAGGGTTCGAATAGCGACCAGACCAACAGTCATCCTGGACATTCGCGGTCGAGGTAGGCCGGACTGAACCTCCTACGGAGGAATGGAATGTTCATGTGATCATGGAGCAGATGGGAGTGGATCGGGAGAAGCTGACCCCCGTGCAGTTGGAGCAGTTGGAGAGAGTTTTGTGGGAACATCAAGAGACATTTTCCCGACATGGAGAGGACTTCGGGTGTACCCAGACGATTGAGCATGAGATTCCAACGGGGGATACTCCACCCATTAGAGAAAGATATCGTCAAATTCCTCCGGCGCTCTATCAAGAGGTGAAGAGCATGGTGGCCAATATGCTGGACAACCAAGTGATCCGAGAGAGCCGGAGTCCCTGGGCGGCCCCTGTAGTCTTGGTCCGCAAGAAGGATGGGACACTCCGATTTTGTGTGGACTATCGGAAATTGAATGCCCACACCGTACGGGACGCATATCCTTTACCCCGTATTGAAGAATCCCTGTCGGCCCTGGGTCGGGCCAAGTATTTCTCAACGTTGGATTTGGCAAGCGGGTACTGGCAGGTCCCAATGGCTGAAAAAGATCGGGCCAAGACGGCGTTTGTCTTGCCAATGGGGCTCTTTGAGTTCAACCGGATGCCCTTTGGCCTCGCTACCGCCCCAGGAACCTTCCAACGCCTGATGGAACATTGCTTGGGCGATCTAAATTTTGAATCAGTCCTGATATATCTAGACGACATTGTGGTGTTCGGAACCTCATTTGAAGATCATCTGGAGAAGCTGCGTCAAGTTCTCCGGCGGCTCAAGAGCTACGGCCTGAAAATAAAGCCAAAAAAATGTCAACTGTTACGAAACCAGATTGAATATTTGGGGCATCTGGTGACCCCGGACGGGGTACTACCTTTAGCCAGTAAGATTAAGGCGGTACAAGAGTGGCCACCTCCTTGTGACCTGCGAGAAGTGCGGGCCTTCCTGGGCCTAGCAGGATACTATCGGCGGTTTGTGCCTATATTCTCACAAGTGGTGAGTCCCTTGAATGAACTTTTGAGAGGGACAGTGCTGGGTCCTCGAAATCGCCCCATTCCATGGGGGCCCCTACAGAAAAAGGCATTTGATGGAGTGAAAACCGCCCTAACGAGTGCCCCATTGCTGGCCTACGCCCGGTTTGACACCCCTTTTTTGTTGTATACCGATGGTAGTCTTCATGGGTTGGGGGCAGTACTAGCACAGGTGCAGGACGGCCGAGAACGAGTGATTTCTTATGGCAGCAGATCTTTAAGAGACTCCGAGCGAAATCCGGCTAACTACAGCTCATTCCGGCTGGAATTGCTGGCCCTGGTGTGGGCAATGACAGAACGCTTCGCCGAGTATCTAACAGGGGCTGAGGTGCTAGTCATGACAGATAACAACCCGCTAGCTCACTTAGAGAATGCAAAACTGGGGGCGTTGGAGCAGCGGTGGGTCGCCAGACTGGCCAATTTCAATTACCGCATTAAATTTCGCTCTGGTCGAGAGAACGGCAATGCAGATGCATTGTCAAGGGTGCCCCTTGGGTCATCCGGGGAAGATGTTGACGAACAACTTGAGGATACTGAAACTCCAGCTTTGGGGCAGATACCTATCTTCCAAAGTGTGGTACACTCAAGTGGGGTGGCCACCGGGATGCCCTGTGTCCTGGGTAAAACACCCTCAGATTGGACAAGAGTCCAGGATTAGTGTCCGGACATTGCACTTGTGCGCCGTTGGGTACAAAACAAGGCCTGGCCCAGTGCAGAGGACAAGGCTCAGTTGTCCATGGAAGGAATGAAACTCCTTCGACAATGGGATAAATTGTGTGTGGAGCAAGGTCTTTTGTATCGTAAGTAGTGTTGAGCGATACCTTCCGATATCGGAAAGTATCGGTATCGGTTGGGATCGGCCGATATTCAAAAAATATCGGATATCGCCGATACCGATACCCGATCCCAATGCAAGTCAATGGGACCAAAATATCGGAATTAAAATAAACCCTTTCTTTCCTTGTAGGTTCATTCTACATCAAGGAAAACAACTAAGAATAATGTAGGATGTATTGTGGGAGGTGGCGGAGACATTAAAGGCAATGAGGTTTAGCCCAATCAAATAGAATAGCATGTTTTTTTTTTTTTTTAAGACGTTCGGAGTGAAAAAGATATTGAGTATGTAAATTTTTTTTTATTTTGTCAGATATTGATGTTTCACTATTCCACGCCCTTCCCCTTCTTTTTTTTTCTTTTTTTTTTTACTTTTCCCACACTTTCATCTTCATCATCATCAGCATCTTTGACATCAACTTCTTCTTCACCTTATTCATCTTCTTCTTCATCTTCTACCTATTTTTTTTTTTTATTACATTCTTCATATTCATTTTATTCAACTATTATTATTCTTCCTATTCTACATATTCTTTTTATTCCACTGTTATTATTCTTCCTATTCTACTTCTTCATCATATTCTCATTTGTGACAGGCATTCCCGTAGTTGTTATCTATAAAAGTTGGAAGATTACACCTTCCGTTCTGCCAGTCACAAAAGTTACATTTGTCCGCGTTCAGTTTGGCCTGCAGCATCAGGCTTTATCCAGGGGCACCAAGAGGAGGAACGGACTCACCCCCATACACTGCTTAGTCTTCTTCTGCATATAATTTAGATAATATCTTTTGCTCTGATATTAAGTCTTATGCTTAATGTTCTTCTGCTCTTTGTTCTGCAGCCTCTTGTTCTTCTGCTTCTCGGTCTTCCATGTCGTCGTCTCCAGGGTCGTCGTCTCCAGTGTCGTCATCTCCGCCGTCGTCGTCTCAGCCGTCGTCGTCTTCGCCGTCGTCGTCGTCGTCATCGGGGTGGTCTTCCGGGTCGTCGTCGTCGTCGTCATCGGGGTGGTCTTCCGGGTCGTCGACTTTAGGGTCTTCAACTTGGAAATGTAGCAGAAGGTACAAGAAGGCTGAGAAAATGCCAAGAACCAGCTGATGGAACTGGAACTCGGATGGCTACCCGAAGGTTCAAGAGCCTATGGAACTACCGAGGACCAGCTGACGTTACTGGAACCCGGTTACTAAGCAGGAGGTACCCGTGCTAAAAAGCACTACCAAGGACCGCCTGACGTTGGCGGAACTCGGATACCCAGAAGGAGGCACCTAAGCCAAAGGCTCTGCCCGGAACCAGCTGACGGTACTGGAACCAGGATGGGGAGCAGAAGGTACAAGAGCAAAAGACACTGCCGAGAACCAGCTGACGGTACTGGAACCCGGATGGGTAGCCGAAGGTCCAAGAGCCAATGGAACTACCGAGGACCAGCTGACGTTACTGGAACCCGGTTACTAAGCAGGAGGTACCCGTGCCCGAAAGCACTACCAAGGACCACCTGACGTTGGTGGAACTTGGATACCCAGAAGGAGGCACCTAAGCCAAAGGCTCTGCCCGGAACCAGCTGACGGTACTGGAACCAGGATGGGGAGCAGAAGGTACAAGAGCAAAAGACACTGCCGAGAACCAGCTGACGGTGCTGGAACCAGGTGGTGGACCCGAAGGCCCACAGGAGAGGAGAGAACAGCTAGGCCGCGAGGCAGCCGCAGTTACCGAACCCCAACAGTCCTACAGGGGGAGCTGGGCCTACTGGCACTACAGAACCAGCCTTGACTACCAGTTCACGCAGCCCACATAGGAAGCTCCTAAACTGGAGGCACCCTGGAGTTGGCTAACCCGACTGCAACACGACGGGGCAAACATAGGCGTCTCAGCGAGTTTGACACACCCCGGAAACAGCTGACGGTGCTGAAACCAGGTTTGGCACGAGGGAGTACCTGTGACAAAAACACTGCCGAGAACCAGCTGGCGGTGCTGGAACCCAGATGCGTTGCCCCAGTGTGCAAGAGCCAATGGCACGACCGAGGACCAGCTGACGGTGCTGGAACACGGTTACTAAGCTGTAGGTGCCCGCGCTTAAAAGCACTACCAAGGACCGCCTGACGTTGGCGGAACTCGGATACCCAGGAGGAGGCACCTAAGCCAAAGGCTTGGCCCGGAACCAGCTGACGGTGCTGGAACCAGGTGGTGGACCCCAAGGCCCACAGGAGAGGAGAGAACAGCTAGGCCGCGAGGCAGCCGCAGTTACCGAACCCCAACAGTCCTACAGGGGGAGCTGGGCCTACTGGCACTACAGAACCAGCCTTGACTATCAGTTCACGCAGCCCACATAGGAAGCTCCTAAACTGGAGGCACCCTGGAGTTGGCTAACCCGACCGCACCACGACGGGGCAAGCATAGGCGTCTCAGTGAGCTTGACACAACCCGGAAACAGCTGACGGTGCTGAAACCAGGTTTGGCACGAGGGAGTACCTGTGACAAGAACACTGCCGAGAACCAGCTGGCGGTGCTGGAACCCAGATGCGTTGCCCCAGTGTGCAAGAGCCAATGGCACGACCGAGGACCAGCTGGCGGTGCTGGAACCCGGTTACTAAGCTGTAGGTGCCCGCGCTTAAAAGCACTACCAAGGACCGCCTGACGTTGGCGGAACTCGGATACCCAGGAGGAGGCACCTAAGCCAAAGGCTCGGCCCAGAACCAGCTGACGGTGCTGGAACCAGGTGGTGGACCCCAAGGCCCACAGGAGAGGAGAGAACAGCTAGGCCGCGAGGCAGCCGCAGTTACCGAACCCCAACAGTCCTACAGGGGGAGCTGGGCCTACTGGCACTACAGAACCAGCCTTGACTACCAGTTCACGCAGCCCACATAGGAAGCTCCTAAACTGGAGGCACCCTGGAGTTGGCTAACCCGACCGCACCACGACGGGGCAAGCATAGGCGTCTCAGTGAGCTTGACACAACCCGGAAACAGCTGACGGTGCTGAAACCAGGCTTGGCACGAGGGAGTACCTGTGACAAGAACACTGCCGAGAACCAGCTGGCGGTGCTGGAACCCAGATGCGTTGCCCCAGTGTGCAAGAGCCAATGGCACGACCGAGGACCAGCTGGCGGTGCTGGAACCCGGTTACTAAGCTGTAGGTGCCCGCGCTCAAAAGCACTACCAAGGACCGCCTGACGTTGGCGGAACTCGGATACCCAGGAGGAGGCACCTAAGCCAAAGGCTCGGCCTGGAACCAGCTGACGGTGCTGGAACCAGGTGGTGGACCTGAAGGTCCACAGGAGAGGAGAGAACAGCTAGGCCGCGAGGCAGCCGCAGTTACCGAACCCCAACAGTCCTACAGGGGGAGCTGGGCCTACTGGCACTACAGAACCAGCCTTGACTGCCAGTTCACGCAGCCCACATAGGAAGCTCCTAAACTGGAGGCACCCTGGAGTTGGCTAACCCGACCGCACCACGATGGGGCAAGCATAGGCATCTCAGTGAGCTTGACACAACCCGGAAACAGCTGGCGGTGCTGAAACCAGGCTTGGCACGAGGGAGTACCTGTGTCAAGAACACTGCCGAGAACCAGCTGGCGGTGCTGGAACCCAGATGCGTTGCCCCATTGTGCAAGAGCCAATGGCACGACCGAGGACCAGCTGACGGTGCTGGAACACGGTTACTAAGCTGTAGGTGCCCGCGCTTAAAAGCACTACCAAGGACCGCCTGACGTTGGCGGAACTCGGATACCCAGGAGGAGGCACCTAAGCCAAAGGCTCGGCCCGGAACCAGCTGACGGTGCTGGAACCAGGTGGTGGACCCGAAGGCCCACAGGAGAGGAGAGAACAGCTAGGCCGCGAGGCAGCCGCAGTTACCGAACCCCAACAGTCCTACAGGGGGAGCTGGGCCTACTGGCACTACAGAACCAGCCTTGACTACCAGTTCACGCAGCCCACATAGGAAGCTCCTAAACTGGAGGCACCCTGGAGTTGGCTAACCCGACTGCAACACGACGGGGCAAACATAGGTGTCTCAGCGAGTTTGACACACCCCGGAAACAGCTGACGGTGCTGAAACCAGGTTTGGCACGAGGGAGTACCTGTGACAAAAACACTGCCGAGAACCAGCTGGCGGTGCTGGAACCCAGATGCGTTGCCCCAGTGTGCAAGAGCCAATAGCACGACCGAGGACCAGCTGACGGTGCTGGAACACGGTTACTAAGCTGTAGGTGCCCGCGCTTAAAAGCACTACCAAGGACCGCCTGACGTTGGCGGAACTCGGATACCCAGGAGGAGGTACCTAAGCCAAAGGCTCGGCCCGGAACCAGCTGACGGTGCTGGAACCAGGTGGTGGACCCCAAGGCCCACAGGAGAGGAGAGAACAGCTAGGCCGCGAGGCAGCCGCAGTTACCGAACCCCAACAGTCCTACAGGGGGAGCTGGGCCTACTGGCACTACAGAACCAGCCTTGACTACCAGTTCACGCAGCCCACATAGGAAGCTCCTAAACTGGAGGCACCCTGGAGTTGGCTAACCCGACCGCACCACGACGGGGCAAGCATAGGCGTCTCAGTGAGCTTGACACAACCCGGAAACAGCTGACGGTGCTGAAACCAGGCTTGGCACGAGGGAGTAACTGTGACAAGAACACTGCCGAGAACCAGCTGGCGGTGCTGGAACCCAGATGCGTTGCCCCAGTGTGCAAGAGCCAATGGCACGACCGAGGACCAGCTGGCGGTGCTGGAACACGGTTACTAAGCTGTAGGTGCCCGCGCTTAAAAGCACTACCAAGGACCGCCTGACGTTGGCGGAACTCGGATACCCAGGAGGAAGCACCTAAGCCAAAGGCTCGGCCTGGAACCAGCTGACGGTGCTGGAACCAGGTGGTGGACCCCAAGGCCCACAGGAGAGGAGAGAACAGCTAGGCCGCGAGGCAGCCGCAGTTACCGAACCCCAACAGTCCTACAGGGGGAGCTGGGCCTACTGGCACTACAGAACCAGCCTTGACTACCAGTTCACGCAGCCCACATAGGAAGCTCCTAAACTGGAGGCACCCTGGAGTTGGCTAACCCGACCGCACCACGACGGGGCAAGCATAGGCGTCTCAGTGAGCTTGACACAACCCGGAAACAGCTGACGGTGCTGAAACCAGGCTTGGCACGAGGGAGTACCTGTGACAAGAACACTGCCGAGAACCAGCTGGCGGTGCTGGAACCCAGATGCGTTGCCCCAGTGTGCAAGAGCCAATGGCACGACCGAGGACCAGCTGGCGGTGCTGGAACCCGGTTACTAAGCTGTAGGTGCCCGCGCTTAAAAGCACTACCAAGGACCGCCTGACGTTGGCGGAACTCGGATATCCAGGAGGAGGCACCTAAGCCAAAGGCTCGGCCCGGAACCAGCTGACGGTGCTGGAACCAGGTGGTGGACCCCAAGGCCCACAGGAGAGGAGAGAACAGCTAGGCCGCGAGGCAGCCGCAGTTACCGAACCCCAACAGTCCTACAGGGGGAGCTGGGCCTACTGGCACTACAGAACCAGCCTTGACTACCAGTTCACGCAGCCCACATAGGAAGCTCCTAAACTGGAGGCACCCTGGAGTTGGCTAACCCGACCGCACCACGACGGGGCAAGCATAGGCGTCTCAGTGAGCTTGACACAACCCGGAAACAGCTGACGGTGCTGAAACCAGGCTTGGCACGAGGGAGTACCTGTGACAAGAACACTGCCGAGAACCAGCTGGCGGTGCTGGAACCCAGATGCGTTGCCCCAGTGTGCAAGAGCCAATGGCACGACCGAGGACCAGCTGGCGGTGCTGGAACCCGGTTACTAAGCTGTAGGTGCCCGCGCTTAAAAGCACTACCAAGGACCGCCTGACGTTGGCGGAACTCGGATATCCAGGAGGAGGCACCTAAGCCAAAGGCTCGGCCCGGAACCAGCTGACGGTGCTGGAACCAGGTGGTGGACCCCAAGGCCCACAGGAGAGGAGAGAACAGCTAGGCCGCGAGGCAGCCGCAGTTACCGAACCCCAACAGTCCTACAGGGGGAGCTGGGCCTACTGGCACTACAGAACCAGCCTTGACTACCAGTTCACGCAGCCCACATAGGAAGCTCCTAAACTGGAGGCACCCTGGAGTTGGCTAACCCGACCGCACCACGACGGGGCAAGCATAGGCGTCTCAGTGAGCTTGACACAACCCGGAAACAGCTGACGGTGCTGAAACCAGGCTTGGCACGAGGGAGTACCTGTGACAAGAACACTGCCGAGAACCAGCTGGCGGTGCTGGAACCCAGATGCGTTGCCCCAGTGTGCAAGAGCCAATGGCACGACCGAGGACCAGCTGGCGGTGCTGGAACCCGGTTACTAAGCTGTAGGTGCCCGCGCTTAAAAGCACTACCAAGGACCGCCTGACGTTGGCGGAACTCGGATATCCAGGAGGAGGCACCTAAGCCAAAGGCTCGGCCCGGAACCAGCTGACGGTGCTGGAACCAGGTGGTGGACCCCAAGGCCCACAGGAGAGGAGAGAACAGCTAGGCCGCGAGGCAGCCGCAGTTACCGAACCCCAACAGTCCTACAGGGGGAGCTGGGCCTACTGGCACTACAGAACCAGCCTTGACTACCAGTTCACGCAGCCCACATAGGAAGCTCCTAAACTGGAGGCACCCTGGAGTTGGCTAACCCGACCGCACCACGACGGGGCAAGCATAGGCGTCTCAGTGAGCTTGACACAACCCGGAAACAGCTGACGGTGCTGAAACCAGGCTTGGCACGAGGGAGTACCTGTGACAAGAACACTGCCGAGAACCAGCTGGCGGTGCTGGAACCCAGATGCGTTGCCCCAGTGTGCAAGAGCCAATGGCACGACCGAGGACCAGCTGACGGTGCTGGAACACGGTTACTAAGCTGTAGGTGCCCGCGCTTAAAAGCACTACCAAGGACCGCCTGACGTTGGCGGAACTCGGATACCCAGGAGGAGGCACCTAAGCCAAAGGCTTGGCCCGGAACCAGCTGACGGTGCTGGAACCAGGTGGTGGACCCCAAGGCCCACAGGAGAGGAGAGAACAGCTAGGTCGCGAGGCAGCCGCAGTTACCGAACCCCAACAGTCCTACAGGGGGAGCTGGGCCTACTGGCACTACAGAACCAGCCTTGACTACCAGTTCACGCAGCCCACATAGGAAGCTCCTAAACTGGAGGCACCCTGGAGTTGGCTAACCCGACCGCACCATGACGGGGCAAGCATAGGCGTCTCAGTGAGCTTGACACAACCCGGAAACAGCTGACGGTGCTGAAACCAGGCTTGGCACGAGGGAGTACCTGTGACAAGAACACTGCCGAGAACCAGCTGGCGGTGCTGGAACCCAGATGCGTTGCCTATTAAAGATTGTCTTCCTAGAGCCCCAACTAGCGGTGTTGGAGCTAAGGGTAAGCAGGGGGAGCAGAGTGTAGGCCGAAGCCTGCACTGGAGGCAGCTTTGTGTCTGCGTTGCGTTTGCAGGACACTTTGCCGGCTACACAGTGGGGGAACAGCTGGCGTTGCTGAACCCCACTAACACAATGGCGTGTGTTTTTCTCTGTGCAGCTAGCACTTGCGGTCAAAAACTAGCGATGTTAGAGCCCGTGTTGAAGCAGGAGGAGGAGGAGAGGAGCAGAGTGTAGGCCGAAGCCTATTTGAACCAATTTCAAAGGAAACCTTTAACCCCCCCTCAGGTGTTACAAAGTACAAGAGACACACCTTGTGCAGTATTAATGCTGCACAAGTGAAAGGTTGCTCTATTAATTTGTCTACTTGCACACGCTGAATGAAAGACGTACACAATTTAGCCCATTCTACAGTCAAACTGTAGTGGATGCGTGACTTGGCTTTTTAAGGAGACGCAGCACAGGTGTCCCAAATAACGCCTTGGTGCTTGGCGCAGCTTCCTGAGCGTTGTTATTTGCTGTACAGGAGTCTGCGCTCTTGTGTTATCCCTTGGCAATGCCCTGTTAGAGCTGCCCTTCTTATGACCTCATTTCATGTTGGCCGGTGCGGTTAACGATGGCCATAAATCCCAGACCCACAGTGCCTTTTCATAAAGTCACACTGCGGTGCTGTGATTCGTGGCCTTGAGCAGTAAATATTTTGGCCGCTCACACACGTCCTTACACCTGCTTCAGACTGGGCGGCCTCTGCTGATCCCTTCTCGCATGCCGCGGCCATGAGGCTGCACAGTCTGAAGAAGGCGGAAGGAGATGAGTTAAGACAGGTGAAGATATGCACTGCTCGTGCCCATCAATCACACCCTCGCAGTCAAAATAAGACAACGAGGAGCATTGTTTCAGGCAGGGCGGACGCACAGGCGCAACAAGCCAACCAATGATGTCAGAAGACGGGAAGCGCTACCAAGGGGGGTGCTGCGTATCATTAGAAAGGAAAGTCACACCTCAGGGACAGTGGAATGGTCTCAATGAGACACATTTTGTACGTTTTGAGTTCCACGTGGGCAAGGACAAAAAGTCAGCCACCTTGTACAAATGCAGCAGTACTGCTGTACAAGGTGGCTGTTATACATAGAAACACCTGGGGGTGGGGGGCAGGCTCCCTTCAATTTCAGTTCATGTGCCTGCGTGGCGTTTGCAGGACACGTTGCCAGCTACACAGCAGGGGAACAGCTGGCGGTGCTGAACCCCACTAACACATTGGCTGGTGTTTTTCTCTGTGCAGCAAGCATGTCCGGGCAGAAACTGGCATTGTTTGAGCCCAGGGTCAGCAGGAGGAGGAGAGGAGCAAAGTGTAGGCCGAAGCCTGCACTGGTGGCAGCTTTTGTTCAGTTGTGCCAGCGTGGCTTGTGCTGGACACGATGCCGACTACACAGCAGGGGAACAGCTGGCGGTGCTGAACCCCACTAACACATTGGCTGGTGTTTTTCTCTGTGCAGCTAGCATGTCCGGGCAGAAACTGGCGTTGTTTGAGCCCAGGGTCAGCAGGAGGAGGAGAGGAGCAAAGTGTAGGCCGAAGCCTGCACTGGTGGCAGCTTTTGTTCTGTTGTGCCAGCGTGGCTTGTGCTGGACAAGTTGCCGACTACACAGCAGGGGAACAGCTGGCGTTGCTGAACCCCACTAACACATTGACTGGTGTTTTTCTCTGTGCAGCTAGCAGTTCCGGGCAAAAACTAGCGGTGTTTGAGCCCACGGTCAGCAGGAGGAGTAGAGGAGCAGAGTGTAGGCCGAAGCCTAGTTGAACCAATTTCAAAGGTTACCTTTAACCCCCCCCTCAGGTGTTGCAAGGTACAAGAGCCACACCTTGAACAGCATTAATGATGCACAAGTCAAAGGTTGCTCTATTTAATTTTGCTCCTTGCACACGCTGAATTAAACACGTACACTATTTAGCCCATTATACTGTCAAACAGTAGTGGAGGCGTGACTAGTCTACTAGTCTTTTTAAGGAGACGCAGCACAGGTGTACAAATTTACACCTAGGTGCTGTGCGCAGATTCCTTACCGTTGTTATTTGCAGTACAGGAAACTGCGCTCTTGTGTTATCCCTTGGCAATACCCTGTTAGTGCAGGCCGTCTCATGACCTCATTTCATGTTGGCCGTTGCGGTTAACGATGGCCATAAATCCCAGACCCACAGTGGCTTTTCCTAAAGTCACACTGCGGTGCTGGGATTCGTGGCCTTGTGCAGTAAATATGTTCGCCGCTCACACATGTCCTTACACCTGCTTCAGACTGGGCGGCCTCAGCTGATCCCTTATCGCATGCCGCGGCCATGAGGCCGCACAGTCAGAAGAAGGCGGAAGGAGGGGAGTGAAGACAGGGGAACATATGCACTGCTCGTGCCCATCAATCACACCCTCGCAGTCAAAATATATGAGACAACGGGGGGCGTTGTGTCGGGCAGGGGGGACGCACAGGCACAGCCAGCCAACCAATGATGTCAGGAGACGGGCAGCGCTAACAATGGGGGTGCTGCGTGTCATTAAAAAGGAAAGTCACACCTCAGGGACATTGTAATGGTCTGTAATGAGACACATTTTGTACTTGTTGAGTTCCACGTGTGCAAGGAGAAAAAGTCAGCCACCTTGTACAAATGCACCAGTACTGCTGTACAAGGTGGCTGTTATACATAGAAACACCTGGGGGGGTGGGGGGCAGGCTCCCTTCAATTTCAGTTCATGTGCCTGCGTGGCGTTTGCAGGACACGTTGCCAGCTACACAGCAGGGGAACAGCTGGCGGTGCTGAACCCCACTAACACATTGGCTGGTGTTTTTCTCTGTGCAGCTAGCATGTCCGGGCAGAAACTGGCGTTGTTTGAGCCCAGGGTCAGCAGGAGGAGGAGAGGAGCAAAGTGTAGGCCGAAGCCTGCACTGGTGGCAGCTTTTGGTCAGTTGTGCCAGCGTGGCTTGTGCTGGACACGATGCCGACTACACAGCAGGGGAACAGCTGGCGGTGCTGAACCCCACTAACACATTGACTGGTGTTTTTCTCTGTGCAGCTAGCATGTCCGGGCAGAAACTGGCGGTGTTTGAGCCCGGGGTCAGCAGGAGGAGGAGAGGAGCAGAGTGTAGGCCGAAGCCTGCACTGGTGGCAGCTTTTGGTCGGTTGTGCCAGCGTGGCTTGTGCTGGACACGATGCCAACTACACAGCAGGGGAACAGCTGGCGGTGCTGAACCCCACGAACACATTGACTGGTGTTTTTCTCTGTGCAGCTAGCAGTTCCAGGCAGAAACTAGCGGTGTTTGAGCCCAGGGTCAGCAGGAGGAGTAGAGGAGCAGAGTGTAGGCCGAAGCCTAGTTGAACCAATTTCAAAGGTTACCTTTAACCCCCCCCTCAGGTGTTGCAAGGTACAAGAGCCACACCTTGAACAGCATTAATGATGCACAAGTCAAAGGTTGCTCTATTTAATTTTGCTCCTTGCACACGCTGAATTAAACACGTACACTATTTAGCCCATTATACTGTCAAACAGTAGTGGAGGCGTGACTACTAGTCTTTTTAAGGAGACGCAGCACAGGTGTACAAATTTACACCTAGGTGCTGTGCGCAGATTCCTTACCGTAGTTATTTGCAGTACAGGAAACTGCGCTCTTGTGTTATCCCTTGGCAATACCCTGTTAGTGCAGGCCGTCTCATGACCTCATTTCATGTTGGCCGTTGCGGTTAACGATGGCCATAAATCCCAGACCCACAGTGGCTTTTCCTAAAGTCACACTGCGGTGCTGGGATTCGTGGCCTTGTGCAGTAAATATGTTCGCCGCTCACACATGTCCTTACACCTGCTTCAGACTGGGCGGCCTCAGCTGATCCCTTATCGCATGCCGCGGCCATGAGGCCGCACAGTCAGAAGAAGGCGGAAGGAGGGGAGTGAAGACAGGGGAACATATGCACTGCTCGTGCCCATCAATCACACCCTCGCAGTCAAAATATATGAGACAACGGGGGGCGTTGTGTCGGGCAGGGGGGACGCACAGGCACAGCCAGCCAACCAATGATGTCAGGAGACGGGCAGCGCTAACAATGGGGGTGCTGCGTGTCATTAAAAAGGAAAGTCACACCTCAGGGACATTGTAATGGTCTGTAATGAGACACATTTTGTACTTGTTGAGTTCCACGTGTGCAAGGAGAAAAAGTCAGCCACCTTGTACAAATGCAGCAGTACTGCTGTACAAGGTGGCTGTTATACATAGAAACACCTGGGGGGGTGGGGGGCAGGCTCCCTTCAATTTCAGTTCATGTGCCTGCGTGGCGTTTGCAGGACACGTTGCCAGCTACACAGCAGGGGAACAGCTGGCGGTGCTGAACCCCACTAACACATTGGCTGGTGTTTTTCTCTGTGCAGCTAGCATGTCCGGGCAGAAACTGGCATTGTTTGAGCCCAGGGTCAGCAGGAGGAGGAGAGGAGCAAAGTGTAGGCCGAAGCCTGCACTGGTGGCAGCTTTTGGTCAGTTGTGCCAGCGTGGCTTGTGCTGGACACGATGCCGGCTACACAGCGGGGGAACAGCTGGCGGTGCTGAACCCCACTAACACATTGGCTGGTGTTTTTCTCTGTGCAGCTAGCATGTCCGGGCAGAAACTGGCGTTGTTTGAGCCCAGGGTCAGCAGGAGGAGGAGAGGAGCAAAGTGTAGGCCGAAGCCTGCACTGGTGGCAGCTTTTGGTCAGTTGTGCCAGCGTGGCTTGTGCTGGACACGATGCCGACTACACAGCAGGGGAACAGCTGGCGGTGCTGAACCCCACTAACACATTGGCTGGTGTTTTTCTCTGTGGAGCTAGCATGTCCGGGCAGAAACTGGCGTTGTTTGAGCCCAGGGTCAGCAGGAGGAGTAGAGGAGCAGAGTGTAGGCCGAAGCCTAGTTGAACCAATTTCAAATGTTACCTTTAACCCCCCCCTCAGGTGTTGCAAGGTACAAGAGCCACACCTTGAACAGCATTAATGATGCACAAGTCAAAGGTTGCTCTATTTAATTTTGCTCCTTGCACACGCTGAATAAAACACGTACACTATTTAGCCCATTATACTGTCAAACAGTAGTGGAGGCGTGACTACTAGTCTTTTTAAGGAGATGCAGCACAGGTGTCAAAATTTACACCTAGCTGCTGTGCGCAGATTCCTGAGCGTTGTTATTTGCTGTACAGGAGTCTGCGCTATTGGGATCCCTTGGCCATGCGCTGTGAGCGCTTCCTGTCTTCTGACCTCATTTAATGTCGGCCGTTACGGTTAGCGATGGACATGAATCCCAGACCCACAGTGTGTTTTCAAAAAATCACACTGCGTGGCTGGGATTCGTGGCCTTGTTCAGTAAATATGTTTGACGCTCACACATGTCCTTACACCTGCTTCAGACTGGGCGGCCTCATCTGATCCCTTATCGCCTGCCGCGGCCATGAGGACACCCAGTCTGAAGAAGGCGGAAGGAGATGAGTGAACACAGGCAAACATATGCACTGCACATGCCCATCAATCACACCCTCGCTGTTCAAAAAAATAAGACACCGAGGGGCGTTGTTTCGAGCAGGGCAGACGCACAGGCGCAGCCAGCTAACCAATGATGTCAAAAGACGGGCAGCGCTAACAAGGGTGGTGCTGCGTATCATTAGAAAGGAAAGTCACACCTCAGGGACAGTGGAATGGTCTCAATGAGACACATTTTGTACGTGTTGAGTTCCACGTGGGCAAGGAGAAAATGTCAGCCACCTTGTACAAATGCAGCAGTACTGCTGTACAAGGTGGCTGTTTTACATAGAAACACCTGGGGGTGGGGGGCAGGCTCCCTTCAATTTCAGTTCATGTGCCTGCGTGGCGTTTGCAGGTCACGTTGCAAGCTACACAGCAGGGGAACAGCTGGCGGTGCTGAACCACACTGACACATTGACTGGTGTTTTTCTCTGTGCAGCTCGCATGTCCGGGCAAAAACTGGCGGTGTTAGAGCCCAGGGTCAGCAGGAGGAGGAGAGGAGCAATGTGTAGGCCGAAGCCTGCACTGGTGGCAGCTTTTAGTCAGCTGTGCCAGCGTGGCTTGTGCTGGACACGATGCCGGCTACACAGCGGGGGAACAGCTGGCGGTGCTGAACCCCACTAACACATTGGCTGGTGTTTTTCTCTGTGCAGCTAGCACTTCCGGGCAGAAACTGGCGGTGTTTGAGCCCAGGGTCAGCAGGAGGAGGAGAGGAGCAGAGTGTAGGCCGAAGCCTAGTTGAACCAATTTCAAAGGTTACCTTTAACCCCCCTCAGGTGTTGCAAGGTACAAGAGCCACACCTTGTGCAGCATTAATGCTGCACAAGTAAATGGTTGCTCTATTTGTTTTGCTCCTTGCACACGCTGACTAAAACACGTACACTATTTAGCCCATTATACTGTCAAACAGTTGTGGAGGCGTGACTTGTCTTTTTAAGGAGACGCAGCACAGGTGTCAAAATTTGCACCTAGGTACTGGGCGCAGATTCCTGAGCGTTGTTATTTGCTGTACAGGAGTCTGCGCTATTGTGATCCCTTGGCCATGCGCTGTGAGCGCTTCCTGTCTTCTGACCTCATTTCATTTCGGCCGTTGCGGTTAGCGATGGACATGAATCCCAGACCCACAGTGTGTTTTCAAAAAATCACACTGCGTGGCTGGGATTCGTGGCCTTGTGCAGTAAATAGGTTTGCCGCTTACACATGTCCTTACACCTGCTCCAGACTGGGCGGCCTCAGCTGATCCCTTATCGCCTACCACG
This sequence comes from Ranitomeya imitator, assembly GCF_032444005.1. Classification (NCBI taxonomy): domain Eukaryota; kingdom Metazoa; phylum Chordata; class Amphibia; order Anura; family Dendrobatidae; genus Ranitomeya; species Ranitomeya imitator. Next base: position 88,168,948 of record NC_091282.1, read on the forward strand.
GCCAGGAGGCCGCACAGTCTGAAGAAGGCGGAAGGAGATGAGTTAAGACAGGCGAACATATGCACTGCTCGTGCCCATAAACCACACCCTCGCTGACAAAATAAATATGACAACGAGGGGCGTTGTTTCTAGCAGGGCGGATGCACAGGCGCAGCCAGCTAACCATGATGACAAAAGACGGGAAACGCTACCAAGGGGGGTGCTGCGTATCATTAGAAAGGAAAGTCACACCTCAGGGACAGTGGAATGGTCTCAATGAGACACATTTTGTACGTGTTGAGTTCCACGTGGGCAAGGAGAAAAAGTCAGCCACCTTGTACAAATGCAGCAGTACTGCTGTACTAGGTGGCTGTTATACATAGAAACACCTGGGGGGGTGGGGCCAGGTTCCCTTTAATTTCAGTTCATGTGCCTGCGTGGCGTTTGCAGGTCACGTTGCCGGCTACACAGCAGGGGAACAGCTGGCGTTGCTGAACCCCACTAACACATTGGCTGGTGTTTTTCTCTGTGCACCTAGCACTTCCGGGCAAAAACTAGCGGTGTTTGAGCCCAGGGTCAGCAGGAGGAGGAGAGGAGCAGAGTGTAGGCCGAAGCCTGCACTGGTGGCAGCTTTTGTTCTGTTGTGGCAGCGTGGCTTGTGCTGGACACGTTGCCGACTACACAGCAGGGGAACAGCTGGCGGTGCTGAACCCCACTGACACATCACCTAGTGTTTTTTCTGTGTAGACAACACTTCCAGGTGGCAACTGTCAGTGTTGAAACCCAGGGAATCTTAGAGGAGCAGAGTGTAGGCCGAAGCCTGCAGTGGAGCAAGTTGAAAGGGAACCTTTAACCCCCCCCCTCCAGGCATTTGTTGCTGAAAGAGCCATCTTGTACAGCAGTAATACTGCACATGGAAAATGGTGGCTCCGAAAATTATGCTCCTTGCAAACGCTGAAGTACACACTCATATAATGTGTCCCCTCACACCGTCAAACCATCCCAGAAGTGGGACTTTCCTTTGTAATGTGACACAGCACAGCCGTCATTCCAACCCCCTTGGTGCCGGGCGCCACCTCCTCAACGTTGTTTGGTTCTGTCACGGAGCCCGCGCTGTAATGTTATCCCTTGGCCATGCACAGTTAGCGGTGCCCGTCTTCTGACATCATGTAGGTGTCAGGCTGGCAGTGCCTGTGCGTCCAAGCTGCCCGAGATCCAACCTTGCAGTGTCATCTAATGTAGTCCCACTGCGGGCCAGGGATCCATGGGCATGCGCAGTGCATATCATCGCCTCTCACTCACCTCCTTCCTGCTTCTTCAGACTGTGCGGCGTCACGGCCGTGGCATGCTATTAGGGATCAGCTGACGCCGCCTAGTCTGAAGAAGCGTGAAGAAGGGGAGTGAGAGGCTAGTATATGCACTGCGCATGGCCATGGATACCAGGCCCACTGTGGGATCACATTAGACGACACTGCGAGGTGTGATTTCCGGCAGCGTGGACGCACAGGCGCAGCCAGGACGACAACAAATGATGTCAGAGGACGGGCAGCGCAAACTGTGCATGGCCAAGGGATAACATAACAGCGCAGGGTCCATGACGGAATCAAACAACGCTAAGGAGGCAGCGCACGGTGCCAAGGGGGTAGCAATGACGGCTGTGCTGCGTCACATTACAAAGGAAAGTCCCACCTCCGGGACGGTTGGACGGTGTGAGGGGACACATTACATGAGTGTGTAGTTAAGCGTTTGCAAGGAGCATAATTTCAAGAGCGACCTTTCCCTTGTGCAGTATTAGTGCTGCACATGGTGGCTCTTTCAGTAACAAACGCCTGGGGGGGGGGGACAGGTCCCCTTACATTTTAGTTGTGCCAGCGTGGCGGTCGCATGACACGTTGCCGGATACACAGCTGGGGATCAGCTGACGTTACTGAACCCCAATAACAGAGGAGCGACTGTTGACTGTGCACACAGCACTTCCAGGCACCAACTGGCGGTGTTAGAGCCCAGGGACAGCAGGAGGAGCAGATTGGAGGTATTGCCGCACACACAGCTGGGGATCAGCTGACGTTACTGAACCCCAATAACAGAGGAGCGACTGTTGACTGTGCACACAGCACTTCCAGGCACCAACTGGCGGTGTTAGAGCCCAGGGACAGCAGGAGGAGCAGATTGGAGGTATTGCCGCACACACAGCTGGGGATCAGCTGACGTTACTGAACCCCAATAACAGAGGAGCGACTGTTGACTGTGCACACAGCACTTCCAGGCACCAACTGGCGGTGTTAGAGCCCAGGGACAGCAGGAGGAGCAGATTGGAGGTATTGCCGCACACACAGCTGGGGATCAGCTGACGTTACTGAACCCCAATAACAGAGGAGCGACTGTTGACTGTGCACACAGCACTTCCAGGCACCAACTGGCGGTGTTAGAGCCCAGGGACAGCAGGAGGAGCAGAGGAACAGAGTGTAGGCCGAAGCCTGATTGGAGCAAGTTGAAAGGAAACCTTTAACCCCCCCCCCCAAGACGTTTGTAGCTGAAAGAGCCATCTTGTGCAGCACTAAGGATGCAAAAGGAAAAGGTTGCTCTTTTAATTATGCTCCTTGCAAACACCGAAGTAAACACTAAAAATGTGTCCCTTTATACCGTTAAACCGTTCCGGAGGTGCGAATTTCCTTCGTAATGGGACACAGCACAGCTGTCATTCCTATCCCCTTGATGCCGTGCGCTGCCTCCTCAGCGTTGTTTTAAGCTGTCACGGAGCCTGCGCTGTTCTGTTAGCCCTTGGCCATGCCCAATTAGCGCTGCCTGTCTTCTGACATAATTTGGTGTCAGGCTGTCAGTGCCTGTGCGTCCACGCTGCTCCAGATCCCACCTCGCAGTCTCGTCTAACGTAATCCCACTGCGGGCCTTGGAACCATGGGCATGCACAGTGCATAACCTCGACTCTCACTCCCCTCCTTCCCTCTTCTTCAGTGCGGTGTCACGGCCGTGGCATGCTAGGGATCAGCTGACGGCGCACAGTCTAAAGAAGGCGGAGGGAAATGAGCGAGAGCCCGAGGGGAAGATATGCACTGCGCATGCCCATGGATCCCAGGCCCGCAGTGTGACTCAATCAGAAGACACTGCGAGGCGGGATCTCGGGCAGCGCGGCCGCACAGGCGCAGCCAGCCTGACACCAAATTATGTCAGAAGACAGGCAGCGCAAATAGGGCATGCCCAAGGGATAACAGAACAGCGCAGGCTCCGTGACAGCTTAAAACAACGCTGAGGAGGCAGTGCATGGCACCAAGGGGGTAGGAATGACGGCTGTGCTGCGTCACATTATGAAGGAAAGTCCCAGCTCCGGGACGGTATAACGGTATCAGTGAACACATTTTATAAGTGTTAAGTTCTGCGTGTGCAAAGAGCTAAAAAAAAGAGCTACCTTTTCCTTGTGCAGCATTACTGCTGCACAAGATGGCTCTTTCAGTAACAAACGACGGGGGGGGGGGGACAGGTTCCCTTACATTTAGGTTGTTGTGCCAGCGTGGCGGTCGCAGGACACATTGCCGGCTACACAGCTGGGGATCAGCTGACGTTACTGAAACCCAATAACACTGGGTCGTATGTTTTTACTGTGCAGCCTGCACTTCTGAGCCGCAACTGGCGGTGTTGGAGCCCAGGAATAGCAGTTCAGGTGGTAGAAAGATGAACACAGCAGGAGACCTGGATGACACCCAATTACTTAATCAGGCGGAGGAGTGGCAAATTCCTGCGAGATCCAGGCCTGGTTCATTTTCAGGAAAGTAAGCCGGTCAACGTTATCGGAGGATAGTCGCATGCAATGGTCTGTTAGTACACCACCTGCGGCACTAAAGATACGTTCCGATAAGACACTAGCCGCAGGGCAAGCCAGCACCTCCAATGCATACTGGCTTAGCTCTGGCCATGTATCCAGCTTAGAGACCCAAAACTTGAACGGGGAAGAGCCGTCTGGGAGTACAGTAAGAGGGCAAGCCATGTAGTCTGTCACCATCTGACGGAACCGTTGCCTCCTGCTGACTGGAGCCGCCGGTGATGGTGTAGACATTTGGGGCGGGCACACAAAAGTGTGCCATAGTTGTGCCATACTGGGCTTGCCTTGGGCAGAGGCACTGCTTCTGCTCCCTCTTTGGGCAGAGCCTCCCCCACTGCCTCGACGCACTGAGCTGCTTTGTAAAGCACTAGCAGCACTCCTCTCAGTTGGACAGGAGAAGATGATGGAATTCACCAGTGTGTCGTGGTACTCCCGCAATTTACGCTCCCGGGTCAATGCAGGGATGAGGTTTTGGACGTTGTCCCGGTAGCGAGGATCGAGGAGGGTGAACACCCAATAATCAGGCATGTTGAGAATGTGGTCGATGCGGCGGTCGTTTCTCAGGCACTGCAGCATGAAATCCACCATGTGCTGCAGAGTGCCAACTGGCCCAGAAACGCTGTCCCCTGCTTGAGACATGATCTCTGCCCGCTCGTCATCACCCCACCCTCGCTGTACACACTGACCACTGGACTATTGTGTCGCTCCCTCCTCTGGACGGAGCTCTTCCTCCTCCATTGACTCCTCCTCATCCTCCTCACAAATTGGCCCCTGCGTACCCCTTTGTGAGGAACCACGTGGCGCTGACTCTCCAGAAGCTGGTGGAAAAGGTGACTCCTCATCCTCCACCTCTTCCACCACATCATCCCTTAACCCTTGCAAAGTTTGCTGAAGCAGGCAGATAAGGGGGACAGTCATGCTGACTAGTGCATCATCTGCACTTGCCATCCGCGTGGAATAATCAAAAGGACGCAAAACCAGGCAGACGTCCTTCATAGTGGCCCACTCTGTGGTTGTGAAGTCTGATCGGCGCTGACTGCGACTTCTTTGCGCCTGATGCAGCTGGTACTCCATAACTGCTTGCTGCTGCTCACACAACCGCTCCAACATATGTAACGTGGAATTCCACCGGGTAGGTAGGTCACATATGATGCGGTGTTCCGGATGGCGGAATCGGCGCTGCAGAGCAGCAATGCGGGATCTGGCCAAGCTGGAACGCCGAGTGTGAGGATGACTGGGAAGGTGGTGCTGTGGGTGGAATTACACTAGGTCTCTGGACAACAGTGGAGGAAGAGGCAACACGAGATGAAGAGGTGGTAGCTGCCGCTGTTGGTTGGCCTACGTCTTCACTGTGTTTCTGTAACTCCACCGCGTGCCTGTTCCGCACATGTTTCCACATATTTGTGGTATTGAGGTTGCTGACACTTTTACCTCTTTTTACTTTCTGATGGCACAGCTTGCATTTGACAAAACAAATGTCATCTGCTACTGTGTCAAAAAAGGACCAGGCACTGCAAGTCTTGGGAGCGCCCTTTTTGGCTTTGGAAAGAGACAGGCTCCTAACGGGTGCCAAAGTGGAGGCTACAGGCTCCGCAGTCTTCCCCCTCCCTCTCCCTCTTTGGCCCGTAAGGGGAAGCTCTTCCTCAGAGCTGCTCCCACCACCTTCCTGTTCCTCACGCCAAAAAAAAAGGGAGATTAATATTGGCCTTTGGGCTTGTGTGCCAGTCCTAAGCGTGCCATCTCTCTCTCTCTCTCTCAGATAGTGGGCCATAGAAAGCCTATTTATTATTTTTTTTTATTGGGTTTATAAATTTTCCCTGGAACAAAAAAAAAAAAGTGGGAGATAAATATTGGCCCCTGGGCTTGTGTGCCACTCCTGACTCCTGTGTGCGTCATCTCTCACTCAGTGGGCCATAGAAAGCCTTTTTTTGTTTTATGTGTTTTCTAAATTCTCCCTGAAAAAATCATTTTATTTTATTTGGTTTCTAAATTCTTCCTGAAAAAATCATTTTATTCTATTATTTTTTTTCCTAAAGTCTCCCTGAAAAAAAAAACAAAAACAAATCAGTGGGAGATTAATATTGCCCTTTCTGCTTGTGTGCCAGTCTTGACTCCTGGGTGTGCCATCTCTCTCTCTCTCTCCAATTGTGGGCCATAGAAAGCCTATTATTTTTTTAGCTTGATTTGGGTTCCAAAATCTACCTGAAAAAATCACTACATCAATCAGTGGGAGATAAATATTGGCCTCTGGGCTTGTGTGCCACTCCTGACTCCTGTGTGCGTCATCTCTCACTCAGTGGGCCATAGAAAGTCTTTTTTTGTTTTATTTGTTTTCTAAATTCTCCCTGAAAAAATCATTTTATTTTATTTGGTTTCTAAATTCTTCCTGAAAAAATCATTTTATTCTATTATTTTTTTTCCTAAAGTCTCCCTGAAAAAAAAACAAAAAACAAATCAGTGGGAGATTAATATTGCCCTTTCTGCTTGTGTGCCAGTCTTGACTCCTGGGTGTGCCATCTCTCTCTCTCTCTCCAATTGTGGGCCATAGAAAGCCTATTATTTTTTTAGCTTGATTTGGGTTCCAAAATCTACCTGAAAAAATCACTACATCAATCAGTGGGAGATAAATATTGGCCTCTGGGCTTGTGTGCCACTCCTGACTCCTGTGTGCGTCATCTCTCACTCAGTGGGCCATAGAAAGCCTTTTTTTGTTTTATTTGTTTTCTAAATTCTCCCTGAAAAAATCATTTTATTTTATTTGGTTTCTAAATTCTTCCTGAAAAAAATCATTTTATTCTATTATTTTTTTTTCCTAAAGTCTCCCTGAAAAAAAAACAAAAACAAATCAGTGGGAGATTAATATTGCCCTTTCTGCTTGTGTGCCAGTCTTGACTCCTGGGTGTGCCATCTCTCTCTCTCTCTCCAATTGTGGGCCATATAAAGCCTATTATTTTTTTAGCTTGATTTGGGTTCCAAAATCTACCTGAAAAAATCACTACATCAATCAGTGGGAGATAAATATTGGCCTCTGGGCTTGTGTGCCACTCCTGACTCCTGTGTGCATCATCTCTCACTCAGTGGGCCATAGAAAGCCTTTTTTTGTTTTATTTGTTTTCTAAATTCTCCCTGAAAAAATCATTTTATTTTATTTGGTTTCTAAATTCTTCCTGAAAAAATCATTTTATTCTATTAGTTTTTTTCCTAAAGTCTCCCTGAAAAAAAACAAAAAAAACAAATCAGTGGGAGATTAATATTGCCCTTTCTGCTTGTGTGCCAGTCTTGACTCCTGGGTGTGCCATCTCTCTCTCTCTCTCTCTCCAATTGTGGGCCATAGAAAGCCTATTATTTTTTTTAGCTTGATTTGGGTTCCAAAATCTACCTGAAAAAATCACTACATCAATCAGTGGGAGATAAATATTGGCCTCTGTGCTTGTGTGCCACTCCTGACTCCTGTGTGTGTCATCTCTCACTCAGTGGGCCATAGAAAGCCTTTTTTTGTTTTATTTGTTTTCTAAATTCTCCCTGAAAAAATCATTTTATTTTATTTGGTTTCTAAATTCTTCCTGAAAAAATCATTTTATTCTATTATTTTTTTTTCCTAAAGTCTCCCTGAAAAAAAACAAAAAAAAACAAATCAGTGGGAGATTAATATTGCCCTTTCTGCTTGTGTGCCAGTCTTGACTCCTGGGTGTGCCATCTCTCTCTCTCTCTCCAACTGTGGGCCATAGAAAGCCTATTATTTTTTTAGCTTGATTTGGGTTCCAAAATCTACCTGAAAAAATCACTACATCAATCAGTGGGAGATAAATATTGGCCTCTGGGCTTGTGTGCCACTCCTGACTCCTGTGTGCGTCATCTCTCACTCAGTGGGCCATAGAAAGCCTATTTTTGTTTTATTTGTTTTCTAAATTCTCCCTGAAAAAATCATTTTATTTTATTTGGTTTCTAAATTCTTCCTGAAAAAATCATTTTATTCTATTAGTTTTTTTCCTAAAGTCTCCCTGAAAAAAAAAAAAAATCAAATCAGTGGGAGATTAATATTGCCCTTTCTGCTTGTGTGCCAGTTTTGACTCCTGGGTGTGCCATCTCTCTCTCTCTCTCCAATTGTGGGCCATAGAAAGCCTATTATTTTTTTAGCTTGATTTGGGTTCCAAAATCTACCTGAAAAAATCACTACATCAATCAGTGGGAGATAAATATTGGCCTCTGGGCTTGTGTGCCACTCCTGACTCCTGTGTGCGTCATCTCTCACTCAGTGGGCCATAGAAAGCCTTTTTTTGTTTTATTTGTTTTCTAAATTCTCCCTGAAAAAATCATTTTATTTTATTTGGTTTCTAAATTCTTCCTGAAAAAATCATTTTATTCTATTAGTTTTTTTTCCTAAAGTCTCCCTGAAAAACAAGAAAAAAACAAATCAGTGGGAGATTAATATTGCCCTTTCTGCTTGTGTGCCAGTCTTGACTCCTGGGTGTGCCATCTCTCTCTCTCTCTCCAATTGTGGGCCATAGAAAGCCTATTATTTTTTTAGCTTGATTTGGGTTCCAAAATGTACCTGAAAAAATCACTACATCAATCAGTGGGAGATAAATATTGGCCTCTGGGCTTGTGTGCCACTCCTGACTCCTGTGTGCGTCATCTCTCACTCAGTGGGCCATAGAAAGCCTTTTTTTGTTTTATTTGTTTTCTAAATTCTCCCTGAAAAAATCATTTTATTTTATTTGGTTTCTAAATTCTTCCTGAAAAAATCATTTTATTCTATTTTTTTTTTTCCTAAAGTCTCCCTGAAAAAAACAAACAAAAACAAATCAGTGGGAGATTAATATGTACATTTGTGCTTCAGTGACAGTCCTGCGTGTGTGGCATCTCTCTCATTTGTTGCCACCAACAACAGAGTGTGTAACATTGTGCCTGATTTTCGTTGTGGTCTCACTCACCTGTAAAGGGGTAGCTAAATCATACTGAAGTTATAGCTCACCGTGTAATTTGTGTGACAGCAACAAATACCGTTAGTTTGTTTACGTTTTTAAAACAATGAGGAAGTCTGGTGGAAGAGGTCGTGGCCGGGGGCGTTCATTGTCAGCTGGTAATGAGGGTAGTGGTAGTGGTGGAGCATCAGCTGGTCGTGGGAAAAAAAATATTGCACCTAAGTCTGGAGCTGTGGAGCCAGGTTCGTCTTCTGGCTACACAAGGCCTCGAACGCTCCCTTTTCTGGGAGTAGGAAAACCGCTTATAAAGCCGGAGCAGCAAGAGCAAGTTTTGGCTTATCTTGCTGACTCAGCCTCTAGCTCTTTTGCCTCCTCTCGTGAAACTGGTAAATGTCAAAGCAGCGCGTCGTTAGTGGATGTTCACGGTCAGGGACAAGTCGCTTCCTTGTCCTCTTCAGCAAAAACAACAACAGAGAAGAATGCAGCAGGCGACACAACGGGTTACTCCATGGAGCTCTTTACACATACCGTCCCTGGCTTAGAAAGTGAAGCAGTTAACAGTCCATGCCCATTACAAGTTGAATCTGACATGGAGTGCACTGATGCACAGCCACAGCCAGACTACTATGCTGGTCCTTTGACTCAGACCACAACATTGCCCTCGCAGGGTAATGAACAAGAATCAGACCCTGATGAGACTATGTTGCCCCATCACGAACGCTATACCACCGACCGACACGGTGACACAGACGAAGTTGCACACGAGCTACAAGAAGAGGTAATAGATGACCCAGTTCTTGACCCCGATTGGCAGCCATTGGGGGAACAGGGTGCAGGCGGCAGCAGTTCTGAAGCGGAGGAGGAGGGGCCGCAGCATGCATCAACATCGCAACAGGTTCCATCTGCCGGGCCCGTATCTTGCCCAAAACGCATGGCAAAGCCAAAACCTGTTGGAGGACAGCGTGGCCATCCGGTTAAAGCTCAGTCTGCAATGCCTGAAAAGGTATCCGATGCTAGAAAGAGTGCAGTCTGGCATTTTTTTAAACAACATCCAATTGATCAGCGCAAAGTCATCTGTCAAAAATGTTCAACTACCTTAAGCAGAGGACAGAATCTGAAAAGTCTCAATACAAGTTGCATGCATAGACATTTAACCACCATGCATTTGCAAGCCTGGACTAACTACCAAACGTCCCTTAAGGTTGTAGCACCCTCGGCCAATGAAGCTAGTCAGCAACGCAACATCCCTTCCGGCAGTGTAGGGCCACCATTTTCCGCACCACCTGCAGTATCTGTGCAGGTTTCTTTGCCAGGCCAAAGCAGTCAGGGTCAGGGAATCACCAGTTTCATAGTAGGAAACACTGCATCTAGGACACCGGCGGCAACAATACCATCTCCCACCGTCTCTCAGTCTGCCATGTCCACCGGCACCCCCGCTAGTTCCACGATCTCCAGCTCTCCTGTCCAGCTCACCCTACATGAGACTATGGTTAGAAAAAGGAAGTACTTAGCCTCGCATCCGCGTACACAGGGTTTGAACGCCCACATAGCTAGACTAATCTCGTTAGAGATGATGCCCTACCGGTTAGTTGAAAGCGAAGCTTTCAAAGCCCTGATGGACTACGCTGTACCACGCTACGAGCTACCCAGTCGACACTTTTTTTCCAGAAAAGCCATCCCAGCCCTCCACCAGCATGTTAAAGAGCGCATCGTCCATGCACTCAGGCAATCTGTGAGCACAAAGGTGCACCTGACAACAGATGCATGGACCAGTAGGCATGGCCAGGGACGTTACGTGTCCATCACGGCACACTGGGTAAATGTGGTGGATGCAGGGTCCACAGGGGACAGCAAGTTTGGGACAGTTCTGCCTAGCCCACGGTCTAGGAAACAGTTGGCTGTAGCCGTTCGCACCCCCTCCTCCTCCTCTTCGTCCTCCTGCAGAATCGAGAGCTCGTCCACAGACCGCGCACAACCACTCCATCCGCAGCTGCCACTGTTGCACACCAGGTCTCCCATTATGGGGCAGCTACTGGCAAACGTCAGCAGGCTGTATTGGCTATGAAGTGTTTGGGCGACAACAGACACACCGCGGAAGTTCTGTCCGAGTTCTTGCAGAAAGAAACGCAGTCGTGGCTGGGCACTGTAGATCTTGAGGCAGGCAAGGTAGTGAGTGATAACGGAAGGAATTTCATGGCTGCCATCTCCCTTTCCCAACTGAAACACATTCCTTGCCTGGCTCACACCTTAAACCTGGTGGTGCAGTGCTTCCTGAAAAGTTATCCGGGGTTATCCGACCTGCTCCTCAAAGTGCGTGGACTTTGCTCACATATCCGCCGTTCGCCCATACACTCCAGCCGTATGCAGACCTATCAGCGTTCTTTGAACCTTCCCCAGCATCGGCTAATCATAGACGTTGCAACAAGGTGGAACTCAACACCGCACATGCTTCAGAGACTGTGCGAACAGAGGCGGGCTGTTATGTTTTTGTGGGAGGATACACATACACGGGCAGGCAGTAGGATGGCAGACATGGAGTTGTCAGGTGTGCAGTGGTCGAAGATTCAAGACATGTGTCAAGTTCTTCAGTGTTTTGAGGAATGCACACGGCTGGTTAGTGCAGACAACGCCATAATAAGCATGAGCATCCCCCTAATGCGTCTGCTGATGCAAAGTTTGACGCACATAAAGGATCAGGCGTCTGCAGCTGAGGAAGAGGAAAGCCTTGATGACAGTCAGCCATTGTCTGGCCAGGGCAGTGTACAGGACGATTTAGCGGGCGAAGAGGAGGAGGAGGACGAGGAGGATGATGGGGATGATTATATTTGTAATGAGGAAGCTTTTCCGGGGCCACTGGAAATTGGTGGCGCGGCAAGGCCGGGTTCTGGTTTTTGGAGGGACACAAGTGAAGTTGATTTGCCTGAAACTGCCCCTCAACCAAGCACAACCGGAGATTTGAGAACTGGAACTTTGGCCCACATGGCGGATTATGCCTTACGTATCCTCAAAAGGGACACACGCATAACTAAAATGATGAACGATGACGATTACTGGTTGGCCTGCCTCCTTGATCCTCGCTATAAAGGCAAATTGCAAAATATAATGCCACATGAGAACTTGGAACTAATATTAGCAACCAAACAATCAACTCTTGTTGACCGTTTGCTTCTGGCATTCCCTGCACACAGCGCCCGTGATCGTTCTCACACGAGCTGCAGGGGCCAGCAGACCAGAGGAGTTAGAGGGGCAGAAATCAGAAGTGGCGTTGGCCAGAGGGGTTTTCTGACCAGGTTGTGGAGTGATTTTGCTATGACCGCAGACAGGACAGGTACTGCAGCATCAATTCAAAGTGACAGGAGACAACATTTGTCCAGTATGGTTACAAACTATTTTTCATCCCTTATCGATGTTCTCCCTCAACCGTCATTCCCATTTGATTACTGGGCATCAAAATTAGACACCTGGCCAGAATTGGCAGAATATGCATTGCAGGAGCTTGCTTGCCCGGCAGCTAGTGTCCTATCAGAAAGAGTATTCAGTGCTGCAGGTTCAATACTAACAGAAAAAAGGACTCGTCTGGCTACCCAAAATGTAGATGATCTAACCTTCATTAAAATGAACCACAACTGGATTTCGAAATCTTTTGCCCCACCTTGCCCGGCTGACACCTAGCTTTCCTATGTAAAGGTCTTGCCTGTGGACTATTCTGAACGACTTTTCCAATCTCGTAATTTGCAGCACCTGATTGTCCAGCATCCGACATGTTAACACCTCCCTAAATGGCCAAAGTCCCCACACGGGGCCGTGGTATCGCCACTTGGCGCCAGCACCCGTGAGAGTACTGTTTGTCTGAAGAGGTGGGTGTGCCCGCTTTTGGTCGACGGCACTGCCACTAGGTCCCTCATAGTACAATAAAGTGTCTGGCGGTGGTGGTGCGCACCCAACGTCAGACACACCGTTGTAATATGAGGGGCCCTGGGCCTGTACCGCCGGCCACAAGACAGTCCCCCCCCCAGGTCAAACAGTGCTCTACGACTCGCAAAATTTTCTCTCACAGCTCCACCAATGTTTAGTCTATGCGCTGACATCCTTCAATGCCTGGCACTGTCAATACCATTGTATTGACATTTTTCTTATGTTAGGCCTTCGAAGCCTGTCTGCGGTCCCTCCTTCCACTAGGCCTCCACTGACCTGTCTACTGCTGCCCGTGTTCCCCTGGAACCAATTTTAAATTGCCTACAGCCAGCCCAATTTATTATGTTAGGGCTTCGAAGCCTGTCTGCGGTCCCTCCTTCCACTAGGCCTCCACTGACCTGTCTACTGCTGCCCGTGTTCCCCTGGAACCAATTTTAAATTGCCTACAGCCAGCCCAATTTATTATGTTAGGGCTACGAAGCCTGTCTGCGGTCCCTCCTTCCACTAGGCCTCCACTGACCTGTCTACTGCCGCCCGTGTTCCCCTGGAACCAATTTTAAACTGCCTACAGCCAGCCCAATTTATTATGTTAGGGCTTCGAAGCCTGTCTGCGGTCCCTCCTTCCACTAGGCCTCCACTGACCTGTCTACTGCTGCCCGTGTTCCCCTGGAACCAATTTTAAATTGCCTACAGCCAGCCCAATTTATTATGTTAGGGCTTCGAAGCCTGTCTGCGGTCCCTCCTTCCACTAGGCCTCCACTGACCTGTCTACTGCTGCCCGTGTTCCTCTGGAACCAATTTTAAATTGCCTACAGCCAGCCCAATTTATTATGTTAGGGCTTCGAAGCCTGTCTGCGGTCCCTCCTTCCACTAGGCCTCCACTGACCTGTCTACTGCTGCCCGTGTTCCCCAGGAACCAATTTTAAATTGCCTACAGCCAGCCCAATTTATTATGTTAGGGCTTCGAAGCCTGTCTGCGGTCCCTCCTTCCACTAGGCCTCCACTGACCTGTCTACTGCCGCCCGTGTTCCCCTGGAACCAATTTTAAATTGCCTACAGCCAGCCCAATTTATTATGTTAGGGCTTCGAAGCCTGTCTGCGGTCCCTCCTTCCACTAGGCCTCCACTGACCTGCCTACTGCTGCCCGTGTTCCCCTGGAACCAATTTTAAATTGCCTACAGCCAGCCCAATTTATTATGTTAGGGCTTCGAAGCCTGTCTGCGGTCCCTCCTTCCACTAGGCCTCCACTGACCTGTCTACTGCTGCCCGTGTTCCCCTGGAACCAATTTTAAATTGCCTACAGCCAGCCCAATTTATTATGTTAGGGCTTCGAAGCCTGTCTGCGGTCCCTCCTTCCACTAGGCCTCCACTGACCTGTCTACTGCTGCCCGTGTTCCCCTGGAACCAATTTTAAATTGCCTACAGCCAGCCCAATTTATTATGTTAGGGCTTCGAAGCCTGTCTGCGGTCCCTCCTTCCACTAGGCCTCCACTGACCTGTCTACTGCCGCCCGTGTTCCCCTGGAACCAATTTTAAATTGCCTACAGCCAGCCCAATTTATTATGTTAGGGCTTCGAAGCCTGTCTGCGGTCCCTCCTTCCACTAGGCCTCCACTGACCTGTCTACTGCTGCCCGTGTTCCCCTGGAACCAATTTTAAATTGCCTACAGCCAGCCCAATTTATTATGTTAGGGCTTCGAAGCCTGTCTGCGGTCCCTCCTTCCACTAGGCCTCCACTGACCTGTCTACTGCTGCCCGTGTTCCCCTGGAACCAATTTTAAATTGCCTACAGCCAGCCCAATTTATTATGTTAGGGCTTCGAAGCCTGTCTGCGGTCCCTCCTTCCACTAGGCCTCCACTGACCTGTCTACTGCTGCCCGTGTTCCCCTGGAACCAATTTTAAATTGCCTACAGCCAGCCCAATTTATTATGTTAGGGCTTCGAAGCCTGTCTGCGGTCCCTCCTTCCACTAGGCCTCCACTGACCTGTCTACTGCTGCCCGTGTTCCCCTGGAACCAATTTTAAATTGCCTACAGCCAGCCCAATTTATTATGTTAGGGCTTCGAAGCCTGTCTGCGGTCCCTCCTTCCACTAGGCCTCCACTGACCTGTCTACTGCTGCCCGTGTTCCCCTGGAACCAATTTTAAATTGCCTACAGCCAGCCCAATTTATTATGTTAGGGCTTCGAAGCCTGTCTGCGGTCCCTCCTTCCACTAGGCCTCCACTGACCTGTCTACTGCTGCCCGTGTTCCCCTGGAACCAATTTTAAATTGCCTACAGCCAGCCCAATTTATTATGTTAGGGCTTCGAAGCCTGTCTGCGGTCCCTCCTTCCACTAGGCCTCCACTGACCTGTCTACTGCTTCCCGTGTACCCCTTGAACCAACATCAGAAAATATAAAAATAAGTATTTTGCTTATAAAAAAGAAAATACTGGAGAGATATCAAATGCAGACATTTTAACATTAAAAACAAACACATACAACAAAAATCTGGTACAGTACTAAAAATGGCCACCAGCTACAATAACTTTCTCCTGCAAGTAGTTAACTGAAAGTTTTTTTCAATTTAAAACACAGATATGGCATCCACCGAGTGTTGTCCTGTCGCGTCTTCTTTATATTATTGCCAAGAAGATGCAAAACAATGAAAATAATAAAATCATTATTTACCAAAAAAATAGAGTAAGTCAAAACCACATTGCAAATAAACATTCATTACAAATAAAGAAGCAGGGCGCGTCCGAGGGTGAGTATATACCTAATAAGAATATAATCACCCTCGGACGCGCCCTGCTTCTTTCCGACAGCCTTCCTTCCTAAGAATCAGCCCTTCCGTGGTGTAGAGAGAGGGTTTGTTACACTCCAAGGTGTTCCCCAGGTTGCTTTTCCTGAGCTTCGATCTTCCGGCTCTCGTTTAGTAGTTGTTGGAAACTACGCTGCATTAGGCCTACAAATTGGGTATGGGGTGTAGAGAGATGGTGTGTTCCACTCCAAGGTGTTCCCCAGGTTTCCTCGCCAATGCTTCGATCTTCATGCTCTCGTTTAGTAGTTGTTGGAAACTACGCTGCATTAGGCCTACAAATTGGGTATGGGGTGTAGAGAGATGGTGTGTTCCACTCCAAGGTGTTCTCCAGGTTGCCTTTCCTGAGCTTTGATCTTCCGGCTCTCGTTTAGTAGTTCTTGGAAACTACACTGCATTAGGCCTACAAATTGGGTATGGGGTGTAGAGAGATGGTGTGTTCCACTCCAAGGTGTTCTCCAGGTTGCCTTTCCTGAGCTTCGATCTTCCAGCTCTCGTTTAGTAGTTGTTGGAAACTATGCTGCATTAGGCCTACAAATTGGGTATGGGGTGTAGAGAGATGGTGTGTTCCACTCCAAGGTGTTCCCCAGGTTTCCTCGCCAATGCTTCGATCTTCATGCTCTCGTTTAGTAGTTGTTGGAAACTACGCTGCATTAGGCCTACAAATTGGGTATGGGGTGTAGAGAGATGGTGTGTTCCACTCCAAGGTGTTCTCCAGGTTGCCTTTCCTGAGCTTCGATCTTCCGGCTCTCGTTTAGTAGTTCTTGGAAACTACACTGCATTAGGCCTACAAATTGGGTATGGGGTGTAGAGAGATGGTGTGTTCCACTCCAAGGTGTTCTCCAGGTTGCCTTTCCTGAGCTTCGATCTTCCGGCTCTCGCTTAGTAGTTGTTGGAAACTACGCTGCATTAGGCCTACAAATTGGGTATGGGGTGTAGAGAGATGGTGTGTTCCACTCCAAGGTGTTCTCCAGGTTGCCTTTCCTGAGCTTCGATCTTCCGGCTCTCGTTTAGTAGTTCTTGGAAACTACACTGCATTAGGCCTACAAATTGGGTATGGGGTGTAGAGAGATGGTGTGTTCCACTCCAAGGTGTTCTCCAGGTTGCCTTTCCTGAGCTTCGATCTTCCGGCTCTCGTTTAGTAGTTGTTGGAAACTACGCTGCATTAGGCCTACAAATTGGGTATGGGGTGTAGAGAGATGGTGTGTTCCACTCCAAGGTGTTTCCCAGGTTTCCTCGCCAATGCTTCGATCTTCATGCAATCGTTTAGTAGTTGTGGGAAACTACGCTACATTAGGCCTACAAATTGGGTATGGGGTGTAGAGAGATGGTGTGTTCCACTCCAAGGTGTTCTCCAGGTTGCCTTTCCTGAGCTTCGATCTTCCGGCTCTCGTTTAGTAGTTCTTGGAAACTACACTGCATTAGGCCTACAAATTGGGTATGGGGTGTAGAGAGATGGTGTGTTCCACTCCAAGGTGTTCTCCAGGTTGCCTTTCCTGAGCTTCGATCTTCCGGCTCTCGTTTAGTAGTTGTTGGAAACTACGCTGCATTAGGCCTACAAATTGGGTATGGGGTGTAGAGAGATGGTGTGTTCCACTCCAAGGTGTTCTCCAGGTTGCCTTTCCTGAGCTTCGATCTTCCGGCTCTCGTTTAGTAGTTCTTGGAAACTACACTGCATTAGGCCTACAAATTGGGTATGGGGTGTAGAGAGATGGTGTGTTCCACTCCAAGGTGTTCTCCAGGTTGCCTTTCCTGAGCTTCGATCTTCCGGCTCTCGTTTAGTAGTTGTTGGAAACTACGCTGCATTAGGCCTACAAATTGGGTATGGGGTGTAGAGAGATGGTGTGTTCCACTCCACGGTGTTCTCCAGGTTGCCTTTCCTGAGCTTCGATCTTCCGGCTCTCGTTTAGTAGTTGTTGGAAACTACGCTGCATTAGGCCTACAAATTGGGTATGGGGAGTAGAGAGATGGTGTGTTCCACTCCAAGGTGTTCTCCAGGTTGCCTTTCCTGAGCTTCGATCTTCCGGCTCTCGTTTAGTAGTTGTTGGAAACTACACTGCATTAGGCCTACAAATTGGGTATGGGGTGTAGAGAGATGGTGTGTTCCACTCCAAGGTGTTCTCCAGGTTGCCTTTCCTGAGCTTCGATCTTCCGGCTCTCGTTTAGTAGTTTTCGGAAACTACACTGCATTAGGCCTACAAATTGGGTATGGGGTGTAGAGAGATGGTGTGTTCCAAGGCAAACAGGATCATGGGGTGCATTAAAAGAGGTCTGGATACACATGATGAGAGCATTATACTGCCTCTGTACAAATCCCTAGTTAGACCGCACATGGAGTACTGTGTCCAGTTTTGGGCACCGGTGCTCAGGAAGGATATAATGGAACTAGAGAGAGTACAAAGGAGGGCAACAAAATTAATAAAGGGGATGGGAGAACTACAATACCCAGATAGATTAGCGAAATTAGGATTATTTAGTCTAGAAAAAAGACGACTGAGGGGACGATCTAATAACCATGTATAAGTATATAAGGGGACAATACAAATATCTCGCTGAGGATCTGTTTATACCAAGGAAGGTGACGGGCACAAGGGGGCATTCTTTGCGTCTGGAGGAGAGAAGGTTTTTCCACCAACATAGAAGAGGATTCTTTACTGTTAGGGCAGTGAGAATCTGGAATTGCTTGCCTGAGGAGGTGGTGATGGCGAACTCAGTCGAGGGGTTCAAGAGAGGCCTGGATGTCTTCCTGGAGCAGAACAATATTGTATCATACAATTATTAGGTTCTGTAGAAGGACGTAGATCTGGGTATTTATTATGATGGAATATAGGCTGAACTGGATGGACAAATGTCTTTTTTCGGCCTTACTAACTATGTTACTATGTTACTATGTTACTCCAAGGTGTTCTCCAGGTTGCCTTTCCTGAACTTCTATCTTCAGGCTCTCATTAAATTGTGGTTAAACGGAACAACTGCATTTGGCGTACTAGTTGGTTTGGGGCCTACTATCGGTGTCTGCCACTCCTTGCTGTTCTCCTGGTTTCCTGTCCTGAAATTCCGTTTTCAGGCGCTCGTTAAGTAGTTGTTAATGTTAGACTGCATTTGGCCTACTAGTTGGGTTGGGGCCTACTATCGGTGTCTGCCACTCCTTGCTGTTCTCCTCCACTGAACAAAGCTGTGCCGCCTGTTTACTACGGTTGCCAATTTTGAACTGCATTTCGACTACTTACTGATTTGGGCCTACTCTCTGTGTCAGCCTCTCATTCCAGTTGTCCTCCACTGCAATGCCCCCTGGTTATTCCTGTGTTACCAATTTTGAACTGCATTTAGCCAACTTTATTCTTTGGGCCTATATCTGTGTTTCCTCCTCATCCTGCCCATTGCCCAGCCAGTGATAGATGAGTCTGCTGGTACATTGACCCATAACGCAACATTCCCCGTGCACGCTGCACAACAACATTGTGACCCTGCTGAAAGTCAGGTTGCTCTTCCCGCATACCATACCACCTTACACGGGGACAAAGAGGAAGGTGCAGATGAAAGTGCAGGTTCCTTCATCAGGTGAGGGGAGGAATACTAGTTGGCGACGTCACTGGCACAGGGCCTCTCATAGTACGCAAAAGTGTTGCTGCCGGTGGGAGGCGCCCCCGCCGTGCAAACACACCGCTGTACTTTGAGGGGCCCTGTGCCAGTGCCAATGCCAATGAGTGGGCCCCCCCTGCTTGCTCAGGTTCACAGCACTTGCAAAGTTGAAATACTTACCTCTCCCTGCTCCACTGCCGTGACGTGGTCCAGATTTCCTGGGCCCACTAATTACTTGAACCAGCCCTACCCACCACAACTTTAGCCAAATGACCCCCAATTTCAAATGCCTTCCAATTATTATAAGGCAAATTACGCTTGACAAGCTTCATTAAGAAGAATGGATGGTTTTGACATTAAAATGGGCACTCTAGGTGTTTTCCTGGCCCCCACTCACTGCCGACTATGCTGCCCCATTGACTTGCATTGGGTTTCGTGTTTCGGTCGATCCCGACTTTACGTCATAATCGGCCGATTTCACTCGACCCGACTTTTGAGATAGTCGGGTTTCGCGAAACCCGGCTCGACTCTAAAAAGGTCAAGGTCGCTCAACTCTAATAACGACAATTTGTTTCTTATTTTTTTTTTATTCCTGCAGAACATGACCCCTTATCATTAGATTGCAGTGGCTCTTTAAGTCGTCATTGTGTGGAATGCACAATGTTTTTGCACAGAACATTATCTTTCTTCTTAGATCACGTGAGATGTAATCTTAGATGTCCAAGTGTCTGGCCTCATATTTGTCTCCCAGAAAGTGGTACACCTGACATTCCCCAGCAGACGATGCAGGTCAGACTCGTGAGAGACATTATTCTGTGCTGTATTTGTTCAAAACTTTAAATTATAGTAGACTAAACCACATCAGACATCCTTCGATTCTTTTCATTCCAGGTTACTATTGTAGTTGTGCATTCCTTTCATCTCAGCTATTTTTTTTTCAAAGCTGCTTAAACAGGTGAAGTTACTGAATAGGGCAAAAAAATCCCTTGCAACTAATTTCCTTGTAAAAAAAAAAAAAAGAAAAATTGTCTCCAAACATCTTGTTGTCCACAGTAAAAAATATATAAAAAGATGAATAACTAAACATAAAGGTCTCACAGAAAATGGGACATTTTCATGTTTGTGTATAGTTAACCTTTCATGTGTAATATGTGCTATTATGCAATTATAATACCACAATTTATTTTTTTAAAGGGGGGAAGTAATTTTTTTTTGTAAATACATTTTTATCCATCCGGATGACATAATGATTAAGGTTAATGAAGGTCGTGGCCTGGAGCACTTTATTTTGAATTTTTTTCTTACTGAAAGCCCCTTTACCTGTTACAGTGTAATAAGGATTAGCAATACTAACAGTGAGTAGACCACAAAGTACTTACGGTATATGTTGTTTATATACTTAATTCTTGTTCCAAAACCAAACAAATATTTTTTTTTTGTGCAAATTTCTGACATTTTTTAACCAGTAAAATCTTTAAAAAACGTATGCTTTTGCTATCACTGTAATTGTGCTAACCCGCAGAATCTTATTTTTAGGTCATTTTTACAGCACAATGAACACATTTTCCCACAACAACAAATGAGTATACTCTCCACCTCTTTTACCCTTTTTGCCCACTGGCAAAAGATGGCAAATGATTGCTCATGTAATAAACTCTATGCAAAGTTAGGCCTCACTCACACATCAGTGATTGTCGTACATATTCTCAGTGTTTCTCAGTACAGCAGAGCAACACATTATGTATAATGAGAAGAAAAAGTTTTAACAAAAATTTCCTCTTCCCTACATCCCTTTTTCTTGCCCCTTCCTCAGTATCTGTAAGCCAAAACCAGGAAAATGTAGAAGTGGTGTACATGTTTCTATTCACTGGCGTAACTTGCATTTGATGGGCCCTGGCACAAGATTTGAATTGCCCCCCCACCCGCCACCCCCCTGACGTCACTGATGTGAACGCAAAGGGAGCTGTCTCCTGTGATCCTCTACTTGTTGGCTATAACAAATCAATTAGTGAGTCGGAACAATGAAGCGGACTGCGTCTGATGTTGAGGACCAACATTGGTTGCTATTATGACGACACAAAAGAGGTTGGTTTATAGGCATTTACTTCAACCGATTGGGTTATGCCTGGACAGATATGCTCTAATTGGAGTATGGGAACTGTTTTCTTCATTGGATATATGAGAAAAGTGATGGCGGATGGTGCTTCAACCTATGCTAGCGAAGCAGAAGCTTTAAAAGATTTTGCACTCCATTTTACTCTTCAATATAGCCCCAGCACCCTGAGGAAGCCTGTATAGGCGAAACATGTTGGGAAGGGTATGTGTTCATTTTAGTTAGCTGTATTGAAGTGATATCTGTGCACTTTATGAAGGTTAGTCATCCTAATGATGCTGTAATAATCCATGAGCTGCAGCCATGGTATAGGTAGGACAGTGTACGCCTTGTAGTTTTAATGATTACATTTAAAAAAATGAATAGGACTCTAAAAACATATGAATCCAGTTTAAGAAGAGAAATACAGGCTCACTACTCTAATTTTAAAACTATACTACTTTTTAAGTGAATATAATAAAGTCAAGTTTTAACACATCCCTTTAATTGGGTCTATTTACCATTTGGGTAATCCGTTAATAGGAATTTTCATCCCAAAAGGGGTGTGTGCACCCATTACATGATTCATCCATATGGCCCTTATCCTGAGATATAGCCTTCTTCATTGAATATGGCCCTCATCCTGGTATATGTCCCCATCCTGGACCTCATCCTGGTATATGACTCCAATACTGGTGTATGGCCTCACTCTCACTATATGGCCCCCCGCCTGGGATATGACTCCTCACTTAGTATATGGCCCCGTTATTGTTCAATACTCAGAAAAAAACAATAAATACTTCTACTCACCTTTTCAGTACTTCTATGCGGAGCAGCATCCACTTCTGCCACCGACAGCTGACTTCGGCATGCAATGGGAGTGCATGACATCATTGCTATGCACCCCTGGTCACGTGCATGCCGACGGTAACTGCTGGCCTGTGATTGGCCAGCAGCGTGTATTGCGGTGCACGGACCTGATGGGTCTGTACGTTGCAAAACACTTCAGCTGAACCTGCATCCGAGGACACATATCCAGCTGAAGTAGAGGATGGAGTCAACAGACCTCTCACCCACCGGGCAAAGTCGCAGTGGCAGCCGCAGTTGTTACACCCCTGTTTCTATTATACTATTCCTCTGACTGCTCCACTCATGGTTTTGAATTACAAATACTGAGGTAAAAATCTTACCAAATACTCAACATGTGCACGTGGTTTTATAGAAATACGTTGGTTGCAAGTGCATGGTGTGAAATCAGGATTGATTCAGCATCTTACCCAGCAGGTGTTGGCTGTATTATACAGCAGGTACCTGCCACACTGATCACTTTTGTTTAAAGGGACACTGTCACCTGAATTTGGAGGGAACAATCTTCAGCCATAGAGGCGGGGTTTTTGATTCACCCTTTCCTTACCCGCTGGCTGCATGCTGGCTGCAATATTAGATTGAAGTTCATTCTCTGTCCTCCATAGTACACGCCTGCGCAAGGCAAGATTGCCTTGTGCAGGCATGTACTACGGAGGACAGAGAATGAATTTCAATCCAATATTGCAGCCAGCATGCAGCCAGCGGGTAAGGAAAGGGTGAATTAAAAACCCCAAAACCCCGCCTCCATGGCTGAAGATTGTTCCCTCCAAATTCAGGTGACAGTGTCCCTTTAACCACCAACTCCTTCTCGACATGGTAATTTTCTGTTTTTGCCCATTCATTTTTTCCTTACCCTCTTCTAAGAGCCATAACTTTTTCATTTCTCCACTCACATAGCTCTATAAGGGTTTTTTTGTTGCAATACGAGTTGTACTTTTGAATTACACCATTCATTTAATCATGAGATGTACTGGAAAGCAAAGAACAAAATTCTAAGCACGGCAAATTACAAAAAAGAAGCACAATTCTGAAATTGCTTGTTTTTTAATTTTACATTATAAAGTAAAACATGACCTGATAACATGGTTGCCCAGATCAGTAAATTACTGCGATACCTAACATGCATAGTTTTGTTTCTTTATTGAAGTCACCACTCCAGTATTCGTTGTAATCTTACGTTGGTGTGGTGTTTCTAACCTAAGGTCCCTGACCATACTCTCATACTTACCTGCCACCACCTTCTCTTCTATCATCGCCGCTCCCGTTGTTCTCCAGCAATTTGTGACCTGCAGGATCACTTCAGAGTTTCATGGAGCATGCCGAAGGTCACAACTCAATACAAGTCTATGAGAGCCTCATTCTAGCCCTCATAGACTTCCATAGAGAGCCTGTGACCGTTGCTTCTTAGGCCGGCGTCACACTCAGCGTATAAAAATACGGTCCGTAATTTACGGCCGTAGTACGCAGAAAAGTGCCCAAATTAGTGGTCCGTATCTCCTCCGTAGGCAGGGTGTGTCAGCGTATTTTGCGCATGGCATCCTCCGTATGTAATCCGTATGGCATCCGTACTGCGAGATTTTCTCGCAGGCTTGCAAGACCGACATACGGACATACAATGGATCCATGTTCTCAAAAAATCATAAAAACATATATACTGTCTATATATATATATAAATATATCATTGAGACACATATATATATATATATATATATATAATTGCCTAGAATACTACTTCCTGCAATTTGTGCCAACTTCCGTGGCTTTGTCCGGAGCTAATGTCCGGAGCTAATGTCCGGAGCTAATGTCCGGAGCTAATGTCCGGAGATTAATTGCCTAGAATACTACTTCCTGCAATTTGTGCCAACTTCCGTGGCTTTGTCCGGAGCTAATGTCCGGAGCTAATGTCCGGAGCTAATGTGCGGAGCTAATGTCCGGAGCTAATGTCCGGAGCTAAGTGATGTCAACAGTGTCCAGTGTCTGATTGGTTGCCGCCTGCTGCGAGCGACCAATCAGAAATGTGCCGTACTGTGACACACTCCGCCCGCCATTTTGGTGTGATTTTTGAATTTTTACCTCACAGCAAGTTTCTACTGTGTGGAGGCGGGCCCATAAAGTATATATGGATTCTAGACTCCCGATTCTTTAGAATCGGGCTGCCATTTAGTATATTAATATATACTTCAGTGCAATATAGCAGAAAGCCGGTAATTCAATTGCCGGCTTTTGCTATCTCCTTCCTAAACCCGACATGATATGAGACATAGTTTACATACAGTAAACCATCTCATATCCCCATTTTTTTGCATATTCCACACTACTAATGTTAGTAGTGTGTATGTTCAAAATTTGGGCGCTCTAGCTATTAAATTTAAGGGTTAAATGGTGGAAAAAATTGGCGTGGGCTCCCGCGCAATTTTCTCCGCCAGAGTAGTAAGCCAGTGACTGAGGGCAGATATTAATAGCCTGGAGAGGGTCCACGGTTTTTGCCCCCCCCCCCTGGCTAAAAACATCTGCCCCCAGCCACCCCAGAAAAGGCACATCTGGAAGATGCGCCTATTCTGGCACTTGGCCACTCTCTTCCCATTCCCGTGTAGCGGTGGGATATGGGGTAATGAAGGGTTAATGTCACCTTGCTATTGTAAGGTGACATTAAGCCAGATTAATAATGGAGAAGCGTCAATTCTGACACCTATCCATTATTAATCCAATAGCATCAAATGGTTAAAAAACACACACACATTATTAAAAATTATTTTAATGAAATGAACACACAGTTTGTTTGAATATTTTATTGTTCTCTCAATCCACCTGAAGACCCTCGCTCTGTAACAAAGGAAAAATAATAAACCAATAATATAAATACCTTCCGATGATCTGTAACGTCCCACGATGTAAATCCATCTGAAGGGGTTAAAATATTTTACAGGCAGGAGCTCTGCTAATGCAGCTGTGCTCGTGGCTGTAAAACCCTGGGGAATGAATGTAATGTAGGTCAATGACCTGTAGTTACCTTCATTCGCGAATGTTAAATTAAAGGGTTAATTCACAGAAAAACTGGCGTAGGCTCCCGCACAATTTTCTCCGCCAGAGTGGGAAAGCCAGTGACTCAGGGCAGATATTAGTAGCCTAGAGAGGGCCCATGGTTATTGGCCCCCCTGGCTAAAAACATCTGCCCCAGCCACCCCAGAAAAGGCGCATCTGTAAGATGCTCCTATTCTGGCACCTAGCCTCTCTTCCCATTGCACTGTAGCATTGGCATATGGGGTAATAAGGGGTTAATATCACCTTGCTACTGTAAGGTGACATTAAGATTGTTTAATAATGGAGAGGTGTCAATCCGACACCTATCCATTATTGATCCAATAGTCTGCAAGGGTTAAAAATACACACAGACATTAAGAATAAAGTATTTTAATGAAATAATGAAACACACAGGTTTAAACATCTTTATTGTACGCTCAATCCAAGCGAAGCCCTCGTTCTTCTGTTAAAAAAAAATCTAAATAAAAAAGCAACAATATCCCATACCTGTCCACCATACAATCAAGTCCCACGCAGTAATCCATATCCGGGGGCATTTACATTTTACAACCGGAAGCACTGCTAATGCGGCTGCTTCCGTCTGTAAACGACTTGGAAATGATTGAAGTGCAGGGAGCAGAGCTTTGGTGACTAGCGGTGCTGTCACCAAAGCTGCGACCCCTGGCTGCATGAAATCATATGAACTCTTCAGCGTGGGAAAATCAACTAGCAGATATGGAATACTGCGTGAGACTTGACTGTACGGCGGACAGTATGGGATATTGTTGCTTTTTTATTTTGCATTTTGTTTACAGAAGAACAAAGGCTTTGCTTGGAGTGAGCGTACAATAAAGATGTTTAAACCTGTGTGTTTCATTATTTCATTAAAAGACTTTATTCTTATTGTGTGTGTGTATTTTTATCCCTTTCAGACTATTGGATTAATAATGGATAGGTGTCGGATTGACACCTCTCCATTATTAACCAATCTTAATGTCACCTTACAGTAGCAAGGTGACATTAACCCCTTATTACCCCATATGCCAATGCTACAGGGAAATGGGAAGACAGAGGATAAGTGCCGGAATAGGAGCATCTTACAGATGCGCCTTTTCTGGGGTGACTGGGGGCAGATGTTTTTAGTCGGGGGCCAATAAGCATGGTCCCTCTCTAGGCTATTAATATCTGCCCTCAGTCACTGGCAATGATTTTACAGAACCCGACAATTGAATTATCGGCTATTCAGCTATCTAGCTCTGTATGAAATATATATATATATATATATATGTATATATATATATATATATGTCTCACTGACATTTCTATATATATATATATATATATATATACTAGATTGTGGCCCGATTCTAACGCATCGGGTATTCTAGAATATGCATGTCCCCGTAGTATATGGACAATGATGATTCCAGAATTCGCGGCAGACTGTGCCCGTCGCTGATTGGAAATTTGTTTAAACCATACACAAAATGATGAAATGAAGAAAAAAAACCCTAGACATCAAAATTGCCTTTTTTTAAGATCCCTACATTACCTAAAAAAAATCCACCAAAAAGGTATCAAAGCATTGTGTACAAAATGCCATTGATTAAAATGTAAACTCATTACACAAAAGTTAAGTGCTTAGGCCACGTGCCCACAATGAGTATTTGGTCAGTATTTTACCTCAGTATTTTTAAGCCAAAATCAGGAGAGGCACAATCAAGGAAAAAGTATAACAATAATGGATTTCTTTTCCCCATTTCTCCAGAAAATGATTTTTTATTTCCCATTTATAGCACATGGATGGTGTCATTGAAAACAACATAACGTCCTCCAAAAAATAAGCCTTCATAAGACTATGCTGACAAAAAAATAAAAAAAAGTTATGG
Source organism: Ranitomeya imitator (assembly GCF_032444005.1). Lineage (NCBI taxonomy): Eukaryota > Metazoa > Chordata > Amphibia > Anura > Dendrobatidae > Ranitomeya > Ranitomeya imitator. The sequence continues at coordinate 88,195,854 of NC_091282.1, forward strand.
GTTTTGGAATAAAGGAAAAGAAAAAGCAAATATGAAACATTTTCTTTTATGAAGAGATAAATTAAAAAAAACACCCTTACCATCAAACAAAAATATATAAATATATTTTAATTCCCATATATAAGAAAAAACAGCTGCACTCTGAAATGCAAAACAATGAATCTAGAAAATTGGAGCTGTATTGCTGACGTAGAAAATATGTGAACGCTATGATATGTCCATATGAAATACAGAAAAATAGAACTGCAATATTGTTGCAGAAAAAAACTGTTGCAAAAAATTAAGGTACTTAGCGCATAAATTGGCCATTTAGTGAGAGCTCAACGGCCAAAGACAAGGCGTACCTTATTGTTGGGGACCTAACCTTATATGACACATCTCCTAGGCTATAATTTATAGGGCAGGAAAAATCCAGCTAATTAAAACATCTGCAGGCTGATGGGTGTAGGAGTGCTCAGGTCAGAAGGAATTTACTGCAAATAGAAAAAACTGACCGGCACATCCAAACTAGTGTGTACAGGTGCAAGCTAGACTACCAAGTCAATAAAGCTGAGAAAAAATAGCTGAACTCTGAAATGCAAAACATTGAATCTCGAAAATTGGTGCTGCACTACTTCCATAGAAATTAGGTGAACGCTATGATATGTACATATGAAATGTAGAAAAATGGAACTGCAATATTGCTACAGAAAAAAACAGCATGCAAACGGCAGTGCTCACAGACACTTTTTGTCATGGGTTTACCACGAGAGAGAGGAGCCAGAAGACCACAGCATCTGATTTCTCCTACTGCTCCACTGATCAGAAGCACTTTACCTTAGAGGCACCAATGACACGGCAAGGAAGGACCTACCGACAATCTGCAAAGACTTTGAAGAGTTGGGGAAGAAAGTAAAGGAACTGGATGCACAGGTAGTTTTTTCTTCTATCCTTCCAGTAGACGGGCATGGCACCAGGAGATGGAACAGGATCCTTGATGCAAACAACTGGCTAAGACGATGGTGCAGACAACAAGGATTCGGATTCCTGGACCACGGTGTGAATTACTTGTACGATGGACTCCTCGCCAGAGACGGACTACACCTCAACAAACCTGGGAAACACACATTCGCCAGAAGACTCGCTACACTCATCAGGAGGGCGTTAAACTAGAAGAAGAGGGGACGGGAAGAAAAACATTAGACTTGAACAAAGAAGATCCAGGAAAACATACTCAGAAGGGAGGTAAGAACATTTCTAAAACAATCCACAGCGAGGAGATTGGAACAAAACAAAATCCTCTAAACTGCATGCTTGCAAACGCCAGAAGCCTGACAAACAAGATGGAAGAACTAGAAGCAGAAATATCTACAGGTAACTTTGACATAGTGGGAATAACCGAGACATGGTTAGATGAAAGCTATGACTGGGCAGTTAACTTACAGGGTTACAGTCTGTTTAGAAAGGATCGTAAAAATCGGAGAGGAGGAGGGGTTTGTCTCTATGTAAAGTCTTGTCTAAAGTCCAGTTTAAGGGAGGATATTAGCGAAGGAAATGAGGATGTCGAGTCCATATGGGTCGAAATTCATGGAGGGAAAAATGGTAACAAAATTCTCATTGGGGTCTGTTACAAACCCCCAAATATAACAGAAACCATGGAAAGTCTACTTCTAAAGCAGATAGATGAAGCTGCAACCCATAATGAGGTCCTGGTTATGGGGGACTTTAACTACCCGGATATTAACTGGGAAACAGAAACCTGTGAAACCCATAAAGGCAACAGGTTTCTGCTAATAACCAAGAAAAATTATCTTTCACAATTGGTGCAGAATCCAACCAGAGGAGCAGCACTTTTAGACCTAATACTATCTAATAGACCTGACAGAATAACAAATCTGCAGGTGGTCGGGCATCTAGGAAATAGCGACCACAATATTGTACAGTTTCACCTGTCTTTCACTAGGGGGACTTGTCAGGGAGTCACAAAAACACTGAACTTTAGGAAGGCAAAGTTTGACCAGCTTAGAGATGCCCTTAATCTGGTAGACTGGGACAATATCCTCAGAACTAATAATACAGATAATAAATGGGAAATGTTTAAGAACATCCTAAATAGGCAGTGTAAGCGGTTTATACCTTGTGGGAATAAAAGGACTAGAAATAGGAAAAACCCAATGTGGCTAAACAAAGAAGTAAGACAGGCAATTAACAGTAAAAAGAAAGCATTTGCACTACTAAAGCAGGATGGCACCATTGAAGCTCTAAAAAACTATAGGGAGAAAAATACTTTATCTAAAAAACTAATTAAAGCTGCCAAAAAGGAAACAGAGAAGCACATTGCTAAGGAGAGTAAAACTAATCCCAAACTGTTCTTCAACTATATCAATAGTAAAAGAATAAAAACTGAAAATGTAGGCCCCTTAAAAAATAGTGAGGAAAGAATGGTTGTAGATGACGAGGAAAAAGCTAACATATTAAACACCTTCTTCTCCACGGTATTCACGGTGGAAAATGAAATGCTAGGTGAAATCCCAAGAAACAATGAAAACCCTATATTAAGGGTCACCAATCTAACCCAAGAAGAGGTGCGAAACCGGCTAAATAAGAGTAAAATAGATAAATCTCCGGGTCCGGATGGCATACACCCACGAGTACTAAGAGAACTAAGTAATGTAATAGATAAACCATTATTTCTTATTTTTAGGGACTCTATAGCGACAGGGTCTGTTCCGCAGGATTGGCGCATAGCAAATGTGGTGCCAATATTCAAAAAGGGCTCTAAAAGTGAACCTGGAAATTATAGGCCAGTAAGTCTAACCTCTATTGTTGGTAAAATATTTGAAGGGTTTCTGAGGGATGTTATTCTGGATTATCTCAATGAGAATAACTGTTTAACTCCATATCAGCATGGGTTTATGAGAAATCGCTCCTGTCAAACCAATCTAATCAGTTTTTATGAAGAGGTAAGCTATAGGCTGGACCACGGTGAGTCATTGGACGTGGTATATCTCGATTTTTCCAAAGCGTTTGATACCGTGCCGCACAAGAGGTTGGTACACAAAATGAGAATGCTTGGTCTGGGGGAAATTGTGTGTAAATGGGTTAGTAACTGGCTTAGTGATAGAAAGCAGAGGGTGGTTATAAATGGTATAGTCTCTAACTGGGTCGCTGTGACCAGTGGGGTACCGCAGGGGTCAGTATTGGGACCTGTTCTCTTCAACATATTCATTAATGATCTGGTAGAAGGTTTACACAGTAAAATATCGATATTTGCAGATGATACAAAACTATGTAAAGCAGTTAATACAAGAGAAGATAGTATTCTGCTACAGATGGATCTGGATAAGTTGGAAACTTGGGCTGAAAGGTGGCAGATGAGGTTTAACAATGATAAATGTAAGGTTATACACATGGGAAGAAGGAATCAATGTCACCATTACACACTGAATGGGAAACCACTGGGTAAATCTGACAGGGAGAAGGACTTGGGGATCCTAGTTAATGATAAACTTACCTGGAGCAGCCAGTGCCAGGCAGCAGCTGCCAAGGCAAACAGGATCATGGGGTGCATTAAAAGAGGTCTGGATACACATGATGAGAGCATTATACTGCCTCTGTACAAATCCCTAGTTAGACCGCACATGGAGCACTGTGTCCAGTTTTGGGCACCGGTGCTCAGGAAGGATATAATGGAACTAGAGAGAGTACAAAGGAGGGCAACAAAATTAATAAAGGGGATGGGAGAACTACAATACCCAGATAGATTAGCGAAATTAGGATTATTTAGTCTAGAAAAAAGACGACTGAGGGGCGATCTAATAACCATGTATAAGTATATAAGGGAACAATACAAATATCTCGCTGAGGATCTGTTTATACCAAGGAAGGTGACGGGCACAAGGGGGCATTCTTTGCGTCTGGAGGAGAGAAGGTTTTTCCACCAACATAGAAGAGGATTCTTTACTGTTAGGGCAGTGAGAATCTGGAATTGCTTGCCTGAGGAGGTGGTGATGGCGAACTCAGTCGAGGGGTTCAAGAGAGGCCTGGATGTCTTCCTGGAGCAGAACAATATTGTATCATACAATTAGGTTCTGTAGAAGGACGTAGATCTGGGGATTTATTATGATGGAATATAGGCTGAACTGGATGGACAAATGTCTTTTTTCGGCCTTACTAACTATGTTACTATGTTACTATGTTACCTTCATATTAAACAGTGTAAATTTCTTTTAGCGGTGCAGGGGTTAATCTGCTCAGTTTAGAGCTCCTGCAAGTTTTCCTGAATTAAGGCTCTCAGCTGTACATTGTTAGCCACTCCCATCTACTATATAATCTGGGCCCTGGCTAGCACTCATTGTCAGAGTTAGCTTATGCTGCATGACTGGAGGCTGTTGGTGTCTGCTGTTGGAGAAGGTGTTTGGTGGATTTATCTGTGACTGTTGCTAGGTTTTGAGTGTGTGATAATTCCCTTTCTTGTCCTACTTTGGTTAAACCCCATCCTCCACTCCCGGTGTTTTATCTCTGTTGTTTATATGTGTACATTGGGATGATTGGTATTTTCCTTTATCCCTGTTCGTATTACCTTGTTAGTCTTGTTGGTGTATAACAGTACACAATACTCCTTTTCTTCCATGGGTGGGGGAAGGGTACAGACTGAGGGCGGATTCAGGAGCTAAAACAAGGTACGTGGCCACGGTGTCTTCACCATCTGAAGTAATCAAAGGAACAGGGTGAGCTAGGGCACCCCTAGCGTTAGGGACTGGGACGAAGTCTCTTATCCTGGGTCAACTGAGAACAGAGTCTTAACAGTTCCTACTTTGACTTGACCTTTTCCCTATCTGCTTAACTACCAGAAGTGGTCTCTTTCCCTGACACTAAGCCCTTCCCATTATGGGCTACTCCCGAACATTAACACTGTCTTATTTTAATGTCATAGCTAATTACAATCAACTATCTACAGTACCTATCTTATTGCCTATGCACTAAACTATGTCTTACCCTATGCGTACCTACATTGTCGTATTATATACAACACAATTCACATGACAAAACACATACAGAGATGCAATACATAATATACATTACAGCGTATTTTTCTGCAATGTATATTAGTTTTCATAAATCTCATCTCTTATGCTGCTATTATAATACATACAGTGGGGCAAAAAAGTATTTAGTCAGTCAGCAATAGTGCAAGTTCCACCACTTAAAAAGATGAGAGGCGTCTGTAATTTACATCATAGGTAGACCTCAACTATGGGAGACAAACTGAGGAAAAAAAATCCAGAAAATCACATTGTCTGTTTTTTTATCATTTTTTTTGCATATTATGGTGGAAAATAAGTATTTGGTCAGAAACAAACAATCAAGATTTCTGGCTCTCACAGACCTGTAACTTCTTCTTTAAGAGTCTCCTCTTTCCTCCACTCATTACCTGTAGTAATGGTACCTGTTTAAACTTGTTATCAGTATAAAAAGACACCTGTGCACACCCTCAAACAGTCTGACTACAAAATCCACTATGGTGAAGACCAAAGAGCTGTCAAAGGACACCAGAAACCAAAATTGTAGCCCTGCACCAGGCTAGGAAGACTGAATCTGCAATAGCCAACCAGCTTGGAGTGAAGAAATCGACAGTGGGAGCAATAATTAGAAAATGGAAGACATACAAGACCACTGATAATCTCCCTCGATCTTGGGCTCCACGCAAAATCCCACCCCGTGGGGTCAGAATGATCACAAGAACGGTGAGCAAAAATCCCAGAACCACGCGGGGGACCTAGTGAATGAACTGCAGAGAGCTGGGACCAATGTAACAAGGCCTACCATAAGTAACACACTACGCCACCATGGACTCAGATCCTGCAGTGCCAGACGTGTCCCACTGCTTAAGCCAGTACATGTCCGGGCCCGTCTGAAGTTTGCTAGAGAGCATTTGGATGATCCAGAGGAGTTTTGGGAGAATGTCCTATGGTCTGATGAAACCAAACTGGAACTGTTTGGTAGAAACACAACTTGTCGTGTTTGGAGGAAAAAGAATACTGAGTTGCATCCATCAAACACCATACCTACTGTAATGCATGGTGGTGGAAACATCATGCTTTGGGGCTGTTTCTCTGCAAAGGGGCCAGGACGACTGATCCGGGTACATGAAAGAATTAATGGGGCCATGTATCGTGAGATTTTGAGTGCAAACCTCCTTCCATCAGTAAGGGCATTGAAGATGAAACGTGGCTGGGTCTTTCAACATGACAATGATCCAAAGCACACCGCCAGGGCAACGAAGGAGTGGCTTCGTAAGAAGCATTTCAAGGTCCTGGAGTGGCCTAGCCAGTCTCCAGATCTCAACCCTATAGAAAACCTTTGGAGGGAGTTGAAAGTCCGTGTTGCCAAGCGAAAAGCCAAAAACATCACTGCTCTAGAGGAGATCTGCATGGAGGAATGGGCCAACATACCAACAACAGTGTGTGGCAACCTTGTGAAGACTTACAGAAAACGTTTGACCTCTGTCATTGCCAACAAAGGATATATTACAAAGTATTGAGATGAAATTTTGTTTCTGACCAAATACTTATTTTCCTCCATAATATGCAAATAAAATGTTAAAAATACAGACAATGTGATTTTCTGGATTTTTTTTTCTCAGTTTGTCTCCCATAGTTGAGGTCTACCTATGATGTAAATTACAGACGCCTCTCATCTTTTTAAGTGGTGGAACTTGCACTATTGCTGACTGACTAAATACTTTTTTGCCCCACTGTAGCATATTCCATCCTGTATGAACACATGCTAACTCTGTAAAGCCTCAAATAAGTAGATGTCTGAATATCAACATAATATACTATAGATAGGCCATAATGTGAGCATTATAATATTGCAAAATGAACATGTGTATCGTATATAGCAGTAAAAACTGGTAGCACTCCAAAATGATGAAAAGGGCATTCTCTTTATCTATCTATATGTTTCCATGGAATGCTTCAGCACAGCATCTTGGGGCTTTCATAGGCTTTCCGAAGAACAAGGTGCTTGGCCAAAATCTTGCTCCTGTAAATAAAACAAATTTGCGTTTTATCATTTTCGAGTACAGCCAAATTTTACTACTTTGCTTTGTGGATACCAAGTCTTATCTTAAGAAGCATATACCAATGCTTGAACATTTGGTGCTGCTAATATTTCTGGCTTTTTTTGTTATGTAGTTTTGGTCTGGGTCACAAACTACTTTGTTTTTTGTTAAGAGAATACTCATGCTCGTGATCATTTAACAATGAAGAAAATTATTGATGGATTTTCTATGTACATGGCATGTTTACATTTTCATCAAAGAATAATGAACTCACAGTCTGTGTACCCATAGCTCGGGACTAAATCATGATTTTTGAATCACAAAGTGACTGTTGGTAGAGCTTGTGAGACAGTTTCTAGTGCTGTATGTATGACCACACCTGATTATATGAAAGCACATGTGATGACACAGCATTTTATCATAATTAACCAGACATCTATTTTCAATAAGCCAGGAGGAATAGACTGTTATCTATTTGTTGATATTTGAATGTATGTGTTTCTTTCTGGTTGGCACACATTGTTGTTGACTTGCAAAACAAAAGCATAAAAACTATGCAAATTGATTAAAAATTCAAACAATTTGAGTCAACCTCATCACATCTTTTTCTTGACCCCTGGATGTTGGCTTGAAGGTTAACAGTTGTGAACTATAAAAAGAGGATATGCACCTCTGTAACAAAATAGATACATCCAGAAATTCAAGTGATCCACAAAACCACAGCCAGGAACACTGTACAGGAAAGTTGCCACATCATGGCTCCATCACAAGAGATTTGACATTCTACAGGATATCAGTTTAGGAGACCATGGCCCCAGCTGAAAGAATATAGATCTGCTCCACTGACCATCACTGAACCATCGATACGTTTGGGGTAATCAGGATTTGGAATCACAGGTTTCCAGAGCCCTATGGATGTTTGGAGAAGACAGAATGTGACCCTCCAGTCACCTGAACTTATACCTCAATAGATTGTCAGTTTCGTAAGCTTGTCATTACCACCTCTCTGTGTGGGCCACAGGTGGGACAGTCAGCCCTGGAAGCTCTGAAGTCAGAGCTGCTCTTATCATAATGAGTCAACGGAGGGGAAGACTATAATTTTGCACCATCTTGGATATTTTGCCTGGACTGTTCTATGTGTTTTTTGCCTGTTTTGTCGTTCAATAAAGTATTGCCACACTGTTTTAGCCTCACCCTATGTTGTCTGAGAAGTATTACACCCACAGTAAAAGGAGAGCAGGAGTTCAGTGGGACGTGCCCTGGTCCATGCGGTTTAGGCTTGCGGCCTAGGGCATCTGCTGACTCCCCTTGTATCCACACCACATATTATTGGACATCATGTATTGCAATAAGTCCAAATGACCATTTGCTATTTGCAGCTACTCACAAAGATGGCCACACACTGGACCTCATCTTCACCCATCTCGGCTCCCTATCTAACCTTTCTAACTCACCTCTCCCTCTTTCTGACCACGACCTACTTACATTATCTTCCCTTTCCTTTCCAGGTACACAATCCCCACTCCACAAACTTGCACACCCCCTCAAAAATCTTAAACACCTCGATCCACATTCACTCTCTGAAATCCTTCCCCCTCTTACCGACATAAGTTCCTTTCACAATGCAGACACTGTTGCCACTTTATATAACACTACAATAGCTATAGCTCTCAATTCGGTCACTCCTCTCACACATACCAAAGCTCGCAAAATCAACATGCAACCCTGGCACACCAGCGTGACCAAAAAGTGAGGCTTCCAGGGTTGTTGAGCGGAGATGGAAATGATCCCACTCCAATGAGCACTTCATTGCATTTAAACAGTCCCACACTACTTTCAAGGCCACACTCATTGCAGCAAAACAAATGTACTTCTCATCTCTCATATCCTCCCTGTCTCACAACCCTAAACAGCTATTTAACACTTTCAATTCTCTCCTCCATCCCCCAGCACCTCCTCCTTTTTCACTCATCTCAGCTGAAGACTTTGCCTCATTCTTCAAGCAGAAGATTGATAACATCAGAGAAAGCTCTGGCCTTCAGCTCCCACAGCCCCTTCTTCTAACTACTCAGCCACCCTCCTACATAACCAAATTTTCCATCATTACAGAGGATCAACTTTCTGCTCTACTCAAGATCACATCTCACTAGCTGTGCACTTGACCTGATCCCATCCAACCTCATCCCAAATCTCACAACAGTCTTCATCCCAACCCTAATCCATCTTTTCAACCTATCACTAACAACTGGTGTTTTCCCCTCAAGCTTTAAACATGCCTCAATCACACCCATCCTCAAAAAACCCTCTCTTGACTCATTCTCTGCATCTATCTATCTATCGCTCCATAACACTTCTCCTCTATTCCTCAAAACTACTGGAAAGGATAACAGCAAATATGACAGCAGAAATATGCCAGAAAAATAACCCACTGCTATAGATGCTTCATTATTATTATTATTATTGTTATTATTACTATGCTTCGTTGTTGCTATCAATTTGACAATCGATCTGCTTCATTCTCAGGTATGTCCGCTGGCTGCATGGCTGCACCCCCAATCCCATTACCTTCACCCAACTTTCCTGATCTTCCTCACCCTGCTATTCCTGGTATGTCTGCTGGCTACACCCCCAATCCCATCACCATCACAAAAACACCATAAGAGGAAAGACCTCCACTATTCTAAACAAAAAAATACCAGTATACAGGCAAAGATGCTTACCTGTTCAAGGCCTCCAACAATTGCACTAACCAGGGTGCAGCGGACCCAAGTTAAGATGGCAAATACACAGGTGCAATAATACCGATAATGCAGCCACCATACAATGAGGAATTGGCCGCTTGGTGCACCTGTGCAAACAAATAGTCTGTATGTGGCGTGTTCACTAGAGTTGAGCGACCTTGACCTTTTTAGAGTCGAGCCGGGTTTCGCGAAACCCGACTATCTCAAAAGTCGGGTCGAGTGAAATCGGCCGATTATGACGTAAAGTCGGGATCGACCGAAACACGAAACCCAATGCAAGTCAATGGGGCAGCATAGTCGGCAGTGAGTGGGGGCCAGGAAAACACCTAGAGTGCCCATTTTAATGTCAAAACCATCCATTCTTCTTAATGAAGCTTGTCAAGCGTAATTTACCTTATAATAATTGGAAGGCATTTGAAATTGGGGGTCATTTGGCTAAAGTTGTGTGGGGTAGGGCTGGTTCAAGTAATTAGTGGGCCCAGGAAATCTGGACCACGTCACGGCAGTGGAGCAGGGAGAGGTAAGTATTTCAACTTTGCAAGTGCTGTGATCCTGAGCAAGCAGGGGGGGCCCACTTGTTGGCATTGGCACTGGCACAGGGCCCGTCAAAGTACAGCGGTGTGTTTGCACGGCGGGGGCGCCTCCCACCGGCAGCAACACTTTTGCGTACTATGAGAGGCCCTGTGCCAGTGACGTCGCCAACTAGTATTCCTCCCCCCACCTGATGAAGGAACCTGCACTTTCATCTGCACCTTCCTCTTTGTCCCCGTGTAAGGTGGTATGGTATGCGGGAAGAGCAACCTGACTTTCAGCAGGGTCACAATGTTGTTGTGTAGCATGCACGGGGAATGTTGCGTTATGGGTCAATGTACCAGCAGACTCATCTATCACTGGCTGGGCAATGGGCACGATGAAGTGGAAACACAGATATAGGCCCAAAGAATAAAGTGGGCTAAATGCAGTTCAAAATTGGTAACACAGGAATAACCAGGGGGCATTGCAGTGGAGGACAACTGGAATGAGAGGCTGACACAGAGAGTAGGGCCAAATCAGTAAGTAGTCGAAATGCAGTTCAAAATTGGCAACCGTAGTAAACAGGCGGCACAGCTTTGTTCAGTGGAGGAGAACAGCAAGGAGTGGCAGACACCGATAGTAGGCCCCAACCCAACTAGTTGGCCAAATGCAGTCTAACATTAACAACTACTTAACGAGAGCCTGAAAATGGAATTTCAGGACAGGAAACCAGGAGAACAGCAAGGAGTGGCAGACACCGATAGTAGGCCCCAAACCAACTAGTACGCCAAATGCAGTTGTTCCATTTAACCACAATTTAATGAGAGCCTGAAGATCGAAGCTCAGGAAAGGCAACCTGGGGAACACCTTGGAGTGTAACACACCATCTCTCTCCACCCCATACCCATTTTGTAGGCCTAATGCAGTGTACTTTTCTACAACTACTAAACGAGAGTCGGAAGACCGAAGCAATGGCAAGGAAACCTGGGGAACACCTTGGAGTGTAACACACCATCTCTCTCCACCCCATACCCAATTTGTAGGCCTAATGCAGTGTAGTTTCCAAGAACTACTAAACGAGAGCCGGAAGATCGAAGCTCAGGAAAGGCAACCTGGGGAACACCTTGGAGTGTAACACACCCTCTCTCTACACCCCATACCCAATTTGAAGGCCTAATGCAGTGTAGTTTCCAAGAACTACTAAACGAGAGCCGGAAGATCGAAGCTCAGGAAAGGCAACCTGGGGAACACCTTGGAGTGGAACACACCATCTCTCTCCACCCCATACCCAATTTGTAGGCCTAATGCAGTGTAGTTTCCAAGAACTACTAAACGAGAGCCGGAAGATCGAAGCTCAGGAAAGGCAACCTGGGGAACACCTTGGAGTGTAACACACCTTCTCTCTACACCCCATACCCAATTTGAAGGCCTAATGCAGCGTAGTTTCCAAGAACTACTAAACGAGAGCCGGAAGATCGAAGCTCAGGAAAGGCAACCTGGGGAACACCTTGGAGTGTAACACAACGTCTCTCTACACCACGGAAGGGCTGATTGTTAGGAAGGAAGGCTGTTGGAAATAAGCATTGCGCGTCCGAGGGTGATTATATTCTTATTAGGTATATACTCACCCTCGGACGCGCCCTGCTTCTTTATTTGGAATGAATGTTTATTTGCAATGTGGTGTTGACTTTCTCTATTATTTTGGTAATTAATGATTTTATTATTTTCATTGTTTTGCATCTTCTCGGCAATAATATAAAGAAGACGCGACAGGACAACACTCGGTGGATGCCATATCTGTGTTTTCAATTTAAAAAACCTTTCAGTTAACTACTTGCAGGAGAAAGTAATTGTAGCTGGTGGCCATTTTTAGTACTGTACCAGATTTTAGTTGTGTGTTTGTTTTTAATGTTAAAATGTCTGCATTTGATATCTCACCAGTATTTTCTTTTTTATAAGCAAAATACTTTTTTTTTTATTTTATGATGTTGGTTCAAGGGGTACACGGGCAGCAGTAGACAGGTCAGTGGAGGCCTAGTGGAAGGAGGGACCGCAGACAGGCTTCGAAGCCCTAACATAATAAATTGGGCTGCCTGTAGGCAATTTAAAATTGGTTCCAGGGGAACACGGGCAGCAGTAGACAGGTCAGTGGAGGCCTAGAGGAAGGAGGGACCGCAGATGCGCCAATGTTTCCCCCATACCAAATTTGTAGGCCTAATGCAGTGTAGTTTCCAACAACTACTAAACGAGAGCCGGAATATCGAAGCTCAGGAAAGGCAACCTGGGGAACACCTTGGAGTGTAACACACCATCTCTCTACACCCCATACCCAATTTGAAGGCCTAATGCAGTGTAGTTTCCAAGAACTACTAAACGAGAGCCGGAAGATCGAAGCTCAGGAAAGGCAACCTGGGGAACACCTTGGAGTGTAACACACCCTCTCTCTACACCCCATACCCAATTTGAAGGCCTAATGCAGCGTAGTTTCCAACAACTACTAAACGAGAGCCGGAAGATCGAAGCTCAGGAAAGGCAACCTGGGGAACACCTTGGAGTGTAACACACCCTCTCTCTACACCCCATACCCAATTTGAAGGCCTAATGCAGTGTAGTTTCCAAGAACTACTAAACGAGAGCATGAAGATCGAAGCTCAGGAAAGGCAACCTGGGGAACACCTTGGAGTGGAACACACCATCTCTCTACACCCCATACCCAATTTGAAGGCCTAATGCAGCGTACTTTCCAACAACTACTAAACGAGAGCCGGAAGATCGAAGCTCAGGAAAGGCAACCTGGGGAACACCTTGGAGTGTAACACAACGTCTCTCTACACCACGGAAGGGCTGATTGTTAGGAAGGAAGGCTGTTGGAAATAAGCATTGCGCGTCCGAGGGTGATTATATTCTTATTAGGTATATACTCACCCTCGGACGCGCCCTGCTTCTTTATTTGGAATGAATGTTTATTTGCAATGTGGTGTTGACTTTCTCTATTATTTTGGTAATTAATGATTTTATTATTTTCATTGTTTTGCATCTTCTCGGCAATAATATAAAGAAGACGCGACAGGACAACACTCGGTGGATGCCATATCTGTGTTTTCAATTTAAAAAACCTTTCAGTTAACTACTTGCAGGAGAAAGAAATTGTAGCTGGTGGCCATTTTTAGTACTGTACCAGATTTTAGTTGTGTGTTTGTTTTTAATGTTAAAATGTCTGCATTTGATATCTCTCCAGTATTTTCTTTTTTATAAGCAAAATACTTATTTTTATATTTTCTGATGTTGGTTCCAGGGGTACACGGGCAGCAGTGGTGTGGTCAGTGGAGGCCTAGTGGAAGGAGTGACCGCAGACAGGCATCGAAGGCCTAAAATAATAACACATGGCTGTAGGCAATTTTAAATTGGTTCCAGGGGTACACGGGCAGCAGTGGTGTGGTCAGTGGAAGCCTAGTGGAAGGAGTGACCACAGACAGGCATCGAAGGCCTAACATAACAAAAATGTCAATACAATGGTATTGTCAGTGGCAGGCATTGAAGGATGTCAGCGCATAGACTAAACATTGGTGGAGCTGTGAGATAATTTTGCAAGTGGTAGAGCACTGTTTGAGCTGGGGTGGGGGGAAACTGTCTTGTGGCCGGCGGTACAGGCCCAGGGCCCCTCATATTACAACGGTGTGTCTGACGTTGGGTGCGCACCACCACCGCCAGAGACACTTTATTGTACTAGGAGGGACCCAGTGGCATTGCCGTCGACCAAAAGCGGGCTCACCCACCTCTTCAGACAAACTGCACTCTCACGGGTGCTGTCGCCAAGTGTCGATACCACGGCCCCGTGTGGGGAGTTTGGCCATTTAGTGAGGTGTAAACATGTCGTATGCTGGACAATCAGGTGCTGAAAATTACGAGATTGGAAAAGGCATTCAGAATAGTCCACAGGCAAGACCTTTTCATAGGAAAGCTAGGTGTCAGCCGGGCAAGGTGGGGCAAAAGATTTTGAAATCCAGTTGTGGTTCATTTTAATGAAGGTTAGATCATCTACATTTTGGGTAGCCAGACGAGTCCTTTTTTCTGTTAGTATTGAACCTGCAGCACTGAATACTCTTTCTGATAGGACACTAGCTGCCGGGCAAGCAAGCTCCTGCAATGCATATTCTGCCAATTCTGGCCAGGTGTCTAATTTTGATGCCCAGTAATCAAATGGGAATGACGGTTGAGGGAGAACATCGATAAGGGATGAAAAATAGTTTGTAACCATACTGGACAAATGTTGTCTCCTGTCACTTTGAATTGATGCTGCAGTACCTGTCCTGTCTGCGGTCATAGCAAAATCACTCCACAACCTGGTCAGAAAACCCCTCTGGCCAACGCCACTTCTGATTTCTGCCCCTCTAACTCCTCTGGTCTGCTGGCCCCTGCAGCTCGTGTGAGAACGATCACGGGCGCTGTGTGCAGGGAATGCCAGAAGCAAACGGTCAACAAGAGTTGATTGTTTGGTTGCTAATATTAGTTCCAAGTTCTCATGTGGCATTATATTTTGCAATTTGCCTTTATAGCGAGGATCAAGGAGGCAGGCCAACCAGTAATCGTCATCATTCATCATTTTAGTTATGCGTGTGTCCCTTTTGAGGATACGTAAGGCATAATCCGCCATGTGGGCCAAAGTTCCAGTTCTCAAATCTGCGGTTGTGCTTGGTTGAGGGGCAGTTTCAGGCAAATCAACGTCACTTGTGTCCCTCAAAAAACCAGAACCCGGCCTTGCCGCGCCACCAATTTCCAGTGGCCCCGGAAAAGCTTCCTCATTAAAAATATAATCATCCCCATCATCCTCCTCGTCCTCCTCCTCCTCTTCGCCCGCTACCTCGTCCTGTCCTGGCCAGACAATGGCTGACTGTCATCAAGGCTTTCCTCTTCCTCAGCTGCAGACGCCTGATCCTTTATGTGCGTCAAACTTTGCATCAGCAGACGCATTAGGGGGATGCTCATGCTTATTATGGCGTTGTCTGCACTAACCAGCCGTGTGCATTCCTCAAAACACTGAAGGACTTGACACATGTCTTGAATCTTCGACCACTGCACACCTGACAACTCCATGTCTGCCATCCTACTGCCTGCCCGTGTATGTGTATCCTCCCACAAAAACATAACAGCCCGCCTCTGTTCACACAGTCTCTGAAGCATGTGCAGTGTTGAGTTCCACCTTGTTGCAACGTCTATGATTAGGCGATGCTGGGGAAGGTTCAAAGAACGCTGATAGGTCTGCATACGGCTGGAGTGTACGGGCGAACGGCGGATATGTGAGCAAAGTCCACGCACTTTGAGGAGCAGGTCGGATAACCCCGGATAACTTTTCAGGAAGCACTGCACCACCAGGTTTAAGGTGTGAGCCAGGCAAGGAATGTGTTTCAGTTGGGAACGGGAGATGGCAGCCATGAAATTCCTTCCGTTATCACTCACTACCTTGCCTGCCTCAAGATCTACAGTGCCCAGCCACGACTGCGTTTCTTTCTGCAAGAACTCGGACAGAACTTCCGCGGTGTGTCTGTTGTCGCCCAAACACTTCATAGCCAATACAGCCTGCTGACGTTTGCCAGTAGCTGCCCCATAATGGGAGACCTGGTGTGCAACAGTGGCAGCTGCGGATGGAGTGGTTGTGCGACTGCGGTCTGTGGACGAGCTCTCGCTTCTGCAGGAGGACGAAGAGGAGGAGGAGGGGGTGCGAACGGCTACAGCCAATTGTTTCCTAGACCGTGGGCTAGGCAGAACTGTCCCAAACTTGCTGTCCCCTGTGGACCCTGCATCCACCACATTTACCCAGTGTGCCGTGATGGACACGTAACGTCCCTGGCCATGCCTACTGGTCCATGCATCTGTTGTCAGGTGCACCTTTGTGCTCACAGATTGCCTGAGTGCATGGACGATGCGCTCTTTAACATGCTGGTGGAGGGCTGGGATGGCTTTTCTGGAAAAAAAGTGTCGACTGGGTAGCTCGTAGCGTGGTACAGCGTAGTCCATCAGGGCTTTGAAAGCTTCGCTTTCAACTAACCGGTAGGGCATCATCTCTAACGAGATTAGTCTAGCTATGTGTGCGTTCAAACCCTGTGTACGCGGATGTGAGGCTAAGTACTTCCTTTTTCTAACCATAGTCTCATGTAGGGTGAGCTGGACTGGAGAGCTGGAGATCGTGGAACTAGCGGGGGTGCCGGTGGACATGGCAGACTGAGAGACGGTGGGAGATGGTATTGTTGCCACCGGTGCCCTAGATGCAGTGTTTCCTACTACGAAACTGGTGATTCCCTGACCCTGACGGCTTTGGCCTGGCAAAGAAACCTGCACAGATACTGCAGGTGGTGCGGAAAATGGTGGCCCTACACTGCCGGAAGGGATGTTGCGTTGCTGACTAGCTTCATTGGCCGAGGGTGCTACAACCTTAAGGGACGTTTGGTAGTTAGTCCAGGCTTGCAAATGCATGGTGGTTAAATGTCTATGCATGCAACTTGTATTGAGACTTTTCAGATTCTGTCCTCTGCTTAAGGTAGTTGAACATTTTTGACAGATGACTTTGCGCTGATCAATTGGATGTTGTTTAAAAAAATGCCAGACTGCACTCTTTCTAGCATCGGATACCTTTTCAGGCATTGCAGACTGAGCTTTAACCGGATGGCCACGCTGTCCTCCAACAGGTTTTAGCTTTGCCACGCGTTTTGGGCAAGATACGGGCCCGGCAGATGGAACCTGTTGCGATGTTGATGCCTGCTGCGGCCCCTCCTCCTCCGCTTCAGAACTGCTGCCGCCTGCACCCTGTTCCCCCAATGGCTGCCAATCGGGGTCAAGAACTGGGTCATCTATTACCTCTTCTTGTAGCTCGTGTGCAACTTCGTCTGTGTCACCGTGTCGGTCGGTGGTATAGCGTTCGTGATGGGGCAACATAGTCTCATCAGGGTCTGATTCTTGATCAGCACCCTGCGAGGGCAATGTTGTGGTCTGAGTCAAAGGACCAGGATAGTAGTCTGGCTGTGGCTGTGCATCAGTGCACTCCATGTCAGATTCAACTTGTAATGGGCATGGACTGTTAACTGCTTCACTTTCTAAGCTGCATTCTTCTCTGTTGTTGTTTTTGCTGAAGAGGACAAGGAAGCGACTTGTCCCTGACCGTGAACATCCACTAACGACGCGCTGCTTTGACATTTACCAGTTTCACGAGAGGAGGCAAAAGAGCTAGAGGCTGAGTCAGCAAGATAAGCCAAAACTTGCTCTTGCTGCTCCGGCTTTAAAAGCGGTTTTCCTACTCCCAGAAAAGGGAGCGTTCGAGGCCTTGTGTAGCCAGACGACGAACCTGGCTCCACAGCTCCAGACTTAGGTGCAATATTTTTTTTCCCACGACCAGCTGATGCTCCACCACTACCACTACCCTCATTACCAGCTGACAATGAACGCCCCCGGCCACGACCTCTTCCACCAGACTTCCTCATTGTTTTAAAAACGTTACCAAACGAACGGTATTTGTTGCTGTCACACAACTTACACGGTGAGCTATAACTTCAGTATGATTTAGCTACCCCTTTACAGGTGGGTGAGACCACAACGAAAATCAGCCACAATGTTACACACTCTGTTGTTGTTGGCAACAAATGAGATGGCACACACGCAGGACTGTCACTGAAGCGCAAATGTAAATATTAATCTCCCACTGATTTGTGTTTGTTTTTTTTAAAAGGGAGACTTCAGAAAAAAAAAAATTAAAAAAAAATTATTTTTTACAGAAGAATTTATAAAACAAATAAAATGAAATGATTGTTTCAGGGAGAATTTAGGAAAAAAAAAAAAAAAAAAGGCTTTGTAGGGCCCACTGAGTGAGAGAGGACGCACACAGGAGTCAGGAGTGGCACACAAGCCCAGAGGCCAATATTAATCTCCCACTGATTGATTTAGTGATTTTTTTTGGTAGATTTTGGAACCCAAATCAAGCAAAAAAATTAATAGGCTTTCTATGGCCCACAATTGGGGAGAGAGAGAGAGATGGCACACCCAGGAGTCAAGACTGGCACACAAGCAGAAGGGGCAATATGAATCTCCCACAGATTTTTTTTTTTTTTTTTCAGGGAGACTTGAGAGAAAAAAAAATACAAAAAAGATGATTTTTTTCAGGAATAATTTAGAAACCAAAGAAAATAAAATGATTGTTTCAGGGAGAATTTAGAAAACAAATAAAACAAAAAATAGGCTTTCTAGGGCCCACTGAGTGACAGATGACGCACACAGGAGTCAGGAGTGGCACACAAGCCCAGAGGCCAATATTAATCTCCCACTGATTGATTTAGTGATTTTTTTTGGTAGATTTTGGAACCCAAATCAAGCAAAAAAATTAATAGGCTTTCTATGGCCCACAATTGGGGAGAGAGAGAGAGATGGCACACCCAGGAGTCAAGACTGGCACACAAGCAGAAGGGGCAATATGAATCTCCCACAGATTTTTTTTTTTTTCAGGGAGACTTGAGAGAAAAAAAAATACAAAAAAAATGATTTTTTTCAGGAATAATTTAGAAACCAAAGAAAATAAAATGATTGTTTCAGGGAGAATTTAGAAAACAAATAAAACAAAAAATAGGCTTTCTAGGGCCCACTGAGTGACAGATGACGCACACAGGAGTCAGGAGTGGCACACAAGCCCAGAGGCCAATATTAATCTCCCACTGATTGATTTAGTGATTTTTTTTGGTAGATTTTGGAACCCAAATCAAGCAAAAAAATTAATAGGCTTTCTATGGCCCACAATTGGGGAGAGAGAGAGAGATGGCACACCCAGGAGTCAAGACTGGCACACAAGCAGAAGGGGCAATATGAATCTCCCACAGATTTTTTTTTTTTTTTTTCAGGGAGACTTGAGAGAAAAAAAAATACAAAAAAAATGATTTTTTTCAGGAATAATTTAGAAACCAAAGAAAATAAAATGATTGTTTCAGGGAGAATTTAGAAAACAAATAAAACAAAAAATAGGCTTTCTAGGGCCCACTGAGTGACAGATGACGCACACAGGAGTCAGGAGTGACACACAAGCCCAGAGGCCAATATTAATCTCCCACTGATTGATTTAGTGAATTTTTTTGGTAGATTTTGGAACCCAAATCAAGCAAAAAAATTAATAGGCTTTCTATGGCCCACAATTGGGGAGAGAGAGAGAGATGGCACACCCAGGAGTCAAGACTGGCACACAAGCAGAAGGGGCAATATGAATCTCCCACAGATTTTTTTTTTTTTTTTTTTTTCAGGGAGACTTGAGAGAAAAAAAAATACAAAAAAAATGATTTTTTTCAGGAATAATTTAGAAACCAAAGAAAATAAGATGATTGTTTCAGGGAGAATTTAGAAAACAAATAAAACAAAAAATAGGCTTTCTAGGGCCCACTGAGTGACAGATGACGCACACAGGAGTCAGGAGTGGCACACAAGCCCAGAGGCCAATATTAATCTCCCACTGATTGATTTAGTGAATTTTTTTGGTAGATTTTGGAACCCAAATCAAGCAAAAAAATTAATAGGCTTTCTATGGCCCACAATTGGGGAGAGAGAGAGAGATGGCACACCCAGGAGTCAAGACTGGCACACAAGCAGAAGGGGCAATATGAATCTCCCACAGATTTTTTTTTTTTTTTCAGGGAGACTTGAGAGAAACAAAAATACAAAAAAAATGATTTTTTTCAGGAATAATTTAGAAACCAAAGAAAATAAAATGATTGTTTCAGGGAGAATTTAGAAAACAAATAAAACAAAAAATAGGCTTTCTAGGGCCCACTGAGTGACAGATGACGCACACAGGAGTCAGGAGTGGCACACAAGCCCAGAGGCCAATATTAATCTCCCACTGATTGATTTAGTGATTTTTTTTGGTAGATTTTGGAACCCAAATCAAGCAAAAAAATTAATAGGCTTTCTATGGCCCACAATTGGGGAGAGAGAGAGAGATGGCACACCCAGGAGTCAAGACTGGCACACAAGCAGAAGGGGCAATATGAATCTCCCACAGATTTTTTTTTTTTTTTTTCAGGGAGACTTGAGAGAAAAAAAAATACAAAAAAAATGATTTTTTTCAGGAATAATTTAGAAACCAAAGAAAATAAAATGATTGTTTCAGGGAGAATTTAGAAAACAAATAAAACAAAAAATAGGCTTTCTAGGGCCCACTGAGTGACAGATGACGCACACAGGAGTCAGGAGTGGCACACAAGCCCAGAGGCCAATATTAATCTCCCACTGATTGATTTAGTGATTTTTTTTGGTAGATTTTGGAACCCAAATCAAGCAAAAAAATTAATAGGCTTTCTATGGCCCACAATTGGGGAGAGAGAGAGAGATGGCACACCCAGGAGTCAAGACTGGCACACAAGCAGAAGGGGCAATATGAATCTCCCACAGATTTTTTTTTTTTTTTTTTTCAGGGAGACTTGAGAGAAAAAAAAAATACAAAAAAAATGATTTTTTTCAGGAATAATTTAGAAACCAAAGAAAATAAAATGATTGTTTCAGGGAGAATTTAGAAAACAAATAAAACAAAAAATAGGCTTTCTAGGGCCCACTGAGTGACAGATGACGCACACAGGAGTCAGGAGTGGCACACAAGCCCAGAGGCCAATATTAATCTCCCACTGATTGATTTAGTGATTTTTTTTGGTAGATTTTGGAACCCAAATCAAGCAAAAAAATTAATAGGCTTTCTATGGCCCACTATTTGTGAGAGAGATGGCACGCTCAGGACTGGCAGACAAGCCCAGAGGCCAATATTAATCTCCCATTTTTTTTTTTTTCCAGGGAAAATTTATAAACCCAATAAAAAAAAATAATAATAAATAGGCTTTCTATGGCCCACTATCTGAGAGAGAGAGATGGCACGCTTAGGACTGGCACACAAGCCCAAAGCCCAATATTAATCTCCCACTGATTGATTGATTGATTTTTTCAGGTAGAATTATGAACCCAAATCAACCAAAAAAATAAATAGGCTTTCTATGGCCCACTATTTGTGAGAGAGATGGCACGCTCAGGACTGGCACACAAGCCCAGAGGCCAATATTAATCTCCCACTTTTTTTTGTTTTCCAGGGAAAATTTATAAACCCAATAAAATAATAAAAAATAGGCTTTCTATGGCCCACTATCTGAGAGAGAGAGAGATGGCACGCTTAGGACTGGCACACAAGCCCAAAGGCCAATATTAATCTCCCACTGATTGATTTATTGATTTTTTCAGGTAGAATTTAGAACCCAAATCAAGCAAAAAAATTAATAGGCTTTCTATGGCCCACTGAGTGAGAGATGGCACACACAGGAGTAAGGAGTGGCACACAAGCGCTGAGGCCAATATTTTTCTCCCACTGATTGATGTTGTGATTTTTTCTGGTAGATTTTGGAACCCAAATCAAGCAAAAAAATAAATAGGCTTTCTATGGCCCACTGAGTGAGAGATGACACAGACAGAGATGGCACTCTAGCAGAAATGTCAATCTTAATCTCCCACAAAAAAAAAAAAAAAAACCTGTCCTTCAATTACTATTTCCCTGCAGTAATCTCAGCCAGGTATGGCAGGCAGCAATAAGGAGTGGACTGATGCACAAATTAAATAAAAAGTGTGGACAAACAAACAAGATAGCTGTGCAGAAAGGAAGGAACAAGAGGATTTGTGCTTTGAAAAAAGCAGTTGGTTTGCACAGCGGCGTACACACAGCAATGCAGCTATCAGGGAGCCTTCTAGGGCAGCCCAATGAGCTACAGCGCTGAGGAAAAAAAAAAAAAAAGGAGCTTCCACTGTCCCTGCACACCGAAGGTGGTGTTGGGCAGTGGAAATCGCTACAGCACAAGCGGTTTTGTGGTTAATGGACCCTGCCTAACGCTATCCCTGCTTCTGACGAAGCGGCAGCAACCTCTCCCTAAGCTCAGATCAGCAGCAGTAACATGGCGGTCGGCGGGAACTCCCCTTTATAGCCCCTGTGACGCCGCAGACAGCAAGCCAATCACTGCAATGCCCTTCTCTAAGATGGTGGGGACCAGGACCTATGTCATCACGCTGCCCACACTCTGCGTTTACCTTCATTGGCTGAGAAATGGCGCTTTTCGCGTCATTGAAACGCGACTTTGGCGCGAAAGTCGCGTACCGCATGGCCGACCACGCACAGGGGTCGGATCGGGTTTCATGAAACTCGACTTCGCCAAAAGTCGGCGACTTTTGAAAATGTTCGACCCATTTCGCTCAACCCTAGTGTTCACACAGGAATGCAAAGTATATGGCTCAAAGCCTATTAATGACGCCATATAGCGGGCTTACCATAATGCATCCTGTGCGAACAGAGGCCACAGTGTACAGAGAACCAAGCGGCCAATTCCTCATTGTAGGGTGGCTGCATTATCGGTATTATTGCACCTGTGTATTTGCCATCTTAACTTGGGTCCGCTGCACCCTGGTTAGTGCAATTGTTGGAGGCCTTGAACAGGTAAGCATCTCTGCCTGTATACTGGTGTTTTTTTGTTTAGAATAGTGGAGGTCTTTCCTCTTATGGTGTTTTTTTTAGATTAGGACTGCCAATATGTAAGGACCCTTGACGTAGTTTGGCAGCTTAAATATTGTGGCCATAATATCGACCAATACCTTGCATACATTGTTATGTTTTTGGTGCACTGTATATTTTTTCCAGGGTGCGGCTGGGCCCTAGATGGCTCTGTACACTGTGGCCTCTGTTCGCACAGGATGCATTATGGTAAGCCCGCTATATGGCGTCATTAATAGGCTTTGAGCCATATACTTTGCATTCCTGTGTGAACACGCCACATACAGACTATTTGTTTGCACAGGTGCACCAAGCCGCCAATTCTTCATTGTAGGATGGCTGCATTATCGGTATTATTGCACCTGTGTATTTGCCATCTTAACTTGGGTCCGCTGCACCCTGGTTAGTGCAATTGTTGGAGGCCTTGAACAGGTAAGCATCTTTGCCTGTATACTGGTGTTTTTTTCCCATCACCATCACCCAAGTTTCCTGATCTTCCTCACCCAGCTATTCCTGGTATGTCCACTGGCTACACCCCCAATCCCATCACCATCACCCAACTTTCCTGATCTTCCTCACCCTACTATTCCTGGTATGTATGCTGGCTGCACCCCAATCCCATCGCCATCACCCAACTTTCCTGATCTTCCTAACCCCGCTATTCCCGGTTGGACTGCTGGCTGCTACTACTTTTTTTTTCCTTCCCCTGCATGTTTTCTCATTTTAATTCCTTGATGCCAATACACAGTTGGCTTTATCTTTCCATTTGGATCTATTTCCCCTTGCATTTTCCCTTCTGACTTCTAATTAATCCCCTCCTGTGTCTGTGACCAGTCTCCCTGCTACCCCTCCCTCCTGATCACACCTGGCATATTTCATGTGAACTACTTAGCTTGTTATAAATTCAGAGACACAGGTCTGTCTGGACCGTGGTCTGTCTCTACAAGGATGTCTCTAAAAGGATAACAGCAAATATGACAGCAGAAATATGCCAGAAATAAGGATGTCTCTAAAAGGATAACAGCAAATATGACAGCAGAAATATGCCAGAAATAAGGATGTCTCTAAAAGGATAACAGCAAATATGACAGCAGAAATATGCCAGAAATGAGCCAGAAGTGAACAGAAGGTAAGACTAACCACTGTTAAATGTACTAAATTTCTTTCCCTTTCCACCACACTTACTCATCATGCTGACATACGCTCTAACAGTTTTGGCTCCATTAATCCTCAGCCTCCTTCGCTATCCCCAAACCTCAGCACCCTCTAACCAAGTTATAATCTCTCCTGTCCTCTTGCCTCCCCACCTGAACTCTTCTGCTGACCTGCTCCTCAACCTCAGATCTCTCCTAATAAAACACAAAACAAGCCACCCACACTCCTTCTCCCACCTGCTCTGTCTCTCTCTGCTTCTCCTCACTGCTGGAGACATATCTCCCAATCCTGGACCCCCACAGCTCATACCTCCCATTACTACCCCCTCCTACTGCTCCCAACCCAATATAAACACCCGAAATCTTGCCCACCTCAAATTCGTGCCCATGACGCCCACCCTCCTGCTCCTTGTCTCTGGATCACTGTGCAATGCCCACTCCATCTGCAATAAACTCCATGTGATTCACGACCTCTTTACCTCTCATAATCTTTCCTTTCTGGGCATTACCGAAACATGGCTGACATCCTCTGACACAGCCTCCCCGCTGCACTATGTTACGGTGGCCTCCGCTTCACCCACACTCCTCGGCCTGGCAATAAACACGGTGGAGGAGTGGGCCTTCTCCTTTCTTACAACTGTACCTTTAACCCAATCCCACCTCTACCCTTCTTTATCCTCCCTTCTTTTGAAGTCCACACTGTCAACATCTACTTCCCCTACAAACTCCAAATGGCCGTCATATACCGACCTCCAAGCCCGACCACTGCCTTAATTGACCAATTCTCCCCCTGGCTCCTTCACTTTCTCTCCATCCCCACCATCATCATGGGTGATTTCAATATCCCCATTGACACCCACCAGTCAGCTGCCTCCAAATTCCTGTCCCTTACTTCATCCTTTGGACTTACTTAGTGGTCCTCTTCAGCCACCCACACAGACGGACACATATTAGACCTTGTCTTCACCCGTTTATGCTCCCTATCTAACTTCACCACCTCCCCTCTCCCTCTATTCGACCACCATCTGCTCACTTTCTCATCCCTGTCCTCCTCACCTGTCACCCATGTCCATCAACATACGCACTCATGCAGGAACCTCGCACACCTAGACACCCATACACTCTCTGACTCTACCCTATCACTAGCATCCATATCCTCACTCCACGACACAGACACTGCCACTTCTTTCTACAATGCCACTCTTGCATCAGCTATTGATATGGTCGCCCCTGTCATGCATAGCAGAGTGCAATGAACCAATAGACAACCCTGACACAATAACATCACTAAAAAGCTTCGGCAAGTATCCAGAATTACAGAAGAGCGTTGAAAGAAAACACATTCGCAAGATGATTTCACTGCTCTCAAACAAGCAATACTTGCATTCAAATCAGCTCTCACCTCTGCTAAACAGGCCTACTTCACAACCCTCGTATCTTCCTTACCCCACAACCCCAAACAGTTGTTCAACACTTTTAACTCCCTCCTCCACCCACCACTGCCCCCTCCGAGTTCCCTTATCATTGCTGAGGACTTTGCCACGCAATTCAAAAATAAGGTCGACCAAACAAGACAAGTCTTTGCTGTCAAACCACCACAACCCCTTTGTATACCATACCAATGCCCAAAACCCATAACTTCCCTCTCCAAAATCACTGAAGGGGAGCTTGCTCATCTTCTCTCCAAATCACACCTCACCACTTTTGCACCTGACCCCATCCCATCCCACCTCCTCCCCAACCTCACCACCACACTAATCCCATCCCTAACCCATCTCTTCAACCTATCACTAACTTCTGGTACCTTCCCCACTGCTTTCAAACATGCCACAATCACACCTATCCTCAAAAAGCCATCCCTTGACGCAAGGACTATGTCCAGCTATCGCTCCATATCTTTTCTCCCATTTCCATCCAAACTCCTTGAGCAGCACATCCATGCTGAGCTTTCCTCTCACTTTGCATCTAACTCTCTCTGCGACAATCTACAATCTGGCTTCCATCCCCACCAATCCACTGAGACTGCCCTGACCAAAAATACTAACGACTCACTTACAGCCAAAGCTAACAGACAATTCTCTATACTCCTCCTTCTAGACCTGTCCTATGTCTTCGACACAGTTGACTACTGCCTCCTACTACAGATCCTCTTCCTTTGGGGTCAAAGACCTTGCCCTATCTTGGATCTCCTCATACCTTACCAACCGCACATTTAGCGTCTCCTACTCCCATACTACCTTTTCATCTCGCCCCCTCTCTGTTGGTGTCCCTCAAGGTTCTGTCCTTGGGCCCTTACTCTTCTCAATCTATACACTTGGCCTGGGACATCTCATAAGGTTCTATGGCTTCCAATACCATCTATATGCTGATGACACTCAGATCTACCTCTCTGGCCCAGATGTTGCCTCTCTGCTCTCCAGAATCCCAGAGTGTCTATCAGCCATATCCTCCTTCTTCTCCTCTCATTTCCTCAAGCTCAATGTGGACAAATCTGAACTAATTATCTTTCCTCCATCTTGCATATCTTCCCTACCTGATCTATCTATCAAAATAAATGAAATCACACGTTCCCCTGTCCCCAAAATCTGCTGCCTTGGAGTAACCCTGGATTCTGCCTTGTCTTTCAAGCCGCACATCCAAGCTCTCACCACCTCCTGTCGCCTCCAGCTCAAAAATATTTCCTGAATCCGTCTTTTCCTCAACCTTCACTCTACCAAAATGCTTGTGCATGCCCTAATCATCTCCCGCCTCGACTAGTGCAACATCCTCCTCTGTGGCCTACCTTCTAACACTCTCGCACCCCTCCAGTCCATCCTTAACTCTGCTGCCCGACTAATTAATCTCTCTCCTCACTACACTCCTGCTTCTCCTCTTTGCTAATCCCTTCACTTGCTCCCAAATTCCCAGCGTATCCAGTTTAAACTAGTAACACTGACCTACAAAGCAATCCATAACCTTTCTCCTCCGTATATTTCCAAACTAATCTCTCAATATCTTCCCTCACGTAATCTCCGGTCCTCCCAAGACCTCCCTCTCTCCTCCACGCTTATTCGCTCCTCACCCAATCGCCTCCAAGACTTCTCTCGAATATCCCCCATCCTCTGGAATTCTGTGCCCCAACACGTCCAGTTATCTACCACATTTGGATCCTTCAAAAGAAACCTGAAAACCCATCTCTTCAAAGAAGCTTACAGCCTGTAATGACCACACAGCCACCTCAACACCATCGGAGCTACTGCAACCCCCGACCTAGTGTCTCCTTCCCCATAATCCTGTAGAATGTAAGCCTGCAAGGGTAGGGTCCTCTTCCCTCTGTATCAGTCTGTCATAGTTAGTTTTGTTTACTGTCAGTGATATTTGTATTTTGATGTAACCCCTTCTCGTGTACAGCACCATGGAATTAATGGTGCTATATAAATAAATAATAATAATAATAACACATCCATTCTGAACTGTCCTCCCACTTCCCCTTCTGCTCCCTCTTTGACCACTTACAATCTGGCTTCCGACTGCATCACTCCAATGAAACTGCCCTGACTAAAGTCATCAATGACCTACTAACCGCCAAAGCCTAGTGACACTATTCTGTCCTCTTCTTCCTGTATCTGTCATCTGCTTTTCACACAGTGAACCATTCCCTATTACTACAGACCCACTCAGCTCTTTGCATCACAGACTAGGCCCTATGTTGGTTCTCGTCATATCTAACAGATCGGACAGTCAGCATCTCCCACTCACACACCACCTCCTCAGCTTGCCCCCTATCTGTCGGTGTCCCCCAAGGTTCAGTCCTAGGACCCCTGCTCTTCTCCATTTACACCTTCGGCCTGGGAAAGCTCATAGAGTCTCATGGCTTGCAGTATCACCTCTCAGCTAATGACACACAGATCTACAGTACCTCTCTGGACCCGATATCACCTCCCTACTAACCAGAATCCCACAATGTCTGTCAGCTATTTCATCCTTCTTCTCTGCTAGACTTTTAAAACTTAATATGGACAAAATAGAATTCATCATCTTTGCCCCATCTCACTCGATCCCGTCAACAGACCTATCTATTAAAGTAAATAGCTGCTCACTCTCCTCAGTTTCACAAACCTTGGTGTAATCCTTCACTCTGATCTCTTTCAAACCACACATCCAAGCCCTTTTTACTTCCTGCCAACTTCAACTCAAAAAATAATTCCCGGATCCATACATTCCTCAAGAAAGAATCTGCAAAAACCCTAGTCCATGCCCTCATCATCTTCCGCCTTGACTACTGCAACCTTCTGTTTTGTGGCCTCCCACCTAACACTTTTGTACACTATACCCTGGCCTCTCCCCTTTTATCTATCCTTTCACTGGCTCTCCATTACCCAGAACCCTAACCATGGCATACAAAGCCATCAACAACCTGTCTCCTCCATACATCTGTGACCTAGTCTCCCGGTACTTACCTGTCCATAACTTCTGACCCTCACAAGATCTCCTTCTCTATTCCCCTTTTATCTCCTCTTCCTACAATCGCATATAAGATTTCTCCCACGCATCCCCCCTACTCTGGAACTCTCTACGCCCGCATATCAGGCTCTACCTACGATGGAAACATTCATAAGGACCCTGATCATTTCCTCGGACTTCTCATAATCATGTCCTGAACAACTATGTGCCAAAACAGATATCAGTGGTTGTCTCCTTGTTTGGCATAACTCATGGATCTTGTACTAAGCTGATTTTTGCTGGAAAGTCTAGAAAATGGCCAAAATGATAGTCATGTATTTCAGAGAATGAGCCTTTATAGGCTGTTTAGGCCTCCATTATTGCAATTCTTTGAATAATCAAATACGTCATGTTGGACTCATTTATAGATAACAGTTCTACCATCTCCAATTTACCACTTGATTGAAGGAGATGATGAGCCTCATTCATTTTTAGTATATTTTAAGCTGAGCAACAAAGGTTTAAGAGATGGGCAACATAGACTGTTTTACTGTAAATAAGTTCTTATGAAAATAGTCTCATCAGAGGCAGACATATCATGAGTGCAACCTCTGCAGGTGCTCAGGAGCCTAGGAGTTAAGGAAGCCAATTTCCTTCTTCTTGCTCAGGGGCCATCTTTTGTTTGTGTCCACCAGTGAACCTGATAATTGTCATCCTGTACAAACCACACAAGGGGGAAAAGGGGTTCATTTTTGTTGTCCACTGTGTATAATATCAGAAAAAGTACAATCATTTTTGGTAATCATTTTTGAATATTTTTTGACATTTTGCAAAGTTCTCTAACTGTCCATGTGAGTTTCATATGCTTTACTGTGACCATCTGGTAATGTAGAATATCTGATAAATCTGCACTGATCAGAACCCATTGATGATGAATTATAGAAATATCACTATATAAATAGATATTACATTTTTGTCGGCTAATTTCAACATTCCAATAAATTTGGCCAACTTAGATGGTTTCTAGATAAGCCTGTTAGCAGATGACATTTTTTTCTAGTACAATCATGATGTGAGGCAGTGCAGATGTTGCCTATCAGCAGCTAGATATTTGGATTTAAGATTATTAGTAAGATAAATATTTACATTGTTATTGACATTGGTATGTTAAGGGAATTCGGGTGGCCTAACTGTGAAGACAAAAAGGTCTACAAAGTGTTACAGACCCATTAGAAATGTAGTCTTGTGTGACCTTGGGCAAGTTCATTTATCTCAGAGCGTCTTAAACTGTAGGGTCAATAGGATACAAATCCATAAAGCATGTGAGAAGTTCTCTGTGGCCTTGAATTTAAAGCCAGAAACATTTGGGATGAATTGATTTTTTTTATCAACCTCAAGGCGACGTGTATGTAATACCCTATCCAGCATATGAGTAGGTTAGGTGAACCTCAAGACAGCTGTTGTGGACCAAAGGTTTGACAAAAGTGATTACTTCAGAAGTCATAATATATAAATAAAGATGAGAAAAACAATCTACAGAACATATACAGTGAACAGATCCTACAGAAAATCTTACTGTATTTCATATGGTAACCTAAAAAGGGAACCGGACAACCCTTCCTCAAAAAGAAACAGACATGGCTGCCGAAACAAGCATTGATCAGCTGATACCCCCTGAGGAAGCTTTGGATAGAAGCACATGTTCCCTACATGGGGAATATTATCACATGTCAACTCTTCAAAAAAAAGTAATACAGTACACTGTTTTATAGAGTCCGCCAGAGTAGAAACTACTCTTTACAGTCACAGAGGTTTCCCGGAATCACGATTTTAACCTTATAGTCCAGCGCTTAGTTAAAATAATACAAAAAAAATCTCACCCTCCCCAGGTCCAGTGCTGCCTCTCCTCTGCTTCTCTGGTAATTGTTTACAGGCTGCAGCGGTGACATCACGACAAACTTATATATCAGTGCTGCTGTGTGTCATTAGGTTCAGTGACTCTGCCGCCAACTACACGAGCCACTGAGGACAGTGATAGGATGCAGTGATATTGTGTGCTGTAATGTTAAACTTCCCACTGCAGCCTGTAAACAATTATGAAAGCAGAGGTGGAGAGGCAGAGCTGGACCCAAGAAGGGTGAGTAACAGCTCTTATATTATTTTAACCACTAGCTGGCCGATGACGTGAAAAACACTATTCTCAGAAAATCTCTTCAACTACCTCTTCTAGTAATAGGAGGAGATCGTGAGAATTGGGCCCGTCAATAAGATTCATATGTCCTGTTGAGATATATAGGCAGGCCATATCTGATTGGTACAACCATTTAAAGAAGCACTCACATCAAAGTTTTTACCCGTTTAAGATATTGCAGTCATCATATTACACAGCACTGTGTACTTACAATTGCTCATTTTGTCTTTCTACCCAGTAAACGTTTTTTCCCTGAACTCAGTCCATGGATAAAATTTAACATGTGCACGGCATTAAGGAGCGTGATCTGATGCTTTGTCAGATTGCACTCAGACCGAAAATATGGTTGTCTGCATGAGCCCTTAAACACATAAATAGAATTACTCCCATCAAAGTTTTTATCCTCTTAATACATTGCAGTCATCATATTATACAGCACTGTGTACTTACAATTGCTCATTTTGCCTTTCTTCGCAGCCAATTCTTCTCTTTTCTCCTGTAGAAACAGGAAGTCTCTTTTCCCTGCAAAAATCATTTCCCTCTTGCAACAACACCCATAGCCCAAAAGTTCCTTTTGCCCCAAAACCAAATGGAATTGTGGTTGGTGGGCTTTGATTTCGCAGTGGGGTTCACCAACTGTATGTTACATATTTGTTATCTCCAGTAGTTAATCCTCTATCATTAGTGATAACTAAAAATATGTCTATGCCATTTCAGTTTTATCTGCAATGTGTTTGTATTTCTCTCTATTTTTTTTAGGATTTTATAATAATAAAACATCAAGGGCATCAATTAACTCCAGAACAGTTTATGCAATGTCAGATTTAACATAATTGCCTATTTTTCAGGCAAGCTTTTCCAGGAGGTGACCGTGTAACAGCCCAGGAAGCCGGCTGTTACAGTGGTATCGCTTTCCTTTCGGGGAGGGTGATGCCATGACTGGAAGCGAGGAGTATCCCTTTAACAGGTGGTAGATACATGCAACATGTTCTGATTCCAGGCCAGAAGGGGGAGCTCTGAACCCAGTTTCAGGGGAGCTTCCCCAGATATATATTCTAGCTTAGAGGAGGAGTTAGTTAGATTATGTCAGACAGTGAGTTGGAGGAGAGAGAGGGGAGCAGGAGAGCTGGGGCCGTGCAGCCACGTGGTGCTGCAGCTCCATGCCAGAGAGGAGAAGTGGACAGTGTTGTATCTGTAGAACGTGCCAAAGGGGAGAAGCACAGGAGAATTAAGGAGCTGGAAGGGAGCCGTGACTGAGGTCCTTCCATGCTGAAGTGCAAGAACTAGGCACAGGGAGCCCGAGGCTGTGTAGAACTGTATGTCCCATAGCAGAAACAGGAGGGCAGAAGATTCTAGGTTGTGTGTCCGCACCAACATCCGAAGACACAGCAACACAGAGCCCGGAGTCAGAATTAGAGACACCTGTAAAAAGGCTTGTGCTGCCTGCCATGCGGGTACTGTCTTAGGACAGGGAAAGAGAGGACCTTGTGTGGAGCCATAGGCAGCATGGGATTCATCTTACAGTGCAAGAAGGAAGGCTTTTATCCTCACCTGAAAGGGGGATCCATAATCGCTTCCAGGCCGACCGGACCTTAACATCACCCTGGACTGTGGCTGCTGCATATCAGTAAAAAAGGTAAAGAGACTGTAACCTTGTGTCATCTAGTTCTTTCTGGCATTATATAATCTTTCCCTATGACACCGGGAGCCCTGGGGACCAGCTTACCCTGTGGGAAGCCATACCATCCCTGCTGCCATAAAATCACCCCAGTGGACCCCTTTTAGCAGCGTAGGTCATCCCTGACTGAATACCACAGGTGGCGTCACAAACAAACTTTATTTCAAATAACCCCTTTCAAGACCTTCCCTTTTACTTGGACGCCCATGGCCATGGACCGGGTCGCTGCCTCCGTGACCACCCCTTTAACGATGACTGGACCCAATACCGAGTACCCCTAGGCCCTAGCGGGGTGCTTCAACCACATATGCCAGGGATGTCAAACTCAAGTACACACAGGACCAAAATTAAAAACTTGGACAAAGATGCAGCCAACCTTGATATTTATTAAAAAAAATGTCTACTATTGAGAGTTCTTTCTTATCATCAAATATAATGATGAACCTTTTCATATGGAAACAAAATTAAGGGGATTGTCCCATGAACAAAGTTCATTTTAATTAATAGATCTTAAGACTCAGATTAATGATGAGTTGTGATCTAAATCTGTGCGTGCACTACCTCCGATGACCATTTTGCTGAAACCTGTTGTGGGCAATCAATGAACAGAGGAGGGTCCCTGCTCCTGTTTCACTGTCAACATTTTTTTGAAGCCCAGGGCCCACAGCTTCGCACCGCTGGGACACCGCATCCTCCCAGCTCAAAGCCCACAGTATTGCCCCACTCCTGCAGCCTTTAGCTTCATGCAGCAGCGACCCTGCCTTATGTGACCCTGCTCCAAAAGCCCCTGTCCTCTCCCGGTAAGCTACATTCGGATTATAAGACGTACTCCAATTTTCCTCATAAAATTTTTAGAAAAAAAAATGCACAGTCCAAAATATACTGTATACACATTTTATATGTCTTATTTATCCATAGGGGAATGTGTTTGATTTAAGGGGATATAATTTTGTATTATTTTTATTGTATTGTTTTCTTTTCTTTTAGTGGGGCGCATACACACAACTGTATTATAGCTTATATACAATATCCTAACTGTATGGCTCCATTACACTGCATCCACACAGGCCTATGGGCCAAACCTGGTCTTGGTTTGAATCTTAATAATGTGCCACAAGGAGACACCATGTAGAACCACATGAAGTGCCTACTAGAGATGAGCAGATTGATCTGCAGATGATCAATGTTAAGTTGAATTTCCTGAAATTTATAGTTTTATGCGAATTCAAACAGTTTTAAGATTCAATTTGCAAAAAAATAAACTTTCCTGGCACCATGTTCCACACTGCTGAAACGTCAGAGAGTGTGGTAATGTAATTTTGCATTGCCACGTCGCTTCCCCATCATGCCCTGCAGCTATGACATCTAGCGGATTATCATCCTTCTGCAGTGTTATTATTATTATTATACATTTTTATAGCGCCATTTATTCCATGGCGCTTTACATGTGAATACGGGGCAAATATAGACAAATACATTAAACATGAGCAGATAACAAGGCACACGAGTACATAAGGAGGGAGGACCCTGCCCGCGAGGGCTCACAGTCTGCAGGGGGCAGTGGTGGTCAATACCTCGGCCATCCCAGATCAGCAGGTCCCAGGAAAGCACAGTTCGTACGGCAGAGGCGCAAGTCTCTCTCTCCTCTTGAATGTTATTTCTTATGGTCAGTGGGTTTCTCACTTATAATAATAATCTTTATTTTTATATAGCGTTAATGAGTCGCCCGCCAGGGCCGTGGGGTACCAAGTACCTGGTCCGGTGTTCAAAGGGAGATGTCACGGTGGCGACCCAGTCCGTGGCCCTGGGCGCCCATGTAAAAAGGAAGTTGAATAAAGTTTATGTTCGTGATGCCACCTGTGGTATTCGGTCAGTGGGGACCGACACTGCTTTAAGGGGTCCTCTGGGGTGATGTTATGGCAGCTAGATGGTATAACTTCCCACAGGTGAAGTATATCCCCAGGGCTCTCGGTGTGTAGATGGAAGATGGTGAACGGTGCAGTAAAGAACGAGGACACAGGTTTGCAGTCTCTTTACCAGGTTTACTGAAGACTTCAGGCAGCCACAGTCCAGGGTACCAGATCACAGGGCAGGCAGGGTCCGGCCAGCTTGGAAACAAATCCAGAGTCCCCTTTACCAAGTGGAGTTAAAAGCCTTCCTCTAGCACGGTGGTGTTGTAGTCCCTTTCTGCCTATGGCCTCAGATAAGATCCTCACAGTTCTTCTCTCTGTCCCCATATAGGATAGGACAATACCTGTATGACAGGTAACTCGAGCCTATTAAAACAGGGACTCTATCACGCCCCTGGCTCTATGTGTTACTGTGTCTTCAGGTGTGTGTGGCGGACAGGCAACTTGCAATTCAGCTGTCCTGCCGGTTTCTGATGTAAGTCCTAGAGTCCCCTACAACCTCGGTGTGCTGGCTACCGGTTATCTGCACTTTGCCAGGGAGACAGTCTGTTCGCTGCTGTCCTCCCCCTGGTGTCCTCGCCTGTGCCTCGCTCTCCTGCACGCTCACTGATCGATGTCCTTTCCTTCTGTATGTCTCTTTCTCCAGGGGCTGTAGTACTTCCGACTATACGGCCCCTTCAGACCTTCTGACACTCTATGTCGGTCTGCTGTCTTCTGTCTCTCTGACAATCTGACCTCTCTTTCCCTCCAAACCACAATATATATAGGGGAGTCACCTAGGAATAGGATCAAAAGCTTCCAAACATAACAGCACTCTCCCCGTGAGGAAAGTAAGGCTACTGTGACAACCAGGACCCTGGGGCAACACACTAACATATTCCACAGCGCTTTACAATTTTGCACACATTATCATCGCTGTCCTCGCTGAGGCTCACAATCTAAATTCCCTATCAGTATGTCTTTGGAATGTGGGAGGAAAACAGAGTACTCGGAGGAAACCCACACAAACACGGGGAGAACATACAAACTCCTTGCAGATGTTGTCCAAGGTGGGATTAGAACCCCGGACTCCAGCGCTGCAAGGCTTACCGGGAGAGGACAGGAGCTTTTGGGGCAGGGTCACATAGGGCAGGGTCGCTGCTGCATGAAGCTGGCGGCTGCAGGAGTGGGGCAATACTGTGGGCTTTGAGCATTGTTTTAGTGCAGGAGGGACTGGTGCACTTCACAAAATAGATGGCATCATGAGAAAAGCTACTGAGCCACTGTGCTGCCCTACCCTCTTAAGTAGAGTGTGACCTGTTATGGCCAGCATGGTTCTCTTTCCCCTCTCTCCTACGTTAATTTTGTGAGCAATTTCAAACTTTCCAGTATTAAGATTTGTGCAGATATATTTGCTGCAAGTCAAATTTTGGGGAAAGTTCATCAAATATGGGAATTTCCCATTTCAAAAGATCTGTTCATCTCTAATGCCTATAACTCCAAATTATGGAACCGTAGGGATTCCTTACTTTGTCTAAAGCTTAATTTACACTGAAAGATTAACATTAACGAGTGTTCTATGACTGCTTGTTTCATGATAATTTTGTGGCATAAACAGGCTGCCAATCACACAATGAATAAGCAAAACGCTCGTTCATTGGTAAAAAAAATCTTTTGCGCAGCGCAAAAAAATCATAATTTTTGGTTTTGCGTAGTTCTGTGTAAACAAGAATTGCAATTCAGAGAATAACGGCATCATTTATTTTGGTCTCCTGTGTAAAAAGTCTAATAATAATAATAATAATGACTGCCAATCAGTAACTGTTTCCTGATCGGTGGTCGTTTAGTGTCGCAGATCTCTCCTTGACAGGTGCACAGGCTCAGCGTAGATATACAGTATCTACTTGGCATATGTAAGGCCTTATCATATGTAAAGGTAACCTGTCATGTGAAAAAATGATGTCAACATGCAGATATGGGGGAAATGACAGCAGACTCAGCATTAGAACCAATTGTCAGTCAGTGCAGGAGGCATGGTTACGGCCGCCGCTTTCTACACACAGACTAGTGACCGCACCAGCGCCAATGTCACCCCCGTGACTGAAAACTAAACAATTCTACGAAGAATTAACTTAATTTCATTCCAGCAGCAGGGCTCAAAGTGCAGGCACTGGGCAGGTTCAGAAAGCTATTATTAACTTCCACATTTCGGCCCAAGCTTTAACTTCCTGGCTGATGTCTTGAGATGTTGCTTCAGTATTGCCACATAATCTTCTTTTCTCATGATGCCATCTATTTTGTGAAGTGCACCAGTCCCTCCTGCACTAAAGCAACCCCACAACATGATGCTGCCACCACTGTGTTTCACAGTTGGAATGGTGTTCTTAGGCTTCCAAGCTTCTCCCTTTTTCCTCCAAACATAACGATGGTCATTAAGCCCAAAAAGTAAAATTTTAGTTTCATCAGACAACAGATCTTGTCACCCAAAATTAAGGTCTTTGTTCCTGTGTGCATTTGCAAACATTAATTTGTTTTTTTTTATGTTTCTTTTGGAGTAATGACTTCTTCCTGGCAGAGTGGCCTTTCAGCCCATGTTGATACAGTACTCGTTTTGCTGTGGATATTGACACAATCTTACCAGTTTCACTGTGGATATTGACACAATCTTACCAGCTTCCGGCATCTTCACAAGGTCTATTGCATTTGTCCTTCGGTTGATATGCACATGTCCGACTAAAGCACATTCATCTCTGGGACACAGAACCCATCTTCTTCATGAGCAGTATGATGGCTGGACATTCCCATCTTATTTGTACTTGCATGCAATTGTATCTTGAAATTGTCCCCAAGGATGAGCCAGACTTGTGCAAATCCACAATTATCATCCTAATAACTTGGCTGATTTCTTTAGACTTTCCCATGATGCTACATAAAGAAGCAGTGTGTTCCAGGTGTGCACTAAAATACATCCACAGGTGTGTCTCTAATAAGCTCAGATGTTGGCAAAAAACTATGAGAAGCTTCCAAACACATGACAACGTCATATGGGCAATGCAAAATTGTTTAAAGGCATAGTAATCTTAGTGTATGTAAACTCTTCACTTTGCAGTAAGTAATAAAAATGATTTAAAACAATCTCTCTCTCTCTCTCTCTTTCTCTCATTATTCTGGCATTTGGCAAACATTAATAATTATGATAATCCTAATTGACCTGAAATGGGAAAGGTTTATTCTGATTTATTGTCATATTTTAAGAAAAGCATGCAAATGTGTCTTTTTATATAGTTTATGTAAATTGTCTCTTCAGAGAGGAAAAGGACTAGAACTCTAATGCCACCTATTGGAAGTAGCAATCTTAAAAGTCAGTGTCAACCATTTAACGAGCCTTGTTACATGACTCAGGATAAAAGCCAAAACCAGAATCTCAATTTGCAGACACTGTGTTTCGGGGTACTGCCCCTCGTCAGTGCAAAGTGTGATGTATAGTCAGATATATAGTGTGTGTAAACTTCTGGTTTCAACTACTCACAGTGCGAGATCTGGTTTGGCTGTGTGAGAGGCGTCTGACCGGGATCTAAAAAGTATTGTTTCTTCTTGTGGAGAGTGACATATTAAGCATGCTTAGATGAGGAGACTTAAAGTCGTAATGCTACTCTGGGAAATATACAAATTGTCTCTTCAGATATTTGCAGACACTGTGTTTCGGAATACTGCCCCTCGTCAGTGCAAAGTGTGATATATAGTCAGATATATAGTGTATGTAAACTTCTGGTTTCAACTACATATATTTTTTCATTTTTTGACTAGCAATTGCTTATTTACTGTGACTTTTTTACAACAGAGTATTTTTTGACCTCTCTGTGCGCTTTTGTGTTTACATATATTTGTTTAGTATAGAACCCCGAGAACAAGGAGCAAAACACGGAATTAGATATAAACAATTATTTTTATTGATACAAAACATTAAAAATTAATTATCAGTAATGAGTCAGGGTAAGGACATTTCCAATAAATACGTGAAGGGGAAACCACCTCCCCACGACACCCCTCACTGGCCGTGAATGGTAGCCCAAACAAGCAGGGTGGAGTGTAGACCCTACAGAAATATTCAGTAAACAAGCCCATGTGAACATGAATGCACTATATGCCATAAAACATCCATCCCTAGCATAGAGGTAACAGAATGCATCCTGTAAATAATCAGGGCAAGTTAGCAAAGAAAGCGAGTGGGCTTACCACAGGAGGGATGAGGAGGGAAGGGCGCAGCCAGAGAGCGACCCCTTACCCTGACTCATTACTGATAATTAATTTTTAATGTTTTGTATCAATAAAAATAATTGTTTATATCTAATTCCGTGTTTTGCTCCTTGTTCTCCGGGTTCTATATGATATCTGTGGAGCGGATTTAATTTGTCTGGGGGCTCACTACTTTTTTGTGTGTTTCACAGTTCATCCCAGTATAATTATGGACTTCCGTGCGCGTGATCGTACCTGGCGTGCACAACTCAATGATGTTTTTCATGACAATGTTGAAGGGGATAATGGTGGTCCCAATAGAGAATTACAGGAGGTTATTTTTCGTTTCAAGGATTTATTACGTAAAAGAACAGGCATCTGGTGGAATCACGAGTTCCTAGATAAATACATTCAAAAAGACCTTATTCCTAGGGGCCTCCGTGTCCATACCTTCCCTTTGTTCCCAGTTGCCAATGAGGATTTTAAGGCAAATGGGAGGAGCTTTCTAATACCTGTTCAAAGGGCTTCATGGTTCTCCTTAAACAGACGAACCATGAGTCATTGGTTTCTATTGAGTCTGAAATCGATGGCTTACAAACTATTCCACAAAGAGATATGACAGGGGATGCCCTGAAGAAATTGAACGATGAAATTGATGCTGAGCTCCAGAAATGGGCCAGTGATATTCAATCGACTAAAGCTAAAAAGTTTCAGCGAGATGTCCAGAATAAGCAACTCTCCAGAGTATATAGGTGGCAGAATCCATCTGGACGATCTCGTGTCAAATCAAGGAACAACAATTATTCGAGGTCTAGATCTACCTCTACACGCTCCAATAGGTCCACCTATGATGAGGATACTACCAATATGCCCCAAATCGGTACTTCATCAACCCCTGGGCCTAGTAACAAGCGAATGGCAACAAGACAGTACATCAAAAACAAAACATCGGGAGGAGGGATTGCCCAGGCGGGTGCACAGGGGGCATACAGGTACTAAATCTGTCAACATATGTGTTTACGGAGGACCAGTTGGATGTCCTTACTAGGGGCCTGACTTTCTCTCCCACTAATGCTTTCAATTATTTTGCAGCACTGAAAGACCTTCACCTGTTTGTTCGCAAGCTTGTCCTCAAGAAGCTCCATACTAGAAAAGAGTTTGTTGAAGAGATGAGTGACATTGACAGGGAAACACTCTGGGATTTGGAGGATTTGCTTGAGGAACAATGTACACCTGATTCAAGTAAGTTCCCCCCTTCTGCCCGGTCTAGATCTACCAGATTCCCCCCCTTGTCTCTGTCCCCGGCAATTGAAATCTTTACAAAATTGGTGGGTGTCTGGTGATGATTTCAAAAAGCTTTCATCCCGGCGGACTTATGACAATCTCACTCACAGACAGCGGTTGGCTGTTAATCAGTTACAATCCTTGAGAGATGTCGTCTTTAAAGGTACCTTCACACATAACGATATTGTTAACGATATCGTTGCTTTTTGTGACGTAGCAACGATATCGTTAATAAAATCGTTCTGTGTGACAGCGACCAACGATCAGGCCCCTGCTGGGAGATCGTTGGTCGCTGAAGAAAGTCCAGAACTTTATTTCGTCGCTGGATCTCCCGTGGACATCGCTGGATCGGCGTGTGTGACACCGATCCAGCGATGTCTTCACTGGTAACCAGGGTAAATATCGGGTAACTAAGCGCAGGGCCGCGCTTAGTAACCTGATGTTTACCCTGGTTACCATCCTAAAAGTAAAAAAAACAAACAGTACATACTTACCTAACGCTGTCTGTCCTCCAGCGCTGTGCTCTGCACTCCTCCTGTACTGGCTGTGAGCGTCGGTCAGCCGGTAAGCAGAGCGGTGACGTCACCGCTCTGCTTTCCGGCCGCTGTGCTCACACAGACAGTACAGGAGGAGTGCAGAGCACAGCGCTGGAGGACAGACAGCGTTAGGTAAGTATGTACTGTTTGTTTTTTTTACTTTTAGGATGGTAACCAGGGTAAACATCGGGTTACTAAGCGCGGCCCTGCACTTAGTTACCCGATGTTTACCCTGGTTACCGGCATCGTTGGTCGCTGGAGAGCGGTCTGTGTGACAGCTCTCCAGCGACCAAACAGCGACGCTGCAGCGATCCGGATCGTTGTCGGTATCGCTGCAGCGTCGCTTAATGTGAAGGGGCCTTAAGCCAGCAGACAAGGAGGGGAATGTGGTGGTCTGGCCGTGCGTGAAGTACGAGCGGGAGGCTTTTCGCCAGCTCAAGGATACTAGTACTTACCTCAGGCTATCCTCCAATCCCACATCCTCTTTTCTACGGGACTTACAGAATATCCTCATTAGGGTTCTTGAGGCCAATACTATTATGAAGCAGATATTTGATGGATTGATCGTCTGGTCCCCTAGGGTCCCGACTTTTTACTTGTTACCCAAGGTCCACAACGATGCCCTTGACCCACCGGGTCGTCCCATTGTGTCTGGGATTGACGGAATTTGTCACCCTATTTGTCAATTTATTGATTACTACCTAAAACCGCTAGTGGAAACTCTACCTTCATATGTAAGAGACACTACGGACATCCTGTCGAGGGTCGATGGCATCCTTGTGGACCCTGGCACCATTTTTGTGACAGCTGACGTTGAGGGCCTATATACCTGCATTGACCATAGTCAGGTCTTGGATGCCGTTCGCCGCTTCCTGGGGACCTCCGACCTGGACGGCCCTTTACGTGAGCTTATCCTCGAGCTGGTGGACTACATACTCACCCACAAATTCTTTGTCTTCAAGGACATCTTTTATCTTCAGAAGCGTGGCTCAGCCATGGGCGCGGCGTGTGCACCTTCGTACGCCAATCTCTTCCTTGGTGCGTGGGAGAGGGAGATCTTTGGCGATGGAGACCCACCGTCCACTGCCCATGTGCTGTGCTGGTATCGCTATATCGACGACATTTTGTTTTTGTGAGGGGGAGGTCTGTCCACCAGCTCGAGGATTTTATGAGGAGTCTCAATGATAATTCATGCAATATATGTTAGGGTTGGCGGAACGCACTGAATATATTTATTAAGTGAGATTGGTGCGTTCGCAACCCGGGATCCACCGTGCAGGAAAGAACCTGCTGCTAAGTAAATGGTGGCACTATATGGCGGTATGAACCAGCTCTGTTAGCTTCACAGATCAGCCGAGAAGGCAAAGCTCTGTGCCCTGTTAGACTTTCATAGAGGCACAGGCTAACCACCCAATGAGAGCAGTCAGTGGTCATGCATGCACACAAAACTCCTCGCCGGAGATGCCAGCATTCTAGGGGCTTATTTCAGCCGGGTCCCTGAACACACATAAACACAAACTCCTCGCCGGAGGTGCCAGCATTCTAGGGGCTTATTTCAGCCGGGTCCCTGAACACATGCAAACACATGACCATACTGGCGCAAAGCACATAACATATGAAGATACTAACGCACGGCCGTGCGGCCATGCGAGCCTTAAATAGTTGCAGCATGTTCAGGACCTTTCAAAGAAGGACCAATGGAGTTGCTGCAGTACCTGAGCATGTGACCCTAGATCTCCACTGAGAGATCTTGCCCCGGGCATGCTCAGTGTGTGCAAAGCAGAACTTAGTCCTAGCACCTTCAGGACCTTCCAAGAAGGACCAATGGAAGTCGCTGCAGTACCTGAGCATGTGACCCTAGATCTCCACTGAGAGATCCTGCCCTTTGCATGCTCAGTGTGGCAAAGTAGGACTTAGTCCCAAAAAAAG
This sequence comes from Ranitomeya imitator, assembly GCF_032444005.1. Taxonomy (NCBI): domain Eukaryota; kingdom Metazoa; phylum Chordata; class Amphibia; order Anura; family Dendrobatidae; genus Ranitomeya; species Ranitomeya imitator. Next base: position 88,238,007 of record NC_091282.1, read on the forward strand.
CCTGCTCAGAACAGTGCAGGGTACAATAGTAGATCCTGGAGAGGCAGTAGCAACCCTTTGCACAGTACCAGTCTCAGCGAGACACTGGGAGCGACGTCTCCGCTGAGCATGCTCCACTGCAGCCGATGCAGAATGGGAGACCGCAGCAGACACGGATCGAGATTCCCCCTGTGCAGCAGAGGAAACTCGACTCCTAACAATATACGTCTCATGTCTACTTTTAATACAACTACAGTTGATTTCCTGGACATCCGTCTGGAGGTCGATTCTGACCAGCGTATCCAGACGGATGTCTTCAAGAAACCCACTTCTGTCAATTCTTTATTGCACGCTACCTCTGCGCATTATCCAGCCACAGTCTGGGCCGTCCCGGTCGGACAATTTCTCAGGATGCTGCGAATTTGCTCCTCCGAGGCTAGATTTGAACATCAGGCTGATGACCTAATGCAAAGGTTCATGGCTCGTGGCTACAGCCGGGGGTCTATAAAAACTGGCTATGACCGCGCCAGAGAAACCCCTCGGAGCAATCTATTATACTCTAACAAAAGACGTCGTGCTGTGGGTGGTAGTGCACCTATTAGATTTATTTCCACCTACAATCACGAGTGGGAAAATATACGCTCCATCCTCACAAAACATTGGTCTGTCCTCCAAACCGAACCCGCCCTGGCTGCCTCCCTGGGCAATCTCCCTCTCATGACCCCAAAAAGGTGTAAAAATCTTAGTGACATTCTGGTTAGGAGCCACTATGTTCCTGCCCCCACGAATGTCTTTGGTTCTGGTGGCCCTCGCTCTAGCTCTATTCCGTGTGGGCACTGTCTTGCCTGCGCCAATGTCCTCCTCTGCTCGAATCTTGTCTCGAGCGATGGCTCCAGAGAATTCCAGATAAGACAGCGTATAACCTGCGGTACCACTAACGTAATATATTATGCTACCTGTCCGTGCCCAAAGGTATACGTTGGTCTTACCACTCGCAAACTTCGTGTTCGCGTACGGGAGTATGTGCGGGACATTGGCGCGGCCAAGACAGTTCCCACCACAAATGACCTCAAGACGATTCCTCGTCATTTCAGGTCACATCACAACTGTGATGCCAGACTACTTTCAGTCAGGGGGATTGATGTACTCCACCTGGGCATTAGGGGCGGCGACAACAAAAAATGTTTGGCACAGATCGAAACTGAGTGGATCGTCTTATTAGACACTCTGACCCCCAAAGGCCTGAATGAATCCTTGAGTTTCGCCTCTTATTTATAATGTAATTCATTATTTGATTTATTATTTTCCTCCTGCTTCTCTATTCCTGGGTTCCCCATAATGTCAGTCAGATTTGTTGTTATTATCATTTTGTTTTTAATTGTTTTTGTCTTCTGTTTTTTCATTATCAGTATAACATGGACCCTATTCTGACTCCTTCAACCCTCTATGGACTCAGGCAACTAACACTCCTGCCATCCACAAACAAGCAAATCATATGCTGGAATAAGAACAGGCTGGCCATTAAAGGAGCGGACTTTATATATACTGATATAGCAGCTCTTTGTGATTCTTTCCACCATGTAAATGGCACTGTATGTATGCTCACTCTGTATGTCACCAATGAGGCTGTAATATTTTATAGACATACTTTTTGTGTCTGCTCGCTAGTAATACATCTTGGCAGCTTGTTCTCTTACATGGCCGTGCGCATCGCGCTGTATATGGCCGGCTCGGGCATGTGGGCGGGCGTCTCTTCACCTGGTGTGCCTGTTCCGGGATTCTTTTCCGGCGCCTGCGCACTTTGGCTGATGCCCTGTCTCCATGCCAGGACCCTGCCGTTGCAGAGCGCATGCGCCGCTTGCGCCACTACTATTGGCCGGTTATATCCATGTGACCGGGGTCGGGGGGTGTTGTGAATTCTGTGGTCAAGCTCCCTCCTGTGGTCATGAGTGGTACTTCGGCTGGTTCTGTCTATGAGCTTCCGCTGGTGGATGTGAGTGGGGCTGCGGCTTCTGAGTTTCCTTCCTCAGGTGACGAGGTTAAGTCGTTAGGTGCTGCTCTATTTAACTCCACCTAGTTCTTTGTTCCTGGCCTCCAGTCAATGTTCCAGTATTGGTCTGGCTCTCTCCTGGATCGTTCTTGTGGCCTGTCTGCCCTGCATAAGCTAAGTTCTGCTTGTGTTACTTTTGTTTGCTATATTTTCTGTCCAGCTTGCTATATTGGTTTTTATTGCTTGCTGGAAGCTCTGAGACGCAGAGGGAGCACCTCCGTACCGTTAGTCGGTGCGGAGGGTCTTTTTGCCCCTTCTGCGTGGTTGTTTGTAGGTTTTTGTGCTGACAGCAAAGCTATCTTTCCTATCCTCGGTCTATTCAGTAAGTCGGGCCTCACTTTACTAAAATCTAGTTCATCTCTGTGTTTGTATTTTCATCTTAACTCACAGTCATTATATGTGGGGGGGCTGCCTTTTCCTTTGGGGAATTTCTCTGAGGCAAGGTAGGCTTATTTTTCTATTTTCAGGGCTAGTTAGTTTCTCAGGCTGTGCCGAGTTGCATAGGGAGCGTTAGGCGCAATCCACGGCTACCTCTAGTGTGGTATGATAGGATTAGGGATTGCGGTCAGCAGAGTTCCCACGTCTCAGAGCTCGTCCTATGTTAGTAACTATCAGGTCACTTTGTGTGCTCTTAACCACTAGGTCCATTGTGGTTCTGAATCACCTGTTCATAACAGTACTGGAGGCCCAAAGTACTAATGCTTCTCAATAGAGGGAAAAGAGAAGTTCTGAGACCATTTTTTTTTCTTTGCACTGTGTTTTGTCTTTCTTTTCCCCTTTACATCAGGGTGGTTCAGAACACAGGTGTAGACATGGACATTCAAGGTCTGTCCTCTTTGATGGATAATCTCGCTATAAGTGTTCAGAACATTCAAGATTTAGTGGTTCAGAATCCTATGTTAGAAGAACCTAAAATTCCTATTCCTGAGTTGTTTTCTGGAGATAGAGCTAAGTTTCTGAATTTCAAAAATAATTGTAAACTATTTCTGGCCTTGAAACCCCGCTCCTCTGGTGACCCAGTTTAACAAGTAAAGATCATTATTTCTTTATTACGTGGTGACCCTCAAGACTGGGCATTTTCCCTTGCGCCAGGAGATCCTGCATTATGTAATATTGATGCGTTTTTTCTGGCGCTCGGGTTGCTTTATGATGAACCTAATTCAGTGGATCAGGCAGAGAAAATCTTGCTGGCTCTGTGTCAGGGTCAGGATGAGGTAGAGATATATTGTCAGAAATTTAGGAAGTGGTCTGTGCTCATTCAATGGAATGAATGTGCTCTGGCAGCAATTTTCAGAAAGGGTCTCTTTGAAGCCCTTAAGGATGTCATGGTGGGATTTCCTATGCCTGCTGGTCTGAATGAGTCTATGTCTTTGGCCATTCAGATCGATCGACGCTTACGTGAGCGTAAAACTGTGCACCATTTGGCGGTATTATCTGAGCATAAACCTGAGCCTATGCAATGCAATAGGACTTTGACCAGAGCTGAACGGCAAGAACACAGATGACGGAATGGGCTGTGTTTTTACTGTGGTGATTCCACTCATGCTATCTCCGATTGTCCTAAGCGCACTAAGCGGTTCGCTAGGTCTGCCACCATTGGTACGGTACAGTCGAAATTTCTTTTGTCCGTTACTTTGATCTGCTCTTTGTCATCCTATTCTGTCATGGCATTTGTGGATTCAGGCACTGCCCTGAATTTGATGGACTTGGAGTATGCTAGGCGCTGTGGGTTTTTCTTGGAGCCCTTGCAGTATCCTATTCCATTGAGAGGAATTGATGCTACGCCTTTGGCCAAGAATAAGCCTCAGTACTGGACCCAGCTGACCATGTGCATGGCTCCTGCGCATCAGGAGGATATTCGCTTTTTGGTGTTGCATAATCTGCATGATGTGGTCGTGTTGGGGTTGCCATGGCTACAAGTCCATAACCCAGTATTGGATTGGAAATCAATGTCTGTGTCCAGCTGGGGTTGTCAGGGGGTACATGGTGATGTTCCATTTCTGTCTATTTCATCATCCACCCCTTCTGAGGTCCCAGAGTTCTTGTCGGATTACCGGGATGTATTTGATGAGCCCAAGTCCAGTGCCCTACCTCCGCATAGGGATTGTGATTGTGCTATCGATTTGATTCCTGGTAGTAAGTTTCCTAAAGGTCGACTGTTTAATTTGTCTGTGCCTGAGCACGCCGCTATGCGGAGTTACATAAAGGAATCCTTGGAGAAGGGTCATATTCGCCCGTCGTCGTCGCCATTGGGAGCAGGGTTCTTTTTTGTGGCCAAGAAGGATGGTTCGCTGAGACCTTGTATTGATTACCGCCTTCTAAATAAAATCACGGTCAAATTTCAGTACCCCTTGCCGCTGCTGTCTGATTTGTTTGCTCGGATTAAGGGGGCTAGTTGGTTCACCAAGATAGATCTTCGTGGTGTGTATAATCTTGTGCGCATTAAACAGGGCGATGAATGGAAAACAGCATTTAATACGCCCGAGGGCCATTTTGAGTACCTGGTTATGCCATTCGGGCTTTCTAATGCTCCATCAGTGTTTCAGTCCTTTATGCATGACATCTTCCGAGAGTACCTGGATAAATTCCTGATTGTATACTTGGATGATATTTTGGTCTTCTTGGATGATTGGGAGTCTCACGGGAAGCAGGTCAGAATGGTGTTCCAGGTCCTGTGTGCGAATTCTTTGTTTGTGAAGGGGTCAAAGTGTCTCTTTGGTGTTCAGAAGGTTTCATTTTTGGGTTTCATTTTTTCCCCTTCTACTATCGAGATGGACCCTGTTAAAGTTCAGGCCATTTATGATTGGACTCAGCCGACATCTCTGAAGAGTCTGCAAAAGTTCCTGGGCTTTGCTAATTTTTATCGTTGCTTCATCAATAATTTTTCTAGTATTGCTAAACCATTGACTGATTTAACCAAGAAGGGTGCTGATGTGGTCAATTGGTCTTCTGCTGCTGTGGAAGCTTTTCAAGAGTTGAAGCATCGTTTTTCTTCTGCCCCTGTGTTGTGTCAACCAGATGTTTCGCTCCCGTTCCAGGTCGAGGTTGATGCTTCTGAGATTGGAGCAGGGGCTGTTTTGTCGCAAAGAAGTTCTGATGGCTCGGTGATGAAACGATGCGCCTTCTTTTCCAGGAAGTTTTCGCCTGCTGAGCGTAATTATGATGTTGGCAATCGAGAGTTGCTGGCCATGAAGTGGGCATTCGAGGAGTGGCATCATTGGCTTGAAGGAGCTAAGCATCGCGTGGTGGTCTTGACTGATCACAAGAACTTGACTTATCTCGAGTCTGCCAAACGGTTGAATCCTAGACAGGCTCGTTGGTTGCTGTTTTTCTCCCATTTTGACTTTGTCGTTTCGTACCTTCCGGGCTCTAAAAATGTGAAGGCGGATGCCCTGTCCAGGAGTTTTGTGCCCGACTCTCCGGGTTTGTCTGAGCCGGCGGGTATTCTCAAAGAGGGGGTAATTTTGTCTGCCATCTCCCCTGATTTGCGGCGGGTGCTGCAAAAATTTCAGGCTAATAGACCTGACCGTTGCCCAGCGGAGAAACTGTTTGTCCCTGATAAATGGACGAGTAGAGTTATCTCTGAGGTTCATTGTTCGGTGTTGGCTGGTCATCCTGGAATTTTTGGTACCAGAGATTTGGTGGCTAGATCCTTTTGGTGGCCGTCTCTGTCGCGGGATGTGCGTTCATTTGTGCAGTCCTGTGGGATTTTTGCTCGGGCTAAGCCCTGCTGTTCTCGTGCCAGTAGGTTGCTTTTGCCCTTGCCAGTCCCGAAGAGGCCCTGGACACATATCTCTATGGATTTTATTTCGGATCTCCCCGTCTCTCAAAAAATGTCGGTCATTTGGGTTGTTTGTGATCGCTTCTCGAAGATGGTCCATTTGGTACCCTTGTCTAAATTGCCTTCCTCCTCTGATTTGGGGCCATTGTTCCTCCAGCATGTGGTTCGTTTACATGGCATTCCGGAGAACATCGTTTCTGACAGAGGTTCCCAGTTTGTTTCGAGGTTTTGGCGAGCCTTTTGTGCTAGGATGGGCATTGATTTGTCTTTTTCCTCGGCTTTCCATCCTCAGACAAATGGCCAGACTGAACGAACCAATCAGACCTTGGAAACATATCTGAGATGTTTTGTTTCTGCCGATCAGGATGATTGGGTGTCCTTTTTGCCTTTGGCTGAGTTCGCCCTTAATAATCGGGCCAGCTCGGCTACTTTGGTTTCGCCGTTTTTCTGCAATTCTGGTTTCCATCCTCGTTTCTCTTCAGGGCAGGTTGAGTCTTCTGACTGTCCTGGTGTGGATACTGTGGTGGATAGGTTGCAGCAGATTTGGACTCATGTGGTGGACAATTTTACATTGTCTCAGGAGAAGGCTCAACGTTTCGCTAACCGCAGGCGCTGTGTGGGTCCCTGACTTCGTGTTGGGGATTTGGTTTTGTTGTCATCTCGTTATATTCCTATGAAGGTTTCCTCTCCTAAAATTAAGCCTCGTTTCATTGGTCCGTATAGGATTTCTGAGGTTCTTAATCCTGTGTCTTTTCGTTTGACCCTTCCAGCTTCTTTTTCCATCCATAACGTATTCCATAGGTCATTGTTGCGGAGATACGTGGCACCTGTGGTTCCATCCGTTGATCCTCCTGCCCCGGATTTGGTTGAGGGGGAGTTGGAGTATATAGTGGAGAAGATTTTGGATTCTCGTATTTCGAGATGGAAACTTCAGTACCTGGTTAAGTGGAAGGGTTATGGTCAGGAAGATAATTCCTGGGTCTTTGCCTCTGATGTTCATGCTGCCGATCTCGTTCGTGCCTTTCATTTGGCTCATCCTGGTCGGCCTGGGGGATCTGGTGAGGGTTCGGTGACCCCTCCTCAAGGGGGGGGTACTGTTGTGAATTCTGTGGTCAAGCTCCCTCCTGTGGTCATGAGTGGTACTTCGGCTGGTTCTGTCTATGAGCTTCCGCTGGTGGATGTGAGTGGGGCTGCGGCTTCTGAGTTTCCTTCCTCAGGTGACGAGGTTAAGTCGTTAGGTGCTGCTCTATTTAACTCCACCTAGTTCTTTGTTCCTGGCCTCCAGTCAATGTTCCAGTATTGGTCTGGCTCTCTCCTGGATCGTTCTTGTGGCCTGTCTGCCCTGCATAAGCTAAGTTCTGCTTGTGTTACTTTTGTTTGCTATATTTTCTGTCCAGCTTGCTATATTGGTTTTTATTGCTTGCTGGAAGCTCTGAGACACAGAGGGAGCACCTCCGTAACGTTAGTCGGTGCGGAGGGTCTTTTTGCCCCCTCTGCGTGGTTGTTTGTAGGTTTTTGTGCTGACCGCAAAGCTATCTTTCCTATCCTCGGTCTATTCAGTAAGTCGGGCCTCACTTTGCTAAAATCTAGTTCATCTCTGTGTTTGTATTTTCATCTTAACTCACAGTCATTATATGTGGGGGGCTGCCTTTTCCTTTGGGGAATTTCTCTGAGGCAAGGTAGGCTTATTTTTCTATTTTCAGGGCTAGTTAGTTTCTCAGGCTGTGCCGAGTTGCATAGGGAGCGTTAGGCGCAATCCACGGCTACCTCTAGTGTGGTATGATAGGATTAGGGATTGCGGTCAGCAGAGTTCCCACGTCTCAGAGCTCGTCCTATGTTAGTAACTATCAGGTCACTTTGTGTGCTCTTAACCACTAGGTCCATTGTGGTTCTGAATCACCTGTTCATAACAGGGGGGTTATTTTAAGGTCCTACTCGTCTTCACTCCTCATCCCCTTGAGAAAGCGGCATGCAGCGCCGCAAAACGCGCAAAATGGGGGTCGCTCTCCTCTCTGGCTGTGCCCTTCCCTCCTCATCCCTCCTGTGGTAAGCCCACTCGCTTTCTTTGCTAATTTGCCCTGATTATTTATAGGATGCATTCTGTTACCCCTATGCTAGGGATGGATGTTTTATGGCATATAGTGCATTCATGTTCACATGGGCTTGTTTACTGAATATTTCTGTAGGGTCTACACTCCACCCTGCTTGTTTGAGCTACCATTCACGGCCAGTGAGGGGTGTCATGGGGAGGTGGTTTCCTTTTCACGTATTTATTGGAAATGTCCTTACCCTGACTCATTACTGATAATTAATTTTTAATGTTTTGTATCAATAAAAATAATTGTTTATATCTTTTTCCGTGTTTTGCTCCTTGTTCTCTGGGTTCTATACGATATCTGTGGAGCGGATTTAATTTGTCTGGGGGCTCACTACTTTTTTGTGTTTTTTCCCAGATTGTCGTCATGTTTTTGGGATTTTGTATATTACTTATTATTATTATTATATATTTGTTTAGATACATTTAATCACTCATTTTGACATTGTTTCTTTGGTATATCTATACGGAGTAAAAGACCGAAACTCATTAATTGGGTTTCCCCAATCTCATTCTAATTTTTTATGCATGAATATGACTATAGAAAAATAAAATTAAAGCGCTATATTTTATAATATGCTGTTTCATATATGCAAATCAAAAGAAAAGACATCCAAAGAAATTCCTATATTTTTTATAGAAATTAAAAGTTTAGCTAAGAAACTATTTTATATCTGCAACATCTCTATATAGTGCTTATTAGGCAAATACAAGTTAAAAAAGTGGGATATTACTCAAGTTACTGCCTTGGGCAAGAAAAGGTCTGAGCCCACCCTGTGATAGAAGAAAAGAGAAGTCTAGAAAATGCAAGGGGGCAGTGAGGAAGACGGGAAGAGGAAGCCAATTATCAAGGAGGTGATGCTGCTGAAAACGTTACAGCTGTAGGCGGACAATCATTAACTCTACTGCTAACCAGACCTGTGTACTTCACTAATCAGCGGTGAAGCTCCAGAATAACCCCTAATACCTCTGCTATTAATTACCTTCTGGTTTCGCCCAAGGGGAAAGGGGACAGCAAAGCTACACATTGTAACACTTCCGCAGTTTTAAATAGAAGATCAGAAGAAATAAGTTGTTTTACTCAGCATCCCATAAAAATAATGAGAACCACCAGCACTTGTGACTGAGATCTCCCTGACCTGTGAAGAAGAGGAACACTGCATCAAGACCTTCCCAGCTTAGGTCTGGTATTAATTGGCTAATAAAAAAGGGCCTGGTATCCATGTTACTTGGATTCAGGGAATTAGATTTGGAAAAAAAAGTCTGGGACAAGAGTAAGGGAAACCAAAGTATGTAATATAACTTCTCTGTGGCAGTAATCATAACGGCAAAGTCAACTACACTATTCAATATATTTAGAATTGAGAGTCCTCAGTGGTTGATAGCTTTTAATGGCTAACTGAAAAGATGGTAACAAATTGCAAGCTTTCGAGACTACATATGTCTCTTCTATCTACTGGCTAACACGGTACCAAGATATATTTCTTTACTATTCAATATAACATTCATTTACTGGCCAAACGTATGGTAAAAGGACACTCTTGTGGCATATGTTTGATGGATACTAGAGATTAATTGATCGATCAGTGGAGAATTGAGTTAGTGTTGAATTTCCTGAAATTCACGGTTTCAAGCTGAAACATTAGAGAGTAGGCTAACGTTATTTTGTGTTGTTGCGCTGCCTCGCCATAGCCCTGCAGCTATGACATCTTACGGATTATCATACCTTGCACAGTGGTGGTCAGTACCTGTGTCATCACAGATCAGCGGAGCACAGTTTGTACGACAGAGTCACTTTCCATCTCCAGAGTCACTGGGTAAGTCTCTCCTGTAGAGTATAAACTCTTAAGGTCCGCAAGGTCCCCTCTCTCTCCCATAGAGTGAATCCTCTTATGGTCAGCGGGGTCCTCTCTCTCCTGTAGAGTGAATTCTCTTATGGTCAGCAGGGTCTTCTCTCTTCTGTAGAGTGTAAGCTCTTATTGTCAGCGGGGTCCTCTCTCTCTCTCTCTAATATAGTGTAACCTCTTATGGTCTGCAAGGTCCCCTCTCTCTCCTGTAGAGTGAATTCTCTTAAGGTCAGCAGGGTCCTCTCTCTCCTGTAGAGTGTAAGCTCTTATTGTCAGCGGGATCCTCTCTCGCCCATATAGTGTAATCTCTTATGGTCAGCGGGGTCCTCTCCTGTAGAGTGTAAGCAGGGTCCTCTCTATCTCCTGTAGAGTGTAAGCTTTTATGGTCAGCGGGGTCCTCTCTCTCTCCTGTAGAGTGTAAGCTCTTATTGTCAGTGGGGTCCTCTCTCTACTGTAGAGTTAATTTTCTTATGGTAAGTGGGGTCCTCTCTCTCTCCTGTAGAGTTAGTTCTCTTATGGTCAGCAGGGTTCTCTCTTTCCCGTAGTGTAAGCTCTTATTGTCAGCGGGGTCCTCTCTCTCTTGTTGAGAGTAAGCTCTTATTGTCAGCGGGATCCTCTCTCTCTCTCGCCCATATAGTGTAATCTCTTATAAGGCTATGTGCACACGTTCAGTTTTTTTTGCTTTTTTTGCGTTTTTTCGCACTTAAAACGCTATAAAAACTCATTAAAAACGCATACATTATGCATTCTATCATTCAGAATACATTCTGCATGTTTTGTGCACATGGATGCGTTTTTTTCCGTGAAAAAAACGCATTGCGGTGAAAAAATGAGCATGTTCATTATTTTTGTGGATTTTCTGCGTTTTTCCCGCAATTCTATGCATTTGGGAAGAAAGGCACAAAAAACGCACCAAAAATGCCTCAAAAACGCGGTAAAATCGCAGTAAAAACGCATGCGGATTTCTGGCAGAAATGTCCGTTTTTTGTCAGGAAAATTTCTGCAAGAAATCTTGACGTGTGCACATACCCTTATGGTCAGCAGGGTCCTCTCTCTCCTGTAGAGTGTAAGCAGGGTCCTCTCTATCTCCTGTAGAGTGTAAGCAGGGTCCTCTCTATCTCCTGTAGAGTGTAAGCAGGGTCCTCTCTATCTCCTGTAGAGTGTAAGCTCTTATTGTCAGCGAGGTCCTTTCTCTCTCCTGTAGCGTGTAAGCTCCTATGTTAAGCAAGGTTCTTTCTCTCCTATCCTCCAGGTGTGTATTTTATGAGCAATTACAAGCTTTTCAGTATTGAGATTTATGCAAATTTATTTGCTATAAATCAAATTTTGTGGGAAAATTCAGCCAAGTCGGCTAATTCGAATTTCAAAAGATCCATTCATCTCTAATGGATACCTTAGGAGTAGTGTTGAGCGATACCTTCCGATATCGGAAAGTATCGGTATCGGTTTGGATCGGCCGATATTCAAAAAATATCGGATATCGCCGATACCGATACCCGATCCCAATGCAAGTCAATGGGACCAAAATATCGGAATTAAAATAAACCCTTTCTTTCCTTGTAGGTTCATTCTACCTGAAGGAAAACAACTAAGAATAATGTAGGATGTATGGGGGAGGTGGCGGAGACATTAAAGGCAATGAGGATTAGTCCAATCAAATAGAATAGCATGTTTTTTTTTTTTTTTTAAAGAAGTTCGGATTGAAAAAGATATTGAGTATGTAAATTTTTTTTATTTTGTCAGATATTGATGTTTCACTATTCCACGCCCTTCCCCTTCTTTTTTTTCTTTTTTTTTTTTTTCTTTTCCCACACTTTCATCTTCATCATCATCAGCATCCTTGACATCAACTTCTTCACCTTATTCATCTTCTTCTTCATCTTCTACCTATTTTTTTTTTTATTACATTCTTCATATTCATTTTCTTCAACTATTATTATTCTTCCTATTCTACATATTCTTTTTATTCCACTGTTATTATTCTTCCTATTCTACTTCTTCATCATATTCTCATTTGTGACAGGCATTCCCGTAGTTGTTATCTATAAAAGTTGGAAGATTACACCTTCCGTTCTGCCAGTCACAAAAGTTACATTTGTCCGCGTTCAGTTTGGCCTGCAGCATCAGGCTTTATCCAGGGGCACCACGAGGAGGAACGGACTCACCCCCATACACTGCTTAGTCTTCTTCTGCATATAATTTAGATAATATCTTTTGCTCTGATATTAAGTCTTATGCTTAATGTTCTTCTGCTCTTTGTTCTGCAGCCTCTTGTTCTTCTGCTTCTCGGTCTTCCATGTTGTCGTCTCCAGGGTCTTCGTCTCCAGTGTCGTCATCTCCGCCGTCGTCGTCTCAGCCGTCGTCGTCTCCGCCGTCGTCGTCGTCGTCGTCATCGGGGTGGTCTTCCGGGTCGTCGTCATCGGGGTGGTCTTCCGGATTGTCGACGTTAGGGTCTTCAACTTGGAAATGTAGCAGAAGGTACAAGAAGGCTGAGAAAATGCCAAGAACCAGCTGATGGAACTGGAACTCGGATGGCTACCCGAAGGTTCAAGAGCCTATGGAACTACCGAGGACCAGCTGACGTTACTGGAACCCGGTTACTAAGCAGGAGGTACCCGTGCTAAAAAGCACTACCAAGGACCGCCTGACGTTGGCGGAACTCGGATACCCAGAAGGAGGCACCTAAGCCAAAGGCTCTGCCCGGAACCAGATGACGTTACTGGAACCAGGATGGGGAGCAGAAGGTACAAGAGCAAAAGACACTGCCGAGAACCAGCTGACGGTACTGGAACCCGGATGGGTAGCCGAATGTCCAAGAGCCAATGGAACTACCAAGGACCAGCTGACGTTACTGGAACCCGGTTACTAAGCAGGAGGTACCCGTGCCTGAAAGCACTACCAAGGACCACCTGACATTGGTGGAACTTGGATACCCAGAAGGAGGCACCTAAGCCAAAGGCTCTGCCCGGAACCAGCTGACGGTACTGGAACCAGGATGGGGAGCAGAAGGTACAAGAGCAAAAGACACTGCCGAGAACCAGCTGACGGTGCTGGAACCAGGTGGTGGACCCGAAGGCCCACAGGAGAGGAGAGAACAGCTAGGCCGCGAGGCAGCCGCAGTTACCGAACCCCAACAGTCCTACAGGGGGAGCTGGGCCTACTGGCACTACAGAACCAGCCTTGACTACCAGTTCACGCAGCCCACATAGGAAGCTCCTAAACTGGAGGCACCCTGGAGTTGGCTAACTCGACCGCCCCACGACGGGGCAAGCATAGGCGTCTCAGTGAAGTTGACACAACCCGGAAACAGCTGACGGTGCTGAAACCAGGCTTGGCACGAGGGAGTACCTGTGACAAGAACACTGCCGAGAACCAGCTGGCGGTGCTGGAACCCGGATGCGTTGCCCCAGTGTGCAAGAGCCAATGGCACGACCGAGGACCAGCTGACGGTGCTGGAACCCGGTTACTAAGCTGTAGGTGCCCGCGCTTAAAAGCACTACCAAGGACCGCCTGGCGTTGGCGGAACTCGGATACCCAGGAGGAGGCACCTAAGCCAAAGGCTCGGCCCGGAACCAGCTGACGGTGCTGGAACCAGGTGGTGGACCCGAAGGCCCACAGGAGAGGAGAGAACAGCTAGGCCGCGAGGCAGCCGCAGTTACCGAACCCCAACAGTCCTACAGGGGGAGCTGGGCCTACTGGCACTACAGAACCAGCCTTGACTACCAGTTCACGCAGCCCACATAGGAAGCTCCTAAACTGGAGGCACCCTGGAGTTGGCTAACTCGACCGCCCCACGACGGGGCAAGCATAGGCGTCTCAGTGAAGTTGACACAACCCGGAAACAGCTGACGGTGCTGAAACCAGGCTTGGCACGAGGGAGTACCTGTGACAAGAACACTGCCGAGAACCAGCTGGCGGTGCTGGAACCCGGATGCGTTGCCCCAGTGTGCAAGAGCCAATGGCACGACCGAGGACCAGCTGACGGTGCTGGAACCCGGTTACTAAGCTGTAGGTGCCCGCGCTTAAAAGCACTACCAAGGACCGCCTGGCGTTGGCGGAACTCGGATACCCAGGAGGAGGCACCTAAGCCAAAGGCTCGGCCCGGAACCAGCTGACGGTGCTGGAACCAGGTGGTGGACCCGAAGGCCCACAGGAGAGGAGAGAACAGCTAGGCCGCGAGGCAGCCGCAGTTACCGAACCCCAACAGTCCTACAGGGGGAGCTGGGCCTACTGGCACTACAGAACCAGCCTTGACTACCAGTTCACGCAGCCCACATAGGAAGCTCCTAAACTGGAGGCACCCTGGAGTTGGCTAACTCGACCGCCCCACGACGGGGCAAGCATAGGCGTCTCAGTGAAGTTGACACAACCCGGAAACAGCTGACGGTGCTGAAACCAGGCTTGGCACGAGGGAGTACCTGTGACAAGAACACTGCCGAGAACCAGCTGGCGGTGCTGGAACCCGGATGCGTTGCCCCAGTGTGCAAGAGCCAATGGCACGACCGAGGACCAGCTGACGGTGCTGGAACCCGGTTACTAAGCTGTAGGTGCCCGCGCTTAAAAGCACTACCAAGGACCGCCTGGCGTTGGCGGAACTCGGATACCCAGGAGGAGGCACCTAAGCCAAAGGCTCGGCCCGGAACCAGCTGACGGTGCTGGAACCAGGTGGTGGACCCGAAGGCCCACAGGAGAGGAGAGAACAGCTAGGCCGCGAGGCAGCCGCAGTTACCGAACCCCAACAGTCCTACAGGGGGAGCTGGGCCTACTGGCACTACAGAACCAGCCTTGACTACCAGTTCACGCAGCCCACATAGGAAGCTCCTAAACTGGAGGCACCCTGGAGTTGGCTAACTCGACCGCCCCACGACGGGGCAAGCATAGGCGTCTCAGTGAAGTTGACACAACCCGGAAACAGCTGACGGTGCTGAAACCAGGCTTGGCACGAGGGAGTACCTGTGACAAGAACACTGCCGAGAACCAGCTGGCGGTGCTGGAACCCGGATGCGTTGCCCCAGTGTGCAAGAGCCAATGGCACGACCGAGGACCAGCTGACGGTGCTGGAACCCGGTTACTAAGCTGTAGGTGCCCGCGCTTAAAAGCACTACCAAGGACCGCCTGGCGTTGGCGGAACTCGGATACCCAGGAGGAGGCACCTAAGCCAAAGGCTCGGCCCGGAACCAGCTGACGGTGCTGGAACCAGGTGGTGGACCCCAAGGCCCACAGGAGAGGAGAGAACAGCTAGGCCGCGAGGCAGCCGCAGTTACCGAACCCCAACAGTCCTACAGGGGGAGCTGGGCCTACTGGCACTACAGAACCAGCCTTGACTACCAGTTCACGCAGCCCACATAGGAAGCTCCTAAACTGGAGGCACCCTGGAGTTGGCTAACTCGACCGCCCCACGACGGGGCAAGCATAGGCGTCTCAGTGAAGTTGACACAACCCGGAAACAGCTGACGGTGCTGAAACCAGGCTTGGCACGAGGGAGTACCTGTGACAAGAACACTGCCGAGAACCAGCTGGCGGTGCTGGAACCCGGATGCGTTGCCCCAGTGTGCAAGAGCCAATGGCACGACCGAGGACCAGCTGACGGTGCTGGAACCCGGTTACTAAGCTGTAGGTGCCCGCGCTTAAAAGCACTACCAAGGACCGCCTGGCGTTGGCGGAACTCGGATACCCAGGAGGAGGCACCTAAGCCAAAGGCTCGGCCCGGAACCAGCTGACGGTGCTGGAACCAGGTGGTGGACCCCAAGGCCCACAGGAGAGGAGAGAACAGCTAGGCCGCGAGGCAGCCGCAGTTACCGAACCCCAACAGTCCTACAGGGGGAGCTGGGCCTACTGGCACTACAGAACCAGCCTTGACTACCAGTTCACGCAGCCCACATAGGAAGCTCCTAAACTGGAGGCACCCTGGAGTTGGCTAACTCGACCGCCCCACGACGGGGCAAGCATAGGCGTCTCAGTGAAGTTGACACAACCCGGAAACAGCTGACGGTGCTGAAACCAGGCTTGGCACGAGGGAGTACCTGTGACAAGAACACTGCCGAGAACCAGCTGGCGGTGCTGGAACCCGGATGCGTTGCCTTGCCTATTAAAGATTGTCTTCCTAGAGCCCCAACTAGCGGTGTTGGAGCAAAGGGTAAGCAGGGGGAGATGAGTGTAGGCCGAAGCCTGCACTGGAGGCAGCTTTGTGTCTGCGTTGCGTTTGCAGGACACGATGCCGGCTACACAGCGGGGGAACAGCTGGCGGTGCTGAACCACACTAACACATTGGCTGGTGTTTTTCTCTGTGCAGCTAGCATGTCCGGGCAGAAACTGGCGTTGTTTGAGCCCAGGGTCAGCAGGAGGAGGAGAGGAGCAAAGTGTAGGCCGAAGCCTGCACTGGTGGCAGCTTTTGTTCTGTTGTGCCAGCGTGGCTTGTGCTGGACACGTTGCCGACTACACAGCAGGGGAACAGCTGGCGGTGCTGAACCCCACTAACACATTGGCTGGTGTTTTTCTCTGTGCAGCTAGCATTTCCGGGCAAAAACTAGCGGTGTTTGAGCCCAGGGTCAGCAGGAGGAGTAGAGGAGCAGAGTGTAGGCCGAAGCCTAGTTGAACCAATTTCAAAGGTTACCTTTAACCCCCCCCTCAGGTGTTGCAAGGTACAAGAGCCACACCTTGAACAGCATTAATGATGCACAAGTCAAAGGTTGCTCTATTTAATTTTGCTCCTTGCACACGCTGAATTAAACACGTACACTATTTAGCCCATTATACTGTCAAACAGTTGTGGAGGCGTGACTTGTCTTTTTAACGAGACGCAGCACAGGTGTCAAAATTTGCACCTAGGTACTGGGCGCAGATTCCTGAGCGTTGTTATTTGCTGTACAGGAGTCTGCGCTCTTGTGTTATCCCTTGGCAATACCCTGTTAGTGCAGGCCGTCTCATGACCTCATTTCATGTTGGCCGGTGCGGTTAACGATGGCCATAAATCCCAGACCCACAGTGGCTTTTCCTAAAGTCACACTGCGGTGCTGGGATTCGTGGCCTTGTGCAGTAAATATGTTCGCCGCTCACACATGTCCTTACACCTGCTTCAGACTGGGCGGCCTCAGCTGATCCCTTATCGCATGCCGCGGCCATGAGGCCGCACAGTCAGAAGAAGGCGGAAGGAGGGGAGTGAAAACAGGGGAACATATGCACTGCTCGTGCCCATCAATCACACCCTCGCAGTCAAAATATATGAGACAACGGGGGGCGTTGTGTCGGGCAGGGGGGACGCACAGGCACAGCCAGCCAACCAATGATGTCAGGAGACGGGCAGCGCTAACAATGGGGGTGCTGCGTGTCATTACAAAGGAAAGTCACACCTCAGGGACATTGTAATGGTCTCTAATGAGACACATTTTTTACGTGTTGAGTTCCACGTGGGCAAGGAGAAAAAGTCAGCCACCTCGTACAAATGCAGCAGTACTGCTGTACAAGGTGGCTGATATACATAGAAACACCTGTGGGTGGGGGGCAGGCTCCCTTCAATTTCAGTTCATGTGCCTGCGTGGCGTTTGCAGGTCACGTTGCAAGCTGCACAGCAGGGGAACAGCTGGCGGTGCTGAACCCCACTAACACATTGGCTGGTGTTTTTCTCTGTGCAGCTAGCATGTCCGGGCAGAAACTGGCGTTGTTTGAGCCCAGGGTCAGCAGGAGGAGGAGAGGAGCAAAGTGTAGGCCGAAGCCTGCACTGGTGGCAGCTTTTGTTCTGTTGTGCCAGCGTGGCTTGTGCTGGACACGTTGCCGACTACACAGCAGGGGAACAGCTGGCGGTGCTGAACCCCACTAACACATTGGCTGGTGTTTTTCTCTGTGCAGCTAGCATTTCCGGGCAAAAACTAGCGGTGTTTGAGCCCAGGGTCAGCAGGAGGAGTAGAGGAGCAGAGTGTTGGCCAAAGCCTAGTTGAACCAATTTCAAAGGTTACCTTTAACCCCCCCCTCAGGTGTTGCAAGGTACAAGAGCCACACCTTGAACAGCATTAATGATGCACAAGTCAAAGGTTGCTCTATTTAATTTTGCTCCTTGCACACGCTGAATTAAACACGTACACTATTTAGCCCATTATACTGTCAAACAGTAGTGGAGGCGTGACTACTAGTCTTTTTAAGGAGACGCAGCACAGGTGTACAAATTTACACCTAGGTGCTGTGCGCAGATTCCTTACCGTTGTTATTTGCAGTACAGGAAACTGCGCTCTTGTGTTATCCCTTGGCAATACCCTGTTAGTGCAGGCCGTCTCATGACCTCATTTCATGTTGGCCGGTGCGGTTAACGATGGCCATAAATCCCAGACCCACAGTGGCTTTTCCTAAAGTCACACTGCGGTGCTGGGATTCGTGGCCTTGTGCAGTAAATATGTTCGCCGCTCACACATGTCCTTACACCTGCTTCAGACTGGGCGGCCTCAGCTGATCCCTTATCGCATGCCGCGGCCATGAGGCCGCACAGTCAGAAGAAGGCGGAAGGAGGGGAGTGAAAACAGGGGAACATATGCACTGCTCGTGCCCATCAATCACACCCTCGCAGTCAAAATATATGAGACAACGGGGGGCGTTGTGTCGGGCAGGGGGGACGCACAGGCACAGCCAGCCAACCAATGATGTCAGGAGACGGGCAGCGCTAACAATGGGGGTGCTGCGTGTCATTACAAAGGAAAGTCACACCTCAGGGACATTGTAATGGTCTCTAATGAGACACATTTTTTACGTGTTGAGTTCCACGTGGGCAAGGAGAAAAAGTCAGCCACCTCGTACAAATGCAGCAGTACTGCTGTACAAGGTGGCTGATATACATAGAAACACCTGTGGGTGGGGGGCAGGCTCCCTTCAATTTCAGTTCATGTGCCTGCGTGGTGTTTGCAGGTCACGTTGCAAGCTGCACAGCAGGGGAACAGCTGGCGGTGCTGAACCCCACTAACACATTGGCTGGTGTTTTTCTCTGTGCAGCTAGCATGTCCGGGCAGAAACTGGCGTTGTTTGAGCCCAGGGTCAGCAGGAGGAGGAGAGGAGCAAAGTGTAGGCCGAAGCCTGCACTGGTGGCAGCTTTTGGTCGGTTGTGCCAGCGTGGCTTGTGCTGGACACGATGCCGGCTACACAGCGGGGGAACAGCAGGCGGTGCTGAACCCCACTAACACATTGGCTGGTGTTTTTCTCTGTGCAGCTAGCATGTCCGGGCAGAAACTGGCGTTGTTTGAGCCCAGGGTCAGCAGGAGGAGGAGAGGAGCAAAGTGTAGGCCGAAGCCTGCACTGGTGGCAGCTTTTGTTCTGTTGTGCCAGCGTGGCTTGTGCTGGACACGTTGCCGACTACACAGCAGGGGAACAGCTGGCGGTGCTGAACCCCACTAACACATTGGCTGGTGTTTTTCTCTGTGCAGCTAGCATTTCCGGGCAAAAACTAGCGGTGTTTGAGCCCAGGGTCAGCAGGAGGAGTAGAGGAGCAGAGTGTAGGCCGAAGCCTAGTTGAACCAATTTCAAAGGTTACCTTTAACCCCCCCCTCAGGTGTTGCAAGGTACAAGAGCCACACCTTGAACAGCATTAATGATGCACAAGTCAAAGGTTGCTCTATTTAATTTTGCTCCTTGCACACGCTGAATTAAACACGTACACTATTTAGCCCATTATACTGTCAAACAGTAGTGGAGGCGTGACTTGTCTTTTTAACGAGACGCAGCACAGGTGTCAAAATTTGCACCTAGGTACTGGGCGCAGATTCCTGAGCGTTGTTATTTGCTGTACAGGAGTCTGCGCTATTGTGATCCCTTGGCCATGCGCTGTGAGCGCTTCCTGTCTTCTGACCTCATTTCATGTCGGCCGTTGCGGTTAGCGATGGACATGAATCCCAGACCCACAGTGTGTTTTTAAAAAATCACACTGCGGTGCTGGGATTCGTGCCCTGGTGCACTAAATATGTTTGCCGCTCACACATGTCCTTACACCTGCTTCAGACTGGGCGGCCTCATCTGATCCCTTATCGCCTGCCGCGGCCATGAGGACACCCAGTCTGAAGAAGGCGGAAGGAGATGAGTGAACACAGGCAAACATATGCACTGCACATGCCCATCAATCACACCCTCGCTGTCCAAAAAAATAAGACACCGAGGGCCGTTGTTTCGAGCAGGGGAGATGCACAGCCGCAGCCAGCTAACCAATGATGTCAAAAGACGGGCAGCGCTAACAAGGGTGGTGCTGCGTGTCATTACAAAGGAAAGTCACACCTCAGGGACATTGTAATGGTCTCTAATGAGACACATTTTGTACGTGTTGAGTTCCACGTGGGCAAGGAGAAAAAGTCAGCCACCTCGTACAAATGCAGCAGTACTGCTGTACAAGGTGGCTGATATACATAGAAACACCTGTGGGTGGGGGGCAGGCTCCCTTCAATTTCAGTTCATGTGCCTGCGTGGCGTTTGCAGGTCACGTTGCAAGCTACACAGCAGGGGAACAGCTGGCGTTGCTGAACCCCACTGACACATTGACTGGTGTTTTTCTCTGTGCAGATTGCATGTCCGGGCAAAAACTAGCGGTGTTAGAGCCCAGGGTCAGCAGGAGGAGGAGGAGAGGAGCAAAGTGTAGGCCGAAGCCTGCACTGGTGGCAGCTTTTGGTCGGTTGTGCCAGCGTGGCTTGTGCTGGACACGATGCCGGCTACACAGCGGGGGAACAGCAGGCGGTGCTGAACCCCACTAACACATTGGCTGGTGTTTTTCTCTGTGCAGCTAGCATGTCCGGGCAGAAACTGGCGTTGTTTGAGCCCAGGGTCAGCAGGAGGAGGAGAGGAGCAAAGTGTAGGCCGAAGCCTGCACTGGTGGCAGCTTTTGGTCGGTTGTGCCAGCGTGGCTTGTGCTGGACACGTTGCCGACTACACAGCAGGGGAACAGCTGGCGGTGCTGAACCCCACTAACACATTGGCTGGTGTTTTTCTCTGTGCAGCTAGCATTTCCGGGCAAAAACTAGCGGTGTTTGAGCCCAGGGTCAGCAGGAGGAGTAGAGGAGCAGAGTGTAGGCCGAAGCCTAGTTGAACCAATTTCAAAGGTTACCTTTAACCCCCCCCTCAGGTGTTGCAAGGTACAAGAGCCACACCTTGTGCAGCATTAATGCTGCACAAGTAAAAGGTTGCTCTATTTGTTTTGCTCCTTGCACACGCTGACTAAAACACGTACACTATTTAGCCCATTATACTGTCAAACAGTTGTGGAGGCGTGACTTGTCTTTTTAACGAGACGCAGCACAGGTGTCAAAATTTGCACCTAGGTACTGGGCGCAGATTCCTGAGCGTTGTTATTTGCTGTACAGGAGTCTGCGCTATTGTGATCCCTTGGCCATGCGCTGTGAGCGCTTCCTGTCTTCTGACCTCATTTCATGTCGGCCGTTGCGGTTAGCGATGGACATGAATCCCAGACCCACAGTGTGTTTTTAAAAAATCACACTGCGGTGCTGGGATTCGTGCCCTGGTGCACTAAATATGTTTGCCGCTCACACATGTCCTTACACCTGCTTCAGACTGGGCGGCCTCATCTGATCCCTTATCGCCTGCCGCGGCCATGAGGACACCCAGTCTGAAGAAGGCGGAAGGAGATGAGTGAACACAGGCAAACATATGCACTGCACATGCCCATCAATCACACCCTCGCTGTCCAAAAAAATAAGACACCGAGGGCCGTTGTTTCGAGCAGGGGAGATGCACAGGCGCAGCCAGCTAACCAATGATGTCAAAAGACGGGCAGCGCTAACAAGGGTGGTGCTGCGTGTCATTACAAAGGAAAGTCACACCTCAGGGACATTGTAATGGTCTCTAATGAGACACATTTTGTACGTGTTGAGTTCCACGTGGGCAAGGAGAAAAAGTCAGCCACCTCGTACAAATGCAGCAGTACTGCTGTACAAGGTGGCTGATATACATAGAAACACCTGTGGGTGGGGGGCAGGCTCCCTTCAATTTCAGTTCATGTGCCTGCGTGGCGTTTGCAGGTCACGTTGCAAGCTACACAGCAGGGGAACAGCTGGCGTTGCTGAACCCCACTGACACATTGACTGGTGTTTTTCTCTGTGCAGATTGCATGTCCGGGCAAAAACTAGCGGTGTTAGAGCCCAGGGTCAGCAGGAGGAGGAGGAGAGGAGCAAAGTGTAGGCCGAAGCCTGCACTGGTGGCAGCTTTTGGTCGGTTGTGCCAGCGTGGCTTGTGCTGGACACGATGCCGGCTACACAGCGGGGGAACAGCAGGCGGTGCTGAACCCCACTAACACATTGGCTGGTGTTTTTCTCTGTGCAGCTAGCATGTCCGGGCAGAAACTGGCGTTGTTTGAGCCCAGGGTCAGCAGGAGGAGGAGAGGAGCAAAGTGTAGGCCGAAGCCTGCACTGGTGGCAGCTTTTGGTCGGTTGTGCCAGCGTGGCTTGTGCTGGACACGTTGCCGACTACACAGCAGGGGAACAGCTGGCGGTGCTGAACCCCACTAACACATTGGCTGGTGTTTTTCTCTGTGCAGCTAGCATTTCCGGGCAAAAACTAGCGGTGTTTGAGCCCAGGGTCAGCAGGAGGAGTAGAGGAGCAGAGTGTAGGCCGAAGCCTAGTTGAACCAATTTCAAAGGTTACCTTTAACCCCCCCCTCAGGTGTTGCAAGGTACAAGAGCCACACCTTGTGCAGCATTAATGCTGCACAAGTAAAAGGTTGCTCTATTTGTTTTGCTCCTTGCACACGCTGACTAAAACACGTACACTATTTAGCCCATTATACTGTCAAACAGTTGTGGAGGCGTGACTTGTCTTTTTAACGAGACGCAGCACAGGTGTCAAAATTTGCACCTAGGTACTGGGCGCAGATTCCTGAGCGTTGTTATTTGCTGTACAGGAGTCTGCGCTATTGTGATCCCTTGGCCATGCGCTGTGAGCGCTTCCTGTCTTCTGACCTCATTTCATGTCGGCCGTTGCGGTTAGCGATGGACATGAATCCCAGACCCACAGTGTGTTTTCAAAAAATCACACTGCGTGGCTGGGATTCGTGGCCTTGTGCAGTAAATAGGTTTGCCGCTTACACATGTCCTTACACCTGCTCCAGACTGGGCGGCCTCAGCTGATCCCTTATCGCCTACCACGGCCAGGAGGCCGCACAGTCTGAAGAAGGCGGAAGGAGATGAGTTAAGACAGGCGAACATATGCACTGCTCGTGCCCATAAACCACACCCTCGCTGACAAAATAAATATGACAACGAGGGGCGTTGTTTCTAGCAGGGCGGATGCACAGGCGCAGCCAGCTAACCATGATGACAAAAGACGGGAAACGCTACCAAGGGGGGTGCTGCGTATCATTACAAAGGAAAGTCACACCTCAGGGACAGTGGAATGGTCTCAATGAGACACATTTTGTACGTGTTGAGTTCCACGTGGGCAAGGAGAAAAAGTCAGCCACCTTGTACAAATGCAGCAGTACTGCTGTACTAGGTGGCTGTTATACATAGAAACACCTGGGGGGGTGGGGCCAGGTTCCCTTTTAATTTCAGTTCCTGTGCCTGCATGGCGTTTGCAGGTCACGTTGCCGGCTACACAGCAGGGGAACAGCTGGCGTTGCTGAACCCCACTAACACATTGGCTGGTGTTTTTCTCTGTGCAGCTAGCACTTCCGGGCAAAAACTAGCGGTGTTTGAGCCCAGGGTCAGCAGGAGGAGGAGAGGAGCAGAGTGTAGGCCGAAGCCTGCACTGGTGGCAGCTTTTGTTCTGTTGTGCCAGCGTGGCTTGTGCTGGACACGTTGCCGACTACACAGCAGGGGAACAGCTGGCGGTGCTGAACCCCACTGACACATCACCTAGTGTTTTTTTCTGTGTAGACAACACTTCCAGGTGGCAACTGACAGTGTTGAAACCCAGGGAATCAAAGAGGAGCAGAGTGTAGGCCGAAGCCTGCAGTGGAGCAAGTTGAAAGGGAACCTTTAACCCCCCCCCCCAGGCATTTGTTGCTGAAAGAGCCATCTTGTACAGCAGTAATACTGCACATGGAAAATGGTGGCTCCGAAAATTATGCTCCTTGCAAACGCTGAAGTACACACTCATATAATGTGTCCCCTCACACCGTCAAACCATCCCGGAAGTGGGACTTTCCTTTGTAATGTGACACAGCACAGCCGTCATTCCAACCCCCTTGGTGCCGGGCACCACCTCCTCAACGTTGTTTGGTTCTGTCACGGAGCCCGCACTGTAATGTTATCCCTTGGCCATGCACAGTTAGCGGTGCCCGTCTTCTGACATCATGTAGGTGTCAGGCTGGCAGTGCCTGTGCGTCCAAGCTGCCCGAGATCCAACCTTGCAGTGTCATCTAATGTAGTCCCACTGCGGGCCAGGGATCCATGGGCATGCGCAGTGCATATCATCGCCTCTCACTCACCTCCTTCCTGCTTCTTCAGACTGTGCGGCGTCACGGCCGTGGCATGCTATTAGGGATCAGCTGACGCCGCCTAGTCTGAAGAAGCGTGAAGAAGGGGAGTGAGAGGCTAGTATATGCACTGCGCATGGCCATGGATACCAGGCCCACTGTGGGATCACATTAGACGACACTGCGAGGTGTGATTTCGGGCAGCGTGGACGCACAGGCGCAGCCAGGACGACAACAAATGATGTCAGAGGACGGGCAGCGCAAACTGTGCATGGCCAAGGGATAACATAACAGCGCAGGGTCCATGACGGAATCAAACAACGCTAAGGAGGCAGCGCACGGTGCCAAGGGGGTAGCAATGACGGCTGTGCTGCGTCACATTACAAAGGAAAGTCCCACCTCCAGGACGGTTGGACGGTGTGAGGGGACACATTACATGAGTGTGTAGTTCAGCGTTTGCAAGGAGCATAATTTCAAGAGCGACCTTTCCCTTGTGCAGTATTAGTGCTGCACATGGTGGCTCTTTCAGTAACAAACGCCTAGGGGGGGGGGGGGGACAGGTCCCCTTACATTTTAGTTGTGCCAGCGTGGCGGTCGCATGACACGTTGCCGGATACACAGCTGGGGATCAGCTGACGTTACTGAACCCCAATAACAGAGGAGCGACTGTTGACTGTGCACACAGCACTTCCAGGCACCAACTGGCGGTGTTAGAGCCCAGGGACAGCAGGAGGAGCAGATTGGAGGTATTGCCGCACACACAGCTGGGGATCAGCTGACGTTACTGAACCCCAATAACAGAGGAGCGACTGTTGACTGTGCACACAGCACTTCCAGGCACCAACTGGCGGTGTTAGAGCCCAGGGACAGCAGGAGGAGCAGATTGGAGGTATTGCCGCACACACAGCTGGGGATCAGCTGACGTTACTGAACCCCAATAACAGAGGAGCGACTGTTGACTGTGCACACAGCACTTCCAGGCACCAACTGGCGGTGTTAGAGCCCAGGGACAGCAGGAGGAGCAGAGGAACAGAGTGTAGGCCGAAGCCTGATTGGAGCAAGTTGAAAGGAAACCTTTAACCCCCCCCCCAAGACGTTTGTAGCTGAAAGAGCCATGTTGTGCAGCACTAAGGATGCAAAAGGAAAAGGTTGCTCTTTTAATTATGCTCCTTGCAAACACCGAAGTAAACACTAAAAATGTGTCCCTTTATACCGTTAAACCGTTCCGGAGGTGCGAATTTCCTTCGTAATGGGACACAGCACAGCTGTCATTCCTATCCCCTTGATGCCGTGCGCTGCCTCCTCAGCGTTGTTTTAAGCTGCCACGGAGCCTGCGCTGTTCTGTTAGCCCTTGGCCATGCCCAATTAGCGCTGCCTGTCTTCTGACATAATTTGGTGTCAGGCTGTCAGTGCCTGTGCGTCCACGCTGCTCCAGATCCCACCTCGCAGTCTCATCTAACGTAATCCCACTGCGGGCCTTGGAACCATGGGCATGCACAGTGCATAACCTCGACTCTCACTCCCCTCCTTCCCTCTTCTTCAGACTGTGCGGTGTCACGGCCGTGGCATGCTAGGGATCAGCTGACGGCGCACAGTCTAAAGAAGGCGGAGGGAAATGAGCGAGAGCCCGAGGGGAAGATATGCACTGCGCATGCCCATGGATCCCAGGCCCGCAGTGTGACTCAATCAGAAGACACTGCGAGGCGGGATCTCGGGCACCGCGGCCGCACAGGCGCAGCCAGCCTGACACCAAATTATGTCAGAAGACAGGCAGCGCAAATAGGGCATGCCCAAGGGATAACAGAACAGCGCAGGCTCCGTGACAGCTTAAAACAACGCTGAGGAGGCAGCGCATGGCACCAAGGGGGTAGGAATGACGGCTGTGCTGCGTCACATTACGAAGGAAAGTCCCAGCTCCGGGACGGTATAACGGTATCAGTGAACACATTTTATAAGTGTTAAGTTCTGCGTGTGCAAAGAGCTAAAAAAAAAGAGCTACCTTTTCCTTGTGCAGCATTACTGCTGCACAAGATGACTCTTTCAGTAACAAACGACGGGGGGGGGGGGGGGACAGGTTCCCTTACATTTAGGTTGTTGTGCCAGCGTGGCGGTCGCAGGACACATTGCCGGCTACACAGCTGGGGATCAGCTGACGTTACTGAAACCCAATAACACTGGGTCGTATGTTTTTACTGTGCAGCCTGCACTTCTGAGCCGCAACTGGCGGTGTTGGAGCCCAGGAATAGCAGTTCAGGTGGTAGAAAGATGAACACAGCAGGAGACCTGGATGACACCCAATTACTTAATCAGGCAGAGGAGTGGCAAATTCCTGCGAGATCCAGGCCTGGTTCATTTTCAGGAAAGTAAGCCGGTCAACGTTATCGGAGGATAGTCGCATGCGACGGTCTGTTAGTACACCACCTGCGGCACTAAAGACACGTTCCGATAAGACACTAGCCGCAGGGCAAGCCAGCACCTCCAATGCATACTGGCTTAGCTCTGGCCATGTATCCAGCTTAGAGACCCAAAACTTGAACGGGGAAGAGCCGTCTGGGAGTACAGTAAGAGGGCAAGCCATGTAGTCTGTCACCATCTGACGGAACCGTTGCCTCCTGCTGACTGGAGCCGCCGGTGATGGTGTAGACATTTGGGGCGGGCACACAAAAGTGTGCCAGAGTTGTGCCATACTGGGCTTGCCTTGGGCAGAGGCACTGCTTCTGCTCCCTCTTTGGGCAGAGCCTCCCCCACTGCCTCGACGCACTGAGCTGCTTTGTAAAGCACTAGCAGCACTCCTCTCAGTTGGACAGGAGAAGATGATGGAATTCACCAGTGTGTCGTGGTACTCCCGCAATTTACGCTCCCGGGTCAACGCAGGGATGAGGTTTTGGACGTTGTCCCGGTAGCGAGGATCGAGGAGGGTGAACACCCAATAATCAGGCATGTTGAGAATGTGGTCGATGCGGCGGTCGTTTCTCAGGCACTGCAGCATGAAATCCACCATGTGCTGCAGAGTGCCAACCGGCCCAGAAACGCTGTCCCCTGCTTCAGACATGATCTCTGCCCGCTCGTCATCACCCCACCCTCGCTGTACACACTGACCACTGGACAATTGTGTCGCTCCCTCCTCTGGACGGAGCTCTTCCTCCTCCATTGACTCCTCCTCATCCTCCTCACAAATTGGCCCCTGCGTACCCCTTTGTGAGGAACCACGTGGCGCTGACTCTCCAGAAGCTGATGGAAAAGGTGACTCCTCATCCTCCACCTCTTCCACCACATCATCCCTTAACCCTTGCAAAGTTTGCTGAAGCAGGCAGATAAGGGGGACAGTCATGCTGACTAGTGCATCATCTGCACTTGCCATCCGCGTGGAATAATCAAAAGGACGCAAAACCTGGCAGACGTCCTTCATAGTGGCCCACTCTGTGGTTGTGAAGTCTGATCGGCGCTGACTGCGACTTCTTTGCGCCTGATGCAGCTGGTACTCCATAACTGCTTGCTGCTGCTCACACAACCGCTCCAACATATGTAACGTGGAATTCCACCGGGTAGGTAGGTCACATATGATGCGGTGTTCCGGAAGGCGGAATCGGCGCTGCAGAGCAGCAATGCGGGATCTGGCCAAGCTGGAACGCCGCAAGTGAGCACACTCTAGGCGGACCTTGTGCAGCAGGGCATCAAGATCCGGATAGTCCCTCAGAAAACTCTGCACAACCAAATTGAGCACATGTGCCAGACATGGGATGTGAGTGAGGTTGCCAAGGGCCAAAGCTGCCACCAGATTTCGGCCATTGTCACACACTACCATGCCTGGCTGGAGATTCGCTGGCAGTAACCACACATCGCTCTCCTGCTTTATGGCATTCCAGAGCTCCTGCGCTGTGTGGCTTCGATGCCCCAATGAAACTAGTTTCAAGACGGCCTGCTGACGTTTGGCCACGGCTGTGCTCATGTCGGTCATAGGTAAACGTTCACGGGTCCATGTGGGGGTGGACTGTGACGGATCCTGCAGAGAGGAATCAGAGGAACTGGTGTAAGAGGAGGAGTCGATGCGTACAGACTGGATTCCTGCAATCCTTGGAGTGGGCAGGACACGTCCTGCGCCACTCGCACGATCTGTACCTGGCTCAACAACATTAACCCAATGGGCAGTGAGGGAAACATATCGCCCCTGTCCATGCTGACTGGTCCACGCATCGGTGGTGAGGTGGACCTTGCTACTGACGGCGTTCAGTAGCGCATGTTTTATGTTTGCCTCAACATGCCTGTGCAGGGCAGGGACAGCCTGCCTGCTGAAGTAAAAGCGGCTGGGCACCTTGTACTGTGGGACTGCCAATGCCATCAAGTCACGGAAGCTGTCAGTCTCCACCAGCCTGAACGAGAGCATTTCCAGGGACAACAGTTTGGCAATGCCTGCATTCAGAGCCTGTGCTCGGGGGTGGTTGGCCGAGAATGCCCGCCTTTTCTCCCATGCCTGTACTACCGATGGCTGTAGAGTAGACTGGGAGTGTGAGGATGACTGGGAAGGTGGTGCTGTGGGTGGAATTACACAAGGTCTCTGGGAGGAAGCCAAACCAGCTGTGCGTGAGCTGGAGGAAGAGGCAACACGAGCTGAAGAGGTGGTAGCTGCCGCTGTTGGTTGGCCTACATCTTCAGTGTGTTTCTGTAACTCCACCGCGTGCCTGGTCCGCACATGTTTCCACATATTTGTGGTATTGAGGTTGCTGACATTTTTCCCTCTTTTTACTTTATGATGACACAGCTTGCATTTGACAAAACAAATGTCATCTGCAACTGTGTCAAAAAAGGACCAGGCACTGCAAGTCTTGGGAGCGCCCTTTTTGGCTTTGGAAAGAGACAGGCTCCTAACGGGTGCCAAAGTGGAGGCTCCAGGCTCCGCAGTCTTCCCCCTCCCTCTCCCTCTTTGGCCCGTAAGAGGAAGCTCTTCCTCTGAGCTGCTCCCACCACCTTCCTGTTCCTCACGCCACGATGGGTCAAGGACCTCATCATCTCCACTACCCTCTGCCACCAACTGCTCCTCCTGGGTAGTCTCAGCAGCACAGTACGCACGAGAAAGCGGCACCTGAGTTTCATCATCAGATGCGTACTGCGCTGTGGTCACCGGAGGCACTGGCCCACCTGCCTCTTCAGAGTCAGAGAGAAAAAGGTGTTGGGCATCACTGCACACTGCCTCTTCTTCCATTTCTCCAATGCTGCTTGGCTGGCCCCCTGTTTCCAAGCCAAGAGATTCAGAGAACAGAAGTAGAGACGGCTCCTGTCCTGGGCTCTCTGACTGCCTGGCCAATTTGGCAGGTGGTGAAGAGACAGATGGCTGCTCTCCAGTGCTCTGTGCCTGAGAGGATGTGGCACTAACTGAAGTCGATGCCGAGGCGTTAGCTGCCATCCACCCGACAACGGCTTCAATTTGGTCTTCACGCAGCAGCGGTGCACGGCGCTCTCCGACAAAGCTGCGCATGAAGGACTGTTCCCTGCTGAAATTGAGTGACGACGAGTCACCGGCGCCCGCAGCAGGCACAGAATCACCACGTCCTCTCCCTGCTCCTCTCCCTGCTCCGCGCCCACGCCCACGTGCCTTACTCCCTGCCCTCTTCATCTTGGTTGACAGATAAAGATAAGCAGAAAAGTACTAAGGCCTTAGTGTGCTTATTCCTGTAATGCTCCTCCTAACAGGTGTAAGAAACACTAATGTTGTAAATTGTGGACTAAACTTTATTATTTTGCAAATGTGGCCTACACAAGTGTAAGTTGTGTTTGGTGAACTTAACCTTTTTTTTGGTGCAGATCGGGCTACAGAGCTAGTTTAAATCACACGGAGACCGTGCAGACAGCCGTAAACGGCGCTGCAAGGCCAAGAAACCCTCCTCTCGGTTATCCTATATAGTGTTTTTCCACTATTTAGCTGGATACTAGTGGAAAGACACTAATAGGAATTTTTTTTTTCAAATTTTAAACTGGCTGCACTATTTGAAAAAAAGGAAATTG
Organism: Ranitomeya imitator; assembly: GCF_032444005.1. Taxonomy (NCBI): domain Eukaryota; kingdom Metazoa; phylum Chordata; class Amphibia; order Anura; family Dendrobatidae; genus Ranitomeya; species Ranitomeya imitator. Next base: position 88,268,145 of record NC_091282.1, read on the forward strand.
TTTTTCAAGGTATGAGGCAGTAACGCACCCTGAGCTGAATCCAACCGGCTATGGCTGCACACAGACTACAGGGCGAGCTGCGCTCACACAGAGACCGTGCAGACAGCCGTAAACGGCGCTGCAAGGCCAAAAAACCCTCCTCTAGGTTATCCTATATAGTGTTTTTCCACTATTTAGCTGGATACGAGTGGAAAGACACTAATAGGAATTTTTTTTTTCAAATTTTAAACAGGCTGCACTATTTGAAAAAAAGGAAAATTTTTCTCAAGGTATGAGCCAGTAACGAACCCTGAGCTGAATCCAACTGGCTATGGCTGCACACAGACTACAGGGCGAGCTGGGCTCACACGGAGACCGTGCAGACAGCCGTAAACGGCGCTGCAAGGCCAAAAAACCCTCCTCTCGGTTATCCTATATAGTGTTTTTCCACTATTTAGCTGGATACGAGTGGAAAGACACTAATAGGAATTTTTTTTTTCAGATTTTAAACAGGCTGCACTATTTGAAAAAAAGGAAAATTTTTCTCAAGGTATGAGCCAGTAACGAACCCTGAGCTGAATCCAACCGGCTATGGCTGCACACAGACTACAGGGCGAGCTGGGCTCACACGGAGACCGTGCAGACAGCCGTAAACGGCGCTGCAAGGCCAAAAAACCCTCCTCTAGGTTATCCTATATAGTGTTTTTCCACTATTTAGCTGGATACGAGTGGAAAGACACTAATAGGAATTTTTTTTTTCAAATTTTAAACAGGCTGCACTATTTGAAAAAAAGGAAAATTTTTCTCAAGGTATGAGCCAGTAACGAACCCTGAGCTGAATCCAACCGGCTATGGCTGCACACAGACTACAGGGCGAGCTGGGCTCACACGGAGACCGTGCAGACAGCCGTAAACGGCGCTGCAAGGCCCAAAAACCCCCCTCTAGGTTATCCTATGTAGTGTTTTTCCACAATAGAGCTGGAGACTGGTGGAAAAACACTAATAGGAAATTTGAGAAAAAATGTGCAGCAGGCTGCACTAAGAGCAAAAAAGAACAACTGTGTGAGGCAGTGTGAACCCCCCCTGAGCTGAATACAACCGGGTATATGGCTGCACACAGACTACAGAGTGAGCTGCACACACACACACACACAGAGACCTTGCAGAACGCTGTTAAAACAGCGCTGCAAGGCAAGAGCAAGGTGAACAGTGAAGAACACACAGCGTTTTGCTAAATTAGCCTTTGGAAAGGAAAATAAAGCAATTAGCTAGCTCGACTGGCCCTCAGTTAGAACACAGCGTCCTGTCCCTAACTGAAATCACAGCAGAGTGAGCGCAAAATGGCGGCAGCGCTTTTTTATAGTGCAGAGTGACATCATTTCAGCAGCCAATCCCAGCCTTGCCAGTACTTACATGCCCACCATGCTAAACAGGATGTGCCCACACTTTCATTCATTCCTCATTGGCTGCTGCGTTCAATTTGAATTCTGGGAACTTCCGATTCCGGTATCCGATACGCGGGAAGTATCGGAATTCAGTATCGGAATTCCGATACCGCAAATATCGGCCGATACCCGATACTTGCGGTATCGGAATGCTCAACACTACTTAGGAGAAAAAAGTTAGCATAACAAGTTTATTGACCTTAGGGACATGCACACAATGGCCATGTTCATAGATCCTGTATTGAAGTGAATGGAGGACTTTTAAATCCTTAAATTTTTTGCAAAATGGACCAAAAAGGAAACCTGTATGTGAAGCATATATATGTTTTTATGAACACTTCTGATTTATTTTGCAGGTTGCAATAATTTATGTACTGATCTCTACCATTCTGTCTTTCCCCTTCCCTACTGCCGCCACATTCCTATTCTAGAAACTCAAAGTGATCCACTATCTCTGTAGAATTATGGAAGTAAGTGTTCAATTTCCCTACAGCGCCATCACAGGGGTAATGAAGCATTACAATGTGCTTATTCAAATCAATGGGTTGTGGGTGTAACACAGGACAAGATCTCCTGAGCAAGAAACAGTTAATTTTTACTCTGACCGAAAGTTGAGGAACCTGAGATTTTGAAAACAGGACACCCCTCCATATCAAATACATAAAATTGGGTTTTCTGATCTAGTTAACCCCTTTAAGGTGAATATAGATCCTGGTCGTTTATGAGGATTTCATATTCATTTCCATGAGTATAATCCTTTCTACCTATTAAGAGGAAATCCTCCCAACCAGTCAAGGAGCATTATTGATTTCCTAGTGTTGTCTCAAGAGAATGTTTTACACTATGCGCCACTTCTTTTTGTAGTTGTTGTAATCAGGGCAAATTTACCGATCTTGTTTCTGATGTCGACATTTTTTATTTGTACCAATGCTTTTCATCATTTTTGCCATTCACACTAACTGAGAAACTCAAACAGATCCTAGAACACAGTAATATCATCTTTTATTCCATGTCAGAAGATGGTATAATATAATTTGCATGCAATTTATGGAAACATTTATTTTCTTATATTGCCTACAAGTTTAGGGCTAAATAACATTTAGTCTCCGATTCATCAAAGCTATTACACCAGAGAACTGGCGTAAAAAGCTTTGAAAAGTCGCATCATGTTTGCAAAACATTTCGACTTTTGGCATTTTCACACCATTTTTACTCTGCTCCGGTAAAGTGGAAGTAGCTGGAATGAGATGGGGCACGAAGACCAAATTTATGAATGGTGGTGTTCCCGATATCGCAAATCATACTGGAGAAAGACTTGTGGCAAGACACACTCAGAGGAGAATGAATGAATCAGGCCTTTGCACTACACCCAGCCCCTCATCAAATCCAGAATGAAAAATGATGGCTTTAATGAATTAGAGTTTGAGCCTCAGGTTTTGCGACCATTCTTCTGGCCATCACACAAATCCAACCTTGCTGGGCTTTTTACAGTGGTAGCAAGGTCACACACAACCTTTTTCTCCCATATGGAAACATTGAAGTCATGTGGCAGCAATGCAACAATTCAACGTTGACTTGAAAATCGCCAAATGTGATCAACATATACCAGCCTACGAAAAAGGGTTTCCACTACAATATTTTATTTCCCAAATAGGCCCTTAGTGATAGTAAAATTAAATTAAAAAAAGGTTTTTACCTACCGGACCCCCTTAGTTCCTCAACGCCTTTGCCCATGCCCACCACCAGTCTCCTTGCTTACAATTTTACTGAATGTCATCTCATGACCACTGCAGCCAATCAGCGCCCCCTGATTTGCAGCAGTTTTGACATTCTTCTTGAGCAGGAAGAAACAGTCAGTCTCTTTGAACAACAGGGGTGCAGCCATTTAGTGGCAGCTGATTGGCTGAAGTAGATGCGTAATCCTGCACCAAAAAAGGAACCTAAGAGATTGGCGGCGTGGAGAAATGGCTAGTGTCTGATAGGTAAGTATATGTTTTTCACTCAATAAAATATTGTAACTAACAAACCATTTAATGACAGCGTTGCAAAGTTAGACACTTGTAATAAAATAATTAGCAATATAACAGTTTGCTAATATATCAGAAAAAAATTAAATATTTCCCAATAACATAGAATTTCAGAATTGTAAATGACTTTAAAATTTTAGGAAAAGACACCAAGCAGAATCAATGTACAGACTAAAACATAGCATATTATTGAACTAGACCTTCTTTATGGCCTGACCAGTGAGGCTTATAGAGATACAAGAGACCGGGTTTGATAGGAAACTATTCTTTGAAGAGTGAAATTCAAATCCCATTTTATTATGTTGTCAATGACTGCTGAGATTCTCTTCTGCTTGTTAACATGATAGCAGACAGATGGGAAGAAACAGAATGTAGTGGTCTGTGAAAGTCAAATCAAAGGCGGAAGTTTGAAGGGGGTTCTCAGGTTACACAGGTGAGTCTTATATCCCAGGCAGTGACCCAGCCAGTGGTTAGAAGGATGACGGTTCCATTTGGTTGATCCAACACTTGGGCATCCCAATGCAAGTAACAAAAGGCTAGACGTATATAATAGGCTTTTAGTGCTAGAAACCAGAAAAGAGCATTGCCTGTGGATTAGGCTTCTAGTTTTATGTCCACATTGGTTTAATCAAATCACACGTTTATTATTATTATTTTATATTCATTTTTTCTAATTGTTCTTTTTGTATATTATGTTGACTTTTTTACTTATACGTTGTTACATTTATTTTAGTTTAAGTTATTCCACCTTATTAACACCCTGGGGAGCCAGGAAAATCCAATATTGGGAACAGTTTAGCATGATCCTCTTACTGGGACTGTGATTTTAAAAAATAACAACTTTACCCTGAAAAGTCTTAAGGCACCTTCACACTGAACGATATCGCTAGCGATCCGTGACGTTGCAGCGTCCTGGCTAGCGATATCGTTGAATTTGACAGGCAGCAGCGATCAGGATCCTGCTGTGCCATCGTTGGTCGGAGCAGAAAGTCCAGAACTTTATTTCGTCGCTGGACTCCCGCAGACATCGCTGAATCGGTGTGTGTGACGCTGATTAACCAGGGTAAACATCGGGTTACTAAGCGCAAGACCGCGCTTAGTAATCCGATGTTTACCCTGGTTACCAGCGTAAACGTAAAAAAAAAAACACTACATACTTACATTCCGGTGTCTGTCCCCCGGCGCTGTGCTTCTCTGCACTGACTGTGAGCGCGGTGACGTCACCGCTCTGCTTTCCAGCCGGCGCTTACACAGTGCAGAGAAGCACAGCGCCGGGGGACAGACACCGGAATGTAAGTATGTAGTGTTTTTTTTTTTTTACGTTTACGCTGGTAACCAGGGTAAACATCGGGTTACTAAGCGCGGCCCTGCGCTTAGTAACCCAATGTTTACCCTGGTTACCAGGGGACTTCGCATAGTTGGTCGCTGGAGAGCTGTCTGTGTGACAGCTCTCCAGCGACCACACAGCGACGCTGCAGCGATCGGGATCGTTGTCTAGATCACTGCAGCGTCACTAAATGTGACGGTACCTTTACATTGTTAGCAACGAATAGAAAATCATCAGCAGGCCCCAGCATTGAGCTGGGGGCCTGCCGATGATTTTCTATTCGTTGCTAACAATGTAAGACTTTTCAGGGTAACGTTGTTATTTTTTAAAATCAAACTATATTTACATTTTTATAATTAGCATGATAGTTAGCTCCATATAGCTAAGCATCTTTAAAGGGATTCTCCAGCATTAGGCTACATGATCGATACTGGGCTTAACGCCAATCCTAAACAAATTCATTGTCATGTATATTGAGTACTATTAGATTTTATGCTCATTTTAGTCCCATTTTACATGCTTTAAGTCTTGCAATAATTGGCAGTATATTTGTTATGCAGCGAGAGCTCCAAGGTGACATGGTGTTACCCTCAAATGCAATGGGCCCCACAATCTGCCCACATATGCTAGGTGCTGAAAATAGGCCCGGGTGCAAATTTTATCTTTTGGCACCTTAATAATCTACATCAATGCTATATTGGACACAAGTGTCCAGCACAGGCTCTAATAAGACCATGGCATTGAAATCTTTGGAAACTTAAGGTGGTCTTAAATGGCCCAGATATACTGCCTCATCATGACCATATAACAACCACTGATAGGCAACATACAAGTCATTTAATAGTCCGTGTAATAATAATAATAATAATAATTTTATTTATATAGCGCCAACATATTCCGCAGCAATTTACAAATTATAGAGGAGATTTGTACAGACAATAGACATTACAGCTAGAGTTGAGCGACCTTGACCTTTTTAGAGTCGAGCCGGGTTTCGCGAAACCCGACTATCTCAAAAGTCGGGTCGAGTGAAATCGGCCGATTATGGCGAAAAGTCGGGATCGACCGAAACACGAAACCCAATGCAAGTCAATGGGGCAGCATAGTCGGCAGTGAGTGGGGGCCAGGAAAACACCTAGAGTGCCCATTTTAATGTCAAAACCATCCATTCTTCTTAATGAAGCTTGTCAAGCGTAATTTACCTTATAATAATTGGAAGGCATTTGAAATTGGGGGTCATTTGGCTAAAGTTGTGGTGGGTAGGGCTGGTTCAAGTAATTAGTGGGCCCAGGAAATCTGGACCACGTCACGGCAGTGGAGCAGGGAGAGGTAAGTATTTCAACTTTGCAAGTGCTGTGATCCTGAGCAAGCAGGGGGGGCCCACTTGTTGGCATTGGCACTGGCACAGGGCCCCTCAAAGTACAGCGGTGTGTTTGCACGGCGGGGGCGCCTCCCACCGGCAGCAACACTTTTGCGTACTATGAGAGGCCCTGTGCCAGTGACGTCGCCAACTAGTATTCCTCCTGCGGGAAGAGCAACCTGACTTTCAGCAGGGTCACAATGTTGTTGTGTAGCATGCACGGGGAATGTTGCGTTATGGGTCAATGTACCAGCAGACTCATCTATCACTGGCTGGGCAATGGGCACGATGAAGTGGAAACACAGATATAGGCCCAAAGAATAAAGTGGGCTAAATGCAGTTCAAAATTGGTAACACAGGAATAACCAGGGGGCATTGCAGTGGAGGACAACTGGAATGAGAGGCTGACACAGAGAGTAGGGCCAAATCAGTAAGTAGTCGAAATGCAGTTCAAAATTGGCAACCGTAGTAAACAGGCGGCACAGCTTTGTTCAGTGGAGGAGAACAGCAAGGAGTGGCAGACACCGATAGTAGGCCCCGACCCAACTAGTAGGCCAAATGCAGTCTAACATTAACAACTACTTAACGAGAGCCTGAAAATGGAATTTCAGGACAGGAAACCAGGAGAACAGCAAGGAGTGGCAGACACCGATAGTAGGCCCCAAACCAACTAGTACGCCAAATGCAGTTGTTCCATTTAACCACAATTTAATGAGAGCCTGAAGATAGAAGCTCAGGAAAGGCAACCTAGGGAACACCTTGGAGTGTAACACACCATCTCTCTCCACCCCATACCCATTTTGTAGGCCTAATGCAGTGTACTTTTCTACAACTACTAAACGAGAGTCGGAAGACCGAAGCAATGGCAAGGAAACCTTGGGAACACCTTGGAGTGTAACACACCATCTCTCTCCACCCCATACCCAATTTGTAGGCCTAATGCAGTGTAGTTTCCAAGAACTACTAAACGAGAGCCGGAAGATCGAAGCTCAGGAAAGGCAACCTGGGGAACACCTTGGAGTGTAACACACCCTCTCTCTACACCCCATACCCAATTTGAAGGCCTAATGCAGTGTAGTTTCCAAGAACTACTAAATGAGAGCCGGAAGATCGAAGCTCAGGAAAGGCAACCTGGGGAACACCTTGGAGTGTAACACACCCTCTCTCTACACCCCATACCCAATTTGAAGGCCTAATGCAGCGTAGTTTCCAACAACTACTAAACGAGAGCCGGAAGATCGAAGCTCAGGAAAGGCAACCTGGGGAACACCTTGGAGTGTAACAAACCCTCTCTCTACACCCCATACCCAATTTGAAGGCCTAATGCAGTGTAGTTTCCAAGAACTACTAAATGAGAGCCGGAAGATCGAAGCTGAGGAAAGGCAACCTGGGGAACACCTTGGAGTGTAACACACCCTCTCTCTACACCCCATACCCAATTTGAAGGCCTAATGCAGTGTAGTTTCCAAGAACTACTAAACGAGAGCCGGAAGATCGAAGCTCAGGAAAGGCAACCTGGGGAACACCTTGGAGTGGAACACACCATCTCTCTACACCCCATACCCAATTTGAAGGCCTAATGCAGCGTAGTTTCCAACAACTACTAAACGAGAGCCGGAAGATCGAAGCTCAGGAAAGGCAACCTGGGGAACACCTTGGAGTGTAACACAACGTCTCTCTACACCACGGAAGGGCTGATTCTTAGGAAGGAAGGCTGTTGGAAATAAGCATTGCGCGTCCAAGGGTGATTATATTCTTATTAGGTATATACTCACCCTCGGACGCGCCCTGCTTCTTTATTTGGAATGAATGTTTATTTGCAATGTGGTGTTGACTTTCTCTATTATTTTGGTAATTAATGATTTTATTATTTTCATTGTTTTGCATCTTCTCGGCAATAATATAAAGAAGACGCGACAGGACAACACTCGGTGGATGCCATATCTGTGTTTTCAATTTAAAAAACCTTTCAGTTAAATACTTGCAGGATAAAGTAATTGTAGCTGGTGGCCATTTTTAGTACTGTACCAGATTTTAGTTGTGTGTTTGTTTTTAATGTTAAAATGTCTGCATTTGATATCTCACCAGTATTTTCTTTTTTTTTTTTTTTTGAAATTCTTTATTTAAGTTTTCAATTAACAGTAATAAAACAGTTAACATTTGCTCTCATGTCAAGAAATACGGGTATTTGTCATATTATAATATGTCTAAGGATATTCAAGGCAGATGGATTAAACGTATACATTCCCTAGAAAGTGAAGACAGTTGAGCTTACAGAACTTAGAACAAAATTTCAGGACTGCAAAGAACTAGCCCTAGAAACAGTACGAGTTATGATAAAAAATTTGTAAGGCTAGAGGGTGAGACGGAAGGACTAATTTACCGTGGATATAATTGAATTCAGATGAGGTGAAGGAGGAGTGGACGGCAAAGAAAATGGCTGGAACATGCAAAAAATAGAGTCAGGACGGTCATCGCGTCTTGCTAAAGAAAAGATAAGTAGGAAGGGCCAAACAGAACTCTTGGTAGGGGACTAGTAGATGAATTCCTCAAGGGGGATCCTCCGCCCCAAGTCCAAGAGTAGGGGACAAAAACACCTCCCACGGAAGCCAAGAATCCTTGAATTTCTCGTGAGAGCGTGCCTCCCAGCTAGATAATTCCTCCAAACGATATAAGTCTTGGACTTTGAGGATCCATTCTTCCAGCGTTGGGGGAGATGTTTTTCTCCAGTGTATTGAGATTAAGTGTTTTGCGGCCGCTAATAAAATGGGTAGTAAGTCGTGTTTCTTTGGGTTAAAAGAGGAAGAAGGAAGAGAGAGCAACACCTCCTGGGGAGTTAGATCCCGATCCATCAGGCCCATATCTTGTAAAGATATATTTACATCTGCCCAAAATTGTTTCAATTCCGGACAGAGCCAGAAAATATGCGCTAAGGACCCCACACATCGAGAACATCTCCAACACTGCGGGGAATCCACCAATCCCAAATGAAACAGTCTTTCTGGGGTATGATACCACCTGGAAAGGATCTTAAATGCATTTTCCTGCAATAGGATGCATCTAGAGAACCCATGGGAATTGGCTAGTACCCGCTGAGTTTCATGAGGGGAAAGCGTCAGACCCAACTCCATCTCCCAGGAAGAAAGATATAAGGGTTTAAATTGAGTTGAACTTTTAAGGAGGTTCACGTATAGTTTAGAAACCAGTTTAGTGATTGGAGTTTTCAACCTCACTAGCAAGTCAAGCCAGAGCCAATCCGTAGATTGGTTTATCTTAGTTCTAAACGCGGTCATTATACGGTGTATATGATATTTCTGGAGAAAATTAGTAGGTTGTTTTATGGCACTGATCGGCCAATAGTATTTTCTTTTTTATAAGCAAAATACTTTTTTTTTTATTTTATGATGTTGGTTCAAGGGGTACACGGGCAGCAGTAGACAGGTCAGTGTAGGCCTAGTGGAAGGAGGGACCGCAGACAGGCTTCAAAGCCCTAACATAATAAATTGGGCTGCCTGTAGGCAGTTTAAAATTGGTTCCAGGGGAACACGGGCAGCAGTAGACAGGTCAGTGGAGGCCTAGTGGAAGGAGGGACCGCAGACAGGCTTCGAAGGCCTAACATAATAAAATGGGCTGGCTGTAGGCAATTTAAAATTGGTTCCAGGGGAACGGTATTTGTTGCTGTCACACAACTTACACGGTGAGCTATAACTTCAGTATGATTTAGCTACCCCTTTACAGGTGGGTGAGACCACAACGAAAATCAGCCACAATGTTACACACTCTGTTGTTGTTGTTGGCAACAAATGAGATGGCACACACGCAGGACTGTCACTGAAGCGCAAATGTAAATATTTATCTCCCACTGATTTGTGTTTGTTTTTTTTAAAAGGGAAAGGGAAAATTTTTTTTTACAGAAGAATTTATAAAACAAATAAAATGAAATGATTGTTTCAGGGAGAATTTAGGAAAAAAAAAAAAAAAGGCTTTGTAGGGCCCACTGAGTGAGAGAGGACGCACACAGGAGTCAGGAGTGGCACACAAGCCCAGAGGCCAATATTAATCTCCCACCGATTGATTTAGTTATTTTTTTTGGTAGATTTTGGAACCCAAATCAAGCAAAAAAATTAATAGGCTTTCTATGGCCCACAATTGGGGAGAGAGAGAGAGATGGCACACCCAGGAGTCAAGACTGGCACACAAGCAGAAGGGGCAATATGAATCTCCCACAGATTTTTTTTTTTTTTTTTTTTCAGGGAGACTTGAGAGAAAAAAAAATACAAAAAAAATGATTTTTTTCAGGAATAATTTAGAAACCAAAGAAAATAAAATGATTGTTTCAGGGAGAATTTAGAAAACAAATAAAACAAAAAATAGGCTTTCTAGGGCCCACTGAGTGACAGATGACGCACACAGGAGTCAGGAGTGGCACACAAGCCCAGAGGCCAATATTAATCTCCCACTGATTGATTTAGTTATTTTTTTTGGTAGATTTTGGAACCCAAATCAAGCAAAAAAATTTATAGGCTTTCTATGGCCCACAATTGGGGAGAGAGAGAGAGATGGCACACCCAGGAGTCAAGACTGGCACACAAGCAGAAGGGGCAATATGAATCTCCCACAGATTTTTTTTTTTTTTTTTTTTCAGGGAGACTTTAGAGAAAAAAAAATACAAAAAAAATGATTTTTTTCAGGAATAATTTAGAAACCAAAGAAAATAAAATGATTTTTTCAGGGAGAATTTAGAAAACAAATAAAACAAAAAATAGGCTTTCTAGGGCCCACTGAGTGACAGATGACGCACACAGGAGTCAGGAGTGGCAGACAAGCCCAGAGGCCAATATTAATCTCCCACTGATTGATTTAGTGATTATTTTTGGTAGATTTTGGAACCCAAATCAAGCAAAAAAATTTATAGGCTTTCTATGGCCCACAATTGGGGAGAGAGAGAGAGATGGCACACCCAGGAGTCAAGACTGGCACACAAGCAGAAGGGGCAATATGAATCTCCCACAGATTTTTTTTTTTTTTTTTTTTTCAGGGAGACTTTAGAGAAAAAAAAATACAAAAAAAATGATTTTTTTCAGGAATAATTTAGAAACCAAAGAAAATAAAATGATTTTTTCAGGGAGAATTTAGAAAACAAATAAAACAAAAAATAGGCTTTCTAGGGCCCACTGAGTGACAGATGACGCACACAGGAGTCAAGAGTAGCAGACAAGCCCAGAGGCCAATATTAATCTCCCACTGATTGATTTAGTGATTATTTTTGGTAGATTTTGGAACCCAAATCAAGCAAAAAAATTTATAGGCTTTCTATGGCCCACAATTGGGGAGAGAGAGAGAGATGGCACACCCAGGAGTCAAGACTGGCACACAAGCAGAAGGGGCAATATGAATCTCCCACAGATTTTTTTTTTTTTTTTTTTTTCAGGGAGACTTTAGAGAAAAAAAAATACAAAAAAAATGATTTTTTTCAGGAATAATTTAGAAACCAAAGAAAATAAAATGATTTTTTCAGGGAGAATTTAGAAAACAAATAAAACAAAAAATAGGCTTTCTAGGGCCCACTGAGTGACAGATGACGCTCACAGGAGTCAGGAGTGGCACACAAGCCCAGAGGCCAATATTAATCTCCCACTGATTGATTTAGTGATTTTTTTTGGTAGATTTTGGAACCCAAATCAAGCAAAAAAATTAATAGGCTTTCTATGGCCCACTATTTGTGAGAGAGATGGCACGCTCAGGACTGGCACACAAGCCCAGAGGCCAATATTAATCTCCCATTTTTTTTTTTCCAGGGAAAATTTATAAACCCAATAAAAAAAATAATAATAAATAGGCTTTCTATGGCCCACTATCTGAGAGAGAGAGATGGCACGCTTAGGACTGGCACACAAGCCCAAAGGCCAATATTAATCTCCCACTGATTGATTGATTGATTTTTTCAGGTAGAATTATGAACCCAAATCAACCAAAAAAATAAATAGGCTTTCTATGGCCCACTATTTGTGAGAGAGATGGCACGCTCAGGACTGGCACACAAGCCCAGAGGCCAATATTAATCTCCCACTTTTTTTTTTTTTCCAGGGAAAATTTATAAACCCAATAAAATAATAAAAAAATAGGCTTTCTATGGCCCACTATCTGAGAGAGAGAGAGATGGCACGCTTAGGACTGTCACACAAGCCCAAAGGCCAATATTAATCTCCCACTGATTGATTTATTGATTTTTTCAGGTAGAATTTAGAACCCAAATCAAGCAAAAAAATTAATAGGCTTTCTATGGCCCACTGAGTGAGAGATGGCACACACAGGAGTAAGGAGTGGCACACAAGCCCTGAGGCCAATATTTTTCTCCCACTGATTGATGTTGTGATTTTTTCTGGTAGATTTTGGAACCCAAATCAAGCAAAAAAATAAATAGGCTTTCTATGGCCCACTGAGTGAGAGATGACACAGACAGAGATGTCGCTCTAGCAGAAATGTCAATCTTAATCTCCCACAAAAAAAAAAAAGGAACTGTCCTTCAATTACTATCTCCCTGCAGTAATCTCAGCCAGGTATGGCAGGCAGCAATAAGGAGTGGACTGATGCACAAATTAAATAAAAAGTGTGGACAAACAAACAAGATAGCTGTGCAGAAAGGAAGGAACAAGAGGATTTGTGCTTTGAAAAAAGCAGTTGGTTTGCACAGCGGCGTACACACAGCAATGCAGCTATCAGGGAGCCTTCTAGGGCAGCCCAATGAGCTACAGCGCTGAGGAAAAAAAAAAAAAGGAGCTTCCACTGTCCCTGCACACCGAAGGTGGTGTTGGGCAGTGGAAATCGCTACAGCACAAGCGGTTTTGTGGTTAATGGACCCTGCCTAACGCTATCCCTGCTTCTGACGAAGCGGCAGCAACCTCTCCCTAAGCTCAGATCAGCAGCAGTAACATGGCGGTCGGCGGGAACTCCCCTTTATAGCCCCTGTGACGCCGCAGACAGCAAGCCAATCACTGCAATGCCCTTCTCTAAGATGGTGGGGACCAGGACCTATGTCATCACGCTGCCCACACTCTGCGTTTACCTTCATTGGCTGAGAAATGGCGCTTTTCGCGTCATTGAAACGCGACTTTGGCACGAAAGTCGCGTACCGCATGGCCGACCACGCACAGGGGTCGGATCGGGTTTCATGAAACTCGACTTCGCCAAAAGTCGGCGACTTTTGAAAATGTTCGACCCGTTTCGCTCAACCCTAATTACAGCACAACAGAAATCACAGTTCAAAACAGATACCAAGGGGGGAGAGGGGCCTGACTGCACTACAGACCAGTCGCACTAACCTGGAGCTCCTGAACTGAACTGATTTTTCCCGGCTTTTGCTACCATCGAGGTGCCGGTCTTTGACCCCTGTGTGGAGGGCCCACTGCACTTCATGTTTGAGAGACTTCTCCGCACTGTGAGAGCCCGTTCCGTCTCCCAAGACCTGAGATCTGGCCGAGAGGGGAAGACAGTGGTGTGTGGAAGGGCCATCTTGAACCCGACCCTGCTGCAAGAGGAGACTGCTTCACGGAGGTTCCACTGCTAGATGCCACTTCCACCCCCCTGCCCCGGCTCACTACTCACACGTACCTGGCTCGTGTTGCTCCGAACCTGGACCGGAGACTTGCGGAGACTCACCGCTGCCGTGACCTTCGCTCTCTCCCAGCTCCCACCTTCTGCCTCTGAGTGTGGAGGCGCCGGTGGGGAGGTGAACTTGCGGACGGGCGTGGTGTGGGGTTCGGCTGACATTCCGGCTGCTGCGTGCTGCGGATCTCCTGTCTTGGTGGTGGACCCCGGCACGGATGCTTCTGTGGGACATGGCGGCGCCGGAGTTTTTTCCCGTGTATTCCGGCGCCATCTTTGATTCTCTCCTGCGGCTGGGGGACTCCGCACTTGAGGTCTGTGAGGTGTAGCGGCTTGGCTCTCCGCTGAAATCTTTGGCCCGACTTTTACCTCCCGCTCCCTCCTGCTGCCCCATACCCAGTGATAACAGTGCATACTACCAGGGACTTAAAAACTTTATAAGTGGTGCGCTGCAACAACTGACATAAAGTTAATCAAACTAACTTAAATAACACGGGGGGCGTTGCCTGGATCTCGGGGAAGACGTGGCGTGCTGTAGCTCCTGCTCCCAGTCCACGAAAATCTCCTTTCCACCGCAGGAGAAAGCTCCCTAAAGGGTGTAGAGGACACCTCATTACCGCCTGGGGTGTACTGCTTGCTGGTCCCCAGTGGAGAGTGACTGGCTGAGGGCACGTGGAATCGCCTGCTGCCGGGAGTGAGACATTGTGTGGTGGGGAGAGATTGATGCCTGCCTGCACACCTATTTGGATAAAGAGGACCCTCGGAGCGATCCCTGGCATAGCTGGGGTATATATAATATCACCCAGACGCGCTGACTGCTTGTTTTCCCTCACTGGGTGCGTTCTGATTCTCCCAGACTCTCACCATGACAGAATGTTTAATGCACCATAACACCTGTATCACCATTTAGGAACTCCGCTTTCATTATTTAGTAATCTAATCTTCTACCCAGCCATTTGGTGGTAACCCCCACCATTAATATGCTCACTTAGCTCTTCTCTTTTTCTATGCACGAGTGGTGATCCTATCAGCACACGCCATAATTATAAATGATGGTTAAAACAAATAAAGAGCATGTTAAAAGCTTGGATACAGCCCTTTACCAGGGCAAACAGAGCGAGATGGAAACATGTTTGAAACATAAATATGCATCAACCCAGGCTACCCCCAAAAACTCTCACTCAAATACAGGCACGGATGAGCGTGTCGACGACTCAGACTCGAGTGACAAAGCCTCAGGCAGTGATCTTGCCCAATCTGACTCGGGCAAACTCTTTAGATCTTTCCTGAAAAAATCTTTAGCCCAAGCCATGAAACCACTGATCGCTGAAATATCTGGCATGAGAGCAGATTTACTACAAATTGGCAACAGGGTGGAGTCCCTGGAGACGTCCCAGACCTCTCTGATTGCCCACTCTAACCACATGAAGGACCACTTAGACTTCCATATAGCACAACTAAATACTTCGCTTCTTGCTCTGGAGGACCAGAAGAACTAGAGCCGCAGGAAAAATATTTGAATCAAGGGTCTACCTGAGAGTGTCTCCACAGAAATATTAGAAAAGGCAACAAAAGAGATCTTTGCCCTACTACTCCCACAGGAGAGATGCAACCAGATTGTTATAGAAAGAGTGCACAGATCCCTCAGACCCAAACCAAAATCTGCCGATCCCCCAAGGGATCGCCATTCTATCTGCTTCCAGAGACACCAAATCTATCTCTTATGAGGGGGCTCCTGTTCAAATATACCAGGATATAGCTCCGTCAACTCTAGCAAAGCGAAGGATCCTTAAACCACTTCTAGATGTTCTGCGTTCCAATGAAAAACTCTATAAATGGCTGTTTCCATTTGGATTGACGGTATATGGAGGTGGAAAACAGGTTACTGTTAGGAGTCCAGAAGATCTGCCCAGAGTGTGGGATACCTTTAATATAGCTGAAATGGACATTCCCTCATGGTTGCCCTTGGACATGGACCCTCACTCGCTCTCTTCCCTTCATGTCTTTACCATGGGACAGGGCGACTGGTCGCCAGTGAAAAGACACCTGTCTCCTAAACAAGGGAGAAGCGGAATGAAGAAGAAACCTCCCCCCTGAGTTGGTCCAGCAATTCTTGGATAGATCACATAATTCGTGGCCTTATGAGTTCCTACTCACCTTAAACATACTTTGGATCTGCTCTATACAATATGTTAACTGTTTGCTTAATATTGCTTAATAATATTTTTTCTTCACAATTCACAGACTGTCACTCATGCATCTGTTACGATTTTGCCTATCTGCTATGGGAGGAAGTTTTGACCCCCTATCTCTGCAGCAGATGGGTATTTCCTTTGTATATATAAGTTGTATTGCCTTTCTAGTTACTGTTAATACTATTGTTCTCAATGGTTTGTTGGTATGGAAAACATACAAAAGTCCTTCTACCTTGTTTCTTTTACAGCATGAGCAGTAATAATACACTAGCCACTATAGTAGTGGCCTCATATAATGTTAAGGGCATACGATTACCATGCAAGAGAAGTCAAATCATGAATCTTTTGCACTCCAAAAAATCCCATATTGCCTTTCTACAAGAGACGCATTTTAAGAGGGCCAGGGTCCCGGACATGTCCAGATCTCGCTACCCAACTTGGTTCCACAGCACAGGGGGTTCGGCCTCCAGAAGAGTGAGTATAGCCATAAAAAAAATGTACCTTTTGTGTCAAATGATAGTCTATCGGATCCAGAGGGTAGATATATCATGCTAAAAGGCCTCTTAGCAAACACTAAAGTCACCTTATGTAATCTTTATGCACCGAATAGGGACCAGGTTGGCTGGCTATGTAAAACACTAAACGTTATAATTATTTTCTGAGGGTCTTTTAATAGTGGGAGGGGATTTCAACGTATCTCTTAACCCATTTTTAGATACATCATCTGGCAAGTCTGCTATCTCCCAAAAAACTTTGAAAAAATTACTTCTCTCCTTACAAGCCCTAAATCTACTAGATCCCTGGAGAACTCTTTTTCCCTCCTGTAGAGACTATACCTTTTTCTCTCGCACACATAATAGTTACCATAGGATCGATTATTTGTTAACACAATCATCAAATCTCCCATTGGTAAAATCTGCAAAGATTGACATTATTTCCCTCTCGGACCACGCCCCCATTTTCCTTGAGTTAACCATCTCGACTTTACCGCTACCCGCTAGGTCTTGGACTTTAAATGAGACTTTGCTCAATTCTAGTTTTCAAATTACAAAATTGTCAGACACTCTTGACCTTTATTTTCAAGAAAATATACAATCAGGCCCACCTATACCTATGGTGTGGGAGTCACATAAAGCAGTTATGAGAGGTGAACTCATTGCTTTAGGTTCATACTTAAAGAAGAAGAGGTTAAAACAGACATTGTCTATCTTACATCAAATCAATTTTCTTGAAAAGATACACAAAAGGTCTCAGGCGAGTAGGACCCAAGAGGAATTGCTAACTCTTAGGAATGACTTAAAAAATCTACTGAATGTCCAATCGGCCAAGATCTACATGAGGAGTAAACAGAGGTTCTACCTCCATGGCAACAGAAGCAGCAAACTTATGTCTTCTTTGCTCAAGAAACGCAAAGATAAGACGTTTATCACACAACTTAAAACCGAGAACGGTTCTTTATTGCTAGAGACTGCCGAAATTGCCAGGGAGTTCAGATCCTTTTACGAAAATCTTTACAACTTAAGTTCGCCGGATATTGTGCAGGACCCTGTGTCAGCTGTCGAGAAAATCAATGCGTTCCTGACCCCTTTAAAACTTCCCAAAATAACTAAAGAGGGACATCCCCTGTTGACATCCCCCGTTACCTCCAAAGAGATTTTGGACACCCTTTGTACAATCCCTAAAGGTAAGGCCCCAGGCCCAGACGGTCTCCCTATTATTTACTACAAAAAACTTATAAAACCTTTATTGCCCCAACTGGTCACTCTATTTAACGCCTATCTTCAAGGTCAACCTATACCTAAACAATCTTTAGAAGCCTTTATCACTGTTCTCCCGAAGGAGGGTAAGGACCTTAATCTATGCTCTATTTATAGACCAATATCATTACTCAATGCAAACATTAAACTGTGGGCTAAAATTTTAGCGGGAAGGCTCAGCAACATTCTACCCAGACTGATCCACTCAGACCAGGCGAGTTTTGTCAAGGGAAGGGAGGGTAAAGACAATTCGACTAAAATCATATAGTTTACGATGTTCGCTAGAAGCCGCAATGTTCCCTTGGTTCTCCTGTCAACAGATGCTGAGAAAGCGTTTGACAGGGTGAGCTGGAGGTATATGGAACAAGTTATGATCAAATTTGGCTTTCCAGTGCAATATATTTCAGCAATTCTCTCCCTCTATTCTCAACCTACAGCTAAAGTTCAGATTAACAGCACCCTATTTGATAGTTTTAATATTAATAATGGGACTAGACAGAGCTGTCCGTTATCCCCGTCACTATTCATACTAGTAATAGAGACGCTGATACAGAGTATTAGGCAAGAAGAAGAGATAGAGGGATTGAAAGTTGGTTCCGTGGTACTAAAAACATTAGCTTTTGCAGATGACCTACTCTTCCTCATCTCTAACCCATTCCAGGCCTTTCCAATTATCTTCAAGATATTTCATCAATTCGGCCTTCTCCCAAATTTTAAAATTAATACAGGGAAATCCGAAGCCTTAAATATCACTCTATCGAGATCCCAAATAAATGCCCTCTGCACCCAGAACCCTTTTTCATGGGTCCCGTCCTCCATAAAATATTTAGGGATATTAATAACTGGAAATCCTACAGACCTCTTCCAGGCTAATTACCCTCCATTATTAAAGAGGGTTGAGGCTTTGATGAAGTCCTATATTTTGCCCACACTATCTTGGATGGGACGTATTAATGTGTTTAAGGCACACATTATGCCAATAATACTGTATACTATGAATATTGTTCCTATTTAAGGGGACCTCACCCCTAATGTCACTGTTTAAATTGTCTTAACTTATACTGAATTTATTGTCTATACATGTCCCCGCTTAATTGTAAAGTGCTGCGGAATATGTTGGCGCTATATAAATAAAATTTATTATTATTATTATAATTATTATTATTATTATTTCTAAATTCATTTGGAAGTCGAAACTGGCCAGACTACCCTTTAAATTATTATCTTACTCTATCTCCTTGGGGGGGCTGGGAGTCCCTGACCAATACCTCTACTACAGAGCTATACACCTTAGCAGATGGCTGAAGGTGATATCTTGTTGTGAAGAGGGAGATAGAGACAACATCGACATGGCTCTGCTGGGCCCTTGCAGCGTCCCTTTCCTATGGTCCGGAGCCAAGCCACTGGCTGCTTTTGGACTTGATGAGGTGACCCTAACAACTTTGAGAACTAAAAGCTACTCAATAAGCAGCTTCCACCAGACACCTTTCCTTCTACGTTGACACCAATCTGTTCTATACCATTCTTAATTGATCCAACTTTTCGCGACCCAAATAAATTATGGACAAATCTACCCAAAGAAACCTTGAATGGTCTTTATAACAATAACATTCTCCAGAATGGGATATGGCCTCCAAACACACCTGTCCAGCCAAAAAAATTCTTTCAAATACAACACTTCAAACGAACAATCTCACAGTTTGTTAAGAAGTACCCGACAGGTCAAATTGGTCTTAGTTGGATGTTTTGGCCAAATTTCCGCTCCCACGACTTAACATTGTATCCCGTATATATTCCCATCTTTCCGCCCTTCTTTTACAAATTAAACCCTCATTTATATATTCATGGGAATTGGAACTTAAGATCTCCTTCTCAGAGGTTCAAATTTCTAGGATGTTGTCTAGTGCTAGAGGTTTTTCCAGGTGTATACTCCTGCAGGAGAACGCATATAAAATCCTGACTAGATGGCATTTGACCCCAGCAAAACTCTTTCAGAGAGGTATCGCAGACAACGATACCTTCTGGAGATGCCAAAAATTGTTAGGACATCACACACATATTCTGGGATTGCCCCAAAATAAGAAACTTCTGGGAGAATATTGGTTCCATCCTCAAAAGATTGAGCTTAATTAAATCAAATCTATGGGCGGCAGACGCTCTCCTTTCTTGCCCATCCTCTAACTACTTACCAAAAAAACATGGCCTTCTCCCTCTTCTGATAGGTGCCGCTAAACATTTGATTGTACTACATTGGAGTGACGCCTCTCCCCCCACTATATCAGAATAGTATACTAAAGTAGACCAAATCTCACGCCTCAAAGAATTATCGAGTTGGGAGGTTTCTAACCATGATTCATATACTGTATGTCCACATGGGCTCCATGGAAATAATTTCGAGAAGACAGCTTTTCTTGATTGCCCTTAATATCTTGTTTCTCTAGAAGGTTATTCACACAACCAAATATACCTAATCTTGACAGTATTTACCCATGCCAATAGTTATTTTATGTTCTTATGTATTTACATGTTTTCTGCCCCTTTTCTCCCCCTCATCCTTTTTCCACCCCCTCCTTATCTTCCTTCCCTGTTCCTGCTACCCACCCTTAAACTCCTACCTTTCTCAACTTTTGATTTAATGTTGATTCACGTCTCACAATGCTGTTATCATATGTACAACAGACAGGATAATAATTTGCTTTATTGTTGTAATGTTTATTGTTCCTTTCATAAATAAAGAATTAAAAAAAAAACAGATACCAAGAGGAGTGAGGGTACTGCTCGCAAGCTTACAAACTATGAGGAAAAAGGAGAGACACGAGAGGTGGATGGTAACAATTGCTTTTGTTGTTTGGACCAGCCATAGTGTAAGGATCGGGTGTTCATGAAACACTACATGAACCAGTTACTAGCCTAGATATGTAACAGTACAGACACAGAGAGATATTAACTGCATAAAGTGTATGAAAACATGGGGTATATGGGGTATCTAGATAGAGGTAGCACCTCTGGTGGAGTGCTTGCCGTGTCCTTTTTGGACAGCTCTTCCATCTTTGGTCCTCATCTGATGCTCAACTCTCACCTGTACCTCCATGTAGCTGCTAGCATGCGGAGCGGGTACACTCCGGAACACCGCCTCCGCAGGCGGGCCAAACCAGGTGAGGGTAGCTGTTGGGTTTCTTTGAGACCTACAGTGATTTTCAATGGTTTGTCTACCCTTGCATGTGAAGACTGGATATGGCAGACTGTGTGGAAGAAATCAAGATTCAACGGACAGACAAGCAATTTCTAGCACAGTGTTGTGGAGCACTGAGAGGGCGCAGCGAGGCACATATAGGACACTGCTGGCCATCCACTGCACCCTGACCTATCTCCAGTTGTCTCACCTAGTTCTTGCCACTGGGGCTTGATAGGTACGGGCGAGAGAGTGAGGTTGACGACTGCGCAACTCCTCCTCACTTTAATCCAAGTCAAGCGCAAGTCATGACTTCAACCATTGCGTATCAAAAGTCCTGTGGTGATGGGAGAGTGGCAAAGCAGCAGGTGTGGAATCACTGGAAGCTGTAGTCACGAACCTGCATGCAGGCAGCCCAAGCCATATGGTCGCTCTCTACTGGACTGAAGCAGCAGTGGAGTTCGGCAGCCTCCTGGGTGTCTGAGCAGTCCTGTTCAGGATCACTCTGCTCACCTCAATCAAGGAAGGGGCTAGAAAAGATTCCTCAATTATAGTCTGCTTCATTTCACCTGGCCAGCCTACCGCAGCTGGCGGGTTTCCCATACAGCGGTCGACACACAATAAAGAAAAAGAAAATGATGGTACTCAACCTTGGCACATGGAATGTGAGAACTCTGCTGGATAATACCAAGGCAGACAGACCAGAGAGAAGAACGGCATTGGTTGCTCGGGAGCTAGCTCGTTACAAGGTTGATATAGCAGCTCTCAGCGAAACACGCCTGGCAGACAAGGGTCAATTGACAGAGCATAGTGGTGGATATACATTCTTCTGGAGTGGTCGAGGCAGCACTGAAAAACGAGAAGCAGGCATGGGATTTGCTATCAAAACTCATCTTGCACGTAAACTTACCAGGCTTCCGGAGGGCATCAACGACCGTCTGATGACATTTCAGCTCCCACTTACAAACAAGAAACATGCAACTGTGATCAGTGCCTGTGCTCCCACGATGACTAATCCGGATGACATTAAAGATAAGTTCTACGATGAACTTGACACACTTATTTCAGCAATCCCACAGGCAGACAAGCTCACTATACTTGGAGACTTTAATGCCAGAGTGGGAACAGACCATCAAAACTGGGAAGGGGTCATTGGGAGACACGGCACTGGCAAGTGTAACAGTAATGGCCTGCTGCTCCTCAAGATGTGTGCCACACATGACCTTGTCATCACCAACACTTTATTCCGCTTACCCACACGCAAGAAGACATCATGGATGCACCCACGCTCAAGGCATTGGCATCTCATTGATTACATCATTGCCAGGAAAAGGGATGAGATGGACTTTAGAGTGACGAAGGCCATGTGTGGTGCAGACTGCTGGACTGACCATCACCTCATTGTTTCTAAGTGCAGGCTCCGCATCCTGCCTGCGAGGAGACCCCAAGGGCAGAAAACGACAAAGAGGCTGAATATCTATAAGCTGCAAAATAAAAGAATTGCAAGGGAATTTGCCAATGACCTCGATGGCAGACTGTTAAATATACTACATGCAGAGGAGATTGGCGTTGAGGAACAGTGGACAATTCTGAGAGATGCTGTTTATAATACTGCTCTGGAGCATCTCGGATCAGCAACCAGAAATAACCAAGACTGGGCAGCACGGTGGCGCAGTGGTTAGCACTGCAGCCTTGCAGCGCTGGAGTCCTGGGTTTGAACCCCACCAAGGACAACATCTGCAAAGAGTTTGTATGTTCTCTCCGTGTTTGCGTGGGTTTCCTCCGGGCACTCCGGTTTCCTCCCACATTCCAAAGACATACTGATAGGGAATTTAGATTGTGAGCCCCATCGGGGACAGTGATGTTAATGTGTGCAAACTGTAAAGCACTGCGGAATATGTTAGCGCTATATAAAGATTATTATTATTATTATTATTAAGACTGGTTCGATGAAAACGACGAGGAAATAAAGACACTCCTAGAAGAGAAACATCAGCGGTATAAGGTGTACCAAAATGACCCCACATCGTTAGCTAAGAAAGGTGCCTTTATCAACATAAAAAGAAAGGTACAAATCAAGCTACGCGAGATGCAGGATATCTGGTTTAGCAAGAAGGCCGACGAAATTCAGGGCTATGCAGACACTCATGACCAGGATCCTTGATGCAAACAACTGGCTAAGACGATGGTGCAGACAACAAGGATTTGGATTCCTGGACCACGGTGTGAATTACTGGTATGATGGACTCCTCGCCAGAGACGGACTACACCTCAACAAACCTGGGAAACACACATTCGCCAGAAGACTCGCTACACTCATCAGGAGGGCGTTAAACTAGAAGAAGATGGGACGGGAAGAAAAACATTAGACTCGAACAAAGACGACCCAGGAAAACATACTCAGAAGGGAGGTAAGAACATTTCTAAAACAATCCACAGTGAGGAGATTGGAACAAAACAAAATCCTCTAAACTGCATGCTCGCAAACGCCAGAAGCCTGACAAACAAGATGGAAGAACTAGAAGCAGAAATATCTACAGGTAACTTTGACATAGTGGGAATAACCGAGACATGGTTAGATGAAAGCTATGACTGGGCAGTTAACTTACAGGGTTACAGTCTGTTTAGAAAGGATCGTAAAAATCGGAGAGGAGGAGGGGTTTGTCTCTATGTAAAGTCTTGTCTAAAGTCCACTTTAAGGGAGGATATTAGCGAAGGGAATGAGGATGTCGAGTCCATATGGGTTGAAATTCATGGAGGGAAAAATGGTAACAAAATTCTCATTGGGGTCTGTTACAAACCCCCAAATATAACAGAAAGCATGGAAAGTCTACTTCTAAAGCAGATAGATGAAGCTGCAACCCATAATGAGGTCCTGGTTATGGGGGACTTTAACTACCCGGATATTAACTGGGAAACAGAAACCTGTGAAACCCATAAAGGCAACAGGTTTCTGCTAATAACCAAGAAAAATTATCTTTCACAATTGGTGCAGAATCCAACCAGAGGAGCAGCACTTTTAGACCTAATACTATCTAATAGACCTGACAGAATAACAAATCTGCAGGTGGTTGGGCATTTAGGAAATAGCGACCACAATATTGTGCAGTTTCACCTGTCTTTCACTAGGGGGACTTGTCAGGGAGTCACAAAAACATTGAACTTTAGGAAGGCAAAGTTTGAACAGCTTAGAGATGCCCTTAATCTGGTAGACTGGGACAATATCCTCAGAAATGAGAATACAGATAATAAATGGGAAATGTTTAAGAACATCCTAAATAGGCAGTGTAAGCGGTTTATACCTTGTGGGAATAAAAGGACTAGAAATAGGAAAAACCCAATGTGGCTAAACAAAGAAGTAAGACAGGCAATTAACAGTAAAAAGAAAGCATTTGCACTACTAAAGCAGGATGGCACCACTGAAGCTCTAAAAAACTATAGGGAGAAAAATACTTTATCTAAAAAACTAATTAAAGCTGCCAAAAAGGAAACAGAGAAGCACATTGCTAAGGAGAGTAAAACTAATCCCAAACTGTTCTTCAACTATATCAATAGTAAAAGAATAAAAACTGAAAATGTAGGCCCCTTAAAAAATAGTGAGGAAAGAATGGTTGTAGATGACGAGGAAAAAGCTAACATATTAAACACCTTCTTCTCCACGGTATTCACGGTGGAAAATGAAATGCTAGGTGAAATCCCAAGAAACAATGAAAACCCTATATTAAGGGTCACCAATCTAACCCAAGAAGAGGTGCGAAACCGGCTAAATAAGATTAAAATAGATAAATCTCCGGGTCCGGATGGCATACACCCACGAGTACTAAGAGAACTAAGTAATGTAATAGATAAACCATTATTTCTTATTTTTAGTGACTCTATAGCGACAGGGTCTGTTCCGCAGGACTGGCGCATAGCAAATGTGGTGCCAATATTCAAAAAGGGCTCTAAAAGTGAACCTGGAAATTATAGGCCAGTAAGTCTAACCTCTATTGTTGGTAAAATATTTGAAGGGTTTCTGAGGGATGTTATTCTGGATTATCTTAATGAGAATAACTGTTTAACTCCATATCAGCATGGGTTTATGAGAAATCGCTCCTGTCAAACCAATCTAATCAGTTTTTATGAAGAGGTAAGCTATAGACTGGACCACGGTGAGTCATTGGACGTGGTATATCTCGATTTTTCCAAAGCGTTTGATACCGTGCCGCACAAGAGGTTGGTACACAAAATGAGAATGCTTGGTCTGGGGGAAAATGTGTGTAAATGGGTTAGTAACTGGCTTAGTGATAGAAAGCAGAGGGTGGTTATAAATGGTATAGTCTCTAACTGGGTCGCTGTGACCAGTGGGGTACCGCAGGGGTCAGTATTGGGACCTGTTCTCTTCAACATATTCATTAATGATCTGGTAGAAGGTTTACACAGTAAAATATCGATATTTGCAGATGATACAAAACTATGTAAAGCAGTTAATACAAGAGAAGATAGTATTCTGCTACAGATGGATCTGGATAAGTTGGAAACTTGGGCTGAAAGGTGGCAGATGAGGTTTAACAATGATAAATGTAAGGTTATACACATGGGAAGAGGGAATCAATATCACCATTACACACTGAACGGGAAACCACTGGGTAAATCTGACAGGGAGAAGGACTTGGGGATCCTAGTTAATAATAAACTTACCTGGAGCAGCCAGTGCCAGGCAGCAGCTGCCAAGGCAAACAGGATCATGGGGTGCATTAAAAGAGGTCTGGATACACATGATGAGAGCATTATACTGCCTCTGTACAAATCCCTAGTTAGACCGCACATGGAGTACTGTGTCCAGTTTTGGGCACCGGTGCTCAGGAAGGATATAATGGAACTAGAGAGAGTACAAAGGAGGGCAACAAAATTAATAAAGGGGATGGGAGAACTACAATACCCAGATAGATTAGCGAAATTAGGATTATTTAGTCTAGAAAAAAGACGACTGAGGGGCGATCTAATAACCATGTATAAGTATATAAGGGGACAATACAAATATCTCGCTGAGGATCTGTTTATACCAAGGAAGGTGACGGGCACAAGGGGGCATTCTTTGCGTCTGGAGGAGAGAAGGTTTTTCCACCAACATAGAAGAGGATTCTTTACTGTTAGGGCAGTGAGAATCTGGAATTGCTTGCCTGAGGAGGTGGTGATGGCGAACTCAGTCGAGGGGTTCAAGAGAGGCCTGGATGTCTTCCTGGAGCAGAACAATACTGTATCATACAATTATTAGGTTCTGTAGAAGGACGTAGATCTGGGTATTTATTATGATGGAATATAGGCTGAACTGGATGGACAAATGTCTTTTTTCGGCCTTACTAACTATGTTACTATGTTACTATGTATGCTTCTACGATGCGCTCAAAGCTGTATATAGACCCCAGTCATCAAGCTCTTCATCTCTGCTTAACGCAGATGGAACTAAGCTGCTGACAGAAAGGAAACAAATTCTGGAACGGTGGGCTGAGCTCTTTAATAATATTCTTAATCGCCCTGCCAATATCAATGATGAGGCTATTGCTCGCCTGCCCCAGGTAGAAATCAACAAGGAGCTTGATGTTCTTCCAAGTGGAGATGAAGTCAGGAAAGCAGTAAAACAACTTTCTTGTGGAAAAGCACCCGGAAATGATGCTATACCTGCTGAGGTATATAAAGCTGGCGGCCCTGTTCTGATGCAAATGGTGACCAAACTATTCCAATATATGTGGACAAAGGAACAGGTTCCACAACAGATGAAAGATGCCAGCATAATCCACATATACAAGAGGAAAGGTAATCGCCAATCTTGTGACAACTATCGAGGCATCTCCCTTCTGTCCACTGCAGGCAAGATATTGGCTCGTGTCTTGCTCAACCGCCTTTTACATCACCTTGAGCAAGGACTATTACCCGAAAGCCAGTGTGGTTTCCGTGCTAAACGTGGAACAGTAGATATGGTCTTTTCAGCACGTCAACTTCAGGAAAAGTGCCAGGAGCAACACCGTGACCTTTATGTAACTTTTGTTGATTTGACCAAGGCTTTTGACACAGTCAGTAGGGACGACCTGTGGAAGATCATGGCAAAATTTGGCTGCCCGAGAAAGTTCATCTCAGTCATCCGGCAGTTCCATGATGGCATGATGGTGAAGGTTCTGAACGATGGAGACGTATCTGAGGCTTTCCCAGTAACAAACGGCGTAAAGCAAGGCTGTGTGCTTGCTCCAACCCTGTTCAGTATGCTGTTCTCTGCAATGTTAAGTGATGCCTTTAACAACTGTGAAGATGGAATCCAGGTTAGGTACAGGACTGATGGCAAGCTATTCAACCCAAAACGCCTGAAGGCAGTTACGAAAGTGCATGAGACTGTTATCCGTGAATTACTATTTGCTGATGACTGTGCACTTAACGCTAGCATGGAACAGCAGATGCAGCATTAAATGGACTGTTTTTCGCAAGCCTGCGACAGTTTTGGTCTCGAGAGCAACATTAGAAAAACCGAAGTCATGTATCAACCGGTTCCAGGAAAACTGTACAAGGAGCCACGTATCACGGTGAAGGAGCAAAACCTCAAAGCAGTCGATAACTTCACCTACTTAGGCAGCACACTTTCCCATGAAGTAACCATAGACGCTGAGGTTAATAACAGAATCGCCAAAGCCAGTGCCGCCTTCAGAAGACTGTGTAAGAACGTCTGGGAACGAAGGGGACTCAGCCTTACCACCAAGCTGAAGGTCTACTACGCGGTGGTCCTCACCACACTTCTCTATGCTAGCAAGACCTGAACAGTGTACAGCCGGCATGCTAAACAGCTTAATCATTTCCACATGAGTTGCCTCCGCAGACTCCTCCACATCAGGTGGCAAGACAAGGTCCCGGACACAGCAATTCTGGAACAAACTGGGCTCTGCAGCGTTTACACTCTCCTGCTGAAAGTCCAAGCCAGGTGGGCTGGACATGTGGTCCGAATGCCTGACAGCCGACTATCGAAACAACTGCTGTACGGAGAGCTGTGCCAAGGAAAAGCGAGCAGTTGGGGGGCAGAAGAAGCGCTATAAAGACTGCCTTAAGGTGTCTCTCAAAAACCTGGAAGTCAACACCAATGAATGGGAAGAGCTTGCCCTGGATCGTCCAGGTTGGCGGGGCAGGATCACCTCAGGAGCACGTGCAGCTGAAGATAGGAAAATCTGTGACGCAAAAAGAAAGCGTGCTGTACGCAAGGCACAAGTAGAACCTGGTGTACTGACCACATCTGCTTTCGTATGTCAAGTATGTGGGCGAACCTTCAGGGCCCGGATTGGACTCATCAGCCACCTTCGGACCCATAACTATTAATTCTCTTCTAACCCTGAAGTCATAGTCATCTTTGAAAACGAAGGACGAACATCATGAGAACATGATACGAGGAACCTGATTATGGGTTAAGTTTTTTTTTCTTTTTTGAATGGGCCACACAGGGATAGTTAGGTTAATGCATTGAGGCGGTAGGCCAGTCTGAACAAATGCGTTTTTAGGGCACGCTTAAAACTGTGGGGATTGGGGATTAATCGTATTAACCTGGGTAGTGCATTCCAAAGAATTGGCGAAGCACGTGAGACAGGAGTGGGAGGTTCTGATTATTGAGGATGCTAACCTATGGTCATTAGCAGAATGGAGAGCACAGGTAGGGTGGTAGACTGAGACCAGAGAGGAGATGTAGGGTTGTGCTGAGCCATGGAGTGCTTTGTGGATGAGGGTAATAGTTTTGTACTGGATTCTGGAGTGGATGGGTAACCAGTGTAATGACTGGCACAGGATAGAGGCATCAGTGTAACGGTTGGTGAGGAATATAATCCTGGCAGCAGCATTCAGGACAGATTGGAGCAGGGAGAGTTTGGTAAGAGGGAGGCCGATTAATAGAGAGTTAGTCCAGATGAGAATGAATGAGTGAAACAGTAAGAGTTTTTGCATAGTCGAAAATAAGAAAAGGGAGAATTCTAGAAATGTTTTTGAGATGCAGATAAGAAGAGCAAGCCAGTGATCGGATGTGGGAGATGAAGGAAAGCTCGGAATCAAGTATGACCCCAAGGCAGCGGGCATGTTGCTTGGGAGTAATGGTGGAACCACACACGGAGATGGCAATGTCAGGCAAATGTAGGTTAGTAGAGGGAGAGAATACGAGGAGTTCAGTTTTTGACAGGTTCAGCTTCAGATAGAGGGAGGACATGATATTAGAGACAGCCGTTAGACAATCACTGGTGTTTTCTAAAAAGGCAGGCGTGATAACAGGAGAAGAGGTGTATAATTGGGTGTCATCAGCATAGAGATGGTACTGGAAACCAAATACACTGATTGTCCAATAGGGGCAGTACAGTATACAAAGAGAAGAGAAGGGGGCCTAGGACTGAACCTTGAGGAACCCCAACAGTAAAACAGTAAGGGGAAGGTGAGAGGAGGACGAGCCAGCAAAAGATATAGTGAAGGAGCCGTCAAAGAGATAGGAGAACCAGGAGAGAATAGTGTCCTTGAGGTTGATGGAGTGTAGCAAGGAGGAGCTGATGATCCACAGTATCGAATGCTGCGGAGAGATCGAAGAGAATTAGCATGGAGTAGTGACCATTAGATTTAGCTGTTAGTAGATCATTAGAGACTTTAGTGAGGGCAGTTTCAGTAGAGTATAAAGAGCAGAAACCAGATTGAAGAGGATCGAGAAGAGAGTTATCTGAGAGATAGTGGATAAGAAGGAAATGGACCAGGCTTTTGAGGAGTTTAGCGATGAAGTGAAGATTGGAGACAGGTCTATAATTAGCGGCACAGATTTGATCGAGGGATGTTTTTTAAGTAATGGATGTATAATTGCATGCTTAAATGAGGAGGGAAAGATACCAGAAGAGAGAGAAAGGTTGAATATTTTTGTTATGTGAGAGGTGACAGCCGGGGAAAGGGACTGGAGGAGATGTGATGGAATGGGGTCACTGGTGCAGGTGGTAAGGCGAGAAGTTGCAAGGAGCATGATTACTTCTTTTTCTGTAACTGGTTCAAAGTCAAAGAGTGAACTAGATGCAGTGGGGGAGGGAGGACGGTGCATGGTATGAAGGAAATGGGAGATAATTTCCTGTCGGATGTGGTAAATTTTTTGTTTGAAGTAATTGGCCAGATCATCAGCGTGGAGATCCGTGGTTGGGGCCTGCACTCCTGGGTTGAGTAGGGAATGGAAAGTGTCAAAGAGACGTTTAGGGTTATTGGACAGTGAGGTGATGAGGGTGTTAAAAAAAGTTTGTTTGGAGAGGTGAAGGGCAGATTTGTATGTTTTAAGCATGAACTTATAATGGATGAAATCTTTGGGTAGATTAAATTTTCTCCACAGACATTCGGCGCACCTGGAGCACCGCTGCAGGAAACGTGTTTGCAGCGTGTGCCATGGTTGTCGTCATCTGTACCAAGTTGTTCTATGTATAGGAGGTGCAATTTCATCCAGGGCACTTTGCAGGGTTTCATTGTAATGCTTGACTGCAGAATCAGGACATGAGATGGAGGAGATAGGGGCCAATGAGGACTGCAAGTTCTTCATACGTTTCTGGGCGTTAATGGCCTGTATGTTTCTATAATTGTGGAAAGTGGGGGTGACCTGAGCGGGATGGCAGTTCTTGATAGAGAATGAAAGAAGGTTGTGGTCAGAGATCGGTAGAGGGGAGTTTGTCAAATCGTCCACTGAGCAAATCCGGGAGAAGACCAAGTCGAGGGAGTTTCTGTCTTCATGCATTGAAGAGTTAGTATGCTGCGAGAGGCCAAAAGAGGAGGTTAGAGATAAAAAGTGAGAAGCAGATGGGGAACGGGGAAAACAATGGGGATGTTTAAATCACCCATGATGAGGGTGGGGATGTCCCAGGAGAGAAAGTGTGGAAGCCAGGTGGCAAAGTGATCCAGGAACTGATGAGAGGGACCGGGAGGACGATACACCACCGCCACTCGCATGGAGAAATGCATGTAGAGTCTGACAGCATGGACTTCAAAGGAAGGGAAGACAAGTGAGGGTACTTAAGGGATAACCTGGAAAGTACATTTGGGTGATAGGAGCAGACCAACGCCTCCACCTGCTCTGTTGTCCGATCTTGGGGTATGAGAAAAATGTAGTCCACCTTATGAAAGAGCAGCAGCAGCGGTGGTGTCTGACTGCTGGATCCAGGTCAGTCCCGCCTGAGAAGCTGTTGCACCAGGACCCTCTGATGAATTGGGATGCCTGGCTCCTCCCACCAGCATGGTTAGCTAGGATGATCTAAGCAACATGTGAGTGTTTATCTTCTTTAATCCCTGTTTTTTTTTGTAATTGATTTGTACATACTTTGTCTCATATTGTAAAATCTTTTTATACCTTCTGTAAACACTGCTACCTTTTGGAGTAAACTGTAAAATTACTAGTCGTCTCTCTATGCTCTATAACAAATGTTTCACATGCCTGAAGTTAATTATGCTACTAATTTGGGATGGCTCAAACCCCTCTGTTGAGGAATTTGAGCTGTTGGCAGAGAAGTGTGTTCTGGGCTAAGTGGGTAAAGCTGGCAGCGACGGAACGGGGTTTTATAAGCTATTGTCTGACTGCGGCCTGAGCATTTATAATTCCCTCACTGCAGCGTGCCTGCTAGCCAGTCCACAGTGAAGCGGCCCATCCGGGGACTAATTATCCTAGGTATAGTTCCCTGACTGACCTGAGGGTAAGGGGGGCGCCGGAGAGCTGCAAGTTCCAAAGCGGAACTGGGATATACATAAATCCCCGCAGTTCATGACATATTGTAGCAGCAGTGGGATAACAAAAATAAGCCCATGCGGTAAATTGATAGGTCAATAGCCTGGTTTGTGTTTTCATCACATTGTAGCAGTGGTGGGATAACTAAGATAAGCCCCCTGCACATGTGATAGTCGTGTGTCAGCCAAAGGTCACCCCCCTTTTCGTGACATATTGGTAAGACAGATTGACTGCACTTTACGACACTCAGAATGATTGTACTTGTGAATTTTCTTTTCAGACAGTACAAACAGATCCAACACATCAGCATCTGGATGATTTTGTCTCATCAAAGTAAGCAGTCACCCACTCGAGGATTCTGCTTTATTCTTATATCTTATAAAAACATCTGTTTGTACTCCAGGAGTCAAAACAAGTCTACATTGATGCTGTAACACCATGTTCTGCGCTCACAGAAAATCATGTTATCGGCAGCACATTTCCTATTTACAAAGGACAATGAGCTGCCGAGAGCAATGATTTTTAAGCTTGCCTAAAACATAATCTTAACCAATGAACAAGCATTCTACTCATTTGTCAGGTGTTTGAAGGCCTGTTTAGATAAGCCAATATCAGGAAGAGGACATCATGGTCGGAAGAATAGAAGGGACAAGGAAGACTAGATACCCGATAGCTTGTTACTATCAAAATAATGATGGAGAAGACCCTGGTGGACCTGTCTAGGCTTGCACAATGTCAATCTTCCTGCAGACCGTTCATCAATCATATTGCCATGGTTCGAGATTAAACTGAAGGCCGCAGAAAAAAAATATATATTTGTGTAGCCAATTTGGTGGTTTTCCAACAGGAAACTGATGGCTAAAATAATTTCAAGAGTTTCTAGAATTCAGTTGTTGCACTGGACTAGTCATAAATCCAAATTAAAAAAAGTTGCATACAGCATTTCTCATTTTGGTTATGGATGCATTCACATTCTCATCAAGCAGAAAACAAGTGACTGCTCACAACTGATACAGTCAACCCAGCCAAAGATCACACATACAATAAATTGCCAGTAATAGTTTGGGGGACTTGTTACAGAGTTTGCAAAACCTCTTGCCTTGTATGATATCTCCTTAAATATAATATTTTTGCATTTGAGACTACAAAAAGATCTAACAGCTCATTGTCTGGTTGATTTGGTCTCATCAAAGTAAGCAGCAACACAGCCTCTAAGATTCAGATTTGCTCTTAGATCTTGCGAAAACATCTGTTTGTGCTCCAGGATACTCTGACACTTCATTGTTAAATAATGTATAGGCTAATATATTGGCCAATATTTTCAGTAAAGTACCCTTATATGCTTCTATGATGGGCATCAGCCAGAGATGAATTACATCCAGGTACGGTTTCTTAAAGGGAAGCTATCTTCATAAAATAAGCAAAGGGAAGAAGAAAACGATCCACTAGTCTAGATGTAAAATTTACAAATACTTTATTCAATCTCAAAATAGAGAATAAAATAAACATAGGTAAGGGAAAGAACATGGGTGTGCAACATAGGCAAAACAAGTGCAAAAGGGCACAGCGGATGGTGGGTAGCGATGTGTCACCTATAAAGGATTACAAGTCAATATGAATGGTATATCCCTGGCACAATGAAACAAATCATATGTATATATGCAGCCCCAATAGTGTTTATATTCTGCCGACCACCGGAAGTGTGTCCAGCCGTGGCACAGAAGTGACACATGCCGTTGCCGGGGCAGCCATGACGCTGACCGGCATCCGCATCATGGAGCCGATGATGCAGCAGCCATGTGAGGTATCAC
Source organism: Ranitomeya imitator (assembly GCF_032444005.1). NCBI lineage: Eukaryota > Metazoa > Chordata > Amphibia > Anura > Dendrobatidae > Ranitomeya > Ranitomeya imitator. The sequence continues at coordinate 88,301,546 of NC_091282.1, forward strand.
GTGACCCAGTGTTACCGCTACTTTCAGATGCAGAGAGCCGGTAGGGGTAGCGGCACATGGGCATGGATTTGTGCATGACCGCAGCAAGGAGGAGAATAGGTCATAGGTGGTAAAGGGGGTGGGCCACAGCAATTACCCCTAGGGTAACCATACCTCAAGTAATAATAAAGAATCATAATGTATAAAAACATCACAAATAGTGTAACATTACAAGTATATAAGAAGTATTTCCATTTACTCTAATATAAAGAATATTATAAACATCAAATACTACCATGTATATATATTTAAGAGAAAGTTATTAGTAGATGGCATCAATGGTAAGGGATTACAGTCATAACAGAAGTTGGATACCAGGTATCAACACATTATTACACAATGGAAACTATTACATACAGTATATAATCTTGATAACGGGCATAGAAAGAGTCCATATAGAGCTGTTTGTTGTATTAGGCACCACCATGAAAACACAAGATAAGGTGATGGTAGAAGTTTCAAGAACCTAAAAGTGATAATAATAACACACAATTAAAAACAATTAAAATTAATTAAGAACATTTTGCATATGTAGGACGGCAATCAAGTCAACGCAACAGACCAGTAATCACAGAAATGGGGCAAAACTCAGACTCTCATTGAGGCCCCGAGGTTGGACAGTCTGTAGCGTCCAAATCCATTTAGATTCAAGATGGGCCAAATGTTGGATTATCCCACCACCACGAATGTTAGTGGCTTATATATCTATACCTCTAACTCAAAGTAAGTCACTATTACATTCGTGGTAAAGTTTAAAATTACATGGTACTGTCTTTAGGGTGGAGGCCTCCATGTGGGTGATGGCAGCCTGTATATCCAATACATGCTTCCTCACACGAACTTTAAGTTGGTGTGAGGTGAGGCCCACATAAATAAATGTACAGGGATATGTTGCATAATAGATGACATTTGCGGATGTACATGCAGCGCCCCAGAGTCATGGTTCGTTGCAGTAATGTTGTTCTTCCATCAGGGGAATGATGTTACGTCTGAAGGCAATGAAGGAGATCTCCTGTCCAGGTATCACAACCACACAACACACTTCACACTCCAGTCACCAGGGGGAGTAAAGGGTCTATTTACTAGGCCACTCCTCACAGTTAGGTAAAACTGGTAGTTGGAGGGAAAGTTAGAGAGTTCCTGGCTGGGGACCGAGACAGAAAGATCTCCAGGTCGAGCTGGCTGGAGTGATCTCCAGTCAGATCCAGACTGCGGTCTGAGGAGGACGAGGGTCCACGGAGCTGCGCCTGCCCCATGTGCGGAAGCATCCTAAGAAAGAGATATAGAAGAGAAGTGTATTGCAGTGAATGAGAAACGAAGGCATAGCAACAAGTGGAGACCATAGAGGAGAGTGGCCGAGAGAAGCTGCATCGTTCTGGTGCGCGATCCGGTAGCCGGAATACCGAGGGAGTAAGTGCTCTACGCCTTGCTTCAGAGACCGGCAGGGCAGGTGATTCCAAGTTGCCTGTCCGCCCTTTATACACAGGAGGCAAGGTGGCAACCTTAAAGAGACCGGGGCGTGCTAGAGTCCCTAACCAAAGTCTGAAGTCACCGGTCATACGTGTTTTGTTCTATCCGACCACGGGGAACAGTGAGAGGAGTAACAACAGTGAGGACCTTACTGGAGCTTATGCAAGTAGGGACCTATTGTATTACTGTGCGCATAGGAAGGCTATTGAATTCCACCTGGATAAGGGGACTCTGGATTTGCCTTCAGACCGGCTGGACTCTGCCTACCCTGTGGTCCCTACTCTGGACTGTGGATGCTGAATCCTTCAGTAAAGGTAAAGAGACTGCAACCTTGTGTCCTCGTTATTCACTGTGCCTTACATCATCCACCATCCACCATCCACACTCTGGGAAGCCCTGGGGACATACTTCACCTGTGGGAAGGTATACCATCTAGCTGCCATAACATCACCCCAGCGGACCCCTAAGCAGCGTTGGTCACCCTGACCAAATACCACAGGTGGCATCATGAACATTATCCCTTTAAAGACCTTTCCCCCACCATTCATCAACGGACCTCCCGAGGGCCACGGACCGGGTCAGCCACCGTGACATCCCCATTGACTACAGAAGGGCCCAGCACCGAGTACCCCACAGCCCTTGGGGGCGCTCCATACACGTTACAATTTTTTAATCCTGTACGTCTTGGACCCATTAGAGTTTGTGAAGGAGTTACAGGTGTCAATATTGGAACAAGCTACGCATCGCCCACATGGAGCACATCCACGCCTAACGGCAACACCATCAAGAAATGTAGTGTTAGTTTCTCCCACGTAGTAACTACGGACCAAATGGTCTCTAAGATTTCTAGAGCACCTCACAGTGATGGCAGGTCTATCAGGCAATATTTTTGAAAGAACGGGATCTATTTTTAAAATGGACCAAGATTTATCTAGAGCCACACGCATCAGTTCAAATTGTGAATGGTAATTAGTAATGAATCTTATTTGTCCTTTCATGTCTCCGCTCTTTTTGTTTTTATAGAACAAATCATTTTGATTGGAGTGTCTAGCTCTATTATAGGCTTTTTTAATCAGCTGATTACTATAGCCACGCTCCCTGAATCTAAGTTTTAATTCCATCGCTTGCCTTTCAAAGTCCTGGTCTATGGAGCATACCCTCCGAAGGCGGAGGAACTGACCAATGGGGACCGATCTAATGAAATGTTTAGAGTGGGCCATGGAAGCGTGTAAGAACATGTTGGTAGACGTAGGTTTCCTGAACAACTCTGTTTGAATCATGTCTGCTGATCTCTCCTAAATGTGACATCTAGAAACTCGACTCTTTCAATATGACATGTATGAGTGAGATGAATATTGAGGTCACTGCTGTTCAACTTGGTCATAAATTCACGAAGGGAGGAGGAATTGCCCTGCCAGATCAATCTTGGTGTAGAGATTCGGACAGCAATCCGAGAGTGGACCCTCTGGGTCGTGACTCCAGAGCCCCCGGGCTCGAGCGGACCAGATGGAATCACCCCCTATACAGGGAGTGTTAGGAGCAGGACCTCGGGGGAATGGAGACACAACAGCTAGAGCCAAAGGGACGACCCAAGATAAGATGGAGACTACAGAGCTATTAGAGTGGCGGGGAATAATAGAAAACAGGACTTAACTGATAATGACAGCAACACAGACGATGTAGGACAAGGCAGGACCACAGGACTTGGCAGGAGACGGCAGGAACACGGAACTTGGAAGGACACAGCAGGAACACGGACCTTGGCAGGAGACAGCAGGAACACGGAACTTGGTAGGAAACAGCAGGAACACGGTACTAGGCAGGACACAGCAGGTACACGGAACTTGGCGGGACACAGCAGGAAGACGGAACTTGGCAGGACACAGCAGGAAGACGGAACTTGGCAGGACACAGCAGGTACACGGAACTTGGTGGGACACAGCAGGAAGACGGAACTTGGTAGGACACAGCAGGTACACGGAACTTGGCGGGACACAGCAGGAAGACGGAACTTGGCAGGACACAGCAGGTACACGGAACTTGGTGGGACACAGCAGGAAGACGGAACTGGGTAGGACACAGCACTGAAACAAAGCGAAGACTAAGCAGGGAAACGAGACTGGAATAAGGGAGCCTAGGACATAGGGACACTGACGGCAGACAGTGCACCTACAAAGCAAAGGCGTCTTACCTAGGGAGACGCCGGGAAGAAATACCCGATGGGCGCCGCCATGTTGGGGCGGAGCCACCGGGTCGCGACCTCCCAGAAGGCTCTGCGATGGAGGAGACGCGACCGCGCATGCGCAGAGAGACTGGACGCCGTGAGCCAGTGAAGGAGGAAGCAGAGCGGCGCTGGACAGGATCGCGAGTGCGCCGAGGGATGGGAGAAGCCGGGTAAGTATGCGCAGCGGTCGTAACAGTACCCCCCTCCTTAGTCCCCCTCTTTTTAAGGCTAGAAAGGAATCTTTTCATGATAAGGGGAGCATTGATGTTCTCTCAGGGCTCCCAGGACCTCTCCTCAGGGCCAAATCCCTCCCAATCAATCAAAAAAAAGGTTTTACCCCTAACAACCTTTTTGGCAAGAATGTCTTTAACATTAAAGATTTTATCAGAAGTACAGAGCTGAGGAGAGGGAGAGGTAGCGGAGTGAAAACGATTAAAGACTGCAGGCTTGAGAAGAGACACATGGAAGGCATTGGGAATGCGCAGAGAGGCAGGCAGCTTCAACTTATAAGAAACATCATTAATGCGACTCAAGATAGGAAAAGGACCAATATAGCGGGGACCCAGTTTGCAAGAGGGAATTTTGAGCTTGATATAGCGGGAGGAAAGCCAAACTTTATCACCCGGAGAATATGGCGGAGCATCCAAACGCCTCTTGTCAGCAAACTTTTTCATATTAAGGCTAGCTCTCTCAAGAGCCACTTTGGTCTCATTCCAAATCGTAGAGAATTCCCGGGACAAGCAATCCGCTGCCGGTACCCCCGAGGAAAGAGAAACAGGAAGAGGAATGTTCGGATGTTGACCATAGACCACAAAAAAGGGAGTTTTGGAGGAAGACTCGCTGGGAAGATTGTTATATGAGAATTCGGCCCAGGGGAGAAGAGAGACCCAGTCATCTTGGTGTGCATTGGAGAAATGTCGCAGATATGTAGTCAGGACTTGATTAACTCGCTCCACTTGTCCGTTGGACTGAGGGTGATAGGCGGAAGAGAAGTCCAAGTTAACCTTTAATAGACTGCAGAGAGCTCTCCAAAAACGTGAGGTAAATTGTACTCCACGGTCTGAGACGATATGATGTGGAAAACCATGAAGACGGAAGACTTGGTGTAAACAGATCTTAGCCAACTCAGGAGCGGAAGGCAGACCAGGCAATGCGATGAAGTGAGCCATCTTAGAGAACCGATCTACAACAACCAAGATGACAGAGCAATTCGAGGAACAAGGTAGATCAGTGATGAAGTCCATAGCTATATGACTCCAAGGAACGGAAGGCACAGGCAGAGGATGCAGGAGACCGGAAGGAAGCTGCCTAGGGACTTTATTTTTTGCACAAGAAGGACAAGAAGCAATGAATTTGGTGACGTCTTGTCGGAGAGATGGCCACCAGTAATGCCGAGAGATAAGAGAAAGTGTCTTCTTGACTCCTACATGTCCTGCAATTTTGGAGGAGTGACCCCAACGTAAAACTCTCTCCTTGTCTTGATTAGCCACAAGAGTCTTGCCAGGAGGAGTTGAAATCACTCTTAAAGGAGCAAGAGTGACGATCTTCGCAGGATCAATGATGTGAGCAGGAGAATCCTCAATGTCCTGAGGCTGAAAGGATCTCGAAAGAGCATCTGCTTTGACATTCTTATTTCCGGGTCGGAAATGAAGTTCAAATTCAAATCGTCCAAAGAATAAAGACCATCTGGCTTGTCGTGGATTTAGTCTTTGGGCAGACTGAATATAGGCCAGATTCTTGTGGTCTGTGTAAATGGTGAATGGATGAAGAGACCCCTCAAGGAGATAACACCATTCCTCCAAGGCAAGCTTGATAGCCAAAAGTTCTTTATCGCCTATAGAGTAGTTACGCTCAGGAGCGGAAAAGGTTTTAGAAAAAAAACACAGGTCACCAAACGTCCGGACGAGGATCTTTGCAAAAGTACAGCTCCAATAGAGGATGCGTCGACCTCAAGGACAAACGGTCTATTAGCATCAGGACGATGAAGCACAGGGGCCATAGCGAAACTTTGTTTAAGAGACAGAAAGGACTCTTCAGCCTCAGGGGTCCAAAGACTGGAGTTGACTCCCTTGCGAACTAGGGCAGAGATAGGCTTGGTCATGGAAGAAAAATGAGGAATAAATGGTCTATAGTAGTTGGCAAAGCCAAGAAAACGTTGGATTGCTTTTTTTCCAAGAGGACGAGGCCAATTCAGGACAGCAGAAACCTTCTCTGGATCCATCTCTAAGCCAGATCTTGAGACAATCTATCCAAGGAAGGGAAGAGAAGATTGTTCAAAGACGCACTTCTCAATCTTAGCGAACAGATGATTCTCTCTTAGCCTTTGCAGAACACAACGGACATCTCGCCTGTGAGTGGAGAGATCCGGAGAAAAGATGAGAATGTCGTCAAGGTAAACTACGACTGAGGAGTAGAGAAGATCCCGAAATACATCGTTCACAAATTCCTGAAAAACCGTGGGGGCGTTGCAGAGACCAAACGGCATAACCAAGTATTCGTAGTGACCGTCACGAGTATTGAAGGCAGTCTTCCACTCATCGCCTGCACGAATACGAACCAGATTGTATGCGCCACGTAGATCTAACTTGGTAAAAATTTGCGCCCCCCCGAAGACGGTCGAAGAGTTCCGGAATGAGTGGCAGAGGATATTTGTTCTTCACCGTGATGTTGTTTAGGCCTCGATAATCAATGCAGGGACGGAGAGAACCGTCTATCTTCTTCACGAAAAAAAACCCTGCTCCGGCCGGAGAAGAAGACTTGCGAATGAATCCTTTAGCAAGATTTTCTTGGATGTACTCAGACATAGCATGAGTCTCAGCAGGAGAGAGAGGATAAATTCTGCCCCTGGGCGGGTTAGTTCCAGGCACGAGATCTATGGGACAATCATAGAGACGGTGAGGCGGAAGACCCTCAGCCTCCTTCTTGTTGAAGACATCAGAAAAAGCGCTGTAGACACAGGGTAAGGCGGGAAAAGAAGAGGAAGGAGAAGAATTAGAGGAAGATCCCACAGGACGCACCGGCAGCAGACAACGTTCCCGACAAAGCTCACCCCAGGGCAAGATATTACCATTGCGCCAATCTAAAATGGGCTCGTGGTTCCGTAACCAAGGAAGACCTAAGAGCATAGGATGAGACAGACCCGCTAAAACATAAAATGCAATTCTCTCCTTGTGCAGAGCCCCAACCTGAAGTGTTACTTGAGTAATGGTCTCCTGTAAAGGTTTACCATCCACAGATGCAAGAATCACAGGAGCCTCTAAAGTTTTGACTGGAACGGAGAATTTCAAAACCTCTTCCAACCTGATAAAATTCCCTGCAGCGCCCGAATCCACATAAGCATCCAGAAAAATGCCCTTGCCCGCAATATGCAAAAGAACGGACAAAGTAAGGGATTGAGAGGGATCACACACACCTAGGGAGGCCTCTCTAACCTGACCTAGGCGGAGGAGTTTTCCGGACGTTCAGGGCAAGAGCGCAATAAATGAGCAGCACTCCCGCAGTAAAAACATAACCCTTGAGTGCGCCTCTCTTTACGACGTTGTTCAGACATCTTAAGACGGTCCACTTGCATAGGTTCCGGTGCGGACGCCTGAGAGGAAGTTCTAGGCTGTGGGCTGAGTGGCTTACGAGTGGCAGGAGAAGGACGAAGAGATCTCCGCTCGCGGGTGCATTCTTGGAACCGAAGGTCAATACGGGTAGCTAAGGAAATTAATTCCTCCAAAACTGTAGGGGTGTCCCGACCAGCTAACTCATCTTTTATGCGCCCAGAGAGACCCCGCCAGAAAGCACCCACCAATGCCTCATTGTTCCAGCCCAAGTCAGAGGAAAGGGTGCGGAACTGAATAGCGTACTGGCCTACGGAAAGCGATCCCTGATGGAGAGAAAATAGAGCTTCAGTAGTAGAGACCAGACGTCCAGGTTCGTCAAAGGCAAGACGGAAAGTCTCCAAAAATTCAGACAACCGGGAGACTAGGGGATCGTCTCGCTCCCAGAGTGGATTAACCCATGCCAAGGCGTCACCCTCCAGATGGGAAATGAGAAAAGCAACCTTGGACCGATCCGTTGGGTAATGCTGGGGCAGAAGCTCAAAGTGAAGACAGCATTGGTTTAAAAATCCCCGGCAGGATTTAGGATCCCCATTGTACCAAGGCGGTTTAGCCAAGCGGGGTGGAGGGTGGGAAGCAGGAGCAGATGTAGAAGCGGCTGTCTGGATAGAAAGCAGCCGATCGTCTATTGAAGACATATAACTAAGTATATGGGCCTGGGTGTCACGCTGCTGAGCTAACTCTTGCTGTAAGCCAACGAGTAGAGCTGCGTTGCCAGGATCAGAGGGCAGGAGCGAAGCCAAGCGAGAATCCATGGCAGGACACAGCAGGAAGACGGAACTTGGCAGGACACAGCAGGTACACGGAACTTGGCGGGACACAGCAGGAAGACGGAACTTGGTAGGACACAGCAGGTACACGGAACTTGGCGGGACACAGCAGGAAGACGGAACTTGGTAGGACACAGCAGGTACACGGAACTTGGCGGGACACAGCAGGAAGACGGAACTTGGCAGTACACAGCAGGTACACGGAACTTGGCGGGACACAGCAGGAAGACGGAACTGGGTAGGACACAGCACTGAAACAAAGCGAAGACTAAGCAGGGAAACGAGACTGGAATAAGGGAGCCTAGGACATAGGGACACTGACGGCAGACAGTGCACCTACAAAGCAAAGGCGTCTTACCTAGGGAGACGCCGGGAAGAAATACCCGATGGGCGCCGCCATGTTGGGGCGGAGCCACCGGGTCGCGACCTCCCAGAAGGCTCTGCGATGGAGGAGACGCGACCGCGCATGCGCAGAGAGACCGGACGCCGTGAGCCAGTGAAGGAGGAAGCAGAGCGGCGCTGGACAGGATCGCGAGTGCGCCGAGGGATGGGAGAAGCCGGGTAAGTATGCGCAGCGGTCGTAACACTTGGTAGTGTCATTACTGTGATTGGCTGGCCTTGTGACATAATCAGGGGTTATAAAAGAATATGCACCGCCGAGCTCAGCACACTGGCACCATTGCACAGCTCTGCAGCAGTTTGTATTGGAGGGAGAGAGTGCATGTCTAGGCCTGTGTGAGTAGAGTATAACGAATCAGAGTCCTATAGTGTTGATATTGGTTTTGAAGCTGAACCATCATACTAAGAGCCTTTCTAAGGGCTAATTCTTTGTTTTGCTGTTTGTATCACATACATTCTACATTTAGACTGTAACACTATTGCCAGCTCCCAAGAATGGTTTCCCGTCCCCCTCCATGCAGGGACTCTGGCACACTCTCTGCCCAGGCCCCATAGCGTCCCTTTCTACTAGCATTTCTAGTGCACACTGCACTTGCTGGCGACGTGCCTAGTGTTCACGCGAGTGCACTTCCTCCTTCTTAGAGGGGCAGCAGGCTCATATAGTGAAATGCTCTCAGCCTGCTGCTGAGAGCCATTTAGAATAATTAGTTCACCTGCAAGATGGCTTCCAGCCAATTTCTTAGAATCATCCTATATAAAAGACTCCCTCTCTCTTAGGAAGTTGCCGTAGCAAGAGCATTAATTCGTATGTAGTCTTCCCTGCTAGTGACCTCTGGTCCTGGTTGGCCAGTCCCTGATCCTAAATCCCTGGTCCCAGTGTGGCCAGGTCCTGAACCAGAATCCCTGATCCTGGTGTGGCCAGGGCCCTAAACCCAAATTCCTGGTCCTGGTGCAGCCAGGTCCTGAACCTAAATCCCTGGGCCAGGTGTGGCAAATCCTGTTCCCAAACTCACATGGTCCCTGTGTAGCCCTTGCCCTGAACATTGTCCCCTGCTCTTGGTTTGGCCAGTCCTGTTCCCGAAGTCCACTGGTCCGGATGCAGCTAGTATCAAACATTGTCCCTATCTGAATCTCCATGTCAGTACCATTCTGCAGTGAACTCAAACTTAACCTTTTAGTATGAACGGAGCCCTATTCAGTGTCAGCTTATCTGAACCCTGGGGTCAGCAGCTGCAGTACCAGGTTCTGCTTAGGAGTGGTACCTGGTGGCTACCAGCGCACAAGCCTGGCCTCACCACTAGAGGCTCCAGAGAACAACAGGTAGTTGCTAAGCCACTTGTGAAGAAAAAGGAAATCCAGCTTCATCCAGTAAAATCAAAGAAAAACTTAATTTGTGTTCCATATTTAAAACAAAATGCTGCTAGGACATATTGGACTAGTTCAAAAAAGGGTGGGGGTGACTACTGAATGCGTTTCAAACACAGCATGGATTTTCTTTTTCTTCACAAGTGATTACTTCGACGTCAGGCAGAGACGAGTTTCCGTGCGTCTCCTCAAGTCCTCTGACATCTAATCAAGGGTGAGCTGAAAAAAGCTTTTTGTTTTTTAGTTACTTAGCCACACCCTTTCCTTGACAGGCTCGGCCCTGTGGCACAGTGGGTCCACTGATCCACATGTGCAACCGCTTGGCGTAACAGTTTGCTTTGTCCATGGGTTCCACTGATCCCCAGTCTTCTCTGTGCTCAGAGCTGAGTCAGCAGCTGCGCAACCAGAGAGAGAACCAGGAAAAAATTTTGGTTGATGTGATGACACTAGATGCCTTATTAGAAGTCCTGGCATCTAGACAGTCTGAAACTTATGCTTCCTTAATGGAACCAGTTCTGTCTGATCCTGCTCGGTACTATTAGGATCCGAAGCAGTGCCGTGGGTTCCTGGAGCAGTGCATGCGATACTTTGACGTTTTCAGCCAGTAGTTTTCTTCAGATCAGGCAAAGGTGGGATTCTTAATGTCTTTTCTATCGATTCCTAATGTCTTATCTATCAGAAGATGCCCTGGCATGGCTCATTCTCCTATGAGAAAAAGGTGTTTCTATCTCCTCAGACCTGCAGGCCTTTCTGGTGGCCTTCCTTATGGTTTTCAATGAGCCGAATCCAGATCCTCCTGAAAAAACTTCCCTTCCCAGCTTCCAGGAACAGATGAGATGGTGATACATGTGAGGAAACCATCACGTCTGGTCCTGTCCTTTCAAAGACCATCTATGTGTCAGCCTGTTGATGCAGCTATCTGTGCAGAATCCATGAAGGTCGACTATGTTTGGCAAGCTAAGCAGAAGCCAAAACTCAGATAGTGAGATAGGATTGTGTTCTCGCTCCAGTTGTGTGAAACATCCTGACTGTCTTTGTCCAAAGAAGCTTGAACGCCAAAACCTTGAGCCAGTGGGAGAGACTGCCCTTGCTGGGAGTATTACCTCACTACAGATGACTGTGACTATATCCGTGGCAAATGGAATCTTCGGTTTGTGCTGCAAGCCAAGAAAAGTCGGTGTCTGATTCCAGTCTGATAGTTCAAGAATCCAGGAGGATGTTTTCAGGTGAAAGGAGAGCCCTACTCATAAGCAGTGAAGTCATGTCTGAACAGCTTAAGTTCCATATAGGAGCGCTATAAACAGAGAAGATTGCCTTCCATGTGCTGTCTGGCATTACCCTCAGTTGTCCAAAGCTAAGAACTCAGGTGCCCGTTCTGGTCTAGAGATCCTGCATGGTGCTTCATTGGGGACAGCGGAGTCACAAGAGGTATCTGGTCTCCATATGTCCAGGTAAGCCAACAATGTCGCCATTTTTTCCACCAGGTCTGTTAGCTGCCGAGTTGCTGTGTGCTGGTGTCTCAGAAGAAAAGGAAGCGGAGGAAATGTCCCAACATAGTTCCAATGATTGTTACAATGATCTGGCCCCAGGAACCTCCCTGCCTCATGGACGTGTCATCTTGGAGACTTGGCTGAAGATGGACAACGAGCAGGTATCTTCAGTCTCTGGTAGGTCTGTTGAAGAGATCCTCAAGGTGGTGGCATCTTCCAAGTGTCTGCAATCCACGAACCAGGCGGAGGAACTGGTAGCTAATCTCAATGTACAGAGAAAGACTTTCCAATGCCAAGTTCCTGGTACTACGCCCGCTTCTTCCTATGCTGAGGAAGGCTTGATGGAGAGAAGTTTCCTAGTTGTGAAGATGATGAGAGATGTAATTTTTTCTTATAGTGGACAGAAGAAGTCGTGGTCCAGATGAGAAGTCATGGGAGTCTGTGAAGAGATGTCAGCCTCCAACTTCTCTACAGAGAGTCCTTGTGGGCTTGAAAAAGAGGAGGCATTAAAGGGGGTACTGTAACACTATTGGCAGCTACTCTGCATGGTTTCCCATCCCTCCTCATGCAGGGACACTGACATACTCTCTGCTCTGGCCCCGCAGCATGATTCTTTGGCATTTCTTGTGCTCTCTGTTCTTCCTGGCAGCGTGACTAGTGTTTACGCAAGTGTGCTTCCCCCCTCTTAAAGGGGCAGCACACATATAGTGAAATGCCCCCAGTGAAATGTCCCATAAGGGAGTTGCAAAGCAACAGCATTCATTATTATGTAGTCTTCCCTGCTAGTGAGTTGTTAGGTCCTCTGGTCCTGGTGCGGCCAGGGCCCTGAACCTGAATCCCTGTTCCCAGTGAGGCCTAGGTCCTGAACCTGAATCCCTGGTACTATTGTGGCAAGTACTCTGAACCCGAATATCTGATCCCAGTATGGCCATGTTCTGAACCTGAATCCCTGGCTCTGATGTGGCCAATGCCCTGAACCCAAATATCGGGTCCCAGTGTGGCCAGGTCTTGAACCTAAATCCCTCGTCCTGGTGTAGTCAGTCCCCTGAATCTGAATCCCTGGTCCCAGTGTGGCCAGTTTTGTTACTGAACTCACCTCATCCCGCTCCAGCTGGCATCTCGACCATGGAGACACACAGCAAAGGCAGGGGTACACTGTCAAATGTCTGGGCCAAATTCATGTTACCATCCCATCGTCCAAGGCCTGATGACCAGGTATTTTTGACATGGAGAGAAAAGGTTTTAAAAATGGTCAACCAGTACCTAGCCGACAAAACCAGCATACTAACTAATTCTTCTGTGACTTTCAGCTATTGGGACTCAAAGCTGGACACCTGGCATGAGCTGTCCTTCTTTGCCTTGGAGGTGTTGTGCTGCCATGTTGCTAGCATCTTGTCTGAGCAGATTTTTAGTGCCACCAGGGTAGGGGGTCAAAACAGACAGCTTGTCAACAAAGAATGCTGATGGCTCACTATGATAAAAATGAACACAGCCTGGATTAACCCCCACTTTTCCACATCACCAAATGACAGTAGCACATAAAGTACGTTTAATGTTCAATATTTGAATTAGGCTCTCCAGTTGTTGCTTTCAAGGGTGTATGGATGACCCTCTTTATAATGTTTTCTTGGCTTTTCACTTTGTGCAAAGCATTTTGAAGTGTAGAAATACTTCAACTACACTAAATTGTTAATGTTTTTTATGAGGTACTACACTTGGTGCCTTCAAGGTTGTATGGATGACTCTCCTTTATCATTTTTTCCTGGCTGTGAACTTTGTGCAAAACCTTTATGAATGTAGGAGTACAGCAACTACAGTTTAAAAATATTTGAATGAGACATGCCATTTGTTGTCTTTCAGGGGTCTATGGATGAACCTCCTAATAGTGTTTTCCTAGGTTTGCACTTTCTGCAAAGCCTTTATGAGTGTAGAAGTACATCAACTACACTTTCAAAATATTTATGTTAACCCCTTCATGACCCAGCCTATTTTGACCTTAAAGACCTTGCCATTTTTTGCAATTCTGACCAGTGTCCCTTTATGAGGTAATAACTCGGGAACACTTCAACGGATCCTAGCGATTCTGAGAATGTTTTCTCGAGACATATTGGGCTTCATGTTAGTGGTAAATTTAGGTCGATAATTTTTGCGTTTATGTGTGAAAAAATTGGAAATTTGGGGAAATATTTGAAAATTTCGCAATTTTCAAATTTTGAATTTTTATTCTGATAAACCAGAGAGATATGTGACACAAAATAGTTAATAAATAACATTTCCCACATGTCTACTTTACATCAGCACAATTTTGGAAACAATTTTTTTTTTTGCTAGGAAGTTATAAGGGTTAAAAGTTGATCAGCGATTTCTCATTTTTACAACAAAATTTACAAAACCATTTTTTTAGGGACCACCTCACATTTGAAGTCAGTTTGAGGGGTCTATATGGCTGAAAATACCCAAAAGTGACACCATTCTAAAAACTGCAACCCTCAAGGTGCACAAAACCACATTCAAGAAGTTTATTAACCCTTCAGGTGTTTCACAGCAGCAGAAGCAACATAGAAGGAAAAAATGAACATTTCACTTTTTAGTCACAAAAATGATCTTTTAGCAACAATTTTTTTATTTTCCCAAGGGTAAAAGGAGAAACTGGACCACAAAACTTGTTGTCCAATTTGTCCTGAGTACGCTGATACCCCATATAAATGGGGGGGAACCACTGTTTGGGCGCATGGCAGGGCTCGGAAGGGAAGGAGCGCCATTTGACTTTTTGAATGACAAAATTAGCTCCAATCTTTAGTGGACACCATGTCGCATCTGGAGAGCCTCTGTGTGCCTAAACATTGGAGCACCCCCACAAGTGACCCCATTTTGGAAACTAGACGCCCCAAGGAACTTATCTAGATGCATAGTGAGCATTTTGTACCCCCAGGTGCTTCACAAATTGATCCGTAAAAATGAAAAAGTACTTTTTTTCACAAAAATTTTCTTTTAGCCTCAATTCTTTTCATTTTCACATGGGCAACAGGATAAAGTGGATTCTAAAATGTGTTGAGCAATTTCTCCTGAGTACACTGATACCTCATATGTGGGGGTAAACCACTGTTTGGGCGCACAGCAGAGCTCAGAAGGGAAGGAGCGCCATTTGACTTTTTGACATACATAGTGTACATCAGGTTGGTGTGTGTGTGTTTTAGTGTACGTCAGGTTGGTGTGTGTGGTGTATACTGCACCACACACCAACCTGATGTACACCACACCACACACCAACCTGACATACACTACAACACACACACCAACCTGACGTAGGGTCAGGTTGGCGAGTGTGGAATAGTGTACATCAGGTTGGTGTGTAGTGTACGTCAGGTTGGTGTGTGTGTGTGGTGTATACTACACCACACACACCAACCTGACGTACACTACACCACGCACTAACCTGACATACATTACAACACACACACCAACCTGACGTAGGGTTAGGTTGGCGAGTGTGGAGTAGTGTACATCAGGTTGGTGTGTAGTGTACGTCGTGTACATCAGGATGTGGTGTAGGGTACGTCAGGTTGGTGTGTGTGTGGTGTATACTACACCACACACACCAACCTGACGTACACCACACCACACACCAACCGGACATACACTACAACACACACATACACCAACTTGACGTAGGGTCAGGTTGGCGAGTGTGGAGTAGTGTACATCAGGTTGGTGGGTAGTGTACATGTGGTGTAGTGTATGTCTGGTTGGTGTGTGTGTGGTGTATACTACACCACACACACACCAACCTGACGTACACCACACCACACACCAAACTGACATACATTACAACACACACACCAACCTGACGTAGGGTCAGGTTGGCGAGTGTGGAGTAGTGCACATCAGGTTGGTGGGTAGTGTACATGTGGTGTAGTGTACGTCTGGTTGGTGTGTGTGTGGTGTATATTACACCACACACACCAACCTGACGTACACCACACCACACACCAACCTGACGTACACCACACCACACACCAACCTGACATACACTACACCACACATACCAACCTGACGTAGGGTCAGGTTGGTGTGTGTGGTGTAGTGTATGTCAGGTTGGTGTGTGGTGTAGTGTACGTCAGGTTGGTGTGTGTGGTGTATTGTGTATATCAGCCTGGTGTGGGTGAGTGCTGTAGTCGAATATCAGGATGTGGCTAGTCCACGGACGTGTGATGAATTCTGAAGCATTCATCCAAACACAGTCTAGGTTTGTCGGGACACGTTTCACATTGGAAACGAGTTTCCCTTCTTATCCTCCTTTTATAACATACCCGACACCTTTTTCTTTTTTGCCCCTCACCGGGAAAATGTTGCCCTGGTACCATACGGGAACCTTGAGTTCCAGCAGTGCTGGGGCCCGCTCCTTCCTCGTCTCCAAACATCAGGGCCTTTATCACCGCCTCCTGGAACTGAAGGAAGGTGTTGTTGGTCTGACCTGCACATCGTGATAGCACGTATGCGTTATACAATGCCATTTGTACGATGTGCACAGCCAGTTTTTTATACCACACCTTTGTCTTCCACATGGCACTATAGGGCTGGAGGACTTGATCAGAAAGATCAACTCCCCCCATGTGTTTGTTGTACCCCAGCGCACAGTCCGGTTTGTGGACCTGTGCTGTGGTACCTCGAACAGTGGTGGCCGTGGTGCCGGGACCATGGATTGTTGTCAAGAAAAAGACGTCCCTTTTGTCTTTGAACTTGACCACAAGCATGTTGCCACTACATTGGGCCCGGCTCTCACCCTTTGGGAGAACCTGCTCAATTAGTGACAAAGGGAGAACCCTCTGGTTTCTGCGCACGGTACCGCAAGCAACGGTAGCTCTGGCAGAGAGGGATTGAAAGAGTGGGATGCTTGTATAAAAGTTATCAACGTACAGATGGTAACCTTTATCAAGCAGTGGGTGGACCAAATCCCACACTATTTTCCCACTCACCCCCAGAGCAGGTGGACATTCTGGGGGCTGGATCCTGGTGTCCTTTCCTTGATAAACTCTAAAGCTGAGAGTGTACCCTGAGGTACTCTCGCAGATCTTATAGAGCTTAATCCCGTACCTCGCCCTCTTGCTGGGCAGGTACTGACGGAACTGAAGCCTCCCTTTGAAGTGGATGAGGGATTCATCCACACAAATTTCCCTTTGGGGAATGTACACTTCAGCAAACTTGTTGCTGAAGTGTTCGATGACCGCCCGAATTTTGAACAGTCTATCAAAATTCGGGTCATCGCGGGGAAGGATGTCCGTGTTGTCGCTAAAGTGGAGAAATTTATGAATCGCCTCAAAACGCTTGCGAATCATAACCATGCCATATATTGGAGTTTGATATAAAATATCAGTACTCTAGTATTGGCGAAGTTCTGGTTTCTTCACAATTCCCATGTGAAGGACCTGTCCCCAATATTTCAACATTTCTGCAGAGTCAACGGGACTCCAAGCAGAAAATTATGAAACTGGGTTTTGGGCAAAAAATTGCAGGGCATATAAGTTTGTTTGCTCCACCATGAGACTGATGATTGACTCCGAGAAATAGACTTTGAAAAAGTCTATTTCCCTGAGGTTGGCAGTCTCAAATTGGATTCCTGATTGGGGAATGAATTCAGGAATCCGTGGAGCAAAATTTTCAGGGACGGGGGTCCAGGTGGGGGCACTAGTGCTAGGTTGGGCGTGACTAGCACTAGGTTGGGGGTTACTCACACTTGGTTGTGGGTCTTCTTCCCCGGCCTCCGACTCTTCTTCCCTGGGCTCCGGCTCTTCTTCCCTGGGCTGCGGACGATTTCTCGTCCTGCGACTTCGTGGTGGTAGCGAGTCCGTGTCACTGGAGGAGGAAGAGTGGGAGGAATAGAGAAAGGTAGGGTCCTCTCCCTCACTATCAGCTTCGGAGGCAATAAAAGAATATGCCTCCTCTGCCGAGTACAGCCTTTGTGACTGGGACGAGCGGGACATTGTGTGTGCGTGCGTGTAAAAAAACTAAGCTTTATTAGTGTGCGTGTGTGTATGTGTGAGTGTTTAGTGAAACTTTACTGCAGGAGGGGGCTTTCAGGCGTGGGGGGCTGAGGAGATGCAGGAGCCGACAGCAGCAGTAAGGGGAGCGATCAGCAGGGCACGGGAGCGATCACGCGGGAGCGATCAGCAGGGCGTGGGAGCGATCAGCAGGGCACGGGAGCGATCACGCGGGAGCGATCAGCAGGGCGCGGGAGCGATCACGCGGGAGCGATCAGCAGGGCGCGGGAGCGATCACGCGGGAGCAATTAGCAGGGCGCGGGAGCGATCAGCAGGACGCAGGAGCAATAAGTGGGGCGCGGGGGAGCTGTCAGGCGAAGGGGCCTGAGGAGACGCAGGAGCCGGCAGCAGCAGCGCGGGGGGGGTGATCAGGGTGATCACTGGGGCGGGTGATCACCGGGGGGGGGCAGGAGGTGGCTGTCAGGTGCGGAGGAAATGTGGGGGCAGGGGAGATGTAGGAGCCTGCAGCAGGGAAGGGTGATCACTGGGCAGGGGGGTGATTTCCGGGGCGTGGGAGGGAGTGGCGGTCGGGAGGTGGGATCGGACGGCGGGGGGAGCGGGAGGCAGAGAGGGGGAGTACCGGAAGGCGGACAGGCAGCAATCAGCAGACCGGAAGGAGGACAGGCGACGATCAGCGGGGCACGGGGGAGTGTTGTGAATTCTGTGGCTGAATTCACTCCTGTGGTCACAAGTGGTATTGCAGCCTCTGGGCTTCCTCCCTCAGGTGTTTTGGTGAGCTCGTTGGCTGCCTTGCTATTTAACTCCACCTGAGTCTGACTTCCTTGCTCCTTGTCAATGTTCCAGTGTTGGATCTGAGCTACTGCATCTTTCCTGTGGCCTGCTGCTCTGCTAGATAAGTGTTACTTTGTTTTTGTTTCCGTTTTTTCTGTCCAGCTGTGCTATTCTCTTTTGCTGGAAGCTCTGAGACGCAAAGGGTGCACCGCCGTGCCGTTAGTTCGGCACGATGGGTCTTTTTGCCCCCCTTTGCGTGGTTCTGCTTTAGGGTATTTTGTAGACTGCATAGTTCTCTTTGCTATCCTCGCTCTGTCTAGAATATCGGGCCTCACTTTGCTGAATCTATTTCATTTCTACGTTTTGTCTTTTCATCTTGCTAACAGTCATTATATGTGGGGGGGCTGCCTATTCCTTTGGGGTATTTCTCTGAGGCAAGTCAGGCTTGTATTTCTATCTTCAGGCTAGTCAGCTCCTCAGGCAGTGCCGAGTTGCATAGGTAGTGTTAGGCGCAATCCACTGCTGCTTTTAGTTGTGTAGGATAGGTTCAGGTATTGCAGTCTGCAGAGATTCCACGTCTCAGAGCTTGTTCTATTGTTTTTGGGTTATTGCCATATCACTGTATGTGCGCTGATTACTGCACACTGTGTTGCCTGATAGCACAGCATAACAGTACAAGGAGCCAAACCAATGATTCTCAATAGAGGGAAAAAAGAAGTCCTGACATCATTTTTTTTTTTCTCCTCAGCTCTGTCTTCAGTTTTTTGTTTTTTTTTCCCCTAGACATTAGAGTGCTTCAGAACACAGCTGTGGACATGGATATTCAGGCTCTGTGCTCCTCAATGGATAATCTCGTTATAAATGTACAAAAGATTCAAGATACAATTGATCAGAAATCTATGCTAGAACCAAGAATTCCTATTCCTGATTTGTTTTTTGGTGACAGAACTAAGTTCCTGAGCTTCAAAAATAATTGTAAGCTATTTCTGGCCTTGAAACCTCATTCTTCTGGTAATCCTATTCAACAGGTTTTGATTATTATTTCTTTTTTGCGCGGCGACCCACAGGACTGGGCGTTTTCTCTTGCGCCAGGAGACCCTGCATTGAGTAATGTTGATGCGTTTTTCCAGGCGCTTGGATTGCTTTACGATGAGCCTAATTCAGTGGATCAGGCTGAGAAAAATTTGCTGGCTTTGTGCCAGGGTCAGGATGATATAGAAGTATATTGTCAGAAATTTAGGAAATGGTCAGTACTCACTCAGTGGAATGAATCTGCGCTGGCAGCTTTGTTCAGAAAGGGTCTCTCTGAAGCTCTTAAGGATGTCATGGTGGGATTTCCTATGCCTGCTGGTTTGAATGAGTCTATGTCCTTGGCCATTCAGATCGGTCGTCGCTTGCGCGAGCGTAAATCTGTGCACCATCTGGCGGTATTGTCTGAGAGTAAACCTGAGCCTATGCAGTGCGACAGGACTATGACTAAAGTTGAACGGCAAGAACACAGACGTCTGAACAGGTTGTGTTTCTACTGTGGTGATTCCACTCATGCTATTTCTAATTGTCCTAAGCGCACTAGGCGGTTCGATAGCTCTGCCGTCATTGGTACTGTACAGTCCAAATTCCTTCTGTCCATTACCTTGATATGCTCTTTGTCATCGTATTCTGTCATGGCGTTTGTGGATTCAGGCGCTGCCCTGAATCTGATGGATTTGGATTATGCTAAACGTTGTGGATTTTTCTTGGAGCCTTTGCGGTGTCCTATTCCGTTGAGAGGAATTGATGCTACACCTTTGGCCAAGAATAAGCCTCAGTACTGGGCCCAGCTGACCATGTGCATGGCTCCTGCACATCAGGAAGTTATTCGCTTTCTGGTACTGCATAATCTGCATGATGTGGTCGTGTTGGGGTTGCCATGGCTACAAACCCATAATCCAGTATTAGATTGGAACTCTATGTCAGTAACCAGCTGGGGTTGTCAGGGAGTACATGGTGATGTTCCATTTTTGTCTATTTCGTCATCCATTCCTTCTGACATCCCAGAGTTCTTGTCTGACTTTCAGGATGTATTTGAAGAGCCCAAGTCTGATGCCCTACCTCCGCATAGGAATTGTGATTGTGCTATCAATTTGATTCCTGGTAGTAAATTCCCTAAGGGTCGTTTATTTAATTTGTCCGTGCCTGAACACACCGCTATGCGCAGTTATGTGAAAGAATCCCTGGAGAAGGGACATATTCGCCCATCGTCATCACCATTGGGAGCAGGGTTCTTTTTTGTAGCCAAAAAGGATGGTTCGCTAAGACCGTGTATTGATTACCGCCTTCTTAATAAGATCACTGTTAAGTTTCAGTATCCCTTGCCATTGATATCTGACTTGTTTGCTCGGATTAAGGGGGCTAGTTGGTTTACTAAGATTGATCTTCGTGGTGCGTATAATCTGGTGAGAATCAGGCAGGGAGATGAATGGAAAACGGCATTTAATACGCCCGAGGGTCATTTTGAGTATCTGGTGATGCCGTTCGGACTTGCCAATGCTCCATCTGTTTTTCAGTCTTTTATGCATGACATTTTCCGTGAGTATCTGGATAAATTCCTGATTGTTTACTTGGATGACATTTTGATCTTCTCTGATGATTGGGAGTCTCATGTGAAGCAAGTCAGAATGGTTTTCCAGGTACTGCGTGCTAATTCCTTGTTCGTGAAGGGATCAAAGTGTCTCTTCGGTGTGCAGAAAGTTTCATTTTTGGGGTTCATCTTTTCCCCTTCTACTATCGAGATGGATCCGGTTAAGGTCCAGGCCATCCAGGATTGGACTCAGCCGACATCTCTGAAAAGTCTGCAGAAATTCCTGGGCTTTGCTAATTTTTATCGTCGCTTCATCTGTAATTTTTCTAGCATTGCCAGACCATTGACCGATTTGACCAAGAAGGGTGCTGATTTGGTTAATTGGTCTTCTGCTGCCGTGGAAGCTTTTCAGGAGTTGAAGCGTCGTTTTTGCTGTGCCCCTGTGTTGTGTCAACCAGATGTTTCTCTTCCGTTCCAGGTCGAGGTTGATGCTTCTGAGATTGGAGCAGGGGCGGTTTTGTCACAGAGAGGTTCTGGTTGCTCAGTGTTGAAACCATGTGCTTTCTTTTCCAGGAAATTTTCTGCTGCTGAGCGTAATTATGATGTGGGCAACCGAGAGTTGCTGGCCATGAAGTGGGCATTCGAGGAGTGGCGTCATTGGCTTGAGGGAGCTAAGCATCGCGTGGTGGTATTGACTGATCATAAGAATCTTACTTATCTCGAGTCTGCCAAGCGCTTGAATCCTAGACAGGCCCGTTGGTCGTTATTTTTTGCTCGTTTTGATTTTGTGATTTCGTACCTTCCGGGCTCTAAAAATGTGAAGGCGGATGCTCTGTCTAGGAGTTTTGTGCCCGACTCTCCGGGGTTATCTGAGCCGGCGAGTATCCTCAAGGAAGGAGTCATTGTGTCTGCCATCTCTCCTGATTTGCGGAGAGTGTTGCAGAAATTTCAGGCTAATAAACCTGATCGTTGTCCGGCCGAGAAACTGTTCGTCCCTGATAGGTGGACTAGTAAAGTTATCTCTGAACTTCATTGTTCGGTGCTGGCTGGTCATCCAGGAATCTTTGGTACCAGAGAGTTAGTGGCTAGATCCTTCTGGTGGCCATCTCTGTCACGGGATGTGCGTGCTTTTGTGCAGTCCTGTGGGATTTGTGCTAGGGCTAAGCCCTGCTGTTCACGTGCCAGTGGGTTGCTTTTGCCCTTGCCGGTCCCGAAGAGGCCTTGGACACATATTTCGATGGATTTCATTTCTGACCTTCCCGTTTCTCAAAAGATATCGGTCATTTGGGTGGTCTGTGATCGCTTTTCTAAAATGGTCCATCTGGTGCCCTTGGTTAAATTGCCTTCCTCCTCTAATTTGGTGCCTTTGTTCTTCCAGCATGTGGTTCGTTTGCATGGCATTCCTGAGAATATTGTTTCTGACAGAGGTTCCCAGTTTGTCTCGAGGTTCTGGCGAGCCTTTTGTGGTAGGATGGGCATTGACCTATCTTTTTCCTCGGCCTTCCATCCTC
This sequence comes from Ranitomeya imitator, assembly GCF_032444005.1. Classification (NCBI taxonomy): domain Eukaryota; kingdom Metazoa; phylum Chordata; class Amphibia; order Anura; family Dendrobatidae; genus Ranitomeya; species Ranitomeya imitator. The sequence continues at coordinate 88,323,749 of NC_091282.1, forward strand.
AGACTAATGGCCAGACCGAACGAACCAATCAGACCTTGGAAACATATCTGAGATGAGGATGTCGAGTCCATATGGGTCGAAATTCATGGAGGGAAAAATGGTAACAAAATTCTCATTGGGGTCTGTTACAAACCCCCAAATATAACAGAAACCATGGAAAGTCTACTTCTAAAGCAGATAGATGAAGCTGCAACCCATGATGAGGTCCTGGTTATGGGGGACTTTAACTACCCGGATATTAACTGGGAAACAGAAACCTGTGAAACCCATAAAGGCAACAGGTTTCTGCTAATAACCAAGAAAAATTATCTTTCACAATTGGTGCAGAATCCAACCAGAGGAGCAGCACTTTTAGACCTAATACTATCTAATAGACCTGACAGAATAACAAATCTGCAGGTGGTTGGGCATTTAGGAAATAGCGACCACAATATTGTGCAGTTTCACCTGTCTTTCACTAGGGGGACTTGTCAGGGAGTCACAAAAACATTGAACTTTAGGAAGGCAAAGTTTGAACAGCTTAGAGATGCCCTTAATCTGGTAGACTGGGACAATATCCTCAGAAATGAGAATACAGATAATAAATGGGAAATGTTTAAGAACATCCTAAATAGGCAGTGTAAGCGGTTTATACCTTGTGGGAATAAAAGGACTAGAAATAGGAAAAACCCAATGTGGCTAAACAAAGAAGTAAGACAGGCAATTAACAGTAAAAAGAAAGCATTTGCACTACTAAAGCAGGATGGCACCATTGAAGCTCTAAAAAACTATAGGGAGAAAAATACTTTATCTAAAAAACTAATTAAAGCTGCCAAAAAGGAAACAGAGAAGCACATTGCTAAGGAGAGTAAAACTAATCCCAAACTGTTCTTCAACTATATCAATAGTAAAAGAATAAAAACTGAAAATGTAGGCCCCTTAAAAAATAGTGAGGAAAGAATGGTTGTAGATGACGAGGAAAAAGCTAACATATTAAACACCTTCTTCTCCACGGTATTCACGGTGGAAAATGAAATGCTAGGTGAAATCCCAAGAAACAATGAAAACCCTATATTAAGGGTCACCAATCTAACCCAAGAAGAGGTGCGAAACCGGCTAAATAAGATTAAAATAGATAAATCTCCGGGTCCGGATGGCATACACCCACGAGTACTAAGAGAACTAAGTAATGTAATAGATAAACCATTATTTCTTATTTTTAGTGACTCTATAGCGACAGGGTCTGTTCCGCAGGACTGGCGCATAGCAAATGTGGTGCCAATATTCAAAAAGGGCTCTAAAAGTGAACCTGGAAATTATAGGCCAGTAAGTCTAACCTCTATTGTTGGTAAAATATTTGAAGGGTTTCTGAGGGATGTTATTCTGGATTATCTCAATGAGAATAACTGTTTAACTCCATATCAGCATGGGTTTATGAGAAATCGCTCCTGTCAAACCAATCTAATCAGTTTTTATGAAGAGGTAAGCTATAGGCTGGACCACGGTGAGTCATTGGACGTGGTATATCTCGATTTTTCCAAAGCGTTTGATACCGTGCCGCACAAGAGGTTGGTACACAAAATGAGAATGCTTGGTCTGGGGGAAAATGTGTGTAAATGGGTTAGTAACTGGCTTAGTGATAGAAAGCAGAGGGTGGTTATAAATGGTATAGTCTCTAACTGGGTCGCTGTGACCAGTGGGGTACCGCAGGGGTCAGTATTGGGACCTGTTCTCTTCAACATATTCATTAATGATCTGGTAGAAGGTTTACACAGTAAAATATCGATATTTGCAGATGATACAAAACTATGTAAAGCAGTTAATACAAGAGAAGATAGTATTCTGCTACAGATGGATCTGGATAAGTTGGAAACTTGGGCTGAAAGGTGGCAGATGAGGTTTAACAATGATAAATGTAAGGTTATACACATGGGAAGAGGGAATCAATATCACCATTACACACTGAACGGGAAACCACTGGGTAAATCTGACAGGGAGAAGGACTTGGGGATCCTAGTTAATGATAAACTTACCTGGAGCAGCCAGTGCCAGGCAGCAGCTGCCAAGGCAAACAGGATCATGGGGTGCATTAAAAGAGGTCTGGATACACATGATGAGAGCATTATACTGCCTCTGTACAAATCCCTAGTTAGACCGCACATGGAGTACTGTGTCCAGTTTTGGGCACCGGTGCTCAGGAAGGATATAATGGAACTAGAGAGAGTACAAAGGAGGGCAACAAAATTAATAAAGGGGATGGGAGAACTACAATACCCAGATAGATTAGCGAAATTAGGATTATTTAGTCTAGAAAAAAGATGACTGAGGGGCGATCTAATAACCATGTATAAGTATATAAGGGGACAATACAAATATCTCGCTGAGGATCTGTTTATACCAAGGAAGGTGACGGGCACAAGGGGGCATTCTTTGCGTCTGGAGGAGAGAAGGTTTTTCCACCAACATAGAAGAGGATTCTTTACTGTTAGGGCAGTGAGAATCTGGAATTGCTTGCCTGAGGAGGTGGTGATGGCGAACTCAGTCGAGGGGTTCAAGAGAGGCCTGGATGTCTTCCTGGAGCAGAACAATATTGTATCATACAATTATTAGGTTCTGTAGAAGGACGTAGATCTGGGTATTTATTATGATGGAATATAGGCTGAACTGGATGGACAAATGTCTTTTTTCGGCCTTACTAACTATGTTACTATGTTACTAGATGTTTTGTTTCTGCTGACCGGGATGATTGGGTGTCATTTTTGCCGTTGGCTGAGTTCGCCCTTAATAATCGGGCCAGCTCGGCTACCTTGGTCTCTCCATTTTTCTGCAATTCTGGGTTCCATCCTCGTTTCTCTTCAAGACAGGTTGAGTCTTCGGACTGTCCTGGTGTGGATTCTGTGGTGGACAGGTTGCAGCAGATCTGGACTCAGGTAGTGGACAATTTGACCTTGTCCCAGGAGAAGGCTCAGCTTTTCGCTAATCGTAGACGCCGTGTGGGTCCCCGACTTCGTGTTGGGGATCTGGTTTGGTTATCTTCTCGTCATATTCCTATGAAGGTTTCCTCTCCTAAATTTAAACCTCGTTTTATTGGTCCGTATAGGATTTCTGAGATTCTCAATCCGGTGTCTTTTCGTCTGACCCTCCCAGACTCCTTTTCCATACATAATGTATTCCATAGGTCGTTGTTGAGAAGATACGTGGCACCTATGGTTCCATCTGTGGAGCCTCCTGCCCCTGTTTTGGTGGAGGGGGAATTGGAGTATATTGTGGAGAAAATTTTGGATTCTCGTGTCTCTAGACGGAAACTCCAGTATCTGGTCAAATGGAAGGGTTATGCTCAGGAGGATAATTCCTGGGTTTTTGCCTCTGATGTCCATGCCCCAGATCTTGTTCGTGCCTTTCATGTGGCTCATCCTGGTCGGCCTGGGGGTTCTGGTGAGGGTTCAGTGACCCCTCCTCAAGGGGGGGGTACTGTTGTGAATTCTGTGGCTGAATTCACTCCTGTGGTCACAAGTGGTATTGCAGCCTCTGGGCTTCCTCCCTCAGGTGTTTTGGTGAGCTCGTTGGCTGCCTTGCTATTTAACTCCACCTGAGTCTGTCTTCCTTGCTCCTTGTCAATGTTCCAGTGTTGGATCTGAGCTGTGGCCTGCTGCTCTGCTAGATAAGTGTTACTTTGTTTTTGTTTCCGTTTTTTCTGTCCAGCTGTGCTATTCTCTTTTGCTGGAAGCTCTGAGACGCAAAGGGTGCACCGCCGTGCCGTTAGTTCGGCACGGTGGGTCTTTTTGCCCCCCTTTGCGTGGTTCTGCTTTAGGGTTTTTTGTAGACTGCATAGTTCTCTTTGCTATCCTCGCTCTGTCTAGAATATCGGGCCTCACTTTGCTGAATCTATTTCATTTCTACGTTTTGTCTTTTCATCTTGCTAACAGTCATTATATGTGGGGGGGCTGCCTATTCCTTTGGGGTATTTCTCTGAGGCAAGTCAGGCTTGTATTTCTATCTTCAGGCTAGTCAGCTCCTCAGGCAGTGCCGAGTTGCATAGGTAGTGTTAGGCGCAATCCACTGCTGCTTTTAGTTGTGTAGGATAGGTTCAGGTATTGCAGTCTGCAGAGATTCCACGTCTCAGAGCTTGTTCTATTGTTTTTGGGTTATTGCCATATCACTGTATGTGCGCTGATTACTGCACACTGTGTTGCCTGATAGCACAGCATAACAGGGGAGCTGTCAGGCGAAGGGGCCTGAGGAGATGCAGGAGGCGGCAGCAGCAGTGGGGGGGTAATCAGGGGGGCAGGGGGTGATCAGAGTGATCACTGGGGCGGGTGATCACGGGGGGGGCAGAAGGTGGATGTCAGGAGCGGGTGGAAGGAGGGGGCAGGGGAGATGTAGGAGCCTGCAGCAAGGAAGGGTGATCACTGGGCAGGGGGCTGATTTCTGGGGTGTGGGAGGGAGTGGAGGGGTTAACGGATGGCAGGGGGGGGATCGGACGGTTGGGGGAGCGGGAGGCAGAGTGGGGAGTACCAGAAGGCGGGCAGGCGGCGATCAGTGGATGGGAAGGCGGACAGGCGGCGATCAGTGGGGCACGGGGGAGCAGTCAAGCGAAGGGGCCTGAGGTAATGCAGGAGCCAGCAGCAGCAGGGGGGGGGGGTGATCAGGGGGGCAGGGGGTGATCAGAGTGATCACTGGGGTGGGTGATCACGGGGGGGTCAGAAGGTGGCTGTCAGGAGCGGGAGGGGGGGAAGGAGGGGGCAGGGGAGATGTAGGAGCCTGGGTGATCACTGGGCAGGGGGCTGATTTCTGGGGCGTGGGAGGGAGTGCAGGGGTTAACGGTAGTGTTGAGCGATACCGTCCGATACTTGAAAGTATCGGTATCGGATAGTATCGGCCGATACCCAAAAAATATCGGATATCGCCGATACCGATATCCGATACCAATACAAGTCAATGGGACATCAAGTATCGGAAGGTATTCTCATGGTTCCCAGGGTCTGAAGGAGAGGAAACTCTCCTTCAGACCCTGGGAACCATAGGGATGTGTAAAATAAAGAATTAAAATAAAAAATATTGATATGCTCACCTCTCCGGCGGCCCCTGGACTTCACGCTGCTAACCGGGAGGCTTCTTTGTTTTAAAAGCGCGCCTTTCGGACCTGTGAATGACGTCCCGGCTTCTGATTGGTCGCGTGCCGCCCATGTGACCGGCACGCGACCAATCAGAGGCCGCGACGTCATTCGCAGGTCCTCAATTCCTAGCATTAGCAGTTTTGTGAATGAGAATGACGTCGCGGCTTCTGATTGGCCGCGTGCTGGTCACATGGGCGGCACGCGGCCAATCAGAAGCCGCGACGTCATTCTCATTCACAAAACTGCTAATGCTAGGAATTGAGGACCTGCGAATGACGTCGCGGCCTCTGATTGGTCGCGTGCCGGTCACATGGGCGGCACGCGACCAATCAGAAGCCGGGACGTCATTCACAGGTCCGAAAGGCGCGCTTTTTAAACAAAGAAGCCTCCCGGTTAGCAGCGTGAAGTCCAGGGGCCGCCGGAGAGGTGAGCATATCAATATTTTTTATTTTCATTCTTTATTTTACACATCCCTATTAATTCGATACCGATACCCGATATCACAAAAATATCGGATCTCGGTATCGGAATTCCGATACCGCAAGTATCGGCCGATACCCGATACTTGCGGTATCGGAATGCTCAACACTAGTTAACGGACGGCGGGGGGGATCGGATGGTGGGGAGAGAGGGAGGCAGAGGGGGGAGTACCGGAAGGCGGCAGCAGCGGCGATCAGGCAGCAGGGGGCGATCAGGCAGCGGCGGCAGCGATCTGGCAGCTGGCGGCGGCGATCAGGCAGTGGCGGCGGCGGGTGCGGCACGCAGGGACCTCACTCTCCAGCTTCCATGGAAGGGATGAAGCTGGAGAGTGATGTCAGACATGTTTCACTCCGCCCCTCCACCGCTGATTGGAGTGAAAGCGTTACATGGACGCTTTCTCCAATCAGAGCTGGAGGGGGGTGAAACAGAGGGCACAGGAGCGATCGTGGCCACGGGGGGGCAAAGCCACCCCCCCTGGGGTCAACTAGAGGTCCTCACGTACCTGCGGGTCGGGTGACATTTCATTGACCCTGGTCACCCGACCCGCAGGAACGCGATCATACCATGACGCCATGGGTCGGAATGGCACCGACTTTCATGAGGCAGCGTATGCGTCAAAGGTTGGGAAGGGGTTAAATACATTTTTATGGATTCAAAGAGTCATTCATACAGTTGAATGTGGCTATTGTTACAATACGTTGGTATGTAAAACTACAAAAAAAAGTTGAAAAATATTTCTGGATTCAATTAGTCATCCATATACTACTAAGTTCTCTGGGGTACATTGCAGTGGTATATAACCCTCCAAAAAGCATTGAAAAAGTTATCTGGGTTCAATTACTCATCCATAAACTGTTAAGTGCTCAGGGGTACATTGTGATGTATCTAACCTTTAAAAAAATTGTTTAAAAATTTTGATGGCATCTAACCCTCCAAAAAATTGTTTAAAAATTATTCGCTATTATAATACTCATCCATTCATCCATAGAGTTTTACGTGTTATATAGTATTACGTTGTTCTTGGGTACATTTCGGGGGTATCTTTACCTCCAAAAAATTGTTAATTTTTTTTTTCGGTATTATGTTGCTCATTAAAAGATAATTATTTGTTCCTGGACACATTTCGTTGGTATCTAACCCTCCCAAAAATTGTTGAAATTTTTTTCAGTATTACAATACTTATCTGTCATGATCCCAATGGCAGGGGCTCACAAAAATGACAAGCACAGATACAAACAAGCTCTAGGGCGATGGAACCTGAGCTGACCGCGACCCTAAACCTAACACACAAATAAAAGTAGCCGGGGAACGTGCCTACGATGATCCTAGACGTCTCGCTCCAGCCGAAGATCTAACTTCCCCTATCAGAAGAAACACAGACCTCTCTTGCCTCCAGAGAAATACCCCACAGCAAATAGCAGCCCCCCACATATAATGACGGTGAAATGAGAGGAAAGCACATACGTAGTATGAAAACAGTTTCAGCAAAATGAGGCCCGCTAAAGCTAGATAGCAGAGGATACAAAAGTGAACTGCGCGGTCAGCGAAAAACCCTTCAAAAAACCATCCTGAAATTACTTGAACACATGTGCCAACTCATGGTACATGAAAAGCAATTTCAGCCCACTAGAGCAACCAGCAGCAGAGAATCACATATCTGCAGGCTGGACTAAAAACCAAATTAAGCAAAACACAAAACAGGAAAATCCAAACTTAGCTTGTCCAGAAGGTTCTAGGAGCAGGGAGCAGAGGTAACAAGACACACTGGATACATTGATAACCGGCGAGGAAATGCCAGCAAAGCCAGGTTAAATAGGAAACTCCCATATGCTGATGGAACAGGTGGAACCCAGAAACCCAGGAAAGACAAGTCACCCAGTACCATCAGTAACCACCAGAGGGAGCCCAAAAACAGAACTCACAACAGTACCCCCCCTTTGAGGAGGGGTCACCGAACCCTCACGAGAACCACCAGGGCGACCAGGATGAGCCCTATGAAAAGCGCGAACCAAATCATCAGCATGAACATCCGAGGCAACCACCCAAGAATTATCCTCCTGACCATAACCCTTCCACTTGACCAAATACTGGAGTTTCCGTCTGGAAACACGAGAATCCAAGATCTTCTCCACAACATACTCCAATTCTCCCTCCACCAGCACTGGAGCAGGAGGCTCAAGCGAAGGAACAACAGGTACCTCATACTTCCGCAACAACGACCGATGGAACACATTATGAATAGCAAACGATGCCGGGAGATCCAAACGAAACGACACAGGGTTAAGAATTTCCAAGATCCTATAGGGACCGATGAACCGCGGCTTGAACTTAGGAGAAGACACCTTCATAGGAACAAAACGAGAAGACAACCACACCAAGTCACCAACAAGAAGTCGAGGACCCATGCGGCGACGGCGATTAGCAAACTGCTGAGCCTTCTCCTGGGACAACTTCAAATTGTCCACCACATGACTCCAAATCCGATGCAACCTATCCACCACCATGTCCACTCCAGGACAATCAGAAGGTTCCACCTGACCAGAGGAAAAACGAGGCTGAAACCCCGAATTACAAAAGAAAGGAGAAACCAAGGTAGCAGAACTAGCCCGATTATTAAGGGCAAACTCGGCCAGCGGCAAAAAGGTAACCCAGTCATCCTGATCAGCAGAAACAAAACACCTTAAATAAGTTTCCAAGGTCTGATTAGTTCGTTCAGTCTGGCCATTCGTCTGAGGATGGAATGCAGACGAAAAGGACAAATCAATGCCCATCTTAGCACAGAACGTCCGCCAAAATCTAGACACAAACTGGGATCCCCTGTCAGAAACGATGTTCTCAGGAATCCCATGCAAACGAACCACATTCTGAAAAAACAGAGGGACCAACTCAGAGGAGGAAGGCAACTTAGACAAGGGTACCAGATGAACCATTTTAGAAAAGCGATCACACACAACCCAGATGACGGACATTTTTTGAGAGACAGGGAGATCCGAAAAAAAGTCCATGGAAATGTGCATCCAAGGCCTCTTCGGGATAGGCAAAGGTGACAACAATCCACTGGCCCGAGAACAGCAAGGCTTAGCCCGAGCGCAAACCTCACAAGACTGCACAAAAGAACGCACATCCCTCGACAAGGAAGGCCACCAAAAAGACCTGGCCACCAAGTCTCTAGTACCAAATATTCCAGGATGACCTGCCAACGCAGAAGAATGGACCTCGGAGATGACTCTACTGGTCCAAGTATCCGGAACAAACAGTCTCTCAGGCGGACAACGATCAGGTTTACCCGCCTGAAACTCCTGCAAAGCACGTCGCAAGTCTGGGGAGACAGCAGACAAAATCACCCCATCCCTAAGGATACCAGAGGGCTCAGAATTTCCAAGGGAGTCAGGCACAAAACTCCTAGAAAGAGCATCCGCCTTCACATTCTTTGAACCTGGCAGGTATGAAACCACAAAATTGAAACGAGAGAAAAACAGTGACCAACGAGCCTGTCTAGGATTCAGACGCCTGGCAGACTCAAGGTAAATCAAATTTTTGTGATCAGTCAAGACCACCACACGATGTCTAGCACCCTCTAGCCAATGACGCCACTCCTCAAATGCCCACTTCATGGCCAAAAGTTCCCAATTACCAACATCATAATTCCGCTCAGCCGGCGAAAAATTTCTAGAAAAAAACGCGCATGGCTTCATCACTGAGCCATCGGAGCTTCTCTGTGACAAAACCGCCCCCGCTCCAATCTCGGAAGCATCAACCTCAACTTGAAAAGGGAGCGAAACATCTGGCTGACGCAACACAGGAGCAGAAGAAAACCGGCGCTTAAGTTCCTGAAAGGCCTCCACAGCCGCAGGAGACCAATTAGCAACATCAGCACCCTTCTTAGTCAAATCCGTCAAAGGCTTAACAACACTAGAAAAATTAGTTATAAAACGACGATAGAAATTAGCAAAACCCAAGAACTTCTGTAGACTCTTAAGAGATGTAGGCTGCGTCCAGTCACAAATAGCCTGAACCTTGACGGGATCCATCTCAATAGTAGAAGGGGAAAAAATATACCCCAAGAAAGAAATCTTCTGGACTCCAAAGAGACACTTTGAGCCTTTTACAAACAAGGAATTGGCCCGCAGGACCTGAAACACCTTCCTGACCTGCTGAACATGAGACTCCCAGTCATCAGAAAAAACCAAAATATCATCCAAATACACAATCATAAATTTATCCAGATATTCACGGAAAATATCGTGCATAAAGGACTGGAAGACTGAAGGAGCATTAGAAAGTCCAAAAGGCATTACCAAATACTCAAAATGGCCCTCAGGCGTATTAAATGCGGTTTTCCACTCATCACCTTGCTTTATTCGTATAAGATTATACGCACCCCGAAGATCAATCTTAGTGAACCATTTAGCCCCCTTAATGCGAGCAAACAAATCAGTCAACAATGGCAAAGGATACTGATATTTTACGGTAATCTTATTCAAAAGACGATAATCTATACAAGGCCTCAAGGAACCATCTTTTTTGGCCACGAAAAAAAAACCTGCTCCCAAAGGGGACAAAGATGGACGGATATGTCCCTTTTCCAAGGACTCCTTAACATAATCCCGCATAGCAGTATGCTCTGGCACTGACAGATTGAACAAACGACCTTTAGGAAATTTACTGCCTGGAATTAAATTTATAGCACAATCGCAATCCCTGTGAGGAGGAAGCGAACTGAGCTTAGGCTCCTCAAAAACATCCCGATAGTCAGACAAAAACACAGGAATCTCAGAAGGAGTAGATGAAGCGATAGAAATCGGAGGTGCATCATCATGAACCCCCTGACAACCCCAGCTTAACACAGACATTGATTTCCAGTCAAGGACTGGATTATGAGTTTGTAACCATGGCAGACCAAGTACTAGAACATCATGCAAATTATACAGTACCAGGAAGCGAATCACCTCCTGATGAACGGGAGTCATACGCATGGTCACTTGTGTCCAGTACTGAGGTTTATTCATAGCCAAAGGTGTAGAGTCAATTCCCTTCAAAGGAATAGGGACTTCCAGAGGCTCCAGACTAAACCCACAGCGATTGGCAAATGACCAATCCATAAGACTCAGGGCAGCGCCTGAATCCACATAGGCATCGACGGAAATGGATGATAATGAACAAATCAGAGTCACAGACAGAATGAACTTAGACTGTAAAGTACTAATGGCAACAGACTTATCAACCTTTTTTGTGCGTTTAGAGCATGCTGATATAACATGAGCTGAATCACCACAATAAAAGCACAACCCTTTTTTCCGCCTATACTTTTGCCGTTCACTTCTGGACTGAATTCTATCACATTGCATTATCTCAGGTGACGGTTCAGACGACACCGCCAAATGATGCACAGGTTTGCGCTCCCGTAAACGCCGATCAATCTGAACAGCCATAGTCATAGACTCATTCAGACCAGCAGGCGCAGGGAACCCCACCATAACATCTTTAATGGCCTCAGAAAGGCCATCTCTAAACTTTGCAGCCAGAGCGCACTCATTCCACTGAGTAAGTACCGACCACTTCCGAAATTTTTGACAATAAATTTCTGCTTCATCTTGCCCCTGAGAGAGGGCCAACAAAGCTTTTTCAGCCTGAATCTCTTGGTTAGGTTCCTCATAGAGCAAACCCAATGCCAGAAAAAACGCATCCGCATTAAGCAACGCAGGGTCCCCTGGTGCCAATGCAAATGCCCAATCCTGAGGGTCACCCCGCAGGAAAGATATAATTATCTTGACTTGCTGAGCAGGGTCTCCAGAGGAGCGAGATTTCAAAGAAAGAAACAACTTGCAATTGTTCCTAAAATTCAGAAAACGAGATCTATCTCCAGAAAAAAACTCTGGGACAGGAATTCTAGGTTCAGACATAGGAGCATGTACAACAAAATCCTGTATATCTTGAACCTTAGCGGCAAGATTATTCAGGCTGGAAGCCAAACTCTGGACGTCCATAATAAACAGCTGAGATCAGAGCCATTCAAAGATTAAGAGGAGGAGGAAGTAGCCAGGCTGCAATAAGGCTAGGCAGCAAACTCTGAGGGAAAGGGGAAGAAAAAAAAAAAAAAAAAAAAACTTCCTCAGACTACTTATCCTCCTACTTCAGCCAATACAATTAACACTTTGTGGGCCGGTTATACTGTCATGATCCCAATGGCAGGGAATCACAAAAATGACAAGCACAGATACAAACAAGCTCTAGGGCGATGGAACCTGAGCTGACCGCGACCCTAAACCTAACACACAAATAAAAGTAGCCGGGGAACGTGCCTACGATGATCCTAGACGTCTCGCTCCAGCCGAAGATCTAACTTCCCCTATCAGAAGAAACACAGACCTCTCTTGCCTCCAGAGAAATACCCCACAGCAAATAGCAGCCCCCCACATATAATGACGGTGAAATGAGAGGAAAGCACATACGTAGTATGAAAACAGTTTCAGCAAAATGAGGCCCGCTAAAGCTAGATAGCAGAGGATACAAAAGTGAACTGCGCGGTCAGCGAAAAACCCTTCAAAAAACCATCCTGAAATTACTTGAACTCATGTGCCAACTCATGGTACATGAAAAGCAATTTCAGCCCACTAGAGCAACCAGCAGCAGAGAATCACATATCTGCAGGCTGGACTAAAAACCAAATTAAGCAAAACACAAAACAGGAAAATCCAAACTTAGCTTGTCCAGAAGGTTCTAGGAGCAGGGAGCAGAGGTAACAAGACACACTGGATACATTGATAACCGGCGAGGAAATGCCAGCAAAGCCAGGTTAAATAGGAAACTCCCATATGCTGATGGAACAGGTGGAACCCAGAAACCCAGGAAAGACAAGTCACCCAGTACCATCAGTAACCACCAGAGGGAGCCCAAAAACAGAACTCACAACACTTATCCATACAATATTACATGCATGTTCTTAGGTACATTTTGAGGGTATATATAACACTACAAAAAAGCAGTGAGAAATTAGTTTGTTTGGATTCAATTACTCATCCATACAGTTTTTTTAACATGCTTTCTGTTACATTTCGGTGTTAGATAAAACTAAGAAAAACCTTGAAAAAATGTTTATGGATTCAATGATTCATCAATACTCTGTAAAGTGGTTCTTCCTTACATTTTGGTGGTATATTAAACTCTAAAAGAAGATTCCAACAATTTTTATTGATTCAATGATTCATGTACAGTTTAACGTGCTGTGTGTAAAACTACAGTGGGTTAAAAATTTTAAAAACCACTTGGCCTCGTACAGCTCATAAAATATTTTTGGTTAAAAAAATTGACTGTTGTCATGTGTACTGTAGAACCTGCTTTGTGTGAAATTTTGTTGGGTTGCAATAAAGGTACCGTCACACTTAGCGACGCTGCAGCGATACCGACAACGATCCAGATCGCTGCAGCGTCGCTGTTTGGTCGCTGGAGAGCTGTCACACAGACCGCTCTCCAGCGACCAACAATGCCGGTAACCAGGGTAAACATCGGGTAACTAAGCGCAGGGCCGCGCTTAGTAACCCGATGTTTACCCTGGTTACCATCCTAAAACTAAAAAAAACAAACACTACATACTTACCTACAGCCGTCTGTCCTCCAGCGCTGTGCTCTGCACTCCTCCTGTACTGTCTGTGTGAGCACAGTGGCCGGAAAGCAGAGCGGTGACGTCACCGCTCTGCTTTCCGGCTGACCGACGCTCACAGCCAGTACAGGAGGAGTGCAGAGCACAGCGCTGGAGGACAGACGGCTGTAGGTAAGTATGTAGTGTTTGTTTTTTTTTACTTTTAGGATGGTAACCAGGGTAAACATCGGGTTACTAAGCGCGGCCCTGCGCTTAGTAACCCGATGTTTACCCTGGTTACCAGTGAAGACATCGCTGAATCGGTGTCACACACGCCGATTCAGCGATGTCTACGGGGAGTCCAGCGACCAAATAAAGTTCTGGACTTTCTTCCCCGACCAGCGACAGCACAGCAGGGGCCTGATCGCTGCTGCCTGTCACACTGGACGATATCGCTAGCGAGGACGCTGCAACGTCACGGATCGCTAGCGATATCGTCTAGTGTGACGGTACCTTAAAAAACAAAATTGCCCTGCTACAGTTATATACTTTCTTAATATTTTAATGAGTCCATCCAGTTGTTGCCTTCAAGGGTGTATAGATGACCCAGCTTATAATTTTTGGAAGGCTTTGCATTCTGCATAACTTTTAGGAGTGTAGGAGTACTACAACTATACTTTTCTCACAATATGTGAATAACATACTACAGTTGTTGCCTTCAAGGTTGTATGGATGGGTCATCCATGCAACCTTGAAGGCACCAACTGTAGTACGTTACTGACATATTGTGTGCTTGTAATTTTTGACAGGCTTTGCACTTAATGCAAAGCCTTTATGAGTCTAGAAGTACCAGTACATTACAATTTGAACAGAATGTGTATGAGGTCCTCCTTTATGTCTAACTAGATGGTGGCCCAATTCTAACGCATCGGGTATTCTAGAATGTGTATGTATATATATATATAGCGGCCACATAGTATATAGCAGAGGCCACATAGTATATAGCAAATACTACGTGGCCTGTGCTATATACTATGTGGCTGCTATATACATACATATTGTAGAATATAACAGTGGCCACACAGTATATAACACAGCTCAAACAGTATATAACACAGCCCACATACTACTATAACACAACCCACGCAGAATATAGCAGCCATGCAGTATATAACACAGGCAACGTAGTACATAACACAGGGCACGTAGTATATAGCACAGCCCATGCAGTAAATCACACAGCCCACGGAGTATATAACACAGCCCACGTACTATATAACACAGCCCAAGCAGTATATAGCAGCCACCCAGTATATAACACAGGTGACGCAGTATATAACACAGCCCACGTAACATATAATACAGGGCACGTAGTATATCACACAGCCCACGGAGTATATAACACTGCCCATGTAGTATATAGCAGCCACGTGGTATATAACACTGCCCACGCAGTCCCTATCATGTCACCATATCCCTGTTAAAAAAAAATTAAAATAAAAAATAGTTATATACTCACCCCCTGGGATTCAGCAAAACTCTGGCGATGCGCGCGCGGCTGCCGCCATCTTCCGTTCCCAGGATGCATTGTGAAATAACCCAGATGACTTAGCAGTCTCGCGAGACCGCTAAGTCTTCTGGGTAATTTTGCAATGCATCTCTGGGAATGGAAGATGGCGGCCGACACGAGCGCATCGTCGGACAACGGAAGGTGAGAATAGCAGGTTTTTTGTTTTTTTATAATTTTTAAAATTACATCTTTTTACTATTGATGCTGCGTAGGCAAAGCGCGTCCGAGGGTGAGTATATTCCTATTAGGTATATACTCACCCTCGGATGCGCCCTGATTCTTTCCGGCAGCCTTCCTTCCTAAGAATCAGCCCTTCCAGGACCTTCGGTGACGTCGCGGCTTGTGATTGGTCGTGCGAGCGGTCACATGGGCGGCCGCGCGACCAATCACAAGCCGCGACGTCACCGCGACGTCACTGCAAGGTCCTGGAAGGCTGATTCTAAGGAAGGAAGGTTCCTGGTCAGTACCAGGGCGCGTCAGAGGGTAAGTATTGCAATATTTTTTATTTTAATTCTTTATTTTACACTTAAATCTGAATTCCGATACCAATTCCCGATATCTTAAACATATCGGGAATCGGTATCGGAATTCCGATTCTAGATTCAAAAGATCGCCGACTTCATGGCCGACCCCACACAGGGGTCGGGTCGGGTTTCATGAAACCCGACCTTGCCAAAAGTCGGCGACTTTTGAAAATTTTCGACCCGTTTCGCTCAACCCTACTCCATACATCTGAGTGTTTGCATCCGCTGATTGCTTCTTTGTTTTCTAGGAGAGAGCTGCTGCCATATTCCTCTAGCAGCACTTTATCTCCAAGAAAACAGAAGTATTGGCTGCTGGAAATGCGACATCCCGGGACCTTCTCTGCTTGGACAACATCTGTTGGGGGGAGAGTCGGGAGGGCCTCATACACATTAATGCATTATTGGACTGCAAATAGGCCATATATTGTTCTTGCATAATGGCTCTCTTCTGTCTGTGTCTGCCCCTGGACTATACAATTTATATAATAGATATTAGGAGGCCTGGGATACCGTTTAGTCCTTAGTTCTGGTGAGCTTATAGAACGCCTTGGGTCTCCACAAGTTCAGTTTGAACCCATTGAGTTGTCACTCTCTCAAAAACTTGACAACATCCAAGTAGAACCAGAAAGTGAGTCATTTCTAAGGGTACGTGTCCATGTTCAGGATTGCCGGCGCTTTGGACGGAGCGGAAAACTCGCTCCACCCAAAGCTCCACCCCCTTCTGGAGACTCGATGATCCCAGATGTGTTCATTGCACACATCTGGAAACATCGCACCCCACACATAGGGCCCCGTTTTTATCTTGCGGCGGCACAGCGTCGCCACAAGGTAAACGGACATGCTGCGATCTAATAAGACGCGCTGCATGTCCGGAATCGCAGGGTCGCCGAATGCATGTTACCACGCATAGTGGAGACGGGATTTCACCCGGTGAGCAGTGCCATCTGGACTGATGGCTTAGGGCCCAGAGAGATCCCCGCACTGTACAGAGACCTGTACAGACTTCAGAGCATCGCTCCTCCTACCACCGCAGAGGCACTAATCAGTCCTATCCCTGCGGTGCCTACTAAATGCCGGCCTGTTCCTGTTGCTGCGACCACTGAACTGCATACTACTTCTGCGGCCTTGTCTGCTGAGCTGTACCAAGGACCAACACCTCTATAACATCTCATGCCCAGACCAGGAGTCCACGTGCTAAAGGACCTGGAGGATTCACCACCGCAAGGAGCCAGTGCATCGCCTGTCTGCGGGACCGGACTGCAGAATTTTCGCGCCACCTGCGGTGCCACCGAGGGATCTTCCAGCCACCTCCTACCAAGGCCCAGAGACTAATATATTGAACTGTTGTTACCTTTACTATAATACCTTCCTGCTTGATTTATTATTGTATTATTTAAATTCCCTGATAACACTTGCTCTGCCTCCTGTGTGTCACTGCATCCTACACACCTGCTAGCATCCTACATACACAAACATATACAAAAGACGCAAACATCAATATGGACATATCTGGAAATCCTTTACTTACTGAAGTCAAGAAGGAGTAGGCTTTGTTATTAAATAAAATGCACTGTGGCATTTCATATCCAATTCATTAACAATCATACTATCTTTTGACCATGGGTGAAGCAAGTCCCAAGTTTGCAGTGTATTTTACCATTTCTGTTTTTAGGGTACGTGCAGGTGTTAAATATTTGCAGCAGATTTTTTTGCAGCAAAAACCAGAGTGATGGCAAGAAAATTGCTTCTCAAAATATGTACATATTGTTATGCATTTTACATGCATCACTGATGCATTTTTACCCATTAATTTCCCCATTCATGCTGCAAAAACACTGAAAAAATTGATATGGTGCACATTTGAAAAACCGTTTTGATGGTTAAAATCTTCAACGAATGCATGATATTTCAGAAATTTAATTGACTTTGCTTGTACTACAAAAACTCTGCATTTTCTTCACAGCAAAAATGCTACATGTGAAAAAAGCTCTTAAAGTTCCTGCTTGACGTTTGTTTCTCGAACCGAGCAATTCCTAATGCTCGCATGCTCATTTCAAGTAACGAGTGTAATGTGAGTCAATGGGAAATCTGAGTACTTCTCTGGCAGACCCTACAAAGAGGTCTGAGGGCAGTGAAAATGTTGAAATTGATGGAAAAGGTGCTGAAAGGAAAGAGAACAGGATGGGGAAGACCCCTGAAAGCATCTCTGACTCCCCAGATTGCTGCTAACAACAATGGTGTCACACTTTTATTCCACTTTAAGAATTAACAAAAATAAATTCAAAATCGACAAGAAATTGGTGTTCACGTGAAAAAACATGTTAAGATTAAGAAACATTTCTTCCTTTACAATGACTTTTATTTAATGCAAAATTTTAAAAGGATTTAAAAAAAAAATAATTTAAGTAAACCAAAATTGAAATTTTTAGTAACAAATTGGAAATTTCAGTGTAATTTATGAAGAGAGCAAGAACTCTCAAAAATGTGATGTTAGAGGGACTCAGATACATCCACTATCTATATAAATATATATAATTGTCTAAGGGGTACTTCCGTCTTTCTGTTGGCAACTTCTCTAATGGAAATCCCTCGTCGCTGATTGGTCTAGCCAGCTGCCTGTCATAGCTGCCACGACCAATCAGCGACGGGCACAGTCCGATTAGTCCCTCCCCTACTCCCCTGCAGTCAGTGCCTGGCACCCGCTCCGTAATCCCCTCCAGTCACCGCTCACACAGGGTTAATGCCAGCGCTGCTATTAACCCTGTGTGTCCCCAACTTTTTATTGGGTTTCGGGTTTCGGCCGACCCCGACCCCGACTTTTTTATAGGATCGGCCAATTTCACTCGACCCGACTTTTGAAAAAGTCGGGTTTCGTGAAACCCGACCCGATCCTATAAAAGTAAAGGTCGCTCAACCCTAGTATGGAGGATTCAGAAAAGATAAATGTCAGCCAAACAATCATTCGTTTGACAGCTATCTATTGTGTACTGGAGTCTTTAGTAGTGTTGAGCATTCCGATACCGCAAGTATCGGGTATCGGCCGATACTTGCGGTATCGGAATTCCGATACCGAGATCCGATACTTTTGTGGTATCGGGTATCGGTATCAGAGCCATAGTGAGGTGTAAAATAAAGAATTAAAATAAAAAATATTGATATATTCACCTCTCCGGTGGCCCCTGGACATCACGCTGGTAACCGGCAGGCTTCTTTGTTTAAAATGAGCGCGTTTAGGACCTGAGGAATGACGTCGCGGCTTCTGATTGGTCGCGTGCCGCCCATGTGACCGCCACGCGACCAATCAGAAGCCGCGACGTCATTCCTCAGGTCCTAAATTCCTAGAATGAGCGCGTTTAGGACCTGAGGAATGACGTCGCGGCTTCTGATTGGTTGCGTGGCGGTCACATGGGCGGCACGCGACCAATCAGAAGCCGCGACGTCATTCCTCAGGTCCTAAACGCGCTCATTTTAAACAAAGAAGCCTGCCGGTTACCAGCGTGATGTCCAGGGGCCGCCGGAGAGGTGAATATATCAATATTTTTTATTTTAATTCTTTATTTTACACATTAATATGGATCCCAGGGCCTGAAGGAGAGTTTCCTCTCCTTCAGACCCTGGGAACCATCAGGATACCTTCCGATACTTGGTGTCCCATTGACTTGTATTGGTATCGGATATCGGTATCGGCGATATCCGATACTTTTCGGGTATCGGCCGATACTATCCGATACCGATACTTTCACGTATCGGACAGTATCGCTCAACAATAGTCTTTAGGCATTATTATTATTATTATTTATATAGCACCATTAATTCCATGGTGCTGTACATGAGAATGGGTTACATCAAAATACAAATATCACTTACAGTAAACAAAACTAACAATGACAGACTGGTACAGAGGGGCGAGGACCCTGCCCTTGCGGGCTTACATTCTACAGGATTATGGGGAAGGAGACAGTATGTCGAGGGTTGCAGTAGCTCCAATGGTGTTGAGGTGGCCATGTGGTCTTTACAGGCTGTAAGCTGCCTTGAAGAGGTGGGTTTTCAGGTTTCTTTTGAAGGATCCAAAAGTAGTGGATAACCGGATGTGTTGGGGCACAGAATTCCAGAGGATGGGGGATATTCGGGAGAAGTCTTGGAGGCGATTGAGTGAGGAGCGAATAAGCATGGAGGAGAGGAGGTGGTCTTGGGAGGACCGGAGATTACGTGAGGGAAGATATTGAGAGATTAGTGTGGAAATATACGGAGGAGAAAGGTTATGGATGGCTTTGTAGGTCAGTGTTAGTAATTTAAACTGGATACGCTGGGAAATTGGGAGCCAGTGAAGGGATTTGCAAAGAGGTGAAGCAGGAGTGTAGCAAGGAGAGAGATTAATTAGATAATTCATTATTTAATTAGACATCACAAGTAATTAGAATGTGATTGACATGTTTCATGATGTAGTCAAAAAATGTGTCATCGTTAACCCACATAAACCTTTGCAATGTAGAAACCAAATTGCAGCAAGGAAATATTTGGGAGAGAGAAAGTTTTTACAATTCTGGTGGAGAACACAAAAAACAAAATATGATGCATCTGCTGAGATGTCATTTTTTTTCTAGTAACATGTTCTATAAATAAACCCAGTGAATGCCATATATACTCTATAGGTATAAGAAATGAGGCGCACTCTGCTCAAGGGAGGTGCAGGATGCACTTGGGTGGACCCAAAGTACTGACTTACAGGAAAACAGCCGCACTCAGACAATGTTATAGTTAGCAAAAAAAAATGTTCTGGTATTTATTACAAGTACAGGACAACACCACAGAAAGATGAAACTTTGAGGGTGAAGTAAGGTATATACACTATACACAGTTACGTAGAACTTATTTAGCAAAGCTGAGACAGAAACACCTATGACTGATGAGGTTGTACAATAACAGTAAAGTCTTTGGGAACCACCTGCACATTTTATTTCTAAGAGCTTATATATACAGTGGGGCAAAAAAGTATTTAGTCAGTCAGCAATAGTGCAAGTTCCACCACTTAAAAAGATGAGAGGCGTCTGTAATTTACATCATAGGTAGACCTCAACTATGGGAGACAAACTGAGAAAAAAAAATCCAGAAAATCACATTGTCTGTTTTTTTAACATTTTATTTGCATATTATGGTGGAAAATAAGTATTTGGTCAGAAACAAAATTTCATCTCAATACTTTGTAATATATCCTTTGTTGGCAATGACAGAGGTCAAACGTTTTCTGTAAGTCTTCACTAGGTTGCCACACACTGTTGTTGGTATGTTGGCCCATTCCTCCATGCAGATCTCCTCTAGAGCAGTGATGTTTTTGGCTTTTCGCTTGGCAACACGGACTTTCAACTCCCTCCAAAGGTTTTCTATAGGGTTGAGATCTGGAGACTGGCTAGGCCACTCCAGGACCTTGAAATGCTTCTTACGAAGCCACTCCTTCGTTGCCCTGGCGGTGTGCTTTGGATCATTGTCATGTTGAAAGACCCAGCCACGTTTCATCTTCAATGCCCTTGCTGATGGAAGGAGGTTTGCACTCAAAATCTCACGATACATGGCCCCATTCATTCTTTCATGTACCCGGATCAGTCGTCCTGGCCCCTTTGCAGAGAAACAGCCCCAAAGCATGATGTTTCCACCACCATGCTTTACAGTAGGTATGGTGTTTGATGGATGCAACTCAGTATTCTTTTTCCTCCAAACACGACAAGTTGTGTTTCTACCAAACAGTTCCAGTTTGGTTTCATCAGACCATAGGACATTCTCCCAAAACTCCTCTGGATCATCCAAATGCTCTCTAGCAAACTTCAGACGGGCCCGGACATGTACTGGCTTAAGCAGTGGGACACTTCTGGCACTGCAGGATCTGAGTCCATGGTGGCGTAGTGTGTTACTTATGGTAGGCCTTGTTACATTGGTCCCAGCTCTCTGCAGTTCATTCACTAGGTCCCCCCGCGTGGTTCTGGGATTTTTGCTCACCGTTCTTGTGATCATTCTGACCCCACGGGGTGGGATTTTGCGTGGAGCCCCAGATCGAGGGAGATTATCAGTGGTATTGTATGTCTTCCATTTTCTAATTATTGCTATCACTGTTGATTTCTTCACTCCAAGCTGGTTGGCTATTGCAGATTCAGTCTTCCCAGCCTGGTGCAGGGCTACAATTTTGTTTCTGGTGTCCTTTGACAGCTCTTTGGTCTTCACCATAGTGGAGTTTGGAGTCAGACTGTTTGAGGGTGTGCACAGGTGTCTTTTTATACTGATAACAAGTTTAAACAGGTGCCATTACTACAGATAATGAGTGGAGGAAAGAGGAGACTATTAAAGAAGAAGTTACAGGTCTGTGAGAGCCAGAAATCTTGATTGTTTGTTTCTGACCAAATACTTATTTTCCACCATAATATGCAAAAAAATATGTTAAAAAAAACAGACAATGTGATTTTCTGGATTTTTTTTCTCAGTTTGTCTCCCATAGTTGAGGTCTACCTATGATGTAAATTACAGACGCCTCTCATCTTTTTAAGTGGTGGAACTTGCACTATTGCTGACTGACTAAATACTTTTTTGCCCCACTGTATATATGTATATATATATATATATATATATATATACATATATATATATATATATATACATATATATATATATATATATACACACACACAAGATGGTGGCCCGATTCTAACGCATCGGGTATTCTAGAATATGTATGTAGTTTATTTATGAAGTGTTCAGAATAATGTAATTTACACACAGGATTCGGCCAGCTGGGCACGACCAATTAGCGAAGCGTGGTTCAAATTCCTTGACAATTCGTGGCTGGACTGCGCCTGTCGCTGATTGTTCGCGGCCGGCCGGGCGTGAGCAATCAGTGAAGCCAGGGCCGGCTCCAGATTTTTGAGGGCCTCGGGCGAAAGAGTCTCAGTGGGCCCCCCATTTTAACACATACCGCGATTCATGATGCACAGATACAGCAAAGAAATATACCACAGCCAAGTAGCATATAACACAGCCCACGTAGCATATAGCACAGGCCACATAGTGTATAGCACAGCCCACGTAGTATATAGCCCAGCCTTGTAGTATATAGCACAGCCCACGTAGTATATAGAACAGCCACGTAGCATATAGCACAGCCCACATAGTATATAGCACAGCTCATGCAGTATATAACACAGCCCACGTAGTATATAACACAGCCACGTAGTATATAACACAGCCCATGTAGTACAAAGCACAGCTCACGCAGTATATAACACAGCAACATAGTATATTGCCCAGCCACGTAATATATTGCACAGCTATGTAGTATATAGCACAGCCCACGTAGTATATAGCAATGTGGGCACCATATCCCTGTTAAAAAAAATAATTAAAATAAAAAAATATTTATATACTCACCTTTCGGCGGCCCCCGGATCCAGGCGAGGCGTTTAGCGATGCTCCGGTCCCAAGAATGCATTGCGGTCTTGCGAGATGATGACGTAGCAATCTCGCGAGACCGCTACGTCAACATCTCGCAAGACCGCAATGCATGGCCCGGAGCGTCGCGAGGAGCGGGAAAGGCGCCGGAAGGTGAGTATATAATGATTTTTTTAATTATTATTATTTTTAACATTAGATCTTTTTACTATTGATCCTGTATAGGCAGCAATAATAGTAAAAAGTTGGTCACACAGGGTTAATAGCAGCGTTAACGGACTGCGTTACACCGTGGCATAATGCGGTGTAACGTAGTCATTAACCCTGTGTGAGCGCTGACTGGAGGGGGCACTGACAGAGAGTAGGAAGGGGCGAATATGTGGCCGGACTGTGCCTGTAGCTGATTGGTCGCGGCCTGCTGTCCGCGACCAATCAGCGACACGTGATTTCTGTGACAGACAGACAAGCAGGCAGACACACGGAAGTGACCCTTAGACGATTATATATATATATATATATACATATATAAACTAAGAACATAAGAACAAAAGTTATACTACTAAGGGCAGGAAGAGAAATGGGAAATGGAGACTTTATAGAACGAAAAGATAGAAAAATATGAAAAGTAAAATAAAATGACAGAGGCTAGGACTGTAAGGTTGAGTGAAACAGATCGGCACTGTTCAAAAGTCGCCGACTTTTAGCAAAGTCGGGTTTCGTGAAACCCGACCCGATCCCACTCTGGGATCGGGTCGGCGGACGGCGATCTCTACTTAAAAGTCGGGTTTCGTTATAAATATATATATATATACATATATATATATATAAATATATATGTCATTCAGACACATATACAGTGGGGCAAAAAAGTATTTAGTCAGTCAGCAATAGTGCAAGTTCCACCACTTAAAAAGATGAGAGGCGTCTGTAATTTACATCATAGGTAGACCTCAACTATGGGAGACAAACTGAGAAAAAAAAACCCAGAAAATCACATTGTCTGTTTTTTTAAAATTTTATTTGCATATTATGGTGGAAAATAAGTATTTGGTCAGAAACAAAATTTCATCTCAATACTTTGTAATATATCCTTTGTTGGCAATGACAGAGGTCAAACGTTTTCTGTAAGTCTTCACAAGGTTGCCACACACTGTTGTTGGTATGTTGGCCCATTCCTCCATGCAGATCTCCTCTAGAGCAGTGATGTTTTTGGCTTTTCGCTTGGCAACACGGACTTTCAACTCCCTCCAAAGGTTTTCTATAGGGTTGAGATCTGGAGACTGGCTAGGCCACTCCAGGACCTTGAAATGCTTCTTACGAAGCCACTCCTTCGTTGCCCTGGCGGTGTGCTTTGGATCACTGTCATGTTGAAAGACCCAGCCACGTTTCATCTTCAATGCCCTTGCTGATGGAAGGAGGTTTGCACTCAAAATCTCACGATACATGGCCCCATTCATTCTTTCATGTACCCGGATCAGTCGTCCTGGCCCCTTTGCAGAGAAACAGCCCCAAAGCATGATGTTTCCACCACCATGCTTTACAGTAGGTATGGTGTTTGATGGATGCAACTCAGTATTCTTTTTCCTCCAAACACGACAAGTTGTGTTTCTACCAAACAGTTCCAGTTTGGTTTCATCAGACCATAGGACATTCTCCCAAAACTCCTCTGAATCATCCAAATGCTCTCTAGCAAACTTCAGACGGGCCCGGACATGTACTGGCTTAAGCAGTGGGACACGTCTGGCACTGCAGGATCTGAGTCCATGGTGGCATAGTGTGTTACTTATGGTAGGCCTTGTTACATTGGTCCCAGCTCTCTGCAGTTCATTCACTAGGTCCCCCCGCGTGGTTCTGGGATTTTTGCTCACCGTTCTTGTGATCATTCTGACCCCACGGGGTGGGATTTTGCGTGGAGCCCCAGATCGAGGGAGATTATCAGTGGTCTTGTATGTCTTCCATTTTCTAATTATTGCTCCCACTGTTGATTTCTTCACTCCAAGCTGGTTGGCTATTGCAGATTCAGTCTTCCCAGCCTGGTGCAGGGCTACAATTTTGTTTCTGGTGTCCTTTGACAGCTCTTTGGTCTTCACCATAGTGGAGTTTGGAGTCAGACTGTTTGAGGGTGTGCACAGGTGTCTTTTTATACTGATAACAAGTTTAAACAGGTGCCATTACTACAGGTAATGAGTGGAGGAAAGAGGAGACTCTTAAAGAAGAAGTTACAGGTCTGTGAGAGCCAGAAATCTTGATTGTTTGTTTCTGACCAAATACTTATTTTCCACCATAATATGCAAAAAAATGATAAAAAAACAGACAATGTGATTTTCTGGATTTTTTTTTCTCAGTTTGTCTCCCATAATTGAGGTCTACCTATGATGTAAATTACAGACGCCTCTCATCTTTTTAAGTGGTGGACCTTGCACTATTGCTGACTGACTAAATACTTTTTTGCCCCACTGTATATATTTATATATTTATATTAACTTCAGTGCGATATAGCAGAAAAGCCGGTAATTCAATTACCTGTAAGATGCGCCTATTCTGGCACTTGGCCACTCTCTTCCCATTCCTGTGTAGTGGTGGGATATGGGGGTGCATCACCGCGAATGAAGGTAACTACAGGTCATTGACCTACATTACCTTCATTCGCCGGGGTTTACAGCCACAAGCACAGCTGCATTGGCAGAGCTTGTGGCTGTAAAATATTTTAACCCCTTCAGATGGATTTACAATGTGGGACATTACAGATCTACGGAAAGTATGGATATTGTTGGTTTATTATTTTTTATTTGTTAAAGAGCGAGGGTCTTCAGCGAGTGCATTGAGCGTACAATAAAATATTAAAACAACCTGTGTTTTTATTTCATTAAAATACTTTTTAATAATGTGTGTGTGTTTTTTTTAACCATTTAATGCAAATGGATTAATAATGGATAGGTGTCAGAATTGATGCCTCTCCATTATTAATCTGGCTTAATGTCACCTTACAATAGCAAGGTGACATTAACCCTTCATTACCCCATATCCCACCGCTACACGGGAATGGGAAGAGAGTGGCCAAGTGCCAGAATAGGTGCATCTTCCAGATGTACCTTTTCTGGGGTGGCTGAGGGCAGATGTTTTTAGCCAGGGGGGGGCAAAAAAATGTGGACCCTCTCTAGGCTATAAATATCTGCCCTCATTCACTGGCTTTACTACTCTGGCAGAGAAAATTGCGCGGGAGGGGGCGCATCACCGCGAATGAAGGTAACTACAGGTCATTGACCTACATTACCTTCATTCACTGGGGTTTACAGCCACGAGCAGCGCTGCATTAGCAGAGCTCCTGGCTGTAAAATATTTTAACCCCTTCAGATGGATTTACAACTTTGGATGTTACAGATCTACGGAAGGTATGTATATTGTTGGTTTATTATTTTTTATTTGTTACAGAGCGAGGGTCTTCAGAGAGTGGATTGAGCGTACAATAAAATATTACAACAAACGGTGTGTTTATTTCATTAAAATACTTTTTAATATTGTGTGTGTTTTTTTTAACTCTTTCATACAATTGGATTAATAATGGATAGGTGTCATAATTGACGCCTCTCCATTATTAATCTGGCTTAATGTCACCTTACAATAGCAAGGTGGTATTAACCCTTCATTACCCCATATCCCACCGCTACACGGGAATGGGAAGAGAGTGTCCAAGTGCCAGAATAGGCACATCATCCAGATGTGCCTTTTCTGGGGTGGCTGGGGGCAGATGTTTTTAGCCAGGGGGAGGGGGCAAAAACCGTGGACCCTCTCCAGGCTATTAATATCTGCCCTCAGTCACTGGCTTTACTACTCTGGCGGAGAAAATTGCTCGGGAGCCCACGCCAATTTTTTCAGCGATTTAACCCTTAAATTTAAGTGCTAGAGCGCTGAAATTTTGCACATACACACTACTAACATTAGTAGTGTGTAATATGCAAAAAAAGGGGGATATGACATGGTTTACTGTATGTAAACCATGTCTCAAATCATGTCGGGTTTTGGCAGGAGAAATGAAAAGCCGGTAATTGAATTACCGGCTTTTCTGCTATATCGCGCTGAAGTTAATATAAATATATATATATGTGTCTGAATGACATATATATATATATATATATATATATATATATAACGAAACCCGACTTTTAAGTAGAGATCGCCGACCGCCGACCCGATCCCAGATCCCAGAGTGGGAGTCGTCGACTTTTGAAAAGTGCCGATCTATTTCGCTCAATCCTAGTCCTGGTGCATTATTTAACAGAAGAGCTGCAGAAGAAGCTCAAAAAGTGGTTCTGAGGGCTCCTGTCTAACAACCACAGATTACTAACATAATCTGAGGCCTAACTCCAATGTGGCCTCCTCTAAATTTATACATACGGGAGTGCACCTTAACACTGCCTCCAACTAATCAGTAGGCTCTTCTTCTGCCTCTGGCTGGGCTGCCATTCATGTTCACAGCAGAACACCAGACATGGCCCATACACAAAAGAAAGACCAAGCATAAACAAAGAGGAACTAAATGAATACATTGTGGATAGTAAAGGGTACCAGCTTTACAATCACATCTCCAGCAGAGATATGCTAAGGGAAATAATACAGAGGAAACCTTGTACCATTTCCCTCTCCCATTTCACTAGGAACATAGGAACCTGCACAGTAACAATCTGAACAATCTGACCATGTCACCACCAACACAATATGCCTTAAAAGCATTGAATATAGTCTTGTGATTGGGAATGAGAAAATTGCTCAGAAATTAGATCTTAGTCAAGTTCAAAAGAAGACATTTTACCGCTAAGCCTCCTCTTTCCTCTGTGTTTCTATAGAATCATTTGTAAAGACTAAGAAGATAACAAAATCGTATTCTCAGTCTTAAGAGCCATATTGAACCTTGTCAATAGCATAGGTTGTCCTGTTCAAGGCAGAACAATGTCTAAACAAATATATCTTAACTGTAGGTTGTATGGAATAAGCCATATGATGAGAAAGCATAAGTAACAATAGACGTCAAAGCAGGAAAAAAGCAAGGAGAGTAATCTGAGCTTTAATGATGTTATGGATAAGTAAACTTAAAAACCATGACCAAAGGTGGTTACAAAGGAAAATAGACAACCCAATTCTAGATCTTTGGTCTCTGTCTGAGAAGCTGATTGCAGGGGTGAACCGTCACTGTTAGGACCCCTTTCCATAATCAAACAATCAAAATGTTCAGGGAAAAGATAAACCCACTTTAATCAATGGCTATGTTTACTTGCTGATACAGATCAAAATAAGTGACTGCCAATTACATCACAATCCAACACTAATACAGCAAAAATCAGGACCACAGAACATGACCAAGTAAATAGCCACTTTGACATTGGCCTCGAATTAGTTACCTTTCAGTTTAGACACAAGAAAATAACATTGGAAAGGAAACAAAGCTTGGAAGACAAAAAGGATACCATGGAATCCATGGTGCTAAATGAATAAATAATAATTAAAATAATATGCGCAGACACAAGACCATTGGTTGTCACTGGCTGGACAGATAGCCACATACAGCCAACATACCCATGATCATTTGGCTTGGTTGAGTATTCTTTTGTTTTTGTTGGGGAGAGAAGAGGAAGCCACTGAGAGACAATTAAGGGACCATCTTATCTCCTGGTGACCAAATGGTTCATGCATTTAAACGGCCCAATACTTCACCCCAAACATCATCTGTCAGTGTAAAGTTGAGAGTCCCAATACACTTTAGATTGTCAGGCAATCCTACCAATATTAGAGGGATGCATCTGATTTTAATGGGTTTGAGGACCTTGAGCAAATCCGAAGTATTCGCTATTAACCTTGAAGATATCCCAATAGTATAGGAATTTTAAAGGAAATTCTGGTAAGGAAGCAAAGTGATCTAATAGCATATTTTTGGAGTGTGAAAAGTAACCCATGCAAACACAGGGAACACATAGAAACGCCATGCAAATATTGCCCTTGGTTGTAATCAAACCCAGGACTCAATAGATTTTCTTGGGACTTATCCAGCTCTCTGGCACTCAATGAACCATTTGTCCTATGGTTAAAGCAGCAGTAGACACTCAGTTCAGACTATCCTTGATTAGTGTCAAAGGAAACATATAACTTGTGCCAGAGCAGACCGGTCAAGGGAGTAATTCAGACCAAAAAAGAAAAGAAGTACAAGACCCAAAAGCTGACGCTGAAATAAAAGTCATAACACAAAGCAAATACAGGCTATGTTAATGAAGCCGAACAACATAGCAAAGGACTGGGCAACAGCACCAGTGAACAGAGTTAGCTTTATATAGGGTGAGTAGTTGCTGGAATTACAAACAGGTGGCTCATTAAGTTCGGTAAATGGGGCATAATCATGTTGGAGCACAATGGCTAATTTAGAATGTAGTCATGCACAGTGCCAGGGTTGATATTAACTAAACCAAAAGCCCTTGTGTTTTGAATGGTTTTATGGTAAATGTTTGATGTATCCAATAAGTATCCAACATAACTTACCAACCTTTGAGAACAGGTTGCCAAAAAGATTCCAGATGTGTCCACTACAGGAAGATTTTGCTGATAGCAGCAGATAGCAATAAAGAATGTATGGCGTGTGACTACAAGGCCATGTTCAGTATTTGGTCAGTATTTTACATCAGTCTTTGTAAGCCAAAACCAGGAGTGGGTGATAAATGCAGAAGAGGTGCATATGTTTCTGTTATACTTTTCCTCTGATTTTTTCACTCCTGTTTTTGGCTTACAGATACTCATGGAAAATACTGACCAAATATTGAACGTGTGAAGGGAGACGAAGAGTAAAAATCACAATTTGTTCAAAAAATGTGAAGAGCTCTCATTAACTTAGAAAGAGTTCCAAGGTTACCAATGGCTAGTGTTCCCCAGTTAGCTAAAAGTAAAGTACGGAATCTGGTGCATTGTCCATGCCAGATTTATTATGTTTCTAAGCAATTTTTATGCCTCCAGTTTTGAAAAGAATTAGAGAAAGAAAAAAGGCTAGAAGGAAAGAGCATCAATTTTTTAACTCATAATTTGTATCATACAAACATCCCATTCCCATCTTCAATACTTTTTTCATGTTGCACGAGATCTCTTAAATTGACTGCCCTGCCCCAGATAATCAGGTTTCCAGTGTCCTCAGTTTGAATACCTTAAATTGACTGGTTCATGCAGCTTTACATGAATACTGGAGATGAACAAATCAATTTGATGCAAATTTGTAGCTAATCATAAGGATTCACTGAACCTGGCAAAAGCAAACAAGTTGAGATTCAATTCATCGCCTTACATGGCACCATTGCACACATTACAGAAGATTGCACCAGCCAAAACTGGATCACATCATCTCTGGGATGCTTTGTCATGCATCCTCATACCTTGCAGCTATCACATCATTTGTTATATCAAAGCCAGGGCTACCACCGGGAATTTCAGGGCCCCATACTGGCAACATTTTTGGGTCCCCTTGAGATTTTGCCGTGGATCACCCCAGCTCCACCTCCACCCCTCTAACATTCCACAGTCCCATCGCGCACTCTTGGAAAAACACCACATCTCCACCAAGTTCTCACCAATCACACATGAATGGTTCCCATCACACACCACATCACATACACACGTGGTCAAAATTGTTGGTACCCCTCGTTTACTGACAGAAAAACCCGCAATGATCACAAAAATAACTTGAATCTGATAAAAGTAATAATAAATTAAAAATCTATGAAATGAACAAATGAAAGTCAGACATTGCTTTTCAACCATGCTTCCGCAGAATACAAAAAAAAAAAAACTCATGAAATAGGCCTGGACAGAAATGATGGTATCCTTAACTTAATATTTTGCTGCACATCCTTCTGAGGCAATCACTGCAATCAAACGATTCCTGTAACTGTCAATGAGACGTCTGCACCTCTCGAGGTATTTTGACCCATTCGTCAAGAGCAGTGTTTCTCAATTCCAGTCCTCAAGACCCCACAACAGGTCATGTTTTCAGGATTTCTTTAGTATTGCGTAGGTGATGGAATTAATGCTTGAGCAGGTGATGAAATTATCACCTGTGCAATACTAAGGAAATCCTGAAAACATGACCTGTTGTGGGGTCTTGAGGACTGGAGTTGAGAAACACTGGTCAAGAGCAAACTGATCCAGGTGTCTCGTGTTTGAAGGTTGCCTTTTTCAGACTGCATGTTTCAGCTCTTTCCAAAGATGCTCAATCGTATTTAGGTCAGGGCTCATTGAAGACCACTTCAGAATAGTCCATTGTTTCCTCTTAGCCATTCTTAGGTGTTTTTAGCTGTGTGTTTTGGGTCATTATCCTGTTGCAAGACCCATAACCTGCAACTGAGGCCAAGCATTCTGACACTGGGCAGCACATTTCTCTCTAGAATAACTTGACAGTCTTGAGATTTCATTGTACCCTGCACAGATTCATTTCTGTCCAGGCCTATTTCATGAGTTTTATTTTTTTTTTTTAATTCTGTGGAAGCATGGTTGAAAAGCAATGTCTGACTTTCATTTGTACATTTTCATAGATCTTTTATTTATTATTACTTTTGGCAGATTCAAGTTATTTATGTGGCCATTGTGGGTTTTTCTGTCATTAAAAGTCACCAACCGTTACACCGATGCCTCTACCTTGTGCCAGTCATTACACTGGTTACCCATCCACTCAAGAATCCAATACAAACTACTACCCTCATCCAGAAAGCACTCCATGGCTCAGCACCACCCTACATCTCCTCTCTGGTCTCAGTCTACCACCCTACCCATGCCCTCCGCTCCACTAATGACCTCAGGTTAGCATCCTCAATAATCAGAACCTCCCATTCCCGTCTCCAAGACTTTAAACATGCTGTGCCGATTCTTTGGAATGCACTACCCAGGTTAATACGATTAATGCCCAATCTCCACAGTTTTAAGCGTGCCCTAAAAACTCATTTGTTCAGATTGGTCTACCACATCAACGCATTAACCTAACTATCCCTGTGTGGCCCATTCAAAAAAACAAAAACATAATCAGGTTCCTCGCAACATGTTCTCATACGCTTTATGCAGTTATTAGCCCTCTGTGTCTGTACTGCTACATACTTAGGCAGTTAACTGGTTCATGCAGCTTTACATGAACACCTGAGCCTTACACTATGGCCGGTCCGAACAACTAAAGCAATTGTTACCATCCACCTCTCGTGTCTCGACCCCTTTTCCTCATAGTTTGTAAGCTTGCGAGCAGGGCCCTCATTCCTCTTGGTATCTATTTTGAACTGTGATTTCTGTTATGCTGTAATGTCTATTGTCTGCATAAGTCCCCTCTATAATTTACAAAGCGCTGCGGAATATGTTGGCGCTATATAAATAAAATTATTATTATTACTAGATGGCAGCCCGATTCTAAAGAATCGGGAGTCTAGAATCCATATATACTTTATTTATTCAAATGTAAGAATAATACAATTAATAAATAATAGTAGGAAAGAACAAAAAATGGCTGCACTCACCAGCTCTTGACAATTCTTGTTATTTAAGGTACAGTTACACAGGATCCATGAACATGCTTATGAGGGGAGGGATGAAAGACATCAGACGACAACTTGGACTCTGTGTCATTAGTATACTTAACAGTGTCCATGCGCTTGCATCTATCCTCTGTACTCTTGTTAGCACGCTGTTTGCGCTTACGTGCGGCATCGGCGTCTTTTTGCTCTGCATTATTAGTATACTTTCTATCAGACCTAATCTTACGTGCGCCATCAGCAGCTTTGGGCTCTGTGTCATTAGTATCCTTACTATTAGAGCTCATGTTGGCTAAGCTAAACAGCTTTAAGCGTGGTGGTGGCAAACAACAGGTTAATAAGAGGCAGTGTCAGGTAGTAGGAAAATAGCCAGTTAATAATAGGCAATAGTTCTTTGCAGGAATGCAGATATTAATAAATAGGCAGTTTATATTGCAGAGAAATTGCTGGGCAATAATGGACAATGTCCTTATGTGGCAAATAATAGAGCAATATACCCAATGTGGCAAAGAAGAGGTTAATAAACGGCAGTCTCTCAGTATAACAGTCAGTGAATAATAGGCAGTATATGGAGAAAACACCAAACAAAAGTTCAAAATTGGTGTGAAAATGTCACTGAACCACTTCACAACTAAATATATATAGTTTTGGTAAATGGTATTACCATTTTTTTGACGAAATTCGGCAGGAGCTTGAAGAGCAACGTCACTGGGCCCGCCTCCACGCAGTAGAAACTTGCTGTGAGGTAAAAATTCAAAAATCACACCAAAATGGTGGGCGGAGTGTGTCACAGTACGGCACGTTTCTGATTGGTCGCTCGCAGCAGGCGGCAACCAATCAGACACTGGACACTGTTGACGTCACTTATCTCCGGACATTAGCTCCGGACATTAGCTCCGGACATTAGCTCTGGACATTAGCTCCGGACATTATCTCCGGACATTATCTCCGGACATTATCTCCGCACATTATCTCCGCACATTAGCCCTGGACATTAGCTCCGGACATTAGCTCCGGACAAAGCCACGGAAGTTGGCACAAATTGCAGGAAGTAGTATTCTAGGCAATTAATCTCCGGACATTAGCTCCGGACATTAGCTCCGGACATTAGCTCCGGACATTAGCTCCGGACATTAGCTCCGGACATTAGCTCCGGACAAAGCCACGGAAGTTGGCACAAATTGCAGGAAGTAGTATTCTAGGCAATGACGAAGGAAAGACATCCGAAACGCGCGTCGGGTGCACGCAGGTCCCGGACCCAGCTCCCCACTACAGGTAGTTTATAAGCTCATTTTTTGGTGATGCTCTATCTGCCCAATTATTAATTAGCCAGCCTATGGAAGTTCTCTTTGCGGTAATCTTTGGTATCTAGCCATTAACTAAATAAATAGGCATATATATATATGGTGAACTTTTAATATAGAGGGTTATTAACCTACGGGTCATCACTGCTACTGGGCACACATATATACAAACATATAACCCTTATATATTTGGCTATGATGTCATTACTTTACGCACTCAGGACACTTTATATGTAGTTAGCTCATATAAACTCCATCTACCTCGCTGTGCCATCTACCTCACTGTGCCATCTACCTCGCTGTGCTATTATCACTTTATGCACTCAGACACTTTGTATAAAGTACGCTGCTATCACTTTGTTGTTATATATATGTTTTCACAACTTTTATATATATATTTTCTTATATTTTTGTATTAATTAGCACCACGGTTGTCTACGAAGGATTTGATATATTTTTATATGGTTTTGACACTATTTTAGAAATCACATATATATAGTTTGTGCTGTGTTTGGTTCCACCTTTTTTAACATATATAATCCCAGGATATATAATCTTGGGTATATATTTTTTGTTTTGATATAAAAAAAATTTTTTGTGAAACACAGCGAGTAAAGGCATTATTTTCCTTAGGAGGCTGCTACCTGTATATTTGGGGATCCCTGGGTACCATATATTATTTTTCCTGCGGTTTTGTTTTTATATATAGTTGAGAGAAATATGTTTTTTTAAAATTATTCTTTGATATATGTATTGCCAATATATTTAATAAAGGCATATTATTGATCCTAATGTTGTGGTAATCTCTGGTGATTTCCTGTCTTGTGGTGGTTTGGTGATTCGGTTCTCCTTTATCAGTGGTTTCCACTGAAGCTCTCACAGTGCACCTTGACTTTACAAGAAATATTACGTCATATTTTCTCCTATTCAGGTTTTGATCTATGGTGGTTTTAGGTGCTTACTGTGTTTTTTAATTTGCAATTATATATTAGATAAGGGTACCAACAATTTTGACCACATCTGTACATAGCCATCCGCTTTTGTTTTGGCAAAAAAAATGTTAAGCCTACAGCCATGACATCGTAGACTGTTGTGCCAGGGCCCTAGTCTATCCTAACCTGTTTCTGGAACTCCCAGTCAAATGAATCAAGTGGCTACATGCATGTGTGACCAGCCTCTCCATCCATTTCAGAAGGGTGTTAGAGTTGCAGGGTCCTAGGGGACTTAGGTCCATCAAGTTCAACCTTTCTCCACCAATTCCTGAATCTTGGAATCAGTGGAATAATACTTCTGGGACCTCACACTGATCACAAGAATGGGACCTCTGTAAATCTCAACGTCCCCCGGAAATGAACGGAGCAGCTGATTGGGCATGCGTGCAGCTGCTCGATTTTAAGGACCAGCTCACACGGCAGATTTTCAAGCAGAATTCTGGTGCAGACAGGTCCTTTCTCGGCATGGCTGCTGCTAACACCCTCCTTTTCACAATCCTCATCACAGTACAAACTCACTAACAGCTGGTCAGACTGATGAGACACCACTGGCAAAGGAAGAAAGAAGGAGGTAACTATGATAGACACCTAGTGAAGGCTAAGCGTGGCCTTCTGACGTTGAATGTCCTGGCCCCTAGCTTCCCTAGTTCCCACTTTACTTTCCTATAAGGCAGTGCTCTAAATCAGCTTTAGTAAGTTAATTTCACTCACAAGCATTGGTACCACCAATGAGTGTAGTGAAGGGGATGGGAGTCACACAAAGGCTTGGATTGGCTGATGATTTCTGCTGTATTAATGTTGATTTGTTATTTACTAGTACACAATACACTAAACAGTACTAATAGTCTACAATAAAACTAATCTTCATAAATTAGTGGTTACTTTTATATATGCTTTCTAGATCCGTATGTCAACAACTGTGTGTTCTGCCACTGCTCGTACACTGCTCATACACTGTGCAGGGCCGATTCTATTTTTTCTACTGTCTGAAGTGAAAATTTGAATGACCCCCCTCCACAATTTAAACCTGGAGTCAGCAAATCTTAGTAATGTGCTTATAGAACAAATCACTGTCTGCTATAAAGGAATGCAGCACCAGAATCGCTATCAGTACAGGAATACAGCACCACAACCACTATCAATACAGGAATACAGCACCGCAAGCATAAGCAGAACATGAATATATAATCTGAATCACTATTAGTAGATTAAAGCATCACAAGAAATGCCATCAGTACATGATTACAACACCAGACCCACCATCAGTACATGAATACATCAACAGAACCACCATCAGTACATAATTACATCACCAACACCAACATTATTTCATGAATACAGCACCAAGTACAGTGATCAATTCCAATGCCTGATCAGACTCCAGAATACATATTGGTATCACATGAATCTAAATTTCCCAGTGTGTCCTTAGCAATGGCAAGGAGATGCAGGATGTTTTCATCAGTCATCATCAGACTGCGGAACATATAGGAACAACATTACTTATTAAGTGCAGGCAGTTTCACAAAAATTTTTTTATATCCAGGTACCTTATAGACATAGAAAATTGGAACAGCACTTTACCAATAGGTGGGTGCACGCTTTAAAAAGGCAAAACGTTGCCACAGCATGTGGGTTTGAAATAAAACCACATTTTTTCACCTTTACGCTATGGAGTGCTGCCTGCATTTTTTCCTATGTCAGGTACCTTATAATAGACATCTTCCCTGATTTGAGTAATTCTCATCCCTTTTGTCTCTATGTGATACAGATGCAATGATAACTTTGTACATCAGCAGGTCGTCTCTGCAAGCTTCAATCATCAATCTTCATCAGTCTTCTGCAGCACATCTCAACATGGTGGCCTTAAAAACAACAATGTCATTGTAATGCTCATGAATAAAAATATCTTCCTATGTTGTGCCTCTGAATAGTAAATGCCCTTTACTATGCTTCCTATGAAAAATATGACTCTAATACTGTCCTTCTATCCTCCACACATTCCTCTCCTATAAAAAAAGGACCTCCATACTCTCTGCTCTTATTAACTACTAGATGGCAGCCCGATTCTAAAGAATCGGGAGTCTAGAATCCATATGTACTTTATTTATTCAAATGTAAGAATAATACAATTCCAAGCTTCAACCAGGGATTCAAGCTTCAGGAGGCTAATTTGCATATTCCAGGTGCCTTCTGGGAGAAGCGAAGTCTCCCTAAGCTAGAAGATCGTTGGGTACAGCCGGGACCAGCTGCTTCGAAAGCATCACCAAACCAGGGATTCAAGCTTCAGGAGGCTAATTTGCATATTCCAGGTGCCTTCTGGGAGAAGCGAAGTCTCCCTAAGCTAGAAGATCGTTGGGTACAGCCGGGACCAGCTGCTTCGAAAGCATCACCAAACCAGGGATTCAAGCTTCAGGAGGCTAATTTGCATATTCCAGGTGCCTTCTGGGAGAAGCGAAGTCTCCCTAAGCTAGAAGATCGTTGGGTACAGCCGGGACCAGCTGCTTCGAAAGCATCACCAAACCAGGGATTCAAGCTTCAGGAGGCTAATTTGCATATTCCAGGTGCCTTCTGGGAGAAGCGAAGTCTCCCTAAGCTAGAAGATCGTTGGGTACAGCCGGGACCAGCTGCTTCGAAAGCATCACCAAACCAGGGATTCAAGCTTCAGGAGGCTAATTTGCATATTCCAGGTGCCTTCTGGGAGAAGCGAAGTCTCCCTAAGCTAGAAGATCGTTGGGTACAGCCGGGACCAGCTGCTTCGAAAGCATCACCAAACCAGGGATTCAAGCTTCAGGAGGCTAATTTGCATATTCCAGGTGCCTTCTGGGAGAAGCGAAGTCTCCCTAAGCTAGAAGATCGTTGGGTACAGCCGGGACCAGCTGCTTCGAAAGCATCACCAAACCAGGGATTCAAGCTTCAGGAGGCTAATTTGCATATTCCAGGTGCCTTCTGGGAGAAGCGAAGTCTCCCTAAGCTAGAAGATCGTTGGGTACAGCCGGGACCAGCTGCTTCGAAAGCATCACCAAACCAGGGATTCAAGCTTCAGGAGGCTAATTTGCATATTCCAGGTGCCTTCTGGGAGAAGCGAAGTCTCCCTAAGCTAGAAGATCGTTGGGTACAGCCGGGACCAGCTGCTTCGAAAGCATCACCAAACCAGGGATTCAAGCTTCAGGAGGCTAATTTGCATATTCCAGGTGCCTTCTGGGAGAAGCGAAGTCTCCCTAAGCTAGAAGATCATTGGGTACAGCCGGGACCAGCTGCTTCGAAAGCATCACCAAACCAGGGATTCAAGCTTCAGGAGGCTAATTTGCATATTCCAGGTGCCTTCTGGGAGAAGCGAAGTCTCCCTAAGCTAGAAGATCGTTGGGTACAGCCGGGACCAGCTGCTTCGAAAGCATCACCAAACCAGGGATTCAAGCTTCAGGAGGCTAATTTGCATATTCCAGGTGCCTTCTGGGAGAAGCGAAGTCTCCCTAAGCTAGAAGATCGTTGGGTACAGCCGGGACCAGCTGCTTCGAAAGCATCACCAAACCAGGGATTCAAGCTTCAGGAGGCTAATTTGCATATTCCAGGTGCCTTCTGGGAGAAGCGAAGTCTCCCTAAGCTAGAAGATCGTTGGGTACAGCCGGGACCAGCTGCTTCGAAAGCATCACCAAACCAGGGATTCAAGCTTCAGGAGGCTAATTTGCATATTCCAGGTGCCTTCTGGGAGAAGCGAAGTCTCCCTAAGCTAGAAGATCGTTGGGTACAGCCGGGACCAGCTGCTTCGAAAGCATCACCAAACCAGGGATTCAAGCTTCAGGAGGCTAATTTGCATATTCCAGGTGCCTTCTGGGAGAAGCGAAGTCTCCCTAAGCTAGAAGATCGTTGGGTACAGCCGGGACCAGCTGCTTCGAAAGCATCACCAAACCAGGGATTCAAGCTTCAGGAGGCTAATTTGCATATTCCAGGTGCCTTCTGGGAGAAGCGAAGTCTCCCTAAGCTAGAAGATCGTTGGGTACAGCCGGGACCAGCTGCTTCGAAAGCATCACCAAACCAGGGATTCAAGCTTCAGGAGGCTAATTTGCATATTCCAGGTGCCTTCTGGGAGAAGCGAAGTCTCCCTAAGCTAGAAGATCGTTGGGTACAGCCGGGACCAGCTGCTTCGAAAGCATCACCAAACCAGGGATTCAAGCTTCAGGAGGCTAATTTGCATATTCCAGGTGCCTTCTGGGAGAAGCGAAGTCTCCCTAAGCTAGAAGATCGTTGGGTACAGCCGGGACCAGCTGCTTCGAAAGCATCACCAAACCAGGGATTCAAGCTTCAGGAGGCTAATTTGCATATTCCAGGTGCCTTCTGGGAGAAGCGAAGTCTCCCTAAGCTAGAAGATCGTTGGGTACAGCCGGGACCAGCTGCTTCGAAAGCATCACCAAACCAGGGATTCAAGCTTCAGGAGGCTAATTTGCATATTCCAGGTGCCTTCTGGGAGAAGCGAAGTCTCCCTAAGCTAGAAGATCGTTGGGTACAGCCGGGACCAGCTGCTTCGAAAGCATCACCAAACCAGGGATTCAAGCTTCAGGAGGCTAATTTGCATATTCCAGGTGCCTTCTGGGAGAAGCGAAGTCTCCCTAAGCTAGAAGATCGTTGGGTACAGCCGGGACCAGCTGCTTCGAAAGCATCACCAAACCAGGGATTCAAGCTTCAGGAGGCTAATTTGCATATTCCAGGTGCCTTCTGGGAGAAGCGAAGTCTCCCTAAGCTAGAAGATCGTTGGGTACAGCCGGGACCAGCTGCTTCGAAAGCATCACCAAACCAGGGATTCAAGCTTCAGGAGGCTAATTTGCATATTCCAGGTGCCTTCTGGGAGAAGCGAAGTCTCCCTAAGCTAGAAGATCGTTGGGTACAGCCGGGACCAGCTGCTTCGAAAGCATCACCAAACCAGGGATTCAAGCTTCAGGAGGCTAATTTGCATATTCCAGGTGCCTTCTGGGAGAAGCGAAGTCTCCCTAAGCTAGAAGATCGTTGGGTACAGCCGGGACCAGCTGCTTCGAAAGCATCACCAAACCAGGGATTCAAGCTTCAGGAGGCTAATTTGCATATTCCAGGTGCCTTCTGGGAGAAGCGAAGTCTCCCTAAGCTAGAAGATCGTTGGGTACAGCCGGGACCAGCTGCTTCGAAAGCATCACCAAACCAGGGATTCAAGCTTCAGGAGGCTAATTTGCATATTCCAGGTGCCTTCTGGGAGAAGCGAAGTCTCCCTAAGCTAGAAGATCGTTGGGTACAGCCGGGACCAGCTGCTTCGAAAGCATCACCAAACCAGGGATTCAAGCTTCAGGAGGCTAATTTGCATATTCCAGGTGCCTTCTGGGAGAAGCGAAGTCTCCCTAAGCTAGAAGATCGTTGGGTACAGCCGGGACCAGCTGCTTCGAAAGCATCACCAAACCAGGGATTCAAGCTTCAGGAGGCTAATTTGCATATTCCAGGTGCCTTCTGGGAGAAGCGAAGTCTCCCTAAGCTAGAAGATCGTTGGGTACAGCCGGGACCAGCTGCTTCGAAAGCATCACCAAACCAGGGATTCAAGCTTCAGGAGGCTAATTTGCATATTCCAGGTGCCTTCTGGGAGAAGCGAAGTCTCCCTAAGCTAGAAGATCGTTGGGTACAGCCGGGACCAGCTGCTTCGAAAGCATCACCAAACCAGGGATTCAAGCTTCAGGAGGCTAATTTGCATATTCCAGGTGCCTTCTGGGAGAAGCGAAGTCTCCCTAAGCTAGAAGATCGTTGGGTACAGCCGGGACCAGCTGCTTCGAAAGCATCACCAAACCAGGGATTCAAGCTTCAGGAGGCTAATTTGCATATTCCAGGTGCCTTCTGGGAGAAGCGAAGTCTCCCTAAGCTAGAAGATCGTTGGGTACAGCCGGGACCAGCTGCTTCGAAAGCATCACCAAACCAGGGATTCAAGCTTCAGGAGGCTAATTTGCATATTCCAGGTGCCTTCTGGGAGAAGCGAAGTCTCCCTAAGCTAGAAGATCGTTGGGTACAGCCGGGACCAGCTGCTTCGAAAGCATCACCAAACCAGGGATTCAAGCTTCAGGAGGCTAATTTGCATATTCCAGGTGCCTTCTGGGAGAAGCGAAGTCTCCCTAAGCTAGAAGATCGTTGGGTACAGCCGGGACCAGCTGCTTCGAAAGCATCACCAAACCAGGGATTCAAGCTTCAGGAGGCTAATTTGCATATTCCAGGTGCCTTCTGGGAGAAGCGAAGTCTCCCTAAGCTAGAAGATCGTTGGGTACAGCCGGGACCAGCTGCTTCGAAAGCATCACCAAACCAGGGATTCAAGCTTCAGGAGGCTAATTTGCATATTCCAGGTGCCTTCTGGGAGAAGCGAAGTCTCCCTAAGCTAGAAGATCGTTGGGTACAGCCGGGACCAGCTGCTTCGAAAGCATCACCAAACCAGGGATTCAAGCTTCAGGAGGCTAATTTGCATATTCCAGGTGCCTTCTGGGAGAAGCGAAGTCTCCCTAAGCTAGAAGATCGTTGGGTACAGCCGGGACCAGCTGCTTCGAAAGCATCACCAAACCAGGGATTCAAGCTTCAGGAGGCTAATTTGCATATTCCAGGTGCCTTCTGGGAGAAGCGAAGTCTCCCTAAGCTAGAAGATCGTTGGGTACAGCCGGGACCAGCTGCTTCGAAAGCATCACCAAACCAGGGATTCAAGCTTCAGGAGGCTAATTTGCATATTCCAGGTGCCTTCTGGGAGAAGCGAAGTCTCCCTAAGCTAGAAGATCGTTGGGTACAGCCGGGACCAGCTGCTTCGAAAGCATCACCAAACCAGGGATTCAAGCTTCAGGAGGCTAATTTGCATATTCCAGGTGCCTTCTGGGAGAAGCGAAGTCTCCCTAAGCTAGAAGATCGTTGGGTACAGCCGGGACCAGCTGCTTCGAAAGCATCACCAAACCAGGGATTCAAGCTTCAGGAGGCTAATTTGCATATTCCAGGTGCCTTCTGGGAGAAGCGAAGTCTCCCTAAGCTAGAAGATCGTTGGGTACAGCCGGGACCAGCTGCTTCGAAAGCATCACCAAACCAGGGATTCAAGCTTCAGGAGGCTAATTTGCATATTCCAGGTGCCTTCTGGGAGAAGCGAAGTCTCCCTAAGCTAGAAGATCGTTGGGTACAGCCGGGACCAGCTGCTTCGAAAGCATCACCAAACCGCGCACCGTAAGGAATTTTTGCCTGTAGGACATTATTGCAAGAGAGCTTGGCTGAGTAGATTACACAAGAAGGAAAACACACAGCAAGTCAGCAGGATCTAGGAGCAACATGGCAGATGTGACAACCTACATGGTGAGCTGCAGCATGTGCTACATGTTCACAGATCGACCAGAAGAAGAATCCAATTTCACCTGTCAGAAGTGTAGACTAGTGGCCCTTTTAGAAGAAAAGGTGCGGGGTCTGGAAGAAAGAATAGCAACTTTGAAACTCATCAAAGAGAATGAAGACTTTCTAGACAGAACAGAAGCATCTCTACTGGTCACAGAAGGTGCAAAAAGTGTCAGAGAACCTCCAAAAGCAGATGAGTGGAAGCATGTGACCAAAAGAAGCAAGAAGACCATGGAGAAATCACCAACCACACAACTGAAGAACCGATATCAAATCTTTGTAGAGGATGAAGATGGCACACCTAAGAATGAAGCAATACCAGCAAGCAAAAAAGAAAAGGGCACACAGCAACAAGTGACAGCAAAAAGTACAGCCAAGAAGCAACGAAGAGTGGTGGTGGTGGGAGACTCACTACTGAGAGGCACCGAAGCAGCCATCTGCAGACCGGACATAACTGCAAGAGAAGTATGCTGCCTTCCAGGTGCGATGATCAAGGATGTGACCGATAGGATACCAAAGCTCTTCAGCTCCAAGGACGTCCACCCATTTCTTCTGATACATGTTGGCACCAATGACACGGCAAGGAAGGACCTACCGACAATCTGCAAGGACTTTGAAGAGTTGGGGAAGAAAGTAAAGGAACTGGATGCACAGGTAGTTTTTTCTTCTATCCTTCCAGTAGACGGGCATGGCACCAGGAGATGGAACAGGATCCTTGATGCAAACAACTGGCTAAGACGATGGTGCAGACAACAAGGATTTGGATTCCTGGACCACGGTGTGAATTACTGGTATGATGGACTCCTCGCCAGAGACGGACTACACCTCAACAAACCTGGGAAACACACATTCGCCAGAAGACTCGCTACACTCATCAGGAGGGCGTTAAACTAGAAGAAGAGGGGACGGGAAGAAAAACATTAGACTCGAACAAAGACGACCCAGGAAAACATACTCAGAAGGGAGGTAAGAACATTTCTAAAACAATCCACAGTGAGGAGATTGGAACAAAACAAAATCCTCTAAACTGCATGCTCGCAAACGCCAGAAGCCTGACAAACAAGATGGAAGAACTAGAAGCAGAAATATCTACAGGTAACTTTGACATAGTGGGA
This sequence comes from Ranitomeya imitator, assembly GCF_032444005.1. Lineage (NCBI taxonomy): Eukaryota > Metazoa > Chordata > Amphibia > Anura > Dendrobatidae > Ranitomeya > Ranitomeya imitator. The sequence continues at coordinate 88,366,732 of NC_091282.1, forward strand.
ATAACCGAGACATGGTTAGATGAAAGCTATGACTGGGCAGTTAACTTACAGGGTTACAGTCTGTTTAGAAAGGATCGTAAAAATCGGAGAGGAGGAGGGGTTTGTCTCTATGTAAAGTCTTGTCTAAAGTCCACTTTAAGGGAGGATATTAGCGAAGGGAATGAGGATGTCGAGTCCATATGGGTTGAAATTCATGGAGGGAAAAATGGTAACAAAATTCTCATTGGGGTCTGTTACAAACCCCCAAATATAACAGAAAGCATGGAAAGTCTACTTCTAAAGCAGATAGATGAAGCTGCAACCCATAATGAGGTCCTGGTTATGGGGGACTTTAACTACCCGGATATTAACTGGGAAACAGAAACCTGTGAAACCCATAAAGGCAACAGGTTTCTGCTAATAACCAAGAAAAATTATCTTTCACAATTGGTGCAGAATCCAACCAGAGGAGCAGCACTTTTAGACCTAATACTATCTAATAGACCTGACAGAATAACAAATCTGCAGGTGGTTGGGCATTTAGGAAATAGCGACCACAATATTGTGCAGTTTCACCTGTCTTTCACTAGGGGGACTTGTCAGGGAGTCACAAAAACATTGAACTTTAGGAAGGCAAAGTTTGAACAGCTTAGAGATGCCCTTAATCTGGTAGACTGGGACAATATCCTCAGAAATGAGAATACAGATAATAAATGGGAAATGTTTAAGAACATCCTAAATAGGCAGTGTAAGCGGTTTATACCTTGTGGGAATAAAAGGACTAGAAATAGGAAAAACCCAATGTGGCTAAACAAAGAAGTAAGACAGGCAATTAACAGTAAAAAGAAAGCATTTGCACTACTAAAGCAGGATGGCACCACTGAAGCTCTAAAAAACTATAGGGAGAAAAATACTTTATCTAAAAAACTAATTAAAGCTGCCAAAAAGGAAACAGAGAAGCACATTGCTAAGGAGAGTAAAACTAATCCCAAACTGTTCTTCAACTATATCAATAGTAAAAGAATAAAAACTGAAAATGTAGGCCCCTTAAAAAATAGTGAGGAAAGAATGGTTGTAGATGACGAGGAAAAAGCTAACATATTAAACACCTTCTTCTCCACGGTATTCACGGTGGAAAATGAAATGCTAGGTGAAATCCCAAGAAACAATGAAAACCCTATATTAAGGGTCACCAATCTAACCCAAGAAGAGGTGCGAAACCGGCTAAATAAGATTAAAATAGATAAATCTCCGGGTCCGGATGGCATACACCCACGAGTACTAAGAGAACTAAGTAATGTAATAGATAAACCATTATTTCTTATTTTTAGTGACTCTATAGCGACAGGGTCTGTTCCGCAGGACTGGCGCATAGCAAATGTGGTGCCAATATTCAAAAAGGGCTCTAAAAGTGAACCTGGAAATTATAGGCCAGTAAGTCTAACCTCTATTGTTGGTAAAATATTTGAAGGGTTTCTGAGGGATGTTATTCTGGATTATCTCAATGAGAATAACTGTTTAACTCCATATCAGCATGGGTTTATGAGAAATCGCTCCTGTCAAACCAATCTAATCAGTTTTTATGAAGAGGTAAGCTATAGACTGGACCACGGTGAGTCATTGGACGTGGTATATCTCGATTTTTCCAAAGCGTTTGATACCGTGCCGCACAAGAGGTTGGTACACAAAATGAGAATGCTTGGTCTGGGGGAAAATGTGTGTAAATGGGTTAGTAACTGGCTTAGTGATAGAAAGCAGAGGGTGGTTATAAATGGTATAGTCTCTAACTGGGTCGCTGTGACCAGTGGGGTACCGCAGGGGTCAGTATTGGGACCTGTTCTCTTCAACATATTCATTAATGATCTGGTAGAAGGTTTACACAGTAAAATATCGATATTTGCAGATGATACAAAACTATGTAAAGCAGTTAATACAAGAGAAGATAGTATTCTGCTACAGATGGATCTGGATAAGTTGGAAACTTGGGCTGAAAGGTGGCAGATGAGGTTTAACAATGATAAATGTAAGGTTATACACATGGGAAGAGGGAATCAATATCACCATTACACACTGAACGGGAAACCACTGGGTAAATCTGACAGGGAGAAGGACTTGGGGATCCTAGTTAATGATAAACTTACCTGGAGCAGCCAGTGCCAGGCAGCAGCTGCCAAGGCAAACAGGATCATGGGGTGCATTAAAAGAGGTCTGGATACACATGATGAGAGCATTATACTGCCTCTGTACAAATCCCTAGTTAGACCGCACATGGAGTACTGTGTCCAGTTTTGGGCACCGGTGCTCAGGAAGGATATAATGGAACTAGAGAGAGTACAAAGGAGGGCAACAAAATTAATAAAGGGGATGGGAGAACTACAATACCCAGATAGATTAGCGAAATTAGGATTATTTAGTCTAGAAAAAAGACGACTGAGGGGCGATCTAATAACCATGTATAAGTATATAAGGGGACAATACAAATATCTCGCTGAGGATCTGTTTATACCAAGGAAGGTGACGGGCACAAGGGGGCATTCTTTGCGTCTGGAGGAGAGAAGGTTTTTCCACCAACATAGAAGAGGATTCTTTACTGTTAGGGCAGTGAGAATCTGGAATTGCTTGCCTGAGGAGGTGGTGATGGCGAACTCAGTCGAGGGGTTCAAGAGAGGCCTGGATGTCTTCCTGGAGCAGAACAATATTGTATCATACAATTATTAGGTTCTGTAGAAGGACGTAGATCTGGGTATTTATTATGATGGAATATAGGCAGAACTGGATGGACAAATGTCTTTTTTCGGCCTTACTAACTATGTTACTATGTTACTATGTTACAATTAATAAATAATAGTAAGAAAGAACAAAAATAATAGGCAGTATATGGAGAAAACACCAAACAAAAGTTCAAAATTGGTGTGAAAATGTCACTGAACCACTTCACAACCAAATATATATAGTTTTGGTAAATGGTATTATCATTTTTTTGACGAAATTCGGCAGGAGCTTGAAGAGCAACGTCACTGGGCCCGCCTCCACGCAGTAGAAACTTGCTGTGAGGTAAAAATTCAAAAATCACACCAAAATGGCGGGCGGAGTGTGTCACAGTACGGCACGTTTCTGATTGGTCGCTCGCAGCAGGCGGCAACCAATCAGACACTGGACACTGTTGACGTCACTTATCTCCGGACATTAGCTCCGGACATTAGCTCCGGACATTAGCTCCGCACATTAGCTCCGGACATTAGCTCCGGACATTAGCTCCGGACAAAGCCACGGAAGTTGGCACAAATTGCAGGAAGTAGTATTCTAGGCAATTAATCTCCGGACATTAGCTCCGGACATTAGCTCCGGACATTAGCTCCGGACAAAGCCACGGAAGTTGGCACAAATTGCAGGAAGTAGTATTCCAGGCAATTATATATTAGATAGCCTCCACATGATCTGCCCTTAGGAATTATAACACCATCACCCCTCATGATCTATAACCTCCACACTGTCCAACCCTATGAACTATAACCTTGACACCCTCCCATCCCTATGAATTATGGATTACACACTGTCCCCCCTTATGAACTATAACTTCTACATTGTCCGCTCTTATGAACAATGCTAACACATCATCACCCCTTATGACCAATAAACTCCACTCTTTTGAACTATAACCAGCACACTTTTCCTACCTCATGCTGGCCCCTGTCCACTGTTTTACCTCATGCTGTCTCTGTCTCCACACTGCCCCCTCCAGTCTGTTCCCATCTTCATGTATCACCCTCTCTATACTAACCTTCTTTAACCCCTTATACACCGCCGATACGCCTTTTAACGGCGGCAGTTAAGAGTACTTAAACCACAGCGCCATTAATTAACGGTGAATAAGTGAATAATGCCCCCCCAGAGTCGGAATTTCTCTGGGGTCTCGGTTGCCGGAGGTAGCCAAGACCCCAGAGAACATGATCCGGGGGTTTTTTACCAACCCCGGGATGCAATCGCCGGTAATTATCCGTTTACCGGCAGTCGCAAAAAAAACACGATTTCCCATTTAATTTCTCTGTCCTCTGATGTGATCGCACATCAGAGGACAGAGAAATGGGGTCCCCGATAGCCCCCCGATACTCACCTGTCTCCCCCGGTGCTCCTCATGGCTCCCGATGGGCGCCACCATCTTGTTCCATCCAAAAAATGGTGGGCACACGCGCAGTACGCCTGCCGGCCGGCACCCAGGAGATCTTTGGGGTCTCGGCTGCCAGGCATAGCCGAGACCCATAAGAACTTGATCGGGGTCGGTTTTTACCGACCCCTGTTTTGCAATCGCCGGTATTAACTGCTTACCGTCGGCTGCAAAAAAAAAAAAAAAAAAAAAAGCTATGTGTCATTCTGTGTGATCGCACATCAGAGGACAGAGAAATAGGGGGATTCGGGGACCCTGTTATACTTACTGGTGTCCCTGCCCAGTCTATGTCCTGGGGAGGAGGGGGAGGAGTTATGGCCACGCATGCGCGGTCAGAAATGGCAGACGCGACGTACAAAAAAGTTACATTGAACTTTTTTGTGATGACGTTCCGCCAAAACACAATGGATCCAGTGCACCACGGACGTGACGTGTGGCCATTCGTCGCGATCCATCAGCAATACAAGTCTATGGGCAAAAAACGCATCCTGTGGGCACATTTGCAGGATCCGTTTTTTGTCTAAAACGACATATTGCGACGGATGCCACACGATGCAAGTGTGAAAGTAGCCTTAGGGCTGGGGTTAGGGCTAGGGTTAGGGTTGGGGCTAAAGTTAGGGCTAGGGTTAGGGTAGGGGCTAAATTTAGGGTTAGGGTTGGGGCTAGGGTTGGGGCTAAAGTTAGGGCTAGGGTTAGGGTTGGGGCTAAAGTTAGGGCTAGGGTTGCGGCTAAAGTTAGGGTTAGAGTTGGGATTAGGGTTAGGGTTTGGATTAGGGTTGGTATTAGGGTTAGGGTTGGCATTAGGGTTACGCTTGGGATTAGGGTTAGGTTTGGGATTAGGGTTAAGGATAGGGTTGGGATTAGGGTTAGGGGTGTATTGGGATTAGGGTTAGGTTTGAGGTTAGGGTTGAGGTTAGGATTATGGGTGTGTTGGATTTAGGGATTTGATTAGGGTTATGGTTAGGGTTGAGATTAGGGTTGTTTTGGGGTTAGGGTTGTGATTATCGTTAGGGTTGTGATTAGGATTATGGATCAGGTTGGGATTAGGGTTAGGGGTGTGTTGGGGTTAGGGTTGGAGTTAGAATTGGGGGGTTCCACTGTTTAGGTACATCAGGGGGTCTCCAAACACGACAGCCAATTTTGCGCAAAAAAAGGCAAATGGTGCTCCCTCCCTTCTGAGCTCTGCCGTGTGCCCAAACAGTGGCCCCTCCCCACACATGGGGTACCAGCATACTCAAGACAAATTGGACAACATTTTTTGGGGTCCAATTTCTCTTGCTACCCTTGTGAAAATAAAAACTTGGGGGCTAAAAAATATTTTTTGTGGAAAAAAAAATATTTTTTATTTTGATGACACTGTATTATAAACTTCTGTGAAGCACTTGGGCATTCAAAGTTCTCACCACACATCTAGATAAGTTCCTTTGGGGGTCTAGTTTCCAAAATGGGGTCGCTTGTCAGGGGTTTCTACTATTTAGGTACATCAGGGGCTCTGCAAACGCAGCATAATGCCCGCAGACCATTCTATCAAAGTCTGCATTCCAAAAAAGCACTCCTTCCCTTCCGAGCTCTGCCATGCGCCCAAACAGTGGTCCCCCCACATATGGGGTATCAGCCTACTCAGCCTAAATTGCAAAATAAATGTTGGGGTCCAATTTCTCCTGGGGTGAAAAGATCATTTTTTGGGGAAAAAATATGATTTTTTTATTTTCATGGCTCTACATTATAAACTTCTGTGAAGCAGTTTTGGGTTCATAGTGCTCACCACACATCTAGATATACTCTTTTGAGGGTCTAGTTTCCAAAATGGGGTCACTTGTGTGGGGTTTCTACTGTTTAGGTACATCAGGAGCTCTGCAAATGCAACATGACGCCCGCAGATCATCCCATCAAAGTCTGCATTCCAAGCGGCGCTCCTTCCCTTCCAAGCCCCGATGGGTGCCTAAACATTTCCCCCCCCCCACATATGGGGTATCAGCATACTCAGGACAAACTGGTCAACAGATTTTGGGGTCCAATGTCTCCTGTTACCCTTGAGAAAATAAAAAAATGCAGGCTAAAAAATCATTTTTGAGGAAAAAAAAAGGATTTTTTATTTTCACGGCTCTACTTTATAAACTTCCGTGAAGCACCTGGGGGTTTAAAGTGCTCACCACACATCTAGATAAGTTCCTTAAGGGGTCTAGTTTCCAAAATGGTGTCACTTGTGGGGGTTTCCACTGTTTAGGCACATCAGGGGCTCTCCAAACGCGACATGGCGTCCGATCTCAATTCCAGCCAATTCTACATTGAAAAAGTAAAACGGCACTCCTTCTCTTCCAAGCTCTGTGGTGCGCCCAAACAGTGGTTTACCCCCACATATGGGGTATCGACATACTCAGGAGAAATTGCAGAACAACTTTTGTGGTCTAATTTCTCCTGTTACCCTTGTGAAAATAAGATTTTGTTGGCGAAAGTATCATTTTTGTGTAAACAAATGCGATTTTTTATTTTCACGGCTCTACTTTATAAACTTCTGTGAAGCACTTGGGGGTTCAAAGTGCTCAACACATATCTAGATAAGTTCCTCAACCCCTTCCCGACCTGTGACACAGCGTATGTGTCATGAAAGTCGGTTCCAATCCGACCTGTGATGCATATGCTGTGTCACAGAATGATCGCGTCCCTGCAGATCGGGTGAAAGGGTTAACTCCCATTTCACCCGATCTGCAGGGACAGGGGGAGTGGTAGTTTAGCCCAGGGGGGGTGGCTTCACCCCCCCGTGGCTACGATCGCTCTGATTGGCTGTTGAAAGTGAAACTGCCAATCAGAGCGATTTGTAATATTTCACCTAAAAAACTGGTGAAATATTACAATCCAGCCATGGCCGATGCTGCAATATCATCGGCCATGGCTGGAAACACTTATGTGCACCCACCCCATCCCACCGATCGCCCCCCCAGCCCTCCGATCTGTGCTCCGCTCCCCTCCGTCCTGTGCTCCGCTCCGCCGTCCTTCTGTCCGCTCCCCCCGTGCTCCAATCACACCCCCCGTGCTCCAATCAAACCCCCCCGCACTCCGATCCCCCCCCGCACAGCGATCCCCCCCTGCTCCAATCCACCCCCCCGTGCTCCGATCCACCCCCCCCGCACAGCGATCCCCCCCCTGCTCCAATCCACCCCCCGTGTTTCGATCCACCCCCCCATGCTCCGATCCACCCCCCCCCGTGCTCCGACGCCCCCCCGTGCCCTGATCTCCCCACCCCCTTATACTTACCGAGCCTCCCGGGGTCCGTCCGTCTTCTTTCCTGGGCGCCGCCATCTTCCAAAATGGCGGGCGCATGTGCAGTGCGCCCGCCGAATCGGCCGGCAGATTCGTTCCAGAGTGAATTTTGATTACTGAGATAGGTTATATAGGATGTGCACACGTATTCTGGTCCTCTGCGGATTTTTCCGCAGAGGATTTGATAAATCCGCAGTGCTAAACCGCTGTGGATTTACCGCGGTTTTTCTGCGCATTTCACTGCGGTTTTACAACTGCGATTTTCTATTGGAGCAGTTGTAAAACCGCTGCGGAATCCGCAGAAAGAAGTGACATGCTGCGGAATGTAAACCCCTGCGCAGTTTTTCTGCAGCATGTGTACAGCGATTTTTGTTTCCCATAGGTTTACATTGAACTGTAAACTCATGGGAAACTGCTGCGGATCTGCAGCGTTTTCCGCAGCGTGTGCACATACCTTTTAGAATTAGGCTATGTGCACATGGTGCGGATTTGGCTGCGGATCCGCAGCAGTGTTCCATCACGTTTACAGTACCATGTAAACATATGGAAATCCAAATCCGCTGTGCCCATGGTGCGGGAAATACCACGCGGAAACGCTGCGTTGTATTTTCCGCAGCATGTCAATTCTTTGTGCGGATTCCGCAGCGTTTTACACCTGTTCCTCAATAGGAATCCACAGGTGAAATCCGCACAAAAAACACTGGCAATCCGTGGTAAATCCGCAGGTAAAACGCAGTGCCTTTTAGCCGCGGATTTTTCAAAAATGGTGCTGAAACATCTCACACGAATCCGCAACGTGGGCACATAGCCTTAGGGTTAGGGTTGGAATTAGGGTTGTGGTTAGGGTTAGGGGTGTGTTGGGGTTAGGGTTGTGGTTAGGGTTGTGTTGGGGTTAGGGTTGTGATTAGGGTTACGGCTACAGTTGGGATAAGGGTTAGGGGTGTGGGGGGGTTAGTGTTGGCGTCAGAATTGAGGGGTTTCCACTGTTTAGGCACATCAGGGGGTCTCCAAACGCAACATGGCGCCACCATTGATTCCAGCCAATCTTGTATTCAAAAAGTCAAATGGTGCTCCCTCACTTCCGAGCCCCGACGTGTGCCCAAACAGTGGTTTACCCCCACATATGGGGTACCAGCATACTCAGGACAAACTGCGCAACAATTACTGGGGTCCAATTTCTCCTTTTACCCTTGAGAAAATAAAAAATTGCTTGCTAAAACATCATTTTTGAGGAAAGAAAAATGATTTTTTATTTTCACGGCTCTGCGTTGTAAACGTCTGTGAAGCACTTGGGGGTTCAAAGTGCTCACCACATATCTAGATAAGTTCCTTTGGGGGTCTAGTTTCCAAAATGGGGTCACTTGTGGGGGGTTTATACTGTTTAGGCACACCAGGGGCTCTGCAAACGCAACGTGACGCCCGCAGACCATTCCATCAAAGTCTGCATTTCAAAAGTCACTACTTCACTTCCGAGCCCCGACGTGTGTCCAAACAGTGGTTTACCCCCACACATGGGGTATCAGCGTACTCAGGAGAAACTGGACAACAACTTTTGTGGTCCAATTTCTCCTGTAACCCTTGGGAAAATAAAAAATTCTGGGCTAAAAAATTATTTTCGAGGAAAGAAAACGTATTTATTATTTTCACGGCTCTGCGTTATAAACTTCTGTGAAGCACTTGGGGGTTGAAAGTGCTCACCACATATCTAGATAATTTCATTTCGGGGTCTAGTTTCCAAAATGGGGTCATTTGTGGGGGATCTCCAATGTTTAGGCACACAGGGGCTCTCCAAACGCGACATGGTGTCCACTAATGATTGGAGCTAATTTTCCATTTAAAAACCAAATGGCATGCCTTCCCTTCTGAGCCCTGCCGTGCGCCCAAACAGTGGTTTACCCCCACATATGGGGTATCTGCGTACTCAGGACGAACTGGACAACAACATTTGTGGTCCAATTTCTCCTATTACCATTGGCAAAATAGGAAATTCCAGGCTAAAAAATCATTTTTGAGAACAGAAAAATTATTTTTTATTTTCATGGCTCTGCATTATAAACTTCTGTGAAGCACCTGGGGGTTTAAAGTGCTCAGTATGCATCTAGATAAGTTCCTTGGGGGGGTCTAGTTTCCAAAATGGGGTCACTTGTGGGGGAGCTCCAATTTTTAGGCACACGGGGGCTCTCCAAACGTGAAATGGTGTCCGCTAAAGAGTGCAGCCAATTTTTCATTCAAAAAGTCAAATGGCGCTCCTTCCCTTCCAAGCCCTGCCGTGCGCCCAAACAGTGGTTTACCCCCACATATGAGGTATCAGCGTACTCAGGACAAATTGGACAACAACGTTCGTTGTTCAGTTTCTCCTTTTACCATTGGGAAAATAAAAAAATTGTTGCTCAAAGATCATTTTTGTGACTAAAAAGTTAAATGTTAATTTTTTCCTTCCATGTTGCTTCTGCTGCTGTGAAGCACCTGAAGGGTTAATAAATTTCTTGAATGTGGTTTTGTGCACCTTGAGGGGTGCAGTTTTTAGAATGTTGTCACTTTTGGGTATTTTCAGCCATATAGACCCCTCAAACTGACTTCAAATGTGAGGTGGTCCCTAAAAAAAATGGTTTTGTAAATTTCGTTGTAAAAATGAGAAATCGCTGCTCAAATTTTAACCCTTATAACTTCCTAGCAAAAAAAAATTTTGTTTCCAAAATTGTGCTGATGTAAAGTAGACGTGTGGGAAATGTTATTTATTAACTATTTTGTGTCACATAACTCTCTGGTTTAACAGAATAAAAATTCAAAATGTGAAAATTGCGAAATTTTCAAAATTTTTGCCAATTTTCGGTTTTTATCACAAATAAACACAGAATTTATTGACCTAAATTTACCACTAACATGAAGCCCAATATGTCACGAAAAAACAATCTCAGAACCGCTAGGATCCATTGAAGCGTTCCTGAGTTATTACCTCATAAAGGGACACTGGTCAGAATTGCAAAAAACGGCAAGGTCTTTAAGGCTGGGTCATGAAGGGGTTAAGGGGCCTAGTTTCCAGAATGGTGTCACTTGTGGAGCATTTCCACTGTTTAGGCACATCAGGGGCTCTCTAAATGTGACATGGCGTCCGATCTCAATTCCAGCCAAATCTACATTGAAAAAGTCAAACGGCGTTCCTTCTCTTCCAAGCTCTGCGGTGCGCCCAAACAGTGGTTTACCCCCACATATGGGGTATCGTATTCAGGAGAAATTGCACAACAAAATTTATGGTTATATTTCTGTTTTTACACTTGTGAAAATAAAAAACATGGTTTTGACGTAAAATGTTTGCAAGAAATAGTTAAATGTTCATTTTAAATGTTCATTAAGAGGTACAGCCCCCACACACAGCATGAGAGCCCTATCACACACACAGTATGATGGTGACCATTGCACCCCTATACACAGTATGATAGCACAATAGCCTCTATACACAGTATGATGGCCCATAACCCTTCATACACAGTTTGATGCCTTCAAAGCCCCCCTTACATATAGTGAATCAGCACTAGTGATGAGTGAACGTGCTCAGATAAAGTGTTACACAAGCATGCTCCGTTGCTAACTGAGTGACTTTGGCTTGCTAGCAAAACATGTTCGAGTCCCCGCGGCTGCCTGTCTCGCGGCTGTTCGACAGCTGCAACACATGTAGGGATTGCCTGTTTGTTAGCTCCTGAATCCACCCTCAGTTTTTACCCTTCCCCCACCCAGGGAAGAAGGAAGTAGTATACCATAAAATACCAACCAGACTAACAAGATAATACAAACAGGGATAAAGGAAAATACCATTTATACAAATATACTCACACAGATAACAGAGGCATACACCGAGGAGAGGAGGAAGGGGTTAAACCAAAGTAGGATAAAAAAAGGGAATTATCACATTTGCAACAGTCACAAATAAATCCACCAAATGTCTACTACAATAACCACAAACAACCACCAGCCTTGCAGCATAAGCTAACTTTGACAATGAGTGCCAGCCAGGGCCCAGATTATATAGGAGATGGGAGTGACTAAAAATGCACAGCTAGAACCTTAAGGCAGGAAATCTTCCAGGAGCTCTCAACTGATCAGGTTAACCCCTGCATTGCTAAATGAAATATACAATTTAATAATAAGGTGAAGTGCTTCTAATCAGTGCAGTAGTAGGAGAAATCAGACGCTGCGGTCTTATGGCTCCTCTCTGTCACAGTAAACCCATGACAAGGATGCCATCACAGCTTCCAGGTCATAGTAATAGAGCAAAATGTGATTAAAACACTGAGTAAACTGCACAGATAGTGTGTGTGCTTGTACAGCATTGAAGGACAATTACCAGCTGTTTACCCATAGCCATATATATTGAGATCACTGTGACATTCCTCAGGCTGTTTTTATGTTAAAGATCTAAAAAGGGGTTGGTACAGTCCGGGGAGACATTGGAGTATTATAGCCATTTTTTCTGAGGCACTTGGATGTGATGTTTTGCAGTACTTTTGATTAACGGTAAATAAAAATTTTGAGAACTACTTTACTGGGTAAAGCTGTCAAATTTGAATTTCAATAAATTATTCGTAAAGTTATTATTATATACCATATACTCCAGTTTGTTACATTTTATGCACTTTCTCCCATTTAATAGACTCCTAAATGTATACCCCATCCAACGCTATTAATACCATTTCTCAACTTTAAAGGGAACCTGTCACCCCGTTTTTGCGATATGAGATAAAAATATTGTTCAATAGGGCCTGAGCTCTGCTTTACAAGAGTGCCTTTATTATCCCCTGATTCCCCACTTTTGCAGAGAAAATACCATAGTAATCTCATAATTTTCTGCTGTCGATCACCCCGGTCTGGTCCGATGCGCTGTGTCTAATCGCTGTCTCTCCCCCCGCTCCTCGGCGTGTCAAACGTAACTCGATCTGTGACTAGCACAGATCGTGCTCATTTTTTGCATTTGCGCAGTGCATTTGCCGCTAGTGTATGCGCAGTATGTATTGCCCAACAGTGGGCAAAGCATACAATACATCATTGCGCATGTGCCTATTTTTCACTGTAACCTCTGTGCCAAGTCTCGGTATGCAAATTTGCATATCGAGACTTCCAGGGCACAGAGGTTACAGTGAAAAACCGGCGCATGTGCAATGATGTGCTGTATGCTTTGCCCACAGTTGGGCAATGCATACTGCGCAGGTGCAAGATGACACTTTAATGCGCAGGCGCTAAATACAACGCCAACGCCGGGACAAAAAATTCATAGTGAAAGCCTGAGTTGGGGAGAATCGGTGATTAAGCCCGGCCCATCGGACCGGACCAGGGTGAATGACAGCAGAAAATGCCAAGATTAGTACGGTATTTTCTCTGTAAAGGTGGGGCATCAGGGGATAATAAAGGCACTCTTGTAAAGCAAAGCTCAGGCCCTATTGAACGATATTTTTATCTCATAGCGCAAAAACAGGGTGACAGGTTCCCTTTAATCCTCAGGCTTTGAAAAAAAAGTAATATAACTTAAAAATATAAATTGCCAAGTGGATTTTATTTTAGTACCAAATGCTCTTTATTTTTTAGCAAAAATCAGCAAATAAAAAAAATGGAATTTGAACTATTGAACATGAAACAGAGGCTATTGTAAGTTTCATTATTCTTCCAGGAAGATGCTGGACCTGTGAATATTTCTAGTTGGCAAAAGTTCCTGGAGTGACAAACATTCCTTTTTCTGGAGTATTGCTTTACCGTGAAATGTCCTCTTTTATTTTAATGGGTAGACTAACAGAGTTATTTGATGTGCTTTTAAACAAACCATCAAACCACAATTAAAGTCAATGAGAGTTTTCAGTTTATCTAGGTGCAATTGTATTTTTGGAGCATATTTAATAACCCCCAGAGGGTCCTGAAATATTTTGTGATTTTCCGATAGTAAAAACGAAAAGAAACCTGAACACTCTCTAATAGCTGAACAGTCACAACAAATTAAACATGATCTCTGCGGAGTCAGAGAAATAGCCCAATTAGATTAACCGCCGCACAATTCTCCAGTCATCTTTAGAGTTTAACTCTATTAGTCAAAGTGAAGAATAAAAAATATTTAGCAATTGACAGCATCACATGATAAAAATTATTTAAATGAAAAATGTTTTTAAGTGATTACATACCTACAGATATGGCTCCTTACCTTTCCATAAAATTATTTTAAGGGATTGTCTGGTACTTTATATTGATGGCTTATCCTTGAGGCACGTGTAGATGACCGTAGAACTCAGACAAGTGCTGTCAGTCGGTTTTACGCACAGCATTCGTCCTCATGCTATTCTTTGAGGGTTTGCACTTGTCAAATTTTTTTTCTCGGTCCGAGTTGGACCAAGGTAAAAAAAATTGTACCATGAACGATTTACCTCTGAGAATTGGATGTCACTCCCGCAATGAACTCTATGGAAAAAAAAATCGGACCTCACTCAAATGACATCTGTGTGTGGTCCGAATTTCATAGGCTGACATGTAGAGAAGGTGTAGAGAATTTTTTTCTGTCTACCTACGAAAAAATTGGATCACACTCAGATCAGAGTGTGATTAGCATAATAGGACACGTGGACAAAACGGTCATCTGCATCTACTCTCACGAGAAGACGTCAATGTCAGATTGATGTCGGTGCCACACTCTTCACCCCCTCTGTCCGCTGTTCTTGGAGTCAGCAATGGATGAATATCCTCATTTGCGGAGTGTAGCTACAAAGCAACACTACACAGTTGATGGAACTCTGCAACTGATCACTTTCTGTTGCCACTGGCACTGAGAATGTGAAGGGTTAAACTAAGAAAAATTAAAGCAGGCTTCATTTTGTGCTTTTCGACTCTATCTTGCTGTTTTGAGAATAGATTTTTGTTACTAGGTAAAGTTCACAGCTGTTACAAGACCTTGATTGTTTCAACCTGGACAGGACATGAGACTGAGGGTGTATTGTTCTACGAGACTTTGACGTACAGACTGTTCCTGAATTCTTATAGGTTAAGAACTGTGAGTGTGTTCATATGCTGATTAGTTGAAGTATAACTTCTATGATTATGAAAAGTGATACACAATAAACGGTGGCTCAGAGATCTGCTCGATCCCCGCAAACAGAGTCATACGTCGTCTGGTCATTTTCAGTTGCCGGCAACGCTCTGTGGATCAATTTGAAAATCACTGTGTCAACCGTGAAGGGTCACTTCAGATCCTCCCTCAACAGCTTGGCGCCTGAACGTGGGGCCCCAAACAGGAACGCTTCTGCCCCCCGGAGGACAACAAGACAAAGGACCGTCGGACCGGACACAGGCACTGGAAATTGGGACTGATCATTTCCCACAACAGAATGAGATTTAGGGGTGCTTCACTGCCTTAGAGTGGGGCTCTGGAGAAAAATAAGTCCAAGTAATAGAAAAACTCCGGCACACAAAAAATATAACCGACGAAATTTTTATTCCAAAGTTAATTCAGAAGATAAGACTCAAGGAAATAAAGAAAAAATGTTTTTGAAGATTCTAACAGACACATGTTAAATTCGATGTTTTGGCTCTTTAGCCTTTTTCAAGAAATGTCTGTTATTTGTATTAGCTCCGTTTTAGGAGAAAGTGTATCAGTCACGCTGCTAATCAAGACACGTAGGCGGATGAGCAGTGGTGAGACTCACCACTGCTCATCCGCCAACTTGTTTTCTCCGGACCCCGCAGCATCTACTACACGGTCATTCCCTCTTTTTCCTCTTGATTAGCAGAGTGACTGATACACTTTCTCCTAAAATGGAGCTAATACACATAACAGACAGCCGAAACGTTGAATTTAATATGTGTCTGTAAGAATCTTCAAAAACATTTTTTCTTATTTACTTGAGTCTTATCTTCTGAATTAACTTTGGAATAAAAATTGAATCGGTTATATTCTTTTGTGTGCTGGAGTTTTTCTATTGCTTAACACTCACAACAACCACGGTAAGTTGGCAGTTATACTGTTCAGACTGACCGTTTGGTATGGTTTTCCAGTGTTTGTTGCTGCAAAGACAATCTGAGGTTTGTCTCCGATGGTGAGGTGATTCTTGGGTGGAATCATATAGGGGTGTAGTTCCGTTGGGGGCCCAGTGCTCGAACCGTACCTCATAAGGGATGGACACCCTGAATTGACCAGTGATGTAATTCTCTTTATAGTCAAAATATCCTGATCACTGTTAGAATCAGGCGTGGTGAAGTGATCGAAGATGGGTAGAATGCGTAACTCAGGAATATATAGATATACAGTGGGGCAAAAAAGTATTTAGTCAGTCAGCAATAGTGCAAGTTCCACCACTTAAAAAGATGAGAGGCGTCTGTAATTTACATCATAGGTAGACCTCAACTATGGGAGACAAACTGAGAAAAAAAAATCCAGAAAATCACATTGTCTGTTTTTTTAACATTTTATTTGCATATTATGGTGGAAAATAAGTATTTGGTCAGAAACAAAATTTCATCTCAATACTTTGTAATATATCCTTTGTTGGCAATGACAGAGGTCAAACGTTTTCTGTAAGTCTTCACAAGGTTGCCACACACTGTTGTTGGTATGTTGGCCCATTCCTCCATGCAGATCTCCTCTAGAGCAGTGATGTTTTTGGCTTTTCGCTTGGCAACACGGACTTTCAACTCCCTCCAAAGGTTTTCTGTAGGGTTGAGATCTGGAGACTGGCTAGGCCACTCCAGGACCTTGAAATGTTTCTTACGAAGCCACTCCTTCGTTGCCCTGGCGGTGTGCTTTGGATCATTGTCATGTTGAAAGACCCAGCCACGTTTCATCTTCAATGCCCTTGCTGATGGAAGGAGGTTTGCACTCAAAATCTCACGATACATGGCCCCATTCATTCTTTCATGTACCCGGATCAGTCGTCCTGGCCCCTTTTGCAGAGAAACAGCCCCAAAGCATGATGTTTCCACCACCATGCTTTACAGTAGGTATGGTGTTTGATGGATGCAACTCAGTATTCTTTTTCCTCCAAACACGACAAGTTGTGTTTCTACCAAACAGTTCCAGTTTGGTTTCATCAGACCATAGGACATTCTCCCAAAACTCCTCTGGATCATCCAAATGCTCTCTAGCAAACTTCAGACGGGCCTGGACATGTACTGGCTTAAGCAGTGGGACACGTCTGGCACTGCAGGATCTGAGTCCATGGTGGCGTAGTGTGTTACTTATGGTAGGCCTTGTTACATTGGTCCCAGCTCTCTGCAGTTCATTCACTAGGTCCCCCCGCGTGTTTCTGGGATTTTTGCTTACCGTTCTTGTGATCATTCTGACCCCACGGGGTGGGATTTTGCGTGGAGCCCCAGATCGAGGGAGATTATCAGTGGTCTTGTATGTCTTCCATTTTCTAATTATTGCTCCCACTGTTGATTTCTTCACTCCAAGCTGGTTGGCTATTGCAGATTCAGTCTTCCCAGCCTGGTGCAGGGCTACAATTTTGTTTCTGGTGTTCTTTGACAGCTCTTTGGTCTTCACCATAGTGGAGTTTGGAGTCAGACTGTTTGAGGGTGTGCACAGGTGTCTTTTTATACTGATAACAAGTTTAAACAGGTGCCATTACTACAGGTAATGAGTGGAGGAAAGAGGAGACTCTTAAAGAAGAAGTTACAGGTCTGTGAGAGCCAGAAATCTTGATTGTTTGTTTCTGACCAAATACTTATTTTCCACCATAATATGCAAAAAAAAAAAGAAAAAAAAACAGACAATGTGATTTTCTGGATTTTTTTTCTCAGTTTGTCTCCCATAGTTGAGGTCTACCTATGATGTAAATTACAGACGCCTCTCATCTTTTTAAGTGGTGGAACTTGCACTATTGCTGATTGACTAAATACTTTTTTGCCCCACTGTATATATGTCCAGAGGTGTCCGGAGGGTTAGTCTGTGACACCCTCCTCCTTTCACTGAGTACCGCGTTTTTTGGGTTGTCCCAGTGGGGGACAGGTAGACCTAGTGGAACAGACTATACGGCCGCTCTAGTACTGTGCACAAGTAAAGTAAGAATATTTAGCCCAATAGGCAAATCAGTTTCCATGGAAGAAAAAGAAGGATTTGTGTGATGAAGGTTTTGTAGAAATTAATTAAGTCTAAGAACTGCTGTATTCTGTTTCTGTGTGAAATTTCTAAGTACCTGATGGGAGGGGGCAGTCTAAACAGCTGCGCGATTGCTTTCTCCGTTCTGTGTTGAGGAATGCTGTGAATTCTTATCTCCGCTCAAGTCTTGGATGGGAGGGGGCACGTAGCTGTGCTCAAGATTCTCTGTATATTCTGTCCTTGGTGTAGTATGCGCTGGGAGATCTGTGCTTTGTTTAAAGCAACAATACTGTATTGACGTAGAAAGAAATATTGTAAGTTGAAGCTGGAAGTTGAAAGTAAAATATGGTGCCTAGTTTAGAAGGAAACTTGTAAGTGATTGTTTGGTTATCAGTGTGATTGAAAGATTGGTAAAAGATTCACGTGCTTTAAGTTGAGTGATTGATATATAGCAAATTGAGGATCAACAGAGGAAGTGAGTTCTGATTGTTTCTGTTATTGTTACGTTGAAAAAGGAAAGTTGTCTACTACTATGACAAAAAACTGGATGTTTTGTGGTGCAAGAAGGAACTGAGAAAGTGACTGAGATTAATGTTACAGAGAGACAAACAATTAAAAATTTGGGACAGGGGGGCTCCCTGTTAGATGATATGGTACCTCCCCAGGAAATTAAGCCTCTTCTCCCGACTGTAAGCCCTATGGCCCTAAACCCCAAGGCACCAATATATCCTGGACTGCCGAGAAGTTTATGGGCATCTTATGGTAGTATTTAAAGATCTGGGATTCTCATTGTATAATAAAGCCCATTCACACCTTTTTGTAGCAGCTTTAATGTCCGGCCTTAAATCTGAATTGAAAGAGGCAATAATGTCAGTTAGACCTGATATCGGGACTTCCACTCCAGATGATGCATTAAAATAGTCAAAAAGTTTTCAGAAGAACTTAGCCCGCTCTGCATCAGCAGGGAAATTAAAGGTTAAACCAGTGGCCGCAGCGATTCCTGCTCCAACCTCAGCCCCCACCCCAGCTACAAGGACACAGCTCGATCCTTATCAGTGGCCTGGCAGCAGCAGCAGTAGACTCCATCTCCAGCCCTCCTCCCATACACAAATCCAGTCCCATACTCCAATATCCCTTTTAACCCTATGTCTGGGAATCTCCCTCCAAAGCCCCGCCATGTCAATTCTCAGATCAAGAGCTTGTTTTAATTGAAGTAGATGGCATACCAAATAAACATACTTTTACAAAACCCATCCCTGTGGGACCTTTCCCTGAAGTTACTGCTCAGTTCGCAATCTCTCCCACATGTCCGGTAAATTTACGGGGGGGGGCAGATTTATTGTCACAGTTCCGCTCCAGAATACAATTCCAAGATGATGGTCCTTACATTATATAACCCCTATGCAGATGAACACTATGAGGAGATCTGTATCCTACATGCCCTTCCCACGGTTATGATGGCCCTGTTAGGCCCAGATCCACCCCCAATAATGCCTGTAGAACCAGTAAAAGTGTTTCTCAAACCTGGTGCCCCTTTTCCCAAAGTCCATCAATACCCTTTGAATCATGATCAGGAGCGGGGCCTCAAGGGGCAAATACAAACGTTACTCGATAATGGTGCCCTGGTACCCTGTGCTTCCCCATGTAACATGCCCTTGTTTCCTGTTAAGAAAAAGGCCCCACCAAGCCAAACCCCTGTGTACCGACTGGTACAAGATCTACAGGCAGTTAATGCAGCTACTGTTCTATAAAGTCCGGTGGTGCCTAATCCACATACTCTTTTGTCCCAGATACCTCAGGATGCTGCTTGGATCACAGTCATCGACCTTGCCAATGCCTTCCATTACACCCAGATGGCCAGTTTCTGTTTGCATTCACTTATCAGGGACGACAGTTGACATGGACAGTTATGCCACAAGGTGCCCAAAACAGTCTCAATCAGTTTGCAAAAAATATGGGCCAGTGTATTTTACCCTGGCAGTTAAATCACTCCTATGTCACGCTGCTTCAGTATGTGGATGATCTTCTCTTGTGTGCATGAACAGAGCAGGAAGCCATTGCTGCCACTGTTAGCCTCCTCAAGTATCTGGCAGATCTGAACTGTCGGTTGCAGCCTCGAAACTTCAGTTCTGCCTTGGTCAAGTGACATTTTTGGGTCACTGTCTCCTTCAGGGCATCAGACACCTCACAAAAGAAAGAAAAATAGCCATCAGCTCCCATCCTCTTCCGAAAGATGAGACTGAACTCCAGCGTTTTCTTTCTTGGACTATGTACTTACTGTTGTCAGTGGATACCGGATGCTTCCCACATAATGCAACACCAGTGAAAAATGCTGAAGCTGTTAAAACCCTCATGGATTCAATCAAATTGTCTACTCAGGTGGCCATTATCAAAGTTGAGGCGCACAGTCCTAGGAACAGTCCACAGACTATTGGTAAAGCCTTTGCAGATATGCAAGCAAAAGCCGCTGCTCTTCTGCCAGTTGAACCAACCATACCAGCTATGGTTACCGCACGCTCTCAGCATAAACAGGTTTTCTGTTGGACCCCTCGAGACCGCTTAATGATGATGCAGAGAATGTCCCCAAAGGAAGAAGTGAAGCAGTGGAAGGCTAATGGAGCATGTATGGACAATGGTTTCTGGAAAAAGGACGAACTTGTGTGTCTTTCTAAGTGGATGTACCCTGCTATTGCCACGTGGGCACATGGGCCCACACATCGAGAAAAAAAAAACAGACCCTTGCCCCGGTACAAAAATTCTACTGGGCTCCAGGTATTTCTACAGTCCTGACAGCACTGAACCATGCATTTAATATCTGTAAGACCTGCAATCCCGGTCAACTTCAACGTGTACTCCCAAAGCACCTTGCTAAGCTCAACTATCCATTCCAAAGGCTTCAGGTGGACCACATCATGTTGCCTAAGTCTGGAAGGTATGAATATTGCCTGGTGGTTGTCGACATGTTCTCCAGTTGGCAGGAAGAATTCCTCGTTACCAGCATGACTGCAAAAACTACAGCAAAGAAACTGGTGATGGAAGTCATATGCAGATATGGTGTTCCAGAAGTTGTTGAAAGTGACCAAGGTCTGGCTTTTTCTTCTCATGTGTATCAGGAGGTTCTGACAATGCTTGGATCCACTGTAGCCCTCCATACTCCGTACCATCCACAATCTAGTGGGAGAGTTGAAAGGCTGAAAGCACACTGAAGGGACAATGGACCAAAATGATGCAGGAGACTACGGCTCCATGGCCAGAGCTCCTACCCATTGTACTGTACCACATTGGTACTACCCCTATTGCCAAACATGGTCTGTCCCCATATGAGATATTGTTTGGTGCTAGGCCCCAGTTGCAAATTTCCAGCCTCAGCAGTTGTCAGAGGAAACTGACCGTACTGTTCAATATGTTATTCAGCTTAGTAAAAATCTTGCTAACACACATGCTTTAGTTTCTTCTTCCCTTCCAGATTCAGCAGAAACCGACACTTGTCACAACTTGAAGCCTGGTGATTTTGTGGTTGTGAAAAGGCTATGTCAGAAAACACGGACTAAAACACTTGTATGACGGTCCCTATCAGGTCCTCCTTATTACTCCTACGTCAGTGAAACTGGAGGGAGGGTCGACGTGGATCCACAAATCGCACTGCAAGCTGGTCAAGCAGACTAGTGGCAGAATAAGGGAATATAATGTTTTGGTTTTTCCCTTCGGGGAGAGCACATGTAGTACAGATGGGTATAGCCAATAAAATTGTCAGTTCTATTTTCATTTACCCTATGATTACACAAATGTGAGAAAAATTGGTTAGGGCCACAGACTATCTAGATCAGTGGTTCTCAACCTTTCTAATGCCGTGACCCCGCAATACAGTTCCTCATGTTGCGGTGACCCCCAACCCAAAAAATAATTTTGGTGGCTACTTTAAAACTGTAATTTTATTAGTTATGATTCGGAATGTAAATATCTGATATGCATTATGTATTGTATTCTCATTGCTACAAATCAAACATAATAAATAATCACAAAAACAATTACCGTATATACTCGAGGAGGCTGCGGCACCGAAGATCAGCTGTCCGGGGGAAGGAGCGGGACGGCGGGAGCAGGTAAGTATGTCATATTTACCTTCCCTCGTTCCACATGCCGGGCGCCGCTCCATCTTCCCGGCGTCTCTCCGCACTGACTGTGCAGGTCAGAGGGCGCAATGACGCATATAGTGTGCGCGCCGCCCTCTGCCTGATCAGTCAGTGCAGAGAGACGCCGGGAAGATGGCGCCGAGGAGCTGCAAGCAAGAGAGGTGAGTATGTGTTTTTTTATTTTTTTATTGCAGCAGCAGCACAGATTTATGTGGGGCATTCTATGGGGCAATGGTGCAGAGCGCTATATGGCAGAGCTATGGGGCAACGGTGCAGAGCACTATATGGCACAGCTGTGGGGCAATGGTGCAGAGCACTATATGGCAGAGCTATGGGGCAACAGTGCAGAGCACTGTATGGCACAGCTATGGGGCAACAGTGCAGAGCACTATATGGCAGAGCTATGGGGCAACGGAATAGGAATTAGGAATAGTGAAAAAGGGGCAAATTTAAACTTTTTTTAAAAAACTTATTTTAGGGGAATTACATTGATTAAATTATTGCAGGGTCAATAGTTTTTCAGAATGTAGTAAAAAAAAAAAATAATCACAGATCCTTTTATGAATTCAATCATTTAACTAAGCTTCAAAGAAGCAGCAAGATGGCAAAGACACGGGCCTCCAGCAGGGTTCTGTCTGTCCATTACTCCCAAAGACTTCACTGGAGGGGGCTACATACAACCACGGACAGCTGTGCATCCTATGAGGAGAGATACTGCCATGATGTAGCTTATCAGGGTTGCAAGGTCACTCCATCTTTGGTTCTCATCTTTGGGACCACCACTTACAGGGCCTTTGTGATACATCCAGTGCATTATCACAGCACAATTACTACACGGACATGGAAATAAGACTTCAATGGGGGGTTTCCACCTTTAAAAAAAACAAAAGACATCACTCACTACAGGTCAGCAACATCAACACCGCAGCCAAAAAGGCTGAGACCGAAGTAGTGGTGAAGAATCAGCGCCGGACCCAGCAAGAGGAGAGTATTAGCTCTAAAAATTTAATTTGGGTTGGGGTGCGCACTTCTAAAAGTGGGAAAACGTGATTAATACCCTAGGCGGGAACCCTCTTTATGTGCAGTTATACGAGGCCCCGCACAACTTACCTCTTCCCATCCAGGTCGGAGAACCAGCCTAGATTATCGGCGATGATGTGGTGGTTCTGGCAGCCGGGGCACCTCACAATCACCACGCCGCTCCGATATGCCGATTTCGAGATCTTTTTCGTGGATCTTGTTGAACAAACCTGAATACAAATAATAAACAGACAAGATCTGTATTGCAGGGAACGCACTGTCTTTCAAGCACTGTCTAGACTAGCGTGTGCGGGGTGTACTCTCTTGGGGGGGGGGTATGGGGACTGTTTATCCGCCATCGCCCTGAGGGGGTACACGATGTCTGTCTGCCATCGTCCTGTGAGGGGTGAGGTGTGCCGTCTATCCGCCATCGTCCTGTGAGGGGAGAGGTGTGCTATCTATCCGCCATCGTCCTGTGAGGGGAGAGGTGTGCTGTCTATCCACCATCGTCCTGTGATGGGAGAGGTGTGCTGTCTATCTGCCATAATCCTGTGAGGGGTGAGGTGTGCCGCCTGTCTGCCATTGTCCTGTGGGCATGCTGGTATTATTGGGGGCGCTCTCCCCTTCTGGCACGGTTATGCAGAGAGCAGAGCACCCCCCAAACTAACAGTGTGGTATTATTTTGCGGTGGCGCTGTCCATCAGGCCCCTGTCTGCAGGGGGCGCTCTGTACCTACCTTGCAGGTGTATACCAGCTGGTAATGGGAGGTCTGCACTCTCCCCACACACTGGGCGCCGGGGGCAGCTCCCTCAGTACAGAGCCTTCTCCACGCTGCAGCCTGGCGGTTCCCGGGGGCAGGTAATGGCGGGCGGAGGAGACACTTCTCTGTGCGCGCCCCCAGTAATGTCCACCCCAGCCTCCTCCCGACACGGGCAGCTAAACCCCCACAGCCGACCACCAGCGTCCGACTCCCGGCTGTCAGCAGCATGACCCGTCCCCAGCACTGTTATCAGCACGTGACCGGATGTTGCAGTGTGATGCTACAGGACAGCGCTGTGTCCTGTGCTCCGGCTCCGATCATAACAAGCAGCTCCTGCTGCAGAAACAACTTCCTCCTCGAGCCCCGCCCCACTTACGTCACTTTCCTCGCAGCCAGGACGTA
This sequence comes from Ranitomeya imitator, assembly GCF_032444005.1. NCBI lineage: Eukaryota > Metazoa > Chordata > Amphibia > Anura > Dendrobatidae > Ranitomeya > Ranitomeya imitator. The sequence continues at coordinate 88,390,515 of NC_091282.1, forward strand.
GCGGAGGCGGCGCTGGTTACCGGGGAGACCGGCATACGGGGGAAGGTGGATGGGGAGGTGAGCGAGGTGGCGACCCCTGTGTTTTGGTCGTTCGACCCCCCTCGGGGTCGCGACCCCCAGGTTGAGAACCGCTGATCTAGATCATCAAATTTGGGATATATTGGATATACTTAATACTACTGTTGCTGTCCAAAACCAACTTATCATAGTCACTAATCAACATACTGTAGTACTGGATTACTTAACAGCAGCACAGGGTGGTATGTGTCAGGTTATTGGACCCGCTTGCTGTCATTATATAGATCCAAATAGTACTCTAAAGTTAAAGTTAAAGTTAGAAGACATTCAAAGACTCAGAGATTAATATGATGAAGACAATGACAGTAATAAGGAAAGTTGGTGGGCAGACACCTTCTCCTTTCTTAATCCAGCCAATTGGTTCAAAGGAATGGGGGGCTGGATAGCTGGAATCTTGCAAAGTTTGTTACACATTGCTGCCTTTATCCTTGTCATGTATGTAATACTAAAACTTGTTCTTTGGTGTATTTCTGTATGTATTAGGAAATTCTGCACTAGGACAACTAATGATGATACCAAAAGCGTTACCACCCCTGCTCTTCTCTATACCGATTTCATGAAGCCACCTGATGAAGATGTTCAAGCCAAGCGCATTGCTACCTTCAAAAGACCTCCTCCACCATTATCAAAAATTGTTATCCGCAAATTGTAGCATACAGGGGGGATGGGTGCGCCGCAACAGCCATGGCTGGTAACATGGCACCAGTCATGTGAAGACCGTACCCCTCGAGCTTATAGCTTGGGATAGTACCTCTGATGCTGCATATTAGTTAACAAAATTTACCTAGGGGGGAATGTAAAGGGTTAAACTAAGAAAAATTAAAGCAGACTTCATTTTGTGCTTTTCGACTCTATCTTGCTGTTTTGAGATAATTTTTGTTACTAGGTAAAGTTCACAGCTGTTACGAGACCTTGATTGTGTCAACCTGGACAGGACATGAGACTGAGGGTGTATTGTTCTACAAGACTGTTGTACAGACTGTTCCTGCATTCTTATAGGTTAAAAACTGTGAGCGTGTTCTTATGCTGATTGGTTGAAGTATAACTTCTATGATTATGAAAAGTGATACACAATAAAACAAAGGCTCAGAGATCTGCTTGATCCCCCCAAACAGAGACATTCGTCTCCGTCTGGTCATTTTCAGTTGCCGGCAATGCCCTGTGAATCAATTTGAAAATCACTGTGTCAACTGTGAAGTGTCACTTCAGATCCTCCCTCAACAAGAACAGTTGTTCGGCGGGAGTACCAGGTGTCATATACCTACCGATCTGATATTGATGACCTATCCTAAGGATAAGCTATCAATATATCAATATAAAACACTGGACAACCCCTTTATGAGTACAAATTTAATGCACACTCACACAGACACATAAACAACACCTGACAGAATAACCATAAACATGTTTTTTTCAAAGATGGCCATCTAAAGCTAATTAAGCCATTCATCTTGGCATATCTCAAGCCAAGCTGAAAGATAAGAATTAAGAAAGGGACACATTTGTATTTAAATTGATATAATAAACACAACCCCACCCCCCCTCAACCCACAGATGTCCCTTAAATTCAACCTCTGTCATACCTAGCTGTTCGACCTGGAGAATAGTAAATGCCTTTGCCAACTTTTCCCATCTTTTCCTCACAGCAGGTGGAAAATATGTAAGCAGAAGGACCGGGCTGGGGGTAATTCTTTGCGCTGGGTCCGGAACTGTCGAGGCTGTCTCGTCTGTTGTCTGGGGAAAGCTTAAAGAACCAGACCAACCTTTGCACTTGGCAGCAGGGGGCGTGTCTGGGCATAAAAAGAAAAAACGCATGCGGAAGTAGTTAGACTTGGCGGGAACAGACATTGCGCTGCAGGGGGAGGTGAGTGCTCGGTCCTTTGAGAACCGTTATAGCTCAGGCCGGCGCCCGACTGTCACCAGCAAAGACTGTGAGCAGAGACATGCCATGCACCCGTTGGCCCCCGCAGAGCAAGGTGTCAAACGACCCGGACCCATGACTGCTGCGCGCGTACCGCCTGAGATGCACTGGGTATGTGACCGTGGTCTGTATCCTGATCTCTCGGTGCATATTTGTCGGGCCACGTTGGGCCCCAACAGCAATGTGGCCTGTGCCTTACCCCCCCAATAGCTACTCCTGGACTATCCCCTGGAGTATCCAGCAGAGGGCATCAGAGAATAACCGCTGCGTCCAGCTCGACATTGTCTTCAGGACTACACTGGATCAACTGCATGTTGACCATTGTTGGCGCTATCACTTGTTTCGTGGACTCTACAGTCTGGAAGTCGTCTGATCAGATAAGTTGCACCTGAAGAACTTTTACTGCTTTTGTAATCTTCCTTACCCCCAACTCGCATAATCTCTATTTCATAGCACCCACTTTACCCCTGTTGATACTGTTTATCTCCCTGCATGGAGTACATATCTGTTATAGTAAATACGTTAACCCTTAAGGTACCTTCACACATAACGATATCGTTAACGAAATCGTTATGCGTGACAGCGACCAACGATCAGGCCCCTGCTGGGAGATCGTTGGTCGCTGGGAATGATCAGGACCTTTTTTGGTCGCTGATCACCCTCTGTCATCGCTGAATCGGCGTGTGTGATGCCGATCCAGCGATGTGTTCACTGGTAACCAGGGTAAATATCGGGTTACTAAGCGCAGGGCCGCGCTTAGTAACTCGATATTTACCCTGGTTACCATTGTAAAAGTTAAAAAAAAAAAACAGTACATACTCACATTCCGATGTCTGTCACGTCCCCCGCCATCAGCTTCCCGCACTGACTGTGTCAGCGCCGGCCGGCCGTAAAGCAGAGCACAGCGGTGATGGTAACCAGGGTAAATATCGGGTTAATAAGCGCGGCCCTGCGCTTAGTAACCCGATATTTACCCTGGTTACCCGGGGACTTCGGCATCGTTGAAGACAGTTTCAACGATGCCGAAGTCTTTCCCCTGATTTTTGGTCGCTGGAGAGAGCTGTCTGTGTGACAGCTCCCCAGCGACCACACAACTACTTACCAACGATCACGGCTAGGTCGTATCGCTGGTCGTGATCGCTGGTAAGATGTTTAGTGTAACAGTACCTTTACTCTGTCTCCTGTCCGTCACTGTATCCTGCTCACAAATATCCCTAAATTAATGAGGTTGTCTAAGACCAAAAATATCGATGACCTTGTGCTGCCAGGTGGGTTGCTTTGCAATTATCACTTCTCATAATATAACACAGCTAATCAGGAGTGACCATCATTACCTGTATAAAAGCAAAAGTGGGAAATGCAGCAGCCAATTTGTGGTGATCTTGATAGTGAGAGGATGTCAGAGCTCACAGCTTAGCCACACAGATAGGAGGAGATAGCCATAAAACACAGAAAAAATTGTACCGATTGTGTGTGACAGCAGAGCTGTAAAAACGAGTGCATGAGTTAAAGAAAATAGTGTCATAAACTTTTTTTGGGAAACTGGATGTTTTGCGGTACTTTTAATCTGTAGTGGATCAATACTCGATATTTTAATAAAATAAACTTGGCGAAGCTGGTGAATTTGAATTTCAAAATCTCTATATGCTGCATGTCGGACCCCCACCTATTTGATACTGTTGGACTAGCCTCAAGATAGGTCATCAATATCTCAGACGCAGACAACCCCTTTACTTATACATCATTAATTGTTCTTTTAATTACAACTCAATTCAATGCCATTTAGCATAGGATAACTAACAATCTCTTTTGTGAATGTTGGCATAGTCTCTTTCATTATCACCTTTTATTGAATGATTTTGTATACTTTGCTTTCTTTTACCGTAAATAATCTTTTTTTTTCTTAATGTCTACTGATCCTTTGTGCTGTTCTTGCAATAAATCATTTGCAAAAATATTCAATAAGATCAATGCCTGATTACCTTCTTCTTCAGTTTAATATACCTCAAAAGAATCGAGTCTAGTTTCAAGTCATGTTTTTTTAAACTGGCTTATATGCGAAATTACCATATTGGCTTCCCTAAGGCTAAGTTCACATTTGCGGTTGAGTCTGCAGCGTATCATTCGCAAACGCAAACGGTGCAAAAACGCATGCGTTTGCATGCATTTTTACATGCGTTCGCGCTTTTTATGCGCATGCGTTCGATATTTCCAGGAGGGTGTGTCTCAATGGTCATGTCTAAAATAGGTTGCTGGACATGCGCAGTCCGAAGTACGCAAGTGCATCGAATACACGCGTACACATGCGTTCCCATATAAAGTAATGCGCTTTTTTAACGCACTCATCCGCATGCGCCTGGTTGCGCATATTTGACGGAAATTTGTCGCCTCAAAAATTGCAACATGGTGCGCTAGCCGTCCCCCGCCGCACACCGCAAAAAGATGCATGCGTAAGCAAACGCGGGCGAACGCATGCACCTGCGTCTACAATGTTACAGATAGGAAATCAAGACGCATGCGGATGTATGCGTCAGAAACGCTGCGGGCACAACTGCAAATGTGAAACCAGCCTAAAGGCTCGTTTACACTGCAGCATGTGCATTGTTAAATTGCCGTTGACCAGCAGCATGCTTGACAGTAAACAGCTGTTTAATATCCTTTTTACACAGGAAGACCGCTCATCAGATGCGCACTGAACGATCCATAATAGATGTTATTGTGTGTATAGGCTGCCATCGCTCTCAGCAGCTTGAGTCCTGTTTACGCAGGACAATGCGCTGGCGAGGACGATGATCTTTTAGGCAAACCAAAAGATCATTTCACCCAACGAACAAGCATTCTATACATTTCTTGAATGATCGACAGCATGTTTTGCTTGCACAATTATGGTAAAATGAGTTCCTAGGAACGTTCATTCATGATAATTGTACAATGCAAATGGACCTTAACAAAAGGGAAATGTTACAGAGGGATCTCATTTCCTTCTTCTAAAATAGATTGACTGAATTGATTGGCTGAAGGCAAAATGTCAAAAAAAAGTTTCTTTTTTGAAAACAGCAAACTCTGATGATATCAACTTTGAGAACATAATTTGTTGAAAATGTACTCAATTCTTTGAATTTGGATTTAAAATGCAAAAATTGATCAAGCAAAGATAAAAAATAATGAAAGAAAAGAACAAATAACTAAAATTTGATTAAAAAAATACCAAAAAAAAAAACTTGATGTGCATCTCCAGGCTTTTCCCAGCCCTTGTTCCCATGTGTAAAGTCCCTTCACTTTGTTAGGACCACTACTGAATAGTGTTTTTGTACTTGAGATAGTGATAACCCCTTCCTGTGAAGTCAGTTTTCCTCTCCAGCTTTCACAGCCTAATCTCCTTTGCGTATCTCACAATGTTTGACAAATGTCACATCTGCTTCCCTGATGTCACATGATGTCCCTTATCTGAAAGAGGTCTTCTACACAGGAGACTTTCTGTGTGACAGAACCCAACGGTATGCCATTTTGATGCGGTAACAGTATGAGCCTTGTTTTAGTGTCTCCACCAAAAAAAAAAAATCCATGACCGAAATGAAAAAGGAAAAAGTCATAACAAATAATAAAGCAATTACGTGCCAAGGAAAGCTTATCACTGCTTGAATCCACTCGAGCTGAAGATTTTATCTGTAGTTATCCCTAGTATCACTCTCTTCAAAACAATATTAGGCTGGGTTCACATTGCGTTAATAGCAGCCCGTTCAACATATACGTTAACGGGCTACTGTTAATGCAAGTGCCGTTATGGCAGCATCTGCTAGCTCTATCTGCGCTAGTGGTGACGGACCCGGAAACGCTGCAGCCCGCGTCTTGGGGTCCGTCACTCAATGACGGCACATCGCTAGCACAAGCCCATTGTGGGCATGTGCTAGCGATGCGTCCGACATTGGACTCAATGCTGCGGTGTAACGTAGTCCGTCTAACGGACACGCCCAACGCAATGTGAACCCAGCCTTAGACAAAAAATTTCTGAAGGTGAAATTTGTTGTGCTGTTTGGAAAGTTCCTCACACTGTTTAATGAGGATGTTTCAGCTAGACAATAGGGCATATGGATATCATTGAAGAGTGTCCATCACTTGAGACACCCCTCAATTAGCCATAGTGAAGGGAGCAGTGACCTCTAGAACAGATGGTGGGCTTAGAGAGTTCCTTTTGAGAAAGAGTTGTCTAGTTGGGACAACTCCTTTAGCTGTCTCTGTGCAGAACTGATATCTATGCAATAAGTTTGGGCGATGGTCACTTTCTATTGCGGTTTCTGTCCATACCAAAGCCACAACAACCTGACAAATCTGTTGCATAAGGCTTGGGCCACCCAACCGTATTCTCCACATCCCAGAAAATCGTTCCAATTATTCTGATCAGAATTTGCTCAGAGTGAGATCCATTTTTTTTGGACGTGATGAGAAAAAAAATTCTCCATATTCTCTATTCCGTCAGTCTGCGAATATTGGTTCACATTTGGATGTCATCTAAGTGCGGCCCGATTTTTTTCAGGGGCCCATAGATTTGCATTGCTGATTTTTGACTCGACACACATCCGAGAAATTCGATCACGTGCGAAAGCCTTTACAGACACTATTGACTTATTCTGAGATTCGCTGGCTTCTGCCAAAAGTGTCCATCATTTGGATAGGAAAAATAGCACTGCGTATATAACAGACAGCTGCATGCTCTTAACAGAGCCTCCGGCATCATCCCTGTCCCCATTGTGCCTAAAATCTATATTCCCTATCAGTATGTCTTTGGAGTGTGGGAGGAAACCAGAGAACCCGAAGGAAACCTACGCAAACACGGGGAGAACATACAAACTCCTTACAGATGTTGTCGTTGTTGTGAATTGGACCCAGGACCCCAGTAATCCAAAGCATCAGGGCAGTAAAGTGGCTCAGTGGTTAGCATTGCAGTGCTGGGGTCCTGGGTTCAAATCTCCTCAAGGACAACATCTGCAAGGAGTTTGTATGTTCTCCCCGTGTTTGCGTGGGTTTCCTCCGGGTTCTCCGGTTTCCTCCCACATTCCAAAGACATACTGATAGGGAATCTAGATTATGAGCCCCAATGGGAGCAGTACTGATAATGTCTGTAAAACGCCATATAAGTCAGTAAAATAAGTAAACAGTGCTGACCACTGAGCCACCATACGTAAAAGGCAACATTTTCTCTCCATTACATCAAGAGAACATACAAACTCCATGCAGATAATGTCCTTGGTTGGACTGAAGCACACGACTCCAGCGCTGCGGGGCAACAATATAAACCACTGAGCCAATACTTACCACTTTATTTTGCCTCACATTATGACTTTGCATACATGCGCTGTACATTATATCAGGCTTATAAATCCAAATGTGCAGCTATTTACTTGATGCTCTACTTCCATCCCCAGCAACGTTTCCGTCTGTCTTTGCTGGAAATTGTGGCTCCACTTCACTTTTATTGGCTCTTAAGAAGATGTCAGGACCCAGAGTGTCACTGTGTCAGTGTACGGGCTATAAATCATGCAGGGTGAACTTGTTCATTACTTTATCTTTGTCCAGACCGGGAAAGACAGGAGCAATCAGCTGTCTACCCCCTGAGGATTAGAATTTACTATGTGAAAAGTTAAAGAACATTGTAACATGAGAGGTAAACTAGACTTCAGGGAACAATTGCCAGAGTATATTAATGATAAATAACAGACGTGGAAAAATCAATATGGAAAGAAAATCTAGTGATAAAAAAGTATTCACTGATAAAAAAAAAGTATTTATGCATGTTACATTCAGTCATTTCATAAAAAAATATATATATATTCAGTACACACCAAAAGTTTGGGCACACCTTCTCATTTAAAGATTTTTCTGTATTTTCATGACTATGAAAATTGTACATTCACACTGAAGGCATCAAAACTATGAATTAACACATGTGGAATTATATACTTAACAAAAAAGTGTGAAACAACTGAAATTATGTCTTATGTTCTAGGTTCTTCAAAGTAGCCACCTTTTGCTTTAATGACTGCTTTGCACACTCTTGGCATTCTCTTGATGAGCTTCAAGAGGTAGTCACCGGGAATGGTCTTCCAACAATCTTGAAGAAGTTCCCAGAGATGCTTAGCACTTGTTGGCCCTTTCACTCTGCTGTCTATCTCACCCCAAACCATCTCGATTGGGTTCAGGTTTGGTGACTGTGGAGACCAGGTCATCTGGCGTAGCACCCCATCACAATCCGTCTTGGTCAAATAGCCCTTACACAGCCTGGAGGTGTGTTTGAGGTCATTGTCCTGTTGAAAAAGAAATGATGGTCCAACTAAACGCAAACCGGATGGAATAGCATGCTGCTGCAAGGTGCTGTGGTAGCCATGCTGGTTCAGTATGCCTTCAATATTGAATAAATATCCAAAAGTGTCACCAGCAAAGCACCCCCCCCCCCCACACCATCACACCTCCTCCTCCATGCTTCACGGTGGGAACCAGGCATATAGAGGCCATCCGTTCACCTTTTCTGCGTCGCACAAAGACACGGTGGTTGGAGCCAAAGATCTCAAATTTGGACTCATCAAACCAAAGCACAGATTTCCACTGGTCTAATATCCATTCCTTGTGTTCTTTAGCCCAAACAAGTCTCTTCTGCTTGTTGCCTGTCCTTAGCAGTGGTTTCCTTGCAGCTATTTTACCATGAAGGCTGCTGCACAAAGTCTCCTCTTAACAGTTGTTGTAGAGATGTGTATGCTGTTAGATCTCTGTGTGGCATTGACCTGGTCTCTAATCTGAGCTGCTGTTAGCAATTTCTAAGGCTGGTGACTCGGATAAACTTATCCTCAGAAGCAGAGGTGACTCTTGGTCTTCCTTTCCTTGGGCGGTCCTCACGTGAGCCAGTTTCTTTGTAGCGCTTGATGGTTTTGCCACTGCACTTGGGGACACATTCAAAGTTTTCCAAATTTTCTCGGACTGACTGACCTTCATTTCTTAAAGTAATGATGGCCACTCGTTTTTTTATTTAGCTGCTTTTTTCTTGCCATATTGCAAATTATAACAGTCTATTCAGTAGGACTATCAGCTGTGTATCCACCAGACTTCAGCATAACACAACTGATGGTCCCAACCCCATTTATAAGGCAAGAAATCCCAGTTATTAAACCTGACAGGGCACACTTGTGAAGTGAAAACCATTTCCGGTGACTACCTCTTGAAGCTCATCAAGAGAATGCCAAGAATGCAGTCATCAAAGCAAAAGGTGGCTACTTTGAAGAACCTAGAATATAAGACATATTTTCAGTTGTTTCACACTTTTTTGTTAAGTATATAATTCCACATATGCTAATTTATAGTTTTGATGCCTTCAGTGTGAATTTACAATTTTCATATGAAAATACAGAAAAATCTTTAAATGAGAAGGTGTGTCCAAACTTTTGGTCTGTACTGTATATATATTGAGAAACATGATATGATGTGTAGATATAACTGTCTGCTTACACTAACAGTGGCATGACTTTTATCGGTAATAACTTACAGTAAGTGATCTACAAGGTTTATTGTTTATTTTATTACTTTTCCTAAAGTCTCCGACACATCTCCTCCTTGTCTTATGTCATCTTACGCCGACTTATTTAAATACAAGAGACATTTGAAAGATGCAGCATTTTTAGGATGCTGCCAAGTCCAGAAGAAATTGGGTAACCAAAGGAATGGGAAAAAGAGGTTCTTTATTGACAATGCGTTTTGGAGTTAGTCAAACTCCTTAGTACAGTACAAAAAACATTGAATCTTCCAGCTGCCTTTTCTAAACCACCTGCCCACCACAGGATAAGAAATCACCAGAGGGTACCACAGCACTGATATCATTAATATGCCTTTATTATATATACTTTGGCAATTCATACAACAAATAATATATATATTTTTAAAAAAATATGAATACATATATGAATAAAAACAAACCGCAGGAATAATATTTGTATGGGGCCCAGAAGTCTCAAAAAAATTAATTAAAAACCCACCAGGGATAACAAAGCCAAATACTCGCCGTGCTGCACAATTAAATAGTTCTGTAATAAATCCAAAATAAAATCAAATTGTATGTAGCCCATGTAAGATCTGCTATATATATAAAAAAAAAAAAAAAAAAAAGGGAGATATGTTAGTTCATTGTTCTCCCACATAACATATCTCCCATCTACCTCATTGTGTCATTAACACTTTATGCACTTGCACACTTTATAGGAGGTACGCTGCTATAATCCCACTTACATATTTTTTATCTGATTTTTTTCGGCACTGTTGTTGTTTTTGAACATTATATGAATTTTATTGGAGTTTTTTTCACTTTTTTATAATTTTTTTAAAAAACAACAGATTTTGTGTAGTAGTTTTTTGGTTTCACCCTGTTTTTTTTTTTTTTGTTTATATATGAATTGCCAAAGTATATATAATAAAGGCATATTAATGATATCAGTGCTGTGGTACCCTCTGGTGATTTCTTATCCTGTGGTGGGCAGGTGGTTTGGTTCCCCTTTCTCAGTGGTTATCCACTGAAGCTTTCACAGTGCACCTTAACCCCATGAGATATATTATGACTTATATTTATGTTTAGGCGAGATTTGTGGGTATATTAGGTGCGTACTGTGTCTTTTAACAGCTGCCTTTTCTACCTAGGTTCTTGCCTGACTTGGTCAGCCTCTGTGTCATGCACGTCCAAACCAGTTCTCAAGCCTTAGGCCGGCTTCACACTCAGCGTATGAAAATACGGTCCGTATATTACGGCCGTAATACGCTGAAATGTCCCGAAAATAGTGGTCCGTAGCTCCTTCGTAGGCAGGGTGTGTCAGCGTTTTTTGCGCATGGCATCCTCCGTATGTAATCCGTATGGCATCCGTACTGCGTGGTTTTCTCGCAGGCTTGCAAAACCAACATACCGCTATAGAAATGATCCATGTGTCCCAAAAAGAAAAAAAAAATATATATATACTGTCTATATATATATATATATATATATGTCATTAGACACATATATGTATATATATATTAATATTTTTTCCAGCGCTATACAGCTTGAAAGCCGGTAATTCAATTACCGGCTTTTTCTTTCTCCTTCCTAAAACCCGACATGATTTGAGACATGGTTTACATACAGTAAACCATGTCTTCTCTCCATTTTTTTTGCAGATTCCACACTACTAATGTCAGTAGAGTGTATCTGCAAAATTTGGCCGTTCTAGCTCTTAAAATAAAGGGTTAAATGGCGGAAAAAATTGGCGTGGGCTCCCGCGCAATTTTCTCCGCCAGAGTAGTAAAGCCAGTGACTGAGGGCAGATATTAATAGCCTGGAGAGGGTCCACGGTTATTGGCCCCCCCCTGGCTAAAAATATCTGCCCCCAGCCACCCCAGAACAGGCACATCTGGAAGATGCGCCTATTCTGGCACTTGGCCACTCTCTTCCCATTCCCGTGTAGCAGTGGGATATGGGGTAATGAAGGGTTAATGCCACCTTGCTATTGTAAGGTGACATTAAGCCTAATTAATAATGGAGAGGCGTCAATTATGACACCTATCCATTATTAATCCAATTGAATGAAAGGGTTAAATAAAACACAAACACATTATTTAAAATTATTTTAATGAAATAAAAACAATGGTTGTTGGAGTATTTTATTCTACGCCCAATCCAGTCACTGAAGACCCTCGTTCTGTGAAAGAAAAAACATAATAAACCAACAATATACTTACCCTCCGCAGATCTGTAACGTCCAACGATGTAAATCCTTCTGAAGGGGTTAAAACATTTTGCAGCAAGGAGCTTTGCTAATGCAGGCTGCTCCTCGCTGCAAAACCCCGGGGAATGAGTCTAAATATAGATCAATGAGCTATATTTAGCTTCATTTGCGGTGAGGCGCCCTCTGCTGGATGTTCATAGATCGTGGGAAATTTCCTAGAAAGCTCCCAGGCTTTCTAGGCAAGTTCCCACGATCTATAAAGGATTTACATCGTTGGACGTTACAGATCTGCGGAGGGTAAGTATATTGTTGGTTTATTATGTTTTTTCTTTCACAGAACGAGGGTCTTCAGTGACTGGATTGGGCGTAGAATAAAATACTCCAACAGCCATTGTTTTTATTTCATTAAAATAATTTTAAATAATGTGTTTGTGTTTTATTTAACCCTTTCATTCAATTGGATTAATAATGGATAGGTGTCAGATATTTTTAGCCAGGGGGGGGCCAATAACCGTGGACCCTCTCCAGGCTATTAATATCTGCCCTCAGTCACTGGCTTTACTACTCTGGCGGAGAAAATTGCGCGGGAGCCCACGCCAATTTTTTCCGCCATTTAACCCTTTATTTTAAGAGCTAGAACGGCCAAATTTTGCAGATACACTCTACTGACATTAGTAGTGTGGAATCTGCAAAAAAAATGGAGAGAAGACATGGTTTACTGTATGTAAACCATGTCTCAAATCATGTCGGGTTTTAGGAAGGAGAAAGAAAAAGCCGGTAATTGAATTACCGGCTTTCAAGCTGTATAGCGCTGGAATAAATATTAATATATATACATATATGTGTCTCACTGACATATATATATATATATACCTATTCTATGTGTACACATTTATTCTACCTATTCTACTGTAAGCTGTCAGTGTGATTTTACTGTACACCGCACTGAATTACCGGCTTTTCTCTCTAACAGCGCTGCGTATTTCTCGCAAGTCACACTGCTTGTCCGTGTGAAATCCGTATTTTTCACGCTTCCATAGACTTTCATTGGCGTATTTCTTGCGCAGTACGGTGACAAACTCAGCATGCTGCGATTTTGTACGGCCGTAGAAAGCCGTATAATACTGATCAGTAAAATACGGCAGATAGGAGCAGGGGCATAGAGAATAATTGTGCCGTATTTTTTGCGAGTTTTACGGACGTAGTTTCTGCGCTCTTACGTCCGTAAAACTCGCAAGTGTGAAGCCGGCCTTATGCAGTGTTGTACTTGACTTTGCAAAATTTTGTCCGGTGAGGGGCTTCTTTGAGCCCCTATTCCTCTGCTTTACTCCACCAATTTGTCACATGGAGCGCCCCTGCTTCTTTTTTCTTTTATCTGCTTATTTAAAGAGTAGCAAAATGTTTTTTTTGTTAATAATTATCCTTCAGATATTGCAAAGTTATGATTACCTTATTTTGCATACGTCTTTCTCAAACATTATACTGCAAAGCTGTTTTACTTCCCAGTTCATGCTCCTTTAGAAGCTGCTTTCAACTGCTGCTCAGTAAAGTTCTCTACAGTATATTCTGAGACCAAAGCGGATTCCGTTTTTCTAATCCCAGACCACTGCCTTTAAATAACACAATCTAAACACAATTTCCACTAACAGTATTGTAATGAAATGAACGCACCCTCCATTCCAAGAATTGTCTGCACTGCATACAACAGGTAAAACAGCTGTTATATTAGCTGTGGTGACCATCAATAAATTACTGCCAACTAGATGGTGGGTTATGTAAACAGAGATACTATTCTGGGTGCATGGTCCTGCTCTTAAAAAGAAAAACACATTAAGAGGCCAAGAGGTCATTTTTTATCATTTTAAATGTATTGACATTTGGAGATCAAAGACTACTGAGGAAGCTGCTTGAAGAAAAAGTCTAGACCTGATGTGAAGTCTTTTTCCTAGACCTTAAACCAAATGTGAGGGTGTGAACCTGGTATCTCAGAGATGACACTAATTACAATGTTCTGCCATGTCCAGTGTCTGAAATCAGCAAAGTTACACTTCAGATGTTGGAATGAACAAGAAAAGGAAACAGAGGTAAGTATGTCATTGGTAAATAAAACTGTATACTATCAGAAATTAACTATAGCTAGATATTTAATAGTACAACATTAGTATTGCAGTATAAATTCAGAGATTGTCAATGAAAGCCAGCCCTTAAAGGGCATCTGTCAGTAACATCAACCCTCCTAAGCTACCTATATGGGCATGTTTGTCATAGAAAGTTGAACCAAACGATACCTTGATATTTACAATCCGATGAATGGTCCTTAAGAAATCCATGATTTTCTTATATGCAAGTGAACTGAAAAGATCTCTGTGCCTGATTAAACTGGCACAGAGATCTTTTCAGCTTATTTGCATAATCGAAAAAACATGGATTTCTTTGTGACCATTCACCGGATTTCAGATTTCAAGGTATCATATGTTTCAACTTGTTATTGCCTACATGCCCATATAGATGGCTTAGTAGGGTTAGTACTACCGAAAAATACCCTTTAAAGGGCTGCTTTGGCTTAGAGAACTCATTTCCAAACTCTCCTTTAGGGAATTCTGAGTTTCAAAGAGAATTCCCCAGTCGGTTTCTTCAACTTTTAGCTAAAGAGTATTGGCTTCTAAGTAGGTCTGTAGGACCAAACATGTCTATACAGTACATGGACTGCCTACAAATGTCAATAGACAAAGTCCAATATTTCATTTCTTCTGTGGATTTTCTTTTGGGAAACCAAGCACAGAGTACAGCTGATCACCTGGCATGGTAGCAGAGGATCACCTCATAATTAACTTAATTAGCATTTAACTTTATTTATAAAAAAGTGTTTCCAAAATGTACAATATCTTTTAAAGTGGTCATACTCATTTGGTGTCTAGACAGTACAACTGTCTAATGTGCATAGGAGTGTCTTGATTTTGCCCTGCTAGCAGATGTCATGGGAAAGAAGGATCTTGGATTGCAACATATTAATTCCTTGCCTCCCTCAGAAGTTAAGACTCCCCCAGTGGTTTCTTGCAGCAGAACACACTCATCTCCCCATCAGAATCACATGCACGCTCAAAAAAGTGTGCTTATGTATGGAGGAGTGAGGTTGAGAGGAATAGCAGTCACCTGAAAAAGACTTGGGCTAACAGCTACCAAGGGTGTATGGTCATGAAAGTGATTACACCAAAATTCATGAAAGCAAGGGGCAGCACGGTGGCGCAGTGGATAGCACAGCAGCCTTGCAGCGCTGGAGTCCTGGGTTCAAGCCCCACTAAGGACAACATCTGCAAAGAGTTTGTATGTTCTTCTCCGTGTTTGCGTGGGTTTCCTCCGGGCACTCCGGTTTCCTCCCACATTCCAAAAACATACTGATAGGGAATTTAGATTGTGAGCCCCAACGGGGACAGCGACGATAATGTGTGATAATGTAAAGCGCTGCGGAATATGTTAGCGCTATATAAAAATAAAGATTATTATTATTATTAAGCCAAAATTCTGGCGTAAATCACTTTGGAAAGTGGCAACAATTTTACCAATGCAAATGTGCCCAAAAAATTGTTTGACGTTGGCATTTTTACACCAGTTTTGCGGTACGAAGGCGTGACTTCACCATTTGACTATTGGTAAAGATGGTGGGCATGGACCCACTGCACCAGGGGCTGGGTTTACCTATGAGGGCAATAACAAAGTGACTATCGAGTATTCACTAGTGCCTCTGATGGTGAGGATAGGCAGGGATGCTGGTAGTCACCAGGTACCACTCCAGGGAAGTCCCCTGGTCTGCAGCAGAAACAGGTACGAGTTACAGGTGGACAGAACTAAAGACATGGTCAGGCAATTTGAAGTCAGGGCAGGCAGCACAGGTTCAGTATACTTGGTCAAGGTCAGTAGCAGAGAGGTCAGGATAAATGAGTTGACAAGCCATTTCAGATCACAGAAAAGATAATACAAGAAAGCATCTTTCAGGTAACTAGTCAAAAACTGAATTAGTACCTAGATTAGGGGAGGTGTGGTGGGAGGAGTTGCTTAATGAACCCCCTGCTGCTTGGGAATAGGCCAGAGAATTTCACCTCTCCAGGACACAATGGGGTTAAATGCCTGCAGATAGTGGCCATGTCTTCCTATTGCCAGGTGGAGACTTACCAGCAGAAGGAGGACACAGCAGTGTTGTAAATGCTACAAGAGCCAGCTCAGCTAGACTGCCTGCAACTGGGGAGAGCTGAGCTGTGATCTTGTGCAAGCCCAGAAAGATCCACAAGAGTCTTCAACACCATTAATTTGTTTGTATCAAGCCATCGAGTCGCTGGTGTTCCTCTTCGCCTTGTTCCTTTTATTCTTCTGACCATGATGTCCTTCTCCAGTTATTGCTGTCTTTGCATGATGTGTCCAAAGTAGGTAAGTCGTAGCACACTGCTTTTTTGAGTAATAATTGAATGAGTGAAGTTAGTCCCTTCGGATCACTTGGATAGGCCATTTATATTTGATCAGTTGGGGGCTCAATCCCATTCAGATCCACTGATGAACTATTGATTTATCCTGTTAATGAACCATTAGTATAATGGCTCATGATTTTCTTGTACGATTGCTATCCATCATTTTCACGGAGAGCACCCATACCTATGATATAATATGGGGCTATGCACAGGTCCATTTTTTCCCTCAGGCCAAGTTTAATCTGAGTGAATAGGTCAAAATCGTCAATGTAAGTCTATAGGTCCATGAAAAAAATGTTTTCATAGACTTACAGAATGGGGAAGGTGGGGAGCTTTTTTTTCCTCCCCATGTCTGAGAAAAACTGAAGCCACTATGATCAAACTCTGATCAAAGTCTAATAAAAAATCAGTCCGTTTTTCACATATGTGGAGGAATTGTTGGTGTGAATCTACCCTTACATTCATAGAAAGATAGGATACATGGACACTTGTTAAAATGAAGTCATGCTGTCATTTTGTATATTAATTCATCATACAGTTGGGACAGTGAGAAAGAAGTGTTAGAGCTCCTTTATGGTCTCTGCTGTTAATATTGTGCATCCATTGTACAGCTGTGTTGCCTATCAGAGCAGCATTGCAGGGTTGAGTTATTTTCTTACATCTAGCTACATTCAGTCTGGTGAGGATGTGTCCCAGTTAAGAACAACAAAGTCTTTGACACCAAAGACAAATGCAAGGAAATCTGGTGTCATTCTGATGTCACCTAATTGTGGCACTGGCATGTCACTCTATCTTTAAATACATTGGAACGAGAAAAGTAGATTGAACTACATGTGAAATTTTTCTTCAAATCATCCATCAGTGAAAATGGCAAATTTTTAAAGGTGGTTTTATACAGCTGAATTATTGGAAACAGAATTACTTTTTTCAATAATCGCAGTGTAAACTTGCTGCCAAATGATCAAAACATTGTTTTGCTGGGTGAAATGATCTTTTGGTTTGCTTAAAAGATCATCGTTCTTGGCAGCACATCATCCTTTACCTTATAAGCTGTTATGACTCATGGGGTAATTTTTCTCCAGTATAGTGTGAGATCTTATGACCATCTGGGTCCTCTCTCTCTCCTGTAGAGTGTAAGCTCTTATGGTCAGTGGGGTCCTCTCTCTCCTGTAGAGTGTAAGCTCTTATGGTCAGCGGGGTCCTCTCTCTTTACTGTAGAGCGTAAGGCTAGGTTCACATTGCATTAGGGCAGTCCGTTTAGTGCATAGTGCTACGGACTGCGCTAACGCAATGTCCCAAAAGGGATCGCGTTTGCCGATCCCGCTAGCGCAGATCCCCGATCTGCGCTAGCAAGGAACGGACCGCGAACGCTGCAAGCAGTGTTCGCAGTCCATCACTCAAATGACGGCACATTGCTAGCGCACGCCCAATGTGGGCGTGCGCTAGCGATGCGTTCGCCATTAGCCGCAATGGCGGCGTTGACGGACTACGTTACACCGCGTTATGCTGCGGTGTAACGTAGTCCGTTAAACGAGTTCACATAATGTAATGTGAACCTAGCCTAAGCTCTTAAGGTCAGTGGTTTCCTCTCTCTCTTGTATAGTGTAAGCTCTTATGGTCAGTGGGGTCTTCTCTCTCAGAGAGTGTAAGCTCTTATAACCCAAGGGCTCCTCTTTTTCACCTGTAGAGTGACAGCTCTTATGGTCAGCGTTGTCCTCTCTCTATCTTCCATAAAATGTAAGCTCTTATGACCCTCAGAGTCCTCTCTTTCTCCTGTAGAGTGTAAGCTCTTAAGATCAGAGGGGTCCTCTCTGTCTCTTATAGAGTGTAAACACTTTTGGCCAGGAAGGTTCTCTCTCTCTCTTGCAAAGTGTAAGTTCTTGTGGTCAGAAGGGGTCTTTTTCTCTCCTGTAGATTGTAAGCTCTTACAGTTAGCAGGATCTTCTCTCTTTTCTATAGAGTATAAGCTCTTTTAGTGAACAGGGTCATCTCTCTCTCCTGTAGGGTGTAAGCTCTTAAGCTCAGCAGGGTTCTCTTTGTCTCCAATAGAGTGTAAGCACTTTTGGCCAGCAAGGTTCTCTCTCTCCTGCAGAGTGTAAGTTCTTATGGTCAGAAGGGGTCTCTATCTCTCCTATAGAGTGTAAAGGTACCGTCACACTTAGCGACGCTGCAGCGATACCGACAACGATCCGGATCGCTGCAGCGTCGCTGTTTGGTCGCTGGAGAGCTGTCACACAGACCGCTCTCCAGCGACCAACGATGCCGGTAACCAAGGTAAACATCGGGTAACTAAGCGCAGGGCCGCGCTTAGTAACCCGATGTTTACCCTGGTTACCATCCTAAAAGTAAAAAAAACAAACACTACATACTTACCTACAGCCGTCTGTCCTCCAGCGCTGTGCTCTGCACTCCTCCTGTACTGTCTGTGTGAGCACAGCGGCCGGAAAGCAGAGCGGTGACGTCACCGCTCTGCTTTCCGGCTGACCGACGCTCACAGACAGTACAGGAGGAGTGCAGAGCACAGCGCTGGAGGACAGACAGCTGTAGGTAAGTATGTACTGTTTGTTTTTTTTACTTTTAGGATGGTAACCAGGGTAAACATCGGGTTACTAAGCACGGCCCTGCGCTTAGTTACCCGATGTTTACCCTGGTTACCAGTGAAGACATCGCTGAATCGGTGTCACACACGCCGATTCAGCGATGTCTGCGGGGAGTCCAGCGACGAAATAAAGTTCTGGACTTTCTTCCCCGACCAGCGACAGCACAGCAGGGGCCTGATCGCTGCTGCCTGTCACACTGGACGATATCGCTAGCGAGGACGCTGCAACGTCACGGATCGCTAGCGATATCGTCTAGTGTGACGGTACCTTAAGTTCTCATGATCAACAGGTTCCTATCTCTCTCCTGTAGAGCGTAAGTTCTTATGATCAGCAGGGTCCTCTCTCTCTCTTGTAGAGCGTAAGTTCTTATGATCAGCAAGGTCCTCTCTCTCTCGTAGAGCGTAAGTTCTTATGATCAGCAGGGTCCTCACTCTCTCCTGTAGAGCGTAAGTTCTTATGATCAGCAATGTTCTCTTTCTTTCACTCTCTCCTCTCCCCACGTGCATTTTCTGAGTAAATTACAGACTTTCCAGTATTGAGAGTCATGTAAATTTGTTTGCCGTATACTGAATTGTTGGGGAAAATTTGTGGAAGTCAGCGAATTTGAATTTGAAAAGAGCCACTCATCTCTAGTCATGATACCTGATTGTTACAATGGGGAGCGTGACATTTTCTTTAGCGTATTCTCAATCTCATGTATTAAAAAATCAGGATTACAGTAGCTGCTAGAATATAATTTTTAACAGTTTTAATATACATGATTTTTTATTTTCGGTGGGGTGGGGCTTTCCACTGTCTGTTAAAACTTAACCCAAGTTTGAAAAGTGGAGAAAGCGATGACGGAGCTACCTTTCTGTGAGACCTGCAAGGCTGCGTGTCTTTTCCAAACCTAGCAGTGAAACAATTAATAAAGAAACCCATTAAGCTCTGATTATCGCTGCTAAAAAGGGAGGTTAAGTTTCATTCCTTTGAAGTAACTGAGAATGATTCAGGCCTCATTACAGAGATATAATCTACATTCATACATTTATGTTAGTGATTCAAATCTATTGGGACAGATTGAATTCCGTTAAATAGTGCATCTTTCCTAAGGAACCTTTCTCAGGCTTTCTCAGGCTAAACCAAATGGTGGACAAACAATGCCGAGTAGTGGGGTATTTAGAGATTTGACTGTGCTGTAAAAGAAAAGGCTATACAGAAAAGAGAAAAAAAGCCCGAGATATAATCTAAAGAGCTATGTCAGCTTTTCGTTTGGTCTCTGTTTCCAAAATGCCCTCCCTGTCATCACACAATATGGAAAAAAAAGGAAAAATCTGTCTATGAATTTATGTCCCGCACCTGTCATTCCGTAATCTTTTTAACTCTTAAAATACCAAATCTCATTATTACAGTCGACAACTAGAATAATTAAAATTCTAAGAATTTTCTAAATTACCTTCCAACTTGGTTTTCAAAACTTATTATTCTCCCCTTTGACCATGATGCCTGTAAGCCACCTATACCTGTGCCCTATAAATAGTGTTGCCCAATCTGTTACTTTACTGCTGTTGCAAAACTACTATTTCCAGCAAAACCTAACATGTTGTTTGCAGCCTGGTGCGATAAGAGTTGCAGATTTGGAGAATTTGGGTATGGGGTCTACGTATTCAAGGGTCTAGAAAAGAGTTTGCTCGCTATACAGCAAGGTCCAACCATATCATCTGTCCTCAAAAAAATATTTGGAGCAATGCTGGAACAGAAATGTAATTTCTCAAGGGTCTACAAGAATTTTCAGCATATACAGTATTTGCGATAAGAAACTAAACAGTTCGATCTCACAAAGCTAGATTGCTCCCTTCAATCACTTTGGACAACACCTTTTTATTAGAAAGTTCCCGTAAAGCTGAGGACAGGTTGTCCCACTGCTGGACACCAACGATCATCTGTGAAAGAATCAGGTATCAAGTGCTACATTTTCCTGCAGCACCTCCACAGGGAAAATGAAGAATTACACATTTTCTATTGAATTCAATACATTGCCTAATTTAGACAGATATGTTGGGTTCTCCAGAATAAGATACATTTTTTTTAATCCTTTTTTGTACTGGCAAGTAGGTGAGGATCCAAAATAAGACATGTCTCTTTATTAAGGGGGTTGTCCATCTTTGATGACATTTCTTTTGACTAAAATGTATTCTTTTTTTTCACGCTTGATTTATATAGCCTCCTTAAACCACTGTCTATTGAAATAAAAGTTTATTTATTATTTTACTCGATTATACAGTGCCATCATAATCCACAACACTTTACAGACATTATCACTATCCCCATTAGGGCTCACATTCTAGATTCCCTGTCAGTGTGTCTTTGAAGTGTGGGAGGAAACTGGGGAACCCGGAAGGAAACTCAGAAGAACAAGGGGAGAGCAAAAACCCCTTGCCTATTATGTCCTTTGAACCCAGGACCCCAGCGCTCCAAAGCAATAGCGTTAACCACAATGCAAAAATTTTGAATGAAACCCATTTGCAAAAATGATTTGTAGCTTAAAATACATACATTTAAGTAAAAATATTATCCCCAGAGCTGGACAACCCCTTTAACTAATAATGCCCCCTACCTATCCTAAAACGCTCAACCACCTCAGCCGTCTCTAAGACATTGCTTACGCTACACTGGGTTTTACAATAATGTAAGAGCTTGAAGGACTTTGGCATTTTTTTGGTAAGTTTCTTTTGGAACATGATACCCTCACCCTAAGCAAGAAAAAACAACACAAAATTAAATAATATTTTTAGATATTTTAATTGCAAGAAAATAATATTTTTAAGAATAGTAAGCATTTCCTATATTTCCTAACTTGCAGGGGTGGCTGTAATGGCTTCAATCAACCCTCAAAGGGACATTTCTCACAGGGCATCTTCTGGTTTTCCCAATATAAAAGCAGTGATAAGGTGGTTGGTTTAGGAAAGACAGAACAGTATATAGTTCATCATAAAATGCTCCACAATGTCTCTAACACAAAAATATAGTGATGGTATTATTACATTCAATAGCTCAGTGCTAGATACTATACTTGGAAGCTGATGTCTGTGTTAAGGGTAGCAGTGGGCCCCTGTGGAGTGTTCTTCCACAGCTGTGCAGACCTGGGGTCCTGCTATCAAAACCTGACCTTCAAAAAGCCCAAGTTTTCTAGATCCGTTAGTCCTAACGTGTGCGACATATATTCTGTGCCCCACCAAAGATAGAACTGATGCCAGCCATTATAATCTGGTGGCAAATCTACAGAATATGTAGATGCTATATACATAGTGAGTCATTTTTCCCTAAAATAAGCAATTTTTTTTAGGCAATCCGTCTTTTCTAGACAGAACAACAGTATAAAAATACAAATGCAGCGGAAAAGGCTCAGTTATAGAGGAAATGTGATGCTAGCACTGCTGCCTTGCAGCGCTGGAGTCCTGGGTTCAAATCCCTCCAAGGACAACATCTGCAAAGAATTTGTATGTTCTCCCCATGTTTGCGTGGGTTTTCACCTGGTTTTCCAGTCTCCTCCCACATTCCAAAGACTTACTGATAGCGAATTTAGATTGTGAGCCCCATCGGTCATAGCTATGATAATGTTTGCAAAAACTGTAAAGCGCTGCGGAATATGTTGCCTCTATATAAATAAAGAGATTATTATTTACTAGATGGTGGCCCGATTCTAACGTATCGAGTATTCTAGAATATGTAGGTAGTATATAGCACAGGCTACGTACTATATTGCACAGTGACGTAGTATATAACACAACCAACGTAGTATTTAACATAGCTACGTAGTATATAACAGAGCTACGTAGTATGTAACACAGCCACGTAGTATATAACATAGCCACGTAGTGTATTGCACAGGTATGTAGTATATTGGTCAGCCACGTAGTATATAGCAGAGCCACGTAGTATATAACAATACAGCCACGTAGTATATTGGACAGTCACGTTGTATATTGCCCAGCTACATAGTGTATAGCACAGAGATGTATTATATAACAGAGCCCACGTAGTATGTAACACAGCCCACATAGTATATAGCAATGTGGGCACTATATGCGTGGTTTAAAAAGCCTTAAAATAAAAAATAAACATATATTCACCTTCCGAACGCCCGTTGAAGTCCTGGCGCCTGTGTGCGGTGCAGGTCCCAGGGTTGGTATGAGTGCAGGAACTGTGATTACGTCGTGGTCACATGACCGTGACATCATGGCAGGTCCTTCTCGCATAGCATCCCTGGCACCGGAACCTGCCGCTTGCACTGCCGAGGACTGTGGGCGACGTCGGATGGTGAGAATAACCTTTTTTTTATTAGTATTATTTGTAACATTAGATCTTTTTACTATTGATGCTGCATACGCAGCATCAAAAGTAAAAAGTTGGTCACACAGGGTTAATAGCTGTGTTACCGGAGTGCGTTACACCGCGGTCTGGTAATGCTGGCATTAACCCTGTGTGAGGGCTGACTGGAAGGGAGTATGGAGCAGGCACTGACTGCGGGGAGTGTTGTGAATTCTGCTTTTGGGTTCCCTCCAGTGGTTGTAGGTGGGAATGCAGTTGTCTCTGAGTCGCAGTCCTGGCCAGGTGTATCTGCTGATTGCAGTTCTGACTGGGATATTTAGGTGTGCAGGATTCATTAGTCCTTTCCAGTTGTCAATGTTTCTTGTGAAGTGTTGGATCACTTTCTGGCTTCTCCTGCTTAGCTGCCAATTCAGCAAAGATAAGTGTCTGTTTCTTTTTCTGTGACACACATGCAGTGTGCTTATATTCTGTGCTATTCATTTGTTTTTCTCTTGTCCAGCTTAGACTGTGTCAGTGTTTTCTCAGTCTTGTTGGATTCTCTGGAGTTGCAGATATACGCTCCACATCTTTAGTTAGATGGTGGAGTTTTTGTAGTTTCTGCTGTGGATATTTGTGGAAGGATTTTTAATACTGACCGCTTAGTATCCTGTCCTATCCTTTCCTATTTAGCTAGTGTGGCCTCATTTGCTATCCTGTTTTTCTGCCTGCGTGTGTCTTTTCCTCTACTACTCACAGTCAATATTTGTGGGGGGCTGCCTATCCTTTGGGGTTCTGCTCTGAGGCAAGGTAGAATTCCTGTTTCCATCTATAGGGGTATTTAGTCCTCCGGCTGTGTCGAGGTGTCTAGGTTTTGTTAGGCTACTTCTAGCTGCGGTGTTAAGATCAGGATTTGCGGTCACTATAGTTACCACCTACTCCAGTGAAAGTTTTCATGCTGCTCCAAGGTCACCTGATCATAACAGTACAACTGGCCACTAATGAGTTAAATGCATCTCAGAAGAAGGGAAGAAAGGTCTTGAGCCATTTTTTTTTCTTCAGTCTACTTTGTCTTCTCCTCCCTCTTTATCTCTGGGTGGCTGAAGAGCCTTGTGCTAGCATGAATGTTCAGGAATTAGCTTCTCATGTAGACCAGTTTGCTGCTAGAGTACAGGGTATTTCTGATTATATTGTTCAGACTCCTGTTTTAGAACCGAAGATTCCTACTCTGTCCTGATTTGTTTTTTGGTGACAGGTCCAAATTTTTGAGTTTTAAAAACAACTGTAAACTGTTTTTTGCTTTGAGACCTCGATCCTCCGGTGATTCCATTCAGCAGGTTAAAATTGTCAGAAGACCTTGTTGGCCCTGTCTCAGGGTCAAGAGGCGGCAGAATTGTATTGTCAGAAATTCAGAAAATGGTCTGTGTTGACTAAATGGAATAATGATGCTTTGGCGGCAATTTTCAGAAAGGGTCTTTCTGAATCCGTTAAAGATGTTATGGTGGGGTTTCCCACGCCTTCCGGTCTGAGTGATTCTATGTCTCTGGCCATTCAGATTGACCGGCGCTTGCGGGAGCGCAGAACTGTGCGCGCTGTGGCGTTATCCTCAGAGCAAATTCCTGAGCCTATGCAGTGTGATAGGATTCTGTCTAGAACGGAACGACAAGGTTTCAGACGTCAGAATAGGTTGTGTTATTATTGTGGCGACGCTTATCATGTCATTTCTGTCTGCCCTAAGCGGACAAAGAGGATCGCCAGTTCAATTACCATCAGTACTGTACAACCTAAATTTTTGTTATCTATGTGCTTGATCTGCTCATTGTCATCATTTTCTGTCATGGCGTTTGTGGATTCAGGCACCGCCTTGAACTTAATGGACTTTGAGTTTGCCAAGCGTTGTGGTTTTCCCTTGCAGCCTTTGCAGAACCCTATTCCTTTAAGGGGCATTGATGCTACACCCTTGGCTAAAAATAAGCCCCAGTTTTGGACACAGGTGACCATGAGCATGGCGCCAGCCCATCAGGAAGATTGTTGATTTCTGGTGTTGCATAATTTGCATGATGCTATCGTGCTGGGTTTTCCGTGGTTGCAGGTACATAATCCTGTGTTGGATTGGAAGTCCATGTCTGTGACTAGTTGGGGTTGTCAGGGGGTTCATAATGATCTTCCTTTGATGTCAATCTCCTCTTCTTCCTCTTCTGAAATTCCAGAGTTTTTGTCTGATTTTCAGGATGTATTCGATGAGCCCAAGTCCAGTTTCCTTCCACCGCACAGGGACTGCGAGTGTGCTATTGACTTGATTCCAGGCTGTAAGTTTCCTAAGGGTCGACTTTTCAACCTGTCTGTGCCTGAACATACCGCCATGCGGAGCTATATTAAGGAGTCTTTGGAGAAAGGGCATATTCGACCATCTTCTTCACCGTTGGGAGTGGGGTTCTTTTTTGTTGCTAAAAAAGATGGTTCCTTGAGACCCTGTATTGATTATCGCCTCTTGAATGAGATCAAGGTCAAGTTTCAATACCCTTTACCTTTGCTTTCCGATTTGTTTACTAGGATTAAGGGAGCTAGTTGGTTTACGAAGATTGACCTTCGGGGGGCATATAATCTTGTTCATATTAAGCAGGGTGATGAATGGAATACGGCGTTTAACACGCCCGAAGGCCATTTTGAATACCTTGTGATGCCATTCAGACTCTCTAATGCTCCATCTGTTTTTCAGTCCTTCATGCATGATATCTTCCGAACTTATCTTGATAAATTCTTGATTGTATATTTGGACGATATTTTGATTTTTTCCTATGATTGCGAGTCTCATGTGCAACAGGTCAGGATGGTATTTCATATCCTTCGTGACAATGCTTTGTTTGTGAAAGGGTCTAAGTGTCTCTTTGGGGTGCAGAAGGTTTCTTTTTTGGGCTTTATTTTTTCTCCCTCATCTATAGAGATGGATCCGGTTAAGGTTCAGGCCATTCATGATTGGATTCAGCCCACTGAAGAGCCTTCAGAGATTTTTGGGTTTTGCAAATTTTTATCGCCGTTTCATTGCTTATTTTTCCAGCGTGGTTAAACCCTTGACCGATTTGACGAAGAAAGGCGCTGATGTGGCGAATTGGTCCTCTGCGGCTGTCTCTGCCTTTCAGGAGCTTAAACGTCGATTTACTTCTGCTCTGGTGTTGCGCCAACCGGATGTTTCTCTTCCGTTTCAGGTTGAGGTTGACGCTTCTGAGATTGGGGCAGGGGCCGTTTTGTCTCAGAGGGATCCTGTTGGTTCCTTAATGAAAACGTGTGCCTTCTTTTCCCATAAGTTTTCGCCTGCTCAACGCAATTATGATGTCGGCAATCGGGAGTTGTTGGCTATGAAGTGGGCGTTTGAGGAGTGGCGACATTGGCTTGAGGGAGCTAAGCACCGTATTGTGGTCTTGACCGATCATAAGAATCTGATTTACCTCGAGTCTGCCAAACGGCTGAATCCTAGACAGGCTCGATGGTCCTTGTTTTTTTCCCGTTTTGATTTCGTGGTCTCGTACCTTTTGGGTTCTAAGAATATTAAGGCTGATGCCCTCTCTAGGAGTTTTTTGCCTGATTCTCCTGAGGTCTTAGAACCGGTCGGTATTCTGAAAGAAGGGGTGGTCCTTTCTGCCATTTCCCCTGAGTTACGACGGGTTCTTCAAGAATTTCAGGCTGACAAACCTGACCGCTGTCCTGTGGGGAAACTGTTTGTTCCTGACAGATGGACTAGTAGAGTGATTTCTGAGGTTCACTGTTCCGTGTTGGCTGGTCATCCTGGCATTTTTGGTACCAGAGACTTGGTTGGTAGGTCCTTTTGGTGGCCTTCTTTGTCGCGTGATGTGCATTTTTTTGTGCAGTCCTGTGGGACTTGTGCGCGGGCCAAGCCTTGTTGTTCCCGTGCTAGTAGGTTGCTTTTGCCATTGCCAGTCCCTGAGAGGCCCTGGACGCATATTTCAATGGATTTTATTTCTGATCTTCCGGTCTCCCAGAAGATGTCTGTTATCTGGGTTGTTTGTGACCGGTTCTCTAAGATGGTTCATTTGGTGCCTTTGCCTAAATTGCCTTCCTCTTCAGATTTGGTTCCGTTGTTTTTTCAGCATGTGGTTCGTTTGCATGGTTTTCCGGAGAATATTGTGTCCGACAGAGGTTCCCAGTTTGTTTCTAGGTTTTGGCGGGCCTTTTGTGCTAGGCTGGGCATTGATTTATCTTTTTCTTCTGCATTTCATCCTCAGACAAATGGCCAGACCAAGCGAACTAATCAGACTTTGGAGACTTATTTGAGATGCTTTGTGTCTGCTGAGCAGGATGATTGGGTGGCCTTCTTGCCATTGGCCGAGTTTGCCCTTAATAATTGGGCTAGTTCGGCTACTTTGGTTTCGCCTTTCTTTTGTAATTTTGGTTTTCATCCTCGTTTTTCTTCTGGGCAGGTTGAGCCTTCTGACTGTCCTGGTGTGGATTCTGTGGTTGACAGGTTGCAGCAGATTTGGGCTCATGTGGTGGACAATTTGGTGTTGTCTCAGGAGGAGGCTCAATGTTTTGCTAACTGTCGTCGGTGTGTTGGTTCCCGGCTTCGGGTTGGGGATCTGGTCTGGTTGTCTTCCCGTCATGTTCCTATGAAGGTTTCTTCCCCTAAGTTTAAGCCTCGGTTTATTGCTCCTTATAAGATTTCTGAGATTATTAATCCGGTGTCTTTTCGTTTGGCGCTTCCGGCCTCTTTTGCTATCCATAATGTCTTCCATAGATCTTTATTGCGGAAATATGTGGTGCCCGTTGTTCCCTCTGTTGATCCTCCGGCCCCTGTGTTGGTTGATGGAGAGTTGGAGTATGTGGTTGAGAAGATTTTGGATTCTCGTTTTTCGAGGCGGAGGCTTCAGTACCTTGTCAAATGGAAGGGTTATGGCCAGGAGGATAATTCTTGGGTTTTTGCCTCTGATGTTCATGCTGCTGATTTGGTCCTTGCCTATCATCTGGCTCATCCTGATCGTCCTGGGGGCCCTGGTGAGGGTTCGGTTACCCCTCCTCAATGGGGGGGTACTGTTGTGAATTCTGCTTTTGGGTTCCCTCCAGTGGTTGTAGGTGGGAATGCAGTTGTCTCTGAGTCGCAGTCCTGGTCAGGTGTATCTGCTGATTGCAGTTCTGACTGGGATATTTAGGTGTGCAGGATTCATTAGTCCTTGCCAGTTGTCAATGTTTCTTGCGAAGTGTTGGATCACTTTCTGGCTTCTCCTGCTTAGCTGCCAATTCAGCAAAGATAAGTGTCTGTTTCTTTTTCTGTGGCACACATGCAGTGTGCTTATATTCTGTGCTATTCATTTGTTTTTCTCTTGTCCAGCTTAGACTGTGTCAGTGTTTTCTCAGTCTTGTTGGATTCTCTGGAGTTGCAGATATACACTCCACATCTTTAGTTAGATGGTGGAGTTTTTGTAGTTTCTGCTGTGGATATTTGTGGAAGGATTTTTAATACTGACCGCTTAGTATCCTGTCCTATCCTATCCTATTTAGCTAGTGTGGCCTCATTTGCTATCCTGTTTTTCTGCCTGCGTGTGACTTTTCCTCTACTACTCACAGTCAATATTTGTGGGGGGCTGCCTATCCTTTGGGGTTCTGCTCTGAGGCAAGGTAGAATTCCTGTTTCCATCTATAGGGGTATTTAGTCCTCCGGCTGTGTCGAGGTGTCTAGGTTTTGTTAGACACACCCCACGGCTACTTCTAGTTGCGGTGTTAAGATCAGGATTTGCGGTCAGTATAGTTACCACCTACTCCAGTGAAAGTTTTCATGCTGCTCCAAGGTCAACTGATCATAACAGGGGAGGAATGAGCGGCCATTTTGCTGCCGGACTGTGCCCGTCGCTGATTGGTCGTGGCAATGGTCGTGGGTGTTTTGCCACGACCAATCAGCGACTTGGATTTCCATGACAGACAGAGGCCACAACCAATGAATATCCATGACAGACAGACAGAAAGACAGACAGACGGAAGTGACCCTTAGACAATGATATAGTAGATTATTTATTGCACCTTAGCTTAAATCCCCAATGCCATATAGGAAAGCAGCAGTATTACAAATAGGTCAAGATAGGTGGATGGCTTGTTACAGATTTTGTATGGGGGCCCAGGAGCTTCATGTTACAGCTCCATGCAGAGATGAGCGCTAAGGTCTAATGAATCACACAGCAATGATACCTGCCTCTATTAACAGCTCCATCATTAGAAAACATGTCCGCAAGTCATATAATCCTTCACTGGTGACCGCACGGCTTACAGGGCTCAGATCTGGATGACCTGGCTAGACATGAGCCGTGGAAAATTCAGGAGGTAGCTCCTTCACGCTTCACCATGTAGCTAATTGTCAGACCTCTTTTGGGTAACGATCATTAAATGACCATACACATTAATAGTGGATGCTTTCCTGAAACGGAAAGTACTTGCAAGCAGCATAATACAAAGGATAGCAGGTTTACCCAGAATCCTTTGCAGTAGGCGGAGCTATGCAAATCATCTCTTTCCACCCCAGTCTAATCCACAGCGCTTGGAATCGCCAAGCGTGCAATG
This sequence comes from Ranitomeya imitator, assembly GCF_032444005.1. Taxonomy (NCBI): domain Eukaryota; kingdom Metazoa; phylum Chordata; class Amphibia; order Anura; family Dendrobatidae; genus Ranitomeya; species Ranitomeya imitator. Next base: position 88,420,153 of record NC_091282.1, read on the forward strand.
CTGCGGATTAGTTTCTAAATTTACACAGCCAACCAATTCCTACCTGTGGACACGTGTTTCGGGCTTTAGGCCCTCATCAGCACAGGGCTGGAATTGGTTGGCTGTATGGAGTGGGGCTCGGTGAGCAAGCGATACATACATGCTAGCCACCTTAGGGAGAGACCCAAGTTGGGCTAAATGTAGCGGGACGAAAGAGACCGAAAAGCCCATACACATTAATACAACTTAAAGAAATGTATTTCAGATGAGACCAGGAATCATGCCTATTAAACCCCAATGATTGCAAAATAGAAAACACATCAAAGACGGCTATCAATTATGTAAAATTTTCAAGACAGAACTAAGCACAGGACAGTGGTCTCAGGCTTCTGAACAAAACTTTTCAGGACTTTTTACCTTTATATTATTTTATAAACATTTTTTTGTTTTACTTTTTGACTATTGTTCAAAAGATAAAGAGATAAATAAAAAGATAATAGATAGATTTTTTATGTTTGATTAATTTTTGTTGTACAATTTGACTTATTTCACTGTTGTTCAAAAGATAATTAAATACAAAGATAGATAGACATTGAAAGATAAGATTTATCAGAGAGATGGATATCCATCTCACATGTTTTTAGCTATCTATCTATGTTCTAGCTATCTATATTCTACTAGTACAGAAATAGGTGCAATGCAAAGTACTCCAGTAATAGCAAGAGTTCAAACGATAGACGTCACTCACATTTCTTAAAAGAATTGTTGTAAGCTCTCACTGCTCGTGAGAGCTTACAATCTACAATGAGGTGGAGGAGATACAAAGTACAGGTGTGTATTTACAATGATCGATTTACAATGATGGTCCAGCCATCTCCAGGGAGTGGTGGTGATGATTGAACACAACAGCACAAAATTCAGAAAGGAAGAAAAGAAATATCAGCTGCACCAGGCAACATTTTTCAGACCTGCAAGCTTGACAAAGGACTATGCAGGTCTGAAAAATAATGATTGGGAGTGCAGCAGATATTTCATTTGTCTCTGTGAGAGTACTCTGCCAAAAGCCTGTGTGTGCACCCTGCAACCATCTCTCTGGGACTACTGTGCCAAAAAGCCTCTGTGTGTGTGCTCTGCCAAAACACTTGTGTGTACTCTGCATGCATATTTGTGGGAGTACTGTGCCAAAAAGCATGTATGTGCAATCTGCACCAATCTCTGTCAGAGTACTGTGCCAAAAAGCCTGTGTGTTTACTCTGCATGCATCTCTGTGTGAGTACTCTACCAAAAAGCCTGTGTGTGTACTCTGCACCCATCTCTGTGAGAATACTTTGCCAAAAAGCCTGTGTTTGTACTCTGCGCCCGACCCTTTGTGAATACTATACCAAAAAGCCTGCATGTGTATTTTGCACCTCTCTTTTTGGGAGTACTCTGCCAAAAGTCTTTGTGTGTACTCTGCAACTGTCTCTTTGGGAGTTCTGTGCCAAAAAACCTCTGTGTGTGAACTCCGCAAACATCTCTGTGGGAGTATTCTTGCAAAATGCTTGTGTATGTACTCTGCATGCATCTCTATGGGAGTTCTGTGCCAAAAAGCCTGTGTGTGCATTCTGCACCCATCTCTGTTGCAGTACTGTGCCAAAAAGCCTGCATGTATGTAGTCTGCATCGATCTCTGTGAGAATGCTCTGTACTCCCCACCAGTCCTTGTGGGAATACTGTGCCAAAATACCTATGTGTGTACTTTGCACCTGTCTCTTTCGGGAGCCTATGGGTGTACTCTGCAACCATCTCTTTGGGAGTACTGTGCCAAAAAGCCTCTGTGTGTGTACTCTGCACTCATCCCTGTGTGAGTACTATTCCAAAAAGCCTGTGTGTGTTCTCTGCACCTGTCTCTGTTTGAGTACTCTGCCAAAAGCCTGTGTGTACTCTGCAACCATCTCTGGGAGTACTGTGCCAAAAAGCTTCTGTGCGTGTACTCTGCATACTTCTCTGTGGAAGTGCTCTGCCAAAATGCCTGTATGTAATCTGCACATGTCTATGTATGAGTATTATGCCAAAAAGCCTGTGTGTATGCTACACCCATCTCTGTGTGAGTGTTCTGCAAAGAAGCCTGTGTATGAACTCTGTACCTGTCTCAGAGTACTGTGCCAAAAAACCTGTGTGTTTACTCTGCACCAGTCTATGTGGGAGTGTTGTGCCAAAAAGCCAGTGTTTGTACTCTGCACCCATAACTGTGGGAGTACTGTGCTAAAAAGCATGTGTGTGTACTCTGCACCTGTCTCTGTGGAAGTACTCTGCCAAAAGCCTATGTGTATACTCTGCAACCATCTCTTTGGAAGTACTGTGCCAAAAAGCCTTTATGGGTGAATTTCGCAAATGTCTCTGTGGGGGTAGTCTGCCAAGACACTTGTGTGTGTACTCTGCATGAGTTTCCGTGAGAGTACTGTGCCAAAAAGCCTGTGTTTACTCTGCACGCATCTCTGTTTGAGTACTCTGCCAAAATGCCTGTGTGTGTACTATCCACCTGTCTCTGTGGTAGTGTTGTGCCAAAAGCCTCTGTGTGTACTCTGCACTCATCCCTGTGTGAGTACTATTCCAAAAAGCCTGTGTGTGTACTCTGCACCTGTCTCTGTGGGAGTACTCTGCCAAAAGCCTGTGTGTACTCTGCAACCATCTCTTTGGGAGTACTGTGCCAAAAAGCCTTTGTGTGTGAACTCCACAAATGTCTCTGTGGGAGTACTCTGCCAAAATGCTTGTATGTGTACTTTGCATGCGTCTCTGTGGGAGTATTGTCCCAAAGAGCCTGTGTCTGCACTCCACAAATGTCTCTGTGGGAGGACTCTGCCAAAATGCTTGTATGTGTACTTTGCATGCGTCTCTGTGGGAGTATTGTCCCAAAAAGCCTGTGTGTGCACTCTGCACCATCTCTGCTGGAGTGCTGAGCCAAAAAGCCTGTATATGTGTACTGTGCACCCATCTCAATGCCTATGTGTGTACTCTGCATACGTTTCTGTGGGAGTACTCTGCCAAAATGCCTGTGTGTACTCTGCACGCATATATGCATGAGTATTGTGTCAAAAAGCCTATGTGTACTCTACACCCATCTCTGTGTGAGTACTATGCCAAAAAGCCTGTGTATGAACGCTGCAACTTCCTCTGTTGGAGTACTCTACCAAAAATCCTGTGTGTACTCTGCTGCACCCATCCCTGTGGGAGTATTGTGCCAAAAAGCCTGTGTGTGTACTCAGCAACCATCTATTTGGGAGTACTATGCCAAAAAGCCTCTGCTTGTGAACTCTGCAAACTTTTCTGCATGAGCACTCTGACGAAATGCTTGTCTATATACATCTATGTATGAGTATTGCTCCACAAAGCCTGTGTGTTCTCTGCATGTGTCTCTGAGTACTCTGTCAAAAAGCCTATTTATGTAATCTACACAAGTCTCTGTGTGAGTACTTTGCTAAAAAGCCTGCTTGTGTACTCTGTTCACATCTCTGTGTAAGTACTCTGCCAAAAAACCTGTTTGTGTACTCTACACACGTATCTGTGTTAGTACTGCACCAAAAAGCCTCTGTGTGTGTGTACTCTTCACACATCTCTGTGTAAGTACTCTGCCAAAAAGCCTGTGAGTGTACTCCGCACCTGTCTCTGTGGGAGTACTCTGCCAAAAGCCTGTGTGTACTCTGCAACCATCTCTTTGGGACTACTGTGCCAAAAAGCCTGTGTTTACTCTGCACGCATCTCTGTTTGAGTTTTCTGCCAAAATGCCTGTGTGTGTACTATCCACCTGTCTCTGTGGTAGTGTTGTGCCAAAAGCCTCTGTGTGTACTCTGCACTCATCCCTGTGTGAGTACTATTCCAAAAAGCCTGTGTGTGTACTCTGCACCTGTCTCTGTGGGAGTACTCTTCCAAAAGCCTGTGTGTACTCTGCAACCATCTCTTTGGGAGTACTGTGCAAAAAAGCCTTTGTGTGTGAACTCCACAAATGTCTCTGTGGGAGTACTCTGCCAAAATGCTTGTATGTGTACTTTGCATGCGTCTCTGTGGGAGTATTGTCCCAAAGAGCCTGTGTCTGCACTCCACAAATGTCTCTGTGGGAGTACTCTGCCAAAGTGCTTGTATGTGTACTTTGCATGCATCTCTGTGGGAGTATTGTCCCAAAAAGCCTGTGTGTGCACTCTGCACCATCTCTGTTGGAGTGCTGAGCCAAAAAGCCTGTATATGTGTACTGTGCACCCATCTCAATGCCTATGTGTGTACTCTGCATACGTTTCTGTGGGAGTACTCTGCCAAAATGCCTGTGTGTACTCTGCACGCATATATGCATGAGTATTGTGTCAAAAAGCCTATGTGTACTCTACACCCATCTCTGTGTGAGTACTATGCTAAAAAGCCTGTGTATGAACGCTGCAACTTCCTCTGTTGGAGTACTCTACCAAAAATCCTGTGTGTACTCTGCTGCACCCATCCCTGTGGGAGTATTGTGCCAAAAAGCCTGTGTGTGTACTCAGCAACCATCTATTTGGGAGTACTGTGCCAAAAAGCCTCTGCTTGTGAACTCTGCAAACTTCTCTGCATGAGCACTCTGACGAAATGCTTGTGTATATACATCTATGTATGAGTATTGCTCCACAAAGCCTGTGTGTTCTCTGCATGTGTCTCTGAGTACTCTGTCAAAAAGCCTATTTATGTAATCTACACAAGTTTCTGTGTGAGTACTTTGCTAAAAAGCCTGCTTGTGTACTCTGTTCACATCTCTGTGTAAGTACTCTGCCAAAAAACCTGTTTGTGTACTCTACACACATATCTGTGTTAGTACTGCACCAAAAAGCCTCTGTGTGTGTACTCTTCACACATCTCTGTGTAAGTACTCTGCCAAAAAGCCTGTGAGTGTACTCTGCATGCATCTTTGATTAAGTACTCTGTCAGAAAGCCTCTGTGTGTATTCTGCACCCCTCTGTGTGTGTGAGTACTGTGCCAAAAAGTCTGTGTGTGAACTCTGCATGTGTCTCTGTGGGATTACTCTGCCAAAAAGCCTTTGTGTGTACTCTGCCAAAAAACCTCTCTGTGTGAGCACTCTGCCCAAAAGTTTCTTTGTGTACCTTGCACGCATTTCTGTGTGAGTACTCTACCCAAAAAGTCTGTGTGTATTATCTACACTCATATCTGTGTGAGTATTCTGCCAAAAAGCTTGTGTGTGTACTCTGCACATGTCTCTGTGTTAGAACAAACAAAACAACTGGGCATAACAGGTCATAGATGCATAAAATAAAAAAATACTGTGCACAAAATAAAGTATGGAAATAGCATGTACATCATAAAGAGGTGAATGGCAGACCATTTGAAGTAATAGTGAAACCCAAAAGAAGAACCATGGACATGGATCAAAAAGAATAGATATGGGATAAAATATTATAACATAAAACACCTTTATTTAGACAATGGGTGGCCATGGATGGCACTGTATGCAACAGAGTGCCCACACAAATAAAAACAATATTTCAATATGAAAGAGATAAAAGCAAAAATATACATAGCAATATAAAAATTAATTTTAAGGAGGATCACAAAAAATATGCAAGGTAACAGAAATAGTAACTGTTAAATATAAACATGTTAATACTACCATATGTGTTTTATAAGAGTGGCAATATTTCAATATATGGTAGATTAGTTGTGCATCACATGAGGCCTCTCAATATGTGGCAATGATAAATAGCATAGTATTCAACAGGATTTGTATAGGGAGAAGGAGTGTAGATGAGTAGCAATGGGTACCTGATGGTGGTCCCCAGTTCAAGTGCGGCGCAAATCCCAACGCGCGTTTTGGAACAAGTCCTTTGTCAAGGGGAGTTTTTTGCACCAAAAAGCCTGTGTGTGTACTCTGCAAGCTTTATTGTGCCAGTAGTGTGTCAATAAGCCTCACTGTGTGTACTCTGCGCTCATCTCTGTTTAAGTACTCTGTCAAAAAGCATGTTTGTGTACTCTTCAAGCATTGCTATGTGAGTACTCTGCCAAAAAGCCTGTGTGTGTACTCTGTATGTGTCTCTGTGGGAGTACTCTGCCAAAAAGCCTTCTTTCTCTTCTGTACTGTGCACTTTTTAGGGATGGAGAAAATGAGTAGATTGTAATGATGGAGGTGGGAAAGGGGACAATGATGGGATGTGGGGGAGGAGGGCAATGAAGGATGTGGGGGATTGGGATGGGAAGAAGGGGGACTTATAATGGTTTTACGAACAGGGAAGATGGAGGAAGATGTTAGATATGGATGTAAAATGCATAGATAGTGCTCTCCCCATCTCATAGTTCATTGTGATAATATCGGGGACTTTTCAGGCATACATTCCACTTTTTTGGCTGTCCGCTACCCTAGGTCTATAAAGTATTTTGGGGTAAAAAAATAAAAAAAACTCCAGGCCACAAATTGAAGAGTGTGATATCTCCGGCAGACTCCTGGTCTATTTGTGCTCTCCAAATAGTTGCTTTTCAGGCCTACATTCCACTTTTTGGGCTGTCTGCTACCCTAGGTCTATACACTATATTGGGGCAAAAAATAAAAAAATACAGGCCACATATTGAACAGTCTGTTATCTCCATCAGACTCCTGGACTATCTGTGCTCTCCAAATAGTTGCTTTTCAGGCCTACATTCCACTTTTTGGGCTGTCTGCTACCCTAGGTCTAAATTATATTTTGGGGTAAAAAAAAAAAATACAGGCCACGTATAGAACAGTCTTTTATCTCCGTCAGACTCCTGGTCTATCTGTGCTCTCCAAATAGTTACTTTTCAGGCCTACATTCCACTTTTTGGGATGTCTGCTACCCTAGCTCAAAACACTATTTTGGGGTAAAAAATAAACTACAGGCCACATATTGAACAGTCTAGTATCTCTGTGACATGCCTCATCTATCTGTGGCATACAAATTGTGTCAATAGATTAGGGTCGAGGTTTTCATTCAACTTTTTATTAAAATGGGCAAGGCGCGTGACAAGGGACGGGGAAGTGGACATGATGGTGATGGTGCATGCAGAGGTCGAGGCCGTGGGTAAGCTAAAGGTGGGCCACAACAAACACCCACATCTTCTCGCAACAGATTCCTGTCAGAATTCATAGGGCACAGCAGAACAGTTGGTTGGATGATGGATAATGCTTCCAGTCACTTTGCTACCACCACCAGCACCCTGTCTTCCACACGGTCAAGTTTGAGTAGCCGAGACTCCGGATCACATTTTCTTCACCCTGATCCTCCTTCCTCCCACCATGTTGAGTGCCCTGAGACAACTGAACTGATCCAACACTTGGACACTCCGAAAAGTTGTTCACTTTCCCATTTATCGATTCAGGCCTCTCTCACGGTCCACTTCAAGTGATGAAAGATGAGATTCCATGTAACGGTGCCCAAATGTTTGAGCAGCCACGGTCACTCGAAGAATATGGTGTTAACGTGTCACAAGAGGTGGACGATGATGATACACAATGGCCAGAAAACCAGGAGGAGGACCAGGGTGAGGATGTGGAAGAAGAGGTGGTGGATGATATAGTAACTGACCCAACCTGGCAAGAGGACATGCAGAGCGAGGACAGCAGCACACAGGGGGATGAAGGCGTAGCACCCTAACAGGTAGGAAGACGCAGTGTGGTGTCCACAGACAGAAAGCGGGCAACTGTTGCACGCAACACCATCATGAGGGAAGTTGCCAGTCCAACTGTAAGGTCTTCACGAGTCTGCTTGTGTTTTAAAGACTCTGACAATAACCCCAAACAGGTCATTTGCAACACCTGCCATGACCGCATCAGAAAGGGTAGCAAAACTACCAGCCCCTGCTTACGCTCGAAATGGTGCCTTTTAGGTTTGTGGAAGCTTTCCACAACCTGATGGCGGCGGCCCTCCCAAGGTATTCGGTCCCTAGCCGCCACTATTTCTCCCAGTGTGCCGCATCGGCATTACACAAGTACGTGTCCCACAACATTAGCCATGCCCTCAACAATGCTGTTACTGGAAAAGTCCACCTAACCATGGACATGTGAACAAGTGATTGTGGGCAGGGATGGTACACTGGGTTAAAATAGTGTACCTTGGGATGGTGCATGTCCTCCCAACCCCGAGGATTGCAGGCCCTACGTCAATCTGGGTTGCCCCCACAGTCTACAGCTCCTACACCTCCTCTTCAGCCTCCATTTCTGAATGTAGCACATCAGTCACAAGTTGGAAGCACTGCAGCACTACCTCAGCCAAGCGCCAACAGGCTTTGCTGAAGCTAATCTGCTTAGATGACAAACCTCACAATGCTGAAGAGTTTTGGACAGCGCTGAAAGAGCAGTCAGATCTGTCGCTGACACCACTGAACCTACAGCCAGGCATGGTTGTGTGTGACAATGGCCGTTTACTGGTAGCGGCTTTGAGGCGAGGCATGCTCACATACATGCCTTGACTGGCCCATGTGCTTAACCTACCTGGAGCTGCCGGATCTGCTTATGAAAGTACGCCGACTGTGTGCCCATTTTAGAAAGTCACCTACAGCTTCAGCTGCCCTTGCTGTGCTTCAGCAGCATTTGCAGCTTCTGGCTCACTGACTGGTGTGTGATGTCCCCACGCATTGGAATTTTACACTGCATATGCTGGAAAGGATTTGTGAACAGAAGAGGGCAGGTATTGACTGCAAGGCTGTCGTTATTCAGTTCAGACTCCACACATAATAAGACCTCAGGAGTGGACATGGATGTCAGACATCTGTACAATCCTGAAAAACTTTGAGGAGTCCACCAAGATGGTAAGCAGTGATGACACCATAATTAGCGTCACCATCTCACTTCTCTGCATTTTGAAAAGCCCTCTGCTCACAATTAAAGAGGATACATTGCATGTGGAGCACTAGGACATGGAGCAAGGAACCATGCAGGTTTATTACACACACAGCCCTGCCTCATGTCATCCCAATGTGAATTGGTTGACAATGAGGAAGAGGAGGAGGAGGAAGAACAGGAGCTACTTTCATGCGGTACAGATGGTACTACAAGTACAACTGTCATACCGTCTGTTCAGCATGGATGGCCTGAGGACAGTGAAGAGGAGGAGGATACCTTTATCACTCATTTTGTTGTTGAGGACATGGAAGGCATTCCTGTTACCAGTCTGGCATGTATGGCTGACTTTATGTTGCGCTACCTTTCCCGTTACCCTTGTATTGTAAAAATTTTAGGTGACAGTCATTACTGCGTAGTGACGCTTTTAAACCCATGCTACAAGGAGAACTTTCAATCTCTTGTTTCAGAGGCAGACAGGTGTACTAAAATGGTGTAGTATCAGGGGGCCATTGTTGCGGAATTATTAAAAAAATTCCCATCTGAAAACGCTGGCGGCAGACGTCACAGTGCGTTGGACAGCCAAGGAGTGCAGGCGTGAGAGACACAACTCCAATCAAGCATTGGCAGGGCAACACTGGCAAAGTTCTGGGACAGATTTCCCAGACCCTCCCTCCCAGATGCACTGGGTAATGTCACAAGTAATGGAATGTTTGGGAAAATGGTGAGGAAGTACCTGAACGTACCAACGTCCTCCGTGATTCCTCTGTGACTTTTAATTATTGGGTATCCAAGCTGAACACATGGCATGAACTGGCTCTCTACACTTTGGAGGTCGATGCCTGCCCTGCCACTAGCGTTTTGTCAGAATGGGTTTTTAGTACCCCTTGTAGAATTATAACAGTGCATTCGCCTGTCAAATGAAAATGCAGACAGGCTGATTCTTATAAAAATGAACAAGAGCTGGATTGGGCAAGACTTCTCTACAACAACCAAATGACAGCGAAACATAAGCTTTAATACAGTGTCTTGGGCCAGGAGTGGTGCATCTGCTCCTACCAAGACACTAAACTCTGCAGGGTAATCAATACAGAGGAGGACAATTTTATATTACAGGATGATTTATGTAAACTAGAAGCTTGGGGTGATAAATGGCAAATGAGCTTTAATGGGGATAAATGTAAGGTCATGCACTTGGGTAGAAGTAATAAGATGTATAATTATGTGCTTAATTCTAAAACTCTGGGCAAAACCATCAATGAAAAAGACCTGGGTGTATGGGTGGATGACAAACTCATATTCAGTGGCCAGTGTCAGGCAGCTGCTACAAAGGCAAATAAAATAATGGGATGCATTAAAAGAGGCATAGATGCTCATGAGGAGAACATAATTTTACCTCTATACAAGTCACTAGTTCGACCACACTTAGAATACTGTGCACAGTTCTGGTCTCCAGTGTATAAGAAAGACATAGCTGAACTAGAGCGGGTGCAGAGAAGAGCGACCAAGGTTATTAGAGGACTGGGGGGTCTGCAATACCAAGATAGGTTATTACACTTGGGGCTATTTAGTTGGGAAAAACGAAGACTAAGGGGTGATTTTATGTTAATGTATAAATATATGAGGGGACAGTACAAAGACCTTTCTGATGATCTTTTTATTCGTAGACCTGAGACAGGGACAAGAGGGCATCCTCTACGTCTGGAGGAAAGAAGGTTTAGGCATAATAACAGATGCGGATTCTTTACTGTAAGAGCAGTGAGACTATGGAACTCTCTGCCGTATGATGTTGTAATGAATGATTCATTACTAAAAATTTAAGAGCGGACTGGATACCTTTCTTGAAAAGTATAATGTTACAGGTTACACACATTAGATTCCTTGATAGGGCGTTGATCCAGGGAATTTTTTTACCCAATGTGGAGCTTACCCTTTGCCACATGGTTTTTTTTTGCCTTCTCCTGGATCAACATGTTAGGGCATGTTAGGTTAGGCTATGGGTGTAACTAGATGGACTTAAAGTCTTCCTTCAACCTTAATATCTATGTCACTATGTTACTTTGTAAGAGGAAATATATATATTTCGACCGGCTGTCATTTCTAGATCCCAGTATGGATCTGAGAACGTAAGTACAAAACTCACACCACATTACACATATGTATTTAATGCTCATATATTAAATTTGATTTTATTATTGTCATACTTTCATAACAGAACTCAGTCCAACCTCACTGAGAGGGATACCGGGTCTGACTCTGAGGCTGTGATTGATCCGGTCAGGGAAGGTGAAGAGGTGGCTGGCCCATCTTCTGATCCTTCCAGGTCCATCCCTCCTGGTCCATCTTCTGCTACACCAGATGCTTCGCCAAGAACTGGCCCAGATGCTGCACCACCACCCAAAGCTGCACCAGCTCCAGTCAGCCAGGAAGATCCTGGGAACAGCAGCAGCCCGACTGTCCCGCTGGAGGCCTCCCCACAGCCTGCTGTTAGTTCTCACCGTGGCCGCAGAAGGAGAGAGCTATTGGAAAGCAGTAGGCAAGTGAATAATGGTTTCCTAAATTATCTGGCTGCTCAGGATGAAGGTGAGGAGGTATATTTGCGCAGCCTGGCCCGGTAACTCCGTCCCCTACCCCATGAGGTGAGGCTACGTGTGAGAGGGTGCTTTCAGATCCTTCTTGATGCATGGACCCCCCCAATAGCCCTTATGAGTTATCTGAATACTTGGAGAGGTGGCAGCTGTCACCACGTAACCTCATGCGTATTCAAACAACCCAACAAGTGCATGTTCAAGAGGGATCTGATGCACATCCTCCACGTGTGCCTACACCTCAACCCTTTCCCCCCAAAACCAACCAATACAGCCACCTATCCAAATGCCATCCTACCATCAACCTTCCCAATATGGCCACTTGTACAGACCCAGTGTTGGAGGCTGGTCCCAACCTTGGTTTGGAAGACAAGGCCATATTGGGGGGGGGGGGGGGGCGGGGGTATGAGTCACGTGGCTACTATCATCCTCTTGAGGCACATAATATAAATCCTTGTGTCCAATCGGCAAGTGGCCAATACAAACATGGCCAAGATTTACAGCATGGCCAACAGAGATTACCCACACAGGATGAAGGACAATTGGGGCACAAAAGGCCACAAGACCAAGAACCCGAACTGCCGCCATCACCTCCACCAACATATCACAACCTTTAAGTTGTTTTTGTTTAAAAATTGTGTTGGTTTAAACATATTTGCTATTCTGCTCTGATAGCATATACTAAAACCAGAGCAACAAACCAGGAAAACCACCAGAAAGTATACCAGTTCAAGGGTAATTAAAAATTATGCCTTTATTTTCAGCAAGTGGCAAACGATTACATAAAATGTGCAAGAGATAATATATAAATGTACATAAAAAATACAAAAATTACAAAAATTGCGCAGCAACAGGATAAAATCATAATAGTTCCCAGCAAGGAAATAACCCCAGATACCACATTATAGGGATTTTTGCTTTAGCTGTGCCAATATATCAACTAAACAGGTGCTAATCCGTGAAAAATTATTAAAATATTTAATGTGAAAAAAAGGGGGGGGAAATTTTTTTTTGCAGTAATTAGAAAGTGCAACTGTGCAATATTGCAGAAATATATACAGGTCCTTCTCAAAAAATTAGCATATAGTGTTAAATTTCATTATTTACCATAATGTAATGATTACAATTAAACTTTCATATATTATAGATTCATTATCCACCAACTGAAATTTGTCAGGTCTTTTATTGTTTTAATACTGATGATTTTGGCATACAAATCCTGATAGCCCAAAAAACCTGTCTCAATAAATTAGCATATCAAGAAAAGGTTCTCTAAACGACCTATTACCCTAATCTTCTGAATCAACTAATTAACTCTAAACACATGCAAAAGATACCTGAGGCTTTTATAACCTCCCTGCCGGGTTCATTACTCAAAACCCCCATCATGGGTAAGACTAGCGACCTGACAGATGTCAAGAAGGCCATCATTGACACCCTGAAGCAAGAGGGTAAGACCCAGAAAGAAATTTCTCAACAAATAGGCTGTTCCCAGAGTGCTGTATCAAGGCACCTCAATGGTAAGTCTGTTGGAATTAAACAATGTGGCAGAAAACGCTGTACAACGAGAAGAGGAGACCGGACCCTGAGGAAGATTGTGGAGAAGGACCGATTCCAGACCTTGGGGAACCTGAGGAAGCAGTGGACTGAGTCTGGTGTGGAAACATCCAGAGCCACCGTGCACAGACGTGTGCAGGAAATGGGCTACAGGTGCCGCATTCCCCAGGTAAAGCCACTTTTGAACCATAAACAGCGGCAGAGGCGCCTGACCTGGGCTACAGAGAAGCAGCACTGGACTGTTGCTAAGTGGTCCCAAGTACTTTTTTCTGATGAAAGCAAATTTTGCATGTCATTCGGAAATCAAGGTGCCAGAGTCTGGAGGAAGACTGGGGAGAAGGAAATGCCAAAATGCCTGAAGTCCAGTGTCAAGTACCCACAGTCAGTGATGGTGTGGGGTGCCATGTCAGCTGCTGGTGTTGGTCCACTGTGTTTCATCAAGGGCAGGGTCAATGCTTTATGGTGATGAAGATTTCATTTTTTCAGCACGACCTGGCACCTGCTCACAGTGCCAAAACCACTGGTAAATGGTTTACTGACCATGGTATTACTGTGCTCAATTGGCCTGCCAACTCTCCTGACCTGAACCCCATAGAGAATCTGTGGGATATTGTGAAGAGAAAGTTGAGAGACGCAAGACCCAACACTCTGGATGAGCTTAAGGCCGCTATTGAAGCATCCTGGGCCTCCATAACATCTCAGCAGTGTCACAGGCTGATTGCCTCCATGCCACGCCGCATTGAAGCAGTCATTTCTGCCAAAGGATTCCCGACCAAGTATTGAGTGCATAACTGAACATTATTATTTGATAGTTTTTTTGTTTGTTATTAAAAAACACTTTTATTTGATTGGATGGGTGAAATATGCTAATTTATTGAGACAGGTTTTTTTGGTTATCAGGAGTTGTATGCCAAAATCATCAGTATTAAAACAATAAAAGACCTGACAAATTTCAGTTGGTGGATAATGAATCTATAATATATGAAAGTTTAATTGTAATCATTACATTATGGTAAATAATGAAATTTAACACTATATGCTAATTTTTTGAGAAGGACCTGTATATATGGGCAGAAAAAATAAAGTGCCAAAGTGCTATGACCAAAGTAGAGGTCAGAAACTGTGCAATCCACATCAATCATGTGAAAATATGTGCAAAAACGATCCAAACAGCACAGCGATAAATCTTTCTCATATACCTGTGGGGGGGCAGGGTCCTGTATCAGCGCACACCCTGTATATACAGTATATATATAAATATATATATATATATATATATATATACAGTACAGACCAAAAGTTTGGACACACCTTCTCATTTAACCCCTTCAAGTCGCAGCCCTTTTTCGTTTTTGCGTTTTCATTTTTCACTTCCCTCCTTCCCAGAGCCATAACTTTTTTATTTTTCCGTCAATATGGTCATGTGAGGGCTTATTTTTTGCGGAACGAGTTGTACTTTTGAATTACACCATTGGTTTTACCATGTCTTTTACTAGAAAACAGGAAAAAAATTCCGAATGCGGTGAAATTGCAAAAAAAGTGCAATCCCACACTTGTTTTTTGTTTGGCTTTTTTGCTAGGCTCATTACATGGTAAAACTGACCTGCCATTATGATTCTCTAGGTCATTACGAGTTCATAGACATCTTACATGTCTAGGTTATTTTTTATCCAAGTGGTGAAAAAAAATTCAAAACTTTGCTTAAAAAAAAGAAAAAGTGCCATTTTCCGATACCCGAAGCGTCTCCATTTTTCGTGATCTGGGGTCGGGTGAGGGCTTATTTTTTGCGTGCCGAGCTAACGTTTTAATGATACCATTTCGGTGCAGATACGTTCTTTTGATCACCCGTTATTGCAGGGGGCGCTCACAGCAGGCCTGCATCAGTAACCATAGAGGTCTCAAGGACCTCTATGGTTACCTTCCTGATGCATCGCCGACCCCCGATCATGTGATGGGGGTCAGCGATGACATCATTTCCGGCCGCCCGGCCGGAAGCGCCGGTTAAATGCCGCTGTCTGCGTTTGACAGCGGCATTTAACAGGTTAATAGCGGCGGGTGAATAGCGATTTCACCCGCCGCTATTGCGCGCACATGTCAGCTGTACAAAACAGCTGACATGTCACGACTTTGATGTGGGCTCACCGCCGGAGCCCACATCAAAGGGGGAGACACGACATGCGCTGTACTAGTACGGGGCATGTCGTGAAGGGGTTAAAGATTTTTCTGTATTTTCATGACTATGAAAATTGTACATTCACACTGAAGACATCAAAACTATGAATTAACACATGCGGAATTATATACTTGACAAAAAAGTGTGAAACAACCGAAAATATGTCTTATATTCTAGGTTCTTCAAAGTAGCCACCTTTTGTTTTGATGACTGCTTTGCGCACTCTTGGCATTCTCTTGATGAGCTTCAAGACTTAGTCACTGGGAATGGCCTTCCAACAATCTTGAAGGAGTTCCCAGAGATGCTTAGCACTTGTTGGCCCTTTTGCCTTCACTCTGCGGTCCAGCTCACCCCAAACCATCTCAATTGGGTTCAGGTCTGGTGACTGTGGAGGCCAGGTCATCTGGCGTAGCACCCCATCACTCTCCTTCTTGGTCAAATAGCCCTTACACAGCCTGGAGATGTGTTTGGGGTCATTGTCCTGTTGAAAAATAAATGATGGTCCAACTAAACACAAACTGGATGGAATAGCATGCCGCTGCAAGATGCTGTGGTAGCCATGCTGGTTCAGTATGCCTTCAATTTTGAATAAATCCCCAACAGTGTCACCAGCAAAGCACACCCACACCATCACACCTCCTCCTCCATGCTTCATGGTGGGAACCAGGCATGGTGAGTCCATCCGTTCACCTTTTCTGTGTTACACAAAAGCACGGTGGTTGGAACCAAAGATCTAAAATTTGGACTCATCAGACCAAAGCACAGATTTCCACTGGTCTAATGACCATTCCTTGTGTTCTTTAGCCCAAACAAGTCTCTTCTGCTTGTTGCCTGTCCTTAGCAGTGGTTTCCTAGCAGATATTTTACCATGAAGGCCTGCTGCACAAAGTCTCCTCTTAATGATTGTTGTAGAGATGTGTCTGCTGCTAGAACTGTGTGTGGCATTGACCTGGTCTCTTATCTGAGCTGCTGTTAACCTGCGATTTCTGAGGCTGGTGACTCGGATAAACTTATCCTCAGAAGCAGAGGTGACTCTCAGTCTTCCTTTCCTGGGGCGGTCCTCATGTGAGCCAGTTTCTTTGTAGAACTTGATGGTTTTTGCCACTGCACTTGGGGGCACTTTCAAAGTTTTCCCAATTTTTCAGACTGACTGACCTCCATTTCTTAAAGTAATGATGGCCACTCATTTTTCTTTACTTAGCTGCTTTTTTCTTGCCATAATACAAATTCTAACAGTTTATTCAGAAGGGCTATCAGCTGTGTATCTACCAGACTTCTGCACAACACACCTGATGGTCCCAACCCCATTTATAGGGAAAGAAATCCCACTTATTAAACCTGACAGGGCACACCAGTGAAGTGAAAACCATTCCCTGTGACTACCTCTTGAAGCTCATCAAGAGAATGCCAAGAATGTGCAAAGCAGTCATCAAAGCAAGAGGTGGCTACTTTTAAGAACCTAGAATATAAGACATATTTTCAGTTGTTTCACACTTTTTTTGTTAAGTATATAATTCCACATGTGTTAATTCATAGTTTTGATGCCTTCAGTGTGAATGTACAATTTTCACAGTCATGAAAATACAGAAAAATCTTTAAATGATAAGGTGTGTCCAAACTTTTGGTCTGTTCTGTATAATGTTATGTTTTACCTTTGACTACTGCTACTGGGTATGTGTCATAATGTACATATTTATAACTGCTGCTTTGTATAAGAAGATGTTCAATGTTTATCATAGGGAAACCGTAGTACCCTGTTTGGCCCACTAGATGGGGATATACTGATGCTCAGAGTGTTAATAGTTAATGTAGGAGGGGCTAGCTGTGGTTAAGCCGAGGAGCATCCAGCATTTTGGGGAGTTGGGCTAGGGTGCCCGGACAGGACAGTCAGCCCCTTAATGTTTTTAAGACAGGAGCCCAGACGTTCAGGGCCTGAGGGCCACAGATGACACCACAGATTACAGCAGCGCAGAATATAACAGTGCAGATGGTAGCGAGACAGCTAACAGCAGTACAGCAACACAGGTCGCTCATCATGTGGCAGCTTGCTACATGGATAGGTGCCCTTTTGTCTGGGGAGAAGCAGACATGTATGAGTATACAGTTAGGTTCATATATATTTGGACAGAGACAACATTTTTCTAATTTTGGTTATATATGTTACCACAATGAATTTTAAACAAAACAATTCAGATGCAGTTGAAGTTCAGACTTTCAGCTTTCATTTGAGGGTATCCACATTAAAATTGGATGAAGGGTTTAGGAGTTTCAGCTCCTTAACATGTGCCACCCTGTTTTTAAAGGGACCAAAAGTAATTGGACAATTGACCCCAAGGCTATTTCATGGACAGGTGTGGGCAATCCCTTTGTTATGTCATTCTCAATTAAGCAGATAAAAGGCCTGGAGTTGATTGGAGGTGTGGTGCTTGCATTTGGAAGGGTTTGATTTGAAGTAAACATGCAGTCAAAGGAGCTCTCCATGCAGGTGAAACAAGCCATCCTTAAGCTGCGAAAACAGAAAAAACCCATCCGAGAAATTGCTACAATATTAGGAGTGGCAAAATCTACAGTTTGGTACATCCTGAGAAAGAAAGAAAGCACTGGTGAACTCATCAATGCAAAAAGACCTGGGCGCCCACAGAAGACAACAGTGGAGGATGATCGCAGAATAATCTCTATGGTGAAGAGAAACCCCTTCACAACAGCCAACCAAGTGACCAACACTCTCCAGGTGGTCAGCGTATCAATATCCAAATCTACCATAAAGAGAAGACTGCATGAAAGTAAATACAGAGGGTTCACTGCACGGTGCAAGCCACTCATAAGCATCAAGAATAAAAAGGCTAGACTGGACTTTGCTAAAAAACATCTAAAAAAGCCAGCACAGTTCTGAAAGAATATTCTTTGGACAGATGAAACCAAGATCAACGTCTACCAGAAAGATGGAAAGAGAAAAGTATGGCGAAGGCGTGGTACAGCTCATGATCCAAAGCATACCACATCATCTGTAAAACACGGCGGAGGCAGTGTGATGGCTTGGGCATGCATGGCTGCCAGTGGCACTGGGTCACTAGTGTTTATTGATGATGTGACACAGGACAGAAGCAGCCAATGAATTCTGAAGTATTCAGAGCCATACTGTGTGCTCAGATCCAGCCAAATGCAGCCAAACTGATTGGTCGTTGTTTCATACTACAGATGGACAATGACCCAAAACATAAAGCCAAAGCAACCCAGGAGTTTATTAAAGCAAAGAAGTGTAATATTCTTGAATGGCCAAGTCAGTCACTGGATCTGAACCCAATTGAGCATGCATTTCACTTGTTAAAGACTAAACTTCAGACAGAAAGGCCCACAAGCAAACAGCAACTGAAAACCACTGCAGTGAAGGCCTGGCAGAGCATCAAAAAGGAGGAAACACGGCGTCTGGTGATGTCCATGAGTTCAAGACTTCAGGCAGTCATTGCCAACAAAGGGTTTTCAACCAAGTACTAAAAATGAACATTTTATTTAAAATTATTGAATCTGTCCAATTACTTTTGGTCCTTTTTAAAACAGGGTGGCACATGTTAAGGAGCTGAAACTCCTAAACCCTTCATCCAATTTTAATGTGGATAACCTCAAATGAAAGCTGAAAGTCTGAACTTCAACTGCATCTGAATTGTTTTGTTTAAAATTCATTGTGGTAATGTCTATAACCAAAATTAGAAAAATCTTGTCTCTGTCCAAATATATATGGACTTAACTGTATGAGTGTAGAGAAGCTGGACAGAGAGGACACTGTGATGCCGAATCAGAAGGGACGACCCGGATACATGTTGAAGGAGGACAGGGAAAGCACAGGAAAAGTGACTGAGACAAACTGTGTGGTACACGAAGTGCATGCTGTAATTCATTTGAACGGGCTGAGAACAGACAACAGTAAATTTACTTGTTTAATGTTGGAAATGGACTGTGTCTCTGTTTGTGAACTAGTGTCCAGAGGAAGCCTTGATGAAGCGGAGCATGAATCGACAGGTATGCTGACAGAGAACTGTGAACTGCATGTGATAGGAGACCAGGGCACGTTGGAGCCGTTTACCTCAGCCACGACTATGGCCCTGGCGCTCTCTCACACAAGGTCTTATGCCCATATATCGCTAGCAGTAATCTCCCAATCACGTTAAAGCACATTGATCCAAGCAATAGAATAATAGAAAAAAATAATTTAATCAATTAAGTATAATAAATTCAATATGAAAGTGCGCATAATTTCATTTATTTAGAAAATAATATAATTGTCAAATATATGACACTAGATGGTGGCCCGATTCTAACGCATCGGGCATTCTAGAATATGTATGTAGTTTATTTATGAAGTTTTCAGAATAATGCAATTTATACACAGGATTCGGACAGCCGGGCACGACCAGTTGGCGAAGAGTGGTTCAAATTCCACACCAATTTGCGGCCGGACTGCGCCTGTTGCTGATTGTTCGTGGCCAGCCGGGCATGACCAATTAGTGAAGCCAGGGCCTGCTCCAGGTTTTTGAGGGCCCCGGGCAAAAGAGTCTCAGTGGGCCCCCCTCTTTAACACATACCACGATTCATGATACACAGATACAGCAGAGAAATATAACACAGCCCACTTAGCATATAACATAGCCCATGTAGCATATAGCACAGCCACGTAGCATATAGTACAGCCACTTAGCATGTAACACAGGCCACGTAGTATATAACACAGCCCACATAGCATATAGCACAGCCCACGTAGCATATAGCACAGCCATGTAGCATATAACACAGCCACGTAGTATATAACAGCCCAC
Source organism: Ranitomeya imitator (assembly GCF_032444005.1). NCBI lineage: Eukaryota > Metazoa > Chordata > Amphibia > Anura > Dendrobatidae > Ranitomeya > Ranitomeya imitator. Next base: position 88,440,060 of record NC_091282.1, read on the forward strand.
ATAGCATATAACACAGCCCACGTAGTATATAGCACAGCCACATAGTATATAGCACAGCCCACGCAGTATATACCACAGCCACGTAGTATATTGCCCAGCCACATAATACAGGTCCTTCTCAAAAAATTAGCATATAGTGTTAAATTTCATTATTTACCATAATGTAATGATTACAATTAAACTTTCATATATTATAGATTCATTATCCACCAACTGAAATTTGTCAGGTCTTTTATTGTTTTAATACTGATGATTTTGGCATACAACTCCTGATAACCCAAAAAACCTGTCTCAATAAATTAGCATATTTCACCCATCCAATCAAATAAAAGTGTTTTTTAATAACAAACAAAAAAACCAACAAATAATAATGTTCAGTTATGCACTCAATACTTGGTCGGGAATCCTTTGGCAGAAATGACTGCTTCAATGCGGCGTGGCATGGAGGCAATCAGCCTGTGACACTGCTGAGATGTTATGGAGGCCCAGGATGCTTCAATAGCGGCCTTAAGCTCATCCAGAGTGTTGGGTCTTGCATCTCTCAACTTTCTCTTTACAATATCCCACAGATTCTCTATGGGGTTCAGGTCAGGAGAGTTGGCAGGCCAATTGAGCACAGTAATACCATGGTCAGTAAACCATTTACCAGTGGTTTTGGCACTGTGAGCAGGTGCCAGGTCGTGCTGAAAAATGAAATCTTCATCTCCATAAAGCATTTCAGCCGATGGAAGCATGAAGTGCTCCAAAATCTCCTGATAGCTAGCTGCATTGACCCTGCCCTTGATGAAACACAGTGGACCAACACCAGCAGCTGACATGGCACCCCACACCATCACTGACTGTGGGTACTTGACACTGGACTTCAGGCATTTTGGCATTTCCTTCTCCCCAGTCTTCCTCCAGACTCTGGCACCTTGATTTCCGAATGACATGCAAAATTTGCTTTCATCAGAAAAAAGTACTTGGGACCACTTAGCAACAGTCCAGTGCTGCTTCTCTGTAGCCCAGGTCAGGCGCCTCTGCTGCTGTTTATGGTTCAAAAGTGGCTTTACCTGGGGAATGCGGCACCTGTAGCCCATTTCCTGCACACGCCTGTGCACGGTGGCTCTGGATGTTTCCACACCAGACTCAGTCCACTGCTTCCTCAGGTTCCCCAAGGTCTGGAATCGGTCCTTCTCCACAATCTTCCTCAGGGTCCGGTCTCCTCTTCTCGTTGTACAGCGTTTTCTGCCACATTGTTTCCTTCCAACAGACTTACCATTGAGGTGCCTTGATACAGCACTCTGGGAACAGCCTATTTGTTGAGAAATTTCTTTCTGGGTCTTACCCTCTTGCTTGAGGGTGTCAATGATGGCCTTCTTGACATCTGTCAGGTCGCTAGTCTTACCCATGATGGGGGTTTTGAGTAATGAACCAGGCAGGGAGTTTATAAAAGCCTCAGGTATCTTTTGCATGTGTTTAGAGTTAATTAGTTGATTCAGAAGATTAGGGTAATAGGTCGTTTAGAGAACCTTTTCTTGATATGCTAATTTATTGAGACAGGTTTTTTGGGTTATCAGGAGTTGTATGCCAAAATCATCAGTATTAAAACAATAAAAGACCTGACAAATTTCAGTTGGTGGATAATGAATCTATAATATATGAAAGTTTAATTGTAATCATTACATTATGGTAAATAATGAAATTTAACACTATATGCTAATTTTTTGAGAAGGACCTGTATATTGCACAGCCACGTAGTATATAGCACAGCCCATATAGTATATAGCACAGTCCATGCAGTATAACACAGCCCATGCAGTATACAACACAGCCCACGTAGTATCTAACAGCCCATGTAGTATATAGCAATGTGGGCACCATGTCCCTGTTAAAAAAAAGAATTAAAATAAAAAAGTTATACACTCACCTTCCGGCGGCGCCCAGATCCAGGCCAGGCCTTTAGCGATGCTCCGGTCCCAAGAATGCATTGCGGTCTCGTGAGATGATGACGTCATCATCTCGAGAGACCGCAGTGCATTCTTGGGACCGGAGCGTCGCGAGGAGCGGGAAAGGCGCCGTAAGGTGAAAATATAATGATTTTGTATTTTTAATTATTTTTAACATTAGATCTTTTTCATTCGCAGTGAGGCGCCCTCTGCTGGCTGTTCCTGGAGCGTGGGAACTTTCCTAGAAAGCTCCCAGGCTCGAGTTCATATGAGGACAACCAGCAGAGGGCGCCTCACCGCGAATGAAGGTAAATATAGGTCATTGACCTACTTTACCTTCATTCCCCGGGGTTTTGCAGCAAGGAGCAGCTGCATTAGCAGAGGTCCTGGCTGCAAAATGTTTTAACCCCTTCAGATGGATTTACATTGTGGGACGTTACAGATCTTCGGAAGGTATGTATATTGTTGGTTTATTATTTTTACTTTGTTACAGAGCGAGGGTCTTCAGAAGGATTGAGCGTAGAATAAATTATTACAACAACCTTTGTTTTTATTTCATTAAAATAATTTTTAATATTGTGTGTGTGTTTTTTAACCCTTTACTAGTATTGGATTAATAATGGATAGGTGTCATAATTGACGCCTCTCCATTATTAATTTGGCTTAAGGTACCTTCACATTAAGCGACGCTGCAGCGATACCGACAACGATCTGGATCGCTGCAGCGTCGCTGTTTGGTCGCTGGAGAGCTGTCACACAGACCGCTCTCCAGCGACCAACGATGTCGGTAACCAGGGTAAACATCGGGTAACTAAGCGCAGGGCCGCGCTTAGTAACCCGATGTTTACCCTGGTTACCATCCTAAAAGTAAAAAAAAACAAACAGTACATACTTACCTACAGCCGTCTGTCCTCCAGCGCTGTGCTCTGCTCTCCTCCTGTACTGTCTGTGTGAGCACAGCGGCCGGAAAGCAGAGCGGTGACGTCACCGCTCTGCTTTCCGGCTGACCGACGCTCACAGCCAGTACAGGAGGAGTGCAGAGCACAGCGCTGGAGGACAGACAGCAGTAGGTAAGTATGTAGTGTTTGTTTTTTTTTACTTTTAGGATGGTAACCAGGGTAAACATCGGGTTACTAAGCGCCGCCCTGCGCTTAGTTACCCGATGTTTACCCTGGTTACCAGTGAAGACATCGCTGGATCGGTGTCACACACGCCGATCCAGCGATGTCAGCAGGAGTCCAGCGACGAAAGAAAGTTCTGGACTTTATTCAGCGACCAACGATCTCCCAGCAGGGGCCTGATCGTTGGTCGCTGTCACACATAACGATTTCATTAACGATATCGTTGCTACGTCACAAAAAGCAACGATATCGTTAACAATATCGTTATGTGTGAAGGTACCTTTAATGTCACCTTACAATAGCATTAACCCTTCATTACCCCATATCCCACCGCTACACGGGAATGGGAAGAGAGTGGCCAAGTGCCAGAATAGGCGCATCTTCCAGATGTGCCTTTTCTGGGGTGGCTCAGGGCAGGTGTTTTTAGCCAGGGGGGGCCCAATAACCATGGACCCTCTCCAGGCTATTAATATCTGCCCTCAGTCACTGGCTTTACTATTCTGGCGGAGAAAATTGCGCGGGAGCCCACGCCAATTTTTTCCGCCATTTAACCCTTTATTTTAATAGCTAGAACGGCCAAATTTCGCACATACACACTACTAACATTATTAGTGTGAAATATGCAAAAAAAATGGGGATATGAGATGGTTTACTGTATGTAAACCATGTCTCATACCATGTCGGGTTTAGGAAGGAGATAGCAAAAGCCGGCAATTGAATTACCGTCTTTGAAGCTATCTATCTGTATGAAGTAATAATATATACATATATGTGTCTACTGACATATATATACATATATATATATATATATATATAGACAGTATATATGTTTTTTTTTTTTTTTACACATGGATCCCTTGTATAGCCGTATGTCGGTTTTGCAAGCCTGCGAGAAAAACACGCAGTACGGATGCCATACGGATTACATACGGAGGATGCCATGCGCAAAAAACGCTGAAACACCCTGCCTACGTAGGAGCTACGGACTACTATTTTGGGGACTTTTCAGCGTATTACGGCCGTAATATACGGACCGTATTGTCTTACGCTGAGTGTGACTCCAGCCTTAGTCATGCGTCTCAATTTTGATCAACAGCCATGATCTATAAAAAAAAGAAGAAAAAGAAAATAATTATACCTCATGATTACACCAAAGACAAAAAAAAGAAAAAAATTGCAGCAATTACAGGGCAAACCACAGTGCACTATAACAGAACATTAAGATTATAATCAACGTTTAATCCAAATGGTTTCAACGTATTGAGCGTCCTTATCCATTCCAATTCTCTAATCTTGAGTTATCTGACACGATCACCACCTCTCTTCAAATGGGGTATATGATCGATAATTCTCTAGATGTTTAAAATCCACAAAATACTTTGGCACTGGTAGATCTTGTCTCTTTTTCCTAATTGTATACCTATGTTGATTCAATCTGGTTTTAAGATCACAAGTAGTTTCACCTACATGATACAAATTGCATGGGCATTGCAAAAGATAATAATAATAATCTTTATTTTTATATAGCGCTAACATATTCCACAGCGCTTTACAGTTTGCACACATTATCATCACTGTCCCCGATGGGGCTCACAATCTAGGTTCCCTATCAGTATGTATGTCTTTGGAATGTGGGAGGAAACCGGAGTACCCGGAAGAAACCCACGCAAACACAGAGAGAACATACAAACTCTTTGCAGATGTTGTCCTTGGTGGGGTTTGAACCCAGGACTCTAGCGTTGCAAGGCTGTTGTGCTATCCACTGCGCCACCGTGCTGCCCTATATTACAAATTCCGAGGAACAAGTTAAGAATTAACTTTAATTTTAATTTTAATTTTAAAAGTTTTTTGATTATGTGGATGTTGAAAAGAATTCCCCTTGAGCATATAAGAACAGTTTACGCAATTTAAACATGTAAAGCAACCAACTCTAGATATACCTTTCAAGGTCGTTTGAATACTCTTTTTTGTGTACCTACATCTGAATGCACTATTTTATCCTTTATATTTACAACACGTTTATAAGAAATCAACGGAAGGGACCTAAATTCTTTTATTCCCGGATGACATTTGCCAAGAATTGGCCAGTGTCTTTTAATAATGCCAGTGATCAACTTACTCTCTTCATAGAAAGAAGTCACAAATGGTATCCTTTATATTGATTTTAGGGTCGCTCACAATCCGTCTGACACGCAGAAGTTGAGTATAAGTTAAAGTGAGTGACCAGTCAGGGCCGTGGGGTACTCGGTACTGGGTCCTTTACTTAAAGGGATGTGTCATGGTGGCGGCGACCCGGTCCGTGGCCCTGGGCACCCATGTTAAAGGGAAGTTCTTTAAAGGGGTTTTTGAAATTAGTAAAGTTCATGACGCCACCTATGGTATTCGGTCAGTGAGGACCGACGCAGCTTAAAGGGTCCTCTGGGGTGCTGTTATGGCAGCCGGAGGGTATAACTTCCCACAGGTGAAGTAGGTCCCCAGGGCTCCCGGTGAATAGATGGAGGAGTTGTGCAGTAAAGAATGAAGAACACAGTTGTGCAGTCTCTTCACCTGGTTTACTGATGGTAGCAGGCAGCCCCAGTCCAGGGCACCAGATAACAGGTACAGGCAGGGTCCGGTCGGCTTGGAAGTGAGCTCAGAGTCCAGCTTTATCAGGTGGAGTTAAAAGCCTTTCTTCTAGCTCTGTGTTGTTATAGTCCCTTACTGCCTATGGCTTTGTAGCAAGGTCCTCTCAGTTATCTTTGTCCTTTGTTGAACTGGGACACAAATCCGTATGACAGGTGACTCAAGCCTTTTTACAGGGTCTCTATCATGACCCGGTCTCTATGTGTCACTGTGTCTCCTGGGTGTTAGGGCGAACAGGGAATGTATAATCCAGCTGTCCTGCCGATTTCTGCTATGTGTCTTAGAGTCCCACAAAAGCCTCGGTCTTCTGGCTACCGGTGTCTGAGCTCAATCAGGGATGTAGCCCAGTCCCAGCTATTCTCCCCTGTTGTCACTCTCCTGTGCTTTGCTCTGTGGCACATTAGCTAAAAGCTGTTCCTCCTTCTGTATCTCGCCATCTAGGAGCTACAGCACCTCAGGCTGTATGGCCCCTCACCCGTCCTTTTTCCTCAGACTGCTCCAGTCTGCTGTCTGGCCCCATCTGTCTAAATTTTCCTAACTGCCTAGCAACTGTCCAGCAGCTAACGCCTCCTCCCACCCAAAGAGAGAGCAGCTCGCCTGAAGTCAGGTGTAGAGCTCCCTTGTTATGACCTGGTGGTTAAGAGGCCACACTGATATGACCTGGTGGCTAAAACGCAACATGGAGCGACCTCTGAGAAGGTGGTATCTCTACTGACCGCAGTCCCTAATCCTAACAACAACACTAGAAATAGCCGTGGGATGTTCCTGACTCTACCTAGACACCTCTTCACAGCCTAAGAAATAACTACCCCTAAAGAAGGAAATAGAAAGCTATCTTGCCTCAGAGAAAACCCCCAAAAGGAAAGATAGCCCCCACAAATATTGACTGTGAATGGAGAGGGAAATGACGTACACAGAAATAAAATCAGAATTCAGCAAAGGAGGCCAATACTAAACTAGATAGAGAGAAAAGGATACTGCGCGGGCAGTATAAAAACTACAAAATCCACGCAGAGTTTACAAAAATGAACTCCACACCGACTCATGGTGTGGAGGGGCAAATCTGCTTTCCCAGAACTTCCAGCTAGCCAGAATAACACATAGTGGCAAGCTGGACAAAAAGAGACATATTTGCAAAGCAATAGAGTCCAAACAAATGGACAAACAAAAACTAGCAAAAACTTATCTTTTGCAGACAAGGACTGGCCATATGAGAATTCCAAGGAGAGAACCAAATCCAACCAAGAACATTGACAGCAGGCATGGACTAAAGCCCAGAGCAGGTTTAAATAACAAACCCAGGCAAGGCGATTAGTGAAGGCAGCTGCAACAGCTACCTAAAGGAGCAGCAGTTCCACTCGAAACAACCAGAGGGAGCCCAAGGGCAGAACTCACAAAAATACCATTAGCAACCACAGGAGGGAGCTCCAGAACGGAATTCACAACAGTACCCCCCCCCTTGAGGAGGGGTCACCGAACCCTCACCAGAGCTCCCAGGCCAATCAGGATGAGCCAAATGGAAAGCACAAACCAAATCAGCAGCATGAACATCGGAGGCAACAACCCAAGAATTATCCTCCTGGCCATAACCCTTCCACTTGACCAGATACTGAAGCTTCCGCCTCGAAAAATGAGAATCCAAAATCTTCTCCACCACATGTTCCAATTCCCCCTCAACCAACACAGGAGCAGGAGGATCAACGGAGGGAACCATAGGTACCACATATCTCCGCAACAAGGATCTATGGAACACATTATGAATGGAAAAGGAAGCTGGAAGGGCCAAACGAAAAGACACTGGATTGATAATTTCAGAAATCTTATAGGGCCCAATAAAGCGAGGCTTGAACTTAGGGGAAGAAACCTTCATAGGAACATGACGAGAAGACAACCAGACCAAATCACAAACACGAAGTCGGGGACCAACACACCGACGACGGTTAGCAAAGCGTTGAGCCTTTTCCTGAGACAACGTCAAATTGTCCACCACATGAGTCCAAATTTGCTGCAACCTGTCCACCACGGAATCCACACCAGGACAGTCAGAAGGCTCAAGCTACCCTGAAGAAAAACGAGGATGAAAACCAAAATTACAAAAGAAAGGCGAAACCAAGGTAGCAGAACTAGCCCGATTATTAAGGGCAAACTCGGCCAACGGCAAAAAGGTCACCCAATCATCCTGATCAGCAGACACGAAGCATCTCAAATAGGTTTCCAAGGTCTGATTGGTTCGCTCCGTTTGGCCATTTGTCTGAGGATGGAATGCTGAAGAAAAAGACAAATCAATGCCCATTCTAGCACAAAAGGACCGCCAAAACCTAGAAACGAACTGGGAACCTCTGTCAGACACAATATTCTCCGGAATACCATGCAAACGAACCACATGCTGAAAAAATAATGGAACCAAATCAGAGGAGGAAGGCAACTTAGGCAACGGCACCAAATGGACCATCTTAGAAAACCGGTCACAAACCACCCAGATGACAGACATCTTCTGAGAGACAGGAAGATCAGAAATAGAATCCATGGAAATATGCGTCCAGGGCCTCTCAGGAATAGGCAAAGGCAAAAGCAACCCGCTGGCACTGGAACAGCAAGGCTTAGCCCGAGCACAGGCCCCACAGGACTGCACAAACGAACGCACATCCCGCGACAAGGAAGGCCACCAAAAGGACCTAGCCACCAAATCTCTGGTACCGAAAATCCCAGGGTGACCAGCCAACACCGAACAATGAACCTCAGAAATTACCCTACTAGTCCATCTATCAGGAAACAGGAACACATGGGCTACCTGCACAGTGAACAAGTCTGTATGATCATGTTCACACACCACCAAGAAACCTGAAGACACAAAAGAGAATAGTAAAACCAAAAACACTCAGTTTGAAAAAATGTTGCAGTAATCCGCAAGTGCTAGTAAAAGATGTAAAAAACAGGGTATTTGGTTGATACGTTTTTTGCAAAAAATGTATACTAAGCTGCTCTACCAATCTTCACGGTATACCCTTATCAGAGCAGTCCTAACTAATGTATGCAATCCCTATCTGATGTATTTAAAAACCTGATCATCTGTATATAACCTGTGTGAACAGGGTTCAGAGAGGAAAAATCCATGTGTGCATACAGGGTAGAACAGCTATTGTGCAGATAGCCCAAGAGGAGTGGTGGAACTCCCCAGTCTTGTAGACACAAGAGAACAATTATGGAAACAGGAACACATGGGCTACCTGCACAGTGAACAAGTCTGTATGATCATGTTCACACACCACCAAGAAACCTGAAGACACAAAAGAGAATAGTAAAACCAAAAACACTCAGTTTGAAAAAATGTTGCAGTAATCCGCAAGTGCTAGTAAAAGATGTAAAAAACAGGGTATTTGGTTGATACGTTTTTTGCAAAAAATGTATACTAAGCTGCTCTACCAATCTTCACGGTATACCCTTATCAGAGCAGTCCTAACTAATGTATGCAATCCCTATCTGATGTATTTAAAAACCTGATCATCTGTATATAACCTGTGTGAACAGGGTTCAGAGAGGAAAAATCCATGTGTGCATACAGGGTAGAACAGCTATTGTGCAGATAGCCCAAGAGGAGTGGTGGAACTCCCCAGTCTTGTAGACACAAGAGAACAATTATGGAAACAGGAACACATGGGCTACCTGCACAGTGAACAAGTCTGTATGATCATGTTCACACACCACCAAGAAACCTGAAGACACAAAAGAGAATAGTAAAACCAAAAACACTCAGTTTGAAAAAATGTTGCAGTAATCCGCAAGTGCTAGTAAAAGATGTAAAAAACAGGGTATTTGGTTGATACGTTTTTTGCAAAAAATGTATACTAAGCTGCTCTACCAATCTTCACGGTATACCCTTATCAGAGCAGTCCTAACTAATGTATGCAATCCCTATCTGATGTATTTAAAAACCTGATCATCTGTATATAACCTGTGTGAACAGGGTTCAGAGAGGAAAAATCCATGTGTGCATACAGGGTAGAACAGCTATTGTGCAGATAGCCCAAGAGGAGTGGTGGAACTCCCCAGTCTTGTAGACACAAGAGAACAATTATGGAAACAGGAACACATGGGCTACCTGCACAGTGAACAAGTCTGTATGATCATGTTCACACACCACCAAGAAACCTGAAGACACAAAAGAGAATAGTAAAACCAAAAACACTCAGTTTGAAAAAATGTTGCAGTAATCCGCAAGTGCTAGTAAAAGATGTAAAAAACAGGGTATTTGGTTGATACGTTTTTTGCAAAAAATGTATACTAAGCTGCTCTACCAATCTTCACGGTATACCCTTATCAGAGCAGTCCTAACTAATGTATGCAATCCCTATCTGATGTATTTAAAAACCTCCATCTATCAGGAAGAAACAATTTCTCCACAGGACAGCGGTCAGGTTTATTAGCCTGAAACTCCTGAAGTACCCGCCGCAAATCAGGGGAGATGGCAGAAAGAATCACCCCCTCCTTGAGGATCCCAGGCGGCTCAAGAACTCCCGGAGAATCAGGCAAAAAACTCCTAGAAAGGGCAACAGCCTTCACATTCTTAGAACCCGGAATATACGGGACCACAAAATCAAAACGTGAGAAAAACAGAGACCACCGAGCCTGTCTAGGATTCAACCGCTTAGCAGATTCGAGGTAAATCAGATTCTTGTGATCAGTCAAGACCACCACGCGATGCTTGGCTCCCTCAAGCCAATGTTGCCACTCCTCAAATGCCCACTTCATAGCCAACAACTCCCGATTGCCGACATCATAATTACGCTCAGCAGGCAAAAACTTTCTGGAGAAGAAAGCACATGGTTTCATCAAAGAGCCATCAGAATTTCTCTGAGACAAAACGGCCCCTGCACCAATCTCAGAAGCATCAACCTCAACCTGAAAAGGGAGAGAAACATCTGGCTGACGCAACACAGGGGCAGAAGTAAAACGACGTTTAAGCTCCTGAAAGGCCTCAACAGCCGCAGAGGACCAATTCACCACATCAGCGCCCTTCCTCGTCAAATCGGTCAGAGGCTTCACCACACTAGAAAAATTAGCAATAAAGCGGCGATAAAAATTGGCAAAGCCCAAAAATTTCTGAAGGCTCTTTACAGATGAAGGTTGAGTCCAATCATGAATGGCCTGGACTTTAACAGGGTCCATTTCAATAGCCGAGGGGGAAAAAATGAAACCCAAAAAAGAAACCTTTTGAACTCCAAAGAGGCACTTAGACCCCTTCACAAACAACGCATTAGCACGAAGGACCTGAAATACCATCCTAACCTGCTTTACATGAGACTCCCAATCATCGGAGAAAACCAAAATATAATCCAAATACGCAATCATGAATTCATCCAGATAATTCCAGAAGATATCATGCATAAAGGACTGAAATACCGATGGAGCATTAGAGAGCCCGAATGGCATCACAAGATATTCAAAATGGCCTTCGAGCGTATTAAATGCTGTTTTCCATTCATCACCTTGTTTAATACGCACGAGATTATACGCCCCTCGAAGGTCGATTTTAGTAAACCAACTGGCACCCTTAATCCGAGCAAACAAATCAGAAAGTAAAGGTAAAGGGTACTGGAATTTGACAGTGATCTTATTGAGAAGGCGATAATCTATACAGGGTCTCAAGGAGCCATCCTTCTTGGCAACAAAAAAAAATCCCGCTCCCAATGGTGACGAAGACGGGCGAATATTCCCCTTCTCCAAGGACTCCTTTACATAACTCCGCATAGCGGCATGCTCTGGCACAGACAGATTGAAAAGTCGGCCCTTAGGGAACTTACAGCCAGGAATCAAATTAATGGCACAATCGCAGTCCCTATGAGGAGGCAGGGAACTGGACTTGGGCTCATCAAATACATCCTGGAAATCCGACAAAAACTCAGGAACTTCAGAAGAAGGGGACGAGGAAATGGACATCAAAGGAATATCACTATGTATCCCCTGACAACCCCAACCAGTTACAGACATAGATCTCCAATCCAGCACTGGGTTATGTACCTGTAACCATGGAAAACCCAGCACAACAACATCATGCAAATTATGCAACACCAAAAAGCGAATATTTTCCTGATGTGCTGGAGCCATGTACATGGTTAACTGAGTCCAATACTGAGGTTTATTCTTGGCCAATGGCGTGGCATCAATCCCCCTTAAGGGAATAGGACTCTGCAAAGGCTCCAAGGAAAAACCACAGAGCTTAATTCTAAGTCCATTAAGTTCAGGGCAGCGCCAGAATCCACAAATGCCATAACAGAAAAGGACGACAATGAGAAAATCAGGGTAACAGACAAGAGAAATTTAGGCTGTACAGTACTAATGGCAACAGACCCAGGAACCCTCCTAGTACGCTTAGGCAATCAGAAATAGCATGAGCAGAATCACCACAGTAAAAACACAGGCCATTCTGACGTCTGAATTTCTGTCTTTCTGCTCTAGTCAAAATCCTATCACATTGCATAGAGTCAGGACTTTGCTCAGAGGACACTGCCATATGGTGCACCACCTTGCGCTCACACAAGCGCCGATCAATCTGAATGGCTAGAGACATAGATTCGCTCAAACCGGTAGGCGTAGGAAAGCCCACCATAACATCTTTAAGGGTATCAGAAAGACCTTTTCTGAAAATAGCAGCCAGAGCCTCTTCATTCCACTTAGTGAGCACAGACCATTTTCTAAATTTCTGGCAGTATAACTCTGCCGCTTCTTGACCCTGACACAGGGCCAACAATGTTTTCTCAGCATGCTCTACTGAGTTAGGTTCGTCATACAACAATCCGAGCGCTTGAAAAAATGCATCCACACTCAACAATGCCGGATCCCCTGTTTCAAGAGCAAAAGCCCAGTCTTGAGGATCACCACGCAGTAAGGATATGATGATTTTTACTTGCTGAATGGGATCACCAGAAGAACAGGGTTTCAAAGCAAAAAACAATTTGCAGCTATTTTTAAAGTTCAAAAACTTGGATCTGTCCCCAAAAAACAAATCAGGAGTAGGAATTCTAGGCTCTAGAGCCGGAGTCTGGACAATATAATCTTGGATACTCTGGACTCTTGCAGCAAGTTGATCCACACGAGAAAAAAAACTCTGAACCTCCATACCAGAGCATATATCCAGCACCACCAAGATATCAAGAGGAAAAAAAAGACAGAAGAGAGCACAGAAAAAAAAATGGTTCAGAACTTTCTTTTCCTTCTTTTGAGATGCATTTAATTCATTTCGGTCCTGCTGTACTGTTCTGACCTGGTGGTTAAGAGGCCACACTGATATGACCTGGTGGCTAAAACGCAACATGGAGCGAGCTGTGAGAAGGTGGTATCTCTACTGACCGCAGTCCCTAATCCTAACAACAACAGTAGAAATAGCCGTGGGATGTTCCTGACTCTCCCTAGACACCTCTTCACAGCCTAAGAAATAACTACCCCTAAAGAAGGAAATAGAAAGCTATCTTGCCTCAGAGAAAACCCCCAAAAGGAAAGATAGCCCCCCACAAATATTGACTGTGAATGGAGAGGGAAATGACGTACACAGAAATGAAATCAGAATTCAGCAAAGGAGGCCAATACTAAACTAGATAGACAGAGAGAAAAGGATACTGTGCGGTCAGTATAAAAACTACAAAATCCACGCAGAGTTTACAAAAATGAACTCCACACCGACTCACGGTGTGGAGGGGCAAATCTGCTTTCCCAGAACTTCCAGCTAGCCAGAATAACACATAGTGACAAGCTGGACAAAAAGAGACATATTTGCAAAGCAATAGAGTCCAAACAAATGGACAAACAAAAACTAGCAAAAACTTATCTTAGGCAGACAAGGACTGGCCATATGAGAATTCCAAGGAGAGAACCAAATCCAACCAAGAACATTGACAGCAGGCATGGACTAAAGCCCAGAGCAGGTTTAAATAACAAACCCAGGCAAGGCGATTAGTGAAGGAAGCTGCTACAGCTACCTAAAGGAGCAGCAGTTCCACTCGAAACAACCAGAGGGAGCCCAAGGGCAGAACTCACAAAAATACCATTAGCAACCACAGGAGGGAGCTCCAGAACGGAGTTCAGAACACTCCCCCTTCTGGCCTGGAGTCAGAACGGTGTTATATGTGCTAATTACCTGTTAAAAGGAATCCCCCATCACTTCCAAGCATGACATCACTCTTCCTGTGAGGAAAGCAATGCCACTGTGACAACCAGGATCCTGGGGTGTCACAAAAGATTCCAACATTCTCCTTGGATGATGGCTGTCATAACAAAGCAAATTATTTCTATATCTATCTATATTTATTTCTATATCTATTCTGTTGGTTTAACATAGATTTTAGATGTAAAACCATTTATACCATTTCTAATCAATACATCCAATAATTGTATTTTTGTTTCCGAGTACACCAAAGTAAATTTAATATCACTGAGGTCATTTAAAAAATTAGAAAAAGCCTCCAACTCCAAAATTGAACCTGTCCAAAGGAGGAGGACATCATCTATGTACCTCCACCACTTAAGTACATGTTTGAAGTGGTGGGATACATAGATAAGGTCCTCCTCCATGACAGCCTCAGCAAGGCTTGCATAAGCTGGCACCATATTGGCACCCATTGCCGTTCCTCTCATTTGCACAAAGAATTCATCACCAAACAAAAAAATTATTGGATAGTACCATTTCCAAAAGGTTCAATATAAATTCAATTGAAAGGAAAATCGGGGGCTTTGTTAAAAAAAAAAAAAAACACAATCAGGTAGACCAACAAAAATGTCGACCACAACTGCCAGGAAAATTGTTCGGTATGCAAAGAAAAACCCACAAATAACATCAGATGAAATACAGGACTCTCTGAAAACTAGCAGTGTGGCTGTATCAAGATGCACAATAAGGAGGCACTTGACGAAAAATGGGCTGCATAGTCGAGTCGCCAGACGAAAGCCATTACTGTGCAAATGCCACAAAGTATCTTGCCTACAATACGCAAAACAGCACAGAAACAAGCCTCAAAACTTCTGAAAGAAGGTAATTTGGAGGGATGAGAACAAAATTTAACTTTTTGGCTACAACCATAAAAATTACATTTGGAGAGAGGTCAGCAACACCTATGATGAAAGGAACACCATTCCTACTGTAAAGCACGGAGGTGAATCGCGGATGTGTGTGTGAGCTAAAGGCACAGGAAGCTTAGTCAAAGTTGAAGGAAATACTGGAGGCAAATTTGCACTCATCGGCCCAGAAGCTGCCCATGGGACGTACTTGGATGGTCCAACAGGACAACAATCCAAAACTCAAGGCCAAGTCAACCTGTCATTTGCTGCAGCAAAACAAAGTGAAGTGGGCAGCATGGTGGCTCAGTGCAGCACTGCAGCCTTGCAGTGCTGGAGTCCTGGGTTCAAATCCCACCAAGGACAACATCTGCAAGGAGTTTGTATGTTCTCCCCGTGTTTGTGTGGGTTTCCTCCGGGTACTCTGGCTTTCTCCCACATTCCAAAGATATACTGATAGTGAATTTAGATTGTGAGCCCCATTGGGGACAGCGTTGATAATGTGTGTAAAATGCTGCGGAACATGTTAGCGCTATATAAAAAAATTAAAAAATAAAGAAAATAAAGAAAAAGAAAGGTTTTGGAGTTGTCATCTCAGTCTCCTCACCTCAATATCATTGATCCACTCTTGGGTGATCTCAAGCTCGCAGTTCATGCTAGACAGCCCAGGAATTTACAGGAACTGGAGGCTTTTTGCCAAGAAGAGTGGGCAGCCTTACCAGCCGAGAAAATAAAGAACCTCATCCACAATACCACAAAAGACTTCAAGCTGTGATATTAGAGGGGGCAATACACGGTATTAAGAAATGGGGTATGTGAACTTTTGATCAAGGTCATTTGGATGTTTTGGGTTGTGATTATGATTTAAAAAGAGAAAACACACTAACCATGAGTGGAGAAAAAGTTTTGGTATTATCATTCATATTCTCTCAAAAAAGGCCAAGAAAGCAAAAATTCTGCTGGGGTATGTAAACTTCTGAGGACAACTGTACATAGATAAATAATAGCTAGATAAATAGATAGATAGATAGATAGATAGATAGATAATAGATAGACATATATATGGATAGATGATAGATATATAGATAATAGGTAGACAGAAGATAGATAGATAGATAGATAGATAGATAGATAGATAGATAGATAGATAGATAGATAGATAGATAGATGATAGATATTAGATAGACATATATATGGATAGATGATAGATATATAGATAATAGGTAGACAGATAGATAATAGATAGATAATAGATGGTAGATAGATAACAGATAGGTAACAGATAGATAATAGATAGATAGATAGATAATAGATAGATAGATAGATAGATAATAGATAGATAGATAGATAATAGATAGATAGATAGATGATAGATAATAGATAGGTAACAGATAGATAATAGATAGATAATAGATAGGTAACAGATAGATAATAGATAGATAGACATATATTTGGATCGATGATAGATATATAGATAATAGGTAGACTAATAGATGATAGATAGATAATAGATGGTAGATAGATAGATAATAGATAGATAACAGATAGATAATAGATAGATAGATAATAGATGGTAGATAGATAGATAATAGATAGATAACAGATAGATAATAGATAGCTAGATAATAGATAACAGATAGATAATAAATAGATAATAGATAGATAACAGATACTCGTGGTTTGCATATACAGTGTTACTAGTAATGACTCTGAGTACTTCTCACTAGCTGTGTTTCCCCTGCTCCCTTTTGGCTTCTGTGTGTGCCCCTCTACAGCTCTTGGTGGTCTGGGTCTCCCGGCTTTTAATCTTGATTGTTTTGCAGCTTGATTATTTCCTGACTCCAGCACTGAAGGATGTTGTAACACTAATGCTTGCAGTCTGGGGGCACTTAAGGGTTAACAATAGGAAGCCCTATTTTTTTTCTTTTCCCATCCACCCTGTCCTGTGCTTGTCTGCACCATTTCTCAATAGAGGGGAGTAAAACAATCTCCAGGTGGAGCACTTCACTGCCAGAAACACAGGCAGGGGCTCCCTGGTGGGGCTTGGTTCTGGAGCAGGACCTCAGTGTGAGCAGTCAGGGCTGTGCATGGCTGGTGGGCAGCAGCTCGGAGAGCCTGGGAGTTTAGCAGCAATTAGCAGCATCCAGATCAGTGCAAGGGATCAGTGATCTCTGTCTCTATCCAGCCCTCCCCTGCTCTGGGACTCCCCCCTAACTCCTGGGTTTCAGATGACCACCTCTGCCTGACCCCACCAAGAGACATCCCACCTCTGCATGGTAATCACTGTCATTTACACTTCAGCTTCCAACCTGTCTACAGCAGAGCTGACTGCTCATCTCCAGAAGAAGGAGGAGGAGGAGGAGGAGGAGTGGGGTTGTACATGGATTAAGACTTTTTTTTGGGGGGGAGAAGTGAACATGTCATCTCTTTTTTTCCAGGCACTGCTGACTTTTACATGCTGGGAGACTGCCGGGAAAGTGGGTGTATGAAGTAGAGGCAGACACAAGCCACCAGCAGCATCTTCTGGATGAGGATCTACCAGTGAGCTCCTCAGCTGTGGATGGCCTCCTAAGGAGTTATGGATGTTGATGCACTAAAGTCTCCAGCACAGAGCAGAGTCCTGGGAGTCAGTGGTCACCAGATCCCAGATCACCCCACATTGGATTTTATCTTTTCATTATGTGTCTTTCCATGAGGCATCTTCTGAAGCCCTCAGCCTCAGTACAATGTGGAAATGGATACTGACACATGGTGCCCCAGGCTTATGTCACCTGCCCCGCTCTTTGCTCCTCTTTTTCTTGGTTTACTCCTTGTCTGTCACCTGTAATGAGGTCTGGGGTAGAGGGTCTGTGCGCCCCCCGGAGAACTCCTCTAACTATTCCAACTATTCCTCTGGGAGGCACGTGCGAAGTTACAACTACCTTCAAGGAGATATTCGCTTCAGGAAGCTCTTCTCCTTCCACAAGTATTTCCTCAAGATCGATGACACCGGCAGGGTCAGCGGGACCAAGAAGAATGACTGCCCCTACAGTGAGTAACCTGCCTGCCCTGGCCAAGGGGCAAATCACTAGGTCAAGGTGCCTGGGTAACTAGTACGTGGAATGTGGATGACTAGTACAGTGAATGCAGTGGGACAACCAACTAGTACATGAAATGTGGTGGGACAACTAACTAGTGAAGGAAAGGTAGATGACTAGTATAGAGAATGCTGTGGGACAACTAACTAGTACATGAAATGTGGATGCCTAGTATAGAGAATGCAGTGGGACAACCAACTAGTCTATGAAATGTGGTCGGACAACTAACTAGTGAAGGAAAGGTAGATGACTAGTATAAACAATGCTATGGGACAACTAACTAGTACATGAAATGTGGATGTCTAGTACAAGGAATACAGTGGGACAACTAACTAGTACATGAAATGTGGTGGGACAACTAACTAGTGAAGGAAGGGTAGTTGACTAGTATAGAGAATGCTATGGGACAACTAACTAGTACATGAAATGTGGATGTCTAGTGCAAGGAATACAGTGGGACAGCTAACTAGTACATGACATGTGGATGACTAGTATAGAGAATGCTATTGGACAACTAACTAGTATATGAAATGTGGATGCCTAGTATAGAGAATGCAGTGGGACAACCAACTAGTACACGAAATGTGGATGACTAGTACAGAGAATGCAGTGGGATAACTAGTTCAGAAAATGTAGATGACTAGTTCAGAGAATGCAGTGAGACAACTAACTAGTACATGAAATGTGGGTGACTAGTACAGAGAATGTAGTGGGACTACCATCTAGTATATGAAATATTGATGACTAGTACAGAGAATGTAGTGGGACTACCATCTAGTATATGAAATATTGATGACTAGTTCAGAGAATGCAGTTAGACAACTAACTAGTACATGAAATGTGGGTGACTAGTACAGAGATTGTAGTGGGACTACCATCTAGTATATGAAATATGGATGACTAGTACAGAGAATGCAGTGGGACAACTAGTGCATGACACGTGGAAGACAGGTATAGAGAATGTAGAGAATGCTAAGGGACGACTAACTAGTACATGACATGTGGATGACTAGTACAGAGAATGAAGTGGGACAGCTAGTACATGAAATGTGGAGGTCTAGTACAAAGAATACAGTGGGACAACTATTACATGACATGTGGATGACTAGTATAGAGAATGCTATGGGGCAACTAACTAGTACAAGAAATTTGGATGACTAGTACAGAGATTGCTATGGGACAACCAGGGCATGAAATGTGGATAACTAGTACAGAGTTTGGTTAACTAGTACATGGATTATGGATGACTAGTACCGATTTAGTGGGAATATAACTATTATATGAATTGTGAATGACAAGTACAGAGAATGTGGTGGAACAAATAACTAGTAAATAAAATGTGGATGTCTAGTACAGAGAGTTTGGTTAACCAGTACATGGATTTTGGATGACTATTACAGATTGTGAAGGCAACTAACTAGTGCATAAAATGTGGATAATTGGGACAGAGAGTGTGATTAACTAGCACATGCATGGCTTGTGGTTGATTAGTGCAGATTATGTGGGCAACAAAATATAGATTTTAGATAATTACTATAGATTGTGTAGACAATTTACTAGATGAAATATGGATGGAGTGGACAACTAACTAATGCAGATTATGTGGGGAACTAACAAGTACATAGACTGTGGATGACAAGTACAGAGCGTAGCTACTAACAAGTACATAGATGAAAGATAACTATTCCAGAAATGGTGGGTAACAAGTACAGGAATGGTGGTTGGCTAGTTCAGCCAGTGAGGTGCATTTTATACACAGAGCAGGGAGTGTGGTGCCTTCTGCACACAGAGCAGGGAGTGTGGTGCCTTCTGCACACAGAGCAGGGAGTGTGATGCCTTCTGCACACAGAGGAGGAAGTGTGGTGCCTTCTGCACACAGAGGAGGGAGTGTGGTGCCTTCTGCACACAGAGCAGGGAGTGTGGTGCCTTCTCCACACAGAGCAGGGAGTGTGGTGCCTTCTGCACACACAGTAGGGAGTGTGGTGCCTTCTGCACACAGAGCAGGGAGTGTTGTGCCTTCTGCACACAGAGCAGGGAGTGTGGTGCCTTCTGCACACACAGTAGGGAGTGTGGTGCCTTCTGCACACAGAGCAGGAAGTGTGCTGCCTTCTGCACACAGAGGAGGGAGTGTGGTGCCTTCTGTACACAGAGCAGGGAGTGTGGTGCCTTCTGCACACAGAGCAGGGAGAGTGGTGCCTTCTGTACACAGAGCAGGGAGTGTGGTGCCTTCTGCACACAGAGCAGGGAGAGTGGTGCCTTCTGCACACAGAGCAGGGAGTGTGGTACCTTCTGCACACAGAGCAGGGAGTGTGGTGCCTTCTGCACACAGCAGGGAGTGTGGTGCCTTCTGTACACAGAGCAGGGAGTGTGGTGCCTTCTGCACACAGAGCAGGGAGAGTGGTGCCCTCTGCACACAGAGCAGGGAGTGTGGTGCCTTCTGCACACAGAGCAGGGAGTGTGGTGCCTTCTGCACACAGAGCAGGGAGTGTGGTACCTTCTGCACACAGAGCAGGGAGTGTGGTGCCTTCTGCACACAGCAGGGAGTGTGGTGCCTTCTGTACACAGAGCAGGGAGTGTGGTGCCTTCTGCACACAGAGCAGGGAGAGTGGTGCCCTCTGCACACAGAGCAGGGAGTGTGGTACCTTCTGCACACAGAGCAGGGAGTGTGGTGCCTTCTGCACACAGCAGGGAGTGTGGTGCCTTCTGCACACAGAGCAGCAGGGAGTGTGGTGCCTTCTGCACACAGAGCAGGGAGTGTGGTGCCTTCTGCACACAGAGCAAGGAGTGTGGTGCCTTCTGCACACAGGAGGTAGTGTCATACCTTCTGCACACAGAGCAGGGAGTGTGGTGCCTTCTGCACATAGAGGAGGGAGTGTGGTACCTTCTGCACACACAGCAGGAAGTGTGGTGCCTTCTGTACACAGAGCAGCAGGGAGTGTGGTGCCTTCTGCACACAGAGCAGGGAGTGTGGTACCTTCTGCACACACAGCAGGAAGTGTGGTGCCTTCTGCACACAGAGCAGCAGGGAGTCTGGTGCCTTCTGCACACAGAGCAGGGAGTGTGGTGCCTTCTGCACACAGCAGTGAGTGTGATACCTTCTGCACACAGAGCAGGGAGTGTGGTGCCTTCTGCACACAGAGAAGGGAGTGTGGTGCCTTCTGCACACAGAGCAGGGAGTGTGGTACCTTCTGCACACAGAGCAGGGAGTGTGGTGCCTTCTGCACACACAGTAGGGAGTGTGGTGCCTTCTGCACACAGAGCAGCAGGGAGTTTGGTGCCTTCTGCAAACAGAGCAGGGAGTGTGGTGCCTTCTGCACACAGAGCAGGGAGTGTGGTGCCTTCTGTACACAGAGCAGGGAGTGTGGTGCCTTCTGCACAGAGAGCAGGGAGTGTGGTGCCTTCTGCACACAGAGCAGGGAGTGTGGTGCCTTCTGTACACAGAGCAGGGAGTGTGGTGCCTTCTGCACACAGAGCAGGGAGTGTGGTGCCTTCTGCACACAGAGCAGGGAGTGTGGTGCCTTCTGCACACAGAGCAGCAGGGAGTGTGGTGCCTTCTGCACACAGAGCAGGGAGTGTGGTGCCTTCTGTACACAGAGCAGGAAGTGTGGTGCCTTCTGCACACAGCAGGGAGTGTGGTGCCTTCTGCACACAGAGCAGGGAGTGTGGTGCCTTCTGTACACAGAGCAGGGAGTGTGGTGCCTTCTGCACACAGCAGGGAGTGTGGTGCCTTCTGCACACAGAGCAGGGAGTGTGGTGCCTTCTGCACACAGAGCAGCAGGGAGTGTGGTGCCTTCTGCACACAGAGCAGGGAGTGTGGTGCCTTTTGCACACAGAGCAGGGAGTGTGGTGCCTTCTGCACACAGAGCAAGGAGTGTGGTGCCTTCTGCACACAGAGCAGGGAGTGTGGTGCCTTCTGTACACAGAGCAGGGAGTGTGGTGCCTTCTGCACACAGAGCAGGGAGTGTGGTGCCTTCTGTACGCAGAGCAGGGAGTGTGGTGCCTTCTGTACACAGAGCAGGGAGTGTGGTGCCTTCTGCACACAGAGCAGGTTGTGTGGTGCCTTCTGCACACAGAGCAGGTAGTGCGGTGCCTTCTGCACACACAGCAGGGAGTGTGATGCCTTCTGCACACAGCAGGGAGTGTGGTGCCTTCTGCACACAGAGCAGGTAGTGCGGTGCCTTCTGCACACACAGCAGGTAGTGTGGTGCCTTCTGCACACAACAGGGAGTGTGGTGCCTTCTGTACACAGAGCAGGTAGTGCGGTGCCTTCTGTACACAGAGCAGGTTGTGTGGTGCCTTCTGCACACAGAGCAGGGAGTGTGATGCCTTCTGCACACAGAGCAGGTAGTGTGGTACCTTCTGCACACAGAGCAGGGAGTGTGGTGCCTTCTGCACACAGAGCAGGGAGTCTGGTGCCTTCTGCACACAGAGCAGGGAGTGTGGTGCCTTCTGCACACAGAGCAGGGAGTGTGGTGCCTTCTGCACACAGAGCAGGGAGTGTGGTGCCTTCTGCACACAGAGCAGGGAGTGTGATGCTTTCTGCACACAGAGCAGGTAGTGTGGTACCTTCTGCACACAGAGCAGGGAGTGTGGTGCCTTCTGCACACAGAGCAGGGAGTCTGGTGCCTTCTGCACACAGAGCAGGGAGTGTGGTGCCTTCTGCGCACAGAGCAGGGAGTGTGGTGCCTTCTGCACACAGAGCAGGGAGTGTGGTGCCTTCTGCACACAGAGCAGGGAGTGTGGTGCCTTCTGCACACAGAGCAGGGAGTGTGGTACCTTCTGCGCACAGAGCAGGGAGTGTGGTTACCAGGTACAGAGAGTATAGGTAACTAGTAGTCCATTAAGTGTAGGAAACTAATGCATACACTCCCAGTACCTAGTATTGGGGCTATAGATGGATAAGAACATGGCTAAGTAGTGCAGAGGATGACATTTTTATACTGTGGGTTACTACTACAGAGACATAATGACCAGCCATGACTAGTACAAGGAGTGTGGGTGACTATGACAGGTAACCAGTAAATGGCCTGGATGAATAGTGCAGTGTCATGGAGTCCATCCAGCATGAATGCCTTCTTCGGGCATGGTGGGTGGCTTTTACAGGCAGTGTGGATCCCTATAACATGGAGTGTGCCCCTGACTAAGAGGGTGCAGACTCTGCTAGGAGTGTGGGGATGGAAATGGTCGTTTTACAGATGGTTAATCCTGGGGGGTTAATGAGCTGTGATTGTAGTCCTGACACCCTGTCTGCATGCTGTTGGGACAGAAAGGCACCACTAGGGTCATAAACCATGGCATGCAGACCTGTGAACTTTACTGGACATTGCAGCCATTAGCTTTGGCAAGGGCATCATGCAGCTCATCAGCTGTCGTTGAACTATAAGTCCCAGCAGGATATGCTGTGTATTGCACAACAGCTGAAAATCTGCAGAATGCCAAGCTCTGCACTCATTGTCTGTAAGGCAGAGGCAGAGATCTGGTATTGGTGCTGTCACTATATTGGCTCTGTGGACAAGTACGTCATTCTGGGTTGGAGCAATTGGCAGTAATATTTCATTTAAAGACTTATAGGGTATGTTTCCACGTGCAGGAAACGCTGCGTGTTTGACGCAGCATAGAGACGCAGCGTCAAACCCGCAGCGTCCAGATGTTACAGCATAGTCTAGGGGATTTAATGAAATCCCATCTCCACTATGCGTGGTAACACGCACGAGGCGGCCCTGCGACTCCGGACATGCGGCGCGTCTTTTAAGATCGCAGCATGTCAAAACCGCCGGCCATCCTGATCGTGGACACGTACCCATATAATATTCACTGAATAGTTGTAGCAAACTATTGCTTCTACCTCTATAATATCGAGTGCCTACAAAAGCTGAGCAGACCTGAGTGGTTGCTTAGCACAGTTCATGATTTATTTTGATTTTTACATGGGACTGCAGGAAATGATAAAATACAGCTCCAAGAAAGGTGCCTTCTGTATTAATTGTAAAGTGCTGCAGAATATGTTGGCGCTATATAAATAAAAATTATTATTATTATTATTATCCCAACCTGACAGGAGGGAATGATCACTTTCCGGCCGTATGTCCCTTGTCTACCCCCATGTAAAGTGGCAGGATAGGATAAAGTATCCAAACGTGTCACAAATCCCACTTACATATAGTTACAGCCTAGTATTATCATTACTCAGCGCTCACATGCTGGGACTTTCAGTTCTCCATTTAATAAACGCAATATTACAATAATCCAAGTGAGGCAACCTCCTACTAATATCCATTTTCTTGTCCTATTTTGCTATTTTCCCTTCTCTCCATATATTTTTTCTTGCAGTATTTAGACCTATCGGCTCTCATTACCCCCTTTCCCAGTCCTCTATGCATTTGCAACTATGTATCCATTTCACTGCGGAACGTTTATTTGTAAATGTTCCATTTGTTTCTAAATAAACAAGAAGAGAGAAGGAAAAAAAAAAAGAAGGAAAAAAAAAAAAAAAAAAACTTCCAGGATGATCGAGATCTGAAGGAGTAAATCTTCCGAGTCTGAGAGTAATTATCCTTTATTATTTAAGGAGTGTATATGATCTTAAATGAAAAAGAGTTGATTTCTGCTTAAGAGCGCGGCTCTGGTTTTGATTAGGGTGCAGGGCTCGGGATCATGTACTGTACTATGGACAAATCTTACAAGTAGACAATAATAATAATGACTGCATCACTGTTTTCTTGCCTTGTTTGGATACATTTGAATTCTGTGACGAAACGCAATCACGGCTCGCTGACATATGGCTGATGATTGCCCGAATGCCTCGCGCTCCAGCCATCATCATATATCTCTCCTGGACAATTTGTGTCAGTAGATTGGGAACCTGGAACTGTCATCTGCATTCTAGGCTCTGGTCTAAAATACCTTTTTCTTTTTTTTTTTTTCTTTCTTTCTTTCTTTTTTTTTTTTTACTACTATGTTTTCTGCCAGCACAGGTCTACATTCATAAGAGACCCATAAATCTCGACTCATACAAAACCCCTATGGTTGTCTGGTACGGTGTGAGTTACCTAATGGGTTTGACCTCCTTCGCTCAGCATATGTCCAATATATTGCAAAGGAATTCTGTCTGGGGGTCCGGTTTGGTTTTTTTTAACCTTTGGAAATACATTCTTATATATATAAAAAAAAAAAATTCACATACTTTTAGTAAGGCTTTTTTTCTGTAGAGGTCGCAATTTTTTTTTTTTTTTAGATGGATGTAGCTGAGCCGAGGTCGGCAGTCGCTATTCGACTTCATTGCGTATCCTGATAATATCGCCATGTGGTGTGTTACGTATTCCGATCTGTCACGCTAAGGCTACGTTCACATTAGCGTTGCGTCGGGCGCAGCCGCGGCGACGCATGCGTCACGCGCCCCTATATTTAACATGGGGGCGCATGGATATGCGTTGTCTTGCGTTTTGTGACGCATGCGTTATTTTGGGCGCAAGCGTCAGGGCGCAGAGGACGCTGCATGTTGCATTTTTTTTGCGTCCAAAATCAAGCCAAAAATGGACGCATGCATCACAAAACAATGCGTGTTTGCATGCGTTTTGCATGCGTTGCGCATTGCGTCGCCGACGCAACGCCCAACAGCGTAAATGTGAATGTAGCCTTAGCGCTGCCCGGCTATTAGGGGCTTATATTCACACTCTTAACACTATGGAATGGAAGGAGCCGCAATAGGTTTGGGGGTTTGAGCTCTAAAATGCAATCTGGAAGTTAATAATCTAATAAATGATCAATATATTCGGGAGGAGCCGACACAGACAGACGAGGGCCCCTGTGCATGCACAATGTATGGGCCCTATGCAGCCCAGTAGCATTTCCACCAGCTTTGGAGGGAATAGTGACCCCCATACTTTTTGGGCACCTGTACGTGAACACTATATGGGCCCCTTCCAGTCTAAAAATGCACAATTCCACCTGCTTCGGAGGCAGTAGTTGGCCCCACTACCTCTTGGGCCCCTGTGTGGCCCCCCAGTTTGTACCAATGGTATGTCCATCCCATTATATGCTAGAAAATGAGGTTTATGGACGAGATGTGAACTTATCACTTTTTCTTTTATCTAACACCTGGTAAAGCAGGGCCAGTGTAATCCCGGAGCCAGGTTGCATTTATTACTAGAGTCAAAGTATGGCATTATTTCCGATTAATGTCTATGGAAGTCAGACTACAGGTCATACAAAGAGCAATGGGTTCATTTATTTACTTTACTCACTAGCTTTCTATGGTACATCTATGGGGCAATAATGAACGGTGCAGAGCACTATATGGCACAGCTATGGGGCAATAATGAACGGTGCAGAGCACTATATGGCACAGCTATGGGGCAATAATGAACGGTGCAGAGCACTATATGGCACAGCTATGGGGCAATAATGAACGGTGCAGAGCACTATATGGCACAGCTATGGGGCAATAATGAACGGTGCAGAGCACTATATGGCACAGCTAGGGGACAATAATGAACGGTGCAGAGCACTATATGGCACAGCTATGGGACAATAATGAACGGTGCAGAGCACTATATGGCACAGCTATGGGACAATAATGAACGGTGCAGAGCACTATATGGCACAGCTATGGGGCAATAATGAACAGTGCAGAGCACTATATGGCACAGCTATGGGACAATAATGAACAGTGCAGAGCACTATATGGCACAGCTATGGGACAATAATGAACGGTGCAGAGCACTATATGGCACAGCTATGGGGCAATAATGAACAGTATGGAGCATTATATGTGGCACAGCTTTCTATGGAGCATCTATTTTTATTTTTGAAATTCACCGGTAGCTGCTGCATTTTCCACCCTAGGCTTATACTCGAGTCAATAAGTTTTCCCAGTTTTTTGTGGCAAAATTAGGGGGGTCGGCTTATACTCGAGTATATACGGTAGTTCAATCCAGCTGGTTCTTGGACCGGTCTAATTGGATCCACGATCTATTCTCAATATAACAGATCCAAGTGATTTACACACTGAGTGTTTTCATCTGTTGTAAAAAAAAACACATTTTTGGATCGTTTTTGGGCAGCAAAAATCTTTGTAGATAGAGGTTGGCTGTAAGTGATAAGAACTGATATGTGTCTGTGGTATTTTATTTAGGTATTTCAGTTTTTGGTTTGTGTTTCAGGTTCACGTTGGTTTTTAAAAGACATACTTGGAGCCTGCCATTTTATTTTTAGATGTGATCTTCTAGGATGCTCAATATGATTAGAGTAAAAGGCATAAAAACATGTCTGATCTCAAAAAATGGCACCACAAAAAAACAACCTAAAAAAGATACAAAAATATATAAAGAAAATCTGAGACAAGATTAAATTAGCCACCCGTGCCGCATTAATGGCTGTAGTGGAAGCGCTCAGTCCTGTCCTTGCGGTAGAGTGCGGGATCAAAATATACAAACAGCGCTGTGCTGGAACCCATAGATATATCTATGTCATTGTCTCCTGTGCAAGTAGAAACCTTCCTATATAGAAGAAGAAAAGGAGTCAATCACCAGCACAGCGAGCAGTACGGCAGCCCGAGTACAAACTGTGCAAGGGATGTAGATTATCTGTTATCTATTATCTATCTATCTATCTATCTATCTATCTATTTTCTATCTATTATCTATCTATCTATCTATCTATTATCTATCTATCTATCTATCTATTATCTATCTATCTATCTATCTATCTATCTATCTATTATCTATCTATTATCTATCTATCTATCTATCTATCTATCTATCTATTATCTATCTATCTATCTATCTATCTACCTATTATCTATATATCTATCTATCTATCTATTATCTATCTATCTATCTATCTATCTATCTATCTATTATCTATCTATCTATCTATCTATTATCTATCTATCTATCTATTCTTTATCTATTATCTATTATCTAACTATCTGTTCTCTATCTATCTATTCTCTAACTATCTATTCTCTATCTATCTATTATCTATCTACCAGTATCTATTGCATACTAGTCAAAAAAACAAGTCAAAAGCGTATATGAAAATTATGTAAATGTGTTATTTTTCTATTATCTATGAAATGATATCCAGTGCAAATAATTTCCTGCTGTTCTTTAACTTTATGACTTGCTTTCTCGTGATGAAAAAATAAATTTGAAGCCAATCAGAATCCTACCTGAAGGTATTACCTGATGGATATGTGCCTGCCTGTACTACTCATTATTGAAGACATCATAAAGCCTGACCCAATCCACAATTCCATTTGCTGAATGCAGCAAAAACTGTCAAGGACCCTCCACCATGTCTCACTGTCACCTGCAGACACTCATTTTTGTGCCAGCCATGGGAAACAAACTGCCTTCTGTTACAGCCAAATATTTTACATTGACTCATCAATCCAGAGAACCTGCTGCCATTTTTCTGCACCGCCGTTACTATGTTTTTCTCCATAGTTGAGTGCCTTGGCCTTGTTTGTATGTCGAAGTTATGAGCTTTTTGGCAGAAATTCTTCATGAAGACTACTTGTATACAGACGTCTTTGTTGAACAGCAGATGGGTGTAGTGGGGTCTCACTGGTTGCTAACAGTTCTGTGCTTTTGACACTGGCGAACATCTTCCGATTTTGAAGAGAAGTAAGCCTGTTGTGTTTTCTTGGCCGACCACTGCATCTATGGTTCTCAATGTCACCCATTTATTGTTTCCTCTTCGAAAGAGTTTGAACAACACTTCATGAAACCCCAGTCTGCTTTGAAATCTTTGTTTGGGAGAGACCTTGCTGATGCAGTATAACTACCTTGTGTCTTGTTGCTGCGCTCAGTCTTTTCATGGGGTATGATCTGTGACATGATCCATTATAGCAGAGTTTGGCTGTTCCTCGCCCAGTTTTAAAACCCACATAGAAAAATGAGGATCACTATCACCTGTTTGGTAGAATTGCTTAATCATGCATCTGAGTATAATCTTACACCATCTCTGACTTTGTGCAACTGTACCTAAAAGAACTAATGCTGTTTTGAAGGCAAAGGCCGATCACACCATAAATTGATTTGATTTACATTCCTCTTTTGTTCATTCCCTTTGCATTTTGTTAATTGATAAAAATAAACTATTTAACGCTTCTATTTTTGAAGTGGTTTTGTTGAAGAGACCTGAGTAGTCTCGAAATCTTGCAATTTGTTACCATCTTTTCAGTTGGCCATTAAAAGGTATCAACCACTGAGGACTCTCAATTCTAAATATTTTTCTAGTTTTGAAAGCATTCTTTCCTCGCCAGCCTAAATCATTTACGCAGTGCTGTGTATACCATTTATCAGACCACAGAAACAGCAGTTGTAATATTGTAGTAACTAATTCGGTCTATTTCAGGGCTGCTTATACTTTCTCCATTAATAGAATAGTCAGGCGAGATATTTTTTTATACTATTCTGATCCAGGGAGGGCAACAATTTTTTTTTTTTCAGACATGTTGATGATTTTGTGACATGTGCATAAAACATCTTGCAACATTCTCAAATTCGCAAAAGTGTTGTAAATGTAATCCAGCAAATAGCCAGTGTAAGTAGTCCCGTGTGTGACATCCATCAGGAGACGTCTCGCTGCAGCTGCTACTTGTCTACATGCTCCTTTTTCTCCTTTTCTAGTGTCCAGATCCCAGGGTTCAGTTATTATTATTGTTATTATATCTTTTGCGTTATTTGCTCCTTGGCGGTACGCGGTTGCTTTAGTCTCGATGTGGCGTGCTTGCCGCTTTCTATTTGTTTGGCTGTTGCTGTTTCGACCTGACAGCGAGTCATTATGATACATCATTTTAGTAATTGTGTTGTGGTGCTACACATGCAGTGTTTCCTCGCTCTTTAATCAAGTCAATAAAGCCGGGTCGCTTTGATGTTGTCACTGTCGTGCTACCGTTCCCATTTGTTAATCCAGGCAGATTGTTATGCAGCCAGACATCCAGTGTAGCTATTACACCTCTTGTTTGCGGAGTCTCGGCATCACAGGATTGCCCTTTGATAGGTTAACAGCTCGCTGCAAGTTTCTAACTTTTATGTCTTGTAGAGTCAATGGGTGTATCCCATCTCCCGGGATCATCCTGACTTTAATCCTTAATGTCTTGTTGTATTTTTACGCTGCCAAAACAAACATGTTTTATTTGCATAGGTATCTGTTTTCATCCATGCCTGAAAATAATAGTTAAATGTAAGTAGTGCCGAGCAAAGCACTTTACAAATTTGGTAGAAATAGTAACAATGTTTGTATTTCATGGACCGAACAAACATATCGCAGAAACACGCAGGGGGTCGCGTATCGGAAATGTCTCGGCTATGTGAAAAATGTCCTAAAATTGAATATCTTTATGTAAATCTCCCACAATGAAGAACGAGGAACAAAAAGTTTTGTGGACGTTGCTAAATATTTTTGTGTATTAAGAGGCGACCTCTTACTAACACAGCACTATACCCGTCCGTAGGTTTTGTGGACTACTAACATTTCCTATCTCTGGCACATTATATACATTGTCCGTGCTGTGTTTAAAAAAATGTGTATTTTTTGGATGGGGAACAAGACCTCCGTCGGAGGCTGGCACTGTAGTTAGGGGTCAAGTTTACTGAGTTAAAAAAATGACCACTGTCACCTGTCAGTGGTCGGATACTTTAATAGCTTTTTCTTTTAATGGCCTTCAGCACAATCTTGAGCCATGACGACTTCATGGATGAACAATGTGAAGGAAGATCGATCTCGTGCAAGCCTCGATAGGTCCACCAGGGTCTTCTCCACCATACCTTGATAGTATTAAGCCATTGGGTTCCCGGCCTTCCTCTTCGCCTGGTTCCTCCTATTATTTCAACCATGATGTCCTTCTCCAGTGATTACGGTACTTTAATAGTACTTGTCCAAAAACCTATAGAAAATCATGTTCTGGCTGCCCTCATCCGGAACAAGGTAAAACTTCTTACGATGAACAAACCAACCTACTATGTCCAGGAAGTCTCCTAATTCTCATTCTCTGTAATTTGGCACCCACTCTATTTTAGTGGGTGGTTCCTCTTCATTTGGAATCTGCCAGCACTATAAGCACTGGTGCTATCTTTCCATCACTTCGCAGCATGCATTTCACCTACTATTTTCCAAGAGTTCATTGGCCCCAAATTGAAAGACAGCTTCTCTGTTATATCTGTAGAGACATACTATGTAATAACTGGCCCTAATTAGTCTTTCACCCCATCCCATAAGATATTTGGATTGGGTCTGTAATGAGGTGTACGTAAACGTTACGTTATTCGCTCTCCCTTTCCACCCCCTCAGGTCCACACGTATCACAGAATAAATATTATATTTATGACCTTCCTAATACATCACGCCTTATCTACCCCCAAAAAATGGAAAATAGTTTACTAGATAGAGAATGGGAGCCTAGGGGAACCTGACTAACTTACTACATGGGGCATGTTTGAAAAGATACTTTGAAGGGTAAGTGGTCACAGTATTTTGGCCTCCATACACATTATTGTATATTGTATAAATTAGCCATATCCAGTGATTTTGGCTGAAGGCGGTGACCAAAGCTCATACGCGTTTCAGGCGACAAGCTCCCAAGGTGTTTTTCTTTGATTTTTGGTCACCATATTTTTATTATTCCCCTTGATTTTAGTTCCCTAATAAAAGTTTTGTTTTAAGTTACCTCCTATGTATGGTTGCTGAATCCTCTTTTTTGCTTTTCAACGCTTCTTATCACCCAGAATCCGGTTTGGAGTCTATGGTTACCGTGTTAATCATGGAGAACCTCCAATTCTGGAGATCTTCTCTCATGATATTTTTGTGTGTCTACTAAGTCTACGCCAAGAAATTATGAGGGGGAAGAGTAGGATTGGGCAGTTCATCCCAGGGGATAAATCACCACAGGAGGTGTCTGGTAGTGTCTTAAGGTACCTTCACACTAAACTATATCGCTAGCGATCCGTGACGTTGCAGCGTCTTGGCTAGCGATATCGTTGTGTTTGACAGGCAGCAGCGACCAGGATCCTGCTGTGACATCGTTGGTCGGAGCTAGAAGGCCAGAACTTTATTTTGTCGCTGGATCTCCTGCAGACATCGCTGAATCGGCGTGTGTGACGCCGATTCAGCGATATCTTCACTGGTAACCAGGGTAAACATTGGGTTACTAAGCGCAGGGCCGTGCTTAGTAACCCAATATTTACCCTGGTTACCAGTGTAAATGTAAAAAAAAACAAACACTACATACTTACATTCCGGTGTCTGTCCTCTCCGGCGCTCTGCTTCTCTGCACTGTGTAAGCGCAGCGGCCGGAAAGCACAGCGGTGACGTCACCGCTGTGTTCTGCTTTCCGGCCGGCGCTCAGTGCAGAGAAGCAGAGCGACGGAGAGGACAGACACCGGAATGTAAGTATGTAGTGTTTGTTTTTTTACGTTTACGCTGGTAACCAGGGTAAACATCGGGTTACTAAGCACGGCCCTGCGCTTAGTAACCCGATGTTTACTCTGGTTACCAGGGGACTTCGCATAGTTGGTCGCTGGAGAGCTGTCTGTGTGACAGCTCTCCAGTGACCACACAGCGACGCTGCAGCGATCGGGATCGTTGTCTAGATCGCTGCAGCGTCGCTTAATGTGACGGTACCTTTACTCCCCTCTTCCTGCTGAGAACACATGAACAAACAGAAAGAGGTTTACCCATGAACAAAAGCTAATTTTATTCAACAGATCTTGAAATAATAATAATTTCCACAATTGGATGTGTTAAAAAATAATGTTCCTGTGCTGTGTACTGTGTAATGGGCGTGTCTGACCGTAAAGGAACATGGTCTGATCATATCACAGCTCCTGGGCAAGGGAGGAAGTCAAAGAGAGTATACAGACATGACAGCAGGGGATCGCAGCTTATTCTTTCTGTGAGGTAAAGCATTGTTTAAAAACAGGCAGTGAAATGTTTTACCTCACAATATCAGCTGTGATCCCCTGCTGGAAAATCTGTATATTATTTTTCTTCCTCCCTTGTCCAGGAGATGTGGTATTATCAGACCATGTTCCTGTATGGTCAGACACGGCCATTACACAGTACACAGCAGGGGCACATTTATAAGATTATCTAAGCACAGGAATATTTTATTTAAACGCTTACTATTATGGACCTTATTTTCATTCCAAGATCTAGTGAATAAAATGAACTTTTGTTCGTGGGATAACCCGCTTTAATTTGTGCAAGGGCGAGGTAGCTGTCACTCAAACAGGCGTTCTTCCACCAGTCTCATCGGCATAGGTAGTGGATACCACTTTTTCAGGGTTGCTGTTAAGCCTGGCTACCGTCAAAGCTCGCTTGGCTTGATGAGTCCAGTCTTCATCTTTGTAAGCATGCTTGTCAAACTAAAAATGGTGTAGACAAGGGCCCTCAAAAAATGGGCCACCTGCATATTTTGTGTCTTTTCTGTGACATACATTCTAAAAGAATAGTAATACATTATATGTTGGATGGATGACACTTTAAGACGTGAGTGATAGTCACTGCCGTAATTGTCTGCATACAAGTAATTAGTGATTCAGCTTTAGTGATGTTGAGAAGATCAAAGAGCTTACAGATCTTAAAAATGTCAGCAGACGGCGTTGTATAGGCCCGGCCCTGATACTACATGTATATATGTTCCAGTACGGCCCTGTGCTCTAATTTGTCGTTAATGAACATCTGCGACAAAATCTTTGGAGGTAAAAGTATAGGTTTTGTAAGTCTTCATTCCACATTTGGTTGTGCAATCAGAAAATCTGCTGCGGTTTGCAGCTGGAGTCCCTCAGCACAAGTTCATGGTGTCATTAAGATATTGTCTAAAAGTTGCCTAATTACATGGGAACGGGATCTGACTTATGCCTACAGGCAAGTTAGTCAACCCACCAAATGGTAAATTGTAGCCAATTAGGATGTTTAAACTATAGTAAATGCTAGATAGTTTTGATCCTAAACCCACACCTGATATGTTCCTTTTATCCCTAAAAGAAAAAAAAAAAAGAAAAATTACATGCTGGAAGCCGAAAAGAACATCTGTCCGGTTCCCGTAGAAGCCATAAGATATTTAGTAATAAAGAACATAATCTGCTGAATAACTTCAGGGTAACCCACAGATGGCGACGTGCCACCGGCATCTCCGGCACCTGATCACATGGTCACTCTATAAATATTAGAAGGGGTGAAACATACAAGCTGTCCATAATATAAATAGCCGCAGTATTTTAATGGCGTGCCCTTTTGCCAGTTCTAAATAAATGTTTAGATTAGTGGTTATCTTCTTGCAGCTCGCTGTTTTGAAAAATAAACACATACCTGCTAGATGTGATCCACTCCGGCTGAAGGATTATGTGCGCCCGCCTTAGAAGTTGATGATGTGTGTTAGGTAGTCGAGGGCAGGTTTTATTGTTGCTCACATTGAGAGCTTTCTCCTAAATCTTTGTTAGAGAAACGGCTGCCTGCAGCTGCTGTGTGTATCCCCCTGACAGAGAGTGGGACCCACAGAGGGCAGCAGTTCAAAAACATTACAGTGTACTGTGTCTTTAAAAATCAAGCAAAACTTGCATGTGCTACAAATGGCTGTTGCCTTTGTTCTCTGATTTTTCTCTGTGTCTATCTATTATCTATCTATCTATCACATATCTATCTATTATCTATTTACTATCTATCTTTCTGTCATCTATCTATCATTTATCATCTAGCTACCTATTATTTATCTACTATCTATCTTTATATCATCAATTATGTATCATCTATCTATTATGTATCATCTATCTATTATCTATCTATCTATCTATCTACTATCTATCTTTCTATCTATCTATCATCTATCTATTATTTATCATCTATCTATTATCTATCTATCTACTATCTATCTTTCTATCTATCTATCTATCTATCTATCTATCTATCTATCTATCTATCTATCTATCTATCTATCTATCTATTATTTATCATCTATCTATTATCTATCTACTATCTATCTATCTATCTATCTATCTATCTATCTATCTATCTATCTATCTATCTATCTATCTATCTATCTAATACTCAGTTTCTTCCTGAAAATGATTGCAAACACAAATTATTTGGTATTATTATCTTCATTTAATTTGTCTAAAATGAAAAAAACACAAAAAGAATTGTCCTAAAGCCAAATCAGATATAATTCCACACCAAACATAAAGGGGGTGGACAAAAGTATTGGCACTGTTCGAAAAATCATGTGATGCTTCTCTAATTTGTGTAATTAACAGCACCTGTAACTTACCTGTCGCACCTAACAGGTGTTGGCAATAACTTAATCACACTTGCAGCCAGTTGACATGGATTAAAGTTGACTCAACCTCTGTCCTGTGTCCTTGTGTGTACCACATTGAGCATGGAGAAAAGAAAGAAGACCAAAGAACTGTCTGAGGACTTGAGAAACCAAATTGTGAGGAAGCATGAGCAATCTCAAGGCTACAAGTCCATCTCTAAAGACCTGAATGTTCCTGTGTCTACCGTGTGCAGTGTCATCAAGAAGTTTAAAGCCCATGGCACTGTGGCTAACCTCCCTAGATGTGGACGGAAAAGAAAAATTGACAAAAGATTTCAACACAAGATTGTGCGGATGTTGGATAAAGAACCTCGACTAACATCCAAACAAGTTCAAGCTGCCCTGCAGTCCGAGGGTAGAACAGTGTCAACCCGTACTATCCGTCGGTGTCTGAATGAAAAGGGACTGTATGGTAGGAGACCCAGGAAGACCCCACTTCTTACCCTGAGACATAAAAAGGCCAGGCTGGAGTTTGCCAAAACTTACCTGAAAAAGCCTAAAACGTTTTGGAAGAACGTTCTCTGGTCAGATGAGACAAAAGTAGAGCTTTTTGGGCAAATGCATCAACATAGAGTTTACAGGAGAAAAAAAGAGGCATTCAAAGAAAAGAACACGGTCCCTACAGTCAAACATGGCGGGGGTTCCCTGATGTTTTGGGGTTGCTTTGCTGCCTCTGGCACTGGACTGCTTGACCGTGTGCATGGCATTATGAAGTCTGAAGACTACCAACAAATTTTGCAGCATAATGTAGGGCCCAGTGTGAGAAAGCTGTGTCTCCCTCAGAGGTCATGGGTCTTCCAGCAGGATAATGACTCAAAACACACTTCAAAAAGCACTAGAAAATGGATTGAGAGAAAGCACTGGAGACTTCTAAGGTGGCCAGCAATGAGTCCAGACCTGAATCCCATAGACACCTGTGGAGAGATCTAAAAATGGCAGTTTGGAGAAGGCACCCTTCAAATATCAGGGACCTGGAGCAGTTTGCCAAAGAAGAATGGTCTAAAATTCCAGCAGAGCATTGTAAGAAACTCATTGATGGTTACTGGAAGCGGTTGGTCACAGTTATTTTGGCTAAAGGTTGTGCAACCAAGTATTAGGCTGAGGGTGCCAATACTTTTATCTGCCCCATTTTTGGAGTTTTGTGTGAAATGATCAATGTTTTGCTTCATTCTCTTTTGTGTTTTTTTTTATTTAAGACAAATTAAATGAAGATAATAATACCAAAGAATTTGTGTTTGCAATCATTTTCAGGAAGAAACTGAGTATTATCTGACAGAATGGCAGGGGTGTCAATACTTTTGGCCATGGCTGTATCTATCTATCTATCTATCTATCTATCAAAAAAGGAAGGCAAAATAGTTGGAAATCAAATTTTTTTGTAATGACTTTTGCAGCTCATCCCTCACTGAGCCTTATTGATATTTTTATTCATCATACTTTATGTATATAGCGCCATCATATGCTACAGCATTGCACAGACATTATTATCACTGTCTTATTTGGGGCTCCAAATCAAAATTTCATATCAGTATGTGTCTGGAGCATGGGAGGAAACTGGAGTACCCAAAGGAAACAGACGCAAATACAGGAGGAACATGCAAACTCCTTGCAGATGTTGATCCCAGAGCTACAAAGCAATAATGTTAACCACTGAGCCCCGATGCTGTCTTTGATATCTATTATCTATCTATTATACATCTATCTATCTATCTATCTATCTATCTATCTATCTATCTATCTATCTATCTATCTATCTATCTATCATCCATCTATCTATTATATATCTATCTATTATATATCTATCTATCTATCTATCTATCATCCATCTATCTATTATATATCTATCTATCATCTATCTTTCTGTCTCTCTGTAGGTCAAGTGCGGTATTATTTGTCTCTCTAGCACTCCTGACGAAGCATCAGTGAAACGCGTGTCAGGTCGTTGGTGGTTGAGGCTCAATACGTTGATCATACGTCCTGATTATTACTTGCATTGCTGCGCCTTACACATTTTTATTTCTTGGAAGTTTTAAACTGTTGGCACTTTAACCTTCATTTTTACACCATGCTTATATCTGCTGTGGGATCATTCATGTGCCTGTTCATCTTGTGAATGCACCTTGCTCTATGCCTGCCATTCATACTTTGAAATTTACCATAAATTTACATATACTTACCTTTGATAGGCATCATGGTGCATACACTTTTTGCTTGTTTAATATTCTGCATCATCAACATTTTTCACATCATGTGTCTGTCATGTTGGATATTTATTGTTTTATTGTCCCTTCCCCCTTCTTTAACATATAACTTCCTCAATAAAGATTTCTACCATTTATATTTACATTTGACATCTCTTCTTTTTGGTTTCTGTTTCTGTTCAGTACATGTGGGACCCCGCTAGGATTTACAATCTCTTCTTTACCTATCTTGCTTATCTACAGATTCCGACCTTGTCCACAAGTCTTTCTTTGGCCTACGTGTTCTATCCATGTTTTTACAGATAGAAAACATAGTACAGATGGTGCAAATCAAGTCAGTGATCTGTGATCGCCAGAAGTGAGCCCTGAGAACAGTTTTTTTCTGATGACATCCCCACTCCTCTTCTGATTAGCCTGCTTGATATGTCATCATCGTTGCACTTTGTAAGAGGTTTTGCACTTGAACTTGCACTTGCACTTGCACGTTGCACTTCGCAGCAGGTTTACAACCCGTTAATCACAGATCACTGTCGTGGCCGTTGATCCTGGTCTTGCGCATCGATTTGCACCATCTCTAACACGTTTCCATAAAAGTCTATGCGGAGGTTCATTTGCCGATGCATTTTTGCAGACTGTGTGAGGCTTATCCGATTTTGATTTAAACCATGGATCAAAATTGGTCATTCAAGTCTATGGATCTATGGGTAGCTCTTACAGCATTATAGCTGCATCTTAGTGTTGTCCCTCTTTATATTTAATTGGTGAAGTTTGAAAAACCTCCATCTGTCTATTTTTCTCATAAGAGAAAAAATATGATGATACTCAGTTAAAGATGACCGAACTCGAACTGTAAAGTTCGGGGTTCATACCGGACACCTAGAGTTTGGTGCTGTACACCAAAAAGTGACTTCTTTTGGGGTTTGGGTAGGAGAGAGAAAGGGAGAGAGTTGAGAAAGATTTCAAGCACCAAAGTTCAGGTCACCATTGATTTGTTTGATGTTCAGTAGGAAAAAGAGAGAGGGAGAGAGAAAGTCTTTCAGCACCAAAGTTCTGGACACAATTGATTTCTTTGATGTTCGGTAGGAGAGAGAGGGGGAGATAAAGATTTCCAGAGATTAGGTCACCATTGATTTCTTTGATATTCGGGACCAGAGAGAGAGAGAAAGATTTCCAGCACCAAAGATTGGGTCACCATTGATTTCTTTGATATTCAGGAGGAGAGAGAGAGCGAGAGAAAAAGATTTCCAGCACCAAAGTTTGGGTCACCATTGATTTCTTTAATATTCATGAGGGGAGAGAGAGAGAAAGTCTTCCAGTACCAAAGATTGGGACACCATTGATTTCTTTGATATTCGGGAGGAGAGAGAGAGAGAAAGATTTCCAGCACCAAAGTTTGGGTCACCATTGATTTCTTTGGTGTTCGGTAGGAAAGAGAGAGAGGACGAGAAAAAGAATTCCAGCACCAAAGATTGGGTCACCATTGATTTATTTGATGCTCGGGAGGAGAGAGAGAGAGGACGAGAAAAAGAATTCCAGCACCAAAGATTGGGTCACCATTGATTTATTTGATGCTCGGGAGGAGAGAGGGCGAGCAAAAGATTTCCAGGGTCAAAGTTTAAGTCACCATTGATTTCTATGATGTTTGGGTTCAGGTTCAAGTTCGTGTATAGTTCAGGTACGCAAACCGTACTTTGTACTAAAGTTCAGTCAAAAATGATGAACCCGAACCTCCACGGGTCCAGTCATTCCTAACTTCAATGTGAAAAACTGACACTGGTCAAAAACCCTGAAGAA
The DNA here is from genome assembly GCF_032444005.1 of Ranitomeya imitator. Lineage (NCBI taxonomy): Eukaryota > Metazoa > Chordata > Amphibia > Anura > Dendrobatidae > Ranitomeya > Ranitomeya imitator. Next base: position 88,479,168 of record NC_091282.1, read on the forward strand.
AATCTGATCCAACACAATCATGGTTATTTTTTTTTTTTTAGAAAAAAATTGGAAGTAACAGGACTACTTGGAGTTTTGTATGTAGTCTGTTACCACGGAAACGTGTAGATCTGCACAGGATCTTTACACACAAAATGATATAAAGGAAACTTGTAATTAAATTTGCTTTATTGGAGGAGAATTGCGACCTATATATCAAGTAGACTATAAAAAATGGATTATGAAAAATGGCAGATGCCAATAATGGATCAGAGGAAGGAAAATAAGTCCAGATTTTATCATTCTTTAATTGGCAAAGAGTAATAACACGAGAGCATTCCACGGATTGGTTTACACTCTGAGCCATCAAAGCCTGTCAATGGGATTAGCTTTATGTACTGTAAATTCTGAGGTGCCAGATTGGCATAAATGTTTAGGGCACGGGGATTAAGTAGTGATTATGTATGTTCTTAATGCCGGACAGCTATACCATAACAGGATTTGCTGTTCTTGGAAATGTGCCCAACAATGTCAGACTACACCAGCTGCTGTCATATTTAGGAAGATATACTGACGCTGCAATATCGTTAATGCACTCACCCATGTACAGCGAGGTCCATGATTCATTACGAGTTTAATTAGTTTATAAATCTGGACCTGAAAAGCTGCCTTGACTGCTGCGCTTTCTGAGAATGGCATTGGCGACCCGTCTTTGTAATAAAATGTTTGAGTCATAGAGCAGCGGAGTATAAATCGGATGGCTAACGATGAGCTGACATTAATAATTCAGTGACTGATAGTATTAAAGAGAACCTGTCACATATCACATGTGTATCTGTGAGCAGCATGTTATAGAGCAATAGGAGCTGAACAGATTGATATCAAGCTTTGTGGGACAAGATTTAAGATAAATCATATTTTACTCAATTAAATGCCGGCTATTTCCATATTTAGGAGTCTGGTGGGTGGTCCTACTGGGTGAATGACAGCAGTCACTCACTGATTAGGACCGCCCACTGGACTTCTGAACCAGAATGAATCAATAAAATACCGAATAATATATCTTTGTCCACAAAATTATACGTACAAATCAACTGATCTCATCAATGCTCTATGTTGCCTGTAGACCATACTGCATGATGTGAGCGGTCCACTAAGTTTACTTATGCAGCACCAGCAAAATTGGGTGCAAAACCTCACGTTTACATACCAGTCCACAATGTGGCAAAAAAAAAGTGTGGAATTAAAAAAAAGCTAGTTTAATAGTGTGAGCCTCCTCAAGGACTGATAGATTTGTGGGAAATATTTAGAGTAATTCATGTTTTATTCAATTAAATCCCTTCTGTTTTTTATATGTAGGAGTCCAGTGGGTGGTACTACTCAATTGATGGACAGTAGTCAATCACTGATTAGAACCGTCCACTAGACTCCAAAAGCGGAATATATAAAATACTAAATACTAAGTCTTTGCTCACATGACCTTATGTCAATTAAAGGGAACCTGTCACCCCCCGGCGTTTGTAACTATAAGAGCCACCTTGTGCCGCAATAATGGTGCATTCTGACAAGGTGGCTCTTTTAGTTCGGGTCCCTCGCACTGCTGCAATAATCGCTTTAGAAATTTGTCCCTCATACCTGTGAAATTGTCCAGGGGGCAGGTCTTTCCCCCCTAATCCAGACGCCTCGCAGCCGTCACTCATGGCCTCTGCGCGCGGACACCACCTCCTCTTCCTTCATTAGCGTCCCCTGCGCCTGCGCAGGTTTTTTTTGAGGATTTATTGATTTATTGATCAGACAGGCTGACAAAGGAGGGGGGGTGGTAATTTTGAATGCTGGTTTATATTACGTGGAAAATCTTCGCATTCTTAGTGATTGTTCTACTTACACCCAAATTCCATATGATCCCACAAAAGAATTTCAGATACATTTAGAGAAATTATTAGTAGATGGCCTATCCACAGGTGCTATTACACAAAAAATATATGATTATTTAAATATCAAACATCCAGTTATCCCTATTTATCATGCGTTCCCTAAGATTCATAAAAATGTTTTTCCTCCTCCGTTTAGAGCCATCATCTCTGGTATAGGGTCACTCTCAGAAAATTTGGGAGAATGGGTGGATCATTTTCTACAACCCTTAGTGATCAATTTACCGGGTTACATTAAAGATACCAAAGCAGTCATTGCCGCATTAGATGGCTTTTTGTGGTCTTCACATTATACATGGGTCACCTGTGATGTGGTTGGTTTATATCCTTCCATACCACATAATATCATTCTAACCAGCCTGTCATATTTTCTCAATAAGTACAGCACATACAAACAGGAGATTCAATTTTTTATTATAGATTCAGTTTCTTTTCTGTTGACCCATAATTATTTTTCATTTGACAGGTTGTTTTTTATTCAAAAAAAGGGCGTTAGTATGGGAGGGAAATGTTCCCCTTCATTAGCCAATATTACAGTAGCGGTTTGGGAAGAAAAATATATTTTCAATGAGAATAATCCCTTTTCTAATAACATTGTATTTTTTGGTCGCTATATCGATGATTTGATTATAATTTGGAAGGGGGAAGATATGCTGATTACGGATTTCATAAAATACGTGAATAATACCGATTTTAATCTCTCCTTTACTTTTAATACCTCCAAGACTTCTATCAATTATTTGGATATTTCCTTATCAGTAAATGAAAATACTAACTTAGTTGCTGTTTCCCCTTATAGAAAATCTACTGACAGCAACTCAATTTTGGAGGCACACTCTTGTCACCCAAAACATGTCATTAAGAATATACCAGTGGGTGAATTTATCAGGCTTAAAAGAAATTGTAGTTCAGCTGCACAATTCACACAGGAAACTGAGTCTGCAGTTTTCAGACTTAAAGATCGCGGTTATCCTAATTGGATGCTACACAGAGCAAAATCAGTGACAAAAGACATTGATAGGAAGTCTTTATTATGGAGTGATAATGAGGATCCAGGGTCTCTTTCTAGGAACCCCAACAAGAATAATAATAAAATGAAAAAAATTAAAAGAAAAAGGCTTAATGAAAATAAACACACAGAGCCTGCCTCTCACTCTCTGAGTACGATAAATTTTTCCACAGTTTATAGTCCGCAGTATGCAGAAATAATTCAAATTGTGAAAAAATATGTTCCTATTTTATATAGTGATGTGAAGCTAGCACATATTTTAGATCGTACTCACATACGATATCTTGCCAAAAAAGCACCTTCCTTACGTGACATCCTATCTCCGAGTCTTTATCTCCACAGTAAATTGACTGCAGGAAATAGTGCCTGGTTAACATATAAGGGTTTTTTTAAATGTGGTCACCACCCGTGTAAAACGTGTAATTTCGTAAGAAAAACTACTAGTTTCACCTCTAGTGTGACAGGCATTACTTATCCGATTCGAACGCACATGAATTGCAACTCAGAAGGTGTCATTTACTTGATAGAATGCGACTTATGTAAACTGCAATATGTGGGCTGCACAGTGGGCCCTCTAAAAAGAAGGTTTTGTAAGCATATCTCAGAATCTGCACTTAATAATACATCACATAACATTTCTGCAGTCTCTCACCACTGCAAAACAATCCATGCAGGTAATACCAGCATGATTAAAGTGACTGCTATTGAAAAAGTGCATAAACCCCCTAGAGGCGGTGATCATAGACGTAAGATATTAAATCGTGAATCCTTTTGGATATTTTCTCTACAGTCAAGGGTGCCCTTAGGGCTGAACAAACGTCTTGACCTCATTTTGCAGTTAGATTAATGTAATAATTTCATATATTTATTTCATATAATCCAATTATTTTTTTTATTTATTTTTTTTTTTTTTTCTTTCTTCTCTCCATAAGAAGGTGATATTTAATATTGTACACACTGTGAATTGGTTCTATTACTCCGGCTAATGTAATTTTTTGATACACCATTGTGGTTCTTTTTCCATAGACATGTCTTTCTCTTTTGCGGTTCACAGGGGGTTAATCTAATGAATGTTCTGATTGCCCACCTGAATTTTAATCTAAGCACTTGTTGTTTTAGTGTTCTGTGTTGTATAAAATGTTAATATGTGGTCCCATTTTCATGCCATGACTAAGACCTGATGGTCGAAACGCGTCGGCGTTGACCACCTGGGACCCCCATCTCTTTTTTGCAAATGTTTGCATTTTAAAGTGTTTTCAATAAATTGACTTTTTAGAAGATCCATGCTGGAGATTATTTTTTCTTTTTCAAAAAAAAAGTGTGGAATTAAAAAAAAGCTAGTTTAATAGTGTGAGCCTCCTCAAGGACTGATAGATTTGTGGGAAATATTTAGAGTAATTCATGTTTTATTCAATTAAATCCCTTCTGTTTTTTATATGTAGGAGTCCAGTGGGTGGTACTACTCAATTGATGGACAGTAGTCAATCACTGATTAGAACCGTCCACTAGACTCCAAAAGCGGAATATATAAAATACTAAATACTAAGTCTTTGCTCACATGACCTTATGTCAATTAAAGGGAACCTGTCACCCCCCGGCGTTTGTAACTATAAGAGCCACCTTGTGCCGCAATAATGGTGCATTCTGACAAGGTGGCTCTTTTAGTTCGGGTCCCTCGCACTGCTGCAATAATCGCTTTAGAAATTTGTCCCTCATACCTGTGAAATTGTCCAGGGGGCAGGTCTTTCCCCCCTAATCCAGACGCCTCGCAGCCGTCACTCATGGCCTCTGCGCGCGGACACCACCTCCTCTTCCTTCATTAGCGTCCCCTGCGCCTGCGCAGGTTTTTTTTTTTTCGGTCATGCGCAGTTGCGCTGCCATTCGAACTTACAGCGCAGGCGCCGGGAACGCTAATGAAGAAGAGGAGGCGACGCCTGAGGGGGGTGACAGGTTCCCTTTAATACAGTTCCTGCTCTATACTCTATGGCGCCTGTAGATCATACTGCACTGAGGATGTGAAAGGTTCCCTTTAAAGGGAACCTGTCACCCCATTTTTTCAAGAAGAGCTAAAAATAGCGTTAAATAGGGGCAGAGCTGTGCTTTACATTAGTGTATTTTGGAGCCTTTATTCCCCACCTATGCTGCCGAAATACCTTTGTAAAGTCGCCGTTGTGGGCTGTCACTCACGCTGGTCAGGTCAGGTGGGCGTGGTGACAGCGCTGTTTCTCCCCCAGATCTCCGTTGGTGGCGTAGTGGTGTGCGCATGTCCAAGTGGCGAATCCACTGCGCAGCAGCTTCAAGGAAAATAGCGCAATCTGCGCTATTCAGCCGTTTATCGGTGGGCGCGGCCATCTTTGTGAGGCCGCGCGTGCGCAGATGGTTCTTCTCGGCTTCCCGGGGCTCGGCTTCAAAAAAATGGCCGTCGAGATCGCCATCTGCGCACGCGCGGCATCCCGCGGCCATTTTCCTGAAGCCCCGGGAAGCCGAGAAGAACCATCTGCGCACGCGCGGCCTCACAAAGATGGCCGTGCCCACCGATAAACGGCTGAATAGCGCACACCACTACGCCACCAACGGAGATCTGGGGGAGAAACAGCGCTGTCACCACGCCCATATGACCTGACCAGCGTGAGTGACAGCCCAAAACGGCGACTTTACAAAGGTATTTCGGCAGCATAGGTGGGGAATAAAGGCTCCAAAATACACTAATGTAAAGCACAGCTCTGCCCCTATTTAACGCTATTTTTAGCTCTTCTTGAAAAAACGGGGGTGACAGGTTCCCTTTAAGGAGCAGTCCTATCTGTGGAGAAAATAGGAAGACTGTCCTCCAGCTCCAAGAAAAATGTAAAAAATTCCAAATTTAGTCTAAAAAAATCCATCAAAAAATGCAACGAAAACAGGAAATCCAGAACATGCTGAGACATGTTAGGTTTCAACATGTTCTGGATTTTCCTTTTTTATGGAAATTATTTCTTCAATGGATTTTTTTAAAATAAATCTGGAATATTTCACATTTTTCTTGGTGCTGGAGGACAGTCTTCCTATTTTCCTATTACAACTAGAGGAAAGCGGTCTCGATAAATCCAAGCATCTATCATCTCACCAATGTTTCTGCCAGTGTAGTAGTGAGCTGACGGTCTCCTTTGTTCTATGTGTAGGGAGTATGTTATAGAGCAGGAGGAGCTGAACAGAATGATATATATGTTAGTGGGAAAATATTTAGGGTGTTTTTTTCAATGAAATCCCTGCTGTTTCTATGTTTAGGAGTCCAGTGGGCGGTGCTACTCAATGATTGACAGTGGTCACTCAGCAATTAGGACCGCCCACTAGACTTCAAAACCAGGATAAATAAAATGCTGAATTCTAAGCCTTTGCTCACAAAACTGTATATCCATTAATACAGCTCCTCCTGCTCTATACTCTATGGTGTCTGTAGCTCATACTGAAGATGATGTGACAGCGTACCTTTAAGAAGCAATCCACCTTAAATTTACTTAAACATCCCGCATTTACAAGTATTAATTTAGAGACATATTTGAAGATCAAAAGTCATTTGAATAATCCTAAAAAATCTGCCTGTTGATGCTGCATTTGAAAGGGGCTTACACTCACAACTATCAGTAGTTCACAAAACCAACTGTAGAGATCATAAAATAGAATTTAGGCCTGATGAGGCAGGTGTGTTTCCTTTGAAAAGCCATGTAAGACTGGCCTTATAATAATTTTGTTTTACGTTTTGTCACATGCTACTGAAAAGAGCATTTTTTGACTCCAATTACGGACTGAGAGAGCGAAACTCATAAAATTCCAGATCTGTCTTCAGATTGAATAGATCTCTTAGACCTGATAAAGTTGATGTACTTACTTTGAGAATGCAAGTCAGAATGGTTGTATAGTCTAATTTGAAAGTTTCTCTGTTATTTAAATGCACATTTAATGAGTCCATTTTTATTTCAAGATTATAAAGCCTTTCTGTTCTGATGTGAATTTGTAAAGTAAGTACATCAGCCTCATCAGGTCTAAGAGATCGATTTAATAATGCATGCAGATTGTATTGTAAAATCCACCAGAACATTGCAAACATGTACATTTTGCTTCAACATTGCATAGTCATGGCTATGTAATAATAATAATTTAATAATCGAAATAATAATAATAATAATAATAATAGAAAAATGTTTTACATTGAAGGCATTATCCCAAATGAAGAACCTCTAAATGAGGACCAGCTGACGATCAGCTAATCAAATAGGGGTTCGCCACCCCTCTAAAAAAACACTGTTTTGTAATAAGCCAAATGGACAAGGTTCATACTAATATGACAGGAATTTGGGGTAATAGAAATGGTTTGATAAATTCTGACTTTAACTCCTGTGAAAGCTTATATTATGGCTGAGTAATATTGATATGAAGAGTAATCCTTATAACCCTATGTAATGTAATTTATTACTAAAATATTCAATTCTAAGGTTAGTCATCTGCATTTTTGGTAGACATAAAAGGTGAAGTATTACTCCACAGCTATTATTTATAGTCCAATACTATAATATATAGTGTAACATATTTGACTCTGTGTTTTATTAAACATATTTTTCCAATTCCCTATTTTCATGGAATTTCTAGAACAAAATTTACAGCTGATCATAACCGGTTTTACAGTGATTCCTAGGTAGTTCAAAAACCTAATATATATATATATATATATATATACACCAAACCCAACAATGCAGACGAGCTGAAGGCTGCTATCAAAGCAACCTGGGCTTCCATAACCCCTCAGCAGCGCCACAGGCTGATCGCCTCCATGCCACGCCACACTAATGTAGTAATTGATGCAAAAGGAGCTCCGACCAAGTACTGAGGGCATTTACTGAACATACATTTCAGTAGGCCAACATTTCGGATTATAAAATCATTTTTCAGGCTGGTGTTATAAAGTATTCTAATTTACTGAGATAATGACTTTTGGGTCTTCATTGGCTGTAAGCCATAATCATCAACATTAACAGAAATAAACACTTGAAATAGATCACTCTGTTTGTAATGACTATATACTGTACAATATATGAGTGTCACTTTTTGTATTGAAGAGCTGAAATTAATGTACTTGCTGATGATATTCTAATTTTGTGAGAAGCAACTGTATATTTATATGGTAGATGGGCGTAAAATGGTGGATTTTTTAAAGAGGGTTTCATGAACTATAAGGGTGCGTGTCCACGGTCCGTAATGACGTCGCTTTGGACAGTGCGGAAAACCGGCTCCACCCAAAGCGCCGCCCCCTTCTGTACGCGCGGTGATTCCGCATGTGTTCATTGCACACATCCGGAATCTCCGCACCCCATACATAGGGCCCTGTGATTTACCTTGCGGCGACGGAGCGTCGCCGCAAGGTAAACAGACATGCTGCGTTCTAAAAAGAAGCACCACATGTCCGTAAATGCAGGGCCGCTGGGTGCGTATTCACACGCATAGAGGAGACGGGATTTCATAAAATCCCCTCCACTACGCTGTATCATCTGGACGCTGCGGGTTGAGCGCTGCGGCTGTATACAGCGTTCAATCCACAGCTAATCTGGATGTAATCCGGCACATGGAAACATACCCTTATATGTAGGGATGAGCGGACACATGGAAGTTTGTGTCCTGGTACCCGACTCAAACTTTATGCCAAAGTTTGGTTCGGGTGCTGGAACTGTACTAGAACTTGAACCAGAACCGAAAGCCCATTGAAAAAATGGGGATCCAATTTTTGCTGGAAAAATCTTTCTCCGAACATTGTAACACACTTCCGGGAGAGGTCCATTCTCGGCATTTAGCACCGGACTGTCTGGTACGAACCCCAATGTTTTAGGTTCAGGTTCGCTCTTCTCTAGATATAAGCTGCTATTTAAATCATTGGGGCACAGCGCAGCATGACTTTTCAGCTGATTCTCGCCTCCCTTGTTTGCAGCTCAGTCTCTACGAGTCCCATACCTAAATATCCCCAACATTTTGGACTCATGAACACAAATGTGACAACCTATGGTGAAGCTGTATTGTAAGTGGTTTTCATTTTCATCCAGGGTCTGTTGTACAAAAAATGGGGCACTGTGTGAAAAGCATAGTAAGGGACATGAAAGCCATATTAGTGATGTCGTCTGGTGATTTCAGTCCCAATAATAGTACCAAGCTAATATAATGGTAGGACCATTGGACATCTTGAACATGTGGGCAATGAGCCAGCAGTCCTACCATAATGGGGATTGTATGAAAGCTGTCAATCATGCCCAGAAAGCCATGATTATTATTATTATTATTTATTGTTATAGCGCCATTTATTCCATGGCGCTTTACATGTGAGTAGATCTCATACAGGACAAGTCCACCTGAAGAGATGCCCTGTAGGACTAGTCCTGAGTTATTGTCATATGCCTAGTTGCCGAATTAAAGTACATATTTAAAAAGCAACAATATTAGTAATGTATATAAAATACTTTATCAGACTGAAGAATGGTATATACTGCTGTAATAGCAATAAGATCAGTCTGCAAATGCTGTTCCTTTCTACATTTTCAGACCCCTGATATGCAGATTTCTGCGAGATCCAAGCTTCAGATATTTTCTGCTGTGGGAGTGTCCCTCCCGGTAATATAGGCTGGATGTGAGCTTTGTGTGTATCCAAGGCACTGCTGTCTTCACTTGTATTCATGTATCAGCAAACCTCCAATACTGCATTTATTTTTCCTTCATGTGCTTTCCTTCTAGTCTGTAGACTTGTATCTGCTCTCCACATTACTTTACAAACTGTCTCCCCTGTCCACTGCGGATCTACAGGTCCTTCTCAAAAAATTAGCATATAGTGTTAAATTTCATTATTTACCATAATGTAATGATTACAATTAAACTTTCATATGTTATAGATTCATTATCCACCAACTGAAATTTGTCAGGTCTTTTATTGTTTTAATACTGATGATTTTGGCATACAACTCCTGATAACCCAAAAAACCTGTCTCAATAAATTAGCATATCAAGAAAAGGTTCTCTAAACGACCTATTACCCTAATCTTCTGAATCAACTAATTAACTCTAAACACATGCAAAAGATACCTGAGGCTTTTATAAACTCCCTGCCTGGTTCATTACTCAAAACCCCCATCATGGGTAAGACTAGCGACCTGACAGATGTCAAGAAGGCCATCATTGACACCCTCAAGCAAGAGGGTAAGACCCAGAAAGAAATTTCTCAACAAATAGGCTGTTCCCAGAGTGCTGTATCAAGGCACCTCAATGGTAAGTCTGTTGGAAGGAAACAATGTGGCAGAAAACGCTGTACAACGAGAAGAGGAGACCGGACCCTGAGGAAGATTGTGGAGAAGGACCGATTCCAGACCTTGGGGAACCTGAGGAAGCAGTGGACTGAGTCTGGTGTGGAAACATCCAGAGCCACCGTGCACCGGCGTGTGCAGGAAATGGGCTACAGGTGCCGAAATGGGCTACAGAGAAGCAGCACTGGACTGTTGCTAAGTGGTCCCAAGTACTTTTTTCTGATGAAAGCAAATTTTGCATGTCATTCGGAAATCAAGGTGCCAGAGTCTGGAGGAAGACTGGGGAGAAGGAAATGCCAAAATGCCTGAAGTCCATTGTCAAGTACCCACAGTCAGTGATGGTGTGGGGTGCCATGTCAGCTGCTGGTGTTGGTCCACTGTGTTTCATCAAGGGCAGGGTCAATGCAGCTAGCTATCAGGAGATTTTGGAGCACTTCATGCTTCCATCGGCTGAAATGCTTTATGGAGATGAAGATTTCATTTTTCAGCACGACCTGGCACCTGCTCACAGTGCCAAAACCACTGGTAAATGGTTTACTGACCATGGTATTACTGTGCTCAATTGGCCTGCCAACTCTCCTGACCTGAACCCCATAGAGAATCTGTGGGATATTGTGAAGAGAAAGTTGAGAGACGCAAGACCCAACACTCTGGATGAGCTTAAGGCCGCTATTGAAGCATCCTGGGCCTCCATAACATCTCAGCAGTGTCACAGGCTGATTGCCTCCATGCCACGCCGCATTGAAGCAGTCATTTCTGCCAAAGGATTCCCGACCAAGTATTGAGTGCATAACTGAACATTATTATTTGATGGTTTTTTGGTTTGTTATTAAAAAACACCTTTATTTGATTGGATGGGTGAAATATGCTAATTTATTGAGACAGGTTTTTTGGGTTATCAGGAGTTGTATGCCAAAATCATCAGTATTAAAACAATAAAAGACCTGACAAATTTCAGTTGGTGGATAATGAATCTATAATATATGAAAGTTTAATTGTAATCATTACATTATGGTAAATAATGAAATTTAACACTATATGCTAATTTTTTGAGAAGGACCTGTATGTTCATCCCACTTCTCTTTCCTCCTGTTATCTCTAAAGGTACCGTCACATTAACCGACGCTGCAGCGATATAAACAACAAAGCCGATTGCTGCAGCGTCGCTGTGTGGTCGCTGGAGAGCTGTCACACAGACAGCTCTCCAGCAACCAACGATGCCGAGGTCCCTGGGTAACCAGGGTAAACATCGGGTTACTAAGCGCAGGGCCGCGCTTAGTAACCCGATATTTACCCTGGTTACCTAAAAAAACAAACACTACATACTTACATTCCGGTGTCTGTCGCATCCCTCGTAGTCAGCTTCCCGCACTGACTGTGAGCGCCGGCCGGCCGTAAAGCAGAGCACAGCGGTGACGTCACCGCTCTGCTTTCCGGCCGCTGCGCTTACACAGGGCAGAGAAGCACAGCGCCGAGGGACAGACAGCGGAAAGTAAGTATGTAGTGTTTGTTTGTTTTTTTTTACGCTGGTAACCAGGGTAAACATCGGGTTACTAAGCGCGGCCCTGCGCTTAGTAACCCGATGTTTACCCTGGTTACCAGCGAAGACATCGCTGAATCGGCGTCACACACGTCGATTCAGCGATGTCTGCAGGGAGTCCAGCGATGAAATAAAGTTCTGGCCTTTCTGCTCCGACCAGCGATCTCCCAGCAGGATTCTGATCGCTGCTGCCTGTCAAACTGAACGATATCGCTAGCCAGGACGCTGCAACGTCACAGATCGCTAGCGATATCGTTTAGTGTGACGCTACCTTAACACTGAGAGAAAGAAGGGGAAAGCAGTAAGAGCTAGGAGAAGACAGAGCTCTGATGGATTGGTATCTTTTGCAGATCACACAGCTAGATAAAGGACTGACAAACACTGTGCAGCTGCAAAATATTTGATGAAGACTATTTGGAAAGTTGCTTGCTTAAGTTTTCATTTATTAATCAAGTGAACAAGCAGAAAGAAAAACTGCACAAAGGTGTGGGTTGCCTTTTATACCCTCTTACAATACTTAGGTGTTTATCAGACACCCCCATTACAAGCCTGCAAGTATAAAGATAAAAAAGCACAAAAAATATTAGATTTTTCTGACTCGTTTTGAGTCTCAATAGGCTTTGACCTAGGTAATCTAAGAACATTGTGGCATGCGATTTCTATTAATCCCATCAACTGTGCTTGTTCCGTACAATGCAGCGTTTTGGCCGCAGTGAACATATACTGCACCCAGAACACTAGTAATACTGATTGTGGGCACACAACCTAATCAATAATAGCAAATAACAAAAAACATATCTGACAATTCATGCATCAACTCTGGAGATGGGGATATACACTATTACTGCTATAATTTGGTAGCCTAGATTTTTACTGTCACTCTTTGGATGTCTTGTATGTACATTCAATTGATCCGTATGATGGATCCACGCCTTATAATATGCCGTTATGCAGCACTATTGCAGGAACTATGCCAGCCTTGATCCAAGGATTGCATGTGAATACAATGGTTAGAGAGAAAAAAAATTCCTTTCTTGGCGCTTCCGGAAGACAAGGACAGTTTGGAGGTTGAGATAATTTGCTCAATACCAAATTTATTAGGACACTTTAATAAGAACACAACAACGCATTTCAGCCCACAACCTGAAACGCGTGGGCAGAAACGCGTTGTTTTGTTCTTATTAAAGTGTCCTAATAAATTTGGTACTGAGCAAATTATCTCAACCTCCAAACTGTCCTTGTCTTCCGGAAGCGCCAAGAAAAGAAATGTAAAAAAAATGTTACATTTAAAAATATATAATAATTGCGGGAAAAATCTTTTAAAGGGTCAGAATTTTTAATTTCTTTTTAAAGCAGGATCCTAATTGTCATCTGGCAACTTTTTACACCAAATGGAAAACCACTCTATTGTTTAGTCTGGCATAACTGGCACCAAATCAAAAAGCCGCCTGTAGTTTACAGCCCTGTGGTTCGGGGACTCTTGCACGTTACACTTTACTATTTTAAGGTTAAAATGATTTAAATAGACAGTTACATAAGGCATTCATGGTAACACTAACAAACATCCCTGGTGCTCAAGAACGTTCTATTCCAGATTTATTTCTACATACATATTGACTTTCTGGGAAGTTACTTAAATTAGGATCTTAACCCCTTTCTGCCATTAGACGTACTATTGCGTCCATGTGGGGTGGGCTTTACTTCCCAAGGACGCAATAGTACGTCATATGCGATCGGCAGCGCTCACGGGGGGAGCGCCGCCGATCGCGGCCGGGTGTCAGCTGTTTATCGCAGCTGACATCCGGCACTATGTGCCAGGAGCGGTCACGGACCGCCCCCGGCACATTAACCCCCGGCACACCGCGATCAAAGATGATCGCGATGTGCCGGCGGTACAGGGAAGCACCGCGCAGGGAGGGGGCTCCCTGCGGGCTTCCCTGAGCCCCCCGCAGCAACGCGATGTGATCGCGTTGCTGCGAGGGTCTCACCTCCCTCCCTGCTCCCTCCAGCCCCGGATCCAAGATGGCCGCGGATCCGGGTCCTGCAGGGAGGGAGGTGGCTTCACAGAGCCTGCTTAGAGCAGGCACTGTGAAGGCTGCAGCGCTGCATGTCAGATCAGTGATCTGACAGAGTGCTGTGCAAACTGTCAGATCACTGATCTGTGATGTCCCCCCCTGGGACAAAGTAAAAAAGTAAAAAAAAAAAATTTCAAATGTGTAAAAAAAAAAAAAAAAAAAAATTCCAAAATAATGAAAAAAAAAATAAAAATATTATTCCCATAAATACATTTCTTTATCTAAATAAAAAAAACAAAACAATAAAAGTACACATATTTAGTATCGCCGCGTCCATAACGGCCCGACCTATAAAACTGGCCCACTAGTTAACCCCTTCAGTAAACACCGTAAGAAAAAAAAAAAAAAACGAGGCAAAAAACAACGCTTTATTATCATACCGCCGAACAAAAAGTGGAATAACACGCGATCAAAAAGACAGATATAACTAACCATGGTACCGCTGAAAACGTCATCTTGTCCCGCAAAAAACGAGCCGCCATACAGCATCATCAGCAAAAAAATAAAAAAGTTATAGTCCTGAGAATAAAGCGATGCAAAAATAATTATTTTTTCTATAAAATAGTTTTTATCGTATAAAAGCGCCAAAACATAAAAAAAGATATAAATGAGGTGTCGCTGTAATCGTACTGACCCGAAGAATAAAACTGCTTCATCAATTTTACCAAACGCGGAACGGTATAAACGCCTCCCCCAAAAGAAATTCATGAATAGCTGGTTTTTGGTCATTCTGCCTCACAAAAATCGGAATAAAAAGCGATCAAAAAATGTCACGTGCCCGAAAATGTTACCAATAAAAACATCAACTCGTCCCGCAAAAAACAAGACCTCACATGACTCTGTGGACCAAAATATAGAAAAATTATAGCTCTCAAAATGTGGTAACGCAAAAAATATTTTTTGCAATAAAAAGCGTCTTTCAGTGTGTGACGGCTGCCAATCATAAAAATCCGCTAAAAAACCCGCTATAAAAGTAAATCAAACCCCCCTTCATCACCCCCTTAGTTAGGGAAGAATTAAAAAAATGTATTTATTTCCATTTTCCCATTAGGGCTAGGGTTAGAGTTAGGGCTAGGGTTAGGGCTAGGGTTAGGGCTAGGGTTAGGGCTAGGGTTAGGGTTAGGGTTAGGGCTAGGGTTAGGGTTAGGGCTAGGGTTAGGGTTAGGGTTAGGGCTAGGGTTAGGGTTAGGGCTAGGGTTAGGGCTAGGGTTAGGGTTAGGGCTAGGGTTAGGGCTAGGGTTAGGGCTAGGGCTAGGGCTAGGGTTAGGGCTAGGGTTAGGGCTAGGGTTAGGATTAGGGTTAGGGCTAGGGTTAGGGCTAGGGCTACATTTTGGGTTGGGGCTAAAGTTACAGTTAGGGTTTAGATTACATTTACTGTTGGGAATAGGGTTGGGATTAGGGTTAGGGGTGTGTCAGGGTTAGAGGTGTGGTTAGGGTTACTGTTGGGATTAGGGTTAGGGATGTGTTTGGATTAGGGTTTCAGTTATAATTGGGGGGTTTCCACTGTTTAGGCACATCAGGGGCTCTCCAAACGCGACATGGCGTCCGATCTCAATTCCAGCCAATTCTGCGTTGAAAAAGTAAAACAGTGCTTCTTCCCTTCCGAGCTCTCCCGTGTGCCCAAACAGGGGTTTACCCCAACATATGGGGTATCAGCGTACTCAGGACAAATAGGACAACAACTTTTGGGGTCCAATTTCTCCTGCTACCCTTGGGAAAATACAAAACTCGGGGCTAAAACATATTTTTTGTGGGAAAAAAAAGATTTTTTATTTTCACGGCTCTGCGTTATAAACTGTAGTGAAACACTTGGGGGTTCAAAGTTCTCACAACACATCTAGATTAGTTCCCTGGGGGGTCTAGTTTCCAATATGGGGTCACTTGTGGGGGGTTTCTACTGTTTAGGTACATTAGGGGTTCTGCAAACGCAATGTGACGTCTGCAGACCATTCCATCTAAGTCTGCATTCCAAATGGCGCTCCTTCCCTTCCGAGCTCTGCCATGCGCTCAAACGTTGGTTTCCCCCAACATACGGGGTATCAGCGTACTCAGGACAAATTGGACAACAACTTTTGGGGTCGAATTTCTCCTCTTACCCTCGGGAAAATACAAAACTGGGGGCTAAAAAATAATTTTGGGGGGAAAGATTTTTTTTTTTAATTTTCACGGCTCTGCGTTACAAACTGTAGTGAAACACTTGGGGGTTCAAAGCTATCACAACACATCTAGATGAGTTCCTTAGGGGGTCTAGTTTCCAAAATGGTGTCCCTTGTGGGAGGTTTCTACTGTTTAGGTACATTAGGGGCTCTGCAAATGCAATGTGACACCTGCAGACCATTCCATCTAAGTCCTCATTCCAAATGGAGCTCCTTCCCTTCCGAGCCCTCCCATGCGCCCAAACAGTGGTTCCCCCCCACATATGGGGTATCAGCGCACTCAGGACAAATTGGACAACAAATTGTGGGGTCGAATTTCTCCTGTTACCCTCGGGAAAATACAAAACTGGGGGCTAAAAAATAATTTTTGTGGGAAAAAATTTTTGTTTTATTTTTACGGCTCTCCATTATAAACTTCTGTGAAGCCCTTGGTGGGTCAAAGCGCTCAGCACACATCTAGATAAGTTCCTAAGGGGGTCTACTTTCCAAAATGGTGTCACTTGTGGGGGGTTTCTACTGTTTAGGTACATTAGGGGTTCTGCAAACGCAATGTGACACCTGCAGACCATTCCATCTAAGTCTGCATTCAAATGGCACTCCTTCCCTTCTGAGCCCTCCCATGTGCCCAAACAGTGGTTCCCCCCACATATGGTGTATCATCGCACTCAGGACAAATTGGGCAACAAATTTTGGGGTCCAATTTCTCCTGTTACCCTCAGGAAAATACAAAACTGGGGGCTAAAAAATAATTTTTGTGGGAAAAAAATTTTGTTTTATTTTTACGGCTCTGCATTATAAACTTCTGTGAAGCACTTGGTGGGTCAAAGTGCTCACCACACCTCTAGATAAGTTCCTTAGGGGGTCTACTTTCCAAAATGGTGTCATTTGTGGGGGGTTTCAATGTTTAGGCACATCAGTGGCTCTTCAAACGCAACATGGCGTCCCATCTCAATTCCTGTCAATTTTGATTTGAAAAGTCAAACGGCGCTCCTTCCCTTCCGAGCTCTCCCATCCACCCAAACAGTGGTTTACCCCCACATATGGGGTATCAGCGTACTCAGGACAAATTGTACAACAACTTTTGGGGTCCAATTTCTTCTCTTACCCTTGGGAAAATAAAAAATTGGGGGCAAAAATATAATTTTTGTGAAAAAATATGATTTTTTATTTTTACGGTTCTACATTATAAACTTCTGTGAAGCACTTGTTGGGTCAAAGTGCTCACCACACCTCTAGATAAGTTCCTTAGGGGGTCTACTTTCCAAAATGGTGTCACTTGTGGGGGGTTTCAATGTTTAGCCGCATCAGGGGCTCTCCAAACGAAACATGGCGTCCCATCTCAATTCCAGTCAATTTTGCATTGAAAAGTCAAATGGCACTCCTTCGCTTCCGAGCTCTGCCATGCGCCCAAACAGTGGTTTACCCCCACATGTGGGGTATTGGCATACTCAGGACAAATTGTACAACAATGTTTGGGGTCCATTTTCTCCTGTTACCCTTGGTAAAATAAAACAAATTGGAGCTGAATTAAATTTTTTGTGAAAAAAAGTTAAATGTTCATTTTTATTTAAACATTCAAAAAATTCCTGTGAAGCACCAGAAGGGTTAATAAACTTCTTGAATATGGTTTTGAGCACCTTGAGGGGTGTAGTTTTTAGAATGGTGTCACACTTGGGTATTTTCTATCATATAGACCCCTCAAAATGACTTCAAATGAGATGTGGTCCCTAAAATAAAATGGTGTTGTAGAAATGAGAAATTGCTGGTCAACTTTTAACCCTTATAACTCCCTAACAAAAAAAAATTTTGGTTCCAAAATTGTGCTGATGTAAAGTAGACATGTGGGAAATGTTACTTATTAAGTATTTTGTGTGACATATCTCTGTGATTTAATTGCATAAAAATTCAAAGTTGGAAAATTGCGAAATTTTCATAATTTTCGCCAAATTTCCGTTTTTTTCACAAATAAACACAGGTACTATCAAATAATTTTTACCATTGTCATGAAGTACAATATGTCACGAGAAAACAATGTCAGAATCACCAGGATCCATTGAAGCGTTCCAGAGTTATAACCTCATAAAGGGACAGTGGTCAGAATTGTAAAAATTGGCCCGGTCATTAACGTGCAAACCACCCTTGGGGGTAAAGGGGTTAAAGCTTAAACTGAATTTCCATTTTATGTATTTTTTTTCTGCAAAACAGTAAGACTTACCATCTGCCAGGCCAGTTTTGATTTCTGAGTCTTCCAACCGCATGTGGGAACTAGTTCAACCTATTTTTATAAGGAGCTTTGTATTTATAATACTTATAATATTTCATGTTATTTAGAATATATATTTTGTAAACATACAGATAATTTATATAATAAAAAACATTGTAATATGGTCAAAAAAATGTTAAGTTGGTATGAAAGTTTCGTAAAAGTTTCTACTGTCTTTTTCTGACGATATAGTCTCAACAACAATGTTCCCCAACTCCAGTCCTCAAGAGATACCAGCAGGTCACATTTTCAGAATTTCATTAGTATAATTGCTCAGGTGATAATCCCAACACCTGTGCAACACTAAGGAATTCCAGAAAATATGATCTGTTGGCGGCTCTTGAGGACTGGAGTTGGGAACACTATACAACGATATGGCAGCTAGGTGATTTTGTTTGTATTTGACTTTTTATTTTTTCATTGTAAACTTACTGTACATATATTTTATTTTAATATTAATCTGTCTAGAAAACCAACTTCATAAAATCGGCAACATTTAGGTGTCAAGGCATAAAGAAGCAGAATTATACTGATGGCCTCCAATTAGAAGATGCAAAAATAGACCAGTAGAAAGATTTACAGTACCTACTACAGATAGCTAAAATATTGTTTCATATGTGGGAATCCTGTCTCCAAGACATTCGCCTATAAGGAGAACAAGGCAATCCACAGTGGCAGGAGGCAACTGCCCAAGTCATGGGACATTGGAGTCTAAAGGTGTTAAAGAAACACTAGAGCATGTATTTCTAGGTGGGATTCCCAGAAATAGATGCCCAAGTGTCAGAAATGTATGGTGGTGGATATGTCATAAATGAATATAATTGAAACTCATTCCTTGTTTTTCCACTTTGGACATCTATGGAGCCTTCAAACATTAAGTCAAGAAGTCTGTGGCTCAACTGTGTTCATTACTTTCATGGACTTCAATGGAGAGGAGTACAAGTAGACAACTACTATATACTAAAGTAGGAGGTTGGGAGAGGTCTCAGTGCCAAAGGTTGAAAAGGGTCCACCACCAGTCATAATTTGAGTGTGGGTATAATAGGATTGTATTGTGTTGTCTAAATCATTCCCTATCTTTCCTGGGAACCCTACTCCCCTAAACCTGAATGCTTGGACTAGCTTTGAGGAGATGGGAGAAAGCTGCTGCCAGACAACAACGGCAGCAGATGGTCTTCTTGGAGAGCAAACTGGTTGTGTGATAATATAGAATAAGTCTTCATGATATTATCTGTTGGATGAGATTCTGGATGTCGCATTAGACAGAAGATAGTCCATCAGTAGAGATGGTGTGAATCCATTTGCAGGACTTAGTTCAGCAGTCATGTCTGTAATCTGTGGCTTCCAGTAGAGTCCTGTGAGCCTCCTCTTAACTGATAGCATCCCCGACTCCTCGTTTGAATAACTGGCCTAATGTGATGTCATCATTGCGGCATGATGCACCTGTAACGTCACAACAAGCTAGCTAATTCTAAGAAGAGATGTGGAGGCTGGGGCTGCCATAGATCATGTTGTGTCCTTTAGATCAGAACAATGAATCGATTCACACCATCTCTGTCCAAAAGACAACTTTTCCCTGTGGTCTATGGGAGCTTCAGGGCACATTGCATTAAATTCTTGGTGAAGAGATGTCTTCTTATTGGCAACTTTAGTTTTCAATGTGCAAATTTAGACAGAAATTGTTCTTTCAAATATTGTGCAGAAGGCCCACAACTGCTTGTAATCACAAGACCTATCACTTTTTATCACTAATGATCTTATCTGAATTCTTCCAAAATACTATTTGGACTGACCTTCACCTTATCATAGAAAGTAGCCATCACTGTTATTAGGTCAATTACCACTTGGCCGGTCAAACAAAACACTTTGAAGATGCACTTGTGACCAAAGACATTCAGTGCATCTTGTGTGTCTGTTCTGTCTCATTGTCATTGCCTGGCTTCGAACTTCTGTAAAAGATAGTATACACCTTGTTTTTACTTCTTTGTGAAGGCGGCGAGTTTACATCCTTCTACCCAAGCTTTGGCCATTCCTAATGGATTTTACGATTTTATAATGGTGGACGTATTTTATTTTAATGATCTTGTCTTGCAAAGTGTCCAGAAAATGTATAATCTTTACTGGTGAAGGGTTCAAAATGTATACAACTGGTCAGGGTGATATCTTAGCCATGATCTTCAAAGTTCTCAGCCTGTCCCTGATATCTTATCTTTGGTCTTCAAAGTTCTTATATTATCTGTATTGCAATGTGAAAGCATCTCAAGTGGAGCCGACGTGCACTTGATTTTATTGTTATGTTTCTTATAATTTTCTGGTTACTTGAAGTTTTTGGACCCCAATGCAAAATCTGTAGCAAACTAATTGAGTATTCATAAGACTATAATTTATTGGCACCAACTTTTCTTATGAGATATTTTTTTCCAAATTCATAAACCACTGAAAAATGTTTTTTTTTGGTGATAGACAACTCAAAGCACCTGTTATAGTCTTTCATACTGTGGATGGAGGCCTACTGACCACTACAGATGCTCATGGATTCCAAAAATTACAGTGCATGACCAACTTTTGACCGGTTGATAATCAGTGAATGAGCATTCCTAAAGATATTCATTCCCAACTATCTGTCTGCGTAAACATGATACCGATTACAAGTTGAGAATGCAAAACTCTTCTTCACTGGATGTTTGGATCAGAAATCATTCCTGATGGCAAGAAATTGCCCTGTAAAAATAGTAAATATGCTCTTGACTCTGTATGGGGACATACATGGTGTTATGGGGAGAGTGATTATGTTAAGCATTACTCCTCCCCATACAGTTCTTGTCGGCCCTTGTGAACCCCTTTTGTTAAGAGGCTGAAAATCACTCACCTAAATGGGCCTTTTGTTGGTTTTTTCCCTTGCCACATTTATCAGGAACTTCCAGCCTTTCCTTCCTTTTTACCCCTCCTTATCTTTATTTCCCTTTGTCTTCGAATTACACCAACTGTGCTAATGACTATTGTAGCTGTGGCCATGCTTGCATTCTGTCTTTAATAGCTGCTAATCGTTGATTCTGACTGTGTGATTGACTCCCTTGTTCTTGCAATGCAACAAGGTTTAACTAGCAGAGAACACTTTCCTGGTGTAAG
Organism: Ranitomeya imitator; assembly: GCF_032444005.1. Taxonomy (NCBI): domain Eukaryota; kingdom Metazoa; phylum Chordata; class Amphibia; order Anura; family Dendrobatidae; genus Ranitomeya; species Ranitomeya imitator. The sequence continues at coordinate 88,500,560 of NC_091282.1, forward strand.
GCTATGTGCACACGTACAGGTTTTTTCGCGTTTTTTTCCGCATTTTTTCGCGCTAAAAACGCTATAAAAACGCATTAAAAATGCATACATTATGCATTCTATCATTTAGAATGCATTCTGCATGTTTTGTGCACATGGATGCGTTTTTTTCCGCAAAAAAAACGCATCACGGTAAAAAAATGAGCATGTTCATTATTTTTGCGGATTTTCTGCGTTTTTCCCGCAATTCTATGCATTTGGGAAAAAACGCACAAAAAACACACCAAAACGCGTCAAAATCGCGGTAAAAATGCATGCGGATTTCTGGCAGAAATCTCCGTTTTTGTGAGGAAAATTTCTGCAAGAAATCCTGACGTATGCACATACCCTACATGTAGCTTAATGTGTATGCAGGCATGTAGAATTTAAGTGCCCCATCCTCCCTGGATATACGCTGTTGTCAGAGATGTCTGTTAGTGGCTTACTGTCCCCTCCCCATAAGGAACACATGCACTCCCCATAAAGCCGAGCAAGCATGTGTATGATGAGGGGATGAGAAGGGAGAGGTAGCAGTTGATTGAAAAAGTATTTTTCTGGAAATTTAAATGGCTGCTATTCAGTTCAAGAAAACTGGAAGCAAATGAGTTCACTTACGCTGCCATCAAAGGATGAAAAAAAGACAGGAATCCAATTCTGTGGTTTATTGGTCAACGCGTTTCGAAGTTTCAAACTTCTTCGTCAGGACAAAAGAGATGGTTTTGTCCTGATGAAGAAGTTTGAAACTTTGAAACGCGTTGACCAAGAAACCGCAGAATTGGATTCCTGTCTTTTTATCATCCTTTGACGGGAGCGCAGGTTAACCCATTTGTTTCCAGTTTTCTTGATTCCTTCCTCATGGGTCTGCAGCACACAACCTGACCAGGTGAGCATGATACTGCATACTCTTTAGTATATGAGAAGGGAAATATGGACAATAGAGATGAAGATTAGCGAGAGATTCTAAGATTATGGAAGGAACATAAAACTCTTTTAAACCTAATTTAATTAATTCTTGATTTCTTTGACTAGATACTTAATGGGTGATATTTTCTTGTGCACATTTTCAGCCATTTGTTGCATGCCCTAAATATATGAAAAAGGTCAGAATTGTGCCTTGAAGAGCTGCCCAGTCCTTGAGCATTTGCTTAATGAAAGTGAGATCATCTGTAATTTAGGATCTGTGATTTGTGTCACATGCATAATTCCGGACATGTGTTTTCCCACTGAGGAAACTAGAAGACACCGCAATGTTTTTTGGAAAGGGAACAATTATGCTAGTGGTCATAATAAGGTTTCCCAATTAAGACCCTTATATTGACCAGAAATTCTATAAACGTCCACTGTCTGCGACCCAACATCAACTCCAGCTCTACATTTTCAATGGCAAAGTGACGCCATATTTTCCATCAGACGTCATTAAAAAACAGCATGGATTTGACTATGGTCTGGCCTGAATTGTCCTTCAGTTAAGGAGACCATTACAGTAAAAAAAAATCCAGAAGAAAAAATTTAGTCATACAATTTTCCATTACTTTTTTTTTATCTTACTGAAAAGTTTCCCTCCACGCAAGGTTGGACAAGCCCCTTAAAGGACCAGAAGACCTTTCCATAGACCAATAGTCCAGCAGAAGACAATGACTTAGATTACTTTGAAGCCAATCACTAGCAACCATGGTGTGTCTTATGGACTGGTTACACATTAAAGTGAAGTCAGCCAAAACTACCAATTTCCATGAAACAGACTGATTATCTTAGGTGTAAAGAGGCCTCCTGACATTTTTGGAAGCAAGGTCAGGTGTGTGGAATTTTAATGCCTGTTGTTGGTTTTGTTCTGGGGTATTGTACGCCGTTCTTACTATTCAGAATACATGCACACTCGGCTAAACTGAGCTTGCATGTGTTTTGAATGGAAAGAGCGGACGGATATCGTAGTGCTAGGGGAAACAAGTGAAGACACAGTCATAACCTGGGGTTAGGGGGAGGCAGAAGTTCCCCTTGACCCATATAAGCTGACCAATTCTAATAAGGATGTATAATACTTGGGGGCCCTGTTGGAGATTTTGCATGAGATTCAAGTTACATCACTGAGATTTTGAAAGACATTTGAATAAGAAAAATAAGTAGCTGGTTAGGTATTTTTTATGAAACTCACTGATATCTGCCCATTTTTATTTTTCACCAAAAATACTTGAAAAAAAGTGAAATAAACTGCAATTTTCCCAGCACCTTTAAAGCATGTAGCCTGTGAATTAGTTGATCATTCCATGCCAATAGAAGCCATTCTAGCCTTAAGAGGAAGACTGTCGTTCACAAGTCATATGTCACAAGCCACTAAAAGTGTCAAAATTCCAAAGGCGGTTGAGGGGAGCTTGTTAATCTCTCCTGTTTAAAGGAAACAGCCTCATTCACTTACCCATAATGAAAACCATTCCTCACATACTAAATAGCTTACTAAATTCTTTCTGGCTTGTCAACTTCTTTCTTCCTTCTCAAACTAATTTTGTAGGTCTCCTATTTGCTAAGACCTGGAAGAGGAAAGTCATCGTTATATGTCACTCGGATCTGTAAGCAGTTCACATACGAAGGAAATCTACTTTTTAATCACCGCGTGTCTGTGTTACAATTATATATTTTTCTCGCAGAAAAACAAATGACTTTTATAGGGTTTTGAACCACTATTTAGGATTATGAAGGTCCATTTGAGTCACATTAGTAGCTAGAACTCTTGTGTTCAACTCAGTTGAAGAGGTTTATTTCCCATCCTAATATGGCCTCCGATACAGTATATGAATATAAGTATATGCCCCTTCTACATTACACCTACAGGAGCCTTTATGACCTACAATTCTAAATCCATAGGCATATATATGGAGTTGTTCTCCCTTTTTCAGCTACAAGAGCTCCCGCCCTTCTTGGAAAGCTTTCTACAAGATTTTTTAGGTGTTTCTGGGAATTTTCCTACAGAAAAGGTTAAACACTGTTGTTGGACAAGTGAGCTTGACTCATAATCTCCATTTTACTTCATTCCATGATTATGGTTAGCATTGCAGCCTTGCAGCGCTGGCGTCCTGGGTTCAAATCCCACCAAGGACAACATCTGCAAGGAGTTTGCATGTTCTCCCCGTGTTTGTGTGGGTTTCCTCCCACATTCCGAAGACAAATTAATGGGGAATCTAGATTCTGAGCCCCCATGGGTACAGGGCCGATAGTGTCGGTAAAGCACTGTGAAATTAATAGCACAATATAAGTGAGTAAAATAAATACTATTTTTTGCTGTGAATAGAAATGCTTGGGGCTCCTATGATAGTGGGGGCCCTGAGCAATTGCCCAATAACCCCCTAATCCTGACTGACCTAATCCTGACCAATAACCGCCAATCTTGACTGTAACTAGGGCTTATTTTTAGAGAAGGGCTTATATTTCAAGCATACTTCAAAAATCCTGTAAAATCATGCTAAGCTTATATTTTGGGGTAAGTCTTACTTTCAGGGAAACATGGTAGTTTATATATATAACTGAAAAGTTGATCTTGAAGTTATATAACCTTATTAAAAGAGTTATACACTTTTTCTTTATTTAAACACATGTGTAATGGACATGATTTGGGGGCACTTACTAATACAGAACTATTACAGGTTCTTCTCCTTCACTTGTTAGCACAGTCTTCTTTTTCAGACAGCACAACTTTCCTGTTCTCAAAATGGCCACTGATAGAAGATCATGTGACCAGACCTGTCCATCAGCCTCCAATTGAAAATTAGCTTTCCCATGTGGAGAGTTTTTCAATTGGAGGAGGCTGATGGGTGAGTCTGGTCACATGTTCCTCCATCAGTAGCCATTTAGAGAAGAGGAGAACTGTTCAGTCTGTGAGGAAAGGAAGAGAACCTGTAATACATGAATATATTAGTAAGTGCCACAAAATCATGTTCGCAACACACGTTAAAGTAATGCCAAATTGGACAATCCTTTAAATGAGGTGGTCTTTTTGAGAAGATTCATTCTAGTAAGAGAATGGGTACAAAGCAAGAGTGGAGGATTTTCCAACAGTTACCCATCAGACCAAGGTGGCCAACTGTCCAGAGTTTTCAGGATAGTCCCTAAAAATAGGACATTTTTTGTCCTGTCTGTAAATATAATAATATAAGGTATTCGTGATTGTTTTTAAGCTGCGAAAACTGATGCAGATTATTTTGACTCATTATCATAATTTTACAGTTTACAGTGAATGCAGCTGATGTCTTCATATCAGAATGATTGGCTGTAGACACGGATCACTGATTTGTTATGGTCTTTTAATGTGTCTGTAAGAAATATTGTCTGTCTGTAATTTCTTTTGATAAGCTGTGCAGAAAAAAAAAATAAAGTCAAGTTGGCATCCCTGCAGGAGAGAACTAATCTTAAAATGACTTATTTAAAAAAAAAAAAAAATCTGCTACTCAATTTTATTTGTCCTTCGCAACACCTGTACCCTAATTAACCCAGCCCCTGTCGGTCTCTACTCTCTGATCCTATCTCGATAGACCAGAAACATTAAAGGTACCGTCACACTGAACGATATCGCTAGTGATCCGTGACGTTGCAGCGTCTTGGCTAGCGATATCGTTGTGTTTGACATGCAGCAGCGATCTGGATCCTGCTGTGACATCGTTGGTCGGAGCTAGAAGTCCGGAACTTTATTTCGTCGCTGGATCTCCCGCAGACAGCGCTGAATCGGCGTGTGTGATGCCGATCCAGCGATGTCTTCACTGGTAACCAGGGTAAACATCGGGTTACTAAGCGCAGGGCCACTCTTAGTAACCCGATATTTACCCTGGTTACCAGCGTAAATGTAAAAAAAAACAAACACTACATACTTACATTCCAGTGTCTGTCACCCGGCGCTGTGCTTCTCTGCACTGTGTAAGCGCCGGCTGGAAAGCAGAGCACAGCGGTGACGTCACCGCTGTGCTTTCCGGCCGGCGCTCACAGTCAGTGCAGAGAAGCAGAGCGCCCGGGGACAGACACCGGAATGTAAGTATGTAGTGTTTGTTTTTTTTTACGTTTATGCTGGTAACCAGGGTAAACATCGGGTTAATAAGCGCGGCCCTGCACTTAGTAACCCGATGTTTACCCTGGTTACCAGGGGACTTCGCATAGTTGGTCGCTGGAGAGCTGTCTGTGTGACAGCTCTCCAGCGACCACACAGCGACGCTGCAGCGATCCGGATCATTGTCTAGATTGCTGCAGCGTCGCTAAATGTGACGGTACCTTAAGCCAATCAGTGACCGCAGCAATTACCTTTCTCAGCTGGTGATTGGCTTATTATCAGGTATCTCCAGTCCATGTGTCAAAAAAGTACCAGGAAATAGAGACCAGAAGGAAACAGGAAAGTGTCCGAATGAGAACTGCAAGGGATCAGATAAGTTTGAGCCCTTCCAAAAATGTATTTAATTCACTTAACACCTTTGACAACATCCTCATTTTCATCCAGGATACTCCGCGAGCACATTCATTATTACACTATATCACAACTATTAGCGGCATGTATTTCTATATTTTAGGTCTGTAATATACTTGTTATTTATGTAACTTGAATTACTGTCATGACTCTCCAAACCGGCTCCTGTCACTAAAAGTAAAATATTAGACAATATTTGTGATGCGTTTTAGGTATCATAGTGAATCCTTCCTGGAAACGTCCAATAAATGTCTTGTCTTCTGTGTTTATGGCATACTCAAAGACGGATTGTAATACAACATCAAACCTTGCCATCTGTTCTACGGAGAATGTGGGGATGTTCGTTCTTGGCCGTCGACAATATGAAAACATGACAGTGATATATTATAGGAGCTCCGACTCTTCTTCTTCTTTCCTCTTGTTCCTGAACCCTTTTGGATCCCCCATCTCTGAGGGCTGTGTAGATCCCATGTCTCTATAACTAGTTCTGGGGCCTATTAAGCGCCTTAGGAAGCCACATCCGGACATTAGTGCTGGAAAAGACTGCAGGAGGAAATACTTACCCTTGTAAATTGTGTTTTTTTTCTTAACTGTTAAAATGCCAGCTCCATCCTGTAGTCCCTCATCTTATGTAGACAGTACTTGTGTAGACCACTTTATCTTGATCCCTTCATGGCAGAACTATGCGAACTGTTGGGGCAGAGCTTTGAGTGTGATTACACAAGAATATAGAAACTGTTACCATGATATCTGGAAAATTCATAAGTCATAAGTTAATTTTTGCCTAATTGTTGCATTTAATGTTATTATTTATGAGATTCGATGAACGCACTTTCACTAAATAAATTGGTCCCCGATCATCGTATCTGTCGGATATCTCTATAGAATTCACACTATATGTGTTAACAATCCAAATTCAATGCATTCAAATGATTTTTTTTACAAGGTTTTTTCTATTCTGGGGGGGGTGAAAAGTCTATGATCAGGAGTAGTATACTACTTCATGCGGATTCCAATAGGATTCTTCTTCTTTTGTTAGCGATCGTTTGGGGTTTCATTAGTGCTGATCAAGTTTTTTTTTTCCTTAGTATTGGCTGCAGAAGACCAGGATTTTATCACTTAAAAATGGTTCTCCACTATTGTAATACCAATGATGGGTCATCAATATCAGATCAGTGGGTGTCCGACACAGAGCATCCCCAATGATCACCTATCAGCTCTGGTGGTGACTGGATGTAAACTTCACTGCTCCTCCAAACTGTCTAAAGGGGTTGTCGAGCCTTAGGTTACGAGTCTGCCTTGAGTCTATGTGAGGTTCTCGGGAGCCAGTGCTGAGAACGGCAATTTGTATTCATGCGGTCACACGCCATCTAGATAGCCTTGCTCGATGTAAGTGTATTGGGAGAGGCTAGAAACAGTCTAGTCGCATACTCACGGTCAATGTCCACCCGCTGCCAACGCCGCCACCGGAGAAAACACATAGCACTCAGTGTGAGCGATGTGAGGATTGCCAATCCTGCAGTCACCTAGAGTGACTACAGACTTGTAGCTTAAGACCGGAAAATAACTGTGGGTAAATAGGAAGGAGTTGATCTGCAGTAATGGGAACAGCCACGAAAAATAATGCGGTGGTGTGGTGTTCTGTTCCATACACTGTTTAAATCCAGCCACTGCCGGAGCTGGAAATAGCTGACTTCTTGGGATGATGGATGTCTCACCACCCCTTACCAATCTCAAATTAATATATTAATGACCTACCCTAAGTATAGAAGTGGATAAACCCTTCAATAGATCATTTAAATTTGTGTATCAGTAATTTCTAAATATGCAAATGATTTGTAAATTTGTAAATATGCAAATGATATACCAGAGAAAATATAGTTTGAATATCCCGCCAGGAGCCATAAGCTAGGAGACTAGTCCTACTGCCCCTGGCCGGCTTCTCCAAGCACTGTTGCAGGTGATTAACGGGCCTCTCCCATGGTGAGAAATCTGTCAATCACCTCTAACAGCGCTGGGAAGAGCCGGCCAGGGGCAGAACAGCGCTAGTCTTATTCTGATTATGGTTAACAAATCGAATATTCAAAATGTATTTCAATCCAATCTGATTCATGGTACACAATAACTGTCAGTAGATGGCATCTTCTATGTATAAGGCAAGCTTCACGTTAGGTTTCGTAGCCATCTGGCTTGCTGACCATATACTCTCTATAGCACTTGTATCTGATCTATTTCTATGGTTATATAGTAAAACCAACAACAAATCCGAAGCAGCAATGGTGGAAGGGGACGGTTTCTCCACATGTAGCATGGACCATGTTCTCAGAAGTAGTTACGAGAAAGTTATGGGGGAAGGTTCCGCTTGACTTGGACATTTCTAGCCCTTCCTGTGTACACTGCACTTTCATGTCAGCACAAACACTACTCTTGGACCCCTCTTGCTGGTTGGCCATGTTTATTTGATTTATTAATTACTTCACATGTGAGAATGAAGGCATCATACAAAATATTATGTTTCCACAAGCTTTCCTGTGTTAACATTTGGGAGTAAGCTAAAAATGAGTCAAAGGCTTGGATTTATTTTACAAAGTGTGTGAAGCATGACCTTCCAGAAATGAAAAAAATAATAATACCCTTGTTAAATAAACATGTAGCTATGACATTTGCATGTGTAATCTATCATCTGTAGCTTTACGTTATGACTGGTCAAGAAACCCCGCAGACAGACAAAGGTTTAGGTAACTTTACAAAGACTTGAGAAAAATGGGAAAGATGTTTAGTTACAAAAACAATACGACATGGGAGCGGTGATAATCTGATGGCTCGTACACTACGGTGTACATTACTGGCACTTGTGCCAATAATCAGTATAAGTATTATACACAGTGATCAGTGGCCTGTGTGAGGAGGGAATACATTTAGTAACATTATTTGGCGATGGCAGATCTTGGCCATATGGTTTATAATTTCCCTTCAAACAATCATGCTTAAATTGATCAGCTGATGTGATTGGTAGGAGCTAGACACCTAGGATATCCCCTATCTGTCCTTTGATTTTTTTTATGTGTCTGTGCAGGGAAAGATTGTGTCCATCCTCTGGCTCAGCATATCCTAAAATGAGCGATGTGATATGAACTGCTTTTTCCCATATTCTGCCAAGAGTTGTTTGTGCTTATGTATCTATATGTAGAATGATATTTGGATACTCTCTCGGTAATTGTACTATTTGTGTCTATATGTAGAATGATTTTTCCATACTATGTCAGTAATTGTTTTTACTATATGTGTCTGTATGTAGAATGATTTTTGGATACTCTGTCGGTCATTGTTTGTACTATATGTGTCTATATGTAGAATGATTTTTGGATATTCTGTCGGTAATTGTTTGTACTATATGTGTCTATATGTAGAATGATTTTTGGATACTCTGTCGGTCATTGTTTGTACTATATGTGTCTATATGTAGAATGATTTTTGGATATTCTGTCGGTAATTGTTTGTACTATATGTGTCTATATGTAGAATGATTTTTGGATACTCTGTCGGTCATTGTTTGTACTATATGTGTCTATATGTAGAATGATTTTTGGATACTCTGTCGGTAATTGTTTGCACTATTTGTGTCTATATGTACAATGATTTTTGGACACTGTCAGAAAATGTTTGTACTATATGTGTCTATTTGTAGAATGATTTTTGTATACTCTGTCGGTAATTGTTTGTGCTATATGTGTCTATATGTAGAATGATTTTTGGATACTCTGTTGGTAATTGTTTGTGGTATATGTGTCTATATGTAGAATGATTTTTGGATAATCTGTCAGTAATTGTTTGTGCTATTTGTGTCTATATGTAGAATCATTTTTGTATACTCTGTCGGTAATTGTTTGTACTATTTGTGTCTATATGCAGAATGATTTTTAGAAACTCTCAGTAATTGTTTGTACTATTTGTGTCTATATGTAGAATGATTTTTACTTACTATGTCAGTAATTGTTTGTGCTATTTGTTTCTATATGTAGAATGATTTTTGGATACTCTGTCAGTAATTGTTTGTACTATTTGTGTCTATATGTAGAATGATTTTTGGATACTCTGTCAGTAATTGTTTGTGCTATTTGTTTCTATATGTAGAATGATTTTTGGATACTCTGTCGGTAATTGTTTGTGCTATTTGTGTCTATATGTAGAATGATTTTTGGATACTCTGTCGGTAATTGTTTTTACTATATGTGTTTGTGCTATTTGTGTCTATATGTATATCCAAGAAGTATCGTTTCTCCTTGCGGAGATTGAAATGCTAAGCCTGTCGAGATGAGGAGACTTAAAGCCGCAATGCCCTTCTGTGAAATATGCTAATTATGCAAATTATCTGTATGTAGAATGATTTTTGGATACTCTGTCGGTAATTGTTTATGCTATATGTGTCTGTATTGTTACCCAGTTGTGATGTGTGTAGCAGGTTGTTGAGGGTTTTGCAAGTTTGTCTCCATAATATACTGAATTTGTATAATGATAAATGGATGTCCTTAAATGGTTATTCCCAAAATAACAAATTAGGCTTTATACAAATAATAGGAGTAAACTTGCTGATTTTAGGTGGTCTGACCGCTAGGACTTCCACTGACCCTGAGGTTGGAGCTCTGGAACCCCCAGAAGGTGTGCAGAGTCTTGTCTTCCATAGAGTGAAGGAATTGAGCATGACTTCAGCACAGAGCTCTGCAGAGCCTAAGCTCGGAATTGGTTGGGGTCACAGCAATCGGCAATTCATCCCCTATCCTATGGATAACTATTGATAGGTGTCTGGATAACTTATTATTTTGGAAATAATCCTTTGATTACATTTGCAGATAGGGGTGGACCACATCTGTACTATACATTAGTGTCATGTATGTGGATGTGGCTTCATTAATCACGTATGAATGTAAATGTTGGGAACAACTACTGACGGGTATGGATTAAAGCGCAAAATAAATGACATATTCATAACTTTAGATTTAGATTTGAATCCTCAGCAGAAACTTTATGAGTTCATAACTTGCTCAATTGCCGGCTAGTCTGTGAATGTGAAGATATTTATTGCAGAGATGGAGTTCAAGAGCATTGTAACAAATTTTTCTAAAAATAATAGGTGGTGGCAAAAGTTGGTCAGTCCTGACTTGTTAAAGAGTATTCAATCTACATGATCTTATCCCAATATGTAGTAGGAGTAATAATAACAATAATAATAATATTGGCAAATACCTCCAAATATAAATATAGTATAGTTCTTCTGATAAGCTATGTTGCTTACCCCGTGTATAGGGGATTGCAAAACCTTAGGTATCCATGTTTACGACCGCTCACACAGTATTAGTGGCCGTAAGCTACTGTAATGCCTTGCACACGGGGTAAACAACATAGCTAATCAGAAGAACTATATTACATTAGCAGCTGGAGGCATTTGCTATTATTACTATGCCTGCTACATATTGGGATAGAATCTTAGAGATGGGAATACCCCTTTAAGGCTACATTTCCATAAAGTCTCCATTTGGCATTATTAAATTGAAGCTCCTCTACTTTAGAAAAGGCGAGGTTCACAAGGGTGTATTTGATGGTCCGTTAACAAACCTACAATGCCTGGACTGACCGTGGGTCTCTTGACCAGAAACTGTAAGTTCTGATCAGGAGACCCGCTTTCAGTCCAGGTCATCTAAATATGCAAATATCCTCTTTCGAGAGATAGTGGACTAGAACTGTAGCGCCACCTATTGAATCCTAAACGTCAATATCAAGCCTTTTGACGAGCCTTGCCACATGACTTAAGATAAGAATACCAATAAGATACTCCATTTGCAGACAAATTAGTGCAATTAGTGCTGGAGATCTGATTTGGCTAGGTCATATACACATGGATTGCAGGTTTACTGTCAGCAGGGAGAGCGAAATAAGAGATGGATGATTACATTTAACAAGCCTAATCCTTCTTTCTCCCGGCATGATCTGGTGGGTTAGAGGCAGGAAGCCCCCACACAAAGCAGATAATCAGCTGGTTCCTAAGAAATGCCAAGCCAGAAACTAATCTACAGACAGCGTGTTTCAGGTTGTTTACCCCTCATCAGAGTAGAGCAGAGTCTAAAGGTACCTTCACACTCAGCGACGCTGCAGCGATACCGACAACGATGTCGATCGTTGCAGCGTCGCTGTTTGGTCACTGGAGAGCTGTCACACAGACAGCTCTCCAGCGACCAACGATCCCGAGGTCCCCGGTAACAAGGGTAAACATCGGGTTACTAAGCGCAGGGCCGCGCTTAGTAACCCGATGTTTACCATGGTTACCAGCGTAAACGTTAAAAAAACAAACACTACATACTTACCTTCAGCTGTCTGTCCTCCGGCGCTCTGCTTTCCTCTGCACTGTCAGCGCTGACGTCACCGCTGTGCTTTCCGGCTGGCCGGCGCTGACACAGGATGCAGGAGGAGTGCAGGAAGCACAGCGCCGGGACAGACAGCTGAAGGTAAGTATGTAGTGTTTGTTTTTTTAACGTTTACGCTGGTAACCATGGTAAACATCGGGTTACTAAGCGCGGCCCTGCGCTTAGTAACCCGATATTTACCCTGGTTACCAGTGAAGACATCGCTGAATCGGCGTCACACACGCCGATCCAGCGATGTAAGCGGGAGATCCAGCGACTAAATAAAGTTCTGGACTTTCCTCAGCGACCAACGATCTCCCAGCAGGGGCCTGATCGTTGGTCGCAGTCACACATAACGATTTCCTTAACGATATCGTTGTTACGTCACAAAAAGCAACGATATCGCTAATGATATCGTTATGTGTGAAGGTACCTTAACAACGGAAGTACTGATTCAACTGTAAGTGACCAGCTGAGTATGGAGTATTGCAGGCAAGGTGCAGTACTGAGCTGAAAACTGGTATTTATTCCATGTTGCCTTAAGTACATCATACCCAGCCAGCCAGACTTTGCTCCACACTGATGAGGGGCAAACATCCCCAAACAGGTTGTCTGTAGATGAGTTTCTGGCTTGGCATTTATCCCTAGTCTTGTTGCATTGCAAGGCTCGTTAAATGGTTGACTTAAAAGTTAGCCACCTCTCCTTAGTGGTACTTGCGAGATAGTTTCTCTTAGTTTGCAGGAGAGCTATTTTGCATATTTTCTCTTCTTGGTTCATTACCTGTAAGACTCTATACTCAGCTGATTATTTTAAGAAAAAACTCTCATTCTAGAGGGTTGAAGAACTTTTGACCAATTTGGACACCTTGAGGGTGGTCAGAGTGAATGAGATTTGGATGCCGAGCTCATGAGTAGCTAAGAGCTCTGATTTCATTGTGGATTTTTGGTCTGCTTGAAAATCAACACAAACAGAGGATACCAGATATCATCACTCATTTTTTTTTCAACATGCCTGAGAACAAATCAGTGAAATCTGATTATTGTATTATACGGCATTGCACTTGACTGTGGACCACACAAGCTGCGGTGCCCAACCATGTGCGGATGACTTTATGGAAGTGTTTGTTCATAATTGGAAATCACACCAAGAACCTCATGTTGATCACAAAACAGCATGAAAGCTTCCCTGGCTCCGAAATAGACGATTTTCCAGTAACGCATTGGAACAAAAGCTGAGAAGCAATGTGAGTGAAAAGTGGAGACCAAAAGCTGCCACCAGGGAAGAAACCAAGAAAATGATATAAAAGGCAGGTTTGTGGTTCTGCTACCTGCCAAAGCGTAGGTATGAAGAACCTAGGAATGTGGGCAATCGGTAACATCTGGTTTTGGGAAACCGCACAGTAATGAATTTGCTGAGCAGAATGAATTAGATAAGGCAGCCTACTACATAATAGTCGTTAAGCCGAGCTCTGAGGTGGGATATTTGGAGGCTGTCAGAATCGTGTAATAAATCGTGGTGTGAAAATGTGATTACACGAAGCCTAGAACACAACTGTGTCTTCTGGCATGCTCTCACTATGTTATGTCCTAATGTTCCCTGCTAATGACAAGACGCAACTGCCATCATCCACATGTCGGAGCGCTGCGCTATCCAAGCCTTACAGGGTCCTGGCCTCCAGCCCGAGCGGTGCTGTGTATACATGGGATCTGCTGTGCAAAAACAAAAATGCCCCCAGGGAAGACATTTGTTTTTCATGATGAAAAGTGTTTGCTGTAATTTTATTTTTACCCCCTTGACACAAAAAAAAATAAATGCAAAAATTTGGACTTCTCGGATTCTTTAACCACATTAGGGCTTTTATTCTTACAATAAAATTCATTCTTATCCTTTGTAATAAAAATATTGTTTTTCGATCTCAGATATTTAAGGCATTTACCGGAGTGATCTTTATTTAACTTTTCTCTTGGCTTCAGTGAGGTGACCCGAGTACCGTGCCAGATTTGAGAGAAAACAAAAACCTATGATTTTGCTCCAAAGACGGCTGAAAAGTGCAGCTCTTGAGGCAGAAGAGCACACATATAATAAAAAGTCATGGGCTTTCTATTGTATTTATCCTCCGCTCTGTGTGTGTGCTCCTGCCTTATGAGCTGCACGTTTTTCAGAGGTCTTATAAGGGATTGGAGAGGGCGGTGTCAGGAACCGGACCCCTACTAATGTGCAGACATGGAAAGTACAAAGTATATAACCATAATCAAAGATTTAGGTTTCTGTTTTCAATGTAATGTACAGTCACATTGGTTTCTTCAAAGTGAGAGACGCTCTTTTTTTTTAAGCTATAATCCTCTCTGTTAAAGGGAACCCATTCATGCTGCCCAAACCAAACCACGAGTAACATGAATCAGAGCCACAAGGCACGATTGACTGAAGATAAGTAGATTTTTGTCTTAAAACGATCCAGCATGTCAAAAAACAGATAATTTAAAAATCCGACTAGGAACTGTAAGCAGAGATGACACTAGTATGGCTCAATCCCCAGCCAGCTCTTCCCAGCATTGCTGCCATTGATTGACAGGTCACTAAGGAGGAGACGGCATGAAGCAACTGATAGGTTTACTTTAACAGATAAAGGTCTTGAAGAGCTCATCCCCTTTGTAAATGTTTCCCTAATAAAGGTACTCAACGTTTCATTTTATAAAACAACCCCATTAAGATGGAAATGCTCTTAAATGGGTTGTTCATGTTTGGCACAAAAGCCTACAGTCTGTCAGGCTGGTGCAGTGCAGTACAGCGCAACCTCCACCAGGGGGAGCTTGGTAGGGAAGCCAGACTGCACACACAGAGCAACAAAACAGACGCCCCCTAGTGGTGAGAGCGAAGTCAGGACAGCCAAGTCAGAGCATAAGACAGCACAACCATACACACTGATTTAGACAGAATGGATAGTCAAAATGTAGCAAGGGATCAGTAAACCAGGACGGGCAAATACGGTACCATAGGGAAAAACTGAAAGAGTCAAAAGCCAAGCCAGGAGATCAGAACCAGGGAGTCAAGCAGAACTACAGACAAACAAAGAGACACTGGGAAAGGGCAGGCGGGGGGATAACAGACACAGGACAAGTCAGGGTTTACAGTAGGACAAACCAAGGGCTTCCAGAGTCAGGTTCACACGCCAAAGACAGAGCTATAGCTGACACCACCCTCAGGATAACTGGGAGCTAAATAGCAAACCCAAGCCCAGAATGAGGCAGGTCAAAGTTAACCCTTGACATGATCCGTCCAGAAAAAAGGGCAGACACTAATAAACCCTGGAACGGATCATGACACAGTCACTCTATGTGACCGCAGACTTGTGAATCTTCACATCGCTCACAGTGCGCGCTGTCAGGATTCTTTGATGCTGACATGGCAGCGAGGTCATGTGACCACAAATATTCTACAGTTGTGCTCTAAAGTTTACATACCCCTGCAGAATTTTTGCTTTCTTGGCCTTTTTTCAGAGAATATGAATGATAACACCAAAACTTTTTCTCCACTCATGGTTAGTGGTTGGATGAAGCCATTTATTGTCAAACTACTGTGTTTTCTCTTTTTAAATCATAATGACAACCCAAGAAATCCAAATGACCCTGATCAATAGTTCACATACCCCATTTCTTATTACTGTGTATTGCCCCCTCTAATATCAATGACAGCTTGAAGTCTTTTGTGGTAGTTGTGGATGAGGTTCTTTATTTTCTCAGATGGTAAAGCTACACACTCTTCTTGGCAAAAAACCTCCAGTTCCTGCAAATTCCTGGGCTGTCCAGCATGAATTGTGAGCTTGAGATCTCTCCAGAGTGGCTCAATGATATTGAGGTCAGGAGACTGAGATGGCCACTCCAGAACCTTCACTTTGTTCTGCTGTAGCCAATGACAGGTCGACTTGGCCTTGAATTATGAATTGTTGTCATGTTGGAACATTTAATATTGCATACTTGTAGTCACTTGACCTCCTGGTCTCAACGCCGGCACCAGAGAATCCTGACAGCTTGCAGTGTGCGCTATTTGAGGATTTATCACAAGCTTGCAGTCAAAGAGTGACTGCTGACTTTCTTGCCAAATCTGGTCTAGCTCTTTAGTAATGTATGATTCTTTGTGAACTTGATTGATTTACATTATGCGTCAGTGGAGGCCAGTGACATAGTTCAGTCTATAAAATGTTACACTGAGCTATTGTACTTGTTCCATATGCTTTAATTAAGTATAGAACATTTTTTTATAGTAATCACATGGTCTATAAGCTTTCTGAGGAATTGGTCACACTGGATCATACAAGGAAAAAGATTTTGCAAAACTATTAAGTTAAAAAAGTGTTGGATGTGAACTGCACCAATTAATTGTGATAACAAATACTAACTCATATCGTTCATTAGTTTTTATCGTTTCTAATTACATTATTAACAAATTAATTTAAAAACCATGATAATCCATGTTAAAATCGAAGTAAGAGGAGCAACAGTTCCGGATACTTTAATTGTTGTTTTCCACTTGGATACATGCACATATGCACCTTTATAACTTGGGCATGAAACGATAATTATTAAAGGTAAATGCACTAGGCACTTTAATTGCTGCTATTTTTGATATTTATGCGCATGCATTTTATAACTGAGGTGCTTTATAATCTGTATTGAAGAAGTTATTGCTCAGTTATCCTTGACTTAAGCTCTATCCCTGTTATAATAACAAATCCCCTTTTTTTCTATGCTGTGGTAAAATACATATATCATTGGATGGTTCCCATCGTTGCACTGTTGTTCCTTTTATTTCGATTTCAACATGGATTATCATGGTTTTAAAATTAATTTTTTAATAAAAATTCTACACTTTTTTTTTTATGGCATATAGCTTACTTGTTGCTTTGTTTGATGAGTTGAATTTTTGGAAAGCGCCAATTAGGCAATTTTGTATTTTTCTTTGATGATAACTAATTACAAAGTTCTTACATTCTAAAATTCACATTTGCAATATTATAAACTACAATTTGCTAACAAACCTTCTGGATCAATTCCTCATGTTTTTAAAGGGACACTGTCACCTGAATTTGGAGGGAACAATCTTCAGCCATGGAGGCGGGGTTTTGGGGTTTTTGATTCACCCTTTCCTTACCCGCTGGCTGCATGCTGGCTGCAATATTGGATTGAAGTTCATTCTCTGTCCTCCATAGTACACGCCTGCACTGTGCAAGATTGCCTTGTGCAGGCGTGTACTACGGAGGACGGAGAATGAACTTCAATCCAATTTTGCAGCCAGCATGCAGCCAGCGGGTAAGGAAAGGGTGAATCAAAAACCCCAAAACCCCGCCTCCATGGCTGAAGATTGTTCCCTCCAAATTCTGGTGACAGTGTCCCTTTAAGATCTGTGCTCGCTCTCAATGAATTGGGCTGTTTGTTGTTTTCTTCTGGAAAATCGAAATCTGTCCTAATCTGAGGTCAGAGACAAGCTCAATGATAGGATTATGGAAACAGCTTTGCATTCGAAGAGTAATATTTGGGGGTATTTGGATACTTGTTAAAATTTAGTTTTGCTGCATTTTTTTTGTTGGGAATGCAACACAACCTGTAATCCTCCCCCTGTCCAGAGACGCACACTCTTTTCTTCAGGAATCAGTGAATGAGAACTAATTTCCAATTTTTAGCAATTTTAAACAATGAAGCTAATAGGACAAAAGATTACAAGAAAAATAAGAGATACTTCTCGTGTTAAATATGGAGACCAATCTGCAGAACAAATTTAGCTGAGAAGATTGATATACCTATTTGTAAGAATAGATTCAGTATAAAATGCAGTTCATGAATTTGCTCTTTCCGGGCTTGGGAGTCCAGCAGGTGGTCCTATGATAGTTCATACAGAGATACACTGAGAAGGACCACCCACTGGTCTGTCAGGCCGAGGATGAGCAGAGGGTTTACTGACTAAATGACTAGTCATACTGAAATATTTTCACACAAAATATAATAATCTGCTCCTAAGCTTGGCTTCTGCAAATTGAAGTGTATTTTCAAGGTGACAGGTTCCCTTAAAGAAGCTCCCAGCAATTTTTTTTTCTGTAATTTCTTCTAAATAAAGACTTATACTGAGAAAGCAACTTTTGGTCCACACCTAATTCTACTGAGTGAGCCGGCTAGTCAGGTTTCAAGTCACGTGGTTATGAATTGGACTGAAGTGATGCTGAAAACTGGAGATGACTCATGTCACCGCTCACAATTCTAGAGCCTCCACTGTCACCTGTCTGGTGCTCGTTGCATCTTCACACTGCCGCCGCTCATATTGAATTTCCCTTTGCCAGTATTTCCAGATTTAATGAGGCCATGGGAGGGTTCTGCGCAAGCGTGCGTCAAAGGCTACTGCGCCATGACCTCATGGACGCATAATCCAAACCCTCTCTGGCCTATTCAAACCGGGAAGGCCCGGTGTGGAAGACACAGGGAATTCAACATGGCGATCTGAAGATATGATGAGGATCGGATGGGTGACAGTGAGGAACAGAGGGTCCGGAGAGGTGAGCTGTGAGGGGAGTGTAAGGATTTACTTTTTTTAAAAATATTTTTACTGTTCAGAAAACTCGTGGCCGACTGCCTCCACTGTGCTGAATACAAGCAGAATTGAATTACAAAAAAATCCGCATTTTGGCAAATGCAGATTTTTGTAAAATACGAGAAATTTTTCTCATCTCTAACAGTAACAACCTGATTTGTTCAGGAAGGTTCCGATTGACTGAGTGGTCTTCACTGTCATGCGCAGGTTTGGGCTCGATTTAGTTACTGGTGGGCCCTTGGCACCCCAGTCCGACACTGGTCATGCATGAGATGATCATCTATCTATGACCAGCATTGAAAAAGCCAATGAATTCCCTGAAGAAGCTGTTATTTGTAGGGCGAAACCCTGGGATGGGTTACACATTTATTGTCTGTCTCGAGATAGACTGCTCCATGAATTTGTTTTTAAGGGCTGTTTTAATTACTTTTCTGAGTGTAATAAATTCCTTTTCACTTCCTATCCAGTCTTCTGGATCTACACTATGTTTCTTTTTATTGGTTTAGGTACCTGGCCACTTGGATTTATCCAGTTTGCTTCATCTGAATAGTGGCATGTACTGCGATACCTGCTGTTTTACTACAGATTTTTTACTGGATTGTTTACTTGGAAACCAAGGACTCTGTTCACATTATCCTTTATTTGCACTAGGTGGTGAGCCCTTCCAATTTCTGCTCAATCTTTTTAGCGTAATTGTATATTTTGCAGTTGACAATGTGGCTGGACGTCCCATCAGCACAATGGGTGTATGTATCCTGTCAACGATGTGTCATGATGACAGTACAAACCACCAGCGCTCTGCCAACTTCTCTACCTCGCAGATGTGCTCTACAGGCTTCCATTGTATCACTTATTGGCAGAGACGAAGATCTTTACTCACGAAGAAAACATTTTTAAACAAACTAAACTTTCTGATCTGCATCAGAAATGTCCCTGGGAAACAAATGTTGTTAATATTATCTTTTCTCCAGATGTAATTAGAAAGTCACCGCTCCTTGACCAGGATGCCAAGGAAGCTTAGGAGCCTCATATGTGTGCGTGTGGTTCCTGCTCTGCCATTCAATTTGATGGAGCAGAGGAACTTCTTTAATGACCATTCTAATTTCTGTCTCGATTTCAGAAGCAATTTTGTCATCCCCTCTGATTGATCTTCGTGGATTTTTTTTTCTTTAATTGTTACTCCAAGCCACAGTTTAGGGTTTATCAGACCGAGAGCCCTTGGAAAGTCAATAAAAGCAGTATTGACCTTGGACCATGGTTGAGAGGATGTCATTTGTTACTTCAGTGAAGTAGAATGACCTTTCCCAAAGCAAGATTGGGAAAGAGGTTAATAGCTGCCAATTGCTAAGGTGTTCAAGAGATGCATATGGATACCATCTATAACTACCACAGGAAGGCTGAAAGGAAGAATAATGACTTCTTGTGCTACTCTTTAGGTTGCTTGTAATCTTGCCTTGGGCTCCCAAAAGATATCAGAGACGAGTGATTTTTTTAACAAAATGTTATCTTTCTCTAAGTTTTATGCTAAGCTAAAACTCCCAGGACACATATATAAACACTTTAGAACAGATCTTGCTGTTATTGAAGAATTTGCCAAAAAAACTCTAATGCATTTTTAATCACTAAGGCTCCGATTCATCATTTGCATTTTTTTAAGTCATTTTCCAATTTTGTCTTGTGCCATGAGTTGCCCTTTTTGAAGCAAAATTCATCAAAATTGTGCATACCATTCATAAATTTGGCACGCGGTCAAAAATAAACTTTTTTTCCTATCTTCAACTGTTTTTGCAACCCTTAATGCCAAAATTTACAAAAATTGCACCTAAATTTTGTTATTTCTGAAAATACACTGGAATCGCTAATCTCTGCCCAGAAAATGAAAAAAAAAAATAAAATAGTCGAGCACATGTAAAATTGGCTTAAAAAAGGCACAAATAGAATAATGAATTGGGTGCAAAGACAAAAAGAAGCAAATTTAGACAAAAAAACGTGCAAAGGCAATGATGAATCGTGGCTATATGTACAATCAGTCCATGATACAAGATGTTGAAATCGATATTAACTCATATGTAACCAGAACTGAACTGTGTTTGTGGATACACGTTAAGCAAAAAATAAAAAACAGGCAAACAGAATTTGGGGGTAGGACTGAATTTGGGATAGGTCTGTTTTTTTCTTTGAAATATGGAGCTGATTTCATGATTTTTTTAATTACATAAGTGATTTGACGATAATCTCACAGGTTATTGAATACTTATATTACCTGCTACCAGCCTGTAACTCAGGGGCAGACATATCAGTGGCGCACAGGGGCCCAGCAGGTAAGGCGGCCCACTTTCACTTACAAATCGGCAAGCAGGTCCTGTCACAGACCCAAAGAGGGGCACATATACTGTTCTTGTACAGGAGCCCTTTTCCATCTGTGTCCGCCACTGCTGTAATTGATGTCAGCAAAATATAGGTGCTGATATGGGGTATTGAATGGAGATGAGCAGGTGAGACAAAATTCAAATTTGCTTGTCCGCGCTGTTTTTCCAGGGAAGTTTAATTTGTGGAGAAGTTGTTCACAATGAATTTAATGTCCATTTTTATTCTCTGGGATCTCTCCAAACTCCAGAGCATAATAATCATAAGGTTAGTTTCACACTGTGTTGTGTCCTACGTTTGTTGGTCCCATCGTGGCTTATTTCAGATTCACCTTCAAAACGTGATTCGAGAGTATAGACTGATGGGGCCATTCACTATTAATGATGTTGATATACAGTATAGATGGATTCAATGGTGCTATATAAATAAATAATAATAATAATGTTGACAGAGTTAACATGCTCTCTGTTGTGCATCATTTTCAGGCGTATACACCTACTGAAGGCAGACACTTAGATGCAGTCTACTAAGTCTTAGTGTCCACCACCAGTAGTCATATATGCCCGAATACGATGCACGGCAGAGCTCTATCGGCATCTTCATAGTCTATAACCCGTCGGAGGGGTTTCGGACCTAAGCCTCAATGGAATTACTGAATGTGGCGAAGAACGCAATGTCAAAGGGTCCTAAGATGTAAAGAATAAAAAAATCTTACTCATCTTATTGCTTACCCTTCAATTCTCTCCGACTCCCTATCTTCAAATCGCTGCCACTTGCACTGGAATTTCCAAGCCTCTCCTGCTGGTCAGGGACTTCTGGCTTTGATGTGGCCCAGGAGGGTTCTGTACATGCACCTCCAAGGTCACGATGCACACCATGATGTCATGAGATTGTGAATTTATGCGCACTTGCGTACAATATTTCCGCAGAGCTGGAAATTCTGACCCAGCATGAGACACCTGGTGGATTTTCACTCAAGCGGAGGTGATCTGAAGATGCAGCGAGAGCCAGACAGGTGATAGTGTAGTGTAGAGTGGAGGGGCATGCAAGATGAGCACTAAGGTGAGTATGAGGATTTAGTTTTTTTTTTACAGTTTGATGGACTTTTGTTGTTTAGAATGGTTCATTTTGCTGCATCCGTACCGATGCGAATTACCTAATTATTCGTCATCTTGGCGAATGCGGGTTTGACAACCTATTTTAATTGTTCCAATGCACACAAATAAGGAAAAATGTATTATTAACTCCAGGAACAATGCTCCTCCTCTACAAGTCTCTAACTAATCTTGTAGCATAAAAAATGTCACATGGCCGTTGTTACATCTCCTTTGATGAAATGCTGATTGGCTGCAGTGGTCTCCTGCCATTGTTTGTATTTCAAGACCAGTGGGGGACACAGAGCATAAAAGAGGAGGAGCAGCGCTGGATCTGGAAGTAATTATATATTTTATCTCCATCATAAGGTGTTACCTAGTAGTGAACAAATTCTTTAATAAAATTAGTTCCTATATTCAGGATGCTCATATTTTGTCCAAAGCAATCTACTGGGTTACAAATTGTTCCTTTGGAGAACGTTACACAGTTCTTATTGTTTTCAATCGGTGGTGTGTAATACTTTCTTTCTCCTGCAGAGGCACTGTTGATAAATTAAACACTTGCTACCAGGTTTACCCCTGTGCCAAAATATTACTATCCAGGAATGGAGGGAACTATGGGGATTGCTGTTGCTCCATTATGTAAGTTCAGCCTGTGTTTCCATAAAATGGGTAATTTTTCAGACAAATGAGATGTTGCATGCTGCCTTTGTCTTCATATAGTGCATCAAGTGTACTGTGCCAAGCACTGCTGATGTGCGGGGGTCATTACTGTTCCCCGATGGGCCAGTCCAAGCCTGCTGTGATAAGATTACCGTTGAGGAACATTTTTGGCAAAAATGGGATTGTACAAATCTGTAAACCCCTTTGATGATGTTTTTGATTGACGAGTGTCCTCAATGTTAATTTTTAGAAGACCAGAATAAACATCTAAGCTGCACTTGCTTATCTAAATCCAGTCTATAAAAAGGGGCTGAGAATTTTGTGCAAGTCTGTGTGCAGCCAGAATATAGTGTGGATGCTAGGGGCTAATGTGAATCATCAAAAGTAATAAAAACACGAAGAAGGAGGAACGGCAGTGTGCGCGAGGGAAGCTTGTAGGAATGCCTGCTAATTACTGGCCTGTTAATATGTTACATGTGTTGTTAGAATTGATTGGTGTGACTCAGGACATGCGGTAGCTGAGCTCGCTGCTCTGGAGTGTGTCCATCACAGATTCAGAATGAAATCCCCAGCTGCTTTATTATTCTTTAATATCCCAAACTTTTATGGAAAAAAAAAAACCTTTCCTGTGAATTTTCACTCAACATCTCAACAGTGTCTAATTTATAGCTGATAATTTGTCATGTTTGGCCAAATTGACTCCTTCAGAAGGCTCCATTAAAATCGACTCGCTCTTATTAGTACATCAACTCAAAAGAAGCCGACACCTTATTTTATTTAAGTAGCCACATGTTTTTATGTGTCTTTTATGCTTTGTTTTACTCCTGCAGATGTAGGATTTTTCTTGTCTTGTTAATTGGTCTGCTTTTCTGTCTCTGCCTGTTCAAAGAGCTTATATATAATTCCACTGTAAAACTGCCCCCCAGGTAATTAGTTTTCATTAGGGTTATAAAGAATGATTAAAATCACTGTAAAAGAATGAAAATAATAAATAATGCAAATACACCCTTAAAAAAATATTTACTTGGGTTAAAAGAATTTAACAAAAAAAGAAGATAAAAAAGTGACCAAGATGTTAATATAATAAACGTTTAACAGCTTTTCCTTGTGCTGCAGTTCAGGTTCCTTGTGACACTTCTGTGATAAATTGACGTCCATTGGGAGGGCACGTTACATCACCGGAGAGGGCCATCCTTGGCCAGTTGACATGGCGGCAAAAGTGTAAACTGAGAGAGGGGGACCCTAAGAGTGACAGCTATGGAAACTAGAATAATTTTAAAGTTAGGTGTATTGAGTGTATACAATTAAACTGTCCTATTTTGTAAATGTAAACTTAGATAGTGGACCACTTTAAATGATGGGAATCATAATGGTGGTTAAGGAAAGAATTACTAGAAGTTCAAAAGTGAAAAACATATTGAGAACCTAAAATAAGGTTTATTTTTCGCAAAATGCTCTGTGATTGAATTGAATTTGGTGACAGCTAATTGAATGGATTAGTAAAATTGAATTAGGAAGCAATATTCTGCATAGTTCTTCTGAAATCTGTCCTCTCTGGGGCATATTGTGGGGAATCCCTTGCTCAGGAGCCCCATATGTGAGCTGTGGCAGACTGGAATCATCCATGTGTTACATGTAATAACTTTGGCAGCTTCTACTGGAAAATATCTGTCTGGTTTTGATTTCAAGTGGCAGTTAGTGACAGGAGCCAGATGGCGATGAGTTTGCACCTTTGGAGGCTAACCAACTGATAGAAATGAGAAGTTTGACTTGCGTTGTCCTGGTCCAGCATCCAGTCCTCTCCTCCATTGCAGCTGGTCATGACTTGTGCATTCCTGCATCCTTGATCTATCATCATGGGCACCTTTGACGATTAACTGGCCTTTGAGAGATTGTAATTTTGTGTGACACCTAGCCACCAGAGGCTGGGACAGGGATATCAGGTGCAGAAGAGAAGTCCGGCTGCCATGGAGGGCCAGACTGGATGCTGGACCAGGGCAGCACAAATCAAATTGCTTATCTCTAGTAATTATTGTTTAAAAAAGTTTGACATGTCAAACACCACATCAGAAGGTTTGATCAGTGGCGGTCTGAATCCTGAGCTCCTCCACCACCAATCCTTGAAAAGAAGGGCAAACACCTGCTAAGCCCCACCACTGAATTGAAGCAGAGGGTAGGGTTAGCCATTTAGAGACTCAGATTTTCTATCATTTTGCACACAGCTCAAATAGTTTTCAACATACCGGTATAACCCTGATTACAATAAATCAAGCTCCAACTACAAAGACCTCCTTTAACACGATGTCTTTTATGTAATGCTGAATGATTACCTTGTGAATTTTTCTGGAAATAAAGTATTTACATATTTGACATTTTTGGTTTGTTATCAGAACATTCCCTTTAATGTGGGAGCAGAATGTGGAAATTATAAGTGCACAATAAAAAGTAGGAACCTCACATGTTGTTGACACGTAGCGCTGATGAAATGTACAGGATGGGTTGTCCTTCTGTAATGACAGTAGATTTTAGCACCCTTCAAACTATCTTTTCCTCTTGCTTAACTACAAAAGCTCTTGTGAAGCACATCACTTACTGGCCAGATCAAAGGTGTCAACCACAATCATTTGATGCATACATGTATACAGAGTCGGCCAGAAAGGAAATGTTCATTTAACTTTATAGCAGATGTGGTGTAAAAGATGGGCCAAACACGGTTGTAAATTGTCATAAGTTTTCATTCCGAGTCTTTAACTCAAGCTGACATTCCGATAAAGAAACGCTCTAATCCCAAACTGTAGTCTTTGGGTAATATGAGAACAAGGCTCCCAAGCCCACCGAAACGATATTGTAGCATGTTCTCTCATAAACCCAGTAAGAAAAACCACTATATCTTTGTATGGAAGTGACTGTACGCTTTGTTTTACTATTTTATCTTTTTGACCCTTATAATTGGCTTCTTAGCATGTCTGGTTCCAAACTCCATATCTAGCTCCCATTGTCAGGTACCTTCAAAAGTGAGAGAGTCCAGCTGGACTCACATAGCCACTTATCTCCTGGGCTAAAGCTGACTACACACATGAGATAGCTGTCGGCCAAATAATCGTTGATTTAACAGATATCCATCCCAATTCCATAATACACAAGAGCACTCGGCTTGACATAGCGTCAATGTGTTTATTCCTATTCCAACAGGTTAATGTCCACTGAAAACAGAAGGATAAAGCCCCCTACATACTTTAGGTCACACGATGGATCGCCTGATTGTTCCGTCGACAACTCTCTCACCCTAATTTCCTATAATCAGTAGGTCTCATTTGGCCAAGTGCTCTTGTTTTCTTTATGAGAGAGCAGCCAGAAGACTTCTCATTTGGCAGATTATCTCTCGGAGAACAAAAGGATCGGCAGTCCATAATTGGGCAGATCAAATCCTTATCATCCTCCAACAATAATACACATTAAACTGTTGATTGAACCCATCTATATCAACATTAATTTGGTGGATTATCTCTTGGAGAACAAAAGGATCGGCAGTCCATAATTGGACATATCGAATCCTTATCTTCCTCTAACAATAATACACGTTAAACTGTTGGTTGAACCCATCTATATCAGCATGTATGACTGGCGTCATACATGTGTATGGGATCCTTTAGACTTTGAAACTCCAATGTCCTAATCTTTCTCCCTGCAATATCTGAGAGGGGAATCTTAAGGCCTTCATATACATCAAATGATCAGATGGTCCTGTCAAAAGTGGGACTTTGATCTAATGTGTATGTGGTCCATAAATGAGTTAATATCTCATGTTCACTGAAAGTACACCTTCAAGTACATTGAAAAGATTTTAAGTGAGGGTCAAGGCTGAGTTGCTTTACTGAAAGTGAGAATAGCAGATATTGTAGTGGAGGCCTACAAGTAAATTCATGGTTTGTCCATTCAATGATGTATCTGTCAATGAGAAAGCCCATGATACTAGCTGTGAAAGCTTTGGAAAAGGTAGTCCCCAGCTTAAGTTGGAACCACATTAACATTCCACCTGCAATTTCGTATATTAACAGACAAGAAGAAAGTAAAGTTTACAGGGCTGCATTGTGCTTCTCGACTATTAAAACTGGGATAGGTATGTCTTTCCTAGTTTTCTTGGCTTGACATATCCTCAGATGAGAGGCTCAAAATTTCGATCTTTACAAAAAAATATATATATATTTTGTGTTACTTCGTTGGGAGATGTTTATGCTGATTTTTTTTTTAAAAATGTGGTCACACAGTTGTTGTCATGTGAATTGCAGCCTTTCGAGCATTTTGCAAGGGTTTTGGTATTTCTTCAAATTTAAAATGAGAAATTAGAGTATCTACTAGCCCAAACTGGCAGAATGGTAAGGCTGAGCGCCTCTGTCAGTACTAGAGGCAAACAAGCAAACGGTCTTTCCTATCATGAATGGTGGCTATGTGCTGCTCTAAACCAGCGGATCCATTTCATTTCAATGGTACTTGAACTCATTGAAAAGTGCTTCATCATTTCGGTCATGATCGGTTTCTTGTATGTGTGAACCCAGACTAATTACGCATTATCCTGGGCAGGTAACATGAACCACAGATGAAAGTGCTGATAGGGATAGTGGCCTAAATGACTGTGAAAAGACAAGAAGTAAATAGAGATAGATGGACATTTCGCTTACAGATTCTGCAAAACTAGTAAAAAGTAATGGGAAGCCCTTTGGAGTACATTGTGATTCATCATTGCTATACCGATCCAACAGTAATTGTAATCCATGTTTCCGCGAGGTGTATGGACCATCGACTGGATCCATTGTACTAAGGATCTGGCCCAGCATGGTGGCTTTGGGATGCCTATGTGAAGCATAACTTAAGACAACCATGTTTCACCAGCAATATCAGAGCAGTTCCTATTCTGAGAACCTTGCTGGAGTCTTATCCAGTTATAATACCTGGAAAACCGGGAACTTGAGCTGATCAGGAATACTGTGTAGTTTTCACTGTAATATTAGTTTTATTATCCAATCCTTATTAGCAATATACCCTTAACATATCTTAACCCCTTCACCCTTGAGCCTGTTTTCACCTTCTTGACCAGACCAAATTTTACAATTCTGACCAGTGTCACTTTATGTGGTAACAACTCTGGAACGCTTTAACGTTTACCAGTAATTCTCAAAATTATTTTTTGTGATACGATGTGCTTCATTTTACTGGTAATTTTCAGCTGATATTTTGTGCATTTATTTGTAAAATGTCTGAATTTTGGTGAACATTTTGAAAAGGTTTCAATTTTTAAACTTTTAAATTTTATGCCCCTTTAACCAGATAGTTATATCACACAAATTGTTAATAAATAACATTTACCACATGTCTACTTTACATCAGCATCAGTTTTGAAACATTTTTTTTAGGAAGTTAGAAGGATTAAACGTTTATCAGCAATTTCTCAAATTTCCAACAAAGTGTACGAAACCAATTTTTGTAGTCACATTTGAAGTGACTTTGACTATATGCCAGAAAATACCCCAAAGTGATGCAATTTTAAAAACCTCACCACTGAACGTGCTCAAAAGCACATTCAAGAAGTTTATTAACCCTGTAGGTGCTTCAGGGGAATTAAAGCATTGTGGAAGGAAAAAATGAATATTTAATTTTTTCCCACAAAAACATTGATTTAACCCCAAATTTTGTATTTTCACAAGGGTAACAAGAGAAAATGGACTGTAACATTTGTTGTGCAATTTCTTTTGAGTACACCGATTCCCCTTATGTGATGAAAAATTATTGTTTTGGGACATGGCAGGGCTCGGAAGTGAAGGAGCAAAATTTTACTTTTGGAACACAAAATTGACTGGAATTGGTAATGCTATGTTGTGTTTGCAGAGCCTAAACAGTGAAAATCTTCCATTTTGAAAACTACATCGCTCAAGGAACTTATCTAGAGGTGTGGTGAGCATCTTAAACCCACAGGTGCTTCACGGAATTGTGGTCCAAAAATACTTTTGAGGCACAATGCAAAGCTCCAAAGGGAAGAAGCGTCATATTGGGGTTCAGATTTTGCTGGAATGGTTTGAGGATGCCATGTCACATTGGCAGAGCCCCTGAGGAGCCAGAACAGCAGAACCCACCTTAAGTGACCCCATTTTACAAACTACACCCCCAATTAATTCATCTAAGGGTGCATGTTGACAACACATGTACTTCACAAAACTTTATACCATTGGGCGTCGAAGAAAGAATAATTATATTTTTACCACTGAAATGTTGTTTTAGCCCCAAGATTTTAATTTTTATTAGGGCTTATAGGAATAAATGGACTTCACAGTTTGTTGTTCTGCTGTTGAGCAATTTCTCCTGAAAGCGCCAATACCCTACATGTAATTGAGAAATACTTTTCAGACATAGTGAAAAGCGCAGATTTTGTAGTGCAGATTTTGTTGTTATGGCTTGTGGGTAGAGTTGAGCGACCTTGACCTTTTTAGAGTCGAGCCGGGTTTCGCGAAACCCGACTATCTCAAAAGTCGGGTCGAGTGAAATCGGCCGATTATGACGTAAAGTCGGGATCGACCGAAACACGAAACCCAATGCAAGTCAATGGGGCAGCATAGTCGGCAGTGAGTGGGGGCCAGGAAAACACCTAGAGTGCCCATTTTAATGTCAAAACCATCCATTCTTCTTAATGAAGCTTGTCAAGCGTAATTTACCTTATAATAATTGGAAGGCATTTGAAATTGGGGGTCATTTGGCTAAAGTTGTGGTGGGTAGGGCTTGTTCAAGTAATTAGTGGGCCCAGGAAATCTGGACCACGTCACGGCAGTGGAGCAGGGAGAGGTAAGTATTTCAACTTTGCAAGTGCTGTGAACCTGAGCAAGCAGGGGGGGCCCACTCGTTGGCATTGGCACTGGCACAGGGCCCCTCAAAGTACAGCGGTGTGTTTGCACGGCAGGGGCGCCTCCCACCGGCAGCAACACTTTTGCGTACTATGAGAGGCCCTGTGCCAGTGACGTCGCCAACTAGTATTCCTCCCCCCACCTGATGAAGGAACCTGCACTTTCATCTGCACCTTCGTCTTTGTCCCCGTGTAAGGTGGTATGGTATGCGGGAAGAGCAACCTGACTTTCAGCAGGGTCACAATGTTGTTGTGTAGCGTGCACGGGGAATGTTGTGTTATGGGTCAATGTACCAGCAGACTCATCTATCACTGGGTGGGCAATGGGCAGGATGAGGAGGAAACACAGATATAGGCCCAAAGAATAAAGTTGGCTAAATGCAGTTCAAAATTGGTAACACAGGAATAACCAGGGGGCATTGCAGTGGAGGACAACTGGAATGAGAGGCTGACACAGAGAGTAGGCCCAAATCAGTAAGTAGTCGAAATGCAGTTCAAAATTGGCAACCGTAGTAAACAGGCGGCACAGCTTTGTTCAGTGGAGGAGAACAGCAAGGAGTGGCAGACACCGATAGTAGGCCCCAACCCAACTAGTAGGCCAAATGCAGTCTAACATTAACAACTACTTAACGAGCGCCTGAAAACGGAATTTCAGGACAGGAAACCAGGAGAACAGCAAGGAGTGGCAGACACCGATAGTAGGCCCCAAACCAACTAGTATGCCAAATGCAGTTGTTCCGTTTAACCACAATTTAATGAGAGCCTGAAGATAGAAGTTCAGGAAAGGCAACCTGGAGAACACCTTGGAGTGGAACACACCATCTCTCTACACCCCATACCCAATTTGTAGGCCTAATGCAGTGTTGTTTCCAACAACTACTAAACGAGAGCCGGAAGATCGAAGCTCAGGAAAGGCAACCTGGAGAACACCTTGGAGTGGAACACACCATCTCTCTACACCCCATACCCAATTTGTAGGCCTAATGCAGTGTAGTTTCCAACAACTACTAAACGAGAGCATGAAAATCGAAGCATTGGCGAGGAAACCTGGGGAACACCTTGGAGTGGAACACACCATCTCTCTACACCCCATACCCAATTTGTAGGCCTAATGCAGTGTAGTTTCCAAAAAACTACTAAACGAGAGCATGAAGATCGAAGCATTGGCGAGGAAACCTGGGGAACACCTTGGAGTGGAACACACCATCTCTCTACACCCCATACCCAATTTGTAGGCCTAATGCAGTGTAGTTTCCAACAACTACTAAACGAGAGCATGAAGATCGAAGCATTGGCGAGGAAACCTGGGGAACACCTTGGAGTGGAACACACCATCTCTCTACACCCCATACCCAATTTGTAGGCCTAATGCAGTGTAGTTTCCAACAACTACTAAACGAGAGCATGAAGATCGAAGCATTGGCGAGGAAACCTGGGGAACACCTTGGAGTGGAACACACCATCTCTCTACACCCCATACCCAATTTGTAGGCCTAATGCAGTGTAGTTTCCAACAACTACTAAACGAGAGCCGGAAGATCGAAGCTCAGGAAAGGCAACCTGGAGAACACCTTGGAGTGGAACACACCATCTCTCTACACCCCATACCCAATTTGTAGGCCTAATGCAGTGTAGTTTCCAACAACTACTAAACGAGAGCCGGAAGATCGAAGCTCAGGAAAGGCAACCTGGAGAACACCTTGGAGTGGAACACACCATCTCTCTACACCCCATACCCAATTTGTAGGCCTAATGCAGTGTAGTTTCCAACAACTACTAAACGAGAGCTGGAAGATCGAAGCTCAGGAAAGGCAACCTGGAGAACACCTTGGAGTGGAACACACCATCTCTCTACACCCCATACCCAATTTGTAGGCCTAATGCAGTGTAGTTTCCAACAACTACTAAACGAGAGCCGGAAGATCGAAGCTCAGGAAAGGCAACCTGGAGAACACCTTGGAGTGGAACACACCATCTCTCTACACCCCATACCCAATTTGTAGGCCTAATGCAGTGTAGTTTCCAACAACTACTAAACGAGAGCTGGAAGATCGAAGCTCAGGAAAGGCAACCTGGAGAACACCTTGGAGTGGAACACACCATCTCTCTACACCCCATACCCAATTTGTAGGCCTAATGCAGTGTAGTTTCCAACAACTACTAAACGAGAGCATGAAGATCGAAGCATTGGCGAGGAAACCTGGGGAACACCTTGGAGTGGAACACACCATCTCTCTACACCCCATACCCAATTTGTAGGCCTAATGCAGTGTAGTTTCCAACAACTACTAAACGAGAGCATGAAGATCGAAGCATTGGCGAGGAAACCTGGGGAACACCTTGGAGTGGAACACACCATCTCTCTACACCCCATACCCAATTTGTAGGCCTAATGCAGTGTAGTTTCCAACAACTACTAAACGAGAGCATGAAGATCGAAGCATTGGCGAGGAAACCTGGGGAACACCTTGGAGTGGAACACACCATCTCTCTACACCCCATACCCAATTTGTAGGCCTAATGCAGTGTAGTTTCCAACAACTACTAAACGAGAGCCGGAAGATCGAAGCTCAGGAAAGGCAACCTGGAGAACACCTTGGAGTGGAACACACCATCTCTCTACACCCCATACCCAATTTGTAGGCCTAATGCAGTGTAGTTTCCAACAACTACTAAACGAGAGCCGGAAGATCGAAGCTCAGGAAAGGCAACCTGGAGAACACCTTGGAGTGGAACACACCATCTCTCTACACCCCATACCCAATTTGTAGGCCTAATGCAGTGTAGTTTCCAACAACTACTAAACGAGAGCTGGAAGATCGAAGCTCAGGAAAGGCAACCTGGAGAACACCTTGGAGTGGAACACACCATCTCTCTACACCCCATACCCAATTTGTAGGCCTAATGCAGTGTAGTTTCCAACAACTACTAAACGAGAGCATGAAGATCGAAGCATTGGCGAGGAAACCTGGGGAACACCTTGGAGTGGAACACACCATCTCTCTACACCCCATACCCAATTTGTAGGCCTAATGCAGTGTAGTTTCCAACAACTACTAAACGAGAGCATGAAGATCGAAGCATTGGCGAGGAAACCTGGGGAACACCTTGGAGTGGAACACACCATCTCTCTACACCCCATACCCAATTTGTAGGCCTAATGCAGTGTAGTTTCCAACAACTACTAAACGAGAGCATGAAGATCGAAGCATTGGCGAGGAAACCTGGGGAACACCTTGGAGTGGAACACACCATCTCTCTACACCCCATACCCAATTTGTAGGCCTAATGCAGTGTAGTTTCCAACAACTACTAAACGAGAGCATGAAGATCGAAGCATTGGCGAGGAAACCTGGGGAACACCTTGGAGTGGAACACACCATCTCTCTACACCCCATACCCAATTTGTAGGCCTAATGCAGTGTAGTTTCCAACAACTACTAAACGAGAGCATGAAGATCGAAGCGTTGGCGAGGAAACCTGGGGAACACCTTGGAGTGGAACACACCATCTCTCTACACCCCATACCCAATTTGTAGGCCTAATGCAGTGTAGTTTCCAACAACTACTAAACGAGAGCCGGAAGATCGAAGCTCAGGAAAGGCAACCTGGAGAACACCTTGGAGTGGAACACACCATCTCTCTACACCCCATACCCAATTTGTAGGCCTAATGCAGTGTAGTTTCCAACAACTACTAAACGAGAGCCGGAAGATCGAAGCTCAGGAAAGGCAACCTGGAGAACACCTTGGAGTGGAACACACCATCTCTCTACACCCCATACCCAATTTGTAGGCCTAATGCAGTGTAGTTTCCAACAACTACTAAACGAGAGCTGGAAGATCGAAGCTCAGGAAAGGCAACCTGGAGAACACCTTGGAGTGGAACACACCATCTCTCTACACCCCATACCCAATTTGTAGGCCTAATGCAGTGTAGTTTCCAACAACTACTAAACGAGAGCATGAAGATCGAAGCATTGGCGAGGAAACCTGGGGAACCCCTTGGAGTGGAACACACCATCTCTCTACACCCCATACCCAATTTGTAGGCCTAATGCAGTGTAGTTTCCAACAACTACTAAACGAGAGCATGAAGATCGAAGCATTGGCGAGGAAACCTGGGGAACACCTTGGAGTGGAACACACCATCTCTCTACACCCCATACCCAATTTGTAGGCCTAATGCAGTGTAGTTTCCAACAACTACTAAACGAGAGCATGAAGATCGAAGCATTGGCGAGGAAACCTGGGGAACACCTTGGAGTGGAACACACCATCTCTCTACACCCCATACCCAATTTGTAGGCCTAATGCAGTGTAGTTTCCAACAACTACTAAACGAGAGCATGAAGATCGAAGCATTGGCGAGGAAACCTGGGGAACACCTTGGAGTGGAACACACCATCTCTCTACACCCCATACCCAATTTGTAGGCCTAATGCAGTGTAGTTTCCAACAACTACTAAACGAGAGCCGGAAGATCGAAGCTCAGGAAAGGCAACCTGGAGAACACCTTGGAGTGGAACACACCATCTCTCTACACCCCATACCCAATTTGTAGGCCCAATGCAGTGTAGTTTCCAACAACTACTAAACGAGAGCCGGAAGATCGAAGCTCAGGAAAGGCAACCTGGAGAACACCTTGGAGTGGAACACACCATCTCTCTACACCCCATACCCAATTTGTAGGCCTAATGCAGTGTAGTTTCCAACAACTACTAAACGAGAGCCGGAAGATCGAAGCTCAGGAAAGGCAACCTGGAGAACACCTTGGAGTGGAACACACCATCTCTCTACACCCCATACCCAATTTGTAGGCCTAATGCAGTGTAGTTTCCAACAACTACTAAACGAGAGCATGAAGATCGAAGCATTGGCGAGGAAACCTGGGGAACACCTTGGAGTGGAACACACCATCTCTCTACACCCCATACCCAATTTGTAGGCCTAATGCAGTGTAGTTTCCAACAACTACTAAACGAGAGCCGGAAGATCGAAGCTCAGGAAAGGCAACCTGGAGAACACCTTGGAGTGGAACACACCATCTCTCTACACCCCATACCCAATTTGTAGGCCTAATGCAGTGTAGTTTCCAACAACTACTAAACGAGAGCCGGAAGATCGAAGCATTGGCGAGGAAACCTGGGGAACACCTTGGAGTGGAACACACCATCTCTCTACACCCCATACCCAATTTGTAGGCCTAATGCAGTGTAGTTTCCAACAACTACTAAACGAGAGCCGGAAGATCGAAGCTCAGGAAAGGCAACCTGGAGAACACCTTGGAGTGGAACACACCATCTCTCTACACCCCATACCAAATTTGTAGGCCTAATGCAGTGTAGTTTCCAACAACTACTAAACGAGAACCGGAAGATCGAAGCTCAGGAAAGGCAACCTGGAGAACACCTTGGAGTGGAACACACCATCTCTCTACACCCCATACCCAATTTGTAGGCCTAATGCAGTGTAGTTTCCAACAACTACTTAACGAGAGCCGGAAGATCGAAGCTCAGGAAAGGCAACCTGGAGAACACCTTGGAGTGGAACACACCATCTCTCTACACCCCATACCCAATTTGTAGGCCTAATGCAGTGTAGTTTCCAACAACTACTAAACGAGAGCATGAAGATCGAAGCATTGGCGGGGAAACCTGGAGAACACCTTGGAGTGGAACACACCATCTCTCTACACCCCATACCCAATTTGTAGGCCTAATGCAGTGTAGTTTCCAACAACTACTAAACGAGAGCCGGAAGATCGAAGCTCAGGAAAGGCAACATGGAGAACACCTTGGAGTGGAACACACCATCTCTCTACACCCCATACCCAATTTGTAGGCCTAATGCAGTGTAGTTTCCAACAACTACTAAATGAGAGCCGGAAGATCGAAGCTCAGGAAAGGCAACCTGGGGAACACCTTGGAGTGTAACACACCATCTCTCTCCACCCGATACCCATTTTGTAGGCCTAATGCAGTGTAGTTTTCTACAACTACTAAACGAGAGTCGGAAGACCGAAGCAATGGCAAGGAAACCTGGGGAACACCTTGGAGTGTAACACACCATCTCTCTCCACCCCATACCCAATTTGTAGGCCTAATGCAGCCTACTTTCCGACAACTACTAAACGAGAGCATGAAGATCGAAGCTCAGGAAAGGCAACCTGGGGAACACCTTGGAGTGTAACAAACCCTCTCTCTACACCACGGAAGGGCTGATTCTTAGGAAGGAAGGCTGTCGGAAAGAAGCAGGGCGCGTCCGAGGGTGATTATATTCTTATTAGGTATATACTCACCCTCGGACGCGCCCTGCTTCTTTATTTGTAATGAATGTTTATTTGCAATGTGGTTTTGAGTTACTCTATTTTTTTGGTAAATAATGATTTTATTATTTTCATTGTTTTGCATCTTCTTGGCAATAATATAAAGAAGACGCGACAGGACAACACTCGGTGGATGCCATATCTGTGTTTTAAATTGAAAAAAACTTTCAGTTAACTACTTGCAGGAGAAAGTTATTGTAGCTGGTGGCCATTTTTAGTACTGTACCAGATTTTTGTTGTATGTGTTTGTTTTTAATGTTAAAATGTCTGCATTTGATATCTCTCCAGTATTTTCTTTTTAATAAGCAAAATACTTATTTTTATATTTTCTGATGTTGGTTCAAGGGGTACACGGGCAGCAGTAGACAGGTCAGTGGAGGCCTAGTGGAAGGAGGGACCGCAGACAGGCTTCGAAGCCCTAACATAATAAATTGGGCTGGCTGTAGGCAATTTAAAATTGGTTCCAGGGGAACACGGGCAGCAGTAGACAGGTCAGTGGAGGCCTAGTGGAAGGAGTGACCGCAGACAGGCTTCGAAGGCCTAACATAACAAAAATTGGGATGTAGGCAATTTACAATTGGTTCCAGGGGAACACGGGCGGCAGTAGACAGGTCAGTGGAGGCCTAGTGGAAGGAGGGACCGCAGACAGGCTTCGAAGGCCTAACATAAGAAAAATGTCAATACAATGGTATTGACAGTGCCAGCCATTGAAGGATGTCAGCGCATAGACTAAACATTGGTGGAGCTGTGAGAGAAAATTTTGCAAGTGGTAGAGCACTGTTTGACCTGGTGGGGGGACTGTCTTGTGGCCGGCGGTACAGGCCCAGGGCCCCTCATATTACAACGGTGTGTCTGACGTTGGGTGCGCACCACCACCGCCAGACACTTTATTGTACTATGAGGGACCTAGTGCCAGTGCCGTCGACCAAAAGCGGGCACACCCACCTCTTCAAACAAACAGTACTCTCACGGGTGCTGGCGCCAAGTGGCGATACCACGGCCCCGTGTGGGGACTTTGGCCATTTAGGGAGGTGTTAACATGTCGGATGCTGGACAATCAGGTGCTGCAAATTACGAGATTGGAAAAGTCGTTCAGAATAGTCCACAGGCAAGACCTTTACATAAGAAAGCTAGGTGTCAGCCGGGCAAGGTGGGGCAAAAGATTTCGAAATCCAGTTGTGGTTCATTTTAATGAAGGTTAGATCATCTACATTTTGGGTAGCCAGACGAGTCCTTTTTTCTGTTCGTATTGAACCTGCAGCACTGAATACTCTTTCTGATAGGACACTAGCTGCCGGGCAAGCAAGCTCCTGCAATGCATATTCTGCCAATTCTGGCCAGGTGTCTAATTTTGATGCCCAGTAATCAAATGGGAATGACGGTTGAGGGAGAACGTCGATAAGGGATGAAAAATAGTTAGTAACCATACTGGACAAATGTTGTCTCCTGTCACTTTGAATTGATGCTGCAGTACCTGTCCTGTCTGCGGTCATAGCAAAATCACTCCACAACCTGGTCAGAAAACCCCTCTGGCCAACGCCACTTCTGATTTCTGCCCCTCTAACACCTCTGGTCTGCTGGCCCCTGCAGCTCGTGTTAGAACGATCACGGGCGCTGTGTGCAGGGAATGCCAGAAGCAAACGGTCAATAAGAGTTGATTGTTTGGTTGCTAATATTAGTTCCAAGTTCTCATGTGGCATTATATTTTGCAATTTGCCTTTATAGCGAGGATCAAGGAGGCAGGCCAACCAGTAATCGTCATCGTTCATCATTTTTGTTATGCGTGTGTCCCTTTTGAGGATACGTAAGGCATAATCCGCCATGTGGCCCAAAGTTCCAGTTCTCAAATCTGTGGTTGTGCTTGGTTGAGGGGCAGTTTCAGGCAAATCCACGTCACTTGTGTCCCTCCAAAAACCAGAACCCGGCCTTGCCGCGCCAACAATTTCCACTGGCCCAGGAAAAGCTTCCTCATTAAAAATATAATCATCCCCATCATCCTCCTCGTCCTCCTCCTCCTGTTCGCCCGCTACCTCGTCCTGTACACTGCCCTGGCCAGACAATGGCTGACTGTCATCAAGGCTTTCCTCTTCCTCAGCTGCAGACGCCTGATCCTTTATGTGCGTCAAACTTTGCATCAGCAGACGCATTAGGGGGATGCTCATGCTTATTATGGCGTTGTCTGCACTAACCAGCCATGTGCATTCCTCAAAACACTGAAGGACTTGACACATGTCTTGAATCTTCGACCACTGCACACCTGACAACTCCATGTCTGCCATCCTACTGCCTGCCCGTGTATGTGTATCCTCCCACAAAAACATAACAGCCCGCCTCTGTTCACACAGTCTCTGAAGCATGTGCAGTGTTGAGTTCCACCTTGTTGCAACGTCTATGATTAGGCGATGCTGGGGAAGGTTCAAAGAACGCTGATAGGTCTGCATACGGCTGGAGTGTACGGGCGAACGGCGGATATGTGAGCAAAGTCCACGCACTTTGAGGAGCAGGTCGGATAACCCCGGATAACTTTTCAGGAAGCACTGCACCACCAGGTTTAAGGTGTGAGCCAGGCAAGGAATGTGTTTCAGTTGGGAAAGGGAGATGGCAGCCATGAAATTCCTTCCGTTATCACTCACTACCTTGCCTGCCTCAAGATCTACAGTGCCCAGCCACGACTGCGTTTCTTTCTGCAAGAACTCGGACAGAACTTCAGCAGTGTGTCTGTTGTCGCCCAAACACTTCATAGCCAATACAGCCTGCTGACGTTTGCCAGTAGCTGCCCCATAATGGGAGACCTGGTGTGCAACAGTGGCAGCTGCGGATGGAGTGGTTGTGCGACTGCGGTCTGTGGACGAGGTCTCGCTTCTGTAGGAGAACGAGGAGGAGGAGGAGGGGGTGCGAACGGCTACAGCCAACTGTTTCCTAGACCGTGGGCTAGGCAGAACTGTCCCAAACTTGCTGTCCCCTGTGGACCCTGCATCCACCACATTTACCCAGTGTGCCGTGATGGACACGTAACGTCCCTGGCCATGCCTACTGGTCCATGCATCTGTTGTCAGGTGCACCTTTGTGCTCACAGATTGCCTGAGTGCATGGACGATGCACTCT
This sequence comes from Ranitomeya imitator, assembly GCF_032444005.1. Taxonomy (NCBI): domain Eukaryota; kingdom Metazoa; phylum Chordata; class Amphibia; order Anura; family Dendrobatidae; genus Ranitomeya; species Ranitomeya imitator. Next base: position 88,539,435 of record NC_091282.1, read on the forward strand.
TTAACATGCTGGTGGAGGGCTGGGATGGCTTTTCTGGAAAAAAAGTGTCGACTGGGTAGCTCGTAGCGTGGTACAGCGTAGTCCATCAGGGCTTTGAAAGCTTCGCTTTCAACTAACCGGTAGGGCATCATCTCTAACGAAATTAGTCTAGCTATGTGGGCGTTCAAACCCTGTGTACGCGGATGCGAGGCTAAGTACTTCCTTTTTTGAACCATAGTCTCATGTAGGGTGATGTCATGATCCCAATGGCAGGGGATCACTAAAGGACAAGCACAAATACAAACAAGCTCTAGGGCGATGGAAACTGAGCTGACCGCGACCCTGAACCTAACACACAAATAAAAGTAGCCGGGGAACGTGCCTACGATGATCCTAGACGTCTCGCTCCAGCCGAAGATCTAACTTCCCCTATTAGAAGAAACACAGACCTCTCTTGCCTCCAGAGAAACACCCCACAGAAATAGCAGCCCCCCACATATAATGACGGTGAAATGAGAGGAAAGCACATACGCAGTATGAAAACAGTTTCAGCAAAATGAGGCCCGCTAAAGCTAGATAGCAGAGGATACAAAAGTGATCTGCGCGGTCAGCGAAAAACCCTTCAAAAAACCATCCTGAAATTACTTGAACTCATGTGCCAACTCATGGTACATGAGGAGCAATTTCAGCCCACTAGAGCAACCAGCAGCAAAGAAACAAATATCTGCAGGCTGGACTAAAAACCAAATTAAGCAAAACACCAAAACAGGAAGATCCAAACTTAGCTTGACCAGAAGGTTCTAGGAGCAGGGAGCAGAGGTAACAAGACACACTGGATACATTGATAACCGGCGAGGAAATGCCAGCAAAGCCAGGTTAAATAGGAAACTCCCATATCCTGATGGAACAGGTGGAACCCAGAGACCCAGGAAAGACAAGTCACCCAGTACCATCAGTAACCACCAGAGGGAGCCCAAAAACAGAACTCACAACAGGGTGAGCTGGACTGGAGAGCTGGAGATCGTGGAACTAGCGGGGGTGTCGGTGGACATGGCAGACTGAGAGACGGTGGGAGATGGTATTGTTGCCGCCGGTGCCCTAGATGCAGTGTTTCCTACTACGAAACTGGTGATTCCCTGACCCTGACTGCTTTGGCCTGGCAAAGAAACCTGCACAGATACTGCAGGTGGTGCGGAAAATGGTGGCCCTACACTGCCGGAAGAGATGTTGCGTTGATGACTAGCTTCATTGGCCGAGGGTGCTACAACCTTAAGGGACGTTTGGTAGTTAGTCCAGGCTTGCAAATGCATGGTGGTTAAATGTCTATGCATGCAACTTGTATTGAGACTTTTCAGATTCTGTCCTCTGCTTAAGGTAGTTGAACATTTTTGACAGATGACTTTGCGCTGATCAATTGGATGTTGTTTAAAAAAATGCCAGACTGCACTCTTTCTAGCATCGGATACCTTTTCAGGCATTGCAGACTGAGCTTTAACCGGATGGCCACGCTGTCCTCCAACAGGTTTTGGCTTTGCCACGCGTTTTGGGCAAGATACGGGCCCGGCAGATGGAACCTGTTGCGATGTTGATGCCTGCTGCGGCCCCTCCTCCTCCGCTTCAGAACTGCTGCCGCCTGCACCCTGTTCCCCCAATGGCTGCCAATCGGGGTCAAGAACTGAGTCATCTATTACCTCTTCTTGTAGCTCGTGTGCAACTTCGTCTGTGTCACCGTGTCGGTCGGTGGTATAGCGTTCGTGATGGGGCAACATAGTCTCATCAGGGTCTGATTCTTGATCATTACCCTGCGAGGGCAATGTTGTGGTCTGAGTCAAAGGACAAGCATAGTAGTCTGGCTGTGGCTGTGCATCAGTGCACTCCATGTCAGATTCAACTTGTAATGGGCATGGACTGTTAACTGCTTCACTTTCTAAGCCAGGGACGGTATGTGTAAAGAGCTCCATGGAGTAACCCGTTGTGTCGCCTGCTGCATTCTTCTCTGTTGTTGTTTTTGCTGAAGAGGACAAGGAAGCGACTTGTCCCTGACCGTGAACATCCACTAACGACGCGCTGCTTTGACATTTACCAGTTTCACGAGAGGAGGCAAAAGAGCTAGAGGCTGAGTCAGCAAGATAAGCCAAAACTTGCTCTTGCTGCTCCGGCTTTAAAAGCGGTTTTCCTACTCCCAGAAAAGGGAGCGTTCGAGGCCTTGTGTAGCCAGACGACGAACCTGGCTCCACAGCTCCAGACTTAGGTGCAATATTTTTTTTCCCACGACCAGCTGATGCTCCACCACTACCACTACCCTCATTACCAGCTGACAATGAACGCCCCCGGCCACGACCTCTTCCACCAGACTTCCTCATTGTTTTAAAAACGTAAACAAACTAACGGTATTTGTTGCTGTCACACAAATTACACGGTGAGCTATAACTTCAGTATGATTTAGCTACCCCTTTACAGGTGAGTGAGACCACAACGAAAATCAGGCACAATGTTACACACTCTGTTGTTGGTGGCAACAAATGAGAGAGATGCCACACACGCAGGACTGTCACTGAAGCACAAATGTAAATATTAATCTCCCACTGATTTGTTTTTGTTTTTTTTTTTCAGGGAGACTTTAGGAAAAAAAAAAATAGAATAAAATGATTTTTTCAGGAAGAATTTAGAAACCAAATAAAATAAAATGATTTTTTCAGGGAGAATTTAGAAAACAAATAAAACAAAAAAAGGCTTTCTATGGCCCACTGAGTGAGAGATGACGCACACAGGAGTCAGGAGTGGCACACAAGCCCAGAGGCCAATATTTATCTCCCACTGATTGATGTAGTGATTTTTTCAGGTAGATTTTGGAACCCAAATCAAGCTAAAAAAATTATAGGCTTTCTATGGCCCACAATTGGAGAGAGAGAGAGAGAGAGAGAGAGATGGCACACCCAGGTGTCAAGACTGGCACACAAGCAGAAAGGGCAATATTAATCCCCCACTGATTTGTTTTTTGTTTTTTTTCAGGGAGACTTTAGGAAAAAAAAATAATAGAATAAAATGATTTTTTCAGGAAGAATTTAGAAACCAAATAAAATAAAATGATTTTTTCAGGGCGAATTTAGAAAACAAATAAAACAAAAAAAGGCTTTCTATGGCCCACTGAGTGAGAGATGACGCACACAGGAGTCAGGAGTGGCACACAAGCCCAGAGGCCAATATTTATCTCCCACTGATTGATGTAGTGATTTTTTCAGGTAGATTTTGGAACCCAAATCAAGCTAAAAAAATTATAGGCTTTCTATGGCCCACAATTGGAGAGAGAGAGAGAGATGGCACACCCAGGAGTCAAGACTGGCACACAAGCAGAAAGGGCAATATTAATCTCCCACTGATTTGTTTTTTTTTTTTTTTCAGGGAGACTTTAGGAAAAAAAAATAATAGAATAAAATGATTTTTTCAGGAAGAATTTAGAAACCAAATAAAATAAAATGATTTTTTCAGGGAGAATTTAGAAAACAAATAAAACAAAAAAAGGCTTTCTATGGCCCACTGAGTGAGAGATGACGCACACAGGAGTCAAGAGTGGCACACAAGCCCAGAGGCCAATATTTATCTCCCACTGATTGATGTAGTGATTTTTTCAGGTAGATTTTGGAACCCAAATCAAGCTAAAAAAATTATAGGCTTTCTATGGCCCAGAATTGGAGAGAGAGAGAGAGATGGCACACCCAGGTGTCAAGACTGGCACACAAGCAGAAAGGGCAATATTAATCTCCCACTGATTTGTTTTTGTTTTTTTTTCAGGGAGACTTAAGGAAAAAAAAATAATAGAATAAAATGATTTTTTCAGGAAGAATTTAGAAACCAAATAAAATAAAATGATTTTTTCAGGGCGAATTTAGAAAACAAATAAAACAAAAAAAGGCTTTCTATGGCCCACTGAGTGAGAGATGATGCACACAGGAATCAGGAGTGGAACACAAGCCCAGAGGCCAATATTTATCTCCCACTGATTGATGTAGTGATTTTTTCAGGTAGATTTTGGAACCCAAATCAAGCTAAAAAAATAATAGGCTTTCTATGGCCCACAATTGGAGAGAGAGAGAGAGATGGCACACCCAGGAGTCAAGACTGGCACACAAGCAGAAAGGGCAATATTAATCTCCCACTGATTTTTTTTTTTTTTTTTTCAGGGAGACTTTAGGAAAAAAAAATAATACAATAAAATGATTTTTTCAGGAAGAATTTAGAAACCAAATAAAATAAAATGATTTTTTCAGGGAGAATTTAAAAACAAATAAAACAAAAAAAGGCTTTCTATGGCCCACTGAGTGAGAGATGACGCACACAGGAGTCAGGAGTGGCACACAAGCCCAGAGGCCAATATTTATCTCCCACTGATTGATGTAGTGATTTTTTCAGGTAGATTTTGGAACCCAAATCAAGCTAAAAAAATTATAGGCTTTCTATGGCCCACAATTGGAGAGAGAGAGAGAGAGATGGCACACCCAGGAGTCAAGACTGGCACACAAGCAGAAAGGGCAATATTAATCTCCCACTGATTTGTTTTTTTTTTTTTTTCAGGGAGACTTTAGGAAAAAAAAATAATAGAATAAAATGATTTTTTCAGGAAGAATTTAGAAACCAAATAAAATAAAATGATTTTTTCAGGGAGAATTTAGAAAACAAATAAAACAAAAAAAGGCTTTCTATGGCCCACTGAGTGAGAGATGACGCACACAGGAGTCAAGAGTGGCACACAAGCCCAGAGGCCAATATTTATCTCCCACTGATTGATGTAGTGATTTTTTCAGGTAGATTTTGGAACCCAAATCAAGCTAAAAAAAATATAGGCTTTCTATGGCCCAGAATTGGAGAGAGAGAGAGAGATGGCACACCCAGGTGTCAAGACTGGCACACAAGCAGAAAGGGCAATATTAATCTCCCACTGATTTGTTTTTGTTTTTTTTTTCAGGGAGACTTTAGGAAAAAAAAATAATAGAATAAAATGATTTTTTCAGGAAGAATTTAGAAACCAAATAAAATAAAATGATTTTTTCAGGGCGAATTTAGAAAACAAATAAAACAAAAAAAGGCTTTCTATGGCCCACTGAGTGAGAGATGACGCACACAGGAGTCAGGAGTGGCACACAAGCCCAGAGGCCAATATTTATCTCCCACTGATTGATGTAGTGATTTTTTCAGGTAGATTTTGGAACCCAAATCAAGCTAAAAAAATAATAGGCTTTCTATGGCCCACAATTGGAGAGAGAGAGAGAGAGAGATGGCACACCCAGGAGTCAAGACTGGCACACAAGCAGAAAGGGCAATATTAATCTCCCACTGATTTGTTTTTTTTTTTTTTTCAGGGAGACTTTAGGAAAAAAAATAATAGAATAAAATGATTTTTTCAGGAAGAATTTAGAAACCAAATAAAATAAAATTATTTTTTCAGGGAGAATTTAAAAACAAATAAAACAAAAAAAGGCTTTCTATGGCCCACTGAGTGAGAGATGACGCACACAGGAGTCAGGAGTGGCACACAAGCCCAGAGGCCAATATTTATCTCCCACTGATTGATGTAGTGATTTTTTCAGGTAGATTTTGGAACCCAAATCAAGCTAAAAAAATTATAGGCTTTCTATGGCCCACAATTGGAGAGAGAGAGAGAGAGATGGCACACCCAGGAGTCAAGACTGGCACACAAGCAGAAAGGGCAATATTAATCTCCCACTGATTTGTTTTTTTTTTTTTTTCAGGGAGACTTTAGGAAAAAAAAATAATAGAATAAAATGATTTTTTCAGGGAGAATTTAGAAAACAAATAAAACAAAAAAAGGCTTTCTATGGCCCACTGAGTGAGAGATGACGCACACAGGAGTCAGGAGTGGCACACAAGCCCAGAGGCCAATATTTATCTCCCACTGTTTTTTTTTGGTTCCAGGGAAAATTTATAAACCCAATAAAAAAAATAATAAATAGGCTTTCTATGGCCCACTATCTGAGAGAGAGAGAGAGATGGCACGCTTAGGACTGGCACACAAGCCCAAAGGCCAATATTAATCTCCCTTTTTTTTTTCAGGGAGAATTTATAAAACCAAAAAAAAATGAATAAATTGGCTTTCTATGGCCCACTATTTGTGAGAGAGATGGCACGCTCAGGACTGGCACACAAGCCCAGAGGCCAATATTAATCTCCCACTTTTTTTTTTTTTTCCAGGGAAAATTTATAAACCCAATAAAAAAAATAATAAATAGGCTTTCTATGGCCCACTATCTGAGAGAGAGAGATGGCACGCTTAGGACTGGCACACAAGCCCAAAGGCCAATATTAATCTCCCACTGATTGATTTATTGATTTTTTCAGGTAGAATTTAGAACCCAAATAAAGCAAAAAAAAATAAATAAATAGGCTTTCTATGGCCCACTGACTGAGAGATGGCACACAAAGGAGTCAAGAGTGGCACACAAGCCCTGAGGCCAATATTTTTCTCCCACTGATTGATGTAGTGATTTTTTCAGGTAGATTTTATAACCCAAATCAAGCAAAAAAATAAATAGGCTTTCTATGGCCCACTGAGTGAGAGATGGCACACACAGGGATGGCACTCTAGCAGAAATGTCAATCTTAATCTCCCACAAAAAAACAAAAAAAAACAAAAAAAAAAAACAGGGAGTGTCCTTCAATTACTATCTCCCTGCAGTAATCTCAGCCAGGTATGGCAGGCAGCAATAAGGAGTGGACTGATGCACAAATTAAATAAAAAGTGTGTACAAACAAAAAAGATAGCTGTGCAGAAAGGAAGGAACAAGAGGATTTGTGCTTTGAATAAAGCAGTTGGTTTGCACAGCGGCGTACACACAGCAATGCAGCTATCAGGGAGCCTTCTAGGGCAGCCCAATGAGCTACAGCGCTGAGGGGAAAAAAAAAAAAAATGTAGCTTCCACTGTCCCTGCACACCGAAGGTGGTGTTGGGCAGTGGAAATCGCTACAGCACAAGCGGTTTGGTGGTTAATGGACCCTGCCTAACGCTATCCCTGCTTCTGACGAAGCGGCAGCAACCTCTCCCTAGGCTCAGATCAGCAGCAGTAACATGGCGGTCGGCGGGAACGCCCCTTTATAGCCCCTGTGACGCCGCAGACAGCAAGCCAATCACTGCAATGCCCTTCTCTAAGATGGTGGGGACCAGGACCTATGTCATCACGCTGCCCACACTCTGCGTTTACCTTCATCGGCTGAGAAATGGCACTTTTCGCGTCATTGAAACGCGACTTTGGCGCGAAAGTCGCGTACCGCATGGCCGACCCCGCACAGGGGTCGGATCGGGTTTCATGAAACCCGACTTTGCCAAAAGTCGGCGACTTTTGAAAATGAACGACCCGTTTCGCTCAACCCTACTTGTGGGTACCATGGCTCACTGGAAGAGCTCCTGAAGTGCCAGAATGGCAGAACCCCCCATAAGTGACCCAATTGTACAAACATACACCTCTCAGTGAAATCATTTAAAGGTACAGTGATCATATTGACACCACAAATGTGTCACAAAATGTTATACCATTGAGCAGTGAAGAAGAAAACAAATAACATTTTTACCACAAAAATATATTTTTAGCCTCAAATTTCACATTTTCACACAGGGAAATTGATAAAAATGTCACCAAAATTTGTCCCACAATTTCTAGTGAACATGGAAATACCCCTTATGTGTTTGTAAAGTATTGCTTAGCCGCATGGTAAGACTCGGGAGGGAAGGAGCGCTAATTGACTCTTGGAGAAAAAAATATTGTAGAATAGATTGTAGACTCCATATACATAGCCTGTATGTGCAAGAAGATCCGAATACCATCTCTAGTGACCCCTTTTTGGAGATTACACCCCTCTAGGAATTTATCTACGAGTGTACTGACAATTTTGACTTCATGGGTGTATTCCAGGAACAAGCAGCAGTGGATGTTGGTGAGTGAAAATTGCAAATCTTCCAGTACATTATAGTGCCCATACATTGTAGTGACCAGTATACTATGCCCAGCTCTTGCTTCTCGAGACATTCACTAATAAATTACGCAGGCTCTCATGGCTATATACATGCCACCAAGTGCATGCTAAATGCAGTTGAGGCACACTGTGGGGCTCAGAAGGGAGCGGAGCGTTTGTATTTTGGAGTGCAGAATTCACTGGATTTCTTTTTGAGGGCGAGCAACCATAGCACTTTTCCAGAACTTTTGTGCTACCAGTAATGTCGAAGCCCTATATATATAACTAATATATTAACAGATGACGAACCCAAATGGGGGCTTTTTTGTTGATTGAAGCTTTTATCGGAAACATTTTACATAACATTTTGTATACATCATTGATCTGGCATTCTACGCTGAGCACTTGCATTGGAGCTTCCATCTAAATTTCTTAATGACATGATTCAGATGAAACCTCTGAGGGGTCCATCCACTATAATGAGGCAAGAATAGTTAATCTGGATTCAGTCTGGCCTCTGTTCAGCGGTGTCCTTCTTTTCAGATGTACACAAAACTTTGGTCAGTCGTACTTTTATGCACACTTAAAAAGATGGACACTGCTGGATAATAGGCCTGACGGCATCCACAGTGCCTCCATCTGCCTCAGTAAAAGGGAATCTCCTTTGGGGGATTCCATCTGAATCACGTATTTCTGAAATTTTCATGGAAAACTCAGTGTAAGCGCTCAGCAGAGAGCACAGGATAAATGTGAGCCATTCCTCATGCATTGCAGGTGATTAGACAACTTTAATTTTCCGGTCAGTGCGATTACAGCGATACCAGATTTATATATTTTTTATGTATCGCTGTTGTCACACACTAAAAGACGCTTTTATTTGCAAAAAAAAATTTTGCATTGCAGAGCTATACATTTTTTATATTTCTGCCAACAGAATCATGTGAAGGCTTGTTTTTTGCAAGACGATTTTATGTTTTTTGGTACCATTTTTGGGCACATGACATTTTTTGATAGCTTTCTCTTTTGATTTTTGGGAGATAGAATGAACAAAAAACAGCAATTCAGGATTTTTTTTTTTCAACTCTTCCTGCCATCTGAATGCTTCGATCACTATCAATCGCAACATTTAATGAGTTAAAAGGCCTGGGGCGGTGCAGGCACTGCTCCTGGTAGTGACAGCTGAGGTTCGGTTTTCACTTAAGCCGAGCTCCTGATGGCAATCATGCGGGCACTGCTCCGGTGTTCACATGATCACCGTGACGTAAATTTGCATCATTTTGCAAGAATCTCTTTCCCACCATTACCTAAACTTACATCAAATGTTGAGTAGAGGGTAAAGTGTAACTATCGTTTTAATTTTTATTTCAGAAATCAACAATACAAATTAAGATTAAAAACTTTGTAACATATCTGAGAAATGTGTTTCTTTCTCCTCCTACCTGACCGATCTTTCAGTCTCAATTCATGGCTAAAATCTGCATTTAGTGAAGCCAGATTTTCCCATTACTGAGATAGAAATTGACGGTTGGTGCTTTTAAAGTGCTATGGAGGTGAGGAGCTAGATGCAGACACAGATATTCTACTGCAAGTTCTCATGAAACGGCAGTTAGATTTCTCCATAGAACTTTATGAGAACCAACTGTTATCTCCTATCTCAGCAATGGGAAAATCTGTCTTAACCGAAAATAGATTTTACCCATAAATTGAAGCTTTTGACAATGAATGATCAGCTCAGGAGGTGAAAGAAGCTGATTTCAGTTATTAGATACAGTGGCTCTCACCCCCTTGGCATTTTTTTGTGTTTTGCTACCTTACAACCTGGAATTTTAGGTTGTTTTTTTTTGAAGGTTTGAATCAGTTCATGTAAAGAACATGCCTACAACTGTTGAGATTTGGTTCTGTTTTTATTGTGAAGAAAAGAACAAATAGAACATAATAACTGAAAACTTCAGTGTGCAAAACAATTTACTCCCCTAAAGTCAGTACTTTGTAGAGCCTCCTTTTGCTGCAATACAGCTGCAAGTTGCTTTTGATAAGTGTCTATGAACTTTCCACATCTTGCCACTGGGATTTTTGCCCATTTCTCAAAGCAAAATTGCTCCAGCTCCCTCAAGTTAGATTGTTTCTTCTGGTCTACAGAAATTTTCAAGTCTGACCACAGATTTTCGATTGGATTAAAGTCTGGGCTTGGATTTGACAAGTCCAAAACATTTACACATTTCCCCTTAAACCACTTGAGTGTTGCTTTAGCCAGTATGCTTTGGGTCATTGGCTTGTTGGAAGGTGAACATCCGTCTCAGCTTCAAATCACTGACAGACCAAAACAGGTGTTGCTCCAGAATATACTTGCATTTTGCACCATCCATCTTCCCTTTGACTTAGTCGATTTTCCCTGTACCTTCTGCTGGAAAACATTTTCAGAGCAAGATTCTGACACCACCATGTTTCACTGTGGGGATGGTGTTCTTGGAGTGATGAGCTGTGTCGATTGGTGCCAGATACAGTGTTTACCTTGGTAGCCAAAATGTTAAAGTTTGGTCTCATCTGACAACAGCACCTTCCTCCATATATTTGGGGAGTCAACCACATATATTTTAAATGTCTGTTTATATTGCATGCAAGCTGTTTTATTTGGATATTTTTAAAACAATTTACATATGTAATTTGGTTGTGATTGGTTGTTGTTCATTTATATACTGCTTCCTTATTGTTACCATTAAATGTCCACCTGATGAAGACGGTATTTCCGTTGAAACGCATTGTAGCTTAACCCCATCCTGGTGTCAAGAGTTTTTCTTTCGGCGCTCCTTGGACTGAGCTTTCTAAATTCTCATGTTTTTTCCTCCGCCGGAGGTGTTTGGCTGGAGCTGCAGGGACTCTGCACCTTTCCCCCTTCTTGGGGCTACCTATTCAGCGCTCCTACTAAACCGCCCACCACTTACTTTGTTTAACCACATATATTTTGGCAATCTCAAAATGAGCCTTAGATTTTTTGTATGTAAGTAAAGGCTATTTTCTGCTCACTCTTCCTTAAACGCCACTTCTATGGAGTGTACTGCTTATTGTGGTCATATGGACAAATACTCAAGTCTCTGCTTAGGAACTCTGTAGCTCCATCGGGGTTACCTTTGGTCTCTGTGCTGCCTCTCTGCTTAATACCCTCCTTGCCCAGGCTGACAGTTATGGTGGGCTGCTCTTTCTTGGCAGGGTTATTGTGGTACCATGTTCTTTCCATTTGATAATGATGGATTGATGGTGCTCCAGGGGATCATCAGAAATTGGGATTTTTTTTTATAACCCAACCCTGACTTGTACTTCTCAACAACCTTGTCCCTGACTTCTTTGGAGATCTCATTGGTCTTCATGGTGTTTGGTTAGTGGTGCTTCTTGCTTACTGGGGTTGCTGCCTCTGTGGTCTTTCAGAAAAGATGTGTATATACTGACAGACCGTGTGACACTTAGATTGCACAAAGGTGGATTTCCTTTCACTAAGCATGTGACTTATGAAGGTAATTGCTTGTACCAGAAGTTTTTAGGGGGTTCATAGCAAAGGGGGTGCATACATATGCACATACCAAACTTTAGTTATTTATTCCCATAAATTTCATTTATTCCTATATTTCTCACTTCACCAACTTAGAATATTTAGTGTTGATGCATCACTCACAAATCGCATTACAAAAATATTTAAACACAGGTTGCAATTTAACAAAATAGGTGAAACGCCAAGGGGGTGAATACTTTTGCAAGACACTGTATATTACAAAGTTGCTTATTTTCACGTCTGGTACATATAAAAAAAAATGAAAACAGAAAAAAATTAAAACAACAGGTTACTCAAAGTATATTTACATTTTCACCAATGTGTTTATTGCATTTTATGTTTGAGTGTTGTTTTTGTTTATTAGTTTTAAAAATGTGTGTACTCACCTGTAACTCTGTATGATGGTAAGCCATGCTTATAACTTCAAAATTGTTCTGTAGTTCCCTCTGTCTATATGTAATATGCAAGTGTATTGTGATTAAGTTTTTTGGTTTCCTAAAAGTCAAATAAAAAAATTATATAATAAAAATAACCTTCTACTAAGTTCTCTCTTGTAATATATACAGTGGGGGAAAAAGTATTTAGTCAGCCACCAATTGTGCAAGTTCTCCCACTTAAAAAGATAAGAGAGGCCTGTAATTGACATCATAGGTAGACCACAACCATGAGGCCATGTTCACACGTTGCGTCGGGTCCCTGCAGGTTTTCCCGCAGTGGATTTGATAAATCTGCAGGGCAAACCCGCTGCGGTTATCCCTGCAGATTTATCGCGGTTTGTCCTGCGGGTTCCGCTGCGGGATTTACTCCTACTATTGATGCTGCATATGCAGCAATATGCAGCATCAATAGTAATGTTAAAAATAATAAAATAATGATATACTCACCCTCTGACGTCCCGATCTCCTCGGCGGTGCAGGCGGCGGTCCGGTTCCAAAGATGCTGTGCGACCAGGACCTTCGTGACGTCACGGTCATGTGACCGCGACGTCACCACAGGTCCTGGTCGCACAGCAAACCAGACCGGACCGCCGCCTGCAGCGCTGAGCCTTCAGAGGTGAGTATAACATTATTTTTTATTTTAATTCTTTTTTTTACCACAAATATGGTTCCCGGGGTCTGGAGGAGAGTCTCCTCTCCTCCACCCCGGGTATAACCCGCACATTATCCGCTTACTTCCCGCATGGTGTGCACAGCCCCATGCGGGAAGTAAGCGGATCAATGCATTTCTATGGGTGCAGAATCGGGGACGCTAATGAAGCAAGAGGAGGCGGCGCCCGGCGCGCACAGGCCCGGAGTGACGGCTGTTTTGCATCTGATTAGGGGGAAAAGACCCGCCCCGGGACCATTTCACGGTATGAGGGGGCACATTTTCTAAGCGTTTATTTCAGCGTGTGCAGGGAGCATAACTAAAAGAGCCACCTTGTCAGAATGCAGCATTAGTGCTGCACCAGGTGCCTCTTTTAGTTACAAACGCCTGAGGGGGGTGACAGGTTCGCTTTAAGGTCAGCAGGGTCCTCTCTCTCATGTACAGTGTAACCTCTTATGGTCATTTTGTCCTGTCTCTCTCCTCTCCTCAGGTGTATTTTTCCAGCAATTGCAAGCTTTACAGTTTTGAGGTTCGCGCAAATTTATTCGCTGTGGATTGACTCTTGGGGAAAATTCAGCCAAGCCGGCAAATTCAAATTTGAAAAGATCGGCTCATCTCAACAAATTTTGCTCCACTAGTTTGAGTCAGACTCCAGGCCTCTTGCACTTCTGACACACTGACTGACATTACCTTCAACCCTGGATTTGACTATTAGGACCTTCCTTCTGCTAAAGGGAGCAATTTTAATAATGACATTACATGAGGGAATTGCTGTCTATGCAATTTCCTACTACATTTTTGTCAATTCACAGAAGATTTTGCCTTCAATAATGACACAACCTGATTGTCCCCGCCTCTCCTTTGAACTTAACCCTAAATCGGGGTATTCAAGGGTAAAAGCATGTGGATATTTCTAAAGTCACATCAAAGCTTGCGAAAATCTAAACAAGTAGGACAGATGCTTTTGTTAAAGTGAATTGTGGCTCATTTTCTTCCCTATAACAGCACAGTATTCTGTTTCTATGAAGGAAACATATAATAAGTGGATGAGGAGGCAGCGACTTCTTCTACTCCCCCTAGTTTCTCATGAAATTCTTTTGTATTGGGCTCCTGCGATCTTTGATCACCAAGGATTTAAAATGAATCTCTCAGCATCTTTGTCTTTATCTTGAGTCGCCCTTCCTTCCCTTGTGTGTGTGTGTTTTAGTTTAAACCCCAGGCTGGGGAGGGAATGCTATTATCTTACCTGGCCTGTGGAAATGGGAACCTGATCCTATAGGAAACAGTGGAGAGCTGGAAAGATCAGGCTCATGTCACAGAAGCAACTCTCTTATCTGAGTCTAAGTGTCAGTATAAATAAATAAACCACCAGGTGCTAAATAAATAATACTCCATAATAGTGTCCCAGTTCAGCAAGTCTTCTTTAAAGGGACACTGCTGCCTTCAAAAGGAAGTTGTGGACTTTACAGAAGAATCTGTAGGATCTGCTCAAGTGATGGGTTGTTAAATTATAATTCGCCTTTAATATTTTGTAAGTAACTTATCCCACAAGGTTCATCACCTATAATACCTAGAAAATTTGCGCTATAAGGACAAAAATATCAGGATATCTTCATATTACTCCTTCAGAAACTTTTATGAGATCTCATTCTAAATCCATAGGCATTACTATAGAGTGAGTTCCCACTTTCCAGCCATAACGGCTTCTACTCTACTGGGAAAGTTTCCTAGAAGGTTTTCGAGGCGTCTGAGGGAATTTAATTCAGAAGAGCATTTGTGAGGTCAGACACTGATGTTGGTGAGGTCCTGGCTCACAGTTTCCATATTAGTTCCTCCCAAAGGTGTTGGATGGGGCTGAGGTCCGGGCTCGGTGCAGCTAGACATAGGGTTCTACACCAAACTACCCCAACCATGTCTTTATGGTCCATGCTTAGTGCACTATGGCACAGTCATGGGGAACAGAAAATGCACTTCTCCAAGATGTTACCATAAAGATGAAAGATAAAATTGTACCAGTGTTTTTTTTATCCTGAAGCATTAAAGGGGTTGGTCACTACTTTACATGTCCCTTTCATGTGAAGTAACTGTAACAGATAAGCATTCCACTACATTTCTTTCTTTTGTCAAATCCTGTTGCCTCTGTTCTGCTCCCATAATCACTGGCTGAGAATCCCCTGACTTCCTCTGATGTCACATCAGATTCTGCCTCACATCCAGTCTCTGAGAACAGACAGGTGGACGGGGCTTGCTTTGTGGATGGGCGGAGCTTGCCATGCAGATGGGCAGGGCTTGTCATGTCAGTGGGCGGGGCTGCATTCAGCAGAGCTCACTCTGTATCCGTGAATATGGCCATCTCTCCCTGCAGCCCCAGCGCTCCCTCCAATCTGTATATAGCAGGGTTTATAAATATGTACACACGCGGCTGTATCCCCTGTGTAATGAATATACACCATGCTGTATACCCTTTATAATGTGAATATCCTGTGCAGGATATGGGGTTGGACCTGTGTGTGACACTGTGAGAGGAGTGGGAGGCGTGTAGGTGGAGTTACAGGTCTGTGCTCACTGGTGGCTTGCAGCCCAGCACACGAAATTATGAGAAATGTAATAAGAAGGGAATATAGGATTCTGAAGAAGAACTGATCGATATGACAAGAGAGCTGCTGCTAGGGCGCAGGAAGCGAAGCAAAAATGTTATAAAACAACATGAAACTTGGCAGAAAAGGTATACAGGGTTATATAGATGCATTTAAATAGTGATGAGCGAATATACTCGTTACTCGAGATTTTCCGAGCACGCTCGGATGACCTCCAAGTATTTTTTTAGTGCTCGGAGATTTAGTTTTCCTCACCTCAACTGAATGATTTACATCTGTTAGCCAGCTTGATTACATGTGGGGATTCCCTAGCAACCAGGCAACCCCCACATGTACTTATGCTGGCTAACAGATGTAAATCATTCAGCTGCGGCGATGAAAGCTAAGTCTCCGAGCACTAAAAAATATTCGGAGGTCACCCGAGCGTGCTCGGGAAATCTCGAGTAATGAGTATATTCGCTCATCACTAATGACAAAACTAGTAAGTGAGTCAGGGTAGTGGACATCCTCTTGAATTTTTCCCTTTAATGGAACTAAAGGTAACTCATGTGCAAATCACTTTGAATACTAATACAGTGCCGGCAAAAAAAATCTTTACAAGTTCAATGAAACCACAAAATCTTAATATTCAAGTGGATTCAAGTGTTTTATTGTGGATATTTTATTATAATTAGTATTTTGTCATGTCACCCTTACATTTTATCACCATCTGCAGTCGTTTAGGCATGGATTCAGCAAGGCTGGCTAAGTATGTGGAGTCCATGTTTACCCACATTGTCTTCAGCACCTTAGTCTTAACTGTATATTTTGGGTCATACCGTGACACGGTACTCGAACGACGCACAACCTTTGAGCCTCCCCTGACCAGCCTGAAAGTGCTCTCATCACTAAACATCACTTTCTTCCACTCTTCAGATGTCCAATCTTGATATTTCTTACAAAAGGCAAGCCTTTTTGTCTTCATTGCTGCTGTGAGCAGGGGCTTCTTTGCGGCATGGCAACTTGGTAGACCCAGGTCCTTCTGCAGGCGGTGACGAATTGTCCTAGTTGTGATGTTCTGGAGGAGCATAGGGTACTTGTTTTTTAGTTCAAAGGCAGTTATAGAAGGATGTGACATCACTTCATGTTTCAGAACCTTATCAGTCCTTGGTGAAGTCTTCTTAGGTGCGCCAGAGCCTGACTTCCTCTGCGGTACCATCCCAGGAGGCAATGATGCCGCCGACAGCTTCAGTTGATAAATTGCTTCTCTTGACACTCCCAGATCTCTTGCTACAGCAATCACCGAATCCCTCTTCTCGAGCAGAGTCAAGGCACAGGATTTCTCTTCCATTTTAACCTTCTTTCGACCCATTGTGGGAGATAATAAAAAACTGAGGGAGATAATAAAAGACTGCCTAATAGCAAAACTGACTGAGCTGCACATAACAACCAATCAGAGTGCAGCTTTCGCTTTACCAGAGAAGTGAAAACTGAGCGTTGATTGGTTGATATTTGCAACAAAGCCAGCTTTAATATTAGACAGTTTTTTATTATCTTCCCATTGTGTAAACTTTTAAAAAGTGAAATTATGATGTGGATTTTATATATAAAGGTTTTTTTTGCTGCACAAGTGTAAATATTTTTTTGCCGGCACTGTATGTTAGGAGTCGAGTTTCCTCTGCTGCACAGGGGGAGTCCACAAAATTTGCTCCTCGCTACTTGGGCCCATTCAAGGTCCTCGAGCAGGTTAATCCTGTGGTCTATCGTTTGGCCCTTCCGCCACGCCTGGGTATCACCGACACCTTTCATGTGTCCCTCTTGAAACCCGTGTATATGTCCCGGTTTTCCGAGTCATCTGCTGGGACATTGGGTTCGTCTACGGACGATTATGAGGTGAACGCTATTTTGGGGTGCAAGGTGGTGCGTGGTAAAAAATTTTATTTGGTAGACTGGAAGGGTTATGGCCCCGAGGACAGGTCCTGGGAGCCTGTTGAGCACATTCTGGCTCCGCAGCTCATTGCTGCCTTCGAACGTAGCGAGGCCCAAGGAGGGGGGGGCCCTAGGAGGGGGGGTAATGTTAGGAGTCGAGTTTCCTCTGCTGCACAGGGGGAATCTCGATCCGTCTCCGCTGCGGTCTCCCATTCTCCTCCAGCCGCAGTGGAGTCTGCTCAGCAGGGACGTCGATCCCAGCGTCTCGCTCAGTCTGACTCTGTGCGAAGAGTTGCTGCTGCTTCTCCAGTCTCTGCCATTAAAGTCAGTGCTGGTCAGCAGCGAGCGGACTTCTCTGGGACTAAGTCCTTGTCTGCACGTACTGAGCATGCCCAGGGTAAGATCTCCCATTGGAGATCGAGGGTCATGTGCTCAGGCTCTGCAGCACATTCCATTGGTCCCCTTGGCAGGTCTTGGAAGGGCAAAAGTGCTGTAGCCACTTCCTGTGCTGCAACTATATAAACTGTGCATGACCGCACGGCCATGCGCTAGTATTGACTTGTAAATATGTGTGTGTGTTGTGAGTGAAAGTCGCTCTTTAAATAACCCTCCCTATTGAATGTCTGTTCGCGGAAGGTGTATGTTTGCTATCTAGCGCCCGACTTATCCAACAGCACGAAACACACACTACAGCGTCCTCTTGCTGTGTCCGCCTGTACGGCGCCGTGTGCTTGCCTTGCGCTTTCCATACCCAAGCCAGTGTGGTTGGTGGCGTACGTCAGTGCAGCATTGCTCGCACTCCTGTGCATTTATATATTTATACTTAGTTTCCTTACACACCCAGTTGTGGTGTAGTGCCAGCGAGGGTCTAATCGGACTTCAATCCCAGTTGGGGTTAAGTACGCTGACTACTCGCTCGCGCTTTAGGTGCGGTGCCGCGATCCTGTGACGCAGCAGGATTGCTCCCTTCACGCTGGGTGAGGTTGAACCCACGTGTATATACTTTAGTGTACCGCCATATAGTCTGTATTTACTAGCAGCAGGTTTTCACCTGCACGGTGGACCCCGGACTGCGAACGCATCTATATCACCTTTCTTGGTGCGTTCCGCCAGTCCTAACACTGTATTTCCGCAACAGAGAGGCAAAATTTTAAAAAAAAGTTTTATTCTGCTCTACAGCATCTACTACATTGTATTTCCAATTTGTAACGGGGGCCAGGGTGGTAGCCGTACCGAGGGATTGCTGCTGCTTCCTCATCACACCCTGACGCTCCGCTACAGAAATATCATGTCCATTTTGTGGTGTGCTGTGTGTGTCAAGTAGTTCACCCACCTGTGAGTCAGAATCCTTCACAGCATACAGGGCTCCAATCCGTCGCAGACACACACAAATATTATCAAAGTCTCGATTCATTTTCAATAAAACTTTACTTAACTCGTGCATCTTCATAACTGTTACAGTCCATCCATTTTCCCAATACATGAGTAATCCATCTCCTGCGTTTTCCTTGGACTGCTCCCTCAGCTTTTCTTCCTGCACCGTGGCTCCCAGGCCCGCAGCTTCCTGAGTCATCCTGCTAGCTGATACTGAGTGCTCCCCGTCCACTTTCCCCATCTTGGGTGAAAATACAGGTTGCCTCCGCAATTCCTGTTCAGACCGTAAGTCCCAGACGTCACGGGAGGTAACCCACAGACTAGCCACTGATTCTTCCAGGCTGCCTGGCTCTCTTAACTCTGCACTGTTGCTCTGTTCAGCTTTCTGTCACAACTCCTTCTAGAACAATTCTCCTCACACAGCTTTAGCTCCTCCCACTAACTGAAATTTACCTCAGGAAGGCACTCCCCCTGCCACTACACTGGCTCCGCCCCTTTCTCAACTGTCACTACTCTGACTGAAACCAGATCTCAACACAATCTAATCTCCTACTCTACAGCGCCCCCTTAACACTAACCTGTAACTACACTGCCATAACCCTTACCAATGCTGACCTACCACTGCCACTGACTCTCCCTATTCCTGTCCCTAACACACAGACAGGGGTGAACCTAGCCTCTCTGCTGCCTGAGGTGTACTGCAAAACGGCGCCCCCCCAACGTAGTAAAATCAGTACAAATAAGTCTTAGCAGGACCATATCTGACAACCTCAGCTCATCCACATCGGGTAACACACACCAACTCTGCAGTATCCCACTTTCTTACTGCTTTCAGATCTGAAAACCCCAGCTGGTTCACATAGCTTATCTACTTCTGACAGTCTGATGGAGGGAAGCTGTGAACGGTGACAGAGCTGTGCAGCAGCAGCATGTGGGGTCGGTGTTCTGACGGCCGCTCCCTGTCTTTAATAATAATAATAATAATTTTTATTTATATAGCGCCAACATATTCCGCAGCGCTTTACAAATTATAGAGGGGACTTGTACATACAATAGACATTACAGCATAACAGAAATACAGTTCAAAACAGATACCAAGAGGAGTGAGGGCCCTGCTCGTAAGCTTACAAACTATGAGGAAAAGGGGAGACACGAGAGGTGGATGGTAACAATTGCTATAGTTATTCGGACCAGCCATAGTGTAAGGCTTGGGTGTTCATGTAAAGCTGCATGAACCAGTTAATTAATTTTTTTTTTTTTTTTTTTAATATAGGCCACACAGGGATCGTTAGGTTAATGCATTGAGGCGGTAGGCCAGTCTGAACAAATGAGTTTTTAAGTCTTTAAGGATGTTCTGCCGCCTGAGGCAAAGTATTCAACTTGCCTCATGATAGCAGCACCCCTGCACACAGATATCAGAACAGTGTCAGCCATTATATTAAATATTGTCAAATATCATAAACTACACAGGGCACACAGCAAACACAAAAAAGTACCCAGTTTCATTAGGTAGGCATGCACAGGAATGCAGGGCTCAAACCAGCTGCCTGCACACCCCCTTACAAATTCAACATGAAACATTTGGAAAAAGATCTTCTTTAATAGACCTCTGTGCTGTCATTGTCCACACTGAGCGTCCTCCGCACTGCTCCTAACAGACTGCGATGAAGGTCTGAGAGGGACGAAACGATGGCCATCTTGTAAAGTGCGGTACCCTTGAATATGAAAAGCTGAAAGATCTATAAATGTTCTTCACTGAAAATTAAAGGAGTGCCGTGGCCTTTCATGCATTATTTATGAGCATGGTGGTCCTGATTGATCAGGAATTTTTTTTCCAAAGGAAAGTTTTGGGATAAATCTTCGTGATCACCAAGATCCAGTTCTGTCCTAGATATTAAATGCAGAGAACCATAATATGGCCATATGCATGACAAGTAAAGCTGCAGATTATTTACCAAGATCAAATTGACATGTATCGCAGTATCATAACTCCTTCCATATCCAAGGGATAAAAATGTGTAATCACATGGGGTGTTATTTTCTGGTGGCCAATTGTCTCCAAATTCCTAGACAGCCAGGAAGAATAAAGGACATTTTATTGTATTGTCTATAAAGCAAATTGATGGTAATTGTGTTGATCTTTATATATGTTATAGACATACAGCTCTGGCAAAAATTAAGAGACCACCACATCAAAACCCTGTCATGGGCAGCCCAATCTCCAGACATGAACCCCATTGAAAACCCCTGGAATGTAATCAAGAGGATGATTGATAGTCACAAGCCATCAAACAAAGAACTGCTTACATTTTTGCATCAGGAGCAGTGTGAAAGACTGGTGGAAAGCATGCCAAGACGCATGAAAGCTGTGATTAAAAATCATGGTTTTTCCACAAAATATTGATTTCTGAACTCTTCCTGAGTTAAAACATTAGTATTGTTGTTTCTAACTGATTATGAACTTGTTTTCTTTGCATTATTTGAGGTCTGAAAGCACTGTTTGTTTGTTTTTATTTTGACCATTTCTCCTTTTCAGAAAAAAATACAAAATGTATTGCTTGTAACTTCAGAGACATGTTGTCAGAAGTTTATAGAATAAATGAACAATTTACATTTTACTCAAAAATATACCTGTGAAGAGAAAAATTAGACAAACTGAACATTTTGCAGGGGTCTCTGTATATTAAGTATCATCTGTAGCATTCATCATGGTTGTCCAACGTGCCCTTACAATTGTTTGCTGTCCATGATTTTTGGATAAGTTGCCCAGAAAGTCAGGTTTTCAACCCTATTATAGTGGATGACACTCAGTTCTGCTCCATTAGGACCCTTAAAAAAAGGAGGCTCTTTGGGCCTGCCGGCTTCAACTCAAAAATATTTCACGAATCCGTTCATTCCTCAACCAAGAATCTGCAAAAACCCTAGTCCATGCCCTCATCATCTGTCGCCTTGACTACTGCAACCTCCTTCTCTGTGGCCTCCCCTCGAACACTCTTGCACCCATCCAATCTATTCTAAATTCTGCTGCCCGATTAATCCACCTGTCCCCCCGCTATTCCCCAACTTCTCCTCTCTGTCAATCCCTTCACTGGCTCCCATTGCCCAGAGACTCCAGTACAAACCCTAACCATGAAATACAGAGCCATCCAAAACCTGGCTCCTCCATACATCTGTGACCTCGTCTCCCAATACTTACAGTACCTGCACGCAACCTCCCATCCTCACAAGATCTCCTTCTCTACTCCCCTCTTATCTCCTCTTCCCACAATCGCATACAAGATTTCTCTCGCGCATCACCCCTACTCTGGAACTCTCTACCACAACATATTAGACTCTCACCTACCATCGAAACCTTCAAAAAGAACCTGAAGACTCACCTCTTCCGACAAGCCTATAACCTGCAGTAACCACCGATTGACCAAACCGCTGCATGACCAGCTCTACCCATCGCCTACTGTATTCTCACCCATCCCTTGTAGATTGTGAGCCTTCGCGGGCAGGGTCCTCTCTCCTTCTGTACCAGTTATGACTTGTATTGTTTAAGATTATTGTACGTATTTTTATTATGTATACCCTCCTTACATGTAAAGCGCCATGGAATAAATGGCGCTATAACAATAAATAATAATAATAATAACCCTATAGCAGGGCTGGAAAAAAAATCCCAGTGGTTAGGTGGCCAAACAAACTGATTAAAACTTGGCTGAATCCATATTTTGTGTAGGGATAGATTAATGCTTCTCCCAGAACAGTTTACCATCCCTAACTAATAGTTTAATTATATGGAGCCCAAAGGTAACTAGCAGTTGGGCCCCGGTGCCTTCGGAAAACCAAAAGTGACACTTGGGGGACCGGCTACATTGGGACTTATTCACAATTATGGTTTGATTTCATTCATTTTAAAGTTCCTCTGCTCTTGTATATAAGTCCATATGAACATATAAATACATTATGCACGATCAACAAAGAAGTCCGGTCATATGATGCAACAATTTTGTTTTCTCATAGTTTCCATATGAAACTAAAAAAAGAAAGTCGTGTGCCTTCAAAAGAGGTGCAGTTTTGATCCCATTGATCCATAGATTTCGATAAGCATGGGTCCATCGGGCAGCACGGGGTCTCAGTCGATAGCACTGCAGCCTTGCAGCGCTGGAGTCCTGGGTTCTAATCCCACCTTGGACAACATCTGCAAGGAGTTTGTATGTTCTCCCTATGTTTGCGTGGGTTTCCTCTGGGTAACTCCGGTTTCCACCCACATTCCAAAGACACTCTGATAGGGAAATTAGATTGTGTACCCCATCGGGGACAGCGATGATAATGTGTGTAAAGGAATATGTTAGCGCTATATAAAAATAAAGATTATTATTATATTTTCATGGGCTGAGCATTCACGAGTTTTTAGTGGGGGAAAAAGCAGCTGCTATATTCCTTTGGCAGGGGCTTCACTTCCCTGGAAACAAAAGAATTGATTGTTGAAATTTCAATTTCCCAAATTTTATCTACTCCTACAGGTAATGGGAGTTGGGAGGCCCCATACACATCAGATGATTGTCCAGTCTTGCTGAAATAGGCCGTGTATACATTTCAATCGAAAACTAACCCCTTCAGACTTGTTTTAGTACATACTTGCATTCATTATGAAATACTAATGCTGTGGTTTCTTTTGTAAGATTTTTACACTGTACCGTTCCTCTGTCATTCTACTTGGAAATGTGTAAATAAATTGACAGCTATATATTCCCAGGGCAGGGTGCGACTACGCTGTATTACATTCTCAGTAATAACCTGGCAGTGTAAGAGTGCATAAAGACGTTCTCTTTGGCATTCGGAATGGTAGCCATTTTTAGTTTATTGGTACACTTCTTTAAGGAATAACAAATGTATGATAGGATGCAGAATTCAAAGAAAAGATGTTCATTTTTTTTAATAGAATTAATCTCAATCTCAAGTCATGGTGACTTGATGGATGAACGATCTGTAGGAAGATTGATCTTGTGCAAGCCTACATAGGTCCACCTGTGTCTTCTCTACTGTTATCGTGATAGAATCAAGCCATCCGGTTACGGGTCTTCCTCTTCACCTTTCTCTTTCTATCCTTCTGACCATGATGTCCTTCTCCAGTGATTGCTATCTTCATATGATGTGTTCAAAGTAGGTAAGTTGCAGCTTGGTGATCTTTGCTTCAAGTGACATGTCTGGCTTGATTTTTTCCAAAATTGATTTACTTGTTCGTACCATTCATGGTATTGAAAACATCCCTGTCCAGCCCCACAATTTAAAGGCGTTGATTCTTCTTTCTTGTTTCTTTATCATCCAGGTTTCACATCCATATGTTACTACAGAAAAGACCAGACTATGTATAAGCCTTGTCATTGTCACCAGTGAAATGTTCCTCAATTTAAAGACTTTGTCCAGTGACTTCACTGTTGAATTGCTCATTACTATTCTCTTATTGACTTTCGGTGTCATCACTACATCTTGAATGATTATCGATCTGAGTAGGTTGAAGTCCTTTACAACTTCCAGTTTGTCGCTGTCCATGTCAAATGTTTCCTGCTTGTTCCTGGCAGTAATCAATATCTTTGTCTTCCTTGTATTGAGCAGCTGTCCTATGTTTGCACTTTTGATTTACAAACATAAGCAGATCTGTCACCAGGAATTTTAGGGCCCCATACTAGCAACATTTTTGGGCCCCCTTGAGACTTCGCTCAGGCTACACCCCAGCTCTGCCTCCACCCCACAAACCTTCCATAGTCTCACCACCCTCTCTTGGAAAACCTCCACTTCTGCACCATGTCACCACATTAACAGTTCCATCTGAACACTGTATCACATACATAGGTATCAGCTTTTGTGTTAGCCAAAAGATTTTTGAAGCCGTCATCACGAAAAAGTAGACTCTTTTGACCAGGCCCTATTTTACTCTAACCAATTAAAAAATGTTAGGCGAGTGGTGCTTGTACTTGCCGACACATACGCGATGACGTCATCTTCCTGTGCACCGTTATCAGCACGTCACAGAAGAGGTGGAGGAACGCTCTTGGAGCTGCACAGCTCCCTGTGCTGAGATGTGTGCCGCCAATGGTGGCCCTATGGCACACACTTCTTTCTTATACCCTTGGACCTGGTGAGCAGAAGCACAAGTCCGGGCCCGTCCCTTCCTTCTGCTCACCAGGCCCATACAACAGTAAGGGCAGTAATGTCCTGGTGGCATCCCTGAATGCAAGTATTTATTAAAGCAAACATGTGAAGAGGTGGGAAAACTAGCTGTGTAGTCCGTCAATGGAAGTATTCAGTAGTCTGGATTTGACCATACATTTATCATACATTCTGAGTTATTAAAATTGTTTTCCATGCATTGTTTTTATGTTGTATCCCAATCTTTTCTAGCGTTTCTGTTCATATCTCAATATATCTGAATTTAAGGGGTATTCCCATCTCATACATTCATA
This sequence comes from Ranitomeya imitator, assembly GCF_032444005.1. Classification (NCBI taxonomy): domain Eukaryota; kingdom Metazoa; phylum Chordata; class Amphibia; order Anura; family Dendrobatidae; genus Ranitomeya; species Ranitomeya imitator. The sequence goes on from NC_091282.1 coordinate 88,564,337, forward strand.
GAAAATTCACTGGATATGCCGTAAATGTAAAGAAAAATGGGCACCACAAATATCTAGACACCAGGCTTTCATCGTGCTTTGCTTTCAGTGGAGAGGTGATCTGAACTCCATTTCCAGCCGCTTCACCGACACCAGCGCATGTCAGGGCCCTGTTCATGAGATACAGCAGATGCGGTTCTCATTGGCGGTAGCTGCATCTTCTATACATTTATATCATATCCTGTGGGATGGAAATACCCCTTTAAAACTCAAATGATGTTTTCCCAGACTAAAGTAAGTTGACAGTGACTTCATGTTGTGACTGTGAAGGGTTAAGGAGAGGGATAGTGTGTAATAGGATGCATTATAGTTTCTTGGACAGTATTTCCATCTGAAAGGTTGGATCCCGAATTGGATTTGTGCAGGTCTAGATTCTGATATGACCTCTTTGGAAAAGCATCTCGCACTTATCAGACGTTAAATTACTAAAGAGCAAATGGAAAATGGTGTCATCCTGATCCTTAATATATTTAGTTTGTTAGTTAATCTGAAGCTGCTCACGGACATTGCTCTACTTATAAGTCCCTGTGCATGTGGCATCAGACCCTTCCTTCCTTTATATCGTCTATAGAGTCCCCTTGTAAAAAAACAATGTACGGCATGTTTTTCACAGTAACTCTCTGTACAGGTGACAATTATCAGACTGACTTTCCTTTATAGTTAAGCAATGTACGGCTACCCAATGCAGCCTGAAAGGACTATAATGGTGCCAACAGAGCAAATGTGCGTTCTGCCGTGCATCATTTTCAGGCGTATACATCTACTGGAGGCAGACACTCAGATGGAGACTACTAGGTCTGGGTGTCCACCTCCAGTAGACCTACACGCTTGAAAATGATGCAAGGCGGTGCACACATTTCCTCTGCTAGCACCATTACAGTCTGTGACCCCGTTGGCTTGTACGTCCAAATCCATTTTGCGACGGGATTCAATGTGAAATCACCCTAAGATATTTATATTTGCAGGTAGGCCATAGAAAGTTGTGCCTTGATATCTGCGATCTGATGTGTTATTCCTGAGAAATCCACATTTTTTCTTAAGATGTAAATGAGCTGTTCAGATCTATGGGCGGGACATAGATCTCCCTGCAAATCTGCCTCCAGAGCTTGAAAGGAGGCGTTACCAGTATGTGATATACAGATGTTGCCAAGTTTAGCTTGTCAAATTATCTTGCTTAAAATGATTAATAGAATGTACCATTTCAGAAGCTGCTGACTGATTTCAGGTTCGCCGTCAGACTAAACAATATTGTGCTGTGATATTCTAGTGATGAGCTACCTGTGCTTAGGCAACTTTGCTACATCGGTAATCCCATAGTTCTTACAGTTGAGAGGAGACATCGGTCAAGTTCAATTGAGGAAAGGGAAAAGTACCATGCACAACTATGGTGTATGATACAGACTGCCACAAAAGGGAAAATCTTTTCCCTCTGATCCTCATTGCCAGTGAACTGATCTGAACATTCAGAAAAGAACTTCAGATATTTGCATAATTAATTCTTTTTTTCTTCTAAAAATGCCTCCAAGCTTTTTTTGAAGCGTCTCACTGTGACCAGCTCTTGAGGTAGACTATTCTACAGATTAATAGTTCTTATGATCTTATGATTCTTTTGTCTGGAGATTGAATCTTTCCTTCTCGAGACGGAGGGAGTTCTCTCTTTTATTTTGAGGGGGGGTATACATGAAACTGATTTGGACCATATTATTTGTAGGGGCCATTTACGTACATTTACAAGTTTATCATGTCCCCCCTCTAGACGTCTCTTCTCAACACAAACGAAATGTAATTCTCTTAATCTTTCCTCATAACAGAGATCTTCCAATCCTCTTATCAATTTTGTGTCTCTTCTTTATACCTTTTCTACCTCCGGAGTATCTTTTCTATGAATTGCTGCCCAGAACGGAACTGCCTATTCCAAATGAGGCTGCACTAATACTTTATTCAGCGGTATTATTATGTCTTCATATTTAGATATGATAATATTTTTCTGGCTTTAGAAGCTGCTGATTGACATTAGTGTCTGGGATATGTTTTTAGTCTATGATCTGCAAATATCCTCAGGTACTTCTCTTTAAGTGACTCTCCTAGTTTTACTATGACGTATGGTGGCCAAGTCAGCCTGCAACTTATGAACAGGATCCAAAGACTGTATGGACAGGCAGCGGGGAGTCGCTGTCAATCAGCATGACATGGACAGTCATGCCCCATCATCAGAGCAGAGCAGAAGAAAAAACGCTACTCTGTCGATGTGACGTCAGCAGAACCACCGACAGGGCTAGTCTTTGACTGCTTTGTGCCGGCAGAGATTGGTGACGGTCACAACTGACAGGTAGGTAGCCTGTTAGTTCTTAGGCCCATAATTAAAAACATATTAATAGTCCCTTTAATAAACCATGTTGGCCATCAATGATAACATTATTTTCTATCACATCCTCCTGTGTATAATCCTCTTCAAATTTTGAATGGATGTTAGATCTGTAATGTTAATGAAAAGCACAATGACTGGTGTGCCCGTTTTACAAGGGGTTAAAGCTTTGTGTCCCAATGCATCTTGCATTGTTAGTACCCTCCCTTCCTGTGTGTCATTAAGGTTGACTTCCCCTGTATTCTCCTCCTTTGTGCCTCCTTTATAAAGGTTGTCTCTTCCGCTTCCTCTCTTTCTCCGCACAACTGTGGGACCCGGAGGCTGCGTTGAACCACCCTCCCTCCCTTGTTGTATTATACAGTATTTTATTGTCATGTTGGTGTTCGAGTCACTCACCGCGATGGTCAAATTGTTGTTTTATAAGGATTTTGATATGTACAAAGTCGAACTTGCGTCGGGAGTCCGTCTAGGCATATTGATTCGTACCAGTTCTTATGGCCAATGGTGCCTTACAGGTGATCTTTGATATTGTCATGATCCAGTTCTGAGATTATGTTCAGCTCTCTTGTCTCTGGACTGGTCATGTGGGAGTTAATCCTCTCTGCCTCACCCTGGAGCTGGCTGTGCTATTTAAGTCCTCTGCAGCCTGGGGGCCAGTGTCAGCTATAAGTTCATCCTGCACTGTTTGAGCTCCTGACCTGGATCCCTGTTCTAAGTGTTCCTCTTTGCCTCTGACTGACTGCACCCGTTTGTTACTTGTTCTGACCTTTGGCCTGTACCCGGACTCTGTCTTACGCCTCACGTTTTGGTTACCACGTTCCCGGTAGGTTCTGACATCTTGCTTGCCCCCGACGATTCTCTGCTCGCCCCTTCTGTACCGCGCTGCTATCTCCGTGTATGACCTTGGCTTGTTTCATGTCCCTTTCATTACCTGTGACACCTGTGTTGTTGTTCAGTGTAGCTGTGCTGTGTGTGCAACCTCCTTTCCTTATCCAGCACCCCCTGGTGGAGATTGCTCCATACTGCACTGCAGCAGCACATCACAGATATTTACGTACTATGCACACCCCTATCACTGTGACCAACCTTCACCCATTAAAAGTGATATTGTTGGGTTAAACATGTGTTTTTTGTTTATTCATGGGACACCCCTGGAAAATACATGGTTTTTGTGGGTCTCACCAGTCTTCTATAATTACCCAGGAAAATCCTACAGCTTTTTTTGAAACTGGCACCACATTAACTTTACTCCAGTCACTTTGTACAGTACCAGTCAATAGACAAACTCTAAAAATTACGTATATTGAGATTATGGACGCAGCAATAACTGAGCTGATTTCCTTAACCCTGCTGTTGTCTTCGGTCAAAAACGACCGACCTTGAACTTCAATATTCTTTAAAATATTCAAGATGCGGCTCTGAAACCCGTGGCCGACCGACCCATCCTCATTTAAGTCAATCAACCACAAGTTTCAGAACCGCATCTTGAACACCCCAAAAAATACCAAAGTTCAAAATCGTTCTCCCCAGACCGAAGACAACAGCAGGGTTTTAAAAGGATTTCCCCACGAACAAAGTACATTTTAACAAATAGATCTTGGAATAAAAATAAGTTCCACAATCGGATGTGTTAAAAAAATGTTCCTGTGCTGAGATAATCATATAATTGTGCTTCTGCTGTGTACTGTGTAAATGCTGTGTCTTACCGTACAGGAACATGGTCTGATCATATCACAGCTCCTGGGTGGGGGGGAAGGAGTGCAGGAACATGGTCTGATCATACTACATCTTCTGGGCAGAGGAGGAAGGAAAAGTGTATATGACAGGACAGCACGGGATCGAAAATAATTATTTTTGTGAGGCAAAACATTTCACTTCCTGTTTTTAAGCAATGTTTTACCTCAAAGAAAAAATCAGCTGTGATCCCATGTTGTAATATCTGTATATTCTTTTCCTTCCTCCTCTGCCCAGGAGCTGTTGTACGATCAGACCATGTTCCCGCACGGTCAGACACGGCCATTACACAGTACACAGCAGGGACACATTTATAAGATTATCTCAGCACAGGAACATTTATTTTAAACACATCCAATTGTGGATATTATTATGATCTATTAATAAAAATGTTGATTAAAATTATCTTTGATCATGGGAAAAACCCTTTAAGTATCCTCTCATGCAGCTCACCTGGCCTTATTCACATTGCTTTTATTTTGCTTCACTTGAATCATATCTATGTTTAACGAGATGAGAATATGTGATGACGTATTAAGGACACTGGCATTGACCCCACCTGCCGCGCTCTAACAGCCAAAGAACCCATTTCGTTATACTGCCTTCTCCTGATCCTCAGTGACCAACTTCCCGCTACCATTATTTGGGGGTCCCACCTTGTTTTTTTATTTATATATTTAAGAAATTTCTCGTGATTTGTCTTGCTTTCCTTGGCTATCTGCAGCTCGTTTTCTACTTTAACTGATTTGATTACTTTTTACAGTTTCTATTCAGTTCTTTGTAGTTTTTAAATGCTAGAGCCGACCCCTCAGAGATACTGTATATATTCGAAATGCCCTTTTTGTCATTAATAGCATTCTTGACCAAAAGTGTCAGCCATGCAGGGTGTTATTCTGTGTCATTTATATTAGTTACCTAAAGGAAGACATTAAGCAGTCTGATTGACCAAAAAAGACTAAAAATGAATTAAACTATCATTTACATTGCTGTCACTATCTGACAGTATCAGCTACCAGTCAATGCCCTAAAGTACAGACTTTAACCTGGGGAGATTGTTTTTTTTAAGTGTTTTTGCCTTCTCTGCAAAAGTATGTTTGTTTTTTACACTGTAACCAAAATGAAATTATATTGTGGTCACTAGAACCAAGGTTTGGGAACAATGACATCTCTAACAAGCTCTGCATTGATAGAAATGACCAGATCCAACAGATAACTGGGTCTTCCATGAACTGGCCCCTAAAATTGTCCTGCAAGAAGCTGAGGACTTTTTTTTCCCTTTCACAGCTGACGCAAACCCAAGACCCCAGTCAATACCTGGATAGTTAAAATCTCCCCTTATAACCACTGTACCAGCCTGTGCAGCCAGCACCATATGATCTATGGATTACACCAAAAAACGCTTTTTCAGCATTTACCTCCTTAAGTAATTCAATCCACAAGGTTTCAACTTCCTCACAACCTTCCTGAAGATTTACAGCCCAATCATGTGAAGAGACCAACGAAGTCTCAGCAACACCAACTACTTCAATGTGTTCCTCCAGGCCTCAAGCGCTCCCATTTTGCTTGCTAGACTCATGTCATTTAAGAGCATAGACGTCATAATTCCACTAAATTACTCACATTTAGTTTCAGGAATGCTAATTCCTGAAATTTTGTGAGCACATTTGTCTTTACTATTTGTTTGTAACACATGGATCTTCCCATCTGCTGACATAACGTAAACCTTTCCTCACTGACCCTTCTCAATCCTCAGAAATAGTCTAGCCATTTTCTACCTGACTACCCCTTTATTTTTTGTTTTGTCCTCCCATCTAGTTCAAATAATTTGCCACCCCCGCTAGAATTATTTCCCCCATACGAGTGCAAACTATCTTCAGAATACAGATGAAAAGCCAAAAAAGTCAGTCCAAAACTGACAATAATTTGCCACCCCCGCTAGAATTATTATATCCATACGAGTGCAAAATATCTTCAGAATACAGATGAAAAGCCAAAAAAAGTCAGTCCAAAACTATAGGAACACAAATCCTTCTGCTCTGCACTGAGACTTAATCCATGCATTTAATCCACTAAGCCCCCATTGTGTTTCCTGTGTTGTACATGGCACAAGCGGTATTCTATAGAATATTACCTTGGATCAGTGATGGGTCCCTTGTGACCGATGTAGTACGTAGAGCCAACTTCTTTCTGCGAATGATGGAAGTTGGCACCTGAGTGACAGCCACTTGAAGTCTCTTAATATCTTTCCCTGTGGGTAAAATGAGGGTATTCGGCAACCAGCTGGGCATAGCCTAGGCTGTGGTTTTGGACTGCAGATTTAATAGTGATTTGTTTGGGATCCAACAGAGCCAACTTTTTTGGTGAGTGGAGCCAAGTAATCTAGCTCACCAAAAAGAGTCGGACTGCTCATCATTATCTTGGTGATCCTTCCCTTCAGTCTGCAGCCTAGTAAATTAAAATTATTCTTAAGGATCCTCCATCTACTACCTTGTCATTGTTTCCCTCAGGGGCCACGACAGCTGGATCATCACCATCCATCTGCAGTAATTTGTTAACCCATTCCACTACACGCCGAACTCCGCCACCATGGAGAGAGCAAACCATTCAGTTGAAACAGTGTTGGTCTCAAATTATTCTATCCATCCATAAAAAGATAATGTGATAACGACAGAGTCAGTTGTGTCTGTTCCAGGGTGCTGGGAACAAGACAAGGATATTCTGTAGGGTGATTGATGTCCTTTGATGTGGTGGCTGTTGTGAGTGCCAGTCAGTTTGTGATGCCACTTGAATTTTCTCTGGTTGCAGAACTGGTTTTAGACACATTGGGGCCCTGGTCAAAATTCAAAGTGGGGTCCCCAATCCTGAAATATTCCACCATAAAAACTGTTATGCCACCGTCTTAAGTCTGTATAAAACATGTACGTGTTACTCCAGTCCCTATGTCATCAGTGCTTTCAATCATTAGTGTGCCATCTGTGTGTCATCCGTGTGCTGTCCGTGTGCCATCCTTGTTTTTCCAGTATGGATACTGGTGGAAATGAAATGACAGTGCTTCTATACACATACAGCACATGGACGGTGTAAACACGAGCCCATAGACTTGTGTTGACCCTTGTCATCCATACTGCTGGGAAAAAACAGATATGTCTTGGTATAGTTCACTTTGACACATGGTCCGTGTGAAAGCATGGAAATGTGTCATGACTGGACAGGGTGGTTCCACCTCCATCCTGGTCAGGTCAGGGTAAATTTTAGTTCACCTCTCTTTGGTTTTGGGGCGGCTATTTAATGTTGGCAGTTCCTGGATTTGGTGTCTGTGATACTTCCGTATACTCGGTTTGTGGTTGCTGACACAGGTTACTCGTCCACAAACGTTGTGCCTCTGTGCTTGTGTGCTTTGCTGTGTATGACCCAGTTTGTCCCCTGACTTTTGCCTCTGTATTCTGCTTTGTACTGCCTTGTCCTTTCCGGCTATCTGACCCCTTGGCTGGTCTCCGTTTACTCTTTGTCTTATCCCTAGGTACTATGCTTTCATCTGGCTTTTGACCCTCGGCTTTCTTTGACCACGTTTACTGTCTGTGCCTTGCACTCCATGCACTTAGTTGCTTTCCCTGCACTCACACGCGGTGACTCCACCCCCTGTCACGTGACCGCTTAGTGTCAGATCCTGTGCTCACTGGTTAGTCTCTGGTCTTTGTGCCCAGCGTCCCGTGTTCCTGCACTCCCTGTGCTCGTTCCTGTGCCCTCTGATGACGCCCCCTAGGCAGCGCTCGTGACACCCCTGGTGTCATCACAGTAAGTAGGACCATGGGTTAAAATGGGTACATGTGAGCTGCAACTTAATTGCTGTTTGGAAAGTAAAGGAACAAACCTTTTTTAACAAGCTGTCCAAAAAATTTCCGCTTTTTGTGAGCGGTAACAGCTTTGACGTTTTAAAAGGGAAAAAGTGGCTTCTTGAAAAATTGTCCAAAAATGGTCCCTTTTTAGAAGTAGTTTCATGTTCACTTACCCTATAGAGGGTAGAGCTTTCAGTGGCACTAGTATATAGCTATAGAACAAGAAGAACAAGCAGGAGATGTGTGGCAGCTGCACTATATAGGCAAGGAGATATCAATTTGTGTTGGGCCAGCACTGGCAGCCCCCGAACCAGCAGTAAACTACAGATATAGAACACAGTAGACAGGCAGTAGATGTGTGGGTGTCTATCAGCAGCTACGGCGACGGCGTCTTCAGCTTTTTCAAAATCCCCTCCAAAAAAGTTGAAAAACTATTCATTATTATGGGAAATCCATTTTTCTATTCGAATGAGGAATATTTTTTGTATTTTTTTTTTTGCTCCTTACGTGGTTTTGAAAAATGCCAGTTAAAAAAAATAAAGCGCGTGTTACCTTTTTTGTAAGAGGATTCTGATGGAATTTGCTCCAAACTAGGCACTGTCCAATCAAAATACTGCAAAAAACACCTCAGGAAAAAAAGTGTTACAAAACATTTTTTAAAAAAAATTCTCAAATGATATAGCAAAAAAGAAGTGTTTTCTTTTGAAAGCCTCTAAAAACCTTTGGGTTAGCATAGCACAGAGGTGATCAATACATAATAGCACAAATAACATGCACAGCATCGTCACTGCATCTTTTTGAAATCACTTTAAGGGCTCGTGCAGACGACCGAATTGCCGTTCCGAGTGCTATCAGTTAAAAAAACGGACAGTACTCGGACCAATGTTGTTCAGTGCAGATGAACATTTTTTTTTTGACTGACCGATTCGGCATGTGATAAAAAATCACCGCATGCACGAATTTTCTTCAGAAATCGGGTGAGGTTCAACCATGTAAGTCTTTGGGTGCGAGAAAAAAAATCGATGACGCATATATCACTATTACAGATACCTTCCAATTCTGTAACATAGGAAACTGCAGATGATTAACTACTACTGCTGTAAAAACCAGATTGCACACGAATGATAAATGTGAAAAAAAATTATCCCACCTCAGGGAATGAAACTGAACTTTTTTTTTAAAATGGTTGTGTGAACCCACCCTGATAGTGGATATGTCTCGCTAGGTTTCAATATTTTACTTGTTTCTGATAGAAATCTAAGTGTACGTGCACACGGTGCGTATGCGCAGTAAAGTTTTTTTTGGCAGGAAAAATGTTTTGTAAAATAGGTTTGTTGTCGCCACGTTTTTTTACATGCGGTTTTGGTGCAAATTTGTCTCCACTCATTAGTGCGGATGAAATCCACAGCAAAACTGCTGAAAGAACTGGCAGATTTAATTCTGCTGCAAAACTGCAAGGGAACATTTAGCAAAGTGTGAATGAGACTTTGTGATTTTAATTCACTTTGCTGTCACTAGGGAATCCTTCAGGTTTGTGACACATCTGCAGAGAAAAAAAGAGACAAAAACAGGACAATAACTGCAGCATGTGCACAGAACCTAATATAGAACCTAATACATAGATCAATCGATAGATAAATAGATTCTAGATAGATAATAGATAGATTATATATATTTAGGTAGATAGATAGATAGATAATAGATAGATAGATGATAGATAGATAGGTAGATAGATAATAGATAGATAAAAAGATAATAGATGGATTGTTAACTCGATAGATCGATAGATAGAGATTGATATAATATAGATAATAGATAGATGATTGATATATAATAGACAGATAGATAGATAGATAAATAGATAGTTAAATAAATAGATTGATAGATAGAGATAGATATGATATAGATAATAGATGGATAGTTAAATAAATAGATAGATAGATAGATAGATAGATAGATAGATAATAGATAGATAGATGATAGATAATAGAAAGATAGAAGATAGATAGAAAATAGATAATAGATAAATAAATAGATTGTCAATAAGTAACTACATCATTATCAGTTTCTGTAAATTTGTCATTATTTCCATTACATCCGCCTTTATTGTTTCTAATTACCGTAGACACATTATCGGCACATCTCAGTACAGCCTCAATCCAGAATGTTCAATCATCCAAGAACTCAGATTGTAATCTTCTTTTTTGCTGTTGATTTCATGCACTGATCTGGGCCTCTGCAGCTTTTCTGATTCTGCACCTTCTATCGTGTCCTTACAGCAGATGAATCCAGGTTGCAGAGCAATAGTAAAAGGCGATGTTACGTTACCGCTGCTCATTGACACGTGACGCCCGCCGTAAGGTTATTTTATTCCTTACAACCCTCATTAAGTGCTTGGCATCTTTAATGCTGAAGTATTTTCATATCCTTTTAATATCGGGGCCCCTTTTATTATTCGCCTGTAAGTTATTGTTCTGAGTGAATTCCTAATAGATTGAGAACATATTGTTCTGCTTATTAAAGTTCTTTCAATTATGCAAATATAGTAACATATTATATTTGCTTTTTCATATTATAAGTGAAATCTGACTGTGTACAGCAGCAATTCTTGGCTTGTTGGTGAAGCTCTGAGTTACTTTACATGTTGGGAATTGTATTTTCGAGACCTTTTCTGTATTCTGATATTATAAATTAATTAGTTCCAATTCTAGAGCACCAGAGCCTGGCAAAGATGGGGATATCAAGTTGTTCTTCTTTGCCCAGCAGATACAGTTTACACGAATAATAATAATAATTGATAATATTCAATTCCCCTGTAAAAAAAATTTGATCAATTTGTTAAATCTCCTATCTGAGAATGGAAATGGGTAGTGGATAAGATGCTGATTTCAGGCATATATAGTTTTATATGGTTTAATACAGTGTTTTCATGTTAAAAGCTGTATAAGTGTTGCCAGAATAGAGAAAGCCTGTGAGTCCTGCTTCCCTGGAGGGGTTGGTATTATGGGCGGAGCAAGCAGGACTCACAGGCTTTTTCTAGCAACAATCAAACTACTTTTTAAATAAAAATACTAAATCTAATAGTAGAAAACTATATATCCCCGAGCTCAGCGTCTCCCCCCATCTTATGCCAACCATAGCTGTTGAAGATATGTCTGATACACTTTGATTAAAAACAAATCTTCACTTAAAGTGAAAGCTAAACTACCATTTAATAATTTTATTTATGAGTAAAGCAGTTACTGATGCATCTCAGATTAAGCCTCTGATAAAAATAAGTGAAACTGGAAAATCCCTGTTTTTTAATACTCTGCCCATGTCCACAATGCTGGCATGTGATGGGCATGTACGCAATTTAAACTGACTGTCAATTTAATGACATTATTTAGAGGAGATGCTTACACTATATGATATATGAATAATAAAATCAATAAAAAATTCTGTATTAAAAATACATAAAGTGATCCAACCCAATATATATAAATAAATCCTTGTAACCCACGATGGGTTCCACGAAGGTTTATTTGTAGTGGTTTTGTTGTGTAAGAGTAGAACATACTGTAGAGGTTTATGTGCACATGTTGATAGATGTTAATAGCATATAATAACTGACATGTTTGTGTTACTGACCAGGAATTACTGGATGTGTCGTACAGTACCAGGCCAATGTGTACAGCCTTGATTTTGTGCCCAGTCGACAGTAGAGTACTGTTCTAGAAATGATTGTTGAAAAAAATATTACAATATTGATTATAATCTTTGTATCACTGCCCACATTACTGCCCTAGACGTCTGTAAGGATAAGACCACGTTCCCATGTTTGGTCAATATTTTACATCAGTATTTGTAGATACAAATCAGGAGACGAACAATCAGAGGAAAAGTATGATTGGGACATGTCACCTGGTGGTAATTGCTAACTGTTCTACCCGTTGGTAGTTGCTACCTGTTCTACCCGGTGGAAGTTGCTGCCTGTCCTACCCAGTGGTAATTGCTACCTGATCTACCCAATGGTAATTGTTGCCTGTCCTACCAGGTGGTAGTTGCTGCCTGTTCTACCCGGTGGTAGTTGCTACCTGTTCTACCCAGTGGTAGTTGCTGCATGTTCTACCCGGTGGTAGTTGCTGCCTGTCCTACCCAGTGGTAATTGCTAGCTGTTCTACCCAATGGTAATTGTTGCCTGTCCTACTAGGTGGTAGTTGCTGCCTGTTCTACCCGGTGGTAGTTGCTACCTGTTCTACCCAGTGGTAGTTGCTGCATGTTCTACCCGGTGGTAGTTGCTGCCTGTTCTACCCAGTGGTAGTTGCTACCTGTTCTACCTGGTAGTAGTTGCATATTCTACCCGATGGTTAATTGCTGCCTGTTCTACCAGGTGGTAGTTGCTGTCTGTTCTACTTGGTGGTAGTTGCTGCATGTTCTACCGGGTGGTTAGTGTTGCATGTTTTACCCGGTGGTAGTTGCTGCATGTTCTACCCAGTGGTAGTTGTTGCCTGTTTTACCCAGGGGTAGTTGCTGCATGTTCTACCCGGTGGAAGTTGTTGCCTGTTTTACCCGGTGGTAGTTGCTACCAGTTCTACCTAGTGGTAGTTGTTGCCTCTTTTACCCGGTGGTAGTTGCATATTCTACCCGGAGGTAGTTGTTGCCTGTTCTACTCGGTGATAGTTGCTACCTGTTCTACCCAGTGGTAGTTGCTGCATGTTCTACCCGGTGGTAGTTGCTGCCTGTCCTACCCAGTGGTAATTGCTAGCTGTTCTACCCAATGGTAATTGTTGCCTGTCCTACTAGGTGGTAGTTGCTGCCTGTTCTACCCGGTGGTAGTTGCTACCTGTTCTACCCAGTGGTAGTTGCTGCATGTTCTACCCGGTGGTAGTTGCTGCCTGTTCTACCCAGTGGTAGTTGCTACCTGTTCTACCTGGTAGTAGTTGCATATTCTACCCGATGGTTAATTGCTGCCTGTTCTACCAGGTGGTAGTTGCTGTCTGTTCTACTTGGTGGTAGTTGCTGCATGTTCTACCGGGTGGTTAGTGTTGCATGTTTTACCCGGTGGTAGTTGCTGCATGTTCTACCCAGTGGTAGTTGTTGCCTGTTTTACCCAGGGGTAGTTGCTGCATGTTCTACCCGGTGGAAGTTGTTGCCTGTTTTACCCGGTGGTAGTTGCTACCAGTTCTACCTAGTGGTAGTTGTTGCCTCTTTTACCCGGTGGTAGTTGCATATTCTACCTGGAGGTAGTTGTTGCCTGTTCTACTCGGTGATAGTTGCTGCCTGTTCTACCCGGTGGTAAAGACTGCCTGTTTTCCCCGGTGGTAGTTGCTGTCTGTTCTACCCAGTGGTAGGTGCTACCTGTCCTACCCGCTGGTAGTTGCTGCCTGTTCTAACCGGCTCTGGCTCAGAGTGGTCATCAACCACTTCTGCAGGCAATCCAGCTGCTCTACATCAACTGACTGAGCAGCTGTTTCTCTTCTGGGATGCTCTGTCTGTCAACAGTGCATAACTGCTAAAGTCATGCTGATTGACAGCCTGCTCCCTGTTTGGGGGAGTGAATCAGCATGACGTCAGAGGTCATGACCCGTCAACAGAACAGAGTAGTAGAGAAGCTGCTGTTCTGTTGACATGATGTCCACAGAAGCTGCCGAATTGCCAGGAGGAGCGGTCAGTGATCGCTCTGTGCCGGCAGAGATCGTCGCCAGGCACCACAATCAGGTAGTTAGCAATTACCTATCTGTTATTTCTTAGGCCGATAGTATGAAAAAAAATAGTCAAACAAAACCAAATAACATGCCCTTCTTGATAGAATTATTCAGACTGAAGTAAGTGAGCCCTGGAAAACAACCTCGCCAGCCGTGGCAATTTTCTACATAATTGCTGCACCTTGGCCGCCTGCCAGCTCCCCCATGTGCTTGTACCCAAAGCATATCACAATTAGGTCATGTACTGATGTGGCACAGCCGGAATGTATGTCCATCCACAGCTCTTTGGGTGATTTGTATAGATACCACATTTATTTTAGTAGTAACCTCCATCATACTTATTTTATGTTTCTTGTTATTATCTATGGTCCTAAACTTAGTGGCAGCTTGACTGGCAGCTTCCAAGTGGCAGTTGCACAATCAGCACTAAGGTTTCTTAATGAGTGACCCTGCTGACCTTTACAAATCTTTAAGATGAAAGCATAGTATTCTTATTAAAGTAACATAATCCATGTTTGAAGGGAGGGAAGAATAATGTCCCAACTGTCTCCAGCACATGTTTTATGAGGCTCATTCTGCTACTTTATTTTCCCACCACACTCCAGAAGCAATTAAAGGGAAATTACAATCCACTTTAAATAATGTGTAAGCTCCTGCCATCATTATTATTTTTCTGACAAGCGGTAGGATTTGCAGATATTTATTGAGAAGGTCACCGAAACGGCTCTGTAGGATGTGGACCAGTAAGTGAAGGAGGTGATATTATCATGATGTGCGGAAAGTTTAACAGTCAGCATACATGTTAGAATAAAAAAAATGTTGTTTTAAAACCTGGTCCTTTAAGTTCTCCTTTTTTTTGTTTGCAGAAATAGCGCCACTCATAGGAAAGCTATAGTACTGCAGCTCAACCTCATTCAATAATTAATTTTTTTAAAACCTCTTAAATGAGCCTTTCTAAAAGTGCGTTTTCTTTTGCTTTATGGACACATTTTATAAAAAAAATGTGAATCAATACGGTGATATTAAACACAGAACATACACTGCTTCTTTCTAACTTTTTCGGGAGAGGGTTGGTTTTTTGTTTGTTTTTTCATTTTAGTTAAGTTTTTTGTGTTTGTATCTTTTTTTTCAGTGTGCTCTAGATTTTAGATGGTGGGTTTATTATCACATATTCCTCATTTTTTTATTGTATTTTTTGTGCTGTTTTTGTTGCATTATTTACATTAGAAATCATGAGGCTGGAAATACCAGGGGAATGGTGCTCCCATGATAGCAGATGTAATAAATGGTAAAAGTACCAAAAAATACCAGAAAAATACAAGAAAAAATGTATTAAAAGCACAACATGTTTCGGCTGTATCTAGCCTTCTTTAGGTGTAACCATTCTTCAGGTTTCCATTTGACTACACCTGGTATCTCTGCCCACATTATGCACTGCGGAATTCCTTTTGAGGAAATTCCACCTACACACCAAGTTGGCTATACCTATTGGATTTATTTCCTGCATTTTTTGGAGTTATGCCCAAGTATGTACAACTCCATCAGGTAATTTTTTGTTTTTGACTTGAATCTATTTTTTTTAAGTTTGCTATGCTCAGAAAGCACTATCTTCTGTCTGTTATCTCTTGGGGCTCACTCACACTTAAAGTAGCCAACCGCAACAAAGTTACTTACTTGGATAAATTTTTTTCCTAACAGATAGTGTTGCAATGTGTCATGGCAATGTGTCCACTGACCACTTTATGGTCAAGCATTTCTTTTCTACAATGGAATCATTTTTTTCACATGCCAACAGTTTCCTACTCAGGTAGAGAACAGGGTGCTGCTCTCCGTGTATCTCCTGAGAAAGAACCACTCTTAATTTGACTTCTGAGTCATCCGTCTAGAGTACAAATACCTTATTAAAGTTGGGGCCACCAGGAAAGGATGCTTGCACAGAGTTATTTCAGTTCTTGAAAGGCCATCTCCACCTCCGAAGTCCATATGGCCATAACTGATTTTGTCCCCGTAAGAAGGTAGGTCAAGGGTGCAGACATCATGGCAATGTTTGTGCGGAACCTCCTGTAGTACCCTACGATTCCCAGAAAGGTCTTGCTTCCTTAACAGTGGTCTCAGCCAGTTCTGGATTGCATCTACTTTACTGATCTTAGGTTTGATCTCGCCTCCACCTACTACATATCCTAAGTTTTTGGCCTCTTCTTTTCCCATGGCACATTTTTTGAATTTATAGAAACCTTGACTTCCTGAGAGCATCAAACACTGCCTGGACCTTTACCAGATGACTTCCCTATTCCAGGCTGAAGATTACAATATCATCCAGGTATGGCACAGTGTAATTCTTATGGGGTGTGACGCCCTCTGGAAAGTGGCCAGCGCTCCCAGCAGTCGGAACATTTTCCGGATGTATTGGAAGCATCCATCAGGTGTAGAGAAAGACAACTTTTTCTTGGCTTCTTGTGACATGGGGATTTGCCAAAATCCCTTTGCTAGATCCAAGGTGTTTATGTATCTTTCCGGCTCAAGTCTCTCGATCAGGTCATCAACACGTGGCATTGGATATGCTTTAAACTTGGAGACTTCCTTCAACTTCCGATAGTCATTGCACAATCTCCATTCGCTATTGGGTTTTGGTACTAGGACAATAGTGCTCGACCATCTGCTCTTAGATTCCTCAATAACTCCAGATTCAGCATATGCTTCAATTCCTTGGAGATCAGTTCTCCCCAGGCCTGAGGAATTCAATAGGGCTTCAAGTTCACCCGCACATCGGGTTCCATCAGAAACGCATGTTTTATGACATTTGTATACCTCAGAAAATCTGAGAACAGGTCCCATTTCTGCTGCAGGAATTCCCGTCACTGCTATTTTTGGGCCTTCTACTTCATCTCGTTTACTGTGACACCTTCAATGTCTCCTTCTGGCTTAACCAGCAAACATGGAGTTTCAACATGGTCCCTGTTTTGCCATGCCTTGATAAGACTGACATGGTAGACCTGCTATGGCTTTCATCTTCCCATTTGATGTACCTTGTAGTTCACTTCATTCAACTTCTCTGTCACCACAGAGAGGCCTTGCCATTTGTCCAAAAATGCACTTTCTACCTTGGGAGTAAGCTGGAGAACTCAGAACTGCCGCACTATTGATGACCGGTTATACACCTGGAATTGAGCCTCTTTGCCTGAAGGAGATGTTCCTTTATGATAGTCATTACCTTCCCAACTCTCCCCTATATCTGGGTGATGTGCTCAATGATGCTCCACTGGGGCATGATTTCAGCTTCTCAGGTTTCTTTCCCTATATCAAGGAAACCCCACAGATGTCAGCCATACAGGAATTCAAAATAGAGAATCCTAGAGGCTTGTGGAATCTCCCAGATAGAGAATAACAAATACGAAGGGAGACAGTCCCCGTTTTGTCCGTCCTTTTCTATGACTTTCTTAAGCATACTCTTTAAGGTTTTCTTAAACCTTTCCACCAAGGCCATCTGTCAGTGAATAGTAAATTGACGTCTTTTTATTCATCTAATTTGCAAGACATTACATACGCTAATCACTTTACTCATAAAGGTTGTTCTTTGGTCTGTCAGGATCTTGCTTCTAGTCCTGTCCTGGCAAAGATGTGGACCAAGTTGCGGGCTACACTCTTCACTTAGGAGATTCTCAGGGAAACAGTTTTCTAGGTATTGTGTAGTAAAGTCGACAACAACCAATATATATTGATGCCCACGAGCAGACTTAACAGGGGGCTTACCAGGTCCATGGCAATTCGCTCAAAATGGCACCTCTGTGATGGGGAGTGGCACAAGGGGATTTCGGAAGTGAGATGTGTGAGCAGTTAACTGGCATGTGGGACAGGCTTTGCAATTCTTTGGGATTTCCTGGTGACATCTGGGTCAATAGAACCTCCTAGTGACTTGTTCTTGGATTTTGTCCACACCCAGATGGCCACCCAGGATATGGGAATGGGGCATGTCCTACACCCTCCTTCTATAGGGTTATGGTACCAACAATTTCTCCTCTCTTTCTTCTCTAAACTTAATAACCTGGTACACTAAGTCCCTACTCATCATAAAATAGGAAAATCTGTTGTCAGCCTCCAGCTCCTGCGCTATGCCTTTTATAAGGGTTATGTCTTTTAGAGTTAGGTCTCTATGTTGGGTAAACCCCAAATTTTCTCCGGTCACCCTTACCTCAGGAATGTTGACCTCAGTGGTTACTACCTCCTCATGCACCAGAATTAAAAAGAAGAGATACCCATCAGGGTATGGTGAGACTTCTTTAGGGCCAACCCATCTCACATCTGAGCAATAAAATCTTCTGTGCTTCTCGCACAAATCCGACAACAATACAAAGTCCCGGCCTATAATAAATGGATGCCATAAATCCTGGACCATGCCGACCTCATGGGACTCAGTACCTCAGCCTGTCTCAATGACCACTCTGGCCACTGGATCCCAGTGATCAGTTGGAGAGGGAGTGTGGCTCCCTGAGTCTAGCAGTACAATCATTTGTAGGCCACTCAATTTTACGGGACAAGCTTGGAGTCCCTTGCTGGATGGGGAATCCACATTGCAGGCTGGATATGCATAGTATGAACAATGGCATCCCATGCTACAGTCCATCAGCTCTGTCATCATGCGATAATGGGTGGCTATGTGACCTGGGTTGTGACATCTCCCTGGCTTATAGCTTATTCACCCAAGACATGCAATACTTCTGAAGCAGTCACACATGTTTCCTGGGAACGCTGCCCACACTTCTAACACCAAACCAGGGATTCAAGCTTCAGGAGGCTAATTTGCATATTCCAGGTGCCTTCTGGGAGAAGCGAAGTCTCCCTAAGCTAGAAGATCGTTGGGTACAGCCGGGACCAGCTGCTTCGAAAGCATCACCAAACCAGGGATTCAAGCTTCAGGTGGCTAATTTGCATATTCCAGGTGCCTTCTGGGAGAAGCAAAGTCTCTCTAAGCTAGAATATCGTTGGGTACAGCCGGGACCAGCTGCTTCGAAAGCATCACCAAACCAGGGATTCAAGCTTCAGGAGGCTAATTTGCATATTCCAGGTGCCTTCTGGGAGAAGCGAAGTCTCCCTAAGCTAGAAGATCGTTGGGTACAGCCGGGACCAGCTGCTTCGAAAGCATCACCAAACCAGGGATTCAAGCTTCAGGTGGCTAATTTGCATATTCCAGGTGCCTTCTGGGAGAAGCGAAGTCTCTCTAAGCTAGAATATCGTTGGGTACAGCCGGGACCAGCTGCTTCGAAAGCATCACCAAACCAGGGATTCAAGCTTCAGGAGGCTAATTTGCATATTCCAGGTGCCTTCTGGGAGAAGCGAAGTCTCCCTAAGCTAGAAGATCGTTGGGTACAGCCGGGACCAGCTGCTTCGAAAGCATCACCAAACCAGGGATTCAAGCTTCAGGTGGCTAATTTGCATATTCCAGGTGCCTTCTGGGAGAAGCGAAGTCTCTCTAAGCTAGAATATCGTTGGGTACAGCCGGGACCAGCTGCTTCGAAAGCATCACCAAACCAGGGATTCAAGCTTCAGGAGGCTAATTTGCATATTCCAGGTGCCTTCTGGGAGAAGCGAAGTCTCCCTAAGCTAGAAGATCGTTAGGTACAGCCGGGACCAGCTGCTTCGAAAGCATCACCAAACCGCGCGCCTTACGGCGCGCGAATTTTTGCCTGTAGGACATTATTGCAAGAGAGCTTGGCTGAGTAGATTACACAAGAAGGAAAACACACAGCAAGTCAGCAGGATCTAGGAGCAACATGGCAGATGTGACAACCTACATGGTGAGCTGCAGCATGTGCTACATGTTCACAGATCGACCAGATGAAGAATCCAATTTCACCTGTCAGAAGTGTAGACTAGTGGCCCTTTTAGAAGAAAAGGTGCGGGGTCTGGAAGAAAGAATAGCAACTTTGAAACTCATCAAAGAGAATGAAGACTTTCTAGACAGAACAGAAGCATCTCTACTGGTCACAGAAGGTGCAAAAAGTGTCAGAGAACCTCCAAAAGCAGATGAGTGGAAGCATGTGACCAAAAGAAGCAAGAAGACCATGGAGAAATCACCAACCACACAACTGAAGAACCGATATCAAATCTTTGTAGAGGATGAAGATGGCACACCTAAGAATGAAGCAATACCAGCAAGCAAAAAAGAAAAGGGCACACAGCAACAAGTGACAGCAAAAAGTACAGCCAAGAAGCAACGAAGAGTGGTGGTGGTGGGAGACTCACTACTGAGAGGCACCGAAGCAGCCATCTGCAGACCGGACATAACTGCAAGAGAAGTATGCTGCCTTCCAGGTGCGATGATCAAGGATGTGACCGATAGGATACCAAAGCTCTTCAGCTCCAAGGACGTCCACCCATTTCTTCTGATACATGTTGGCACCAATGACACGGCAAGGAAGGACCTACCGACAATCTGCAAGGACTTTGAACAGTTGGGGAAGAAAGTAAAGGAACTGGATGCACAGGTAGTTTTTTCTTCTATCCTTCCAGTAGACGGGCATGGCACCAGGAGATGGAACAGGATCCTTGATGCAAACAACTGGCTAAGACGATGGTGCAGACAACAAGGATTTGGATTCCTGGACCACGGTGTGAATTACTGGTATGATGGACTCCTCGCCAGAGACGGACTACACCTCAACAAACCTGGGAAACACACATTCGCCAGAAGACTCGCTACACTCATCAGGAGGGCGTTAAACTAGAAGAAGAGGGGACGGGAAGAAAAACATTAGACTCGAACAAAGACGACCCAGGAAAACATACTCAGAAGGGAGGTAAGAACATTTCTAAAACAATCCACAGTGAGGAGATTGGAACAAAACAAAATCCTCTAAACTGCATGCTCGCAAACGCCAGAAGCCTGACAAACAAGATGGAAGAACTAGAAGCAGAAATATCTACAGGTAACTTTGACATAGTGGGAATAACCGAGACATGGTTAGATGAAAGCTATGACTGGGCAGTTAACTTACAGGGTTACAGTCTGTTTAGAAAGGATCGTAAAAATCGGAGAGGAGGAGGGGTTTGTCTCTATGTAAAGTCTTGTCTAAAGTCCACTTTAAGGGAGGATATTAGCGAAGGGAATGAGGATGTCGAGTCCATATGGGTTGAAATTCATGGAGGGAAAAATGGTAACAAAATTCTCATTGGGGTCTGTTACAAACCCCCAAATATAACAGAAAGCATGGAAAGTCTACTTCTAAAGCAGATAGATGAAGCTGCAACCCATAATGAGGTCCTGGTTATGGGGGACTTTAACTACCCGGATATTAACTGGGAAACAGAAACCTGTGAAACCCATAAAGGCAACAGGTTTCTGCTAATAACCAAGAAAAATTATCTTTCACAATTGGTGCAGAATCCAACCAGAGGAGCAGCACTTTTAGACCTAATACTATCTAATAGACCTGACAGAATAACAAATCTGCAGGTGGTTGGGCATTTAGGAAATAGCGACCACAATATTGTGCAGTTTCACCTGTCTTTCACTAGGGGGACTTGTCAGGGAGTCACAAAAACATTGAACTTTAGGAAGGCAAAGTTTGAACAGCTTAGAGATGCCCTTAATCTGGTAGACTGGGACAATATCCTCAGAAATGAGAATACAGATAATAAATGGGAAATGTTTAAGAACATCCTAAATAGGCAGTGTAAGCGGTTTATACCTTGTGGGAATAAAAGGACTAGAAATAGGAAAAACCCAATGTGGCTAAACAAAGAAGTAAGACAGGCAATTAACAGTAAAAAGAAAGCATTTGCACTACTAAAGCAGGATGGCACCATTGAAGCTCTAAAAAACTATAGGGAGAAAAATACTTTATCTAAAAAACTAATTAAAGCTGCCAAAAAGGAAACAGAGAAGCACATTGCTAAGGAGAGTAAAACTAATCCCAAACTGTTCTTCAACTATATCAATAGTAAAAGAATAAAAACTGAAAATGTAGGCCCCTTAAAAAATAGTGAGGAAAGAATGGTTGTAGATGACGAGGAAAAAGCTAACATATTAAACACCTTCTTCTCCACGGTATTCACGGTGGAAAATGAAATGCTAGGTGAAATCCCAAGAAACAATGAAAACCCTATATTAAGGGTCACCAATCTAACCCAAGAAGAAGTGCGAAACCGGCTAAATAAGATTAAAATAGATAAATCTCCGGGTCCGGATGGCATACACCCACGAGTACTAAGAGAACTAAGTAATGTAATAGATAAACCATTATTTCTTATTTTTAGTGACTCTATAGCGACAGGGTCTGTTCCGCAGGACTGGCGCATAGCAAATGTGGTGCCAATATTCAAAAAGGGCTCTAAAAGTGAACCTGGAAATTATAGGCCAGTAAGTCTAACCTCTATTGTTGGTAAAATATTTGAAGGGTTTCTGAGGGATGTTATTCTGGATTATCTCAATGAGAATAACTGTTTAACTCCATATCAGCATGGGTTTATGAGAAATCGCTCCTGTCAAACCAATCTAATCAGTTTTTATGAAGAGGTAAGCTATAGACTGGACCACGGTGAGTCATTGGACGTGGTATATCTCGATTTTTCCAAAGCGTTTGATACCGTGCCGCACAAGAGGTTGGTACACAAAATGAGAATGCTTGGTCTGGGGGAAAATGTGTGTAAATGGGTTAGTAACTGGCTTAGTGATAGAAAGCAGAGGGTGGTTATAAATGGTATAGTCTCTAACTGGGTCGCTGTGACCAGTGGGGTACCGCAGGGGTCGGTATTGGGACCTGTTCTCTTCAACATATTCATTAATGATCTGGTAGAAGGTTTACACAGTAAAATATCGATATTTGCAGATGATACAAAACTATGTAAAGCAGTTAATACAAGAGAAGATAGTATTCTGCTACAGATGGATCTGGATAAGTTGGAAACTTGGGCTGAAAGGTGGCAGATGAGGTTTAACAATGATAAATGTAAGGTTATACACATGGGAAGAGGGAATCAATATCACCATTACACACTGAACGGGAAACCACTGGGTAAATCTGACAGGGAGAAGGACTTGGGGATCCTAGTTAATGATAAACTTACCTGGAGCAGCCAGTGCCAGGCAGCAGCTGCCAAGGCAAACAGGATCATGGGGTGCATTAAAAGAGGTCTGGATACACATGATGAGAGCATTATACTGCCTCTGTACAAATCCCTAGTTAGACCGCACATGGAGTACTGTGTCCAGTTTTGGGCACCGGTGCTCAGGAAGGATATAATGGAACTAGAGAGAGTACAAAGGAGGGCAACAAAATTAATAAAGGGGATGGGAGAACTACAATACCCAGATAGATTAGCGAAATTAGGATTATTTAGTCTAGAAAAAAGACGACTGAGGGGCGATCTAATAACCATGTATAAGTATATAAGGGGACAATACAAATATCTCGCTGAGGATCTGTTTATACCAAGGAAGGTGACGGGCACAAGGGGGCATTCTTTGCGTCTGGAGGAGAGAAGGTTTTTCCACCAACATAGAAGAGGATTCTTTACTGTTAGGGCAGTGAGAATCTGGAATTGCTTGCCTGAGGAGGTGGTGATGGCGAACTCAGTCGAGGGGTTCAAGAGAGGCCTGGATGTCTTCCTGGAGCAGAACAATATTGTATCATACAATTATTAGGTTCTGTAGAAGGACGTAGATCTGGGTATTTATTATGATGGAATATAGGCTGAACTGGATGGACAAATGTCTTTTTTCGGCCTTACTAACTATGTTACTATGTTACTATGTTACTATGTTAAATGTAACAAAGCTACTCATTTGGGTTTAGGATGAGGTATCACAGGAACCGTTTCTATTTCAAAGTCTATCTGGGTTATTTCATTCCACATAAACTACAATACAGGAAAACTTAAATACTTGCTTGTTCACTGCACAGCGTGAAACATAAAGTAAAAAGTCCATTTGTAACACCCCAGGTAACCGGTTGTTACAGTGATGTTGCCTTCCCTTCGGGGAGGGTGATGTCATGCTTGGAGGCAAGGAGGATTTCCTTTACCAGGTAAGCACCTACATGCAACACATTCTGAATCCAGGCCAGAAGGGGGAGCTCTGAACCCGGATTCAGGGGAGCTTTCCCCAGATAGATATATTCTGGTCTGGGGGAGGAGTTAGGCAGTTGTTCAGAGACAGTGAAGGAGAGAGGAATGAGAGCAGAGAGTGGGGCCATGCAGCCAGGTGTGAGCTTCAGCTCCAGGAACGGAAGATAACCTGAAGGGTTGGAATCTTAGTGAGCATCTAAGGAAAGGAGCAAAGGAGAAGGAAATGGCTTAATGGGGGACTGTGACTGGGCACCCTCTGAGCCAAAGCGCAGGAACCGGGCACCGGGAGCCCGAGGTTGTGTTGAACTCTAGGTCGCACAGCAGAACCGGAGGGCAAAGGCCTTTATGTAATTTGCCCGCACCCACACCTGAAGGTGCAGCAGTGCATGAAGAGCCTGGGTTGTGATAGAGACCATATAAAAAGGCTTGCACTGCCCACCATATTGGTAACTGTCCCAGGACAGGAGAGAGAGGACTTTGTCAGGGAGCCACAGGCAGCAAGGACCTCACATACGAGCGCGAGCAGGAAGGCACACCTGGGAGAGGGACCCACCATTGCGTCCAGGCCGGCTGGACCATATCACCACCTGTTACTGGTACTCTGGACTGTGGCCTGATTCAACCAGTAAACGAGGTAAAGATGTTACAACCCTGTATCCTCCATTAATTTGCCGGCATCCACCACACCATCCCTGCCCAGTACACTGGGAGCCCTGGGGGCCCAGCTTCACCTGTGGGAAGTGATACCATCTTGCTGCCGTGCCATGACCCCCAGAGGACCCCTTTAATCAGTGTTGGTCACCTCTGACCGAGAAACACAGGTGGCATCACGAACTTTCATTATTTCTACAACCCCTTTAAAGACCGTCCCTTTTACTTAGGCGACCAGGGCCACAAACCGGGTCGCTGCCACTGTAACCACCCCTTTAATTGTGCCCGGACCCGGTACCTTGTATCCCCACTGCCCTGACGGGTGTCTCACATTCAAATGTGTGGGTTTGCCCACTTGAGTCAGAGTCCAGCTTTATAGACCTTGAACAAAGACAGACATACCTGGAGTCTGCACACCCCCACATACGGACCATGTGTGAGACAAACAGGCACCATTTTCAATGTGAGCCACACCCAGGTGTGGAGATATGGTGAACAGCCATCCCACCCCAATTCTTCAGCTGCTCACAATAAACCAAGCCCCGCCATGGCCGATTAACCCCTCTTAGTGCTACGTGTACTAGAGCATTACTCCAGGTTTACATCATGGAGGGCAACCACCATATCTGCCATCCACTATGTGCCTGGCAGCCACCTTACACAGCGTATAACAATCGCTCCAATGTTATACTACAGAGCAGTGCCAACTAGCGTTTATTTTCTCATGTCGAGTCGGCATGATAAAAAAAATCACTGCATACTGTGATTGACAGTGTATATCGGACGGCGCACACCATACAAGTCTGTGGGTACGTGTAAAACATCGAACTGCACTTTGATGTAAGCTGAATGCAGTCCGACATACGCCAACTCACAGAATGGAGAAGATGGAGAAATGAAGTTCTCAATCTTCTCCAGACCAATGATCCGATTCTCGCATTTGAGTCAATCGGATCACAATAAAGTGACACTCGGATCATGCTCACAGCAGAGTTTGAGCTGATGGTCATTTGAATATAGCTTCTAATTCTCTCGCATGTGAGAATCATTGGCTACCACTCGCCAGTGTGAGCGAGCCCTTAATGGAATTCCATTATTGGTGTACATTAAAAATCACGTGCTTCTAAGAATCTAAGAAGAGTCTAGGAATTACATGATCTATTATTCACATGATATGGATCGGTCACAAAAGCTACTAAAAGACAACCAAAAATAGCAATACTAAACCCCATTGAGGGACATTTACTTAGACTGACATTTCATATGTTAGTCTCAAATAAAAGTTCGCTGGAGTTGAATAAAAGAAATGTAGGCATAGGTTCCATTTTGTCCTGTTGGCAACATGCAAATGATATGAGCGACCCATCTGGGGCATCTCTTTCTTTATTAAATGATCTGGTGTAATACCTAAATAATAGTTCCTAAATATAAGAACTATTCTTTTTAAAAATTATGATTTTTTGTAATATACTTCATTATCTTATTTTGCGTCCTTATCTCCCCAGCATTAACCTGCAGTTATGTTTCAATGCACAGATCATGATTCTTTAGCAGCTTATAATAATAATATTTTGTATTTTTGTAGCTCCAATATATTCCGCAGCACTTCACATCTTAGAGAGGACTTGTACATACAATCTACTGTATAATTGTCTAAGGGTCTCTTCCGTCTGTCCTTCTGTCTGTCGCGGATATTCATTGGTCGCGGCCTCTGTCTGTCATGGAAATCCAAGTCGCTGATTGGTCGCGGCAAAACAGCCACGACCAATCAGCGACAGGCACAGTCCGGCGGCAAAATGGCCGCTCCTTCCTCCCCACAGTTAGTGCCCGCCCCATAATCCCCTCCAGTCAGCGCTCACACAGGGTTAATGGCAGCGCTAACAGACCGTGTTATGCCGCTGTGTAACGCACTCCGTTAATGCTGCTATTAACCCTGTGTGGCCAACTTTTTACTATGGATGCTGCCTATGCAGCATCAATAGGAAAAAGATCTAATATTAAAAATAATAAAAAAAATAAAAAATCGTTATATACTCACCGTCCTTTGGCCCCTCGGATCCAGAACAGGCCTTTCCCGCTCTTTGCGAAGTTCCGGTGACCACTCCATGCATTGCAATCTCGCGAGATTACGACGTAGCAGTCTCGCGAGACCACAATGCACTCTTTTGAACAGGGATATGATGGCCACATTGCTATATACTGCGTGGGCTGTGCAATATACTACATGGGCTGTGCAATATACTACATGGGCTGTGCAATATACTACGTGGGCTGTGCAATATACTACATGGGCTGTGCAATATACTACGTGGGCTGTGCAATATACTACGTTGGCTGTGCAATATACTACATGGGCTGGGCAATATACTACATGGGCTGTGCAATATACTATGTGGGCTTTGCAATATACTACGTGGGCTGTGCAACATACTACGTGGGCTGTGCAATATAATGCGAGGGCTGTGCAATAGACTACATGGCCTGTGCAATATACTATGTGGGCTGTGCAATATACTATGTGGGCTGTGTAATATACTGCATGGGCTGTGCAATATACTACGTGGCTGTGCTATATACTACGTGGGCTGTGCTATACACTACGTGGGCTGTGTTATACACTACGTGGCCTGTGTTATACACTACGTGGCCTGTGTTATACACTACGAGGCCTGTGTTATACACTATGTGGCCTGTGTTATACACTGCGTGCGTCTTCATAAATAAACTACATACATATTCTAGAATACCCGATGCGTTCAAATCGGGCTACCATATAGTCACATTATAAAATAACACATAACTCAACAGATACCAAAAAGACTGAGAGCTCTGCGAGCTTACAATCTGAGGAAATAGGGGAGATACTGAAGGTAAATGGTAAAAACAAGTGCTTGTATTGTACTGTCCAGCCATCAATATATTAAGCTTCTGTTACCGCCTCAGTAAGATCCACACTATATTCAAGCAACCAGAGTAGGGGACTTTCTCTCTCTTCATATGGAGGTGGAGAGCAGCGGGGCTCAGGCAGGGAAAGTCCTGTACACACATTGTTTGAATATTCTGCACTGAGCAGCAGCTGAAAGCAGCTTATAAAGGAGCGTGGACTGGACACTGAGCAGCGATGCAGCATAGTGTTTAGGAGAGAAGGAAGTAAATTAAAGTAATGAGGTACGGTATATTATAGAAACTAAAATCTTTGCAATGTTTGAATGATAATTAAATAAAAAATCGTAAATACACTTTAAATAATACCACCAATGACTTCACAATTGATAGTACAGTGCTGTGCATACATGATACGGCCATGAAGTTAAATCACACCAGTCTCATGATTGAACTTAGATTGTGCAGGTTATAAAGATGGGTTGAAGTAATTTTGAAATGATCTACCACCAAGAAGGCTTAGAGCACATGGTCCCTAAATGGTGGACACCCCAGTCACAAACATAACTGGTTGATCTTTGGCCTGAACATACAATCTTTTACACAACTACCACAAACTATCTGGTGTCTGCTGAAGCTGTACAGTAGACATTGAGAGCTCTCAATGCTTCAGAAAGAACCTAATTCAACTGAACAGAAAATAACTGATTTTCAGACGCGGAAATTACTGCCAAAAATATAACATAATAAATCCCTAAACTAGCAAGATATCTGATCATTAGAATGCAAGGCCAGGTGGTACTGATTGCCAAATTGGCACAAGGGAACTAACAGTTCAGGCCAGGTTCCCTGGTTTGCAAAGTAGCTCTCCCCCTAGAGGAAGAAATCTGGTTCTCTGGTGGCACCCATTGTATATTTTGAACACTCGATGTTCATGCAAAGTAGAGTCTTCTTCATCCACCATTAGCACTTTTTTGGGATTCTTGCTCCTCCCAATTGGAAAGTAGGATAATAGGTGGCCAGTTGCCTTTGATGAAAGTCTAAGTGAACTATTTTGGTTTGTAAAGGCCTCCATTTGAAAAAAAAACATTAACATAATGGTCTATGCTAACTGAAAGGAGGTTCCCCAAAGCTGTTGTGTCATTGCTTGAAGTTTATTGAAAATATTAGTGCTACAAAATTTTATTGCAAAGAATAAGGAAGCAGATGTTGAGCATGTGCAACACATCGGGAACAGAGTCCGCACAGCTTGGCATAAATGTGTTCTCAATTTTCCTGCATTTAAACATATTCATTACCGGAGAGGCCCTAACTCATAGTATTTCACTTTTCTGAGCATCAATAATAGGGAGTTTGCTATAGCTGCAAAGTATGTTGCATACTGAGCCGACTGAGACTACGCTGCTCTCCTACGCTTTCTTTCTGCAAATCGCTATGCAAATGCAAAACCTGGGCCATGCATTCTTCTGTGATCCATCTCTAAACATCTGTCAGTTTGCAGATAGCGAGTCTCTCCAAAATGCTGGATATCTCACCTCCAACTGTACAAAAAAATATCCAAATTATTTTAAGAATGCAGAGAGTATAATGATTAGTGGAGAGTATGGATGTTGGAGAAGGCTCAACATGAAATCGTTTGGACAGGAAATGCTAAAGTCTCTATTAGGAATGTACGATTTTTTTACCTGCTCAAAAAAAGAGTAACTAGGGAGAATGTAAGAAAGTCCCCTCCTAGATCCAAAAAACAGTTGTAAATATCAGGCTACATTCACCTGTACAGGTAATAGATACCAATGGTGATCATTCTACAGATGTCTCCATTTCTACTCTTTCTTGATTTTCGATAAAGAGTTATTCCCACTAGCCCTATATAATTAGCCTCTATATAATAGAGGATAGCTTGCTGATTGCTGGGGAGTGACAACTTGGACACCTAGCAATCCCTGGAGCCCTGAGAACGGGAGAAAAAGGGTTTTCATGTCTGGCTGACTCTAAGGGTATGTGCACACGTTCAGTTTTTTTCGCAGTTTTTTCAAGATAAAAACGCTATAAAAACGCATAAAAAACGCATACAAAGGCATCCTATCATTTAGAATGCATTCTGCAATTTTTGTGCACATGATGTTTTTTTCCGCAAAAAAAAAAAAACGCATCGCGGTAAAAAAAAGCAGCATGTTCATTAATTTTGCAGATTTTTCGCATTTTTCCCCGATATTCTATGCATTTGTAAAAAACGCAAAAAAAAACGCACAAAAACGCGCAAAAAAACGCATCAAAAACGCATAAAAAACCCCCAAAAAACGCAAAAAATCGGATGCAGATTTCTTGCAGAAATGTCCGGTTTTTGTCAGGAAATTTCTGCTAGAAATCCTGACGTGTGCACATACCCTTAATCTTGGAGAAAGTTACTTTATCTACGATCAAGAGTCAACCAGACTTGAAACGCGTCAGTAATTTTCTACACCCATGTTACTGTTTTATCGAAGTCACTACTTTATTGAAGTCACAATAAAGAATTTTTTTGCTTTTAATTTGTTTTGCTGGGTTGAAAAAATGTTTTTATCATAAGCTGGTTGATACCTCTCAAGCCTTATCCGTGCACAATGGAGTGGATTGCCCAGGAATCAGATTGAACGACATGTATATATTTGATGGAGTGAGCTGTATCTACAGACTTTCTTATATAAACCCTGAGAAAAGGCTTTGTTGTCCCATACTAAATAGTGTGGAGGTGCGTATGCATGGCCTCCACTCCGTTTATTGTCTGTACTCAGAGATTTCCAGCAATTCGAAAGGAAAGAAAAGAACAGAGTCGAGGATGCACATGTCCACCTCTGCTTCTTTCATAACGAGGTTGCAAAGCACTATAATAATTAATGCAAAGATATTGACGACCCTGCCGGTAACAGCTTACAATCTATAATGAAGTGGGGGTGACAAAGTACAGGAGCTTATTTACAATGATGGTCCAGCCATCTTGAGGAAATGGGTGTAGATAAAGGCTACATGAACGCCACAACAGCCAATATTTGTAGTTCTTTTGGGAGCCATGGAGTTTGATGGAGGGTTATGATCAGAGAAGTAGAGAATGGACTACATATATAAAAGGACTTCGATTAGGGAATGTGATAAGCCACCTTAAACAGATGTGGTTTTAAAGAGCGCCTAAAATTGTGTAAGTTGTGGCTGGTCCTAATTTCTTGGGATAGAGCATTCCAGAAGATTGGTGCAACTTGGGCGAAGTCTTGGAGCCGGGAGTGGGAGGCACGGATAAGTGCAGAGGCTAGTCGAAGGTCGCTTGTGGAGCGTAATGAGTGGGTAGTCTTCACAGGGGGTTGCCACACTGTGGAGAGCATTGTGTGTGAGAACAAACAGTTCAAATTGGATCCTATAGTGGATGGACAGCCAATGGAATGACTGGCAGAGAGCGGATGCATCCGAGTAACAATTAGCTAGATAAATTACCCTGGCTGCTGCATTAAGGATGGACTGGAGAGGGGAAAGTCAAGTGAAGGGGAGGCCAATTAATAGAGCATTAGAGTAGTAAAGATACAAGAGGATCAGGGCAACAGTGAGGGTTTTTGTTGTTGCCATGGTGAGAAAAGGGTGGATTCTAGAGATGTTCTTTGGGTGTAAGCATCAATAGCGGGCAAGAGATTGTATATGGGAGGTGAAGGAGAGATTGGTGTGAAACATAACACCCAGACAGCGCGCCTGCTGCCTAGGCGTTATTGTGGTGCCACACACAAGGAGAGGGAGATGTCAGCTTTAGGGAGGTTAGTAGATGGCGGGAGCAGAAGAAGTTCAGTTTTGGAAAGGTTGAGTTTCAGATAGAGAGCGGACATGATGTTATGTAGGCCCATCATACTGCATGGCAGGCTGTCTGGGGGTCACAATAAGCAATTAGTGGGTCATAATGTATTGGTGCACAATACTGTGTCGGGCGAGGTGAGATTGGGTACAGTATGGTCATCATATTGTGCGTTTGGAGAGAACTCTAGAGGAATTCACTGTGTGGGTATCATACAGTGTTTGTGGGACACTTTTATTGGCATCATAATTTATAGGTGTAATGAAAGGGGAATCTAGGGCTTCAGTGGGAAGAAAATTACTTTGTAATGGCTGAAAATTGTAAGGTATGCTCTTCTATGACCCTGTTGAATATTATTTTTTTTTTTTTTGGGGGGGGGGGGGGGGTTGAGGCCCAATTAGAGCTTCTGCTGTTGGCCCCCTTGACTTCTGTGTACACTCCTGCTGACACAGTCCATGTTTTGCATAGTTTACAGCATGGTCATCACTCACAGTTGAAGTTCCCTCCTATTCACACGTGAAGCTAGATCACAGTGTCAGTCTAGACGTCCTTTTGACATCCAGCTATGTGATCTAACCGCTCTGTCCTCCAAAATGCCTGTGATAGTCATGAAGTTGCCGAGGTGAAAGATGATGGCTGCAGTGTGATGGCCTTTTAAGTATATTGGTGAGTTGAAAGTCTTTATCATTGTCTGATGAGGTGTTGAATGACTGTTTATGAATTTGCGATGTATCGGAGGAGAAAACACTGTTTATGTTACAGGCCAGAATACAATTATTTAAGTCTAATCTAATCCAGATTTACCAGATAATTAATTTCTCTCCTTAGTATACTGCGGGGTGCAGCTGCTTTTAATTCTGGGTGAAGAAATCATTTGGGATGAGGCATACAGACAAGCTTCTTTGGCATGGATCTGAAGGAAATGCATGGAACCCTTTACAGCAGAGCCAGTTCCAACTACTTCCGCTAATTACTTACATTATAGAAATATACCGGTAGTTGCTTCACTTTACTTCATATGAGCTTGTCATGTGAAACAATATGCAAAACAAAGTTTTAAAGAAGACCTGTCACTTAGCCAGAAACATGTATTTTTTTCACACGGTGTACATGCCCCTGTTCTCCTGAATCCAGCCATGTTTTTCTTATTTTCCCACGCCTCTACGTTCCTGAGATACGGCCTCCTATTACCTGTATCTAAATCGAGTCTTTTTTTGACAAGTGGGTGGTATCCTCAAGACGATGTCACAGAGAAGAGTTGAGGACCACGCCTACTTGACTAAAAGGACCACATTTACATGCAAGGAAAGCGCTGCGGAATATGTTAGCGCTATATAAAAATAAAGATTATTATTATTATTATTATTAAGGAAAAGAGAGCCATATCTCAGGAATGGGTAGGCTCAGGAAAAAAAGAAAAATAACACCAGATTCATGAGAACAGCGGCATTCACACCAGGTAATAAATATGATGAATGACTTGTCCTCAGACTTTCACTCCTGTGCAGCATTTCCGTTGTTGGCAAATGGTCAGGGCTGTGTGTGAAAGTCTCTAGCTGACTTTACATTTCATTAGCTAAGCCAGGCCCGTCTTCTGTGTTTATGTCGGAGAAAGGGGCCAACTTAATAAGTTGGACAGCCCCCCTCACACCTTCTCCGATCTATGCTAAAACAATGTCATGTGGCGACGTGGTGAGCACTGAAGCTGCTGGGACTTGGAACAAGAGCAGCTATATAAAAAATGGGGCACCTTGGCAAATAAAAGTATATAAAAAAGTTATTTCATTTACTAAAGTTTATGTAATTTTTGGGGGTGGACGACCCCTTTAACAATAAAATGAGTTAGTTATTATCCCCCCCAAAAAATATAATCTCATGTGTGCATCCATATGACCATTCCATTCAAGGTCCCAATTTTATGTATCCTTCATAATTGCCCCTGAGCTTATACTTTACCTCCACATGGAGGCATGTGATTTTTTTCTCATATATTTGCACCGTCTGAGCACAGCACCATAATCCTAAACAGTAAAGGCTCCGTGTGATGCCATAATGGCTCCCAACAAATTCATCTTCTTTATCCCTAAGCCATGTGACAATGTAAGCCCTGCTGCATTTTTCTATGGACAGAAAGTAGCCAAAAATTTGCTCAAGTCCTGGTGCAACTGCTACATGTCTACATCTCCCTCATATTGCTACTGCCATTTATAACAAATGATATATAGAGAATGCAGAATATTAAAAAAAGCAAAAAACTTGGGTCCTGTAGTTGGATAGCTTTGCTCTCGATAATCCATTGCTCAGGGGCATATTTGAGTCGATACTAGACCTAAGTGCTGGTGCTATTATTTTTGTGAGCTAACATGACCTCTTTAATGTTTTTGTTTTCTTTCTTGGGGGTGGAGGATTGTTTTCAGTCTCCTCTTAAAATTGTCTTTAAAAAAATAACTACACCTCATAATCATGTTCACACCTCATAATATGCTATGTTCTCGCAGGTGGTTGTCAGTGATCTCACAGCTTCAGTGACTTTCATGTTCAAAGGCAAAGGTTGACCCCCATGAGAGTCTCTTAATTTTCTGTCTAATGCTTTGAGTGTCTTATCTGTTCTTTGCAAATGAGACACCTGAAACGCGTCTCAAAGAAGCGAGATTTAAAATAGTCTATCCAAAGGGCAGGTGTCGTGAAGGGAGGCAACGGGAACCAGATGTCTGGGGAGGGGATGATTTGCTTCACTTGGTTTCCTAGGACTTGTAGAATGAATCCAGAGTAAAAAACGAAAAATTTTCAAGGACAATTCTCCCATCATAGAGTACAGGTGTATCACAAAGTGCTAGTGTCAACTGATATTATTCTTAAAATTTCAACTGTGCTTTATCTATCTATCTATCTACCTATCTATCTATTATCTTTATATCTATCATCTATTACCTATCTAATATCTATGTGTCTGTCAGTCTATTTATCCATCTAATATCTATCCGTCCATCTATACATTCTATCTATCTATCTATCTATCTATCTATCTATCTATCTATCTATCTATCTATCTATCCCTCCTGCAAACCTTCCATAATTCAAGCTTCTATATGCAGTAGTACGGAAACTAAAAATAGGAGCATACACTAGACTTTTGACATATAGGAGACATATTTGTTTAATCTTTTCTTACATTAAGATTTAGAGCCGTTTTTACGTTTTCCAGCCTCCGCCCCCCACCTCATGCATTGTGGCTAAAATCATTCTACAAACATCCCTTTTCTGGATATAGAAGTAAAATGCTTCGCAGGACTGGACAGTTTTATCTGCGTGTCAAATAAAAAAAAAATCCCAATAAATCTGATACAGATTGTTAACTTTGGAGATTTACACTAACAAAAACAGATGCAGAGGAGATGGCACATGTGCAAATCCAAACACTGTACGCCAAACATCATGTACTATTCAAAACCATCAGGCACTTCTCGAGCCATACACATTCCACAAGACCAGAATCCTCTCTGAGCGTTAGACAGTCTGCGGTCTGTGATCGACTTTATTGATTCTCATTCATTATATGCTTAGATAATAACCGATGCAGGGTTTTTGATCCATTGTATTCTGAAGAGGCCACGTACACAGTAACGTGAATGCACCAAAGAAGCACTAAACCTAAAAGTCAAGTATAAATTTAACCAAAATGTTGTCGACACTGTCTGCAGCCTTTGTCCATAGACCTGAAACAGCCAGTCTTGTAGAGATCCTGCCAGGAAGACAATGAGAGAACTTGCTGGTCAGTATCATCTTCAGCTGATGGCATATTAGAGCCCCATCGCATGACAAATGGGGCTTAGCTATGTTTTTTCCTACTGCAGACAGAGCAGAGGGGGGAGGCTCCTGCTGCAGATAGTTTTTTTACAACCACACATAATAGTGAGGAGGAGGAGACGGGATATGGCTGAGCTGAAGAGATATTTTTCAATTTTAATTTTGTAATATGAATAAAAAGCGTAAAGGAAGAATGGCTGTGATATTTCTTATTTTCATGTACACTATCTGTGTTTGGTCTAAGGAGGTTATCGCAGGCATGTAATCTAACAAAGCCTGATTCCAGATGGTTCTCACTCTCTCTTCTCCACCACGGTCTCTCAGACATCTTTGTGGTTCAGCTGCAGAAGTTCCATCTTTTCAACATCACCCATGACCGCTGCAGCTAATCACCGATCCCGGTGGCTCTGTCGGTGTAGACACACCTTGAAGAGCGTTGGGAAATTTTAATCATTGAATTCAGATTTTTTATTCAGCCCCATTGCTACATGTGTATAAAATCCAGCCATTCAGCTCGCCTTTACTAACATTTGTGAAATAATGGCTTGTTCTAAAATCCTGTATTAGGTCTCCACCGGTGTAACAAGTCAGTTTGTGACATTCCTTCCCTCCTAAATATTCCACCTTTATCTGTGAGGGATATTATTTAGAAGTGGGTGAAGCTGCAGCAGCTCAGCCACGGAGTGGAGACCCTGTAATGTTACAGTGCGGGGTCATTGAGTTCTGAGGAGCAGAGGGCAGAAAAGTCATCAACGCTCGGCTGACTCTATTACGGCAGAGTCCAAACCTCTCATGTCATGGCTTTCTATGGCCGAGCAGCCGCATGCAGCCTTACATGCCCAAGCACAATGGCAAATATCTGGTGGAGTGGTGTAAAGTCACCACTACTGGACTCTGGAGCAGTGGAAATGTGTTTAGTAATGTGACGGATCACACTTCTCTGTCTGGCGTCTGATGGACGAGTCTGGGTTTGGTGAATGCCAGGAGAATGTTACCTGCCTGACTGCACTGGTCCCGCCGTACGGTTTTGTGGAGGAGTGATAATGCTGTGGGGTTTTTCTTCAGACCTTTTAGTTCTAGTGAAGGAAAATCTTAATGCTTCAGAACAAGACATTGTGGACAATTGTTGCTTCCAATTTTTTGGTAACAGTTTGAGGAAGAACCTTTTCTGTTCCCCATGACTGTGCCCAATGCATAAAGCAAGGTCCAAAAAGCCATGGTTGGGGAGGCATTGTGTGGAAGATCATGACAGGCCACACAAAGCCCTGACCTCCATCCCAACTGATACCTTTGGGATAAACTAGATATAAGAGAGATTGCGAGCCCGGCCCTCTCATTCAGCATCAGTCACTTTCCTCACAAATGCTCTTCTGGATGAAGGGACAAAAGTTCCCACAGAGTCCTCCAAAATCTTCTAGAAAACCTTCCAAGAAAAAAGGAAGATGTTATAGGTGAATAAAGGGGAACAGCTCCATAGTAATGTCTATAGATTTAGATTGGGAGGTCATAGAAGCTTCTGTAGGTGTAATGCAGGGGGGGCACAATATTTTCTTTTTTATTTACAGTACTAGGAGAATTACTCCGCTTCGCGCAAGTCAATTTGAATTAACTGTTACTATTTGCTTTTATATTCTGTTTTTTTTAATGTATATGTAAAGAATGGTAGGTGCTGGAGAACTGATAGCCAGAATAAAATCTTCCGAAGTGCCTGATTTACCTATGTGGCAAATTTGGGGCAAATTCATCCTGTTGTTTTGGTGGTACATTTTTTATGTGCTTGTATGTTCTGTTTTATTTTGTGTGAATATGCCTAGAACAGTAGGTTCCGAGAGAACTAAAACCCAGTCTAAAATCTTCCGAAGTTCCAAATTAGGGGCATATTGGTCCAGTCGTTTGGTGTTTTTTTGTCTGAATATGTTAAGAACCGTAGGTCTGAAAGAACTGAAACCCAGTCTAAAACCTTTAGAAGCACCTGATTTACCTATGTGCCAAATTTGGGATAGATTGGTCCAGATGTTGTCGTAAATTATAATTTGCTTTCATGTTCCTTTTTTTGCCGAATATCTCAACACTTTTGTATTTCATTTTTTGGTGAATATCTTGATAACGGTAGGTGTTAGAGGCAGATTGGTCCTGCATAAAGAACAAATATAAAAAAAAACCCAGATACATACATATATAGATATATACTTTTTTCTACACATATGTGTATAACACATTATGCCTACATAGAAGCCCAAGGCTTTCATTGTGCAGACTATTGCCGATATTATCCACTTTTAGCCATATATTTGACAGATACTCATTTCCATACTACTATGCTTTTCGGAACAACATAAAAATATATAAATGTAAACATATATTCTTTTTTTATAAGGAATATACAAATATAAGATGTCAATGTCAAATTTAACAAAACATAAGGGTATACATCAGAATACATTTCCAACTGAAGAAAACAAGCCATCCACTTCAAATACAAGAAAATCTATGCTTTTTGTTGTCATATGCTTGACTGATGTATCAAACAGTAGGGATGAGCAGATCAGACAAAATTTGAATTTGCCTGTTCGTGCAGATTTTGTATGGAGTTTTTATTTGCAGAGAAGTGTGTAATATGTAAAATGTAGAAAAGAAAACTTATACTCACTTTACCGCTCACCTCTCCGAGGTCCCTCCACTCATCAGCATCACCCATGCATACCTCCCCACATCATCAGATCAACTCTAGTGATGAGCGAGTGTACTCGTTGCTCGGGTTTTCCAGAGCACGCCCGGGTGGTCTCCGACTATTTATGACTGCTCGGAGATTTAGTTTTTCTTGTCGGAGCTGGATGATTTACAGCTACTAGCCAGCTTGATTACATGTGGGGATTCCCTAGCAACCAGGTAACCCCCACATATACTCAGGCTGGCTAGTAGCTGTAAATCATTCAGCTGCGGTGATGAAAACTAAATCTCAGAAGACTAACAAATACTCGGAGATCACCCGAGCAACGAGTGTACTCGATTATCACTAATCAACTCCGCTTGCAGTGAACTCTGGACTTTCAGATCTGATGAGGTCCTGAAGGGTTCCGTGTTTCCTCGCTGGACTAATAAAAGATATAAAACTACAATGGAAAGAGAAAAAATAAATAAATAAATATATATACAGTATATAAATATATATATATATATATATATATATATATATATATATATATATATATATATATATATATATATACAGTATATACAGAGTGTATTTATACAAAAGTTCAAATTACCCACCTTTTAATATAATGTAAATGGAATGCAAAAATATATGCTAAAAATTAATATATTTATTATTGTCATATACATAACAGTCTGAACTATTGAAATAATAATATTTATTCAATTCAAAGAGTGCAAAAAGAAAAGTCTAATCATTGTTTTTTGCTGACTTTATCTCCCCTAAAAATGTATTAAAAGAGATAATAAAGTTGCATGAGACCCATAACACTGCAGCTCATATTTCAAAAAGCAAGCGTTTCTAGAATGGCAGTGACCAAAGAATATAAAAGTTAAAGATCTCAAAATTTTTTAAGTAGTAAAACATTTTAAAAAATACGTTTGATATCACCATAGCCATAACAATAAATACTAAAAAGTTAGCATAATTTTTTCTGTTAAGTCAACAGCAAAATTAAAATGTTATAGCACTTAAATGACAAGACAAAAAAAAAATCAAAATAAAATTGGGGCCCACTGTGATCTTGTCACCCAAGGATCTGCATAGACCCGGAGACGTCCCTGTCTTTGAGAACCGTCCTTTCACACACCCGATAATATGATCACCTAAACAACATATAATATCACATCTTTTGCATGAATGAACTGAATTACATTTTTATTAACCTGAAAAATGTGCAAATACAAGTTGCAGGTGTTGATATGTTTTACTACAATATGGTAGGATAATAAAGTGGAAATAAAGCCCTCTCGAGCTGAACTTATATCCTCTAATGATGTCCAAATTCCATATGACATTGTTTAGTTCTGCGTTACCCATCAGCCATTGCATTTTATTACATTTTAGATATAAAAAAGAAATAAGCTATTAAAATATTTCTTCCCAAAGAGGATTAGCGAAGCACCTTCACTATGTGACCGAATGATCTGCCGTGTTATCTGTGCTCCGAGGCCATAGTCTGCCATGACGGCTATTATATAATCACTGTCCATAACGTACGTAGAGATGTGAATTACAGCTGTTTTACATATGCCGACACTTCATCTGTTTATCGTGTTACTTGTTTGGTGGATTTGGCTGAACACCATAGTGTGAAAGGCAGCACCGCCGAAATATGTTAAGCATTCAGCATGTTGACTTGGCAGAAGTGACTAGTTAACTCTGTTTTGTTTCCTGTAATCTCTTAGTTATTGACACCAGTAAAACATGTTCCATGTGCCTGCAGCTATTGGATGCATGTGTCCGAGAGTCTTGACTTGGAATTTAGGTTTGCCCCTGTATGCACTCACATTGTTTCTTTTTCTCGTCCATTACTCTCATGTTGCAGTTCACCAATGGTGATGTCTTCTTGGACAGAACTCGTTTTCCTCTAGTTTATTTGCCGAATAAAAAAAACATCAAAGAAGATGTTAGTTTTGGACAATTTTTACCTTTCAAATTTTTACTTTTCCTGTTGCAGATCATGTATTAAATTGCTTTATTACTAAACTTAAGATGCAGGAAAGATATATATCTTGATACTGTGTTAGCCAGTAGATAGTCTTTACCTGATGAAGAGACCTGTGTAGTCTTGAAAGCTTGCAATTTGTTACCATCTTTTCAGTTAGCCATTAAAAGGTATCAACCACTGAGGACTCTCAATTCTAAATATTTTTAAACTTAAGATGGCCATACCAAATATAAAAGCATCCGATGAGTCAAACTTAGGATTTGAAAGATCATTTTACATAGTAACATAGTAACATAGTTAGTAAGGCCGAAAAAAGACATTTGTCCATCCAGTTCAGCCTATATTCCATCATAATAAATCCCCAGATCTACGTCCTTCTACAGAACCTAATAATTGTATGATACAATATTGTTCTGCTCCAGGAAGACATCCAGGCCTCTCTTGAACCCCTCGACTGAGTTCGCCATCACCACCTCCTCAGGCAAGCAATTCCAGATTCTCACTGCCCTAACAGTAAAGAATCCTCTTCTATGTTGGTGGAAAAACCTTCTCTCCTCCAGACGCAAAGAATGCCCCCTTGTGCCCGTCACCTTCCTTGGTATAAACAGATCCTCAGCGAGATATTTGTATTGTCCCCTTATATACTTATACATGGTTATTAGATCGCCCCTCAGTCGTCTTTTTTCTAGACTAAATAATCCTAATTTCGCTAATCTATCTGGGTATTGTAGTTCTCCCATCCCCTTTATTAATTTTGTTGCCCTCCTTTGTACTCTCTCTAGTTCCATTATATCCTTCCTGAGCACCGGTGCCCAAAACTGGACACAGTACTCCATGTGCGGTCTAACTAGGGATTTGTACAGAGGCAGAGGCATTTTAGCTAAATGATGATAGACCATCATCGTCTGAAATTAAGTCAGCCATGTTTGATCTTTTCAGCCCAGCCATTTTTCACTCACCGATGATATTTCACTGGATAAATATTCCCAGAAAGATGGTCAATCAGGATCATTGAACATGGATGGCCAGGATTAATGACTTTAACAGACAAAATGGACTAAAATATGTATGGCTGCATTGACATAACTACTGTTCACCAGACAATCATTCGTTCAATGGTTGTCCAACCATCAAGCAAACTACTTTCATCTAATGTGTGTGGTGACCTTTGGGCTCCCACATACATTATGATATAGTCATTGATTTTGGTTGGAGAATCCGACTATGTGAGTATAGAAGTTTAGGAGAAAGAAGGATTGAGTTTCTTTAGTTTCAACGCCTAATCCTTATGTTTTTCTTGAAGATAAGATAAACGTTGAGTTGATGAGATGAATGTTCATGTGTATTGGGGAGACAGGAGAGAAAGCTGTCTGGTTTAATGAGTCTAATATGTATGGCCACATTTAGATTTGCCTAACCAGCCAATTTCAGCGAGATGGGCTAACAATTTAATGTGTATGAGATGCTTGGCTAATGTTCTTTCTACCTATCAAGAATTTCCTCTTTCTCAGAAATGAGAAAAGTCACTGGAGATAGTAGAACTGTCTGGTAGTAGCTTGTTCTCTTCTTCCCACTTACAACTTGTATGGGGAGTTCATTAGTGAAAACTTTTGGCTGAATGAAATTTTAGCTAACAGCAATTGAAATTGTATGGCGAGAAATATGTTCTCCCCATGTTTGCGTGGGTTTCCTCAGAGTACTCCGGTTTCCTCCCACATTCCAAAGACATACTGATAGGGAATTTAGATTGTGAGCCCCATCGGGGACAGCGATGATGATGTGTGCAACCTGTAAAGCGCTGCGGAATATTATTATTATTATTATTATTTATTGTTATAGCGCCATTTATTCCATGGCGCTTTACATGTGAGGAGGGGTATACATAATAAAAACAAGTACAATAATCTTGAATAATACAAGTCATAACTGGTACAGGAGGAATGAGGACCCTGCCCGCGAAGGCTCACAATCTACAAGGGATGGGTGAGAATACAGTAGGTGAGGGTAGAGCTGGTCATGCAGCGGTTTGGTCGATCGGTGGTAACTGCAGGTTGTAGGCTTGTCTGAAGAGGTGGGTCTTCGGGTTCTTTTTGAAGGTTTCGATGGTAGG
Organism: Ranitomeya imitator; assembly: GCF_032444005.1. Lineage (NCBI taxonomy): Eukaryota > Metazoa > Chordata > Amphibia > Anura > Dendrobatidae > Ranitomeya > Ranitomeya imitator. The sequence continues at coordinate 88,605,989 of NC_091282.1, forward strand.
CGAGAGTCTGATGTGTTGTGGTAGAGGGTTCCAGAGTAGGGGTGATACGCGAGAGAAATCTTGTATACGATTGTGGGAAGAGGAGATAAGGGGGGAGTAGAGTAGGAGGTCTTGTGAGGATCGGAGGTTGCGGGTAGGTAAGTACCGGGAGACGAGGTCACAGATGTATGGAGGAGACAGGTTGTGGATGGCTATGGAATATGTTAGCGCTATATAAAAATAATAAGATTATAAGATTATAATTAGATTCTTAGGCTTTAACATTTTGCATCTTTGTACTTGCCATGCTATAAAAGCACAATTATTAGCACAGGTTTTGTATTTTTTTTATCTTTGTATCTCAAAATATTCTTGTTTTTTTTTTTCTTCGCTCTAGGTATATTGGAGATAACATCAGTGGATGTTGGGGGAATTGTGGCCATCAAAGCCATCAACAGCAATTATTATTTAGCCATGAGCAAAAAAGGCAAAGTCTATGGCTCCGTAAGTAACTATCGCGTATTTTTATTTTTCTTCTACTTATATTTCAGTTTGAATTTATTCATTGACATTGGTTCTTGCATGTACAGTATGTAGGGTACAATTTACCAGTGCAGAAAACAGAAAAGGATAATGCCAGCTCACCGGTGAAGTTTATAGGAGTCCAGCATGCACGGAACCACGAGCCAACCACTCATGTGTAGCAATTGCAAAAAAAAAAAATGTTCCAACTTCTAGAAAACTTTTCAGAGTAATCTTTATTCCATCAAAAAACAATTGAAAAAATATGGTGGACAGGAACAGGAGCAAGCGACGCGTTTCAAATATGGTTGCTCTTTATCAAGCTTGATAAAGAACAACCATGTTCGAAACGCGTCGCTTGCTCCTGTTCACCATATTTTTTTAATTCTTTTTTTTTGCTGGAATAAACATAGTAACATAGTAACATAGTTAGTAAGGCCAAAAAAAGACATTTGTCCATCCTATATTCCATCATAATAAATCCCCAGATCTACGTCCTTCTACAGAACCTAATAATTGTATGATACAATATTGTTCTGCTCCAGGAAGACATCCAGGCCTCTCTTGAACCCCTCGACTGAGTTCGCCATCACCACCTCCTCAGGCAAGCAATTCCAGATTCTCACTGCCCTAACAGTAAAGAATCCTCTTCTATGTTGGTGGAAAAACCTTCTCTCCTCCAGACGCAAAGAATGCCCCCTTGTGCCCGTCACCTTCCTTGGTATAAACAGATCCTCAGCGAGATATTTGTATTGTCCCCTTATATACTTATACATGGTTATTAGATCGCCCCTCAGTCGTCTTTTTTCTAGACTAAATAATCCTAATTTCGCTAATCTATCTGGGTATTGTAGTTCTCCCATCCCCTTTATTAATTTTGTTGCCCTCCTTTGTACTCTCTCTAGTTCCATTATATCCTTCCTGAGCACCGGTGCCCAAAACTGGACACAGTACTCCATGTGCGGTCTAACTAGGGATTTGTACAGAGGCATAAAGAATAAAGATTATTCTGAAAGTTTTACCAGAAGCTGGAACATTTTTTTTTATTTACAATTACAATTTACTGTCCCTTGGTGTATTCATAAACTATAAACTTCCTTTCATGAACAACCAGGTGTTATCCAAATATATTCCATTGAGGAAGGAAGTGTTTGGTGCTTTTGCTAGCCCCATCAGGGCTTATGTTTGAACCCCTCGCAAAACGAGATTCGGACGTATGTGCCGACGGTGTCATAAACTGTAATGGTGCCGGCAGAACGGATGTGTGCTCTGCCGTCCATCATCTTTGGATGTGTATACCTACTGGAGCCGGACACTCAGACACAGTCTACTTCCATTAGAGTCGGCGCATGCATCCGAACCTGCGGGGAGTTCAAACGTAAGCCTTGATGGGGCCTTTAGACAGGTTTGCCGGAACGCAATGTAAAAGCACCCTAAGGCTACTTTTACTGGGCACATCGTAACATCTTACTTTACCATCAAGTGAAAGAAACCTACAATGTGAGGTGGCAACAAAAAATTTCAGGAGCATTATTTAATTAGCGCCTGGTATTTGTCCCATCCTGGTGGACCACATGTAAAAAGTAAAACGTGCTTAGACACTCTTTAGATAAATTTATACAACAACAATAAAAAGTGTTTTTTAGCCAAAAATATATTATTTATTGAATATTCAAATAAAATGTATACAGTAAGCCAAAAAAATTAAGCATACATAAAGAACAGCAATATCCAGGAAATTGGAAACAGCAGTGCATGTACTGATAAGTACAATAAGTATGAATGCATAGAACTTTCAGATCATGAACACAGTAGTCAAAAACGTATGGCAGACAAACAAAAATACAGTGCATGTACCAATTCATAGGCATATGGCAAAGAGGCTCATACCCATAGTGTGATTCAGTCTGTACTACTAAAACTGAAACATAGTCCCCAGCATGCGTTTCGCGTATTAAGATCTCACTTCCTCAAGGGTTCAGTTCAATCTTTAAATATATGCAGTATATAGCCTTTCTACAAAGATAGCCTATCCTTAGAATGGGATACATCAATGTGCCCAATGTAAGAAAAGAAAAGGCTGTTATCTTGATTGATGACCTAAGGTAACTTTGGATCAAACAACTAGGTCTCAAAGAGGATGTAAATTGATGAACACATGTCTTATTTCCAACCTATGTCTGCTAAATCTATTCTATATCCATGACAATATAAGAACGTGCTAACCAACCTTTAACACTTTCAAGAACAGTGTTTACATGTGCGTAAAATGACTTTTTGTGATTATTTCTTATTATTATGTATTTTTAATGTCATTTTTTTAACCTTTATATTAACAGAAAGAATTTAATATAGACTGTAAACTAAGAGAGAGAATAGAGGAGAATGGCTACAACACGTATGCATCTCTTACGTGGAAAAATAACGAAAGACAAATGTTTGTGGCACTAACTGGCAAAGGAACCCCAAAGAGAGGACCAAGAACGAGGAGGAAAAACATGAACGCCCATTTTCTCCCCATGCCTTTATAACATTACATGAAGGATTTGATGTATTTTTTTGGACTACAGTCTTGTGAAGAACGCTCTGAAGAACTTTCAACACTTGTAAAAGAAAGACGCTTTTTGGTGGACCATGAGTGTGTTAGGACATTTGAGGACTTTCTTTTCGTTGGTACAGTGTCATAGATGTGACTAGAGTTGGAAAAACTAAATTTTCAGCTTGAAGAATCTGTTTTCTACAATACATGGATATGAATTAATCAGACAGATGATCTTCTGGGAAAGTTATTTATGGAATACTGACTAATATTCAAGATTATGAATGCTTATGGAGGCCCAATGATTCAACGAGAAGGCAGCCGCATAAGCAATTACCGGAAGCACTTGGGTCAACACTACAGTGTAATAATGATTTTTTTCTGAAGAGACACCCAAAAAGAATGTATAGGATCAAGATGTGTAAACATGATCAAACTTCTAAAAAATCGTGTTATGCCTGTGTACTCTACCATCCCCTCTCCATTATCTGTTCCTTTGTAAGTTATTTATTTAATAGCGTGTTTACTGTGTCTCTTCAGTGTTTGAGTCGTGTGTCTACAATTTTGCATCTGTTTTAATCCCATGATCAAAAAAAAATTAAAAATCTGGCCCATGTATCAAAAACAAGAGGAAAAAAATGGTCTTGTTTCCCCCAAACCAACCAATCACAGTACAGCATTTATTTTCTAAAAAGTTAAGAAGTTAAGGCTAAGCTCTGATTGGTTTCATTGGGGAATCAGGGCAATTATGATAACTCAGTTTTTTTTTCCCCGCTTAAACATCATATTATGTGATAAGTACATAAAAAGTGGAGACATTTATATATATACGGTATATGAAAAAAACAATAAAAACAACACTATTTATCAGTTGGTCATATAGGTGTAAAGCTAAAATAAAAAGGCAGGTTACTTTGTCTGCTTGGCCTGAATATCGAGGCGCAGTTGTTTTTGGAATATGTGAAAGTTTATTAAGTCTCTTGATATCGAATGCCAGAGCATACTCATATTAGTAATACATTAACTACTGTCATTTACAATGAATTATTATATTTTTCTTTTTCAACCACGGTCATTTTATAGTTACGTCTTGTAAGGACCTAAAAGAAGGGACTCGCTGGGCCATATTAATTAAGCGGCATTACAGCTGATGTCACCAAGATAAGAGGAGAACGGACCTTTAAGTGCATTGAGATTGGCTTGGGAAGTGCGGACGTCATCAACGTAACATTCTCATCTGTTCATCGCCATATCATTGCTGTGTCTGATAATAACCTATTACAACTGACTATATTGTGATTGGACCAGATCAGGGGTATAGCTAGGGGGGCTGGAAGGTGATGGGTGCCAATGGGGGTATCAATAAGCCACTTTGCCTTATTAGTTACAGGAATAGGATGCAGAGCTGAAAGAAAGCCTAGCCTAGCTACAACTCTGGGTCATATAGTATTATCTTGTGGCAGAAATTATATCAATTTTATATTTACCGCTTTTACTATAGTACAGTATGTGCCTCTTTTAGATAATATAAGCCAATGGTCTCTGTTGTAGAGTTATGAGATAGTATATAATGCCTGTTGTTTTATGAGCACCTACAATCTAAATTCTACATCAAAATCATTGTGGAATATACAAAGAGATTCTCTGTATCAGGATACAGTTGAAGAACTTTACATAGACAGTTATTTACTTTTCGTGCAATTTTGTCCCCAAAAAAAGCTTACGATTTTGTTAAAGTGAGTCTGTCATCCCAGCCTAATAGTATAAACTAAGCGTTTAACCTTGTAGGGAATATAACCTCTAAAAATCACCCCAAACTGACAGTATCAACTAAGGATAAAGCCTTGTATGGGATATAGCCTCTACAAAATCACCACAAACTGACATATAAACTAAGCACATAGCCTTGTTTTGAGATACAGCCCCTAAAAAGTTACCCCAAACTGACAGTATAAACTAAGCGTAAAGCCTTGTAGGAGATATAGCCCCTAAAAAGTCACCCCAAACTGGCATATAAACTAAGCACATAGCATTGTATCGAGATATAGCCCCTACAAATTCACTCCAAAATGACAGTATAAGCTAAGTGTAAAGTCTTGTAGGGGATATAGACCCTAAAAAAATCACCACAGACTGACAGTATAAACTAAGCGTAAAGCCTTGAAGGAGATATAGCCCCTAAAAAGTCACCCCAAACTGGCATATAAACTAAGCGTAAAGCCTTGTAGGAGATATAGCCCCTTAAAATCCCCCCAAACTGACAGTATAAACTAAGTGTAAACCCTTGTAGAAGACATAGCCCCTAAAAATTCCCCCAAACTGGCATATAAACTAAGCGCAAAGCCTTGTAGGAGACATAGCCCCTAAAAATCCTTCCAAACTGACAGTATAAACTAAGCGTAAAGCCTTGAAGGAGATATAGCCCCTAAAAAGTCACCCCAAACTGGCATACAAACTAAGCACATAGCCTTGTATTGAGATATAGCCCCTACAAATTCACCCCGAACTGACAGTATAAACTAAGTGTAAAGCCTTGTAGGGGATATAGACCCCCAAAAAATCACAGAATAAACTAAGTGTAAAGCTTTATAGAGAATATAGACCCTAAAAAATCACAGTATAAAATAAGCATAAAGCCTTGTAGAGGGTATAGCCCCTATAAAAATAACTCCAAACTGACAGTATAAGCTAAACTTATAGCCTTGTCGGAGATTTGGCACCTACATAAATCTCACCTTTAGTATTCTAATTGATGCTTCCACTCTGCTGAAAGTGAACTTTAATCAAATATGCTAACTAAAGTTCTCGGTGCACCCTGGGAGTGTCCAAGAGGCTGAGCGCCCCGTTCTGTCCTCGCCTCCCCCTGTAGTGATTGACAGGGCTGTCTTGCTTGGAATGAGCATTGTCTGCAGAGAGGGCTCACACAGGCGCAGTGCTGTCAATCACCAGTGAGGGAGACAAGGGCGTGGAAAACCAGTGAGCGGTATGATAAACTGAGCCTTTCGGCCACACCCAGGGTGCACCAAGCACCCTAATTAGCATGTTTGATTAAACTTCAGTTTCTGCACAATATAAGCAGTGATGAGAGCACCAAAGGAGCCATTATTTATGGAGGCTATATCCTCTACAAGTCTATGTGAGTAGTTTTTATACTATTAGTTTGGGCTGACAGACTCTCTTTTAAAACAGGCATAAATTGGATAAATATATATCTATATTTAAAGTACATATAATAAAATGACTAAGATTAAATACAATTGAATAAATGCCATTACAATTTCACAACATTTCCAGTTGCCATTTACTCCTTTTTATCCAGCATATTTTTAAGAGACACTAAAATTGGCCAACAGCCCCTATAAGTCTTTTACGTAGAGCATTAAAAAAACAAAAAAAACAATATTAATTTCGCTAGCTATAGTGAAACGTCCCCAATTTCTCCTTTTTAAGAAGAAAATCTACTTTTCTGCACTTTCACAACCTGGGAAACGAAATACTCGATACTGAAGAAGACGTATCAGACATAGTAAGCCTATCCTTATTATCAAGCCTAAATTAATTAATAAAAAAAAAAATTTTTTTTCTACGAGTAAGAATTTTGCCATTTCTTCAAAAAACACTTGAGATTTTCGTAATATGGTTGTATTTTTTTTAAAAATGGCACTCCCTTTCACAAATAAGTAGAATAAGGCTAGGTTCACACCACGTTTGGTGAAAGCGATTATCAAGACGCTTTGGTGAACGTGTACCCCAGATAAAGGCGAAACCACAAATGCTCATCATAGAAGTGCTCCCAGTTCAGGACTTCAGAACGCAGAGCCCCAGAATGACTTTTACTTCCCAGATTATAACAGTTGATCACTAGGGATTAGAGGAACCGGATTTACAGTAATTGGCTTATTGCCATCCCAGTTTCCATTAAAAGATGAGATATCTTCAGGCGTCAAAGGTGTGCCAATATATCGGCCAAATATCTCTCTGAAGGACTAGGGATGAGCGGACCCGTGGTAATTCTGGTTCTGGTACCCAACCCAAACTTTTCCAAAGTTCGGTTCGGGCACCAAAACTGTATCTAAGCTTGAACCAGAACCCGAACCCTTTTATAAACAATGGGGACCTGAACTTTTGAGCTGAAAAATTCTCTCTCTCCTCCCAGACTTCCCCAAAAACTTTGCAACGGGAGAAGTCCATGTTCGGCGTTTAGCACCGGACATTATCTGTCCGGCACTAACCTCAAACTTTCACGTTCAGGTTCGCTCATCTCTATGAAGGACACAATTCCATGGACCAGCCCATAAAAGTATTTGGGAATTTTGGGAGCATTGCCCCATGTGTGTTGACCCCCAAACGTTGTATAAGCCTAGCCTAAGTATTTATTTGAGCCAGATGAGAACAGCCCATGTCCTATACACACCACAGGCATTCAATCATTACACCTCATTACCATACCAGGAGGTCTTTCTTATTTTTTTTTATTTTCCCAGTGTCCTTTTAAGATTAATGTAATCTAATAATATAATTTGTTAAAACACTTTACCTGGTAATATGAGATTATATTGATGCTGCAGTTTTATTTTCAAATTTCTTGTAAAAAAAAATGTTTTATTTTTATTCTTCGGAAACTGTATTTTGGTACAAATGAGATGCATAATAATGCGTCTTTTTACTAAAAAAACAAAAAAATGTAACCACTAGAAATATTGGTCGTTTGTGGTTTTGATAAGTTATTTGAGTCAATGCTTTTTACCAGCACTTCCAATGTTAAATCTTTTATTTAAATGCTAGCTGTTTTAAAGGAGCTTTACCATAAATTGCAAAAATGGTTAGATTGTGCGGTCTTCCTTCAATAAAGCTGATAACATAACACGTTCATGAGATCTGTGTCACGTTACTCATTCATACCGTGTCAAACTTTTATGAATATCTTGTGTTTTTGTTTCATTTTTCATTTTGCCATAGTCACTTGTGGGAGAATTTTCAAATATCTGTTTCAAGACATTTTGAATAAAATTTCTGTAATCCAAAAATGATAACATCCTTCTCAGAAAAACTTTTCCCAATAACCAATATTTGACAACAAACATTTAAAAGATATCAGTCAGCAGGGTTTTTATATGGAATATGAAAAGCAGCATAATGTAAGGGCAGAGACCCCGATTCCAGGGATGTGTTACTTTCTCAGCAGCTTGCTGTAGTTTCAACACAATCAGTGGTTTAACAGCAGGAGATTATCACTACAGGACTAGGTGTCGCATGCTAAGCAGTCCAGCTAATATGTGTAACCCCACCCCTATGCACAGTGTAAATAGAAAGCTACCAATCAGTGATGTCTCTATCCTCAGATAGGTCATAAGATTGAAATGACATTACCCCTTTAAATCATCTCTTGTGTTGTTTTAGTTGGCAAACCGTATTTTGTAACAGCCTCTATTGATCATAGCGTAAAGTAATTCCACATTGCTCAGTAAATTCATTGTTCTCTTCCTGTTCTGTAGCCACTTCTTTCCTAAATTTTCTTTGCCAATCCTCAATGCCATGACTGCATCTCGAATACCCTCGTTCATCACATCCTGTTCACGTTAGTAATATCTAACTTCTACAAAGCGCTGTTACCAGAGATGTTGCTAGTGTTTCAGCTCGGGGTGGGGTAGAGGGTAAAACAGCTAAGCGGGCCCCTAACTGTTAACCTTGATTACAACTATAGTGGCACACTGATATTACCGCCATATGGTGACCACATAATGGTAGATACCCATCCCGCAGAACATATGAGGAGATTACTGTACAGTTATATATAGTGACTTACAGCTGACGTTCTTTCTGGTGGAGTCGTTCACTTTTCCCATGCTTTCCATCTGGCCCAGACAGATCTGATGACTTCTCCAACCAGGACTCTTCTGCGGAGATTGCACAAAGACACATTTGACTTCCCACATTTCCTGCACCACCTATTCCTAACCTGCACAAACTCCTCATCCTGCTGATACCCCAATACTGAGCCGCTGCTGCCGTATGTGTCCCTATTACTGCACCTACTGTTTGATACAATAACATCTGCAAAGAGGAGTGGACCAAAACTCCTCCTGACATGTGCGCAAACCTCATCATCAACTACAAAAAGCGCCTGACTGCTCTGCTTGCCAACAAGGGTTTTGCCACCAACTATTAAGTCTTAACCAAGAAACAGATGCCGCACTTGGGGGATATGGCCAGAGATGCCAAACTTGCGGTGATCGACAAATAAAAGTATTTCCCCCAAATACATACACAAACGAGCGTGAGTATGGTGTGGCTGAAAAGTGCAACCACATGTTAGGAGTCGAGTTTCCTCTGCTGCACAGGGGGAATCTCGATCCGTCTCCGCTGCGGTCTCCCATTCTCCTCCAGCCGCAGTGAAGTCTGCTCAGCAGGGACGTCGCTCCCAGTGTCTTGCTCGCTCTCACTCTGTACAGAGAGTTACTGCTGCTTCTTCAGCTCCTGCCATTAAAGTCAGTGCTGGTCAGCGACGAGCGGACTTCCCTGGGACTAAGTCCTTGTTTGCGCACACTGAGCATGCCCAGAGCAAGATCTCCCGTTGGAGATCGAGGGTCATGTGCTCTGGCTCTGCAGCGCATTCCATTGGTCCTCTTGGCAGGTCTTGGAAGGGCAAAGTTTCTGTGGCCACTTCCTGTCCTGCAATTATATAAACTGCGCATGACCGCACGGCCATGCGCTAGTGTACAATTGAATACGTGTGTTTGTTGTGAGTGCAAGTCGTTCATTAAATACACCTACCCTATTGTATGACTGTTCGCGTATGGAGTATGGCTGCTATCTAGCGCCCGACAAATCACTCAACGTGTCACACACGTATCAGCGTCTATTGCTGTGACCGCCAGTGCGGCGCCACGCACCAGTAGTGCGCTTCCTGACCCACGTCTGGGTGCTTAGTGGTGCCTGCCAGCACGGCACAGTTCGCACTTCGGTGCTCTAATTATAAGAGTTGCCTAACACACCCTGTTGCGGTGTTGTGCCAGCAAGGGTCTAATCGGACTTCAATCCTAGTTGGGGTTAAGTTCGCTGACTGCTTGCTCGCCTTCTATGTGCGGTACCGCGACCCTGTGACGCAACAGGATCGCTTCCTTCACGTTGGGTGAAGTTTAACCCACGCGAGTATACTTATGAGTACCGCCATATAGTCCGTCATTACTCAGCAGCAGGTTCCATCTCTGCACGGTGGACCCCGGGCTACGAACGCACCGTACACTATCAGTCTTATTATTTGGTGCGTTCCGCTAGCCCTAACATTACACTAGCGCCAGGGTCTGGCTAGTGATGACGGACAAACAGCAATCCCTGCGGTATATACAGCAGCTAGAGGGTAGGTTGGCGGCTCTCGAGAGCGCAACCTCAGCTGTGGATGTTACCGCAGTTGCTGTACAGGCTGCCAGCGTGGCTGCAGCAACTTTGTCCATTGCCACCCCTGTTCCGACATTTTCTCGCCTCCCGCTGCCAGAAAAATTTTCTGGTAATAGCAAATTTTGTAGGGGATTCATGAGTCAGTGCTCTATTCATCTCAAGCTTCTGGCTGCACGTTTCCCCACAGAGCGGGCTAAGGTGGGATTTATTGTGTCTCTATTGTCGGACAGGGCGTTGGAATGGGCTACGCCGCTGTGGGAGCGTGGCGATCATGTGGTGCAGAGTGCTCCTCTGTTTTTGAGCACTTTAAAACAGGTCTTTTTAGGACCTCAAGTCACCCATGACACTGCGCTCCAACTGCTGGCATTAACTCAGGGTGAGTCCTTGGTCAGTCATTTTGCCGTCCAATTCCACACTTTAGCATCTGAGCTGGAATGGTCAGATAAAGCTCTTATCCTCATATTTTGGAGGGGCTTGGCTGACCATGTAAAGGACGCTCTGGCCACTAGGGAGATTCCTGCCACACTGGAGGAGTTAATAACAGTCTCCACTCGAATTGACCTCCGTTTTAACGAGCGGAGGTTAGAGCGAGCCCAGTGTAGGCAGAGGTTTCGGCTGGCTCCTACTTTCGCCAAACCTCTGGAATCTCCGGTCCTGGTTCCTGAGTCACATGAGGCCAGGGAAGTGTCACAAGCGGGACCTAAGTCCCGGACCGCTTGTGCACTCAGGGTCTGTCATGTTTGCCAGCAGTCTGGACATTTAGCCACCAGATGTCCTCAGCGGTCGAGGAAACGTCAGCGTCTAGTGGTCGTAGGTGGAGGTACACTAGACACGGCGACGTTTGCCTCTAAATTGTCCTTTAAGGGGACAATTACTATAGGCTCATTCTCCCACTCGGTAGAGCTCTGCGTGGATTCTGGGGCGGAGGGCAATTTTATGTCTTCTGCCTTCGCCCAACGCCACGCAATACCTCTGGTTATGCTAGCTCAACCTGTAACGGTACGAGTGGTGAATGGGTCGACTCTGCCCTCACAGATAACTCACCAGACCATCCCTTTTACTCTGTCCATGTCGCCATCTCATCAGGAGATTATTTCCCTGCTCGTCATTCCAGAGGGAATTGATGAAGTCCTGTTGGGAATACCTTGGCTACGGTACCACTCTCCTCATATCGAGTGGTCCTCAGGCAGAATTCTGGGATGGGGTGAATCTTGTGGGGGTAGGTGTCAGAGGGAGTGCGTTCAGGTAGCTACAACTGAGGTACCCGCAGATCTTTCCTCTCTCCCCAAGCAGTATTGGTCGTATGCAGACGTATTCTCCAAAAAGGCGGCGGAGACCCTTCCGCCCCATCGCCCCTATGACTGTCCTATTGACCTCTTGCCTGGTGCTGAGCCTCCCCGGGGTCGAGTCTATCCGCTATCTCTCCCGGAGACAGAGGCAATGTCACAGTACATCCAGGAAAATCTGGCAAGAGGGTTCATCAGGAAGTCAGTGTCACTTGCTGGGGCAGGGTTCTTCTTCGTGCAGAAGAAGAGTGGGGAATTGCGTCCATTCATAGACTACAGGGGTCTTAACGCCATCACCGTTAAGAATAAATACCCTTTGCCTTTGATATCTGAACTGTTCGATAGGCTTCGGGGAGCAAGGGTATTTACTAAATTAGATCTGCGGGGTGCTTACAACCTGATTCGCATCCGTGAGGGGGACGAATGGAAGACGGCTTTTAACACCAGGGATGGGCACTATGAATATCTGGTGATGCCCTTTGGGCTCTGTAATGCCCCAGCCGTTTTCCAAGACTTTGTGAACGATATCTTCCGGGATATGCTTTCCACCTCGGTCGTAGTCTATCTGGATGATATTCTCATCTACTCTCCAGATATTGACTCCCACCGGAGAGATGTTTGCAAAGTCTTCGACCTCCTACGGGCAAACTCCCTCTATGCCAAGTTGGAGAAGTGTATGTTTGAGCAGGAGTCCTTACCTTTCCTAGGCTACATCATCTCAGCCCAGGGATTGGCTATGGATCCTGCCAAACTACAGGCTGTGATGGACTGGCAGGAACCCCATTCTCTTAAAGCGGTGCAGCGCTTTATGGGGTTCATCAATTATTATCGCCAGTTCATCCCGCATTTCTCAACTTTGGTAGCTCCCTTGGTTGCCCTCACCAAGAAGGGGGCGAATCCCAAATTGTGGTCTGAGGAGGTCTCCAAGGCTTTTATCTCTATAAAGTCACACTTCGCTAGCGCTCCCATTCTTCATCGCCCCGATGTTGATAAGCCATTTATCATGGAGGTGGATGCCTCTTCTGTTGGTGCTGGAGCAGTCCTCTTCCAAAAGGATGCTCAAGGTCGGAAGCATCCTTGCTTCTTTTTCTCCAATTCCTTCGCACCAGCAGAGAGGAATTATTCCATCGGGGACAGGGAGTTGCTAGCCATGAAGTTGGCTTTCTCGGAGTGGAGACATCTCTTGGAGGGAGCACGTTTTCCCTTCCAAGTCTTCACAGATCACAAAAATTTGGTGTATCTGCAGACAGCTCAGCGGTTGAATTCTCGCCAGGCCAGATGGTCCTTGTTCTTCTCCCGGTTTCTTTTCACCCTCCATTTCCTTTCTGGGGAGAAGAACATTCGGGCTGACGCTCTCTCTCGCTCCGTTGTGTCATCTGCGGAGGAGGAGGAGGAGCCTCGGCTTATTGTCCCCACCGAGAGTTTGAGAACCGTGGCCCCGGTTTCGCTGGATTCTGTGCCCCTGGGCAAGACTTTTGTTCCATCTAGTTTGCGACCGGAGGTTCTCTCTTGGGAGCACTCGTCCAGGGTGGGTGGACATTTTGGTACTAAAAGGACATCAGAGTTACTGGCGAGGACATACTGGTGGCCGCATATGGCTCGTGATGTCGCGGAGTACGTTCGGGCGTGTGTCTCTTGCGCCAGGAACAAGACTCCTCGGCAACGGCCAGCTGGGTTGCATTATCCTCTGCCCGTGGCTGACAGGCCCTGGGAGATGGTCGGGATGGACTTTGTGGTTGGCTTACCCAATTCTCGTAATTGCACCATTATCTGGGTGATCACCGATCATTTTTCCAAAATGGTGCATTTGGTGCCTCTTCCACGGCTACCATCTGCACGGCGTTGGCTGTCTTGTTTATCAAGCATATCTTTCGCTTACACGGTATGCCAGACAAAATTGTTAGCGACCGGGGTCCCCAGTTTGCGTCTCGATTCTGGAGGGAGCTATGTCGTCTACTCAGTATTGAGTTAAATCTCTCTTCGGCATATCATCCCGAGACGAATGGGTTGGTAGAAAGGGCCAACCAGACCTTGGTCACATATCTGTGACATTTTGTTTCTGCCAGACAGGATGACTGGGCATCCTTGCTACCGTGGGCAGAGTTTGCACTTAACAATGCCGTAGCCAACTCTACCGGTCAGACTCCATTCCTCTTAAATTACGGCCAGCATCCGCGTGTTCCTGTGCCCATGCCTGTGTCTTCCGCTGAACCCAGGGTGGCAGACTGGGCTGTGGAGGCACGGGACATTTGGGATCGCACGCAGGATGCCATTCGGGCCTCCAAGGAGAGAATGAGGTCCTCCGCCGATGTTCATCGGCGCCCCGCTCCGACTTTTGCCCCTGGCGACTTGGTGTGGCTCTCCGCCCGTAACATCAGGCTGCGAGTTGAGTCCACTAAGTTTGCTCCTCGCTACTTGGGTCCCTTCAAGGTTCTCGAACAGGTTAATCCTGTGGTCTACCGCCTGGCTCTTCCTCCACGCTTGGGTATCACCGACACCTTTCATGTGTCCCTCTTGAAACCCGTATACATGTCCCGGTTTTCCGAGTCATCTGCCGGGACATCGGGTTCGTCTACGGACGATTACGAGGTGAACGCTATTTTGGGGTGCAAGGTGGTACGTGGCAAAAAGTTTTATTTGGTGGATTGGAAGGGTTATGGTCCACAGGACAGGTCTTGGGAGCCTGCTGAAAACATTCGGGCCCCACAGCTCATTGCTGCCTTCGAGAGTAGCGAGGCCCAAGGAGGGGGGTAATGTTAGGAGTCGAGTTTCCTCTGCTGCACAGGGGGAATCTCGATCCGTCTCCGCTGCGGTCTCCCATTCTCCTCCAGCCGCAGTGGAGTCTGCTCAGCAGGGACGTCGCTCCCAGTGTCTTGCTCGCTCTCACTCTGTACAGAGAATTACTGCTGCTTCTTCAGCTCCTGCCATTAAAGTCAGTGCTGGTCAGCGGCGAGCAGACTTCCCTGGGACTAAGTCCTTGTTTGCGCACACTGAGCATGCCCAGAGCAAGATCTCCCGTTGGAGATCGAGGGTCATGTGCTCTGGCTCTGCAGCGCATTCCATTGGTCCTCTTGGCAGGTCTTGGAAGGGCAAAGTTTCTGTGGCCACTTCCTGTCCTGCAATTATATAAACTGCGCATGACCGCACGGCCATGCGCTAGTGTACAATTGAATACGTGTGTTTGTTGTGAGTGCAAGTCGTTCATTAAATACCCCTACCCTATTGTATGACTGTTCGCGTATGGAGTATGGCTGCTATCTAGCGCCCGACAAATCACTCAACGTGTCACACACGTATCAGCGTCTATTGCTGTGACCGCCAGTGCGGCGCCACGCGCCAGTAGTACGCTTCCTGACCCACGTCTGGGTGCTTAGTGGTGCCTGCCAGCAAAGCACAGTTCGCACTTCGGTGCTCTAATTATAAGAGTTGCCTAACACACCCTGTTGCGGTGTTGTGCCAGCAAGGGTCTAATCGGACTTCAATCCTAGTTGGGGTTAAGTTCGCTGACTGCTTGCTCGCCTTCTATGTGCGGTACCGCGACCCTGTGACGCAACAGGATCGCTTCCTTCACGTTGGGTGAAGTTTAACCCACGCGAGTATACTTATGAGTACCGCCATATAGTCCGTCATTACTCAGCAGCAGGTTCCATCTCTGCATGGTGGACCCCGGGCTACGAACGCACCGTACACTATCAGTCTTATTATTTGGTGCGTTCCGCTAGCCCTAACACCACAGAAGTCCTTACATAGCTGTCACAGCACCCTAGCTGCAGGAATCCTACGGCCGCATGAACATGAATGATACACCACTTACTCTAGTGAATGTGTATCTGCGACCTGGTGATGGGACTACCAACCGCTACGTCCAGCTGTGCAGCTTGGAGCTTGGGGAGCGGAGGTATAGTGGCGGGGAACACAAGCAGCTGCACCGCACCAGAGGAGCCCCGGCCGGTGGCGTCCCTGGATACAGCTGAAAAAAATGGCCACCAGCACCTGCTGACTTGTGCTCGCGTGTGACGTCACAGAGCTACGGAGCAGCGTTAGGAACAAAAAGGGTAACCAATGTGTTTCGAAGGGATGCGCCCTTCTTAATGAGGGCACATCAGGGATTAAGAGGGGATTAAGAAGAAGGGACTAAGAAGGGCGCATCCCTTCGAAACTGGCAGGCCTCATGAAAATATTTAATACTGCAAACACTTCATATCCAGCTGTCATCTGGTGGTGTGGAATAGTGTGGGCCTATCCAGGCTTTACTCGTTTTTATGACAGTGAGCCTGTCTCCATTCTCTGTTGACAGGGGGAGGTGCCTGTCTGTTATGACTCCCCCCCCTCCCGGCAGCACTAAAAATCTGGTCAGACAAGACACTAGCGGCAGGGGAGCGAAACAACTCCAAGGCATAAAGAGATAGCTCATGCTCGGTGTCCAGCTTTGAGACCCAATGTTAGGAGTTGAGTTTCCTCTGCTGCACAGGAGGAATCTTGATCCGTCTCCGCTGCGGTCTCCCATTCTTCTCCAGCCGCAGTGGAGTTTGCTCAGCAGGGACGTCGATCCCAGCGTCTCGCTCAGTCTGACTCTGTGCGAAGAGTCACTGCTGCTTTTCCTGCTTCTGCCATTGAAGCCAGTGCTGGGCAGCGGCGAGTGGACGTTTCTGGATCTAAGTCCTGCTTTTCTCTGTCTGAGCATGCCCAGGGCAGGATCTCCCGTTGGAGATCGAGGGTCACATGCTCAGGTACTGCAGCACATCCCATTGGTCCTTTTGGCAGGTCCTGAAAGGGCAAAACTTCTGTAGCTGTTTCCTGTGCTGCAGCTATATAAACTGCGCATGACCGCACGGCCATGCGCTAGTATTGTCTTGTAAATATGTGTGTGTGTTGTGAGAGAAAGTCGCTCTTTAAATAACCCTCCCTATTGAATGATTGTTCGCGGAAGGTGTATGTTTGCTATCTAGCGCCCGACTTATCCAACAGCACGAAACACACATTACAGCTACCAGTTGCTGTGTCCGCCAGCACGGCGCTGTGCGCTTGCTCTGCGCTTTCCTGACCCAAGCCTGGGTGGTTAGTGGCGTCCGTCAGTGCGGCACTGCACGCACTCTTGTGCCTTTATATTATTATTTAGTTTCCTTACACACCCAGTTGCGGTGTTGTGCCAGCAAGTGTCTAATCGGATTTCAATCCTAGTTGGGGTTGAGTTCACTGACTTCTTGCTCGCGCTCTATGTGCGGTACCGCGGTCCTGTGACACAACAGGATCGCTTCCTTCACGCAGGGTGAAGTTAACTCGTGCGTGTATACTTATAGTACCGCCATATAGTCCGTCTTACTAGCAGCAGGGTTTTTACCTGCACGGTGGACCTCGGACTGCGAACGCACCTTGTTCCATTTCATCTTGTACTTGGTGCGTTCCGCCAGTCCTTAACACCCAATAGTTGAAAGTCTCAGCGGAATTAGGGAGAACGCTGGTTTGCTAAGCCAGGTATTGTTTGACCATCATTAAAAAACATTTCCCTTCTTGTCAAAAATACCCAGTTATCAGGCCCTGACTGTTGGGCTGGAGTCATGAAATTGGCCCATGACATCAACAATGTACCCCTGACTAAGCTGTGTGTCTCCCTGGCCTCTCCTCCTTGGTTGGGCAAGGATGCTTGCCCCCTGCTGCTGGTGGTGTCTGATGGGAATTTTTTTCAACATATTTTCCACAATGGCTTTCTGGTATGGCAACATTTAAGAAGACCTCTTCAACTCAGGAAGAAGATATGCAGAGTTCACCTTGTGGCGTGGGTCTAGCAGGGTGAACAACCAGTACTCTTTTTTTGCCAAGATGAATGTAATGCAATGGTCATGGGAAAGGCAGTGGTACATAAAGTTGATCATATGAGCTAAGCTCCATACAGTTACCATTTACTTGTTTCTACCATGGTGACAAATCTCTTACTCCTCCTTCTTCTCTTCCTCCTCATTCCCATCCTTGGCCCATCCATGTAAGAGTGACGGAATGACGGTTGTGTGGTTACTAGCCTCTGTTGTGCTAGCCTATTGTGCTAGCCACTAGCTCCTGTTCCTCCTCTTCCTCTTTCTCAGCATTCACCTTCTCATTGTTACCCAATCTGTGCTGAGCAGACAAGATGAGACTGGGCTGGCTACAATCTTTCTGTGCTATGTCTTCCTCCATCCCCACCTTGTCCCCATGCAGAGCTTCATATTTAATTGTGAGCAGAGGCTGTTTAAGTAGGCACAGAAGTGGGATAGTTGTGCTAACTATGACATTATCACCGCTCACCATCTTTGTGAAGTCTTCAAAGTCTTGGAGAATCAAACAAATGCCACGTATCCATGCCCTCTCTTCAGTTGTTACAGTATGTGAGGAGGCTGACCAAAATACTGAGGGTCATGTTAGAGCTGGTACTCAACACTGGCATCTTCTGCTCACAAAGTCTTGCCAGCATGTGCAGTGCCAGCGCATGGTGACGTCGCACACAAGTAGGTGAGCTGGTACTTACATGTGCAGCTGTACCTGATTTGCAGAATTGTGCACTAATGCAGCATACCTTGACAAGAAGCTCTGGCAAATCTGGGTATGTTTTAAGAAATCATTGTACTATCAAGTTGAGCACATTTGCCAAACATAGTACGTGTGTAAGCTTGCCAAGCTTCACAGCCGCCACCAGGTTATGTCCATCATCTCACAAGACCATGCCTGGTTGGAGGTTCAGCATCAAAATCCACAGATCTGTCTTTAAGTAACTCTACCGCTGTGTACGGTTTGTCTCCAAGACAAATTAGCTTCAGCAGAGCCTGTTGCCGCTGCACTGAAGCAATGCTGCAGAGCTTTCAGTTTACGGCTGATGTGGATGACGTGCTCTGAGATGCCACATCAGAGATGGAGGATGAGGAGGAGCAGGAGGTGATTGCAAGAACTGCTGTAGGAGGTGGAGGAAACCCTGATAAAAGTAGGGCCAGCAATCCCTAACATTGGGAGCACATGTGCTGTGCCACGGTGTGACTCAGCCTCAGCCTCCACAATGTTCACCCAGTGTGCCATCAGGGAAATATAGCGCCCCTGGCCATAAGCACTTGTCTATGTGTCAGTCATTAAGTGGACACTAATAATAAGTGCATTGGTGTGATGTTCCTGGACACTTGCTGGTACAAGGCAGGGACTCAAACTGAGAGAGAAAAATGGCATCAGGGGACCAAGTTCTGAAGGATGGCTGCTGCCACAAGTCGGCAGAAATCCTCCATGTTTACCAGCCTAAATGATTATTATTATAATTATTCCATGGCGCTTTACATATGAGGAGGGGTATACATAGTAAAAACAAGTACAATTATCTTAACCCCTTAGTGACAGAGCCAATTTGGTACTTAATGACCAGGCCAATTTTTGCAATTCTGACCACTGTCACTTTATGAGGTTATAACTCTGGAACGCTTCAACGGATCCCGCTGATTCTGAGATTGTTTTTTCGTGACATATTGTACTTCATGTTAGTGGTAACATTTCTTCGATATTACTTGCGATTATTTATGAAAAAAACGGAAATATGGCGAAAATTTTTAAAATTTTGCAATTTTCAAACTTTGTATTTTTATGCCCTTAAATCAGAGAGATATGTCATGAAAAATAGTTAATAAATAACATTTCCCACATGTCTACTTTACATCAGCACAATTTTGGAAACAAAATTTTTTTTTGTTAGGGAGTTATAAGGGTTAAAAGTTGACCAGCAATTTCTCATTTTTACAACACCATTTTTTTTTAGGGACCACATCACATTTGAAGTCATTTTGAGGGGTCTATATGATAGAAAATAATGAAGTGTGACACCATTCTAAAAACTACACCCCTCAATGTTCTCAAAACCACATTCAAGAAGTTTATTAACCCTTTACGTGCTTCACAGGAACTGAAACAATGTGGAAGGAAAAAATGAACATTTAACTTTTTTTTGCAAACATCTTAATTCAGAACCATTTTTTTTATTTTCACAAGTGTAAAAACAGAAATGTAACCATAAATTTTGTTATGCAATTTCTCCTGAATACGCCAATACCCCATATGTGGGGGTAAACCACTGTTAGGGCGCACCGCAGAACTTAGAAGTGAAGGAGCGCCGTTTGACTTTTTCAATGCAGAATTGGCTGGAATTGAGATCGGACACCATGTCACATTTAGAGAGCCCCTGATGTACCTAAACAGTGGAAACTCCCCACAAGTGACACCATTTTGGAAACTAGACCCCTTAAGGAACTTATCTAGATGTGTGGTGAGCACTTTGAACCCCCAAGTGCTTCACAGAAGTTTATAACGTAGAGCCGTGAAAATAAAAAATTGCATTTTTTCTACAAAAATGATCTTTTTGCCCACAAATTTTTATTTTCACAAGGGTAACAGGAGAAATTAGACCACTAAAGTTGTTGTGCAATTTCTCCTGAGTACGTCGATACCCAATATGTTGGGGTAAACCACTGTTTGGGCGCACCGCAGAGCTTGGAAGTGAAGGAGCACCGTTTTACTTTTTCAATATAGAATTGGCTGGAATTGAGATCGGACGCCATGTCGCGTTTGGAGAGCCCCTGATGTGCCTAAACAGTAGAAATCCCCCACAAGTGACCCCATTTTGGAAACTAGACCCCCCATGGAACTTATCTAGATGTGTGGTGAGAACCTTGAATGCCCAAGTGCTTCACAGAAGTTTATAATGCAGAGCCGTGAAAATAAAAAAATATTTTTTTTTCCACAAAAAAGATTTTTTAGCCACCAAATTTTTATTTTCACAAGGGTAACAAGAGAAATTGGACCCCAAAAGTTGTTGTCCAATTTGTCCTGAGTATGCTGGTACCCCATATGTGGGGGTAAACCACTGTTTGGGCGCACGGCAGAGCTCGGAAGGAAGGAGCGCCGTTTTGGAATGCAGACTTTGATAGAATGGTCTGCGGGTATTATGTTGCGTTTGCAGAGCCCCTGATGTACCTAACCAGTAGAAACCCTCCACAAGTGACCCCATTTTGGAAACTAGACCCCCCAAGGAACTTATCTAGATGTGTGGTGAGAACTTTGAATGCCCAAGTGCTTCACAAAAGTTTAGAATGCAGAGTCGTGAAAATAAAAAATATTTTTTTTTCCACAAAAAAGATATTGTAGCCCCCAAGTTTTTATTTTCACAAGGGTAACAGGAGAAATTGGACTGCAATAGTTGTTGTCCAATTTATCCCGAGTACGCTGATGCGCCATATGTGGGGGTAAACCACTGTTTGGGCGCACGGCAGAGCTCGGAAGGGAAGGAGCGCCTTTTTGGAATGCAGACTTTGATAGAATGGTCTGTGGGCATTATGTTGCGATTGCAGAGCCCCTGATGTACCTAAACAGTAGTAACCCCCCACAAGTGACCCCATTTTGGAAACTAGACCCCCCAAGGAACTTATCTAGATGTGTGGTGAGAACTTTGAATGCCCAAGTGCTTCACAGAAGTTTAGAATGCAGAGTCGTGAAAATAAAAAATATTTTTTTTTTCGCAAAAAAGATTTTGTAGCCCCCAAGTTTTTATTTTCACAAGGGTAACAAGAGAAATTGGACCCCAGAAGTTGTTGTCCAATTTATCCCGAGTACGCTGATGCCCCATATGTGGGGGTAACCCACTGTTTGGGCGCACGGCAGAGCTCAGAAGGGAGGGAGCACCATTTGACTTTTTGAGCGCAAAATTGGCTGTCGTGTTTGGAGACCCCCTGATGTACCTAAACAGTGGAAACCCCCCAATTCTAGCTCCAACCCTAACCCCAACACACCCCTAACCCTAATCCCAACCTCATCCATAATCCTAATCACTAACCCTAACCATAATCACAACCCTTACCCCAAAACAACCCTAATGTCAACCCTAACCATAACCCTAATCAAAACCCTAAATCCAACACACCCCTAATCCTAATCTCAACCCTAACCTCAAACCTAACCCTAATCCCAATACACCCCTAATCACAACCCTAACCTTAACCCTAATCCCAAACCTAACCCTAATCCCAAGCGTAACCCTAATGCCAACCCTAACCCTAATACCAACCCTAATCCAAACCCTAACCCTAATCCCAGCTCTAACCCTAACTTTAGCCCCAACCCTAGCCCTAACTTTAGCCCCAACCCTAGCCCTAACTTTAGCCCCAACCCTAACCCTAGCCCTAGGGCTACTTTCACACTTGCGTCGTTTGGCATTCCGTCGCAATCCGTCTTTTTGGACAAGAAACGGATCCTGCAAATGTGCCCGCAGGATGCGTTTTTTGCCCATAGACTTGTATTGCCGACGGATCGTGACGGATGGCCACACGTCGCGTCCGTCGTGCACTGGATCAGTTGTGTTTTGGCGGAGCGTCGGCACAAAAAAAACGTTCAATGAAACGTTTTTTTGTACGTCGCATCCGCCATTTCTGACCGCGCATGCGTGGCCGTAACTCCGCCCCCTCCTCCCCAGGACATAGATTGGGCAGCGGATGTGTTGAAAAACTACAGCTGCTGCCCACGTTGTGCACAATTTTCACAACGTGCGTCGGTATGTCGGGCCGACGCATTGCGACGGCCCCGTACCGACGTAAGTGTGAAAGAAGCCTAACCCTAAGTTTAGCCCCAACCCTAACCCTAAATTTAGCCCCAACCCTAACCCTAAATTTAGCCACAACCCTAACCCTAAATTTAGCCCCAACCCTAGCCCTAACCCTACCCCTAACCTAACCCTACCCCTACCCCTAACCCTACCCCTAACCCTAACCTAACCCTACCCCTAACCCTACCCCTAACCTAACCCTAACCTAACCCTAACCCTACCCCTAACCCTAACCTAACCCTACCCCTAACCCTACCCCTAACCCTACCCCTAACCCTACCCCTACCCCTACCCCTAACCCTACCCCTAACCCTACCCCTAACCCTACCCCTAACCCTACCCCTACCCCTAACCCTACCCCTAACCCTACCCCTACCCCTAACCCTAACCCTAACCCTACCCCTAACCCTAATTTTAGCCCCAACTGCTGTTCTCCTGCCGGCCGGCAGATGGAGACAGATGGCGGGCGCACTGGGCATGCGTCCGCCATGTTCTGCTGCCGGCGGCCAGGAGGAGCAGCAAGAGGATCCAGGGACCTAGGTGAGTATGCTAGGGTCCCCGAATCCCCCTATTTCTCTGTCCTCTGATGTGCGATCACATCAGAGGACAGAGAATTACACTTTACTTTTTTTTTTTTTTGCGGTCGCCGGTAAACAGTTAATTACCGGCGATCGCAAAACAGGGGTCGGTAATACCGACCCCGATCATGCTCTTTGGGGTCTCGGCTACCCCCGGCAGCCGAGACCCCAAAGATTCTCCCGGTGCCGTCCGGCGGGCGCACTGCGCATGCGCCCGCCATTTTGAAGATGGCGGCGCCCACCGGGAGACACGAGGAGCATCGGGGGAGCTAGGTGAGTATTGGGGGGCCACCTGGGACCCCTTTTCTCTGTCCTCCGATGTGCGATCACATCGGAGAACAGAGAAATTAAAAAGAGATCGCTTTTTTTTTTTTTTGCGATCGCCAGTAAACGGTTAATTACCGGCGATCGCAAATGCGGGGTGGGTTAAAACCCCCCCGAATCATGTTCTCTGGGGTCTCGGCTACCCTCGGCAGCCGAGACCCCGGAGAAAATCGGCCTCTGGGGGGCACTATGGACTTTTTCCACAGCGCCGTTAATTAACGGCGCTGTGGTTTAAGTACCCTTAGCGGCCGCCGTTAAAAGGCGTATTGGCGGTCGCTAAGGTGTTAAAC
This sequence comes from Ranitomeya imitator, assembly GCF_032444005.1. Lineage (NCBI taxonomy): Eukaryota > Metazoa > Chordata > Amphibia > Anura > Dendrobatidae > Ranitomeya > Ranitomeya imitator. Next base: position 88,629,499 of record NC_091282.1, read on the forward strand.
AATACAAGACATAACTGGTACTGGAGGAGTGAGGACCCTGCCCGCGAAGGCTCACAATCTACAAGATAAATGCCAACATTTCCATGGCAAGCAGCCTGGAAATGTACCCACTTAACATTTGGGCCTGTGTGTAGATGGCTGTGAACTTTATTTTTCATTCCAAGACCTGGGGTAGGGACAGCTGAACGCTGGGCTGGGGTAAGGATTTGGAACTCCCTGATGATGGTAAACCACAATGTGCAAGGATAGGTGTAGGGCAGGAGGCATCTGAGCCAGTGTTTTGGACAGGGGATTGGGAAGCACCAAGCACAGGGGAAGAGGTAGTGGTGTCACCCGATGACACGAATCGTGAACCCAGGCATTCCGTCCACCGAGTTGGGGCTTTAATCACATGTGCCAGGACCTTGCTGATATTTGCACGCCACAGGCTGAAAACGGCTATTTTGTTTGTGTTAGAACTCTCTTTACAAAAGCCCCAGACTGAGGAACACCTAGCTCTTTGACAGAGAAATTCAGTACTGTCGGTGTTCTGCAGAGCAGTTGCCCACCTTCTCCCTCTTGTCAACCCACTGCATCTTCCTGTATATTTAGGTGCTGCTGATCTCTCCCCCTCAGTGCTGCTGGCCTCGCTCTGCATGTCTGCTTCCCAGGTGGGGTTAGAGACTTTGCAGAAGAAAATAGTAATAACGGTCCTATGATCGCTGGAAATTAGACCAAAACAAGGATTTTAGTGTTGAACTGTTATTACTACTTTCTGCTGTACTTTATATCCTTCTAGAAGATTAACGGCTGGAGCTGCGGTGGACCTTTTGCCTTCAATTTTAACTGTGACACTCACAGCGCTCCCTAGTGACTGCTTTCTTTTTCCTTGAATTTCAGGGTTGGAGACTTTGTCTTTCACCGCTCCGTCTACCACCACAACCCCCTGGTCCTCCTGACTTAGTGACTTAATAACAATAAGACTTAGCAGCAACTGCGTCTCTTCATCTTTCTCTTCCTTATCGCAAATTTGCTATTCCCCATCCTCATGTTCTTGTGAGGGTGACTGCTCTAAATTTTGTACATCACTAAACAGCATATCATCCTGTCCCTCTTGGAGCATGTGTGACGCGGACGTAACTGAAGGTACAAAGGGGTGGTGTGACGCAGACGCAACTGAAGGTACAAAGGGGTGGACCCACTGGACCGTGACAACGATCCTCCCAGGAAGCATTAGGGGCAGACCCATGAGAGACTATCGCCACGGCAGCTGGAATACAGAGAGAGCTGAACAAGAAGCAGGACATGTATTGGCAGACAGGACTCCGAGGGAACAGACAGAACAGAAGGGTAGGACTAGCGGAGAGCACAGTCCAAACAGAAGATGAGGACGGGCAGACTGGAGGCAGGAACAAGGACTTAGCGGTAGTTACGGACAAGCAGGCAGGACCCAGAAAGAGAAGACAGGAGGGAGTACGTGAACAGGACCTAGAAGGAGAATGGGTAGAAGCACAAGGTCAGGTTTAGGAAACACAGAGACAATGGTGCGGCCAGAATCACTTGTGGAGCACAAAGGAACACAAGGCAAAGTAAGGAGAAAGGGGCAGGGTAATAAGGCCAGCGCAAAGTAGTGCTTCCAGGTTGGAGTCCTCCAAAGGAATCGAAAGGACAGGAAAGGAAAGCAGGAATGCTTTCAGAAATGTGAGCGTGCAGCACTGAACCCAGCGTGCGCGCGCAGCCGACGAGAGGCAGAGACGCGGAGCGAGCGCAGAGGAGAAGACACCAGGCGGGGATCTGCAGCAGAGGAGGCGCGTCGGGAAGCCGAAGACACGTGAGTATGACAGGGTGTGGGGAGCGGCGGTGGCAGCAAGGATGTGACAGTACCCCCCTCTTTACGCCCCCCCCTTGTATTAGGCTACAAAGAAACCTAGCCTGGATGTTCTCCCGAGACTCCCAGGACCTCTCCTCAGGACCAAAACCCTTCCAATCGACCAAAAACATAGTTTTACCTCTAAGTTTTTTCATGGCGAGAATGTCTTTAACCTCAAAGACATCATCCGCAAACACAGGCAAAGGGGAACGAAGGGTTGAAGCATGGAAGTGATTAAAAACCACTGGTTTTAGAAGGGTCATGTGAAAGGAATTGGGAATATGGAGAGAGGTGGGCAACCTTAGCTTGTAAAAGATTTTATTAATGCGAGTCAAAACCTCAAAAGGCCCAATATACCGGGGACCCAGCTTACGCGAAGGAACTTTAAGATGGATAAATTTAGAGGATAACCATACCTTATCACCAGGATGGTAAAGAGGAGAATCGAGACGCCTTTTATCCGCATGTCTCTTCATCCTATCCCGTGCTAATTCGAGAGCGGACTTGGTCTCCTGCCAGACCCTGGAGAACTCTGTAGACAGACGATCAGCCACTGGCACAGTAGAGACAGGAGGATTCGGTAGAGGAAGACTAGGATGTTGACCGTAGACAATATAAAATGGAGACTTGGAAGAGGCTTTGCTGGTATGATTATTATAAGCAAATTCAGCCCACGGTAGTATATCTGACCAATTGTTCTGATGAGCATTGGAGAAATTACGAAGATAAGTCATCAAGATCTGATTCATACGCTCCACTTGACCGTTAGTCTGCGGATGGTAGGCCAAAGGGAAGTCAAGTGAGATGTTCATAGACTTACAGAGAGCTTCCCAGAAGCGAGTGGTGAACTGGACTTCCCTGTCAGAAACGATATGTTGTGGTAATTCATGAATACAAAAAATATGGTGGACAAAAATCTTCGCCAACTCAGGTGCCGAATGTAATCCAGGAAGAGCGATGAAGTGAGCCATCTTAGAGAATCGATCCATGACCACGAGGATGACGGTTCAAGCAGAAGATCGAGGCAGATCAGTAATAAAATCCATTGCAATGTGTTGCCACAGAGTAGAAGGAACTGGAAGGGGATGAAGAAGACCAGAAGGTAACTGTCTAAGAACCTTATTCTTGGCACAAGAAGGACACGAGACTAAGAAACTTCAGACATCGTGTGAAAGAGTCGGCCACCAGTAATAACGAGACATTAGAATGAGAGTCTTTTTGAGACCAGCATGACCAGCCAGTTTAGAAGTATGACCGCACAGCAAAATACGTCATCTGTTCTTCATAGAAACAAAAGTCTTACCCGGTTGCAAAGAGGTTAGGCTAACAGGAGCGACCGTGATGACCTTAGAAGGATCGATGATGTGCTTGGGCTCCTCCTCATAATCCTCTGACAAAAAGGACCTGGATAATGCGTCAGCCTTGAAATTTTTATTATCGGGTTGAAAATGAAGCTCAAAGTCAAAACGGGTGGAGAACAAAGCCCACCTGGCCTGCCGAGGATTAAGTCTGTGCGCAGAACGAATGTATGCCAAATTCTTATGATCAATATAGATCACAAAGGAATGTACGGCTCCCTCCAAAAGATACCTCCACTCTTCCAGTGGTAATTTGATGGCCAAAAGTTCTCTGTCACCTATGGAATAGTTCCTCTCTGAAGAGGAAAAAGTTTTGGAGAAAAAACCACAAGGGGCAAGATGACCAGTAGAAGACTTCTGGGAAAGAACTGCTCCGGCTCCGATGGCAGAGGCATCAACTTCAAGAATGAAGGGTTTATTCGCTTCAGGAAGTTGAAGTATAGGAGCTGAGACAAATGCTTGTTTGAGAGACAGGAAGGCCTTTTTGGCTTCAGCTGACCAAAGGTGAGGATTAGCCCCCTTTCTTATTAGAGAAGAGATGGAAGTGGACAAAGAGGAAAAGTGAGGAATAAACTGCCGATAATAATTAGCGAATCCTAGAAATTGCTGAATTGCCTTGATCCCGAGCGGATGCGGCCAGTCGAGCACGGCAGAGACTTTTCCCAGATCCATGCGTAAGCCAGAGACGGAGATGATAAAACCCAAGAACGGTAGAGACAACTGTTTAAGAGCTCACTTCTCCAGTTTGGCGTACAGATGATTCTCCCTCAGATGCTGGAGTACTAGATGAACATGTCTTCTATGTGAAGTCAGATCAGGAGAGAATACAAGAATATCGTCCTAGTACACCACTACATAGGTGTTGAGTAGGTCCCGGAAGACGTCATTCACAAACTCTTGGAAGACAGCGGGTGCATTGCACAAACCGAAAGGCATAACCAAGTACTCGTAGTGAGTGTCTCTGGTGTTAAAAGCAGTTTTCCACTCGTCCACAGAGCGGTTACGGATTCAATTCAAAGCTCCTCGGAGATCCGGTTTAGTGAATATTCGTGCACCTTGAAGACGATCGAAGAGTTCAGGAATGAGAGGAAGTGGGTACTTTTTTTTATCGTGATGTTATTGAGACCTTGGTAATTGATGCAGGGACCGAGAGAACCATCCTTCTTCTTGACAAAGAAAAAACCTGCTCCTGCCGGTGAAGAGGACTTCCGAATAAAGTCTCTGGCCAGGTTCTCGTGTACGTACTCTGACATGGCTTGAGTCTCGGAAGGACAAAGAGGGTAGATGCGACCTCCAGGAGGAGTAGAACCAGGAATGAGATCAATCGGACAATCATATGGATGATGCGATGGTAAGGTCTCTGCTTCTTTCTTGTCAAAGACATCTGAGAAAGAGCAATAAGGTGAAGGTAGGTTTGCAGATTCCTGAGCAGACTGCAAGGACCTAGTGGTCTGAATGGAAAGCAGACACCTATTCAGACAAGATTGTCCCCAACGTAGAATGTCACTGGTACGCCAGTTCAAGGTGGGTTCGTGACTTCTCAACCAGGGAAGTCCCAGCAGGAATGTATGAGACAATGAGGGCAAGACGTAGAAGGCCAACTTCTCACAATGAAGAGCTCCAATTTGAAGTTTCACCTCCTCGGTGACCAAGTTGATGGTTTCCCGCAAAGGCTGACCGTCAACTAAAGCTACTTGCCGAGGAGTCTCCAGGGTTCTGACAGGTATTGCAAGTCTCTTTACTGTCTCTAGTTGAAAATAATTCTCAGCCTCCCTCGAATCAATATATGCCTCCAGAGAGAAGCGACTGGAACCCAAATGCAGTAAAACGGAAAGAATCAAAGGTGGAGAGAAATCATATCTACCTAGGGAGGCCTCTCTTTTCTGTGCTAGGCGGAGGCGTTTCCTGGCTTCTGGGGACAGGAATGCAGAAGATGAGAGGCACTGCCGCAATAGAAGCATAGGCCCTGTGGGAGTCTCTCCTTGCGGCACTGTTCTGCAGGCTTGAGTCGATCTACCTGCATAGGCTCAAGAGAAGAAGAGGAAGGAACAGAGGCAGGTTGAGAGTAGGAGGGACCACGCATAGCCGAGGATAAACGAAGAGAACCTCCCTGTCTAGTAACTTCACGGGAATGCTCTTGGAAGCGTAAATCTATGCGAGTTGCCAGTGAAATTAGATCTTCCAATAAGGTGGGTGTGTCTCGACCTGCCAGCTCATCTTTAATACGAGAAGACAGACCTCGCCAAAAAGCTCCCACCAAAGTCTCATTGTTCCAGCCCAGGTCAGAGGAGAGCGTACGGAACCGAATGGCATACTGACCAACCGAGCTAGTGCCCTGGAGAAGGTTGAAGAGGGACTCAGTGGTAGAGACCAGATGGCCTGGCTCATCGAATACCTTACGAAAGGTGTTTAAGAAAAGAGTGAGCTGGGAAACTAGAGGATCATCACGCTCCTAGAGGGGATTTACCCAGGCCAATGCTTCACCCTCCAAATGGGAGGCCACAATAGCCACTTTAGCTCAGTCAGTGGGGTATAGTAGCGGTGACAATTCAAAATGTAATTGGCACTGGTTGAGAAACTCATGATATAATTTTGCATCTCCACTATACCGTGGAGGTCTGGCCAGACGAGGCCAGGAATGCGGAGCAGAGGCCTGGACAGAAGTGGAGGCGGAAGTCTGGAGAGAAAGAAGCCAGTTATCCATCGAGGCCATAAAATTCAGAATGTGGGACGGGTGTCCCATTGCTGGGCGAGGTTCTGCTGAAGAGCAGCCAACTGAGAGGCATTACCAGGATCAGAAGACTGTAAAACCAAGAGACGGGACTCCATAGTTTTTAAAAAGGTCATGATCCTAGTCTGGTTTTCCCGTAGGAAAAGTAGCTCCTTTTGGGTAGCGGAGACACCAGCGGGGTTCATGGCCTTGTGTTACTGTGACGCGGACGCAACTGAAGGTACAAAGGGGTGGTGTGACGCGGACGCAACTGAAGGTACAAATTGGTGGACCCACTGGACCGTGACAACGATCCTCCCATGGGCGAGCTAAGCAGGTGGACCACCCCCTGTACATGGAGTGTTAGGGGCAGACCTGTGAGAGACTATCGCCACGGCAGCTGGATGACAAGGAGAGTGGAACAAGAAGCAAGACACGTATTGGCAGACAGGCCTCTGAGGGAACGGACAGAGCAGAAGGGTAGGACTAGCAGAGAGCACAGTCCAAACAGAGGATGAGGACGGGCAGACTGGAGGCAGGAACAAGGACTGAGCGGTGGTTACGGACAAGCAGGCAGGACCCAGAAGGGGCAGACAGGATGGAGTACGTGAACAGGACCTAGAGGGAGAATGGGTAGAAGCACAAGGTCAGGTCTAGGAAACACAGAGACAATGGTGCAGCCAGAATCACTTGTGGAGCACAAAGGAACACAAGGCAAAGTAAGGAGGAAGGGGCAGGGTAATCAGGCCAGCGCAAGGTAGTGCTTCCGGGTTGGAGTCCTCCAAAGGAATCGAGAGGACAGGAAGGGAAAGCAGGAACTCTCTCAGAAATGTGCGTGTGCAGCGCTGAACCACCATCAGCACTACCTCTTACCCTTCCTTTAATGCATGCATTACACATTTTCTAATTGCTAGGTCTCTTGAAACTAAATGTATTTTTAATGAAAGAAAAAAATTAGTCACCTGGAGCAATCAAAGCGTTTTTGTGAGTTTAATCCACCGTAATGAAACAGAAAGAACGCAAAAGTGTATGTATGACAATCAAATTCAATCCAGAAAAATGTTTCAATGCTTTTTCTCAGTTTTAGAGATCACAGAAATGTTCACAGACCACTTAACACTGTATGAGAAATAAAAGCCTACAAAAATTTTAAAAGATTTTTTTCAGTTTCACAGATCACAAAAATGTTCACAGACCACGTAACACTGTATGTCTGAGAATTGGAGGCCTAGAAAATGTCAGCGGCATTTAGCTAGTTAAAAGCGGTGGGTGGATCACGATTCCATCCGCCGCTATTGCGGGCACATGTCAGCTATTGCTGGCTATTCCGTACGATGGCAGAATGGGATTAAAAGCTTTTGTTCACTTTTAGAAATCACAGAAATATTCTCAGACAAAGTAACACTGTATGGCTCAAGTCACACTGAAGGTATCAAAAATCAGTCCGAGTCTCACTGCCGAGAGTTGCACAAGAGTAATGCGAGTGTCATGCGAGTATAATTCGATTTTTCACAACAAGCATCTGATTTACATCCGAATGCAATGCGATTACTATCCGATTGCAATGCAATGTTAACATGAGCTTTTACATACAGCAATTCTCTATGTCATTTACACATAGTTTTCAAAGGAAATATTTGTCAAAACACACACACACATATATATATATATATATATATATATATATATATATATATATATATATATATATATATACAGTGGTTACTGAAAGTATTCAGACCCCTTTAAAATTTTCACTATTTGTTTCATTGCAGCCATTTGGTAAATTCAAAAAAGTTCATTTTTTCTCATTAATGTACACTCTGCACCTATTCTTGACTAAAAAAAACAGAAATGTAGACATTTTTGCAAATTTATTAAAAAAGAAAAACGGAAATATCACATGGTCATAAGTATTCAGACCCTTTGCTCAGAAACTCATATTCAAGTCACTTGCTGTCCATTTCTTTGTGATCCACCTTGAGGCCGGTTTCACACGTCAATGGCTCCGGTACGTGAGGTGACAGTTTCCTCACGTACCGGAGCCACTGACACAAGTAGACACATAAAAATCAATGCATCTGCTCTGTGTGCCAAACACGGAGACATGTCAGTGTTCGTGGGAGCGCACGTATTACACGGACCCATTAAAGTCAATGGGTCCGTGTAAAGCACGTACCGCACATGGACGTTGTCCATGTGCAGTCCGTGTGCCGTGCAGGAGACAGCTCTACATTAAGCGCTGTCCCCCCTACTGGTGCTGAAGCCGCGATTCATATCTTCCCTGCAGCAGCGTTTGCTGTAGAGAAGATATGAATAAGTGTGTTTAAAATAAAGATCTATGTGCCCCCCGCCCTCCCACCCCCTGTGCGCATCCCTTCCCCCCCCCCCCCCCCCGCTGTTCTGAAAATACTCACCCGGCTCGCTCCCTCGCCGGCGCTGCTTCCTCTCCTGGCCGCATCTTCTCCTGTATGCGGTCACGTGCGGTCTTCTCCTGTATGCGGTCACATAGATCTTTATTTTAAACACTATTATTCATATCTTCCCTGCAGCAAACGCTGCTGCAGGGAAGATATGAATCGCGGCTTCAGCACCAGATGCTGGTACGTGTGGTACCCAGCACGGTGCGTGTGGTACCCAGTGGGCACACGGGCGGCACACGTGTGCCGCACGTGTGCCACACTGATGTGCCACAAAAATGTAGGGGCACACGGACACGGATAATTCCGGTACCGATTTTTTCCGATACCGGAATTATCTGGACGTGTGAGACTGCCCTGAGATGGTTCTACTCCTTCATTGGAGTCCAGCTGTGTTTAATTAAACTGATAGGAATTGATTTGGAAAGGCGCACACCTGTCTACAGTACAAACCCAAAATTTGGACACACCTCATTTAAAGATTTTTCTGTATTTTTATGACTATGAAAATTGTACATTCACACTGAAGGCATCAAAACTATGAATTAACACATGTGGAATTATATACTTAACAAAAAAGTGTGAAACAACTGAAATTATGTCTTATATTCTAGGTTCTTCAAAGTAGCCACCTTTTGCTTTGATGACTGCTTTGCACACTCTTGGCATTCTCTTGATGAGCTTCAAGAGGTAGTCACCGGGAATGGTTTTCACTTCACAGGTGTGCCCTGTTAGGTTTAATAAGTGGGATTTCTTGCCTTATAAATGGGGTTGGGTCCATCAGTTGTGTTGAGCAGAAGTCTGGTTTATACAGAGCTGATAGTCCTACTGAATAGACTGTTAGAATTTGTTATACAGTGTGAATTTACAATTTTCATAGTCATAAAAATACAGAAAAATCTTTAAATGAGAAGGTGTGTCCAAACTTTTGGTCTGTACTGTATATAAGACCTCACAGCTCACAGTGCCTATCAGACCAAACGAGAATCATGAGGTCAAAGGAACTGGCCAAGGAGCTCAGAGACAGAATTGTGGCAAGGCACAGATCTGGCCAAGGTTACAAAAGTATTTCTAGAGTACTCAAGGTTCCTAAGAGCACAGTGGCCCCGTTGTGGGACAAATGGATTAGCAGCATCTCTGCGGAAAAGTGAGGAATGTTGTTGCTTGGTTTTTTAACTTCTTTTCAGAAGACGAGGGCATCGGGGGAATGGGTCAGGTCGTATTTTATTTAAGATTATTAAATGATTTCAATTAAAGGACTTTTTTCTTGGTGTCTGTTTTTTCCTACAATGTGACTATGGGGTTAATAATGGGGGTGTTTTATAGACACCTCTCCACTACTAACTTCGAGGCTTGATGTCACCTGACAATACAAAGGTGACATCAACCCCCCAACTATCACCCCACTTGCCACCGCTACAGGGCAAGTAAGGAAGAGCAAGCCTAATTAACAGAATTGGCACATTTTAGAGATGCACCTTTTCTGGGGTGGCTGAGAGCTGATGTTTTTAGCCTGGGAGGCAGTATCCATGGCCCCTTCCTAAGCTATTGACATCATTCCCCCCCCCAAAGAAGCAACTCTCATTGGGTGAGGGGATCATCAGCAGCAGCCACCCCCATCTCACAGCATCACAGCACCAGCCTACAGCACCAACCTTATAGCAGGTAATTAACTATATGATTTTCTAGGAATGTGCCAAATATTTTACACACCTGCCTTTCATATGGTGACTGACTGGTGCTGGTGATATGACATATAATTCACAAGCCTTAGCTTCTTAGTATCATTCTGCTGGTGCCATGTCTTTACTTCTCCCCTCATAGGCATTCTTTAATATTGCTTTTGGAAAACGTAGGTATTTAAAGCAACAATACTGTGCTTACTAAGTTATCTCCTGGCTGGTTACCCCCTTCTAGTAGGGATTGTGGTTAAATAAATGCCCCAAGATAATACAAAGTTGAGGACTTGCATTGTGTCTCATTGTGCACCTTATCATTTTCTTGCTTCTGCTCACTTTTCCAACTATTTGGAGGCCCTTTCTGCCCTGTCTTTTTAATTGTTTATATATATTTGTTACTTAATAAAGATAATTCTTTTATTCCTACTCTCGTCTCTCATCACGTCTTGTCTATATGGCACCTACCATAATGGATTATGTTAACTATTTTAATTGAAGTGTTTCCTGGCTCTATAAAAATATAGGACTATGGGATTAATTTATTAATAACAGCCCACAGCTGTCTGCACAGCCTTTGCTATTTATTAATCATAAGTGGACCCTTCGTCTTTTTTTTATGGTCCCCCATTTTAATAGCCAGTAAAGGCTAAGTATACAGTTGTGAGCTGATATTAATAGCCTGGGAAGCTCCATGGGTATTACCCCCTTCCCAGGTTATAAACATTGGCCCCCCAGCCATCGGCTTTTCCTCTGCTGGTTACAAAAATTGCGCTGGACCCCACACCATTTTTTTCCCAAAAAATAATCTTTTATTAATTAAATACATGTACAGTAAGCTGTGCACACACTGTACTAATTGTATTTGTCACTGACATCTGTATATCTAGCTATTCTATTTGTATTCACTGTATGTAATCCATCTCTTCTATCCTGTCGGCTCCTGAAGTGATTTAACAGAACACGGCAGATGACTTGCCGGCTTATCTTCTATCAATCTACGCAATATAAATACATATATATATGTGTGTGTCTCTGACATCTATTTATCTATGTATTCTATGTGTATATATATCTATTCTATCTATTCTATTCTAACCCGTCAGTGTGATTTTAATGTATACAGCACGTGAATTGCCGGCTTTTCAAAAGACACCGGTGGGTAAAAATTGGACAGCATTCGCACGGTCCGAGTGCTGTGCGATTTTTTTTTTTTTTTTTCGCACCCATAGGCTTGCATTGGCGAGTCTTGGCCGAGTCTTGGTGACAATCACAGCATGCTGCGAATTTACACTCACACTGAATGCGCCCAATAAAATAAAAGGTGATGTGAGCTGCCCCATAGATTAACACTGGTTTGAGTGCTATGCAATGTTTTCTCGCATAGCACTCGCCCGTATTCTGCGGTTGTGTGACACCGACCTATGTCTGAGAAATGGAGGCCTCGAAAATTTTTAAAAGCTTTTGTTCACTGAGACCACAGAAATATTCACAGACAAAGTATGATGCTTCCATGTCTTCCTCACACAGTATAATGCCCCCACAGTCTCTCCCACACAGGGAACTTGCTTCAAGAATCAACTGCAGCCTCTTTATTCTCAAAGCTACGACTCCCAATAATTATAATTTGATGGCAAATCCTAACGATACGCCATCCCTTTATTATTGTTTTTATTGCATTTTTTGTGAGGTGTATCTACTGGAAAATAGAAATTTCACTGTTGTAATTTTTTTCTACCGGACTGCAAAGAAAATAATGTTATATTTTGATAGATCGAACTTTTGCCAAGATGGTAACACCAAATATATTTGTTTTGTTTTTTATTTCAAATTATTTTTGAATAACTTTTTAAAACGTTTTTTTTATTTTTACCTTTTTAAAGTGCCTAATAGCTTATGCAGTAGATGACATTATTATTTTCAGCTGTGCTTCATAGGGGCACAAAGATGGCTGTGAAGGGAAGTCTTCATTAGACCTCTAACTGCCATGGCGTTCCATCGGCATCTTCAGATCACATTGTGGGGTTAAAGGTTAAACAGCACTAGCGATGAGCGAATATACTTGTTACTCGAGATTTCCCGAGCACGCTCGGGGGTCCTCCGAGTATTTTTTAGTGCTCGGAGATTTAGTTTTTCTTGCCGCAGCTGAATGACTTACATCTCTTAGCCAGCATAAGTACATGTGGGGGTTGCCTGGTTGCTAGGGAATCCCCACATGTACTTATGCTGGCTAACAGATTTAAATCATTTAGCTGTGGCAAAAAAACGAAATCTGCGAGCACTAAAAAATACTCAGAGGACCCCCGAGCGTGCTCGGGAAATCTTGAGTAACGAGTATATTCGCTCATCACTAAACAGCACTAATTGGCATTAGCTCCAGTAACTGAGGTTAGTAGCAGATGCTACCTGCATGGTACAGCCAGCACCTACAATGATAGGGCGTTCACCCAGGGAACTAGTCTGATTGCCGTATGTGGAGTTGGGAACAAATTTTTTTTGTGAAGCTTACTTTGCCACATGTTTTTTTTGCCTTCCTCTGGATCAACATGTTAGGGCATGTTAGGTTAGGCTATGGGTTGAACTAAATGGACTTAAAGTCTTCCTTCAAACTTAAAAACTATGTTACTATATGAATGCTGTAGCCATTCACCGGTCTCAGTGATCATGTGATGCATATGTCAGTGTGACTACTGATGCCAGTGATTGGCTATAGCTGCAAGAATTATAGAAGCAGATTATCACTGGACCAGTGGGACCAGTGGAGCTGTGGAGGATTGAATAGATGTGTGATGCTTATTTTGTATTATTTCTCTCCATTTTAAAAAAAATTCCTAGACTACCATATATTTTTACACTGAAGATTCCACTTAATGGGGGGACAATTGTATTCCATATGAGCATTTCTAGAGTTATTCCATTATGTCCTCTGTTAACCACCCTGCATCCCCTCTAAGTAAGGCTACTTTCACACTTGCGTCGGTACGTACCGACGCACGTTGTGAAAGAAATGAACAATGCAGTTTTTCAACACATCCGCTGCCCCATTGTAATGTCCGAAGAGGAGGGGGCAGAGTTTAGGCCGCGCATGCGCGGTCGATAATGGCGGACTCGACGCACAAAAAAAGTTATATGCAATATTTTTTTCTGCCGAGGGTCTGCCAAAACACGACGCATCCGTCGCACGACGGATGCGACACGTGGCCATGCGTCGCAATGCGTCGCTAATGCAAGTCTATGGAGAAAAACGCATCCTGCGGGCACATTTGCAGGATGCGTTTTTTCTCCAAAACGACGCATTGCGACGTACGTCACACAACGCAAGTGTGAAAGTAGCCTAACCGCGCTGAAAGATCTTTACAAATCTGTTTGAAGAAAAAAAAAATAGCTTAGGACATGTTTCTTAAAAATATCTAAAAAGTAATTTGATCATGTTTTGTCAACAGGAGCCTAAGATAAAGTGTCAGTTCTGCAACACAATAAAGCAGATGTTATAATTCTTTAAAAAATTAAATTGACTGAGTTATTATTTCAGGATAAATGTCTGTTCCTTATTGCGATATTGCATGGTTAAGTTAGTGCACGCTACTTCTGATGATTTTTGGCTTTTGAGCGAAGCTTCACCTGCAGGGTCTGGGATTTCCCAGCACAGGTTTTAGCTTGGAGCTTTGTCGCACTGTCATACATAGGCAGAGGCATGGAATGCTCCAGCTATAGAAGTCTCTGATCCTCAGCTTATGCTGGACTCTTAAGAGGTGCAGACAGACACGCACTGCTCTGTATCGGGAAACAGCGACGGGACAAGGCAGATTGTCTTTTCTCTTTGAAATATCTTAAACATGAAATAAGCAGTGGCTTTTGGCCCTTTCTGCTGCTAACCCACAATACTGCAGTGCTCCATGGTGCTACATTGCACTGAAAGCACAGAAAGAATAAGCAAATTAGGAAACGATATGCAAACTGTATAAAATGTGAGATTAGCCTATACCAAAGGATGGCAATTAAGTTTTCCGAGGGGCCACATGAGAGACTGTGACTGTTGTGGAGGGCTGAAGCAATAGGCTGAAATTAATTCTATTCAATATTAATATTACCCAATTAATTATCATTCTTGTTGTTTTATATTAATATTAATTGTATCACCTAATGTTGAGCAGAATCAAAATCATATCATTTACTGCTTTCTATAAAGTTTATAAAACACACTGCTCCTGTTATTCAGCACTTGCACCTCAATAGCTCCACACACACAATATGTGTCCACACAGCCGCCCAAACAGTATGATGTCCCAACAACCCTTACACACACAGTATGGTACCTACACAGTCCCCAACACAAAATGATGCCCCACAGCCCCCACAGTATGATGCACTCCACAGACAGTATGATGGGCCCCATAGCTTTCCACATACAATATGATGACTCTCACCCCCCACACCATACGATGTTTCTCACAACCCCTCATACACAATATAATGGTCCACACAACCCTCCACATGTAGTATGATGGTTCTCACAGTTCCCTACTTGGTATAATTCTCCACGGATCCCCATACACAACCTCTAACAGAGAATGATAACACCCACAGCCACCAACACAATATGATAACCCTCACTGACGATGTTATAGCCCCACAGCCTACACACACCGTATTACAATCATCACAGCCTCTCATGTATAGTATACTGGTTCTTATATCGCCCTACAAATGGTATGGTGATCCTGACAGCCTCACACACGGTACGATGGTTCTCACAGCCCCTCACATATAGTATGACAGTCCTTACAGATCCAGGGCCAGATAGGAATAACCAAAAGGCTGATTGTAGTTCGGTGGCCACACTTTTCCAAAGTCTGACCTATACACTAAGGCAGGGTTGGTTTTAGTCAAAGTGATTAAAAGTGAGACCTCCAAATGCTAACATTTTTGTGCCATCACAGAGAAACAATTCATTTACAATAGTCAATTTCAGTTTGCTAAAGGTCTTTATTAGTGATGGGCAAACCCATAGATGTTTGGGATCGGCTGAACGTTTTAAAGTAGTTCAGTTTGGGTACCGGAACGGTACCCAAATTTGGACCTAGACCGCATTCAATTGAATGGGAGCCCAAACATCTGGCGTTTCCCAGGCTGTCATCTTTGTAATAGCGTGGGACACAGCATCTATGACCTGTGGTAACATTACACGTTTCCGCCAGTCACAGAACTGTAGTTCCTATGCTGCAAAACAGATGACAGCACGTAAGTCAGCCCAGCAGCTGTGACCAGCGGCAAAAAGATTACCGCTGGTCTTATGTCTGTTGATAAGAGTACTATTACTCTCAGTGTACGCCTGCTCGCGAAGATAGGCACGAGAGTAGGCGATGCTGATGAGAATAGTACTCTCATAATCTGGCGCTTGTGCATTATAACAAAGATGTCAGTGTGACATAATTTAGACAGTGAGTGTGTATTTTACTGTTCAATGTATTTATTGAATAAAAAAGTAAATAAATGTAAAAAATGTTTTGGGGGGTGCCCAGTAATATTTATAACCCACTGAAGGAAATCTCATGGCTGGGGGCTGATGTCAGTATTCTGGGAATGGGCCAATACCCATAAAGTTTACCAGGCTATTTATATCAGCTTACAGCTAGTTGCTTAGCCTTTGCTGGTTATTATAGGGGAGATTATCCACAAAAAATGATGTGGGGTCCTCTCTATATTCAACACCTAGCAATGGCTAAACAGACAGCTGCGGACTGATATTAATAGCCTAGGAAAGGGCCATGAATATTTTCCCCCTCCCAGACTAAGAACATCAGCTCTAAACATCCCCAGAATTGGTGCATCCTTAAGATGTCCTAATTCTGGCACTTATCCTCTTTTCTTCCCACTTGCCCTGGTGTGGTGGCAAGTTGGGTAATAGGTTTGGGGTTGATGTCAGCTGTTTTATGGCCACTGACATCAAGCCTAGCAGTTAGAAATGGAGAGGTGTCTATAAGAACTTACCACTGATCAGAGCCAGTGTTTCTTGCACTATCGCACAGACAATACCATGGAAAACTCCAGATGTTTGGGCTCTCAAACATGAACAGTAAGACGGATTTTAGGGAGAAGTCTGTGTTCCATGTTTGTGCACTGACACTAGGTGTTCAGTATGACCCTGAACTTTACCATTTGGGTATTCCCATCCCTAGTCCTTATACAGTTCTAAACTTGGAAATCACACTTTGTGGTTTGTAAGGTGCAGTTTTGGGTTTATGAAGTGTTCACCAAGTGTTATCAAGTGGTCACCGACTGACCAGCCCATCAAATCTACATCTATGTACAGTCTTGCTGGGGTCTCTTTTGAGGCTTTGGGTCATCGGCAATTGCCTAGTTTTCCCACCCCCTTCCTAATGCCGGCCATGCAAATAGAAGTGTCAAGTAGTGTCGTGCTTAGTGGACTTTGCTTACTGATGTGTCTTTCCTTACATTCCCTCTTAGCTCAACATATCCTATGATGAATGTTGCAAAATGATAAGCTAGAAAAAACAAAACAAAGCATAATTTTGCCAGGAGAACGTTACCTGTCTTATCGCATATTGCCAGTTCTAAAGTTTTCTAGGGAAGGGATTATGCTCTCAGAGCCCTGACATCAACCCGTTCAAAACCTTTACGATGAACTAGAAGGGGGATTGCAAATTGTGCCTTCTCATTCAAAATCAGCTTTTGACCTCACAAATGCTCTGCAAAAAAACTAAAACACAGAAACCTCCTAAATCTTGTAGAAAGACTTCCCAGAAGAGTGGAAGATGTTATACATGCAAAGTGAGTACAACTTCATATTATTGTCTATGGAATTAGAAGAAAAAGTGGAAGGTGCCGTGTGTAGGTGTTTACTCCTAATTAGAGTTGAGCGACCTTGACCTTTTTAGAGTCGAGCCGGGTTTCGCGAAACCCGACTATCTCAAAAGTCGGGTCGAGTGAAATCGGCCGATTATGATGTAAAGTCGGGATCGACCGAAACACAAAACCCAATGAAGGTCAATGGGGCAGCATAGTCGGCAGTGAGTGGGGGCCAGGAAAACACCTAGAGTGCCCATTTTAATGTCAAAACCATCCATTCTTCTTAATGAAGCTTGTCAAGCGTAATTTACCTTATAATAATTGGAAGGCATTTGAAATTGGGGGTCATTTGGCTAAAGTTGTGGTGGGTAGGGCTGGTTCAAGTAATTAGTGGGCCCAGGAAATCTGGACCACGTCACGGCAGTGGAGCAGGGAGAGGTAAGTATTTCAACTTTGCAAGTGCTGTGAACCTGAGCAAGCAGGGGGGGCCCACTCGTTGGCATTGGCACTGGCACAGGGCCCCTCAAAGTACAGCAGTGTGTTTGCACGGCGGGGGCGCCTCCCACCGGCAGCAACACTTTTGCGTACTATGAGAGGCCCTGTGCCAGTGACGTCGCCAACTAGTATTCCTCCCCCCACCTGATGAAGGAACCTGCACTTTCATCTGCACCTTCCTCTTTGTCCCCGTGTAAGGTGGTATGGTATGCGGGAAGAGCAACCTGACTTTCAGCAGGGTCACAATGTTGTTGTGTAGCGTGCACGGGGAATGTTGCGTTATGGGTCAATGTACCAGCAGACTCATCTATCACTGGCTGGGCAATGGGCAGGATGAGGAGGAAACACAGATATAGGCCCAAAGAATAAAGTTGGCTAAATGCAGTTCAAAATTGGTAACACAGGAATAACCAGGGGGCATTGCAGTGGAGGACAACTGGAATGAGAGGCTGACACAGAGAGTAGGCCCAAATCAGTAAGTAGTCGAAATGCAGTTCAAAATTGGCAACCGTAGTAAACAGGCGGCACAGCTTTGTTCAGTGGAGGAGAACAGCAAGGAGTGGCAGACACCGATAGTAGGCCCCAACCCAACTAGTAGGCCAAATGCAGTCTAACATTAACAACTACTTAACGAGCGCCTGAAAACGGAATTTCAGGACAGGAAACCAGGAGAACAGCAAGGAGTGGCAGACACCGATAGTAGTCCCCAAACCAACTAGTACGCCAAATGCAGTTGTTCCGTTTAACCACAATTTAATGAGAGCCTGAAGATAGAAGTTCAGGAAAGGCAACCTGGAGAACACCTTGGAGTGGAACACACCATCTCTCTACACCCCATACCCAATTTGTAGGCCTAATGCAGTGTAGTTTCCAAGAACTACTAAACGAGAGCCGGAAGATCGAAGCTCAGGAAAGGCAACCTGGAGAACACCTTGGAGTGGAACACACCATCTCTCTACACCCCATACCCAATTTGTAGGCCTAATGCAGTGTAGTTTCCAACAACTACTAAACGAGAGCCGGAAGATCGAAGCTCAGGAAAGGCAACCTGGAGAACACCTTGGAGTGGAACACACCATCTCTCTACACCCCATACCCAATTTGTAGGCCTAATGCAGTGTGGTTTCCAACAACTACTAAATGGGACCCGGAAGATCGAAGCTCAGGAAAGGCAACCTGGAGAACACCTTGGAGTGGAACACACCATCTCTCTACACCCCATACCCAATTTGTAGGCCTAATGCAGTGTAGTTTCCAACAACTACTAAACGAGAGCCGGAAAATCGAAGCTCAGGAAAGGCAACCTGGAGAACACCTTGGAGTGGAACACACCATCTCTCTACACCCCATACCCAATTTGTAGGCCTAATGCAGCGTAGTTTCCAACAACTACTAAACGAGAGCATGAAGATCGAAGCATTGGCGAGGAAACCTGGGGAACACCTTGGAGTGGAACACACCATCTCTCTACACCCCATACCCAATTTGTAGGCCTAATGCAGCGTAGTTTCCAACAACTACTAAACTAGAGCCGGAAGATCGAAGCTCAGGAAAGGCAACCTGGAGAACACCTTGGAGTGGAACATACCATCTCTCTACACCCCATACCCAATTTGTAGGCCTAATGCAGTGAAGTTTCCAAGAACTACTA
The DNA here is from genome assembly GCF_032444005.1 of Ranitomeya imitator. NCBI lineage: Eukaryota > Metazoa > Chordata > Amphibia > Anura > Dendrobatidae > Ranitomeya > Ranitomeya imitator. The sequence goes on from NC_091282.1 coordinate 88,648,468, forward strand.
AACGAGAGCTGGAAGATCGAAGCTCAGGAAAGGCAACCTGGAGAACACCTTGGAGTGGAACACACCATCTTTCTACACCCCATACCCAATTTGTAGGCCTAATGCAGTGTAGTTTCCAAGAACTACTAAACGAGAGCCGGAAGATCGAAGCTCAGGAAAGGCAACCTGGAGAACACCTTGGAGTGGAACACACCATCTCTCTACACCCCATACCCAATTTGTAGGCCTGATGCAGCGTAGTTTCCAACAACTACTAAACGAGAGCATGAAGATCGAAGCATTGGCGAGGAAACCTGGGGAACACCTTGGAGTGGAACACACCATCTCTCTACACCCCATACCCAATTTGTAGGCCTAATGCAGCGTAGTTTCCAACAACTACTAAACGAGAGCCGGAAGATCGAAGCTCAGGAAAGGCAACCTGGAGAACACCTTGGAGTGGAACACACAATCTCTCTACACCCCATACCCAATTTGTAGGCCTAATGCAGTGTAGTTTCCAAGAACTACTAAACGAGAGCTGGAAGATCGAAGCTCAGGAAAGGCAACCTGGAGAACACCTTGGAGTGGAACACACCATCTCTCTACACCCCATACCCAATTTGTAGGCCTAATGCAGTGTAGTTTCCAAGAACTACTAAACGAGAGCCGGAAGATCGAAGCTCAGGAAAGGCAACCTGGAGAACACCTTGGAGTGGAACACACCATCTCTCTACACCCCATACCCAATTTGTAGGCCTAATGCAGCGTAGTTTCCAACAACTACTAAACGAGAGCATGAAGATCGAAGCATTGGCGAGGAAACCTGGGGAACACCTTGGAGTGGAACACACCATCTCTCTACACCCCATACCCAATTTGTAGGCCTAATGCAGCGTAGTTTCCAACAACTACTAAACGAGAGCCGGAAGATCGAAGCTCAGGAAAGGCAACCTGGAGAACACCTTGGAGTGGAACACACCATCTCTCTACACCCCATACCCAATTTGTAGGTCTAATGCAGTGTAGTTTCCAAGAACTACTAAACTAGAGCTGGAAGATCGAAGCTCAGGAAAGGCAACCTGGAGAACACCTTGGAGTGGAACACACCATCTCTCTACACCCCATACCCAATTTGTAGGCCTAATGCAGTGTAGTTTCGAAGAACTACTAAACGAGAGCCGGAAGATCGAAGCTCAGGAAAGGCAACCTGGAGAACACCTTGGAGTGGAACACACCATCTCTCTACACCCCATACCAAATTTGTAGGCCTAATGCAGCGTAGTTTCCAAGAACTACTAAACGAGAGCATGAAGATCGAAGCATTGGCGAGGAAACCTGGGGAACACCTTGGAGTGGAACACACCATCTCTCTACACCCCATACCCAATTTGTAGGCCTAATGCAGCGTAGTTTCCAACAACTACTAAACGAGAGCCGGAAGATCGAAGCTCAGGAAAGGCAACCTGGAGAACACCTTGGAGTGGAACACACCATCTCTCTACACCCCATACCCAATTTGTAGGTCTAATGCAGTGTAGTTTCCAAGAACTACTAAACGAGAGCTGGAAGATCGAAGCTCAGGAAAGGCAACCTGGAGAACACCTTGGAGTGGAACACACCATCTCTCTACACCCCATACCCAATTTGTAGGCCTAATGCAGTGTAGTTTCCAAGAACTACTAAACGAGAGCCGGAAGATCGAAGCTCAGGAAAGGCAACCTGGAGAACACCTTGGAGTGGAACACACCATCTCTCTACACCCCATACCCAATTTGTAGGCCTAATGCAGCGTAGTTTCCAACAACTACTAAACGAGAGAATGAAGATCGAAGCATTGGCGAGGAAACCTGGGGTACACCTTGGAGTGGAACACACCATCTCTCTACACCCCATACCCAATTTGTAGGCCTAATGCAGCGTAGTTTCCAACAACTACTAAACGAGAGCCGGAAGATCGAAGCTCAGGAAAGGCAACCTGGAGAACACCTTGGAGTGGAACACACCATCTCTCTACACCCCATACCCAATTTGTAGGCCTAATGCAGTGTAGTTTCCAAGAACTACTAAACGAGAGCTGGAAGATCGAAGCTCAGGAAAGGCAACCTGGAGAACACCTTGGAGTGGAACACACCATCTCTCTACACCCCATACCCAATTTGTAGGCCTAATGCAGTGTAGTTTCCAAGAACTACTAAACGAGAGCCGGAAGATGGAAGCTCAGGAAAGGCAACCTGGAGAACACCTTGGAGTGTAACACACCATCTCTCTCCACCCCATACCCAATTTGTAGGCCTAATGCAGCCTACTTTCCGACAACTACTAAACGAGAGCATGAAGATCGAAGCTCAGGAAAGGCAACCTGGGGAACACCTTGGAGTGTAACAAACCCTCTCTCTACACCATGGAAGGGCTGATTCTTAGGAAGGAAGGCTGTCGGAAAGAAGCAGGGCGCGTCCGAGGGTGATTATATTCTTATTAGGTATATACTCACCCTCGGACGCGCCCTGCTTCTTTATTTGTAATGAATGTTTATTTGCAATGTGGTTTTGACTTACTCTATTTTTTTGGTAAATAATGATTTTATTATTTTCATTGTTTTGCATCTTCTTGGCAATAATATAAAGAAGACGCGACAGGACAACACTCGGTGGATGCCATATCTGTGTTTTAAATTGAAAAAAACTTTCAGTTAACTACTTGCAGGAGAAAATTATTGTAGCTGGTGGCCATTTTTAGTACTGTACCAGATTTTTGTTGTATGTGTTTGTTTTTAATGTTAAAATGTCTGCATTTGATATCTCTCCAGTATTTTCTTTTTTATAAGCAAAATACTTATTTTTATATTTTCTGATGTTGGTTCCAGGGGTACACGGGCAGCAGTGGTGTGGTCAGTGGAGGCCTAGTGGAAGGAGTGACCGCAGACAGGCATCGAAGGCCTAAAATAATAACACATGGCTGTAGGCAATTTTAAATTGGTTCCAGGGGTACACGGGCAGCAGTGGTGTGGTCAGTGGAGGCCTAGTGGAAGGAGTGACCGCAGACAGGCATCGAAGGCCTAAAGTAAAAAAATTGGGCTGGCTGTAGGCAATTTTAAATTGGTTCCAGGGGTACACGGGCAGCAGTGGTGTGGTCAGTGGAGGCCTAGTGGAAGGAGTGACCGCAGACAGGCATCGAAGGCCTAAAATAATAACACATGGCTGTAGGCAATTTTAAATTGGTTCCAGGGGTACACGGGCAGCAGTGGCCTGGTCAGTGTAGTAGTAGTAGAAAGAACGGACCGCAGACAGGCATCGAAGGCCTAAAATAAAAAAATTGGGCTGGCTGTAGGTAATTTTAAATTGGTTCCAGGGGTACACGGGCAGCAGTGGTGTGGTCAGTGGAGGCATATTGTAAGGAGTGACCGCAGACAGGCATCGAAGGCCTAAAATAATAACACATGGCTGTAGGCAATTTTAAATTGGTTCCAGGGGTACACGGGCAGCAGTGGCCTGGTCAGTGTAGTAGTAGTAGAAAGAATGGACCGCAGACAGGCATCGAAGGCCTAAAATAAAAAAATTGGACTGGCTGTAGGCAATTTTAAATTGGTTCCAGGGGTACACGGGCAGCAGTGGTGTGGTCAGTGGAGGCGTAGTGGAAGGAGTGACCGCAGACAGGCATCGAAGGCCTAAAATAATAACACATGGCTGTAGGCAATTTTAAATTGGTTCCAGGGGTACACGGGCAGCAGTGGTGTGGTCAGTGGAGGCATATTGTAAGGAGTGACCGCAGACAGGCATCGAAGGCCTAAAATAATAACACATGGCTGTAGGCAATTTTAAATTGGTTCCAGGGGTACACGGGCAGCAGTGGCCTGGTCAGTGTAGTAGTAGTAGAAAGAATGGACCGCAGACAGGCATCGAAGGCCTAAAATAAAAAAATTGGGCTGGCTGTAGGCAATTTTAAATTGGTTCCAGGGGTACACGGTCAGCAGTGGTGTGGTCAGTGGAGGCGTAGTGGAAGGAGTGACCGCAGACAGGCATCGAAGGCCTAAAATAATAACACATGGCTGTAGGCAATTTTAAATTGGTTCCAGGGGTACACGGGCAGCAGTGGTGTGGTCAGTGGAGGCATATTGTAAGGAGTGACCGCAGACAGGCATCGAAGGCCTAAAATAATAACACATGGCTGTAGGCAATTTTAAATTGGTTCCAGGGGTACACGGGCAGCAGTGGCCTGGTCAGTGTAGTAGTAGTGGAAAGAATGGACCGCAGACAGGCATCGAAGGCCTAGAATAAAAAAATTGGGCTGACTGTAGGCAATTTTAAATTGGTTCCAGGGGTACACAGGCAGCAGTGGTGTGGTCAGTGGAGGCATATTTTAAGGAGTGACCGCAGACAGGCATCGAAGGCCTAAAATAATAACACATGGCTGTAGGCAATTTTAAATTGGTTCCAGGGGTACACGGGCAGCAGTGGCCTGGTCAGTGTAGTAGTAGTAGAAAGAACGGACCGCAGACAGGCATCGAAGGCCTAAAATAAAAAAATTGGGCTGGCTGTAGGCAATTTTAAATTGGTTCCAGGGGTACACGGGCAGCAGTGGTGTTGTCAGTGGAGGCATAGTGGAAGGAGTGACCGCAGACAGGCTTCGAAGGCCTAACATAACAAAAATGTCAATACAATGGTATTGTCAGTGGCAGGCATTGAAGGATGTCAGCGCATAGACTAAACATTGGTGGAGCTGTGAGATAATTTTGCAAGTGGTAGAGCACTGTTTGAGCTGGGGGGGGGGTAAATGTCTTGTGGCCGGCGGTACAGGCCCAGGGCCCCTAATATTACAACGGTGTGTCTGACGTTGGGTGCGCACCACCACCGCCAGAGACACTTTATTGTACTAGGAGGGACCCAGTGGCAGTGCCGTCGACCAAAAGCGGGCACACCCACCTCTTCAGACAAACAGCACTCTCACGGGTGCTGTCGCCAAGTGTCGATACCACGGCCCCGTGTGGGGAGTTTGGCCATTTAGTGAGGTGTAAACATGTCGTATGCTGGACAATCAGGTGCAGAAAATTACAAGATTGGAAAAGGCATTCAGAATAGTCCACAGGCAAGACCTTTTCATAGGAAAGCTAGGTGTCGGCCGGGCAAGGTGGGGCAAAAGATTTCGAAATCCAGTTGTGGTTCATTTTAATGAAGGTTAGATCATCTACATTTTGGGTAGCCAGACGAGTCCTTTTTTCTGTTAGTATTGAACCTGCAGCACTGAATACTCATTCTGATAGGACACTAGCTGCCGGGCAAGCAAGCTCCTGCAATGCATATTCTGCCAATTCTGGCCAGGTGTCTAATTTTGATGCCCAGTAATCAAATGGGAATGACGGTTGAGGGAGAACATCGATAAGGGATGAAAAATAGTTTGTAACCATACTGGTCAAATGTTGTCTCCTGTCACTTTGAATTGATGCTGCAGTACCTGTCCTGTCTGCGGTCATAGCAAAATCACTCCACAACCTGGTCAGAAAACCCCTCTGGCCAACGCCACTTCTGATTTCTGCCCCTCTAACTCCTCTGGTCTGCTGGCCCCTGCAGCTCGTGTGAGAACGATCACGGGCGCTGTGTGCAGGGAATGCCAGAAGCAAACGGTCAACAAGAGTTGATTGTTTGGTTGCTAATATTAGTTCCAAGTTCTCATGTGGCATTATATTTTGCAATTTGCCTTTATAGCGAGGATCAAGGAGGCAGGCCAACCAGTAATCGTCATCGTTCATCATTTTAGTTATGCGTGTGTCCCTTTTGAGGATACGTAAGGCATAATCCGCCATGTGGGCCAAAGTTCCAGTTCTCAAATCTGCGGTTGTGCTTGGTTGAGGGGCAGTTTCAGGCAAATCCACGTCACTTGTGTCCCTCCAAAAACCAGAACCCGGCCTTGCCGCGCCACCAATTTCCAGTGGCCCCGGAAAAGCTTCCTCATTAAAAATATAATCATCCCCATCATCCTCCTCGTCCTCCTCCTCCTCTTCGCCCGCTAACTCGTCCTGTACACTGCCCTGGCCAGACAATGGCTGACTGTCATCAAGGCTTTCCTCTTCCTCAGCTGCAGACGCCTGATCCTTTATGTGCGTCAAACTTTGCATCAGCAGACGCATTAGGGGGATGCTCATGCTTATTATGGCGTTGTCTGCACTAACCAGCCGTGTGCATTCCTCAAAACACTGAAGGACTTGACACATGTCTTGAATCTTCGACCACTGCACACCTGACAACTCCATGTCTGCCATCCTACTGCCTGCCCGTGTATGTGTATCCTCCCACAAAAACATAACAGCCCGCCTCTGTTCGCACAGTCTCTGAAGCATGTGCAGTGTTGAGTTCCACCTTGTTGCAACGTCTATGATTAGGCGATGCTGGGGAAGGTTCAAAGAACGCTGATAGGTCTGCATACGGGTGGAGTGTACGGGCGAACGGCGGATATGTGAGCAAAGTCCACGCACTTTGAGGAGCAGGTCGGATAACCCCGGATAACTTTTCAGGAAGCACTGCACCACCAGGTTTAAGGTGTGAGCCAGGCAAGGAATGTGTTTCAGTTGGGAAAGGGAGATGGCAGCCATGAAATTCCTTCCGTTATCACTCACTACCTTGCCTGCCTCAAGATCTACAGTGCCCAGCCACGACTGCGTTTCTTTCTGCAAGAACTCGGACAGAACTTCCGCGGTGTGTCTGTTGTCGCCCAAACACTTCATAGCCAATACAGCCTGCTGACGTTTGCCAGTAGCTGCCCCATAATGGGAGACCTGGTGTGCAACAGTGGCAGCTGCGGATGGAGTGGTTGTGCGACTGCGGTCTGTGGACGAGCTCTCGCTTCTGCAGGAGGACGAAGAGGAGGAGGAGGGGGTGCGAACGGCTACAGCCAACTGTTTCCTAGACCGTGGGCTAGGCAGAACTGTCCCAAACTTGCTGTCCCCTGTGGACCCTGCATCCACCACATTTACCCAGTGTGCCGTGATGGACACGTAACGTCCCTGGCCATGCCTACTGGTCCATGCATCTGTTGTCAGGTGCACATTTGTGCTCACAGATTGCCTGAGTGCATGGACGATGCGCTCTTTAAAATGCTGGTGGAGGGCTGGGATGGCTTTTCTGGAAAAAAGTGTCGACTGGGTAGCTCGTAGCGTGGTACAGCGTAGTCCATCAGGGCTTTGAAAGCTTCGCTTTCAACTAACCGGTAGGGCATCATCTCTAACGAGATTAGTCTAGCTATGTGGGCGTTCAAACCCTGTGTATGCGGATGCGAGGCTAAGTACTTCCTTTTTCTAACCATAGTCTCATGTAGGGTGAGCTGGACTGAAGAGCTGGAGATCGTGGAACTAGCGGGGGTGCCGGTGGACATGGCAGACTGAGAGACGGTGGGAGATGGTATTGTTGCTGCCGGTGCCCTAGATGCAGTGTTTCCTACTACGAAACTGGTGATTCCCTGACCCTGACTGCTTTGGCCTGGCAAAGAAACCTGCACAGATACTGCAGGTGGTGCGGAAAATGGTGGCCCTACACTGCCGGAAGGGATGTTGCGTTGCTGACTAGCTTCATTGGCCGAGGGTGCTACAACCTTAAGGGACGTTTGAAGACACAAAAGAGAATGGTAAAACCAAAAACACTCAGTTTGAAAAAATGTTTGCAGTAATCCGCAAGTGCTAGTAAAAGATGTAAATAACAGGGTATTTGGTTGATACGTTTTTTGCAAAAAATGTATACTAAGCTGCTCTACCAATCTTCACGGTATACCCATATCAGAGCAGTCCTAACTAATGTATGCAATCCCTATCTGATGTATTTAAAAACCTGATCATCTGTATATTACCTGTGTGAACAGGGTTCAGAGAGGAAAAATCCATGTGTGCATACAGGGCAGAACAGCTTTTGTGCAGCTAGCCCAAGAGGAGTGGTGGAACTCCCCAGTCTTGTAGACACAAGAGAACAATCATGGAAACAGGAACACATGGGCTACTTGCACAGTGAACAAGTCTGTAAGAACATGTTCACACACCATCAAGAAACCTGAAGACACAAAAGAGAATGGTAAAACCAAAAACACTCAGTTTGAAAAAATGTTTGCAGTAATCCGCAAGTGCTAGTAAAAGATGTAAATAACAGGGTATTTGGTTGATACGTTTTTTGCAAAAAATGTATACTAAGCTGCTCTACCAATCTTCACGGTATACCCATATCAGAGCAGTCCTAACCTAACAGGTTTCTTGGTGGTGTGTGAACATGTTCTTACAGACTTGTTCACTGTGCAAGTAGCCCATGTGTTCCTGTTTCCATGATTGTTCTCTTGTGTCTACAAGACTGGGGAGTTCCACCACTCCTCTTGGGCTAGCTGCACAAAAGCTGTTCTGCCCTGTATGCACACATGGATTTTTCCTCTCTGAACCCTGTTCACACAGGTAATATACAGATGATCAGGTTTTTAAATACATCAGATAGGGATTGCATACATTAGTTAGGACTGCTCTGATATGGGTATACCGTGAAGATTGGTAGAGCAGCTTAGTATACATTTTTTGCAAAAAACGTATCAACCAAATACCCTGTTATTTACATCTTTTACTAGCACTTGCGGATTATTGCAAACATTTTTTCAAACTGAGTGTTTTTGGTTTTACCATTCTCTTTTGTGTCTTCAGGTTTCTTGGTGGTGTGTGAACATGTTCTTACAGACTTGTTCACTGTGCAAGTAGCCCATGTGTTCCTGTTTCCATGATTGTTCTCTTGTGTCTACAAGACTGGGGAGTTCCACCACTCCTCTTGGGCTAGCTGCACAAAAGCTGTTCTGCCCTGTATGCACACATGGATTTTTCCTCTCTGAACCCTGTTCACACAGGTAATATACAGATGATCAGGTTTTTAAATACATCAGATAGGGATTGCATACATTAGTTAGGACTGCTCTGATATGGGTATACCAAGAAGATTAGTAGAGCAGCTTAGTATACATTTTTTGCAAAAAACGTATCAACCAAATACCCTGTTATTTACATCTTTTACTAGCACTTGCGGATTACTGCAAACATTTTTTCAAACTGAGTGTTTTTGGTTTTACCATTCTCTTTTGTGTCTTCAGGTTTCTTGGTGGTGTGTGAACATGTTCTTACAGACTTGTTCACTGTGCAAGTAGCCCATGTGTTCCTGTTTCCATGATTGTTCTCTTGTGTCTACAAGACTGGGGAGTTCCACCACTCCTCTTGGGCTAGCTGCACAAAAGCTGTTCTGCCCTGTATGCACACATGGATTTTTCCTCTCTGAACCCTGTTCACACAGGTAATATACAGATGATCAGGTTTTTAAATACATCAGATAGGGATTGCATACATTAGTTAGGACTGCTCTGATATGGGTATACCGTGAAGATTGGTAGAGCAGCTTAGTATACATTTTTTGCAAAAAACGTATCAACCAAATACCCTGTTATTTACATCTTTTACTAGCACTTGCGGATTACTGCAAACATTTTTTCAAACTGAGTGTTTTTGGTTTTACCATTCTCTTTTGTGTCTTCAGGTTTCTTGGTGGTGTGTGAACATGTTCTTACAGACTTGTTCACTGTGCAAGTAGCCCATGTGTTCCTGTTTCCATGATTGTTCTCTTGCGTCTACAAGACTGGGGAGTTCCACCACTCCTCTTGGGCTAGCTGCACAAAAGCTGTTCTGCCCTGTATGCACACATGGATTTTTCCTCTCTGAACCCTGTTCACACAGGTAATATACAGATGATCAGGTTTTTAAATACATCAGATAGGGATTGCATACATTAGTTAGGACTGCTCTGATATGGGTATACCGTGAAGATTGGTAGAGCAGCTTAGTATACATTTTTTGCAAAAAACGTATCAACCAAATACCCTGTTATTTACATCTTTTACTAGCACTTGCGGATTACTGCAACATTTTTTCAAACTGAGTGTTTTTGGTTTTACCATTCTCTTTTGTGTCTTCAGGTTTCTTGGTGGTGTGTGAACATGTTCTTACAGACTTGTTCACTGTGCAAGTAGCCCATGTGTTCCTGTTTCCTTAAGGGACGTTTGGTAGTTAGTCCAGGCTTGCAAATGCATGGTGGTTAAATGTCTATGCATGCAACTTGTATTGAGACTTTTCAGATTCTGTCCTCTGCTTAAGGTAGTTGAACATTTGACAGATGACTTTGCGCTGATCAATTGGATGTTGTTTAAAAAAATGCCAGACTGCACTCTTTCTAGCATCGGATACCTTTTCAGGCATTGCAGACTGAGCTTTAACCGGATGGCCACGCTGTCCTCCAACAGGTTTTGGCTTTGCCACGCGTTTTGGGCAAGATACGGGCCCGGCAGATGGAACCTGTTGCGATGTTGATGCCTGCTGCGGCCCCTCCTCCTCCGCTTCAGAACTGCTGCTGCCTGCACCCTGTTCCCCCAATGGCTGCCAATCGTGGTCAAGAACTGGGTCATCTATTACCTCTTCTTGTAGCTCGTGTGCAACTTCGTCTGTGTCACCGTGTCGGTCGGTGGCATAGCGTTCGTGATGGGGCAACATAGTCTCATCAGGGTCTGATTCTTGATCAGCACCCTGCGAGGGCAATGTTGTGGTCTGAGTCAAAGGACCAGCATAGTAGTCTGGCTGTGGCTGTGCATCAGTGCACTCCATGTCAGATTCAACTTGTAATGGGCATGGACTGTTAACTGCTTCACTTTCTAAGCCAGGGACGGTATGTGTAAAGAGCTTCATGGAGTAACCCGTTGTGTCGCCTGCTGCATTCTTCTCTGTTGTTGTTTTTGCTGAAGAGGACAAGGAAGCGACTTGTCCCTGACCGTGAACATCCACTAACGACGCGCTGCTTTGACATTTACCAGTTTCACGAGAGGAGGCAAAAGAGCTAGAGGCTGAGTCAGCAAGATAAGCCAAAACTTGCTCTTGCTGCTTCGGCTTTAAAAGCGGTTTTCCTATTCCCAGAAAAGGGAGCGTTCGAGGCCTTGTATTGCCAGACGACGAACCTGGCTCCACAGCTCCAGACTTAGGTGCAATATTTTTTTTCCCACGACCAGCTGATGCTCCACCACTACCACTACCCTCATTACCAGCTGACAATGAACGCCCCCGGCCACGACCTCTTCCACCAGACTTCCTCATTGTTTTAAAAACGTAAACAAACTAACGGTATTTGTTGCTGTCACACAAATTACACGGTGAGCTATAACTTCAGTATGATTTAGCTACCCCTTTACAGGTGAGTGAGACCACAACGAAAATCAGGCACAATGTTACACACTCTGTTGTTGGTGGCAACAAATGAGAGAGATGCCACACACGCAGGACTGTCACTGAAGCGCAAATGTAAATATTAATCTCCCACTGTTTTTTTTTTTTTTTTTTTTCAGGGAGACGTTAGGAAAAAAAAATAATAGAATAAAATGATTTTTTCAGGAAGAATTTAGAAACCAAATAAAATAAAATGATTTTTTCAGGGAGAATTTAGAAAACAAATAAAACAAAAAAAGGCTTTCTATGGCCCACTGAGTGAGAGATGACGCACACAGGAGTCAGGAGTGGCACACAAGCCCAGAGGCCAATATTTATCTCCCACTGATTGATGTAGTGATTTTTTCAGGTAGATTTTGGAACCCAAATCAAGCTAAAAAAATAATAGGCTTTCTATGGCCCACAATTGGAGAGAGAGAGAGAGATGGCACACCCAGGAGTCAAGACTGGCACACAAGCAGAAAGGGCAATATTAATCTCCCACTGATTTGTTTTTTTTTTGTTTTTCAGGGAGACTTTAGGAAAAAAAATAATAGAATAAAATGATTTTTTCAGGAAGAAGTTAGAAACCAAATAAAATAAAATGATTTTTTCAGGGAGAATTTAGAAAACAAATAAAACAAAAAAAGGCTTTCTATGGCCCACTGAGTGAGAGATGACGCACACAGGAGTCAGGAGTGGCACACAAGCCCAGAGGCCAATATTTATCTCCCACTGATTGATGTAGTGATTTTTTCAGGTAGATTTTGGAACCCAAATCAAGCTAAAAAAATAATAGGCTTTTTATGGCCCACAATTGGAGAGAGAGAGAGATGGCACACCCAGGAGTCAAGACTGGCACACAAGCAGAAAGGGCAATATTAATCTCCCACTGATTGATTTATTGATTTTTTCAGGTAGAATTTAGAACCCAAATAAAGCAAAAAAAAAAAAAAAAAAGGGCTTTCTATGGCCCACTGAGTGAGTGATGATGCACACAGGAGTCAGGAGTGGCACACAAGCCCTGAGGCCAATATTTTTCTCCCACTGATTGATGTAGTGATTTTTTCAGGTACATTTTAGAACCCAAATCAAGCAAAAAAATAAATAGGCTTTCTATGGCCCACTATTTGTGAGAGAGATGGCACGCTCAGGACTGGCACACAAGCCCAGAGGCCAATATTAATCTCCCACTTTTTTTTTTTTTTTTGTTCCAGGGAAAATTTATAAACCCAATAAAAAAAATAATAAATAGGCTTTCTATGGCCCACTATCTGAGAGAGAGAGATGGCACGCTTAGGACTGGCACACAAGCCTAAAGGCCAATATTAATCTCCCACTGATTGATTTATTGATTTTTTCAGGTAGAATTTAGAACCCAAATAAAGCAAAAAAAAAAAAAAAGGGCTTTCTATGGCCCACTGAGTGAGTGATGATGCACACAGGAGTCAGGAGTGGCACACAAGCCCTGAGGCCAATATTTTTCTCCCACTGATTGATGTAGTGATTTTTTCAGGTAGATTTTAGAACCAAAATCAAGCAAAAAAATAAATAGGCTTTCTATAGCCCACTGACTGAGAGATGGCACACACAGGAGTCAAGAGTGGCACACAAGCCCTGAGGCCAATATTTTTCTCCCACTGATTGATGTAGTGATTTTTTCAGGTAGATTTTATAACCCAAATCAAGCAAAAAAATAAATAGGCTTTCTATGGCCCACTATTTGTGAGAGAGATGGCACGCTCAGGACTGGCACACAAGCCCAGAGGCCAATATTAATCTCCCACTTTTTTTTTTTTTTGTTCCAGGGAAAATTTATAAACCCAATAAAAAAAATAATAAATAGGCTTTCTATGGCCCACTATCTGAGAGAGAGAGATGGCACGCTTAGGACTGGCACACAAGCCCAAAGGCCAATATTAATCTCCCACTGATTGATTTATTGATTTTTTCAGGTAGAATTTAGAACCCAAATAAAGCAAAAAAAAAAAAAAAAGGGTTTTCTATGGCCCACTGAGTGAGTGATGATGCACACAGGAGTCAGGAGTGGCACACAAGCCCTGAGGCCAATATTTTTCTCCCACTGATTGATGTAGTGATTTTTTCAGGTAGATTTTAGAACCAAAATCAAGCAAAAAAATAAATAGGCTTTCTATGGCCCACTGACTGAGAGATGGCACACACAGGAGTCAAGAGTGGCACACAAGCCCTGAGGCCAATATTTTTCTCCCACTGATTGATGTAGTGATTTTTTCAGGTACATTTTAGAACCCAAATCAAGCAAAAAAATAAATAGGCTTTCTATGGCCCACTATTTGTGAGAGAGATGGCACGCTCAGGACTGGCACACAAGCCCAGAGGCCAATATTAATCTCCCACTTTTTTTTTTTTTGTTCCAGGGAAAATTTATAAACCCAATAAAAAAAATAATAAATAGGCTTTCTATGGCCCACTATCTGAGAGAGAGAGATGGCACGCTTAGGACTGGCACACAAGCCCAAAGGCCAATATTAATCTCCCACTGATTGATTTATTGATTTTTTCAGGTAGAATTTAGAACCCAAATAAAGCAAAAAAAAAAAAAAAAGGGCTTTCTATGGCCCACTGAGTGAGTGATGATGCACACAGGAGTCAGGAGTGGCACACAAGCCCTGAGGCCAATATTTTTCTCCCACTGATTGATGTAGTGATTTTTTCAGGTAGATTTTAGAACCAAAATCAAGCAAAAAAATAAATAGGCTTTCTATGGCCCACTGACTGAGAGATGGCACACACAGGAGTCAAGAGTGGCACACAAGCCCTGAGGCCAATATTTTTCTCCCACTGATTGATGTAGTGATTTTTTCAGGTAGATTTTATAACCCAAATCAAGCAAAAAAATAAATAGGCTTTCTATGGCCCACTATTTGTGAGAGAGATGGCACGCTCAGGACTGGCACACAAGCCCAGAGGCCAATATTAATCTCCCACTTTTTTTTTTTTTGTTCCAGGGAAAATTTATAAACCCAATAAAAAAAATAATAAATAGGCTTTCTATGGCCCACTATCTGAGAGAGAGAGATGGCACGCTTAGGACTGGCACACAAGCCCAAAGGCCAATATTAATCTCCCACTGATTGATTTATTGATTTTTTCAGGTAGAATTTAGAACCCAAATAAAGCAAAAAAAAAAAAAAAATGGGCTTTCTATGGCCCACTGAGTGAGTGATGATGCACACAGGAGTCAGGAGTGGCACACAAGCCCTGAGGCCAATATTTTTCTCCCACTGATTGATGTAGTGATTTTTTCAGGTAGATTTTATAACCCAAATCAAGCAAAAAAATTAATAGGCTTTCTAAAAACAGGTGGTGTCCTTCAATTACTATCTCCCTGCAGTAATCTCAGCCAGGTATGGCAGGCAGCAATAAGGAGTGGACTGATGCACAAATTAAATAAAAAGTGTGGACAAACAAACAAGATAGCTGTGCAGAAAGGAAGGAACAAGAGGATTTGTGCTTTGAAAAAAGCAGTTGGTTTGCACAGCGGCGTACACACAGCAATGCAGCTATCAGGGAGCCTTCTAGGGCAGCCCAATGAGCTACAGCGCTGAGGGGAAAAAAAAAAAAAAAAAAAAATGTAGCTTCCACTGTCCCTGCACACCGAAGGTGGTGTTGGGCAGTGGAAATCGCTACAGCACAAGCGGTTTGGTGGTTAATGGACCCTGCCTAACGCTATCCCTGCTTCTGACGAAGCGGCAGCAACCTCTCCCTAAGCTCAGATCAGCAGCAGTAAGATGGCGGTCGGCGGGAACGCCCCTTTATAGCCCCTGTGACGCCGCAGACAGCAAGCCAATCACTGCAATGCCCTTCTCTAAGATGGTGGGGACCAGGACCTATGTCATCACGCTGCCCACACTCTGCGTTTACCTTCATTGGCTGAGAAATGGCGCTTTTCGCATCATTGAAACGCGACTTTGGCGCGAAAGTCGCGTACCGCATGGCCGACCCCGCACAGGGGTCGGATCGGGTTTCATGAAACCAGACTTTGCCAAAAGTCGGCGACTTTTGAAAATGAACGACCCGTTTCGCTCAACCCTACTCCTAATGCTTTTGTATATATAGTGTATATTAAGATAACCCTACTTATAAGTATGCCTGGAGAAATAATATCACCACCGTATCTCTTCCTTCAAGGGACGAAGGGAGTTAGGTCCTTTTTTCATGTGACAAATTTACATGACTATTCAGAATTACATCAACACAAATTCTTTGGGGTTCCTGTAGTCAACTCAACTCAGATGTTTAACGTGCCAGGCTCCCTTTAATATTTGTCGGTGGAGATTCCATGCCAAGTTTGATTTTCTGCACATGTTGGCAATAGTTGTGGATGAAATGGCCAAACCCACATATGTTGTCCACATATTTTTGGCCATGTGTTTTATAGTGTCTAAAAAAGTGTTCTGTAACATTAGAAGGCCATTCTCCCTTTCACTTTTGCACCATTATTGATGATGATAGGCTAGATTTTGTAGAAAATGTTAAAATCCTCCTAATGTTCTCATCACTAAGAGAGATAAGATCTGCTTAAGAGTCAGTATGTTTACATGCCGGATACTTTATACTTTAATCACAAGCAAAACAGAGAACAACAGTATGTGGTTTGTGGTACTTACTTGGCATTCAACACCCATTTTTGTTCTTGGACGTCTAGTGAAATTTGTTGCTTGTTTCCGAATGTCCCCAGTAAGTATTATGTTCGCACTTCATGGTTATTTGTTTACTAATGGTATTACCATTTAGGACTTCAGGAAGTGGTATGGTCCATATGGCTATAGTTGGTGTATGTGTAGCAGTCACAGCTGTGCCCCAATACATGCAAATTTTCAAACTTGTTTTTGTAATTTGGGGAAATGTCATAACAGTATTAAAAATGGCATTTGGTAGGTGATGGGACAATTAAAGATTTTGTATTGGTGCCCAGGAGCTTCATGTTATACCCATACCTTTACTGCTGTCTTTGTAAGAGAGAATAGTGTACTGTGCCCTGTTTAACAAGCCATCCATGCCCATTACACAACCAATTCTCACCTCCTAAATGTGCACTACCATGTAAAGACAGTGTCCTTGACGTGAAGTACAATACATTTTCCAGAAATGTTGGCATCCAGGAGGCTTTGGGGAGCTTTGGCAGCACCTAAGATATTTGTCAACTTTTCCGGTAGTCCAAGAAGTCAAAGAAGTCCAAGTCCAAGTCGTCTCACCATTTTTCATTTTTTGGGAAAAAATGCGGTCAATTTAAGGAGCGCTATGGCTATAGAGCACACTGCAATAGATTAGTGTGAACAACACTTTTATTGAACCACTACGTGTTTCAGCAGCGGACTGCTACCTTCCTCAGGTGGATTTTAATTCACCTGAGGAAGGTAGCAGTCTGCTGCCGAAATGCGTAGTGGTTCAATAAAAGGTTTATTCACACTAATCTATTGCAGTGTGCTCTATAGCCATAGCGCTCCTTAAATTGACCACATTTTTTCCCAAAAAAGTTTACATACCCCTTGAGGGATTGTGCCTGGAGCAGCTTGAGGCCATAGAGTTCATCTCCAGGCAACTGGACCTGAAGTGAAGTCACATCCTGTGAAGTGGCATCACGTGACTGGATCTTGGGCCCACGTGACCAGACCAGGAAGCACAGCACAGGAGCAGTCCCGGAGCAACAGAGCCGGATTGCACTGAGACGTCCGCTACCGGAGTTGTACAGGGGTGCACAACCCTTCCAGGTGAGAGGCTAATCCCCCCACCTTCCATTGCAACATCCCAATCAAACCACCTGGTGCTTCTCATGCTGCGCTCTTCCGTGTTTATTGTCTTACACCATTTTTCATTGACAGTCCAAGAAGTTTGATAAGTTTGGTTATAACTTTCTATTTATAAGATCCACATTGAAGAACATATTGCATACACCATTAATGCCTGGCCACTTTGTAGTGCTACAAAAAACATTTTGGTTATTTTTGGTTGATAGCATGGACAATCTGGGAATATTTTGTTTAGTTTTATTTATACAATATATATATTCATAGATGATCCTCTCTGCTAAACAATCCTTGAGGATTCATGAATTTTAAATAATTTCATTAACCCACTTTGCTTTTATCTTTTAACTCCTTCCCCATTATTAAGATTCCTTTCTCATAATCATGCTATTGACATTTGCCCTATTCGATAAAGAGATAAGATATATGGTTCTGATTTCATCGAAAGAACCGCGGTGAATCCTCAATGAACTTTATTGACCTCCCTCATATGTATAGCCGAGCGTACGTTTGGAGAGCAGTCTGTTTTACCATTTCACATCTTGTCTGCATGTTAGCTATCTACCCCTTAATAACAACCAAATGTACTTTATGTAATGCCGTATTGCATGGATTGTAGCAGAAAATATTAACTATTTCCATTCTACCAAAACACAGATTTCAGTTAATATTATTCTTCAATAGTTCATGGTGACATGTGTTTCTCTAAGCCATTATGATAGTGGATCAGTGGGACAGAGATTATTGGTTAATTGGCTCTATCCACCAATAAATCTGTCCAATATCTGCTTTATAGATGTTACACATTAGCTAAATCCTTGTGAGACCACAGATATTGCAAAAGTGTAAGATTTAGTTTCTAAATGATAATGTTCATTTCTTTGGATACTGACTGACTTCCAAGGGGTCTACTGTTTTATACTTAAAGGGAACCTGTCACCTCATTTTGCCACTATAAGAAGTGGTCACTGCCTTTTGGGGCTTATCTACTGTATTCTATAATGCTGTAGATAAGCCCCCGGTCCGAAGTGAAAGAAAAGAAAGACAAGTTTTATTATACTTACCCAGGAGCGGTCCGGTCCAATGGGTGTCGCAGGTCCTGGGTCCGGCGCCTCCCATCATACGATGTCGTCATCCTGCTTGCTTCCTGTCGCGGTTCCAGCACAGGTGTACTGAGCTGCCCTGTTGAGGGCAGAGCAAAGTATTGCAGAATGCAGGCGCCGGGCCTCTTTGACCTTTTTCCGGGCGCCTGCGCACTGCAGTAATTTGTTCTGCCCTCAGCAGGGCAGATCAGTACACCTGCACAGGAGTGCGGCATGAAGCAAGCAGGATGACGACATCTCATGAAGATGGGAGGCACCGGACCCGGACCTGCGACACCCATCAGACCGGACCGGACCGCCCCGGGTGAGTATAATAAAACTTGTTTTTCTTCTCTTTCAGGTCAAACCGTGGGCTTATCTACATTATAGAATGCTATAGATAAGCCCTGAACAGCGGTGGCCGCATCTTACAGCGGCAAAACGAGGTGACAGGTTCCCTTTAACCAGTTCACGCCGCAGCCAATTTTCAGTTCTTAGTTTTCTCATCCCATTCTTCCAAGAGCCATAACTTTTTTATTTTTCTGTCAATATTACTGTATGAGGGTTTGTTTTTTGCAGAACAAGTTGTGCTTTTAAATAACGCCATTCCTTTTATCATGTGATGCACTGCAAAGCAGGAGCAATGTTCCAATTGTGTTGAAATTGCAAAAAAAATAAGTGCAATTCCTACAACTGTTTTTTGGACTTTTTATTTACTATATTCACTATAGGGTAAAACTGACCTGGTAATATGATTATCCAAGTCAGTACGATTCTGAAGATACCAAACAAGCATAGTTTTCTTTTATTTAAATGGTGAAAAAAATTGGAAATTTGTAAAAGAAAATTCTTATGTTGCAATTTTTCTGTGACTCGTAAACTTTTCAATTTCTAGGATATAGGGCTGTGTGAAAGTTTATTTTTTGCCACCTTCGCTTATGTTTTCAATCATATTATTTTGTTTTCTTCGCCTCTTATTGTATTTTATTTTAATGTTGCAGTGTCCAAAGAAACCCTGTAATTCTAATGTTTCGAATTTTTTCTCGTCACGCTGTTTACAGATCGATTAATTTATTTTATATTTTGATATATCGGACTTTTATTAACACAATGATACCAAATATATGTATTTTTTATTCTTCTATTTTTAATGGGACAAAAGGGGGTGATTTTAACTGGCATTTTTCTTCATATTTTTAAACACCTTTTTTTTCTCTGTATTTAATAGTCCCCATAGGGGACTTGTACCTGAGATTGTCTGATCGCTTGTACTATGTATAGCCATCATCTCCGGGAAAGATGTTGCCTGCAAGCCTGCATCAAAGTTAAGGACACGACACATGACCTAAATGTACATCATATGTCGTGAAATGGTTAATCAAATGGTCACTTGTTCCATTGATGCTGTTAATTGCATAGTAAGATAATGTTAGGCATACAGTAGCCCATGGAGTACTGCTGTATTGCCTAACACTGTCTAAAAATAAGAAAAAACTTGTATGCACTTATTGATCCCCTCCTCTGCTGTATACGGCTGTACGGACCCCTTGCTGGTCTACTTGCTTCTTCTTCACAATGGGATGGTACATGATTGCTGCAGCGACTGATTGTAGAGGTCAACTGAGCAATTCCTAATACTTGCATTTTCACTTTGAGTATCGAGTATAATGGGAGTCAATTAGAAAACCTAGCATTTTCCTGGCAGACCTTACAAAGAGGTCTGCGGGGCAGTGAAAATGTTCGAAATGGATGTGAAAAGTGATGAATAGAAGCAGAACAGTATGGGGAAGTCTTGTCAAAGCATCTCTGACTCCCAGATCGCTGCTGAGAACAATGGTGTCACACATTTACTCCTCTTTAAAGAATGGCATTAAAACATTCCAAACCGATGATAAATTTCACTTTACAGGAAAAAATATTTTAAAAAATTATTTCCTGTATAATGAGTTATATATAAGGCATCATGTGAAAAAGATTTAAAAATATATAATTAAGTAAACCAAAATTGATTTTTTTTATTAAAAAATGTCAGTGTAATTTATGAAGGAAGCAAGAACTGCCAAAAATAAGGGACTCAGATACACCCTGTATTAGATGTAAAGGAGGGACCCATACACACTCTGTTCAAAATGTCATGTATTGGTACTCCTAGACTCATAAAGGATATGCACTTTTGAGGGTTATATACCAACGAAATGTACTCCAGACCATGGAATAGTCTATGGATGTGCAACATAAATAAATTCAATTTTGAACAAGTTTTTTGAGGCTTATATAGCAACAAAATGTACCGAAGTAAATGTAATACCCTATGGATGAGCAATATAATACCGATACATTTTTAAACAAGTTTTTTCAGGGTTATATACCAGCAAAAGGGACTCCAGACCACAAAAGAGTCTATAGGTGAGCAATATAATATCAATACATTTTTTAACAAGTCTTTTTTTAAGCCTTTAAAGCAAGAAAATGTACCCAAGAAGGTGTAATGCCCTATGGATGAGCAACATAATGCCTATAAAGCTTTTTTGTACTGTTACATACCATCAAAATGTTACAGAAAGCATGTAATACTCTATGGATGAGTAATCTAATCCGAAAATATTTTTCTACACTTTTTGTAAATTTTACATGCTACTGTAATGCAATAATAACCATTTTCAACTGTATAAATGAGTTGTTGGATACACAAAAACATGTTGAACTAAAATATTTTGAACGTATAGTTGATGTACTCACACAGTTATAAAGGCTTTGCAGAACGTGCAAAGCCAGACAAGAACTATGAGGATAGTCATTCATAGACCCCTGAAGGGCAACAATTTGTGGGCCTCATTAAAATAATGAATATTTCAAACACGTTATGTACTGCTGTCATCTGGTGGTGTGGAAAATTGTGGGCTAATCCAGGCTTTGTTAATTTTTATGAGAGTGAGCCTGTCTGCATTCTCTGCAGGCAAAAGTGCCTGTCTGCTATGACACCTGTTGTGAATTCTGTGGCAGAGCTCCCTCCTGTGGTCACAAGTGGTACTTCGGCTGATTCTCTCTGTGAGCTTCTGTTGGTGGAGGGAAGTGGTACTGCGGCTTCTGAGTTTCCTCCCTCAGGTGATCTGGTGAGGTCGTTAGGTGCTTCTCTACTTAACTCCACCTAATGCTTTGATTCTGGCTTCCTGTCAATGTTCCAGTGTTGGACTTGCTTTTCCCTGGATCATTCCTGTGGCCTGCTGCTCTGCATAGCTAAGTTCTTCTTTGCTATTTGTTTGCTATTTTTTCTGTCCAGCTTGTCTAATTTTTTGCTGGAAGCTCTGGGACGCAAAGGGTGTACCTCCGTGCCGTTAGTTCGGTACGGAGGGTCTTTTTGCCCCCTTTGCGTGGTTTTTTTTAGGGTTTTGTGTAGACCGCAAAGTTACCTTTTCTATCCTCGATCTGTTAAGAAAGTCGGGCCTCACTTTGCTGAATCTATTTCATCTCTACGTTTGTCTTTTCATCTTGACTCACAGTCATTATATGTGGGGGGCTGCCTTTTCCTTTGGGGTATTTCTCTGAGGCAAGGTAGGCTTATTTTCTATCTTCAGGCTAGTTAGTTTCTCAGGCTGTGCCGAGTTGCCTAGGCAGAGTTAGGCACAATCCACAGCTGCCTCTAGTGTTGTTTGGAGAGAATTAGGGATTGCGGTCTGCAGAGTTCCCACGTCTCAGAGCTCGTTCTATGATTTTGAGTTATTGTCAGATCACTGTATGTGCTCTGACCGCTATGTCCATTGTAGTACTGAATTGCCTTTCATAACAGACACCCCCTGGTGGTACTAAAAACCCACTCAGACAAGATGCTAGTGGAAGGGCAGCACAACACCTCCAAGGCATAGAGTGACAGCTCATGCCAGGTGTCCAGCTTTGAGACTCAATAGCTCAAAGCCACAGAGGAATTGGACCATCTTTAAAAACTTTTCACTCCTTGTTAAAAATACTCAGTCATCAGGCCTTGGACACTGGGCTGGAATCATAAAATTGGCCCACACTTTTCATAGTGTACCCCTTCCTCTCCTGTGTGTCTACCTGTTCTCTTCTTCTTGGTTGGGCAAGGATGCTTGCCCCCTGCCGCTAGCATTATGTGATGGGAATTTTTTTCAACATATTTTCCACAATAGCCTTCTAGTATAGCACCCATTTAGAAGATCTCTCCACCTTAGGAAGAAGAGATGCAAAGTTGTCCTTGCAGTGTGGGTCTAGCACGGTGAATAACCAGTTCTCTTTTTTGGCCAAGATGAATGTAACATGAGGGTCATGAGAAAGGCAGTGGTACATAAAGTTGACATATGTGCCAATCTCCATACAGCCAACACTTCCCTGTCTCCACCATGATGATGACTCTCTATCTCCTCCTCCTCATTCCCATTCTCAGTCCATCCACGTAGAAGATATGAAGGGATCAAGGTTGTGTGGCTACTAGCCTCTTTTGCGCTAGCCACCAGCTCCTGGTCCTCTTCTTCTTCCTTCCTCTGTCCACCTCCTCATTAATATCCAATCCACGCTGAGCAGATGAGGTGAGGCTGGGCTGGCTACAATCTCTGTGTTATGTCTTCCTCCATCCCCACCTGGTCCACATGCAATGCTTCATGTTTAATTGTGAGCAGAGACTGTCTAATATTAAAAACCTTACCTGGCTTTCCTATACCAGCGTCCATAGGTTGGGACCCGGTCCTTTTGTCTGCCCTTATTCACACACTGAGGTCAATTCTGACACATGGTAAGGTTTCTAATATTCAACAGCATAGGACCATCCCAATAAGGGTCACCTTGTTGACAGTTGAAAGGCTTTTATGCTATTTTTTTATCAAAAACAGTATTACTAAGAACCCTGTGTTATTTAAATGCACTTGCTTTTTACTTATTTTCCTTACAGCAGGATTTTTGCTCATTTTGTTTCTTGTAGGTTCAGTAAATGCATTGGTAAGGCCACACGTGATGTTCCTGGACACATGTTGATACAAGGCAGGGACACCGCACTGGGAGATAAAGTGGTGGATGGGGACTGAGTGCTGAGGGATGGCTGCCGCAATGGGTCAGCAGAAATCCTCCATGTTTATCAGCCTAAATCGCAACATTTCTATTGAAAGTAGCCTGGAAATGCACGGTTCAGATTGATTCAGATTGGTCTTCATAACGGTTTTGGGTCTATGGATTTGTCCACTTTGGTTTGGATATTCTTGTGCTTACTAGGCTTCATGAGGTCACATTAGGTGTCCCACATAACTATGTAAGTGAGGCATAGTCAAAGCTGTAAGATCCAAACCAAAGATGATGAATAGGGATTACTCCTGATCCAAAAACTGATCCAAAGTGACTAAAGAACTGGGCTCGGAGCTGTGGCAGAAAGTCAGGTGAGAATAATATTTTATTTCTTTAATTTCTTCTTGTCCCTCAAAAGAGACTAGAAAAATGGCAGTTGTCTGGCAACCCTTTTGTTGGATTCACGTAAATCAAATTCCAAAATTTTTGACTCTTGGGAAATTTACAGCAAATTTGATTCCCTCTCATCTAATCTACATTCTTTATCTTTCAATCTCATCTTTCTTTTTCTCTCAGTTTCCATCATGCCCTACTTCCCTTTGATTTCTTCTTTGTTTCTCTCTCTTTCTCCTTTCTTGTCTTTTTCTTTTTCTATCACATCTAGTATCATCTATTTATATTTTCCAGCTACTTTCATTGCAATGTTGAAAATTTATTAATTAGTAAATATTTTCATATGATAAAAATATCATAAAATGTGGTCAGAACCTAAAATGTGATAAGAACATAAAATGTGATCAAAACAGCTTCCAATACGTCTTTATTAAAGTCACAAATTCCCATGGGATGTAAAGGTTATACTAGTAAATAAAGACCCTATTATTATAATTGCTGTTCCTGTCAACATTACTGCTTAATTCAATAGCCATTATACTAAGAGAGGGACGTGACGTGTTCCCTTAGATGAATTCCTTCATAGAATTCACTCATACAGGAACACCAAATGTATCCTGTATGTAATGAGTTCATTGAAAATCCTCAAGGCTTTTTTGAATTATATGCTACTTTATTAATTGCAGAAAAGTAAATAGGAAAACACACTTATGATAGTGATCTAGAGCTGGCATCCTGAGTAGTAGATTAAATTTGTCCTAAGTACTTATAGTTGTTTTCAAAAGTTTACATACCCCGGTAGAATTTTTTCTTTCTTGGCCCTTTTTCATAGGATATAAATGATAACACCAAAACTTTTTCTCCACTCATGGTTAGTGGTTGGGTGAAGCCATTTATTGTCAAACTACTGTGTTTTCTCTTTTTAAATCATAATGACAACCCAAAACATCCAAATGACCCTGATCAAAAGTTCACATACCCCATTTCCTAATACCATGTATTGCCCCTTTTAACATCAATGACTGCTTGAAGTCTTTTGTGGTAGTTGTGGATGAGGTTCTTTATTTTCTCAGGTAGTAAAGATGCCCACTCTTCTTGGCAAAAAGCCTCCAGTTCATGTAAATTCCTGTGCTGCCTACCATGAACTGTGCCCTTTTGATCTCCCCAGAGTGGCTCAATGATATTGAGGTCAGGAGACTTAGATGGCCACTCCACTTTGGTCTGCTGTAGCCAATGACAGGTTAACTTTGCCTCGTGTTTTGGATCGTTGTCATGTTGGAACGTCCAAGTACGTCCCATGCACAGCTTCTGGGCTGATGAGTGCAAATGTGCCTCCAGTATTTGCTGCATTCATCTTTCCTTCAACTTTGACGAAGTTTCCTGTGCTGTGCCTTTATAGCTCACACATCCCCAAAACATCAGTGATCCCCCTCCGTGCTTTACAGTAGGAATGGTGATCCTTTCATCATAGGCCTTGTTGACCTCTCTCCAAATGTAACGTTTATGGTTGTGGCCAAAAAGTTCAATTTTGGTCTCATCACTCCAAATAACTTTGTTCCAGAAGTTTTGAGGCTTGTCTCTGTGCTGTATTGCGTATTTTAGGCAAGACACTTTGCGGCATTTGCGCACTAATGGCTTTCTTCTGGCGACTCGACAATGCAGCCCATTTTTCTTCAAGTGTCTCCTTATTGTGCATCTTGAAACAGCCACACCGCTAGTTTTCACTCCTGTATTTCAGCTGATGTTATTTGTCGGTTTTTCTTTGAATCCCGAACAATTTTCCTGGCAGCTGTGGATGACATTTTTGTTGGTCTACCTGACCGTTGTTTTTTTTTTTTTTACAGAGCCCCCAATTTTCCATTTGTTAATCAAAGTTTGAGCGCTGCTGACTGGCTTTATCAATTCCTTGGATATATTTTTGTATCCCTTTCCTGTTTTATACAGTTCAACTACCTTTTCCCATAGATCCAATGACAATTCTTTTGCTTTCCCCATGACTCTCAATCCAGAGACATCAGTGGCTGGATGAAAGATGCAAGAGTCTGTCTGGGTCCCAAAAACTCACTCAGCTTTTATGCAAACACACTGAGTACAAGCAAACAGGTCACAGGTAAGAATGTTACCTTTAGTAGCCATTCAAACCCATTTGTGTAAACTTCCATGCATGTAATTAATTAGGCCATAATCACCAGGGTATGTGAACTTTTCTTCAGGGTCATTTGGATGTTTTGGGTTGTCATTATGATTAAAAAGAGAAAACACAGTAGTTTGAAAATAAATGGCTTCACTCAACCACTAACCATGAGTGGAGAAAAGGTTTTGGTGTTATCTATATTCTCTGAAAAAAGGCCAAGAAAGCAAAAATTTTGCTGGGGTATGTAAACTTTTGAGCACAACTGTATTTACTAAATCAGAAGGATACAAACAGCACACATAGGCTAGAAAAGGCCTCAGGATGAGAAATAGGGCCACTTCTGCCCTTGTTCATGCTTCCCAATCTAGGTAAACAGAAGGGTCCCCCATACATACTGCCCCACCCCTGCTTATGACTTATCTACTATATAATTGTCTAAGGGGTACTTCCGTCTGTCCTTCTGTCTGTCTGTCTGTCTGTCATGGATATTCATTGGTCGTGGCCTCTGTCTATCATGGAAATCCAAGTCGCTGATTGGTCGCCGCAAAACAGCCACGACCAATCAGCGACGGCCACAGTCCGGAAGAAAATGGCCGCTCCTTACTCCCCACAGTCAGTGGCCGGCGCCCGCTCGCGAGACCGCTAAGTCATCTGGGTAATTTCGCAAAGCATCTTGGGAACGGAAGATGGCGGCAGCCGCGCGGCCATCGACACAGCGCCGTTGGTTCCCAGGAGGCCGAGAGATGGGACTCTGAGGAGCAGCGACCAGAATGGTGAGTATAAAGGCACAGATGATTGGCCTCGGGGAGACCAAAACATCCAACACCGCGGAGACACCATCACGTGTTTCTCAACGCAGTGATTCCAGAACACTGCCCCCATCCCTTATGGGAAATATGCAGATGCATCTAAAGAAGCTGCGGAGACACCATCACATGTTTCTCGACGCAAGCAGTGAATAGCCAGGCCTTTCCCCGGGAAGGAACAACCACGGGAAGGGCAGCATCCTATGAAGGAAAGCCACCTATGCCAAGCATGGTATCCATCCACAGACAGCTGTTTCGGGGTTTTTGCCCCTCATCAGTGTGGAGTAGGAATCTGGCTATTAGGAGCAGTGCCTAGTAAAAAGGCTATAAAGGCACAGATGATTGGCCTCGGGGAGACCAAAACATCCAACACCGCGGAGACACCATCACGTGTTTCTCAACGCAGTGATTCCAGAACACTGCCCTCATCCCTTATGGGAAATATGCAGATGCATGTAAAGAAGCTGCGGAGACACCATCACATGTTTCTCGACGCAAGCAGTGAATAGCCAGGCCTTTCCCCGGGAAGGAACAACCACGGGAAGGGCAGCATCCTATGAAGGAAAGCCACCTA
This sequence comes from Ranitomeya imitator, assembly GCF_032444005.1. NCBI lineage: Eukaryota > Metazoa > Chordata > Amphibia > Anura > Dendrobatidae > Ranitomeya > Ranitomeya imitator. The sequence continues at coordinate 88,675,477 of NC_091282.1, forward strand.
TGCCAAGCATGGTATCCATCCACAGACAGCTGTTTCGGGGTTTTTGCCCCTCATCAGTGTGGAGTAGGAATCTGGCTATTAGGAGCAGTGCCTAGTAAAAAGGCTATAAAGGCACAGATGATTGGCCTCGGGGAGACCAAAACATCCAACACCGCGGAGACACCATCACGTGTTTCTCAACGCAGTGATTCCAGAACACTGCCCCCATCCCTTATGGGAAATATGCAGATGCATCTAAAGAAGCTGCGGAGACACCATCACATGTTTCTCGACGCAAGCAGTGAATAGCCAGGTCTTTCCCCGGGAAGGAACAACCACGGGAAGGGCAGCATCCTATGAAGGAAAGACACCTATGCCAAGCATGGTATCCATCCACAGACAGCTGTTTCGGGGTTTTTGCCCCTCATCAGTGTGGAGTAGGAATCTGGCTATTAGGAGCAGTGCCTAGTAAAAAGGCTATAAAGGCACAGATGATACGTAACTGGCCAATATACTACGTCACTGGGCCATATACTATGTGGCTGTGCAATATACTATGTGGCTGTGCAATATACTACGTGGCTGGGCAATATACTACGTGGCTGGGCAATATACTACGTGGCTGGGCAATATACTACGTGGCTGGGCAATATACTATGTGGCTGGGCAATATACCAGGGGTGTCAAACTGCATTCCTCGAGGGCTGCAAACAGGTCATGTGTTCAGGATTTCCTTGTACTGCACAGGTGATAATTTAATCACCAACTCATTATTTGTGTAGGTTATTAAATTATCACCTGTGCAGTACAAGGAAATCCGGAAAACATGACTTGTTTGCAGCCCTCGAGGAATGCAGTTTGACACCCCTGCATATACTGTGTGGGCTGAGCAATATACTACATGGCCATGCATATTCTAGAATACCCAATGCATTAGAATCGGGCCACCATCTAATATAAGATAAAGGACATAACCCTCAAACCAAATATGCTCTCACTAATATTTGTGCAAGCTCATTTGATCCATTTGGGAGGGGGTTAAAACAAGACTCGGCTTTGTCCTCTTATCATGGACCCCATAGCCTTAAACAAGAAAGTATCACCTACATTATATTTAACAACCAAAACAGATACTGAAACATTTAGGCAATGTGCACACCTAGGGAATGGGGTGCAGAATTTTCTGCACAAAATCCGCATCTCCTGGCAGAATCCGCAGCTGCGGATTTGCCGCGGTTTTTATGCAGATTTTGTGCAGATTTGCCGCGGAATTGATGCGGATTTTGTGTGGATTTTGTGCGGTTTTTCCCACTGTGGATTTCTATAGTGGAAGGGTGCAGAAACGCTGCAGATCCGCACAAAAGAAGTGACATGCACTTCTTTTAAATCCGCAGCATTTCTGCACTGATTTTTCCGCACCATCTGCACAGCTTTTTTTTTTACCCATTGATTTATATTGTACTGTAAATCACAGTGCGGATCTGCAGCGTTTCTGCGCGGAAAAATCCGCTGCGGATCCGCACTAAATCCGCATTGCGTGCACATAGCCTTAGTGATATGCTTTACAGCAGCCATATGTGATATAGGATCTGACTTATTGACTTGAGAGAAATGTTGTAAGCATGCTCTGTGATCTGTGCAGAGGTCATTGCGTAGGGAGGAAGAGGTGATCTGTGTCTATCAACTATTGCTGGATCCTGTGTAACCTAAATTACGGTATTACCTGCCATTGTAATCCTGCCTGTGATAATGAGACTACTGAAAAATGATCTCTACTGTAAGATTTTTGGATACTTTGTAAGATATATATATATATATATATATATATATATATATACTGTATATCGTATGTGTACTCGGGTGTCTCAATTCTTCCTGAAGAAAGATTTGGTAGAATTAATGATTTCAAAATGGTAGATCCTTTGTTGTCACAGATGATGAGCAAGTGCCAGAGGTATCTAGTGACAGTTTAATATTTTTTTCCCAATTAAGAACAGGTACACATTCAGCCAAGCCCAATATGCTTATTATGAGGGGTAGGAGGAAATGGCTGTCAGTCAAATGGCTTGTGCAGACGACCGTATTTTCGGTATGAGTGTGATCTGACCAAACATCACATCTCACTCAGACCAATGTTATTTTATGGGGCTGTGCACATGTCAGATTTTTTCCTTTTTCATAATCAGTCCTCAAGAAAAAAGTTGCAGCAGCCACGATTTGCATCCAATATTCGGATCGCACTAGTCCTTGCAAGTCAATGAGTCCATCCAAAAAATCGGACTGCACTAGGATAACTGAGGTCTGATTTAAGGGTTGACAGAATGTAGAAGATGGGGATTTTCTTTTTTTTTAATCTTCTCCACATCCGAGAAAATCAGATCACACTCTGATCACACCCTAATCACTAATCAGTATCACTAATTTCTTGGTTGAGTGAAAATATGGTCATGTGATAGAAGCCTAACAAGTAATTTGCCAACAGAAATCTAAGTTTATGGCCCATTCACATGAACAGAATGCCACATGTAATCATTATACAGTGGCATGTAAAAATTTGGACACCCTTGGTCAAAATGACTGGTATTGTGAACAGTTAAGCCAGTTGAAGATGAAATGATCTCTAAAAGGCCGAAAGTTAAAGATGACGCATTTCCTTTGTATTTTAGGCAAAAACAATATATATTTTAATCTTTTACATTTTAAAAATTACACAAAGGACAATTAGTCAATGCAAAAAATGTGGGCACCCTTGGATATTTGTGTGCTCAGATAACTTTGACCGAGGCTTCAGACCTTAATTAGCCTGTTAGGGTTATGGCTTGTTCACTATCATTGTTAGGAAATGCCAGGTGATACAAATTTCCCAGCTTTATAAGAACCCAGCCTCCTTTAAGGCTTGGTTCACAGTGCGTTATAGGCAGTCCGTTAGACGGACTGCGTTACACTGTGGAATAACACGGTGTAACGCAGTCCGTTAACGCCGCCATTAAGCCCTATGTCGGACGCATCGCTAGCGATATGCTGTCATTGAGTGATGGCTCCTGGGACGCGGGCTGCAGCGTTTACAGGTCCGTCACCGCTAGCGCAGATAGAGCATCTGCTAGCTCTATCTGCGCTAGCGCACGCACATTTCAGCACTTGAGTTAACGCAGCCCGTTTAACGCATGTGTTGAACGGGCTGCATTAACCCAATGTGAACCTAGCCTAACCTTATGCCAAAAACTGCAGCAATGAGTTTTTATAATCAGCTGCCTAACACTCTGAAAATGAAAATGGTGGAGACCCACAAAGCCGAAGAAGGCTATAAGAAGATAGCAAAATGTTTTCAAGTTGCCCTTTCCTCATTTTGAAATGTAATTAAGAAATGGCAGTTAACAGTAACAGTGGAAGTCAAAATAAGGTCTGGAAGACCAAACAAAATTTCAGTGACAGCTGCTCATAGGATTACTAGAGAGACAAATCAGAACCCCCACTTGACTGGAAAAGACCTTCAGAAAAAATTAGAAAACACTGGAGTTGTTGTACATTGTTCTACTGTTCCGAGACACCTGCACAAATATGGCTTAATGGAAGAGCCATCAAAAGAAATTCTCTCCTGCATTCTCATCATCAAATTCAGTCAGAAGTATGCAAAAGAACATCTAAACAAGTGTGATGCATTTTGGAAGCAAGAGCTGTGGACAGTGTTAGGACTGCAGCCTTGCAGCGCTGGAGTCCTGGGTTCAAATCCCACCAAGGACAACATCTGCAAGGAGTATGTATGTTCTCCCCGTGTTTGCGTGGGTTTCCTCTGGGTTCTCCGGTTTCCTCCCACATTCCAAAGACATACTGATAGGGAATTTAGTTTGTGAACCCCATCGGGGACAGCAACGATAATATGTGCAAAAAACTGCAAAGCGCTGAGGAATATGTTGGAGCCATATAAATAAAGAGACAGAGGAGGTTAAATAGAACTCTTTGTCCACAATGATCGAAGGTATGTGTGGGGAAAAAAGGGCACAGAATTTCAGGAAAAGAACATCTCACCAACCATTAAGCATGGTGGTGGATCAATCAGTCTTTGGGGTTGTATAGAACATTTCATGGGTAGAGAGAATAATGGATTCAATTAAATTTCAACTCATTCATAATGCAAACAGAACACCATCTGTAATAAAAAGTTGAAGTTGAAAAGAGGATGGCTTCTACAAATGGATAATGATCCTAAACACATGTCAAAATCCATAATAGACTGCCTCTAATGGCGTAAGCTGAAGGTTTTACAATGACCCTCACTGTCCCCTGATCTGAACATCATTTGGTCATCAGGGTGACAAAACTTTTGCATCGGTAAATTTTTCTTTTTGTAATTTTTAAAATGTAAAAGATGAAAATATATATTTTTTTCCTAAATTAAAAAGGAAACGTATCATCTTTAAAGCGAACCTGTCAGCAAGATTCAGTAAACTACAGACACTGTCAGGTTGGCGCATTACGATAGATGCTACTGCACAAGCCCTGCCACCGGTACCATTTTGCCGAAGCCATTTCTTTTTCTCTAGCAAAATGGTGCTGGTGCATGCACAGTAGCATCTATTACTGATAGATGCTACTGCACAGGCGCAGGCGCTGCCACCGGCGCCATTTCGACGGAGCCAAACTTTTTCCTCCAGCAAAATAGCTGTGCTTGTATCTATTGGAATGCGATAATGCTACTGTTCAGGCGCCGCCACTGGAGACATTTTGATGAAGACTTTTTTATTTATTCCTCAATAGTATACCCATAAAGCATAGAGGCATGCAGGGCTGCAACTAGGAATTTCAAGGCCCCATACAGGCAAAATTTTTGGGCCCCCTTGAGACTCTGCCCAGGCTCCACCCCAGCTCCACCTCCACCCTTCAAACCTTCCACAGTCCCACCGTCCACTCTTGGAAAAACTCAACTTCTCCACCACATCCTCACCAATCAGATATTAACAGTTCCCATCAAACACCAAATCACATACATAGCCAGCAGCTTTTGTTCTGGCCAAAAGAATTTTTAAGCTTCCACCATGACACGGTAGACTCTTTTGGCCGACCACACTCTACTGTAATCTATTAAATATATATATCCTTCCTTCTCATTTCAATGCTGAAACACTTTGCTCTTCATTTTTACGTTTTTTTAAGCATTTTCTCTTCTTCTTCCGGTTTTGAAATCTGACCGATGTAAAAAAGGGAGTTTGTGTTTCTTCTTTGAGGCAGATTCCTCTTTGATTCTGTTCTAAATTTGACTCATCAAGTTGAAAGGTTTTCAAAAATTTCAGGACAATAGAAATTTCTCTAAAAACTCACAGAGACAAAGGAGTATTTCCTAAAGTAGTTTAAGCTTGAAAATATTGTCTTTTTTGAATGCCTCATAAAAGCTCTGTCTGAACATAACTTATGGCAATAATTAGCTAGTTTTTCAACAGGATTACTCCACATGTATAGGAGTGATATTACTTCCCTAATTTAAATGAAGAGGCAGTGGCGTTCTGTTTCAGTGGTTGAATAGATCTAAATTTCTTTTTACAAGAAAATACCTTTTATTGGAAAAGCAGGTAATAAAAAGGTCCTGGGCAGATTCCATATAAACTGTACTGTGTAATTTCTACTACAGATATTTTCATTTTGGACCATTTTAAGGCCCTCATACAAATTAGACTAATGTCAGCCAAAACCGCTGATATTCCCCGGACAAGGAATTGTCAGGGAAAATGTCAATTAGGCATGTCTGATTTGTTCTAATGGAGATGAGCTGCTGAATGAATAAGAAGTGATTGGCTGAATGGGCACTTCCGTGAATGGGAGAGACTGCCAAGATGGCTGTCGGCTGAACATTTGACCAAACTATTGCTTAACTAGACTCTAATGAGCCCTGCTGCAAAATTTTACCTGGGTCCACAGCTGCACATTGGTCTGAAGTATGGGCCCTTTTGACACTCAAAATTCTATTCATATGTGTTGAACCCCCCCCCCATGCAATTATGTCTCCACTTGTGGCCCCATCTAGGTATAATGTCCCCCATCCTGGGCCTCTTCCTGGTATATTGACCCCCATCCTGGACCCCTTCAGGTAATAATGGCCCACATCCTGAGTCACTCCAGTAATAATGTCTTCCATCCTGGGCCCCTTCATGTATAATGTCCCTCATCCAGGGTCTCTTCCAGTAATAATATCACCCATCCTGGTATAATATCCCCCATCCGGGGCCCCTTCCTGTTATACAATCCCCTATCCTGAGCCCCTTCCTGTACTAATATTGCCTATCCTGGGCCCCTTCATTAATAATTTGACCCTTCCTGGTATAATGTCCCCTGTCCTGGGCTGTTTCCTGGTGTAATATCCCCCATTCTTGGCCCCATCCACTAGTAATGTTCCCCATCCTGGGCCTCTTCCTGGTATAATGTCCTCCATCCTGGGCCCCTTCCAGTAATAATGTTTCCCATCCTGTCCCCCTTTCTGTAATAATGTCACCTATCCTTGTATAATACCTCCCATCCTGAGTTCCTTCCAGTAATAATGTCTTCCATCCTGGTACAATGTCCCCATCCTTGGCCCTTTCCTGGTATAATGTCCCCTATCTTTCAGTAATAATGTTGTCCATTGTGGGCCCAGCATGAACATCCAGCTGATATAGGCAATGGCATTGGCAGGCCCTCCAACTCCACCGAGCTGATAGCACCCTCTCTGATTGCAATCATTACACCCCTGATTGTTACACTGACAGCCATCTCATGGGTCTCTCAGCCTCTAGGTACCTCTAAACAGCAAAAAAGGCAGAGATCCTGACCTGCCTAGGCCTCCAAACAAATGCGCTAACAGGATGCAGTGGACCCATATTGTTAAGATGGCAGTAACACAGGTGCAAGAATACCGATGAGGGAACCACTCACAGCCTACCAATTCATGGTATTGGTATATTAATGCACAATAAAGACTTGTATGTGGCGCTAAAAAAAAAAAAAAAAAAAACCCTAAACATAGATGCCCTCTCGGCCAACAGGGGGCGTACCTCTAGGCCTAAACATATACACCTAAAGAAACACACAAACCGCCAAACCCACAAATAATGCCCCGATCCACAGGATCATGAGGGGAGGGGTAATAAACCCAGGTCTGTGCATATAAATTAGAGGTACTACAGAAGTATGCCAATATAATTTTATTAAAGTATAAATATACAAAACAAACAAATATGAAGAATTATATGAAAGAGACAAAAAACGGGTATTCTAGGGGAACAGCTAAAAAATAGCATGTGAAGGATGGAAACACACAATGCTAAAGACAGCAAGAAAAAATATATATAGAGCGCCCTACTCTGACTGCAGACAGATGGAAAGGAAAAAATACTCGGGGACAATGCTCCTAGATGTGCGCAAAATATGAACAGTGGGCAAACCCCTATGTCAAAAACCCTGAAATAAGATAGTAATCAGGGAGCGTGTCACAAGGTGCAAGCAGCATAATTATGAATACAAGAAGTAAGCTAGAAATGATATGCTATTACCTTGAGACATGACGGCGGTGAATAACCAGGTGCTGCAGGCAGAGAGGGAAAACCTCGACGCGCGTTTCACCTGAATGGCTTCGTCAGGAGGCGTGGTCATTAAAAGGAAAGGCCGGGGTTTAAGTAGGGGGATGGAAGGGCAAGTGGTCCTATCGGCGCACAGACCGGGATGATGTGAGTAACCGCGCACAGCCGGGCGAGCCGCGCGCCATGGAACATGGGCGGGAGGACAGTCGTCATCTCCGCCCATCCCCATGGTAACGCGGCCAACCCCCAATGCCGCCCGGGATATCACAGCGCATGTCCGGAGTGCGCACAAACCAAAAGTCGGGAGGGAGGAGAAAAGATGCTGCGCCGAGTAAGTATGAAGTGCGAGGGCATGCAGGTGTAGCGGTGAACCAAACCGCTAATATCTCTGGCGAATGTTCACCCTCGACAGTGACGCAGAGTAGGTGGAAGTAAACCCGTGATCCCGCCCCTCTGTGTGATAGTACCAACAATGGGCACTTACACTGCTGATGGATAAGAAGGTACATAGTGTGTTAATGTATAAAGAGCTGGCACAGAAGGTGTCAGCTGCAGAAAGGGGATTAACGGGGGGAATAAAAAACAGGGAATAACTAAATGAAAATAATCAGTATTATATGAAGCAAACTAAATGACTGTACAGATGTCAGAAGGGAAGGAGCCCCTATCAATTGGGACACGTCTAGATAGAGACCCACGTAGACATGAGCCCCCGTACCATCTACAGAAAAAAGTGCAGGAAGAGAAGGAAACTAAACAATAACACTGCATCAATTATACAAAATATGAGTTTAACAATGGCACAGCGCCGGTCGTATCAGGCGAACCATCAGGCAGGTACGCAGATACATTAAAATCATTGTAAAACACTGTTATGTAAAAAAAAAAAAAAAAAAAAAAAAACATGTATGTATGTGGCACTGTTCACACTATGGCAATGCACAGTATCCAGGTTAACAGCCTAGTAGTTACACACTTCTATTAGCTCAGGCGGGCTGCCCAGCGCTATCAAAATGCATCCCATGTGAACAGGCACCACAGTTTACAAAACAAAATGGACCCTACTGCACCCTGAAAAAAGTGCAAAAAAACACATATAAAAATGGGAGGTATTAGTTAATATTTTGGCCAAAATACGTAAGCTTGTAACCCCCATCACGGGTTCTCACGCTTACGAGTCCTAACTCTAAACAGCAATAGCACAAAAAGAGGATTTGAATATCTTCCAAAAATACAAAAATACAGCAAAAAGGCAGAGATCCTTACCTGCCCAGGCCTCCAAACAAATGCACTAACAGTGCGTCACTGCCATCTTAACTATATGGGTCCACTGCATCCTGTGCAGGTAAGGATCTCTTCCTTTTTGCTGGCCTTTAGGTACGTGAAACTTCTATAGGTTCTTATGAAAACTGTCATCCAAGTCTACCTATAAAACATGGATGGATTCCTTAAGGTACCGTCACACTAAGCAACGCTGCAGCGATACCGACAACGATGCCGATCGCTGCAGCGTCGCTGTTTGTTCGCTGGAGAACTGTCACACAGACAGCTCTCCAGCGACCAACGATGCCGGTCCCCGGGTAACCAGGGTAAACATCGGGTTACTAAGCGCAGGGCTGCGCTTAGTAACCCGATGTTTACCCTGGTTACCAGGGTAAAAGTAAAAAAAAACAAACACTACATACTTACCTTCCGCTGTCTGTCCTCCGTCGCTGTGCTCTCCTCTGCACTGTGTAAGCACAGCGGCCGGAAAGCACAGCGGTGACGTCACCGCTGTGCTCTGCTTTCCGGCCGGCGCTCACAGTGCAGACTGCAGAGAAGCACAGCGCCGGGGACAGACAGTGGAAGGTAAGTATGTAGTGTTTGTTTTTTTTACTTTTACGCTGGTAACCAGGGTAAACATCGGGTTACTAAGCGCGGTCCTGCGCTTAGTAACCCGATGTTTACCCTGGTTACCAGTGAAGACATCGCTGAATCGGCGTCACACACGCCGATCCAGCGACGAAATAAAGTTCTGGACTTTCCCCAGCGACCAACGATCTCCCAGCAGGGGCCTGATCGTTGGTCGCTGTCACACACAACGATTTCGTTAACGATATCGTTGCTATGTCACAAAAAGCAACGATATCGTTAACGATATCGTTCAGTGTGACGGTACCTTTAGTCTATTGTACAAAAAGAGGTAGATAAGTGGCTATTGATAATAGGAATCAATAGGTTTAAGACACTGGTGAGTCAAAGCAGATCCATTAATAAATATCCAATGTCTTCAGCCACCTATAGAGAAGAGAAATGTAGACTGTGCAAAATCGAGAGATAGAAGTGACAAGCCCAGATGAAGAGATAGGAGAAAGCAGAGAGAAGCAGAGTTCGTGTGTAGGCAAATGAAAACCAGGAGCAGTTTGTTTTTCAGCAAAGAATCTCCAGCTTTGCAGCTGAACAGGAAGTTCATAGCATGGTCTTCCAGTTACTTGCTCCTAGGGGATACCATTAAATGGATAGGTAAAGTTATTTTCTAGTCAGGCCAAGAGAGCGCCTCAGGATTAACAAGTTTAAAGCGGAACATGGGGAAACACTTTAGTTTTAGTGGGACAAGATTAGGAATAAACATGCCTTGCTCTTCCTCATTTTAATACCTTCTGCTACTTGTGTCATTTGGGAACATTTACTATACAGTGTTATGGTTGCATAGTTTTACATTAAAAGTTGCAAGTACAGATTTTATTAAATCCAGTGGATTCGTAGCTGTTTATTAAGCCTGCTGTAATCGACACTTTACTGTTCTCGTGATGTCATTGTATTCAGCTGCTACTGGATATACATTGAAAGACAGAAGATGTGGATTCATTAAAGACATTTCAGAAAGTAAGCAATCCTGGGGAGCTCCATAGGGCATACAGGCCTCATGACAATACACAGGGTGGAGAGTAAATGGTTAAGGAATTTGAAAAGAGTGGGAGTTGTGATTAGAAGGGAAGATTTGGGGCAGGATTAATAGGTGATAAAAGGGGGAGAAGAGGACAGTTAACTCCTCTTGCTTCTCGGGACTCAACTGCTACAGATCCGGGATATCAGTGACATTACAGCCTTGATGGAGATGAGGGCTGCCACCACGATCCATGAAACCCGGTGGTGCAGGAGCAAATTTGCGTGGCCTGCACATCCCCACCTGCTGTTGAAATGAGCCCATCCACTCCAGCAGCGTGCGCTCGGCAGTCCCTACCGCCGGTCCGTTACTCACAAGAAAGTGAGAGACAGCAGGGGGCATTTCAGGAATCCCCTTGGTGACCCTCTGGGGTCAGAGGAGTGGTGTGAGTCTGTGGCTCCTTCCTTGCTCCCCATGAGGAGTCCTCATTGGAACCCCAGAAGTGGGCTTTCCACACTATGGCTTACTTCTGGTTCATGGCCGGCTAGACCCAGGAACAGAGTGACTACTGGTGATGCGTTGGCTGGGGGTCGAATGCAGCATCTGTGGAATGATTGCGAGCCTTACTGCAGCCAGTAGGGAGGTTGCGACCCTCCTCTGGAGCACGGCCTGCCAGGCTCTGGTCCCGCCCAGATAAAGATGGCCCCCGTTGATGTGCCAACCGGGGTTCAAATGCAGCGTTGGAGGGATCATGATGATCCTCCCTGCAGTCGGCAGGGATGAGTGCAGCCTGCTAGGCTCTAGGCTAGGGCAAAAAGCGGCCCTCCTGCAGTTGGCAGGGGGTATCTGAGACAGCCTATGCACCACAGGAAGCTACAGAGTTTCATGGGTCCCTGGATCCAGCCAGGGCCCGCGGGGGTCCCTACAGAGCCTCTCGTAATCGATCAGTCATAATAAGTTAGCAGCTTTGGAGGATGATGACTGTGAAGACACAGTTATCTTAGACTGTTATCTATATGTTGACTAAGCCTGTAATATTGACTTGCAAATTGGCATTTGATGTAACATATTGTGCTCTTATCTTTGATGACTAGTGATGTTTACTGATATGCTAATTATACATTGTGTAGGCCAGACAGTTTGTTGAGTTCAAAAACAGAGGAGGAACAATTATGCAAATAGATTAAATAATCAGGTAATGCTACTTGGTCTCATCTTCTTTCTTACCCTTTATGTAAATACTGAATCAAGGACACTTGTTAATTATAAAAAAGTTACATGCCTCTATATAGAGAGACAGAGAGACAGAGAGAGACAGAGATTCAGCCAAGACACCATTGCTCTATCACTACGGACACAGATTTATTATTTTATGGGATGCCGGCTTAGGGGACTTCAACCTCGGCTGAAAGAACACTTATCTGCCATATTGACCATCCCTGAACCATGGATATGCTTGGAGAAAGTCAGGATTGGCACCTGTCGGTCGCCTGGCTCCATGGAGATGTTCAGAGAAGCCATGTTGTGACCCTCCGGTCAACTGGCCTTGTACCTCAATGGACTGTCATCTTCCTAAGCTTGTCATTACCGCCTCTGTGAGCGTGCCACATGTGGGGTAGTCGTCCCTGGTAGATGAAGCCAAGTTGTGACCGTCCGGTCAACTAGCCCTGTACCTACATGTACTGTTATTTTCCTATGCTTGTCGTTACCTCCTCTGTGTGTGTGCCACATGTGGAGTAGTCGACCCTGGAAGCTCTGATGTAAGTGCTGCTATTATCCCGGCGAGTCAGCAGAAAGGTGAGACTCTGTAATGTGCATCATCTTGGGTATTTGCTGGGACTTTTCTATTTGTTATCTGCCTGTTTTGTTGTTTAATAAAGTATTGCCATGCTGTTTTATCCTCACCCTGTGTTGTCTGAGTAGTGTTTTGCCCACATTAAAAGGAGAGCAGGTACAGGTACATGCGGTTTTGGCTAGCGGACCGGGGCGCCCACCGATCCTGTGTCTTCACAATGGCCAAGGCGTGGTGACCGAGGAGGTTGAACATAGACAGCGCTGGGCGAATCCTTCTGCAGTCTCACCTAGGCCTGACAATGTAGTATGGAGCTCTGAGTCCAATGAGGAAGAAGGCAAGATTTCTCCAGGAGCATCAACAGATGAACAAATCCCAAGTGGTGATATTGTAGCTGGTCCGAGAATCGCTCTGAGGCAGCCTGGTGTTTCTTGTTTACCAACTTTGGGGGGATTTGGTAATGAGTCGGAGCTGAGTAATGTTGGGGTAACTTCGCGGTCTCCAGTGGGGGCATGAGTAGCCCATATGGGATCCAGCTTGGGAGCTGGAAAAGCAGAGGTAGTTAAGCAAGATACTGTGGTGGGTGAGCGGTGAGCAACAGAGTGGTATTTTGGGTGTAGTGGAGGAATAAAATTCTAGTTAGATGGAGAAGGAGGATGAACTTCTGCGCTTCGATGAAAGGGTCAGCGAGCAAGGTGTATATATGCTTTGAAGGCCTGTTGGGGTGCACTTGAGGAAGGAGGTTAGGGATAAGATTTGGAAAAGGGGATTATGTGCAGATATACTCTTTACTTCAGCTAGAAATGTTCAATTTGGTTAAGGTTAAGCCCAGTGATTCAAAAAAAGAAAAGAAGCATGAAGGTAAAAGTAGGTGTTGGTTAATTCTGAAGATGTTTGAAATTAATTACAGGCTTTCACAATTTTTGCAAATGTGATTGGTGAAAAGGAGTCTGAGCATTGCTTGGCTTTCTTTGGATACATGGATGCGATAGGTGAAGCATAAAGGGTTTACGGTGGCTTAGCATGATTGAGGTACGATAAGCAGTTTAGGCAAAAAAGGCCATGAGGCCTGGCATGCATTGGAATCCTAAGGATAGTTCCTTATGGATGTGCTTTATGGGGGCTTCTGCTTCTCTAACCTTTCGTGGAGATGTCAGGGGCTCCAGCTTAGTGAGTGAGTCCTTGGCAGGACAGTTAAAGTTTGGGGCAACGTGCAAGTTCAAACACAAGTGTTCCAGTTGTGAGGGCAGTGAAGCAGCTTTTGAGGTAAAAAGCACAAATAGGGTCTTATCCAAATTATTTATTTGATATTTAAACAGTATATTAACCTGAAGCAGTTGACATTTGCGCATTAATAGGTAATCAGCTTACTGCGAATCCATGGGTCACCAGACTGTATTGCAAGTTTTAAGAAGATGTTTGTGCTGTCTTTCACCTCTGCTGAATGTATACTTCGAAATGAGTAGAATAAAAAATGCATTGTCAATATATCCTGGTACTAGATCTCCTCAATCTTCAGCAGCGCGGAAAAATATCACAAACATCTTCCCTTTAAAGGTTGAGGTGGCAGTCCTAGCATCGCCAGGTGTTTTAAGAGGTGAAAGGGAAAGTCAGGTGGTGGTGTTGGAAAAAAGGAGGACCCCGGTGAGGGTCATGGCAATGCTTCAGTTTTTAAGTAGGTACCTGGATTCTGAGGCAACCACACTACTTTGTTTTGTTTCTTTAGAAGGGTTCAGAATCCCGTTTGATCCTAGGGCTCTTAATTTGTGATCAGGTAATTTAAAGTCAGTGAGGGAGCATGTGGTAGTGAAGGAAACTTTAAGCAAGGAGATAGAATTGGGATGCAGGCTGTGTCCATTCCAGAACTCTCTGTGGCCTAATTTAAGGATTTCCTCTTTGGGAGTTGTTCCTTAGTGGTGGCCTAATAAGTTTTGGCTCAGTGTCGGACTGGAGCACCTTGGTCCCACCAGAGAATGTCATTCTTGGGGCCCACTATGTAATTACATAGAAATAAATACCAGACCACCAATTGAGGTAAAACATGCTAATATCAGTGTATAATATAAGGTACTACACGTCTTAATTATGTAGCAGGGGTTGGCGTAGCCCACTCATAGAATATAAAGTAGCCCCCTCATAGAATATAATGCAGCCCTCATATTATAATCTTTATTTTGAATAATCTTTATTTTTATATAGCACTAACATATTCTGTAGTGCTTTACAGTTTTCACAATTTATTATCGCTGTCCCCGATGGGGCTCACAATCTAAATTCCCTATCAGTATGTCTTTGGAATGTGGGAGGAAACCAGATGTACCTAAAGGAAACCCATGCAAACACGGGGAGAACATACAAACTCCATGCAGATGTAGTCCATGGTTGGATTTGAACACAGGACTCCACGCTGCAAGACTGCAGTGCTAACCACGACTCACGGGCTCCATAGCAGCTGTGTGGTGAGCCGCTGTTAGTGACACGCCACTGGCTGCGGGCCCCTGGGGCAGCGGGGGCCCTAGGCAGCTGCTGGCCCTGTTTGCCAACAAGTTTTAGTGCCTGGGCCCACCGGAGAATCCTCCAGTTCTCCAGTGGTCCACTCCAACCCTGCTTGGGCTTATCCATTACAAACCGACTGGCTTAATGATGGCATTTCATCAAAATTATCATCAGTGTTGTATATATAATTTGATAGGGTTTTGGATTTGGTAAGGAAAGGAATGCTAGAGGATCTAATGGCAAAATCTGACATCAAAGCAGCTTTCCGTTTGCTCCCAGTTCAACCTCACAGTCTTCAGTTGTTGGGGTGTATGTGGGATGGAGATTTTTATGTTGATCAGTGTTAACCCATGGCTTTGTCTATCTCTCGCTCATATTTCGAGGATGTTAGTGTATTTTTTGAGTGGGTAGTATAGGATATGTCAGACATCTCCTTGATAATTCACTACTTGGACAATTTCTGTTGTGCTGGTCTCTCAGGTTCAGCAGTTTGTTCAGATTTACTGCTCAAAAAAGGTAGCTTTAGCATTTGGTATCCCACTGGCCAAAGATAAGATAGAAAGCCCAGTTATGGTGATGCATTTTTCTTGGCATAGAGATTGATACTATTGCAATGGAGTATAGTCTTCAAGAGGAAAAACTGGTTGATTTGTGGTTGTTGTTAGAGGCTTTGAAATGAGCTGACAAAGTCTGTCTGATGAAACCTCATTATAATGAGGCAGCAGAGTTACTCTTGACTCCGTCTGGCCTCTGTTCAGCATTGTCCTTCTTTTCAGAAGTGCATAAAACTGTGGCCGACGGCACTTTCATACAATCCTAGAAAGATGGACACCGCCGGATCACAGGTCCCATGGCGTCTACAGTGCTTCCAAGTGCCTCATTAAAGGGAATCTTCCACCGGAGGTTCCGTCTGAATCACGTATTTCAGAAATTTACATGAAAACCCCAGTGTAAGCGCTCAGCGCAGAGCGCAGGATAAATGTGTGCCGAGCATTACTGCGTTCTTTGGGAGGAAGAATGAACAAAACAGCAGGTGAAGAATTGGTTTTATTTATTTTTTACTCCTTTCCTTGTGTGGTAAAAGTGATTAAGTGACTTTATTCTTTGGGTCAGTGCGACTACAGCGATACCAGATTTAAATCTTTTATGTTTGGCTGCTGTCACACACTAAAAGACGCTTATTATATCAAAACAACTTTTTGCATCACCATATTTTGAGAGGTATTTCTACGGGACAAGTTGACATTTTTATTGATAGTATTTTCAGAAACAAGATGTTTTTTCATCGTTTCCTATTCCGATTTTTGTGAGGCAGAATGGAAAAAAAAACAGCAAATCAATTTAATTTTTGTTTGCTTTTGGGGGGAAGGATTTATGTCATTCCATGTGTGGTAAAATTGATGAGACAGTTTTATTGTTGGGTCAGTACAATTACAGCGATTCAACAGTTACTTTTTTATGTTTTGGCACTTTTACGCCATAAAAACTATTTTATAGAGAAGATAATTATTTTTTCATTACTTTATTCTGAGAGCTATAACGTTTTTATTTTTCCACTGATGGAGCTGTATTATGATTTGGTTTTTTTGTGGGACAAGATGATGTTTTCAGCAGTACCATGCTTATTTAATATTCATCTTTTTGATCATGTTTTGTTCCACTTTTTTTCAGTGGTATGATGATAAAGCATTGTTTTATGCCTTAATTATTCATTTATTTTTATAGTGCTCACTAAAGGGGTTAACTAGTGGGATAGTCTCATAGGTCGGGTTGTTCCAGACACTGCGATATCAAATATACTGTATATACTCGAGTATAAGCCGAGATTTTCAGCCCACTTTTTTGGGCTGGAAGTCCCCCTCTTGGCTTATACTCAAGTCATACCCAGGGGTCGGCAGGGGAGGGGGTGCGGGGGCTGTCTAATAATACTCACCTACTCCAGGCACGGTCCCTGCAGGTCCCTGGCTTCTCCGGCGCCAGCAGCAGCAGCTTCTTCCTGTACTGAGCGGTCACATGGTACCGCTCATTACAGTAATGAATATGCGGTTCCACCTCCCATAGAGGTGGAGCCACATATTCATTACTGTAATGAGCGGTAACGGTGACCGCTCAGTACAGGATTAAGCTGTGGCGTCGGGGAAGCAGGGACTGCACAGCGCCAGGACCAAGGTGAGTATATCGGGGAGGGGAGTGCTGCGCGATAGTCACCTTTCCTCATTCTGGTGTCGCTCAGTCTTCAGCTGTGATGCTCAGGTCAGAGGGCGCAGTGATGTGGTTAGTGCGCGCCCTCTGCTGAACGTCAGTGCTGAACATGAAGTGGCGCCGGAACGAAGTCAGGTGAATATTGCAAGTGAGCGACGGCGAGGTGAGTATGCGATGTTTT
The DNA here is from genome assembly GCF_032444005.1 of Ranitomeya imitator. Classification (NCBI taxonomy): domain Eukaryota; kingdom Metazoa; phylum Chordata; class Amphibia; order Anura; family Dendrobatidae; genus Ranitomeya; species Ranitomeya imitator. The sequence continues at coordinate 88,692,537 of NC_091282.1, forward strand.
TTTTTATCGCAGCAACAGCAAATGTGGCAAGTGTCTGTATGGAGCATCTATGGGGCCATAATGTTTGTGCAGCACTATATGGGGCCATAAAATTTGTGCAGCACTATATGGGGCAAGTGTTTTGCATGGAGCATCTATGGGGCCATAACGATTGTGCAGCACTATACGGGGCCATAACGTTTGTGCAGCATGATATGGGGCCATAACGTTTGTGAAGCACTATATGGGGCCATAACGTTTGTGCAGCATGATATGGGGCCATAACCTTTGTGCAGCACTATATGGGGCCATAACGTTTGTGCAGCACTATATGGGGCCATAACGATTGTGCAGCACTATATGGGGCCATAACGTTTGCGCAGCACTATATGGGGCCATAACGTTTGTGCAGCACTTTATGGGACCATAAAATTTGTGCAGCACTATATGGGGCCATAAAGTTTGTGCAGCACTATATGGGGCAAGTGTTTTGTATGGAACATCTATGGGGCCATAACGTTTGTGCAGCACTATATGGGGCCATAACGATTGTGCAGCACTATATGGGGCCATAACATTTGCGCAGCACTATATGGGGCCATAACGTTTGTGCAGCACTTTATGGGACCATAAAATTTGTGCAGCACTATATGGGGCCATAAAGTTTGTGCAGCACTATATGGGGCAAGTGTTTGTATAGAGCACCTATGGGGCCTGTTATAATCCGGTGACCTTGGAGCTGCATGGGAACTTTCACTGGAGAAAGAGGCCACTGTACTGACCGCAATCCTGAACTTAACACCACAACTAGAAGTAGCCGTGGAGTGTACCTAACACACCTAGACACCTCGTCACAGCCGGAGGACTAATTACCCCTAAAGATGGAAATAGGAATACTATCTTGCCTCAGAGAAAATCCCCAAAGGATAGACAGCCCCCCCACAAATATTGGCGGTGAGTCGGAGAGGAAAAAACATACACAGGCAGAAAACAGGATTTAGCACAGGAGGCCACACTAGCTAGATAGCACAGGATAGGACAGAGTTCTGTGCGGTCAGTAAAAAACCCTTCAAAAACATCCACAGCAGAAATTACAAAAACTTCCTACATCTAACTAATAGATGTAGGAGCGTAAATCTGCAACTCCAGTGAATCCTACAATCAGAGCAGGAATAAAACTGAAACAAGCACACAGCAGTGTGCCACAGATACAAAAAAAACCAAACACTTATCTTTGCTGAATTTGGCAGCAAGCACGAGAAGCCAGAAAGTAATCCATCACTTCACAAGAAACATTGACAACTGGCAAGGGCTAAAGGATCCTGCACACCTAAATATCGCAGTCCAAATTGTAATCATCAGATACACCTGGCCAGGACTGTGACTCAGAGACAACTGCATTCCCACCTACAACCACCGGAGGGAACCCAAGAGCAGAATTCACAACCATACCCCCCCTTGAGGAGGGGTCACCAAACCCTCACCAGAGCCCCCAGGACGATCAGGACGAGCCAGATGAAAGGCACGGACCAAATCAGCAGCATGGACATCAGAGGCAAAAACCCAAGAATTATCCTCCTGGCCATAACCCTTCCATTTGACCAGGTACTGAAGCTTCCGCCTCGAAAAACGGGAATCCAAAATCTTCTCAACAACATATTCCAACTCCCCATCAACCAACACAGGGGCCGGAGGATCAACAGAGGGAACAACGGGCTCCACATATTTCCGCAGCAAAGATCTATGGAAGACATTATGGATAGCAAAAGAGGCCGGAAGCGCCAGTTGAAAAGACACCGGATTAATAATCTCAGAAATCCTATAAGGACCAATAAACTGAGGCTTAAACTTAGGAGAAGAAGCCTTCATAGGAACATGACGGGAGGACAACCAGACCAGATCCCCAACCCGAATCCGGGAACCAACACACCGACGACGATTAGCAAAACGTTGAGCCTCCTCTTGAGACAACACCAGCTTCTCCACCACATGAGCCCAAATCTGCTGCAACCTGTCCGCCACAGAATCCACACCAGGACAGTCAGAAGGCTCAACCTGCCCAGAAGAAAAACGAGGATGAAAACCAAAATTACAAAAGAAAGGCGAAACCAAGGTAGCAGAACTAGCCCGATTATTAAGGGCAAACTCGGCCAATGGCAAGAAAGCCACCCAATCATCCTGATCAGCAGACACAAAGCATCTCAAATAAGTCTCCAAGGTCTGATTAGTGCGCTCGGTCTGGCCATTTGTCTGAGGATGAAATACAGAAGAAAAAGACAAATCAATGCCCAGCCTAGCACAAAAGGCCCGCCAAAACCTAGAAACAAACTGGGAACCTCTGTCGGACACAATATTCTCCGGAATACCATGCAAACGAACCACATGCTGAAAAAACAACGGAACCAAATCTGAAGAGGAAGGCAATTTAGGCAAGGGCACCAAATGAACCATCTTAGAGAACCGGTCACAAACAACCCAGATAACAGACATCTTCTGGGAGACCAGAAGATCATAAATAAAATCCATCGAAATATGCATCCAAGGCCTCTCAGGGATTGGCAAAGGCAAAAGTAACCCACTAGCACGGGAACAACAAGGCTTAGCCCACGCACAAGTCCCACAGGACTGCACAAAAGAACGCACATCACGTGACAATGAAGGCCACCAAAAGGACCTACCAACCAAATCTCTGGTACCAAAAATGCCAGGATGACCAGCCAACACGGAACAGTGAACCTCAGAAATCACTCTACTAGTCCATCTGTCAGGAACAAACAATTTCCCCACAGGACAGCGGTCAGGTCTGTCAGCCTGAAATTCCTGAAGAGCCCGTCGTAAATCAGGGGAAATGGCAGAAAGGATCACCCCTTCTTTCAGAATACCGACCGGCTCCAAGACCTCAGGAGAATCAGGCAAAAAACTCCTAGAGAGGGCATCAGCCTTAATATTCTTAGAACCCGGAAGGTACGAGCCGTCTAGCAGACTCGAGGCAAATCAAATTCTTATGATCGGTCAAGACCACAATACAGTGCTTAGCTCCCTCAAGCCAATGTCGCCACTCCTCAAACGCCCACTTCATAGCCAACAACTCCCGATTGCTGACATCATAATTGCGTTCAGCAGGTGAAAATTTACGGGAAAAGAAGGCACACGGTTTCATTAAGGAACCAACAGGATCCCTCTGAGACAAAACGGCCCCTGCCCCAATCTCAGAAGCGTCAACCTCAACCTGAAACGGAAGAGAAACATCCGGTTGGCGCAACACAGGAGCAGAAGTAAATCGACGTTTAAGCTCCTGAAAGGCAGAGACAGCTGCAGAGGACCAATTCGCCACATCAGCGCCTTTCTTCGTCAAATCGTTCAAGGGTTTAACCATGCTAGAAAAATTAGCAATGAAACGGCGATAAAAATTTGCAAAACCCAAAAATTTCTGAAGGCTCTTCATGGATGTGGGCTGAATCCAATCATGAATGGCCTGAACCTTAACCGAATCCATCTCTATAGACGAGGGAGAAAAAATGAAGCCCAAAAAAGAGACTTTCTTCACCCCAAAGAGACACTTAGACCCCTTCACAAACAGGTCATTGTCATGAAGGATCTGAAATACCATCCTGACCTGTTGCACATGAGACTCCCAATCATCGGAAAAAATCACAATATCGTCCAAATATACAATCAAGAATTTATCAAGATAAGTCCGGAAAATATCATGCATAAAGGACTGAAAAACAGATGGAGCATTAGAGAGTCCGAATGGCATCACAAGGTCTTCAAAATGGCCTTCGGGCGTGTTAAACGCAGTTTTCCATTCATCACCCTGCTTAATACGAACAAGATTATATGCCCCCCGAAGGTCAATCTTCGTAAACCAACTAGCTCCCTTAATCCTAGCAAACAAATCGGAAAGCAAAGGTAAAGGGTATTGAAACTTGACCATGATTTTATTCAAGAGGCAATAATCTATACAGGGTCTCAAGGAACCATCTTTTTTAGCAACAAAAAAGATCCCTGCTCCCAACGGTGAAGAAGATGGTCGAATATGCCTTTCTCCAAAGACTGCTTAATATAGCTCCGCATGGCGGTATGTTCAGGCACAGATAGGTTGAAAAGTCGACCCTTAGGAAACTTACAGCATTGAATCAAGTCAATAGCACAATCACAGTCCCTGTGCGGTGGAAGGAAACTGGACTTGGGCTCATCGAATACATCCTGAAAATCAGACAAAAACTCTGTAATCTCAGAAGGTGAAGAAGAGAAGATTGACATCAAAGGAACATCATTATGAACCCCCTGACAACCCCAACTAGTCACAGACAAGGACTTCCAGTCCAACACAGGATTATGTACCTGCAACCACAGAAAACCCAGCACGACAACATCATGCAAGTTATGCAACACCAGAAATTGACAATCTTCCTGATGGGCTGGCGCCATGCGCATGGTTACCTGTGTCCAAAACTGGGGCCATTTTTTTAGCCAAGGGTGTAGCATTAATGCCCCTTAAAGGAATAGGGTTCTGCAAAGGCTGCAAAGGAAAACCACAACGTTTGGCAAACTCAAAATCCATTAAATTCAAGGCGGCGCCTGAATCCACAAACGCCATGACAGAAAATGATGACAATGAGCAGATCAAGGACACAGATAACAAAAATTTAGGTTTTACAGTACTGATGGTAATTGAACTGGCGATCCTCTTTGTCCGCTTAGGGCAGACAGAAATGACATGAGAAGCATCGCCACAATAATAACACAACCTATTTTGACGTCTGAAACCTTGTCGTTCCGTTCTAGACAGAATTCTATCACATTGCATAGGCTCAGGAATTTGCTCTGAGGATGACGCCACAGTGCGCACAGTTCTGCGCTCCCGCAGGCGTCGGTCAATCTGAATGGCGAGAGACATAAATTCACTCAGACAGGAAGGCGTGGGAAACCCCACCATAACATCTTTAACGGATTCAGAAAGCCCCCTTCTGAAAATTGCTGCCAAAGCATCATTATTCCATTTAGTCAACACAGACCATTTTCTGAATTTCTGACAATACAATTCTGCCGCCTCTTGACCCTGAGACAGGGCCAACAAGGTCTTCTCAGCTTGATCCACAGAATTAGGTTCATCATACAATAATCCTAAAGCCTGAAAAAAGGAATCAATATTAAGCAAAGCCGGATTCCCAGATTCCAGGGAAAACGCCCACTCCTGTGGGTCACCACGCAGCAGTGAAATAACGTTTTTACCTGCTGAATGGAATCACCAGAGGATCGAGGTCTCAGGGCAAAAAAAAGTTTACAGTTGTTTTTGAAACTCAAAAATTTAGACCTGTCACCAGAAAATAAATCAGGAGTAGGAATCTTTGGTTCTAAATCAGGAGTCCGAATAATATAATCAGAAATACCTTGCACCCTAGCAGCAATCTGGTCTACACGAGAAGCTAAATCCTGAACACTCATGCTTGCACCAGGCTCCTCAGCCACCCAGATATTAAGAGGGAAGAGAACACAAAACAGACTGGAGAAAAAAAATGGCTTAAGAGCTTCCTTCCCTTCTTCTGAGATGCATTTAACTCATTGTTGGCCAGTTGTACTGTTATGATCCGGTGACCTTGGAGCTGCATGAGAACTTTCACTGGAGAAAGTGGCCACTGTACTGAACGCAATCCTGAACTAAACCCCGCAAATAGAAGTAGCCGTGGAGTGTACCTAACACACCTAGACACCTCTTCACAGCCGGATGACTAATTACCCCTAAAGATGGAAATAGGAATACTATCTTGCCTCAGAGAAAATCCCCAAAGGATAGACAGCCCCCCACAAATATTGGCGGTGAGTCGGAGAGGAAAAAACATACACAGGCAGAAAACAGGATTTAGCACAGGAGGCCACACTAGCTAGATAGGACAGGATAGGACAGAGTTCTGTGCGGTCAGTAAAAAACCCTTCAAAAACATCCACAGCAGAAATTACAAAAACTTCCTACATCTAACTAATAGATGTAGGAGCGTAAATCTGCAACTCCAGTGAATCCTACAATCAGAGCAGGAATAAAACTGAAACAAGCACACAGCAGTGTGCCACAGATACAAAAAAAAACAAACACTTATCTTTGCTGAATTTGGCAGCAAGCAGGAGAAGCCAGAAAGTGATCCATCACTTCACAAGAAACATTGACAACTGGAATGACTAAAGGATCCTGCACACCTAAATATCCCAGTCCAAATTGTAATCATCAGATACACCTGGCCAGGACTGTGACTCAGAGACAACTGCATTCCCACCTACAACCACTGGAGGGAACCCAAGAGCAGAATTCACAACAGGGGCCATAACATTTATACATATGTGCAGCACTATATGGGGCAAGTGTCTGTATGGGGCCATAATTAATATTTGTGGAGCATTACGGTTTATGGGACACGTGTCTGTATGGAGCATCTTATAGGGCCATAATCAAGGTTTGTGCAGCACTATATGGGGCAAATATCTTTATAGAGCATCTTAAGGGGCCGTAATCAGCATTTGTGCAGCATTATATGGGCCAAATGTGTCTATGGAGCATCTTATGGGGCCTTTATTAACCTTTATGCAGGATTATATGGGGCAAATTTTAATATGGAGCATCTTATGGGGACTGTTGTGAATTCTGCTCTTGGGTTCCCTCCAGTGGTTGTAGGTGGGAATGCAGTTGACTCTGAGTCGCAGTCCTGGCCAGGTGTATCTGATGATTACAATTCTGACTGGGGTATTTAGGTGTGCAGGATCCTTTAGCCCTTGCCAGTTGTCAATGTTCCTTGTGAAGTGTTGGATCATTTTCTGGCCTCTCCTGCTTGCTGCCAAATTCAGCAAAGATAAGTGTTTGGTTTTTGTATCTGTGGCACACTGCTGTGTGTTTGTTTCAGTTTTATTCCTGCTCTGATTGTAGGATTCACTGGAGTTGCAGATTTACGCTTCTACATCTTTAGTTAGATGTAGGAAGTTTTTGTATATTCTGCTGTGGATATTTTTGAAGGGTTTTAATACTGACCGCACAGAACTCTGTCCTATCCTGTCCTATTTAGCTAGAGTGGCCTCCTGTGCTAAATCCTGTTTTTCTGCCTGTGTATGTTTTTTCCTCTCCGACTCACCGCCAATGTTTGTGGGGGGCTGTCTATCCTTTGGGGATTTTCTCTGAGGCAAGATAGTATTCCTATTTCCATCTTTAGGGGTATTTAGTCCTCCGGCTGTGATGGGGTGTCTAGGTGTGTTAGGTACACTCCACGGCTACTTCTAGTTGCGGTGTTAAGTTCAGGATTGCGGTCAGTATAGTGGCCACCTTCTCCAGTGAAAGTTCTCATGCAGCTCCAAGGTCACCGGATCATAACAGGGGCCATCATAAACTTTATGGAGCATTATATGGGGCGTATTTTAATATGGAGCATCTTATGGGGCCCATCATGAACTGTATGGAGCGTTATATGGGGCTCCTGATTCAATATGGATATTCAAAAACACTTAACCTACTGATGTCTCAATTAATTTTACTTTTATTGGTATCTTTTTTTACTTTTGACATTTAACGGTAGCTGCTGCATTTTCCACCCTAGGCTTATACTCGAGTCATTAAGTTTTTCCAGATTTTTGTGGCAAAATTAGGGGGGTCGGCTTAAACTCGGGTCGGCTTATACTCGAGTATATACGGTATGTGTACTTTTATTGTATATTTTTTATTTCGTCATAAAAATATTATTTTATGGGTGTAATATATTTTGACTTTAAAATTGTTTTTATATTTTTAAAAAACTTTTTTTAAACCTTTTTAAATTTTTTACTTTGTCACACTATTTTTTGCTGGCTGATCCCTTGTAATAGCATGGGGATACAGCGGCATCCCTATGCTATGCAAACTGTCAGCGCTGCACTAACAAAGTTACTGATCGTGCATTGCGCATGATCAAGCAACTTTCCTAGCTCTGGTGACCCGGATGTTGTCATGAAGATACCAGGTCACCATGCAACGATTTTGATGACGTTGTGAGATCTCCGATCCAAGGGCAGAAGAGACTGTAATCCCTCTGTCTGCTCCCATAATGCTGCAATCAAATTTGATCACAGCATTTAGGTGGTTAAAGTGTCGGGTGCGCTTCTGGCACTGAGTGCCGGGTGTCAGCTGTCAGAATCAGTGTGCGAGCAAAAACGGCCTGGACGTATCCATACGTCCCAGGTCACAGGGATGTATGGATACGTACAAGGTTGTTAAGGGGTTAAGGAATGACAATAAATCATTACACACCAACGAGAAATTGCATTTTACAGGAAAGAAAATGTTAAGAAACATTTTTTTCCTGTATAATGACTTGTATATACTGTAAGGCTACATTTTAAAAGGATTTAGAAACATATATAATTTAAGTAAACCAAAATTATTTTTTTTCCTAGACATTAGGAAATTTCAGCTGAATTTATGAAGGAAGCAAGAACTGCCAAAAAATTAGGGACATTCTTTTCAAATTGCCATGTACTGGTACTCCTAAACTCATAAAGGCTGTGCATTTTTGAGGGTTATATACCAAGGAAAGTACTCCAAACCACAGAATAGTTTACAGGTGAACAATATAATACAGATACATTTTTAACAAGTGTTTAAGGGTTATATGCCAACTAAATGTACTCAAGAGTCAAGACCAATGGATTAATCTATGAATGAGCAGTATAATACCAATAAGTTTATGTGCACTCAGGGTTTGTGCACAATTTCTGCATCTCTTGACAGGAAAAGCACAGCTGCAAAAACATACGTTTTTGATGCGTTTTTGCCTTCGTTCTTGCCATGCTTTTTTACCTGCGTTATTGATTGATTTGAGTGAAGTCAATGGTGAAAAACGCAAAAATACCACAGAGAATTGACATGTTGCAGATTATTTTGGGTACAAAGTTTGCAAGTCAAAAATGAACAGCATGTGTATGTGCTGGCATCAGGTTTTGCTTCAGATTTTGTCACAATTTTGCACAAAAAAATGCACCAAATCTGCAACGTTTGCACACAGCCTAAAGTTGTGAATACATTTTTTTAGTCTTCTATAGCAATGATCTGTACACAAGAAGATGTAATACTCTATGGATGAGCAATATAATACCAATAAATTTTGAACAAGTTTTTTGAGGGTTGTAAACCAAGGAAATGTACTCCAGACCACGGAATAGTCTATGGATGCATAATATAATACCGATCATTTTGAAACAAGTTTTTTGAGGATTATATAGCAAAGAAATCTACTCAAGAATATGTAAAAGTCTATGGATGAGCAATATAATACCAATACATTTTTGAAAAAATTTTTGAGGCTGATATAGCAACGAACTGTACCCAAGAAGATGTAATAGACTGTGGTTGAGCAATATAATACCGACAAATTTTGAACATGTTTTTTGAGGGTTATATTCCAATAAAATGTACCCAAGAACACATACTAACCTATGCATGTGCAATATAATAACAATACATTTTTTAACAAGTTTTTGGAGACTTATACAGCAACAAAATGTACTCAAGAACATGTTATACTGTGGGGATGAGCAATATAATACAGATACATTTTTTTTTACTTTTAAAACAAACAATAACTTTATTTTTTCTGATTTTTGCGCTTTTCCTTAATTAAATGGCATATATATAGCTATACTCATCTATTAACGTTAGTCTATTGTAAGAGGTTGGAACACAATAGTCCGATCGCAGGGTGCCATGTTTATTTATTAATTTTAAATCAAATCATTTTTATTGAAAAACTCCAAATACAAATTTTCCATGTTTCAAATAACAGAAATGACATAATAATTCCATAGTATAAAACATAAGCAAAGTAACGCAACTTCAGTTCCTTAACCGGCTCTAAACCCAAATCCCAGAGGCCATATTTTTAGACTTATTCAGGAAGATCATCTTTGGCTTAAAGGCGATAGTCTGCTTATAAATTGTAGTTTAAATGTAGAAATTGCCACGTCCATAGAGAACTCTTCAAGATTCTGTAAGCGAGTACATTGTTTTCTTGGGAGATTTTCTAACTCATCATTTTATTTTCAAAATTCAATTTTTATTGAAAGGTTAAATAATTTTCAATCACAAAAATACAGCAAAAAGAAAAGAATAACTATGACGACAATATCAGCATCAATGAATCATAGAATAAAAGTATAACGTCCAATAAAACATCTGACCCAGTTTTTGGTGGGTTTTATACCAATAAAATGTACTCAATAATATGTAATACTGTGATGCTAGTCACTACTCATGGATAGACCGTGAGGCAGAAAACTCAAATGTTCTGGGGTCAATACCAAGAGAGTACATACAGCTGCATCTGGACACCTGTCAAGTCAGCAGTCTTCTCCATGATTGTGGAGCCTACTGAAACAGGCTAAGGGACCTTTTTAAATGCTTAGGAAGCCTTTGCCATAATCATCAACTTTAACAGAAATAAACACTTGAAATAGATCACTCTGTTTGTAATGACTCTATATAATATATGAGTTTCAATTTTTGTATTAAAGAATTGAAATAAATTAACTTTTTGATGATATTCTAATTTAGTGTGAAGCAGTCGGAGCACCCACTAGGGCCGTGGGGTACTCGGGTCGGTGGTCATTAAAGGGGTAGTCACGGTGGTGGTGACCCGGTCCATTGCCCTGGATGTCCAAGCTAAAGAGAAGGTCTTTAAAGGGGTTGTTTTGAAAGAGAATAAAGAATGTTTGTGATGCCACCTGTGGTATTTGGTCAGGGATGACAGACGCTTCTTAAAGGGGTTCACTGGGGATGGTGTTATTGCAGCATTGAGGCTATGACTTCCCACAGGTGAAGCTTAGTCCCCAAGGCTCCCGATGTAGTGGGCAAAGGTGATAGATGGTGTAGTGCCAGAAAGAATTGAAGGACACAAGGTAGCAGTCTCTTTACCTTTTATTGATTAATTTCCAGTACACAGGTTTCAGGCGGTCTTTGGAATCTGGGCAGCCTGGAAGGGACTTGGAATCCCTTTAGACAGGTGGGATTGGAAGCCTTCCTTTCTGTGCTGAAATGCGTCCCTTGCTGCCTGAGGCTTCTCACAAGGTCCTCTCTCTCTCTGTCCTAGGACAGTACATGTATGGCAGGCAACACGAACCTTTTTACAGGTGTCCTACTTGCGGCGACTCAGAAGGATCTAGAAGGATTCAGAAGGATCTAGATAAGCTTGAACAATGGACAGCGACTAATAGAATGGTATTTAACAGGTAGAAATGCAAGATTCTACATCTGGGCAAGAAAAATGAAAATTACAACTATAGAATGGGAGGAATAGAACAAAGCAACAGCACTTGTCAAAAAGACTAGGGTGTACTAATAGATAACAGACATCACATGAGTCAACAGTGTGATAGAACAGCAAAAAAGGCAAACACAGTTCTAGGATGTATTAAGAAAAGCATATAGTTTAGATCACGCGAAGTAATTATCCGCCTCTATTCCTTTTTTGTCAGGCCTCATCTGGAATACTGTGTCCAGTTCTGCGCAACACATTTTAAAAAAGTCACTGAAAAATTGGAGCAAGTTCAGAGAAGAGCTACCAGGATGGTGAGCGGACAGCAAAGTATGTCCTACAAGGAACAGTTAAAGGATCTGGGAATGTTTAGCTTGTAAAAAAGAAGGCTAAAAGGAGACTTAATAGCTGTTGACAAATAACTGTAGGGATGTTATAGTGCAGAGGGACCATCCTTATTCTCATTTGCACATGGAAACACCATAAGCAGTGAAATGAAACTGATATGGAGAAGATACAGATTAGATATTAGCAAAAACTTTTTGACAGCGAGGGTGATCAATAAGTGGAACAGGCTGACTTGAGATTCTATTATTTATTGTCCACTACGTGCATCAATGCCGCAATGATGTAAGAGTGTGTCAGGGACAATCATGCTCTTTTTCCTCTCTAATAAAATGGGCATACTTTTGTGTCTTAAAAATTTATTTTAAGTGCATAGAATATTACGAACACTAATGTGAACAAATTTATGTTGGTAATGTGAATGATATAATAGGTACAATTTTATAGAATGTTTTAAATACTAGTGATGTGGAAACAGAATGTTTTAAATACTAGTGAATTGAAACTCACAATGTGTTAATGTATTAAATATAGGGAAAGTATAAAAGTAATAAATTAGAACATAGGTATGGGAATAGAATAAAACTGTACATATAGATAAGGTTTGGGAAAGTGCAGTGGAGGGCACAATAGAACCAGGAAGCAGATAAGTACAGTAAAGGAACAGTTAAAGTGTTTGGGAACAGCCCCAACATGAGAGGAGCAGGGTTAGTTAAAAAGGGGATCACTTACTGTTTTAGAGGAGATAAGTAGATTAGATAGAAAGAATAATAACTGAAGTCCTAGGCCAGATGTCACGCATATTGTAGGAAAGGCAAAGTGCAACATGAAGGGATAAGGGAAAGGGAACCAAGCACTAGGGAAGGGAGGAGTGGAGACCCCTAGACAGATCTAAGTCACCATGTCTGACCTATCGTCCCTATATAGGTTTCGCACCTATCGCCGAACAGGATACCTAATCCCTGCCTGACCCTGGTGATAAGCGCTGCACTGGGAAGGACAGGATGAGAGCTAGTCAATCCCCGCTATGGCTAAAGACAGCTAGGATACACAAAACAAGGGAACACTTAGCCTGAGTCAACTCAAAGAGAAACACCAATGTACTCCAAAGAAGATGCTAGCCAACAGTCGCAGCTCCAAGCCTCAACAGGGAAGTGAAAATAGGAAATATCACCTGCAACTCCATACAGTAAGTAGGGAGTTATAAACACCCATATCCAGGTGTGACCATTACAGTCGGGGGGAGGTGGCCACTTGGTCATAGCGTCAGTCTAAGCAAACTGCTCTGACCCTCTGCAGCCAGATGCAGCGCAGCAGTCTACAACCTCTGACACATCCGTGAGATCAGAAGGCTGAAAAGTACAAGAGTGTACATTCTTTTGGACAGCATGCAGAAGGCCATCACTGACTTTAGCGGAACTTCTCGGGACGTTCGGGCCTACGGCCCAAATTACGTATAGGGAAGCATGCCTTAATCACTTTCCAGAAGGGAAAGCCAGAAGGAAAACCATTTTATAAAGGTTGGTCATAATCAATGAGAGCTGCAGATCTGGACAGAGTGCTCTAGGGGCCAGGAGTGCCAAACAAGAAAAGGACAACTCAGACTGAAAAAATCGTGAATGTAACATCGTACTGTGCTGTGATTAATATTGAGATCGGACTGGTCAGTAAAGTTAATTTGTTTGAAAAGGATCAAATGTCTCCTGTTCCATGTGCAGCTGTGTCCAGGATTATAGAGGCAGTGGAGGCTTCCCCAGTGGGGCAGCCCCCCACCCATGACTACCACATTATTGTTACCTCATCTGAGAGCAGAATGATCTGGGGGCCGAGACACCGAATCCAGCGATGTATCATTTAGTTTACTGGGTTCATCAATTGTCATAGAATCACAGTTTTCCCTTCTGCAAATATAACAGTGCTCTGAATGGTGAATCGTTTATAACACTGATTGGTATCTTGTATACACTGTGTACACTGTGCATAGGCAGAAAGCTGCTAATCAGTGCTGAGGGTGGGGTTACACACAGTATTTGACTAATAGGCTGGAGACACATAATCCTGTAGTGATAATATCCTGCTGATAAAACACAGATTTTTATTAAAACAACAGCACACAGCCTAGTTAGTGACACATCGCTGGAATTAGGATCTTGGCCCGTACATCATGCTGCTTTCAAATTACATAGCAAAAAGCACAGACAGATTCCCTTTGATATCATATAATATCTAATCATGACGTTCTAGAAGCACTCTAAACCCTGTGTCAGTGCAATTTGCCAAAACTAAACCCTGAGAAAATCTCTCACTGTAAACTCTAACTTTGTATCAGTTTTTCCCAAAGTGTTCCTTTAAGCAGAACATTCCCTTTTCATATTTTCTATGCTGTTACGTTAATGAGCACATTTTACGCCTTTCTCTAACAATCTATTAGAAGAAAATAATTCACTTCATAGAACATTTTTATACTATACAAGGAACATTTTTCCTAGAATATTACCCATTGTCTTTATAAATAAGGTCGGCTCCTCTTTTACAGCAGTGTCTCCTCCTCTAATATTCCGCGAAATGATGCAAAACTATGCTCCTCGATCCAAAAACAAGCAAAAAAAAAAAATCTTCATTAGCCTTCATAGAGAACGAGAAATCTAATAGTATAGTAATGAAAAGCAGACTTTTTACAGAATAAACTCTTTGTTAAAAAATCTACCAAATATATTCTTCAGGGGTTTCTCCTCATTGTATTACTGGGCTCCAGTGCTGTATTGTCGATAAATAATGAGTTCTATATGCCAAAATACAGGGTGTTAACTGTGTATGTCAATGTAGCACCAAAGATGAGTGTAAACAGCGTGGTGCAAGAGGAAGAATGCAACATTGCAATCAAAGACTGCTTCTGTTTTCAGCAACATCAAAACACAACATCATTTCAGATCTTGTGAATTATTTAAAGGGAACCTGTCATAGAGAAAATCATCTGATCTGCAGGCAGAATGTTATAGAGCAGGAGAAGCCGATCAAATAGATACTGTGTATATCTCCCCTGGCTGCAGGGGCGCAATTGCCCCGAGTAGACTGGTGGGCACGTATGTCACACTCCAAACAAAGCACCAGAAGTCGCGCTACTAGTGAGGCGCTGCACTGATACGTGCTAGAAATGTGGACCCCCTATAGAACAATGCTAAAAGCCTAAATAAAGAAAGTAGATCCCTTACCGTGGGTAATGAAGATGAGCACCCTCCACTGCTGATAGATGTAAGTGCGGCTGTGGTACAGGTCGTGCAAATGGCGATGACCGGAGGGTGGGCGCACAGGAGCACATGCGGACGAGAGCGGTATAGAACGCCGCTACCGAGTGCAGAGCCAGGGAACGTCCCGGCCGGAGGCGTCCCTGGTTACACTGGAAAACAAAGATGGCCGACTCTGACACGCAGCGTGTGACGTCACGGGCCTACGGAGGCACCCAAGGACCAAAAAGGTAAACCGACGCGTTTCGAAGGGTGAACGCCCTTCTTCATCATAACCCTCACATGTACTTATGCTGGATAACAGATGTAAATCATTCAGCTGCGGCAATACAAACTAAATCTCCGAGCACTAAAAAATACTTCGAGGACCCCCGAGCGTGCTCGAGAAATCTCGAGTAACGAGTATATTCGCTCATTGCTACTTAAAGTCTTTTGTGGTAGTTGTGGATGAGGTTCTTTATTTTCTCAGATGGTAAAGCTGCCCACTTTTCTTGCAAAAAGCCTCCAGTTCCTGTAAATTCCTGGGCTGTCTAGTATGAACTGTGCCCTTGAGATCTCCCCAGAGTGGCTCAATGATATTGCGGTCAGGAAACTGAGATGGCCACTCCAGAACCATCATTTTGTTCTGCTGTAGTCAATGACAGGTCAACTTGGCCTTGTGTTTTGGATCGTTGTCATGTTGGAACGTCCAAGTATGTCCCATGTGCAGCTTCCGGGCTGATGAGTGCAAATTTGCCTCCAGTGTTTGTTGATAACGTGCTGTATTCATCTTTACTTCAACTTTGACCAAGTTTCCTGTGCCTTTGTAGCTCACACATTCCCAAAACATCACCGATCCACCTCCATGCTTTACAGTAGGAATGGTGTTCCTATCATATGCCTTTTTGACCTATCTCTAAATGTAATGCTTATGGTTGTGGCCAAAAATTTCAATTTTGGTCTCATCACTCCAAATTACCTTGTTCCAGAAGTTTTGAGGCTTGTCTCTGTGCTGTTTTGCGTATTGTAGGTGAGATACTTTGCCGATTCGGCGTGAGAAAGAAATCACAGCATGCTGCTTGTGGCTCTAATATTTGTATCATCCACACACATACAATACTATGGATGCATAAGAATCATTGGCCAGCAATCGGATGTCATCCAACTGCAGTCCAATGTATGCTCAGAGACAATGGAGAAGATGGAAAAATTAAGTTCTCTGTCTTCTCCAGATCTTTCATGCAGGTCTCTCATGTGAGAAAATCGGATCGCACTCAGATGACACTCGGCTCAAACTCAGAGTTTGAGCCGCAAGTCATTAGCATAATCAGCCCAATTTTCTTGTAAGAGAAAATCAACAACAGTGTGAGTGAGTAGCGGTCCTGGTCCGGCACCTCCTATATTCATACAATGGCGTCCTCTTCTTGTCTTCCTGCCGCGGCTCCTGTTGAGGGCAGAGCGAAGTACTGCAGTGCGCAGGCGCCGGGAAAGGTCAGAGAGGCCCGGCGCCTGCGCACTGCAGTACTTTGCTCTGCCCTCAACAGGGCAGATAAAGTACGCCTGCTCTGGAGCCACAGTGTGAATACAAGAAGAGGACGTCATCGTAAGAAGATAGGAAGCGCCGGACCCGGACCGCGACGCCCATCGGACCGGACCGCAGCGGGACCGCCCCTGGGTGAGTATAATCTAACCTGTTTTTCTTACCTTTCAGGATACATCGGGGCTTATCTACAGCATTACAGAATACTGTAGATAAGCCCCTGATGCTAGTGGCCCTATCTCATATACGATTTTTGGGGTGACAGACTCTCTTTAAGTGAGTGGGGTTCAGCTGCAATATCAGACTCAAACTATAAGAGTTAGGCTACCTCCCTTTTCCAAATGCAAAAATAAAGAAGCAAAATAGCTAAGCATATTCCATATCAGCACATAAGAAAATTAACCCCATAAGCCACACAAAGAAAACAAAATGAAAAAATACATTTTTCAGTAGACATATTTCTTCTCCCCAAAATATTGAATAAAAAGTAATCAAGACATTGCACTTCTACTAAATATTACAGCTCCATCAACAAAAAATGAAAAAAGTTGCCTGTTTCGAAAATTGTCAACACAAACTACAGTTTTGTTACAACTTTTAGAAATTTTAAAAGCCACTATAGTAATAAAGAAAAAAAATATGACATTTCTATCATTGTATTCGCCCTGACCTCATGTTTCATTGTCAATTTTTTTTCGAGATTAAGCAACATAAAAGCAAAATCTCCTCCAAAAATGGTGGCATTGTGTGTTTTTTTTTTTACTATTTCACTGCACTTGGAATTTTTGTTCTCATTTTCAGAACATTATATGGATAAATGAATGGTGTCATTAAAATCTACAATCCGCTGGACAAAAATCACTCTCATAAGACTATGCAGCCAGAAAAATAAAAAAGCTATTACTCTTGAAAGAAGGGGAGGAAAAAAACCCAAAACGCAAAAATGAAATTGTATTTTTCCTTAGGAGTTAACATATTTGCTGCTCATGGACGGCTCTTATTATTGTGCAAATGTTGTCTACGTGATGATGAGCTGCCATGAAGCGGAATTAGAAACTGGAAAACTCTTCTCCTGGTAAGAAGGATTAATTGGGTTTAGTGGTTGCAGGAGATATGACGTGACCTCCAGAGAAGATCCTAGTCCAGAATAATCCTACCATTATTTTATAGGTCTATCAGTCATACTGAAGTCATGCCATATTATTGTAAGGTACAAAGGGGAGAAAGGCTGAGTTAATCTCTTTTAATGCTAGATAATCTAATGATTACTATACAGTAATGCTGTTTATGGTGCTGCTCTCTTTATAAATCATTGCTACACTTCTCCATTAAAGTATGACTGTCATGAAGACATCAAGAGCGCAGACTGAGTAAACTTCTAACTGCAATATAAAGTCATCATCAGCATAAATGCCATTCATGGAGGAAGTATCAGGAATTTAACTTCTGGGCTTCACACCTGCATTTAATCAATTTACCACTGGAGTGCTTATGGAGTGGGCATGGATGCCCTTCAGTGCCTACTACTGTTCAATCAAAATGAAAAGCAGCCAATCAAAGTCTGCGGCTTTCTTTTGACGTTGCCCATATCAAACTTTAATGTCAATTTAAAGGATTATTCCCAAAATCAACAGTTGTGGCCTATCCAAAGCGTTGGTGATAACTTGTGGATCAGGCTTGAAGGCTGTTCGGACAAAAAACAATCCTAAGAATCTCTTGGAATGGAGCTGTAATAGCTAGTGTTGAGTGATACCTTCCGAAATCTAGACGTATCGGTATCGGATTGGATCGATATCCAAAAATTATCGGATGTCGCCGATACTGATACCCGATACCAATGCAAGTCAATGGGACACAAATATTGGAATGTAAATAAGCCCTTTCTGTCCTTCTACATCCTGTTCCGGAGGGGGGAAGATTGTGGGCGGTGCGTGGGCGGTGCCTGCACACACGCACAGAGCCCCGGCAGCCCGCACAGAGCCCCGGCAGCCCGCACAGAGCCCTGACAGCCCACACAGAGCCCCCGGCAGGCACGCTCAGACCCCCGGCAGGCACGCACAGAGCCCTGGCAGCCCACACAGAGCCCCCGGCAGGCACGCACAGACCCCCGGCAGGCACGCACAGACCCCTGGCAGCCCGCACAGAGCCCCAGCAGCCCGCACAGAGCCCCGTCAGGCACGCACAGACCCTCGGCAGTCCCGCACAGACCCCCACGGTCACACACAGACCCCGCCCGCACACACAGACACACAGTCTCCGCCCACGCACCGCCCACACTCCATTATAGTGCATCATTGCACTATGGGAGCTTCCGATTCCGGTATCAGATATCGCAAAAGTATCGGAACTCGGTATCGGAATTCCGATAGAGCGAATATCGGCCAATACCCAATATTTGCTGTATCGGAATGCTCAACACTAGTAATAGCACGTGAGTGCCACTGCTCCATGCATTGTCCATGAGATTGCGGGACAAATCCAAGTGCTGTAATATGCTATCATTGCACATGCAATGAACATGTCTATTCTGTCGTGTCATTTTCAAAACCTCATTCTTGGAATTAGTATACGTCCCAGCAGTCTCATCCCCTCTAGTGATGAGCAAGTGTACTCGTTGCTCGGGTGGTCTCCGAGTATTTGTAACTGCTCGGAGATTTAGTGTTCGTTGCCTGGGCTGCATGATTTATGGCTGATAGGCAGCTTGAATACATGTGGGGATTCCCTAGCAACCAGGCAACCCCCACATGTACTCAGGCTGGCTAGCAGCCATAAATCATGCAGCTGCGTCAACAATAACTAAATCTCCGAGCAGTTGCAAATACTCGGAGACCACCTGAGCATGCTCAGGAAAACCCGAGCAACAAGTACACTCGCTCATCACTAATCCCCTCCAATCCACAAATTATCACCTATTCTTTTCATGTTGGGAATAACCCTTTATTACTGGTCCACCTATGACAATTAAACACCAAGCTATCTTTGGATATGTAAGATCTGGATTCAATTGAATAATTCAACCCAAACTATTTTGGTGAGTAAATGGGGTTCTATAAGTAATTTATGCCAACTGGATAATTCATTATTATTATTATCACACTAGGAGGCACACAATATACATATCCAATATTACTTTGGGGTAGTGTTCTCCTATTTTATGGATGAACTTGCATGAACACCGTTTTGTCCATACGACTTCCGAGAATCGCAGAGCGCTTTATTCGGCTTTCTCCTGTGGTCCCGTATACTGTGAATTGAATGGAGGTCAAGCCAGAGTACCAGTCTTGGAGTTTTCACACCCAGGCCTTGGGATTGCTCAGTGTCTCACTGGTTGGATACTCACCAATCGGCAAGTTATATCATATCCAATAGATAAGGGATAACTTGTGAGTAACTTGCAGTGTGGTGTTCATGTATATTTCGGATGAGCATACATGGAAATCATTTTGTCTATGAGAACAGAACAGCATTGTACTTGGTTTTCTCTTACAGTCCCAGATAATGTGAATTCAGTGAAGGTCGAGTAAAAGTACCATTCTTGGAGTTCCTAATCCCAGGTCTCAGAAACCCTAGGCATCCCAACGGTTGGATACCAAGTAATCAGTAAGTTATATCCTATCCAATAGCTAGGGGATAACTTGAGGTTTGGGGAATAACCATTTAATGGGAAATCTCCCCTCATTTTACTGCTTCTCTTATAAAACATTTTTATGCCAATAACTGATGCTGGGCTATCAACATTTCTTGATTATTGGATGCCAACTTAAAGAAATTCAACAGCACAGTAATGAAAAATGCAGAAATTCCAGTCAGGTTGTCTCTGAACATCATATGATGAACACATTACAACTAAAAGATTCTCTTAGCGACTGAGCTTTAATGTGAACGGGTTACGACATGTCAGCTACAATGACGGGCATTATCCTTAGACAATACACACCAATTTAGTTCAAAAGACATGTTTACAGTTCTCATCAGAGGAAAGAAGCAAAACAATGATACTTTGGTCTCACGGGAACCCATATTTAGAAACACCTGTGACCAAAAACACCTCCCCATGTGTCATCCCCCTTTAGATTTGGAATTTCAATGTGTTGTCTTGTAATAAGCACGCTAAGGTTATGAATAGTGATGAGCGAATACACTCGTTACTATAGATTTCTCGAGCACGCTTGGGTGTCCTCCGTGTATTTTTTAGTGCTCGGAGATTTCGTTTTTCTTGCTGCAGCTGAATGATTTACATCTGTTAGCCAGAATAAGTACATGTGCGGATTCCCTAGCAACCAGGCAACCCCCACATGTACTTATGCTGGCTAACAGATGTAAATCATTCAGCTGCAGCAAGAAAAACGAAATCTCCGAGCACTAAAAAATACTCGGAGGACCCCCGAGCATGTTCGACAAATCTCAAGTAGAGAGTATATTCGCTCATCACTAGTTATGAACTAACAAAATACCACAGTAATGTGTTCGTTTACAAGTAGTGATGAGTAGGGTTGAGCGAAACGGGTCGTTCATTTTCAAAAGTCGCCGACTTTTGGCAAAGTCGGGTTTCATGAAACCCGATCCGACCCCTGTGCGGGGTCGGCCATGCGGTACGCGACTTTCGCGCCAAAGTCGCGTTTCAATGACGCGAAAAGCGCCATTTCTCAGCCAATGAAGGTAAACGCAGAGTGTGGGCAGCGTGATGACATAGGTCCTGGTCCCCACCATCTTAGAGAAGGGCATTGCAGTGATTGGCTTGCTGTCTGCGGCGTCACAGGGCCTATAAAGGGGCGTTCCCGCCGACCGCCATGTTACTGCTGCTGATCTGAGCTTATTAAGAGGTTGCTGCCGCTTCGTCAGAAGCAGGGATAGCGTTAGGCAGGGTCCATTAACCACCAAACCGCTTGTGCTGTAGCGATTTCCACTGCCCAACACCACCTTCGGTGTGCAGGGACAGTGGAAGCTACATTTTTTTTTTTTCCCCTCAGCGCTGTAGCTCATTAGGCTGCCCTAGAAGGCTCCCTGATAGCTGCATTGCTGTGTGTACGCCGCTGTGCAAACCAACTGCTTTTTTCAAAGCACAAATCCTCTTGTTCCTTCCTTTCTGCACAGCTATCTTTTTTGTTTGTCCACACTTTTTATTTAATTTGTGCATCAGTCCACTCCTTATTGCTGCCTGCCATACCTGGCTGAGATTACTGCAGGGAGATAGTAATTGTTGGACACTCCCTGTTTTTTTTTTTTTTTTGTGTGAGATTAAGATTGACATTTCTGCTAGAGTGCCATCCCTGTGTGTGCCATCTCTCACTCAGTGGGCCATAGAAAGCCTATTTATTTTTTTGCTTGATTTGGGTTATAAAATCTACCTGAAAAAATCACAACATCAATCAGTGGGAGAAAAATATTGGCCTCAGGGCTTGTGTGCCACTCTTGACTCCTGTGTGTGCCATCTCTCAGTCAGTGGGCCATAGAAAGCATATTTATTTTTTTGCTTGATTTGGGTTCTAAAATCTACCTGAAAAAATCACTACATCAATCAGTGGGAGAAAAATATTGGCCTCAGGGCTTGTGTGCCACTCCTGACTCCTGTGTGCATCATCACTCACTCAGTGGGCCATAGAAAGCCTATTTTTTTTTTTTGCTTTATTTGGGTTCTAAATTCTACCTGAAAAAATCAATAAATCAATCAGTGGGAGATTAATATTGGCCTTTGGGCTTGTGTGCCAGTCCTAAGCGTGCCATCTCTCTCTCTCAGATAGTGGGCCATAGAAAGCCTATTTATTATTTTTTTTATTGGGTTTATAAATTTTCCCTGGAACAAAAAAAAAAAAGTGGGAGATTAATATTGGCCTCTGGGCTTGTGTGCCAGTCCTGAGCGTGCCATCTCTCTCACAAATAGTGGGCCATAGAAAGCCTATTTTTTTTTTTTTTGGGGTTTTATAAATTCTCCCTGAAAAAAAAAGGGAGATTAATATTGGCCTTTGGGCTTGTGTGCCAGTCCTAAGCGTGCCATCTCTCTCTCTCAGATAGTGGGCCATAGAAAGCCTATTTATTATTTTTTTTATTGGGTTTATAAATTTTCCCTGAAAAAAAATAAAAAGTGGGAGATTAATATTGGCCTCTGGGCTTGTGTGCCAGTCCTGAGCGTGCCATCTCTCTCACAAATAGTGGGCCATAGAAAGCCTATTTATTTTTTTGGTTGATTTGGGTTCTAAATTCTACCTGAAAAAATCAATAAATCAATCAGTGGGAGATAAATATTGGCCTCTGGGCTTGTGTGCCACTCCTGACTCCTGTGTGCGTCATCTCTCACTCAGTGGGCCATAGAAAGCCTATTTTTTGTTTTATTTGTTTTATAAATTCTCCCTGAAAAAATCATTTTTATTTTATTTGGTTTCTAAATTCTTTCTGAAAAAATCATTTTTTTCTATTATTTTTTTTTTCCTAAAGTCTCCCTGAAAAAAAAAAAAAATTAAATCAGTGGGAGATTAATATTGCCCTTTCTGCTTGTGTGCCAGTTTTGACTCCTGGGTGTGCCATCTCTCTCTCTCTCTCCAATTGTGGGCCATAGAAAGCCTATTAATTTTTTAGCTTGATTTGGGTTCCAAAATCTACCTGAAAAAATCACTACATCAATCAGTGGGAGATAAATATTGGCCTCTGGGCTTGTGTGCCACTCCTGACTCCTGTGTGCGTCATCTCTCACTCAGTGGGCCATAGAAAGCCTTTTTTTTGTTTTATTTGTTTTCTAAATTCTCCCTGAAAAAATCATTTTATTTTATTTGGTTTCTAAATTCTTCCTGAAAAATCATTTTATTCTATTATTTTTTTTTCCTAAAGTCTCCCTGAAAAAAAAAAAAATCAAATCAGTGGGAGATTAATATTGCCCTTTCTGCTTGTGTGCCAGTCTTGACTCCTGGGTGTGCCATCTCTCTCTCTCTCTCCAATTGTGGGCCATAGAAAGCCTATTATTTTTTTAGCTTGATTTGGGTTCCAAAATCTACCTGAAAAAATCACTACATCAATCAGTGGGAGATAAATATTGGCCTCTGGGCTTGTGTGCCACTCCTGACTCCTGTGTGCGTCATCTCTCACTCAGTGGGCCATAGAAAGCCTTTTTTTGTTTTATTTGTTTTCTAAATTCTCCCTGAAAAAATCATTTT
The DNA here is from genome assembly GCF_032444005.1 of Ranitomeya imitator. Taxonomy (NCBI): domain Eukaryota; kingdom Metazoa; phylum Chordata; class Amphibia; order Anura; family Dendrobatidae; genus Ranitomeya; species Ranitomeya imitator. The sequence goes on from NC_091282.1 coordinate 88,716,034, forward strand.
ATTTTATTTGGTTTCTAAATTCTTCCTGAAAAAATCATTTTATTCTATTATTTTTTTTCCTAAAGTCTCCCTGAAAAAAAAAAAATCAAATCAGTGGGAGATTAATATTGCCCTTTCTGCTTGTGTGCCAGTCTTGACTCCTGGGTGTGCCATCTCTCTTTCTCTCTCTCTCCAATTGTGGGCCATAGAAAGCCTATTATTTTTTTAGCTTGATTTGGGTTCCAAAATCTACCTGAAAAAATCACTACATCAATCAGTGGGAGATAAATATTGGCCTCTGGGCTTGTGTGCCACTCCTGACTCCTGTGTGCGTCATCTCTCACTCAGTGGGCCATAGAAAGCCTTTTTTTGTTTTATTTGTTTTCTAAATTCTCCCTGAAAAAATCATTTTATTTTATTTGGTTTCTAAATTCTTCCTGAAAAAATCATTTTATTCTATTTTTTTTTTCCTAAAGTCTCCCTGAAAAAAAAAAAAAATCAAATCAGTGGGAGATTAATATTGCCCTTTCTGCTTGTGTGCCAGTCTTGACTCCTGGGTGTGCCATCTCTCTTTCTCTCTCTCTCCAATTGTGGGCCATAGAAAGCCTATTATTTTTTTAGCTTGATTTGGGTTCCAAAATCTACCTGAAAAAATCACTACATCAATCAGTGGGAGATAAATATTGGCCTCTGGGCTTGTGTGCCACTCCTGACTCCTGTGTGCGTCATCTCTCACTCAGTGGGCCATAGAAAGCCTTTTTTTGTTTTATTTGTTTTTTAAATTCTCCCTGAAAAAATCATTTTATTTTCTTTGGTTTCTAAATTCTTCCTGAAAAAATCATTTTATTCTATTATTTTTTTTTCCTAAAGTCTCCCTGAAAAAAAAAAAAAATCAAATCAGTGGGAGATTAATATTGCCCTTTCTGCTTGTGTGCCAGTCTTGACTCCTGGGTGTGCCATCTCTCTTTCTCTCTCTCTCCAATTGTGGGCCATAGAAAGCCTATTATTTTTTTAGCTTGATTTGGGTTCCAAAATCTACCTGAAAAAATCACTACATCAATCAGTGGGAGATAAATATTGGCCTCTGGGCTTGTGTGCCACTCCTGACTCCTGTGTGCGTCATCTCTCACTCAGTGGGCCATAGAAAGCCTTTTTTTGTTTTATTTGGTTTCTAAATTCTTCCTGAAAAAATCATTTTATTCTATTTTTTTTTTCCTAAAGTCTCCCTGAAAAAAAAAAAAATCAAATCAGTGGGAGATTAATATTTACATTTGTGCTTCAGTGACAGTCCTGCGTGTGTGGCATCTCTCTCATTTGTTGCCACCAACAACAGAGTGTGTAACATTGTGCCTGATTTTCGTTGTGGTCTCACTCACCTGTAAAGGGGTAGCTAAATCATACTGAAGTTATAGCTCACCGTGTAAGTTGTGTGACAGCAACAAATACCGTTAGTTTGGTTACGTTTTTAAAACAATGAGGAAGTCTGGTGGAAGAGGTCGTGGCCGGGGGCGTTCATTGTCAGCTGGTAATGAGGGTAGTGGTAGTGGTGGAGCATCAGCTGGTCGTGGGAAAAAAAATATTGCACCTAAGTCTGGAGCTGTGGAGCCAGGTTCGTCGTCTGGCTACACAAGGCCTCGAACGCTCCCTTTTCTGTGAGTAGGAAAACCGCTTTTAAAGCCGGAGCAGCAAGAGCAAGTTTTGGCTTATCTTGCTGAGTCAGCCTCTAGCTCTTTTGCCTCCTCTCGTGAAACTGGTAAATGTCAAAGCAGCGCGTCGTTAGTGGATGTTCACGGTCAGGGACAAGTCGCTTCCTTGTCCTCTTCAGCAAAAACAACAACAGAGAAGAATGCAGCAGGCGACACAACGGGTTACTCCATGGAGCTCTTTACACATACCGTCCCTGGCTTAGAAAGTGAAGCAGTTAACAGTCCATGCCCATTACAAGTTGAATCTGACATGGAGTGCACTGATGCACAGCCACAGCCAGACTACTATGCTGGTCCTTTGACTCAGACCACAACATTGCCCTCGCAGGGTAATGATCAAGAATCAGACCCTGATGAGACTATGTTGCCCCATCACGAACGCTATACCACCGACCGACACGGTGACACAGACGAAGTTGCACACAAGCTACAAGAAGAGGTAATAGATGACCCAGTTCTTGACCCCGATTGGCAGCCATTGGGGGAACAGGGTGCAGGCGGCAGCAGTTCTGAAGCGGAGGAGGAGGGGCCGCAGCAGGCATCAACATCGCAACAGGTTCCATCTGCCGGGCCCATATCTTGCCCAAAACGCGTGGCAAAGCCAAAACCTGTTGGAGGACAGCGTGGCCATCCGGTTAAAGCTCAGTCTGCAATGCCTGAAAAGGTGTCCGATGTTAGAAAGAGTGCAGTCTGGCATTTTTTTAAACAACATCCAATTGATCAGCGCAAAGTCATCTGTCAAAAATGTTCAACTACCTTAAGCAGAGGACAGAATCTGAAAAGTCTCAATACAAGTTGCATGCATAGACATTTAACCACCATGCATTTGCAAGCCTGGACTAACTACCAAACGTCCCTTAAGGTTGTAGCACCCTCGGCCAATGAAGCTAGTCAGCAACGCAACATCCCTTCCGGCAGTGTAGGGCCACCATTTTCCGCACCACCTGCAGTATCTGTGCAGGTTTCTTTGCCAGGCCAAAGCAGTCAGGGTCAGGGAATCACCAGTTTCGTAGTAGGAAACACTGCATCTAGGGCACCGGCGGCAACAATACCATCTCCCACCGTCTCTCAGTCTGCCATGTCCACCGGCACCCCCGCTAGTTCCACGATCTCCAGCTCTCCAGTCCAGCTCACCCTACATGAGACTATGGTTAGAAAAAGGAAGTACTTAGCTTCGCATCCGCGTACACAGGGTTTGAACGCCCACATAGCGAGACTAATCTCGTTAGAGATGATGCCCTACCGGTTAGTTGAAAGCGAAGCTTTCAAAGCCCTGATGGACTACGCTGTACCACGCTACGAGCTACCCAGTCGACACTTTTTTTCCAGAAAAGCCATCCCAGCCCTCCACCAGCATGTTAAAGAGCGCATCGTCCATGCACTCAGGCAATCTGTGAGCACAAAGGTGCACCTGACAACAGATGCATGGACCATTAGGCATGGCCAGGGACGTTACGTGTCCATCACGGCACACTGGGTGAATGTTGTGGATGCAGGGTCCACGGGGGACAGCAAGTTTGGGACAGTTCTGCCTAGCCCACGGTCTAGGAAACAGTTGGCTGTAGCCGTTCGCACCCCCTCCTCCTCCTCTTCGTCCTCCTGCAGAAGCGAGAGCTCGTCCACAGACCGCAGTCGCACAACCACTCCATCCGCAGCTGCCACTGTTGCACACCAGGTCTCCCATTATGGGGCAGCTACTGGCAAACGTCAGCAGGCTGTATTGGCTATGAAGTGTTTGGGCGACAACAGACACACCGCGGAAGTTCTGTCCGAGTTCTTGCAGAAAGAAACGCAGTCGTGGCTGGGCACTGTAGATCTTGAGTCAGGCAAGGTAGTGAGTGATAACGGAAGGAATTTCATGGCTGCCATCTCCCTTTCCCAACTGAAACACATTCCTTGCCTGGCTCACACCTTAAACCTTGTGGTGCAGTGCTTCCTGAAAAGTTATCCGGGGTTATCCGACCTGCTCCTCAAAGTGCGTGGACTTTGCTCACATATCCGCCGTTCGCCTGTACACTCCAGCCGTATGCAGACCTATCAGCGTTCTTTGAACCTTCCCCAGCATCGCCTAATCATAGACGTTGCAACAAGGTGGAACTCAACACTGCACATGCTTCAGAGACTGTGCGAACAGAGGCGGGCTGTTATGTTTTTGTGGGAGGATACACATACACGGGCAGGCAGTAGGATGGCAGACATGGAGTTGTCAGGTGTGCAGTGGTCGAAGATTCAAGACATGTGTCAAGTCCTTCAGTGTTTTGAGGAATGCACACGGCTGGTTAGTGCAGACAACGCCATAATAAGCATGAGCATCCCCCTAATGCGTCTGCTGATGAAAAGTTTGACGCACATAAAGGATCAGGCGTCTGCAGCTGAGGAAGAGGAAAGCCTTGATGACAGTCAGCCATTGTCTGGCCAGGGCAGTGTACAGGACGAGTTAGCGGGCGAAGAGGAGGAGGAGGACGAGAAGGATGATGGGGATGATTATATTTTTAATGAGGAAGCTTTTCCGGGGCCACTGGAAATTGGTGGCGCGGCAAGGCCAGGTTCTGGTTTTTGGAGGGACACAAGTGACGTGGATTTGCCTGAAACTGCCCCTCAACCAAGCACAAACGCAGATTTGAGAACTGGAACTTTGGCCCACATGGCGGATTATGCCTTACGTATCCTCAAAAGGGACACACGCATAACTAAAATGATGAACGATGACGATTACTGGTTGGCCTGCCTCCTTGATCCTCGCTATAAAGGTAAATTGCAAAATATAATGCCACATGAGAACTTGGAACTAATATTAGCAACCAAACAATCAACTCTTGTTGACCGTTTGCTTTTGGCATTCCCTGCACACAGCGCCCGTGATCGTTCTCACACGAGCTGCAGGGGCCAGCAGACCAGAGGAGTTAGAGGGGCAGAAATCAGAAGTGGCGTTGGCCAGAGGGGTTTTCTGACCAGGTTGTGGAGTGATTTTGCTATGACCGCAGACAGGACAGGTACTGCAGCATCAATTCAAAGTGACAGGAGACAACATTTGTCCAGTATGGTTACAAACTATTTTTCATCCCTTATCGATGTTCTCCCTCAACCGTCATTCCCATTTGATTACTGGGCATCAAAATTAAACACCTGGCCAGAATTGGCAGAATATGCATTGCAGGAGCTTGCTTGCCCGGCAGCTAGTGTCCTATCAGAAAGAGTATTCAGTGCTGCAGGTTCAATACTAACAGAAAAAAGGACTCGTCTGGCTACCCAAAATGTAGATGATCTAACCTTCATTAAAATGAACCACAACTGGATTTCGAAATCTTTTGCCCCACCTTGCCCGGCTGACACCTAGCTTTCCTATAAAAAGGTCTTGCCTGTGGACTATTCTGAATGCCTTTTCCAATCTCGTAATTTTCTGCACCTGATTGTCCAGCATACGACATGTTTACACCTCACTAAATGGCCAAACTCCCCACACGGGGCCGTGGTATCGACACTTGGCGACAGCACCCGTGAGAGTGCTGTTTGTCTGAAGAGGTGGGTGTGCCCGCTTTTGGTCGACGGCACTGCCACTGGGTCCCTCCTAGTACAATAAAGTGTCTCTGGCGGTGGTGGTGCGCACCCAACGTCAGACACACCGTTGTAATATGAGGGGCCCTGGGCCTGTACCGCCGGCCATAAGACAGTTCCCCCCCCCCCCAGCTCAAACAGTGCTCTACCACTTGCAAAATTATCTCACAGCTCCACCAATGTTTAGTCTATGCGCTGACATCCTTCAATGCCTGCCACTGACAATACCATTGTATTGACATTTTTGTTATGTTAGGCCTTCGAAGCCTGTCTGCGGTCACTCCTTCCACTATGCCTCCACTGACCACACCACTGCTGCCCGTGTACCCCTGGAACCAATTTAAAATTGCCTACAGCCATGTGTTATTATTTTAGGCCTTCGATGCCTGTCTGCGGTCACTCCTTACAATATGCCTCCACTGACCACACCACTGCTGCCTGTGTACCCCTGGAACCAATTTAAAATTGCCTACAGCCAGCCCAATTTTTTTATTTTAGGCCTTCGATGCCTGTCTGCGGTCCGTTCTTTCTACTACTACTACACTGACCAGGCCACTGCTGCCCGTGTACCCCTGGAACCAATTTAAAATTGCCTACAGCCATGTGTTATTATTTTAGGCCTTCGATGCCTGTCTGCGGTCACTCCTTCCACTAGGCCTCCACTGACCACACCACTGCTGCCCGTGTACCCCTGGAACCAATTTAAAATTGCCTACAGCCAGCCCAATTTTTTTATTTTAGGCCTTCGATGCCTGTCTGCGGTCACTCCTTCCACTAGGCCTCCACTGACCACACCACTGCTGTCCATGTACCCCTGGAACCAATTTAAAATTGCCTACAGCCATGTAACATAGTAACATAGTAACATAGTTAGTAAGGCCGAAAAAAGACATTTGTCCATCCAGTTCAGCCTATATTCCATCATAATAAATACCCAGATCTACGTCCTTCTACAGAACCTAATAATTGTATGATACAATATTGTTCTGCTCCAGGAAGACATCCAGGCCTCTCTTGAACCCCTCGACTGAGTTCGCCATCACCACCTCCTCAGGCAAGCAATTCCAGATTCTCACTGCCCTAACAGTAAAGAATCCTCTTCTATGTTGGTGGAAAAACCTTCTCTCCTCCAGACGCAAAGAATGCCCCCTTGTGCCCGTCACCTTCCTTGTTATAAACAGATCCTCAGCGAGATATTTGTATTGTCCCCTTATATACTTATACATGGTTATTAGATCGCCCCTCAGTCGTCTTTTTTCTAGACTAAATAATCCTAATTTCGCTAATCTATCTGGGTATTGTAGTTCTCCCATCCCCTTTATTAATTTTGTTGCCCTCCTTTGTACTCTCTCTAGTTCCATTATATCCTTCCTGAGCACCGGTGCCCAAAACTGGACACAGTACTCCATGTGCGGTCTAACTAGGGATTTGTACAGAGGCAGTATAATGCTCTCATCATGTGTATCCAGACCTCTTTTAATGCACCCCATGATCCTGTTTGCCTTGGCAGCTGCTGCCTGGCACTGGCTGCTCCAGGTAAGTTTATCATTAACTAGGATCCCCAAGTCCTTCTCCCTGTCAGATTTACCCAGTGGTTTCCCGTTCAGTGTGTAATGGTGATATTGATTCCTTCTTCCCATGTGTATAACCTTACATTTATCATTGTTAAACCTCATCTGCCACCTTTCAGCCCAAGTTTCCAACTTATCCAGATCCATCTGTAGCAGAATACTATCTTCTCTTGTATTAACTGCTTTACATAGTTTTGTATCATCTGCAAATATCGATATTTTACTGTGTAAACCTTCTACCAGATCATTAATGAATATGTTGAAGAGAACAGGTCCCAATACTGACCCCTGCGGTACCCCACTGGTCACAGCGACCCAGTTAGAGACTATACCATTTATAACCACCCTCTGCTTTCTATCACTAAGCCAGTTACTAACCCATTTACACACATTTTCCCCCAGACCAAGCATTCTCATTTTGTGTACCAACCTCTTGTGCGGCACGGTATCAAACGCTTTGGAAAAATCGAGATATACCACGTCCAATGACTCACCGTGGTCCAGCCTATAGCTTACCTCGTCATAAAAACTGATTAGATTGGTTTGACAGGAGCGATTTCTCATAAACCCATGCTGATATGGAGTTAAACAGTTATTCTCATTGAGATAATCCAGAATAACATCCCTCAGAAACCCTTCAAATATTTTACCAACAATAGAGGTTAGACTTACTGGCCTATAATTTCCAGGTTCACTTTTAGAGCCCTTTTTGAATATTGGCACCACATTTGCTATGCGCCAGTCCTGCGGAACAGACCCTGTCGCTATAGAGTCACTAAAAATAAGAAATAATGGTTTATCTATTACATTACTTAGTTCTCTTAGTACTCGTGGGTGTATGCCATCCGGACCCGGAGATTTATCTATTTTAATCTTATTTAGCCGGTTTCGCACCTCTTCTTGGGTTAGATTGGTGACCCTTAATATAGGGTTTTCATTGTTTCTTGGGACTTCACCTAGCATTTCATTTTCCACCGTGAATACCGTGGAGAAGAAGGTGTTTAATATGTTAGCTTTTTCCTCGTCATCTACAACCATTCTTTCCTCACTATTTTTTAAGGGGCCTACATTTTCAGTTTTTATTCTTTTACTATTGATATAGTTGAAGAACAGTTTGGGATTAGTTTTACTCTCCTTAGCAATGTGCTTCTCTGTTTCCTTTTTGGCAGCTTTAATTAGTTTTTTAGATAAAGTATTTTTCTCCCTATAGTTTTTTAGAGCTTCAATGGTGCCATCCTGCTTTAGTAGTGCAAATGCTTTCTTTTTACTGTTAATTGCCTGTCTTACTTCTTTGTTTAGCCACATTGGGTTTTTCCTATTTCTAGTCCTTTTATTCCCACAAGGTATAAACCGCTTACACTGCCTATTTAGGATGTTCTTAAACATTTCCCATTTATTATCTGTATTCTCATTTCTGAGGATATTGTCCCAGTCTACCAGATTAAGGGCATCTCTAAGCTGTTCAAACTTTGCCTTCCTAAAGTTCAATGTTTTTGTGACTCCCTGACAAGTCCCCCTAGTGAAAGACAGGTGAAACTGCACAATATTGTGGTCGCTATTTCCTAAATGCCCAACCACCTGCAGATTTGTTATTCTGTCAGGTCTATTAGATAGTATTAGGTCTAAAAGTGCTGCTCCTCTGGTTGGATTCTGCACCAATTGTGAAAGATAATTTTTCTTGGTTATTAGCAGAAACCTGTTGCCTTTATGGGTTTCACAGGTTTCTGTTTCCCAGTTAATATCCGGGTAGTTAAAGTCCCCCATAACCAGGACCTCATTATGGGTTGCAGCTTCATCTATCTGCTTTAGAAGTAGACTTTCCATGCTTTCTGTTATATTTGGGGGTTTGTAACAGACCCCAATGAGAATTTTGTTACCATTTTTCCCTCCATGAATTTCAACCCATATGGACTCGACATCCTCATTCCCTTCGCTAATATCCTCCCTTAAAGTGGACTTTAGACAAGACTTTACATAGAGACAAACCCCTCCTCCTCTCCGATTTTTACGATCCTTTCTAAACAGACTGTAACCCTGTAAGTTAACTGCCCAGTCATAGCTTTCATCTAACCATGTCTCGGTTATTCCCACTATGTCAAAGTTACCTGTAGATATTTCTGCTTCTAGTTCTTCCATCTTGTTTGTCAGGCTTCTGGCGTTTGCGAGCATGCAGTTTAGAGGATTTTGTTTTGTTCCAATCTCCTCACTGTGGATTGTTTTAGAAATGTTCTTACCTCCCTTCTGAGTATGTTTTCCTGGGTCGTCTTTGTTCGAGTCTAATGTTTTTCTTCCCGTCCCCTCTTCTTCTAGTTTAACGCCCTCCTGATGAGTGTAGCGAGTCTTCTGGCGAATGTGTGTTTCCCAGATTTGTTGAGGTGTAGTCCGTCTCTGGCGAGGAGTCCATCATACCAGTAATTCACACCGTGGTCCAGGAATCCAAATCCTTGTTGTCTGCACCATCGTCTTAGCCAGTTGTTTGCATCAAGGATCCTGTTCCATCTCCTGGTGCCATGCCCGTCTACTGGAAGGATAGAAGAAAAAACTACCTGTGCATCCAGTTCCTTTACTTTCTTCCCCAACTCTTCAAAGTCCTTGCAGATTGTCGGTAGGTCCTTCCTTGCCGTGTCATTGGTGCCAACATGTATCAGAAGAAATGGGTGGATGTCCTTGGAGCTGAAGAGCTTTGGTATCCTATCGGTCACATCCTTGATCATCGCACCTGGAAGGCAGCATACTTCTCTTGCAGTTATGTCCGGTCTGCAGATGGCTGCTTCGGTGCCTCTCAGTAGTGAGTCTCCCACCACCACCACTCTTCGTTGCTTCTTGGCTGTACTTTTTGCTGTCACTTGTTGCTGTGTGCCCTTTTCTTTTTTGCTTGCTGGTATTGCTTCATTCTTAGGTGTGCCATCTTCATCCTCTACAAAGATTTGATATCGGTTCTTCAGTTGTGTGGTTGGTGATTTCTCCATGGTCTTCTTGCTTCTTTTGGTCACATGCTTCCACTCATCTGCTTTTGGAGGTTCTCTGACACTTTTTGCACCTTCTGTGACCAGTAGAGATGCTTCTGTTCTGTCTAGAAAGTCTTCATTCTCTTTGATGAGTTTCAAAGTTGCTATTCTTTCTTCCAGACCCCGCACCTTTTCTTCTAAAAGGGCCACTAGTCTACACTTCTGACAGGTGAAATTGGATTCTTCTTCTGGTCGATCTGTGAACATGTAGCACATGCTGCAGCTCACCATGTAGGTTGTCACATCTGCCATGTTGCTCCTAGATCCTGCTGACTTGCCGTAAGGTTTGGTGATGCTTTCGAAGCAGCTGGTCCCGGCTGTACCCAACGATCTTCTAGCTTAGGGAGACTTCGCTTCTCCCAGAAGGCACCTGGAATATGCAAATTAGCCTCCTGAAGCTTGAATCCCTGGTTTGGTGATGCTTTCGAAGCAGCTGGTCCCGGCTGTACCCAACGATCTTCTAGCTTAGGGAGACTTCGCTTCTCCCAGAAGGCACCTGGAATATGCAAATTAGCCTCCTGAAGCTTGAATCCCTGGTTTGGTGATGCTTTCGAAGCAGCTGGTCCCGGCTGTACCCAACGATCTTCTAGCTTAGGGAGACTTCGCTTCTCCCAGAAGGCACCTGGAATATGCAAATTAGCCTCCTGAAGCTTGAATCCCTGGTTTGGTGATGCTTTCGAAGCAGCTGGTCCCGGCTGTACCCAACGATCTTCTAGCTTAGGGAGACTTCGCTTCTCCCAGAAGGCACCTGGAATATGCAAATTAGCCTCCTGAAGCTTGAATCCCTGGTTTGGTGATGCTTTCGAAGCAGCTGGTCCCGGCTGTACCCAACGATCTTCTAGCTTAGGGAGACTTCGCTTCTCCCAGAAGGCACCTGGAATATGCAAATTAGCCTCCTGAAGCTTGAATCCCTGGTTTGGTGATGCTTTCGAAGCAGCTGGTCCCGGCTGTACCCAACGATCTTCTAGCTTAGGGAGACTTCGCTTCTCCCAGAAGGCACCTGGAATATGCAAATTAGCCTCCTGAAGCTTGAATCCCTGGTTTCAATGTGTTATTATTTTAGGCATTCGATGCCTGTCTGCGGTCACTCCTTACAGTATGCCTCCACTGACCACACCACTGCTGCCCGTGTACCCCTGGAACCAATTTAAAATTGCCTACAGCCAGCCCAATTTTTTTATTTTAGGCCTTCGATGCCTGTCTGCGGTAACTCCTTCCACTAGGCCTCCACTGACCACGCCACTGCTGCCCGTGTACCCCTGGAACCAATTTAAAATTGCCTACAGCCATGTGTTATTATATTAGGCCTTCGATGCCTGTCTGCGGTCACTCCTTACAATATGCCTCCACTGACCACACCACTGCTGCCCGTGTACCCCTGGAACCAATTTAAAATTGCCTACAGCCAGCCCAATTTTTTTATTTTAGGCCTTCGATGCCTGTCTGCGGTCCGTTCTTTCTACTACTACTACACTGACCAGGCCACTGCTGCCCGTGTACCCCTGGAACCAATTTAAAATTGCCTACAGCCATGTGTTATTATTTTAGGCCTTCGATGCCTGTCTGCGGTCACTCCTTCCACTAGGCCTCCACTGACCACACCACTGCTGCCCGTGTACCCCTGGAACCAATTTAAAATTGCCTACAGCCAGCCCAATTTTTTTATTTTAGGCCTTCGATGCCTGTCTGCGGTCACTCCTTCCACTAGGCCTTCACTGACCACACCACTGCTGCCCGTGTACCCCTGGAACCAATTTAAAATTGCCTACAGCCATGTGTTATTATTTTAGGCCTTCGATGCCTGTCTGCGGTCACTCCTTACAATATGCCTCCACTGACCACACCACTGCTGCCTGTGTACCCCTGGAACCAATTTAAAATTGCCTACAGCCAGCCCAATTTTTTTATTTTAGGCCTTCGATGCCTGTCTGCGGTCCGTTCTTTCTACTACTACTAAACTGACCAGGCCACTGCTGCCCGTGTACCCCTGGAACCAATTTAAAATTGCCTACAGCCATGTGTTATTATATTAGGCCTTCGATGCCTGTCTGCGGTCACTCCTTCCACTAGGCCTCCACTGACCACACCACTGCTGCCCGTGTACCCCTGGAACCTATTTATAATTGCATAGAGCATCCTTTTTTTAATAGTAGGCGTACAAAGTCTGTCTGCGGTTCACTATTGAAATTGTCCTCCACTGCCCAGAGCACTGCAGCTTGTGTACCCCTGTAACTTTTTTCTGCTGCAGTGAGCCACATTTTTGGTTTGAGTCCTACTACCTGTGTCTGTCTGCACCACTCAATTCAGCTGTGTTCCTTTGAAAAAAGCTGAGCGTCAATAGTCTTGTTTTCAGCCTCTAGGAATTTTAAAACTGCATTGGGTGTACAACTTTGGTAGGGCCTACTAACGGTGTCTGCCTCCCCAAGGTGTTCCCCAGGTTTCCTCTCCATTGCTTCAATCTTCATGCTCTCGTTTAGTAGTTGTTGGAAACTACGCTGCATTAGGCCTACAAATTGGGTATGGGGTGTAGAGAGATGGTGTGTTCCACTCCAAGGTGTTCTCCAGGTTGCCTTTCCTGAGTTTCAATCTTCATGCTCTCGTTTAGTAGTTGTTGGAAACTACGCTGCATTAGGCCTACAAATTGGGTATGGGGTGTAGAGAGATGGTGTGTTCCACTCCAAGGTGTTCCCCAGGTTTCCTCTCCATTGCTTCTATCTTCATGCTCTCGTTTAGTAGTTGTTGGAAACTACGCTGCATTAGGCCTACAAATTGGGTATGGGGTGTAGAGAGATGGTGTGTTCCACTCCAAGGTGTTCTCCAGGTTGCCTTTCCTGAGCTTCAATCTTCATGCTCTCGTTTACTAGTTGTTGGAAACTACGCTGCATTAGGCCTACAAATTGGGTATGGGGTGTAGAGAGATGGTGTGTTCCACTCCAAGGTGTTCCCCAGGTTTCGTCCACATTGCTTCGATCTTCCGACTCTCGTTTAGTAGTTGTTGGAAACTACGCTGCATTAGGCCTACAAATTGGGTATGGGGTGTAGAGAGATGGTGTGTTCCACTCCAAGGTGTTCTCCAGGTTGCCTTTCCTGAACTTCTATCTTCAGGCTCTCATTAAATTGTAGTTAAATGGAACAACTGCATTTGGCGTACTAGTTGGTTTGGGGCCTACTATCGGTGTCTGCCACTCCTTGCTGTTCTCCTGGTTTCCTGTCCTGAAATTCCATTTTCAGGCTCTTGTTAAGTAGTTGTTAATGTTAGACTGCATTTGGCCTACTAGTTGGGTTGGGGCCTACTATCGGTGTCTGCCACTCCTTGCTGTTCTCCTCAACTGAACAAAGCTGGGCCGCCTGTTTACTACGGTTGCCAATTTTGAACTGCATGTCGACTACTTACTGATTTCGGCCTACTCTCTGTGTCAGCCTCTCATTCCAGTTGTCCTCCACTGCAATGCCCCCTGGTTAGTCCTGTGTTACCAATTTTGAACTGCATTTAGCCCACTTTATTCTTTGGGCCTATATCTGTGTTTCCTCCTCATCCTGCCCATTGCCCAGCCAGTGATAGATGAGTCTGCTGGTACATTGACCCATAACGCAAAATTCCCTGTGCACGCTACACAGCAAGATTGTGACCCTGCTGAAAGTCAGGTTCCTCTTCCCGCATACCATACCACCTTACACGGGGACAAAGAGGAAGGTGCAGATGAAAGTGCAGGTTCCTTCATCAGGTGGGGGGAGGAATACTAGTTGGCGACGTCACTGACACAGGGCCTCTCATAGTACGCAAAAGTGTTGCTGCCGGTGGGAGGCGCCCCCGCCGTGCAAACACACCGCTGTACTTTGAGGGGCCCTGTGCCAGTGCCAATGCCAACGAGTGGGCCCCCCCTGCTTGCTCAGGATCACAGCACTTGCAAAGTTTAAATACTTACCTCTCCCTGCTCCACTGCCGTGACGTGGTCCAGATTTACTGGGCCCACTAATTACTTGAACCAGCCCTACCCCCCACAACTTTAGCCAAATGACCCCCAATTTCAAATGCCTTCCAATTATTATAAGGTAAATTACGATTGACAAGCTTCTTTAACAAGAATAGATGTTTTTGCCATTAAAATGGGCAGTGTAGGTGTTTTCCTGGCCTCCACTCACTGCCGACTATGCTCCCCCATTGACTTGCATTGGGTTTCGTGTTTCGGGCGATACCCAACTTTTCGCGATAATCGGCCGATTCCACTCGACTCGACTTCTAAGATAGTCGGGTTTCGCGAAACACGGCTCGACTCTAAAAAGGTCAAGGTTGCTCAACCCTAGTGATGAGCGAACGTGCTCGGATAATGTCTTATTTGATCCTGCTTGGGTGTTATCTGAGCATCTGGGAGTGCTAGTATATTATGTTTGAGTCCCTGCGGCTGCATGATTTGCGGTTGTTAGACAGCCTCAACAGTTAGGGACTCCCCATATGTGTTCAGGCTGTCTAATGCTTGGACACCACCCGAGCATGCTCGGAGAAGACATTATCCAAGCACATTCGCACATCACTATTTACAAGTCACACTACCTGCTACTAAGGCTTCATTCAGTCATTCATTTTTTGTGTACAACTGCTATCTGTGTTTTAGCACTTATACCTTTGATCGTCTAGGGGGTCATTCACATGTCTTTGAGTTTTCGTGGACTGAGTGGTCTGCAGAATACTGAGGAGATATGTCCGATTTGGATCAGTGGGTTGGAACAAAATCGTCAATGCGAGCGTGTGGGTCCGTGAAAAAATTGGACAGGACTCGGTTGACATCCGAGTGCGTTCCAGTTTTCACAGACTCAGAAAGGAGAGGATGAAGAAATTTGTTTTCCTCCACATATGATAAAAAGTAAATGAAACTCGGACCAAATTCTGATCACAATATTCATTCTGTTTTTTTCATATCTAAGAAAAACCGACGTCTGAATGAGGCCTAATTCTAACTAGTTAAATGGGTTCACGGGGATCACCAATAATATTATGTTTTATTTTTATTGATTGAATATGTATGGCCTTCCCAAATGATATCAATATTATTGTCCAAGAAAACCCCTTTATCCTAATACCTCCACAACCTGTTTTAGTTTTTGCACTTTCATTTCTTCCTCCTATTTTTCTAGCAGCCAGAACTTTTTTATTTTTCCATCAACATTTCTGTATGATGGCTCATTTTGTAAATCAGAGTTTTAGTTTTAAATGACACCATTCAGGTTACCACATAATGTACGGGAAACAGGTAAAAAAAAAGCTTAAAGTGTTGCGAAATGAGGAAGAAAAATATTCCACCATTGTTTTTGGGGTTTTGATTTTACGACGTTCATTGTGTGCTAAAAAAATTACCCGGTCAGATGATCTTCCAGGTCAGTTTGATTATGGCGATACTAAACTTTGTATAGTTTTTTAAAATTATTTTGATGGTATATTAAAATTGTTTTATGCATGCCGAGCTGTAGTTTTGGAATTGAGACATACATACAGCGCATTAATCACTTGTAACTGCATTTTTTAGCGAAGATGCGGCATCCGAAAAATGGTAGTTTTACAGTTTTGATTTGCTTATTTTTATTTTTTTATATCTATTTTTAAATGGTGAAAAAGGAGGTGATTTGAATTTTGATATTATTTCTAATTTTTGATAACAAGTTTCTTGTATGTTATTTATTTATTTTTTTACTTTTACTATTTATTTTAGCCCCCTTCACGTTTCCCAGCCATATACCAGGAAGCGGCTGAAGAAACTTTGAAACATAACTACTTTATTACAAATTTGTCAGAACAGAGGATTGGAAAATACATGGGCCATGTTAAGCATGGTAGCGAATCATAGCTCAGCTTTCATTTTCTTAACTGTTCAGGTAATATAAGATCTGTTCTGTGATTGGTTGCTATGGATAAGGCCAGTTTTTCTATCAAACAGATTCGATATTGAGGCCTAATGTGTCTCGTGAACTAGAAGATGTGCAGAAGTTGCCTATAGATTTCTGATGTGATTTATTTATCATTATTTGTTCTGTTTTTTAGCATCCTTTGGCACCTTCTATTATCAGATATGACCCCAGACTCAGGCTCTTTTTCCAACCAACAATAAACTTTCATCTCATATAAAAAATGTGGACACATGAAATATAATTAAGAACTAACATTACTATAACTCACTGCTAGGCAATGGTGGCAAAATATCGGGACACTGCCTACCAAACATATTTCTTATGGAGGTCTAAAGAACTATTTTATGGCTAGTTACCCTGCCACCCTGAAGTCTTCCTTAAATAATAATTCCTTCCCAATACCTGCTGTACAGGGACAGCGCATGTCAGGTGTGGGTTTACAAAGACGGCTCAGGAGCCCGTGGCTCGGCGTCACTGGATATTGTTAATTTCACTAAATGCTGTAATACAGAAGTAGCGATGATGAGAATGATCGCTGAATCAAATCTCCTTTTGGGGACAAAAAATTTTTTTTAAAGACAGAAAGAGGGAGCTGTATTGGGCACTTAAACGGTCATTTTGCCCTCTTTTTGAACCCTTAGTGTTTTCACCCAATACGACATCTCTTTTATGGTCTCTATAGAGCAGTGTTCCCCAACTCTGGTCCTTAAGAGTCATCAACAAATCATGTATTCAGGATTTCATTAGTATTGCACAGGTGATGGAATTCTTGCCTATCCAGATGATGCAATTATCACCTGGGCAATACTAAGGAAATCCTGAAATCATGACCTGTGGGTGGTTGTTGAGTGGTGGAGTTCGGAGCATTGCTATAGAGTATGATTTAAAAAAATGCCCATTCATGCAAACAGTTTACCACCTCAGTGAATATCCCCATAGTATCGTCCACACGCACAGTATGATGTCCCCACAGTGCCCCAACACAGAATGATGCTGATAAAGTGCCCCCTAACTTTCACCTTTGCTATGCCCTCTTCCCTATTGTTCACCCTAACATGAAGATTCCTCTGTAAATAACACAATTTTGCAGAATTTTATAGGCTTCTAAAGGAGCAGATTCTGGTTTTAATTTGTTGCTCTCTTTTCGGAGGAAGCGTCAGCTATCAAGTTGTCAGAAGTGTTTACGGTAGTTCAGTAATAAGTATGATAAATAAATACATTTTTCACATTCGCAATTGGGTTCTTTAAGGTTTATGTCATAGTGAGAGTGTAATCTCACATTCCAT
Organism: Ranitomeya imitator; assembly: GCF_032444005.1. Taxonomy (NCBI): domain Eukaryota; kingdom Metazoa; phylum Chordata; class Amphibia; order Anura; family Dendrobatidae; genus Ranitomeya; species Ranitomeya imitator. The sequence continues at coordinate 88,733,040 of NC_091282.1, forward strand.
CAGCCTGACATGTATAAACGGATTAAAGCGCCACGTTCAGATCACAAACTTAGCACATGGCTAATTTGAATTGGAAATCCAGCAATCACTCATTAGCAGCTCCTCGATGTTTACATAAGGAAGTAATTATACATATAACTTGGCTTCTATTTTAAAGTGGGACAATGTGGATTTAGTTGGCCCGAAGCATTAAATATTTGTTATTCCAAGTGTCAATCACTCCTTAAGAGGATATGGTAAAAGAAATAATAAATATTAGGCTCCTTTAAATCTAAGTGCTTAAACTTTATTTTCGCAGCTTAGCCTGATTTTTTTCTTTTCTCTCTAGAACGCATGCAGACAGCCTGACCACATGTATAGAAGTGATGTATTTGGCAGCCAAATTAATTTTAGTTGCACTATCATAGATAATGAATATCTTATTGAATAAAGAAGACCTGACTGCTTTCTTCTAGAAACAGCACCACTCTTTTCTGTAGGCTGTGTGTGGTGTTGCAGCCTAATTCTAGTGAAGTTAGAGAATAGTGATGTTGTTTCTAAATAAAAGAAGTTTTGGGTTTTTTTTTTTACTTTTTTCAATCCTTTAACAACTTTACAACCAGGCAAGTTTTTGTTGTTATGCTTTTTTTCACTTGTTTTTCATCCCCCAACTTTGAAGAGCCATAACTTTTTTCTTTTTCTTTTGACATAGCCATATAAGAGCTTTTTTTTGTTTGTTTCCATGACATGTGACACTAAATGACACCATTCACTTCACTGTACAATGTATTGAAAAATGGGGATTCCATGTGGGATGACATGATGAAAAAAAAATGCAATCCCCCCATTGTTTTTTGCGTTTTGTGCTCATGGTATGCATTGAGGGATAAAATGACCTGGCAACATAATTTTCCAAGTAAATACAATTACGGTGATCCCAAACTTTTGTCCTTTTTTTTTTACATACCGTGTATATTTTAGTGGTTAAAAAAAATCAGATCTTTGTTGTATTTCCATCAATGAAGCTATCAGGTCTTGTTTTTTGCACGTTGTTCAAGCTGTAGTTTTGTTTGGTATAATTTTGGGGTACATATGCAGCGCCCCAGAGTCCTGGTCGTTGCAGTAATGTCGCTCTGCCACTAAGGAGAGTGATGTTATGTCTGATTGCACTAAAGGAGTTCACCTGACCAGATATCACAATCACACATTATACTTCACACTCCGGCCACCAGGGGGAGCAAAATGCACTATGTATTAGGCCACTCCTCACACTTTGGTAAAACTGGGGGTTGGATAGGAAGTTAGGACAGAAAGCAGCCTGGGAGAGCTCCAGGGAGGACTTGTCAGGGGTGGGTTCCTGGCAGGAACCTAGCAGAAAGGACAGATCGTTATGGAGCCGGGCCTGCCCTACCTTGCGGCGGCATCCTAAGAAAGGACACGAAGCGAAGGATATTGTGGAGAAGTGAGAATTGAAATCACAGCACAAGGAGATAAACCAGTAGGAGTCGTGCCCCGAGATCGGCAACATCCTACTGAGGTGCGTAGCCGGTGGCCGGAACGCCGAGGAAGTAACAGACTTCAAGCATTACTTCAAACAGCGGCAGGACAGTTGATTATAGGTTGGCTGTCTACCTTACATCACCTAAGCAGACATAGGGGACAAACGTGGAGAGGGGCGTCTCTAGGGTCCCAGAATAGCTCCGAGCCTACCCGTCAAGCGGGTGCGTCCTAGCCAGATAAATTTGGGGGACGGAGAAGAGAAAGAACGAATACGAAAGTTGTGTGGACTATCCCGAAGGCTCAGCAGGGAAGAACTACAACACAGGAGGCGCTAGTTGGTAGGCACTGATTTCCACCTGCAAAGGGAGCTCTGGATGTGCCTTCGGACCGGCCGGACTCAGCCAGCCCTGTTAGCAGTGCTCTGGATTGCGGATCCCGAAGTCTTCAGTAAAAAGGTAAAGAGACTGCAACCCTGTGTCCTCATTATTAACTGTGCCTCACATCATCGCCACCTACACTACTGGGAAGCCCTTTGGATATACTTCACCTGTGGGAAGGTATACCATCTAGCTGCCATTCCATCACCCCAGCGGACCCCCTAAGCAGCGTCGGTCACCCTGACCGAATACCACAGGTGGCATCACGAACCCTTGACAAACTTTCATCACCCCTTTTATTGGACGCCCCTTAGCAGGGTCACGGACCGGGTCCAGCCATCGTGACAACTCCAGCACCGAGACAGAGAGGACCGGTACCGAGTACCCCGCGGCCCTGCATCTGGGGGCACTCCACATGCAATGTTTGTATCTTTTTTTATTCCATTTTTTTAGTGACCGCCCCCAAAAAATCTAATTTTGTATATCAACTTTTTCAAGCCTCACCGTGTTTGACCTATTGATTAAATAATGTAAGTTTTTAGGTTTGTTTAGTTATTTTTTTAATAGTTATATTTTTTTAAGTTTTAATTTCTTTATTCTTGTATTCGGAAAGGGTGTGATATAAACTTTTTAAAGTTGGGAAACATGTACTCCTGTGTAGGTGTCTATGTGCCATGACTCTGCCTATATTTTATTTTTATTTTTTTTGTGGGGGGAGAGAGGGGCCCAATTAGGACTTTTGCTGTGGGCCTCCATGATTTCTTTGTACGGCCCTGACTGAGTTAGTCTTTTTTAACGGTGTGGCTTATACTGTATAAAAGACTCCTAATCAGAGGCATAGCTAGGGGTTCAGCTTAAGAGGTGGGAAACAGATGTGTTTTCCATCTGACACTGACCACCATGACAACTTCTTCCAGCCAGGACTGTGCCAAGATTACAACAGAGACACATTTGACTTCTCACATTTCCAGCACATTCCCTAGCTATTCCCAACCCACACAAACTACTTATCCTTCTGAAAACCCTAAGGCCTCCTTCACACATCCTGGTGATTCCTGTACAGGAAAAAAACAGTACTGGTGAGATCCATGTTTTGTGTCTGTGTGCAATCCGTATGTACATTACAGACCAAAAGCTTTGACACAACTTCTCATTTAAAGATTTTTCTGTATTTTCATGACTTTTAAAATTGTACATTCACACTGAAGGCATCAAAACTATAAATTAACACATGTGGAATTATATACTTAACAACTGAAATTATGTCTTATATTCTAGGTTCTTCAAAGTAGCCACCTTTTGCTTTGATGACTGCTTTGCACACTCTTGGCATTCTCTTGATGAGCTTCAAGAAGTAGTCACTGGGAATGGTCTTCCAACAATCTTGAAGGAGTTCCCAGAGATGCTTAGCACTTGTTGGCCCTTTTGCCTTCACTCTGCGGTCCAGCTCACCCCAAACCATCTCGATTGGGTTCAGGTCTGGTGACTGTGGAGGCCAGGTCATCTGGCGAAACACCCCATCACTCTCCTTCTTGGTCAAATAGCCCTAACACAGCCTGGAGGTGTGTTTGGGGTCATTGTCCTGTTGAAAAATAAATGATGGTCCAACTTAATGCAAACCGGATGGAATAGCATGCCTCTGCAAGATGCTGTGGTAGCCATGCTGGTTCAATATGCCTTCAATTTTGAATAAATCCCCAACAGTGTGACCAGCAAAGCACCCCCACACCATCACACCTCCTCCTCCATGCTTCACGGTGGGAACCAGGCATGTAGAGTCCATCCGTTCACTTTTCTGCGTCGCACAAAGACACGGTGGTTGAAACCAAAGATCTCAAATTTGGACTCATCAGACCAAAGCACAGATTTCCACTGGTCTAATGTCCATTCCTTGTGTTCTTTAGCCCAAACAAGTCTCATCTGCTTGTTGCCTGTCCTTAGCAGTGGTTTCCTAGCAGCTATTTTACCATGAAAGCCTGCTGCAAAAGTCTTCTCTTAACAGTTGTTGTAGAGATGTGTCTGCTGCTAGAACTCTGTGTGGCATTGACCTGGTCTCTAATCTGAGCTGCTGTTAACCTACGATTTCTGAGGCTGGTGATTTGGATAAACTTATCCTCAGAAGCAGAGGTGACTCTTGGTCTTCCTTTCCTGGAGTGGTCCTCATGTGAGCCAGTTTCTTTGTAGCGCTTGATGGTTTTTGCCACTGCACTTGGGGACACTTTCAAAATTTCGGACTGACTGACCTTCATTTCTTAAAGTAATAATGGCCACTCGTTTTTCTTTACTTAGCTGCTTTTTTCTTGCCATAATACAAATTCTAACAGTCTATTCAGTAGGACTATCAGCTGTGTATCCACCAGACTTCTGCACAGCACAACAGATGGTCCCAACCCCATTTGTAAGGCAAGAAATCCCACTTATTAAACCTGACAGGGCACACCTGTGAAGTGAAAACCATTCCCGCTTACTACTTCTTGAAGCTCATCAAGAGAATGCCAAGAGTGTGCAAAGCAGTCATCAAAGCAAAAGGTGGCTACTTTGAAGAACCTAGAATATAAGACATAATTTCAGTTGGTTCACACTTTTTTGTAAAGTATATAATTCCACATGTGTTAATTCATAGTTTTGATGCCTTCCATGTGAATCTGCAATTTTCATAGTCATGAAAATACAGAAAAATCTTTAAATGAGAAGGTGTGTCCAAACTTTTGGACTGTACTGTACATATGTGACATCCATGTAACATCATTGTGTCTGCTGTCCATGTGTCCATTTTCACGTCCGTGTGCCGTTCATGTGCCATCCATGTGACAAGTACTGGCACCAGAGAATAAACGTTGCAGTTAGCGCTGTTCCCAGCGCACTGGCTTGTTGCTCTCATCGTTGTCTGCAGGTCGCTCTGAGATCAGTGCAACCAGGAGACGATTATGGGAGTTGTATTCAACATCTGCTGTGTACCTCCTTTTTGTAAAATAAAGAAAAAAATTAAAAAAAAGGTGTGGTCTCTCACACAATTTTCATAAGCAGCAGAGGGGGCTGATGTTAATAATCTGGGAAAAGGGGTAATATCCTACAAGGCTCCCAGGCTATTAAAAAGAGCTCACAGCTGTTTGCTTAATCTTTCCTGGTGAATTTATGGGGACCTCAGAAAATAAATGAAGTTGGGTCACCCTATAAATTCAAAGCAGCAAAGGCTAAACAGCTGTGGGTTGATTTTAATAGCCCAGGAAGGGTTCAGAGATATTGCCCCTTCAAGCTACCAACATCACGCTTCAGCCAACCCAGAAATGGTGCATCCATAAGATGCGCCACATCTGGTGCTTAGCTTCTCCCTTTGCACTGGCCCTTTGGCAGTGGCAAGTAGGGTTATTGGGATGGGATTGATGTCACCTTTGTATTGTTAGAAGACATTAAGCAAAGGGGATGGTAATGAAGAGGCTTCAACAGGACACCCCCATTACTAACCTAATAGTAAGTATTTAAATAAGTGCAGGCAGGTACGTCTGATATGCAGGTGAGCAAGGCAGTTGCAGGCTGGCACGGATGGTTTAAATGTAGGCATGGCAAATGCAGGTGGGCGCAGCAGATATAAAGGCAGGCAAGTGCTTACAGGCAAGGCTGAAATACAGGAATACAAGGAAAGTGCAGACAGACAGGTATTGGACAGGTAAACCTCCCATCAGATGGAGGTGACCTAAATAATAATCGTCTCCCAGCCATTGGACCTGAGAACTAGCAAGCATGCAGACAACTGATATTTAAAAGACTCAGAACCATCTAAAATATTATCTCATAACAAAAAGTGTTTGGTGTAAAAACTACATGATGTAAGGATATTATTTGGAAAGTAGATAACGACATGTAATGTCAGGGCAGCACGGTGGCTCAGTGGATAGCACTACAGCCTTGTAGTGCTGGTGTCCTGGGTTCTAATCCCACCTTGGACAACATCTGCACGGAGTTTGTATGTTCTCCCCGAGTTTGCGTGGGTTTCCTCTCGGTTCTCCGGTTTCTTCCCACATTCCAAAGACATACTGATAGGGAATTTAGATTGTGAGCCCCAATAGGGGACAGCAATGATAATGTGTGCAAACTTTAAAGCGCTATGGAATATGTTAGCGCTAAATAAAGATTATTATTAATGTATTTTAACAATATGCTAAATAAAAAGACAACATAACATTTATTAAAATAGATTTCTTTAAACAAAATAAATGAAAAATGCAATATTTACCATAGATATTCTAAAGGATTACCCTTAGCAAGGCTGCTATATCTAATATTTATGGAGCCAATTTGTGTTATTTTGCCAAAACATTCTTGGAATGAAAATAATGATCTCTGAGGAACTAACTCATAATACAAGTGTGCACTGTGCAACATGTGTTTATAATAAAAATGAAAATAATTGACATGGAAGAGCATGCAAATTGCGTTGTCTTAAGACAGAACTGTATGGGGTGCAATCATGCACGGACTGTGGGTATTTAAGCATGTATTGCGAGGCGTATCCAAGGGTGCACATCTTTTTGTGATTTTACATAACTCTATCTGAGCATTGCCATGCCAACAGGACCCTGGCAGAATAAAACAGAGTCGAAAACTCCACTTGATTTTAGTCATCAAATGTATGTAAACAAGAGACATGAACTGGATAACCCAGAGTATGCCAAGTATCACCATATCACCACCGTACAAAGGATGTGCTTAAACTCGCAACTGGTAACTGAAAATTGCAACAATTTGTCGACACTTACTACAAACTGCTTGCAATTTCTTCAGCACCACCTCCTTCACTTTGATAGAGTTTCTTTTTTTCCTTTTCAGCAGAGCAGCACACATTCACTGTGCTAGTCACAACCCTTATCATGGTATCTTCTCTTTGCAGCAATATCCTTCAATAACTTGTCTGGTACACTGAAGATGCTTATGGACAACCTGCACAGTCACCTCATTATAGTGCATCTCACACAAACACCTGTCTCCTAGCAGTCTCTGGTGGTGCTGTTCTCCTCTTCATGCTTGAATTTCATATAACAGACTATATTTATGTGACTACCGCCTCTCTTGGGCTGCTAATCCATGGTCTGGTGATTTTATTCTTTACAGTCTGAATTAAGCCCGATTGCTACCTTTGGCTGTTATAATAGTAGCATTTTCATGCAATCGGGCGGGTCTCCAGCTCTTAGCACACACTGCTCCACATGGAGCTCCTTTCATGATCTTTGTGGCCCTTAATAAGCCTATAGTTAGACCACTTTAAATGCGAGTGCATCTCTCCCCCCACTTGCAATCACAGACTACACAAAGCTCCTGCTCTGTTCTCAAAATGGCTGCTGATGTCCATTAGCCTCCTTCAATTTGAAAACACGCATAACCTAAATAATAATTGGGTGGATTGGACATAATGGCTTTGTCAGCTCAGGTGAGATATTCTTATGTCTACCACCATACAGATGTGCATAATTATATGGCAGTTTTTAACTACGTTTGTAGAGGTCTAACACAGTAGAATCTCAATCAGAAGGAAACAAATTTTGATGTCAATATTTTTTTACCTGCATTGCAAAAAAATATTTAGAGAAAGAGAAAAGCCAGAATCTTCTTTTAAAAGCCATCATTTACCAGGTCTACAACCTATCTGAAATCTTCCAGATGTGGTACCAATGGTGTGCTGGAGAATATTATTGAGGTAGTGTAAGCTAAAAATTGACTCTTGACTAATAACAGTCAAAATCTGAAGAACCAGGAATGGACCAAATAAGAAAACTCTTTCCAAATGTTCTATGGATAATTGCGATTTATTTTCTAATGGAGCGGTGTCACAGATGAAGTACAAGGGCTCAGGCACCAGTGTGGGTATGATACCATTAGTGTAGAAGGATATTAGTAGAGATGAGAGAGCACTGAAATGCTTGGATGCTCGTTACTTGAACCGGACAATTCCTAATGTTCGAGTTCTCATTTCGAGTATATTGGAAGTCAATAGGAGATCCAAGCATTTTTGTGGCAGACCCAGCAAGGAGGTGTGATGTCAGAGAAAATGTTGAAATCTATGGAGAAAGCACTTAATGGAAGGAAAACAGCATGGGCAAGACCTCCCAGATCGCTGCTGAGAGCAATGGTGTCACACTTTTACTCCACTTTAAGGACTGACAAAAAACATTCGAAATCGGAAGAAATTGGAGTTTACATGAAAAAAATGTTAAGAAACATTCTTTCCTGTATAATGACTTTTATATAAGCCAACATTTAAAAAGGATTTAAAAAATAATAGTGTAAATAAACCAAATTTGAGATTTTTATAAAAAAAATTTGGAAATGTCAGTGTAATTTATGAAGGAAGCAAGAACTGCCAAAATGTGATGTAATAGGGACTGAGATACACTCTGTCTTAGGGTACCGTCACACACTGCCATTTTGATCGCTACGACGGTACGATTTGTGACGTTCCAGCGATATCGTTACGATATCGCTGTGTCTGACACGCAGCAGCGATCAGGGATCCTGCTGAGAATCGTACATCGTAGCAGATCGTTTGGAACTTTCTTTCGTCGCTGGATCTCCCGCTGTCATCGCTAGATCGGTGTGTTTGACACCGATCTAGCGATGCGATCTAGCGATGCGCTCGCTTGTAACCAGGGTAAACATCGGGTTACTAAGCGCAGGGCCGCGCTTAGTAACCTGATGTTTACCCTGGTTACAAGCGTAAAACTAAAAAAAAACAAACAGCACATACTTACATTCTGGTGTCCGTCAGGTCCCTTGCCGTCTGCTTCCCGCACTCAGTGACTGCTGGCCGTAAAGTGAAAGCAGAGCACAGCGGTGACGTCACCGCTGTGCTGTGCTTTCACTTTCACTTTACGGCCGGCAGTCACTGAGTGCGGGAAGCAGACGGCAAGGGACCTGACGGACACCAGAATGTAAGTATGTGCTGTTTTTTTTTTTTTTACGCTAGTAACCAGGGTAAACATCGGGTTACTAAGCGCGGTCCTGCGCTTAGTAACCTGATGTTTACCCTGGTTACCCGGGGACCTCGGCATCGTTGGTCGCTGGAGAGCTGTCTGTGAGACAGCTCCCCAGCGACCACACTACGATTTACCTACGATCACGGCCAGGTCGTATCGCTGGTCATGATCGTAGGTAAATCGTATAGTGTGACGGTACCCTTAGGGCTCATTCTCGCATAGGAGAAACTCGGATGAGTCTCGCACGTCAATACCCGGCACTGCACTCGGCACTCGGATCTGAGCGTGTAGCCATGTAGCAATACATGCAGCCACATGCTCCGCTCCTGAGTTCCGGGTGCAGTGTCGGGTATTGACTTGCAAGACTCATCTGAGTTTCTTGCATGTGAGTATGAGTCCTTAGACATAAAAGAGGGCCTCATACACATTCTGCTCAAATTGTCATGTAGTGGTATTCCTAGACTCATAAAGGCTATGCACTAAGCACAAAGTCTGCCAAAAGTTGCAACCTGGGTCATCCATACACCCCCGAATGCACCAACTGTACTACCTCATTCAAATATTGTGAACAAAGTATATTTGTTGTACTCCTCCACTCAAAAAAGTTCTGAACAGTGCAAAGTCTGCCAAAAATTAGAACCAGGGTCATCCATACAACCTTGAAGGCACCAACTATAGTACCTCATTCAAAAATTGTGAGCAAAGTATAGTTGTGGCATTTCTGCACTCCTAAAAGTTATGCAGAGTGCAAAGCTTTCAAAACTTACATAGGTCATTGGTGACCTTAGTTAAGGCAGCTTCAGTGGAGTGGTGTGACCGGAAGCCTGATTGTAAGTGGTCGAAGAGGGAACAGGAAGATAGATGGGAGGACAGTTCAAGATGGACGTGTTGTTCCAGTAGTTTTGAGACATAGGGGAGAAGTGATATAGGGCGATAGCTAGATACAGAGGATGGGTCAAGAGAGAGCTTTTTGAGGATAGGTGTGATTGAGGCATGTTTAAAACTTGAGGGGAAAACACCAGTTGTTAGTGATAGGTTGAAGAGATGGGTTAGGGTTGGGATGAAGACTGTGGCGAGGTTTGGGATGAAGTGGGATGGGATCGGGTCAAGTGCACAGGTGGTGAGATGCGATCTTCAGAGTAGAGTGGAGAGTCGATCTTCTGTAATGGTGGATAAGTTGGTTTTGGAGGTGGAGGGATGGGTAGTTGGGAGGAAGGGCTCTGGGGGTTGTTCACTAAAACTGTCTCCTATGTTCTCAGTATGACAATAGTCAATTTTTTTAACAAAAATATTTTGGGAACTGTACCAGGCTAAGCGGGTTTTAAAATTTTTAATCCACCAAAATTTTACACAAAGCACATTAAACTGCATGCATGAATGCTTTAGTCCATAAACATTTTTGGAAGATTTTTTTAGTGTTTAATAGTGTTGAGCATTCCGATACCGGCCGATACTTGCGGTATCGGAATTCCGATACCGAGTTCCGATACTTTTGTGGTATCGGGAATCGGTATCGAATCCATATTAATGTGTAAAATAAAGTATTAAAATAAAAAATATTGATATGCTCACCTCTCCGGAGGCCCCTGGACATCACCGCTGGTAACTGGCAGCCTTCTTTGTTTAAAATGAGCGCGTTTAGGGACTTCCATGATGTCACGGCTTCTGATTGGTCGCGTGCCGCTCATGTGACCGCCACGCGACCAATCAGAAGCCGCGACGTCATTCTCAGGTCCTAAACTCCTCATTCTAGGAATTTAGGACCTGAGAATGACGTCGCGGCTTCTGATTGGTCGCGTGGTGGTCACATAAGCGGCACGCGACCAATCAGAAGCCGTGACGTCATTCTCAGGTCCTAAACGCGCTCATTTTAAGCAAAGAAGGCTGCCGGTTACCAGCGGTGATGTCCAGGGGCCTCCGGAGAGGTAATTATATCAATATTTTTTATTTTAATTCTTTATTTTACACATTAATATGGATCCCAGGGCCTGAAGGAGAGTTTCCTCTCCTTCAGACCCTGGGAACCATCAGGATACCTTCCGATACTTGGTGTCCCATTGACTTGTATTGGTATTGGGTATCGGTATCGGCGATATCCGCTACTTTTCGGGTATCAGCCGATACTACTCGATACCGATACTTTCAAGTATCGGACGGTATCGCTCAACACTAGTGTTTAACACACCAGCAAAATGTAACAAGAACCGTGTTACAGTGTATGGATGAATTATTGAATCTATAAACATTTTTTCAAGTTTTTTTTATTTTTATATAACACCAAAATGTAGCAAAAAGCATGTAAGGCTATATGGATGAGTAATTGAATCCAGAAAAATTTCTCAATATTTTTTGTAGTGTTATATATACCACTGAAATGTACTCAATAATACGCAATACTGTAAGGCTGAGCAACATAATATACAAAAAAAAATGACAACTTGTTTTGAGAGTTATATATCACCAAAATGAACCCAAGAAGACGCAATACTCTATGGATGAGCAATATAATACGGGTAAATTTTTGAACAATTTTTTGGAGAGTTAGATACCACAAAATTTACTCAAGAACACATAAAACTGTAAGGGTGAGCAATATATTAAAGTTCAAATAGTTTCACAGGGAAATAATGTTTGTAATTTCTCCAAAAAGAAATAATTTTACATTTTCACTGACTAATCCAGTTGGAGTAAAGAAAAAATAATATTGAAACATAACTTTTAAAGAAAAATTCTATGTAAAATGTTGTTTTTCTTTTATTAAAACACAGAAAAATGCCTGCTCAACTGCAATATCCCAGTGATATCCTTATTGAGATCTATGGTTTCAGCACAGATGTTAGAAAATCTAATAGATTGTGATAGGCGATAAGGTATTGTGCCCTATCAACTGAAGAGCAAATTTTATTTATATCAATTTTAGCAACATAATATTTTCTCCCCTTTTGTTTATATACTGTCATTCAGGTTTTTGCCCCTACATTATAACAGATTCATTCAATATAATATTTCCTGTATAAACCTGATAAGATGACTGCCATAAAAGGGCTTTGAATCTAGATGTTGCTTTGTGTGTTTACAGTAGTTACCCCCTACATCATTGGATTGAGCTACCACTCTTGTTTGTTCAAATACAGTTTTCAATAAACATTGGAATTAAAGCAGCAACATGCTGTGTTTTAAGTGGAGTAATTGCTATAACACATTTTATATCTATTCTCATTGAAAATTAGATGGTGACAAATTTTTGAGAGAAACACACTGTATTTTAGTTGGAGCTATCAATGTAACTAGCATTAAAGTGCCCTCCTCTGCGATATCAATAGAAAGCACATAGGCATCACTGCTCACCTAAGCCAGCACAGGCTAAAAAGAAACATACAGTGCTCTTCAATATAGAACTGGTGCCAGCCAGGATCTACACTGGATTAATCAATTATCAACTGTATGATTCAAGCCCTGCACATTTCATCATGATTGATCATCAGGGGCTAGCAGTTATGTTTGAAGAATTCAACGTGATTCTAATATCATTCTGATGCAATGCATCAGCATACATATCATACATAGTTAGATTGTCTAACATCTGTGCTGAAACCGCAGATCTCAATAAGGATATCACTGGGATATTGCGGGTGACCAGGAACTTTTGTGTGTTTTAAAAATAGCAAAACAAAATTTTACATAGAATTTGTCATTAAAAGTTATGTTTTAATATTAATATTTCTTTACTCCAATTGGATTAGTCAGTGAAAAGGGTGAGCAATATAGTACTGATAAATGTTTGAACAATTATCTTGAAGGTTACATATCAGCAAAATATACCCAAGAACACATAAAACTGTGTAGATAAGCAATATAATACCGATACATTTTTTAACTATCTTTTTGACTCTTAGATATCACCGAAATGTTCCCCAGCACATGTTATTCTCTACGGATGACTAATTTAATCCAGACATATTTTTTAATGCTTTTTTAGGAGTGTTATATACCACCGAAATGTACCCCAGAACACGTAATAATCTATGGATGAGTAACTGAATCCAGATACATTTTTGTATGTTTTTTTGGAGGGTCAGATACCACAGAATTTTACCCCATTCCACAAAATAGTGTTCGTCTGAAAAATTGAAAATAGAAAACAATGTTAACACTTTCTTTGAGTATTATTGTATTGCTGAGAAATTTAACCCAGCAAAATTTTTTAATACTTTTTATGAGTGTTATATATCACAGAAATATACCCCACACCATGGAATAGAGTATGGGTGAAAAATGTAACCAAGACAAATTTTTTAACACTTTTTTCGAGTTTTACATACCACCTTAATGTACCAATAACCGTGTTATACTGTGTGGCTGAATAATTGAATCCAGAAATAAATTTGGAATGTAAATATTTTTAAAATGTAGCTTATGTATTTCTACACTCATAAAGGCTTTACAGAAAGTGCAAAGACAGGAAAAAATTATAAAGAGGGTCATCCATAGACCCCTGAAAGGCAACAACTGACAGGTCTCATTCAAATATTTGTAAGGTATAGTTGCTGTACTCCTATACTCATTAAGTCGTCACATAAAGTGCAAAAATTGTAAGGAGGTTAATACAGTAATTGTCTTCAGGTGTCCACTTCATCCTCTCCTTCCTTGGGAGACTGGGGGTACTGATTCCGTCTGCTACCTGGAGCTCAATTTCCAGGTGCCTGGGCTGTAAGTGACCCAGCTACTGGTAGTTACCCAGCCACCAACACACCATGGACTTGGAACTCATGGAAGCGCCTGACACATGAGCACCTTCTTGCTGCACTATCTGCAGCATGACGCCCATATTGTTAGGGTTAGAAATAGTGCTGACTACTGGGTTACCACTCTGTTAGATCCACGGTACAAGAGTCAGTTTTGCCAGATGCTTCCCCCATGGAAAGGGATGTGCTCATGCTGGAGAATTGAAATGCGCTTGTAGACAATCTTAAAAGTGTTTTTCCCCAAGACAACAGTGAGACAAACAGTGTGAATCGCAGTTATAGACTTCCAACCCCAATATCGTTGAATCATCAATGCAAAAACATTAGCATCAACAGCAGTGTAAGTGGCATAAGCAATTTCTGTGAGTTGTTTTACACATTTTTTAGACCAGCCCATGCACCACCTGATGAAGTCTGACACTTTGTAAGTGGAAAGGATGGTGCAGGAGTATCTCAAGCTCAAAGTCAATGCCATCAGAGGGAATTTGGACCCTTTTGCTTTTTTTCTTAAAAAATGGAAGAGTGGGCTGAGTTTTTCTGTCATGCCTTGGAGATTTTGTAATGCCCAGCAGCCAGCGTTCTCTCAGACCATGTCTTCATCATTGCTGGTGGTGTCCTGACAGATAACCCCATCAGGTTGTCCACTAAAAATGTAGGCTGTCTAACTTTTATCAAGATGAACAACTCATGGACCTCCAATGACTTTTGCACCCCAGTCTCAGACTGGACAGGCTAGGTGATAGTATTGTGTGTTTTTAGCTTGATGCATTGATCACATGTTATTGCAGTCTGTTACACCTTTGTTGTGACTTTTATGCCTGCTGTTGCTACTGCTGCTGATGTTACCATCTATTTTTTTGAAATGTGCAGACTCAAAGTTGGGCCTCCATTTCATGGGTTGTCTGCAGTGGAAAGGGTCTCAGATAGTGATGAGCGAATAAACTCATTGCTCGGGTTTTCCCGAGCACGCTCGGGTGATCTCCGAGTATTTATGACTGTTCGGAGATTTAGTTTTCCTTGCCTCAGCTGGATGATTTATGGCTGTTAGCCAGCCTGAGTACATGTGGGGGTTGCCTGGTTACTAGGGAACCCCCACATGTAATCAAGCTGACTAATAGCCGCAAATCATCTAGCTGCAGCAAGGAAAACTAAATCTCCAAGCGTGCTCGGGAAAACAGGAGCAACGAGTATACTCACTCATCACTAGTCTCAGAGCACTATTATGCTATTTCTACACTGGAGAAATTGATGCCACATTAGTGCTGTGTGACAATAATTTTTAGAAATGTGGGGACTCCAAGTTTGGACTCCATCTAGTGTGTTGGCTATAGTCGAAGGGGCCAGAGGCTCATTACACTATTTCTACTCTGGGGAAATTGAGGCCACTTTAGTGGTGTCTGACATTTTTTTTTAAATATGCATACTTCAATTTGGGTCTCCATCTTGTTTGTTGCCTGAAGTGAAAGGGGTGTCAGAGGCCTATTATATTATTTCTACTCTGGGGAAAATTATGCCACTTTAGTGGTGTAATTTTTTGAAATGTGGAGACTCCAAATTGGGTCTTCATCTGATTGGTTGCCTGTATTGAAACGGGTGTTATGGACTGACCTGGGTTGGAGTAGTGGTATTGCAACCACTAGGGGCAGCACCAGTAAGTAGCATAGTCAGAAATAGCCAGAAGTCAGTACACAGGTTGAAGGATAGTAATGAATGGTTAGAAATAGCTAGGAATAGCCAGAGGTTGGTACACAGGAGCAGCAGCATAACCTTAGATGAAGCAGCAGGTGAAAGGAGAGCATGACTAAAGGCTGAGAGCTCAATAATCTCACAAGAAAGGAAGTCCAATGCCAGGTTTACATAGGTTGTTCAATCAGGAGATTACAGGGTGTAGCTAATCAGGAACTCAGGGTGGAGACAATCAGGAACTCACGGTTGGCAAATTGATGCCATTTTGGTTGTGTGTGACAATAATTTTTTGAAATGTGGAGACTCCAGGTTGGATCTCCATCTGGTGTGTTGCCTGTAGTGGAAGGGGTGTCAGAGGCCCATTATACTATTTCTACTCTGGGAAATTTGATGTCACTTTAGTGGTATGTGATAATATTTTTTGAAATGTGGAGACTCCAAGTTGAGTATCTGTTGGGTTGTTTGTAGTGGAAGAGCAACATTATGCTATTTCTACTCTGAGGAAATGTATGCCAGTTTAGTGATGTGTGACAATATTTTATCACACAGACTCCAAGTTTGGTCTCAATCTGGTGGGTTGCCTGTAGTGCAGGGCCGGACTGGCCATCTGGCAATTCTGGCAAATGCCAGAAGGGCCTGTCTGGTCGTGGGCCACCTTGTCTGCTACATTGTTAACAGAATCGGTGTTCTCAAGACACCCATACTGTTAAGAGTTGTGACGGAGGTATCATTAGAAATATTGGTCTTGTAGTAAATCCTGCTTTTCTTCACACAGGGTAATATTAGTGATATATCCCATCTGGTGGTTGGTGATGGGGACAGCATGGACCTCTGTGATTTCAAATGCCAGGGCTGAATTTCAGTCCCAGTCCGTACCTGCTGTAGTGGAAGAGGTGTCAGAGACTCATTATACTATTTGTACTCTGGGGAAATTCATGCCACTTTAGTGGTGTGTGGCAATACTTTTTTTAAATGTTTGCACTCCAAGTTGGGTCTCCGTGTGTTTTCTGTAGCAGTAGGGATCCCATACCAGCAGGCCTGCACTTACTTTAAGTAAACAACCTGTGTTAGTATCCTTCAATTTTTCTAACATTAGTGGTATGCTGCTGTGCCATTCTAATATGTCTACTCTGGGTGACTTGATCATCAGTCATCTACTTGTGTTACTATCCTTACATTTTTTCTACCAATAGTAGTCAACTAATCTGATGTTTGTGGCACCTGAGTGCATGTACTGAGACTCCTCCCTGAAGAAGCATCAGCGAAACATGCGTTGAGGCATGTGCGCATTGGTTGGGCACCAGCATGGGTAAGCAGACTAGGAGGGATCACTTTTAATAGGGCTATAGTGACTTATAGATCTGTATTACTAAATTTTGAGGCTTTTAAGGTACCGTCACACTAAGCGACGCTGCTGCGATACCGACAATGATCCGGGTCACTGCAGCATCGCTGTTTGGTCGCTGGAGAGCTGTCACACAGACCGCTCTCCAGCGACCAACGATGCCGGTAAACAGGGTAAACATCAGGTTACTAAGCGCAGGGCCACGCTTAGTAACCCGATGTTTACCCTGGTTACCATCGTTAAAGTAAAAAAAACAACCACTACATACTTACCTACCGCTGTCTGTCCTCCGGCGCTGTGCTTCTCTGCTCTGGCTGTGAGCACAGCGGCCGGAAAGCAGAGCTGTGACGTCACCGCTGTGCTTTCCGGCTGCCCGGCGCTCACAGCCAGAGCAGAGAAGCACAGCGCCGGGGACAGACAGCGGTAGGTAAGTATGTAGTGGTTGTTTTTTTTACTTTAACGATGGTAACCAGGGTAAACATCGGGTTACTAAGCGCGGCCCTGCGCTTAGTAACCCGATGTTTACCCTGGTTACCAGCGAAGACATCGCTGAATCAGTGTCACACACGCCGATTCAGCGATGTCAGCGGGAGATCCAGCGACGAAACAAAGTTCTGGACTTTCTGCCCCGACCAGCGATAGCACAGCAGGATCCTGATCGCTGCTGCCTGTCACACTGGACGATATCGCTAGCCAGCACGCTGCAACGTCACGGATCGCTAGCGATATCGTCTAGTGTGAAGGTACCTTTACTAATGTGATAATTAACTTAGCCTAGCATTCTCATAGTGATCTCCTGTTGATTCTCTGCCCTGTTTCTTTGTGATCTTTGTGGGGGAGTCTCAGTACATGCACTCATGTGCACTTTATTAAAGAGCGGCTTGTTCATGTGTGAGTCTGGGATCCCCTTATATATACAGTATGTAATGTGTGCCCTACTTTGCCGTCATGGTTTGATATTGCTGCCCGCTTGTTCTTTCTTTTTAAATGTAAAAATAGATTTGTTATACAGGTCCTTCTCAAAAAATTAGCGTATAGTGTTAAATTTCATTATTTACCATAATGTAATGATTACAATTAAACTTTCATATATTATAGATTCATTATCCACCAACTGAAATTTGTCAGGTCTTTTATTGTTTTAATACTGATGAATCTATAATATATGAAGTTTAATTGTAATCATTACATTATGGTAAATAATGAAATTTAACACTATATGCTAATTTTTTGAGAAGGACCTGTATATGTGTTCTAGTTGTAAGTAAAAAAAAATTCGTACTAATAAAGACATTTTGTAAATTTTACAAAAAATGTCTGTGATAACTATAATAATAATAATTGTTTTTTAATAATTTTTTTTATTTATATAGCGCCAACATATTCCGCAGCACTTTACAATTAAGCGGGGACATGTACAGGCAATAAATTCAATACAAGGTAGGACAGTTAAACAGTGACATAGGAGTCCCTGCTTGCAAGCTTACAATCTACAAGGAAATGGGGGGGCACAATAGGTGAAAAGTGCTTGTTATTTCTGGTCTGGCAATTCTAATAAATAGGGATTTTCATATAAAGCTGCATGATCCGGTCATCAGCCAGTGTGTTCAAGCGCAATAGTCAAGTATCAAGTGCAGTTATCGTGTGCATGGAGGGTGTGGAGACAGATGAATAGTTGGGTGCAGATTCAGAATAATGTTTGGAAGGAGGGAACAGGGCAAAGTTAGTTTACTGAGTAGTTGATTTGGTAGGCTTGTTTGAAGAGATGGGTTTTCAAAGCACGCTTGAATAGGTCAGGGCTAGGTATCAGTCTGATTGTCTGGGGAAGTGCATTCCACAGAGCTGGCGCAGCACGAGAGAAGTCTTGGAGACAGAGGTGCGAGGTTCGGATTACGGGGGATGTTAGTCTTAGGTCATTTGTAGAATGGAGGGCACGCGTAGGGCAAGAGACAGAGATGAGAGAGGAGATATAAGGAAGAGCAGAACTGTGGAGAGCTTTGTGGGTGAGAGAGATGAGTATACTGGACCCTGTAGCGAATGGGTAGCCAGTGTAATGACTGGCACAAGATGGAGGCATCGGTGAAGCAGCTGGACAGAAATATGACTCTGGCTGCTGCATTCAAGATGGATTGGAGAGGGGAAAGTTTGGTAAGAGAGAGGCTAATCAGAAGAGAGTTGGAGTAGTCCAGACGGGAATGAATAAGAGCGACAGTAAGAGTCTTAGCAGTTTTAAAGGTGAGAAAAGGTTGGATTCTGGAGATGTTTTTGAGATGCGGTGACAAGAGCGAGTGAGTGATCAGATATAGGGAGTAATGGAAAGTTCGGTGTCGAATATGACCCCAAGACAGCGGGCATGCTGCTTGGGAGTTATGGTTGAACCCTCCAGGGTAATTTTGATGTTAGGTAGAGTGAGGTTAGTAGAGGGGAGAAACACAAGAAGTTCATTTTTGGAGAGATTTAGTTTCAGATAGAGGGAGGACATGATGTTAGAGACAGCAGACAGGAGGACATGATGTTAGAGACAGCAGACAGACAATCCTTGGCATTTTGTACTAGGGTAGGGGTGATGTCAAGGGAAGAAGTGTATAATTGGGTGTCTTTTATGATCAGGTGGCCTTGGAGCAGCATGAAAAGACCTTCGCTGGAGCAGTGGTAACTTTACTGACCGCAAACCCTGATCCTATCACCGCAACTAGAAGTAGCCGTGGGGCGTGCCTAACCAGACCTAGACACCTCGACACAGCAGGAGAACTAAATATCCCTAAAGATGGAAATAGGAAAACTCTCTTGCCTCAGAGTAGACCCCCAAAGGATTGGTAGCCCCCCACAAATAATGACTGTGAGTAGGAGAGGAAAAGACACATGCAGACAGAAACCAGGGATAAGCAAAGGAGGCCATTTCTACCTAGATAGGAAAGGATAGTACAGGATACTATGCGGTCAGCAAAAAACACTACAAAATATCCACAGAAGAAAAATACAAAAACCCCACCACCTAACTAAAGATGTGGAGAGTATATCTGCGACTCCAGCGAATCCAACTAGACTGAGAAAAACATCAGGCACAGTCTAGCAGGAACAAAATAGAAACAAGAACAGCACAGAAAATAAACACACAGCAGTGTGTCTAAAAAAAAGAAGCAAACACTTATCTTTGCTGAGTTGGCAGCAAGCAGGAGGGGCCAGGATGAGGACCAACACTTCCAAAGGAACATTGACTACTGGCAAGGACTAATGAGTCCTGCAAAGCTAAATACCCCAGTCCGAATTGCAATTAGCAGAAACACCTGTCCAAGACTACTGCTCAGGTATAACTGCATTACCATCAACAACCACCGAAGGGAGCCCAAGAGCAGAATTCACAACAGGTGTCGTCAGCATAGAGATGATACTGGAACCCAAATCTGCTGATTGTTTGTCCAAAAGGGGCAGTGTATAGAGAGAAGAGGAGGGGGCCTAGGACTGAGCCCTGCGGAACCCCGATAGTAAGGGGACGAGGAGAGGAAAAGGAGCCGGCAAAAGATACAGTGAAGGAGCAGTCAGAGAGGTAGGAGGAGAACCAGTAAAGGGCTGTGTCCTTGAGGCCTATGGAGCCGAGCATAGTGAGAAGGAGCTGGTGATCCACAGTGTCAAATGCAGCAGAGAGATCCAGGAGAATCAGCAGAGAGCAATGACCTTTGGATTTAGCTGCTATTAGATCATTAGAGACTTTAGTGAGGGCAGTTTCAGTAGCGTGTAAAGAGCGGAAACCAGATTGTAAGGGGTCGAGAAGAGTGTTATCCGAGAGATAGCGGATTAGACGGGAGAGGATCAAGCGTTCCAGGAGTTTAGAGATGAAGGAAAGGTTCCGCAGGTCTGTAGTTAGCAGTGCAGTTCTGGTCCAGGGATGGCTTTTTAAGTAAAGGGGTTATGATGCCATGTTTAAGTGAGGAGGGAAAGATAACTGAAGAAAGAGAGAGGGTAAATATTTTAGTCAGGTGAGTGGTGACCACTGGTGAGAGAAACTGCAGGAGATGTGAAGGAATGGGGTCGCTGTTGCAGGTTGTAGGCCGAACAGAAGCGAGGAGCTTGGAAACTATTTCTTCTGAAACAGGCTCAAAGATATGTCTAGTGAGCTTGAGGTGCGGCAGGGAAGGGGATCCAGGCACTGAGGAGATTGGGCTGAGATATTCTGATGGATGTGGTTGATTTTTTCTAGGAAATAAGTGGCCAGATCCTCACCGTTGAGGTTGGTGATGGGGGCCTGTAGTTTAGGTTTCAGGAGGGAGTTTAAGGTTTCAAAAAGTCATTTTGGGTTGTTGGATAGTGAGGTGATGAGGGTGGTGAAGTAGGATTGTTTGGCCAGATAAAGGGCAGAGTTATAGGTTTTGAGCATGAACTTATAGTGGATGAAGTCTTTTGTTAAGAGAGATTTTCTCCACTTCCGCTCTGCACACGTTGAGCAATGCTGAAGAATGCGTGTTTGCATAGTGTGCCAGGGCTGCCGTTGTCTGTGTTGGGTCTTTCTGCGTATAGAAGGTGCTGCTTCATCTAGGGCATTCTTCAGTGTATTATTGAAGTGTGAGACAATTCTTGCCAGAGAAGGAAAGAAGGTTGTGGTCCGAGAGCAGGAGAGGGGAGTTAGTAAAGTCGTGCTAATTTATAATTTACAATTAGATATATTTGATATTATACTTAATGACAGAGATCTAAAAAACTCTGTGGTCTTTATGTATTTTTCATTGTAGCTTTGAGAGGATCCCTCCCCCCTTTTTTCTGTTTTGGGAACATGTATTATGTATTTCATTGGTTCCGATATGTTTCTACCACTAATATGTGTTGGTGTCCACGGTCTGAATTTGGGCCCTACCAGATCAATGGCAATCCTCTCAAAAGGTTCCTCTTTAATAGTAAGAGGAACCAATGGTCTATGGAAACTTGTGATGGTTGTGGTCAGCTGACATTCTGGGCTTGACAGAACTTCTGTACCTTGGCATAAGGCACAGGCCAAAAGAACCACTGAAGAATACGCTCTTGCATCTTTTTAACCCCTAGGTGATCACCCAACATGTGTTTGAGGGCCATCTCGATCACCGCCTGGTGGTACGACTTTGTCAACCTGATGTAGCAACTCCTGGTATTCGGCCATACATGGAAAAAAAAACCTCAGCCCCAGGATGGTGAGCTACCTGATTTATCTCTATCACCCTTTTCCTGTGCCCCTTTCAGTGTGGGATCCTGCAGCTGAACTATCCCAAAAGTAATCCTGGGATAGTTGCAGCTCAGGGATAGTTGTGGTTTCCTCAACCTCACTGTAGCTTCTCCCAGGCAACGGAGGAAAGTTCATCTAACTCAGGCTTCCCCCCGGAACATAGGATGGAGCCTCAACAGTTCCAGACCCAGCTTAATACAGGTACTTGCAGCCTGGTTTTCCTCCTCCTTACACTAATACCACACACCATATAGGAAATCAGAGTCACCCCTCCATACTTATCAGCATTTTTTAACTTTTTTTTATGTGATTGTTGTTAAAGAATTTAACCCTTGTTTTATATACTACAGCTCATGATTACAAAATGCACATGTCTTCCAGAGTATACATGTGATGTAGCATACGTCTCAGCCTCACTATGCGCTCTGTAAATGATAGGGTTAAAAGTTCCAAACGTTGCAGAAAGGTAGAGCTGTATTTGGGCTCATTAATTCTCATTAACATGTTGCTTTAACTATTTCTATTCCAGAGCAGACAGCTTAGAGGGAACAGTGCTCCACCTTGGTGTAAGACTCATGCTGTGAGAGGGGCAAACGAGCACAAGAGTTAAAATCTACCTCAGATTGTACAGTATTCTTTTTATATTACACCAAAAAGAGCCACCGACTCAACATATCTATAGAGAGAACACCAAATTGATTTTAAAGGAAACCTAACAGCAGGATTTAGCCCCATAATGAGTTAGGCTACTTTTACACTAGCGTCGGAATCTCCCCGTCGCAATGTGTCGGGGAGAGATTCCGACGCTAGCATTTAACGTACTGCACAATGGAGGCAGCGGATGCATTTCTCCGGCGCATCCGCTGCCCCATTGTAAGGTGCGGGGAGGTGGGGGCGGAGTTCCAGCCGCGCATGTGCGGTTTGAAAAAGCGGTCCGTCAGGAGCAAAAAATGTTACATGTAGCGTTTTTTGCTCCCGACGGTCCGCAAAAGCACGACGCATCCGTCGCTCGACGGATGCGACGTGTGGCAATCCGTCGCAAAAATGCGTCGTCAATGCAAGTCTATGGGGAAAAAACGCATCCTGCAAGCACTTTTGCAGGATGCGTTTTTTCTGCAAAACGACGCATTGTGACGGATTGCAGAAAATGCTAGTGTGAAAGTAGCCTTAGAAGTAAATATGAGCGGATCAGACAAAATTGGAATCTGCCTGTTTGCCCCGATTTTTACTGGGACATTCACTTTATGCTATTCTATGCAAATTTAATGTCCCTTCTTATGATTTGGATTCTCTCCAGAACCCAGGGCATGATAAAGGTTAGATGTAAAATATAAAGAAAAAAATCTTAATATTCCCCATACCTCTCACCTCCACTCTACTCCACTCCGTTACCCTTTCACAGTGCATCTTCAGATCGCCGCCGTTGGTCAGAAATCCCCAGGCCTCTGATGCTGGGCTGTATGTCCAATTTTGAAAGGGCCTGGTAGGGTTAATGCAGTGATTAGAGTTGAGCGACCTTGACCTTTTTAGAGTCGAGCCGGGTTTCGCGAAACCCGACTATCTCAAAAGTCGGGTCGAGTGAAATCGGCCGATTATGACGTAAAGTCGGGATCGACCGAAACACGAAACCCAATGCAAGTCAATAGGGCAGCATAGTCGGCAGTGAGTGGGGGCCAGGAAAACACCTAGAGTGCCCATTTTAATGTCAAAACCATCCATTCTTCTTAATGAAGCTTGTCAAGCATAATTTACCTTATAATAATTGGAAGGCATTTGAAATTGGGGGTCATTTGGCTAAAGTTGTGTGGGGTAGGGCTGGTTCAAGTAATTAGTGGGCCCAGGAAATCTGGACCACGTCACGGCAGTGGAGCAGGGAGAGGTAAGTATTTCAACTTTGCAAGTGCTGTGAACCTGAGCAAGCAGGGGGGGCCCACTCGTTGGCATTGGCACTGGCACAGGGCCCCTCAAAGTACAGCGGTGTGTTTGCACGGCGGGGGCGCCTCCCACCGGCAGCAACACTTTTGCGTACTATGAGAGGCCCTGTGCCAGTGACGTCGCCAACTAGTATTCCTCCCCCCACCTGATGAAGGAACCTGCACTTTCATCTGCACCTTCCTCTTTGTCCCCGTGTAAGGTGGTATGGTATGCGGGAAGAGCAACCTGACTTTCAGCAGGGTCACAATGTTGTTGTGTAGCGTGCACGGGGAATGTTGTGTTATGGGTCAATGTACCAGCAGACTCATCTATCACTGGCTGGGCAATGGGCAGGATGAGGAGGAAACACAGATATAGGCCCAAATAATAAAGTGGGCTAAATGCAGTTCAAAATTGGTAACACAGGAATAACCAGGGGGCATTGCAGTGGAGGACAACTGGAATGAGAGGCTGACACAGAGAGTAGGCCCAAATCAGTAAGTAGTCGAAATGCAGTTCAAAATTGGCAACCGTAGTAAACAGGCGGCACAGCTTTGTTCAGTGGAGGAGAACAGCAAGGAGTGACAGACACCGATAGTAGGCCCCAACCCAACTAGTAGGCCAAATGCAGTCTAACATTAACAACTACTTAACGAGCGCCTGAAAACGGAATTTCAGGACAGGAAACCAGGAGAACAGCAAGGAGCGGCAGACACTGTTAGTAGGCCCCAAACCAACTAGTACGCCAAATGCAGTTGTTCCATTTAACCACAATTTAACGAGAGCCTGAAGATAGAAGCTCAGGAAAGGCAACCTGGAGAACACCTTGGAGTGGAACACACCATCTCTCTCCACCCCATACCCATTTTGTAGGCCTAATGCTGTGTAGTTTTCTACAACTACTAAACGAGAGTCGGAAGACCGAAGCAATGGCAAGGCAACCTGGGGAACACCTTGGAGTGTAACACACCATCTCTCTCCACCCGATACCCATTTTGTAGGCCTAATGCAGTGTAGTTTTCTACAACTACTAAACGAGAGTCGGAAGATCGAAGCAATGGCGAGGAAACCTGGAGAACACCTTGGAGTGTAACACACCATCTCTCTCCACCCCATACCCATTTTGTAGGCCTAATGCTGTGTAGTTTTCTACAACTACTAAACGAGAGTCGGAAGACCGAAGCAATGGCAAGGCAACCTGGGGAACACCTTGGAGTGTAACACACCATCTCTCTCCACCCGATACCCATTTTGTAGGCCTAATGCAGTGTAGTTTTCTACAACTACTAAACGAGAGTCGGAAGACCGAAGCAATGGCAAGGCAACCTGGGGAACACCTTGGAGTGTAACACACCATCTCTCTCCACCCGATACCCATTTTGTAGGCCTAATGCAGTGTAGTTTTCTACAACTACTAAACGAGAGTCGGAAGACCGAAGCAATGGCAAGGCAACCTGGGGAACACCTTGGAGTGTAACACACCATCTCTCTCCACCCGATACCCATTTTGTAGGCCTAATGTAGTGTAGTTTTCTACAACTACTAAACGAGATTCGGAAGACCGAAGCAATGGCAAGGCAACCTGGGGAACACCTTGGAGTGTAACACACCATCTCTCTCCACCCGATACCCATTTTGTAGGCCTAATGCAGTGTAGTTTTCTACAACTACTAAATGAGAGTCGGAAGACCGAAGCAATGGCGAGGAAACCTGGAGAACACCTTGGAGTGTAACACACCATCTCTCTCCACCCCATACCCATTTTGTAGGCCTAATGCTGTGTAGTTTTCTACAACTACTAAACGAGAGTCGGAAGACCGAAGCAATGGCAAGGCAACCTGGGGAACACCTTGGAGTGTAGCACACCATCTCTCTCCACCCGATACCCATTTTGTAGGCCTAATGCAGTGTAGTTTTCTACAACTACTAAACGAGAGTCGGAAGACCGAAGCAATGGCAAGGCAACCTGGGGAACACCTTGGAGTGTAACACACCATCTCTCTCCACCCGATACCCATTTTGTAGGCCTAATGCAGTGTAGTTTTCTACAACTACTAAACGAGAGTCGGAAGACCGAAGCAATGGCAAGGCAACCTGGGGAACACCTTGGAGTGTAACACACCATCTCTCTCCACCCGATACCCATTTTGTAGGCCTAATGCAGTGTAGTTTTCTACAACTACTAAACGAGAGTCGGAAGATCGAAGCAATGGCGAGGAAACCTGGAGAACACCTTGGAGTGTAACACACCATCTCTCTCCACCCCATACCCATTTTGTAGGCCTAATGCTGTGTAGTTTTCTACAACTACTAAACGAGAGTCGGAAGACCGAAGCAATGGCAAGGCAACCTGGGGAACACCTTGGAGTGTAACACACCATCTCTCTCCACCCGATACCCATTTTGTAGGCCTAATGCAGTGTAGTTTTCTACAACTACTAAACGAGAGTCGGAAGACCGAAGCAATGGCAAGGCAACCTGGGGAACACCTTGGAGTGTAACACACCATCTCTCTCCACCCGATACCCATTTTGTAGGCCTAATGCAGTGTAGTTTTCTACAACTACTAAATGAGAGTCGGAAGATCGAAGCAATGGCGAGGAAACCTGGAGAACACCTTGGAGTGGAACACACCATCTCTCTACACCCCATACCCAATTTGTAGGCCTAATGCAGTGTAGTTTCCAAGAACTACTAAACGAGAGCCGGAAGATCGAAGCTCAGGAAAGGCAACCTGGAGAACACCTTGGAGTGGAACACACCATCTCTCTACACCCCATACCCAATTTGTAGGCCTAATGCAGTGTAGTTTCCAACAACTACTAAACGAGAGCCGGAAGATCGAAGCTCAGGAAAGGCAACCTGGAGAACACCTTGGAGTGGAACACACCATCTCTCTACACCCCATACCCAATTTGTAGGCCTAATGCAGTGTAGTTTCCAACAACTACTAAACGAGAGCCGGAAGATCGAAGCTCAGGAAAGGCAACCTGGAGAACACCTTGGAGTTGAACACACCATCTCTCTACACCCCATACCCAATTTGTAGGCCTAATGCAGCCTACTTTCCGACAACTACTAAACGAGAGCATGAAGATCGAAGCTCAGGAAAGGCAACCTGGGGAACACCTTGGAGTGTAACACACCCTCTCTCTACACCACGGAAGGGCTGATTCTTAGGAAGGAAGGCTGTCGGAAAGAAGCAGGGCGCGTCCGAGGGTGATTATATTCTTATTAGGTATGTACTCACCCTCGGACGCGCCCTGCTTCTTTATTTGTAATGAATGTTTATTTGCAATGTGGTTTTGACTTACTCTATTTTTTTGGTAAATAATGATTTTATTATTTTCATTGTTTTGCATCTTCTTGGCAATAATATAAAGAAGACGCGACAGGACAACACTCGGTGGATGCCATATCTGTGTTTTAAATTGAAAAAAACTTTCAGTTAACTACTTGCAGGAGAAAGTTATTGTAGCTGGTGGCCATTTTTAGTACTGTACCAGATTTTTGTTGTATGTGTTTGTTTTTAATGTTAAAATGTCTGCATTTGATATCTCTCCAGTATTTTCTTTTTTATAAGCAAAATACTTATTTTTATATTTTCTGATGTTGGTTCAAGGGGTACACGGGCAGCAGTAGACAGGTCAGTGGAGGCCTAGTGGAAGGAGGGACCGCAGAAAGGCTTCGAAGCCCTAACATAATAAATTGGGCTGGCTGTAGGCAATTTAAAATTGGTTCCAGGGGAACCCGGGCAGCAATAGACAGGTCAGTGGAGGCCTAGTGGAAGGAGGGACCGCAGACAGGCTTCGAAGCCCTAACATAATAAATTGGGCTGGCTGTAGGCAATTTAAAATTGGTTCCAGGGGAACCCGGGCAGCAGTAGACAGGTCAGTGGAGGCCTAGTGGAAGGAGGGACCGCAGACAGGCTTCGAAGCCCTAACATAATAAATTGGGCTGGCTGTAGGCAATTTAAAATTGTTTCCAGGGGAACCCGGGCAGCAGTAGACAGGTCAGTGGAGGCCTAGTGGAAGGAGGGACCGCAGACAGGCTTCGAAGCCCTAACATAATAAATTGGGCTGGCTGTAGGCAATTTAAAATTGGTTCCAGGGGAACCTGGGCAGCAGTAGACAGGTCAGTGGAGGCCTAGTGGAAGGAGGGACCGCAGACAGGCTTCGAAGCCCTAACATAATAAATTGGGCTGGCTGTAGGCAATTTAAAATTGGTTCCAGAGGAACCCGGGCAGCAGTAGACAGGTCAGTGGAGGCCTAGTAAGGAGGGACCGCAGACAGGCTTCGAAGCCCTAACATAATAATTGGCCTGGCTGTAGGCAATTTACAATTGGTTCCAGGGGAACACGGGCGGCAGTAGACAGGTCAGTGGAGGCCTAGTGGAAGGAGGGACCGCAGACAGGCTTCGAAGCCCTAACATAATAAATTGGGCTGGCTGTAGGCAATTTAAAATTGGTTCCAGGGGAACCCGGGCAGCAGTAGACAGGTCAGTGGAGGCCTAGTGGAAGGAGGGACCGCAGACAGGCTTCGAAGCCCTAACATAATAAATTGGGCTGGCTGTAGTCAATTTAAAATTGGTTCCAGGGGAACCCGGGCAGCAGTAGACAGGTCAGTGGAGGCCTAGTGGAAGGAGGGACCGCAGACAGGCTTCGAAGCCCTAACATAATAAATTGGGCTGGCTGTAGGCAATTTAAAATTGGTTCCAGGGGAACCCGGGCAGCAGTAGACAGGTCAGTGGAGGCCTAGTGGAAGGAGTGACCGCAGACAGGCTTCGAAGCCCTAACATAATAAATTGGCCTGGCTGTAGGCAATTTACAATTGGTTCCAGGGGAACACGGGCGGCAGTAGACAGGTCAGTGGAGGCCTAGTGGAAGGAGGGACCGCAGAAAGGCTTCGAAGCCCTAACATAATAAATTGGGCTGGCTGTAGGCAATTTAAAATTGGTTCCAGGGGAACCCGGGCAGCAGTAGACAGGTCAGTGGAGGCCTAGTGGAAGGAGGGACCGCAGACAGGCTTCGAAGCCCTAACATAATAAATTGGGCTGGCTGTATGCAATTTAAAATTGGTTCCAGGGGAACCCGGGCAGCAGTAGACAGGTCAGTGGAGGCCTAGTGGAAGGAGTGACCGCAGACAGGCTTCGAAGCCCTAACATAATAAATTGGCCTGGCTGTAGGCAATTTACAATTGGTTCCAGGGGAACACGGGCGGCAGTAGACAGGTCAGTGGAGGCCTAGTGGAAGGAGGGACCGCAGAAAGGCTTCGAAGCCCTAACATAATAAATTGGGCTGGCTGTAGGCAATTTAAAATTGGTTCCAGGGGAACCCGGGCAGCAGTAGACAGGTCAGTGGAGGCCTAGTGGAAGGAGGGACCGCAGACAGGCTTCGAAGCCCTAACATAATAAATTGGGCTGGCTGTAGGCAATTTAAAATTGGTTCCAGGGGAACCCGGGCAGCAGTAGACAGGTCAGTGGAGGCCTAGTGGAAGGAGTGACCGCAGACAGGCTTCGAAGGCCTAACATAAGAAAAATGTCAATACAATGGTATTGACAGTGCCAGGCATTGAAGGATGTCAGCGCATAGACTAAACATTGGTGGAGCTGTGAGAGAAAATTTTGCAAGTGGTAGAGCACTGTTTGACCTGGGGGGGGGGACTGTCTTGTGGCCGGCGGTACAGGCCCAGGGCCCCTCATATTACAACGGTGTGTCTGACGTTGGGTGCGCACCACCACCGCCAGACACTTTATTGTACTATGAGGGACCTAGTGGCAGTGCCGTCGACCAAAAGCGGGCACACCCACCTCTTCAGACAAACAGTACTATCACGGGTGCTGGCGCCAAGTGGCGATACCACGGCCCCGTGTGGAGACTTTGGCCATTTAGGGAGGTGTTAACATGTCGGATGCTGGACAATCAGGTGCTGCAAATTACGAGATTGGAAAAGTCGTTCAGAATAGTCCACAGGCAAGACCTTTACATAGGAAAGCTAGGTGTCAGCCGGGCAAGGTGGGGCAAAAGATTTCGAAATCCAGTTGTGGTTCATTTTAATGAAGGTTAGATCATCTACATTTTGGGTAGCCAGACGAGTCCTTTTTTCTGTTAATATTGAACCTGCAGCACTGAATACTCTTTCTGATAGGACACTAGCTGCCGGGCAAGCAAGCTCCTGCAATGCATATTCTGCCAATTCTGGCCAGGTGTCTAATTTTGATGCCCAGTAATCAAATGGGAATGACGGTTGAGGGAGAACGTCGATAAGGGATGAAAAATAGTTAGTAACCATACTGGACAAATGTTGTCTCCTGTCACTTTGAATTGATGCTGCAGTACCTGTCCTGTCTGCGGTCATAGCAAAATCACTCCACAACCTGGTCAGAAAACCCCTCTGGCCAACGACACTTCTGATTTCTGCCCCTCTAACACCTCTGGTCTGCTGGCCCCTGCAGCTCGTGTTAGAACGATCACGGGCGCTGTGTGCAGGGAATGCCAGAAGCAAACGGTCAACAAGAGTTAATTGTTTGATTGCTAATATTAGTTCCAAGTTCTCATGTGGCATTATATTTTGCAATTTGCCTTTATAGCGAGGATCAAGGAGGCAGGCCAACCAGTAATCGTCATCGTTCATCATTTTAGTTATGCGTGTGTCCCTTTTGAGGATATGTAAGGCATAATCCGCCATGTGGGCCAAAGTTCCAGTTCTCAAATCTGTGGTTGTGCTTGGTTGAGGGGCAGTTTCAGGCAAATCCACGTCACTTGTGTCCCTCCAAAAACCAGAACCCGGCCTTGCCGCGCCAACAATTTCCACTGGCCCCGGAAAAGCTTCCTCATTAAAAATATAATCATCCCCATCATCCTCCTCGTCCTCCTCCTCCTCTTTGCCCGCTACCTCGTCCTGTACACTGCCCTGGCCAGACAATGGCTGACTGTCATCAAGGCTTTCCTCTTCCTCAGCTGCAGACGCCTGATCCTTTATGTGCGTCAAACTTTGCATCAGCAGACGCATTAGGGGGATGCTCATGCTTATTATGGCGTTGTCTGCACTAACCAGCCGTGTGCATTCCTCAAAACACTGAAGGACTTGACACATGTCTTGAATCTTCGACCATTGCACACCTGACAACTCCATGTCTGCCATCCTACTGCCTGCCCGTGTATGTGTATCCTCCCACAAAAACATAACAGCCCGCCTCTGTTCACACAGTCTCTGAAGCATGTGCAGTGTTGAGTTCCACCTTGTTGCAACGTCTATGATTAGGCGATGCTGGGGAAGGTTCAAAGAACGCTGATAGGTCTGCATACGGCTGGAGTGTACGGGCGAACGGCGGATATGTGAGCAAAGTTCACGCACTTTGAGGAGCAGGTCGGATAACCCCGGATAACTTTTCAGGAAGCACTGCACCACCAGGTTTAAGGTGTGAGCCAGGCAAGGAATGTGTTTCAGTTGGGAAATGGAGATGGCAGCCATGAAATTCCTTCCGTTATCACTCACTACCTTGCCTGCCTCAAGATCTACAGTGCCCAGCCACGACTGCGTTTCTTTCTGCAAGAACTCGGACAGAACTTCAGCGGTGTGTCTGTTGTCGCCCAAACACTTCATAGCCAATACAGCCTGCTGACGTTTGCCAGTAGCTGCCCCATA
This sequence comes from Ranitomeya imitator, assembly GCF_032444005.1. Classification (NCBI taxonomy): domain Eukaryota; kingdom Metazoa; phylum Chordata; class Amphibia; order Anura; family Dendrobatidae; genus Ranitomeya; species Ranitomeya imitator. The sequence goes on from NC_091282.1 coordinate 88,764,391, forward strand.
ATGGGAGACCTGGTGTGCAACAGTGGCAGCTGCGGATGGAGTGGTTGTGCGACTGCGGTCTGTGGACGAGGTCTCGCTTCTGCAGGAGGACGAGGAGGAGGAGGAGGGGGTGCGAATGGCTACAGCCAACTGATTCCTAGACCGTGGGCTAGGCAGAACTGTCCCAAACTTGCTGTCCCCTGTGGACCCTGCATCCACCACATTTACCCAGTGTGCCGTGATGGACACGTAACATCCCTGGCCATGCCTACTGGTCCATGCATCTGTTGTCAGGTGCACCTTTGTGCTCACAGATTGCCTGAGTGCATGGACGATGCGCTCTTTAACATGCTGGTGGAGGGCTGGGATGGCTTTTCTGGAAAAAAAGTGTCGACTGGGTAGCTCGTAGCGTGGTACAGCGTAGTCCATCAGGGCTTTGAAAGCTTCGCTTTCAACTAACCGGTAGGGCATCATCTCTAACGAGATTAGTCTAGCTATGTGGGCGTTCAAACCCTGTGTACGCGGATGCAAGGCTAAGTACTTCCTTTTTCTAACCATAGTCTCATGTAGGGTGAGCTGGACTGGAGAGCTGGAGATCGTGGAACTAGCGGGGGTGCCGGTGGACATGGCAGACTGAGAGACGGTGGGAGATGGTATTGTTGCCGCCGGTGCCCTAGATGCAGTGTTTCCTACTACGAAACTGGTGATTCCCTGACCCTGACTTCTTTGGCCTGGCAAAGAAACCTGCACAGATACTGCAGGTGGTGCAGAAAATGGTGGCCCTACACTGCCGGAAGGGATGTTGCGTTGATGACTAGCTACATTGGCCGAGGGTGCTACAACCTTAAGGGACGTTTGGAAGTTAGTCCAAGCTTGCAAATGCATGGTGGTTAAATGTCTATGCATGCAACTTGTATTGAGACTTTTCAGATTCTGCCCTCTGCTTAAGGTAGTTGAACATTTTTGAAAAAAAACGAAAATTCCAGCTTGCTCTTGTTAAAATTGTGAATTTTAATCCAAAAAGTTTAAAATGTCAATACAAGCTACTGAGACCCACCATACACCCCGTGAGGGAACAAGCGACGCGTTTCGACTGGAAAACAGTCTTTATCCAAGCTAGTTTATCCAACATAAGCACCGGTATATAAGGACCCAGTAACCAATGAAAGTACTGAGCCTAGATCACATGATAATGCACTCGACAGGTCCTGAAAGGTAAATGTGATCTAAAAACATATATAATCTACAAATGAACAAAATACAATAAAAAAATATAAATGAACAACACAATTTAAAAGAACAAACAAACAAAGCTGCGAGAGGACAATAATTAATAATGGAACATAATTTCGTTTTTGCGATTGAGTCCGTCAGGAAATCTAGTGCCCAGCATGAATATCCAATATGCTTCGCGGGTGAGTAGAATTCTGTGCAAATCGCCGCCGCGTGGAGGTTTAATCACCCGCTCAATACCGGTCACTCTGAAAGATGAAATATCACATGAATGGTACTCCACAAAATGTTTAGCTACAGAGGAAATATTACGGTTAGAATTGCTCATGTTAGATATGTCATATAGATGCTCATAAATCCGTTGTTTCAATTTGCGAATAGTGCACCCCACATAAGATTTGTTACAAGCCACACAGTCTATTTTATATACCACAAACCGGGTGTTACAATTAATAAATCCCTGGATATGAAAACTCTTTGAGCCTGTGTGGTCAGAAAAAACCTTCGTGGTAATCATATGTCTGCAGGTAGAGCAATTAGAGACATTACATTTATAGCTACCCTTGCAGCTAAGCCATGTTGATTTGGGTTTGTTTGTAACAAATAAACTAGGTGACAAAATATTGCCAAGAGAAGGTGCCCTTCTTGCCACAACATTAGAGCCCGCATATAAAATATTAGCCAAAATAGGATCTTCATATAAAATTGGAATACATTGGTTAATGATGGCTTTGATATTATTAAATTGCGGACTATATTGTAAACAAACAAAGGGTTTATTATTACGATGGTTGGTCATCTTACTTGACTTGGAGTTATCATTTAAATTTGTTATATTGTTACTAGAACTATTAGTAGCTAGTGGTTGTTCAATTGGGGATATAATATTCAAGGCTCTATTGAGCATCCAATTGGGATAACCCCGCCTATTGAATTTGGCACATGATCTCACCAAATCCTGCTTGAGAACATCATTATTGTTACAATTTCTCCTAAGTCTAGTGAACTCACCAACAGGGATTGAACGTATGGTATGTTTGGGATGACTGCTATTCGCATGCAGAATGGAATTGCCAGCTAGTGGCTTTGAATATGTACGAGTGGAGATCAAATTATTTGCTACACCAGTAAGTTCCAGATCAAGAAACGAAATTTTTGAAAGTTGATGATCAAAGGTGAACCTGATATTAAGATCATTATTATTAATATATAAAATGAAATCCTGTACGGCAGATACATCGCCCCTCCAAATAATGAGCGTGTCATCGATGTATCTGCCGTACCAATGGATATATGAAGAAAAATTATTGGAAGCAGAAAATAAAAAATGATGTTCCCAAAAAGCCATCACCAAATTGGCTAAAGAGGGTGAAAATTTGGCCCCCATTGCCACACCGGTACACTGTAAATAATATTCCTGATCAAAGGAAAAAAAATTATGGGTTAACAAGAAAGAAGTGACCTGTAAAATATAACCAATAAGATCCTGAGAATAACAGCTGTATTTACACAGATGAAATTGTAATGCTTCAAGAGCCAATTTATGAGGTATACAAGTGTACAAAGACACCACATCACAGCTTAACCAAGTAAATTCTGCCAACCATTCCTTGTGACACATGATGTCAACGACATCCTTAGTATCTCTAATGTGTCCAGGCACTCTTGAAACCAGTGGTTGCAACAAAGAGTCCAACCACTGGCCCATCCGTTCATTTATAAAGCCTATGCTGGATATAATCGGACGCATTGGAGGGAATTCTTTGTTCTTATGAATCTTGGGCAATCCATGCATTATTGGTGTAACAGGATGAGAGATTTTTAAGAAATCTGCTTGTTTGCTGGAAATGACACCTAAAGAAAGGCCATCTTGTATCACATTATCCATTTTAGTTTTATAAATGAAAGTCGGATCAGATTTTAATTTTTTATATGTGGTGTCATCTGATAACAAATCTATTATTCCGTTTTTGTAGTATAAAGAATCCATACCGGTGCTTATGTTGGATAAACTAGCTTGGATAAAGACTGTTTTCCAGTCGAAACGCGTCGCTTGTTCCCTCACGGGGTGTATGGTGGGTCTCAGGAGCTTGTATTGACATTTTAAACTTTTTGGATTAAAATTCACAATTTTAACAAGAGCAAGCTGGAATTTTCGTTTTTTTTCTTTGATTGCATGTCTCATCAGGACTGTTTCCGTGCTTCTCTTCAAGATCGGTGAGCTGGCTTCCCTTCCTTTTTCTTCTAGTTGAACATTTTTGACAGATGACTTTGCGCTGATCAATTGGATGTTGTTTAAAAAAATGCCAGACTGCACTCTTTCTAGCATCGGATACCTTTTCAGGCATTGCAGACTGAGCTTTAACCAGATGGCCACGCTGTCCTCCAACAGGTTTTGACTTTGCCACGCGTTTTGGGCAAGATACGGGCCCGGCAGATGGAACCTGTTGCGATGTTGATGCCTGCTGCGGCCCCTCCTCCTCCGCTTCAGAACTGCTGCCGCCTGCACCCTGTTCCCCCAATGGCTGCCAATCGGGGTCAAGAACTGAGTCATCTATTACCTCTTCTTGTAGCTCGTGTGCAACTTCGTCTGTGTCACCTTGTCGGTCGGTGGTATAGCGTTCGTGATGGGGCAACATAGTCTCATCAGGGTCTGATTCTTGATCAGCACCCTGCGAGGGCAATGTTGTGGTCTGAGTCAAAGGACCAGCATAGTAGTCTGGCTGTGGCTGTGCATCAGTGCACTCCATGTCAGATTCAACTTGTAATGGGCATGGACTGTTAACTGCTTCACTTTCTAAGCCAGGGACGGTATGTGTAAAGAGCTCCATGGAGTAACCCGTTGTGTCGCCTGCTGCATTCTTCTCTGTTGTTGTTTTTGCTGAAGAGGACAAGGAAGCGACTTGTCCCTGACCGTGAACATCCACTAACGACGCGCTGCTTTTACTTTTACCAGTTTCACGAGAGGAGGCAAAAGAGCTAGAGGCTGAGTCAGCAAGATAAGCCAAAACTTGCTCTTGCTGCTCCGGCTTTAAAAGCGGTTTTCCTACTCCCAGAAAAGGGAGCGTCTGAGGCCTTGTGTAGCCAGACGACGAACCTGGCTCCACAGCTCCAGACTTAGGTGCAATATTTTTTTTCCCACGACCACCTGATGCTCCACCACTACCACTACCCTCATTACCAGCTGACAATGAACGCCCCCGGCCACGACCTCTTCCACCAGACTTCCTCATTGTTTTAAAAACGTTACCAAACTAATGGTATTTGTTGCAGTCACACAACTTACACGGTGAGCTATAACTTCAGTATGATTTAGCTACCCCTTTACAGGTGGGTGAGACCACAACGAAAATCAGGCACAATGTTACACACTCTGTTGTTGGTGGCAACAAATGAGAGAGATGCCACACACGCAGGACTGTCACTGAAGCGCAAATGTAAATATTAATCTCCCACTGATTTGTGTTTTTTTTTTTAAAAAGGAGACTTTAGAAAAAAAAAAAAAAATGATTTTTTAAGGAAGAATTTATAAACCAAATAAAATGATTTTTTCAGGGAGAATTTAGAAAACAAATAAAACAAAAAATAGGCTTTCTAGGGCCCACTGAGTGAGAGAGGACGCACACAGGAGTCAGGAGTGGCACACAAGCCCAGAGGCCAATATTTATCTCCCACTGATTGATTTAGTGATTTTTTCAGGTAGATTTTGGAACCCAAATCAAGCAAAAAAATTAATAGGCTTTCTATGGCCCACAATTGGAGAGAGAGAGATGGCAAACCCAGGAGTCAAGACTGGCACACAAGCAGAAAGGGCAATATTAATCTCCCACTGATTTGTTTTTTTTTTTTTTTTCAGGGAGACTTTAGAAAAAAAAAATACAAAAAAAATGATTTTTTTCAGGAATAATTTAGAAACCAAATAAAATAAAATGATTTTTTCAGGGAGAATTTAGAAAACAAATAAAACAAAAAATAGGCTTTCTAGGGCCCACTGAGTGAGAGAGGACGCACACAGGAGTCAGGAGTGGCACACAAGCCCAGAGGCCAATATTTATCTCCCACTGATTGATTTAGTGATTTTTTCAGGTAGATTTTGGAACCCAAATCAAGCAAAAAAATTAATAGGCTTTCTATGGCCCACAATTGGAGAGAGAGAGATGGCACACCCAGGAGTCAAGACTGGCACACAAGCAGAAAGGGCAATATTAATCTCCCACTGATTTGTTTTTTGTTTTTTTTCAGGGAGACTTTAGAAAAAAAAAATACAAAAAAAATGATTTTTTTTCAGGAATAATCTAGAAACCAAATAAAATAAAATGATTTTTTCAGGGAGAATTTAGAAAACAAATAAAACAAAAAATAGGCTTTCTAGGGCCCACTGAGTGAGAGAGGACGCACACAGGAGTCAGGAGTGGCACACAAGCCCAGAGGCCAATATTTATCTCCCACTGATTGATTTATTGATTTTTTCAGGTAGAATTTAGAACCCAAATCAACCAAAAAAATAAATAGGCTTTCTATGGCCCACTATTTGTGAGAGAGATGGCACGCTCAGGACTGGCACACAAGCCCAGAGGCCAATATTAATCTCCCACTTTTTTTTTTCCAGGGAAAATTTATGAACCCAATAAAAAAAATAATAAATAGGCTTTCTATGGCCCACTATCTGAGAGAGAGAGATGGCACGCTTAGGACTGGCACACAAGCCCAAAGGCCAATATTAATCTCCCACTGATTGATTTATTGATTTTTTCAGGTAGATTTTGGAACCCAAATCAAGCAAAAAAATAAATAGGCTTTCTATGGCCCACTGAGAGATGGCACACACAGGAGTAAGGAGTGGCACACAAGCCCTGAGGCCAATATTTTTCTCCCACTGATTAATGTAGTGATTTTTTCAGGTAGATTTTAGAACCCAAATCAAGCAAAAAAATAAATAGGCTTTCTATGGCCCACTGAGTGAGAGATGACACAGACAGGGATGGCACTCTAGCAGAAATGCCAATCTTAATCTCCCACAAAAAAAAAAAAAAAAAGGAACTGTCCTTCAATTACTATCTCCCTGCAGTAATCTCAGCCAGGTATGGCAGGCAGCAATAAGGAGTGGACTGATGCACAAATTAAATAAAAAGTGTGGACAAACAAACAAGATAGCTGTGCAGAAAGGAAGGAACAAGAGGATTTGTGCTTTGAAAAAAGCAGTTGGTTTGCACAGCGGCGTACACACAGCAATGCAGCTATCAGGGAGCCTTCTAGGGCAGCCCAATGAGCTACAGCGCTGAGGGGAAAAAAAAAAAAAATGTAGCTTCCACTGTCCCTGCACACCGAAGGTGGTGTTGGGCAGTGGAAATCGCTACAGCACAAGCGGTTTGGTGGTTAATGGACCCTGCCTAACGCTATCCCTGCTTCTGACGAAGCGGCAGCAACCTCTCCCTAGGCTCAGATCAGCAGCAGTAACATGGCGGTCGGCGGGAACGCCCCTTTATAGCCCCTGTGACGCCGCGGACAGCAAGCCAATCACTGCAATGCCCTTCTCTAAGATGGTGGGGACCAGGACCTATGTCATCACGCTGCCCACACTCTGCGTTTACCTTCATTGGCTGAGAAATGGCGCTTTTCGCGTCATTGAAACGCGACTTTGGCGCGAAAGTCGCGTACCGCATGGCCCACCCCGCACAGGGGTCGGATCAGGTTTCATGAAACCCGACTTTGTCAAAAGTCGGCGACTTTTGAAAATGTTCGACCCGTTTCGCTCAACCCTAGCAGTGATGTTATGATGACGTGACTTTTTGCATGCTTGCGTAAAACCGTCCAGGACCCTGACCAAAGCCGGAAGTTATGGCCCTGCGTGAGAGGCCCAGGGATTTCAGTGTGACTGGAGGCAATTTTCAGATGTGGAGAGGACCAGATGGGTGACACAGAAGGACCAAAGAGGTGGTTATAAGGACTATTTTGATGGCCATTTATACAGAAAAATAGTAGCCAGATTTTGCTGAATCCACATGGAAGTGAACTACTAAAATTAAAAATTTTGGCAAATGTGGAGATTTCTGAAGTTTGAGAATAATTCAATCCCACACTGTAGTTAGGAGTGCTGTATCAGCATTCAAATAACATTTGTAATAATATCTTTATTATAAATAAGTGTTTAGTTTATGTAGTTACTGCAAAACTGAAGTTTAATCTCACTATTACTCATCCCTGCACTTTGCTAATATCACACCCATGGTATTTGTAGGGAGATCAGGGAAGAGGAGAACAAGTCATCATCATTTCCCTCCTCCTCCCTGCACGAGCTGGTTTTGCAATTACGATACACCCCAGTGGTCATGAGACCAGCAAAGTCCTGTGATACAAGCATGCTGATTAAACTTAATTTTTTTCAGTAACTACATAATCACTTATTTTCAATAAATATGTAATTATAAATGATGATAAGAAGCTGACACTGCACTCCTACCATATTATGGGGGTAAACCTTGTTGCCAGGATCCCTTAAAATGAGTTTTCCATTTGAGTTTTTTATGCCAAAGACTTCCTGCATGTAAAATTAGGCAAGCAAGCTGGAATAAAAATTACGTAAAATGGAAAAACCCTTTAATAGAAATTATACATTATTCTGTGGAAATTAGAATAGTCACCTGAGATCTACATGCAGTTCAAAAAAAGCACATTTCCCCAAATATACAGTTTATAATCCATTTTCATTATATCATCACCTCTGTAATCCATTTAGTAATAATAACTCTATAAAGTAAATGTAATTACAGTCAAAAAGAATCAACCTCTTTTACGATAGAAACAATTACTTCACTCGTGTAATATACTGTATTGTTTATCCTCTCTTTGACCCCAAGTATTATAACACAGATTTTGCCTTTTAAAGACTATTTTCTGCAGAATGTCTTAGCATAAAAATGGAACATAAAGTTAAATTTTATTGCGGTGCCTCTTGTGGGTTGGCAATGGGAGGATAAACAATTCTTTGTTTCTTTGTGGCGAGTCAACAATATCTTTATTCTTGTGGGTCAGATCCATAGAGGAATTCTTTCTGGAAAAGACCTGATTGGTGCAAAATGTCCTTACTTTGAAGTCCAAGTGTAGGGAGAAAATGTACACGAAAGTCTGGCAGCTATTAATATGGCTTCCATGAACAAACTTTGCTCAAGAAACTCTACTTAACTGTTCCCAGAGGATCCCTGATCTTCACCCTTAAACGTTTGTGCAGGGAATAGAACGTACAACAGGCTCTTCAGGGTGAAATACATGGAGTAGCTGCTGGCCAGTGGAGCGAGTTGGGAAAGGAGAGTCGACAAGTCTGGACAAAGTCAGAAGTCAGGAAAGAGGTCAGGAAATAGCCACGGTCAGACTAGGAGGATAGAGTCAGAATCATCAGGCAAATGGAGCGTTAATATAGTCCAGGGTCAAAAATGAGTATCAAGAAGCCATGTATAGCTTTGAAGAAGCTATTGGGAAACGGCGCTCGTCGAGCGCGGGGGAGCCTCAACTGCAATCTTACCACAGCGCATAGACTTTGGACATTTAACAGCAGCATCTGCAGGTAATTGCCTTTTGTGTCTCACATTTCACTTGGCGGTATACAGGTAGTATAGTGGTCTTACCACTTCTCAGTTACATAAGCAATTAATCTTGCTTTACTTGGTATCTCTCTATCTGCCTTGTTGTATGTGGCGAACATAGCACTCTTTTATATATACCAACATACACATGGTCCTCTGCACTGATATACATTGTCACTGGGCATTTTTATTTATTTTTCCTCCTGTGCTGTAATTACTAATCCTAATTGTACTAAGATCTGAATAACTATAGTTTACAGCATTTCTTTGGACTTGTGCTGGTTAAGTCTCCCCCTGTATTTGGAGGTTTTTGGTTCCCCCCGTTTTTGCCTATATGTACCAATTTAAATTTAAAACTTTAAATATTATAAATAAATATACAGTTTTTAAGTACATCTTCTCTTCACTTCATTTCTTTTATGGCACCCACCATACTAGATACAAAAAAAGGTTGCACTCTATCGTGCCAAAACACGTCAAACACGAAATACATGAAATTTGAATAGCAAAACTGCTTTTTGAACACCAGAAAAAAAAATTTTGAGACTCTTAGCACAGAATTTGGCCAAATAGTGTGAGCCCATCAACCATCGTCAAGGTGGTCTCATTAAAAAACTGATGGGTACCTGACCTCCCTGTCCAAATGTGAACACTTACCGAAGGCTAATGTCTGCATGCTTGGGGGAATATGGACACCTCTCTCAGCAAAGCCTACATATGGGTTGGCCGGATCCAAGTGTGAATAGATGTAATTAAAAACCAGATGGTGAAGGGAGGAGTGCTTAGTCAATAAGCTAACATAGAAATGACAGAAAAAAAGACTGGCACATCCAAACTAGTGTGAATAGGTGCATACCAGGAGCAGCTACCTCCATATACAATATACAAAAAAAGGTTGCACTCTATTGTGCCAAAACACGTCAAACACGAAATACATGAAATTTGAATAGCAAAACTGATTTTTGAACACCAGAAAAAAATTTTTGAGACGCTTAGCACAGATTTGACCAAATAGTGTGAGCCCATCAACCATCGTCAAGGTGGTCTCATTAAAAAACTGATGGGTACCTGACCTCCCAGTCCAATTGTGAACACTTACCGAAGGCTAATGTCTGCATGCTTGGGTGAATATGGACACCTCTCTCAGCAAAGCCTACATATGGGTTGGCCGGAACCAAGTGTGAATAGATGTAATTAAAAACCAGATGGTGAAGGGAGGAGTGCTCTTGCCAAAACACGTCAAACACGAAATACATGAAATTTGAATAGCAAAACTGCTTTTTGAACACCAGAAAAAAAATTTTGGGTTCCGGCCAACCCTTATGTAGGCTTTGCTGAGAGAGGTGTCCATATTCACCCAAGCATGCAGACATTAGCCTTTGGTAAGTGTTCACATTTGGACAGGGAGGTCAGGTACCCATCAGTTTTTTAATGAGACCACCTTGACGATGGTTGATGGGCTCACACTATTTGGCCAAATTCTGTGCTAAGCATCTCCCAAAAATTTTTTCTGGTGTTCAAAAAGCAGTTTTGCTATTCAAATTTCAGGTATTTCGTGTTTGATGTGTTTTGGCACGATAGAGTGCAACCTTTTTTTGTATATTGTATATGGAGGTAGCTGCTCCTGGTATGCACCTATTCACACTAGTTTGGATGTGCCAGTCTTTTTCTCTGTCACACCCACCATACTAGAATACGTTTTTGGATATACTGTTGAAGTGACTTTAGCCGCTGCTAAACATAGGACTATGGGAATAAGAAAAAAAAAACAGTTCATGGTCAGCAAATGCCTATGATTGGCAACTCCTAGCAAATTGCTGGGATCTTAAATAGGGTATGGCCCCAACACATTTCCCCCGTATGGTCATAAAGAAAATCTAACAAAATACTTGAGAGCTTTGCCAGCTCTTGGTTTCTGTTAAAGACACTAGATTGGATAATTAAGCCATTATTAACTACTCAGAACGCAAATAGGCGATGAACATCCAGGGGTCCACTGTTATGAACAGGTAATTCAGAACCACAATGGACATTGAAGTTCAGAGCACACAAAGTGACCTGACAAATACCAAAAACAAAGGACGAGCTCTGAGACGTGGAAACTCTGCTGACCGCAATCCCTAATCCTAACACACCACACTAGAGGTAGCCGTGGATTGCGCCTAACGCTCCCTATGCAACTCGGCACAGCCTGAGAAACTAACTAGCCCTGAAGATAGAAAAACAAGCCTACCTTGCCTCAGAGAAATTCCCCAAAGGAAAATGCAGCCCCCCACATATAATGACTGTGAGTAAGATGAAAATACAAACACAGAGATGAAACAGATTTAGCAAAGTGAGGCCCGACTTACTGAACAGACCGAGGATAGGAAAGATAGCTTTGCGGTCAACACAAAAACCTACAAACAACCACGCAGAGGGGCAAAAAGACCCTCCGCACCGACTAACGGTACGGAGGTGCTCCCTCTGCGTCTCAGAGCTTCCAGCAAGCAAGAAAAACCAATATAGCAAGCTGGACAGAAAAAATAGCAAACAAAAAATAACACAAACAAAACTTAGCTTATGCAGGATAGACAGGCCACAGGAACGATCCAGGAGGAAGCAAGACCAATACTAGAACATTGACTGGAGGCCAGGATCAAAGCACCAGGTGGAGTTAAATAGAGCAGCACCTAACGACTTAACCTCATCACCTGAGGAAGGAAACTCAGAAGCCGCAGTACCACTCTCATCCACAGGAGGGAGCTTGGCCACATAATTCACAACAGTCCACATAACACTTTCCAGTGACATTTTAGAATGTCACCACATACTATCGAAGCTGCATTAGGTCGTGCAGCTGGGGGAAGGCAGGGAGACAGCTGTCACACACAGCTGGGCTTCCCATATAGAAGGCAGAGATGGTTTATTACTGTCTCTGCCTTCCCAATCGCTGCATACAGAGCGCAGAACAAGCGCATGGAACACAACATGAGTGCAATATCCTATCTATGGGTACCATGCTACCTTACTTGCCAAAAATTTGAAATGGACACATGAAACTATGGAGTGAAAAGGAAAGGACAACATGTCTTGTCTCCTGAATTTATGCCTTGACACTCAGGATATGTCTGGTATGAAAGCATCCAAGTCCCAGAGACAGGAAGACTTCCAGGAAAGAATGCTTACTATGAGGTCCTAGTAGGTTTCCCTGATCAAGAAATTTGCCAATAACCTAATATAAAAGGATGTAAATTCAAGAAACATCACAGAAAAAAAGAATTGCATTCGTTACCAACAGCAAATCACAATACCTATGCACTAGCGCAGAGGTGGGGAACTTCAGGCCCCAGGGCCATTTGCGGCCCTCGATGACCTTTTATCAGGCCCCCGAGCAGATTCTCAGGGACCGCATTCTTGGGCAGGGAGGTGTATTTTGATAACAACCAGCTGATTAATTTCTTCTTGCTTTGTTAGCACACACGCAATGTTCACTACAAAACACTGAAGGGCATGCAATGCAAGATTACATCCTGACACCAGTGCCACAGTCATGATGTACTTTGTGGGCAGAGTTTGTACGGCCCCCGAAGGATGGTATAAATATCCAAATGGCCCTTGGCAGAAAAAAGATTCCCAACCCCTGCTCTAGCAGGATGTAGCAGACCCCAATGATAAAGCAGCACAGGTGTGTAAAACTAATGAAACAACCACTTAAAAACCTACCATTCATGGAGGTGGTGGTTGCCTAGTATTATACATACAGATGTGGCTTGCATCTTGCTCTAGTCACACAGAAAGGTGTGGTGTACAGTGTCTGCTGCATCCAGTTAGTGCACTGGCAATGTGGTTTGCTGTAAGGCCACTCTTTTTTTCTGTGAAATTTGCCCAACTCCAGGTGGTCTCCCCTTTTTCTGACTGTCGGCAAGAATGACTATTACAACTCATGACAATCTGCATAAGGATTCATTGAACGGCAGACATACAAGTGTATAGAAGTAAAAATCCTGGCACGATATCTCTTCCCTGACAAACCCTAGTTTACGATCCAGCTCAGGATTTGGCTACTTAACAGCACATGGTAAAAAATATAATTTCCATAATCCTCCCTAAATCCCATGTTAGTAAATGCACTCCTTGGTCTTTATCTGGCTTTTATCTTTGTAAATTGTAAATACTGTGTGCTAAGTAAGGCTATTTTTTTACTAGGAAAGACAAGTCTTTAAGATTAATATGTTCCTTGCATGTTCCTCAGAAGATGTTGTTTATGCATAGAGAGAGTGCTATGTATATAGGTAGAACAATTAGAAAAGTGCAGGAAAGATTAAAGAAACCGGTGAGATCATTGTTTAATAGAATGATCCATTGACTCCTTCACGGAAACATTCTTTTTCACAAAACATACTTGGAATTTAAATTAACTTGCAATGTTTAGTGCAGACAAGATATGGGGATTAAACAGAGGTAGTCACATTGTGCGGTCCTAATTGGCTTTCAAGATGTAATTTATAATATGGCTGTTAATGCATGGCTTATAGTAAAACCTGTACACCTACATACATTTAGCAGAAGTGGAGCTGAAAATAACAGCCACCACGAGAACTTGTTTTGAATGGAGATGCATTTTAGAATATCTCTAGATACATTATAGGTATGATCTGGGAAAAGTTCACACCACATTTGTCATATATGTCAGGAGATATTCCCAATGTCTTCATAGCCTATAACAGCCCCAACCATTTCTTTCAACATATATGTTTGGCTTTTATTTTTTCATATAGGATAAAGTACATGACCTCACTTTTCTGATTAGGGTTTCCTCAACAGCACTTATAAATTTGGCAAACATCCCGATATTCACCGAACGGTTCGTCGAACGTACCCAAACCTTATTGAATTCAAAGAGAAGCAAAACCAAACAAGCAGATGAGTGGAAGCATGTGACCAAAAGAAGCAAGAAGACCATGGAGAAATCACCAACCACACAACTGAAGAACCGATATCAAATCTTTGTAGAGGATGAAGGTGGCACACCTAAGAATGAAGCAATACCAGCAAGCAAAAAAGAAAAGGGCACACAGCAACAAGTGACAGCAAAAAGTACAGCCAAGAAGCAACGAAGAGTGGTGGTGGTGGGAGACTCACTACTGAGAGGCACCGAAGCAGCCATCTGCAGACCGGACATAACTGCAAGAGAAGTATGCTGCCTTCCAGGTGCGATGATCAAGGATGTGACCGATAGGATACCAAAGCTCTTCAGCTCCAAGGACGTCCACCCATTTCTTCTGATACATGTTGGCACCAATGACACGGCAAGGAAGGACCTACCGACAATCTGCAAGGACTTTGAAGAGTTGGGGAAGAAAGTAAAGGAACTGGATGCACAGGTAGTTTTTTCTTCTATCCTTCCAGTAGACGGGCATGGCACCAGGAGATGGAACAGGATCCTTGATGCAAACAACTGGCTAAGACGATGGTGCAGACAACAAGGATTTGGATTCCTGGACCACGGTGTGAATTACTGGTATGATGGACTCCTCGCCAGAGACGGACTACACCTCAACAAACCTGGGAAACACACATTCGCCAGAAGACTCGCTACACTCATCAGGAGGGCGTTAAACTAGAAGAAGAGGGGACGGGAAGAAAAACATTAGACTCGAACAAAGACGACCCAGGAAAACATACTCAGAAGGGAGGTAAGAACATTTCTAAAACAATCCACAGTGAGGAGATTGGAACAAAACAAAATCCTCTCAACTGCATGCTCGCAAACGCCAGAAGCCTGACAAACAAGATGGAAGAACTAGAAGCAGAAATATCTACAGGTAACTTTGACATAGTGGGAATAACCGAGACATGGTTAGATGAAAGCTATGACTGGGCAGTTAACTTACAGGGTTACAGTCTGTTTAGAAAGGATCGTAAAAATCGGAGAGGAGGAGGGGTTTGTCTCTATGTAAAGTCTTGTCTAAAGTCCACTTTAAGGGAGGATATTAGCGAAGGGAATGAGGATGTCGAGTCCATATGGGTTGAAATTCATGGAGGGAAAAATGGTAACAAAATTCTCATTGGGGTCTGTTACAAACCCCCAAATATAACAGAAAGCATGGAAAGTCTACTTCTAAAGCAGATAGATGAAGCTGCAACCCATAATGAGGTCCTGGTTATGGGGGACTTTAACTACCCGGATATTAACTGGGAAACAGAAACCTGTGAAACCCATAAAGGCAACAGGTTTCTGCTAATAACCAAGAAAAATTATCTTTCACAATTGGTGCAGAATCCAACCAGAGGAGCAGCACTTTTAGACCTAATACTATCTAATAGACCTGACAGAATAACAAATCTGCAGGTGGTTGGGCATCTAGGAAATAGCGACCACAATATTGTGCAGTTTCACCTGTCTTTCACTAGGGGGACTTGTCAGGGAGTCACAAAAACATTGAACTTTAGGAAGGCAAAGTTTGACCAGCTTAGAGATGCCCTTAATCTGGTAGACTGGGACAATATCCTCAGAAATGAGAATACAGATAATAAATGGGAAATGTTTAAGAACATCCTAAATAGGCAGTGTAAGCGGTTTATACCTTGTGGGAATAAAAGGACTAGAAATAGGAAAAACCCAATGTGGCTAAACAAAGAAGTAAGACAGGCAATTAACAGTAAAAAGAAAGCATTTGCACTACTAAAGCAGGATGGCACCATTGAAGCTCTAAAAAACTATAGGGAGAAAAATACTTTATCTAAAAAACTAATTAAAGCTGCCAAAAAGGAAACAGAGAAGCACATTGCTAAGGAGAGTAAAACTAATCCCAAACTGTTCTTCAACTATATCAATAGTAAAAGAATAAAAACTGAAAATGTAGGCCCCTTAAAAAATAGTGAGGAAAGAATGGTTGTAGATGACGAGGAAAAAGCTAACATATTAAACACCTTCTTCTCCACGGTATTCACGGTGGAAAATGAAATGCTAAGTGAAATCCCAAGAAACAATGAAAACCCTATATTAAGGGTCACCAATCTAACCCAAGAAGAGGTGTGAAACCGGCTAAATAAGATTAAAATAGATAAATCTCCGGGTCCGGATGGCATACACCCACGAGTACTAAGAGAACTAAGTAATGTAATAGATAAACCATTATTTCTTATTTTTAGTGACTCTATAGCGACAGGGTCTGTTCCGCAGGACTGGCGCATAGCAAATGTGGTGCCAATATTCAAAAAGGGCTCTAAAAGTGAACCTGGAAATTATAGGCCAGTAAGTCTAACCTCTATTGTTGGTAAAATATTTGAAGGGTTTCTGAGGGATGTTATTCTGGATTATCTCAATGAGAATAACTGTTTAACTCCATATCAGCATGGGTTTATGAGAAATCGCTCCTGTCAAACCAATCTAATCAGTTTTTATGAAGAGGTAAGCTATAGGCTGGACCACGGTGAGTCATTGGACGTGGTATATCTCGATTTTTCCAAAGCGTTTGATACCGTGCCGCACAAGAGGTTAGTACACAAAATGAGAATGCTTGGTCTGGGGGAAAATGTGTGTAAATGGGTTAGTAACTGGCTTAGTGATAGAAAGCAGAGGGTGGTTATAAATGGTATAGTCTCTAACTGGGTCGCTGTGACCAGTGGGGTACCGCAGGGGTCAGTATTGGGACCTGTTCTCTTCAACATATTCATTAATGATCTGGTAGAAGGTTTACACAGTAAAATATCGATATTTGCAGATGATACAAAACTATGTAAAGCAGTTAATACAAGAGAAGATAGTATTCTGCTACAGATGGATCTGGATAAGTTGGAAACTTGGGCTGAAAGGTGGCAGATGAGGTTTAACAATGATAAATGTAAGGTTATACACATGGGAAGAGGGAATCAATATCACCATTACACACTGAACGGGAAACCACTGGGTAAATCTGACAGGGAGAAGGACTTGGGGATCCTAGTTAATGATAAACTTACCTGGAGCAGCCAGTGCCAGGCAGCAGCTGCCAAGGCAAACAGGATCATGGGGTGCATTAAAAGAGGTCTGGATACACATGATGAGAGCATTATACTGCCTCTGTACAAATCCCTAGTTAGACCGCACATGGAGTACTGTGTCCAGTTTTGGGCACCGGTGCTCAGGAAGGATATAATGGAACTAGAGAGAGTACAAAGGAGGGCAACAAAATTAATAAAGGGGATGGGAGAACTACAATACCCAGATAGATTAGCGAAATTAGGATTATTTAGTCTAGAAAAAAGACGACTGAGGGGCGATCTAATAACCATGTATAAGTATATAAGGGGACAATACAAATATCTCGCTGAGGATCTGTTTATACCAAGGAAGGTGACGGGCACAAGGGGGCATTCTTTGCGTCTGGAGGAGAGAAGGTTTTTCCACCAACATAGAAGAGGATTCTTTACTGTTAGGGCAGTGAGAATCTGGAATTGCTTGCCTGAGGAGGTGGTGATGGCGAACTCAGTCGAGGGGTTCAAGAGAGGCCTGGATGTCTTCCTGGAGCAGAACAATACTGTATCATACAATTATTAGGTTCTGTAGAAGGACGTAGATCTGGGTATTTATTATGATGGAATATAGGCTGAACTGGATGGACAAATGTCTTTTTTCGGCCTTACTAACTATGTTACTATGTTACTATGTTACTATGTTACTATGTTACACACAACACCTTAAGGGGGGACGAAAAGCTTCTCAAACAGCTCAAATTAGAGGAAGACACCAGGAAAAGTGTCATCAATTGACCCACAGTACAATATTATAATTGAGCAGCATGGATGCATAGGACATGGCATGGTACAGGGCTTAGACCAGCATTTCTAGCTTAAACATTGATCAGTAACAGGTGGATAAGTGGTGTAGGCCTGGTGCTCTGAGAGGTCTGCTAAATTCAGGCAATACACAAGAAGAAGACCCAACTTGGAGTCTAAACGTTTACAAAAATTAGGAGCGGACACCAATAAAAGTGGCGTCAATTGACCCACAGGAGGAATTTGTTAATGACACAGCAACAGTCAGCCATGGACCATGCATGAGGTATCAAGTTCTGGGCCAGCATTTACAACTTTGAATTGAAGTTTCAATTAAGATGAGTTGGGTGAAAGACCGGTGTAAGACTGCTGAGATGGAATCCCTGATACCTCATGCAACAGCTCAATTATTTTTTATTTCCTAGCCACACTCAGGTGGTGCAAACATCAGTTTCATAGACTACTGTTGGTAGAAAAAATGTAAGTATAGTAACACAGGTATTTGACTAATCAATTGAGCCACAGTAGCACATTTTATAATTGCACCGAAGCAGGCAGCCATGGGCCTTGCATGAGGTATCAGGGTCTGGGCCAGCGGTGTAAGCCTTCTTTGCTGAGAGTCCTAATACCTCATGCAACAGCTGAACCTGGTTTTTCACCTGCACTGAGAGACGGTGGAGCAGGATGAATGCGACAAACTGCTGGACTGTAAGTGAGGCACAGGCAGAGATGTTATGGTGAATTGAGAAAGATGAAGTGTGCTCAGTGAAACAGCAGGTATCTCAACTTCCGTAACAGCTGACTGTTCTTCACCCATCCCGACTGTAGGGGGTAAACAAGTGTAGGATCTGTGGGTGGAGACCTGTGTTAGAAGACTTGGCATGGTGATGGAGGAGGAAGAAGGAGCAGCTGTGGTTGATGGGATGGCCGGTGGTTGGCGAGGCCCTCTTGTCCACATTTTAGTGCATTGTTATTCTGAGACTAAGGCATGTTGATCGTGCATGTGCCATATAGTGGTCAAATTATTGAAATTTTTTTCTCTACTGAGTCTTTTTTGCAAAGTTCACAGATAACTTAAGTTGGATCATGCCTAGTGCTGGCCACAGCCAGAGTTGTGGCTGAGGATGCAGTGCTTGTCGCGGTTGCATCACTGCTTGCCTGTGCAGTAAGCAATGTAACCTCCTCATCTTCCTCCTCCTACACCTCTTCGGCTGTGCTACTCAGTTGCGTGCCTCTGGGTTCACACCAAGTGGGAACTACAACCTCATCGTCATCCACTCTGTTCCCCTACTCCTCTCCATGAGAGTCACCCTCCTCCTCATCCTGCCCTGACAGCACAGTAAAGTCTACGTGCAGAAAATGGGGTCTCCTGGCTGAACCCCAATATTAGCCCTAATGATTTTATTTAGCAAATGGGGCTTCCTGGCTGCATTCCAATTTTAGCCCTAACGATTTTGATTAGCAAATGGGTCCTACTGGTTGCACCCCAATATTAACCCTAACAATTTTGATTAGCAAATGCAAATGTGGCCTCTTGGCTGTACCACACTATTAGCCCTAACAATTTTGATTAGAAAATGGGGCCTCCTGGCTGCATCACAATATTAGCCCTAACGATTTAGATTAGCAAATGGGGCCTCCTGAGTCTTGACTGCAGCACAGTATCAACCCAAATGATTTTGAGTAGGAAATGTGGACTCCTGCCTGCACAAGACTATTAGCACAAACTAGTTAGATGCTGGAAGGTCGATTTCACACAGGACAGGATCCTATCTAACTATATGACAACTTGCAGCAACAGCAGCAGGAGCAGCCTCTCTGCGCTGTTACACTGAGAAAATGGAGCCAGCAAAACAACACATCCACTTTTTATATGGAGAGGCACATGTGACTTTGGCAGCCAATGACAAAAGCCCTCGTGTCATGACGTTATGGATGGTTTCTACTCCCTGATTGGCTGCTAGAATGTACACACATTACATTATTTAAAAAAAAATGCTTGGGAAGCTGAACACGAATTCAAATGTGTTACAATTGTGATGAATTTGTGATTGGCGAATGTTTTCAGAACAAGTTCCCTTATCTCTACTTAGGACTGTCCCCATTAGGGTCACTGTGAAGTGATTGGATGACTTTTTAAAATTTTTAACCAAAATTATGTTAAGTAACTATCCTATACTACATTGATTTCATGCCCTATTGCTGTTTATTTATTTACTGCCGGGTATTTACTTATTATGTCTCTATCTTGGTTTTTGTCTGTTTAGTGGCCAGTGTGCACATGTGCTTACATGCTGCATGCATACTAACTTATATTCCAGTTAATTTCTATAATTTTTTCTTCAGGTTCCGCAGGAAGTGGTCTCAGGCTCCGATACCGAAGGTGCAGCTTCAGCCTCCAGTACCGCAGTGAGCGGTGTTTGAGTTCAGGTACTGTAGGTGCGGTTTCTGGCTCAGGTACCACAATGAGTGGTGTCAGGCCCAGGTACTGCAGGGAGCGGTGTCAGGCTCAGGTATCATAGAGAGTAGTGTAAGACTCAGGTGCCACAGGGAGCGATGTCAGGCTCAGGTACCACAGGGAGCGGTGTCAGGGTTCAGGAGTTGTCGGTGCAGCTTCAAAGCTTAAGCAACACAGGTAACAGAATAGGTTCTAGGCAACACAGGAGACATGCACAGGAATAGGTTCAGGGATTTGACATCTAACTTAATTGAAAAACTAAACTAGCACTAAGGAGGGCATTGTACAGGCTCCTCTCTACAGGGGAGCATACCTTAAATACTAGATGCCTTCCAGCTATTGCTGCTTTAAGAATCAAGGAGTGTGCATACTAGGTGCACCGCCAGGAGACCAGGAAACCATGTAGGACAGGGAGGCACTGCTGAGCAGCCAGGACAATGAGTATGTTATGTTGGCATTCCTGCTGGGAGGAGTGAGAGGGATCATGCAGGGACGTCGGCATAGCATTACACATGCTGTATCTAAGAATTCATATTGAATCACAACTGCAGCACTCAGTAAATTAAGTAATACATTGCTGAATTCAGAGTCTCTTCTCCTACATTATGCAGCTCTAGAAGACACAAAAGAGCATAGCAGAACCAAAAACACTCCGTTTCAAAAAATAACAGTAATCCGCAAGTACTAGTAAAAAGATGTAAAAAACAGGGTATTTGGTTGATACGTTTTTTGCAAAAAATGTATACTAAGCTGCTCCACCTAACGTCAAGGTATACCCATATCAGAGCAGTCCTAACTGATGTATGCAATCCCTATCTGATGTATTTAAAAACCTGATCATCTGTATATTACCTGTGTGAACAGGGTTCAGAGAGGAAAAGTCCATGTGGACATGCTGAGTGGAACAGCTTTTGTGCAGATAGCCCAAGAGGAGTGGTGGGTGACTCCCTAGTCTTGTAGACACAAGAGTGTTGTGAATTCAGCTTTTGGGCTCCCTCCGGTGGTTGTAGAGGGTAATGCAGTTGTGCCTGGACTGCAGGAGTGGACAGGTGTATCTACTAATTGCAAAACTGACTGGGGTATATAGCTTTGCAGGATCCTTTAGTCAGTGCCAGTTGTCCATTGTTCTGGAAGGATTCACTTCCCTGCTGGTCCCTCCAGTTCGCTGTGCTTTTCTACTAAGATTAGTCCTGCTTGGTTTTTTCTGTCCACCTGCAGTGGACTTTATAGTTCTGTGCATTTTTCATGTTTTTGCTTTGTCCAGCTTAGTCTGTGAAGGATTTTTTGCAGCCTAGATATTTCTCTGGAGATGCAGATATACCCCCCATGTCTTTAGTCAGATGTGGTGATCCGTATTTTCTGCGGTGGATATTTTCTAGTGTTTTTGTACTGACCGCATAGTACTCTGTCCTGTTCTTTCTTTTTAGCTAGAATGGCCTCCTATGCTAAATCCTGATTTCATGTCTGCGTATGTTATTTCCCTCTCCTCTCACAGTCAATATTTGTGGGGGGCTGTCTATCCTTTTGGGATTTTCTCTGAGGCAAGATAGTTTTCCCGTTTCTGTCTTTAGGGGAAGTTAGTTCTTAGGCTGTGCCGAGGGGTCTAGGGAGTGTTAGGTACCCCCCACGGCTACTTCTAGTTGCGCTGCTAGTTCAGGGTTTGCGGTCAGTACAGGGACCACCTTCTCCAGAGTCCGTCTCATGCTGCTCCTAGGCCACCAGATCAAAACAGTACAACTGGCCGACAATGAGTTAATTGCATCTCAGAAGAAGGGCGGAAAGCTTTTGAGCCATTTTTTTTTTCTTTAGCCTGTTTGGTATTTTCCTCACTCTTTACCTCTGGGTGGCTACGGAGTCTAGTATTAACATGAATGTTCAGGAGTTAGTTTCTCGGGTGGATCAGCTTGCTGCTAGGGTACAGGGTATTTCAGATTTCATTGTTCAAACTCCTGCCTTAGAACCTAAGATTCCCACTCCTGATTTATTCTTTGGTGACAGATCCAAATTTTTGAGTTTCAAAAATAACTGTAAACTGTTTTTTGCATTAAGACCCCGGTCTTCTGGTGATCCTATTCAACAGGTTAGAATCATCATATCTCTGCTGCGTGGTGACCCACAGGATTGGGCATTTTCCCTGGAATCTGGCAATCCTGCTTTGCTTAATGTTGATTCGTTCTTTCAGGCATTGGGGTTGTTGTATGATGAGCCTAATTCTGTGGATCAGGCTGAAAAAATCTTGTTGGCCCTGTGTCAAGGTCAAGAAGCGGCAGAATTGTATTGCCAGAAATTTAGAAAATGGTCTGTACTGACTAAATGGAATGAGGATGCCTTGGCGGCAATTTTCAGAAAGGGTCTTTCTGAATCCGTTAAAGATGGTATGGTGGGGTTCCCCACGCCTGCTGGTCTGAGTGATTCTATGGCTCTGGCCATTCAGATTGATCGGCGCTTGCGCGATCGCAGAGTTGTGCACACTGTGGTGTTGCCCTCTGAGCGGAGCCCTGAGCCTATGCAGTGTGATAGGATTTTTACTAGAGCTGAACGTCAAACATTCAGGCGTCAGAATAGGTTGTGTTTTTACTGCGGCGATTCTGCTCATGTTATTTCTGATTGCCCTAAGCGCACTAAGAGAATCGCTAGTTCTGTTGCCATCAGTACTATACAACCTAAATTTCTGTTATCCGTGACCTTGATCTGCTCATTATCATCATTTTCTGTCATGGCATTTGTGGATTCAGGCGCCGCTCTGAACTTAATGGACTTAGAATTTGCCAGACGATGTGGTTTTCCCTTACAGCCATTGCAGAACCCTATTCCTTTGAGGGGCATTGATGCTACACCGTTGGCTAAAAATAAACCTCAGTTTTGGACACAGCTGACCATGCGCATGGTGCCAGCCCATAAGGAAGATTGTCGTTTTATGGTGTTGCATAATTTGCATGATGATATTGTGCTGGGTTTTCCATGGTTGCAGCTACATAATCCAGTGTTAGATTGGAAGTCCATGTCTGTGACTAGTTGGGGTTGTCAGGGGGTTCATGATCAGGTTCCTTTGATGTCAATTTCCTCTTCCCCCTCTTCTGAAGTTCCTGAGTTTTTGTCTGACTTCCAGGATGTATTCGATGAGCCCAAATCCAGTTCCCTTCCACTGCACAGGGACTGTGATTGTGCTATTGACTTGATTCCAGGTTGTAAGTTCCCTAAGGACCGACTTTTCAACCTGTCTGTGCCTGAACATACCGCCATGCGGAGCTATATTAAGGAGTCTTTGGAGAAAGGTCATATTCGGCCATCTTCTTCACCGTTGGGAGCGGGGTTCTTTTTTGTTGCCAAGAAGGATGGCTCCTTGAGACCCTGTATTGATTATCGCCTCTTGAATAAGATCACTGTTAAATTTCAATACCCCTTGCCTTTGCTTACTGATTTGTTTGCTAGGATTAAGGGGTCTAGCTGGTTTACTAAGATTGACCTTCGAGGGGCATATAATCTTATTCGTATTAAGCAGGGTGACGAATGGAAAACTGCATTTAATACGCCCGAATGCCATTTTGAATACCTTGTGATGCCATTCGGACTCTCTAATACCCCATCTGTGTTCCAATCCATCATGCATGATATCTTTCGGAGTTATCTTGATAAATTCATGGTTGTATATTTGATGATATTTTGATTTTTTCCAATGATTGGGAGTCTCATGTGAAACAGGTCAGGATGGTATTTCAGATCCTCCGTAATAATGCTTTATTTGTGAGGGGGCCAAGCACTGTATTGTGGTCCTGACCGATCATAAGAATCTGATTTACCTTGAGTCTGCCAAACGGCTGAATCCTAGACAGGCTCGATGGTCCCTGTTTTTCTCCCGTTTTGATTTTGTGGTCTCGTACATTCCTGGTACTAAGAATGTTAAGGCGGATGCCCTCTCTTGGAGTTTTTTTCCTGATTCCCCTGGGGTTTTTGAGCCGGTCGGCATTTTGAAGGAAGGGGTAATTCTTTCTGCCATCTCCCCTGATTTGCGACGGGTTCTTCAGGAATTTCAGGCTGATAAGCCTGACCGCTGTCCTGTGGGGAAACTGTTTGTTCCTGATAGATGGACTAGTAAAGTGATTTCTGAGGTTCATTGTTCTGTGTTGGCTGGCCATCCTGGGATTTTTGGTACCAGAGATTTGGTTAGTAGGTCCTTTTGGTGGCCTTCTTTGTCACGGGATGTGCGTTCTTTTGTGCAGTCCTGTGGGATTTGTGCGCAGGCTAAGCCTTGCTGTTCCCGCACTAGTGGGTTGCTTTTGCCATTGCCGGTCCCTGAGAGACCTTGGACGCATATTTCTATGGGTTTTATTTCCGATCTTCCTGTTTCCCAAAGAATGTCGGTTATCTGGGTTGTCTGTGACCGATTTTCTAAGATGGTTCATTTGGTACCTTTGCCTAAATTGCCTTCTTCTTCTGATTTGGTTCCGCTGTTTTTTCAGCATGTGGTGCGTTTGCATGGTATTCCGGAGAATATTGTGTCCGACAGAGGTTCCCAGTTTGTTTCCAGGTTTTGGCGGGCCTTTTGTGCCAAGCTGGGCATTGATTTGTCTTTTTCCTCTGCATTTCATCCTCAGACAAATGGCCAGACTGAGCGAACTAATCAGACCTTGGAGACCTATTTGAGATGCTTTGTGTCTGCTGATCAGGATGATTGGGTGGCTTTTTTGCCATTGGCCGAGTTTGCCCTTAATAATCGGGCTAGTTCGGCTACTTTGGTTTCGCCTTTCTTTTGTAATTTTGGTTTTCATCCTCGTTTTTCTTCTGGGCAGGTTGAGCCTTCTGACCTTCCTGGTGTGGATTCTGTGGTCTACAGGTTGCAGCAGATTTGGGCTTATGTGGTGGACAATTTGGTGCTATCTCAGGAGGAGGCTCAGCGTTTTGCTAACCATCGTCGGTGTGTTGGTTCCCGGCTTCGGGTTGGTGATCTGGTTTGGTTATCTTCCCGTCATGTTCCTATGAAGGTTTCTTCCCCTAAGTTTAAGCCTTGGTTTATTGGTCCTTATAGGATTTCTGAGATTATTAATCCGGTGTCCTTTTGCCTGGCGCTTCCGGCCTCTTTTGCTATTCACAATGTCTTCCATAGATCTTTGTTGCGGAAATATGTGGAGCCCGTTGTTCCCTCTGTTGATCCTCCGGCCCCTGTGTTGGTCGATGGGGAGTTGGAATATATTGTTAAGAAGATTTTGGATTCCCGTTTTTCGAGGCGGAAGCTTCAGTACCTTGTCAAATGGAAGGGTTATGGCCAGGAGGATAATTCTTGGGTTTCTACCTCTGATGTCCATGCCGTTGATTTGGTTCGTGCCTTTCATCGGGCTCATCCTGATCAGCCTGGGGGCTCTGGTGAGGGTTCGGTGACCCCTCCTCAAGGGGGGGGGTACTGTTGTGAATTCAGCTTTTGGGCTCCCTCCGGTGGTTGTAGAGAGTAATGCAGTTGTGCCTGGAGTGCAGGAGTGGACAGGTGTATCTACTAATTGCAAAACTGACTGGGGTATATAGCTTTGCAGGATCCTTTAAGGTACCGTCACACTTAGCGATGCTGCAGCGATACCGACAACAATCTGGATCGCTGCAGCGTCGCTGTTTGGTCGCTGGAGAGCTGTCACACAGACAGCTCTCCAGCGACCAACGATCCTGAGGTCCCCGGTAACCAGGGTAAACATCGGGTAACTAAGCGCAGGGCCGCGCTTAGTAACCCGATGTTTACCCTGGTTACCATCCTAAAAGTAAAAAAACAAACGCTACATACTTACCTACCGCTGTCTGTCCTCGGCGCTCTGCTTCTCTGGTCTGGCTGTCAGCGCCAGGCAGCCGGAAAGCAGAGCGGTGACGTCACCGCTCTGCTTTCCGGCCGCTGTGCTCACAGCCAGACCAGAGAAGCAGAGCGCCGGGGACAGACAGCGGTAGGTAAGTATGTAGCGTTTGTTTTTTTACTTTTAGGATGGTAACCAGGGTAAACATCGGGTTACTAAGCGCGGCCCTGCGCTTAGTTACCCGATGTTTACCCTGGTTACCAGCGAAGACATCGCTGAATCGGTGTCACACACGCCGATTCAGCGATGTCTGCGGGGAGTCCAGCGACGAAACAAAGTTCTGGACTTTCTTCCCCGACCAGCGACAGCACAGCAGGGGCCTGATCGCTGCTGCCTGTCACACTGGACGATATCGCTAGCGAGGACGCTGCAACGTCACGGATCGCTAGCGATATCGTCTAGTGTGACGGTACCTTTAGTCAATGCCAGTTGTCCATTGTTCTGGAAGGATTCACTTCCCTGCTGGTCCCTCAAGTTTGCTGTGCTTTTCTACTAAGATTAGTCCTGCTTGGTTTTTTCTGTCCACCTGCAGTGGACTTTATAGTTCTGTGCATTTTTCATGTTTTTGTTTTGTCCAGCTTAGTCTGTGAAGGATTTTTTGCAGCCTAGATATTTCTCTGGAGATGCAGATATACCCCCCATGTCTTTAGTCAGATGTGGTGATCCGTATTTTCTGCGGTGGATATTTTCTGGTGTTTTTGTACTGACCGCATAGTACTCTGTCCTGTTCTTTCTTTTTAGCTAGTATGGCCTCCTATGCTAAAATCTGATTTCATATCTGCGTATGTTATTTCCCTCTCCTCTCACAGTCAATATTTGTGGGGGGCTATCTATCCTTTGGGGATTTTCTCTGAGGCAAGATAGGTTTCCTGTTTCTGCCTTTAGGGGTAGTTAGATCTTAGGCTGTGCCGAGGGGTCTAGGGAGTGTTAGGTACCCCCCACGGCTACTTCTAGTTGCGCTGCTAGTTCAGGGTTTGCAGTCAGTACTGGGACCACCTTCTCCAGAGTCCGTCTCATGCTGCTCCTAGGCCACCAGATCATAACACAAGAGAACAATTATGAAAACAGGAACACATGGGCTACTTGCACAGTGAACAAGTCTGTAGGAACATGCTCACACACCACCAAGAAACTTGAAGACACAAAAGAGCATAGCAGAACCAAAAACACTCCGCAAGTACTAGTAAAAAGATGTAAAAAACAGGGTATTTGGTTGATACGTTTTTTGCAAAAAATGTATACTAAGCTGCTCCACCTAACGTCAAGGTGTACCCATATCAGAGCAGTCCTAACTGATGTATGCAATCCCTATCTGATGTATTTAAAAACCTGATCATCTGTATATTACCTGTGTGAACAGGGTTCAGAGAGGAAAAGTCCATGTGGACATGCTGAGTGGAACAGCTTTTGTGCAGATAGCCCAAGAGGAGTGGTGGGTGACTCCCTAGTCTTGTAGACAGAAGAGAACAATTATGAAAACAGGAACACATGGGCTACTTGCACAGTGAACAAGTCTGTAGGAACATGCTCACACACCACCAAGAAACTTGAAGACACAAAAGAGCATAGCAGAACCAAAAACACTCCGTTTCAAAAAATAACAGTAATCCGCAAGTACTAGTAAAAAGATGTAATAAACAGGGTATTTGGTTGATACGTTTTTTGCAAAAAATGTATACTAAGCTGCTCCACCTAACGTCAAGGTATACCCATATCAGAGCAGTCCTAACTGATGTATGTAATCCCTATCTGATGTATTTAAAAACCTGATCATCTGTATATTACCTGTGTGAACAGGGTTCAGAGAGGAAAAGTCCATGTGGACATGCTGAGTGGAATAGCTTTTGTGCAGATAGCCCAAGAGGAGTGGTGGGTCACTCCCTAGTCTTGTAGACAGAAGAGAACAATTATGAAAACAGGAACACATGGGCTACTTGCACAGTGAACAAGTCTGTAGGAACATGCTCACACACCACCAAGAAACATGAAGACACAAAAGAGCATAGCAGAACCAAAAACACTCCATTTCAAAAAATAACAGTAATCTGCAAGTACTAGTAAAAAGATGTAAAAAACAGGGTATTTGGTTGATACGTTTTTTGCAAAAAATGTATACTAAGCTGCTCCACCTAATGTCAAGGTATACCCATATCAGAGCAGTCCTAACTGATGTATGCAATCCCTATCTGATGTATTTAAAAACCTGATCATCTGTATATAACCTGTGTGAACAGGGTTCAGAGAGGATAAGTCCATGTGGACATGCTGAGTGGAACAGCTTTTGATATTATGCTGCTCTAGGTTGAGGTAGCAAAAACTTGCTGACAGATTCTCTTTAACTGAATGTGTTTTAAACAGAGGCAGTAGGTTACAATGGCAATAACTCAACCAGTCTCTGAATACTTTCAGTTACAGGCTGTGAACTCCGGGGCTCTGTTGTTTTCCTCTTGTCCTCCTCTGCAGCTTACACATGTGCTTTTTATGGGGAAGGCCTTGGTGCCGAACTCCTGCTGTCCTATACATAGTGTCTGTCCTATACATAGTGTCTTTCTGTCCCTTGTCACTTAGTAGCTGCCTCATAAGAGCAGTCATAGTCTGTCTCCAGCTCTCTCATGCTGCTGTGGAGACATGTTGTCCCCACCAGTTTCTTTGTGTCCTCTTCTCTTTCCTTCTGTCTGTTCCCCATGGCACACACTTTGACCTGTGTATCTTACAAAATCTACCCTCAGAAATTACTGAAGGAAAGTTCCTAGGTTCTTTACGGGTTACTATTAGGAAGTTTTGGCTCCACTGGTCACTACAGGTAAACCTTTCTTGCTATTCTGAAGTAATCTCTAGCTATTCCAGCAACTTTACCATATGATACATAGGGACAGAGAGCCTGATTCCAGGGATGTGTCACTTGCTCAGCAGTCCACTGTATTTTCAATTTAACACTGATTGTATCAGCAGATTATCCCTACAGGACTAGATGCTACAGGACTAGATTTCACATACCAGGAAGTCCATCTAATCTTTGATACCTCACTATTAGGGTACCGTCACACTATACGATTTACCTACGATCACGACCAGCGATATGACCTGGCCGTGATCGTAGGTAAATCGTAGTGTGGTCGCTGGGGAGCTGTCACACAGACAGCTCTCCAGCGACCAACGATGCCAAGGTCCCCGGGTAACCAGGGTAAACATTGGGTTACTAAGCGCAGGACCGCGCTTAGTAACCCGATGTTTACCCTGGTTACCAGCATAAAACTAAAAAAAAACAAACAGCACATACTTACATTCTGGTGTCCATCAGGTCCCTTGCCGTCTGCTTCCCGCACTCACTGACTGCCGGCCGTAAAGTGAAAGTGAAAGCACAGCACAGCGGTGACGTCACCGCTGTGCTCTGCTTTCACTTTACGGCCGGCAGTCACTGAGTGCGGGAAGCAGACGGCAAGGGACCTGACGGACACCAGAATGTAAGTATGTGCTGTTTGTTTTTTTTAGTTTTACGCTTGTAACCAGGGTAAACATTGGGTTACTAAGCGCGGCCCTGCGCTTAGTAACCCGATGTTTACTCTGGTTACAAGCGAACGCATCGCTAGATCGGTGTCACACACACCGATCTAGCGATGACAGCGGGAGATCCAGCGACGAAAGAAAGTTCCAAACGATCTGCTACGACGTACGATTCTCAGCAGGATCCCTGATCGCTGCTGCGTGTCAGACACAGCGATATCGTAACGATATCGCTGGAACGTCACGAATCGTACCGTCGTAGCGATCGAAATGGCAGTGTGTGACGGTACCCTTAGAGATGAGTGAATATTTCACTGTTTGGTTCTGATTACGATAACCGATTTGGCATTATTTGACAAATTATTCATCGAATGGGAGGCAAAAATAAACACATGCAAAACATCTTCAAACGGGCCCAAAAGCTGCCCAACCATATGAAATTAGGGGCAGACACCAGGAAAATGGCCTCAATTGACCCACAGTACAAATTATAGAATGGCACAGCAGTAATCAGCCATGCCAGAGGTATCCGGGTCTGGGCCAGCATTTACAGCTTTAAATTGAACTTTCAATTAAGATGAGGTGGATGAGGCATTAGTTTAGGCCTGCTGTGCTGGGAGCCCTGATACCACATACAACAGCTCAACCTGCTTTTATGCACCGCCACGTTCAGTGGCACAAATATCAGTTTTGTAGACTACTATTGTCAGAATAATGTAAGAATAGTAACATGGGTAGTTGAGGCCTACTGCTACAGTCACCACACATGACAGAGACCCAACCAGGAGTCTGCACATTTCCAAAAATTAGCATCATACAACACCAAAGTGGCATCAATTTCAATAGAATAGAACTAGTATAGTGGGGACCTACACCTATTCAACTAAAGTCAACCCAGCAGATGGAGACTGTAACGTGCAAGGAGGTGGAACCACTATACCAATGCTAGGACTAGCGGAACGCACCAAATATTAATTAGAGGAGATATAAGATGCGTTCGCAGTCCGGGGTCCACCGTGCAGAAAAGACACCTGCTGCTCGGTAATAATGGACTATATAGCGGTATTAAGAGAAGACACACACGGGTTAGCTTCTCCCGGTATGAAGGAAGCGAACCCTGTTGCGTCACAGGGCCGCGAGACCGCACATAGAGCGCAAGCAAGGAGTCACAGAACTCTGCCCCAAGACTCAGGGTAAGAGTCCCTCTAGACCTCTTGCGCTCAACACCGTTACAGTGGTGTCAGGGAAAAAAATAAACTAAATAGATTTAGTACACTGAGTGCGCGCAGTGCCACTCTGGCGGACACCACTAACCACCCTAACTAGGGACTGGAAAGCGCATTGGTTGTGCACGGTGCCGCACTGGCTAATGCTACTAATGGATGCTGTGAGATTGTGCCTTGTGCTGGATGGCACTAACTGGCGCTAGGCAGCTCCAACATTCGCGAGCATTCAACAACTCTAGGGATGGGAATGATTTGGAGCTTTCACCAGAACAGGCATACATCCACACACACACAATAACTGGTTTACACTAGTGCATGGCCAAGTGGCCATGCAAACCTTTTTTAGTAGTAGCGCTCCGGGACCTTCCAGATGGTCCAATAGGAGTCGCAACAGGACCTGAGCATGTGACCCCCAACCTCCAATGGGAGGTCATCCCGTGGGCATGCTCAGTATGGAGAAAGCAGGACTTAGTCCCAAAAACGCCTGCTCGCTGCTGATCAGTGCTGGCTACAAAGGCAGAGCCTGGAAAGGCAGCAGTAACTAAGCACACAGTATCAGCTTGTGCCAGACGCTGGGATCGATGTCTCCGCTGAGCAGACTCCACTGCGGCTGGAGAAGAATGGGAGCGGGTAGGCTGGTACAGCCTGAAGGAGAGATGAAGAATGCAGGCAGGCACTGTAGGGACACTGGAACCATGGGTGCAGATGGGACCGGCTGAGGAACAGAAAAGCAATGGCAGGTGCGGACTGGACCAGCACTTAGACGGATGAGCACTGGCAGGTGTGGGCTGGACCGGGTGTTATACAGATGGGCTCTGGCAGGTGTGGGCTGGATCGGCAGAGGAACAGAAGAGCACTGGCAGGTGCGGACTGGACCAGGTGTTCAACATATGGGCAAAGGCAGGTGCGGGCTGGACCAGGTGTTGAACAGATATGATGGCAGATGCAGGCTGTACCGGGTGTTAGACAGAGGTGAACTGGCAGGTGCAGGCTGGACCAGTTGATGGATTGAAAATAACAGACAGGTACAAGCAGATGGGTACAGGTAGACAAGCAGACAGACGGACTTGAGGAACCTAGCAAATAGCAAGCGTGTGAGGCAAACTAACAACATTTCTCAGGCACCTCCATATTGGAGGAGGAGGTGCCTTAAATAGAAGGTGTCACCCAGCTATTGGCTGGGAAAACCTTATTGCAATGCACGGTCCCTTTAACATCATCTTCTGCTTATTCCTCCTCCTTTACTTTGGCAACTGTTGTCACACAGGTCTCCAGCCACATCTCCGTCTGCACCTCTCTCACAGTCCAGCAGCTTGTCATGTTTACCCTACTCCACCTTCTGTCAGCACAGCAGCCAGCCCTCATTTGTGCTGTTATGCTCATGTAAAAGATTGTTTCCTCCTACACATGGCAAATCTAACAGGTTGAACTTCACCAGCTTCAATCTAATAATAATAATAATAACCTTTAGATAGCGCAAACATATTCCGCATAGCTTTACAAGTCAGCAGTTCATATAAAACAGTCATAACTTACAAAATTAATGATAATCAAACATTTAAAGCAAAAATAATGATGACCCTGCTTTTCCGAGCTTATAATTTACAATGAGGTGGTGGTGACACAAAGTACAGGTGCTTATTTATAATCATGGTCCAACCATATTGAGGAAATGGGGGGGGGGGGTAGATAAAGACCGCATGAGGCTGTTGGGTCCGGTTGAGTTTGGTAGCGAATTATGTTCAGAGAAGTTGAGAATAGGCTATATATATAAAAAGGACTTTTATTAGGGAACGTGATAGGCCGCCCTAAACAGATGTGTTTTTAGGGAGCACCTAAAAATATGTAACTTGTGATTATACTCCTAATTTCCTTGGGTAGAAAGTGTAAAAGGTGAGTTATCTAGGTAGGAGATTGAACTAAGCTGGACAAAGACCAGATCTGGGGTGTTACTATCTTTGTGTGTCTCAAAGGTTAAAAGTTGTGATAGGCTACGAGCGAGAAGTGGGTAGAGATAGAAGCTGGGATGCAGTTGGGGAGCTGGGGCTGTTGAAGTCTCCCAGGATAAGGGTTGGCAATCCTGAGGACATAAAGTGTGGCTGCTAGGCAGAAAAGTGATGAAGGAAGTGGGCGGATGAGCCTGGGGTACAGTATATGACCGCTACTCTAAGGGAAAAAGGATGGAAGACCATGATGGTGTGAACCTCCAAAGAAGAATTGCGTTCAATCGGCCTGTATTTATTTATTTGTTTAAAAACAGGATTGCTAGTGGCAGCGAGGTGTGTGGGGTTATCGTGGAGTTAGCAATGATTGTACGGCGGTATATACACATATTCTATGTGTTGTAATCTGGAGGTGTATATGCCGTACGTTCACGATTAGTTTTCCAATAACTAATTATTGTGAGCAGCTTGTGGCCTCCTTGGCTGATCGTCACCCAATCGTGTAATTGTCCGGACGATAAGGGCCAGCTGAGGGCTCTTTGCTCCAAAGATCACAGCAGGTGGTTTTGTGTGACTCCCAGACTGTTATCTCTGTGATAATTGGATAGCCAATGCAATCTATTGGCCACGGAAATGCAGCCTTTCTGCCTTGTGGATATAGACGGTTTCAGAAAGGTGATGGCTGTTGCAGCTCCACAGTACCAGTTGCCCAGTCACCATTACTTCTCTAAAAAGATGTGCCTACACTACACCAGCATGTCGCAGACAACATCACCCATTCATTGAAAAAAATATATGTGTGACAGAGTGCATTTCCAAGAAGTATCGTTTCTCCTTGTGGAGATTGACATGTTAAGCATTTCAATAATAACACCTAGATGAGCAAGAATGGACAGGGGCGTTACATCTCACTGACAGCACTGAGTGACTCTAGTGGCTGTGGGGTCAGGAGCTGATCCCCAAGTCTTGCAATCCCCAAGGCTTGCAGGGCACTTGAGGATGGAGATCTAAACCACAACAGACCATATGAAGAAGAACTAAACTACTAGACAACAGGGTTTGGTGAAATAAAATACTAAATACCTAAAGTTGGCTAACTAATACACTACACACCATAAGATGGAAAACTAAACTACTAGACAACAGGAACCAAAAGAGAAAATGGACACAAGGAGCTAAAATATTACAATTTTATTGAGAAAATGTATGAAAATACAGAAAAAAACTAGTAGAAACTAAATAATGAGATGCAATGAAAGGATAAAAAAGGCAACACTAGTACCACACACAGGACAATTTATACATATATGGAGCAAAGAATCGGTCAAATACACTGGTGCCAAAGGTGCAAAATACCATACGACAAATAATTAGGTTAATATATATTGCAGATTACAAGATCATACTGATGTCTTTAAGTAAAAAGTACAAAGTACAAGATACCAGAGGAGATAGATTGTAATGAATGCTCACAGATAAAGTGCAAATGCAGGAAGATACACAAAGAGCAGGAAAATATGGAGTAAAGTGCCAAGTGCAAAAAAAATGTATACTAAATGATATAAGTATATATGCTTAATGTAAGCTAAAAGTAGCAAAGTATACTATAT
Organism: Ranitomeya imitator; assembly: GCF_032444005.1. Lineage (NCBI taxonomy): Eukaryota > Metazoa > Chordata > Amphibia > Anura > Dendrobatidae > Ranitomeya > Ranitomeya imitator. The sequence continues at coordinate 88,798,497 of NC_091282.1, forward strand.
GGCACTAGAAGCTGCCAAGACCGAAGGCAAAGATCAATAGTAGAGGGAAAGTCCCATTTAGTAAAGAGAATGAAGCTCAGAGTCTTCCTGCATGATACTATTAAGCATGTGCATATAACGAGTACCAACCTGCAGCCGTGTGTGGGAAAGGGAGCCCCAACGCGCGTTTCGCATATGCTGCTTCCTCGGGGGGTGCCCCTCTACTATTGATCTTTGCCTTCGGTCTTGGCAGCTTCTAGTGCCATATAGTATACTTTGCTACTTTTAGCTTACATTAAGCATATATACTTATATCATTTAGTATACATTTTTTTTGCACTTGGCACTTTACTCCATATTTTCCTGCTCTTTGTGTATCTTCCTGCATTTGCACTTTATCTGTGAGCATTCATTACAATCTATCTCCTCTGGTATCTTGTGCTTTGTACTTTTTACTTAAAGACATCAGTATGATCTTGTAATCTGCAATATATATTAACCTAATTATTTGTCGTATGGTATTTTGCACCTTTGGCACCAGTGTATTTGACCGATTCTTTGCTCCATATATGTATAAATTGTCCTGTGTGTGGTACTAGTGTTGCCTTTTTTATCCTTTCATTGCATCTCATTATTTAGTTTCTACTAGTTTTTTCTGTATTTTCATACATTTTCTCAATAAAATTGTAATATTTTAGCTCCTTGTGTCCATTTTCTCTTTTGGTTTCTATTCATATATTATGGCGGAGCTTTTACCTCCGGTGCCCCTTTTTGTAGGTTTAATAAATACTAGACAACAGGAATTGGAGAAATAAACTACTAAACAGCTAGGGTTTGGAGAAAAAATCAATGCACACCAGAACATGGAGAACTAAACTAATAGACAACAGGGATTGGAGAACTAAACTACTAAACAGCTTGGGTTGGATATCTAAACTGCTACACACCAGAGGATGGAGAACTAAAGCACTAGACACCAAGATGTCACTAAACGCAGAGTCTTGGAATCCTCAGGGCTTGTGGGTCAAATCTCTGTATCTAATAATAATAATAATCTTTATTTACATAGCGGCAGCATATTCCGCAGTGGTTTACAGTTCATATACAACAGTCACAGCAAAGTTGACGATAATACAATAATTAATGCAAAGCTAATGACGACTCTGCCCGTAAGAGATTACAATCTACAATGAGATGGGCTGACAAAGTACAGCTGCTGATTTACAATGATGGTACAGCCATCTTAAGGAATTGGGGGGTTGGTAAAGGCTGCATGAGCTGCTTAACAGCTATTATTTGTAGTGCTTTTGGGAGCAATGGAGTTTGATGGATTTTTATGATCAGAAAATTAGAGAATGGACTATTTTTAAAAGGACTTTGATTAGGGAAGTGATAGGCCACCCTAAACAGATATGTTTTTAGGTAGCTCCCAAAACTGTGCAAGTTGTGGTTAGTACTAATTTCTTGGGGTAGAGCATTCCAGAGGATTTGTGCAACTTGTGAGAAGTCTTGGAGTCGGGAGTGGGAGATACAGATTAGTGTGGATGTTAGTTGAGAGTCGCTTGTGGAGTGTAACAAGCAAGTAGGCTTGGAAACAAAAATAAGGGAGGAGATGTAGGGGGGTGCCACACTGTGGAGAGCTTTGGGTGAGAACAAGCAGGTTAAACTGGATCCTATAATGTATGGGCAGCCAAGGCACATGGCGGAGGCGTGCGAATTCCGATTAGCCAGATAGATGACCCTGGCTGATGTATTAAGGATGGTCTATATGCTCAATACCAGCCCAAAATAATTAAAAGATAAAATGTGGCCTGCTTTATGTAGCACGGTAGTAACAGAAAAAAACTGATTTTTTTACTGTGGACGAGCCTTGGATACAGCAGAATCTCAGCACAAAAGAATTACAAACTCAGATCTGGCCAACATTTTAGAGCATGGTAGTAACAGAAAAAATTAATATTTTATCAAGTGTACCCCTGTAAGGAGGACCATATCTGCACCAAAGAATGAAAAGATGAAATGTAGTCTGCTTTAGGTAACACGACAATGAGAAAACCAATTTCAAAAACCTCTGCATGGAGAACAATAACAACACCCAAAAATTTCAAGCTGACATCTGGCCTGCTGTATGACATTACTAAATAAGAAAGAATTTGTTTTTACTGTGGATGAGGCCTATCTAACATAGAGTATATTCTCCAAACAATTTAAAACTGAGAGCTGCACTACTGTATCACGTTAGTAATAGAATGAAGTATTTTTTTAGCGTGGGTGAGGCCTGTATAACATAGATTTGCTCCAAACAATTTCAAACTGAGATCTCCTTTACTGCATCGTTAGTAACAGAAAAAAAATATTTTTTTTTAGAGTGGATGAGGCCTGTATGCAATAGAATATATGCTCCAAACAATTTCAACTCAAATCTAGCCTGCTGAATCACGTTTAACACAGAAAAAAATATTTTATTTTACTCTGCATGAGTTCTGCACACAGATGAATTTCACCACCATTAAATGACAAGTTGAAATATAGCGAGCTGAATCACGTTAACGACTGAAAATACATGTTTTTTACTGGGCAGAAAGATGAATTTCATTGCCACTAAATGACAAGGTGAGATATGGCATGCTGAATCACGTTAGCAACTGAAAAATATATTTTTCTAACTCTGCAACAATTCTGCACAAAGCTGAATTTCACTGCCACTAAATGACAAGGTGGGATATGACGTGCTGTATCACGTTTAGTAACAGAAATTTATTTTTTTTACTCTGCAACAGCTGTGCACACAGATGAATTTCACCACCACAAAATTAGAATGGCATGCTGCATCACATTTGTAGCAGAAAATAAAAAAGTTCTGTTTAATCTGCAACAGCTCTGCACAAAGATGAATTTCACCACCACTAAATCACAAGGTGAGATATGGCGTGCTGAATCACGTTAGCAACTGTAAAAAAATATTTTTTTTACTCTGCAACAGCTGTGCACACAGATGAATTTCACCACCTCAAAATGAGAATGTGGGATATGGCATGCTGCATCACGTTTGTAACAGTAAAAAAAGTTATTTTTAATCTAGAACAGCTCTGCACAATGATGAATTTCACCACCACTAAATGATAAGGTGAAATATGCCTTTCTGAATCACGTTTATCAACTGAAAAAATAGATTTAGAATGGTGTACTCGTGCATTGAGCACAATAGAAGCAGTGCACAACACAATGTATGACATATACCCTGCTGTATTTGTTTGTGGACCTCACTAATGGCACAAGAAAAAAAAAATCTGCTGCAAGGTCTATTTCACAGCCACACAGCACACTGGTTATCTAAACTATCTGACTTAGGAGCAACCGCCTAGCTAACTAGCAAAGATCTATCAGCACCCAGGATCAGCGTCAGGAGCAGCCTCTCTGCTCTGTGCTAGTGACAAAATGGCGCTAAAACAAGATATCCACGCTTTATATAGAGAGGGACATGAGATTTCAGCAGCCTATGGCACAAACCGTTGTGTCTGGACATTGTGAATGTTTCCTGCACCCTGATTGGCTAGCCGCAACGTACATACATATATTTAGAAAAAAAATTACAAGCACACCGCTCCTCTGGGCTATCCCCACCCCTCCTCTCGTCAAACACGTGTGCCCCACTCATCATACAGCACCACTATCCTAGCCAAAGTGCTAAAACTACTTTAGTTGCAACATAAATATTTTCCCACAATTTTACTGAATGTTTTTTCCGATTTTATGAAAATTTGTTTGTGTTTCTGATCATGAATGTGAGCCACTAATAATTCCCTACCTGTGCTAGTATTAGAGCTGCAAGAAACAGCTGCAACAACTGCAGTATATTTGACTTGACGGACCAAATACAGCTCTGGCAAAAAATTAAGAGACCACCACATCAAAACCCTGTCATGGGCAGCCCAATCTCCAGACCTGAACCCCATTGAAAACCTCAGGAATGTAATCAAGAGGATGATGGATAGTCACAAGCCATCAAACAAAGAACTGCTTACATTTTTCCGCCAGAAGCAGTGTGAAAGACTGGTGGAAAGCATGTCAAGACGCATCAAAGCTGTGATTAAAAATCATGGTTATTCCACAAAATATTGATTTATCAACTCTTCCTGAGTTAAAACATTAGTATTGTTGTTTCTAAGTGATTATGAACCTGTTTTCTTTACATTATTTGAGGTCTGAAAACACTGGGTTTTTTTTTGCAATTTTGACCATTTCTCCTTTTCAGAAAAAAAAATACAAAATTTAGTGCTTGGAAATTCGGAGATATGTTATCAGTAGTTTATAGAATAAATGAAAAATGTATATTTAACTCAAAAATATACCTATAAAGAGAAAAATCAGACTAACTGAACATTCTGCAGTGGTCTCTTAATTTTTATCAGATCTGTATTTTATCTGCCATTGCACAAAAATAACAGTGCAGCAAACAAAGATGCACTGTCTGAACAGCCGGGTTCAGTCATACCTACTCTATGTGTTTTCTCTGGCAAATATCCTGAGTCCTGAACCAATTGACTTCTAAGTCACCATTTTGACCAACAATAAGAACTGGCCCAGCTTGCTATGGGTGTGCTGCCATGTCCAGTCTTCAGTGTATTGTCAGAGAGGTTATTCAGAGTGGCTGGTGCATTTGTCACACCCAATCAGACCGGGCTGTCCTCTGCAAGTATAAGACACCTTACAATTATAAAACTGAATCAGACATGGATCAATGTTGATTTTGATTCACTTACAGATGATGATTAGGTCAACAGTATCATCTCCCTATCCATTGTCTTGTACACTGTTCTGTTGCTGCTAGTGCCAATGGCCTACACCCAGCGGGGCATCTGCTTCCTGTCCATCATGTCATCTATGTTGTAATACAGCTGCTGCCATTGCTGGCCCTATACTGTCAGATATTTCCTTGCCAATACCATGCAGCTTCGGACACTACACAGCCTCACCAGTCACAGACCTTCTGGCTGACCACCTTGTTTCATTGTGATGTGCTGTACTGCTGCTGTCAGGGATGCTATTGCTGGCTCTACACTGCCACTCATCTACTTGTGCACCGTGTCATATTTTTATAGCGTGCATCTTCTAACTCTGCCACTGTGCGAAAATGTAAGTAACACTTCTTCTGGCTGTTCAATGTTTTTCATAGTGCCATACTGTACTGCTGCCAGAGCTGCTGTTGCTAGTGCTACACTGCCAAACATTTCCTTGACTGTCCCACTTATTTTTCTACTGTGCAGCTTCTGCTGCTACACTGCAGCTAGATGCCCACACACATCTCTTGAGCTTGTCTAGTGTGTTGTGTAGCAATACTCAGGGCTGACACCAGTAACTTCAAGGCCCCATACTGGTGAAATTTTCAGGTCCCATTGAGACTCCACCCAAGTTCCACACTGTTAGGGCTCGCGGAATGCACCAAGTATAGATAGGTAGCTACAAGGTGCATTCACAGCCCGAAGTCCACCATGCAGAGATATCTGCTGCAAAGTAATGGCGGAAAACCTCTGAGCTCACGCGTGGGTTAAGCTTCACCCCGTGTGAAATGGAAGGGATCTCTGTTGACTCACAGAGTCGCGCTGTACACAAAACTTGCTCTGGAACTCTTCTGTGCTAACCACACACACATGAAGGAACCAGATGCTAAGCCAAGGGTAATTGCCCCCACTGACGCTAGCTGCCTGCCTGAGTGTACAGTCCCAAAGCTACAGCCTCAAACCACATATTTATAGAGTGGTATAGTATCCACTGGCATAACCCAAACACATCTGATACTAGCACATGGCCGTGCAGCCATGCAAACCTTTTATAGTTGCAGCTCTACAGCAGGGGTCCCCAACTCCAGTCCTCAAGGCCCACCAACATGTCATGTTTTCAGGATTTCCTTAGTCTTGCCCAGGTAATAATTGCATCACCTGTGCAATGCAAAGGAAATCCTGAAAACATGACCTGTTGGTGGGCCTTGAGGACTGGAGTTGGGGACCCCTGCTCTACAGGACCTTCCTGGTGGAACAATAGGAGCTGCAACAGGGCCTGAGCGTGTGACCCTCGACCTCCAATGAGAGGTCCTCCCGTGGGCATGCTCAGTGCGTGAAAAGCTGGACTTAGGCCCATAAAAGCCTGCTCGCCGCTGACCAGTGCTGGCTACAAGGGCAGAGCCTAGAAAGGCAGCAGTAACCATTTGCACAGTATCAGGCTGAGCCAGATGCTGGGACCGACGTCTCCGCTGAGCAGGTTCCACTGCGGCTGGAGGAGAATAGGAGACCACAGCAGACATGGTTCAAGATTCCCCCTGTGCAGCGGCGGGAACTCGACACCTAACACACCCCAGCTCCACCTCCACCCATGGAACCTTCCACAGTCCCACTGCCCACTCTTGTAAAAACTACATTTTTGCACCGCGTCATCAGCAATCACACTTTAAAGGAGTTGTCCACTACTAAGATGACCCCTTCTTGAACTAAATTTTTGGCTCCGATAAAATATAAAAGCTTATACTCACCTCCAGTGCCGACGTCATTTCCGCAATGTTTGCACTTGCTTTTCTGCGGTGTTGTGACACGTGACGCCTACCCCAATCAGCGCTGGTGTCACTTTCTCCGCCTTCAGACAAACTGAACATGAAGAGAAAGTCTGAGATAAGCTGCAGGTCTGACTTCCTCTTCATGTTCATTTTGTACAAAGGCGGAGAAAGTGACACCAGTGCTGATTGGGTGTCAGCACGGGAAAAGAGTATAAGCTTTATTATTTTATTAGGGTCATACATTTAGTTTAAGAAGAGGTTGTCCTAGTAATTTACAACCGCTTTAACATTTCCCATCAAACACCATATCACATACTATACATACAGTAGACAGCGGCTTTTGTTTTGGCTAAAGACTTTTTAAACCATTGCCACAACAATGTAGACTCTTTTGGCCGGGCCCTATTCTACTCTAACCTAGTCCATTAAAAAGAGTATTGGGTATTTTAAGAAATGTTTAAAGGAAACCTGTCACCAGGTTTGGCCGATATTGGCCAATATGAGATGCGGCCACCGCCTTTCAGGGCTGATATACAGAATTCTATAATGCTGAATATAAGCCCCCAACCTAGAAGAACTGAAAAATATATTATCATACTCCACTGCGTGCGGTCCGGTCTGAGGGGTGTCACTCTTCTTGGTCCGGCGCCTCCCATCTTCTTACGATGCTGTACTCCTTTTTGGTTTGTGTGGATGACGCGTCCCTGCATCATCCACACAGGCTGCTCGGCATCGTGCTCCTGTGCAGGCGTACTAATCTGCAGTCATATTACAGTGCAGATTTTGCTGCACTTGTTTGAGGGTGCCATGTTACATTGACAGAGCCCCTGAGGTGCCAGAACAGCAGAACCACCATAAGTGACCCCATTTTACCAATTAAATCTCTCAATTAATTTATCTAGGGGTGCAGTGATTATATTGACACCACAGGTGTGTCACCAACTTTTATACCATTGGGCAATGAAGAAAAAATAATTTGCATTTTTACCACCAAGGTTGTGTGTTAGCCCTAAGTTTTACTTTTTCACACTTGGAAATGGGTAAAAATGGCACCAGAGTTTGTCCCACAATTTCTGCTGAATGTATAAATACCCCATATGTGGCTGTACAATTCTACTTTGCCTTATGGAGTGACTCGAGAGGGACAGAGCCCTATTTGCCTCCTGGAGCACAGATCTTCTTAGACTAGTTTGTGGATGCCATATAAAGATCCCCTAAGTGCTAGAAAAGCAGAATCCAGCCCCCAAGTGACCCCATTTTAGAAATTATAACCCTTTGGGAATTTATCTGCAGATGTAGTGACAATTTTCGCTCGATGGGTGTTTTCCAGAAACAGGCAGCACTGGATGTTGCTGAGTGAAAATTGCAAACTGCCATTGTACTGACCAGTAGGTTGTAGTGACCAGTACGTTATACCCAGCTCATGGTTCTGGAGACAAGCATCTGTAAATTAGGCGGGCTCTCTTCGCTACATAAATGCCAAACATGTGGGTGCTAAATGTTGTTTAGGCACACTGAGGCTTAGAAGGGAGGGGGAATTTGGATTTGGGAGTGGAGAATTTGCTGAATTTCTTTTTGGCGGGTGAGGAGGCATTTCGCTTTTCCAGAGCCTTTGTGTTACCAGTAACGTGAAAGCCCCTTTTATTTCTGTTAACAGATGACAGATCTGAGTGAGGACTTGCTTTTTTTGTGGATTGAGTTGAAGCATTCATTGGGAAAATTTTACATAATTTTCCGGCGTATAAGACGACCCCCAACTTTTCCAGTTAAAATATAAAATCTTCTCAAAAGTCGGGGGTTGTCTTATATGCCGGGTGTCGTCTTATAGGGTGGGTGTGGAGCAATTTGCGGTCGACGTATATAATAGGGGGGATTGGTCCCGATGACGAGGTGAGGGAGCGCCTCACCAGGAAGGTGTAAGTGAAGCAAACTGTCAGTGTCTGGGATGCCAGGGGTATGCAAAAAAGAGAGAGCGGTGCTGTGCCTAGAAAAACACTCCTATTTCACTCATCTGGCTCGCCCTTGTTTCCTATTATCTCCTTCTCTGCCTCTGCTTCACTTACACCTTCCCGGTGAGGTGCCCCCTCACCTCGTCATTGGGGTCGCTCCCCCCACAATACACGGCGACAGCAGATTACTCCGCACCTGCCTATAAGATGACACCTGGCGTATAAGACGATACCCGACTTTTGAGAAGATTTTCAGGGATTAAAAAGTAGTCTTATACGCCAGAAAATACAGTATTCTTTGGGATCACAGTTATCCGACCTCTTACTTTGGGGTTTCCATGTAAATCTCTGAGTGATGTGATTCAGATGAAACTCCCAATGGATCCATTCACGATAGTGAGGCAGCAGAGTTTCTCTGGACTCCATCTGGTCTTTATTCTGCGGTGTCCTTCCTTTCAGAAGTGCGCAAAACTGTGGCCGATGGCACTTTTATGCAATCCTAAAAAGCTGATCACCACCGGATTACCAGTCAGATAGCCTCCATCTGCCTCATTATAGAGAATTTTCCACCGGGAGTTCTGTCTGAATAACGTATTTCAGAGATTTATACAGAAACCCTGGTGCAAGCGCTTAGCACAGAGTATCGGATAAACGTGCGCCAAGCCTTACTTCGATCTTTGGGAGGTAGAATGAAAAAATCAACAGCATGTGAAGAATTGGTTTTATTTATTTTTTTACGCCTTTCCTCATGCAGTATAAGCGATTAGGCGACTTTAATCTTTGGATCTGTACGATTACAGCGATACCAGATTTATATCGGGTTTTTATGTTTGGCAGCTGTCAAACACTAAAAGACGGTTTTTATTGCGAAAACTAGTTTTTGTGTCAGCATATTTTGAGAGCTATAATTTTTTTTATATTTCAACCGACAGAGTCATGTGATGGCTTGTTTTTTGCGGACCGAGCTGGCGTTTCTATTGTTACCATATTCGGTCACATTACTTTTTTTGATTGCTTTCTATTCTGATTTTTGGGAGACATAATGAATAGTGATGAGCGAATATACTCCTTACTCGAGATTTCCCAAGCACGCTCGGGTGTCCTCCGAGTATTTTTTAGTGCTCGGAAATTTAGTTTTTAATGCCGCAGCTGAATGATTTATATCTGTTAGCCAGCATAAGTACATGTGGGGGTTGCTTAGCAACCAGGCAACCCCCACATGTACTTATACTGGTTAACAGATGTAAATCATTCAGCTGCGGCATTAAAAACTAAACTTCTGAGCGCTAAAAATTACTCGGAGGACCCCCGAGCATGCTCAGGAAATCTCGAGTAACGAGTATATTTGCTCATGACTAATAAAGAACAAAAACCAGAAATTCAGAAATTGCTTTTTTATATCGAAGAATGGTAAAATTGGTAAGGCAGCTTTATTCTACGAGTCAGTACAATTACATCAATCCCTCATTTATAAATTTTTTTGTTTTGCCGCTTTTACACAAAAACTATTTTATAGAAAATACTGTATAATTATTTTTGCAATCAGCCCGTGGTGTAATCCTAATAATTGTCTGTATATACGTATAGGATTAAAACATAACTTTTACTATAATCTCTTATAAAAGATACATGATACAACAAACAATAACCATATCAAAGTGCAAGGTGCATAAGACAGACAGACACTAAGCAATAGTGGATTGCGCTTCCGATCAGTATTTGGACCCAGTTTTGTGACTGACTCCAATGTCAAAATACTGGTCACTGATAGAAAATATCTACGGTAGCTTCTCAGATTCATTCAGCCACTAGTAGATTTTTACCACCCTAATTAAAAAGTGTGGTTATTAATATATAGCGCATGACCCAGTGGAATTAAACACAACTGACGTTCTGAGCTTAAGAAAACAAATGCCTCACATGCCCTGGTGGGTATGGTTATTCCTTATTCATACATCCGTTTTTAAACCACCGTAGGATTAAACCCCTATTCCAAAAAAATAAGCCTTTGCAATCAAATGTCTTAAGCTTATGGGTTAACAGTGTGAGTCAATGGATTCCTAAATATAATCAATATGCAATAAATATTGCCATATGTATTAGAGGGATACAATTACTGCCCATTGTGCCTCACATCTAAAGGAATCCATTTCAAACAAAAGACTATGACTGGCATACGTATATGTGAAACGATCTCACCCGCCTGGAACCGTCTTATACGTCTCTGTTCCAAAAATAGCGATGGATCCTTTCCCCATACTTTCTATCCCAACAGGTTTTGTTTTATCTCATCAGGGGATGTTGTTGGGGCTATTATTAAATCTGCCGTCCAGCTGACGCTGCCATCCATGCGCGTGGTCAATACTGAGTGAGTCGACCTTTTCAATGCGCCCTATCCCTCAACGGTTTCAGTGACGCGCAGGAGACAATCACCTGATCGCGTATATAAACCAGATATTCGCTCATTGGAACGCAACAGCTGATCGGATATTCATCCGGCCGCGTCCCCAGCCTCTCGTGGAGCGCAAACATCAACAATGCGCATGCGCCCTTCTCACAGGCAGTTCAATCGTGCATATGGGATTCGTTACCGGCTGTATATGTCAACTAGCCCATCACCCAGCGCATCCCATTACAACAGATGTAGATCCATATTTCACATCTACATAGGGGAGTACATACTCAAATCTCCTGTCCCTGTCTATACCACTTTTTTATGTACAGATTTCGCTATTAGGTAAGACATCATTGAGATGTCATTGGAGTATAAGGACTAAGGATTGTGCAGATCTAGTACACTCTTTATCCTAGGAATACAAATAGTAGTGAAGTTACTCTGCTCATAATCTATTTTTATTCAAAGCGCAGCATATTTCCATGTAAAAAATGAAAATATATTAAGAAATATTCATAAAAAGTACGCAAGACGACCGACCATGTCCCAGGAGCTCAGGAGACATCAGAAATTATAGATACAGCTTAAAGGAAGAGGGTAAGAGTCTTTTGTTTGAAATGGATTCCTTTAGATGTGAGGAACAATGGGCAGTAATTGTATCCCTCTAATACATATGGCAATATTTATTGCATATTGATTGTATTTAGGAATCCATTGACTCACACTCTTAACCCCTAAGCTTAAGACATTTGATTGCAAAGGCTTATTTTTTTTTAATGTGGTTTAATCCTATGGTGGTTTAAAAACGGATGTATAAATAAGGAGTAACCATACCCACCAGAGCATGTGAGGCATTTGTTTTCTTAAGCCCAGAATGTGAGTTGTGTTTAACTCCAGTGGGTCATGCGCTATATATTAATAACCACACTTTTTAATTAGGGTGATAAAAATCTACTAGTGGCTGAATGAATCTGAGAAGCTACCATAGATATTTTCTATCAGTGACCAGTATTTTGACATTGGAGTCAGTCACAAAACTGGGTCCTAATACTGATCCGAAGCGCAATCCACTATTGCTTAGTGTCTGTCTTATGCACCTTGCGCTTTGATATGGTTATTGTTTGTTGCATCATTATGTATCTTTTATAAGAGATTATAGTAAAAGTTATTGTGGCACCCCTAGGGGTATTTGCCACAAAAACAGTTACTGACACTAAATGCAAATACTAAAATAGCAAGACTGCACTACCACCTCCGGCCAGAAGGGGGAGCTCCAGAGACTCCCCTTGATCCATTCTGGTCTGAGAGAAGAACTGGCAGTTGGGCTAAGGAGCTGAAAGTGAGAGGTCATACAACTGAATTTCTAACAGTCCTATGACGGTTTCCAGGCCCAAATCACCGGCCTGAGGAGAAAAGGGACGGCGAAAAAGGACATTGTGAGAACCGGGTAGCATTAATCACTACCCAGAACAGGCGCAAAGACGGATACCGGATCCGTGGCTGTATTCATTATATATAATACAGCAACCGGAAAAACGTGAGGTGATATCAGCTTCACTAGGGCCGGACGCAGCAACAGACACAGAGTTCAGCGGTACTCCTGGAGGGGGTAAGCCGATAAAAGGACTCGGGTTGCCCGTCGAACCAGGACCCGGAGGGGACAGATTGGGCTGGCAGCCAGTTCACATACAGCAGCAGGGCCACACAGAAACTGCGTATAATAAGAGGCGACGACCCCGGCAGGGTCAAAGTAACTCAGAGTTCCCATACAGACTCCGGTGACAGGACTGGTTGTAAATCCCTTTATGTTGAAGTAAACTGGTTAAACGTTTCAGTGCCTCAGACTTTCATTTGGACAATAGCTATCTATCCAGGATCAGGATCATCACCGCTGAGAGAACCTGCTGCTGATCAAGTAAGTGCCTGTTCCCTCATGATACCCCTTACACTGTGCATTGCCTGAGGCCACAGCCCCGGTCAAGCCACCTGTGACATCCCCCTCAAGAGACAGACCCCATTGGTTCGGTGCTGGGTATCCCGGTCTCCTGGGCGTCACATTATGTTTTAATCCTATACGTATAGACACATAATTATTTTTGCATTGCTTTATTCTGAGAGCTATAACTTTTTATTTTTCTGCTCATGGAGCTGTATAGCGACTTGTTTTTTGAGGACAAGATGTCGTTTTCAGCAGTACCATTTTTATTTACATCTGTCTTTTTTATTGCATTTAATTGCACTTTATGTTCTGTGGTGTGATAAAGCATTGTTTTTTTGCCTAATTTTTTTTTTTTTTTTTTTACGGTGTTCAGTGAAGGAGATAACTAGTGGGATAGTTTTATAGAGCGGGTTGTTACGGATGTGGCAATACCATATATGTGTACTTTTATTATTTTTTTATTATTTACATAAATAAATGTATTTATTGGAAAAATAATTCTTTTTTTTTCATTATTTAGAGATTTAAAAAAAATATTTTTACACATTGTAATATTTTTTTTACTTTTTTACTTTGTCACAGTATGGCACATTACTATATAACATCAGATTGCTGATCTGACAATCTGCACTGCAGAGCATCAGATCAGCGATCTGGCAGGCAGGGAAGGAGGCATTCCAGCACCTGACAGCAGCATCAGAGGGGTTAAATGCCCACCAATCGTGGACGTTGCTGCAGGGTGTCAGCTGTCACATACAGCTGACACTCGCACCCAATCGCCACGGCGCTCAGCGTGAGTCCGTGCAATCGATGCGCCGTAGTAGTACTGCTCTTTGCACAAACAAACCTCCCGCAGAGCAGTACTAGTACGGCACATGTCACGAAGGGGTTAAAGGAATGTGTCACATACATTTTTTTAAAATGACCAATAATACCACACACAGGGACAAATACCATCACACCATGACCAAATACCAAATACCATCACACCATATACCACCACATAGTGACCAAATAATACCACATACAATGGACAAATACTGTCACACCATGGCCGGACCACATATTACCACTACATAGTGACCAAATAGTACTACACACAAGGAACAAATACCATCACACCATGACTAGACCACATATTACCGCTACATAGTGAACAAATTTACCACATACAAGAGAATAATACTGACACACCGTGACCAGATCACATATTACCACAGTTATTGAATACTACAATACTAATCATTGATAAAAAAAAACACAATGCTAATATTACCATAAGTGCCACTGCACATAGGAGCTCTTTATATAGTGTACGGGTAATACAGCGATCACCAGTGACACTTTTGTTAATGGCCAAATACTTATTTTCCACCATAATTTGCAAAATAGATCTTACCACATCATACAAGGTGATTTTCTAGATTTGTTTTCTCATTTATTTCTCTCATAGTTGTGGTCTACCTATGATGTCAATTACAGGCCTCTCTCATCTTTTTAAGTAGGAGAACTTGCACAATTGGTGGCTAACTAAATTATTTCCCCCCCACTGTATAGTGTATAGTATGTAGGTAATACAATGATCACCAGTGACATTATACACAGGACCTCTGTGTATAGTGTACAGATAACAGAGCGATCATTGGCGATATTATACACAGGAGCTCCATATATAGTAAGTGTACAGGTAATACAGTGATCACCATTGACATTATACACAGGAGCCCTGCATATAGTGCATAGTGTAAAGGTAATACAGTGATCTCCAGTGACATTATACATAGGAGTTCTGTAAGTATTGTCAGTGTACAGGTAATACAGTGATCTCCAGTGATATTAAACACAGGAGCTCTGTATATAGTGTATAGTGTACAGGTAATACAGGGATCACCATTAACATTATACATAGGAGGTCTGTGTATAATATACAGTGTATAGTGTCAGTGTACAGTGAACACACTGACTCACCAGTGACATCTCAACTTGAAGTCCTTCATCTTCACCCAGCACAGACCGCCATCACTTCCTCCAGCCAGGATTCATCTCTGCAGGAAAACAGTTATCTAAAGCACTGCTTCCAGATCATATTCCCCAACTTCAACATTATACCAGATGAAGAAAAAAAGTGACATAGTTTCGTCCTGCATAGTAACAAGACCTCCCCCAACTAGAAAACAATATCATCATAAATAACATATATCACAGCAGTAAAATATCCCTTAATAAGCCCCTACAGTAATAATGTCCCACATCCTGATCACCTTGTGTCTCATTCCTGGCTCTATATGGTCTCCCATCCTGCCCCATATGAGCTCCCTTCATGCCCCATATGAGCTCCCATCCTGTCCCCATATGAGCCTCCATCCTGCCCCATATGAGCTCCTATCTGCCCCCATATGAGCTCCCATCCTACCCCCATATGAGCTCCCATCCTGTCCCCATATGAGCTCCCATCCTGTCCCCATATGAGCTCCCATCCTGCCCTCATACGAGCTCCCATCCTGCCCCATATATGCTCCTATCTTGCCCCCATAAGAGCTCCCATCCTGCCCCCATAAGAGCTCCCATCCTGCCCCATATGAGCTCCCATCCTGCCTCCATATGAGTTCTCATCCTGCCCCATATGAACTCCCATCCTGCCCCCATATGAACTCCCATCCTGCCCCATATGTTCTCCCATCCAGCCCCCATATGTTCTCCCATCCTGCTCCCATATAAGGTACCAGCCTGCCCCCCATATTAGCTCCCATCCTGCTCCCATATAAGCTCCCATCCTGTGACTTTCAGCACAAAAAAAGTTAAAAAAAATTCTCCTTCCCTCATTCATTTGAAGTGCGGATGCACTCCGACGTCAGCTGATAGCCTGTGATTGGCTGGCAGATGTTAACTATTGCTGTGCAGTAAGCTTGTGGCTTTCTGTACGGCAATATATTTCAAATGAACATGCGTCATCCGTTGCACATTCAGCTGAAAATTGTGGGCCATGAAACCGGATTGCGGCACCGCTTCTTGATGGTTTGGGCAACCGCCTGCTATTTTTACAAGCGGTGTCACCGAAGAGCACCCTGAATACCACCACTGCAGCCAGTGTCTTATATATAACCTTCGCACCTGTATCTTGCCTCTCTATTATGTTTTCTATCTCTTTTTCTCCTCACTTCTTCCATCTTTTTCCTCTTACTCTCTTGGTGGTCAGGATGTTTGCAACCTCAAAAACGTCCTCAGAACTGGCTGGAGTAGAAGTGGTACCTGGATCTCTGAAGAAAGAACTAAGGATGACAGGCTTGTGGAGAGACATGTATAAAGAGTTGGGATCTATAAAAAGGCAGATAGTTTGAGTTTGTAGGCTACAGGATAAATTTGTTCCAGAACCTCAAATGAACTGATGAAGCGAGGACCCAATTTATAGGATGGTACCTTGAGATGGACATATCTAGATGACAGCAAGACCTTCTCTCCAGAGTCAAAGAGGCAGATCTAGATGTTTCTTGTCTGCGTGTCTTTTCATCTGTTCAGAGGACTTTAATAAGGTAGACTTCCAGATTTCAGAAAAAACAGAGATGAGGGAGTCAGCAGCAGGAATATTGGAGCTGGTGGAAACAGGGGACAGAATACTGAGGTGTTGACTGTAGACCACAAAAAATGTAGATTTGGTAGATGATTCACTCACATGGCTGTTATATGAGAATTCGGCCCAAGGCAGGAGTCCGGCCCAGTCACTGTGGTGGGCATTGACGAAGTGCTGTAGGAAGTTTGTCAGGATCTGATTGACCTGTTCTACCTGGCCACTGGATTGAGGATGTTAGGCCAAAGAGAAATCCAAAGTGAAATCCAGCAGCTTGCATGTGGCCCTCCAGAAAGGAGAGCTATATTGGATGCCTTTATCTGAAGCAATAGAGAGTGTTACGTGGGGAGAAATGTGGAATGAACTGGTGGCAGTAATTTACGAACCCGAGAAACTGCTGGATAGGCTTTAGACCATCAGGACGGTGCCACTTCAAGACAGCGGATACATTCTCATGTCCATTTCCAGGCCAGTCTTGGAGATGATGTACCACAGAAATGGATGAGGGGTCTGCTTGAAGGTGCACTTTTCATACTTAGCGTACAGACAGTTCTTCCTTAATCTCAGCAGAAAATGGTGAATATCCCTCCTGTGTGTAAACAGATCCGGAGAAAACACCAAGATGTCATCCAGGTACACTACCAGTCTACCACACATGAGTAGAGGTGGTCCTGGAAGATGTCATTCACCAGCTCTTGGAAGGATGCTGAAGCATTACAGAGCCCAAATGGCATAACACGATACTCGTATTGGCCATCGCGGGTGTTAAAGACCATCTTCCATTCAT
The DNA here is from genome assembly GCF_032444005.1 of Ranitomeya imitator. Classification (NCBI taxonomy): domain Eukaryota; kingdom Metazoa; phylum Chordata; class Amphibia; order Anura; family Dendrobatidae; genus Ranitomeya; species Ranitomeya imitator. The sequence goes on from NC_091282.1 coordinate 88,815,658, forward strand.
CTCCCTGATGAATATGAATCAGGTTATATGCCCCCCGCAGGTCGAGTTTCGTGAAGACTCTGGAACCCTTAAGTTGATAAAACAGCTTGGAGATGAGAGGCATAGGGTACTTTTTCTTGATAGAAATTTGGTTGAGTCCCCTATAATCAGTATAAGGGTCGGAGTGAGCCATCCTTTTTGTTCACCAAGAAGAATCCAGCTCCATTCATTGAGGTTGACCTTTTAATGTACTTGGACATGACTTGGGACAGGGGGTAGATTTAACTACAAGAAGGAGATATAAACCTATAAGCTACCAGGAGCATATTGCCCCCAAACAAGAACACATGCCAAAAACTGTTTCATCTGAAACATGCAAATTTTATTTAGACAAGGTAAGGACAGATATATATACAAATATCACAAAATGGGTAAAAGAGGTGAGATGATTCAGGAAAAAACACACCAGAATGAGGGATGCTAACACATAACTATATACGGGTGCACTAGCAGGGCTAGAAGCATAGCATGGGGGTGTATGTATACACCGGAGTGAGCTATAAATAAGGAATCACCAAAAGTACTGCCGTATGCCCTATGCTGAGAAGACTAAAACTCCCCCATATATTGCAACCTGCCCATAAAGTGCAAGGATCATGGCTCAATATAGCCAAAAAACGGGTCCAGTGACGCGCTTACCCTTATATGTGCAATCCCCCGTCTGGGGTGTCCTCTAGATAGCCCCGACGCGCGTTTCGCGTATTACAGGCTTCCTCGGGGGGCCGTGTGGACACTGAGTACCAGAGAGGTTTTTAAATCTTATTAACAGCTGCTGCTAATTGGCGTCCAGTGAGATGGTGCATGTGGGTGGAGCTAACCGCTAGTACCGCATCTCTTCTGGCTATCCCAGCGGCGCGCAGAGATGGAGAAAAACTCCGATGATGTCATAGGTCTGCGCGATGCTGTATAAGGATGCCATAGGAGGCGCGGCCCGGCTGAGAGTCCACCGCGCATGCGCACTACCGGAGCGGCCATTTTGGATCAGGGAAAACAGTGCTGGCAACCAAAAAATGCAGGTACAGTAATGATACAGACACAGTATGACTTAGATATACATAAATCAAAACAAGACTTAATACAGGTATATAAGGTTGTTTCACAAGGACCATGGCAAGGTCTCTCTTCCAATATTGTGCATTATGTGGTTGCAGCCACCAGCTTCATATATGTGTCCTGATGTAATTCATGGAATACGGCCATAACTATTGGCACATTTCTGTGATGGAGTTCAGAGAAGTATCCCAGCAGCAGGAGAATCCATGAGATGTAGATAATATTGCGGATTTACCGCCCAATAGATGTGCACATAATGTGAAAAACTAAAAAGATAACAAAAGACAACATATGATTAAAAACACACTCGATAAAATCAAAATAGAGAACAGAGGATAATGAAATAACGGGCCACCCATTATCTATAAAAATGGAACAAACAACAGCTTCTCGTTAAGGCCATTTGGAGCCATGGTTCCAAGGGACACGATCCATCGGCACTCTATTTGTGCCAGAGTGCATTTAAGGTCACCTCCTCTATTGCCAGAGTGGACCCTATCGATGCCCCGTACCTTGAACGAACTAGGATTGCAGTCATGATATAGCCTGAAATGTCTCGGAATGGTTTTAAGCTCCGAGACATTTACTGCGTCTCTTGCCGAAACAATATCCCTAACATGTTCCCGGACCCTGACACGGAGCTCGCGAGATGTAAGGCCAATATAAATTAGATCACAAGCACAGGTGGCATAGTATACCACATATGCCGTGCTGCACGATATGTAGCTTGTGATCTGGTACTCCCTACCTCCCCCCGCTGCCGAAAAAGTGGTGGCTCTGATCATGTTCCTGCATGCCTTGCAGGACCCACACGGGAAACACCCCCACCTCTGTGGTCCTGCTCCAAAAATTCTAGAAGGGGCCGGAATATAACGGCTCCTTACTAGTTGGTCTCTGAGGCTTCTACCCCTTCTAGCTGTGAGAAGTGGGTGATCAGGCAGGATTTTATTCAGGGTAGGTTCAGTTTTTAATACCGACCAATGTTTCTGTAAAATCCCCCGAATATCATCCCACCTGTTATTAAATGTAGAAATAAATCTTAACGGTTGGTCCCTCCTGGTGGCATCCGGTCTAGAGGTCCCACAGAGCAAATAGTCTCTGGGAGAGCTCCTAGCACGCAGACACCCTTTCTTAATAGTCCTCCTGCTATAGCCACGGTCCTGGAACCGATTAGCAAGGTCCCGAGCCCGATCCTCAAAGACCCCATCCATAGAGCAAATCCTCTTCATTCTCGAGAACTGGCCCACCGGTATAGCCCGTATACTTGACCTTGTGTGCACTGATGTAGAGTGTAAAAGGGCATTGACCGACGTCTCCTTACGGAACACGTCGGTCTGAATGGACCCATCTGCACATTTAATAACCCCGATGTCCAAGAAATCGATGTCATCCAGGGCTATTCTATGTGTGAGCCGGATGTTCCGATTATTCTGATTAAGCCCACGGATGAAGTCCAGAAGGACAGGCTCGGGACCCTGCCAAATCAAAAACACAGCATCGATATAGCGGTACCAGCACTGCACATGGGACGAGGCGCATGCGCCCTCCCCAAAAACCTCCCTCTCCCACAACCCGAGAAAGAGGTTAGCGTACGAGGGCGCACACGCCGCGCCCATAGCAGTGCCCCGCTTCTGTAAATAATATCGATCCTTAAATAAAAAGAAATTGTGTGTAAGTACGAATTGTAATAGCTCCAGGACCAGCGCCCGCATAAGAGGATCAAGATTACTTATACCCAGGAAGAACTCAACCGCCTCCAAGCCATCATCATGTTTGATGCTGGTGTAGAGCGATTCTACATCTATTGTAGCAAAAAGCATGTCAGGTTCCAAAACCAAGCCATCCAGTTTCCTCAGGACGTCCGTGGTGTCCCTGACATAGGAGGGGAGCGACTCTACCAAAGGGTGCAAATAATATTCTATAAATTTACAAATGGGGTCGCATAGCCCTCCTATGCCAGAGACAATCGGACGCCCAGGAGGTTCAACCGGATCTTTATGCACCTTCGGCAGCAGGTAGAAGGTAGGGACCACCGGGTATTCAACAGAGAGGCCCTCAAAAACTTTCTTAGAAATAATACCCCGTGTCAGGGCCCGGTCCAGGATCTCAAACAGAGTCTTCGAGAAACTGGACAGCGGGTTGGATGGCAAGGACTGATACGATCCCTGATCCTTCAACTGGCGAAAGGCCTCCCTCTCATACTTAACCGTCGGCCAGACGACCACGTTCCCCCCCTTATCCGCCGGTTTTATCACAACATCATGCATGGACCTAAGTTCTTTTAAGGCCCTGTGTTGTGCTGGTGTTAAGTTATCACCTCTTCTATCACTTGGGATTTTCTTCAAATCCTCCAACACAAGTTTATTAAATATGTCAATTTGAGGACAGAGTGAAAAGGGGGGAAACGTGGTACATCTTGGCGCGACAGAAGCAGGGAAGGTACCTGTGGCCGGTGGATCTGTTTCTCCTGCAAGTTCCTCTAAGGCAGTCAATGCTTCTTGTTCAAGTGTCGTATCCGGATTAAAAATGTCCATTGGTTTTGAATGTAATTTTTGTAGCATAACCTTTCTCAGGAACAGCTGTGTGTCTTTCATAGCTGTGAAGTAATTAAAGTTGTTAGTGGGGACAAAGGTTAATCCCAGACCCAGAACATTAACCCCTTCATGACCAGGGGATTTTTCGTTTTTCCGTGTTCGTTTTTCGCTCCCCTCCTTCCCAGAGCCATAACTTTTTTATTTTTCTGTCAATTTGGCCATGTGAGAGCTTATTTTTTGCGGGACGAGTTGTACTTTTGAATGACATCATTGGTTTTAGCATGTCGTGTACTAAAAAACGGGAAAAAAATTCCAAGTGCGGTGAAATTGCAAAAAAAGTGCAATCCCACATTGGTTTTTTGTTTGGCTTTTTTGCTAGGTTCACTAAATGCTAAAACTGACCTGCCATTATGATTCTCCAGGTCATTACGAGTTCATAGACACCAAACATGACTAGGTTATTTTTTATCTAAGTGGTGAAAAAAAATTCCAAACTTTGCTAAAAAAAAAAAAAAATAAAATTGCGCCATTTTCCGATACTCGTAGCGTCTCCATTTTTCATCATCTTGGGTCGGTTGAGGGCTTATTTTTTGCGTGTCGAGATGACGTTTTTAATGATAGCATTTCGGTGCAGATACGTTCTTTTGATCGCCCGTTATTGCATTTTAATGCAATGTCGCAGCGACCAAAAAAACGTAATTCTGGCGTTTCGAATTTTTTTCCCGCTACGCTGTTTAGCGATCAGGTTAATACTTTTTTTAATTGATAGATCGGGCGATTCTGAGCGCGGCGATACCAAATATGCGTAGATTTGATATATTTTTTATTGATTTATTTTGATTGGGGCGAAAGGGAGGTGATTTAAACTTTTATGTTTTTTTTTATTTTTTTCACATTTTTTTAAACTTTTTTTTTTAACTTTTGCCATGCTTCAATAGCCTCCATGAGAGGCTAGAAGCAGGCATAGCACGATCGGCTCTGCTACATAGCAGCGATCTGCTGATCGCTGCTATGTAGCAGAATTGCACGTGTGCTGTGAGCGCCGACCACAGGGTGGCGCTCACAGCGACGGGCAATCAGTAACCATAGAGGTCTCAAGGACCTCTATGGTTACCATTCACAAGCATCGCCGACCCCCGATCATGTGACGGGGGTCGGCAATGACGTCATTTCCGGCCGCCCGGCCGGAAGCGGTAGTTAAATGCCGCTGTCTGCGTTTGACAGCGGCATTTAACTAGTTAATAGGTACGGGCAGATCGTGATTCTGCCCGCGCCTATTACGGGCACATGTCAGCTGTTCAAAACAGCTGACATGTCCCGGCTTTGGTGCGGGCTCACCGCGGAGCCCTGCATCAAAGCAGGGGAGCCGGCATCGGACGGTATAGTACGTCCGATGCCGGTAAGGGGTTAAGCTGATCATCCGATAGTGCATGATCTGACAGATTAATTACCTCCAAGGTCCTACCGGATATAGATTTTTTCTCCAATGACTGGGGAGGAGTAAAACGACGTTTACTCTTTCCTTTCCGATATGCAGTTTTACCAAGTCCCAATCTCTCATTCAAAGTATTGCCGGAGAAGCTGCAGCTTGCTTGTTCATCATCCATAGAGGATGCTGATGAGAAGGAATTACGATGGGACGGGGGTTTGGATTGTGTTATATGTTTTTTCCTCCATTTATACACATGATTATTCTTATAGTCCAAAACATCCCTCTGATATTTCTTAGTTTTGGAGGCAACAATTTCCTTTTCCCACTTCTGAAACTCCCCCTCCAGTTCATCATTGAGTTTTTTCTTATCCGTAACTGAAAATGTCCCACATAGAGTCTCTTGTACAAGAAGGAGATATGCCTGGAAGAAGATTGATTGGGCAGTCATACAGCCTATGAGGTGGTAACCTCTCAGCTTCCTTTTTGTCAAAGACGTTAGCATAGTCCAAAATGCAGCAGGCAAGCCAGGTTAATTAGATGAAGAGGACAGAGGTCAGGCAGGACGAGTGAGAGCAAGGCAGCTCTCATGGCACTCTTGACCCCAATGGAGTACTGGGTGAGTAAATTTCCAATCCAAGACAGGCTCATGTCTTTGCAGCCATGGTAGATGTAGAATCAGAGGATGAGACAGACCTGAAAGCACATAAAGAGGAATCTTCTCCAAGTGTAGCTTTCCTACTTTAAGTTCTACAGGCTCGGTCACGAATAATATGGTTTCAGAAAGGGGTTTTCCATCCACTGAAGAAACCACCAATGGATCAGGAAGATGTTGGATCAGAAACTGATATCATTCCACAATGGCCTGTGTTGAATGTGGTTACCTGCAGAAATGGAGATGAGGTAGGATGACTCAACAAAGTGGATGCTGTGATGGAGGTCATGGGGACCTGACAAGTCCCTTTAAAGGTATGCCACATAAAGACGACCCCTTTTTAATGAAAGATGGCTCATTGATCAGCCACAAGTTTAGCGTTTCTATTCCCCAGGAATCAAAATTGCTGAACGAATCCTCAACAATCTTAAATACGCAGAAGATACAATATTGATGGCAACAAGCATAGATGGAATGAAAGACTTATTATTGAGTGTCAAGATGGAAAGCTTGAATATAGGACTGCTACGCAATACAAAGATGACAAAGATATTCACTACTTCCAGGTACAAATGGGACACATTTGAGATAATAGAATCATAGAATGTTAGAGTTGGTAGGCACCTCAAGGGGTATAGTGTCCAACTCCCTGCTCAATGCAGCTCAGGATTCAGTAAACCATCTCAGGCAGGTGTCTGTTCAGCCCAGAAGACTTCAATTGAAGGAGAACTAACCACCTCTCGAGGCAGCCTGTTCCACTCATTGATCACCCTCACTGTCAAAAATATTTTATATGTTTTCTAATATCTAATCTGTATCTTCTCCCTTTCTGTTTCATTCCGTTGTTTCTTGTGTTTCCATGTGCGGATGAGAATAAGGATGATTCCCATGTGACATCCCTTCACATATTTGTAGACAGCTGTTAAGTCTCCACTTAGTCTTCATTTTTGCAAGGTAAACATTCCCAGATCATTTAACCGTTTCTTGTACGACATACTTTGCAGTCCGCTCACCATCCTGGTAGCTCTTTTCTGAACTTGCTCCACATTTTAAAATGTGGTGCCCAGAACTGGACACAGTATTCCGGCCTGACCAAGGAGGAGTAGAGGGGAATAATTACTTAATGTGATCTGCACTCTATGCTTCTTGAATACGTCCTAGAAATGTGTTTGCCTTTTTTGCTGCTGTCACACTGTTGTTGGACGGCAATGAAATGGAAGTTGTAAAGTACTTCAACCTACTCAGATCAATGATCACTCAAGGTGTAGCGATGACACTGGGAAGTAAATAGGAAAAAAGTAATTGGTAAATCAACAATGAAGTCATTGGACAAGGTCTTCAAAATGAAGAATATTTCACTGACGACGAAGACATGGCTCGTACATAGTTTGATTTTTCTGTGGTAACATATGGGGGGAAACCTGGAAAATAAAGAAACAATACAGAAAAAGAACAGACACCTTTGAAATGTGGTGCCTAGGATATTATTAATATTATGGATGGTAAGAAGAACAAACAAATCAATTTTGTAAAAAATCAAGCCAGACACGTCACTCGAAGCAAGAAACACCAAGCTACGACTTTTCCTACTTTGTGCATATCACACAAAGTCAGCAATCACTGGAGAAGGACATCATGGTCAGAAGAATAAAAGGAACAAGGCAAAGAGAAAAAACAGAAACCCAATGGCTTGATACTATCAAAATAACGGTGGAGAAGATCCTGGTGGACCTATCTAGGGTTACATAAGATCGATCTTCCGACATATCGTTCAGCCATCAAGTCGCCATGGCACGAGATTGAGCCATTAAAAAATGAGAATTCCCCAGTGAACAGCAGTTGCTGCTTTTGTTTACAGAAGAGAAGGGTTTCGATAGTGGGTTCCACCTTTATAATGTCCATAGACCCCTAATTTGAACATGATAAGAAGTTTTCCGGATTTAAGGAAGATAATTAAAATTTATACTCATATCTTTGATAGAAGACAAAACATAATCTTTACCCATAGTGCCCTGTACATACTGCTGCCTAATTCTGCCTATTTGACAATTGAAGTTGATTTTCTATGTAAACTGTATAATGAGTCTAGTAAGTTTGTAACGCACGGTAACTACAAAAAGTTTGTCATTGTAAAGTGTAAAAGTTCAGACCACCTCTTACAAAAGCGTGTGATGCCCAAAGTTTAATTGAGTTTGCTCACTGCAGTTTGCTAAATCAAGATTGAACATAAACTTACAGAGATGAAGTCATATTTTAAAGTTTGAAATCATTCCCATATGTGTCATTAGACACACCATTTGTATGTTTAGTAAAGCTGCAGCAAGACGAAGTACCTCCCATGTACTGTAACTACAGCTAAGTTGTGTTTTCTGTTGAGTATATGAAAAAAATAAATGAAGAGAAATGTAAAGAGGAATGAAGCTGAAAAATGCAAACTTAATAATACAAGGCATACATATAACTTATTACATTGTTTTGCAGCGCTGTAATTTATGTTGATGATAAGGGTAAGCAAATTGAATTCATTTAAAATTTCACAAAATTCTAAGAATCTGCTGAATTTAAATTTTTAGTAATTCAATTTTCAAAATTCTTCTACTGATATTTTCCATATTAATAAAAATCAGGATTAAAAAAAAAAAAAATCATACCATCTAGCCCCTCATCTGTTCCTGAAGCCATATCTCCATGCCAAGGCTACACTGGCTTCTTAGGCCCTCATTCAGTTTCTGTGCCAGTCTCCTCTTTAATTTTTAACTCACTAGGTTCCAACACTTATTCTACCAACCCACCACACGGTCAATTGGGGGGAACACGTCATGACCTAATGTCAAAATATGTGTTGAGGCCTAGTCATTCCTGGTCAAAAGTAAAAGGGAGACCAAAGCAGACTGAGGGTCTAGGAAGCCAGTAGAGGACTGTTAGAGAGCTGCAGGGAAAGGTAAGAGACTAGTTAGTATGATTCTTTGGTTTGTTTTTCACCCCTCCCGGTTTCTCATATATATTATTCTTTGATGCTTGGGATTAGGAGACATCAGAGCATAATAAACGACTTTATTTTACATCAGTCAGCGGCTTATTTCAATTACATTGAATTAATTTGATGAAAATTGAGCTTCCTGGCCACATGTGAGTGTATTTTCCGAATTCAAATTTTGGCACATCTGCTCATCTCATTTCTAGTTGATGTTAAATAAGTCAGTTGAAAAAAATAAAATGACCAGTTGTCAAAACTACAGAATTTAAAAGGCAATTTTCATTTGATAAACAATTAGAGATGATCAGATCAATCCACAGAGAATCAAGTTTAACCCGTTTCTGACATATGATGTACTATCCCGTCGAGGTGGGGTGGGCCCGTATGACCACCGACGGGATAGTACGTCATAGCGATCAACCGCGCTCACGGGGGGAGCGCGGCCAATCGCGGCCGGGTGTCAGCTGCCTATCGCAGCTGACATCCGGCACTATGTGCCAGGAGCGGTCACAGACCGCTCCCGGCACATTAACCCCTGGCACACCGCGATCAAACATGATCGCAGTGTGCAGGCGGTACAGGGAAGCATCGAGCAGGGAGCAGGCTCCCTGCGTACTTCCCTGAGACCCCCGGAGCAACGCGATGTGAATGCGTTGCTGCGAGGGTCTCTTACCTTTCCTCCCTGCAGCAGGCCCGGATCCAAAATGGCCGCGGCATTCGGGTCCTGCAGGGAGGGAGATGGCTTACCAAGTGCCTGCTCAGAGCAGGCGCTTGGTAAGCCTGCAGTGCTGTAAGTCAGATCGCTGATCTGACAGAGTGCTGTGCAAACTGTCAGATCAGCGATCTGTGATGTCCCCCCCTGGGACAAAGTAAAAAAGTTAAAAAAAAAATTCCACATGTGTAAAAAAAAAATTCCTAAATAAAGAAAAAAAACATATTATTCCCATAAATACATTTCTTTATCTAAATAAAAAAAAACAAACAATAAAAGTACACATATTTAGTATCGCCGCGTCCATAACGACCCCACCTATAAAACTGTCCCACTAGTTAACCCCTTCAGTAAACACCGTAAGAAAAAAAAAAGAACAACGAGGCAAAAAACAACGCTTTATTATCATACCGCCAAACAAAAAGTGGAATAACACGCGATCAAAAAGACAGATATAAATAATCATGATGCCACTGAAAACGACAGCTTGTCCCACAAAAAACGAGCCACCATACAGCATCATCAGCAAAAAAATAAAAAAGTTATAGTCCTGAGAATAAAGCGATGCCAAAATAATTATTTTTTCTATAAAATAGTTTTTATCGTATAAAAGCGCCAAAACATAAAAAAATGATATAAATGAGATATCGCTGTAATCGTACTGACCCGAAGAATAAAACTGCTTTATCCATTTTACCAAACGTGGAACGGTATAAACGTCTCCCCCAAAAGAAATTCATGAATAGTTGGTTTTTGGACATTCTGCCTCACAAAAATCGGAATAAAAAGCGATTAAAAACTGTCACGTGTCAGAAAATGTTACCAATAAAAACAGCACCTCGTCCCGCAAAAAAGAAGACCTCACATGACTCTGTGGACCAAAATATGGAAAAATTATAGGTCTCAAAATGTGGAGACACAAAAACTTTTTTGCTATAAAAAGCGTCTTTTAGTGTGTGACCGCTGCCAATCATAAAAATCCGCTATAAAAGTAAATCAAACCCCCCTTCAAAACCCCCTTAGTTAAGGAAAATAATGACATTATAAAAAAATTGTATTTATTTCCATTTTCCCGTTAGGGCAAGGGTTAATGTTAGGGCTAGGGTTAGGGTTAGGGCTAGGGTTAGGGTTAGGGTTAGGGCTAGGGTTAGGGCTAGGGTTAGGGTTGGGGCTAGGGTTGGAGCTAAAGTCAGGGTTAGGGTTGGGGCTAAAGTTAGGGTTAGGGTTGGGGCTAAAGTTAGGGTTAGGGTTGGGGCTAAAGTTAGGGTTAGCGTTGGGGCTAAAGTTAGGGTTAGGGTTGGGGCTAAAGTTAGGGTTAGGGTTGGGGCTAAAGTTAGGGTTAGGGTTGGGGCTAAAGTTAGGGTTAGGGTAGGGGCTAAAGTTAGGGTTAGGGTTGGGACTAAAGTTAGGGTTTGGATTACATTTACGGTTGGGATTAGGGTTTGGATTAGAGTTAGGGGTGTGTCAGGGTAAGGGGTGTGGTTAGGGTTACTGTTGGGATTAGGGTTAGGGGTATGTTTGGATTAGGCTTTCAGTTAGAATTGGGGGTTTCCACTGTTTAGGCACATCAGGGGCTCTCCAAACGCGACATGGCGTCCGATCTGAATTCCAGCCAATTCTGCGTTGAAAAAGTAAAACAGTGCTCCTTCCCTTCCGAGCTCTCCCGTGTGCCCAAACAGGGGTTTACCCCAACATATGGGGTATCAGCGTACTCGGGACAAATTGGACTACAACTTTTGGTGTCCAAGTTCTCTTGTTACCCTTGGGAAAATAAAAATTTGGGGGGCTAAAAATCATTTTTGTGGGAAAAAAAAGATTTTTTATTTTCACGGCTCTGCGTTATAAACTGTAGTGAAACACTTGGGGGTTCAAAGTTCTCACAATACATCTAGATAAGTTCCTTTGGAGGTCTAGTTTCCAATATGGGGTCCCTTGTGGGGTGTTTCTACTGTTTGGGTACATCAGGGGCTCTGCAAATGCAACGTGACGCCTGCAGACCAATCCATCTAAGTCTGCATTCCAAATGGCGCTCCTTCCCTTCTGAGCTCTGCCATGCGCCCAAACAGTGGTTTACCCCCACATATGGGGTATCAGTGTACTCAGGACAAATTGTGCAACAACTTTTGGGGTCTATTTTCTCCTGTTACCCTTGGTAAAATAAAACAAATTGGAGGTGAAGTAAATTTTTTGTGAAAAAAAAGTTAAATGTTCATTTTTATTTAAACATTCCAAAAATTCCTGTAAAACACCTGAAGGCTTAATAAACTTCTTGAATGTGGTTTTGAGCACCTTGAGTGGTGCAGTTTTTAGAATGGTGTCACACTTGGTTATTTTCTATCATATAGACCCCTCAAAATGACTTCAAATGGGATGTGGTCCCTAAAAAATATTGGTGTTGTAAAAATGAGAAATTGCTGGTCAAATTTTACCCCTTATAACTCCCTAACAAAAAAAAAATTTGGTTCCAAAATTGTGCTGATGTAAATTAGACATGTGGGAAATGTTACCTATTAAGTATTTTGTGTGACATATCTCTGTGATTTAATTGCATAAAAATTCACAGTTGGAAAATTGCTAAATTTTCAAAATTTTTGCCAAATTTCCATTTTTTTCACAAATAAACGCAGGTAATATCAAATAAATTTTACCACTATCATGAAGTACAATATGTCTCGAGAAAACAATGTCAGAATCGCCAAGATCCGTTGAAGCTTTCCAGAGTTATAACCTCATAAAAGGACAGTGGTCAGAATTGTAAAAAATGGCCTGGTCATTAACGTGCAAACCACCCTTGGGGGTAAAGGGGTTAAGTTAAATTTCCTGAAATTTGCAGTTTCATGGAAATTCAAACATTTTGATGTTTGATTTGCAGTTTGCAAAAAATATCTTCTTGGTACCATTTGTGACATGGTGGGAGCTAAGATCATTATGCATTGCCGAGCGGGCCTCTGCATAATAGGCTGATCTTATGACATCAAGTGTACCTTGTACATAGTCATTTTCCATCTCTAGAGTCACTGGGTAAGTCTCCCTCTTCAGCAGTAAGTTCTTATGGTCAGTGGGGTCTTCTCTCGCACTCGTTCTCTCTCCTGTAGAGAGTGTAAGCTCTTATGGTCAGCGAGGCTCTCTCTCTCCTGTAGAGTGTAAGCTCTTATGATCCACGATTTTCTTGCGCTTTCTGCTGTAGAGTGTAAACTCTTATTTTCAGCAGGGTCCTCTCTCTCTCTCTCTAACTATCTCTTTCTCCTGTAGAGTGTAAGCTCTAATAGTCAGCAAGGTCCTCTTTCTCCTCTCCGCCACTAGTATTTTCAAGCAATCACATGCTTTCCAGTATTGAGGTTCAAGCAAAACTATTTACCCCCAAGCAAATTTTGGGGAAATAGCAAAGTCAGCAAATTCAAATTTCAAAAGATCCTCTCAACCCAATTAATAATGTGATACATAGGCAATTTCCAAATCATTTTAATTAAAAATTATGTTAACTAATTGCTGAAAATGTGATGCCTACTAGAGTCTTCAATTTGTCTACCTTGCCTGTTGTCAAATGTGATACTTTCTTTCATCAGAGACAAGGAGATGAATTACAAGAAGGAGGGCCTTCTGTGTTGTGAATTCCGCTCTTGGGCTCCCTCCGGTGGTTGTAAGTGGCACTTTTGTGAGTTCTGCTCTTGGGCTCCCTCTTGTGGTTTCAAGTGGTATGGCTGCTCCTTGGAGTTAGTTGTCTTCAGCTGCCTCCACTTATCGTCTCTTCTGCTCTGCTATTTAGGCCTGGCTCTTTCCTTCAGCCAGTGCCACTTGTAAATGGTTCCTGGTTGGATTCACATCTCTTTGGATTTCCCTGTTATCCTGACCAGTTCAGCAAAGCTAAGTTTTTGCTTGCTCTTTTCTGTCCATAGATTGTGGACTTATCCGTTCTGTGCTTTCTTTGTTTGTCCAGCTTATCAGTATGAATTAATTCTGTCTTGCTGGAAGCTCTGGGAAGCAGATTTACCCTTCACACCTTTAGTCAGGTGTGGAGAGTTTTGTAAACTCTGCGTGGATTTTTTGTAGTGTTTTATACTGACCGCACAGTATTCCATCCTGTCCTATCTATTTAGCTAGACTGGCCTCCTGTGCTCATCCTGGTTTCATTCTGTGTATGTCTTTTCCCTCTCCACTCACAGTCATTATTTGTGGGGGGCTAATCTATCCTTTGGGGATTTTCTCTGAGGCAAGATAGCTTTCCTGCTTCTATCTTTAGGGGTAGTTAGCTCTTAGGCTGTGACGAGATGCCTAGGGAGAGTTAGGAGCATTCCACGGCTACTTCTAGTGTTGTGTTGAGCTTAGGGACTGCGGTCAGTACAGTTACTATGTCCTTCAGAGCTCGTTCCATGTTGCTCCTAAACCACCAGATCATAACAGTACAAGTGGCCGAAAATGAATTAAATGCATCTCAAAAGAAGGAAAAGAAAGTTCTGAACCATTTTTTTTTCTGTGCTCTGGTTTGTCTTTTTTTTCCTCTTGATATCTGGGTGGTTCAGGATATATGCTTTGGCATGGATGTTCAGGGTTTGTTTTCTCGTGTGGATCAACTTGCTGCAAGAGTACAGAGTATCCAGGACTATGTTGTCCAGACTCCGGCTTTAGAGCCTAGAATTCCTACCCCTGATTTGTTTTTTGGGGACAGATCCAAGTTTTTGAACTTTAAAAATAACTGCAAATTGTTTTTTGCTTTGAAACCCCGTTCTTCTGGTGATCCCATTCAGCAAGTAAAAATCATCATATCCTTGCTGCGTGGTGACCCTCAAGACTGGCCTTTTTCTCTTGAAACAGGGGATCCGGCATTATTGAATGTTGATGCATTTTTTCAAGCGCTCGGATTATTGTATGACGAACCTAATTCTGTGGATCATGCAGAAAAAACCCTGTTGGCCTTGTGTCAAGGTCAGGAAGCGGCAGAGTTATACTGCCAGAAATTTAGAAAATGGTCTGTGCTCACTAAATGGAATGAAGAGGCTCTGGCTGCTATTTTCAGAAAAGGTCTTTCTGAAGCCCTTAAAGATGTTATGGTGGGCTTTCCTACGCCTGCCGGTTTGAGCGAATCTATGTCGCTAGCCATTCAGATTGATCGGCGTCTGCACGAGCGCAAAGCTGTGCACCATATGGCAGTATCCTCTGAGCAGAGTCCTGAACCTATGCAATGTGATAGGATTTTGACTAGAACAGAACGGCAGGAATTCAGACGCCAGAATAGGCTGTGTTTTTACTGTGGTGAATCTGCTCATGTTATCTCTGATTGCCCTAAGCGTACTAAGAGAGTCGCTAGGTCTGTTACCATTAGTACTATACAACCTAAATTTCTCTTATCTGTGACCCTGATTTGCTCATTGTCGTCCTTTTCTGTTATGGCATTTGTGGATTCAGGCGCTGCCCTGAACTTAATGGACTTAGAATTTGCCAGGCGCTGTGGTTTTTCCTTGCAGCTTTTGCAGAGCCCTATTCCTTTGAGGGGTATTGATGCTACACCCTTGGCCACGGATAAACCTCAGTACTTGACACAGATGACTATGTACATGGCTCCTGCACATCAGGAAGATTGCCGTTTTCTGGTGTTGCATAACCTGCATGATGTTGTTGTACTGGGTTTTCCATGGTTACAGGAACATAATCCGGTGCTGCATTGGAAAACTATGTCGGTGACTAGTTGGGGTTGTCAAGGGGTACATAGTGACGTTCCTTTGATGTCAATTTCCTCTTCCCCCTCTTCTGAGGTCCCTGAGTTTTTGTCGGATTTCCAGGATGTATTTGATGAGCCCAAGTCCAGTTCCCTTCCTCCGCACAGGGACTGTGATTGTGCTATTAACTTGATTCCTGGTTGCAAGTTCCCTAAGGGCCGACTTTTCAATCTGTCTGTGCCAGAGCATGCTGCCATGCGGAGTTATGTTAAGGAGTCTTTGGAGAAGGGGCATATTCGGCCCTCTTCGTCACCATTGGGAGCGGGTTTCTTTTTTGTTGCTAAGAAGGATGGCTCCTTGAGACCCTGTATTGATTATCGTCTTCTTAATAAGATCACGGTCAAATTCCAATACCCCTTGCCTTTGCTTACTGATTTGTTTGCTCAGATTAAGGGGGCTAGTTGGTTTACTAAGATTGACCTCCGAGGGGCATATAATCTTGTTCGTATTAAACAGGGTGACGAATGGAAAACTGCATTTAATACGCCCGAAGGCCATTTTGAATACCTTGTGATGCCATTTGGGCTCTCTAATGCTCCATCTGTGTTCCAGTCTTTCATGCATGATATTTTCCGCAATTATCTTGATAAATTCATGGTCGTATACTTGGATGATATTTTGATTTTTTCCGATGATTGGGAGTCTCATGTGAAGCAGGTCAGGATGGTGTTCCAGATCCTTCGTGATAATGCTTTGTTTGTGAAGGGGTCTAAGTGCCTATTCGGAGTTCAGAAGGTCTCTTTTTTGGGTTTTATTTTTTCTCCCTCGTCTTTAGAGATGGATCCTGTTAAGGTCCAAGCTATTCATGACTGGATCCAGCCCACATCTGTGAAAGGCCTTCAAAAATTTTTGGGCTTTGCTAATTTCTATCACCGTTTCATTGCCAACTTTTCCAGTGTGGTTAAGCCCCTTACTGATTTGACGAAGAAAGGCGCTGATGTGACGAATTGGTCCTCTGAGGCTGTTGAGGCCTTTCAGGAGCTTAAACGCCGATTTACTTCTGCCCCTGTGTTGCGTCAGCCGGATGTTTCTCTTCCTTTTCAGGTTGAGGTCGACGCTTCTGAGATTGGGGCAGGGGCCGTTTTGTCTCAGAGGGAGTCTGATGGTTCTTTGATGAAACCGTGTGCTTTTTTTTCCAGAAAGTTTTCGCCTGCGGAACGCAATTATGATGTCGGCAATCGGGAGTTGTTGGCTATGAAGTGGGCGTTTGAGGAGTGGCGACATTGGCTTGAGGGAGCTAAACACCGCGTTGTGGTCCTGACCGATCATAAGAATCTGATTTACCTCGAGTCGGCCAAGCGGCTGAATCCTAGACAGGCTCGATGGTCGCTGTTTTTCTCCCGTTTTGATTTTGTGGTCTCGTATCTTCCAGGATCTAAGAATGTTAAGGCTGATGTCCTCTCTAGGAGTTTTTCGCCTGATTCTCCTGGAGTCCTTGAGCCGGTTGGCATTCTTAAGGAGGGGGAGATTCTTTCTGCTATCTCCCCTGATTTGCGGCGGGTGCTTCAGGAATTTCAGGCCGATAGGCCTGACCGCTGTCCAGTGGGGAAGCTGTTTGTTCCTGATAGATGGACAAGTAAGGTAATTTCTGAGATTCATTGTTCAGTGTTGGCTGGTCATCCTGGGATTTTTGGTACCAGAGATTTGGTTGCTAGGTCCTTTTGGTGGCATTCCTTGTCGCGCGATGTGCGTGCTTTTGTGCAGTCCTGTGGGACTTGCGCCCGGGCCAAGCCTTGTTGTTCCCGCGCTAGTGGGTTGCTTTTGCCTTTGCCGTTCCCTGAGAGGCCCTGGACGCATATTTCCATGAATTTTATTTCGGATCTTCCTGTTTCCCAGAAGATGTCTGTTATCTGGGTTGTTTGTGACCGGTTCTCTAAAATGGTCCATCTGGTGCCTTTGCCTAAGTTGCCTTCCTCCTCAGATCTGGTTCCATTATTTTTTCAGCATGTGGTTCGTTTGCATGGCATTCCGGAAAATATTGTGTCTGACAGAGGTTCTCAGTTTGTCTCTAGATTTTGGCGGGCCTTTTGTGCTAGGATGGGCATTGATTTGTCTTTTTCTTCGGCGTTTCATCCTCAGACCAACGGCCAAACTGAGCGAACTAATCAGACCTTGAAGACCTATTTGAGATGCTTTGTGTCTGCTGATCAGGATGATTGGGTGTCTTTTTTGCCGTTGGCCGAGTTTGCCCTTAATAATCGGGCTAGTTCGGCTACTTTGGTTTCACCTTTCTTTTGTAATTTTGGTTTTCATCCTCGTTTTTCTTCTGGGCAGGTTGAGCCTTCTGATTGTCCTGGTGTTGATTCTGTGGTGGACAGGCTGCAGCAGATTTGGACTCATGTGGTGGACAATTTGACGTTGTCTCAGGAAAGGGCTCAATGTTTTGCTAACCGCCATCGGCGTGTTGGTCCCCGGCTTCGTGTGGGGGATTTGGTTTGGTTGTCTTCTCGTCATGTTCCTATGAAGGTTTCTTCCCCTAAGTTTAAACCTCGGTTTATTGGCCCTTATAAAATTTCTGAAATTATTAATCCGGTGTCTTTTCGTTTGGCTCTTCCAGCCTCTTTTGCCATTCATAATGTTTTCCATAGATCTTTGTTGCGGAGATATGTGGTGCCCGTTGTTCCCTCTGTTGACCCTCCTGCCCCGGTGTTGGTTGAGGGAGAGTTGGAATATGAGGTTGAGAAGATTTTGGATTCTCGTTTTTCTAGGCGGAGGCTTCAGTATCTTGTCAAGTGGAAGGGCTATGGCCAGGAGGATAATTCTTGGGTTGTTGCCTCCGATGTCCATGCCACCGATTTGGTTTGTGCTTTTCATTTGGCTCGTCCTGATCGGCCTGGGGGCTCTGGTGAGGGTTCGGTGACCCCTCCTCAAGGGGGGGGTACTGTTGTGAATTCCGCTCTTGGGCTCCCTCCGGTGGTTGTAAGTGGCACTTTTGTGAGTTCTGCTCTTGGGCTCCCTCTTGTGGTTTCAAGTGGTATGGCTGCTCCTTGGAGTTAGCTGTCTTCAGCTGCCTCCACTTATCGTCTCTTCTGCTCTGCTATTTAGGCCTGGCTCTTTCCTTCAGCCAGTGCCACTTGTAAATGGTTCCTGGTTGGATTCACATCTCTTTGGATTTCCCTGTTATCCTGACCAGTTCAGCAAAGCTAAGCTTTTGCTTGCTCTTTTCTGTCCATAGATTGTGGACTTATCCGTTCTGTGCTTTCTTTGTTTGTCCCGCTTATCAGTATGAATTAGTTCTGTCTTGCTGGAAGCTCTGGGAAGCAGATTTACCCTCCACACCTTTAGTCAGGTGTGGAGATTTTTGTAAACGCTGTGTGGATTTTTTGTAGTGGTTTATACTGACCGCACAGTATTCCATCCTGTCCTATCTATTTAGCTAGACTGGCCTCCTGTGCTCATCCTGGTTTCATTCTGTGTATGTCTTTTCCCTCTCCACTCACAGTCATTATTTGTGGGGGGCTAATCTATCCTTTGGGGATTTTCTCTGAGGCAAGATAGCTTTCCTGCTTCTATCTTTAGGGGTAGTTAGCTCTTAGGCTGTGACAAGATGCCTAGGGAGAGTTAGGAGCATTCCACAGCTACTTCTAGTGTTGTGTTGAGCTTAGGGACTGCGGTCAGTACAGTTACCACGTCCTTCAGAGCTCGTTACATGTTGCTCCTAAACCACCAGATCATAACACTTCTGTGCTCCTGCTTTCCGGTCTGTCACACTGCATAATGGCATAACAAAGAGCCAAGATTTCAATTCAGGACAGAGAAGCCATTGGGTGACAGAAGAAGCAATTCATGCTGATAAGTGAGGGAAAGGAAGAATGCAAAAGAGAAGCCACCCACTCAAAACAAATGAATGGCAAGTTATAGAGTGTGGCCATGTGCCAGTAGACTGCACTGAAAGCAGTTTTAACTTGGCGACGATAGTCGCAAGACAATGCTTTTCTATAATTTTTTGGGGAAATTAAATGTATGCTTGAGGTTTCAACATGGGCATCTCTTCACTGCCTTGCATGGCAATCTGTCACTCAACTAGACAATTCAGCCCACATTGCTATTTATTTAACTTTGCTGTCTTGTGATTGTCACTGTTATAGTGGCACAATGGCTAATTTTATTTTTGAGAATTCTATGGTTGTTTCCGATATTGGGGCAATGTAGCTGTTATTGTTAATAGGGGTTTTGGCTGTCACTGTTATTGGGGTTCCTTTGTTCCTCACTGTTTTCTGTCCAATGTCAGGAAGCACTCTAATGGACATATTCTCATGGCAATTAATGGGAGGCACCATAATGCACTGTTGATGAGAGCATCCTGGTATTGTAGTTAATGATGACATTCTAATGGTAAAGTTAATGTGGACAACTCACATAGCATGTTTTTATTATTCAGTTGTTTTATTCCTCCAGATTTGTTTTATCCCTGATCATCCAAATTGAAATACTTTTTGGATGCAGTCAATAAATAACAATAATATTAACAACTTTATCTGCAATACCATGAATAACCATGCGGTGTGCTGTTATAGGGAAACTTTCATGGACCACATAGAGCACAAATCATTTTTGCACAGATCATGTGGATTCTCTATGGCTGGTTTAATTACACTTGCTGATTGGAGCCATTAACCATTGATTGACTACATGCAATCTAATCAACCATCATTTAATAGACATAGACAGGCTGACAACACTTCCAGGCACCCAGAACATTCATTAATATGATTGTTCTCGGCAAACAGAATATCTTTATTCTCGACAGCACATGTCCTGTTCACACAAAATGATGTGCTGCCGAGAATGATGATTCTTAAGCAAACCTAAAAATTATTTTATGATTGGCGGCAGGTTTAGACAGAATGATAATCGAGAACAAACGTTCACGATTATCGTCAAGTGGAATTTTATCTTAAAGACACAAAAAAAGTGGTAGAAATACTATTTTATGCAGAGATTTTCATATAGTAATGCACATTAAGGCACATAACAATGGTTATGACTGGATGGAAGTGATTTTGGGAGCTATGACTACTTTCAGATGTCTACAATAAATGAACGCTGATGAAAAAGTGATTTGCAGAACCTATCTGACATCAATGAAACATAAAAGACAACTCTGAAACATCACTAAACTAATCACTGTCCTCACGGACTGTCATAGATGGGATTTAAAGAGACCCGTCCTATTTTACCTTCTCACTCTCAGATGTGTCTGCAGGATTCAGGTTTAGATGATGTCCAGGCCTCCTCCTCAATTCATACACAGGACAATGAAGTGTTCCAGCAACAGGAAAAGTTTAATCGAGTAAAGTACTGTTTCTGCTTTTTGGGACTGTGTCTGCTGAATGTCCAAGATTTCACTTTTCAGATGCCACAGGAATAAACTGAAAAAAAAAACCACGAGACGCTTTTAACCATCACTTAACTTTGAAATCATTGTTTCCTAACTCAGTCATTTTAGCTACGGTATTCACAGGATGTTACATAAATATCAGATAGGTCCCAAAACTTAGACCCCCACTTCTAAAGAAAACGGGGGGTAATGTGGCTGACAGTGGCCACATCTAGCTGCAGACTGAAAAATGTATGTGCATGACCCTGTCCACTGAAGTGTACAGAGTTGAGGAAAGTGACTTGTGCCAGTTGTACATATTTGTCTGTGCAGACATAAAAGAGGTACAAGCAATATATAGATAATGAATGCCTATAGGGGCGCAATCAATTAAAGTGTTTGCCGCGTTTTCTGCAACCCACAACCATTGAAGTAAATTGTAACTTTTTTTTCTGCCATCCGTGACCACTAGTGAGAGCTTCAAATTGGTTTAAAGAGAATCAGTCAGCCGGATTTCACCCCTAAACTATTTATATGTGCATGTAGCTCTTTTAAAGAAAACTCAGCAATACCTTTACATGGCCAATCCGTTTTTCTGTTACAGAAAAATCGGTGTTTGAATTAATATATAAAAGAGGCTGAAGAGCTATTTGTAGATCTGAAGCCTCTGCCACTCCAGATCTATTCCCCGCCCATCGCTTTATCCTCCAGCTTGACTGATGGCTTGTTAGTCTGATGTCACACAGCATAGAAGTGGTCAGTGAAGAAGGAAGAGACATTGCTGGGGAAAGAGCTGGAGTGACAGAGGCTTGAGATCTACAGACACATTTGCATATCAATTCAAATGCTGATTTCTCAACAATGGAGGAATGGATTGGCCATGTAAAGGTATTACTGGACTTTTCTATAATAGGGCTACAGTATACAATAACTAGTATGAGGTGTAAAATCCTGACAAATTCCATTTAAACAGCAAAAACTGAGTTCAATGAGGCCGTAAAAAATTTGTATAAACTGCATATGCCCTAGAATTTAAAGTTCAACATCAATTAATAGTATATAGCAACCCTCTATAACATGTCTGATTCCTCTGGTCGGCGGTATGATCTTTGTGTTCAACACAAGATAACAATTCCAGTGCTTGAAAGTCAATGGAGCAATGTGTTGATGGGACAGCTAACTGATTCATCTCAATAGCTAAGTTCAGCCTTCTTCTCTATTGGAGTTGGCTTTGGGGGTTGACTTAGATATTATAATACCAATTAGTAGAAAAGAAGATGACGGCGCTCACCACATCATGGAAAGATCTTCTGTATTATTTCATAGCAAGCAATAAAAATCAGGTTGGTAGAGTACAGGCAAACAATAGCAGGCTATGGCCATTTCATGTCTACTGACACTTCTAGGGGCCACTTTTAGTATTGGTAGAAAAATGATTTTTGCTGCTTGCTGTGAAATACTAAAATTTTTTCAATGATGTGGTGAGTGCCATCATATTCATAATTGAAACTTTAAGTGACTTTTTGTATTATGGCACATCACCACTATTATCATGACAGTTAGCCATGTGTATGGACTACACCTGTGTACGTCATTGTGCATTTATGGGAGGAAGACGGCATTACCAATGTTTTCTTTATATGCCTTTTTTAGTTATTAAAGTAGCAGCTCCTTTCACATTCAATTCTGTTTGAGCCAAGGGTCAGAAGAATGCAAGAAACTTTATAATAAACTATTAGAAGTGATTAATACTGCCTAAACAGCAGGCAAGATGAATAGGTAGTCCCATTGCTCGATTGTAGCAGATAAGTTATTGTCTTAAATGCACCAGTGTTTCAGAAAATATATACATTGAAGATCTAGCCAGTGACTAGAGCCGGAGATGAGACTAGTCTTGCACCAACCTCCACTGACTCATTACTGCACAGTTACAGTGTCACACAGCAGCTATGCAGGTAGATGCACACTCCACTAGATAGCAGTAGAGTGGAGAGAAGACTGCAACACTTACTAGAGCAGACCTGCAGCGCTGCAGCGAGGCCACCACCAGGTGGCAACAGGGTAGTCAAACAAGCCGCGCCAAAACCAGGTGTCATGATCCGTTCTAGGGTTTATTCCTGTCTTCCCTTTTCTGGGCGGATCATGTCAAGGGTTAATAAAAAACAAGAAAAAAGCTAAATGGCACTAAGAAACAGGTGAGTACTCACTGTTTGAGCCGTCTTAGCAGAGTCCAGTAGGATGACCTGAGTCGACAACCCCACCAAATGGTAATCCACTGGAATAAGGCATGCTTGCTTGAAAAAATATGAGTGGAAATCCAAACAGGAAGAAAATAGCAGCACCACACAAGTCTTCCAGTAAAAAAAACATTTGTCCTTTATTTTAAAAATGTGCTGTGGACATGGTTACAGAGGGCAGGATAATTGCAAGACGAACTGGTTACGTTAATGGACTACGGCCGTTTCGCGTGGTATATGCTTCACGCGAAACGGCCATAGTCCATTAACCTAACCAGTTCGTCTTGCAATTATCCTGCCCTCTGTAACCATGTCCACAGCACGTTGTTAAAATAAAGGACAAAGGTTTTTTTTTTCTGGAAGACTTGTGTTGTGCTGCTATTTTCTTCCTGTTTGGATTTCCACTCATGTCAAGGGTTAACTTTGCTCTGCCTCTTTCTGGGTTTAGGTTTGCTATTTAGCTCCCATGAATCTTGCTGGCAGTGTCAGCTATAGTTCTGCCTTCGGCGTGTGAACCTGACTACGGTAACCCTTGATTTGTCCTGCTGTGATCCCTGAATTGCCCCGTGTCTGCTGTCTTCCTCTGCCTGGCCTTTTCCCAGTGTTTCTCTGTTTCTCTGTTATATTATCTGGTTTCTGACTCGGCCTGTATTCGGACTTGTTTCAGCTTTCTGTCTTTGCCTTATCCACTTTCAACCATTTCTGAACCCCCTGGCTTGCTCCTGACCACGTATACGTCTTACTCCTTTTTGTACTTTGCATCTGAATGGTTTCTGACTTGGCTTGTTTGACCACTCTCTCGCCACTTGGTGGTGCCTGTGCGGCTGCTCTGTGGAGTTCTCTGTGTACGCAGTCACACGTCCCTCTCAAGCTCCCTCTAGTGGAGGTTGCATTACACTGCACTGCAGCAGCATGACACCAGGACAGTAACATAGTACAATAAATTACTAGTAGTAAAATCAACTGAGAGTCAGGGACGCGCCAGAGGGTCAATACCAGATGGAAGCAGAAGTATCAGGAGCAAAAGTCCAAGTCAGGTCAGAGAAAAAGCTGAGTCAAGTACCAGAGAGTTCAAACACAAAGGGGAAACACTGAGTCAGAACAGGGGAAGGGGAATGAACAGACAAGGGAACAGACAGGAATCGCAGCAGGACAAATCAGGATATAACCAGAGTCAGCTACTCACACCATAGTCAGAAGCTATAACTGACACCGCTTGCAGGATGCAGCGGAGATAAATAGCAAACCTGAGACCAGACTGAGGCTGCGAAAAGTTAACCTCTGACATGATCAGACCAGGAAAAGGGAAGGCAGGACCCAAAACCCGGTCTGGATCATGACATACAGGTGATTGACAAGTCTCTCCCTCAAGCGTACATAGGGGAAGACCTGTCAATCACTTGCAGCAGCCCTGGGACGAGCTGGCATTGGCTTGTGAAGATCTAGTCTGGTCTCTGGCCAAAGTATATTTTCTTTGAAATGCTTGAGCGTATCCGAGGATATGCCAGGCTGCACAATGCATGCTGCCCACAGTTTGGGCAGCATGAATCACCTGACAGATTCCCTTTTAAGAAACTTTGTAATACTGTATATCTTTTTTAAAAAAATGTTTTTCTTTCTCCACTTGATTATTTACTGAGGGATAGAGCTAAAAAAGGTCTTGCTCAAAGCAAGACAAACTTCAAGCTCATTGAGGTGTCACATTACAGCTAACAATAAAGTCTATTTAGTGGTGAAGTGGGAAGAGGAATGAAGAACAGTGTCAGAGAAAAGCTGGAAAATGCACACAATGAATGCGAATAATTTCTAGTAAGTGTTTAGCTCACCCATGTCCTGGACTCATAGCGACTGTGCTGTGTAATGTCCTCCATGCTACTGTTGCTTCTGAACATTTTCCACATAGAGAAAGGAGAGCAGGAATCCCTCATGTCCGGGTGTACTGGGTATGAGTGAAATCATAACAGCTATTCTCCACCCTCTAGCTCAGAGTAAACTGAAAATTTGAGCTAAAGCAGAAAGCAGGAGAAAATGCAAGATACAAGTGATATAATGAGCAGAAATTGTGTTGTTCCTCCTGCACGCACACTATCATCTTATATTCAAAAGTTACCTGAAACAATAGCGACGTTTTGAGTATATTTGTATTTAAAGTTTCACTTTTATATGTCTTTCTCCATGTTTCTGCGTTGTCAATGTTCAGTAACTGTTCCATGTTCCTTAACAGAAAACCTCTGGTTTGCAGCAGAAACAATCTTAAATGATGGTAATCTTGTAGGAAATGCATCTCTTGACATCTTCTCCTACACTATTGAATCCAGATGCCCTACACTATAAACACCTTGTGACAGATTGTCATTTTACACTGCGTTATCATCTGCTTCACTGTTTGTACACTTCTACATTCTGTTTATTATTGTATTATTTAACCGTTAGACATCTTGAAGAAAAAATGGCTTATCTTATGCCATCATTGGTTTAGCTACCTGCTTTCAGATCTCAATGAGTTTTCATGATTGCATACATTTAAATGAAAAATAGCATTTCCATCCAAGCTATATTTATTCATGAAAACAATCAGAATAGATATGTTTCTACACATAAATGTATGATTAATGGTGATCTCTCCCCCCGGATCCTCCATGCTCAGCAGATTTTAGGACTACAGAACTTGCTGGAGCACCATGGTTTCTTTGCTGCAGCATCCATCACAATGCTGCAAACTGTAGCTGTGGCTGGTACTCAGGGTTGCCAACTTGACTTTTTATTTTTTATGGACCACTTATCAAAAAATTACATAATTTTGATGTGATGACATCAGCTGCATTCACTAATCTGTAAAATTATAATTACAGTCAAAATAATCTGTATAAGTTTCTTCAGCTTCAAAAAAAAATCACATACTCCTTAACCTCTTTACCCCCAAGGGTGGTTTGCACGTTATGGGCCGGGCCAATTTTTACAATTCTGACCACTGTCCCTTCATGAGGTTATAACTCTGGAACGCTCCAATGGATCCCGGTGATTCTGACATGGTTTCTCGTGACATATTGTACTTCATGATAGTGGTAAAATTTCTTTGATATTACCTGCGTTTATTTATGAAAAAAAAGAAAATTTGGAGAAAATTTAGAAAATTTCGCAATTTTCCAACTTTGAATTTTTATGCAATTAAATCACAGAGATATGTCACACAAAATACTTAATAAGTAACATTTCCCACATGTCTACTTTACATCAGCACAATTTTGGAACCAAATTTTTTTTTGTTAGGGAGTTATAAAGGTTAAAATTTGACCAGCAATTTCTCATTTTTACAACACCATTTTTTTTAGGGACCACATCTCATTTGCAGTCATTTTGAGGGGTCTACGTGATAGAAAATAACCATGTGTGAAGAAGTTTATTAACCCTTGAGGTGTTTCACAGGAATTTTTTGAATGTTTAAATAAAAATGAACATTCAACTTTTTTTTCACAAAAATTTAATTCAGCTCCAATTTGTTTTATTTTACCAAGGGTAACAGGAGACAATGGACCCCAAACGTTGTTGTACAATTTGTCCTGAGTACACTGATACCCCATATGTGGGGGTAAACCACTGTTTGGGCGCATGGCAGAGCTCGGAAGCAAAGGAGTGCCATTTGACTTTTCAATGCAAAATTGACTGGAATTGAGATGGGGCGCAATGTTGCGTTTGGAGAGCCCCTGATGTGCCTAAACATTGAACCCCCCACAAGTGACACCATTTTGGAAAGTAGACCCCCTAAGGAACTTATCTAGATGTGTGGTGTGCACTTTGACCCATTAAGTGATTCACAGAATTTTATAATACAGAGCTGTAAAAATAATCATATTTTTTTCACAAAAATGATTTTTTCGCCCCCAATTTTTTATTTTTCCAAGGGTAAGAGAAGAAATTGGACCCGAAAAGTTGTTGTAAAATTTCTCCTGAGTACGCTGATACCCCATATGTGGGGGTAAACCACTGTTTGGGCACATGGGAGAGCTCGTAAGGGAAGGAGCGCCGTTTGACTTTTCAATGCAAAATTGACAGGAATTGAGATGGGACGCCATGTTGCGTTTAGAGAGCCACTGATGTGCCTAAACATTGAAACCCCCCACAAGTGACACCATTTTGGAAAGTAGACCCCCTAAGAAACTCATCTAGGTGTGTTGGGAGAGCTTTGAACCCCCAAGTGTTTCACTACAGTTTATAACGCAGAGCCGTTTGGAGAGTCCCTGATGTGCCCAAACAGTGGAAATCCCCCAATTATAACTGAAACCCTAATCCAAACACACCCCTAACTCTAATCCCAACGGTAACCCTGACACACCCCTAACCCTAATCCCAACCCTATTCCCAACTATAAATGTAATCCAAACCCTAACCCTGACTTTAGCCCCAACCCTAACCCCAACCCTAGCCCTAGCCCTAGCCGAAACCCTAACGCTAGCCCTAACCCTTGCCCTAACCCTAACCCTAGCCCTAACCCTAGCCCTAACCTTAATGGGAAAATGGAAATAAATACATTTTTTAAATTTTTTTATTTTTCCCTAACTAAGGGGGTGATGAAGGGGGGTTTGTTTTACTTTTATAGCGGGTTTTTAGCGGATTTTTATGATTGGCAGCCGTCACACACTGAAAGATGCTTTTTATTGCAAAAAATATTTTTTTGCGTTACCACATTTTGAGAGCTATTTTTTCCTTTTTTTGGTCCACAGAGTCATGAGCGATACCTCATTTATATCATTTTTTTATGTTTGTCGCTTTTATACGATAACTATTTTATAAAAAAAAAATATTTTTGCATCACTTTATTCTGAGGACTATAATTTTTTTATTTTTTTGCTGATGATGCTGTATGGCAGCTCAGTTTTTGCGGAACAAGATGACGTTTTCAGCGGTACCATGGTAATTTATTTCTGTCTTTTTGATCCCGTGTCATTCCACTTTTTGTTTGGCGGTATGATAATAAAGCGTTGTTTTTTGCCTCGTTATTTTTTTTTACTGCGTTCACTGAAGGGGTTAACTAGCAGGACAGTTTTATAGGTGGGGTCGTTACGGACGCAGCGATACTAAATATGTGTACTTTTATTGTTTTTTTATTTAGATAAAGAAATGTATTTATAGGAACAATATATTTTTGGGGGGCGGAATTTTTTTTGGAATTTTTTTTTTATTTTTTTTACACATGTGAATATTTTTTTTTACACTATAACATTGCCCCAGGGGGGCATCATGTTATAGTGTAAGATCACTCATCTGACACTTTGCTGTGCACTGACATGCACACAGCAGTGAGGCTTCCCGGCGCCTGCTCTGAGCAGGCGCTGTGAAGCCACCTCCCTGCAGGACCCGGATGCTGCGGCCATTTTGGATCCGGGCCTGCTGCAGGGAGGAGGAGGTAAGAGAGCAACGCGATCACATCGTGTTGCTCCGGGGGTCTCAGTGAAGCCCGCAGGGAGCCCCCTACCTGCGCGATACTTCCATATACCGCCAGAACACTGCGATCATGTTTGATCGCAGTGTGTCGGGGGTTAATGTGCTGGGGGCGGTCCGTGACCGCTCTTGGCACATTGTGCCGGATGTCAGCTGCGATAGCTGCGATATTTGACACCCGGCCACGATCCGCCACTCTCCCCCCGTGAGCGCAGCGATCGCTATGATGTACTGTCCCGTCGGTGGTCATACGGGCCCACCCCACCTCGACAGGATAGTACGTCAGATGTCAGAAAGGGGTTATAGGAAACCTGTCAGCAGGATTGTGTACAGTAACCTACAGAAAGTGTCAGGTTGGTGCCGTTATCCTGATTAAAGTGATACCTTGGTTGATGAAATCCATCCTGTGGTTGTTGTTTAATCTTTATTTTCAGTTTTGAGTTAATGATATGCTCGTGCTCTGAGGCAGGCCTTTGGGCGGCACCCCCCACAGGCCGTCCCAGAGCACGGGCATATCATTAACTCGATAGTGAAAATAAAGATTAAACAACAACCACAAGATGGATTTCATCAACCAAGGTATCATTTTAATGATGATCCAGATTATAAATTCAGAGATCATACTTTACTGATATATTGCAGGAATAGATTATTAATAAATTGAATTAGAAAGCTCTTTTATGTTCACAATAAGTTTAATTAAGATTTAAGATAACATGTTACTTTCATGGTGTATTTTCATTAACCCCTTTACCCCCGAAGGTGGTTTGCCTGTTAATGACAAGGCAGATTTTCACAATTCTGACCACTGTCACTTTATGAGGTAATAACTCTGGAACGCTTCATCAGATCCCGGTGATTCTGAGAATGTTTTTTCGTGACATATTGTACTTCATGATAATGTTAAAATTTCTTTGCTATGGATTGCATTTATTTGGAGAACAAACATATGTGGTTTAGGTACACTGTGGGGCTCCGAAGGGAGGGGGAATTTGGATTTTGGAGTGCAGAATTTCCTCAATTTATTTTGGAGGGTTATGGAGCAATTTTGCTTTTCCAGAGCATTTGTGCTACCAGGAATGTGAAAGCCCCCCATATTTTCAATAACAAATGACAGATCTGAGTGAATACTCGCTTTTTTTGTGGATTGAGTTGAAGCTTTTATAGGGAACATTTTGCATAACGTTTACGATCACATTTATCTGGCACTCTATGCCAACCACTTTTTGGGGAGGTTTCCATCTAAATCTCTAAGTGACGTAATTCAAATGAAACCTCTGATGGATCCATACACTAAAATGAGGCAGCAAAGTTACTCTGGACTCCATCCGGCCTCTGTTCAGTGGTGTCCTTCTTTTCAGAAGTGCACAAAACAGCATTTTTATTCAATCCTAAAAAGATGGACACCGCTGGATCACAGGTCAGACGGCGTCCACAGTGCCTCCATCTGACTCATTATAAAGAATCTTCAGCCAGAGGTTCCATCTGAATCACGTATTTCAGAGATTTACACAGAAAGCCCGGTGTAAGAGCTCAGTGCAGAGCGCAGGATAAATGTGTGCCAAGCCTTACTGCAATCTTTGGGAGGCAGAATGAATAAATCAACAACAGGTGAAGAATTGATTTTATTTTTTACGCCGTTTCCCATGCGTTATAAGTGATCAGGCGACTTTATTCTTCGGGTTAGTGCGATTACAGCGATACCAGATTTACATCGGGTTTTTATGTTTGGCTACTGTGACACACTAAAAGACGCTATTTATTGCAAAAAATAGATTTTTCATCACCATAGTTTGAGTGCTATAATTTTTCCCTATTTTGGCCCTCAGAGTCATGTGAGGGCTTGTTTTTTATGGAAAAAGTTGATGTTTTTATTGGTACCATTTTCTGGTGCATGACATAGTTTGATCGCTTTCTATCCCGATTTTTGGGATGCAGAATGAACAAAAAACAGCAATTCAGGATTTCTTTACTTTTTTTGGGGGGAGGGGTTATGCTGTTCTGTGTGTGGTAAAATTGATAAGGCAGTGTTATTATTTGGGTCAGTACGACTACAGTGATACCTCATTTATATGCAATACAGAGTTTTGGGAAAAATTCAACAATCCTGGCGAATTTGGATTTCAAAGGATTTTATCATCACTAATGTTGGGCTAAGAGAGCAGGTAATGAAGACAAAGAGCACATTTGTATACCCCTAGTGAGACAGCAGTATGAACGGCACAACAAGCCTTGACTCATGAACCGTCAAAAAGGGTGCACACCTCATAGTAGATAATCACACACAAACTGCCACATAAGAAAAAATATTAGAAGAAAAAGAGGATGCTCAAAACTCATTGCAAACAAGTGTATTTAGTCCAAAATGCACACAACAAGCTTGGAAGTATGCATTCTTCTCACATTTATGGACAGTGATAGAGAATGTAGAGATATTACTAGCGATGAGTAAAACAATCTACATCATATCAATTTAATGGCAAAGTTTCAAAAAATGTGAGATACTAGAGAATGCAAAATATTCTGGATTCAATTTGTATGAATTCTGCAAAATAGTGGCCAGTTTGTCATGGTTTATTTTGATAAATATTCGTAATTCACCGCACACTCTGATTAAATGCTGTACAATTAATTCATGCAAAATAAAAGTGTGGATTTATTTATACAATTGGGAGCATAACAGAATAAAGCAGCTCATGCGATCTGACACAACGTTTCGGCTCCGCCGGAGCCTTTTTCACGTGATCGCTGCAAATAGAGAATATACATATCAAATAAATAAAACAACAAGAAAACAAAACAAAGAAAGAAAGAAACAAGGAAAAATATACAAAAGAAAATCGTTACAACATCCTGGTGTCCGTATGATATAAACACTTTAGCTACTATAATGTTATCTCTGGGTCAGCGCAGGAGACCCATGAACTGTCCCAGGGAACAAGACAGGAATCACTGTGGTACAAGTGAGGCGACTGGGAAGGGATTCCCAGAATAGGTACCGTCCACTAAGCAGCATGAATATAGAGGATAATGTAAACCATGGGAAGAAACAATAATAAAATATAAGTCCAAATTATAAATACAGGTTTCAATAAGAAGGTATTACCTTATTCCAGTGTGAAGGGAACATACGGAGGAGGGAAAAGAACCCCGTAGTGACACTAACACTGTAAAGAACAGCGAAACGTAATTAGTATATAGTTAAGAAATAGGTATATGTGCCCAAAGGTACAGATGGAATATCCTATGTATGGCTGCTGGCCAGATAAGGGTACTCTGTAAAAGAGAATAGTCTGTGGGTACAACTGTGTATATCAATGGTGGTCAGCGGTATAGGATTCGGGGGGAATGACCCTGTGCGGTTACCTGGCTGGATCGCTGTGTTAAGCGGCGCTCCCGCGCCCTGCTTGTGCTGGCGTGTGCTGTGCCTGGTCTGTGTCTGGCTTAAATGCAATCCCGCACCGCTGGACCGGAAGTGCGCGGTGTGGACCGGAAGTGACGTATCGCCAGTGATATCGATGGAGTGCGCATGCGCTGGCGGCGCCATAGCAACCTCTAAACTGGTATATCTGACCGCCATGGTAGCCTGTGTAGTGCGCAAGCGCATTAAGGCGCTGGGTAGCGCATAGGCACTAGGGGTATCAGGTGTGCGGTGCAGATAAAATGTATGTCAATGTCATGAAGTAATTACCCTGTTGTGGTCACCATATAGATGCATATAATGCGCAGGAGCGTAAAGGCACTAATTGGTCTGCATATACATATTGGGCAATGGGCATAAATGAACTGGTGGTTATAGTAGGGGATGGGGTAGCCTCAAGAGAAAAAAGGAAATAAGTGGAAAAAATATCTGAAAAAATACATGAAAAATATCTGAAAAAAATAGAAAAATAAAATGAAAAACAACCCATGAAAAAAAATTATGAAAAAAATGTAAATTAAAAATATCTAAGGTACCAGTAAGGGGTTAGGGCAAACTCACCTAGTGCCATAATAACTTAGCGGGTCTGTAAGGTAAAAGAGGAGAAAATAATTAATAATATGCTCACGATAACCAGTCTATTTCCCTATTAAGCCCTCTAGGAGTAAGGGTATCCAATTTATGTATCCAGAAAGTTTCACGTGATTTAAGCAATTTTATATGGTCCCCCCCTCTTCTGGGACGGGGGACACGCTCAATGACCTGGAACCTCAGTTGGGCCACTGTGTGATTATACCTTGAAAAGTGATCCGGCAGGGGGAGCCATGTTTTGCCACATCTGATTGTGGACTTATGGCTGGCGATGCGGTCTTTTATATGTTGTGTGGTCTCCCCCACATAGAGGAGACCGCATGGGCATTTGACTAAGTACACAACAAAGTTAGAGTTGCATGTGTGGAAACCACGTATTGGATAGGTTTTGCCAGTCCTGGGATGGGTTATATTGTCTGCCTTAATGACATTGGAACAGGCTGCGCAGTTCAAACAAGGGAAGGTACCGTTGCGTCGGGCTGTAAGGAACCTTTGTGTAGTATTGGGATGTGTACTACCGATATCCGCTCTGACCAGTCTGTCCTTGATATTGGAAGGTCTTTTCGTACACATCAGGGCCGGTTCCCCAAAGGGGGCAATTTTTGGATAGGCTTTAGTGAGTAGTGGCCAGTGTTTCTTGATAATAGAGTATACTTTCGGCATGAGGGGGTGGAATGTGTGTACAAAGGGGATCCTTTCTTTTGATCTCGTCCGAGGGGAAGGAGATGGAGGTGTTAAAGAACGCATTTTTTCGTGATCGAGGAGTTTAGGAGGATAGCATCTTAACTGAAATTTTTTTTTGCCATCGTGTCCA
The DNA here is from genome assembly GCF_032444005.1 of Ranitomeya imitator. NCBI lineage: Eukaryota > Metazoa > Chordata > Amphibia > Anura > Dendrobatidae > Ranitomeya > Ranitomeya imitator. The sequence goes on from NC_091282.1 coordinate 88,848,593, forward strand.
ATCTATCATTCAAGATAGTAAAATCCGAGACAATGCGTGCCACCCTGTTAAATTGGGACCTTGGCAAACTATTCTTCATGGTTCGCGGATGGCAACTGGTATAGTGTAGGAGACTGTTACAGTCCGTGGGTTTACAGTAGATATCGGTAGAAAGGTGCCCCTCATTGTCTTTCAGAACCATGGTGTCCAAGAACGGTACAGATTCAGTGCTATGATGCATGGTGAACTGGAGTTCAGGAAAAATGGAGTTGAGGAAAACATGAAAGGATTTAAGAGAGTCTAAAGTGCCTGTCCAAACCAGGAAGATATCATCTATGTAACGGTGATATCCTGTGGCAAACTGAAGGAACAAATTGTTGTTAAACACGTAGGTGGTTTCAAAATGGTTCATGAAAGCATTAGCGTAGGCTGGCGCAACATTAGAGCCCATCGCCGTGCCGCATTTTTGAATGTAAAAAGTGTCTTCAAATAGGAAGTAATTTTCATAAAGTACCAAATGGAGCAGGTCGAGGCAAAATTGAATGGCCTCTCCTGACAGGGAAGATTGGTGTAACAGGTACCTGGTGGCCTCGATACCCTTTGTATGTTGGATTGAAGTGTACAGACTATTTACATCCATAGTGACAAGGGTACTATCTGGTGGTATTGTGCCTAGTTGGTTAATTACTTTAAGAAAATGTCCAGTGTCAAGGAGGAAAGAGCGAGTTTCTTTAATCAATGGTGTCATGATTTTCTCTAGGAATATAGAGAGTGGAGACAGGATTGAGTCCGTGGAGGCGACTGTAGGCCTACCTGGGGGATTTTGTAGTGATTTATGAATCTTGGGCAAAACATAAAAAACCGGTGTAACCGGATGAGGATTTAATAAGTAAGTTGCCGTTTTCTGATCGATGATATGACTTTTACGATATGTATCAATTACTCTATGAATTTTGTTACTAATTGTGGCAACTGGGTCTCTTGGTATGACCCCATAGGTGGTGGTATCAGATAATTGGCGGGTTATTTCATGTATGTATTGAACACGGTTCATCACTACAATGGCTCCCCCTTTGTCTGCAGGTTTTAAGATGATAGACCTATTGGAGTGCAGAGATGAAAGAGTCTGTTTCTCAGTGAGAGAAAGGTTGGAGTGCATAGGAAATAGACCAAGCTGTTGTTGATGAGAAAGAGAATTTACCTCCTGGTCCACCAGAGAGATGAAAGTTTCCGCAGCGTGGTACGTGCGAGGAGGACAGAAGTTACTACGGTTGTGAAGGCCGAGAGTAGTGATAGATAGCTCAGGCATACGATCAGGCTCCTGTGAAGGTGTGGAACCCTGAATGGTGCCGGTATTGAGTCCAAAATGAGTCTTGAGTCTGACTGTCCGATAAAAGTGCTCCAGATCCTTCTTCAGTTGGAAAGAGTCCCAAGTTGGTGTAGGGCAAAAGGATAATCCCTTTTGTAGGACCATAAGTTCCGCAGGGGAGAGTAAGTAGTCCGAGATATTGATCACTATGTTCGTATTCTCACCTGTGATCGCGTGGTCATTCTTTCGCCGACCTCGCCTTGTGGGTCTCCTTGGTGTTGCCCCCCTCTGCGGTTCTTGGATAAAAAACGTTGACGACCAGACTGTGTTGATGAGTCGCTTTCCGAACTGTAGGATCCATTTCTGCGTGGGTATCTTGGTCGGCGCCAGGTGGTGGTAGAAGAGTCGGTCCATTTATACACCCGATTGTTGATGTAGTCCTCAGAATCTCTCTGGAATTTCTGTCGTTTTCGGTCTTGTAACACTTTCTGATGCTCTGCAAGGGCTTTATCCGTCTTGGTTTTTAAGGTAGTCCACTCGGCCGAGGATAGAGTAGTCGACAATTGTGTCTCTATGGACTGAATATTCTGCTTGGTCTCAACTATAGCTTTCTGGAGGTATTCTATGGTGAGTATTATAATGTCAAGCGAGCATTTATTAAGAATTTTCTTATACTTCTCGCAATATTCCGGATTATCAGAGAAAAGGGTAGGCTGGAGGTTGCACCTGAGCCCCCTGGGAATCTTGTTTTGTCTGTGATATTCGGCTAAGGTCGTGCAATGGAGATCGTAGGAAATCAGTCTACGTTTCTCCTTCTCGAAATCCCTGGTCCTCAGTTCCTGTACTGGGGTCCTAAGGAAATCATTTGAACCTGTCACTTGGGACAGTATATTAGAGCTAGTGGCCAAATCGTACGCAAAAGTGTCGGTAGACATGAGTCTTTTGCACTCAAGAGGAAATGACCGGTGCTGACGCCAATGTAGAACTATATAGAGAGAAATTTTAGCGTGCACTCAGTCTGCTGGAGGCGAGGTGCTGGTGTAATGGACCAATAGGTCCTAAATGGTAAATATTCGTAATTCACCGCACACTCTGATTAAATGCTGTACAATTAATTCATGCAAAATAAAAGTGTGGATTTATTTATACAATTGGGAGCATAACAGAATAAAGCAGCTCATGCGATCTGACACAACGTTTCGGCTCCGCCGGAGCCTTTTTCACGTGATCGCTGCAAATAGAGAATATACATATCAAATAAATAAAACAACAAGAAAACAAAACAAAGAAAGAAAGAAACAAGGAAAAATATACAAAAGAAAATCGTTACAACATCCTGGTGTCCGTATGATATAAACACTTTAGCTACTATAATGTTATCTCTGGGTCAGCGCAGGAGACCCATGAACTGTCCCAGGGAACAAGACAGGAATCACTGTGGTACAAGTGAGGCGACTGGGAAGGGATTCCCAGAATAGGTACCGTCCACTAAGCAGCATGAATATAGAGGATAATGTAAACCATGGGAAGAAACAATAATAAAATATAAGTCCAAATTATAAATACAGGTTTCAATAAGAAGGTATTACCTTATTCCAGTGTGAAGGGAACATACGGAGGAGGGAAAAGAACCCCGTAGTGACACTAACACTGTAAAGAACAGCGAAACGTAATTAGTATATAGTTAAGAAATAGGTATATGTGCCCAAAGGTACAGATGGAATATCCTATGTATGGCTGCTGGCCAGATAAGGGTACTCTGTAAAAGAGAAAATAAAGATTAAACAACAACCACAAGATGGATTTCATCAACCAAGGTATCATTTTAATGATGATCCAGATTATAAATTCAGAGATCATACTTTACTGATATATTGCAGGAATAGATTATTAATAAATTGAATTAGAAAGCTCTTTTATGTTCACAATAAGTTTAATTAAGATTTAAGATAACATGTTACTTTCATGGTGTATTTTCATTAACCCCTTTACCCCCGAAGGTGGTTTGCCTGTTAATGACAAGGCAGATTTTCACAATTCTGACCACTGTCACTTTATGAGGTAATAACTCTGGAACGCTTCATCAGATCCCGGTGATTCTGAGAATGTTTTTTCGTGACATATTGTACTTCATGATAATGTTAAAATTTCTTTGCTATGGATTGCATTTATTTGGAGAACAAACATATGTGGTTTAGGTACACTGTGGGGCTCCGAAGGGAGGGGGAATTTGGATTTTGGAGTGCAGAATTTCCTCAATTTATTTTGGAGGGTTATGGAGCAATTTTGCTTTTCCAGAGCATTTGTGCTACCAGGAATGTGAAAGCCCCCCATATTTTCAATAACAAATGACAGATCTGAGTGAATACTCGCTTTTTTTGTGGATTGAGTTGAAGCTTTTATAGGGAACATTTTGCATAACGTTTGCGATCACATTTATCTGGCACTCTATGCCAACCACTTTTTGGGGAGGTTTCCATCTAAATCTCTAAGTGACGTAATTCAAATGAAACCTCTGATGGATCCATACACTAAAATGAGGCAGCAAAGTTACTCTGGACTCCATCCGGCCTCTGTTCAGTGGTGTCCTTCTTTTCAGAAGTGCACAAAACAGCATTTTTATTCAATCCTAAAAAGATGGACACCGCTGGATCACAGGTCAGACGGCGTCCACAGTGCCTCCATCTGACTCATTATAAAGAATCTTCAGCCAGAGGTTCCATCTGAATCACGTATTTCAGAGATTTACACAGAAAGCCCGGTGTAAGAGCTCAGTGCAGAGCGCAGGATAAATGTGTGCCAAGCCTTACTGCAATCTTTGGGAGGCAGAATGAATAAATCAACAACAGGTGAAGAATTGATTTTATTTTTTACGCCGTTTCCCATGCGTTATAAGTGATCAGGCGACTTTATTCTTCGGGTTAGTGCGATTACAGCGATACCAGATTTACATCGGGTTTTTATGTTTGGCTACTGTGACACACTAAAAGACGCTATTTATTGCAAAAAATAGATTTTTCATCACCATAGTTTGAGTGCTATAATTTTTCCCTATTTTGGCCCTCAGAGTCATGTGAGGGCTTGTTTTTTATGGAAAAAGTTGATGTTTTTATTGGTACCATTTTCTGGTGCATGACATAGTTTGATCGCTTTCTATCCCGATTTTTGGGATGCAGAATGAACAAAAAACAGCAATTCAGGATTTCTTTACTTTTTTTGGGGGGAGGGGTTATGCTGTTCTGTGTGTGGTAAAATTGATAAGGCAGTGTTATTATTTGGGTCAGTACGACTACAGTGATACCTCATTTATATGCAATACAGAGTTTTGGGAAAAATTCAACAATCCTGGCGAATTTGGATTTCAAAGGATTTTATCATCACTAATGTTGGGCTAAGAGAGCAGGTAATGAAGACAAAGAGCACATTTGTATACCCCTAGTGAGACAGCAGTATGAACGGCACAACAAGCCTTGACTCATGAACCGTCAAAAAGGGTGCACACCTCATAGTAGATAATCACACACAAACTGCCACATAAGAAAAAATATTAGAAGAAAAAGAGGATGCTCAAAACTCATTGCAAACAAGTGTATTTAGTCCAAAATGCACACAACAAGCTTGGAAGTATGCATTCTTCTCACATTTATGGACAGTGATAGAGAATGTAGAGATATTACTAGCGATGAGTAAAACAATCTACATCATATCAATTTAATGGCAAAGTTTCAAAAAATTTGAGATACTAGAGAATGCAAAATATTCTGGATTCAATTTGTATGAATTCTGCAAAATAGTGGCCAGTTTGTCATGGTTTATTTTGATAAATATTCGTAATTCACCGCACACTCTGATTAAATGCTGTACAATTAATTCATGCAAAATAAAAGTGTGGATTTATTTATACAATTGGGAGCATAACAGAATAAAGCAGCTCATGCGATCTGACACAACGTTTCGGCTCCGCCGGAGCCTTTTTCACGTGATCGCTGCAAATAGAGAATATACATATCAAATAAATAAAACAACAAGAAAACAAAACAAAGAAAGAAAGAAACAAGGAAAAATATACAAAAGAAAATCGTTACAACATCCTGGTGTCCGTATGATATAAACACTTTAGCTACTATAATGTTATCTCTGGGTCAGCGCAGGAGACCCATGAACTGTCCCAGGGAACAAGACAGGAATCACTGTGGTACAAGTGAGGCGACTGGGAAGGGATTCCCAGAATAGGTACCGTCCACTAAGCAGCATGAATATAGAGGATAATGTAAACCATGGGAAGAAACAATAATAATTAGTGTTGAGCGATACCTTCCGATATCGGAAAGTATCGGTATCGGTTTGGATCGGCCGATAATCAAAAAATATCGGATATCGCCGATACCGATACCCGATCCCAATGCAAGTCAATGGGACCAAAATATCGGAATTAAAATAAACCCTTTCTTTCCTTGTAGGTTCATTCTACATGAAGGAAAACAACTAAGAATAATGCCGGATGTATTTGGGGAGGTGGCGGAGACATTAAAGTCATAGAGGTTTATCCCAATCAAATAGAATAGCATGTTTTTTGTTTTTTTTTAAGACGTTCGGAGTGACAAAGATATTGACTATGTAAATTTTTTTTTTATTTTGTCAGATATTGATGTTTCACTATTCCACGCCCTTCCCCTTCTTTTTTTTCTTTTTTTTTTTCTTTTCCCACACTTTCATCTTCATCATCATCAGCATCTTTGACATCAACTTCTTCACCTTATTCATCTTCTTCTTCATCTTCTACCTATTTTTTTTTTTTTATTACATTCTTCATATTCATTTTATTCAACTATTATTATTCTTCTTATTCTACATATTCTTTTTATTCCACTGTTATTATTCTTCCTATTCTACTTCTTCATCATATTCTCATTTGTGACAGGCATTCCCGTAGTTGTTATCTATAAAAGTTTGAAGATTACACCTTCCGTTCTGCCAGTCACAAAAGTTACATTTGTCCGCGTTCAGTTTGGCCTGCAGCATCAGGCTTTATCCAGGGGCACCACGAGGAGGAACGGACTCACCCCCATACACTGCTTAGTCTTCTTCTGCATATAATTTAGATAATATCTTTTGCTCTGATATTAAGTCTTATGCTTAATGTTCTTCTGCTCTTTGTTCTGCAGCCTCTTGTTCTTCTGCTTCTCGGTCTTCCATGTTGTCGTCTCCAGGGTCGTCGTCTCCAGTGTCGTCATCTCCGCCGTCGTCGTCGTCGTCATCGGGGTGGTCTTCCGTGTCGTCGTCATCGTGGTGGTCTTCCGGGTCGTCGACGTTAGGGTCTTCAACTTGGAAATGTAGCAGAAGGTACAAGAAGGCTGAGAAAATGCCAAGAACCAGCTGATGGAACTGGAACTCGGATGGCTACCCGAAGGTTCAAGAGCCTATGGAATTACCGAGGACCAGCTGACGTTACTGGAACCCGGTTACTAAGCAGGAGGTACCCGTGCTAAAAAGCACTACCAAGGACCGCCTGACGTTGACGGAACTCGGATACCCAGAAGGAGGCACCTAAGCCAAAGGCTCTGCCCGGAACCAGCTGACGTTACTGGAACCAGGATGGGGAGCAGAAGGTACAAGAGCAAAAGACACTGCCGAGAACCAGCTGACGGTACTGGAACCCGGATGGGTAGCCGAAGGTCCAAGAGCCAATGGAACTACCGAGGACCAGCTGACGTTACTGGAACCCGGTTACTAAGCAGGAGGTACCCGTGCCTGAAAGCACTACCAAGGACCACCTGACGTTGGTGGAACTTGGATACCCAGAAGGAGGCACCTAAGCCAAAGGCTCTGCCCGGAACCAGCTGACGGTACTGGAACCAGGATGGGGAGCAGAAGGTACAAGAGCAAAAGACACTGCCGAGAACCAGCTGACGGTGCTGGAACCAGGTGGTGGACCCGAAGGCCCACAGGAGAGGAGAGAACAGCTAGGCCGCGAGGCAGCCGCAGTTACCGAACCCCAACAGTCCTACAGGGGGAGCTGGGCCTACTGGCACTACATAACCAGCCTTGACTACCAGTTCACGCAGCCCACATAGGAAGCTCCTAAACTGGAGGCACCCTGGAGTTGGCTAACTCGACCGCACCACGACGGGGCAAGCATAGGCGTCTCAGTGAAGTTGACACAACCCGGAAACAGCTGACGGTGCTGAAACCAGGCTTGGCACGAGGGAGTACCTGTGACAAGAACACTGCTGAGAACCAGCTGGCGGTGCTGGAACCCGGATGCGTTGCCCCAGTGTGCAAGAGCCAATGGCACGACCGAGGACCAGCTGACGGTGCTGGAACCCGGTTACTAAGCTGTAGGTGCCCGCGCTTAAAAGCACTACCAAGGACCGCCTGGCGTTGGCGGAACTCGGATACCCAGGAGGAGGCACCTAAGCCAAAGGCTCGGCCCGGAACCAGCTGACGGTGCTGGAACCAGGTGGTGGACCCCAAGGCCCACAGGAGAGGAGAGAACAGCTAGGCCGCGAGGCAGCCGCAGTTACCGAACCCCAACAGTCCTACAGGGGGAGCTGGGCCTACTGGCACTACAGAACCAGCCTTGACTACCAGTTCACGCAGCCCACATAGGAAGCTCCTAAACTGGAGGCACCCTGGAGTTGGCTAACCCGACCGCACCACGACGAGGCAAGCATAGGTGTCTCAGTGAGCTTGACACAACCCGGAAACAGCTGACGGTGCTGAAACCAGGCTTGGCACGAGGGAGTACCTGTGACAAAAACACTGCCGAGAACCAGCTGGCGGTGCTGGAACCCGGATGCGTTGCCCCAGTGTGCAAGAGCCAATGGCACGACCGAGGACCAGCTGACGGTGCTGGAACCCGGTTACTAAGCTGTAGGTGCCCGCGCTTAAAAGCACTACCAAGGACCGCCTGGCGTTGGCGGAACTCGGATACCCAGGAGGAGGCACCTAAGCCAAAGGCTCGGCCCGGAACCAGCTGACGGTGCTGGAACCAGGTGGTGGACCCGAAGGTCCACAGGAGAGGAGAGAACAGCTAGGCCGCGAGGCAGCCGCAGTTACCGAACCCCAACAGTCCTACAGGGGGAGCTGGGCCTACTGGCACTACAGAACCAGCCTTGACTACCAGTTCACGCAGCCCACATAGGAAGCTCCTAAACTGGAGGCACCCTGGAGTTGGCTAACCCGACCGCACCACGACGAGGCAAGCATAGGTGTCTCAGTGAGCTTGACACAACCCGGAAACAGCTGACGGTGCTGAAACCAGGCTTGGCACGAGGGAGTACCTGTGACAAAAACACTGCCGAGAACCAGCTGGCGGTGCTGGAACCCGGATGCGTTGCCCCAGTGTGCAAGAGCCAATGGCACGACCGAGGACCAGCTGACGGTGCTGGAACCCGGTTACTAAGCTGTAGGTGCCCGCGCTTAAAAGCACTACCAAGGACCGCCTGGCGTTGGCGGAACTCGGATACCCATGAGGAGGCACCTAAGCCAAAGGCTCGGCCCGGAACCAGCTGACGGTGCTGGAACCAGGTGGTGGACCCCAAGGCCCACAGGAGAGGAGAGAACAGCTAGGCCGCGAGGCAGCCGCAGTTACCGAACCCCAACAGTCCTACAGGGGGAGCTGGGCCTACTGGCACTACAGAACCAGCCTTGACTACCAGTTCACGCAGCCCACATAGGAAGCTCCTAAACTGGAGGCACCCTGGAGTTGGCTAACCCGACCGCACCACGACGAGGCAAGCATAGGTGTCTCAGTGAGCTTGACACAACCCGGAAACAGCTGACGGTGCTGAAACCAGGCTTGGCACGAGGGAGTACCTGTGACAAAAACACTGCCGAGAACCAGCTGGCGGTGCTGGAACCCGGATGCGTTGCCCCAGTGTGCAAGAGCCAATGGCACGACCGAGGACCAGCTGACGGTGCTGGAACCCGGTTACTAAGCTGTAGGTGCCCGCGCTTAAAAGCACTACCAAGGACCGCCTGGCGTTGGCGGAACTCGGATACCCAGGAGGAGGCACCTAAGCCAAAGGCTCGGCCCGGAACCAGCTGACGGTGCTGGAACCAGGTGGTGGACCCGAAGGTCCACAGGAGAGGAGAGAACAGCTAGGCCGCGAGGCAGCCGCAGTTACCGAACCCCAACAGTCCTACAGGGGGAGCTGGGCCTACTGGCACTACAGAACCAGCCTTGACTACCAGTTCACGCAGCCCACATAGGAAGCTCCTAAACTGGAGGCACCCTGGAGTTGGCTAACCCGACCGCACCACGACGAGGCAAGCATAGGTGTCTCAGTGAGCTTGACACAACCCGGAAACAGCTGACGGTGCTGAAACCAGGCTTGGCACGAGGGAGTACCTGTGACAAAAACACTGCCGAGAACCAGCTGGCGGTGCTGGAACCCGGATGCGTTGCCCCAGTGTGCAAGAGCCAATGGCACGACCGAGGACCAGCTGACGGTGCTGGAACCCGGTTACTAAGCTGTAGGTGCCCGCGCTTAAAAGCACTACCAAGGACCGCCTGGCGTTGGCGGAACTCGGATACCCAGGAGGAGGCACCTAAGCCAAAGGCTCGGCCCGGAACCAGCTGACGGTGCTGGAACCAGGTGGTGGACCCCAAGGCCCACAGGAGAGGAGAGAACAGCTAGGCCGCGAGGCAGCCGCAGTTACCGAACCCCAACAGTCCTACAGGGGGAGCTGGGCCTACTGGCACTACAGAACCAGCCTTGACTACCAGTTCACGCAGCCCACATAGGAAGCTCCTAAACTGGAGGCACCCTGGAGTTGGCTAACCCGACCGCACCACGACGAGGCAAGCATAGGTGTCTCAGTGAGCTTGACACAACCCGGAAACAGCTGACGGTGCTGAAACCAGGCTTGGCACGAGGGAGTACCTGTGACAAAAACACTGCCGAGAACCAGCTGGCGGTGCTGGAACCCGGATGCGTTGCCCCAGTGTGCAAGAGCCAATGGCACGACCGAGGACCAGCTGACGGTGCTGGAACCCGGTTACTAAGCTGTAGGTGCCCGCGCTTAAAAGCACTACCAAGGACCGCCTGGCGTTGGCGGAACTCGGATACCCAGGAGGAGGCACCTAAGCCAAAGGCTCGGCCCGGAACCAGCTGACGGTGCTGGAACCAGGTGGTGGACCCCAAGGCCCACAGGAGAGGAGAGAACAGCTAGGCCGCGAGGCAGCCGCAGTTACCGAACCCCAACAGTCCTACAGGGGGAGCTGGGCCTACTGGCACTACAGAACCAGCCTTGACTACCAGTTCACGCAGCCCACATAGGAAGCTCCTAAACTGGAGGCACCCTGGAGTTGGCTAACCCGACCGCACCACGACGAGGCAAGCATAGGTGTCTCAGTGAGCTTGACACAACCCGGAAACAGCTGACGGTGCTGAAACCAGGCTTGGCACGAGGGAGTACCTGTGACAAGAACACTGCCGAGAACCAGCTGGCGGTGCTGGAACCCGGATGCGTTGCCCCAGTGTGCAAGAGCCAATGGCACGACCGAGGACCAGCTGACGGTGCTGGAACCCGGTTACTAAGCTGTAGGTGCCCGCGCTTAAAAGCACTACCAAGGACCGCCTGGCGTTGGCGGAACTCGGATACCCAGGAGGAGGCACCTAAGCCAAAGGCTCGGCCCGGAACCAGCTGACGGTGCTGGAACCAGGTGGTGGACCCCAAGGCCCACAGGAGAGGAGAGAACAGCTAGGCCGCGAGGCAGCCGCAGTTACCGAACCCCAACAGTCCTACAGGGGGAGCTGGGCCTACTGGCACTACAGAACCAGCCTTGACTACCAGTTCACGCAGCCCACATAGGAAGCTCCTAAACTGGAGGCACCCTGGAGTTGGCTAACCCGACCGCACCACGACGAGGCAAGCATAGGTGTCTCAGTGAGCTTGACACAACCCGGAAACAGCTGACGGTGCTGAAACCAGGCTTGGCACGAGGGAGTACCTGTGACAAAAACACTGCCGAGAACCAGCTGGCGGTGCTGGAACCCGGATGCGTTGCCCCAGTGTGCAAGAGCCAATGGCACGACCGAGGACCAGCTGACGGTGCTGGAACCCGGTTACTAAGCTGTAGGTGCCCGCGCTTAAAAGCACTACCAAGGACCGCCTGGCGTTGGCGGAACTCGGATACCCAGGAGGAGGCACCTAAGCCAAAGGCTCGGCCCGGAACCAGCTGACGGTGCTGGAACCAGGTGGTGGACCCGAAGGTCCACAGGAGAGGAGAGAACAGCTAGGCCGCGAGGCAGCCGCAGTTACCGAACCCCAACAGTCCTACAGGGGGAGCTGGGCCTACTGGCACTACAGAACCAGCCTTGACTACCAGTTCACGCAGCCCACATAGGAAGCTCCTAAACTGGAGGCACCCTGGAGTTGGCTAACTCGACCGCACCACGACGGGGCAAGCATAGGCGTCTCAGTGAAGTTGACACAACCCGGAAACAGCTGACGGTGCTGAAACCAGGCTTGGCACGAGGGAGTACCTGTGACAAGAACACTGCCGAGAACCAGCTGGCGGTGCTGGAACCCGGATGCGTTGCCTTGCCTATTAAAGATTGTCTTCCTAGAGCCCCAACTAGCGGTGTTGGAGCAAAGGGTAAGCAGGGGGAGATGAGTGTAGGCCGAAGCCTGCACTGGAGGCAGCTTTGTGTCTGCGTTGCGTTTGCAGGACACTTTGCCGGCTACACACTGGGGGAACAGCTGGCGTTGCTGAACCCCACTAACACAATGGCGTGTGTTTTTCTCTGTGCAGCTAGCACTTGCGGGCAAAAACTAGCGATGTTAGAGCCCGTGTTGAAGCAGGAGGAGGAGGAGAGGAGCAGAGTGTAGGCCGAAGCTTAGTTGAACCAATTTCAAAGGAAACCTTTAACCCCCCCCCTCAGGTGTTACAAAGTACAAGAGACACACCTTGTGCAGTATTAATGCTGCACAAGTGAAAGGTTGCTCTATTAATTTGTCTACTTGCACACGCTGAATGAAAGACATACACAATTTACCCCATTCTACAGTCAAACTGTAGTGGATGCGTGACTTGGTTTTTTGATGAGACGCAGCACAGGTGTCCAAAATAACGCCTTGGTGCTTGGAGCAGCTTCCTGAGCGTTGTTATTTGCTGTACAGGAGTCTGCGCTCTTGTGTTATCCCTTGGCAATGCCCTGTTAGCGCTGCCCATCTTATGACATCATTTCATGTTGGCCGGTGCGGTTAACGATGGCCATAAATCCCAGACCCACAGTGTCTTTTCATAAAGCCACACTGCGGTGCTGGGATTCGTGGCCTTGAGCAGTAAATATTTTGGCCGCTCACACACGTCCTTACACCTGCTTCAGACTGGGCGGCCTCTGCTGATCCCTTCTTGCATGCCGCGGCCATGAGGCTGCACAGTCTGAAGAAGGCTGAAGGAGATGAGTTAAGACAGGCGAAGATATGCACTGCTCGTGCCCATCAATCACACCCTCGCAGTCAAAATAATTAAGACAACGAGGAGCATTTTATTCAGGCAGGGCGGACGAACAGGCGCAAGTAGCCAACCAATGATGTCAGAAGACGGGAAGCGCTACCAAGGGGGGTGCTGCGTATCATTAGAAAGGAAAGTCACACCTCAGGGACAGTGGAATGGTCTCAAAGAGACACATTTTGTACGTGTTGAGTTCCACGTGGGCAAGGAGAAAACATCAGCCACCTTGTACAAATGCAGCAGTACTGCTGTACAAGGTGGCTGTTATACATAGAAACACCTGGGGGTGGGGGCCAGGCTCCCTTCAATTTCAGTTCATGTGCCTGCGTGGCGTTTGCAGGTCACGTTGCAAGCTGCACAGCAGGGGAACAGCTGGCGGTGCTGAACCCCACTAACACATTGGCTGGTGTTTTTCTCTGTGCAGCTAGCATTTCCGGGCAAAAACTAGCGGTGTTTGAGCCCAGGGTCAGCAGGAGGAGGAGGAGAGGAGCAAAGTGTAGGCCGAAGCCTGCACTGGTGGCAGCTTTTGGTCGGTTGTGCCAGCGTGGCTTGTGCTGGACACGATGCCGGCTACACAGCGGGGGAACAGCTGGCGTTGCTGAACCCCACTAACACATTGGCTGGTGTTTTTCTCTGTGCAGCTAGCATTTCCGGGCAAAAACTAGCGGTGTTTGAGCCCAGGGTCAGCAGGAGGAGGAGGAGAGGAGCAAAGTGTAGGCCGAAGCCTGCACTGGTGGCAGCTTTTGGTCGGTTGTGCCAGCGTGGCTTGTGCTGGACACGATGCCGGCTACACAGCGGGGGAACAGCTGGCGTTGCTGAACCCCACTAACACATTGGCTGGTGTTTTTCTCTGTGCAGCTAGCATTTCCGGGCAAAAACTAGCGTTGTTACAGCCCAGGGTCAGCAGGAGGAGGAGAGGAGCAGAGTGTAGGCCGAAGCCTAGTTGAACCAATTTCAAAGGTTACCTTTAACCCCCCCTCAGGTGTTACAAAGAACAAGAGCCACTCCTTCTGCAGCATTAATGCTGCACAAGTAAAAGGTTGCTCTATTAATTTGTCTACTTGCACAAGCTGAATGCAACACGTAGACTATTTAGCCCATTATACTGTTTAACAGTAGTGGAGGCGTGACTTGTCTTTTTAAAGAAAAGCAGCACAGGTGTCGAAAACACCTTTTTGCATGGGCGCAGCTTCCTGAGCGTTGTTAGTTGCTGTACAGGAGTCTGCGCTCTTGTGATCCTTTGGCCATGCGCTGTGAGCGCTTCCTGTCTTATGACCTCATTTCATGTTGGCCGTTGCGGTTAGCGATGGACATGAATCCCAGACCCACAGTGTGTTTTTAAAAAATCACACTGCGGTGCTGGGATTCGTGCCCTGGTGCAGTAAATATGTTTGCCGCTCACACATGTCCTTACACCTGCTTCAGACTGGACGGCCTCATCTGATCCCTTATCGCATGCCGCGGCCATGAGGCCGCACAGTCAGAAGAAGGCGGAAGGAGGGGAGTGAAAACAGGGGAACATATGCACTGCTCGTGCCCATCAATCACACCCTCGCAGTCAAAATATATGAGACAACGGGGGGCGTTGTGTCGGGCAGGGGGGACGCACAGGCACAGCCAGCCAACCAATGATGTCAGGAGACGGGCAGCGCTAACAATGGGGGTGCTGCGTGTCATTAAAAAGGAAAGTCACACCTCAGGGACATTGTAATGGTCTGTAATGAGACACATTTTGTACTTGTTGAGTTCCACGTGTGCAAGGAGAAAAAGTCAGCCACCTTGTACAAATGCAGCAGTACTGCTGTACAAGGTGGCTGTTATACATAGAAACACCTGGGGGGGTGGGGGGCAGGCTCCCTTCAATTTCAGTTCATGTGCCTGCGTGGCGTTTGCAGGTCACGTTGCAAGCTACACAGCAGGGGAACAGCTGGCGTTGCTGAACCCCACTGACACATTGACTGGTGTTTTTCTCTGTGCAGATTGCATGTCCGGGCAAAAACTAGCGGTGTTAGAGCCCAGGGTCAGCAGGAGGAGGAGGAGAGGAGCAAAGTGTAGGCCGAAGCCTGCACTGGTGGCAGCTTTTGTTCTGTTGTGCCAGCGTGGCTTGTGCTGGACACGTTGCCGACTACACAGCAGGGGAACAGCTGGCGGTGCTGAACCCCACTAACACATTGGCTGGTGTTTTTCTCTGTGCAGCTAGCATTTCCGGGCAAAAACTAGCGGTGTTTGAGCCCAGGGTCAGCAGGAGGAGTAGAGGAGCAGAGTGTAGGCCGAAGCCTAGTTGAACCAATTTCAAAGGTTACCTTTAACCCCCCCCTCAGGTGTTGCAAGGTACAAGAGCCACACCTTGAACAGCATTAATGATGCACAAGTCAAAGGTTGCTCTATTTAATTTTGCTCCTTGCACACGCTGAATTAAACACGTACACTATTTAGCCCATTATACTGTCAAACAGTTGTGGAGGCGTGACTTGTCTTTTTAACGAGACGCAGCACAGGTGTCAAAATTTGCACCTAGGTACTGGGCGCAGATTCCTGAGCGTTGTTATTTGCTGTACAGGAGTCTGCGCTCTTGTGTTATCCCTTGGCAATACCCTGTTAGTGCAGGCCGTCTCATGACCTCATTTCATGTTGGCCGGTGCGGTTAACGATGGCCATAAATCCCAGACCCACAGTGGCTTTTCCTAAAGTCACACTGCGGTGCTGGGATTCGTGGCCTTGTGCAGTAAATATGTTCGCCGCTCACACATGTCCTTACACCTGCTTCAGACTGGGCGGCCTCAGCTGATCCCTTATCGCATGCCGCGGCCATGAGGCCGCACAGTCAGAAGAAGGCGGAAGGAGGGGAGTGAAAACAGGGGAACATATGCACTGCTCGTGCCCATCAATCACACCCTCGCAGTCAAAATATATGAGACAACGGGGGGCGTTGTGTCGGGCAGGGGGGACGCACAGGCACAGCCAGCCAACCAATGATGTCAGGAGACGGGCAGCGCTAACAATGGGGGTGCTGCGTGTCATTAAAAAGGAAAGTCACACCTCAGGGACATTGTAATGGTCTGTAATGAGACACATTTTGTACTTGTTGAGTTCCACGTGTGCAAGGAGAAAAAGTCAGCCACCTTGTACAAATGCAGCAGTACTGCTGTACAAGGTGGCTGTTATACATAGAAACACCTGGGGGGGTGGGGGGCAGGCTCCCTTCAATTTCAGTTCATGTGCCTGCGTGGCGTTTGCAGGTCACGTTGCAAGCTACACAGCAGGGGAACAGCTGGCGTTGCTGAACCCCACTGACACATTGACTGGTGTTTTTCTCTGTGCAGCTAGCACTTCCGGGCAAAAACTAGCGGTGTTTGAGCCCAGGGTCAGCAGGAGGAGGAGAGGAGCAGAGTGTAGGCCGAAGCCTGCACTGGTGGCAGCTTTTGTTCTGTTGTGCCAGCGTGGCTTGTGCTGGACACGTTGCCGACTACACAGCAGGGGAACAGCTGGCGGTGCTGAACCCCACTGACACATCACCTAGTGTTTTTTTCTGTGTAGACAACACTTCCAGGTGGCAACTGACAGTGTTGAAACCCAGGGAATCAAAGAGGAGCAGAGTGTAGGCCGAAGCCTGCAGTGGAGCAAGTTGAAAGGGAACCTTTAACCCCCCCCCCCAGGCATTTGTTGCTGAAAGAGCCATCTTGTACAGCAGTAATACTGCACATGGAAAATGGTGGCTCCGAAAATTATGCTCCTTGCAAACGCTGAAGTACACACTCATATAATGTGTCCCCTCACACCGTCAAACCATCCCGGAAGTGGGACTTTCCTTTGTAATGTGACACAGCACAGCCGTCATTCCAACCCCCTTGGTGCCGGGCACCACCTCCTCAACGTTGTTTGGTTCTGTCACGGAGCCCGCACTGTAATGTTATCCCTTGGCCATGCACAGTTAGCGGTGCCCGTCTTCTGACATCATGTAGGTGTCAGGCTGGCAGTGCCTGTGCGTCCAAGCTGCCCGAGATCCAACCTTGCAGTGTCATCTAATGTAGTCCCACTGCGGGCCAGGGATCCATGGGCATGCGCAGTGCATATCATCGCCTCTCACTCACCTCCTTCCTGCTTCTTCAGACTGTGCGGCGTCACGGCCGTGGCATGCTATTAGGGATCAGCTGACGCCGCCTAGTCTGAAGAAGCGTGAAGAAGGGGAGTGAGAGGCTAGTATATGCACTGCGCATGGCCATGGATACCAGGCCCACTGTGGGATCACATTAGACGACACTGCGAGGTGTGATTTCGGGCAGCGTGGACGCACAGGCGCAGCCAGGACGACAACAAATGATGTCAGAGGACGGGCAGCGCAAACTGTGCATGGCCAAGGGATAACATAACAGCGCAGGGTCCATGACGGAATCAAACAACGCTAAGGAGGCAGCGCACGGTGCCAAGGGGGTAGCAATGACGGCTGTGCTGTGTCACATTACAAAGGAAAGTCCCACCTCCGGGACGGTTGGACGGTGTGAGGGGACACATTACATGAGTGTGTAGTTCAGCGTTTGCAAGGAGCATAATTTCAAGAGCGACCTTTCCCTTGTGCAGTATTAGTGCTGCACATGGTGGCTCTTTCAGTAACAAACGCCTAGGGGGGGGGGGGGGACAGGTCCCCTTACATTTTAGTTGTGCCAGCGTGGCGGTCGCATGACACGTTGCCGGATACACAGCTGGGGATCAGCTGACGTTACTGAACCCCAATAACAGAGGAGCGACTGTTGACTGTGCACACAGCACTTCCAGGCACCAACTGGCGGTGTTAGAGCCCAGGGACAGCAGGAGGAGCAGATTGGAGGTATTGCCGCACACACAGCTGGGGATCAGCTGACGTTACTGAACCCCAATAACAGAGGAGCGACTGTTGACTGTGCACACAGCACTTCCAGGCACCAACTGGCGGTGTTAGAGCCCAGGGACAGCAGGAGGAGCAGAGGAACAGAGTGTAGGCCGAAGCCTGATTGGAGCAAGTTGAAAGGAAACCTTTAACCCCCCCCCCCCAAGACGTTTGTAGCTGAAAGAGCCATGTTGTGCAGCACTAAGGATGCAAAAGGAAAAGGTTGCTCTTTTAATTATGCTCCTTGCAAACACCGAAGTAAACACTAAAAATGTGTCCCTTTATACCGTTAAACCGTTCCGGAGGTGCGAATTTCCTTCGTAATGGGACACAGCACAGCTGTCATTCCTATCCCCTTGATGCCGTGCGCTGCCTCCTCAGCGTTGTTTTAAGCTGCCACGGAGCCTGCGCTGTTCTGTTAGCCCTTGGCCATGCCCAATTAGCGCTGCCTGTCTTCTGACATAATTTGGTGTCAGGCTGTCAGTGCCTGTGCGTCCACGCTGCTCCAGATCCCACCTCGCAGTCTCATCTAACGTAATCCCACTGCGGGCCTTGGAACCATGGGCATGCACAGTGCATAACCTCGACTCTCACTCCCCTCCTTCCCTCTTCTTCAGACTGTGCGGTGTCACGGCCGTGGCATGCTAGGGATCAGCTGACGGCGCACAGTCTAAAGAAGGCGGAGGGAAATGAGCGAGAGCCCGAGGGGAAGATATGCACTGCGCATGCCCATGGATCCCAGGCCCGCAGTGTGACTCAATCAGAAGACACTGCGAGGCGGGATCTCGGGCACCGCGGCCGCACAGGCGCAGCCAGCCTGACACCAAATTATGTCAGAAGACAGGCAGCGCAAATAGGGCATGCCCAAGGGATAACAGAACAGCGCAGGCTCCGTGACAGCTTAAAACAACGCTGAGGAGGCAGCGCATGGCACCAAGGGGGTAGGAATGACGGCTGTGCTGCGTCACATTACGAAGGAAAGTCCCAGCTCCGGGACGGTATAACGGTATCAGTGAACACATTTTATAAGTGTTAAGTTCTGCGTGTGCAAAGAGCTAAAAAAAAAGAGCTACCTTTTCCTTGTGCAGCATTACTGCTGCACAAGATGGCTCTTTCAGTAACAAACGACGGGGGGGGGGGGGGTGACAGGTTCCCTTACATTTAGGTTGTTGTGCCAGCGTGGCGGTCGCAGGACACATTGCCGGCTACACAGCTGGGGATCAGCTGACGTTACTGAAACCCAATAACACTGGGTCGTATGTTTTTACTGTGCAGCCTGCACTTCTGAGCCGCAACTGGCGGTGTTGGAGCCCAGGAATAGCAGTTCAGGTGGTAGAAAGATGAACACAGCAGGAGACCTGGATGACACCCAATTACTTAATCAGGCAGAGGAGTGGCAAATTCCTGCGAGATCCAGGCCTGGTTCATTTTCAGGAAAGTAAGCCGGTCAACGTTATCGGAGGATAGTCGCATGCGACGGTCTGTTAGTACACCACCTGCGGCACTAAAGACACGTTCCGATAAGACACTAGCCGCAGGGCAAGCCAGCACCTCCAATGCATACTGGCTTAGCTCTGGCCATGTATCCAGCTTAGAGACCCAAAACTTGAACGGGGAAGAGCCGTCTGGGAGTACAGTAAGAGGGCAAGCCATGTAGTCTGTCACCATCTGACGGAACCGTTGCCTCCTGCTGACTGGAGCCGCCGGTGATGGTGTAGACATTTGGGGCGGGCACACAAAAGTGTGCCAGAGTTGTGCCATACTGGGCTTGCCTTGGGCAGAGGCACTGCTTCTGCTCCCTCTTTGGGCAGAGCCTCCCCCACTGCCTCGACGCACTGAGCTGCTTTGTAAAGCACTAGCAGCACTCCTCTCAGTTGGACAGGAGAAGATGATGGAATTCACCAGTGTGTCGTGGTACTCCCGCAATTTACGCTCCCGGGTCAACGCAGGGATGAGGTTTTGGACGTTGTCCCGGTAGCGAGGATCGAGGAGGGTGAACACCCAATAATCAGGCATGTTGAGAATGTGGTCGATGCGGCGGTCGTTTCTCAGGCACTGCAGCATGAAATCCACCATGTGCTGCAGAGTGCCAACCGGCCCAGAAACGCTGTCCCCTGCTTGAGACATGATCTCTGCCCGCTCGTCATCACCCCACCCTCGCTGTACACACTGACCACTGGACAATTGTGTCGCTCCCTCCTCTGGACGGAGCTCTTCCTCCTCCATTGACTCCTCCTCATCCTCCTCACAAATTGGCCCCTGCGTACCCCTTTGTGAGGAACCACGTGGCGCTGACTCTCCAGAAGCTGATGGAAAAGGTGACTCCTCATCCTCCACCTCTTCCACCACATCATCCCTTAACCCTTGCAAAGTTTGCTGAAGCAGGCAGATAAGGGGGACAGTCATGCTGACTAGTGCATCATCTGCACTTGCCATCCGCGTGGAATAATCAAAAGGACGCAAAACCTGGCAGACGTCCTTCATAGTGGCCCACTCTGTGGTTGTGAAGTCTGATCGGCGCTGACTGCGACTTCTTTGCGCCTGATGCAGCTGGTACTCCATAACTGCTTGCTGCTGCTCACACAACCGCTCCAACATATGTAACGTGGAATTCCACCGGGTAGGTAGGTCACATATGATGCGGTGTTCCGGAAGGCGGAATCGGCGCTGCAGAGCAGCAATGCGGGATCTGGCCAAGCTGGAACGCCGCAAGTGAGCACACTCTAGGCGGACCTTGTGCAGCAGGGCATCAAGATCCGGATAGTCCCTCAGAAAACTCTGCACAACCAAATTGAGCACATGTGCCAGACATGGGATGTGAGTGAGGTTGCCAAGGGCCAAAGCTGCCACCAGATTTCGGCCATTGTCACACACTACCATGCCTGGCTGGAGATTCGCTGGCAGTAACCACACATCGCTCTCCTGCTTTATGGCATTCCAGAGCTCCTGCGCTGTGTGGCTTCGATGCCCCAATGAAACTAGTTTCAAGACGGCCTGCTGACGTTTGGCCACGGCTGTGCTCATGTCGGTCATAGGTAAACGTTCACGGGTCCATGTGGGGGTGGACTGTGACGGATCCTGCAGAGAGGAATCAGAGGAACTGGTGTAAGAGGAGGAGTCGATGCGTACAGACTGGATTCCTGCAATCCTTGGAGTGGGCAGGACACGTCCTGCGCCACTCGCACGATCTGTACCTGGCTCAACAACATTAACCCAATGGGCAGTGAGGGAAACATATCGCCCCTGTCCATGCTGACTGGTCCACGCATCGGTGGTGAGGTGGACCTTGCTACTGACGGCGTTCAGTAGCGCATGTTTTATGTTTGCCTCAACATGCCTGTGCAGGGCAGGGACAGCCTGCCTGCTGAAGTAAAAGCGGCTGGGCACCTTGTACTGTGGGACTGCCAATGCCATCAAGTCACGGAAGCTGTCAGTCTCCACCAGCCTGAACGAGAGCATTTCCAGGGACAACAGTTTGGCAATGCCTGCATTCAGAGCCTGTGCTCGGGGGTGGTTGGCCGAGAATGCCCGCCTTTTCTCCCATGCCTGTACTACCGATGGCTGTAGAGTAGACTGGGAGTGTGAGGATGACTGGGAAGGTGGTGCTGTGGGTGGAATTACACAAGGTCTCTGGGAGGAAGCCAAACCAGCTGTGCGTGAGCTGGAGGAAGAGGCAACACGAGCTGAAGAGGTGGTAGCTGCCGCTGTTGGTTGGCCTACATCTTCAGTGTGTTTCTGTAACTCCACCGCGTGCCTGGTCCGCACATGTTTCCACATATTTGTGGTATTGAGGTTGCTGACATTTTTCCCTCTTTTTACTTTATGATGACACAGCTTGCATTTGACAAAACAAATGTCATCTGCAACTGTGTCAAAAAAGGACCAGGCACTGCAAGTCTTGGGAGCGCCCTTTTTGGCTTTGGAAAGAGACAGGCTCCTAACGGGTGCCAAAGTGGAGGCTACAGGCTCCGCAGTCTTCCCCCTCCCTCTCCCTCTTTGGCCCGTAAGAGGAAGCTCTTCCTCTGAGCTGCTCCCACCACCTTCCTGTTCCTCACGCCACGATGGGTCAAGGACCTCATCATCTCCACTACCCTCTGCCACCAACTGCTCCTCCTGGGTAGTCTCAGCAGCACAGTACGCACGAGAAAGCGGCACCTGAGTTTCATCATCAGATGCGTACTGCGCTGTGGTCACCGGAGGCACTGGCCCACCTGCCTCTTCAGAGTCAGAGAGAAAAAGGTGTTGGGCATCACTGCACACTGCCTCTTCTTCCATTTCTCCAATGCTGCTTGGCTGGCCCCCTGTTTCCAAGCCAAGAGATTCAGAGAACAGAAGTAGAGACGGCTCCTGTCCTGGGCTCTCTGACTGCCTGGCCAATTTGGCAGGTGGTGAAGAGACAGATGGCTGCTCTCCAGTGCTCTGTGCCTGAGAGGATGTGGCACTAACTGAAGTCGATGCCGAGGCGTTAGCTGCCATCCACCCGACAACGGCTTCAATTTGGTCTTCACGCAGCAGCGGTGCACGGCGCTCTCCGACAAAGCTGCGCATGAAGGACTGTTCCCTGCTGAAACTGAGTGACGACGAGTCACCGGCGCCCGCAGCAGGCACAGAATCACCACGTCCTCTCCCTGCTCCTCTCCCTGCTCCGCGCCCACGCCCACGTGCCTTACTCCCTGCCCTCTTCATCTTGGTTGACAGATAAAGATAAGCAGAAAAGTACTAAGGCCTTAGTGTGCTTATTCCTGTAATGCTCCTCCTAACAGGTGTAAGAAACACTAATGTTGTAAATTGTGGACTAAACTTTATTATTTTTCAAATGTGGCCTACACAAGTGTAAGTTGTGTTTGGTGAACTTAACCTTTTTTTTGGTGCAGATCGGGCTACAGAGCTAGTTTAAATCACACGGAGACCGTGCAGACAGCCGTAAACGGCGCTGCAAGGCCAAGAAACCCTCCTCTAGGTTATCCTATATAGTGTTTTTCCACTATTTAGCTGGATACAAGTGGAAAGACACTAATAGGAATTTTTTTTTTCAAATTTTAAACTGGCTGCACTATTTGAAAAAAAGGAAATTGTTTTTCAAGGTATGAGGCAGTAACGCACCCTGAGCTGAATCCAACCGGCTATGGCTGCACACAGACTACAGGGCGAGCTGGGCTCACACGGAGACCGTGCAGACAGCCGTAAACGGCGCTGCAAGGCCAAAAAACCCTCCTCTAGGTTATCCTATATAGTGTTTTTCCACTATTTAGCTGGATACGAGTGGAAAGACACTAATAGGAATTTTTTTTTTCAAATTTTAAACAGGCTGCACTATTTGAAAAAAAGGAAAATTTTTCTCAAGGTATGAGCCAGTAACGAACCCTGAGCTGAATCCAACCGGCTATGGCTGCACACAGACTACAGGGCGAGCTGGGCTCACACGGAGACCGTGCAGACAGCCGTAAACGGCGCTGCAAGGCCAAAAAACCCTCCTCTAGGTTATCCTATATAGTGTTTTTCCACTATTTAGCTGGATACGAGTGGAAAGACACTAATAGGAATTTTTTTTTTCAAATTTTAAACAGGCTGCACTATTTGAAAAAAAGGAAAATTTTTCTCAAGGTATGAGCCAGTAACGAACCCTGAGCTGAATCCAACCGGCTATGGCTGCACACAGACTACAGGGCGAGCTGGGCTCACACGGAGACCGTGCAGACAGCCGTAAACGGCGCTGCAAGGCCAAAAAACCCTCCTCTAGGTTATCCTATATAGTGTTTTTCCACTATTTAGCTGGATACGAGTGGAAAGACACTAATAGGAATTTTTTTTTTCAAATTTTAAACAGGCTGCACTATTTGAAAAAAAGGAAAATTTTTCTCAAGGTATGAGCCAGTAACGAACCCTGAGCTGAATCCAACCGGCTATGGCTGCACACAGACTACAGGGCGAGCTGGGCTCACACGGAGACCGTGCAGACAGCCGTAAACGGCGCTGCAAGGCCCAAAAACCCCCCTCTAGGTTATCCTATGTAGTGTTTTTCCACAATAGAGCTGGAGACTGGTGGAAAAACACTAATAGGAAATTTGAGAAAAAATGTGCAGCAGGCTGCACTAAGAGCAAAAAAGAACAACTGTGTGAGGCAGTGTGAACCCCCCCTGAGCTGAATACAACCGGGTATATGGCTGCACACAGACTACAGAGTGAGCTGCACACACACACACACAGAGACCTTGCAGAACGCTGTTAAAACAGCGCTGCAAGGCAAGAGCAAGGTGAACAGTGAAGAACACACAGCGTTTTGCTAAATTAGCCTTTGGAAAGGAAAATAAAGCAATTAGCTAGCTCAACTGGCCCTCAGTTAGAACACAGCGTCCTGTCCCTAACTGAAATCACAGCAGAGTGAGCGCAAAATGGCGGCAGCGCTTTTTTATAGTGCAGAGTGACATCATTTCAGCAGCCAATCCAAGCCTTGCCAGTACTTACATGCCCACCATGCTAAACAGGATGTGCCCACACTTTCATTCATTCCTCATTGGCTGCTGCGTTCAATTTGAATTCTGGGAACTTCCGATTCCGGTATCCGATACGCGGGAAGTATCGGAATTCAGTATCGGAATTCCGATACCGCAAATATCGGCCGATACCCGATACTTGCGGTATCGGAATGCTCAACACTAATAATAATATATAAGTCCAAATTATAAATACAGGTTTCAATAAGAAGGTATTACCTTATTCCAGTGTGAAGGGAACATACGGAGGAGGGAAAAGAACCCCGTAGTGACACTAACACTGTAAAGAACAGCGAAACGTAATTAGTATATAGTTAAGAAATAGGTATATGTGCCCAAAGGTACAGATGGAATATCCTATGTATGGCTGCTGGCCAGATAAGGGTACTCTGTAAAAGAGAATAGTCTGTGGGTACAACTGTGTATATCAATGGTGGTCAGCGGTATAGGATTCGGGGGGAATGACCCTGTGCGGTTACCTGGCTGGATCGCTGTGTTAAGCGGCGCTCCCGCGCCCTGCTTGTGCTGGCGTGTGCTGTACCTGGTCTGTGTCTGGCTTAAATGCAATCCCGCACCGCTGGACCGGAAGTGCGCGGTGTGGACCGGAAGTGACGTATCGCCAGTGATATCGATGGAGTGCGCATGCGCTGGCGGCGCCATAGCAACCTCTAAACTGGTATATCTGACCGCCATGGTAGCCTGTGTAGTGCGCAAGCGCATTAAGGCGCTGGGTAGCGCATAGGCACTAGGGGTATCAGGTGTGCGGTGCAGATAAAATGTATGTCAATGTCATGAAGTAATTACCCTGTTGTGGTCACCATATAGATGCATATAATGCGCAGGAGCGTAAAGGCACTAATTGGTCTGCATATACATATTGGGCAATGGGCATAAATGAACTGGTGGTTATAGTAGGGGATGGGGTAGCCTCAAGAGAAAAAAGGAAATAAGTGGAAAAAATATCTGAAAAAATACATGAAAAATATCTGAAAAAAAATAGAAAAATAAAATGAAAAACAACCCATGAAAATAAATTATGAAAAAAATGTAAATTAAAAATATCTAAGGTACCAGTAAGGGGCTAGGGCAAACTCACCTAGTGCCATAATAACTTAGCGGGTCTGTAAGGTAAAAGAGGAGAAAATAATTAATAATATGCTCACGATAACCAGTCTATTTCCCTATTAAGCCCTCTAGGAGTAAGGGTATCCAATTTATGTATCCAGAAAGTTTCACGTGATTTAAGCAATTTTATATGGTCCCCCCCTCTTCTGGGACGGGGGACACGCTCAATGACCTGGAACCTCAGTTGGGCCACTGTGTGATTATACCTTGAAAAGTGATCCGGCAGGGGGAGCCATGTTTTGCCACATCTGATTGTGGACTTATGGCTGGCGATGCGGTCTTTTATATGTTGTGTGGTCTCCCCCACATAGAGGAGACCGCATGGGCATTTGACTAAGTACACAACAAAGTTAGAGTTGCATGTGTGGAAACCACGTATTGGATAGGTTTTGCCAGTCCTGGGATGGGTTATATTGTCTGCCTTAATGACATTGGAACAGGCTGCGCAGTTCAAACAAGGGAAGGTACCGTTGCGTCGGGCTGTAAGGAACCTTTGTGTAGTATTGGGATGTGTACTACCGATATCCGCTCTGACCAGTCTGTCCTTGATATTGGAAGGTCTTTTCGTACACATCAGGGCCGGTTCCCCAAAGGGGGCAATTTTTGGATAGGCTTTAGTGAGTAGTGGCCAGTGTTTCTTGATAATAGAGTATACTTTCGGCATGAGGTGGTGGAATGTGTGTACAAAGGGGATCCTTTCTTTTGATCTCGTCCGAGGGGAAGGAGATGGAGGTGTTAAAGAACGCATTTTTTCGTGATCGAGGAGTTTAGGAGGATAGCATCTTAACTGAAATTTTTTTTTGCCATCGTGTCCAATCTATCATTCAAGATAGTAAAATCCGAGACAATGCGTGCCACCCTGTTAAATTGGGACCTTGGCAAACTATTCTTCATGGTTCGCGGATGGCAACTGGTATAGTGTAGGAGACTGTTACAGTCCGTGGGTTTACAGTAGATATCGGTAGAAAGGTGCCCCTCATTGTCTTTCAGAACCATGGTGTCCAAGAACGGTACAGATTCAGTGCTATGATGCATGGTGAACTGGAGTTCAGGAAAAATGGAGTTGAGGAAAACATGAAAGGATTTAAGAGAGTCTAAAGTGCCTGTCCAAACCAGGAAGATATCATCTATGTAACGGTGATATCCTGTGGCAAACTGAAGGAACAAATTGTTGTTAAACACGTAGGTGGTTTCAAAATGGTTCATGAAAGCATTAGCGTAGGCTGGCGCAACATTAGAGCCCATCGCCGTGCCGCATTTTTGAATGTAAAAAGTGTCTTCAAATAGGAAGTAATTTTCATAAAGTACCAAATGGAGCAGGTCGAGGCAAAATTGAATGGCCTCTCCTGACAGGGAAGATTGGTGTAACAGGTACCTGGTGGCCTCGATACCCTTTGTATGTTGGATTGAAGTGTACAGACTATTTACATCCATAGTGACAAGGGTACTATCTGGTGGTATTGTGCCTAGTTGGTTAATTACTTTAAGAAAATGTCCAGTGTCAAGGAGGAAAGAGCGAGTTTCTTTAATCAATGGTGTCATGATTTTCTCTAGGAATATAGAGAGTGGAGACAGGATTGAGTCCGTGGAGGCGACTATAGGCCTACCTGGGGGATTTTGTAGTGATTTATGTAGTGAACCTGGAAATTATAGGCCAGTAAGTCTAACCTCTATTGTTGGTAAAATATTTGAAGGGTTTCTGAGGGATGTTATTCTGGATTATCTCAATGAGAATAACTGTTTAACTCCATATCAGCATGGGTTTATGAGAAATCGCTCCTGTCAAACCAATCTAATCAGTTTTTATGAAGAGGTAAGCTATAGACTGGACCACGGTGAGTCATTGGACGTGGTATATCTCGATTTTTCCAAAGCGTTTGATACCGTGCCGCACAAGAGGTTGGTACACAAAATGAGAATGCTTGGTCTGGGGGAAAATGTGTGTAAATGGGTTAGTAACTGGCTTAGTGATAGAAAGCAGAGGGTGGTTATAAATGGTATAGTCTCTAACTGGGTCGCTGTGACCAGTGGGGTACCGCAGGGGTCAGTATTGGGACCTGTTCTCTTCAACATATTCATTAATGATCTGGTAGAAGGTTTACACAGTAAAATATCGATATTTGCAGATGATACAAAACTATGTAAAGCAGTTAATACAAGAGAAGATAGTATTCTGCTACAGATGGATCTGGATAAGTTGGAAACTTGGGCTGAAAGGTGGCAGATGAGGTTTAACAATGATAAATGTAAGGTTATACACATGGGAAGAGGGAATCAATATCACCATTACACACTGAACGGGAAACCACTGGGTAAATCTGACAGGGAGAAGGACTTGGGGATCCTAGTTAATGATAAACTTACCTGGAGCAGCCAGTGCCAGGCAGCAGCTGCCAAGGCAAACAGGATCATGGGGTGCATTAAAAGAGGTCTGGATACACATGATGAGAGCATTATACTGCCTCTGTACAAATCCCTAGTTAGACCGCACATGGAGTACTGTGTCCAGTTTTGGGCACCGGTGCTCAGGAAGGATATAATGGAACTAGAGAGAGTACAAAGGAGGGCAACAAAATTAATAAAGGGGATGGGAGAACTACAATACCCAGATAGATTAGCGAAATTAGGATTATTTAGTCTAGAAAAAAGACGACTGAGGGGCGATCTAATAACCATGTATAAGTATATAAGGGGACAATACAAATATCTCGCTGAGGATCTGTTTATACCAAGGAAGGTGACGGGCACAAGGGGGCATTCTTTGCGTCTGGAGGAGAGAAGGTTTTTCCACCAACATAGAAGAGGATTCTTTACTGTTAGGGCAGTGAGAATCTGGAATTGCTTGCCTGAGGAGGTGGTGATGGCGAACTCAGTCGAGGGGTTCAAGAGAGGCCTGGATGTCTTCCTGGAGCAGAACAATATTGTATCATACAATTATTAGGTTCTGTAGAAGGACGTAGATCTGGGGATTTATTATGATGGAATATAGGCTGAACTGGATGGACAAATGTCTTTTTTCGGCCTTACTAACTATGTTACTATATGTTATGAATCTTGGGCAAAACATAAAAAACCGGTGTAACCGGATGAGGATTTAATAAGTAAGTTGCCGTTTTCTGATCGATGATATGACTTTTACGATATGTATCAATTACTCTATGAATTTTGTTACTAATTGTGGCAACTGGGTCTCTTGGTATGACCCCATAGGTGGTGGTATCAGATAATTGGCGGGTTATTTCATGTATGTATTGAACACGGTTCATCACTACAATGGCTCCCCCTTTGTCTGCAGGTTTTAAGATGATAGACCTATTGGAGTGCAGAGATGAAAGAGCCTGTTTCTCAGTGAGAGAAAGGTTGGAGTGCATAGGAAATAGACCAAGCTGTTGTTGATGAGAAAGAGAATTTACCTCCTGGTCCACCAGAGAGATGAAAGTTTCCGCAGCGTGGTACGTGCGAGGAGGACAGAAGTTACTACGGTTGTGAAGGCCGAGAGTAGTGATAGATAGCTCAGGCATACGATCAGGCTCCTGTGAAGGTGTGGAACCCTGAATGGTGCCGGTATTGAGTCCAAAATGAGTCTTGAGTCTGACTGTCCGATAAAAGCGCTCCAGATCCTTCTTCAGTTGGAAAGAGTCCCAAGTTGGTGTAGGGCAAAAGGATAATCCCTTTTGTAGGACCATAAGTTCCGCAGGGGAGAGTAAGTAGTCCGAGATATTGATCACTATGTTCGTATTCTCACCTGTGATCGCGTGGTCATTCTTTCGCCGACCTCGCCTTGTGGGTCTCCTTGGTGTTGCCCCCCTCTGCGGTTCTTGGATAAAAAACGTTGACGACCAGACTGTGTTGATGAGTCGCTTTCCGAACTGTAGGATCCATTTCTGCGTGGGTATCTTGGTCGGCGCCAGGTGGTGGTAGAAGAGTCGGTCCATTTATACACCCGATTGTTGATGTAGTCCTCAGAATCTCTCTGGAATTTCTGTCGTTTTCAGTCTTGTAACACTTTCTGATGCTCTGCAAGGGCTTTATCCGTCTTGGTTTTTAAGGTAGTCCACTCGGCCGAGGATAGAGTAGTCGACAATTGTGTCTCTATGGACTGAATATTCTGCTTGGTCTCAACTATAGCTTTCTGGAGGTATTCTATGGTGAGTATTATAATGTCAAGCGAGCATTTATTAAGAATTTTCTTATACTTCTCGCAATATTCCGGATTATCAGAGAAAAGGGTAGGCTGGAGGTTGCACCTGAGCCCCCTGGGAATCTTGTTTTGTCTGTGATATTCGGCTAAGGTCGTGCAATGGAGATCGTAGGAAATCAGTCTACGTTTCTCCTTCTCGAAATCCCTGGTCCTCAGTTCCTGTACTGGGGTCCTAAGGAAATCATTTGAACCTGTCACTTGGGACAGTATATTAGAGCTAGTGGCCAAATCGTACGCAAAAGTGTCGGTAGACATGAGTCTTTTGCACTCAAGAGGAAATGACCGGTGCTGACGCCAATGTAGAACTATATAGAGAGAAATTTTAGCGTGCACTCAGTCTGCTGGAGGCGAGGTGCTGGTGTAATGGACCAATAGGTCCTAAATGGTAAATGTTCGTAATTCACCGCACACTCTGATTAAATGCTGTACAATTAATTCATGCAAAATGAAAGTGTGGATTTATTTATACAATTGGGAGCATAACAGAATAAAGCAGCTCATGCGATCTGACACAACGTTTCGGCTCCGCCGGAGCCTTTTTCACGTGATCGCTGCAAATAGAGAATATACATATCAAATAAATAAAACAACAAGAAAACAAAACAAAGAAAGAAAGAAACAAGGAAAAATATACAAAAGAAAATCGTTACAACATCCTGGTGTCCGTATGATATAAACACTTTAGCTACTATAATGTTATCTCTGGGTCAGCGCAGGAGACCCATGAACTGTCCCAGGGAACAAGACAGGAATCACTGTGGTACAAGTGAGGCGACTGGGAAGGGATTCCCAGAATAGGTACCGTCCACTAAGCAGCATGAATATAGAGGATAATGTAAACCATGGGAAGAAACAATAATAAAATATAAGTCCAAATTATAAATACAGGTTTCAATAAGAAGGTATTACCTTATTCCAGTGTGAAGGGAACATACGGAGGAGGGAAAAGAACCCCGTAGTGACACTAACACTGTAAAGAACAGCGAAACGTAATTAGTATATAGTTAAGAAATAGGTATATGTGCCCAAAGGTACAGATGGAATATCCTATGTATGGCTGCTGGCCAGATAAGGGTACTCTGTAAAAGAGAATAGTCTGTGGGTACAACTGTGTATATCAATGGTGGTCAGCGGTATAGGATTCGGGGGGAATGACCCTGTGCGGTTACCTGGCTGGATCGCTGTGTTAAGCGGCGCTCCCGCGCCCTGCTTGTGCTGGCGTGTGCTGTACCTGGTCTGTGTCTGGCTTAAATGCAATCCCGCACCGCTGGACCGGAAGTGCGCGGTGTGGACCGGAAGTGACGTATCGCCAGTGATATCGATGGAGTGCGCATGCGCTGGCGGCGCCATAGCAACCTCTAAACTGGTATATCTGACCGCCATGGTAGCCTGTGTAGTGCGCAAGCGCATTAAGGCGCTGGGTAGCGCATAGGCACTAGGGGTATCAGGTGTGCGGTGCAGATAAAATGTATGTCAATGTCATGAAGTAATTACCCTGTTGTGGTCACCATATAGATGCATATAATGCGCAGGAGCGTAAAGGCACTAATTGGTCTGCATATACATATTGGGCAATGGGCATAAATGAACTGGTGGTTATAGTAGGGGATGGGGTAGCCTCAAGAGAAAAAAGGAAATAAGTGGAAAAAATATCTGAAAAAATACATGAAAAATATCTGAAAAAAATAGAAAAATAAAATGAAAAACAACCCATGAAAAAAAATTATGAAAAAAATGTAAATTAAAAATATCTAAGGTACCAGTAAGGGGTTAGGGCAAACTCACCTAGTGCCATAATAACTTAGCGGGTCTGTAAGGTAAAAGAGGAGAAAATAATTAATAATATGCTCACGATAACCAGTCTATTTCCCTATTAAGCCCTCTAGGAGTAAGGGTATCCAATTTATGTATCCAGAAAGTTTCACGTGATTTAAGCAATTTTATATGGTCCCCCCCTCTTCTGGGACGGGGGACACGCTCAATGACCTGGAACCTCAGTTGGGCCACTGTGTGATTATACCTTGAAAAGTGATCCGGCAGGGGGAGCCATGTTTTGCCACATCTGATTGTGGACTTATGGCTGGCGATGCGGTCTTTTATCTGTTGTGTGGTCTCCCCCACATAGAGGAGACCGCATGGGCATTTGACTAAGTACACAACAAAGTTAGAGTTGCATGTGTGGAAACCACGTATTGGATAGGTTTTGCCAGTCCTGGGATGGGTTATATTGTCTGCCTTAATGACATTGGAACAGGCTGCGCAGTTCAAACAAGGGAAGGTACCGTTGCGTCGGGCTGTAAGGAACCTTTGTGTAGTATTGGGATGTGTACTACCGATATCCGCTCTGACCAGTCTGTCCTTGATATTGGAAGGTCTTTTCGTACACATCAGGGCCGGTTCCCCAAAGGGGGCAATTTTTGGATAGGCTTTAGTGAGTAGTGGCCAGTGTTTCTTGATAATAGAGTATACTTTCGGCATGAGGGGGTGGAATGTGTGTACAAAGGGGATCCTTTCTTTTGATCTCGTCCGAGGGGAAGGAGATGGAGGTGTTAAAGAACGCATTTTTTCGTGATCGAGGAGTTTAGGAGGATAGCATCTTAACTGAAATTTTTTTTTGCCATCGTGTCCAATCTATCATTCAAGATAGTAAAATCCGAGACAATGCGTGCCACCCTGTTAAATTGGGACCTTGGCAAACTATTCTTCATGGTTCGCGGATGGCAACTGGTATAGTGTAGGAGACTGTTACAGTCCGTGGGTTTACAGTAGATATCGGTAGAAAGGTGCCCCTCATTGTCTTTCAGAACCATGGTGTCCAAGAACGGTACAGATTCAGTGCTATGATGCATGGTGAACTGGAGTTCAGGAAAAATGGAGTTGAGGAAAACATGAAAGGATTTAAGAGAGTCTAAAGTGCCTGTCCAAACCAGGAAGATATCATCTATGTAACGGTGATATCCTGTGGCAAACTGAAGGAACAAATTGTTGTTAAACACGTAGGTGGTTTCAAAATGGTTCATGAAAGCATTAGCGTAGGCTGGCGCAACATTAGAGCCCATCGCCGTGCCGCATTTTTGAATGTAAAAAGTGTCTTCAAATAGGAAGTAATTTTCATAAAGTACCAAATGGAGCAGGTCGAGGCAAAATTGAATGGCCTCTCCTGACAGGGAAGATTGGTGTAACAGGTACCTGGTGGCCTCGATACCCTTTGTATGTTGGATTGAAGTGTACAGACTATTTACATCCATAGTGACAAGGGTACTATCTGGTGGTATTGTGCCTAGTTGGTTAATTACTTTAAGAAAATGTCCAGTGTCAAGGAGGAAAGAGCGAGTTTCTTTAATCAATGGTGTCATGATTTTCTCTAGGAATATAGAGAGTGGAGACAGGATTGAGTCCGTGGAGGCGACTATAGGCCTACCTGGGGGATTTTGTAGTGATTTATGAATCTTGGGCAAAACATAAAAAACCGGTGTAACCGGATGAGGATTTAATAAGTAAGTTGCCGTTTTCTGATCGATGATATGACTTTTACGATATGTATCAATTACTCTATGAATTTTGTTACTAATTGTGGCAACTGGGTCTCTTGGTATGACCCCATAGGTGGTGGTATCAGATAATTGGCGGGTTATTTCATGTATGTATTGAACACGGTTCATCACTACAATGGCTCCCCCTTTGTCTGCAGGTTTTAAGATGATAGACCTATTGGAGTGCAGAGATGAAAGAGCCTGTTTCTCAGTGAGAGAAAGGTTGGAGTGCATAGGAAATAGACCAAGCTGTTGTTGATGAGAAAGAGAATTTACCTCCTGGTCCACCAGAGAGATGAAAGTTTCCGCAGCGTGGTACGTGCGAGGAGGACAGAAGTTACTACGGTTGTGAAGGCCGAGAGTAGTGATAGATAGCTCAGGCATACGATCAGGCTCCTGTGAAGGTGTGGAACCCTGAATGGTGCCGGTATTGAGTCCAAAATGAGTCTTGAGTCTGACTGTCCGATAAAAGCGCTCCAGATCCTTCTTCAGTTGGAAAGAGTCCCAAGTTGGTGTAGGGCAAAAGGATAATCCCTTTTGTAGGACCATAAGTTCCGCAGGGGAGAGTAAGTAGTCCGAGATATTGATCACTATGTTCGTATTCTCACCTGTGATCGCGTGGTCATTCTTTCGCCGACCTCGCCTTGTGGGTCTCCTTGGTGTTGCCCCCCTCTGCGGTTCTTGGATAAAAAACGTTGACGACCAGACTGTGTTGATGAGTCGCTTTCCGAACTGTAGGATCCATTTCTGCGTGGGTATCTTGGTCGGCGCCAGGTGGTGGTAGAAGAGTCGGTCCATTTATACACCCGATTGTTGATGTAGTCCTCAGAATCTCTCTGGAATTTCTGTCGTTTTCGGTCTTGTAACACTTTCTGATGCTCTGCAAGGGCTTTATCCGTCTTGGTTTTTAAGGTAGTCCACTCGGCCGAGGATAGAGTAGTCGACAATTGTGTCTCTATGGACTGAATATTCTGCTTGGTCTCAACTATAGCTTTCTGGAGGTATTCTATGGTGAGTATTATAATGTCAAGCGAGCATTTATTAAGAATTTTCTTATACTTCTCGCAATATTCCGGATTATCAGAGAAAAGGGTAGGCTGGAGGTTGCACCTGAGCCCCCTGGGAATCTTGTTTTGTCTGTGATATTCGGCTAAGGTCGTGCAATGGAGATCGTAGGAAATCAGTCTACGTTTCTCCTTCTCGAAATCCCTGGTCCTCAGTTCCTGTACTGGGGTCCTAAGGAAATCATTTGAACCTGTCACTTGGGACAGTATATTAGAGCTAGTGGCCAAATCGTACGCAAAAGTGTCGGTAGACATGAGTCTTTTGCACTCAAGAGGAAATGACCGGTGCTGACGCCAATGTAGAACTATATAGAGAGAAATTTTAGCGTGCACTCAGTCTGCTGGAGGCGAGGTGCTGGTGTAATGGACCAATAGGTCCTAAATGGTAAATATTCGTAATTCACCGCACACTCTGATTAAATGCTGTACAATTAATTCATGCAAAATAAAAGTGTGGATTTATTTATACAATTGGGAGCATAACAGAATAAAGCAGCTCATGCGATCTGACACAACGTTTCGGCTCCGCCGGAGCCTTTTTCACGTGATCGCTGCAAATAGAGAATATACATATCAAATAAATAAAACAACAAGAAAACAAAACAAAGAAAGAAAGAAACAAGGAAAAATATACAAAAGAAAATCGTTACAACATCCTGGTGTCCGTATGATATAAACACTTTAGCTACTATAATGTTATCTCTGGGTCAGCGCAGGAGACCCATGAACTGTCCCAGGGAACAAGACAGGAATCACTGTGGTACAAGTGAGGCGACTGGGAAGGGATTCCCAGAATAGGTACCGTCCACTAAGCAGCATGAATATAGAGGATAATGTAAACCATGGGAAGAAACAATAATAAAATATAAGTCCAAATTATAAATACAGGTTTCAATAAGAAGGTATTACCTTATTCCAGTGTGAAGGGAACATACGGAGGAGGGAAAAGAACCCCGTAGTGACACTAACACTGTAAAGAACAGCGAAACGTAATTAGTATATAGTTAAGAAATAGGTATATGTGCCCAAAGGTACAGATGGAATATCCTATGTATGGCTGCTGGCCAGATAAGGGTACTCTGTAAAAGAGAATAGTCTGTGGGTACAACTGTGTATATCAATGGTGGTCAGCGGTATAGGATTCGGGGGGAATGACCCTGTGCGGTTACCTGGCTGGATCGCTGTGTTAAGCGGCGCTCCCGCGCCCTGCTTGTGCTGGCGTGTGCTGTACCTGGTCTGTGTCTGGCTTAAATGCAATCCCGCACCGCTGGACCGGAAGTGCGCGGTGTGGACCGGAAGTGACGTATCGCCAGTGATATCGATGGAGTGCGCATGCGCTGGCGGCGCCATAGCAACCTCTAAACTGGTATATCTGACCGCCATGGTAGCCTGTGTAGTGGGCAAGCGCATTAAGGCGCTGGGTAGCGCATAGGCACTAGGGGTATCAGGTGTGCGGTGCAGATAAAATGTATGTCAATGTCATGAAGTAATTACCCTGTTGTGGTCACCATATAGATGCATATAATGCGCAGGAGCGTAAAGGCACTAATTGGTCTGCATATACATATTGGGCAATGGGCATAAATGAACTGGTGGTTATAGTAGGGGATGGGGTAGCCTCAAGAGAAAAAAGGAAATAAGTGGAAAAAATATCTGAAAAAATACATGAAAAATATCTGAAAAAAATAGAAAAATAAAATGAAAAACAACCCATGAAAAAAAATTATGAAAAAAATGTAAATTAAAAATATCTAAGGTACCAGTAAGGGGTTAGGGCAAACTCACCTAGTGCCATAATAACTTAGCGGGTCTGTAAGGTAAAAGAGGAGAAAATAATTAATAATATGCTCACGATAACCAGTCTATTTCCCTATTAAGCCCTCTAGGAGTAAGGGTATCCAATTTATGTATCCAGAAAGTTTCACGTGATTTAAGCAATTTTATATGGTCCCCCCCTCTTCTGGGACGGGGGACACGCTCAATGACCTGGAACCTCAGTTGGGCCACTGTGTGATTATACCTTGAAAAGTGATCCGGCAGGGGGAGCCATGTTTTGCCACATCTGATTGTGGACTTATGGCTGGCGATGCGGTCTTTTATCTGTTGTGTGGTCTCCCCCACATAGAGGAGACCGCATGGGCATTTGACTAAGTACACAACAAAGTTAGAGTTGCATGTGTGGAAACCACGTATTGGATAGGTTTTGCCAGTCCTGGGATGGGTTATATTGTCTGCCTTAATGACATTGGAACAGGCTGCGCAGTTCAAACAAGGGAAGGTACCGTTGCGTCGGGCTGTAAGGAACCTTTGTGTAGTATTGGGATGTGTACTACCGATATCCACTCTGACCAGTCTGTCCTTGATATTGGAAGGTCTTTTCGTACACATCAGGGCCGGTTCCCCAAAGGGGGCAATTTTTGGATAGGCTTTAGTGAGTAGTGGCCAGTGTTTCTTGATAATAGAGTATACTTTCGGCATGAGGGGGTGGAATGTGTGTACAAAGGGGATCCTTTCTTTTGATCTCGTCCGAGGGGAAGGAGATGGAGGTGTTAAAGAACGCATTTTTTCGTGATCGAGGAGTTTAGGAGGATAGCATCTTAACTGAAATTTTTTTTTGCCATCGTGTCCAATCTATCATTCAAGATAGTAAAATCCGAGACAATGCGTGCCACCCTGTTAAATTGGGACCTTGGCAAACTATTCTTCATGGTTCGCGGATGGCAACTGGTATAGTGTAGGAGACTGTTACAGTCCGTGGGTTTACAGTAGATATCGGTAGAAAGGTGCCCCTCATTGTCTTTCAGAACCATGGTGTCCAAGAACGGTACAGATTCAGTGCTATGATGCATGGTGAACTGGAGTTCAGGAAAAATGGAGTTGAGGAAAACATGAAAGGATTTAAGAGAGTCTAAAGTGCCTGTCCAAACCAGGAAGATATCATCTATGTAACGGTGATATCCTGTGGCAAACTGAAGGAACAAATTGTTGTTAAACACGTAGGTGGTTTCAAAATGGTTCATGAAAGCATTAGCGTAGGCTGGCGCAACATTAGAGCCCATCGCCGTGCCGCATTTTTGAATGTAAAAAGTGTCTTCAAATAGGAAGTAATTTTCATAAAGTACCAAATGGAGCAGGTCGAGGCAAAATTGAATGGCCTCTCCTGACAGGGAAGATTGGTGTAACAGGTACCTGGTGGCCTCGATACCCTTTGTATGTTGGATTGAAGTGTACAGACTATTTACATCCATAGTGACAAGGGTACTATCTGGTGGTATTGTGCCTAGTTGGTTAATTACTTTAAGAAAATGTCCAGTGTCAAGGAGGAAAGAGCGAGTTTCTTTAATCAATGGTGTCATGATTTTCTCTAGGAATATAGAGAGTGGAGACAGGATTGAGTCCGTGGAGGCGACTATAGGCCTACCTGGGGGATTTTGTAGTGATTTATGAATCTTGGGCAAAACATAAAAAACCGGTGTAACCGGATGAGGATTTAATAAGTAAGTTGCCGTTTTCTGATCGATGATATGACTTTTACGATATGTATCAATTACTCTATGAATTTTGTTACTAATTGTGGCAACTGGGTCTCTTGGTATGACCCCATAGGTGGTGGTATCAGATAATTGGCGGGTTATTTCATGTATGTATTGAACACGGTTCATCACTACAATGGCTCCCCCTTTGTCTGCAGGTTTTAAGATGATAGACCTATTGGAGTGCAGAGATGAAAGAGCCTGTTTCTCAGTGAGAGAAAGGTTGGAGTGCATAGGAAATAGACCAAGCTGTTGTTGATGAGAAAGAGAATTTACCTCCTGGTCCACCAGAGAGATGAAAGTTTCCGCAGCGTGGTACGTGCGAGGAGGACAGAAGTTACTACGGTTGTGAAGGCCGAGAGTAGTGATAGATAGCTCAGGCATACGATCAGGCTCCTGTGAAGGTGTGGAACCCTGAATGGTGCCGGTATTGAGTCCAAAATGAGTCTTGAGTCTGACTGTCCGATAAAAGCGCTCCAGATCCTTCTTCAGTTGGAAAGAGTCCCAAGTTGGTGTAGGGCAAAAGGATAATCCCTTTTGTAGGACCATAAGTTCCGCAGGGGAGAGTAAGTAGTCCGAGATATTGATCACTATGTTCGTATTCTCACCTGTGATCGCGTGGTCATTCTTTCGCCGACCTCGCCTTGTGGGTCTCCTTGGTGTTGCCCCCCTCTGCGGTTCTTGGATAAAAAACGTTGACGACCAGACTGTGTTGATGAGTCGCTTTCCGAACTGTAGGATCCATTTCTGCGTGGGTATCTTGGTCGGCGCCAGGTGGTGGTAGAAGAGTCGGTCCATTTATACACCCGATTGTTGATGTAGTCCTCAGAATCTCTCTGGAATTTCTGTCGTTTTCGGTCTTGTAACACTTTCTGATGCTCTGCAAGGGCTTTATCCGTCTTGGTTTTTAAGGTAGTCCACTCGGCCGAGGATAGAGTAGTCGACAATTGTGTCTCTATGGACTGAATATTCTGCTTGGTCTCAACTATAGCTTTCTGGAGGTATTCTATGGTGAGTATTATAATGTCAAGCGAGCATTTATTAAGAATTTTCTTATACTTCTCGCAATATTCCGGATTATCAGAGAAAAGGGTAGGCTGGAGGTTGCACCTGAGCCCCCTGGGAATCTTGTTTTGTCTGTGATATTCGGCTAAGGTCGTGCAATGGAGATCGTAGGAAATCAGTCTACGTTTCTCCTTCTCGAAATCCCTGGTCCTCAGTTCCTGTACTGGGGTCCTAAGGAAATCATTTGAACCTGTCACTTGGGACAGTATATTAGAGCTAGTGGCCAAATCGTACGCAAAAGTGTCGGTAGACATGAGTCTTTTGCACTCAAGAGGAAATGACCGGTGCTGACGCCAATGTAGAACTATATAGAGAGAAATTTTAGCGTGCACTCAGTCTGCTGGAGGCGAGGTGCTGGTGTAATGGACCAATAGGTCCTAAATGGTAAATATTCGTAATTCACCGCACACTCTGATTAAATGCTGTACAATTAATTCATGCAAAATAAAAGTGTGGATTTATTTATACAATTGGGAGCATAACAGAATAAAGCAGCTCATGCGATCTGACACAACGTTTCGGCTCTGCCGGAGCCTTTTTCACGTGATCGCTGCAAATAGAGAATATACATATCAAATAAATAAAACAACAAGAAAACAAAACAAAGAAAGAAAGAAACAAGGAAAAATATACAAAAGAAAATCGTTACAACATCCTGGTGTCCGTATGATATAAACACTTTAGCTACTATAATGTTATCTCTGGGTCAGCGCAGGAGACCCATGAACTGTCCCAGGGAACAAGACAGGAATCACTGTGGTACAAGTGAGGCGACTGGGAAGGGATTCCCAGAATAGGTACCGTCCACTAAGCAGCATGAATATAGAGGATAATGTAAACCATGGGAAGAAACAATAATAAAATATAAGTCCAAATTATAAATACAGGTTTCAATAAGAAGGTATTACCTTATTCCAGTGTGAAGGGAACATACGGAGGAGGGAAAAGAACCCCGTAGTGACACTAACACTGTAAAGAACAGCGAAACGTAATTAGTATATAGTTAAGAAATAGGTATATGTGCCCAAAGGTACAGATGGAATATCCCATGTATGGCTGCTGGCCAGATAAGGGTACTCTGTAAAAGAGAAAATAAAGATTAAACAACAACCACAAGATGGATTTCATCAACCAAGGTATCATTTTAATGATGATCCAGATTATAAATTCAGAGATCATACTTTACTGATATATTGCAGGAATAGATTATTAATAAATTGAATTAGAAAGCTCTTTTATGTTCACAATAAGTTTAATTAAGATTTAAGATAACATGTTACTTTCATGGTGTATTTTCATTAACCCCTTTACCCCCGAAGGTGGTTTGCCTGTTAATGACAAGGCAGATTTTCACAATTCTGACCACTGTCACTTTATGAGGTAATAACTCTGGAACGCTTCATCAGATCCCGGTGATTCTGAGAATGTTTTTTCGTGACATATTGTACTTCATGATAATGTTAAAATTTCTTTGCTATGGATTGCATTTATTTGGAGAACAAACATATGTGGTTTAGGTACACTGTGGGGCTCCGAAGGGAGGGGGAATTTGGATTTTGGAGTGCAGAATTTCCTCAATTTATTTTGGAGGGTTATGGAGCAATTTTGCTTTTCCAGAGCATTTGTGCTACCAGGAATGTGAAAGCCCCC
Source organism: Ranitomeya imitator (assembly GCF_032444005.1). Taxonomy (NCBI): domain Eukaryota; kingdom Metazoa; phylum Chordata; class Amphibia; order Anura; family Dendrobatidae; genus Ranitomeya; species Ranitomeya imitator. The sequence goes on from NC_091282.1 coordinate 88,888,877, forward strand.
CATATTTTCAATAACAAATGACAGATCTGAGTGAATACTCGCTTTTTTTGTGGATTGAGTTGAAGCTTTTATAGGGAACATTTTGCATAACGTTTGCGATCACATTTATCTGGCACTCTATGCCAACCACTTTTTGGGGAGGTTTCCATCTAAATCTCTAAGTGACGTAATTCAAATGAAACCTCTGATGGATCCATACACTAAAATGAGGCAGCAAAGTTACTCTGGACTCCATCCGGCCTCTGTTCAGTGGTGTCCTTCTTTTCAGAAGTGCACAAAACAGCATTTTTATTCAATCCTAAAAAGATGGACACCGCTGGATCACAGGTCAGACGGCGTCCACAGTGCCTCCATCTGACTCATTATAAAGAATCTTCAGCCAGAGGTTCCATCTGAATCACGTATTTCAGAGATTTACACAGAAAGCCCGGTGTAAGAGCTCAGTGCAGAGCGCAGGATAAATGTGTGCCAAGCCTTACTGCAATCTTTGGGAGGCAGAATGAATAAATCAACAACAGGTGAAGAATTGATTTTATTTTTTACGCCGTTTCCCATGCGTTATAAGTGATCAGGCGACTTTATTCTTCGGGTTAGTGCGATTACAGCGATACCAGATTTACATCGGGTTTTTATGTTTGGCTACTGTGACACACTAAAAGACGCTATTTATTGCAAAAAATAGATTTTTCATCACCATAGTTTGAGTGCTATAATTTTTCCCTATTTTGGCCCTCAGAGTCATGTGAGGGCTTGTTTTTTATGGAAAAAGTTGATGTTTTTATTGGTACCATTTTCTGGTGCATGACATAGTTTGATCGCTTTCTATCCCGATTTTTGGGATGCAGAATGAACAAAAAACAGCAATTCAGGATTTCTTTACTTTTTTTGGGGGGAGGGGTTATGCTGTTCTGTGTGTGGTAAAATTGATAAGGCAGTGTTATTATTTGGGTCAGTACGACTACAGTGATACCTCATTTATATGCAATACAGAGTTTTGGGAAAAATTCAACAATCCTGGCGAATTTGGATTTCAAAGGATTTTATCATCACTAATGTTGGGCTAAGAGAGCAGGTAATGAAGACAAAGAGCACATTTGTATACCCCTAGTGAGACAGCAGTATGAACGGCACAACAAGCCTTGACTCATGAACCGTCAAAAAGGGTGCACACCTCATAGTAGATAATCACACACAAACTGCCACATAAGAAAAAATATTAGAAGAAAAAGAGGATGCTCAAAACTCATTGCAAACAAGTGTATTTAGTCCAAAATGCACACAACAAGCTTGGAAGTATGCATTCTTCTCACATTTATGGACAGTGATAGAGAATGTAGAGATATTACTAGCGATGAGTAAAACAATCTACATCATATCAATTTAATGGCAAAGTTTCAAAAAATTTGAGATACTAGAGAATGCAAAATATTCTGGATTCAATTTGTATGAATTCTGCAAAATAGTGGCCAGTTTGTCATGGTTTATTTTGAGGCTCAAGAATTGTTTAAAATAAAAAATACTCACCTATCCTAGACCCTCAAACAAATTCCCCATCTTGCCTTCACTGCCGCAGATCCTGGGTCCGCCATTCAGGTTCTCCTTGTAGGTCTTGGTTTCTTTTGGCACCGAGGTCATGCAGTCATTTGGAGAGGGGTAAGGATGACGCATAATATTGGCATGCAGCACAGGTCAATTTACGCTATGAATATTCTCCGCAGCATATGCATGGAATTTGTAAAAAAATTTCCATACTTAAAATCTTCTGCATTTTTGTCCCAAGTTTTCCTAGAGTTTGATTGGCTGCTACAGGCGACTGATTTTCTCCTGTGCTATTATGGATAAGTTCTTATTCAGAAATATTAGTGATCACACAGATAAGTAACCACAGTGGAAAAAAATCTAACCTCCCAAATTTCCAACAAACCCATCTTAATGAATAGAACTATTCAAGTAACAACACCTCATCTTCCTATACTTCTTTTCCAGACAAGGTAACTGCTTTACTGAAAATTGAGATAGAGTCACAGATGGTAAATGTTAAGAAGAGTTAAAGCTGATCTTAAAGTGGGAAAGCGTTAAAGCAGATCCAATGGCAGGCATGATTTAATCTAAAGCGAAACCCCCAAAAGTCCAAGAAAAACAAATACTTACATGGTTGCTTTTACTTGTAGGAAATCTCTATTTGTTTTGTTTTAGTCTTCTGTGTCTACTCTTGTTTGTGTTATTGCTATGTCTGCTGATAAATTTCCACCCTGACTGGCTATGAGATATTTCCCATGAAGGTGATACAAAAAAGGAGATTGATAAAAGTGATACCTTGTTTATTAAACTAAAATACCATTTGTTTGTATGTGATCATTCTCCCTGATTAAACATGGCAAATTTGTCCTCATTCCTCCAACTTTCTACAGCCAAGAGATTTTAGAACATGCCCCCAGTGAAAGCTTTGTACACATTCATAAATTGAATCCATGTGTTGTGACCGGGAATACAGCGAAAAACGTTTCTGTTTGAAGAAAATATAAATATATCTATGATGGCTGATATGTATACACATAGATCAACACAAAGTACTGTGTAAATAAGGTAACAGCTGAGGTAGTTCATCAAATCCAAAAATGTATTAAAAAAGAGTTGTCCCTTTAAATCGTCCATAAAACCGTAATGTTCAATCATATGATATTTTAAAGATCCAAGCAGAGATGAGCGAATTGATTTGATACAAATAAAATCTGTGATGAATTTTAATAAATTCCCTAGAACCGGCAAATTCTAAGAATTTGCGATACAATTCAAGAATTAAAGAAGGCTCACATGACATCAGGTGCTTTCCCACAATGTCTTACAACTATCACATTATTTGGAAAGGCATAGCAAATAAGGAGAAACTATCATAGTCTGTATAAAAGCAGAGGCAGGGAATGCAGCAGCTATCTTGCAGTGAATCTGTACTCTCAGCTCAGTAATAGAAATAAGGACAGAAATCTTTCAAGCACTGAATAATAATTTACGACAGTGTGTGTTAGACAGCAGAGCAGTGATAAATAGCACCATGTGTTTACACATAGCCAAAGATTTTGAAGTCACTGTGACATTGTTAAGATTGTGGGAAACGGAAGTACAGTCTTCAAAAATGTCCACCTGATGAAGACGGTAGTTCCGTTGAAACACGTTGTGGCTTAAACCCCATTCTGGTGTCAGAGTTTCCTTTCGGCGCTCCTTTGACCGAGTTTCACCTCTTTCCTGTTTCTGTCCTCCTTCGGAGGTATTCGGCTGGAGCTGCGGGGGAACTGTGTGCCCTCCCCTCACTAAGGCTACCTATCCAGCGCTCCTAAAGAATCTGCCTTTTACTGACTTTATTATTAAGATTGTGTTTGAGTTAAACAGCTTGAAAAGTGTTCCATGCAGTCCTAGGAGATCTCAGAGTATTACACATATGTTTTCAGAGCAATCGGAAGCTTTGCCGTACTTGAGGTTTTCAGCAAATTAATACACTGCAAATCACATTTTGGGACAACTTCAATGAGGCGGATGAATGTGAATTTCAAAAGATTTGCTCTTCTCTACTTAATAGTCTGTAACATAATACAGTCGTATTAGGACTGATGCCCTACTCCTCCAAAAGCAGCACCATCCCAAATGACCACAGTTGGACTTCTGGCCCTGTGCTTAGCACTAGACATCAGACCCCTTTCAGTTTGTGCAAAGAGTGTATGTACAGTAAGTCAGCCCCTTTGTACGAAGTCAAAGAACTGAAAGCCAAGCAACCAGGACACCCAACTGACCATTGGGAAAATCAAGGCACATCAATTATGAATATTCCCCACTTCCTCAAAATTCCCTTTCATCATACAGTACCTAGAAGAAAAATTAGCTTTTTCATGAAAATGTTCTCTATGACAGTTGTGCTGCTAGACTAGTCAGGCAGTGACTTATCTATCTACAGGAGAACAAAATGATTCGGCACGTGAAATCCAACAGGCCAGATCCTTCTTCTATGATGTCAAGTGAAGAGTCAGGAGACTGTTGGTCTTCCCACCAACATGGAGGGTTCATCCAACTTTAATTTATTGTGTATGGAGGCCTTCAGGGATACTAATAGGGTCACGGTGTCTCCTTGTAGGGCTTATGAATCCATTTTTCACTACTCAAGCACAAATTGGAATATTAGAATATCTATTCATTTACTTGTTATATGGTTCTGTATTTCTATATTAACCCATGGCTTCTAGTTCCCAAAGTATCCAGTTCAAACTACTAACATTGACCTACAAAGTTCTCCATAATCTGGCTCCTCCATATACTGCTCTGGCAAAAATTAAGAGACCACTGCAAAATATTCAGTATGTCCGATTTTTCTCTTTATAGGTATATTTTTGAGTAATATGTAAATTGTTCTTTTAGTCTATAAACTTCTGACAACATGTCTCCGAATTTCCAAGCAATAAATTTTGGGGGGTTTTTTCTGAAAAGGAGAAATGATCCAAATTTAAAAAAACCAGTGCTTTCAGGCCTCAAATAATGCAAAGAAAACAAGTTCATAATCATTAGGAAACAACGATACTAATGTTTTAACTCAGGAAGAGTTCAGAAATCAATATTTTGTGGAATAACCATTTTTAATCACAGCTTTCCTGCGTCTTGGCATGCTTTCCACCAGTCTTTCACACTGTTTCTGGCGCACAAATTTAAGCAGTTCTTCTTTGATGGCTTGTGACTATCCATAATCCTCTTGATTACATTCCAGAAGTTTTCAATGGGGATCTGGTCTGTAGATTGGGCTGCCCTTGACAGGGTTTTGAGGTGGTGGTCTCTTAATTTTTGCAAGAGCTGTATTTCCAAATTAACTTTGCGATATCTTCCCACACATAATCTCCGGTCCTCCCAAGACCTCCTTCTCTCCTCCACACTCATATTCTCCTCCCAGTTCACCTACAAGACTTCTGCCATTTATCCCCCATCCTTTTGAATTCTGTGTCCCAATTATCCACCACATTTGAGACCCTTGGACAAAACTTGAAAAGCCATCTCTTCAAGATAGTTTACAGCCTACAATTATCCCAATTACCTCACAACCACCAGAGCTGCTGCAACCGTCCGACCTACTGTCTCCTTCCTCATGATCCTGTTGACTGTAAGACCACAGGAGCAGGGCCCTCTCCGCCTCTGTACCAGTCTGTCATTGTTAGACTGTTTATTGCAATTTAAATCTGTATTTATTAATAATAATAATAATAATGGGCATGAAGACACATCAGCTGAACCTATGACAACATATAGACAAACACTGTGCAATAGCACTCTGCAAACATTACATATATGAATTCCCCTATTGGTACACATGCAAAATGTTAGGCTCTTTGCACATATTTAATCAAAGTATCTGAACATCTATACTAAAAGACTCATCCCTGTGCCTCAAGAAAACAGAGGATATCATGGAATCCAGTTACAGGTGCTTCTCACAAAATTAGAATATCATCAAAAAGTGAATTTATTTCAGTTCTTCAATACAAAAAGTGAAACTCATATTATACAGAGTCATTACATACAGAGTGATCTACTTCAAGTGTTTATTTCTGTTAATGTTGATGATTATGGCTTACAGCCAGTGAAAACCCAAAAGTCATTATCTCAGTAAATTAGAATAATTAACAAAAAAAACACCTGCAAGGGCCTCCTAAGTGTTTGAAAAAGTCCCTTAGTCTATTTCAGTAGGCTCCACTAGGGTTGAGCGACCTTGACCTTTTTAGAGTCGAGCCGTGTTTCGCGAAACCCAACTATCTTAGAAGTCGAGTCGAGTGGAATCGGCCGATTATCGCGAAAAGTCGGGTATCGCCCGAAACACGAAACCCAATGCAAGTCAATGGGGGAGCATAGTCGGCAGTGAGTGGAGGCCAGGAAAACACCTACACTGCCCATTTTAATGGCAAAAACATCCATTCTTGTTACTGAAGCTTGTCAATCGTAATTTAGCTTATAATAATTGGAAGGCATTTGAAATTGGGGGTCATTTGGCTAAAGTTGTGGGGGGTAGGGCTGGTTCAAGTAATTAGTGGGCCCAGGAAATCTGGAACACGTCACGGCAGTGGAGCAGGGAGAGGTAAGTATTTAAACTTTGCAAGTGCTGTGATCCTGAGCAAGCAGGGGGGGCCCACTAGTTGGCATTGGCACTGGCACAGGGCCCCTCAAAGTACAGCGGTGTGTTTGCACGGCGGGGGCGCCTCCCACTGGCAGCAACACTTTTGCGTACTATGAGAGGCCCTGTGCCAGTGACGTCGCCAACTAGTATTCCTCCCCCCACCTGATGAAGGTACCTGCACTTTCATCTGCACCTTCCTCTTTGTCCCCGTGTAAGGTGGTATGGTATGCGGGAAGAGGAACCTGACTTTCAGCAGGGTCACAATCTTGCTGTGTAGCGTGCACGGGGAATTTTGCGTTATGGGTCAATGTACCAGCAGACTCATCTATCACTGGCTGGGCAATGGGCAGGATGAGGAGGAAACACAGATATAGGCCCAAAGAATAAAGTTTGCTAAATGCAGTTCAAAATTGGTAACACAGGACTAACCAGGGGGCATTGCAGTGGAGGACAACTGGAATGAGAGGCTGACACAGAGAGTAGGCCCAAATCAGTAAGTAGTCGAAATGCAGTTCAAAATTGGCAACCGTAGTAAACAGGCGGCACAGCTTTGTTCAGTGGAGGAGAACAGCAAGGAGTGGCAGACACCGATAGTAGGCCCCAACCCAACTAGTAGGCCAAATGCAGTCTAACATTAACAACTACTTAACGAGAGCCTGAAAATGGAATTTCAGGACAGGAAACCAGGAGAACAGCAAGGAGCGGCAGACACTGTTAGTAGGCCCCAAACCAACTAGTACACCAAATGCAGTTGTTCCATTTAACCACTATTTAACAGGAGCCTGAAGATAGAAGCTCAGGAAAGGCAACCTGGAGAACACCTTGGAGTGGAACACACCGTCTCTACACCCCATACCCAATTTGTAGGCCTAATGCAGCGTAGTTTCCAACAACTACTAAACGAGAGCATTAAGATCGAAGCAATGGCGAGGAAACCTGGGGAACACCTTGGAGTGGAACACACCATCTCTCTACACCCCATACCCAATTTGTAGGCCTAATGCAGTGTAGTTTCCAACAACTACTAAACGAGAGCATTAAGATCGAAGCAATGGCGAGGAAACCTGGGGAACACCTTGGAGTGTAACACACCATCTCTCTACACCCCATACCCAATTTGTAGGCCTAATGGAGTGTAGTTTCGAACAACTACTAAACGAGAGCCAGAAGATCGAAGCAATGGAGAGGAAACCTGGGGAACACCTTGGAGTGCAACACACCATCTCTCTACACCCCATACCCAATTTGTAGGCCTAATGCAGTGTAGTTTCCAACAACTACTAAACGAGAGCCTGAAGATAGAAGCTCAGGAAAGGCAACCTGGAGAACACCTTGGAGTGGAACACACCGTCTCTACACCCCATACCCAATTTGTAGGCCTAATGCAGTGTAGTTTCCAACAACTACTAAACGAGAGCATTAAGATCGAAGCAATGGCGAGGAAACCTGGGGAACACCTTGGAGTGGAACACACCATCTCTCTACACCCCATACCCAATTTGTAGGCCTAATGCAGTGTAGTTTTCTACAACTACTAAACGAGAGTCGGAAGATCGAAGCAATGTGGACGAAACCTGGGGAACACCTTGGAGTGTAACACACCATCTCTCTACACCCCATACCCAATTTGTAGGCCTAATGCAGTGTAGTTTTCTACAACTACTAAACGAGAGTCGGAAGACCGAAGCAATGTGGACGAAACCTGGGGAACACCTTGGAGTGTAACACACCATCTCTCTACACCCCATACCCAGTTTGTAGGCCTAATGCAGTGTAGTTTCCAACAACTACTAAACGAGAGCATTAAGATCGAAGCAATGGCGAGGAAACCTGGGGAACACCTTGGAGTGGAACACACCATCTCTCTACACCCCATACCCAATTTGTAGGCCTAATGCAGTGTAGTTTTCTACAACTACTAAACGAGAGTCGGAAGACCGAAGCAATGTAGACGAAACCTGGGGAACACCTTGGAGTGTAACACACCATCTCTCTACACCCCATACCCAATTTGTAGGCCTAATGCAGCGTAGCTTCCAACAACTACTAAACGAGAGCCAGAAGATCGAAGCAATGGAGAGGAAACCTGGGGAACACCTTGGAGTGCAACACACCATCTCTCTACACCCCATACCCAATTTGTAGGCCTAATGCAGCGTAGTTTCCAACAACTACTAAACGAGAGCATTAAGATCGAAGCAATGGAGAGGAAACCTGGGGAACACCTTGGAGTGCAACACACCATCTCTCTACACCCCATACCCAATTTGTAGGCCTAATGCAGTGTAGTTTCCAACAACTACTAAACGAGAGCCTGAAGATAGAAGCTCAGGAAAGGCAACCTGGAGAACACCTTGGAGTGGAACACACCGTCTCTACACCCCATACCCAATTTGTAGGCCTAATGCAGCGTAGTTTCCAACAACTACTAAACGAGAGCATTAAGATCGAAGCAATGGCGAGGAAACCTGGGGAACACCTTGGAGTGGAACACCATCTCTCTACACCCCATACCCAATTTGTAGGTCTAATGCAGTGTAGTTTCCAACAACTACTAAACGAGAGCCGGAAGATCGAAGCAATGGAGAGGAAACCTGGGGAACACCTTGGAGTGCAACACACCATCTCTCTACACCCCATACCCAATTTGTAGGCCTAATGCAGTGTAGTTTCCAACAACTACTAAACGAGAGCCAGAAGATCGAAGCAATGGCGAGGAAACCTGGGGAACACCTTGGAGTGGAACACACCATCTCTCTACACACCATACCCAATTTGTAGGCCTAATGCAGTGTAGTTTCCAACAACTACTAAACGAGAGCATTAAGATCGAAGCAATGGCGAGGAAACCTGGGGAACACCTTGGAGTGGAACACACCATCTCTATACACCCCATACCCAATTTGTAGGCCTAATGCAGTGTAGTTTTCTACAACTACTAAATGAGAGTCGGAAGATCGAAGCAATGTGGACGAAACCTGGGGAACACCTTGGAGTGTAACACACCATCTCTCTACACCCCATACCCAATTTGTAGGCCTAATGCAGTGTAGTTTTCTACAACTACTAAACGAGAGTCGGAAGACCGAAGCAATGTGGACGAAACCTGGGGAACACCTTGGAGTGTAACACACCATCTCTCTACACCCCATACCCAGTTTGTAGGCCTAATGCAGTGTAGTTTCCAACAACTACTAAACGAGAGCATTAAGATCGAAGCAATGGCGAGGAAACCTGGGGAACACCTTGGAGTGGAACACACCATCTCTCTACACCCCATACCCAATTTTTAGGCCTAATGCAGTGTAGTTTTCTACAACTACTAAACGAGAGTCGGAAGACCGAAGCAATGTAGACGAATCCTGGGGAACACCTTGGAGTGTAACACACCATCTCTCTACACCCCATACCCAATTTGTAGGCCTAATGCAGCGTAGCTTCCAACAACTACTAAACGAGAGCCAGAAGATCGAAGCAATGGAGAGGAAACCTGGGGAACACCTTGGAGTGCAACACACCATCTCTCTACACCCCATACCCAATTTGTAGGCCTAATGCAGCGTAGTTTCCAACAACTACTAAACGAGAGCATTAAGATCGAAGCAATGGAGAGGAAACCTGGGGAACACCTTGGAGTGCAACACACCATCTCTCTACACCCCATACCCAATTTGTAGGCCTAATGCAGTGTAGTTTCCAACAACTACTAAACGAGAGCCTGAAGATAGAAGCTCAGGAAAGGCAACCTGGAGAACACCTTGGAGTGGAACACACCGTCTCTACACCCCATACCCAATTTGTAGGCCTAATGCAGCGTAGTTTCCAACAACTACTAAACGAGAGCATTAAGATCGAAGCAATGGCGAGGAAACCTGGGGAACACCTTGGAGTGGAACACACCATCTCTCTACACCCCATACCCAATTTGTAGGTCTAATGCAGTGTAGTTTCCAACAACTACTAAACGAGAGCCGGAAGATCGAAGCAATGGAGAGGAAACCTGGGGAACACCTTGGAGTGCAACACACCATCTCTCTACACCCCATACCCAATTTGTAGGCCTAATGCAGTGTAGTTTCCAACAACTACTAAACGAGAGCCAGAAGATCGAAGCAATGGCGAGGAAACCTGGGGAACACCTTGGAGTGGAACACACCATCTCTCTACACCCCATACCCAATTTGTAGGTCTAATGCAGTGTAGTTTCCAACAACTACTAAACGAGAGCCGGAAGATCGAAGCAATGGAGAGGAAACCTGGGGAACACCTTGGAGTGCAACACACCATCTCTCTACACCCCATACCCAATTTGTAGGCCTAATGCAGTGTAGTTTCCAACAACTACTAAACGAGAGCCAGAAGATCGAAGCAATGGCGAGGAAACCTGGGGAACACCTTGGAGTGGAACACACCATCTCTCTACACCCCATACCCATTTTGTAGGCCTAATGCAGTGTAGTTTTCTACAACTACTAAACGAGAGTCGGAAGACCGAAGCAATGTGGACGAAACCTGGGGAACACCTTGGAGTGTAACACACCATCTCTCTACACCCCATACCCAATTTGTAGGCCTAATGCAGTGTAGTTTCCAACAACTACTAAACGAGAGCATTAAGATCGAAGCAATGGCGAGGAAACCTGGGGAACACCTTGGAGTGGAACACACCATCTCTCTACACCCCATACCCAATTTGTAGGCCTAATGCAGTGTAGTTTTCTACAACTACTAAACGAGAGTCGGAAGACCGAAGCAATGTGGACGAAACCTGGGGAACACCTTGGAGTGTAACACACCATCTCTCTACACCCCATACCCAATTTGTAGGCCTAATGCAGTGTAGTTTCCAACAACTACTAAACGAGAGCATTAAGATTGAAGCAATGGCGAGGAAACCTGGGGAACACCTTGGAGTGGAACACACCATCTCTCTACACCCCATACCCATTTTGTAGGCCTAATGCAGTGTAGTTTTCTACAACTACTAAACGAGAGTTGGAAGACCGAAGCAATGTGGACGAAACCTGGGGAACACCTTGGAGTGTAACACACCATCTCTCTACACCCCATACCCAATTTTTAGGCCCAATGCAGTGTAGTTTCCAACAACTACTAAACGAGAGCATTAAGATCGAAGCAACGGCGAGGAAACCTGGGGAACACCTTGGAGTGGAACACACCATCTCTCTACACCCCATACCCAATTTGTAGGCCTAATGCAGTGTAGTTTTCTTCAACTACTAAACGAGAGTTGGAAGACCGAAGCAATGTAGACGAAACCTGGGGAACACCTTGGAGTGTAACACACCATCTCTCTACACCCCTTACCCAATTTGTAGGCCTAATGCAGTGTAGTTTCCAACAACTACTAAACAAGAGCCAGAAGATCGAAGCAATGGAGAGGGAACCTGGGGAACACCTTGGAGTGCAACACACCATCTCTCTACACCCTATACCCAATTTGTAGGCCTAATGCAGCGTAGTTTCCAACAACTACTAAACGAGAGCATTAAGATCGAAGCAATGGCGAGGAAACCTGGGGAACACCTTGGAGTGGAACACACCATCTCTCTACACCCCATACCCAATTTGTAGGCCTAATGCAGCGTAGTTCCAACAACTACTAAACGAGAGCCAGAAGATCGAAGCAATGGAGAGGAAACCTGGGGAACACCTTGGAGTGCAACACACCATCTCTCTACACCCCATACCCAATTTGTAGGCCTAATGCAGTCTAGTTTTCTACAACTACTAAACGAGAGTCGGAGATCGAAGCAATGTGGACGAAACCTGGGGAACACCTTGGAGTGTAACACACCATCTCTCTACACCCCATACCCAATTTGTAGGCCTAATGCAGTGTAGTTTTCTACAACTACTAAACGAGAGTCGGAAGACCGAAGCAATGTGGACGAAACCTGGGGAACACCTTGGAGTGTAACACACCATCTCTCTACACCCCATACCCAATTTGTAGGCCTAATGCAGTGTAGTTTCCAACAACTACTAAACGAGAGCATTAAGATCGAAGCAATGGCGAGGAAACCTGGGGAACACCTTGGAGTGGAACACACCATCTCTCTACACCCCATACCCAATTTGTAGGCCTAATGCAGTGTAGTTTTCTACAACTACTAAACAAGAGTCGGAAGACCGAAGCAATGTGGACGAAACCTGGGGAACACCTTGGAGTGTAACACACCATCTCTCTACACCCCATACCCAATTTGTAGGCCTAATGCAGTGTAGCTTCCAACAACTACTAAACGAGAGCCAGAAGATCGAAGCAATGGAGAGGAAACCTGGGGAACACCTTGGAGTGCAACACACCATCTCTCTACACCCCATACCCAATTTGTAGGCCTAATGCAGTGTAGTTTCCAACAACTACTAAACGAGAGCATTAAGATCGAAGCAATGGAGAGGAAACCTGGGGAACACCTTGGAGTGCAACACACCATCTCTCTACACCCCATACCCAATTTGTAGGCCTAATGCAGTGTAGTTTCCAACAACTACAAAACGAGAGCCTGAAGATAGAAGCTCAGGAAAGGCAACCTGGAGAACACCTTGGAGTGGAACACACCGTCTCTAAACCCCATACCCAATTTGTAGGCCTAATGCAGTGTAGTTTTCTACAACTACTAAACGAGAGTCGGAAGATCGAAGCAATGTGGACGAAACCTGGGGAACACCTTGGAGTGTAACACACCATCTCTCTACACCCCATACCCAATTTGTAGGCCTAATGCAGTGTAGTTTCCAACAACTACTAAACGAGAGCATTAAGATCGAAGCAATGGCGAGGAAACCTGGGGAACACCTTGGAGTGGAACACACCATCTCTCTACACCCCATACCCAATTTGTAGGCCTAATGCAGTGTAGTTTTCTACAACTACTAAACGAGAGTCGGAAGACCGAAGCAATGTGGACGAAACCTGGGGAACACCTTGGAGTGTAACACACCATCTCTCTACACCCCATACCCAATTTGTAGGCCTAATGCAGTGTAGTTTCCAACAACTACTAAACGAGAGCATTAAGATCGAAGCAATGGCGAGGAAACCTGGGAAACACCTTGGAGTGGAACACACCATCTCTCTACACCCCATACCCAATTTGTAGGCCTAATGCAGCGTAGTTTCCAACAACTACTAAACGAGAGCATTAAGATCGAAGCAATGGCGAGGAAACCTGGGGAACACCTTGGAGTGGAACACACCATCTCTCTACACCCCATACCCAATTTGTGGGCCTAATGCAGCGTAGTTTCCAACAACTACTAAACGAGAGCATTAAGATCGAAGCAATGGCGAGGAAACTTGGGGAACACCTTGGAGTGGAACACAGCTCTCTACACCCCATACCCAATTTGTAAGCCTAATGCAGTGTAGTTTCCAACAACTACTAAACGAGAGTCGGAAGACCGAAGCAATGTGGACGAAACCTGGGGCACACCTTGGGGCGGCAGACACCGTTAGTAGGCCCGACCAAAGTTGTACCCCCAATGCAGTTTTAAAATTCCTAGAGGCTGAAAACAAGACTATTGACGCTCAGCTTTTTTCAAAGGAACACAGCTGAATTGAGTGGCGCAGACAGACACAGGTAGTAGGCCTTAAACCTAAAATGTGGCTCACTGCAGCTTAAAAAAGGTTACAGGGGTACACAGGCAGCATTGCTCTGGGCAGTGGAGGACAATTTCAATAGTGGACCGCAGACAGACTTTGTACGCCTTCTATTAAAAAAAGGATGCTCTATGCAATAAAAAATAGGTTCCTGGGGTACACGGGCAGCAGTGGTCTGGTCAGTGTAGGAGTAGTAGAAAGAACGGGCCGCAGACAGGCTTCGAAGGCCTAACATAAAAAAATATTGGACTGTAGGCACTTTAACATTGGTTCCAGGGGTACACGGGCAGCAGTAGACTGGTCAGTGTAGTAGTAGTTATAAGAACGGGCCGCAGACAGGCTTCGAAGGCCTAACATAATAAAATGGGCTGGCTGTAGGCAATTTAAAATTGGTTCCAGGAGTACACGGGCAGCAGGAGACAGGTCAGTGTAGTAGTAGTTGAAAGAACGGGCCGCAGACAGGCTTCGAAGGCCTAACATAATAAAATTGGACAGGCTGTAGGCACTTTATAATTGGTTCCAGGGGTACACGGGCAGCAGTAGACAGGTCAGTGGAGGCCTAGTGGAAGGAGGGACCGCAGACAGGCTTCGAAGGCCTAACATAATAAAATTGGACAGGCTGTAGGCACTTTATAATTGGTTCCAGGAGTACACGGGCAGCAGTAGACAGGTCAGTGTAGTAGTAGTTGAAAGAACGGGCCGCAGACAGGCTTCGAAGGCCTAACATAAAAAAATATTGGACTGTAGGCACTTTAACATTGGTTCCAGGGGTACACGGGCAGCAGTAGACTGGTCAGTGTAGTAGTAGTTGAAAGAACGGGCCGCAGACAGGCTTCGAAGGCCTAACATAATAAAATGGGCTGGCTGTAGGCAATTTAAAATTGGTTCCAGGGGTACACGGGCAGCAGTAGACAGGTCATTGGAGGCCTAGTGGAAGGAGGGACCGCAGACATGCTTCGAAGGCCTAACATAATAAAATTGGACAGGCTGTAGGCACTTTATAATTGGTTCCAGGGGTACACGGGCAGCAGTAGACAGGTCAGTGGAGGCCTAGTGGAAGGAGGGACCACAGACAGGCTTCGAAGGCCTAACATAATAAAATTGGACAGGCTGTAGGCAATTTAAAATTGGTTTCAGGAGTACACGGGCAGCAGGAGACAGGTCAGTGTAGTAGTAGTTGAAAGAACGGGCCGCAGACAGGCTTCGAAGGCCTAACATAATAAAATGGGCTGGCTGTAGGCAATTTAAAATTGGTTCCAGGGGTACACGGGCAGCAGTAGACAGGTCATTGGAGGCCTAGTGGAAGGAGGGACCGCAGACAGGCTCCGAAGGCCTAACATAATAAAATTGGACAGGCTGTAGGCACTTTATAATTGGTTCCAGGGGTACAAGGGCAGCAGTAGACAGGTCAGTGGAGGCCTAGTGGAAGGAGGGACCACAGACAGGCTTCGAAGGCCTAACATAATAAAATTGGACAGGCTGTAGGCAATTTAAAATTGGTTTCAGGAGTACACGGGCAGCAGGAGACAGGTCAGTGTAGTAGTAGTTGAAAGAACGGGCCGCAGACAGGCTTCGAAGGCCTAACATAATAAAATGGGCTGGCTGTAGGCAATTTAAAATTGGTTCCAGGGGTACACGGGCAGCAGTAGACAGGTCATTGGAGGCCTAGTGGAAGGAGGGACCGCAGACAGGCTTCGAAGGCCTAACATAATAAAATTGGACAGGCTGTAGGCACTTTATAATTGGTTCCAGGGGTACACGGGCAGCAGTAGACAGGTCAGTGGAGGCCTAATGGAAGGAGGGACCGCAGACAGGCTTCGAAGGCCTAACATAATAAAATTGGACAGGCTGTAGGCAATTTAAAATTGGTTCCAGGAGTACACGGGCAGCAGGAGACAGGTCAGTGTAGTAGTAGTTGAAAGAACGGGCCGCAGACAGGCTTCGAAGGCCTAACATAAAAAAATATTGGACTGTAGGCACTTTAACATTGGTTCCAGGGGTACACGGGCAGCAGTAGACAGGTCAGTGTAGTAGTAGTTGAAAGAACGGGCCGCAGACAGGCTTCGAAGGCCTAACATAATAAAATGGGCTGGCTGTAGGCAATTTAAAATTGGTTCCAGGGGTACACGGGCAGCAGTTGACAGGTCATTGGAGGCCTAGTGGAAGGAGGGACCGCAGACAGGCTTCGAAGGCCTAACATAATAAAATTGGACAGGCTGTAGGCACTTTATAATTGGTTCCAGGGGTACACGGGCAGCAGTTGACAGGTCATTGGAGGCCTAGTGGAAGGAGGGACCGCAGACAGGCTTCGAAGGCCTAACATAATAAAATTGGACAGGCTGTAGGCAATTTAAAATTGGTTCCAGGAGTACACGGGCAGCAGGAGACAGGTCAGTGTAGTAGTAGTTGAAAGAACGGGCCGCAGACAGGCTTCGAAGGCCTAACATAATAAAATGGGCTGGCTGTAGGCAATTTAAAATTGGTTCCAGGGGTACATGGGCAGCAGTAGACAGGTCATTGGAGGCCTAGTGGAAGGAGGGACCGCAGACAGGCTTCGAACATAATAAACATAATAAAATTGGACATGCTGTAGGCACTTTATAATTGGTTCCAGGGGTACACGGGCAGCAGTAGACAGGTCAGTGGAGGCCTAATGGAAAGAGGGACCGCAGACAGGCTTCGAAGGCCTAAAATAATAAAATTGGACAGGCTGTAGGCAATTTAAAATTGGTTCCAGGAGTACACGGGCAGCAGGAGACAGGTCAGTGTAGTAGTAGTTGAAAGAACGGGCCGCAGACAGGCTTCGAAGGCCTAACATAAAAAAATATTGGACTGTAGGCACTTTAACATTGGTTCCAGGGGTACACGGGCAGCAGTAGACAGGTCAGTGTAGTAGTAGTTGAAAGAACGGGCCGCAGACAGGCTTCGAAGGCCTAACATAATAAAATGGGCTGGCTGTAGGCAATTTAAAATTGGTTCCAGGGGTACACGGGCAGCAGTTGACAGGTCATTGGAGGCCTAGTGGAAGGAGGGACCGCAGACAGGCTTCGAAGGCCTAACATAATAAAATTGGACAGGCTGTAGGCACTTTATAATTGGTTCCAGGGGTACACGGGCAGCATTTGACAGGTCATTGGAGGCCTAGTGGAAGGAGGGACCGCAGACAGGCTTCGAAGGCCTAACATAATAAAATTCGACAGGCTGTAGGCAATTTAAAATTGGTTCCAGGAGTACACGGGCAGCAGGAGACAGGTCAGTGTAGTAGTAGTTGAAAGAACGGGCCGCAGACAGGCTTCGAAGGCCTAACATAATAAAATGGGCTGGCTGTAGGCAATTTAAAATTGGTTCCAGGGGTACATGGGCAGCAGGAGACAGGTCAGTGGAGGCCTAGTGGAAGGAGGGACCGCAGACAGGCTTCGAAGGCCTAACATAATAAAATTGGACATGCTGTAGGCACTTTATAATTGGTTCCAGGAGTACACGGGCAGCAGGAGACAGGTCAGTGTAGTAGTAGTTCAAAGATTGGGCCGCAGACAGGCTTCGAAGGCCTAACATATTAAAATGGGCTGGCTGTAGGCAATTTAAAATTGGTTCCAGGGGTACACGGGCAGCAGTAGACAGGTCAGTGGAGGCCTAGTGGAAGGAGGGACCGCAGACAGGCTTCGAAGGCCTAACATAAAAAAATATTGGACTGTAGGCACTTTAACATTGGTTCCAGGGGCACACGGGCAGCAGTAGACTGGTCAGCGGAGGCCGATTTTAATGAGTGTCTGCCAGTTAGTAGTCCAAAACAATAAATAAATGTGAATGTCTCGCATTAAAACAAAACGAAAACACTAAAGGGTGCAATCATTAGGTTCAGGGGTGGGATCCTCTGCGTAGTTTCAGACCTACTAATTTAGCGCAAAGTATTTACTGTGGTAAATAGAGGACACTGCCCCTGACTATGTTAAGTACCATCATACATGTCAACACAATGGTATTGTCAGTGGCAGGAATGGAAGGATGTCAGCGCATAGACTAAACATTGGTGGAAGTGTGAGAGATAACTGTGGAAGTGGTAGAGCAATGTTTGACCTGGGGTTGGGTGAACTCTCTAGTGGCCGGCGGTACAGGCCCAGGGCCCCTCATGTTACAACATTGTGTCTGACGTTGGGTGCGCACCACCACCGCCAGAGACACTTTATTGTACTATGAGGGACCCAGTGGCAGTGCCGTCGACCAAAAGCGGGCACACCCACCTCTTCAGACAAACAGCACTCTCACGGGTGCTTGCGCCAAGTCGCGATACCACGGCCCCGTGTGGGGAGTTTGGCCATTTAGGGAGGTGTAAATATGTCGTATGCTGGACAATCAGCTGCAGCAAATTCAAAATTAGAAAAGTAATTCACAGTAGTCCGCAGGCAAGAGCTTTTCATAGGAAAGCTAGGTGTCTGCCAGGCAAGGTGGGGCAGAAGAATTCGAAATCCAGTTGTGGTTCATTTTAATGAATGTTAGATCATCAACATTTTGGGTAGCCAGACGAGTCCTTTTTTCGGTTAATATTGAACCTGCAGCACTGAATACTCTTTCTGATAGGACACTAGCTGCCGGGCAAGCAAGCTCCTGCAATCCATATTCTGCCAATTCTGGCCAGGTGTCTAATTTTGATGCCCAGTAATCAAATGGGAATGCCGGTTGAGGGAAAACATCGATAAGGGATGAAAAATAATTAGTAACCATACTGGACAAATGTTGTCTCCTGTCACTTTCAATTGATGCAGCAGTACCTGTCCTGTCTACGGTCATAGCAAAATCACTCCACAACCTGGTCAGAAAACCCCTCTGTCCAACGCCACTTCTGATGTGTGCACCCCTAACACTCCTGGTCTGCTGCCCCCTGGAGCTCGTGTGAGAACGATCACGTGCGCTGTGTGCTGGGAATGCCTGAAGCAAACGGTCAACAAGAGTTGATTGTTTGGTTGCTAATATTAGTTCCAAGTTCTCATGTGGCATATTTTGCAATTTGCCTTTACAGCGTGGATCAAGGAGGCAGGCCAACCAGTAATCGTCATCGTTCATCATTTTAGTAATGCGTGTGTCCCTTTTGAGGATACGTAAGGCATAATCCGCCATGTGGGCCAAAGTTCCAGTTGTCAAATCTGCGGTTGTGATTGGTTGAGGGGCAGTTTCAGGCAAATCTACGTCACTTGTGTCCCTCAAAAAACCAGAACCCGGCCTTGCCACGCAACCAATTTCCAGTGCCCCCGGGAAAGCTTCCTCATTAAAAATATACTCATCCCCATCATCCTCCTCGTCCTCCACCTCCTCTTTGCCCGCTACCTCGTCCTGTACACTGCACTGACCAGACAATGGCTGACTGTCATCAAGGCTTTCCTCTTCCTCTGGTGCAGACGCCTGATCCTTTATGTGCGTCAAACTTTGCATCAGCAGACACATTAGGGGGATGCTCATGCTTATTATGGCGTTGTCTGCACTAACCAGCCGTGTGCATTCCTCAAAACACTGAAGGACTTGACACATGTCTTGTATCTTCGACCACTGCACACCTGACAACTCCATGTCTGCCATCCTACTGCCTGCCCGTGTATGTGTATCCTCCCACAAAAACATAACAGCGCGCCTCTGTTGGCACAGTCTCTGAAGCATGTGCAGTGTTGAGTTCCACCTTGTTGCAACGTCTATGAATAGGCGATGCTGGGGAAGGTTCAAAGACCGCTGATATGTCTGCATACGGCTGGAGTGT
The DNA here is from genome assembly GCF_032444005.1 of Ranitomeya imitator. Classification (NCBI taxonomy): domain Eukaryota; kingdom Metazoa; phylum Chordata; class Amphibia; order Anura; family Dendrobatidae; genus Ranitomeya; species Ranitomeya imitator. Next base: position 88,908,392 of record NC_091282.1, read on the forward strand.
ACAGGCAAACGTCGGATATGTGAGCAAAGTCCACGCACTTTGAGGAGCAGGTCGGAGAACCCAGGATAAGTTTTCAATACGCACTGCACCACCAGGTTTAAGGTGTGAGCCAGGCAAACTGTGTTTCAGTTGGGAAAGGGAGATGGCAGCCATGAAATTCCTTCCGTTATCACTCACTACCTTGCCTGCCTCAAGATCTACTGTGCCCAGCCACGACTGCGTTTCTTGTTGCAAGAACTCGGACAGAACTTCCGCGGTGTGTCTGTTGTCGCCCAAACACTTCATAGCCAATACAGCCTGCTGACGCTTGCCAGTAGCTGCCCCATAATGGGACAACTGGTGTGCAACAGTGTCAGCTGCCGATGGAGTGGTTGGCCGACTGCGGTCTGTGGAAGAGCTGTCGCTTCTGCAGGAGGAAGAGGAGGAGGAGGAGGGGGTGCGAACGCCTACAGCCAACTGTCTCCTAGACCGTGGGCTAGGCACAACTGTCCCGAAATTGATGTCCCCTGTGGACCCTGCATCCACCACATTCACCCAGTGTGCCGTGATGGACACGTAATGTCCCTGGCCATGCCTACTGGTCCATGCATCTGTAGTCAGGTGCACCTTTGTACTCACAGATTGCCTGAGTGCATGGACGATGCGCTGTTTAACATGCTGGTGCAGGGCTGGGATGGCTTTTCTGGAAAAAAAGTGTCGACTGGGTAGCTCGTAGCGTGGTTCAGCGTACTCCATCAGGGCTTTGAAAGCTTTGCTTTCAACTAACCGGTAGGGAATCATCTCTAACGAGATTAGTCTAGCTATGTGGGCGTTAAAACCCTGTGTACGCGGATGCGAGGATAAGTACTTCCTTTTTCTAACCAGAGTCTCATGTAGGGTGAGCTGGACTGGAGAGCTGGAGATCGTGGAACTTGCGGGTGTGCCGGTGGACATGGCAGACTGAGAGACGGTTGGAGACGGTAATGTTTCCGCCGGTGCCCTAGATGCAATATTTCCTCCTACAAAACTGGTGATTCCCTGACCCTGACTGCTTTTGGCTGACAAAGAAACCTGCACAGATACTGCCGGTGGTGCGGAAAATGGTGGCCTTACAGTGACGGAAGGGATGTTGCGTTGCTGACTAGCTTCATTGGCCGAGGGTGCTACAACCTTAAGGGACGTTTGGTAGTTAGTCCAGGCTTGTAAATGCATGGTGGTTAAATGTCTATGCATGCAACTTGTATTGAGACTTTTCAGATTCTGACCTCTGCTTAAGCTAGTTGAACATTTTTGACAGATGACTTTGCGCTGATCAATTGGATGTTGTTTAAAAAAATGCCAGACTGCACTCTTCCTAGCATCGGATCCCATTTCAGGGATTGCAGACTGAGCTTTAACCGGATGGCCACGCTGTCCTCCAACAGGTTTTGGCTTTGACACGCGTTTTGGGCCAGATACGGGCCCGGCAGATGGAACATGTTGCGATGTTGATGCCTGCTGCGGCCCCTCCTCCACCTCCGCTTCTGAACTACTGCCGCCTGCACCCTGTTCCCCCAATGGCTGCAAATCGGGGTCAACAACTGGGTCATCTATTACCTCCTCTTCTAGCTCGTGTGCAACTTCGTCTGTGTCACCGTGTCGGTCAGTGGTATAGCGTTCGTGACGGGGCAACATAGTCTCATCAGGGTCTGATTGTGGATCAGTACCCTGAGAGGGCAATGTTGTGGTCTGAGTCAAAGGACCAGCATAGTAGTCTGGCTGTGGCTGTGCATCAGTGCACTCCATGTCAGAATCTACTTGTAATGGGCATGGCCTGTTAAGTGTTTCACTTTCTAAGCCAGGGACGGTATGTGTAAAGAGCTCCATGGAGTAACCCGTTGTGTCGCCTGCTGCATCCTTCTCTCTTGTTGTTGTTTTTGCTGAAGAGGACAAGGAAGCGACTTGTCCCTGACCGTGAACATCCACAAGTGACGCACTGCTTTTACATTTACCAGTTTCAGAAGAGGAGGCAAAAGAGCTAGAGGCTGAGTCTGCAATGTAAGCCAAAACTTGCTGTTGCTGCTCCGGCTTTAAAAGCGGTTTTCCTACTCCCAGAAAAGAGAGCGTTCGAGGCCTTGTGTAGCCAGACGACGAACCTGGCTCCACAGCTCCAGACTTAGGTGGAATATTTTTTTTCCCACGACCACCTGATGCTCCACTACCACTACCATCATTACCAGCTGACAATGAACGCCCACGGCCACGACCTCTTGCACCAGACTTCCTCATTGTTTTAAAAACTTAACCAAAGTAACTTTATTTGTTGCTGTCAAACAACTTAAACGGTGACCTATAACTTCAGTATGATTTCAATATCCCTTTACAGGTTGGTGAGACCACAAGGAAAATCAGGCACAATGTTACACACTCTGTTTTCTGTGGCACCAAATCACAGAGATGCCACACACGCAGGACTGTCACTCAAGCACAAATATCAATATTAATCTCCCACCTATTTTTTTTTTTTTTTTCAGGGAGACTTTATAAACAAAATAAAATAAAATGATTTTTTCAGGAAGAATTTAGAAACCAAATAAAATAAAATGATTTTTTCAATGACAATTTAGAAACCAAATAAAAAAAATAAAAAAAGGCTTACTATGCCCCACTGAGTGAGAGATGGCACACACAGGAGTCAGGAGTGGCACACAAGCCCAGAGGCCAATATTTTTCTCCCACTGATTGATGTAGTGATTTTTTCAGGTAGATTTTGGAACCCAAATCAAGCAAAAAAATTAATAGGCTTTCTATGGCCCACAATTTGAGAGAGAGAGAGATGGCACACCCAGGAGTCAAGACTGGCACACAAGCAGAAAGGGCAATAATAATCTCCCACCTATTTTTTTTTTTTCAGGGAGACTTTATAAACAAAATAAAATAAAATGATTTTTTCAGGAAGAATTTAGAAACCAAATAAAATAAAATGATTTTTTCAATGACAATTTAGAAACCAAAAAAATAAAAATAAAAAAAGGCTTTCTATGGCCCACTGAGTGAGAGATGGCACACACAGGAGTCAGGAGTGGCACACAAGCCCAGAGGCCAATATTTATCTCCCACTGATTGATGTAGTGATTTTTTCAGGTAGATTTTGGAACCCAAATCAAGCAAAAAAATTAATAGGCTTTCTATGGCCCACAATTTGAGAGAGAGAGAGAGAGAGATGGCACACCCAGGAGTCAAGACTGGCACACAAGCAGAAAGGGCAATATTAATCTCCCACCTATTTTTTTTTTTCAGGGAGACTTTATAAACAAAATAAAATAAAAGGATTTTTTCAGGAAGAATTTAGAAACCAAATAAAATAAAATGATTTTTTCAATGACAATTTAGAAACCAAATAAAAAAAAATAAAAAAAGGCTTTCTATGCCCCACTGAGTGAGAGATGGCACACACAGGAGTCAGGAGTGGCACACAAGCCCTGAGGCCAATATTTTTCTCCCACTGATTGATGTAGTGATTTTTTCAGGTAGATTTTAGAACCCAAATCAAGCAAAAAAATAAATAGGCTTTCTATGGCCCACTGAGTGAGAGATGGCACACACAGGAGTCAGGAGTGGCACAAAAGCCCAGAGGCCAATATTTTTCTCCCACTGATTGATTTATTGATTTTTTCAGGTAGGATTTAGAACCCAAATCAAGCAAAAAAATAAATAGGCTTTCTATGGCCCACTGAGTGAGAGATGGCACACACAGGAATCAGGAGTGGCACACAAGCCCAGAGGCCAATATTTTTCTCCCACTGATTGATTTATTGATTTTTTCAGGTAGATTTTAGAACCCAAATCAAGCAAAAAAATAAATAGGCTTTCTATGGCCCACTGAGTGAGAGATGGCACACACAGGAGTCAGGAGTGGCACACAAGCCCTGAGGCCAATATTTTTCTCCCACTGATTGATGTAGTGATTTTTTCAGGTAGATTTTAGAACCCAAATCAAGCAAAAAAAATAAATAGGCTTTCTGTGGCCCACTGAGTGAGAGATGGCACACACAGGAGTCACAAGTGGCACACAAGCCCAGAGGCCAATATTTTTCTCCCACTGATTGATTTATTGATTTTTTCAGGTAGGATTTAGAACCCAAATCAAGCAAAAAAATAAATAGGCTTTCTATGGCCCACTGAGTGAGAGATGGCACACACAGGAGTCACGAGTGGCACACAAGCCCAGAGGCCAATATTTTTCTCCCACTGATTGATTTATTGATTTTTTCAGGTAGGATTTAGAACCCAAATCAAGCAAAAAAATAAATAGGCTTTCTATGGCCCACTGAGTGATAGATGGCACACACAGGAGTTAGGAGTGGCACACAAGCCCAGAGGTTAATATTTTTCTCCCACTAATTGATGTAGTGATTTTTTCAGGTAGATTTTGGAACCCAAATCAAGCAAAAAAATTAATAGGCTTTCTATGGCCCACAATTTGAGAGAGAGAGAGAGAGAGAGAGAGAGAGATGGCACACACAGGAGTCAGGAGTGGCACACAAGCCCTGAGGCCAATATTTTTCTCCCACTGATTGATGTAGTGATTTTTTCAGGTAGATTTTGGAACCCAAATCAAGCAAAAAAATTAATAGGCTTTCTATGGCCCACAATTTGAGAGAGAGAGAGAGATGGCACACCCAGGAGTCAAGACTGGCACACAAGCAGAAAGGGCAATATTAATCTCCCACCTATTTTTTTTTTTTTCAGGGAGACTTTATAAACAAAATAAAATAAAAGGATTTTTTCATGAAGAATTTAGAAACCAAATGAAATAAAATGATTTTTTCAATGACAATTTAGAAACCAAATAAAAAAAAATAAAAAAAGGCTTTCTATGCCCCACTGAGTGAGAGATGGCACACACAGGAGTCAGGAGTGGCACACAAGCCCTGAGGCCAATATTTTTCTCCCACTGATTGATGTAGTGATTTTTTCAGGTAGATTTTAGAACCCAAATCAAGCAAAAAAAATAAATAGGCTTTCTGTGGCCCACTGAGTGAGAGATGGCACACACAGGAGTCAGGAGTGGCACACAAGCCCAGAGGCCAATATTTTTCTCCCACTGATTGATTTATTGATTTTTTCAGGTAGGATTTAGAACCCAAATCAAGCAAAAAAATAAATAGGCTTTCTATGGCCCACTGAGTGAGAGATGGCACACACAGGAGTCACGAGTGGCACACAAGCCCAGAGGCCAATATTTTTCTCCCACTGATTGATTTATTGATTTTTTCAGGTAGGATTTAGAACCCAAATCAAGCAAAAAAATAAATAGGCTTTCTATGGCCCACTGAGTGAGAGATGGCACACACAGGAATCAGGAGTGGCACACAAGCCCAGAGGCCAATATTTTTCTCCCACTGATTGATTTATTGATTTTTTCAGGTAGATTTTAGAACCCAAATCAAGCAAAAAAATAAATAGGCTTTCTATGGCCCACTGAGTGAGAGATGGCACACACAGGAGTCAGGAGTGGCACACAAGCCCTGAGGCCAATATTTTTCTCCCACTGATTGATGTAGTGATTTTTTCAGGTAGATTTTAGAACCCAAATCAAGCAAAAAAAATAAATAGGCTTTCTGTGGCCCACTGAGTGAGAGATGGCACACACAGGAGTCACAAGTGGCACACAAGCCCAGAGGCCAATATTTTTCTCCCACTGATTGATTTATTGATTTTTTCAGGTAGATTTTAGAACCCAAATCAAGCAAAAAAATAAATAGGCTTTCTATGGCCCACTGAGTGAGAGATGGCACACACAGGAGTCAGGAGTGGCACACAAGCCCTGAGGCCAATATTTTTCTCTTACTGATTGATGTAGTGATTTTTTCAGGTAGATTTTAGAACCCAAATCAAGCAAAAAAAATAAATAGGCTTTCTGTGGCCCACTGAGTGAGAGATGGCACACACAGGAGTCAGGAGTGGCACACAAGCCCAGAGGCCAATATTTTTCTCCCACTGATTGATTTATTGATTTTTTCAGGTAGGATTTAGAACCCAAATCAAGCAAAAAAATAAATAGCCTTTCTATGGCCCACTGAGTGAGAGATGGCACACACAGGAGTCACGAGTGGCACACAAGCCCAGAGGCCAATATTTTTCTCCCACTGATTGATTTATTGATTTTTTCAGGTAGGATTTAGAACCCAAATCAAGCAAAAAAATAAATAGGCTTTCTATGGCCAACTGAGTGAGAGATGGCACACACAGGAGTCAGGAGTGGCACACAAGCCCAGAGGCCAATATTTTTCTCCCACTGATTGATGTAGTGATTTTTTCAGGTAGATTTTGGAACCCAAATCAAGCAAAAAAATTAATAGGCTTTCTATGGCCCACAATTTGAGAGAGAGAGAGAGAGATGGCACACCCAGGAGTCAAGACTGGCACACAAGCAGAAAGGGCAATATTAATCTCCCACCTATTTTTTTTTTTTCAGGGAGACTTTATAAACAAAATAAAATAAAAGGATTTTTTCAGGAAGAATTTAGAAACCAAATGAAATAAAATGATTTTTTCAATGACAATTTAGAAACCAAATAAAAAAAAATAAAAAAAGGCTTTCTATGCCCCACTGAGTGAGAGATGGCACACACAGGAGTCAGGAGTGGCACACAAGCCCAGAGGCCAATATTTTTCTCCCACTGATTGATGTAGTGATTTTTTCAGGTAGATTTTAGAACCCAAATCAAGCAAAAAAATAAATTGGCTTTCTATGGCCCACTGAGTGAGAGATGGCACACACAGGAGTCAGGAGTGGCACAAAAGCCCAGAGGCCAATATTTTTCTCCCACTGATTGATTTATTGATTTTTTCAGGTAGGATTTAGAACCCAAATCAAGCAAAAAAATAAATAGGCTTTCTATGGCCCACTGAGTGAGAGATGGCACACACAGGAATCAGGAGTGGCACACAAGCCCAGAGGCCAATATTTTTCTCCCACTGATTGATTTATTGATTTTTTCAGGTAGATTTTAGAACCCAAATCAAGCAAAAAAATAAATAGGCTTTCTATGGCCCACTGAGTGAGAGATGGCACACACAGGAGTCAGGAGTGGCACACAAGCCCTGAGGCCAATATTTTTCTCCCACTGATTGATGTAGTGATTTTTTCAGGTAGATTTTAGAACCCAAATCAAGCAAAAAAAATAAATAGGCTTTCTGTGGCCCACTGAGTGAGAGATGGCACACACAGGAGTCAGGAGTGGCACACAAGCCCAGAGGCCAATATTTTTCTCCCACTGATTGATTTATTGATTTTTTCAGGTAGGATTTAGAACCCAAATCAAGCAAAAAAATAAATAGGCTTTCTATGGCCCACTGAGTGAGAGATGGCACACACAGGAGTCACGAGTGGCACACAAGCCCAGAGGCCAATATTTTTCTCCCACTGATTGATTTATTGATTTTTTCAGGTAGGATTTAGAACCCAAATCAAGCAAAAAAATAAATAGGCTTTCTATGGCCCACTGAGTGAGAGATGGCACACACAGGAGTCAGGAGTGGCACACAAGCCCTGAGGCCAATATTTTTCTCCCACTGATTGATGTAGTGATTTTTTCAGGTAGATTTTAGAACCCAAATCAAGCAAAAAAATAAATAGCCTTTCTATGGCCCACTGAGTGAGAGATGGCACACACAGGAGTCAGGAGTGGCACACAAGCCCTGAGGCCAATATTTTTCTCCCACTGATTGATGTAGTGATTCTTTCAGGTAGATTTTAGAACCCAAATCAAGCAAAAAAATAAATAGGCTTTCTATGGTCCACTGAGTGACAGATGGCACACACAGGGATGGCACTCTAGCAGAAATGCCAATCTTAATCTCCCACAAAAAAAAAAAACAGGGACTGTCCTACAATTACTATCTCCCTGCAGTAATCTCAGCCAGGTATGGCAGGCAGCAATAAGGAGTGGACTGATGCACAAATTAAATAAAAAGTGTGGACAAACAAAAAAGATAGCTGTGCAGAAAGGAAGGAACAAGAGGATTTGTGCTTTCAAAAAAGCAGTTGGTTTGCACAGCGGCGCACACACAGCAATGCAGTTATCAGGGAGCCTTCTAGGGCAGCCCAATGAGCTACAGCGCTGAGAAAAAAAAATGTAGCTTCCACTGTCCCTGCACACCGAAGGTGGTGTTGGACAGTGAAAATCGCTACAACACAAGCGGTTTGGTGGTTAATGGACCTTGCCTAACACTATCCCTGCTTCTGACGAAGCGGCAGCAACCTCTCCCTAAGCTCAGATCAGCAGCAGTAAGATGGCGGTCGGCGGGAACGCCCCTTTATAGCCCCTGTGACGCCGCAGACAGCAAGCCAATCACTGCAATGCCCTTCTCTAAGATGGTGGGGACCAGGACCTATGTCATCACGCTGCCCACACTCTGCGTTCACCTTCATTGGCTGAGAAATGGCGCTTTTCGTGTCATTGAAACGCGACTTTGGCGCGAAAGTCGCATACCGCATGGCCGACCCTGCACAGGGGTCGGATCGGGTTTCATGAAACCCGACTTTGCCAAAAGTCGGTGACTTTTGAAAATGAACAACCCGTTTCGCTCAACCCTAGGCTCCACAATCATGCAGAAGACTGCTGACTTGACCGATGTCCAGAAGGCAGTCATTGACACATTCCACAATGAGGGAAAGCCACAAAAAGTCACTGCTAAGGAAGCTGGCTGTTCATAGAGTGCTGTATCCAAGCATATTAATGGAAAGTTGAGTGGAAGGAAAAAGTGTGGTAGAAAAAGGTGCACAAGCAACCGGGATAACCACAGCCTTGAAAAGATTGTTAAGAAAGGCCATTCAAAAATTTGGGGAAGATTCACAAGGAGTGGACTGCTGGAGTCATTGCTTCAAGAGCCACCACACACAGACGTATCCAGGACATGGGCTACAAGTGTCGCATTCCTTGTGTCAAACCACTCATGACCAAAAGACAAGACCTGAATCATCTTAATTGGGCCAAGGAGAAAACAACTGGACTGTTGCTCAGTGTTTCAAGGTGTTGTTTTCAGATGAATGTAAATTTTGCATTTAATTTGGAAATCAAGGTCTCAGGGTCTAAAGGAAGAGTGTAAAGTTTCAACAATCAGTGATGGTTTGGGGAGCCATGTCATCTGCTGGTGTAGATCCACTATCTTTTATCATGACCAAAGTCAGCGCAGCCATCTACCAGGAAAATTTAGAGAACTTCATGTTTCCCTCTGCTGATAAGCTTTTGGGAGATATAAATTTCATTCTGCAGCAGGACTTGGCACCTGTCCACACTGCCAAAGGTACCAATACCTTTTTTAAAATCATCAGTATCACTGTGCATGATTGGCCAGAAAACTTGCCTGACCTTAACCCCATAGAGAATCTATGGTGTATTATCAAGAGGAAGATGAGAGACACCAGACCCAACAAGGCAGACGAGCTGAAGGCTGCTATCAAAGCAACCTTTGCTTCCATAACACCTCAGCAGTTCCGCAGGCTGATCGCCTCCATGCCACGCTGCATTGATGCAGTAATTGATGCAAAAGGAGCACAGATCAAGTATTGAGTGCTTTTATTTACTGAACATACATTTCAGTAGGCCAACATTTCTGATTTTAAAATCATTTTTCTAGCTGGCATTATAAAGTATTCTAATTTACTGAGATAATGACTTTTGGGGTTTTATTGGCTGTAAGCCATAATCATCAACATTAACAGAAATAAATACTTGAAATAGATCACCCAGTCAGTAATGACTCTATATAATATATGAGTTTCACCTTTTGTATTGAAGAACTGAAATAAATTAATTTTTGAGTATATTCTAATTTTGTGAGAAGCACCTGTATATATATGTAAAGGAACAGCTGAATTCGTGCAGCTAATGTTTGCAGAGCTGTTTCCTAGTCTTTGTAGTGCAGGCACAGTGTACTTACACCTGCTTATTCATATAATACTAGAGGTAGTGCTGACTATATCCTACATATTTTGCTATTAGGACCTAGTTTAAGAAATTGATACAATGGAAAATAGGGCTCGTTAGTGCCTTAAAAATGTTGTAAGATGTGCAAATAATAATGCCATGCAGAACCCAAATATCACTTTTACAGAGATCCAATGATACTGATAAACAGAACTCAAATTATAACACTATACAATACAGAAATGTAAGTGCCATATCGTGCCTAAACTACAAAACTAGAGGGGAAATGCAAAGAACAATGCCATACAATATATGCAATATCCACATATCTACAGTAAATGGACATGCTATCACTGGATAATCACCACTACGGCAAACAATGATGACAATGGACAGGTCTTGCCATGGTGGCACAATGATGATGTTAAGTTTCCTTAGAAAGAGAATTAAATCTAGTGCTAATGTCCTGATTTAGTGGAATTGAATGTTTACATTAATCTAAAAATATAGTTGTCCTCACTGTTTTCCATTCTGCTGCATTTTCTGCACAATCCTAAAAAATTCACTTTTCCAATCTAACTGATGCCCAGCTGAAAGCTTTCAAAAATACATAACAAGCTAGCCAAGTTAAGGCATTGGTGCAGACGAGAACTCCATTCGATAAATTTTTAGTTTGTTAGAAATCCATAAAATCCATTACTGGGAGATAAGTGAATTGACGAACGTTGATGTGTTTCAAGAGCATAGGCCATTATTAGCGGGCACCACATCGGGTTTCGAGAGCCTCTGATGTACCTAAAGAGAGGAAACCCCCCATAAGTTACCTCATTTTGGAAGCTAGACCCCCTCAGGGAACTTACCTGGATATTTGGTGAGAACCTTGAACCCCTAGGTGCTTAACAGGAGTTTATAATGCTGAACCGTAACAACAACAAAAAAATCACATTTTTCCCACAAAAATGTTCTTTTAGCCCTAATTTTTTTATTTTCACACAGCTAACAGGAGGAAATGGACCATACAATTTGTTGTGCGATTTCTCCTGAGTACATAGATACTAATATGTGGAGAAAACCTACTGTTTGGGTGCACGGCAGGGCTCGGAAAGGAAGGAGCACCATTTGAGTTTTTGAATATAAAATTTGCTGGAATCATTATTTGACACCATATCACGTTTGGTCATGTGAAGGCTTCTTTTTTGCAGTACGAGTTGTACTTTTGATCGACATCATTGGTTTTTGCATATCATGTGATAGAAAACAGGAAAAAAAATTACAAGTGCGGTGAAATTGCAAAAAAAGTGCAATCCCACACTTGTTTTTTGTTTGGCTTCTTTGCTAGGTTCACTAAATGCTAAAACTGACCTGCCATTTTGATTCTCCAGGTCATTACGAGTTCATAGATGCCAACTATGTCTAGGTTATGTTTTATCTAAGTAGTAAAAAAAATTCCAAGCTTTGCAAAAAAAAAAAATTGTGCCATTTCCAATACCCGTAGCATCTCCATTTTTCGTGATCTGGGGTCGGGTGAGGGCTTATTTTTTGCATGCTGACCTGACATTTTTAATTTTACCATTTTAGATTCGTTCTTTAGATCACCTGTTATTGCATTTTAATGCAATGTCGCTATGACCAAAAAACATAATTCTGGTGTTTCAAATTTTTTTCTCGCCATGCCGTTTAGTGATCCGATTAATCTTTTTTTTATTGATTAGATTGGCTGATTCTGAATGCGACAATACCAAATATGTGTATATTTGATTTTTTTTTATTGTTTTTTTTTTTTTTTAATGGGGCAAAAGGCGGGTGATTTAAACTTTTATATTTTTTTTATTTATTTTTTCATATTTTTTATTTTTATTTTTTTACTTTTGCCATGCTTCAATAGCCTCCGTGGAAGGCTAGAAGCTGGCACAACTTGATCGGCTCTGCTACATAGGAGCGATGCATAGATCGCTCCTATGTAATTGAATTACTGCATTGCTATGAGCGCAGACTACAGGGTGGCGCTCACACCAATCCGGCATCAACAACCATAGAGGACTTCAGTAGACCTCTGATTGTCATGCCGTGGCAAAGCTGACCCCCGATCACGTGACAGGGGTCAGCGATGTTCGCATTTCCGGCCCTATGGCCGGAAGCGCTAGTTAAATGCCGCTGTCAGAGTTTGACAGCGGCATTTAGCTAGTTAATAGGGTGGGTAAATCGCGATTCCAACCACCGCTATTGAGGGCACATGTCAGCTGTTTAAAACAGCTGACATGTCCCGGCTTTGATGCGGGCTCACCACCCGAGCCCGCATCAAAGCAGGGGATCAGACCTTGGATGTACTATCCCGTCCAAGGTCAGAAAGGGGTTAAGCCCACAGAGTATGATGCACCCCCATAGCTATTCAAACAGTAAATACCCCCACACACCAATCCAAACAGTATATGAGAACCCACACAGCCTTCCAAAGAGTATAATACCCTCAACATATCCCTCAAAACAATATAATTACCTTCACATAGCCCTCATAACAGTATTATAACCTCGCATAGCATTTCAAATGGTATAATGGCCCCCACATTGCCATCCAAATAGTATAATCGCATCTATATAGCCCTTCAAATAGTATAATTGGCCCCCCACATAGTCCTGTAAACAGTATAATGGCCTCCCCATAGCCCTCCAAAAAGTATAATGATACCCACATAGCTCTCCAAACAATATAATTGGTCCCCACAAAAAAGTTACAAGAAAATATCCTTTTGTTGACTTTGGTCTGCATATTAACAATATGTCTGCATTTACTGTACTTGATTTAAAAAAAATAGTACCATATTTTCTGGTGTATAAGACGACTGGGCGTATAAGACGACCCCCAACTTTTCCATATAAAATATGGAATTTGGGATATGCCCGCCGTTTAAGACGGGGGTCATCTTATACGCCCAGTCATCTTATACGGCGTGTGGTTCCCAGGGTCTGGAGGAGAGGAGACTCTCCTTCAGGCCCTGGGATCCATATTCATGTAAAAAATAAAGAATAAAAATAAAAAACATGGATATACTCACCCTCGGACGGGTCCTGGCTCACAGCGCTGCTAGCGTCTCCCTCTGTTCCTTAGAATGCGGTGAGTGAAGGACCTTCAATGACGTCGCGGTCACATGAGCGGTCAGGGTGACCGCGACGTCATCGAAGGTCCTTCACTCACTGCATTCTAAGGAACAGAGGGAGACGCTAGCAGCGCTGTGATCCAGGGTTCGTTGGAGGGGTAAGTATATCCATGTTTTTTATTTTTATTCTTTATTTTTTACATGAATATGGATCCCAAGGCCTGAAGGAGAGTCTCCTCTCCTCCGGACCCTGGAAACCACACGCCGAAATGCAGGATCGCTCCCTGCACACGCCGTACCCGGCGTATAAGACGACCCCCGACTTTTGGGACAATTTTTAGGGGTCAAAAAGTCATCTTATACGCCGGGAAATACGGTAATTCTGGGAATAATTCTTTAAAAGGTTTGTCCCATTTTCAGCCTTCAGGAGCAAACTATTCTGCCTTTTTGCCTACAGTATTCCAGGGACAGTGCACTCCTGATGATTGACAGTTCTGACTGGAAGCATAGCTGCACTGTTGGTCCAGGCTATGCTCTCCTTGATGCTACAAGCAGAGGCAGCAGTGAGTTCTGCAGGGGCACTAATTTGGCCCAATCCAATTATCTGATCAGCTCCAGAGCAATGCATGCAAGCTGTATATCAATGACCTTGTAAGCAACATGATCCTTGTGTAGGAAAATATCCACCTTTGACAAACCGCAGTAATGCCTGGCAACCTATGAGCACAAACAACAAAATTACAACTGTATTCATTCTTGAGAATGGAAGGATTTCTAAAAAGAGGTAAATTGCAAAGTTACTTGTTTTACAAGCAGTTTGCAATCTTACCCATTTAAAAAGATCTTACAAACCCTTTAACCCATTAACCCCTGAGGGTGGTTTGCACATAAATTAACAGGCCAATTTTTACAATTCTGACCACTGTCCCTTTATAAGGTAATAACTATGGAATGCATCTATGGATTCCAGGGATTCTGATATTATTTTTTGGGGGGACATATTGTACTTCATGAGAGTGGTAAAATTTATTTGATATCACTTGTGATTATTTGTGAAAAAAACGGACATTTGGCAAAAAATTTGAAAAGTTTGTAATTTTCCAACTTTGAATGGTCATGCCCTTAAATCACAGAGATATGTCACATAAAATACTTACCGTAATAAGTAACATTTCCCACATGTCTACTTTACATCAGCACAATTTTGGAACCACATTTTTTTTGTTAGGAAGTTATAAGGGTTAAAAATTGATCACATTTGAAGTCACTTTGAGGGGTCTATATGATAAAAGATACCAAAATGTGATGCCAATCTAAAAACTGCACTCCTCAAGCTGCTCAAAACCACATTTAAGAAGTTTATTAACCCTTCAGATGCTTCATGGGAAATTTTGGAATGTGGAAAAAAAATGAACATTTAACTTTATTTAAACAAAAAAATTACTTCAGATCTAATTATTTTATTTTTACTAGGGTAATAGGAAAAAATGGACCCTAAAATTTGTTGTGTAATTTCTCCTGAGCATGCCGATGCCCCATATGAGTGTGAAAACCACTGGGCGCATGGCAGAGCTCAGAAGGGAAGGAGCGCCATTTGACTTTTTGAATGCAAAATTTGCTGGAACAAATGTCAGACGCCATGTCCGCGTTTGGAGAGCCCCTGATGTGCCTAAACAGTGAAAATTCCCCACAAGTGGCACCATTTTTAAAACTAAACCCATCATGGAACTAATCTAGATGTATGGTGAGCAAATTGAACCCTCAGGTGCTTCACAGAAGTTTATAACGTTGAGCCATAAAAATAAAAAACAATCTAATTTTCCCCACAAATACGTATTAGCGCAAGATATTGCATTTTTCTAAGGGTAACAGAAGAAATTGCACCATAAAGTTTGTTGTACAATTATTCCTGAGTATGCCGAGACCCCATATGAGGGAGAAATCTACTGTTTGCGCGCATAGCAGGGGTCTGAAGAGAAGTAGCGTCATTTGACTTTTTGTAAAATTTCCTGGAATCATTAGCGGTTGTCATGTCCCATTTGGAGAGCCCCTGATGTGCCTAAACAGTGGAAACCCCCCACAAGTGACACCATTTTGGAAACTAGACCCCTCAAGGAATGTACTTTGATGCATGGTGAGCACCTTGAACCCCCAGGCGCTTCGCAGAAGTTTATAAAGTTGAGCCGTAAAAATAATAAAACCACATTTTCCTCACAAAAATGTTATTTTAGCCCCAAATTTTGCATTTTCACAAGGGTAACAGGAGAAAATGCACCATACAATTCGTTATGCAACTTCTCCTGAGTACACCGGGAACCCATATATGGGGGAATACTACTTTTGATGCACAGTGCAAAGCTCAGAAGGGAAGAGGCGCCATATTGGTGTTCAGATTTTGCTGGACTGATTTGAGGGTGCCATGTCACATTGACAGAGCATTGAGGTGCCAGAACAACAGAAACCCCCTATATGTGAACTCATTTTACAAACTGCACTCCCCAATGAATTCATCTAGGGGTGCAGTGGTCATATTAACACCACATGTGCCTCACAGAGCTTTATATCACTGAGCAGTGAAGAAAGAATAAATTACATTTTTACCACTAAAATGTTGTTTTAGCACCAAGTTTTTAATTTTTCTAAGGACTAATAGGAAGGTTTTTCTTTACAACAGACTGAGGTCCATTTTTTTCTCAGTGTGCCAATACCCTACATGTAATTGGGAAACATTTTTCAGGCACAGTGCAAAGCTCAGAAGGCAAGGAGCACCAGATTTTACTGTTATGGTTTGCAGGTGCCATAACCCACTGGAAGAGCTTGTGAGGTGCCAGAACAGCAGAACCATTCATAAGTGACTCAATTTTACAAACTACATCTCTTTCTGAATTCATCTAGGGGTGCAGTGATTATATTGACAACATGACACCAGTGTGTCATAGAATTTTATACCATTGGGCAGTGAAGACAAAATAACTACATTTTTACCACCAAAATTTTGTTTTAGCCCCAGATTTTACATTTTCACACAAGAAATGGGGAAAAGTGGCACCAAAATGTGTCCCGCAATTTCTACTGAATGTGGCAATACCCCACATGATGCTGAACAATTCTACTTAGCCACACGGAGAGACTCGGGAGGAACGGAGCGCTATTTGCCTCCTGGAGCTCAGATTTCCTAGAAGAGTTTGCGGACTCCATATACAAAGCCCCTAATTTCTACAAGAGCATAATCCACCCTAAAGTGACCCCATTTGAGAATTATAACCCTTGGCGAATTTATCCACAGCTGGTAATGACGATTTTGACTCCATGGGCATTTTCCAGAAACAAGCAGCAATGAATGTTGCCAAGTGAAAATTGCAAACTGTCATTGTAGCGATGAGTATGAGGGACGGCCGGGTCTTGGTAGATTTGCAGTGGTATGATACTCCTTCCATTTCAAAATGATCGCTTGCACAGTGCTCCTTGGGATATTTAAAGTTTTGGAAATCATTTTGTGTCCAAATCCTGCTTTAAACTTCTCCACAACAGTATCACGGACCTGCCTGTTGTGTTCCTTGGTCTTCATGATGCTCTCTGTGCTTCAAACAGAACCCTGAGACTATCACAGAGCAGGTGCGTTTATATGGAGACTTGATTACACACAGGTGGATTATATTTATCATCATTAGGTATTTAGGGCAACATTGGATCATTCAGAGATCCACAATGAACTTCTGGAGGGAGTTTGCTGCATTGAAAGTAAAGAGGCCGAATAATATTGCACGCCCCACTTTTCAATTTTTGAATTTCCACAAAAATTTAAAATAACCAATAAATTTCATTCAACTTCACAATTGTGTTCCTCTTGTTGTTGATTCTTCACCAAAAATTTACATTTGGTATCTTTATGTTTGAAGCATGATATGTGGGAAAAGGTTGAAAAGTTCCAGGGAGCTGAATACTTTCACAATGCACTGTACATATCGTTTGGGATTACATTTATCTGGCACACTGCGCTGACCACTTACTTCAGGGTTTCCATCTAAATCACTGAGTGAAGTGAAAACTCTGAGGGATCCATTCACTATAATGAGGCAGCAGAGTTACTCTGGAGTCTGGCCTCTGTTCAGCAATGTCCTTCTTTTCAGAAATGCACAAAACTGTGGCCAACGGCACTTTTATGCATTCCTAAAAAGACGGACACCGCCAGATCACAGGTCAGACTGCATCCACAGTGCCTCCATATGCCTCATAATAGGAAATCTTCTTCACAGACTTCTGTCTGATTCAAGTATTTCAGAGATTTACACAGAAACTCCAATGTAAGTGCTCAGTACAGAGCGCAGGATAAATGTGCGCCGAGCCTCACTGCGATCTTTGGAACATAGAATGAAAAAAATCAACAGCATGTGAAGAATTGGTTGTATTTATTTTTTACACCTATCCTCATGCAGAATAAGTGATTTGGTGACTTTATTCTTTGGTTCGGTGCGATTACAGCTATACCAGATTTATATCAGGTTTTTATATTTGGCAGCTGTCACACACAGCAAAAATAGATTTTGCATCATCACATTTTGAGAGCTATACATTTTTCCATATTTTGGCACAAAGAGGCATATTAGGTCTTTTTTTTTTTATGTTGTTATTTATACCATACCCAGGCACATGACATTTTTGGATCGTTTTCTATTCAAATTTTTGGAAGGCAGAATTAATAAAAACCAGCAATTCAGGAATTTTTATGGGGGGTTTATGCAGTTCCGAGTGTGGTAAAATTGATAAGACAGTTTTATTGTTCGGGTCAGTACAATTATAGCAATAGCTCGTTTGTATGTTTTTTATGTTTTGGCGCTTTTATACAATAAAAAGTATTTTATAGAAAAAATTGATTATTTTTGCATTTCTTTATACTGAGAGCTATAACTTTTTCTTTTTTCGCTGATGGAGCTGTATGGTGACTTTTGACAAGGTGACATTTTCAGCAGTACCATGTTTATTTATATCCGTCTTTTTGATCGCGCTTTATTCCACTTTTTGTTCAGCAGTACGATGCTAAAGTATTGTTTTTTGCCTTGTTTTTTATTTATTTTTTATGGAATTCACTAAAGGGGTTAGCTAGTGGGACAGTTTTATAGGTCGGGTCATTGCAAACGCAGGGATGCCAAATATGCATACTTTTATTGTTTAGATTTTTTTTCATTCAAATATTTCTTTATTTATAGATACATTATCTTTTGATTGTTATATTATTTTAGATTTTTTTAATTTTAAAAATTATTGAAAAAGAAATCCACTTTTTTCTAACTTTTTTACTTTGTCCCACTATGGGACTATCATTTTTTACATGCTGATCGCTTCTACAGCATGGAAATGCAGCAGCATCCCCATACTGCAGAAACTGTCAGCTCAGCACTGACAGACAAACTTGCTCATCATGCACTGGATATGATCAGCAAGTTTGCTTAGGTCTGTTGACCTTATGGTGACATAGGGTCACCATGGCAACAATCGGGAACCCGCGTCACGCTGCAGTGACTCCGATCCAAATCAGAGGGGTTGTCAGCCCTCTGCCGGCTCCCAGAATGCTGCGAACATATTTGATCGCATAATTTTGGAGGTTAAAGTACTGGGAGCGGTCTGCAACTGCTCCTGGCACTTAGGGCTGGGTGTCCGCTGTCAGAATCGCCTGAACACCCCCATGTGCGCGGCTAATCGCGCGGACATAATAAACCATCCCTGGTCAATTAGACCCAGAGCACATGAACGGATTATTATGTCTGATGTCAGAAAGGGGTTAACTGAACCCCTACTATAAGGTATAGAAGTTTCTTCAGTGTCACACATAAGATCCATTGAACAAAATAAAAACCCGGTAAAGTGCCAAAGAAGAGTCCTGGCTTCCATATGTGTTGATTCTGCTAAACTAGTAACACATGAAATCTCTTGTCTCCAACTTCTTTTTATCATATTAGTTTAGTTTTGTTGATTTCCTCTATAGCTTTGTTTCTGTTGTCTACATCATGTGTGGCAAGCAGGCAAAACCCTTGCAGAAAATTGTGTGGACTCTCACGGAAAGCTTGATATCAGGTGTTCCCAATTTTGTTTTGTAATTAAATTGTTTGAAATGCAGGAGAGCTGCTCAGACTGAATATGAACATCATTAGTTACTCCACTGTTCCTTTCATTTGTGTACAGTCTGGGTTACAGAAAATAATTGCAGGTAGTGAATGTCAAGCTGGAATAACTTAAGCCCACCAAAGAGAAGAGTACAACAAGCCCGACCTACAGTTATGTAGACGATATTAGATTAAGGTTCCTCCACCCACCAGAGGAAATGAATGATTCAAAGTGCCCAACTTACAAATTTACTGTACATGTTTGAATTGTGTGCAAATTAGCTGTCTTTCAAGAAGAAATAAACTGCCTCGGTAGTGCCACCTACTGGAGGTTCCTGCCCTATAACCTTGGTTGACAAACATAAAAGAAATTCAAGGACAGTCCGTAAAAATAGGCAACTTTTTGGCTCTGTTTGTAAAAAAAAAAAAATTAAGGCTTTGTTGATTTTCTTTTAGAGCTATATAAACTTGTACAGATAATTATGTAGGTCCTACGCAT
Source organism: Ranitomeya imitator (assembly GCF_032444005.1). NCBI lineage: Eukaryota > Metazoa > Chordata > Amphibia > Anura > Dendrobatidae > Ranitomeya > Ranitomeya imitator. Next base: position 88,927,983 of record NC_091282.1, read on the forward strand.
TTCAGACAAAAAAAAGTCCTGAAACATTGATTATTATTTAGTCTGAAACACTTAAGAAACTTTCATCATGTTTGGATTTATTATGAGTGTCAATTTTAATGATATGATAAAAAAAAAACTGTAGGGGAACAAAAGCGCACAAAACCATTGAGTGATGCCTGTCATGATCCCAATGGCAGGGGATCACAAAAGGACAAGCACAAAAAACAAAACAAGCTCTAGGGTGATGGAAACTGAGCTGACCGCGATCCTGAACCTCAACACACAACTAGCTGTAGCCGGGGAACGTGCCTACGATGATTCTAGACGTCTCGCGCCAGCCGAAGAACTAACTTTCCCTATTAGAAGAAACACAGACCTCTCTTGCATCCAGAGAAACACCCCACAGAAATAGCAGCCCCCCACATGTAATGACGGTGAAATGAGAGGAAAGCACATACGTAGTTATGAAAACAGATTCAGCAAAATGAGGCCAGCTAAAGCTAGATAGCAGAGGATACAAAAGTGAACTGCGCGGTCAGCGAAAAACCCTACAAAAAACCATCCTGAAATTACTTGAACTCATGTTCCAACTCATGGAACATGAGGAGTAATATCAGCCCACTAGAGCAACCAGCAAAAAGGAATCACATATCTGCAAGCTGGACTAAGACAAAAATTAAACAAAACGTGGAACAGGAAAATCCAAAACTTAGCTTGTCCTGAAGAATACAGAAGCGGGAAGCAGAGGTAACAAGACACACTGATTACATTGATAGCTGGCGAGGAAATGACAAGAAAGCCAGGTTAAATAGGAAACTCCCATATCCTGATAGAACAGGTGGACACCAGAGACCGCAGAAAACACAAGTCACCCAGTACCATCTGTAACCACCAGAGGGAGCCCAAAAACAGAATCCACAACAGTACCCCCCCTTGAGGAGGGGTCACCGAACCCTCACGAGAACCACCAGGGCGACCAGGATGAGCCCTATGAAATGCACGGACCAAATCAGCAGCATGAACATCAGAGGCAACCACCCAAGAATTATCCTCCTGACCATAACCCTTCCACTTGACCAAATATTGGAGTTTCCGTCTGGAAACACGAGAATCCAAGATCTTCTCCACAACATACTCCAATTCTCCCTCCACCAGTACCGGAGCAGGAGGCTCAAGCGAAGGAACAACAGGTACCTCATACTTCCGCAACAACGACCGATGGAACACATTATGAATAGCAAACGATACCGGGAGATCCAAACGAAACGACACAGGGTTAAGAATTTCCAAGATCCTATAGGGACCGATGAACCGAGGCTTGAACTTAGGAGAAGAGACCTTCATAGGAACAAAACGAGAAGACAACCACACCAAGTCCCCAACACGAAGTCGAGGACCCACGCGGCGACGGCGATTAGCAAACTGCTGAGCCCTCTCCTGGGACAACTTCAAATTGTCCACCACATGACTCCAAATCTGATGCAACCTATCCACCACCATGTCCACTCCAGGACAATCAGAAGGCTCCACCTGACCAGAGGAAAAACGAGGATGAAACCCCGAATTACAAAAGAAAGGAGAAACCAAGGTAGCAGAAATAGCCAGATTATTAAGGGCAAATTCGGCAAGCGGCAAAAAGGTAACCCAGTCATCTTGATCAGCAGAAAAAAAAACACCTTAAATAAGTTTCCAAGGTCTGATTAGTTCGTTCCGTCTGGCCATTCGTCTGAGGATGGAATGCAGACGAAAAGGACAAATCAATGCCCATCTTAGCACAGAACGTCCGCAAAAATCTAGACACAAACTGGGATCCCCTGTCAGAAACGATGTTCTCCGGAATCCCATGCAAACGAACCACGTTCTGAAAAAACAGAGGGACCAACTCAGAGGAGGAAGGCAACTTAGGCAAGGGTACCAGATGAACCATCTTAGAAAAGCGGTCACACACAACCCAGATGACGGACATTTTTTGAGAGACAGGGAGATCCGAAATAAAGTCCATGGAAATGTGCGTCCAAGGCCTCTTCGGAATAGGCAAAGGTGACAACAATCCACTGGCCCGAGAACAGCAAGGCTTAGCCCGAGCGCAAACTTCACAAGACTGCACAAAAGAACGCATATCCCTCGACAAGGAAGGCCACCAAAAAGACCTGGCCACCAAGTCTCTAGTACCAAATATTCCAGGATGACCTGCCAACGCAGAAGAATGGACCTCGGAGATGACTCTACTGGTCCAATTATCCGGAACAAACAGTCTTTCAGGCGGACAACGATCAGGTTTACCCGCCTGAAACTCCTGCAAAGCACGTCGCAAGTCTGGGGAGACAGCCGACAAAATCACCCCATCCCTAAGGATACCAGTGGGCTCAGAATTTCCAGGGGAGTCAGGCACAAAACTCCTAGAAAGAGCATCCGCCTTCACATTCTTTGAACCTGGCAGGTATGAAACCACAAAATCGAAACGGGAGAAAAACAGTGACCAACGAGCCTGTCTAGGATTCAGACGCTGGGCAGACTCAAGGTAAATCAGATTTTTGTGATCAGTCAAGACCACCACACGATGTCTAGCACCCTCAAGCCAATGACGCCACTCCTCAAATGCCCACTTCATGGCCAAAAGCTCCCGATTACCAACATCATAATTCCGCTCAGTGGGCGAAAACTTTCTAGAAAAGAACGCACATGGCTTCATCACTGAGCAATCGGAGCTTCTCTGTGACAAAACCGCCCCCGCTCCAATCTCGGAAGCATCAACCTCAACCTGAAAAGAAAACGAAACATCTGGCTGACGCAACACAGGAGCAGAAGAAAACCGGCGCTTAAGTTCCTGAAAGGCCTCCACAGCCGCAGGAGACCAATCAGCAACATCAGCACCCTTCTTAGTCAAATCCGTCAAAGGCTTAACAACACTAGAAAAATTAGTTATGAAACGACGATAAAAATTAGCAAAGCCCAAGAACTTCTGTAGACTCTTAAGAGATGTAGGCTGCGTCCAGTCACAAATAGCCTGAACCTTGACGGGATCCATCTCAATAGTAGAAGGGGAAAAAATATACCCCAAAAAAGAAATCTTCTGGACTCCAAAGAGACACTTTGAACCTTTTACAAACAAAGAATTGGCCCGCAGGACCTGAAACACCTTCCTGACCTGCTGAACATGGGACTCCCAGTCATCCGAAAAAACCAAAACATCATCCAAATACACAATCATAAATTTATCCAGATATTCACGGAAAATATCGTGCATAAATGACTGGAAGACAGAAGGAGCATTAGAAAGTCTAAAAGGCATCACCAAATACTCAAAATGGCCCTCAGGCGTATTAAATGCGGTTTTCCACTCATCACCCTGCTTTATCCGCACAAGATTATACGCACCCCGAAGATCAATCTTAGTGAACCATTTAGCCCCCTTAATGCGAGCGAACAAATCAGTCAACAATGGCAAAGGATACTGATATTTAACTGTAATCTTATTCAAAAGACGGTAATCTATACAAAGCCTCAAGGAACCATCTTTTTTGGCCACAAAAAAAAAACCTGCTCCCAAAGGGGACGAAGATGGACGGATATGTCCCTTTTCCAAGGACTCCTTAACATAATCCCGCATAGCAGTATGCTCTGGCACTGACAGATTGAACAAACGACCTTTAGGAAATTTACTGCCAGGAATCAAATCTATAGCACAATCGCAATCCCTGTGAGGAGGAAGCGAATTGAGCTTAGGCTCCTCAAAAACATCCCGATAATCAGACAAAAATACCGGAACCTCAGAAGGAGTAGATGAAGCGATAGAAATCGGAGGTGCATCATCATGAACCCCCTGACATCCCCAGCTTAACACAGACATCGTTTTCCAGTCCAAGACTGGGTTATGAGTTTGTAACCATGGCAGACCAAGCACTAAGACATCATGTAAATTATACAGTACCAGGAAGCGAATCACCTCCTGATGAACGGGAGTCATACGCATGGTCACTTGTGTCCAGTACTGAGGTTTATTCATAGCCAAAGGTGTAGAGTCAATTCCTTTCAAAGGAATAGGGACTTCCAGAGGCTCCAGACTAAACCCACAGCGGTTGGCAAATGACCTATCCATAAGACTCAGGGCAGCGACTGTAAAGTACTAATGGCAACAGACTTATCAACCTTTTTTGTGCGTTTAGAGCATGCTGATATAACATGAGCTGAATCACCACAATAAAAACACAACCCATTTTTCCGCCTATAGTTTTGCCGTTCACTTCTGGACTGAATTCTATCACATTGCATTGTCTCAGGTGCCTGTTCAGAAGACACCGCCAAATGGTGCACAGGTTTGCGCTCCCGTAAACGCCGATCAATCTGAATAGCCATAGTCATAGACTCATTCAGACCTGTAGGCGCAGGGAACCCCACCATGACATCTTTAATGGCCTCAGAAAGGCCATCCCTGAATCTTGCAGCCAGGGCGCACTCATTCCACTGAGTAAGCACCGACCATTTCCGAAATTTCTGACAATATATTTCTGCTTCATCTTGCCCCTGAGAGAGAGCCAATAAAGCTTTTTCAGCCTGAATCTCTAGGTTAGGTTCCTCATAGAGCAAACCCAATGCCAGAAAAAATGCATCCACATTGAGCAATGCAGGATCCCCTGGTGCCAATGCAAATGCCCAATTCTGAGGGTCACCCCGCAGGAAAGATATAACAATCTTGACTTGCTGAGCAGGGTCTCCAGAAGAGCGAGATTTCAAAGAAAGAAACAACTTGCAATTGTTCCTAAAATTCAGAAAACTAGATCTATCTCCAGAAAAAACTCTGGGATAGGAATTCTAGGTTCAGACATAGGAGCATATACAACAAAATCTTGTATATTTTGAACCTTAGCAGCAAGATTATTCAGGCTGGAAGCCAAACTCTGGACGTCCATGATAAACAGCTGAGGTCAGAGCCATTCAAGGATTAAGAGGAGGTAAGATGCAGCCAGGCTGCAATTAAGGCTATGCAGCAAACTCTGAGGGAGAAAAAAAAAAAAAAAAAAAAAAAAAACTTCCTCAGACTACTTTTCCTCCTACTTCAGCCAATACGATTACCAGTTTTTGGCCGGCTATACTGTCATGATCCCAATGGCAGGGGATCACAAAAGGACAAGCACAAAAAACAAAACAAGCTCTAGGGTGATGGAAACTGAGCTGACCGCGATCCTGAACCTCAACACACAACTAGCTGTAGCCGGGGAACGTGCCTACGATGATTCTAGACGTCTCGCGCCAGCCGAAGAACTAACTTTCCCTATTAGAAGAAACACAGACCTCTCTTGCATCCAGAGAAACACCCCACAGAAATAGCAGCCCCCCACATGTAATGACGGTGAAATGAGAGGAAAGCACATACGTAGTTATGAAAACAGATTCAGCAAAATGAGGCCCGCTAAAGCTAGATAGCAGAGGATACAAGAGTGAACTGCGCGGTCAGCGAAAAACCCTACAAAAACCCATCCTGAAATTACTTGAACTCATGTTCCAACTCATGGAACATGAGGAGTAATATCAGCCCACTAGAGCAACCAGCAAAAAGGAATCACATATCTGCAAGCTGGACTAAGACAAAAATTAAACAAAACGTGGAACAGGAAAATCCAAAACTTAGCTTGTCCTGAAGAATACAGAAGCGGGAAGCAGAGGTAACAAGACACACTGATTACATTGATAGCTGGCGAGGAAATGACAAGAAAGCCAGGTTAAATAGGAAACTCCCATATCCTGATAGAACAGGTGGACACCAGAGACCGCAGAAAACACAAGTCACCCAGTACCATCTGTAACCACCAGAGGGAGCCCAAAAACAGAATCCACAACAGTACGCCCCCTTGAGGAGGGGTCACCGAACCCTCATGAGAACCACCAGGGCGACCAGGATGAGCCCTATGAAATGCACGGACCAAATCAGCAGCATGAACATCAGAGGCAACCACCCAAGAATTATCCTCCTGACCATAACCCTTCCACTTGACCAAATATTGGAGTTTCCGTCTGGAAACACGAGAATCCAAGATCTTCTCCACAATATACTCCAATTCTCCCTCCACCAGTACCGGAGCAGGAGGCTCAAGCGAAGGAACAACAGGTACCTCATACTTCCGCAACAACGACCGATGGAACACATTATGAATAGCAAACGATACCGGGAGATCCAAACGAAACGACACAGGGTTAAGAATTTCCAAGATCCTATAGGGACCGATGAACCGAGGCTTGAACTTAGGAGAAGAGACCTTCATAGGAACAAAACGAGAAGACAACCACACCAAGTCCCCAACACGAAGTCGAGGACCCACGCGGCGACGGCGATTAGCAAACTGCTGAGCCCTCTCCTGGGACAACTTCAAATTGTCCACCACATGACTCCAAATCTGATGCAACCTATCCACCACCATGTCCACTCCAGGACAATCAGAAGGCTCCACCTGACCAGAGGAAAAACGAGGATGAAACCCCGAATTACAAAAGAAAGGAGAAACCAAGGTAGCAGAAATAGCCAGATTATTAAGGGCAAATTCGGCAAGCGGCAAAAAGGTAACCCAGTCATCTTGATCAGCAGAAAAAAAAACACCTTAAATAAGTTTCCAAGGTCTGATTAGTTCGTTCCGTCTGGCCATTCGTCTGAGGATGGAATGCAGACAAAAAGGACAAATCAATGCCCATCTTAGCACAGAACGTCCGCAAAAATCTAGACACAAACTGGGATCCCCTGTCAGAAACGATGTTCTCCGGAATCCCATGCAAACGAACCACGTTCTGAAAAAACAGAGGGACCAACTCAGAGGAGGAAGGCAACTTAGGCAAGGGTACCAGATGAACCATCTTAGAAAAGCGGTCACACACAACCCAGATGACGGACATTTTTTGAGAGACAGGGAGATCCGAAATAAAGTCCATGGAAATGTGCGTCCAAGGCCTCTTCGGAATAGGCAAAGGTGACAACAATCCACTGGCCCGAGAACAGCAAGGCTTAGCCCGAGCGCAAACTTCACAAGACTGCACAAAAGAACGCATATCCCTCGACAAGGAAGGCCACCAAAAAGACCTGGCCACCAAGTCTCTAGTACCAAATATTCCAGGATGACCTGCCAACGCAGAAGAATGGACCTCGGAGATGACTCTACTGGTCCAATTATCCGGAACAAACAGTCTTTCAGGCGGACAACGATCAGGTTTACCCGCCTGAAACTCCTGCAAAGCACGTCGCAAGTCTGGGGAGACAGCCGACAAAATCACCCCATCCCTAAGGATACCAGTGGGCTCAGAATTTCCAGGGGAGTCAGGCACAAAACTCCTAGAAAGAGCATCCGCCTTCACATTCTTTGAACCTGGCAGGTATGAAACCACAAAATCGAAACGGGAGAAAAACAGTGACCAACGAGCCTGTCTAGGATTCAGACGCTGGGCAGACTCAAGGTAAATCAGATTTTTGTGATCAGTCAAGACCACCACACGATGTCTAGCACCTTCAAGCCAATGACGCCACTCCTCAAATGCCCACTTCATGGCCATAAGCTCCCGATTACCAACATCATAATTCCGCTCAGTGGGCGAAAACTTTCTAGAAAAGAACGCACATGGCTTCATCACTGAGCAATCGGAGCTTCTCTGTGACAAAACCGCCCCCGCTCCAATCTCGGAAGCATCAACCTCAACCTGAAAAGAAAACGAAACATCTGGCTGATGCAACACAGGAGCAGAAGAAAACCGGCGCTTATGTTCCTGAAAGGCCTCCACAGCCGCAGGAGACCAATCAGCAACATCAGCACCCTTCTTAGTCAAATCCGTCAAAGGCTTAACAACACTAGAAAAATTAGTTATGAAACGACGATAAAAATTAGCAAAGCCCAAGAACTTCTGTAGACTCTTAAGAGATGTAGGCTGCGTCCAGTCACAAATAGCCTGAACCTTGACGGGATCCATCTCAATAGTAGAAGGGGAAAAAATATACCCCAAAAAAGAAATCTTCTGGACTCCAAAGAGACACTTTGAACCTTTTACAAACAAAGAATTGGCCCGCAGGACCTGAAACACCTTCCTGACCTGCTGAACATGGGACTCCCAGTCATCCGAAAAAACCAAAACATCATCCAAATACACAATCATAAATTTATCCAGATATTCACGGAAAATATCGTGCATAAATGACTGGAAGACAGAAGGAGCATTAGAAAGTCCAAAAGGCATCACCAAATACTCAAAATGGCCCTCAGGCGTATTAAATGCGGTTTTCCACTCATCACCCTGCTTTATCCGCACAAGATTATACGCACCCCGAAGATCAATCTTAGTGAACCATTTAGCCCCCTTAATGCGAGCGAACAAATCAGTCAACAATGGCAAAGGATACTGATATTTAACTGTAATCTTATTCAAAAGACGGTAATCTATACAAGGCCTCAAGGAACCATCTTTTTTGGCCACAAAAAAAAAACCTGCTCCCAAAGGGAACGAAGATGGACGGATATGTCCCTTTTCCAAGGACTCCTTAACATAATCCCGCATAGCAGTATGCTCTGGCACTGACAGATTGAACAAACGACCTTTAGGAAATTTACTGCCAGGAATCAAATCTATAGCACAATCGCAATCCCTGTGAGGAGGAAGCGAATTGAGCTTAGGCTCCTCAAAAACATCCCGATAATCAGACAAAAATACCGGAACCTCAGAAGGAGTAGATGAAGCGATAGAAATCGGAGGTGCATCATCATGAACCCCCTGACATCCCCAGCTTAACACAGACATCGTTTTCCAGTCCAAGACTGGGTTATGAGTTTGTAACCATGGCAGACCAAGCACTAAGACATCATGTAAATTATACAGTACCAGGAAGCGAATCACCTCCTGATGAACGGGAGTCATACGCATGGTCACTTGTGTCCAGTACTGAGGTTTATTCATAGCCAAAGGTGTAGAGTCAATTCCTTTCAAAGGAATAGGGACTTCCAGAGGCTCCAGACTAAACCCACAGCGGTTGGCAAATGACCAATCCATAAGACTCAGGGCAGCGCCTGAATCCACATAGGCATCGACGGAAATGGCTGATAATGAACAAATCAGAGTCACAGACAGAATGAACTTAGACTGTAAAGTACTAATGGCAACAGACTTATCAACCTTTTTTGTGCGTTTAGAGCATGCTGATATAACATGAGCTGAACCACCACAATAAAAACACAACCCATTTTTCCGCCTATAGTTTTGCCGTTCACTTCTGGACTGAATTCTATCACATTGCATTGTCTCAGGTGCCTGTTCAGAAGACACCGCCAAATGGTGCACAGGTTTGCGCTCCCGTAAACGCCGATCAATCTGAATAGCCATAGTCATAGACTCATTCAGACCTGTAGGCGCAGGGAACCCCACCATGACATCTTTAATGGCCTCAGAAAGGCCATCCCTGAATCTTGCAGCCAGGGCGCACTCATTCCACTGAGTAAGCACCGACCATTTCCGAAATTTCTGACAATATATTTCTGCTTCATCTTGCCCCTGAGAGAGAGCCAATAAAGCTTTTTCAGCCTGAATCTCTAGGTTAGGTTCCTCATAGAGCAAACCCAATGCCAGAAAAAACGCATCCACATTGAGCAACGCAGGATCCCCTGGTGCCAATGCAAATGCCCAATTCTGAGGGTCACCCCGCAGGAAAGATATAACAATCTTGACTTGCTGAGCAGGGTCTCCAGAAGAGCGAGATTTCAAAGAAAGAAACAACTTGCAATTGTTCCTAAAATTCAGAAAACTAGATCTATCTCCAGAAAAAAACTCTGGGATAGGAATTCTAGGTTCAGACATAGGAGCATATACAACAAAATCTTGTATATTTTGAACCTTAGCAGCAAGATTATTCAGGCTGGAAGCCAAACTCTGGACGTCCATGATAAACAGCTGAGGTCAGAGCCATTCAAGGATTAAGAGGAGGTAAGACGCAGCCAGGCTGCAATTAAGGCTATGCAGCAAACTCTGAGGGAGAAAAAAAAAAAAAAAAAAAAAAACTTCCTCAGACTACTTTTCCTCCTACTTCAGCCAATACGATTACCAGTTTTTGGCCGGCTATACTGTCATGATCCCAATGGCAGGGGATCACAAAAGGACAAGCACAAAAAACAAAACAAGCTCTAGGGTGATGGAAACTGAGCTGACCGCGATCCTGAACCTCAACACACAACTAGCTGTAGCCGGGGAACGTGCCTACGATGATTCTAGACGTCTCGCGCCAGCCGAAGAACTAACTTTCCCTATTAGAAGAAACACAGACCTCTCTTGCATCCAGAGAAACACCCCACAGAAATAGCAGCCCCCCACATGTAATGACGGTAAAATGAGAGGAAAGCACATACGTAGTTATGAAAACAGATTCAGCAAAATGAGGCCCGCTAAAGCTAGATAGCAGAGGATACAAAAGTGAACTGCGCGGTCAGCGAAAAACCCTACAAAAAACCATCCTGAAATTACTTGAACTCATGTTCCAACTCATGGAACATGAGGAGTAATATCAGCCCACTAGAGCAACCAGCAAAAAGGAATCACATATCTGCAAGCTGGACTAAGACAAAAATTAAACAAAACGTGGAACAGGAAAATCCAAAACTTAGCTTGTCCTGAAGAATACAGAAGCGGGAAGCAGAGGTAACAAGACACACTGATTACATTGATAGCTGGCGAGGAAATGACAAGAAAGCCAGGTTAAATAGGAAACTCCCATATCCTGATAGAACAGGTGGACACCAGAGACCGCAGAAAACACAAGTCACCCAGTACCATCTGTAACCACCAGAGGGAGCCCAAAAACAGAATCCACAACAGTACCCCCCCTTGAGGAGGGGTCACCGAACCCTCACGAGAACCACCAGGGCGACCAGGATGAGCCCTATGAAATGCACGGACCAAATCAGCAGCATGAACATCAGAGGCAACCACCCAAGAATTATCCTCCTGACCATAACCCTTCCACTTGACCAAATATTGGAGTTTCCGTCTGGAAACACGAGAATCCAAGATCTTCTCCACAACATACTCCAATTCTCCCTCCACCAGTACTGGAGCAGGAGGCTCAAGCGAAGGAACAACAGGTACCTCATACTTCCGCAACAACGACCGATGGAACACATTATGAATAGCAAATGATGCCGGGAGATCCAAACGAAACGACACAGGGTTAAGAATTTCCAAGATCCTATAGGGACCGATGAACCGAGGCTTGAACTTAGGAGAAGAGACCTTCATAGGAACAAAACGAGAAGACAACCACACCAAGTCCCCAACACGAAGTCGAGGACCCACGCGGCGACGGCGATTAGCAAACTGCTGAGCCCTCTCCTGGGACAACTTCAAATTGTCCACCACATGACTCCAAATCTGATGCAACCTATCCACCACCATGTCCACTCCAGGACAATCAGAAGGCTCCACCTGACCAGAGGAAAAACGAGGATGAAACCCCGAATTACAAAAGAAAGGAGAAACCAAGGTAGCAGAAATAGCCAGATTATTAAGGGCAAATTCGGCAAGCGGCAAAAAGGTAACCCAGTCATCTTGATCAGCAGAAACAAAACACCTTAAATAAGTTTCCAAGGTCTGATTAGTTCGTTCCGTCTGGCCATTCGTCTGAGGATGGAATGCAGACGAAAAGGACAAATCAATGCCCATCTTAGCACAGAACGTCCGCCAAAATCTAGACACAAACTGGGATCCACTGTCAGAAACGATGTTCTCCGGAATCCCATGCAAACGAACCACGTTCTGAAAAAACAGAGGGACCAACTCAGAGGAGGAAGGCAACTTAGGCAAGGGTACCAGATGAACCATCTTAGAAAAGCGGTCACACACAACCCAGATGACGGACATTTTTTGAGAGACAGGGAGATCCGAAATAAAGTCCATGGAAATGTGCATCCAAGGCCTCTTCGGAATAGGCAAAGGTGACAACAATCCACTGGCCCGAGAACAGCAAGGCTTAGCCCGAGCGCAAACGTCACAAGACTGCACAAAAGAACGCATATCCCTCGACAAGGAAGGCCACCAAAAAGACCTGGCCACCAAGTCTCTAGTACCAAATATTCCAGGATGACCTGCCAACGCAGAAGAATGGACCTCGGAGATGACTCTACTGGTCCAATTATCTGGAACAAACAGTCTTTCAGGCGGACAACGATCAGGTTTACCCGCCTGAAACTCCTGCAAAGCACGTCGCAAGTCTGGGGAGACAGCCGACAAAATCACCCCGTCCCCAAGGATACCAGTGGGCTCAGAATTTCCAGGGGAGTCAGGCACAAAACTCCTAGAAAGAGCATCCGCCTTCACATTCTTTGAACCTGGCAGGTATGAAACCACAAAATCGAAACGGGAGAAAAACAGTGACCAACGAGCCTGTCTAGGATTCAGACGCTGGGCAGACTCAAGGTAAATCAGATTTTTGTGATCAGTCAAGACCACCACACGATGTCTAGCACCCTCAAGCCAATGACGCCACTCCTCAAATGCCCACTTCATGGCCAAAAGCTCCCGATTACCAACATCATAATTCCGCTCAGTGGGCGAAAACTTTCTAGAAAAGAACGCACATGGCTTCATCACTGAGCAATCGGAGCTTCTCTGTGACAAAACCGCCCCCGCTCCAATCTCGGAAGCATCAACCTCAACCTGAAAAGAAAACGAAACATCTGGCTGACGCAACACAGGAGCAGAAGAAAACCGGCGATTAAGTTCCTGAAAGGCCTCCACAGCCGCAGGAGACCAATCAGCAACATCAGCACCCTTCTTAGTCAAATCCGTCAAAGGCTTAACAACACTAGAAAAATTAGTTATGAAACGACGATAAAAATTAGCAAAGCCCAAGAACTTCTGTAGACTCTTAAGAGATGTAGGCTGCGTCCAGTCACAAATAGCCTGAACCTTGACGGGATCCATCTCAATAGTAGAAGGGGAAAAAATATACCCCAAAAAAGAAATCTTCTGGACTCCAAAGAGACACTTTGAACCTTTTACAAACAAAGAATTGGCCCGCAGGACCTGAAACACCTTCCTGACCTGCTGAACATGGGACTCCCAGTCATCCGAAAAAACCAAAACATCATCCAAATACACAATCATAAATTTATCCAGATATTCACGGAAAATATCGTGCATAAATGACTGGAAGACAGAAGGAGCATTAGAAAGTCCAAAAGGCATCACCAAATACTCAAAATGGCCCTCAGGCGTATTAAATGTGGTTTTCCACTCATCACCCTTCTTTATCCGCACAAGATTATACGCACCCCGAAGATCAATCTTAGTGAACCATTTAGCCCCCTTAATGCGAGCGAACAAATCAGTCAACAATGGCAAAGGATACTGATATTTAACTGTAATCTTATTCAAAAGACGGTAATCTATACAAGGCCTCAAGGAACCATCTTTTTTGGCCACAAAAAAAAAACCTGCTCCCAAAGGGGACGAAGATGGACGGATATGTCCCTTTTCCAAGGACTCCTTAACATAATCCCGCATAGCAGTATGCTCTGGCACTGACAGATTGAACAAACGACCTTTAGGAAATTTACTGCCAGGAATCAAATCTATAGCACAATCGCAATCCCTGTGAGGAGGAAGCGAATTGAGCTTAGGCTCCTCAAAAACATCCCGATAATCAGACAAAAATACCGGAACCTCAGAAGGAGTAGATGAAGCGATAGAAATCGGAGGTGCATCATCATGAACCCCCTGACATCCCCAGCTTAACACAGACATCGTTTTCCAGTCCAAGACTGGGTTATGAGTTTGTAACCATGGCAGACCAAGCACTAAGACATCATGTAAATTATACAGTACCAGGAAGCGAATCACCTCCTGATGAACGGGAGTCATACGCATGGTCACTTGTGTCCAGTACTGAGGTTTATTCATAGCCAAAGGTGTAGAGTCAATTCCTTTCAAAGGAATAGGGACTTCCAGAGGCTCCAGACTAAACCCACAGCGGTTGGCAAATGACCAATCCATAAGACTCAGGGCAGCGCCTGAATCCACATAGGCATCGACGGAAATGGCTGATAATGAACAAATCAGAGTCACAGACAGAATGAACTTAGACTGTAAAGTACTAATGGCAACAGACTTATCAACCTTTTTTGTGCGTTTAGAGCATGCTGATATAACATGAGCTGAATCACCACAATAAAAACACAACCCATTTTTCCGCCTATAGTTTTGCCGTTCACTTCTGGACTGAATTCTATCACATTGCATTGTCTCAGGTGCCTGTTCAGAAGACACCGCCAAATGGTGCACAGGTTTGCGCTCCCGTAAACGCCGATCAATCTGAATAGCCATAGTCATAGACTCATTCAGACCTGTAGGCGCAGGGAACCCCACCATGACATCTTTAATGGCCTCAGAAAGGCCATCCCTGAATCTTGCAGCCAGGGCGCACTCATTCCACTGAGTAAGCACCGACCATTTCCGAAATTTCTGACAATATATTTCTGCTTCATCTTGCCCCTGAGAGAGAGCCAATAAAGCTTTTTCAGCCTGAATCTCTAGGTTAGGTTCCTCATAGAGCAAACCCATTGCCAGAAAAAACGCATCCACATTGAGCAACGCAGGATCCCCTGGTGCCAATGCAAATGCCCAATTCTGAGGGTCACCCCGCAGGAAAGATATAACAATCTTGACTTGCTGAGCAGGGTCTCCAGAAGAGCGAGATTTCAAAGAAAGAAACAACTTGCAATTGTTCCTAAAATTCAGAAAACTAGATCTATCTCCAGAAAAAAACTCTGGGATAGGAATTCTAGGTTCAGACATAGGAGCATATACAACAAAATCTTGTATATTTTGAACCTTAGCAGCAAGATTATTCAGGCTGGAAGCCAAACTCTGGACGTCCATGATAAACAGCTGAGGTCAGAGCCATTCAAGGATTAAGAGGAGGTAAGACGCAGCCAGGCTGCAATTAAGGCTATGCAGCAAACTCTGAGGGAGAAAAAAAAAAAAAACTTCCTCAGACTACTTTTCCTCCTACTTCAGCCAATACGATTACCAGTTTTTGGCCGGCTATACTGTCATGATCCCAATGGCAGGGGATCACAAAAGGACAAGCACAAAAAACAAAACAAGCTCTAGGGTGATGGAAACTGAGCTGACCGCGATCCTGAACCTCAACACACAACTAGCTGTAGCCGGGGAACGTGCCTACGATGATTCTAGACGTCTCGCGCCAGCCGAAGAACTAACTTTCCCTATTAGAAGAAACACAGACCTCTCTTGCCTCCAGAGAAACACCTCACAGAAATAGCAGCCCCCCACATGTAATGACGGTGAAATGAGAGGAAAGCACATACGTAGTTATGAAAACAGATTCAGCAAAATGAGGCCAGCTAAAGCTAGATAGCAGAGGATACAAAAGTGAACTGCGCGGTCAGCGAAAAACCCTACAAAAAACCATCCTGAAATTACTTGAACTCATGTTCCAACTCATGGAACATGAGGAGTAATATCAGCCCACTAGAGCAACCAGCAAAAAGGAATCACATATCTGCAAGCTGGACTAAGACAAAAATTAAGCAAAACGTGGAACAGGAAAATAAAAAACTTAGCTTGTCCTGAAGAATACAGAAGCGGGAAGCAGAGGTAACAAGACACACTGATTACATTGATAGCCGGCGAGGAAATGACAAGAAAGCCAGGTTAAATAGGAAACTCCCATATCCTGATAGAACAGGTGGACACCAGAGACCGCAGAAAATACAAGTCACCCAGTACCATCTGTAACCACCAGAGGGAGCCCAAAAACAGAATCCACAACAGATGCCCTTTTGGGTGCAAGAAAATTAAAAGGAATTTGCTGACCTGAGCAGGTTGTATGGATCCTATGAACACCTTCATGAACACCTGCATATTATGCAATTGTTTTTTTCACTTGAAAAAGATGCTAGTTCAGCGTTGACACGCGTTGTGAAAATAAATATATTTCAACTCATTCCGGTCCTAAGCATTCTTCATTACAGAAGGGCAGCCTGATATCGTGTTATCGTTCAAATTAGTCAATTTTAATAATATGGAATACATTTTTTGGAAATATTTTAATCAAGAATCAGCTGGAAACATTTCGATTTGTTATGCAGTCTTAAGCTACAAGAGGCAGGAGTTGCTATAGGAAAAAAAAATGGAGACACAAAGCGCAAAATAGGGTCTTATCCTCTAGATAACCAAGAGAGCTTTCTTAGAATTGCTCACCTGATTTTGTTGAATGAAAAGCATGTAGCAATTTTGGCTGCTGCAGATCCACAAGCCGATCAACGGCCGTATGACAATATAAACTGTGCAGGAGGTGTGGGTTAAATCCGCGCTGCCTTAATGATGACGTTCCAAGGATAATAAATTTAAAAGGTGGTTTATTCAATGCGTTTCAAGGTCAGTGCGACCTCTTCTTCAGGATATTCCACCATCTGATCTATCATCGTCTATAGTGTTTTTTCAAGGAAGCATAGAAGTAGTATAGTAAGGCTGATGAGAGCATTATCAACGCTACCCATAGAGGGTTGAGCGACTTTTCGTTTTTTAGGGTCGAGTCGAGTGGAATCGGCCGATTATTGCGAAAAGTCGGGGATCGACCGAAACACGAAACCCAATGCAAGTCAATGGGGGAGCATAGTCGGCAGTGAGTGGAGGCCAGGAAAACATGTACAGTGCCCATTTTAATGGCAAAAACATCCATTCTTGTTACTGAAGCTTGTCAATCTTAATTTACCTTATAATATTAGTAAGGCATTGGAAATTGGGGGTCATTTGGCTACAGTTGTGGGGGGTAGGGCTGGTTCAAGTATTTAGTTGGCCCAGGAAATCTGGACCACGTCACGGCAGTGGACCAGGGAGAGGTAAGTATTTCAACTTTGCAAGTGCTGTGATCCTGAGCAAGCAGGGGGGCCCACTCGTTGGCATTGGCACTGGCACAGGGCCCCTCAAAGTACAGCGGTGTGTTTGCACGGCGGGGGCGCCTCCCACCGGCAGCGACACTTTTGCGTACTATGAGGGGCCCTGTGCCAGTGACATCGCCAACGAGTATTCCTCCCCCCACCTGATGAAGGAACCTGCACTTTCATCTGCACCTTCCTCTTTGTCCCCGTGTAAGGTGGTATGGTATGCGGGAAGAGGAACCTGACTTTCAGCAGGGTCACAATCTTGCTGTGTAGCGTGCACGGGGAATGTTGCATTATGGGTCAATGTACCAGCAGACTCATCTATCACTGGCTGGGCAATGGGCAGGATGAGGAGGAAACACAGATATAGGCCGAAAGAATAAAGTGGGCTAAATGCAGTTCAAAATTGGTAACAGGACTAACCAGGGGGCATTGCAGTGGAGGACAACTGTAATGAGTGGCTGACACAGAGAGTAGGCCCAAATCAGTAAGTAGTCTAAATGCAGTTCAAAATTGGCAACAGTAGTAAAAAGGCGGCACAGCTTTGTTCGGTGGAGGAGAACAGCAAGGAGCGGCAGACACCGATAGTAGGCCCCAACCCAACTATTAGGCCAAATGCAGTCTAACATTAACAACTACTTAACTAGAGCCTGAAAATGGAATTTCAGGACAGGAAGCCAGGAGAACAGCAAGGATCGGCAGACACTGTTAGTAGACCCAACCAGTAGGCCAAATGCAGTTGTTCCATTTAACAACTATTTAACAAGAGCCTGAAGATAGAAGCTATGAAGAGGCAACCTGGAGAACACCTTGGAGCGGAAGACACCGTCTCTACAACCCAGACCCAACTAGTAGGCCTAATGCAGTGTTGTTTCAACAACTACTGAACGAGAGCTAGAAGATCGAAGCTATGGAGAGGCAACCTGGAGAACCCCTTGGAGTGGCAGACACCGTCTCTACAACCCAGACCCAACTTGTAGGCCTAATGCAGTGTTGTTTCAACAACTACTTAACGAGAGCTAGAAGATAGATGCTATGGAGAGGCAACCTGGAGAACACCTTGGAGCGGAAGACACCGTCTCTACAACCCAGACCCAACTTGTAGGCCTAATGCAGTGTTGTTTCAACAACTACTTAACGAGAGCTAGAAGATAGAAGCTATGGAGAGGCAACCTGGAGAACACCTTGGAGCGGAAGACACCGTCTCTACAACCCAGACCCAACTTGTAGGCCTAATGCAGTGTTGTTTCAACAACTACTGAACGAGAGCTAGAAGATCGAAGCTATGGAGAGGCAACCTGGAGAACACCTTGGAGCAGCAGACACCGTCTCTACAACCCAGACCCAACTTGTAGGCCTAATGCAGTATTGTTTCAACAACTACTTAACAAGAGCTAGAAGATAGAAGCTATGGAGTGGCAACCTGGAGAACACCTTGGAGTGGAAGACACCGTCTCTACAACCCAGACCCAACTTGTAGGCCTAATGCAGTGTTGTTTCAACAACTACTGAACGAGAGCTAGAAGATCGAAGCTATGGAGAGGCAACCTGGAGAACACCTTGGAGCGGCAGACACCGTCTCTACAACCCAGACGCAACTTGTAGGCCTAATGCAGTGTTGTTTCAACAACTACTTAACGAGAGCTAGAAGATAGAAGCTATGGAGAGGCAACCTGGAGAACACCTTGGAGTGGAAGACACCGTCTCTACAACCCAGACCCAACTTGTAGGCCTAAGGCAGTGTTGTTTCAACAACTACTGAACGAGAGCTAGAAGATCGAAGCTATGGAGAGGCAACCTGGAGAACACCTTGGAGGGCAGACACCGTCTCTACAACCCAGACCCAACTTGTAGGCCTAATGCAGTGTTGTTTCAACAACTACTTAACGAGAGCTAGAAGATAGAAGCTATGGAGAGGCAACCTGGAGAACACCTTGGAGCGGAAGACACCATCTCTACAACCCAGACCCAACTTGTAGGCCTAATGCAGTGTTGTTTCAACAACTACTTAACGAGAGCTAGAAGATCGAAGCTATGAGAGGCAACCTGGAGAACACCTTGGAGCGGCAGACACCGTCTCTACAACCCAGACCCAACTTGTAGGCCTAATGCAGTGTTGTTTCAACAACTACTTAACGAGAGCTAGAAGATAGACGCTGTGGAGAGGCAACCTGGAGAACACCTTGGAGCGGCAGACACCGTCTCTACAACCCAGACCCAACTTGTAGGTCTAATGCAGTGTTGTTTCAACAACTACTTAACGAGAGCTAGAAGATCGAAGCTATGGAGAGGCAACCTGGAGTACACCTTGGATCGTCAGACACCGTTAGTAGGCCCTACCGAAGTTGTAGCCCCAATGCAGTTTTCAAATTCCTATAGGCTGAAAACCAGACTATTGACGCTCAGCTTTTTTCAGAGGAGGACAGCTGTATTGAGTGGCGCAGACAGACACAGGTAGTAGGCCTTAAACAAAAAATTTGGCTCAATGCAGTTTAAAAAAGGTTACAGGGGTACACAGGCAGCATTGCTCTGGTCAGTGGAGGACAATTTCAATTATGGACCACAGACAGACTTAGTACGCCTACAATTAAAAAAAGGATGCTCTATGCAATTTAAAATAGGTTCCAGGGGTACACGGACAGCATTGGTCTGGTCAGTGGAGGACTATTGGAAGGAGGGACCGCAGACAGGCTTAGTAGGCCTAACATAACAAAAGTAGGCTGTAGGCACTTTAAAATAGGTTCCAGGGGTACACGGGCAGCAGTGGTCTGGTCAGTGGAGGACTATTGGAAGGTGGGACCGCAGACAGGCTTAGTAGGCCTAACATAACAAAAGTAGGCTGTAGGCACTTTAAAAGTGCTCTGGTCAGTGGAGGACTATTGGATGGAGGGACCGCAGACAGGCTTAGTAGGCCTAACATAACAAAAGTAGGCTGTAGGCACTTTAAAATAGGTTCCAGGGGTACACGGGCAGCAGTGGTCTGGTCAATGGAGGACTATTGGAAGGAGGGACTGCAGACAGGCTTAGTAGGCCTAACATAACAAAAGTAGGCTGTAGGCACTTTAAAATAGGTTCCAGGGGTACACGGGCAGCAGTGGTCTGGTCAGTGGAGGACTATTGGAAGGAGGGACCGCAGACAGACTTAGTAGGCCTAACATAGCAAAAGTAGGCTGTAGGCACTTTAAAATAGGTTCCAGGGGTACACGGGCAGCAGTGGTCTGGTCAGTGGAGGACTATTGGAAGGAGGGACCGCAGACAGGCTTAGTAGGCCTAACATAACAAAAGTAGGCTGTAAACACTTTAAAATAGCTTCCAAGGGTACACGGGCAGCAGTGATGTGATCAGTGGAGGACTATTGGAAGGAGGGACCGCAGACAGGCTTAGTAGGCCTAACATAACAAAAGTTGGCTGTAGGCACTTTAAAATAGCTTCCAGGGGTACACGGGCAGCAGTGGTGTGGTCAGTGGAGGACTTTTGGAAGGAGGGACCGCAGACAGGCTTAGTAGGCCTAACATAACAAAAGTAGGCTCTATGCACTTGGAATTATCTTGCAGGGGTACACAGGCAGCATTGGTGTTGTCAGCGGAGGCCGATTGTAATGAGTGTCTGACAGTTAGTACTCCCAAAAAATAAATAGATGTTAATGTCTCGCAATACAGCAAAACCAAAAAACAAAAGGGTGGCATACTTAGGTACAGGGGTGGGCTCCTCTGCTGACTTTCAGACCTAGTAATTTGGCGCAAAGTATTTACTGGTGTAAATATAGGACACTGCCCCTGACTATTTTAAGTAGCATCATACATGTCAACACATTGGTATTGTCAGTGCCAGGCATTGAAGGATGTCAGCGCATAGACTAAACATTGGTGGAGCTGTGAGAGATAATTTTGCAAATCGTAGAGCACTGTTTGAGCTGGGGGGAAACTGTCTTGTGGCCGGCTTTACAGGCCCAGGGCCCCTCATGTTACAATGGTGTGTCTGACGTTGGTTGCGTGCCACCACCACCAGAGACACTTTATTGTACTATGAGGGACCCAGTGGCAGTGCCGTCGACCAAAAGCGTGCACACCCACCTCTTCAGACAAACGGCACTCTCATGGGTGCTTGCGCCAAGTGGCGAGACCACGGCCCCGTGGGGGGAGTTTGGCCATTTAGGGAGGTGTAAACATGTCGTATGCTGGACAAACAGCTGCTGCAAATTATGAGATTGGAAAACTCAGTCAGAGCAGTCCAGAAGCAAGACCTTTTCATTGGAAAGCTAGGTGTCAGCCGGGAAAGGTGGGGCAAAATAATTCGAAATCCAGTAGTGGTTCATTTTAATGAAGGTTAGATCATCAACATTTTGGGTAGCCAGACGAGTCCTTTTTTCGGTTAATATTGAACCAGCAGCACTGAATACTCTTTCTGATAGCACACTAGCTGCTGGGCAAGCAAGCTCCTGCAATGCATATTCTGCCATTTCTGGCCAGGTGTCTAATTTGGATGCCCAGTAATCAAATGGCAATGACGGTTGAGGGAGAACATCGATAAGGGATGAAAAATAGTTAGTAACCATACTGGACAAATGTTGTCTCCTGTCACTTTGAATTGATGCTGCAGTACCTGTCCTGTCTGCGGTCATAGCAAAATCACTCCACAACCTGGTCAGAAAACCCCTCAGTCCAACGCCACTTCTGATTTGTGCACCTCTAACACCTCTGGTCTGCTGCCCCCTGCAGCTTGTGTGAGAACGATCACCGGCGCTGTGTGCTGGGAATGCCTGAATCAAACGGTCAACAAGAGTTGATTGTTTGGTTGCTAATATTTGTTCCAAGTTCTCATGTGGCATAATATTTAGCAATTTGCCTTTATAGCGAGGATCAAGGAGGCAGGCCAACCAGTAATCGTCATCGGTCATCATTTTAATAATGCGTGGGTCCCTTTTGAGGATACGTAAGGCATAATCCGCCATGTGGGCCAAAGTTCCAGTTGTCAAATCTGCGGTTGTGCTGGGTTGAGGGGCAGTTACAGGCAAATCTACGTCACTTGTGTCCTTCAAAAAATCAGAACCCGGCCTTGCCACGCCACCAATTTCCAGTGACCCCGGAGAAGCATCCTGATTAAAAAAATACTCATCCCCATCATCCTTCTCTTCCTCCTCCTCCTGTTCGCCCGCTACCTTGTCCTGTACACTGCCCTGACCAGACAATGGCTGAGTGTCATCAAGGCTTTCCTCTTCCTCTGCTGCAGACGCCTGCTCCTTTATGTGCGTCAAACTTTGCCTCAGCAGACACATTAGGGGGATGCTCATGCTTATTATGGCATTGTCTGCACTTACCAGCCGTGTGCATTCCTCAAAACACTGAAGGACTTGACACATGTCTTGTACCTTCGACCACTGCACACCTGACAACTCCATGTCTGCCATCCTACTGCCTGCCCGTGTATGTGTATCCTCCCACAAATACATAACAGCCCGCCTCTGTTCGCACAGTCTCTGAAGCATGTGCAGTGTTGAGTTCCACCTTGTTGCAACGTCGATGATTAGGCGATGCTGGGGAAGGTTCAAAGACCGCTGATAGGTCTGCATACGGCTGGAGTGCACGGGCGAACGGCGGATATGCGAGCAAAGTCCGCGCACTTTGAGGAGCAGGTCGGATAACCCCGGATAACTTTTCAGGAAGCACTGCACTACCAGGTTTAAGGTGTGAGCCAGGCAAGGAATGTGTTTCAGTTGGGAAAGGGCGATGGCAGCCATGAAATTCCTTCCGTTATCACTCACTACCTTGCCTGCCTCAAGATCTACAGTGCCCAGCCACGACTGCATTTCTTTCTGCAAGAACTCGGACAGAACTTCCGCGTTATGTCTGTTGTCGCCCAAACACTTCATAGCCAATACAGCCTGCTGACGCTTGCCAGTAGCTGCCCCATAATGGGACACCTGGTGTGCAACAGTGGCAGCTGCAGATGGAGTGGTTGTGCGACTGCGGTCTGTGGACTAGCTCTCGCTTCTGCAGGAGGATGAGGAGGAGGAGGGGGGGCAAACGGCTACAGCCAACTGTTTCCTAGACCGTGGGCTAGGCAGAACTGTCCCAATATTGCTGCCCCCTGTGGACCCTGCATCAACCACATTCACCCAGTGTGCCGTGATGGACACATAACGTCCCTGGCCATGCCTACTGGTCCATGCATCTGTTGTCAGGTGCACCTTTGTACTCACAGATTGCCTGAGTGCATGGACGATGCGCTCTTTAACATGCTGGTGGAGGGCTGGGATGGCTTTTCTCAAAAAGAAGTGTCGACTGGGTAGCTCGTAGCGTGGTTCAGTGTAGTCCATCAGGGCTTTGAAAGCTTCGCTTTCAACTAACCGGTAGGGCATCATCTCTAACGAAATTAGTCTAACTATGTGGGCGTTCAAACCCTGTGTACGCGGATGCGAGGATGAGTACTTCCTTTTTCTAACGAGAGTCTCATGTAGGGTGAGCTGGACTGGAGAGCTGGAGATCGTGGAACTAGCGGGGGTGCCGGTGGACATGGCAGACTGAGAGACGGTTGGAGACGGTATTCTTGCCGGTGCCCTAGATGCAGTGTTTCCTACTACAAAACTGGTGATTCCCTGACCCTGACTGCTTTGGCCTGGCAACGAAACCTGCACAGATACTGCAGGTGGTGCGGAAATGGTGGCCTTACAGTGACGGAAGGCATGTAGCGTTGCTGACTAGCTTCATTGGCCAAGGGTGCTACAACCTTAAGGGACGTTTGGTAGTTAGTCCAGGCTTGCAAATGCATGGTGGTTAAATGTCTATGCATGCAACTTGTATTTGACCTCTGCTTAAGGTAGTTGAACATTTTTGACAGATGACTTTGCGCTGATCAATTGGATGTTGTTTAATAAAATGCCAGACTGCACTCTTTCTAGCATCGGATACCTTTTCAGGCATTGCAGACTGAGCTTCTTTAACCGGATGGCCACGCTGTCCTCCAACTGGTTTTGGCTTTGCCACGCGTTTTGGGCCAGATACGGGCCCGGCAGATGGAACCTGTTGCGATGTTGATGCCTGCTGCGGCCCTTCCTCCTCCGCTTCAGAACTACTGCCGCCTGCACCCTGTTCCCCCAATGGCTGCCAATCGGGGTCAACAACTGGGTCATCTATGACCTCCTCTTCTATCTCATGTGCAACTTCGTCTGTGTTACCGTGTAAGCCGGTGGTATAGCGTTCGTGACGGGGCACCATAGTCTCATCAGGGTCTGATTCTGGATCAGTACACTGTGAGGGCAATGTGGTGGTCTGAGTCAAAGGAACAGCATAGTAATCTGGCTGTTGGCTGTGCATCTGTGCACTCCATGTCCGATTCAACTTGTAATGGGCATGGCCTGTTAACTGTTTCACTTTCTAACCCAGGAATGGTATGTGTAAAGAGCTCCATGGAGTAACCTGTTGTGTCGCCTGATGCATCCTTCTCTGTTGTTATTTTTGCTGAACAGGACAATGGAGCGACTTGTCCCTGAGCGTGAACATCCACTAACGATGCGCTGCTTTTACATTTACCAGTTTCAGAAGAGGAGGCAAAAGAGCTAGAGGCTGAGTCAGCAAGGAAAGCCAAAACTTGCTCTTGCTGCTCCAGCTTTAAAAGCGGTGTTAGGGTTGGCGGAACGCACCAAATATATAATTTATTGAATGGAATTGGTGCGTTCGCAACCCGGGATCCACCGTGCAGGAAAGCACCTGCTGCTAAATAATGGCGGCTCTATATGGTGGTATATACCAACTCTGTTAGCTTCACAGAGTAACCGCGAGAGGAAAGCTCTGTGCCCTGTTAGACTTTCACAGAGGCACAGGTCAACTACCCAGATGTAAGCAATGAGTGGTCATGCATGCATACAAAACTCCTCGCCGGAGATGCCAGCATTCTAGGGGCTTATTTCAGCCTGGTCCCTGAACACACTTAAACACAATCTCCTCGCCGGAGGTGCCAGCATTCTAGGGGCTTATTTCAGCCGAGTCCCTGAACACATTCAAACACATGACCACATTGGCGCAAAGCATATAGCATAAGACGATACTAGCGCATGGCCGTGCGGTCATGCGCAGTTTATATAGTTGCAGCACAGGAAGCTGCTACTGAAGTTTTTGCCCTTTCAGGACCTTCCAGAAGGACCAATGGAAAGTGCTGCAGTACCTGAGCATGTTTTGCCCTTTCAGGACCTTCCAGAAGGACCAATGGAATGTACTGCAGCACCTGAGCATGTGACCGAACATGTGGCCCTCGACCTCCAATGGGAGACCCTGCCCTGGGCATGCTCAGTGTGAGTAAACAAGGACTTAGTCCCAGAGAGGCTCGCTCGCCGCAGATCAGTGCAGGGTACCATAGGAAAGCCAGAAAAGGCAGTAGTGACCCTATGCACCGAATCAGCCCCAGCGAGACGCTGGGAGCGACGTCTCTGCTGAGCAGAGCCCACTGCGGCCGATACCGAATGGGAGACCGCAGCAGACACGGATCGAGATTCCCCCTGTGCAGCAGAGGAAACTCGACTCCTAACAAGCGGTTTTCCTACTCCCAGAAAAGGGAGCGTTCGAGGCCTTGTGTAGCCAGACGACGAACCTGGCTCCACAGCTCGAGACTTAGGTGCTATATTGTTTTTCCCACGACCACCTGATGCTCCACCACCACTACCATCATTACCAGCTGGCAATGAACGCCCACGGCCACGACCTCTTCCACCAGACTTCCTCATTGTTTTAAAAACGTAACCAAAGTAACGGTATTTGTTACTGTAAAACAACTTACAAGGTGAGCTCAAACTTCTGTAGGATTTAGATATCCCTTTATAGGTGGGTGAGACTCCAAGGAAAATCAGGTACAATGTTACACACTCGGTTTTCTGTGGCATAAAATGAGACAGATGCCACACACGCAGGACTGGCACTGAAGCACAAATGCCAATATTAATCTCCCACTATTTATTTTTTTCAGGGAGAATTTAAAAACCAAAATAAAAAAAACAGACACTAGGCTTTCTGTGGCCCACAATTTGAGAGAGATGGCACACACGACTGGCACTCAAGCACAAATGCCAATATTAATTTCCCACTATTTATTTTTTTCAGGGAGAATTTAAAAACCAAAATAAGAAAAAAAAACAGACACTAGGCATTCTGTGGCCCACAATTTGAGAGAGATGGCACACACGACTGGCACTGAAGCACAAATGCCAATATTAATCTCCCACTATTTATTTTTTTTCAGGGAGAATTTAAAAACAAAAAAACAAAAAAACAGACACTAGGCTTTCTGTGGCCCACAATTTGAGAGAGATGGCACACACGACTGGCACTGAAGCACAAATGCCAATATTAATCTCCCACTATTTATTTTTTTTTCAGGGAGAATTTAAAAACCAAAATAAAAAAAACAGACACTAGGCTTTCTGTGGCCCACAATTTGAGAGAGATGGCACACACGACTGGCACTGAAGCACAAATGCCATTATTAATCTCCCACTATTTTTTTTTTTTTATTTCTGGGAGAATTGGCAAGAAATCAGGCCCACTGTTAGACTGTATGTTTTCTGTGCCAGAAAATGAGACACAGATGCCACACACAGGACTGCAACTGATGCAGATTTGCCAATTTTAAGCTGCACCCTTTTTTTTTTATTCAGGGAGACTAGTGAATAAATCTGGGCCAGTCCCTAAAAAGGGACTGTCCTACAATTACTATCTCTCTGCAGTAATCTCAGCAATGTATGGCAGGCAGCAATAACAAGGAGTGGACTGCTGCACAAATTAAATAAAAAGTGTGGACAAACAAACAAGATAGCTGTGCAGAAAGGAAGGAACAACAGGGTATGTGCTTTGAAAAAAGCAGTTGGTTTGCACAGCGGTGTACAAACAGCAATGCAGCTATCAGGGAGCCTTCTAGGGCAGCCCAATGAGCTACAGCACTGAGGAACAAAAATGTAGCCTCCACTGTCCCTGCAAACAAAAGGTGGTGTTGGACAGTGGAAATCGCTACAGCACAAGCGGTTTGGGGGTTAATGGACCCTGCCTAACGCTATCCCTGCTTCTGACGAAGCGGCAGCAACCTCTCCCTATGCTCAGATCAGCAGCAGTAAGATGGCGGTCGGCGGAAACGCCCCTTTATAGCCCCTGTGATGCTGCAGACAGCAAGCCAATCACTGCAATGCCCTTCTCTAAGATGGTGGGGACTGAGACCTATGTCTTCACGCTGCCCACACTCTGCATCCACCTTCATTGGCTGAGAAATGGCGCTTTTCATGTCATTGAAACGCGACTTTGGCGCGAAAGTCGCGTACCGCATGGCCGACCCCACACAGGGATCGGGTCAGGTTTCATGAAACCCGACTGTGCCAAAAGTCGGCGACTTTTGAAAATGAACGATCCGTTTTGCTCAACCCTATACCCATAATCATGGAGTACTCAGTGCAACACGGCACACATGTCCCACATGGAGGCACAATTGGACAGAGAAGAGGCTAGGGGCCGGCAACAGTGTGCAGTAGCAGCCAACTTAATGGCTAGGGGTCCACCTTGGCGCTTTTGCTCCCTGCTCCCTCGTTTGCTGTGCAGCTGGGTCAGTGTGACCACCTCCTTTTCCTCCTAACTGCCCATATCGCTCTGATGGCCTTGACTGCATGTGGGGTCTATGACCTCATTATCTCCTATCGCATCATCACACTTCTCCAGTCTGTCCGTTAATCTACTGCCCTACTAATCCACTTCTGTCCTCACTACTCCTCTGCTCCTCTCCTCTGTAAATCCCTTCATTGGCTCCCAATTCCACAACATATTTGTTAGGAATACCTTTGATTTACAGACTGCTCCGCCGGTCGGACCACGTTGGAAGCGAAGCTAGTGTGCACTTGGGTGGTGCGACTACACATCATGCCTCCTGTGTGGAAGTGGTGAGCAATGTGGGAACATGGGACACTGTGCTTCTCATTGATTTTGCTTTGTCTCTTGTTTACCAAAGAACGCAGGATGCTGTCTTGCCTGGTGTTAACTAATGGTGGGAATTTGTGCACTTTGCTGTTAAGGTGAGCGGGGAGTGACTTCCTGGACATAACTGGCAGGTTTGTTGTCCTTGTATTAGGACTCACTTCATAAGGCCTGCTTCTGATCAAGTTCAATGCTATTTATTCAGTTCCCTCATGAAGGTGTATGGTAATTTTAATGGTTATTATTGTTTTTTCTTTATTAGCTATTGTCCTGGGGGTTCACTTTGGTTTTCATTTGGGTTTTTTGCTAGCTTTGGATTTACTCTTGTACCTGAGTCCACATTGTCCGTGTCACCAGACGCCAGCTACCCTGTGACAACAGTTAGGAAGGGCTCTGTAAAGCTCGCCTCGCCTTTGGGAGTGGGTGAACAATATCACTGCCCTTAAGGACTTGCCTAGCAGGGGTGGCTTGTGTAAAGTGTGTCTTTGACGTTGCTTTTGATCGTCCGATGTGAGTCGATACAGAGTAGCTATTCCTGCGTATAGCAGTATCCACTTCAAGCTACTAACACTGACCTACAAAGCCATTCATAATCTGCCCATATATTTCTGAAGTATTCATCCGATATCTCCCACCACGTAATCTCTGGTCCTCCCAAGACCTCCTTCTCTCCTTATTCAATTGCCTGAAAGACTTTTCTGAGTATTCCCTATCCAGTAGAATTCTGTGGCCCAACACATCTGGTTATCCCCTACATTTGGAAATTTCAAGCAGACCTTGAAAACCAGTGTATTCAGAACAGCTTACTGCCTGCAATGACCCTGCTGCAACTTCACCAACACCAGATTTGCTACAGCCCTGGAACCTACTGTCTCCTTTCCCATTATCCTGTAGAATGTAAGGCCACAAGGGTAGTGTCCTTTCCTCTTTGTACCTGTCTGTCACTATTAATTGGTTCATTGTAATTTCTATTTGTGTATTGTATGTATCCTCTCATCATGTACGGCACCATGGAATCAGTGGTGCTCTAAAAAATTAAATAATAATAATCATTCGCATGATGTAACACCCAGTCCTCATCCCTGCCCTCCTTGCCGGACTACACACAGCAGAAAGCTGCAGCATTTGACACCTGTGTTTCATCATCATCAGACATGTAGTGCTGTGGTCCACTGACCGTTTGGACTACCCTCTCACATGCTCATACTCCAACAAAACAAGCGGTTGGGCATCAGTGGACTCAATCTCTTACAATTGTTGGACACGGGTTTTACTCATCACTAGTGGAAACCAAAAACCTGCAATTCTGGAGTTTTTAATTTTTTCCCTATTTATTTAATTTTATATTTTGATGGACTGGACCTTTCTGAACATGTTGACACCAAAGATGTATAATTTTTCTTTTTCTTAAATTCTTTATTTTTAACTGGGGAAAAGAAGGGTGATATGCAGTTGTATATCTTTTTTATTTTTTTACAATTTTAAAAACTATTTTTCTTCATTACTTACTTTATTTGTTAGTCCCCTTAGGGGACTTGGACCTTCGATAGTATGATCATTTGTACTATATACAGCAATGCCACAGCATTGTTGCATATGGTAAAAGTCAATGTCTTCTATGATGCGCAGTCACAGGCTGGACGTCACAGGGGAGATGTCATGTCAGCCACAAGAGTGTTCAACCGACTCCTGGCTGTCATAGCAAACGCCGGTCAGCCTGGAAGCAATTTTTGGATACACCTGGCCAGGTAGGTATGGATGCCTTCCCTCTGCACTGTCCACCCTTTTTTCTTGAAGCCTAACAGCTCACCCCCTGTTGCTAATTGTCTCTGTTTTTAAAAACTCACCGTTGCCCGCATGGCAGGCAGCTCGAGCCTATCACAGGTGCCGCTCCTTTGTATCGGTTACAGGCTCTGGTATGCTGATGTGCCGCCAGGTATTTGATCGGGCCAGGAGACTTGCAGTCCCCTGCCCTCCGGATTTTGCTGTCGGTCGGGACTTCAGTACCCAAGGCAACCACGGTCTCCGGTATCTGGTTCCTAGCGCTCAGCTCTGGGGCGAGTTTAATCACAGCTTCACTCCCCAGGTTCTTCTCTACTTCTCTCCTACTGACACCTGGTAAGGATACATCTCCTTGCTTCCAAGCATGACATTACTCCCTGTGAGGGAGGCAATGCCACTGTGGCAACCAGACTCCTGGGATCACGTCATAGGGAAGCTGATGATCGCCTAAACTAACATAAGACTGGATCGTCGTGATTAAATGCAGCTGTATGCACTTAATAACAGAATTTAAAAGGTACCCGATGATCGCTGCTGTTAGAAGCAAGTGCCAGTTACATATTATAACTGGCATCTTCCCTCTGTGGAGAGGGATCTGCTTCTGAGTTTGCTCCAAAGTCCCTGACATGCTAAGCGGTTAAAAGTCATATTCACCTGCTTCGTCAAACACTTGATTTAACTTGAATTAATGTGTCTGAAAATATGTGTTACACTCTGAGGTCTGATAAGACTTTATTGAACCCCTTTTGAGCTCTTTAATGCAAATACATGCTTAGAAATGTCAAAGTGAACTCATCATTTTTTCCTACTGGTTACCAAAAGCACACTGCGCTAACAGACTTTTAAGCTCTTTTAATTGCGAAAATTGTAAAAAATTATCCCTTTGGTGTTGCAAATGCTTGCCTTACTAAGTTACTAGTGTTTATTGCACAAATGTGGAACATATGGAAGAAGCTACGGCTTTTTCAGAAATCATGGTGCAAACGTAGTAAGAGGTTTTGTTCTTTGCTATATGAAGATATGACAGCTTCTCTACAAGACATAAAAAATGATCTGTTTTGTAATCAGCAATACCTTCTCTGTTTAGAATAAATCATACAAACATTATCATAATTTTGGGATCCACCAGTAATTTGCTATTTGTATTCTCAAGCTGTGCAAAAATTAACACTTTATTTAAGGAGTAGAAAATAGTGTGTTGTTTTGGTAGTGAGGAAGCAATAGCGCTTCAAGTAGAAGTGAAAAAAATATCCTTTGTTTGAGATCTACAGATAAGATATATTAGTGTCAAAATTACTAAACAATTACAATGTCCAACAGTAGCTGGTGGGCAATCATTAAAATTAAATTTGGTGAATGATGCACAGCAGCATAGCAATTCATCCACTGCACGGCTGATCTTAAGCTGTAAGAACGGCTTTGCAGAGCTTTACCTTGCATGAATTAAAAGAAAGAGGATGGTCAGTGGAATCAACATTGTGCCCTAGTGTTGTTCAGAAAGGGGTCTTGTCTGTTAAGAAGGACGCAGAGGAGGTGTAGGAAGAATCCATTGGAAACAAACGTAGCTCCCAGTCTTGGAAACTTCACCATCTGTCATGATTGCAGTGGTGCATTTTTGCTACGCAAAACATTCACTCACTGACCAACTTGTCCATGCAAATAGTTTACGCTTTACTGTAAGAGTCTATGGTAGAGTGCACTTTGAATCGCAAGGACAAATATGAAGAGTCTCCCACATTGTTCTTTCTATGAGAATCCAGAACGACACACCTTTCTGTGAAAAATAATGTGCACATCATAATTTCGTGAAAGACAGATGACTCCACTAAGATGCATGGCAGAAACTACACCATCAACAACTTAATCAGGTGGTAGTTTAGTCGGCATAAAAGTGATCAATCTGTGGCACCCAATGAGTCTGGTTGCCACAGTGCCCCGGACTGCACCTGCAACTAACATGTAAAGGTAAAGAAAACTGCAGTTCTTGTGTCCTCTAGTCATTTCTCACACCCTCAGTCCTGCACTCCAACGTCTACGTACCCTTACCAACTATACCGGTAGCCCTGGGGCCCTGCTCCACCGGTGGGGAGCAGAACCATCCCAGCTGCATCACCATCGGCCCCAGCAGTCCCCTTAAGCAGTGTCGGCCACTCATTGCCAGACACCAGAGGTGGTGTCACGTTAAATCCCCTACAAACTGTCCCTCATCCTTTTTATTGCGTGCCCAGGGCCACGGACTGGGTCACTGCTGCAGTAACAACTCCCTGAAGAATTGTCCGACCTGGTTCCAAGTACCCCACGGCTCTAGTGGGAGTTGCAAATCAGGAGCATACACATATTTCCACAATACACATTCTGGGATAGATATATGCTGGTGTGATGGTGAAGGTGGAGTAGCATTCAGAGTATGACAGGAGCAATTTGGTATTGAACAATGCATTTTCGAGGAAGATGAAGACCGTGACACAAGGCAAAGGTGATAACTATTGGCTCCTTAAACACAACATTGAAATTTTGGGTCCATGGCCAGGGATCTCTCCAGATCTCATCCTACTGACAAACTGTGGTGAATCATCAAAAAGCAGAACAAATACAAAAAAACACAAAAATTGTGATAAACTCCAAGTATTGATTAGGTGAGAATGGGATGACCTTGTCAACAGTCAGGCCGAGAAGCTAATATCTAGCTGCTAGGGCAAAGGGCAGAAGTCTTGAAAAATAAGGGTCAGCACTGTAAACATTGAGTCTTTGCATAAACTTGATGTATTAGTCAATAGAAGTTTTGAAACTTATGAAATTGTTAGAATTGTACTTCAGTAACTATAGAAATATCTGACTTAAAGATTTAAAACTGATGCAACAAATTTTTTGTGAAAACCAAAATTTGTGTCAGTCTCAAAACTTTTGACCACGACTGTACAATAGGTAGTACTAGAGAGCTAGTTTTCTTTCTCTTCCAATACATATAATTTCCATACTTTTCTTCAGGAAGATTTACCTGACCACACCAGCTTATGGCTTTCCACATATCATCAATAGAATCTAATTATCTCATAGGAAATAGTAGACACAAGTAGAAAGTGATTGATTCCAAAGTCTTCACCTAATGGGGTTGTTTTCTGCTGGAACTTTGGAGACCATTAACATGTCAAGTTCAATCTTGTGGTTCTTTGACCTAACAATGGTTAAGCTGGTCATACAAATACAATGGCTGTTAACTGAACCATGATTTGACTGATTGTTCTGCTGACAGCCATCTCAGTCAACTCGCCCATACACATGAGTACTTGTTCAGCTAAGCTCTACTAGTGCTCCATGAGAAAGCCACTGACTGACAAGTTGCCTGGCAGCTTATCTTTGGGAGAACAATGTGATTCGCAAACTGAAATTGAACATGCGTTTTAACGACATGTTTCCCTATCATCATCATCAGTTGACTCACACTACCAAACACATTAGACTGTCGAATGAACCTGCTGATATTGGTATGTTCAGCCAACATTAGTCTAATGTGGATGGGGGTCTTTAGACTGGTGAGTTTAATGAGTTTAATCATGCATGACATTGAAGACTATAAAGGCGCAGACAGACAGCTGTATAAATTGGAATAAGATTGGAACGCAGTGTATAGACTGGCTGACGGCTCTCCCAACCTGAGCATGACAGCTACATAGAAATACATGAAGCTGTCACGCTCTGGTCGGGAGATCTCGGTTTGATATTTATACAGTCATCCGACGGCGCCTTAAAAGTGTTAACCATGGCAACACTGCTTGACGAAAGGAAAATCACTGCAATTGCCAAATAGGGCCCCATTCCATGGTTTGCTATAGAAACTTATACCTATTACGCTATCATTTTCTCATCCTTATCATAAGTATCTAAAAGTATCGGAAAACAAAACAAAGAACAGATTAATTTTCAACTTCATTCCTAACTTTTGGCCCGCTGAAGCTGGGAGCAATGTTCTCTCCCAATTTGCACGCATTATAAAAAAAGTTGAAAAATGCAGCTTATATTTCCACTAACCCAACTTTTCCATGTGTTCAACTAAGCTCCATTTAACTGTACATTTCGGCTTCGCAGGAAATCGGAAACAAATCCCTATAACATTTTGTGAGGTCTATTATACTGTAGGTCAGCGGAACGAATTCCATGTTCCTTCCATCAAGAGGTATTAGTAATAGGCTACAGATGGTGCTCTTATTGGGGATCGTCACAAATGCTTTATAAGGGTCAAAGCAGAAGAATTTTGATTAATCCGTTTTAATATAATCGGAAAATGAATGGCAGGCAGAGCTATATTTAAATTGTATTCATTATGTCTTTAATGACTATTTATGTTTGTTTAATGTTTTAATGGGGTGTATTACCACAGTCTGGAGTGTAACGTCCTTTATCTGTTATCCTCCAGGCAGGATGAATACAAAGCAAACAGAAACTTTGCAGCACGATGTCTGAATGCATAAAATACCTTCCAGTGAAACACCTGGTTTGCACAGATTACATTTCCTCACTGTAACTCACACAGAGAGGCCCCTTCACCAATATCTGCTTCTTTTGTCCGACCGGCTCTTTGTGGCCTTCGCGATGGAGTTAAAGCTAATGACTCCAGGTATAAATATTTCAAAGGACAGTTGGAAACCAAAGAAAGCAGTTGAGAATAGAGAATAGAAACTCAAGTATATTGTTATAAATCTGTTCCATGAATACAAGCAAGCAATCGCTTAGCCAAGAAGTTAAGGAGGATTTTATTTTCAAGCCTCAGTTTCCACATTTAAATGAAAGAAACTGATTTTTCTATAAATGTATCTGTCAGTAATTTAGGCAGAACTTTCCAGTTTTTGTGTTGCAAGTTTTCAAAAAAAAAATACTGCCAAAACAAATACTTTATGCAGTATCGAATTCACATTTCTGGAGCCTATAGGCATTCATTTTTTGTGCGTTAGATTCCACCCCGAAAAAAGTTTCACCTTGACCCCTTCACCACCCCATTTGTTTTCACCTTCATGTCCTGACCAAAATTTACAATTCTGAAAAGGTGTAAAAACTCTGGAACACTTCATAGTATTCCAGTGATTCTGAGAATCTCTTTTCATGACTCATTCTACTTTATGTTAGTGGTAAATTTAGGACAATATTTTTTTGTGTTTATTTGTGAAAATAAAGGCAATTTGTCCAAAACAAAATTGTAAATTTCACAATTTTCCAACTTTTAATTTGTATGCCCTTAAATTAGACAGTTATATAACACAAAATAGTTAATAATAACATTTACCATATGTCTAATTTACATCAGCATCATTTGTGATACATCATTTGTTTGCTATGAAGTTAGATAGATTAAAAGTTTATCAGCAATTTCTCATCTTTCCAACAAAATTTACAAAACTGATTTTTTTTTAGGGACCACATCACATTTGAAGTGACTTTGAGGGGTCCATATTATAGAAAATACCCAAAAGTGACACCATTTAAAAAAAACTGCATCTGTCAAAGTCCTCAAAACCACATTCAGTAAGTTTAATAACCCTTGAAATGCCTCACAGGAATTAAAGCAATGTGGAATGAAAAAAATGAACAT
The DNA here is from genome assembly GCF_032444005.1 of Ranitomeya imitator. Classification (NCBI taxonomy): domain Eukaryota; kingdom Metazoa; phylum Chordata; class Amphibia; order Anura; family Dendrobatidae; genus Ranitomeya; species Ranitomeya imitator. The sequence goes on from NC_091282.1 coordinate 88,963,187, forward strand.
TTTACTTTTTCCCACAAAAATGTTACTTTAGCGTTTTCACAAGGGTAACAGGATTAAATTGACCCTACAATTTGATGTTCAATTTTTCCTGAATACGTCGTTATCCCATATGTAGAGGAAAACTAATATTTGGTCACAGGCAGGGTTCGGAAGGGAAGGAGCTCTATTTGACTTTTGGAGGGGCAAAATTGGCTGAAATCAATACCGAATGCCATGTCGCATTTGTAGAAGCCCTGATGTGCCTAAATTGTGGAAAATCCCCACAATTGACCTCATTTTAGAAATTAGAGCCCTCAAGAAATTTATCTAGAGATATCGTGAGCACTTTGAACCCCCAGGTCCTTCACAGAATGTTATGACTTTGCACAGTGAAAATAAAAATGTTGTTGTGAAAGTTCTCCTGAGTATGACGATATCCAATATGTGGTGGAAAACTACTATTTGGGCACACTGTACACCCAATATGATGCCCTTAAAGTCACACAACCAATATAAAGCCCCTGACAGCACTCCACGCACAGTATGATATCCTCAAAGCCAACTCACACAAAGTGTGCCAATATAGTCCCTTACAAACACTCTGATATCTCCTGCACAGCCCCAATCATAGTATGATGGCACCATAGCTCTCACACTGGATTATGCCTCTACAATTCTCCAAACACCAATGATATAAAAATAATAATACTTTATTTATGACAAAAAGACCACAACATGGTCATAAAAAAGCCAAAACAGGCAGAGATGAGACACAACAAACACAGAACAACGATGGACAAAACCCTGGAAGTTACTGCAAAAATTGTATAAGCACTTGGTGTGACAATATGACTCACATTAGGATAAAGACATGATAAATATAGCGACAAGGCATAAGATGGCGTTAGTATAATTGTTCATAAGCAATGCTATAGTCATTGCCCAGAATAAAAATATAAGGGTATAAAGATACAAACAACTCCATATAAAAGGTTACAAAATACTGTAAAAAGGACCAGCATGTATTATAGTATTAGTAAAAAAAAATAAATATGCCATGTATACCGACATGCATGATGTCCAGGAGCCGCCATCGCCTAAATGTGTCTACTAAAATACATAGAACAAGATGTGTTTACCTAAGTAATAGAGAGAAACCAGGAGTCCACCACACTCGACGCGCGTTTCGCAGTGAAGCATTTCATTGTGTCATATTGTCACACTAAGTGCTTATACATTTTTTGTAGTAACTTCCAGGTTTTTGTCCATCGTTGTTCTGTGTTTGTTGCGTCTCATCTCTGCCTGTTTTGGCTTTTTTATGACCATGTTGTGGTCTTTTTGTCATCAATAAAGTATTATTTTTATATCATTGGTGTGTGGTGCCTTTCTCTATAGGTGTTTATCTAATGTTCGGCTAACCACGTAAGGATACATTATAGGTGTTGAATTCTCCAAACAGTATGATGTTCTCAGAGTCCCCCACACATCAAGAGTTCTCCACAGCCCCCACTCAGTACTTTGCCCCTAGAGCCCCTACACACAAAATAGCCTCCACATCCAATTACACATAGTATGATGCCCCCAATCAAGAATCCAATTGCCTGTTTGTCCTACCTTGTAGGTCCTTCAGGCTTAACTCAGAGACATAGAGAAGGGATTTGTTTGCTCTGTGTTTCACTGTTGTTTTCAGCTGCATCTGAGTCCTGTGCACACAAACACAGCTGAAGTCAGGACATGCTACTGACCCCCTGGGACAGCTCCATAAATTTGAAAATGTCCCATTTAATCATTGACTGTTGGAATGTATGCCCCTTGTTTGATCATGCTGAGTAGGCAGCACGGTGGCGCAGTGGTTAGCACAGCAGCCTTGCAGCGCTTGAGTCCTGGGTTCAAACCCCACCAAGGACAACATCTGCAAAGAGTTTGTATGTTCTCTCCGTGTTTGCGTGGGTTTCCTCCGGGTACTCCGGTTTCCTCCCACATTCCAAAGACATACTGATAGGGAATTTAGATTGTGAGCCCCAATGGGGACAGCGATGATAATGTGTGCAAAACTGTAAAGCGCTGCGGAATATGTTAGCGCTATATAAAAATAAAGATTATTAACTATCTACTCTGAAGATTCAAATACCATGTGATAATGTGAGGAGAACTAATGCATGTGGAGTGGTTGTAAGTAGTGGGGATAAGAAAGGATAGAGAGATAGATAGACAGACACAGAAAGATAGGACATTAGCTATTATTGGAATTGGGGAGGCTGTGAGGAATTATATTCTCTTCAGGTCCAGGGAAGAAGATAAAAAGAGATGAGGATGTTGACTGCAGTGAACTCATAGGAAATTCTGTTGCTTTCTGTCCATATGAGAGAAGCTGATGAACACCCACAGGAATAGAGAGGGATAAATTGCACATGAGTGCGTAAAGAAGCTAAAAAGGTTATAGAAAAAAGTGATGGTTTTTGCGTTGATATAGTTAAAATAATGATGTGCTTTATTTCAAAGATTTTTTAAATCAGCCTGTTAAGTCATGAACGACTTTAAAAACTTTTTCTGCGCTTATAATTACAGTGGCATCTAAAAGTTTGGGCACCCTTGGTCAAAATTACTGTTGTTGTTTTTATCTGATCTTATTGCATTTTATTGCAATGTTGAGGTGAGCAAAAAAAATTAATTCTGATGTGTTAATTTTTTTGTTTGTTACGCCGTTTACCGATCAAATTAATTATTTTTATATTTTGATACAAGGGGCGTTTCTGAACGCGGCAATACCAAATATGTGTATTTTTGAATTTTTAAATCATTTTATTTATATGGAGCAAAAGGGGGTGGCGCTCATAGCAGAGTGGCAATAACAATCACAGGAGTCTCCTGCAGATCCCGGGTTGTCGTGCCAACCCATTGATGCCGACGGGCAGTGCTAGTGATGTGCTTCCAGAGCTAGCATGTCAGAGATTGACAGCAGTATTTAACATCTTAGCAGTGGAGGGGGGATCATGATTCCACTCGCAGCTATGTTGGCACATGACAGCTGATCAGATCAGCTATCATGTGTTTGAAAACATGCAGGCTCGGAGCCAAGGGATGCTACGTATAGCGTAATTATATATCATAGGTCATAATTCTGTTCCCTGTTTTCTCCACACATAACTTTGAGCTTTTTCACAAAAGACTTCTATTTTAACCTTATTTGTTCACAGAACTTGTTTCCAAAATGCATCAGGCTTGTTTAGATGTTCTTTTGCATATTCCTGATGCTGCATTTTATGATGAGGATGCAGGAGAGGTTTTCTTCTGATGTCTCTTCCATGTAGACTGCAGGTGTCTCAGAACGGTAGAACAATGTATGACAAATCCAGAGTCTGCTAAATCTTTCTGAAAGTTTTTTGCAGTCAAGCAGGGGTTCTGATTTGCCTCTCTAGCAATCCTACAAGCAGATCTCAGTGAAATTTTGCTCGGTCTTCCAGACCTTATCTTCATCTCCACTGTTCCTGTTAACTACCATTTCTTAATTACAATTCAAACTGAGGAAAGGGCAACTTGAAAACACTTAGCTATCTTCTTATAGCCTCCTCATGCTTTGAGGGCCTCCACCATTTTCATTTTCAGAGTGCCAGGCAGCTGCTTAAAAGAACCCATGGCTTCTGTGTTTGGGCACAAGGTTAGAGGAGGCTGGGTTATTATGAAGTTGTGAAATTTGCATCACCTGGCCTTTCCTGTTTCCTGATGATGATAGTAAACAAGCCATAACCCTAGCAGACTAATTAAGGTCTGAAACCTTGGTGAAAGTTATCAAATCTCCAAGGTCGCCCAAATTTTTGCATCGGACCATTTTCATTTTTGTAATATTTAAAATGTAAAAAAGGACAATATATTTTTGGGGTTCTAAAATACAAAGGAAATGTGTCGTCTTTAACTTTAACCCTTTTAGAGATCATTTCATCTTCAACTTGCTTAACTATTCACAATAGCAGTATTTTTGACCAGGGGTGCCCATACTTTTACATGCCACTGTATATCAGTATTCATCTCAAATTACAATACATATTTTAGTGGACACGGGGTTCATCACTGGAATGGTGAAAGGGACCAGAGCCATGCAGAGTATGAAAACAGTTAAATCTGTCCCTGACAATATGTTAAAGCAGTTGCCAATTATTTAAAAAAATGTATCAAGCAATATCTTTTGCATATTTTTTAATGTTGGACATAAACTATAACGTACTGTCCGGTAACGGAGTACATTTAGCTGAAACCCTCATGATGCAGCTAGTATGAATGTTTGCACTTCAGTTTTTTCCTCCACTTCTCAAAAGAGGGAAAACTTTTTTATTCTTCCATTGAAATAACTGTATGAAAATGGGTTTTTTGCAAGGCGAGTTGTACTTTTGATTGACACTATAGTTTTTCTTACATAATGTACTGAGAATGTGAAAAAATTCAAAGTGACTAGAAATAATGAAAAATCGCAATTACATCATTGTTTTTTGCTTTTTCATTTCATGAATTCAACTATGTTGTAAAAATGACCATGATTTGGCAACATGATTCTCCAGATGAGTACAATTATATTGTTACCAAACATGCAGGGTTTTTTTAAAACTTTTTTTAGTGGCTTAAAAACATTCTGAACTTTGTAAAAAAAAAATTAATTTGTTGCATCATTTTCTAAACAATAACTTTTTTTTATTTTTCTTTGAAGGAATTTTATATAGGTTGTTTTTCGCAAATCGAGTGGTAGAATCTATAGGCATCACTTTTGCTGTACATTTAATTGTACTTTTTGTTGGTGGTGCAGTAATTAAAGGTGGTGCAGTAATTAAAAAGAGCAATTTTGTGATTTCAATTTTTATTACTTTACATTTCTCATCCATAAACATAATATAACAATTTTATATTTTCATGAATCAAACTTTTATAGACTCGGAAATATCAAATATGTATATTTTATTTGTAACTTGGGAAAATGAAGAAAGATTCAAATTGTTAGTTTTTTTTTGAATTTTTTAAATTTATAAAAACTTATTTTTACTTTTTATTTTTTTTAGTTCTCTTAGATAGCTTAAACTGAAATCTACAATATTGCAGTACATAGTACAGGCTGGGCTTCAGCAGCAAAATGGCAGTGATGTGTGCTTTCAGCAGGTGGCCGGCTGCCATGGCAATGCTTTGATATCTTGCAAACATGTCACGGGGAAAGCAATGGGAGCCCAAAGCAGATGGTTTGGTTGGATTGTGTTACTTAAAACCTGCTATCAGTAAATTACAGCTGCATTTAAGGAATTAAATGCATCAATTGGAGCAATCTCCAGTCATTGCTGTTGGAACAGTTGCTGACTGTATAACACAGCTGGCATCTGCATTTTTGTGGAGCGGGCTAAGCTCCAGAGTCTGCTGCATACACCTGCATGCACTCCATGACATAATGGTACATGACGGAGCAAGAAGGGTTTAAAGGGAGTTTCCAGGAATGGAAAAAAATAACTAACTAAAATAAATGTCTTTATAATTAAGTTCTTAAATAGGTTTAATAGGAAAAGCATGGTTATTTGGTCTAGGGAGGAAATCATCGAATTTTAAATGGTTAGCATTTGGTAATACTGATAAAAACCTAAAGAGCTTGTAGGACAGGTGCCTCTGAGAACATGCAAGTAGAAGTTCTGCCCCACTCGCATCATCCCTTCACTGGGATGCTGTGGTAAGAATAGGCTACTTATGCTGCCACACACCCTGTCTGTCTGATCTAATACAGGAGATTCCAGGGGTGCTGAGGTAAAAAGAACCTTCTTGCACTGCTGACCATCTTGTCTTTTTTATCTCATACTGGGGATACTAAGAATTCATAAATAACAAGTGTTTGCTCACATTGCTCTCCATCCTGTCTTTTTGATCTATTACTGGAGATACCTGATATGCTGAAGTAAGAAGAGGCTGCTCACATTGCTGTCCAACCTGTCTGTCTGATTTAATACTAGAGATACCAGGGGTGCTAAGGGAAGAAGAGGCTGCTCACATTGCTGTCCAACCTGTCTGTCTGATTTAATACTAGAGATACCAGGGATGCTGAGGGAAGAAGAGGCTGCTCACATTGGTGTCCATCATTTCTTTTTATCTCATACTGAAGATACCAGCGGGCAGAGGTAAGAGAAAATCCTCACAATACGGTTGACCAGTAGCGTAGCTACCGGGGGGCCCGGTGCTCAGAGAGGGCCCACCCAGAGCTGTGCTACTGTAAACTGTATTGGTGTGCACAGCACTCCAATACAGTTACATTCTGCGGCAGAGCTCCTTGCTCTGCCGCCCGACCGCTATGGGGCCCCTGAGGAGGCAGGGGGTCGGCTGTATCGGCATCTAGCTGACCACATTGATGAGGGAAGAAGCCTTACTCTCCTTCTCCCATCATCCCCCTGTCAGCGTCTGACATCACCGATGCCGACACTGACAGGGGGCACCATGACGTCACTGCCCGGCGCCCGTGGCCCGGAGGTGAGCGGGAGTAGAGAGCAGCGCAGGAACCAGGAAGAAGAGAGGTGAGTATTTATTTATTGTTTTTCTTAATGGGGGCTGCCTTACAGAGTCTGCCTGTGGGGGAGTGTGCTGCCTTATACTACAGAGCCTGCCAGTGGGGGGTGCTGCCTTATACTACAGAGTCTGCCTGTGGGGGGGTGCTGCCTTACACTACAGAGTCTGTCTGTGGGGGGGTGCTGCCTTATACTACAAAGTCTGCCTATGGGGTGCTGCCTTATACTACAGAGTCTGCCTATGGGGTGCTGCCTTATACTACAGAGTCTGCCTATGGGGGCTGTCTTATACTACAGAGTCTGCCTATGGAGGGTGCCTTATGCTATAGAGTCTGCCTATGGGGGTGCCTTATACAATATAGAGCAGGCCTATGGGGAGTGCATTATACTATATGGAGTCTTATGGGGTGCATTATACTATATCGAGGATTATCTGGTGAATTATATATGGAGGCTATCTAGGAGGCAATCATACAGTGTGGAAATTGCAGGGAGGGGTTATCTTACAGTGTTGGAGCCATCAAACAGTTTGGGGGCTACTAAGAGGCTAGTATACTGTGTGAATGGTACTATACAGTGAGGGGGCATTATACTGTGTATAAAAAAGCATCATACCATGTATAGGGGAGCTGTAAGGGGGGCAGACTCAGGACATTATTCAATGTTAAGTGGCCACTTATTTTTTATAGAGGAACTCGAGTTACTGTGACTATCAAAGAGTAACACAGGGCAATAATACTTTCTAGAGGGCAAAATATGGGCACTGTTTTCTAGGGCACTTGCACCCGACATTACTATATTATAGAGGGCTGTTTTAGAATTTAGAAGGCACAGAGAAACCTAAAGAGCTCTGGTGGCTGGAAGAATTTGGCGTGTCAGTCTGGGCCAGATGGAAAAGACGTGAAAAGTGATGACTAGGGTTGAGCGAAACGGGTCGAAATTTTTCAAAAGTCGCCGACTTTTGGCAAGGTCGGGTTTCATGAAACCCGACCCGACCCCAGTGTGGGGTCGGCCATGAAGTCGGCGATCTTTTGAATCTAGAATCGGAATTCCGATACCGATTCCCGATATGTTTAAGATATCGGGAATTGGTATCGGAATTCAGATTTAAGTGTAAAATAAAGAATTAAAATAAAAAATATCGCAATACTTACCCTCTGACGCGCCCTGGTACTAACCGGGAACCTTCCATCCTTAGAATCAGCCTTCCAGGACCTTGCGGTGACGTCGCGGTGACGTCGCGGCTTGTGATTGGCCGCGCGGCCGCCCATGTGACCGCTCGCGCGACCAATCACAAGCCGCGACGTCACCGCGACGTCACCGAAGGCCCTGGAAGGGCTGATTCTTAGGAAGGAAGGCTGCCGGAAAGAAGCAGGGCGCATCCGAGGGTGAGTATATACCTAATAGGAATATACTCACCCTCGGACGCGCCCTGCTTCTTTCCGCGACGTCACCGCAAGGTCCTGGAAGGCTGATTCTAAGGAAGGAAGGTTCCCGGTTAGTACCAGGGCGCGTCAGAGGGTAAGTATTGCGATATTTTTTATTTTAATTCTTTATTTTACACTAAAATATGGATCACAGGGCCTGAAGGAGAGTTTCCGCTCCTTCAGACCCTGGGAACCATGGAAACCCAATGCACTGCATTGGGTTTCAGGTTTCGGCCGACCCCGACCCCGACTTTTTTATAGGATCGGCCGATTTCACTCGACCCGACTTTTTCAAAAGTCGGGTTTCGTGAAACCCGACCCGATCCTATAAAAGTAAAGGTCGCTCAACCCTAGTGATGACTGCTTCAGAAAGAACGTCAGCGGTAAGTCGTTATCTGTAACTGTGCTGTGATCTCTTATATATTCTGTAGGACTGGTATCTACCACTGATCATATGGCGGTAATATCAATGTTGGTCTTTATATAGATATTATTTTCAGTAACATCGCTGTCATCTGCTGAGGTTCTCCTCCAATATTAGGGTGCGTCACCCAGTTGTAATCAAGGTTACTTGGTTAGGGGCCCACTCAGAAGCTTCACCCCCCACTTCTAACACTTCTAACTTTTACAACAACTCCATTCCTAAACCACTTAGTTTAGCACATAGCAAAGGAAGACTAATCTCCAGTAGCAACAACAAACTCCTATTCAGCACAGTGTTTCCACAGAGCTAGGAAGCAAAGCTTTCACTGGCAAGACAGAGATGGTCTAGCCAGGTTTTATAGGGAGAGGTAATGACCTAATCAGAAGTACCAGGAAATGGAGCTGCAAGTTTCTGACTGGAATAGAAAGGGCCATTAACCTCTTCAGAACTAAAATAAACCAAATTAATTTAATATGTGATCCAAGCACACAGGCTAAATGGAAGATCTGTGATTCACAATACGGAGTGATTCTCTACCTCAGATCTCCCAGGTTGATGTGACACACTCGAGACAAGAGTGGTCACAAATGTTGGCCATAATTCAGGCACCTCAACAGCTGTTTCATGTTGTCATTAGTGTTGAGCGATACCGTCCGATATTTGAAAGTATCGGTATCGGATGGTATCGGCCGATATCCGAAAAATATCGGATATCGCCGATACCGATATCCGATACCAATACAAGTCAATGGGACACAAATATCGGAAGGTATCCTCTATGGTTCCCAGGGTCTGAAGGAGAGGAAACTCTCCTTCAGGCCCTGGGATCCATACTCATGTGTAAAATAAAGAATAAAAATAAAAAATATTGATATACTTACCCTCGGACGGGCCCTGGTTGTCACCGCTGCAATCGCCATGCTTCCCTTTCTAAGAATGAGCGCGTAAAGGACTTTCGATGACGTCGCGGATTGTGATTGGTCGCTGAGCGGTCATGTGACCGCTCACGCGACCAATCACAAGCCGCGACGTCATCGAAGGTCATTAACACGCTCATTCCTAAGAACATGACCGCTCAGCGACCAATCACAAGCCGCGACGTCATCGAAAGTCCTTAACGCGCTCATTCTTAGGAACGGAAGCATGGCGGTTGCAGCGGTGACAACCAGGGCGCGTCCGAGGGTAAGTATATCAATATTTTTTATTTTTATTCTTTATTTTACACATGAATCTTAATCCCGATACCGATTCCCGATATCACAAAAATATCGGAACTCGGTATCGGAATTCCGATACCGCAAATATCGGCCGATACCCGATACTTGCGGTATCGGAATGCTCAACACTAGTTGTCATAGGTTTCTTTCGTGCTGGGTACTGCATAGCCAACTAGAATTGAAAGTAGTGCCACTGACATTATGCAGCAAGACGCCTTTTAGGCTTGTTTTGGATGAATCAATGAAGAGGCTCCATTCCTCTGGATTATGAGTTATCTTCAGAGCTTCCATTAAACTGTTGATGTTATTCACTTTGTGTTATAAGGTGTGGATCAGTTGAGGTTGCTGACAGAAAGTCTGGTACTGGTGCTTTTGGAACTGGCAATTCTTCTGTATGTGGTACTGGGTGTATTGTAGATGTAATGTTTGAATACTGTAAAGTCCACTTCTTCTTTGAAACTCCCTTCCTAATGGAGGCACCTTGCAAAAATAGCAATTGGTAGTGTGACTAGTTGTCTCTCTCCAGATCTTTGGCACTGCAAATATCACAGATTGCCTCTTGCCATGCAACCACAGGGTAAGATGTAATGTACATCTATTGCAGCCAGGGCCGGTTTTAGGCAAAGTGGGGCCCTAGGCAAAGTTTAAAATGGGGCCCCAAATGCTAACATATTGCACATCTCACAAAAGCATTTCGGTTGTACTTACATGCACTGATCTCAGGCCGCTAAACGAGTGTGATCGACAATACTGAAATCATTGGTCGCTTGTTTCCCAGCCTCTTTCCACCATCTGAGAAAGAATGATGGGGACAGAACCATCACTAATAGATCACTAACAGATCACCATACTGTATCATGTTATCAGCAGTACATCTACTGTTTACACCGGCGATGTGCTGCTGAGAACAAGGATTTTTATTCCGGCATAAACAATCCAATCACCCAATGAATATGCTGCATTTTGCTTGTTTGGTAAAATACACCCCATACTCCTCCATATATTATAATGTGCACCACAGTCCTCCATATTGTAAAATGTATAATACACTCCTCATAATCCTCCATATAGTATTATACACTTCCCATAGTCCTCCATATAGTATAATACACTCCTCATAGTCCTCCATATATTAAAATATACTCCTCAGTTGTCCATATAGCATAATACACTCCTCACAGTGCTCCATAAAGTATAATGCACCGCCATAATCATCCATGTAGTACAATTCACTTCCCATAGTATAATGCACCCCATAGTTCTTCATATAGTATAACGTATTCCCCATAGTCCTCGATACAGTATAATGCAGCCCACATATAGTATAATGCAGCCACCACCCCACAGAGTATAATGCAGCCACCCCACAGAGTATAATGCAGCCCCCCAGATAGTATAATGTAACCTCCCTATAGAATATAATGCAGCCCCCCACAGTAGTATATAGCAGAGCCCACAGTAGTATACAGCACTGCCCACAGTAGTATATAACACAGCCCACAGTAGTATACAGCAGAGCCCACAGTAGTATACAGCACTGCCCACAGTAGTATACAGCAAAGCCCACAGTAGTATACAGCAGAGCCCACAGTAGTATACAGCAGAGCACACAGGAGTATACAGCAGAGCACACAGGAGTATACAGCACAGCTTACATCCCCCCTTCCCTCCCCGCCTCTCGCCTCCCGAGAAAGGCTGCACAGTCCAGTAAAGAAAAACAAAAAAACACAAGCTCCTTACCTCTCCCCGAGTCCGCACTGCTCCCTGCTCCTGTGTCGGCGGCTGCCTTCTGCACTGTCTGGGTCACAGTGAGTGCACGCGCACCCGCTGTGTCAGAGGCAGAGCGGGGAATGATGGGAGAGGGAGCGTCAGGTAATGCTCTCTCCTCCATCATTGCTTTGAACTCTACCGGCAGACGCCGGTATAGTTCAATGCGGCGGGGGAGTCGGCGCTGCCTCACAGGGGCCCCATAGTGGCTGCGTGACTTGCTGCTAGCTGGGGGCCCCTGGGGCAGTGGGGGCCACAGGCAGCTGCCTGGTCTGCCTGCCCCTAATGCCGCCCCTGATTGTAGCATATGTGTGGAGGCAAATATTGTCCTGATTTCCTGTTCTAAAGCCAAAATACAGGTTCAAGGCTTCCAGTATCATGGTAGTCAAGTCAACTTTGTGACGTAAAAGTGACTTATCCGCATAGGTAGCAAAAACTATCCGCTTTGTTAATGCAAAAGCGAGGCATATCTGAAAAAAACATAGAAATGTGAATCTGCTTAGAAACTAAGCTGAGAAATCCTAAAAATGTATACCTTATGCATTTAGGTGATGCAACTGTAATTAGGATTATGCAATCGGAGCTGAGTTAGCATTTTTGGATTGGTCACCAGAAGATGATAGAAAACTGAAGGCTCAAGAGATTAAATAGATTACGCAATAGACAAGCGACTTTCAATGCACTAACGATGAAGTAATAATAAAGACATAATTTTTCTATCAGACTGCATGAAAGGTGTCAGAAGTAATTACAACCTCCTCTGGAAATTAGTGAATTTCTACTGTTTTAGTCTCTGAACGAATTTGGCTGTAGAACAGCTAGGTTTGTTTAGCTTAGAACAAAGATGTCTCAGAAGAGATCTCATTTATATCTATAAGTACATATGTTGTCAATACAAAGGACTGGCTCATGACTTATTACTTCCAAAAACCATACTAAAGACCAGGAAGCACTCATTAAAGGGAGGAAGAAAGGCGATACCGGCAGCTAAATAGGAAAGGGTTCTTTACAGTTAGAGCAGTCAGATTGTACAATGCCCTGCCACAAGAGGTAGTAAGGAAAAACATTATAACAGCTTTTAAAAAAGGGCTGGATGATCACATAACACTGTAGGTTACAGATCATTTTGTGGCAAAATGTATAATTGATGGAGAAAGGTTGAACTTGACGAACCTGGGTTTTTTCAATCTATGTAACTATGTCATGGTGTAATCAGTATCATGCGTTGATCAAAACTCCTGTGTTCTATTTTAATTGTTGGTATCATCCTCATTTTGATTTATTTTGAAGCTCTGAACTAGACACTCCTGAGGCCAAAATTCCTTGGATAGGTTTAAGCTTATCTGGTCTGAAGTCAGAAAACTTAAGGAAGACAGAGCAAACAGACCTTTTCTGCCAAAAAGACATGTACAACTGGCCAACTTTGGTGTTGGAAACAAAGGACCAATTCATCATTTATGAGAATTTTTTATGTCACTTTTAACTTTTGACTCATGGTTTTTACTGACTATTTTTTGGTCCAAATTCATCAAAATTGTGCACTTAATTCAACTTTTTTTTTTACTAAAAATTGTCTTTTTTTCTGCCATTTAGCATCTTTGTGGCTTTCTAAAGCAAAAAGTTACACGCTTTGAAAAATGTCACAAAAAAGCAAATGTTTTACAGTAACTGACTTACTCTACCATTACTCTCCAGCAACATGTCCTCTTTCTTGGGGTCATATTTGACATATCTTTCCTTCACTTCCCACATCCGAACACTAGCTTGCTCATACAGTATCACCTACTCCTCAAAACATCTCTAGAATTAGACATTTTCTTACCTTACTTCGGTTTGATGAGCTACGCGTTGGCGACTGATAACTTGTCGGCCTCCACTTTGAGTTGTGGTTTCGGAGCCGCTCTCACCGCCCTGGCGCAGATCTGAGAGTAGCGGATGTAGCTGAGGCCTGCTTGTCTCCAGTATGCCACCATGATGCCAGCCGCACAACACCCGTCCACTGACAGAAACAGCGTGGATTTTCTTACTTTAGACTGCAAAAACTCTTACTGTTGCTCTTATTCACCCCTGTCTATACTATTATTATTATTATTATTTATTTATATAGCACCATTGATTCCATGGTGCTGAACATGAGAAGGGGTTACATACAAATTACAGATATCACTTATAGTGAGTAAACTAACAATGACAGACTGATACAGATGGGAGAGGACACTGCCCTTGCGGGCTTACATTCTACAGGATGGTGGGGAAGGAGACAGTAGGTTGGGGGGTTGCAGCAGCTCCGATGTTGGTGAGACGGTAGCTCCAGTAGTGGTGAGGAGGCAGCGGGGTCAGTGCAGGCTGTAAGCTTTCTTGAAGAGGTGGGTTTTCAGGTTCTGTCTGAAGGATCCAAATGTGTTTGATAGTCGGATGTGTTGGGGCAGTGAAATCCAGAGGATGGGGGATATTCGGGAGACATCTTGGAGGTGATTAGTTGAGGAGCGAATAAGTGTGGAGGAGAGAAGAAAGTCTTGGAAGCACCGGAGATTACGTGAGGGAAGATACATAGAGGAGACAGGTTATGGAAGGCTTTGTAAGTCAGTATTAGTAATTTGAACTGGACACGCTGAGGGACTGGGAGTCAGTGAAGAGATTTGCAGAGGGGAGAAGTGGAGGAGTAGCGAGGAGAGAAATTAATTAGTCGGGCAGCAGAGTTAAGGATGGACTGGAGAGGTGCAAGAGTGTTAGTAGGGAGGCCACAGAAAAGGATGTTGCAGTAGTAGAGGCAGGAGATGATGAGGGTATGAACAAGCATTTTAGTAGATTGAGGGTTGAGAAAAGGACGGATTCTGGAAATATTTTTGAGCTGGAGGTGACAGGACGTGGAAATAGCTTGTATGTGCGATTTGAAGGCCAGGGAAGAGTCAAGAATTACTTCGTGGCAGTGGACTTCCGATTCGGGGAAGGCGTGATGTCATTTATTGTGATAGATAGATCAGGTAAGGAAGATCTGTGAGATGGAAGAAAGATGATGAGTTCAGATTTGTCCACATTGAGTTTGAATGAAGTGAGAGGAGAAGAAGGAGGATATGGCTGATAGACACTCTGGGATTCTGAACAGCAGAGAGGTGACATCTGGGCCAGACTATGGCAACTGTCTACTAATTGATTTCCCTCTCACTAAACTCTCAACTCTCCAATCCTTCCTGAATGCAGCAGCCAGGATCACATTCCTTTCCAATCACTACACCGATGCCTCTGCCCTGTGCCAGTTGTTGCGCTGCTTGCCAATCCACTACAGAGTTCAGTATAAATTTATCACTCTCACTCACAAAGCGCTCCACGGTTCAGCACCACTCTAAATCTCTTCTCTCGTGTCAGTCTGTCACAGCACCCATGCCCTCCGTTCTGCTAATGATGTAAAACTAACATCCTCAATAATCCAAACCTCACACCAAGACTTCTTGCATGTGGCACCAATTCTTTGGAATGCACTACCCAGGACAATTCGATTAATTCCCAATACCTACAGTTTTAAGCGTGGACTAAAAATGTTTTTCTTTAGACTGGCCTATTGCCTCACCACACTTATCTAAATATCCCCATTTTGCCAATAGAAAATTTTCTTCAAAATCAGGACCCTCAGAGCATCTGCTCACTCACCCTCTGTGGACTTAATAGCCCTCTGTGTCTCTACTTTACACATACTAGTTGTAAATGGTTCATGCAGCGTTATGTGAATACCCTGTTTGTTATATTGATCACTTGACTATATAATACAAGCCCTTTTTACCATTTACCTTTCATGTCCCCCCTATTTCCTCATAGATTGTAGCTTTGCGAGCAGGGCTCTTACTCCTAGTTCAAGATGCATTTACAGGGGTTAAAGGGTAAAAGTCACTGTTCCTCTGCGACCTGCTAAACGGAGTGGCTTGTGCAAACTCTGTCTATGGAAGCACTATTAAGAACTGCCAGGCTTTAACCCTTTCATGACATATGATGTATATTTACATCATATGTCGTGTCCTTGACTTTAGTGTGGGCTCTGGCACTGAGCCCGCATCTTTCGCCATACATGACAGCTGATTTGATCAGCTGTCTTGTGCTTTTAGCAACCACAGGTAGATGTGAGCGCCACCTGTGGCTGTTATCCAAATAAATCCCACTGTCAATTTCTGACAGCAGGATTTAACATGCGCCAGCCTGAAGCGCGTCATAAATCCCGCCCACCCGTCACATGATCGGGGAGAGCCAATGGGTTGTCATGACAGCAAAAGACCCCTGAAACCCTTGACCAGCGTTAATAGGAGATCATTATTTCTGTTATACATAGCACATGGGATCAGACAATCACAGCTTCAAGTCTCCTAAGGGGACTGTTAAAGTGAGACAAAAGTTTTTAAAAATATGAAAAGTTCAAATCATCTCCTTTTGCCTCATTGAAAATAAAACAATAAAAAAGCACATATTTTTTATTACTGCATTCAGAAATGTTCGATCTAGCAAAATATATAGTAAATTAATCTGATCGTTAAGTGATGTATTGAGAAAAAAATTGAAATACCGGAATTATGTTTGTTTGGCCGTCGCAACATTGCAATAAAATGCAATAAAAGGCGAATAAAACATTGTACACACGTAGTCATAAGTGTTGGTACCCCTTGTTTAATGACAGAAAAACCCACAATGGTCACAGAAATAACTTTAATCTCACAAAAGCAATAATAAATAAAAAATCTATGATAATGAACAAATGAAAGTCGGACATTGCTTTTCAACCATGCTTCTACAGAATTTTGAAAAAAACAAAACTCATGAAATTGGCCTGGACAGAAATGATGGTACCCTTAACTTAATATTTTGTTACACAACCTTTTGAGGCAATCAATGCAATCAAACGATTCCTGTAACTGTCAAGGAGACTTCTGCACCTCTCGACAGGTATTTTGGCCCACTCATTAAGAGCAAATTGATCCAGGTGTCTCGTGTTTGAAGGTTGTCTTTTCCAGACGGCATATTTCAGCTCTTTCCAAAGATGCTCAATAGGATTTAGGACAGAGGTCATTGAAGGCCACTTCAGAATAGTCCAATGTTTTCCTCTTAGCCATTCTTGGGTGTTTTTAGCTGTGTGTTTTGGGTTATTATCCTGTGTCAAGACCCATGACCTGAGACTGAGGCCAAGCATTCTGACACTGGGTAGCACATTTCTCTGTAGAATCCCTTCATAGTCTTGAGATTTCATTGTACCGTGCACAGATTCTAGACACACTGCCAGATGCAGCAAAGCAGCCCCAGAACATAACAGAGCTTCCTCCATGTATAACAGTAGGGACAGTGTTCTTTTCTTTACATTCTTCATTTTTTCATCTGTGAACATAGAGTTGATGTGCCTTGCTAAAAAGTTCCATTTTGTATCATCTGTCCATAGGACAGTCTCCCAGAAGCTTTGTGGCTTGTCAACATGTAGTTTGGCAAATTCCAGTCTGGATTTTTTATGATTTTTTTTCAACAATGATGTCCTCCTTGGTCATCTCCCATGAAGTCCACTTTGGCTAATACAATGACAGATGGTGCGATCTGACACTGATGTTCCTTGAGCTTGAAGTTCACCTTTAATTTGTTTAGACGTTTTCTGGGCTCTTTTGTTACCATTCGTATTATCCGTCTCTTGATTTGTCATCAATTTTCCTCCTGCGGCCACGTCCAGGGAGGTTGGCTAAAGTCCCATGGATCACAGGAACATCAAGCTGCTTGGAGATGGTCTTATAACTTTTACTTTTAACATGTTTCTCTATCATTTTCTTACTAGTCTACTGAGACAACTCTTTCCTTCACTTCCTCTGGTCCATGTTGAGTGTGATACACACCATGTCACCAAACAGCACAGTGAGTATCTGTAGCCCTATATACAGGCCCACTCACTGATTCCAAGATTGTAGACACCTGTGATGCTAGTTAGTGGACACACCGTGGTTTAACATGTCCTTTTTGTCACATTATTTTCAGGGGTATCATCATTTCTGTTCAGGATTATTTCATGAGTTTTATTTATTTATTTTTTTAAATTCTGTGGAAGTAAGGTTGAAAAGCAATGTCTGATGTTCATTTGTTCATTACATAGATTTTTTAGTTATTATTACTTTTTGTCAGATTCAATTTATTTCTGTGACCATTGTGAGTTTTTCTGTCATTAAATGAGGGGTACCAACAATTTTGACCACGTGTGTATCTACCCCAAAATGATATCAATGAAAACAACAGCTCAGGGTACAAAAAATAAGCCATCACTTAGCCCAAGATCCCGAAAAATTAACACGCTATGGGTCTCAACGTGCAAAAACGTTTGTTCATACAAATTTCAGAACTGTTTTCACCACTTAAATAAAAAAAAACTATACATGTTTTCTGGTATTTGCTTACTTGGACTGACCTGGGGAATCATATTGCCATGTCAGTTTTACCATGGTAAGTAAACCCCCATAAAATTATAGAATTGCACTTTTTTTGCAATTTCACTGCACTTGGAATGTATTTCCCGTTTTCCTGTACACTATATGTTTAAAATCAATGGTGCCACCCTAAAGTGCAACTCATCTCGCCAAAAACAAGACCTAATATTGCCAAATTGACAAATAAATACAAAAGTTATAGCTCTTGGAAGAAGGGGAGGGAAAAACAAAAACGAAAAAAAATGGAAAATGTCCATGGCGTGAACGGGTTATTGTACAGTTTACCATTACAGAAATGAAAAATAAGAAAAAGTGACTTAGGTATCTTAAAAAACATGATTCATAAGTGGAGACACACTTTACAATTACACTGCCCTGGACCCTTTTGAGGATATTGTTTCTGATATCAAGGTTACTTACACTATTCCTTAATAGGTATGTTTATGAAGGTTCAACAAAGGATACAGAAAGGTGTTATTATGGGACTTTCCCCATTTAAGGGGGTGGACAAAATATGCAACATTAAACCCTCTGCCAGAAAAGGAGTTTATTTTCACATGACTTCAGATGTGGTTTAGAGTTGGATTTGACTCAAGACTTGAATGGGCAACATCTGCACCTTCCATACTCACATTGTTTGGGAAAGTTAATTTTTATCAACTAGTGTAATAAATATTTTAATTGCACAACTATGGTATGGGAAGTAAAACAACATTAAACATGCTAATACTGCACGAAAAAAATGCTTGAGATAAAATTAAAATGTACAATTAACACAGAGTACTGTAGGTGCTCAGTGGGTGATCTTGACTTTACACTGGTTATATTGTGAACCATTACTATTTCCATGTTGGCCTCAGTTCAAATTGTGAAAACCTTTACTATGAACGAAGAATTTTAATAACACCAATATACTGTATGTTTCTTAAAAACATTTTGGAGACAAAAAATACTGCTAAAAAGTATGTGAATCATAGTCTGAAGTTCCATAGCAAACTTTCCATCTGCATACGTCGCATGGTCAAAGATCGTACTACCATGATGCTGCATTATTCCATAACGAAAATCTCTCAAGAGTTAATATGCTTGCGTAGCTTAACTTGGGTGATGAGAAACATTTATGACCCTTTATTACAAACTCAGTCTCTGGGAAATGTTGCCATATAATCTGAACTCCTTAATAATGTTTTTAATGCTTATACAGTACAGATGTAGCTATTTTTTCTTATGTTAAGTGTTAACTTTCGGTGCCCTGATATAGTTCTTGTGTCGTAGTTAAAGAAAGGCTAAATCTGTGCAGTGCTCCTTTATAGCGGGCAATGATACCCAACCCCACTTCCTGTGTTTGGTTTGTCCAGGAAAATGCTCTTTGGACTTCTTTCATCAGAACTGTTTTACAGTAGAACAATCTTTGTTTTCCGTAGGAAGTAATCAGAGCTCATGTAGTGCATTGTGAGTGTAGAGCACTGCAAGGGTTAATGATTGAACCACAAACTGCTCACCTCCTCTCAGCCACCACCCCATTTTTTGTTGCTCCTGTTGCTGTCATACTACACCCATACCCTAACTCCACAGACCATATAGAAGTTGCACCCTTACTTCTGGTCCAAACATCATGAAGCCCGCCTATTACTGACTGGTGGAAGATGATGGATCAGCAGATTGGGACTGCATTACGGGTGAGAGTGTAAGGAGATAGACCGGACCTCGGGTACCTGCATGCCGAGCCTGGAACTAGAAAGGCTCCATCCTCTGTTCTCAGGGGACAGCTTTGAGAAGGAGGACCTTCCCCTGCAGCCTGAGGGAAGCCTGAGTGAGAGGGACCTTCCTGAGGGCCCAGAGAGGTGGGGAGAGCCAGAAAAGGGCACGCAGCAGCAGAGAGATAAAAGGAGAAAGCATGCAAAGCAGAGCAGTTTGGCGCCAGGGCAGAGCAGTGCGCAGAGTGGTGAGTGGTACGCTCTGCCTTCCCTTCCCTCAAAGAGTATCAGAACTGCGGCAGGCCGCATAGACAGGGCCCTGTCACCTGCAGAGCCAGGCATTTCCAGCAGCAATCTGAAGAGATGGACCACTGCAGAGCCATGCAGAGCAGAGGAGAACCATGCAGAGCCGAGCCGAATACACAGAGCTGAGCTGTGCACACCGAGTAGAGCTGAGCCAGCTTTGCAGCCACCAGAAAAAGAAGTGCCCTGCCCTGAGAGCACCAGCAGTGTGCAAACCAGTGCCTGTTGTCACCTACCACTAACAGCGTTGACCAGAGAGAAAGAGACGTGCGGTGTAAATCTGGTCTCCAAGTCCGTGATTACTACACACGAGCCCCATTAGAGTGACCGGGGACAGTACAGACCTTTGCATCCATATTGTGCCAGTAAACACCTGCTGAGCCACGCTGGGCTTGTACAAGACCATGACCTGCATTACCGTCAGCCACTTTGGGCCCGTTTGACTGAGACTGTCAGGAGAGTTGTGCATGAGACATGTTGGGCTTAGATAGTACCGTGGCCCGAAACCTTGTAGGCATCCACAGTATATGGACTAGGGGCAGTGGAAGGTACCGGAGACCAACCACTGTCACCAGAAGATGAGGTATTGTTGTGTGCTGAACCCCATTAGTAAGGACACTGTGCCAGCCGTTGTCGGCGCTATAGAGTACGCAGCAGGAGCTGCAGTGTTTGGACTTCCGGTAACCCTTCCTACTGTATTGTCGTTATTTGTACCGTCATACTTCAGTTTGCCACTTATACGGTTTAAACCTTACCTCCCTGCGTGGAGTGTTTCCCCTGTAAATAAGCCTGCTAACCCTTGCTCTGCCTCCCGTCTGTTACTGCATCCCACGTTCCTGCTAGTATCTTACAAGAGCGCAGCAGAAGGAAGAGGGCTGGTTGGACCATTTGTTTTCGGAGCTGAACTCTGAATCCCGAAATCAATGAGAAGAGCATTATCACAGGGAGGTTAGCAGTCTGTGAGGTAAATCCTCTCTCCCATAAGGTTAAGCCCGAGTTTTCCCTGTGTCTAACCACGCTGGGAGAAGAATGAACTCCTCATTTTCCCGGGACCACCATTATCGTTCCTCCCACCACATTATTACTGGCCCGCTGTCCAACCATGTCTTACTCCTTCCACTAATATGAGAACTAATAACAGTCAGCCCTCCTTTTCAGAGAATAGTATAAATAGTAATGAGGTTTTAGCTGCAGATTTTTGTACCTCGTTCATAGCAGCAGACAGGGGTGCTGCAGTATCAGTTTTCTAATATACCCCCCATACATCCATTACATTCTGGTAATTTACAGGTGAATGTTCCAAGAGGCTAGCCTGTAGTTGCTGTTACTATTATGCAAGACCCTGCATGGTTCAGCAATAACTCCTTTATACAGCTAAGAACTTGGATCCTTCTTCCGGACTCCTGCCAGATCAGAGGGTTCCTGTATACATATTACAGAATGCATGCTCTCCTTTTCCTTCTGAGCCCTCATGATCGAATTGCCATAGTCAACATCATTCTAGTCGATGGCTCAAGAAGTGTAACAGACATTCCTCAAGGGCCTCCTGTAGTAGGAGCCAGCATTCTCATTCTTTAAGTCACTGCTGAAGGTCGAGATCCTCTAGATGGAGCTCCTCTTCTTCATTGTCAGATGGATTGTTTAATGCCTCGAGGTCCTTACTTGACAAAGCAAGCAAATTACTGGAAACGTGGAAGTCTAGTGTCAACTCCATGGTTGTGATCAAATCCCTCTCGCATGCAGCCATCCATATTATTAGATTATGTCTATTCCTGCAGTTTCTCCTGTTCCTTATTCAGCTGGTAAGTCTCAATATACAGATGCTTGGGGGATGGGTTTAGGCTTAACATTAGGACCAGCTCTTAAGGCTTTGATGGACCAATTATCTTCTTTGAACATTAACCTCCCATCTTTGTTCAGAGAAGAAAAAAACATACTGTTTAGGCAGGTATACACAAGCAATCTTTTTTCTGTGGAATTACTACCTATGCCATGCATGAAGATAAATCACTTAAAAAATATGGAATAGTGATTACTTGGGCATATGGTCCCTTATTTATACCAACAAAAATACAGTCGAAAAGGAGTGTAGAATGTAAGATTGCCTTTTGACATGAAACTTATGTTTGAATCATGCTTATTATTGTATATGTTTCATCAACTACTATTTACTAGTGTTTAATAGTGCATGAGTTTTTGTCTCCTGCAATAGTGTTATATTGTCAATAAAGCACTGTTAACAAAAACCCCAGGAAGTTCCTGTTCACTGTGTGTATGTAGCTGGAGCACACTTTACTTTCACATTTTAAGCTGACAGACAAGATTCTAAGCTATAATAAATACCAGTTGTAAGCTGTGGTATCTTTGTTCCTGAATAAATAGATATTCACTCTTAAATGGTCGGACAGTACAGAGATTAATCCACTACCAACAGATTGTGGGCCCAGAGACTGAACCCATAGGCCCAGAAACCCAAAGACCCAGAGAACAGCCCAGAGTAGAGAACAACAGGGTACTAAGATGAATAAGCAAAGATGGCCACCAGCAGCAACTTTGTGAAGTTCACAGTGCCAAATCTGACTAACCAGAATTACCATTTCTGAAAATTCAAGGTAAAAATGCTGCTGAAAAGACAATATACATGAAAATACTCACAGGAGTCCCTACCTGACCCACTACCAGAAGACTGGGTAGAAAATGATCAAAATTAAAAAGCACGATCTCATTCAGTATAGATGATGATGTGCATGTATGTATGTAAATATGAAACTGCAAAAGAAATGTGGGAACAGCTGCAGAAAGTACATGAAAGGATAAATTTCAGCAATAAGCTCTAGTTAATGAAAAAGCTGTATCAGTCAACTAAATAAGGGCCAAGATATGCAGGATTACATAAGAAGTAATCTAGAAATTGTGAAGATCTAAAGGATCTCCATGCTGCTGCACTTCTAAATAAAAGCATGCATGGTGTATAGACTTTGGGGCAATTAGTCATATCATTAATGACAGAAGATTCTTCTCTAACCTTGACCAAAATAAGTCAGAGAAAGTGATATTGGCTAAAGGTCAGTATATGAATGCAGAAGGAAAACTCATCGATGAGTTGTACCAGCTAAAATGCAAGGAAAGTGTATATACTGCTGAACAAAAACAGCACAAGAATTGTGCGTCTTGCACATAGACACCCAGAAGCAAATAAAAAAAGTTCAAAAACAACTTGCTGATAGTATTATAGTCGATTTGTAATTAGACAATGAAATGTACTAGCTGTCTTAAAAGGAAAATGTCAAGAAAAACCTTTCCTAAGAATAGTACTACCACATCAGAACAGTTTCAGGACTTAATACACACAGATGTTGATGTTTGCGGTCCAATGAGTACTCAAACTCCTGAAACTCCTGGAAAAAAAGAAATATTTTTTCACTTTTATAAATAATCATTCAAAATATATAGTTGTCTATCTGCTTCACAGCAAAGATGACGTTTCAGAGAAACCTGAAAATATATTTCACTAAATTGTGTTTCAGACAATTGTACCATACAACCCTGACCAAAATGGGGTAGTGGAAAGAAGAAACCAGACACTTTGTGAAAGTGGAAGAAGTATGCTATTTGATGCAGCTTTGTCAATAATATATTGGGGGGAAGTAATCATGACAGCTTGCTATCTTCAAAACAGACTACTAGGTAAAACTACCGAGAAAACTCCATATCAGCAATGCAACAGCAAGAAGACTGAACTACAACTCATAAGAATATTCAGAAGTAAAATATTTGTACTTATTCCCAAAGAAAAATGCACCATATAGAAATCTCATGCAAAAGAAGGTATCCTGGTTGGCTACAGTGAAATCCAGAATGGATATAGAATCATGCACCCGGAAACAAACAAGTTCGCAATAAGCAGAGATATAATGATTGATGAGAAGTTTGAGTCGCTGAAGTTTCGTGACATCATACCTGTAATCAAGCTGTAGCAACAACAATCTTAGTCACAATGTCACAATAACAAGAAAAAGGATGTAGAGGTTTGGTTAGGTTCTTCAACCACTGAAGAAGCAAAAGAAAAATAAAGTGAACCTGAAGTCAGGAGATAATCGAGATCAATAAAAACAAGGGTATACCAGCTTAGCATTTCTCCTACTTTGTCAAAACACTACAGAGTCAGAGCCAAAAACATGGGATGAGAGATGCAACACTACCTGTCTATGAAAAAATAAGTCGATTAATGCTGCCAATGAGTAGTGTTCGGGTCCGGCGGATGTTCAGGTGCCAGAACAGTACACAAATTTGGACTCCATTCATCTGAAATGAGGGACCCAAAAATCCATTGTTTGCCACACTGTCATCTGCATAACATCGCAGCCAACATGGTTCTGATCGTTAATCGATAAGATCGTTACCGTGGCATTGTACAGCGAATAAACCTATTTACCTTGACATGCCAGAGCTGGAATGTCACTCTCCACAAGGAGAAACATTACCCCTTAGACCTCATATTATCTAGGAATCCATCTCCAAAGAGAAGATGGAAGCTTTCTTCTAAACCAAAGTGTAAAAATCAACTCAATTCTGAATCAGTTTGGAATGTCAGAAAGGTACAGTTGTGTGAAAAAGTGTTTGCCCCCTTCCTAATTTCCTATTATTTTGCATGTTTGTCACACTTACCAAATATACTCGAGTATAAGCCGAGATTTTCAGCCCACATTTTTGGGCTGAAAGTCCCCCGCTCGGCTTATACTCGAGTCATACGCAGGGGTCGGCAGGGGAGGGGGAGCGGGGGCTGTGAAATTATACTTCCCTACCCCTGGCGCGGTCCCTGAACGTCCCTGGCTTCCCCGGCGCCGGCAGCAGCAGATTCTTCCTGTACTGAGTGGTCACATGGTACCGCTCATTACAGTAATGAATATGCGGCTCCACCTCCCATAGAGGTGGAGCCACATATTCATTACTGTAATGAGCGGTAACGGTGACCGCTCAATACGGGATGAAGCTGCGGCATCGGGGAAGCAGGGACTGCACCACGCCAGGACCAGGTGAGTATACGGGGAGGGGAGTGCTGCGCTGCACGATAGTCACCTTTCCTCGTTCCGGGCGTCGCTCTGTCTTCAGCAGTGACTCTCAGGTCAGAGGGCGTGGTGATGTAGTTAGTGCGCGCCCTCTGCTGAACGTCAGTGTGGAAGATGGAGCTGCACCGGAACAAGGAGCAAGTAACTATTGAAAGTGTCGTGGGCCTGAGCGACGGAGAGGTGAGTATGTGATTTTTTTTTTTTGATCGCAGCAACAGCAAATGGGGCAAGTGTCTGTATGGAGCATCTATGGGGCCATAACGTTTGTGCAGCACTATATGGGGCCATAACATTTGTGCAGCGCTATATGGGGCCATAACATTTGTGCAGCACTATATGGGGCCATAACATTTGTGCAGCACTATATGGGGCCATAATATTTGTGTAGCACTATATAAGGCCATAACGTTTGTGTAGCACTATATGGGGCCATAACATTTGCGCAGCACTATATGGGGCCATAACGTTTGTGCAGTACTATATGGGGCCATAACGTTTGTGCAGCACTATAAGGGGCCATAACGACTGTGCAGCACTGTATGGGGCCATAAAGTTTGTGCAGCACTATATGGGGCAAGTGTCTGTATGGGGCCATAATTAACAATTGTGCAACACTATATGGGGCAAGTGTCTGTGTGGAGCATCTTATGGGGCCATAATCAGCATTTGTGCAGCATTATATTGCGCAAATGTGTCTATGGAGCATCTTATGGGGCCATTATTAATCTTTATGCAGGATTATATGGGACATATTTTAATATGGAGCATCTTATGGGGCCCATCATAAACTGTATGGAGCATTATATGGGGCTCCTGATTCAATATGGATATTCAAAAACACTTAACCTACTGATGTCTCAATTAATTTTACTTTTATTGGTATCTATTTTTACTTTTGACATTTACCGGTAGCTGCTGCATTTCCCACCCTAGGCTTATACTCGAGTCATTAAGTTTTCCCTGTTTTTTTGTGGCAAAATTATGGGGGTCGGCTTATACTCGGGTCGGCTTATACTCGAGTATGCGGTAAATGTTTCAGATCACCAAACAAATTTAAACATTAGACAAAGATAACACAAGTAAGCACAAAATGCAGTTTTTAAATTAAGGTCTCTATTATTAAGGGCAAAAGACAACAAAACCTACAGGGCCCTGTGTGAAAAAGAGATTGCACTCCTCCTTAAAACATAAATTAACTGTAGTTTATCACATCCTTGGGATGCTTATTTCAAGTTCCCTAGCCACACCCAGGCCTGATTACTGACACACATGTTCTCAATCAAGAAATCACTTAAATAGGACCTGCAAAAACAAAGTAATTAAGATCTGGAAATGGTTATAAAGCCATTTCTATAGCCTTGGGATTCCAGTTTACCACATTAAGAGACAATATCCACAAATGGCAAAATCATGGAACAGTGGTTAACCTTCAACGGAGTGTCCGGTCAACCAAAATTACCCCAAGAACGCAGCGATGACTCATCCAAGAGGTCACAAAAGACCAACACAACAACATCCAAAAAACTGCAGACCTCACTTGCCTCAGTTAAGGTCAGTATTCATGACTCCACCATAAGAAAGAGATTGGGCAAAAATGGCCAGCATGGCAAAGTTACAAGATGAAAACCACTGATGAGCAATAAGAACATAACGGGTAGTCTCAGTTTTGCAAGAAAACATGTGGATGATCTGCAAGACTTTTGGGAGTATACTCTGACTGACAAGGCAAAAGTTGAACTTTTTGGAAGGTGTATGTCCCATTACATCTGGTATAGAAGTAGCACAGTATTTCAGAAAAGGAACATGATGCCAACAGAAAAATATGGTGTTGATAGTGTCTAGGGCTATTTTGCTGCTTAAAGACCTGGAAGATTTGCTGTGATAAATAGAGATGAGCGAATATTTCAATATTCGATTCAGCTCACGATCGCTGAATTTGCAATATTCTCGATTTAATCGCTGAATATAGCCAAATGCCATACACAGCACAAAAGCCATTATTTCCAATGTTGTGTGACAGCGTGGAAAACACCAGTATAAGCGCTTCTGATCAGCAGTAATGCTACCACCATCAGAACCCTGCAGGGTCATGCTGTCAGATGTCAGTGTGGCCCCGCAGAGATGTGGTGAGCTGTGGTAAAAAGCTTACAGCAGGTCAGCAGGGGCCGACTGATGAGATACTACTTTTCCCATCAGCCTATGTCTGCTGTCACAGATAACAGTGACAGCAGGTGCTGCTGATGGGAGAAGTAGTCTCTTGTCAGTTGGCGCCTGTGCACAAACTGAAAAGACCTTATAACCGTAAGAGCGCTGCAGGGTTATGCTATCAAATGTCAGCATGATCTGGCAGAGATACTGTGACCTGAGGCGGTGACCCTACTGGGAGACTTAACATGAAAATTAATTAAATACATATTCAAATAAAAATAAAAAAACACATTATTCTCACCTAACACCAAATCCCCAACGCCCTTGTCTCCTATAAAAAATGTAAAATGAAAATTCAACATATATTCACCTCAACCTCCAATCCCCGATGCCTGTGTCTCCTATAAAAAATCTAAAACAATAAACCACCATATACTCACTTGTTCACCATAGTCCATGTAATCTCGAGTGTCCCACGGCGATCTCACGTGTAGAACAGTCACATCAGGAGATACATAGACAGGCGATACACTGACAGGAGGTAGTGATGAGCAAGTTTGCTCGTTACTCGAGTTTCTCTGAGCATGCTCAGAGATTATTTTTCTCTTCTTGGCGAACAGGTGAAGAATATTGTAGTTTAATGTTGAATTTTTGTTGCAAGAGAGTTGGCTTGAGTGGATTAGGCGTTTGGTGAGTATGGTTTAATTTAAATTCAATAAAGGTGTCTGTGCCATTATTTCAATTAAAGAACTTTATTCTGGGTTTGTTTTTTTATAATATCACTATGGGGTTAGTAATGGAGGTGTCTTATAGATGCCTCTCCATCACTACCTTGTGGGCTTGATGTCTCCTGACAATACAATTGGTGACATCAACCTCCCCCAACCATTACCCCACTTGCCACTGCTATAGGGTGAGGCTAAATATGAACCCCACTTGCCATCGCTACAGAGTAAGTGGGAAGAGCTGGGAAAAGCCACAAAATTGGCGCAACTAATAGATGTGCCTTTTCTGGGCAGCTGCTGGGTGCTATTTTTTGGCAGAGTAGTGGCTATACCAATGGCCCCTTACCAGCATGAGAAAACCAACCCCTAGCTGTCACGTATAGCAAGGCTGGTTGTCAAAAATGGGGGAACCCCATGCTGTTTTTTTATATAATTTTTTTTAAATAACCATCTATCTTGATAACAAGCCTTGCTAACACTGACAGCTAAGGGTTGCAGCCTCCAGCTGTGAGTTTTTGTGCTGCACAACCAGCTCTACCCTCGCCTACTGTATTCTCACCTATCCCTTGTAGATTGTGAGCCCTTGCGTGCAGGGTCATCTCTCCTTATGTACCAGTCATGACTTGTATTAAGATTATTGTACTTGTTTTTTATTATGTATACCCCTCCTCACATGTAAAGCACTATGGAATAAATGGAGCTTTAATAATAATAATAATTTTAATAATAATAATGCCAGTAAAGCACTGTTAAAAAAAACAAAAAAAAAACAGGAAGTTACTGCTCACTGTGTGTGCAGCTGAAGCACATTTTACTTTCACTTTGCAAGCTGACAGACAAGATGATAATATCCTAAGCTATAAGAAATACCAGTTGTAAGCTGTGTTATAAATGTTAATGAATAAATTGAAATGTGGCTATTAGACACCTAGTGGTTGGGAGATAAACTTGGAGTAACTTTAATACATACAGGACTAAAAGGTTAATCAGCTATGACAGATTGATTGTGAGCAGTTGATGAGTTAAGATGCATGGCTGCTCACCATATCTCCACCCCTGGGTGTGGCTAACTTGGTAAATTGAGAGCTGTTTGTCTCACATCTTGCTGTGTATTTGGATATGTGTAGATCTCCCGAATTGAGTGCATTTGCTAAAGCACAAAGAAACTGAACTTTAAGCCAGGCGAGCTAGCCAGCACTATTGTATGGACTTATTTCTTTATGTTTTATTGTATGCTTGACAAGGACTGTATTTGAGTTTCCTGTTATGTACTTCATGAGAACTGAAATAAACCAGCCGGACTTTAAATATAAAATGGTTCCTGTGATACCTCAAATCGCTCCCAAATGAGTAGCATTGCTACAAAACATATATTCACTGTTGGACGGCTGGACAGTACAGATATTAATCTGCTGCCAACAACCTAACATTGCAAAAATAATGAATAAATGGATTCAAGCCTTTTCAGTCTTGGCAAGTATTATGGACCACAAACATTATGAATGCTGCACTGAGCTTTTCATATATATGATGACAATTTATAGCTCCTAAAAGTCCTATTGTGGGACTGCATGATGGTGGTACAATGAAGGCTTTCACAGGCATTTGGCACTTCAGCCTGTCAAGGTTTGGATGCACAGGCCACAGATGTTTGTCTCAAACTAATGACTGTGCAAAAGCAACACCCCTCTCATCTAGTGGCCACTGCACCCAATATTGCACAGGACCAAGGATTAGTGGATATCTGTAGTCCAATTGCATGCAGGTTGCTTATTGAAGGACACTGTCATTTCTTTGCCCACTGGTAATACAGATGTGAGTGTTCCACCTTTTGGGGAGCATTTGCAGCCATTAAATGCCTTAACAAGCTTACAAAGCGACCAAGGAAGGCAACAGGTTACCGTTACCAAAAGGAATCTTTGCTAGTTCTTTACTCCAAAGTTGTTAGATAGCATAAAAGTAAGCAAGTTTGCAATTGATTTGCTTTTCATATCTGCTGTCATTCATCTGCAATGAGATCTTTTATCTTTCATAACTGGATTCCAAGGCCAAGTGTGCATAGTAGTTACTTTCCAGGAGAGGAGTTAAATCTTAATATTCCAGCCAGCTTTCTCCAGCCAATTGATTTCTACACAGCAATTAGCTGAGAATAACCATTTAAGGCAGGTTTTATGTTTGGGTTTTTCAATGTTTGCAAATTTTCACCTGGTATTACGATGCCTACAGTATAATATCTGGTTCAGGACCCATATGCCACATTTTCACTGGTAGGATTTCAAGCACTTGATGCCCAACGCTATAATTTGGTGGACTAACAGCGTCCTCCCATCATTTGGTGGAACATCTCATGGCCATGATCAAATCTTCAGTAGCTTCGAAAGACATGGCAGATGTATGACAAGTTCTGGAATGAGTAGAAACATTTAACCATAGGCAAGCGTGTGTCCACTTAACAATTACTTTATACTATCTCCTTCATTTTCATGCCACAGCATATCTGCAACAGTGGCTCAGTTACCCTTGTCAGGAGTTGCTTTTCATTTCAACCTACTTGGATGGGCAGTTGTAATCAAATTCATCATGATGAGCAAAGCCATTAAGGGTTGGCTTAGACAGCGGGTCACCC
Organism: Ranitomeya imitator; assembly: GCF_032444005.1. Lineage (NCBI taxonomy): Eukaryota > Metazoa > Chordata > Amphibia > Anura > Dendrobatidae > Ranitomeya > Ranitomeya imitator. The sequence continues at coordinate 88,993,521 of NC_091282.1, forward strand.
AAGATTAGAGAAGGCCAATATTGTATCATATGTTGCTAAAACTTATACAGTGTTAGGACTGGCGGAACGCACCAAGAGAGATGTAATGGATGCGTTCGCAGTCCGGGGTCCACCGTGCAGGTGAAACCTGCTGCTAGGACATGACAGACGATATGGCGGTACTCATAAGTATACACGCGTGGGTTAAACCTCACCCAGCGTGAAGAAAGCGATCCTGTTGCGTCACAGGATCGCGGTACCGCACATAGAGCGCGAGCAAGTGGTCAGCGAACTAGACCCCAACAGGGATAGTAGTCCGATTAGACCCTTGCTGGCACTACACCACAACTGGGTGTGAAAAGTATATACAATAGAGGCACCGAAGTGCAAACTGTGCCGTGCTGGCAGGCACCACTAAGTACCCAGACATGGGTCAGGAAGCGCACACAGGCGCGTGGCGCCGCACTGGCGGTCACAGCAGAGGACGCTGACACGTGTGTGACACGTTGAGTGTTAAGTCGGGCGCTAGATAGCAGCCATACACCATACGCGAACAATCATACAGTAGGGTAGGGGTATTTAAAGGACGACTTGCATTCACAACAAACACACGTATAAAGTTGTACACTAGCGCATGGCCGTGCGGTCTTGCGCAGTTTATATAGCTGCAGGACAGGAAGCGGCCACAGAAACTTTGCCCTTCCAAGACCTGCCAAGAGGACCAATAGAATGCGCTGCAGAGTCTGAGCACATGACCCTCGATCTCCAACAGGAGATCTTGCCCTGGGCATGCTCAGTGTGCGCAGACAAGGACTTAGTCCCAGAGAAGTCCACTCGCTGCTGACCAGTATTGGCTTTAAAGGCAGAAGCTGGAGAAGCAGCAGTAACTCTTCTCACAGAGTCAGACTGAGCGAGACGCTGGGATCGACGTCCCTGCTGAGCAGGCTCCACTGCGGCTGGAGGAGAATGGGAGACCGCAGCGGAGACGGATCGAGATTCCCCCTGTGCAGCAGAGGAAACTCGACTCCTAACAGGCCCCCCCCTCCTTGGGCCTCGCTACGTTCGAAGGCAGCAATGAGCTGTGGGGCCCGAATGTTTTCAGCAGGCTCCCATGACCTGTTCTCTGGACCATAACCCTTCCAATCCACCAGATAGAACTTTTTGCCGCGTACCACCTTACACCCCAAAATAGCGTTCACCTCGTAATCGTCCGTAGACGAACCCGATGTCCCGGCAGATGACTCGGAAAACCGGGACATGTATACGGGTTTCAAGAGGGACACATGAAAGGTGTCGGTGATACCCAAGCGTGGAGGAAGAGCCAGGCGGTAGACCACAGGATTAACCTGTTCGAGAACCTTGAAGGGACCCAAGTAGCGAGGAGCAAACTTAGTGGACTCAACTCGCAGCCTGATGTTACGGGCGGAGAGCCACACCAAGTCGCCAGGGACAAAAATCGGAGCAGGGCGCCGATGAACATCGGCGGAGGACCTCATTCTCTCCTTGGAGGCCCGAATGGCATCCTGCGTGCGATCCCAAATGTCCCGTGCCTCCACAGCCCAGTCTGCCACCCTGGGATCAGCGGAAGACACAGGCATGGGCACAGGAACACGCGGATGCTGGCCGTAATTTAAGAGGAATGGAGTCTGACCGGTGGAGTCGGCTACGGCATTGTTAAGTGCAAACTCTGCCCACGGTAGCAAGGATGCCCAGTCATCCTGTCTGGCAGAAACAAAATGTCGCAGATATGTGACCAAGGTCTGGTTGGCCCTTTCTACCATCCCATTCGTCTCGGGATGATATGCCGAAGAGAGATTTAACTCAATACTGAGTAAACGACATAGCTCCCTCCAGAATCGAGACGCAAACTGGGGACCCCGGTCACTAACAATTTTGTCTGGCATACCGTGTAAGCGAAAGATATGCTTGATAAACAAGACAGCCAACGCCCGTGCAGATGGTAGCCGTGGAAGAGGCACCAAATGCACCATTTTGGAGAAATGGTCGGTGATCACCCAGATAATGGTGCAATTACGAGACTTGGGTAAGCCCACCACAAAGTCCATCCCGACCATCTCCCAGGGCCTGTCAGCCACGGGCAGAGGGTAAAGCAAACCAGCTGGCCATTGCCGAGGAGTCTTGTTCCTGGCGCAAGAGACACACGCCCGAACGTACTCCGCGACATCACGAGCCATATGCGGCCACCAGTATGTCCTCGCCAGTAACTCAGATGTCCTTTTAGTACCAAAATGTCCACCCACCCTGGACGAGTGCGCCCAAGAGAGAACCTCCGGCCGCAAACTAGATGGAACAAAAGTCTTGCCCGGGGGCACAGACTCCAGTGAAACCGGGGCCACGGTTCTCAAACTCTCGGTGGGGACAATAAGCCGAGGCTCCTCCTCCTCCTCTGCAGATGACACAACGGAGCGAGAGAGAGCATCGGCCCGAATGTTCTTCTTCCCAGAAAGGAAATGGAGGGTGAAATGAAACCGGGAGAAGAACAAGGACCATCTGGCCTGGCGAGAATTCAACCGCTGAGCTGTCTGCAGATACACCAAATTTTTGTGATCTGTGAAGACTTGGAAGGGAAAACGTGCTCCCTCCAAGAGATGTCTCCACTCCGAGAAAGCCAACTTCATGGCTAGCAACTCCCTGTCCCCGATGGAATAATTCCTCTCTGCTGGTGCGAAGGTCTTGGAGAAAAAGAAGCAAGGATGCTTCCGACCTTGAGCATCCTTTTGGAAGAGGACTGCTCCAGCACCAACAGAAGAGGCATCCACCTCCATGATAAATGGCTTATCAACATCGGGGCGATGAAGTATGGGAGCGCTAGCGAAGTGTGACTTTATAGAGATAAAGGCCTTGGAGACCTCCTCAGACCACAATTTAGGATTTGCCCCCTTCTTGGTGAGGGCAACCAAGGGAGCTACCAAAGTTGAGAAATGCGGGATGAACTGGCGATAATAATTGATGAACCCCATAAAGCGCTGCACCGCTTTAAGAGAATGAGGTTCCTGCCAGTCCATCACAGCCTGTAGTTTGGCAGGATCCATAGCCAATCCCTGGGCTGAGATGATGTAGCCTAGGAAAGGTAAGGACTCCTGCTCAAACATGCACTTCTCCAACTTGGCATAGAGGGAGTTTGCCCGTAGGAGGTCGAAGACTTTGCAAACATCTCTCCGGTGGGAGTCAATATCTGGAGAGTAGATGAGAATATCATCCAGATAGACTACGACCGAGGTGGAAAGCATATCCCGGAAGATATCGTTCACAAAGTCTTGGAAAACGGCTGGGGCATTACAGAGCCCAAAGGGCATCACCAGATATTCATAGTGCCCATCCCTGGTGTTAAAAGCCGTCTTCCATTCGTCCCCCTCACGGATGCGAATCAGGTTGTAAGCACCCCGCAGATCTAATTTAGTAAATACCCTTGCTCCCCGAAGCCTATCGAACAGTTCAGATATCAAAGGCAAAGGGTATTTATTCTTAACGGTGATGGCGTTAAGACCCCTGTAGTCTATGCATGGACGCAATTCCCCACTCTTCTTCTGCACGAAGAAGAATCCTGCCCCAGCAGGTGACACTGAGTTCCTGATGAACCCTCTTGCCAGATTTTCCTGTATGTACTGTGACATTGCCTCCGTCTCCGGGAGAGATAGCGGATAGACTCGACCCCGGGGAGGCTCAGCACCAGGCAAGAGGTCAATAGGACAGTCATAGGGGCGATGGGGCGGAAGGGTCTCCGCCGCCTTTTTGGAGAATACGTCTGCATATGACCAATACTGCTTGGGGAGAGAGGATAGATCTGCGGATACCTCAGTAGTAGCAACCTGAACGCACTCCCTCTGACACCTACCCCCACAAGATTCACCCCAACCCAGAATTCTGCCTGAGGACCACTCGATATGAGGAGAGTGGTACCGTAGCCAAGGTATTCCCAACAGGATCTCATCAATTCCTTCCGGAATGACGAGCAGAGAAATTATCTCCTGATGAGATGGCGACATGGACAGAGTAAAAGGGATGGTCTGGTGTGTTATCTGTGAGGGCAATGTCGACCCATTCACCACTCGCACCGTTACTGGTTGAGCAAGCATAACCAAGGGTATTGCGTGACGTTGGGCGAAGGCAGAAGACATAAAGTTGCCCTCCGCCCCAGAATCCACGCAGAGCTCTACCGAGTGGGAAAATGAGCCAATAGTAATTGTCCCCTTAAAGGACAACTTAGAGGCAAACGTCGCCGTGTCTAGTGTACCTCCACTAACTACCACTAGACGCTGACGTTTCCTCGACCGCTGAGGACATCTGGTGGCTAGATGTCCTGACTGCTGGCAAACATGACAGACCCTGAGTGCACAAGCGGTCCGGGACTTAGATCCTGCTTGTGACACCTCCCTGGCCTCATGTGACTCAGGAACCAGGACTGGAAATTCAAGAGGTTTGGCAAAAGTAGGAGCCAGCCGAAACCTCTGCCTACACTGGGCTCGCTCTAACCTCCGCTCGTTAAAACGGAGGTCAATTCGAGTGGAGACAGTTATTAACTCCTCCAGTGTGGCAGGAATCTCCCTAGTGGCCAGAGCGTCCTTTACGTGGTCAGCCAAGCCCCTCCAAAATATGGGGATAAGAGCTTTATCCGACCAATCCAGCTCAGATGCTAAGGTGCGGAATTGGACGGCAAAATGACTGACCAAGGACTCACCCTGAGTTAATGCCAGCAATTGGAGCGCAGTATCATGGGTGACTTGAGGTCCTAAAAAGACCTGTTTCAGAGCGCTCAGAAACAGCGGAGCACTCTGCACCACATGATCGCCACGCTCCCACAGCGGCGTAGCCCATTCCAACGCCCTGTCCGACAATAGAGACAAAATAAATCCCACCTTAGCCCGCTCTGTGGGAAAACGTGTAGCCAGGAGCTCGAGATGAATAGAGCACTGACTCACAAATCCCCTACAAAACTTGCTATCACCAGAAAATTTTTCTGGCAGCGGGAGGTGAGATAATGTCGGAACATGGGTGGCAATGGACTTAGTAGCTGCAGCCACGCTGGCAGCCTGTACAGCTACTGCAGTAACATCCACAGCTGAGGTCGCGCTCTCGAGAGCCGCCAACCTACCCTCCAGCTGCTGGATATGCCGCAGAGATTGCTGTATGTCTGTCATCACTAGCCAGACCCTGGCGCTAGTGTAATGTTAGGACTGGCGGAACGCACCAAGAGAGATGTAATGGATGCGTTCGCAGTCCGGGGTCCACCGTGCAGGTGAAACCTGCTGCTTGGACATGACAGACGATATGGCGGTACTCATAAGTATACACGCGTGGGTTAAACCTCACCCAGCGTGAAGAAAGCGATCCTGTTGCGTCACAGGATCGCGGTACCGCACATAGAGCGCGAGCAAGTGGTCAGCGAACTAGACCCCAACAGGGATAGTAGTCCGATTAGACCCTTGCTGGCACTACACCACAACTGGGTGTGAAAAGTATATACAATAGAGGCACCGAAGTGCAAACTGTGCCGTGCTGGCAGGCACCACTAAGTACCCAGACATGGGTCAGGAAGCGCACACAGGCGCATGGCGCCGCACTGGCGGTCACAGCAGAGGATGCTGACACGTGTGTGACACGTTGAGTGTTAAGTCGGGCGCTAGATAGCAACCATACACCATACGCGAACAATCATACAGTAGGGTAGGGGTATTTAAAGGACGACTTGCACTCACAACAAACACACGTATAAAGTTGTACACTAGCGCATGGCCGTGCGGTCATGCGCAGTTTATATAGCTGCAGGACAGGAAGCGGCCACAGAAACTTTGCCCTTCCAAGACCTGCCAAGAGGACCAATAGAATGCGCTGCAGAGTCTGAGCACATGACCCTCGATCTCCAACGGGAGATCTTGCCCTGGGCATGCTCAGTGTGCACAGACAAGGACTTAGTCCCAGAGAAGTCCACTCGCTGCTGACCAGTATAGGCGTTACAGGCAGAAGCTGGAGAAGCAGCAGTAACTCTTCTCACAGAGTCAGACTGAGCGAGACGCTGGGATCGACATCCCTGCTGAGCAGGCTCCACTGCAGCTGGAGGAGAATGGGAGACCGCAGCGGAGACGGATCGAGATTCCCCCTGTGCAGCAGAGGAAACTCGACTCCTAACATACAGGACAGTGAAAATATTTGCTCTTTGCTAGAGTTGAACAGTATTTTTTCTCAGGAAATTCAATTAGTGGAGAGGTTATTTTCCAAGAACTTAATGTCCCTTATTTAGCATAATAAGCATAATATGTAAAAAAAAATATTATACTCACCTCTCCGGCACCTCTGCTACCCTTGAGTCTTGACCACCTGTCTGGTCATTGCTGCATCTTGAAATCATCCGCTCCTCACGATGGAATCTTGGTGTGTCTTGCACTGTGCCAGGACTTCTGATTGTCATGGCAAACAACAGGGTTCTGTGCTAGTGAGCAGGAGGTCACCAGCATCATGAAGTCACGACCGGTCTTGATATCTTTTTGTCAGACCTTCAAGACAGCATATAACAGGCTCCCTTTTTTAGGTAGGGGTCAAAGCCCAGTTTAGGTTTAACTTGTCTACAAAGACATTTGGTCATGCACACCAGGAACCATGTCAGAATAACACTTCGGAGCGTGGTTCTCATTCTTTTTATGTCTGAATAATGTAATGTTAATATTTTCTTTAAATAAAGTTGTGTGTTCCCCACTCTACAAGATTATACTGGGTTTTTTTATTACTACATGGACATGAGACAGAAAGGGTTTTAGACATTTTTTGTCTTGGCATACAGTCTATCAGGCCATATTGTGATAGTGGAAACTGATGTACACGCTGACTCATTCACAAACAAAAATTACTATGTTACTGGTCAATTTCCTGTCCACCTTGTTCCAGCAAACAACATTTCAACAATGTTTGGTACAAAAGTGGTTTCACACAGAATCTGTGGTAAACGCAAAAAAATCAAACAACCTTTTGTTTAGGCAACCAATCATTGTTTTAGGCATCCAGGTGAGGATTATGAGAAGCCTGAAGAAAGAGAGTGAGAGAGCTGCACTGAGTAAAAGTCAATAAAACCGGCTGTGTGAAAATATTGCTGAAAGAGGGGCAATTTTCAGTTTTTGTACTGAAGCCAAAGCCAAAATTTTTTCTATTTTGTCATCCTCATAGCCATATGAGGGCTTGTTTCTTGTGATATGAGTTGTATTTTTGAATGACATAAATCATATACTGGAAAACATGAAATAAAATCCAAATGTGGAAACATTGTGCAAAATCTGCAACTCTGCAATTGTTTTCGGGGGTTTGTTTTTATGGCATTTTTGTGCTGTAAAAAGGACTTGATTCTCCAGGTCAATACAATTATGGTAATTCTCAATTTGTATTCATTATTTTTTATTTGTGTGATGAAATAAATTAGAAAAATGGTGAAAAAAATTTGCTTGTGTCCCCATTTTTCGAGACCTGCAATGTTTTCATTTTTCAGTTGCCATAGCTGTGTGAGTGCTTTTTTTGTATCTTTACCATTTTGAGATACATACAATGTTTTGATTGCTTTTTACTGCATTCTTTTGTTGTGTTGCAGCAACAACAAAAAAACCGCACTGCAGATGTTTCCATTTTTTTCTTTTAACAGCATTTAGCAATTGAGTTAATTAATTTTATATTTTCTTATATTTTTTTCATTTCTTCATTTTTTTTAGAAACATTATGTGATTTGAATTTTTCTGTATTTGTTCTATATTTTTTTTTACAGTTTTTTAATTTATTGTTTAATCCCTTTTGGGGGACTTGAACCTGCAATGGTCTGATTGCTTGTGCTGTATACTGGAACATCTCCGTTTTGCAGAATATAGTAGAAATCATGACATGCAACAAAGATCAGCCACAAGCTGGTCCTCAAAAAAGTACTGTCAAGGCAGGCACACGGATTTTCAGCAGGCTCTCAAATGCAATGGCAACCCATCAGCAATTAATACAAAAACATGCACTGTTCTTCCCCCGGAATGAAGCTGGCAGTGAAACGCGCGTCAGGGTGAGTGGACATACGTGTGGACCATTGCTCTTTGGACTGATACACAGGTATTACCAACGGTACATGTTTTTGTATTAGTTTAGATTGGGATCGCATTTGGGATTGTGGCTATATGGCAATTCAAATTTTCATTTGACTTCATATACTCTGGTTAATGAATTACTTTATAGGGATTGGAATTTCATAGCACTAGCTTAAATACAGACCAAGTCTCTTCTGAACTAGTATCTTGCATGTCATTTCCCAGCACTAGCGTCACATTGCTCAACATCTGATCCGTCTCCACAAAGTGATTACTCCAAATCTAAACCTAAGCCTGTTTATTAAGTCCTTAAAAGGAAGGGTGGTATGATACCGGAAATAATTTTAACCCCTTCCATACCACTTTATGCATTATGGCAATAGACTTAAATTGGCCGCTCTTGCATCCCCTGTTTGACATTTTGCTTTTTTAAATGTTTTTTTTAAACTTATGTATTATAAACCAGTAAAAAAAAATTTTATTGGATCTCTTCAGTGCTCGGCCTTTATTAGTCTGAGTTGCTTGTTTCAATCATTTATCCTGTGTGAGACATGTAATGATAGACAGTTCTGCTCTAAGCCCTGATCTCTGCAGGTAATGTGTAGAATATAGCAGAACTGAGTGTGATCACAAACACCTCAAGATCTCTTCTCAGTGGGAGGAGGCAGATACAACAGAGCTGGGTGTGTTTACAAACACCTCTAGCTTTCATCTCTTAGCAGTCAGTACTAACTCTCCCTAAACACTAACTGCCATGAAATGAAAGATGGAGGTGTTTATAACCACGCTAATGTCTACTATATATACCTCCCCTTACCCTGACTGACATGAGAGGAGATCAGACTGCAGATGTGACATCATGGGTTCAGATCACATCAACCTTGCAGCCAATCACTGGGCTCAGAGGCCCATGCAAACTTATTGACATCACTGCAGCGTCCAGTGATTGGATGCAGTATTAATTTGCATTGTTATCATGATGTCACAACTGCAGCTTGCCAACAAGACTGGAGCAGGGATGGCGAGCCATCGGTGAAGCAGAGGAGGCTAAGTTTATAATTTTCAATGAGGGCAAGCTGATGTTCAATCTGTAATTAATTAATTAATTGTATAATAATAATGTGCATTTTTTTTACTCTATTTTACATGAAATGCATCTTTAAATAATTTTTTGGTGACACGTTCTATGTTTGGCTTGCTGTAATTTTAAATTGCGTGCTCTCTCTCGTCGTTGCTACAGGGCTAAACTATCAGAGGCCTCTGCAAACAATTTGTTTCCTGGATACTGAAAGTGGACAAGATCGTATCTTTCTCTGTCAGATGCCCTTTTCCACTGACCTCGGTGGAATAAGAAAACAGTCAGATGTCTTATTTTGCCATAGATGCAAGAAAATAGAAAAATGGAACAAATGTTCACTTTAGGCAATGCTTCAATCCAAATATTCCATTACTTCCCGAGCATTGTTCAGCATGAAACAACGGCTCGCCTTTGTGCATTAACCTGTTAAATCTCCTGCTGTATCTTTGCATTCTTCTAGAAACAATATTTGCATATGTCAATTGAGTCGACCAAGCAAACAAGGAATGGATGTTTTTCCTGTAGTATTTTTAGAATCAGTAAAACAGGCACATCTGTAAATGGGAGAGTGATGCCAAAACAGTTTAAACGGAACCTCTGCATCCTAAATATATGTAACAACATTGTAGGTGTCCCCCATCAGCTAACAGCTATCCCTCCCGACTACTCCATACTCATCGGTGTTCTGTATGGCTGAATATTCTTGTGTTTTCAATACGAAATGGGAAGTAGACCAATGTCGAGGCACGCGTGGTGGCGGCTTATCTCCAGAGGAAACAATTAAATATAATCTGCCCAGCGCTTGTGTCACTCATACACAGTACAAATATCTAATATATAATTGCCTAGAATACTACTTCCTGCAATTTGTGCCAACTTCCTGTCCGGAGCTAATGTCCGGAGCTAATGTCCGGAGCTAATGTCCGGAGATAAGTGACGTCAACAGTGTCCAGTGTCTGATTGGTTGCCGCCTGCTGCGAGCGACCAATCAGAAACGTGCCGTACTGTGACACACTCCGCCCGCCATTTTGGTGTGATTTTTGAATTTTTACCTCACAGCAAGTTTCTACTGCGTGGAGGCGGGCCCAGTGACGTTGCTCTTCAAGCTCCTGCCGAATTTCGTCAAAAAAATGATAATACCATTTACCAAAACTATATATATTTAGTTGTGAAGTGGTTCAGTGACATTTTCACACCAATTTTGAACTTTTGTTTGGTGTTTTCTCCATATACTGCCTATTATTTTAGTTTTTTCTTACTATTATTTATTAATTGTATTATTCTTACATTTGAATAAATAAAGTATATATGGATTCTAGACTCCCGATTCTTTAGAATCGGGCTGCCATCTAGTAACATATAAAAATGTTAAAATGGGAAGTTGGACCACGTGACCGCCCATCAGAACAGTAAAGCTTCCAAGGGTAGGTGCAAAAATGTAATATGCAGTATAAAGGTTTTCCCATCCCAAAGTATCCAAATTTCTGCCATTGTCCCTCTTAGATTGCAGGCCGGTAGCAAATAGCAACTGGTAGTTCTGCTACTAGTGCCATATTTTTTAATTTTTACTTTCTAAGTTTACCAATAGTGATGAGCGAATATACTCGTTACTCGAGATTTCTCGAACACGTTCGGTGTCCTCCGAGTATTTTTTAGGGCTCGGAGATTTAGTTTTCTTCGCCACAGCTGAATGATTTACATCTGTTAGCCAGTATAAGTACATGTGGGGGTTGCCTGGTTGCTAGGGAATCCCCACATGTAATCAAGCCTGCTAAGAGATGTAAATCATTCAGCTGAGGTGAGGAAAACTAAATCTCCGAGCACTAAAAAATACTCGGAGGTCACCCGAACGTGCTCAGAAAATCTCGAGTAACGAGTATATTCGCTCATCACTACTTACCAACATTGCAGTGATGTTGAAGGAATTCGACAGGTATATTGTTCTAGACATCTTGGAGAATTAACCACAGATGTTGGCTTTTGCAAATAATTTTGTCTTTTCATATAAATCCAGACAGAGTGATTGGTGTTGAACAAAGTGGCAGAGTAGAAAGAAAAGTTTGCACTCACCGCTCCATAAAATTTTCTTTATTTATTAGAAAAAAATGGGTAGCAGGGAGAAGACAAACACATTTGGATGACGGCATGTTTCACTCTGAATGGTGCTTCAACAGGTCCTTGTATGTTTCACTCCGAATGGCGCTTCAACAGATCCTAGATGCAAGGACCAGTTGAAGTGCAAATTGGTGTGAAATGTGCCATCATGTGTTTATCTTCTCCCTGCTACCGGGTTTTTCTAAGAATTAAAGAAGATTTATCGAGCCGTGAGTGCAAAATTTTCTTTCTACTCTGCCACTTCGATCAACATCTTTGAGTCTGTCTGGATGGATATGAAAAGACAAAATTGTTTGCAGAAACCAACATCTGTGGTTACTTCTCCAAGATGTTTAGAACAATATACCTGCCGAATTCCTTCAAGATCTGCGTACAAGTACCTAGAAGAATTGATGCTTTGATGCTGTTTTGAAGGCCTGTCAAAACAAACATTAATTTGATTTAGATATATCTTCTGTTCATTCACTTTGTATTTTATTAATTAAATTGAATTAATTAAACTATTAAAACTTTTATTTTTAAAAGATTCGATGCCTGATTAAAACTTTTGCACAGTACTGTGTATTGTAAGAAAATATTCAATTTTTGTTAACATCAACCACTTGACCTGATCTGACTTATTTTTAAAATATTGTAACGTGCTATCTGGTCTTGAAAATTTTTATTTAATGGATTATACTTTCAATCCGATCACAATGACAGAAAAAAAAATGCACATAGAGGTAGTAAATACAGAGGATATGGGGAAATACTTGGAAAACGAAACTAACACAAACATAAACACTAAAGAGGAAGGGCTGGAGGAGGTTAGTGAGTAAAACAGATGTCTACCAGACTTTGACTTGACAGTACGACTTGCAACAAAGATCAAAAAGCAATTGCCATATTCACTTCTGAAAGAAAGGAGAATAGTAGAGGTGAAACAATGTAAAGGAAGAGGGAGAACCTGCTTCGCTATTGTAGTTAGGATCAGTTCAGAGAACAGGTCATCTACAGGTCTTCTCCAAACTTTAGCAAAGCAAATATGGAATCTACACTATCACTGTCATTACATTTCTGATACATAAATTGATATCATATCATAGTTTATATTGGTTCATTTCACACTATAAGATCAACATTGTATGGTACCTAACATTGTAAGGGTTGAATTCACTTTGTGGTCTGCAGTCTGAATTATTTGGGGGGTCTAGTCAGGAGTCTGATTTGCATAGGGGTCCGAGTTAATTTAGGCATCGGTAAAAGGAATTGTGGAATCTGGTCTTGGGTCTAAATTAACTTAGGTGTCCTATGTCCGAATAGATTTTGCGGACTGAACTATCTTAATTTTGGGATTAAAATATTTGCTATGGGGATCCAGCATTTTTTTCAGCATGCCCCACCATTTTCATTCTTATTCAGACTGTTAGACACTATTATTTCTCCAGCATAGTATTTGGGGACAATGGCACCACCAGTTTAGCAACAGTAATTGGAGCAACAAGGGCAAAAGCAGTGATAGCAGCCAGGCTCAATCTGGCCCAACGAGGAGGCGGTGAATGTCCGTGTGGAACATTGAACAAAGAAGTGAGCTTCCCTTTTTCCCTTTTAATAAAAAAAAAGCCTAGTTAGAACTGCTTGATTAATAGAGAATGTTTGGCACGTTTTAGTTTTGAATTTAATTTGAAATAAGACTGCTAATTGTGTTTTATTTTACATGAATATTATCTTTATTCTATTTAGAATAATTCTTTACACATTCATTTATAGGGCACAGTGGTATTTTTATTTATTTATTTATTTATTTATGTTTATTTCAGTTAGTCTGTAAAATATATTTAGCATGTCCTCCATAGAGTCAGTATAATGCAGAAATTAATGGTTGTGGCGGGTGGTGGGGAAAAGGTGCATGGGATGCCATTACCAGCTAATCAATCCCTACTGATCATAGTTTTATTTGTCTATGTATTTTTTTTTATCAGTTAATAATAAAAAAAATCTGGTCCTTAGAAGGTCTTAAAATAAGTAAATAAAACCTCAGATAGATCAACAGCAGCACTAAGCCAAAATGCAGAAACAGTGTGTGAACAATTAAGTACAAATGGGAATTAGTAGAGTAAGTAGAAGTTAGGAGCGACTAAGCAAATGACCTTGAGAAGTTGTTCATCAGTAAAGGTCAACCTCAATAAAAGCAAAAGTTTGGGCATTTTGCTGGTTTGTAGCATTCAGGCGTGTGTTAACACAGTGCCAATGAAGAAAGACATCAGCAATGATCTTAATGAACTAACTGTTGCTGCCTGGGAATCTGGGAAGGATTATAAAGCCATTCCTTAACAATTTGAAGTTCATCATTCTACAGTGAGAAAGATTATTCACATGTAGAAAGCATTTAGGACATCCCAACATTTTACCTTATGATCAGACTGTTCAATGCTTAGAGAAATTGCCAAAAAAACCAAGAGCTCCTGCTCAGGCTCTAAAGGACTCAGCATGTTAAATGTTCAAGTTCACTTCCCCAGTTTAGATGAAGCATATAGAGAGGTGAGGCATGTAGTAAGGAACATCCTTACACCTTGACATGGTTAGATGACTTTTGCACTTTTTGATTAAAAAAAATGTTAACTAAGTACCTTATGTTCTTAATGTGTACAGCAATAGTCGAATTCACATCTTCATTAATCGCAATGTGCTGACACATCGTGTATTTATAGGTTTGTATAATGGCCACATAGCGTATTTGTGCACCTGTACATCAATTCAATACTAAAGCTGTGAGGGTCTTTTTTATTTTCTGCTTTTTCGTAATATATATTAGGGGTGTGGCCTCTTCAGGGCTCCGCACTCTTATCCATTTATTTTTCCCAGCAAGGTTTTAAATATTATCTATGCTTCGTTTTCCTTTCACTTCCCAGTTCAAATGGGGCCTGTCTTGGCAATTGGAGAGTTAGGACTAGAAATGATTGAACATTTTATAACATTCAGCTGTGTTCGACAAACTTTCCGATGTTCGCCGAACACCACTGAATTCAATGGGAGGCAAAACCAAATGCATAGACAACACCTTTGGGGGGGGGGCCAAAAGCTACTAAAACAGCTCAAATTAGGGGCAGACACCGGGAAAAGTAGCATCAATTGACCCATAAAAGAAAAGAATGTCCAGCTTCACCGAGTCTGTAAAAAAGAGTTTTCTTTATTCAAAAACTTTAAACATGGAGGATACAGACTTCAGCACGAACCATATGGGTAAGAATCTCAACTCGTTTCAGGAGACTAAGCTCCCTTAATCATGACAATTGACCCATCCATTGCGCTATAAATAAATAATTGAAAAAAAAAATTGACACGGATTCCCCAGTATTTTTGCTAACCAGCCAAGCACCATCAGAAAGGTCCAGGGAGTTCACAGCCAATAAGCTCAGTACAACTCACTGATGTCAGTGTGAGCTCCATGGGGAAAGTTTTGCCTGGCTGGTTATGAAAAATATAGCGGAACTCCACGACATTTTAAAAAATATATTTATTTATTTATAGCGCATGCGGCGGCTGATGAATACTCCCATCAGCCACCGCCTGCTCTCGCTGGTATCAGTTGAATAGAACTCTCAAAAATGTCCCCTGCTTGCACTGATTGCAGCATGAGCAGGCAACAGTGATGTGAGCTGTCTTCAGTACCCGGTGCTGGGGAACTGCATCACTGATTCCCAGGCGCCGGTACGTGTCACACTGATGTCATCTGTGTGTCATCAGTACGCACATGTGTGGGACGTGCTGCCACCAGAAACACTGACGTCTGAAAGAGGGCTTAGTGGAAACTCGATAATTTAATAAACGTTGGCCAAATTTTGCCGATTTTTAGGAAAATGGTTGAGAATCCAAACACAAATCTGATTGTCCAACTTTGGTGCCGAATTTGAGATTGGCAAATGTTTTCCAAACAACTTTGCTGATATCTAGTAAGGGCATTAGTAATATGGTCCATCCATATAAAAGGTACACCTTGACATGATTGGATTGCTTTTGCACTTTTTGATCAAAAAATATTAGCTACGTACCTAACGTTTTTAGAATTGTAGAAATGAATACAAACTGAACAAATATGACATATCTTGAAGGATTACCAGGAGAAAACCTCATCTTTAGAAAAAGAACAAGGGAGGAAATCTACGTATCAACAGGTTTTGGCACCCGGTCTGAAAGCATCAGGTTGTAAGGGCATTAACCCTGACTCCAGCAATGTACTGGACTGCTTGTTGCAGTTTTTATAAAATCACTGTTTAATCTGCGGGAGATACAGCAGTGCTCTGAACGCTGTGCTATGTATAAAACCGCCCACAAGTCTGATTGGCAGCTTTCTATCTACACTGTTCATAAGCATTAAGCTGTCAATTGGTGGAGGGAGAGGGGTGAAACAATGCTCATGAATATGGAGGACTAGATGGCAGCAGATTTACCAGTTGTCTAATGATAATCTCCTGCTGATACAGTGATTTTATGAAAACTACAGCAAGCAGCCTGGTAAGTGACACATAACTGGAATCAGGGTCTTTGCCCCTTCATTATGCTGCTCTCAGATTTGATAGTAAATACCTGGAGACAGTTTGTTTTTAAAGTTTGTAAAGTTTACCAATGGAACAATGAAGTTTGGATAGATGAAACCAAAGTGGAGAGGTTTGATCATAATGCCCTGGTGAACGAGAAATACAGCAAATCAGCACAAAAACTTCACACCAAGCTTGATGATGGAAGAGTGATTAAATGGCTTATTTTGCAGCTACAGAACTGGGGCACTTTGCAGACATAATTCACTAACATATTCTAGAGTCAAATGTGAGGCCATCTATCGAAAAGCTAAAGATGGCAAAAATTGGGTCATTCAGCAGAATGATGGTCCCAATCACACCAGAAATCCTACCGAAGAATGACGATAAAATAAAAAATGAAGGTGTTGTAATGGCTCAAAGTCCAGACCCTAATTGAAATGCTGTGGTAAGTCCGTAACAGAGTTGTGCATAATTTAATACCCACAAAACCTCAATGAGTTTAAGCAATGTTGTAAAGAGTCGGCAAAAATTCCTCTAGAATAATGTGAGAGATTGAAAGTGTCATTCAGAAAATTATCACTTTCAGTAATTGCTGCTAAAGCTAGTTCTACAAGTGTTTGATTCATGGTGTGTACTTCATTTTTCACAGACTGCGTCTGCATTTTGACCTAGTTTTTGTTAAATAAATAATGAGAAAATGTAATTTGTCCTGTGTTTTTGTTCATCCATGGTTGTATGAGATTAATTTTTACCAACCCCTTCGCATCTCACCACCCTCCAGGCAATCCTTGTCTCATCTTCTTATTTCCGCCACAAGTACTGAAATGCCCAAGTTCTTCACATATATAAAGTCACAACATCACAACACGCACAGTGACCCTGCATGCGCATGCGTAGATCAATCACAGGCTTCATCGGAGGTTAGCATGAAGAGGCCCGCGATATCAGCAATAATAAGATGAAACTATGACCCAATGGGGAATGGTGAGCAGTAAGGTGCATGTAAGTATTTTTTTTAACCCTTTGATAATCCTTTTCCATTCAGCAAAATGGAGAAAAAATAGCATTTGCGGATTTTTGTAGAATTCAAAAAGAATTAAATTCCACTTGAATAAATTCTCTCATCTCTAATATATTGGTCTAGATCTTAGCTTTTTATACTGTGGTACATGTACATCAGGTCGGATGGTTTTACGTCGTATCTGTAGGAGATACTTGAACTGTGCTTTCAATAAATAGTCATTTGTGATTAGGTGGTACTTTGTCATTGTGTAGGGCTATAACTGTGCAAGCTTTAAACAGAGGGCCACATGCAACAGACCTTTCCAAGGTAACCTGCTGACTAGGACAGGCAATGGGCTAGATACAGTGGTATCCTGCACCAAGAGGCCACCCACCTCAATTTCACGGGTATCTGCAACCTCAGGATGGACATATCAGTGAATACAATGACGAAACAGGGAGCTGTCAAATCCTTCCTTTACCATTAAGTCTGTGCAACTGAGAGTGCAGCAAGACTGGAACAAACAGGGAACACGCTTAGGTGACTTTTTTTTTTTTAAAGGGAACCTGTCACCCCTTGGGCGTTTGAAACTAAAAGAGCCACCTTGTGCAGCAGTAATGCTGCATTCTGACAAGATGGCTCTTTTAGTTATTGGTGCTGTAAATGCAGAAATAATGCGTTTTGTAATTTGTCCAAAATACCTGTCTTCAGTCTTGGAGGCAGGTCTTTCCCCCCCTGCTGCACACGCCACACAACCGTCACTCAACTGTCTTCTTGGCGCCGGGCGCTGCCTCCTCGACGCTGTTTTCAAATCATCCGGTGCCTGCCCTCTTTTGTCATGCCTGGGGCAGGTGCAGTGAGCGCTGCTCGTCTGTCCTCATATGCAGTCTCGCTGACTGCGCCTGTGCAGCCGGCCTGCTTGTGAATCCCAGCCCCGCAGTGTGTTATGCTTTATTCACAGTGCGGGGCTGGGATTCACAAGCTGAGTCACCGCACAGGCGCAGTCAGCGAGACTGCATATGAGGTCAGATGGGCAGCGCTTACTGCGCCTGCCCCAGGCATGACAAAAGAACGCAGGTGTCGGATGATTTGAAAACAGCGCTGAGGAGGCAGCGCCCGGTGCCAAGAAGACAGTTGCGTGACGGCTGTGTGGCATGTGCAGCAGGGGGGGAAAGACCTGCCTCCAAGACTGAAGACAGGTATTTTGGACAAATTACAAAATGCATTATTTCTGCATTTACAGCACCAATAACTAAAAGAGCCACCTTGTCAGAACACAGCATTACTGCTGCACAAGGTGGCACTTTTAGTTTCAAACGCCTGGGGGGGGGGGTGACAGGTTCCCTTTAAATGGTCAGTACGTGTGGTAACAAAATATTGTGTAAGGACATTGTGAGGGAACATGATATTGTGTAAGGTAGCTGTGAGAAGACATAATACTGTGCAGGAGGGCTGCGTGAGAGCATAACTCTATGTAGATGGGGCTTTGTGGGAACATAATATTGTGTAGGGACTGTTTGTGAACATAATGTTTGGTAGGGGAGCTGCGAGTGGACATAATACTATATAGGAGGGCTGTGTGGGGAAAAAATACTGCAAGGGCGCTGTGTGAAAACATAATACGGTGTAGGGGGCTGTGTAGGAACATAATACTGTGTAGGAGGGCTTTGCGGGGACATAATATTGTGTAGGAGGACTGTGTGGGGACATAAGTATATGGGGATGTGTACGGACATCATACTGTGTATGTCTGATTTTTTGGAGACATACTGGGTATGGGGGACATCATACTGTTTGATGGGCTTGTGGGGACATCCTAGTGCATAGAAGCTATGAGGAAACACATGCTACATGCGGGGCTTTGTGTAAACATAATACAGCCTGTGGGGGTTTGTGGGGACATCATACTGTGTGAGGGGACTAGGGTTGAGCGAAACGGATCGGCCAATTTCAAAAGTCGCCGACTTTTGGCAAAGTCGGGTTTCCCACTGTGGGATCGGGTCGGCGGTCGGCGATCTTCGCTCCAAAATCAGGTTTCGTTTTTTATATTATATATATATATATATATATATATGTCATTTAGACATATATATATATATATATATATATTTACTTCAGCGCGATATAGCAGAAAAGCCGGTAATTCAATTGCCGGCTTTTCATTTCTCCTTCCTAAACCCGACATGATATGAGACATGGTTTACATACAGTAAACCATGTCATATCCCCATTTTTTGCATATTCCACACTACTAATGTTAGTAGTGTGTATGTTCAAAATTTGGGCACTGTATCTCTTAAATTTAAGGGTTAAATCGCGGAAAAAATTGGCGTGGGCTCCCGCGCAACTTTCTCCGCCAGAGTAGTAAAGCCAGTGACTGAGGGCAAATATTAATAGCCTAAAGAGGGTGCACGGTTATTGGCCCCCCTGGCTAAAAATATCTGCCCCCAGCCACCCCAGAAAAGGCACATCTGTAAGATGCGCCTATTCTGGCAATTGGCCACTCTCTTCCCACTCCCGTGTAGCGGTGGGATATGGGGTAATGAAGGGTTAATGTCACCTTGCTATTGTAAGGTGACATTAAGCCAGATTAATAATGGAGAGACGTCAATTATGACACCTATCCATTATTAATCCAATAGCATGAAATGGTTAAAAAAAAACACACACACAATATTGCAAAGTATTTTAATGAAATAAACACACAGGTTGTTGTAATATTATTTTATTGCACTCTCAATCCACCTGAAGACCCTCGACCTGTAACAAATTAAAAATAATAAACCAACAATATCTCATACCTTCCGTCGATATGTCCCACGATGTAAATCCACCTGAAGGGGTTAAATTATTTTACAGGCAGGAGCTCTGCTATAAAGCAGCTGTGCTCGTGCCTGTAAAACCCCAGCGAATGAATGGGATGTAGGTCAATGACATGTGATTACCTTCATTCGCGGTGATGCGCCCTCTGCTGGATGTCCTCATATGAACTCGAGTCTGGGAACTTTTCTGAATATTTTCCCACGCTCGAGGTCATATGAGGACATCCAGCAGAGGGCGCATCACCACGAATGAAGATAACTACAGGTCATTGACCTACTTTCCATTCATTCGCTGGGGTTTTACAGCCACGAGCACAGCTGCATTAGCAGAGCTCCTGGGTGTAAAATTATTTAACCCCTTTATATGGATTTACAGCGTGGGATGTGACAGATCATCGGAAGGTATGGGATATTGTTGTTTTTTTATTTTTCCTTTGTTACAGAGCGAGGGTCTTCAGGTGGATTAAGAGTCTAATAAAATATTACAACAAACTGGGTCTTTATTTCATTAAAAGACTTTGTAATAATGTGTGTGTGTTTTTTAACCATTTCATACAATTGGATTAATAATGGATAGGTGTCATAATTGACACCCTTCCATTATTAATCTGGCTTAATGTCACCTTACAATAGCAAGGTGACATTAACCCTTCATTACCCCATATCCCACTGCTACACGGGAATGGGAAGAGAGTGGCCAAGTGCCAGAATAGGCACATCTTCTAGATGTACCCTTTCTGGGGTGGCAGGGGGCAGATGTTTTTAGCCAGGGGGGGGCAATAACTGTGGACCCTCTCCAGGCTATTAATATCTGCCCTCAGTCACTGGCTTTACCACTCTGGCAGAGTAAATTGCGCGGGAGCCCACGCCAATTTTTTCCGCGATTTAACCCTTAAATTTAATAGCTACAGCGCCCAAATTTTGCACATGCACACTACTAACATGAGTGGTGTGGAATATGCAAAAAAAATGGGAATATGACATGATTTTCTGAATGTAAACCATGTCTCATAACATGTTTAGGAAGGAGAAATGAAAAGCCGGCAATTGAATTACCGGCTTTTCTGCTATATCGCGCTGAAGTAAATATAAATATATAGTGATTTCCCATTGACTTGCATTGGGTTTCGTGTTTCGGCCGATCCCCCGAACCCGACTTTTCAAGATAATTGGCCGATTTCACTCGACTTGACTTTTGAGAAAGTCGGGTTTCGCGAAACTCGACTTGACCTCAAAAATGGAAAAGTCGCTCAACCCTAGAGGGGACATCATACAATTTGAGGGGCTGATATACAATTCTTTTAAAATGAGATCTATGTCTGTCCCATAGATCTTAACAGCTTAACAGAAAAATGCGGATCACTCTGGAATAAGATATCAGAATGCAGATCAGTTTATTCAGCTTTCTATGACCTGCATGCCCATATACTGTAGACAGCTAAAATATGCCATTTATGTGACAAAAATTCATATAAAACAATAATATTGAGCAGAATTAAGTCTGCCTGTTAGTTTGACCCTCCACAACAGTCATGGCCTCTCATGTGACCCCATGGGAGAATTAGTTGCCATCCCCTGTAGTAGAGCATTCTTTTTGGATTATTCAACAGCTGCAGACTTATTCTGGAGGGACTGAACTGAGCAGACAGCGGATGATACTCTGTTACTCATATTAATGTTTGTAGTTCCTCTCTTTTACAGTATGACCACTTTGGTAAGTACCACATTCTCCATGGTGTTGATCATAAAATAAAGGTTGCTATTTGTCCTAAAACAGTTCATTCGTCCATAATGTTAATGTGCTGAGGATTCTGCTGAAAGTTGAAATCTGCAACAACACTTGGTTTAAAGGGAACCTGTCACCTGAATTTGGCGGGACAGATTTGCGGTCATATGGGCGGGGTTTTCGGGTGTTTGATTCACCCTCTCCTTACCCGCTGGCTGCATGCTGGCCGCAATATTGGGTTGAAGTTCATGCTGTGTCCTCTGAAGTACACACCTGCGCAAGGCAATCTTTCGCCTTGCGCAGGTGTGTACTTCGGAGGACACAGCATGAACTTCAACCCAATATTGCGGCCAGCATGCAGCCAGCAGGTAAGGAAAGGGTGAATCAAACACCCGAAAACCCCGCCCATATGACCGCAAACCTGTCCCTCCAAATTCAGGTGACAGGTTCCCTTTAAGATCGCTGATAAACAGGACCATTTCTTTTGTTTCTTATTAGGTCTTCAGGTTCTGTTTCCTTTTGAGAAGCTGTGAGCAGCTTTAGAAAAACTTATAGGCCAAGGAAAGTTCATTGGCAAACAGGTTTATTAATTAGCTGTTCTCTAAGATGAAGAAATTTGACTTTCCTGTAGAGAGTCTTTAGTGACACCTTTTGGAGTGAATCACTCCATAATTCAATATTCTCCAAAATTCGAAGACACCCTTCTGCTGACAGATGTTACAGGATTTCAAACTTCTGAAATCTTTAAGAGTAGGGCAAGTACTGTGGTTGGCTGGGTGAGAGGCCTTTAATGTAGGTCAAGTGGAACTATCTACTGTATCTTGTGGGAACCTCTAAGCTGGTATCTCTTATTAGAGAATTCTGAGCCAATTACAGAGAGAAACTTTAGTTAGTACTCTCTTTTAAAAAGAGTTGTATCCTCCTGGACTCTTGGTCATAGATTTTTACTACACTACAGTCAACGGCTATTTAATAAGCATGTATGTTTTGGATGCACCATAGTAGTGGTTGGAAGTATAGACTCCTAGCTCTGAGTATTCATCATCCGGTTGTTAGGGAACTAGTTTAAAGTCAATGGACCCCTTTAATGAGGTCTAACACAGGTGCTCACCTGGTAACAAGACATCTTGTTACATTGCCACTATTACATATTTGTATTGTTAGCTGGACATTTTTAGTTATGTCTGCAGGTTTCTCCGGAAATTCTTGATAAACGCTCACGTCAGAAAAAATGATTTATTTGCTGATGCCAGTAAATGCCTCAGGGCACAATTTTTCTTTTTCATGCTGAAAACTTCAAATTCCTGAATAAAAATAATAACATCCCCACGGTCTTTTTACAAGGACAGATCAACTTAACATTAGATTGTACTTTGACAATTTCTATTTTATCCTGTGATAGGTGTATACATCTTGTTTTTTTAATTAGAATAACTTTATTTAAATGGGATTTCTAAAACTTTTAATATTGATGGCCTGTAGGAGAGTGGACGATGACCCTAGCCTCTTCAGAATAACAAATGTATTTCTTTAATATAAATTATAAGATACTTTTTACCTAAAAGAGTTAATTTGCTTTTTAGATAAAGAAAGACACTTGCATGTGACTGCGGTAGGCGGGGCTGAGTTAAAAGACCTGTCACCCGCTCCATGGATTGGAACCCCGTCCTCTACAGACACCTCTGCGACTTCATGTGCTGCTGTTGTTGGTGCCACCGTTGGAGAACCGAGACGCTGCAATCAAGAAAACTACAGACTGATAAGTTAATTTGCCTTTGTTTCTTCCTATTGAACTACCATTCATCCCTGCTCTGTCCCGTCCTAGCCCCCAGTTCTGCCCTTCTCCCTCACACACTTCCCGAATCCTTACACGCCCTGCGAGGAGAATACGTGTTTAAACCTGTTAACTCTTGATCTGCCTCCTGTCTGCGACAACATCTCACGTTCCTGCGATTTCTACACGTACACCCAGCTTCAAAGGATTTATACAGTGAGGGAAAGAAGTTGCGTGCATGCGCAAGGTAAGTATATGGCCAGGAATGACGCTAAGGTCCCATCGGCTAGTCAAAGCCCTCATTTACATATCATAATCAGACTTTAGAAATGCTTTTTCTAAAGATCTGTTTATGTATGTTATGTAATAAAGGTACTATAATAAAGGGATATTTACATATGCAGACACAACTGCAGGTGGTTCTGGGAGCATGGGGGACCTGGCAGGTTCCCTTTAACCCCTTCCCGACCTGTGACACAGCGTATGCGTCATGAAAGTCGGCGCCAATCCGACCTGTGACGCATATGCTGTGTCACAGAATGATTGCGTCCCTGCAGATCGGGTGAAAGGGTTAACTCCAATTTCACCCAATCTGCAGGGACAGGGGGAGTGGTACTTTAGCCCAGGGGGGGTGGCTTTGCCCCCACATGGCTACGATCACTCTGATTGGCTGTTGAAAGTGCAACAGCCAATCAGGGCAATTTGTAATATTTCACCTATGAAAAGTGGTGAAATATTACAATCCAGCCATGGCCGATGCTGCAATATCATCGGCCATGGTTGGAAACACTGATCTGCTCCCCCCACCGCCACCGATCTCCTCCCCAGTCCTCCGTTCTGTCCTGTACACTGCTTCGCTCCCCTCCGTCTTCCTGTCCGCTCCCCCCATCCTCCTGTCCGCTCTCCCTGTGCTCCGATCCACCCCCGTGCTCCGATCCCACCCCCCGTGCTCGAATTCCACCCCCCATGCTCCGATCCACCCCCATGCTCCAATCCACCATCCTTGCTCCGATCCACCCCCCTGTGCTCTGATCCACCCCGTGCACCGATCCACCCTCCGTGCACCGATCCAACCCCCCTGTGCTCTGATCCACCCCCCGTGCTCTGATCCACCTCCCCCTGGGCTCCGATCCACCTCCCCCAGGCTACAATCCACCCCCCTGGGCTCCGATCCACCCCCCCCTGTGCTCCCCCCACACCCTCATACTTATCGAGCCTCCCGGTGTCCGTCCGTCTTCTCCATGGGTGCCGCCATCTTCCAAAATGGCAGTGCGCCCGCCGAATCTGCCAGCTGGCAGATTCGTTCCAGGTACATTTTGATCACTGTGATAAAACCTATCACAGTAATCAAAATAAAAAAAAAGTAAATGAACCCCCCCTTTATCACCCCCATAGGTAGGGACAATATTAAAATAAAGAAAATATTTTTTTTCCACTAGGATTAGGGTTAGAACTAGGGTTAGAACTATGGTTAGTACTAGGGTTAGTGCTAGGGTTAGGGCTAGGATTAGGGTTAGGGTAAGGCTATGTGCACACGTATTCTGGTCCTCTGCGGATTTTTCCTCCAATATGGAGGAGCCGCCTGATATAGCCTGAGCAGTTAGCTGATTGGAGAGCCCAGGACCAGGAGGAGCACAAGAAGGGTAAGAGGAGGGAGGAGCACGCGCCCGCGACCTAAGGCGCATGCACAAAGCAGACACAGGATGGAGGGAGGAAGAGGAGCGAACACCATGCCAGAACCCCCGGACAGCAGGAGGACTGACCAGGGAACCAGCACAATGCCCGGGACGGCGGGCGGAAACCAGGCAGGAGGAATCGAAAGCAGAGGCAACCGCAGCACCAGATGCCGGCTCAACAGCAGCGACCGGTAAGACAGAAGGAGCGGGCGTACCAGTACCCCCCTTCTATGACTCCCAGTCCTGAGGTTGGCCAAAAACCTTTTCAAAATACATGGAGCATTAATGTTCTCCCGAGGCTCCAAAGATCTCTCCTCAGGACCAAATCCCTTCCAATGAATAAGGAAGAACATTTTTCTTCTAAGTTTTTTCATAGCCAGAATATCCCTTACTTCAAAATTATTGTCAGTCCCAAAAGGCAGAGGGGTGACAGGCGGTGCAGGGCAAAACCGATTAAGAATGAGAGGTTTCAGGAGCGAGACATGGAAGGCATTAGGGACCCGAAGCAAAGCAGGCAACTTCAATTTATAGACCACGTTGTTAATATGACCAAGAGCCTTAAAGGGACCGATGTACTGAGGACCTAACATGTAAGAAGGAATCTTCAGGTGGATATGTTTGGTAGAAAGCCACACTTTGTCACCAAGATGGTATGGTGGGAGATCCCTCCTTCTTTTGTCTGCATGTCTTTTCATCCGGACAGTGGCCCGTACGAGAGCTTCCTTGGTTTCTTTCCAAACCCGAGAAAACTCCAGAGAGAGAGTATCCGCTGCAAGTACACCAGAAGGAGAGGATATAGGAAGAGGATGAAGAGCTACCCAATCATCGTGATGGGCATTAGTAAAGTTACGTAGATAAGAAGTCAAAACTTGATTTATTCATTCTACTTGTCCATTGGTCTGTGGATGATAGGCGGAGGAAAAATCCAGAGATACGCCTAAGAGCTTACAGAGTGCTCTCCACAATCGGGAAGTAAACCGGACCCCTCGATCAGACATGATTCGCTGAGGAAGGCCTTGTAATCTGAAGATTTGATGGATGAAGACTTTTGCCAATTCAGGAGCCGAAGGTAAACCAGGTAACGGGATGAAATGGGCCATCTTGGAGAACCGATCTACTACCACAAAGATGGTTGTGCACCCAGCGGAGCGAGACAATTCTGTAACGAAATCCATGGCGATATCTTGCCAAGGGGCCTTAGGAACAGGTAAAGGGTGCATAAAGACCAGAGGGCAACTCTGTCGGTACTTTATTCCTTGCGCAGATCGTGCATGCGGCTACAAAGTCTGAAACATTCTGCCGAAGAAAAGGCCACCAGTAATAACGGGAGAGAAGTGCTAAAGTTTGCTTGGTACCGACATGTCCAGCAATCTTGGAAGAATGTCCCCAAAGTAACACCTCAGCTCTTTTATCTTGAGGGACGAAGGTTCTACCAGGTGGAACTGAAAGGAGATTCGTAGGAGTTACCGTGATGAATTTGGCAGGATCAATAATATGCGAAGGAACCTCCTCCATATCTGGAGGTTGCAAGGACCGGGAAAATACATCTGCTTTGGAATTCTTGTCTCCAGGTCAAAAATGAAGTTTAAAGTCGAAGCGAGAAAAGAACAAAGACCATCTGGCTTGTCTGGAATTGAGTCTTTGAGCAGATTGAATATAGGCTAAGTTCTTGTGGTCCTTAAAAAAGTTATAAAGGGGTGAACTGCCCCTTCGAAAAGATAATGCCACTCCTGTAGAGCCATCTTTATAGTCAACAATTCTCGGTCTCCAAAAGTGTAATTGCATTCTGCAGGGGGAAAAGACTTTGAGAAGAACCCGCAAGGAACCAGACTCCCCAAGAGTGATTTCTGTGAGAGAATCGCCCCGGCCCCCGAGGAGGAGGCATCCACCTCAAGGACGAAATTCCTGCTTGCTACAGGCCGATGTAGAACAGGAGCAGTAGAGAAAGCCTGTTTCAGGGCAAGAAAGGCGTCTCAGCCTCCGGAAGCCAAGCGTTAGGTCTCGCTCCTTTCCGGGTAAGAGCAACGAGAGGCTTGGTCACTGAAGAAAAATGAGGGACAAATTGTCTGTAATAATTTGCGAAGCCCAAAAATCGTTGGATGGCCTTAACTCCAACTGGACGTGGCCATTTGAGCACAGTAGACAATTTCTCTGGATCCATCTTCAGCCCCATGTCAGATATAATATACCCCAAGAAGGGCAAAGAGGTCTGTTCAAACAGGCACTTCTCTATTTTAGCATAGAGACGATTCTCCCAAAGACGTTGCAGAACCAGTCGAACATTCTTCCTGTGGGAGGATAGGTCGGGTGAAAAAATAAGAATGTCATCCAGATATACCACCACGCAAGAATACAATAAGTTACGGAAGACGTCATTAACAAACTCCTGGAAGACTGCTGGAGCATTACAGAGACCAAAGGGCATGACCAAGTATTCATAATGACCATCCCGTGTGTTAAAGGCGGTCTTCCACTCATCACCTGTGCATATTCAGACCAAATTATAGGCCCCTCACAGATCCAGCTTGGAAAAGATTCGGGCTCCTCTCAGTCGGTCGAAAAGCTCGGGAATCATCGGTGGAGGATACCTATTCTTGACCGGGATGTTGTTCAGGCCTCGGTAGTCAATACAAGGCCGAAGGGATCCATCCTTCTTCCAGGCAAAGAAAAAACTGGCCCCGGCAGGAGAAGAGGATTTCCGGATGAAACCCTTGGCTAGATTCTCCCGGATGTACTCAGACATGGCTAAAGTCTCTGCCGGGGACAACGGATAGGTTCTCCCTCTGGCAGGGTTGGCTCCAGGAATTAGCTTGACAGGGCAATCGTAGGTTCGATGTGGAGGAAGAGACTCCACCTCCTTCTTATCAAAGACATCAGAAAAAGAGTGATAGGCCGAAGGAAGACTTGGAAGATCGACGGGTGCTTGAAGAAGATCAGAACGAGAGATGGATAGCAAACAACGTTCATGACAAGCATAATCCCAGCATAGTACTTCTCCCGAGCGCCAATCAAGGACTGGCTCGTGCGACCTGAGCCAGGGCAGGCCTAAAAGCAGAGCATGAGACAGATTGGGCAAAACATAAAAAGCAATATTCTCCCGGTGCAGAGCTCCAACTTGCATCTCCAACTCGAGGGTAACCATGGTAATGGGAACAGGTAATGGTTTGCCGTCCACCGCAGTAATTACGTGCGGATTCTCAAGAGTCACAACTGGTATCAGAAACTTGTCCACCTCCTCCAGTCGAATGAAATTACCAGCAGCACTTGAGTCCACATACGCTTCCACAGATCTATGCTCCAGACCTGAAAAAATCAGAGCTGAAATTGTAAGGGGTAGAGAGGAATTAAGGTTACCTAGGGAGGCCTCTCTTACCTGACCTAGGTGGAGGAGTTTCCCGACCTATCTGGACAGGAACGCAGGAAATAATTAACCCCTCCGCAGTAGAGACACAAACCCTGCGCTAACCTCTCCCTACGCCGCTGCTCCGATAACTTAACACGATCCACCTGCATAGGCTCAGGAACAGACGTAGCGGGAGGACTGGTCAGAGAAGGACCAGGAACTCAATTAGACCTAAAGGTTCTCTTCTCCCTGACCAGTTCACGAGAACGTTCCTGGAATGGTAAATCAATACGTGTGGCCAGGGAAATAAGATCCTCCAAGATAGTAGGGGTGTCCCGACCGGCGAGCTCATCCTTTATCTTAGGTGAAAGCCTTCCTCAAAAAGCTCCTACCAAAGCCTCATTATTCCACCCCAGCTCAGAGGATAGTGTCTGAAAGCGGATAGCGTATTGCCCCACAGTAAGGTTTCCCTGATGGAGATTAAAAAGGGACTCAGTGGAAGAAGCCAGCCGTCCTGGCTCATCAAAAACCTTACAGAATGTGTCCAAAATGATCTGTATGCTAGAAACAACCAGGTCATCCCTCTCCCACAATGGGTTCACCAGAGCCTCTCCCTCAAGATGGGATACGATAAAGGCCACCTTAGCTCGATCTGAGGGGTATTGCTGGGGCAGGAGCTCAAAGTGTAGACGGCACTGATTCAAAAAAACCCCACACAATTTGGGATTACCGCTATATCTAGGGGGCTTCCCCAGATGAGGAGGCGGGTGAAGTGCAGGATCACGATGAGAGGCAGAAGCGGTGGCAGAAGACTGGAGAGAGTGTAAGTGGTCATCTACGGACGCCATGTAGGAAAGAATATGAGTTTGCATATCACGCTGCTGCGTGAGCTCCTGCTGAAGTCCCGCCAGCAGAGGAGCATTCCCAGGATCGGAAGTCTGCAAAGCAGTTAACCGGGTGCCCATAGACTTCATTACGGACATGATCCGGGTCTGGTTTTTGTGTAAAAAGAGCAAATCTTTTTGAGTTGCCGCAGAGGCACCAGCAGGGTCCATGGCCTGATTATACTGTGACGTCTGAAGGGGACATGGAAAGAGAGTGGACCCTCTGGGTCACAGTACTGAAGCACCCACGAGCGAGCAGGCCCGGAAAACCAACCCCTATACAGGGATTGTTGATGACGGACTACAGGAGAAGGAGCAAGTTGACGGGCCGAGAAAGGAGGATAAGATGGGTAGGTAGCCAGAAAGAGTAGGTAGACAGGAGCGGACAAGAAGTCAGAACCTGGATAAGAGCAAGGCCTAAACTGAACACGATAGCACACAATAATCAGGAGCCTCCAAGATGGAGCTTTGAACAGAAACCACAAAGTAGTCCAGGATCCGATGTCCGACAGACCCCAGCAAGTTATGTAAATAACAATCTTTGAAGAAAAGAGGAGCTGACAGACAATTTAGACCATTTCTTTTCTTTCAGACTAATAAAGATTTCCACTCATGCTTCATATGCTTGCATTTATCTAACACCAGAACTACCACTATGCAGTTCAGTCACAACTTGCTCGCCCTGGGCAACCACTTGACTTAAACATGTGGGTATAAAATCTTCTTTGATTTCGAGGGATTTCCTGTCAGAGGATTTACTTAATCAGCGCATTCTCAGTCTACGAAACAAAGAAGAAGATAGATCTGAACTATAAATAGATCCGACAATACGATCCTTCACCGTGAATCAGCACAAGGTAACCATGCTGATAATTTGCGGGCTGTAAAATGTAACTCTATTTACTGCAGTAAACATGGGATTTTAGCTCTTAAGATGAAAGCTACTGATAATATCGAGGACTAATAACACAGACAAACATTCTTATTGATCAAAGGCCTATGACTATTTGTGCCCATAATTTAAATACACTTCCAATTATCCTGCAAGTAAAAGCACTATATGCAGAAAAAAATGTTGGTTCTTTCGAAAATCCTGAAAATAGATACGGTACATATATAAAATGTGTTCTGTTACATGCATTTCTAGGCATTCATTAATAAATAAAAGTATGATACTGGTAAAGGGGTTTACGGATTTCTAAAAATATTGCATAATTAGCAAATGCATAACAAATTGAATATGAAATTTTTTATATAGTTTATGGCACAAGTTTCTCACCATTTTCAAGATAATAAGGTCTGTTTAGATTAACTGACTAGTGGCACGATACAACCAGGCCTTGCGTTAGGGGCAGGCAGACTAGGCAGCTGCCTAAACGCCCCAGCTCCTCCAGGGGCCCCCAGCCAGTGGCGTGCCGCTAATAGCTATGGCATACCGCTGTGGGGTCTGTGAGTAAGAGCAGCTCGGTGCCGTCCCCAGCATTAAACATATCTGCATCACAGATACCAATACAGATGAAAGCAGTGATGGAGGAGAGAATGTCAGATAACGCTCCCTCTTCCTGTTTGTGACTCAGCGGCGCAGCGCGGGGAACGATGAGGAGAGGTGAGTATTGTATAGATATATATACAGGTGCTTCTCACAAAATTAGAATATCATCAAAAAAGTTAATTTATTTCAGTTCTTCAATACAATATATTATATAGAGTCATTACAAACAGCATAATATATTTCAAGTGTTTATTTCTGTTTATGTTGATGGCTATGGCTTACAGCCAATTAAAACCCAAAAGTCATTATTTCAGTAAATTAGAATAATTAGCAAAAACGCCTGCAAAAGGCTTCCTAAACGTTTAAAATGGTCCCTTAGACTGCTGACTTGACAGATGTCCAGAAGGCAGTCATTGACACACTCCACATGGAGGATAAATCACAAAAGGCCATTGCTAAAGAAGCTGGCTGTTCAGAGAGTGCTGTATCCAAGCATATTAATGGAAAGTTGAATGGAAGGAAAAAGTGTGGTAGAAAAAGGTGCACAAGCAACCAGGATAACCGCAGCCTTGAAACGATTGTTAAGAAAAGGCCATTCAAAAATTTGGGGGAGATTCACAAGCAGTGGACTGCTGCTTGAGTCATTACTTCAAGAGTCACCACACACAGACGTATCCAGGACATGGGCTACAAGTTTCGCATTCCTTGTGTCAAGCCACTCATGACTGATAGACAAAGCCAGAAGAGTCTTATTTGGGCCAAGGAGAAAAAGGACTGGACTGTTGCTCAGTGGTCCAAGGTGTTGTTTTCAGATTAAAGTAAATTTTGAAATTCATTTGGAAACTAAGGTCACAGAGTCTGGAGGAAGAGTGGAGAGGTACACATGGATCACCCCATGGGTCTGTGGGGTACTCGGTACTGGGCTCGACAAGGCAGTTCTTAAAGGGGAAGGTCATGGAGGCAGTGACCCAGTCCGTGGTCCTGGGAGTCCTAAATAAAGTGTTGTTTTGGTGGTAAATGGGAAATGGGAATAAAGTTTATGTGTAAAAGGGGAAATGTTCATGAGTGATGCCACCTGTGGTGTTCGGCAATGAGGTGGTGGCTGACGCTGCGGTTCAGATCCTCTGGGGCAGATGGTGATGGAGCAGAGTTGGTGCAGCTCTCCACGGGTAGAGCTAACCCCAGGACAGATGTAGTAGAGTAGAAATATAAGATGGCGGTGGTAGCTATGCAGGGCAGGTGCAATTGGAATAACACAAAGGACACAGCAAGGTGCAATGTCCAGACTTTTACTTACAGTTCTTTATGGCACCCAGCCAGCTGTGCTGTGTCCCCCTGGTCCGTGGTCCAGCAGACTCCCATGTAGTTTGGGATGCACCTTTTCAGGACTCCTTTCATATGTCTTCCTCTAGCCATCTCTCTACGCTTTCCTCTTCTCCTGCCAAGCGCCTTACCCACTGTGTCCCAAGCCAGCAGGCATGAACCTGGTCGGGCTACATTTTCTCAGTCCCCTGGATTCTATCTGGCTGCCTTTTTGGCAAAGTATGGGTGGATGTGGCTGTGACTCTTGCAGAAACCACAGCCTCCGGCTTCTTAGCTAGACTTGTAGTTTCGCACTAAGTTGGGGCCGGTCCCCTTACTGCGACTTGGTCCCTCCACATCTGGATGCGGGCCCCACGGGTGGCTTCTGCACTTCCCATGCCCCTAGGACCCCTTTTGTCCTTTTGGGAGCTTCCTTCAATCTATCTCTTTCAGTTCTCTGTTCTGTCTGTCAGGAGCTGCAGACCCGCACGTCTGCTCAGCTCCAATTCTCTCACAATCTGACTAACTTACCCTCCTAATTTGCTCCTCCCCTACTCTACCTACCCCACCCACTCCCAACACCCATTCCTATCCAGCCTGGGATAGGGTACCTAAGGGTGTCCAAACTAAATTGTTGTGTGTTGGATGTGAGTGTTAGAGTCCTGGGTAGTGCCCCCTCCTTACCTGAGAGTGAGATGCCACACCTCTGGGTGAGGTGCAGTATCTCTGTGGCGACTGGACCCCGGGGGTGCCACATAACCCCCCCACCCCCGTTAAACACGGGATGTCCACGGGCTGGAACACAGTAAATAACAGATGTTAACAAATAAACTGTCAATCATTTATTTAGACATGCATGTCAACAGGTAAAACAGGTAAAAACATTTCTTCCCACTATGGGAGGTACGGTACTCTAAATTTAAAAAACATGACCATTTAGCAAAGTACAAAACATTAGCATTCCTCAATAAAATAATAACATACTCGCAGTAAACATTAATACTTCTTTCAATAGATTTTCCTTTAAGTTCACCAGGCCATTTCCCGGTCAAAGCCAGGACAACATCAGTAAAACATTTCCAAAATGTAGTCAAAATATCGTTATGTCAAGTGCAATTCTCACAGTCTTAAATGAGTTCAACAAGCTTTAGTGAGATCCCCAGCCGGGGCATCTCTCCAGTCAGTGTACTATCGGGGAACCGTCTCATACCCCCACGTAGGCTCTGTTCATGACTGCAGAGCATAGCTGGTCTCCACATAGGACCACATCTTCTGTCACGCCAGATGTTTTAATTCTGTGGTACAACTTTAAACAACCAAGGTTCTATTCACACTAAATAGGTGTGATAATACCAATAAGGGGCACTTTAAGAAGTGCTAACTATTTACAGCAAAAGTTTTTGGGTCACTCATCATTCATGATCCTATTGTCCTTCAAACTGGTTAGCAATAAAGGCAATGTTCAAACATTTTACATTTTGCTCACTAATCTGTGGAACAATTTACTTCTTTTTCCAATGTTGCTACTGGTGACAGCGGCTCCCTGGCTGGGGAAGTTCAGGATCATACCTTTCCACAGGTACATCATACAGTGCCAGGAGGGTTGATCCCACCACAGGTGTCTGGGTGGCTTGTGTGCACAGAGTGACTGATTGGGCCGCACCTGCAGAGTCTGTTGTTGCAGTCAGGTCTGCAGCTGTTGGTCTTCCTGGTGCAGGTATACACTTTCTGACATCCAGGGCACCTACACCCACCACATTAGTGATAATAGGTGTTCCTTATCACTGATGTGGCGGGTATAGGTTACCTGATCCCCAGGGTATAAGTCTGTGTGTGGATGGCCCTCTATCAAGCAGGATTTGAAGTCTCGACGGGTGACAAAAACATCATTGATCATCCCAGGCTCTGCAATGAAGCCCCATCCTTAGTCCAAGTGTAAGGTGACCACCACTCCCTGTTGCAGTGGTCCTCGGTCTGCACATTTAGTCTTTCTAACCTGGGCCTTAGCCTGTAGATTACATTTTTCATAGGTCTCTCGCCGAGCCCGGCTTTCCTGCCCCTCTTTCTCTTCCCTCTGTTTACCATATTCCCTCCATGTAGTGGTGGGGACCTCCTCCTGGAGTTCAGTCATATTGGCCCCCTGTGGTCCCCATCCGAACACCACTGGTTCAGCATGTAATCCCTGGGGCCCACATGTTGGTGTTAGTGGGGTTGCCATCCCACCCAGAGTACCGCTTTCCTGATCCCAGTGGAATATTTGGGATGCCCGCCCAGGTGCTGGGGTTGGCAGGGGCGTTAGAGGTTTTACGAGGGTTTCCTCAGTGGTGGATGTGGCATCACGGGTGGCTTCTGAACTTCCCGTACCCCTAGGACACCTTCTGTGCTTCTGGAAGCTTCCTTCAATCTCTCTCTTTCGGTTCTCTGTTCTGTCCATCAGGAGCTGCAGACCCACACATCTGCTCAGCTCCAATTCTCTCACAATCTGACCTAACTTTCCCTCCTAATTAGCTCCTTCCCTACTCTACCTACCCCACCCACTCCCAACACCCATTCCTATCCAGCCCGGGATGAGGCCTTCCTCCCTAAGGGTACACCCAGGTACCCCAACTAAACTGGTGTGTGTTAGAGTCCTGGGTAGTGCCCCCTCCTTATCTGAGAGTGGGATACCATACCTCTGGGTGAGGTGCAGTATCTCTGTGGCGACTGAATCCCAGGGGCACCGCATACAATTCAAGCTGCTTGAGGTCTAGTGTGAAGTTTCCACAATCAGTGATGGTTTGTGGAGCCATGTCATCTGCTGGTGTAGGTCCACTGTGTTTTATCAAGACCAAAGTCAACACAGCCGTCTACCAGTAAATTTTAGAGCACTTCATGCTTCCCTCTGCCGTCAAGCTTTTTGAAGATGGAAATTTCATTATCCAGCATCACTTGGCCCCAATCCACACTGCCAAAAGTACCCATACCTGGTTTAAAAATGACAGTATCACTGTGCTCGATTGGCCAGCAAACTTGATATTGTCAAGAGGAAGATGAGAGATCCCAGACCCAACAATGCAGATGAGCTGAAGGCTTCTATCAAAGCAACCTGGGCTTCCATAACACCTCAGCAGTGCCACAGGCTGATCGCCTCCATGCCAGGCCGCATTAATTGCAAAAAGAGTCCCGACCAAGTATTGAGTGCATTTACTGAACACACATTTCAGCAGGCCAACATTTCGGATTTTAAAATCATTTTTCAAGCTGGCATTATAAGTGATTCTAATTTACTGAGATAGTGACTTTTGGGTTCTCATTGGCTGTAAGCCATAATAATCAACATTAACAGAAATAAACAAATGAAATAGATCAGTCTGTTTGTAATAGCTATATAATATACTGTATGAGTTTCACTTTTTCTTTGAAAAACTGAAATAAATTAATTTTTTGATGATACTCTAATTTTGTGACAAGCATCGGTATGTGGAAGGGCTAGCGGAACGCACCAAATAATAAGACAGATAGAGTAAGGTGCGTTCGCAGCCCGGGGTCCACCGTGCAGAGATGGAACCTGCTGACAAGTAAAGATGGACTATATGGCAGTACTATGTGAATACACACACGGGTTAACCTCACCCTGTGTGAAGGAAGCGAACCCGGTTGCATCACAGGACCGCGGTACCGCACCAAGAGCGCAAGCAAGGAGTCTCAGAACTCAATCTCAAGACACAGGATTTGAGTACATAGACCTCATGCGCTCGATACCGCTACTGGGGTGTCAGAGTGACAGAAATAGAAGCACAAGAGTGCATGCAGTGCCGCACTGGCAAACGCCACTAACCACCCAGGCTTGGGTCAGGAAAGCGCTGTGAAAGGACACGGCGCCGCACTGACTGTCACAGCAATAAGACGCTGTATTGTGTGTTTACGTTCTGATGGCTAAGTCGGGCGCTAGATAGCAATCCTTCATTCGCGACCAGTCAACAACACTAGGAATGGGAATGATTTAGGAGCTTTCATCCATCGACATACATTCATCAACACACACACATTATCAAGTCTATACTAGCGCATGGCCGTGCGGTCATGTGCAGCTTATATAGTTGCAGCACGTTCAGGACCTTCCAATAAAGGACCAATGGGAAGCTGCTACTGAAGTTTTGCACTTTCATGACCTTCCTGGAGGACCAATGGTATGTGCTGCAGTACCTGAGCATGTGACCCCCGATCTCCAATGGGAGATCTCGCCCTGGGCATGCTCAGAAAGAGAAAAGCAGGACTTAGTCCCAAAAGCATCCGCTCGCCGCTGCCCAACACTGACTTCAATGGCAGAAGCAGGAAAAGCAGCAGCAACTCTTTGTACAGAGTCAGACTGAGCAAGACGCTGGGACCGACGTCTCCGTTGAGCAGACTCCACTGTGGCTGGAGAAGAATGGGAGACCGCAGCGGAGATGGTTCAAGATTCCCCCTGTGCAGAAGCGGGAACTCGACACCTAACAATGTGTATGCATTATACTGTATGTACAGTTGAAACCAGAAGTTTACATACTGTACACTATATAAAAAGATACATATGCATGTATTTCTAAATATCTGACATGAAATCAGAACCCCGAAACAGCTGTCTGTGGATGGATACCATGCTTGGCATAGGTGGTTTTCCTTTATTGGATGCTGCCCTTCCCTTGGTTGTTCCTTCCCGGTGAAAGGCCTGGCTATTCACTGCCTGCGAGGAGAAACACGTGATGGTGTCTCCGCAGCTCCTCTACTTGCATTTGCATATTTGGGGGCAGTGTTCTGGATCACTGCGTTGAGAAACACATGATGGTGTCTCCGCGGTGTTGGATGTTTTGGTCTCCACGAGGTCAATCATCCGTGCCTTTATAGACTTTCTACTAGGCACTGCTCCTGATAGCCAGTTTCCTACTCCACACTGATGAGGGGCAAAAACCCTGAAACAGCTGTCTGTGGATGGATACCATGCTTGGCATAGGTGGTTTTCCTTTATTGGATGTTTTCCTTTATTGGATGCTGCCCTTCCCTTGGTTGTTCCTTCCCGGTGAAAGGCCTGGCTATTCACTGCCTGCGTTGAGAAACACGTGATGGTGTCTCCGCAGCTCCTCTACTTGCATTTGCATATTTGGGGGCAGTGTTCTGGATCACTGCGTTGAGAAACACGTGATGGTGTCTCCGCGGTGTTGGATGTTTTGGTCTCCACGAGGTCAATCATCCGTGCCTTTATAGACTTTCTACTAGGCACTGCTCCTGATAGCCAGTTTCCTACTCCACACTGACGAGGGGCAAAAACCCCGAAACAGCTGTCTGTGGATGGATACCATGCTTGGCATAGGTGGTTTTCCTTTATTGGATGTTTTCCTTTATTGGATGCTGCCCTTCCCTTGGTTGTTCCTTCCCGGTGAAAGGCCTGGCTATTCACTGCCTGCGTTGAGAAACACGTGATGGTGTCTCCGCAGCTCCTCTACTTGCATTTGCATATTTGGGGGCAGTGTTCTGGATCACTGCGTTGAGAAACACGTGATGGTGTCTCCGCGGTGTTGGATGTTTTGGTCTCCACGAGGTCAATCATCCGTGCCTTTATAGACTTTCTACTAGGCACTGCTCCTGATAGCCAGTTTCCTACTCCACACTGATGAGGGGCAAAAACCCCGAAACAGCTGTCTGTGGATGGATACCATGCTTGACATAGGTGGTTTTCCTTTATTGGATGTTTTCCTTTATTGGATGCTGCCCTTCCCTTGGTTGTTCCTTCCCGGTGAAAGGCCTGGCTATTCACTGCCTGCGTTGAGAAACACGTGATGGTGTCTCCGCAGCTCCTCTACTTGCATTTGCATATTTGGGGGCAGTGTTCTGGATCACTGCGTTGAGAAACACGTGATGGTGTCTCCGCGGTGTTGGATGTTTTGGTCTCCACGAGGTCAATCATCCGTGCCTTTATAGACTTTCTACTAGGCACTGCTCCTGATAGCCAGTTTCCTACTCCACACTGATGAGGGGCAAAAACCCCGAAACAGCTGTCTGTGGATGGATACCATGCTTGGCATAGGTGGTTTTCCTTTATTGGATGTTTTCCTTTATTGGATGCTGCCCTTCCCTTGGTTGTTCCTTCCCGGTGAAAGGCCTGGCTATTCACTGCCTGCGTTGAGAAGCACGTGATGGTGTCTCCGCAGCTCCTCTACTTGCATTTGCATATTTGGGGGCAGTGTTCTGGATCACTGCGTTGAGAAACACATGATGGTGTCTCCGCGGTGTTGGATGTTTTGGTCTCCACGAGGTCAATCATCCGTGCCTTTATAGACTTTCTACTAGGCACTGCTCCTGATAGCCAGTTTCCTACTCCACACTGATGAGGGGCAAAAACCCTGAAACAGCTGTCTGTGGATGGATACCATGCTTGGTATAGGTGGTTTTCCTTTATTGGATGTTTTCCTTTATTGGATGCTGCCCTTCCCTTGGTTGTTCCTTCCCGGTGAAAGGCCTGGCTATTCACTGCCTGCGTTGAGAAACACGTGATGGTGTCTCCGCAGCTCCTCTACTTGCATTTGCATATTTGGGGGCAGTGTTCTGGATCACTGCGTTGAGAAACACGTGATGGTGTCTCCGCGGTGTTGGATGTTTTGGTCTCCACGAGGTCAATCATCCGTGCCTTTATAGACTTTCTACTAGGCACTGCTCCTGATAGCCAGTTTCCTACTCCACACTGATGAGGGGCAAAAACCCCGAAACAGCTGTCTGTGGATGGATACCATGCTTGGCATAGGTGGTTTTCCTTTATTGGATGTTTTCCTTTATTGGATGCTGCCCTTCCCTTGGTTGTTCCTTCCCGGTGAAAGGCCTGGCTATTCACTGCCTGCGTTGAGAAACACGTGATGGTGTCTCCGCAGCTCCTCTACTTGCATTTGCATATTTGGGGGCAGTGTTCTGGATCACTGCGTTGAGAAACACGTGATGGTGTCTCCGCGGTGTTGGATGTTTTGGTCTCCACGAGGTCAATCATCCATGCCTTTATAGACTTTCTACTAGGCACTGCTCCTGATAGCCAGTTTCCTACTCCACACTGATGAGGGGCAAAAACCCCGAAACAGCTGTCTGTGGATGGATACCATGCTTGGCATAGGTGGTTTTCCTTTATTGAATGTTTTCCTTTATTGGATGCTGCCCTTCCCTTGGTTGTTCCTTCCCGGTGAAAGGCCTGGCTATTCACTCCCTGCGTTGAGAAACACATGATGGTGTCTCCGCAGCTCCTCTACATGAAATCAGAACAAGCATTTCCCGTTTTAGGTCAATTAGGATTACCATAATTATTAATATTTGCCGAATGCCAGAATAATGAGAGAGAGAGAGCATGTTTTAATGCATTTTTATTACTTACTGCAAAGTGAAAAGCTTACATACATTTCATTTGTATTTGTTACCATTGGCCTTAAATTTTATGACTTATGTCAAA
The DNA here is from genome assembly GCF_032444005.1 of Ranitomeya imitator. Classification (NCBI taxonomy): domain Eukaryota; kingdom Metazoa; phylum Chordata; class Amphibia; order Anura; family Dendrobatidae; genus Ranitomeya; species Ranitomeya imitator. The sequence continues at coordinate 89,032,739 of NC_091282.1, forward strand.
CTTTTGGGACATCCTTTCACAAGCTTCTCACAATAGTTGGTCGGAATTTGGGCCCATTGCTCCAGACAAAACTGGTGTAACTGATCCAGGTTTGTAGGTCGCCTTGCTCGCACCAGTCTTTTCAACTTTGCCCATAAATTTTATATAGGATTGAGATCAGGGGTTTGTGATGCCACTCCAAAACATTGACTTTGTTATCCTTAAGCCACTTTGTTACCATTTTATCAGTATGCTTCGGGTCATTGTCCATTTGGAAGACCCTTTTTAGCCCAAGTTTTAACTTCCTGCCTGATGTCTTGAGTAAAGATGAACGGACACCTGGATGTTTGGGTCCGGCGAGTTTGGCCGAACAGTTACAAAAAGTTCAGGTTCGCGTACTAGAACAGTACCCAGACCCAAACCCAGACCCCATTCACTTGAATGGGGGGCCCAAATATACAGTGTTTGTCACATGACAGCGTGGCAAACAATGCTTCTGATCGGGGATAAAATCATTCCTGCTGGTCTGAGAGAAGCGGTTCCCACACTGTCAAAAGACAGCATGAGCGCTCATCTGTGATTAGAGGTATAAAGTTTACCTATGGTCACTGGCTTCAGCTGATGGGACCACAACTCCCATCATCCGATGCCTGCTGCTGCTAATAACAGCGAGATCAGGAGCAGCTGATGGATATATTCATTAGCCAGCTCCAGTGCTGTAAATATATTACAGCACTGGTGACCAAAAGAAGCAAGAAGACCATGGAGAAATCACCAACCACACAACTGAAGAACCGATATCAAATCTTTGTAGAGGATGAAGATGGCACACCTAAGAATGAAGCAATACCAGCAAGCAAAAAAGAAAAGGGCACACAGCAACAAGTGACAGCAAAAAGTACAGCCAAGAAGCAACGAAGAGTGGTGGTGGTGGGAGACTCACTACTGAGAGGCACAGAAGCAGCCATCTGCAGACCGGACATAACTGCAAGAGAAGTATGCTGCCTTCCAGGTGCGATGATCAAGGATGTGACCGATAGGATACCAAAGCTCTTCAGCTCCAAGGACGTCCACCCATTTCTTCTGATACATGTTGGCACCAATGACACGGCAAGGAAGGACCTACCGACAATCTGCAAGGACTTTGAAGAGTTGGGGAAGAAAGTAAAGGAACTGGATGCACAGGTAGTTTTTTCTTCTATCCTTCCAGTAGACGGGCATGGCATCAGGAGATGGAACAGGATCCTTGATGCAAACAACTGGCTAAGACGATGGTGCAGACAACAAGGATTTGGATTCCTGGACCACGGTGTGAATTACTGGTATGATGGACTCCTCGCCAGAGACGGACTACACCTCAACAAACCTGGGAAACACACATTCGCCAGAAGACTCGCTACACTCATCAGGAGGGCGTTAAACTAGAAGAAGAGGGGACGGGAAGAAAAACATTAGACTCGAACAAAGACGACCCAGGAAAACATACTCAGAAGGGAGGTAAGAACATTTCTAAAACAATCCACAGTGAGGAGATTGGAACAAAACAAAATCCTCTAAACTGCATGCTCGCAAACGCCAGAAGCCTGACAAACAAGATGGAAGAACTAGAAGCAGAAATATCTACAGGTAACTTTGACATAGTGGGAATAACCGAGACATGGTTAGATGAAAGCTATGACTGGGCAGTTAACTTACAGGGTTACAGTCTGTTTAGAAAGGATCGTAAAAATCGGAGAGGAGGAGGGGTTTGTCTCTATGTAAAGTCTTGTCTAAAGTCCACTTTAAGGGAGGATATTAGCGAAGGGAATGAGGATGTCGAGTCCATATGGGTTGAAATTCATGGAGGGAAAAATGGTAACAAAATTCTCATTGGGGTCTGTTACAAACCCCCAAATATAACAGAAAGCATGGAAAGTCTACTTCTAAAGCAGATAGATGAAGCTGCAACCCATAATGAGGTCCTGGTTATGGGGGACTTTAACTACCCGGATATTAACTGGGAAACAGAAACCTGTGAAACCCATAAAGGCAACAGGTTTCTGCTAATAACCAAGAAAAATTATCTTTCACAATTGGTGCAGAATCCAACCAGAGGAGCAGCACTTTTAGACCTAATACTATCTAATAGACCTGACAGAATAACAAATCTGCAGGTGGTCGGGCATCTAGGAAATAGCGACCACAATATTGTACAGTTTCACCTGTCTTTCACTAGGGGGACTTGTCAGGGAGTCACAAAAACATTGAACTTTAGGAAGGCAAAGTTTGAACAGCTTAGAGATGCCCTTAATCTGGTAGACTGGGACAATATCCTCAGAAATGAGAATACAGATAATAAATGGGAAATGTTTAAGAACATCCTAAATAGGCAGTGTAAGCGGTTTATACCTTGTGGGAATAAAAGGACTAGAAATAGGAAAAACCCAATGTGGCTAAACAAAGAAGTAAGACAGGCAATTAACAGTAAAAAGAAAGCATTTGCACTACTAAAGCAGGATGGCACCATTGAAGCTCTAAAAAACTATAGGGAGAAAAATACTTTATCTAAAAAACTAATTAAAGCTGCCAAAAAGGAAACAGAGAAGCACATTGCTAAGGAGAGTAAAACTAATCCCAAACTGTTCTTCAACTATATCAATAGTAAAAGAATAAAAACTGAAAATGTAGGCCCCTTAAAAAATAGTGAGGAAAGAATGGTTGTAGATGACGAGGAAAAAGCTAACATATTAAACACCTTCTTCTCCACGGTATTCACGGTGGAAAATGAAATGCTAGGTGAAATCCCAAGAAACAATGAAAACCCTATATTAAGGGTCACCAATCTAACCCAAGAAGAGGTGCGAAACCGGCTAAATAAGATTAAAATAGATAAATCTCCGGGTCCGGATGGCATACACCCACGAGTACTAAGAGAACTAAGTAATGTAATAGATAAACCATTATTTCTTATTTTTAGTGACTCTATAGCGACAGGGTCTGTTCCGCAGGACTGGCGCATAGCAAATGTGGTGCCAATATTCAAAAAGGGCTCTAAAAGTGAACCTGGAAATTATAGGCCAGTAAGTCTAACCTCTATTGTTGGTAAAATATTTGAAGGGTTTCTGAGGGATGTTATTCTGGATTATCTCAATGAGAATAACTGTGTAACTCCATATCAGCATGGGTTTATGAGAAATCGCTCCTGTCAAACCAATCTAATCAGTTTTTATGAAGAGGTAAGCTATAGGCTAGACCACGGTGAGTCATTGGACGTGGTATATCTCGATTTTTCCAAAGCGTTTGATACCGTGCCGCACAAGAGGTTGGTACACAAAATGAGAATGCTTGGTCTGGGGGAAAATGTGTGTAAATGGGTTAGTAACTGGCTTAGTGATCGAAAGCAGAGGGTGGTTATAAATGGTATAGTCTCTAACTGGGTCACTGTGACCAGTGGGGTACCGCAGGGGTCGGTATTGGGACCTGTTCTCTTCAACATATTCATTAATGATCTGGTAGAAGGTTTACACAGTAAAATATCGATATTTGCAGATGATACAAAACTATGTAAAGCAGTTAATACAAGAGAAGATAGTATTCTGCTACAGATGGATCTGGATAAGTTGGAAACTTGGGCTGAAAGGTGGCAGATGAGGTTTAACAATGATAAATGTAAGGTTATACACATGGGAAGAGGGAATCAATATCACCATTACACACTGAACGGGAAACCACTGGGTAAATCTGACAGGGAGAAGGACTTGGGGATCCTAGTTAATGATAAACTTACCTGGAGCAGCCAGTGCCAGGCAGCAGCTGCCAAGGCAAACAGGATCATGGGGTGCATTAAAAGAGGTCTGGATACACATGATGAGAGCATTATACTGCCTCTGTACAAATCCCTAGTTAGACCGCACATGGAGTACTGTGTCCAGTTTTGGGCACCGGTGCTCAGGAAGGATATAATGGAACTAGAGAGAGTACAAAGGAGGGCAACAAAATTAATAAAGGGGATGGGAGAACTACAACACCCAGATAGATTAGCGAAATTAGGATTATTTAGTCTAGAAAAAAGACGACTGAGGGGCGATCTAATAACCATGTATAAGTATATAAGGGGACAATACAAATATCTCGCTGAGGATCTGTTTATACCAAGGAAGGTGACGGGCACAAGGGGGCATTCTTTGCGTCTGGAGGAGAGAAGGTTTTTCCACCAACATAGAAGAGGATTCTTTACTGTTAGGGCAGTGAGAATCTGGAATTGCTTGCCTGAGGAGGTGGTGATGGCGAACTCAGTCGAGGGGTTCAAGAGAGGCCTGGATGTCTTCCTGGAGCAGAACAATATTGTATCATACAATTATTAGGTTCTGTAGAAGGACGTAGATCTGGGTATTTATTATGATGGAATATAGGCTGAACTGGATGGACAAATGTCTTTTTTCGGCCTTACTAACTATGTTATGTTACTATGTTATGTTATATAATTTTTTTTAAAAAATGGCGTGAGTCCCCCTGTAATTTCGATAACCAGCAGGCAAAACTCACAGCTGGGGGCTGCAGCCCTCAGCTGTCAATTTCAGCAAGGCTGGTTTTCAAGAATAGAGGGGTCCCCATGCCATATTTTTTAATTAAGTAAATAATTAAAAAAAAAAGACATGGGGTCCCCCCATATTTTGCAACCAGCCTTGCTAAAGTAGACATCTGGGGGCTGGTATTCTCAGCCTGGTAAGGGGCCATGGATATTGGCCCCCTCAGCCTAAAAATAGTAGCCCGCAGCCACCCAGAAAAGGCAGATCTATTAGATGCGCCAATTCTGGTGCTTTCCCGGCTCTTCCCACTTGCCCTGTGGCGGTTGAAAGTGAAGTTAATATTTGTGGGGTTGATTTCACCTTTGTATTGTTGGGTGACATCAAGCCCACTGTTTAGTAATGGAGAGGTGTCTATAAGACACACACACTTTTACTTTTTAAGCTTAATATTTGTGGGGTTGATGTCACCTTTGTATTTTCAGGTGACATCAAGCCCACTGCTTAGTAATGGAGAGGCATCTATAAGACACCTATCCATTACTAATCCCATAGTTTTATGGTAAATACAAAGCCAGAATAAAGTCCTTTATTAGAAATAAAACAAAACACGGCCTGAACTCAGCACATGTAAATGTAACCAAAATGTTTCTGCGTGATTGTGCAATATGTTAGCATTTGGGGCCCCCCATTTTGCCCAGGGCACCACTTTGTCTAAAACTGGCCTTGGATACGACCACCATTCAGCAAACTTTTCGGAAGTAACTTGAATGCCTGTTTACACAAGCAGACTAAAGCAAACAATGTGCTTGCAATGATCTATACAGGCTAGGACTGGACCCCAGGAGAACAGGTGAATTCCCCGGCATGCCCCTGTGCACGAGTAGGCCACTTACCCATCAAACATGAGTTACAGTCGGCCCAATATATTTAATTCACTATGTGCAGACAGCAGCATTTCATCATTCAGGTAACAAGCTGCTAAGTTTATTATTATATAAAAGCACAGGTACATTTGTGAAAGAGGGTAATGTAATATTTGCATGTAGCTGAGCACTGAGCTTCATTGCCCCACCCCCCCAAGTCTGAAACTGGATCTATACTACATCATTCTATGTGCATAGGCTGCCATTGTTCTCAGCAGTGCAAGTGATGTGTGAGTCCTGTTTATGTAAGGAGGTGGACAGGAGAGAAGATGAGTACAGTTGATGCCTAACTGAATAACTGCAGGCAAACACTGCCATCTGCTGGTAAAGGAAAAAGTGAAACTAACAAAAGAATTCTAATAATAGGAACCGCAAGAGTGAAAGTGCATGTGCCAGGGGAAGAAATTGAAAACAACACCAGCCATGTTACACCTGTGTTGCAGTTACTAATTATAAAAGGCCCGGCTGAGAAGGGGGGAATTGGTGCCAGAGCCTGGACCAGAACAGGTCGTGTGACAGCGAGCTGGGCTTACAGTCACCATTGCTACTGATGGGTCCGAGAGCGGTAAGATGCTGGAGAAGGTCTGAGTTGTGAGGAGGATCTGTGTCCCACGCCAGTAGACCGTAAGCAGCACCAGCAGAAGACTGTGACCAGATCTGAACCAGTTACTGTAGATGATTCGGCTTCAGCAGATGACCCTTTCTGTGGGCCATTACTTCCAGCATAAACGTATGGTACAGGGTATGAGCTGGGACTGTGCTTCAGTGCAACAAGCACTCTATATACCCACTGATACACATATCTAGGACTTGCGGTCTATCGGTAAATGACCCCTGCAGTGATAGGCCTAGTATAGAGAGTGACGTTTGTTAAGCTTAAACATAAATCCATTAATATTCATTTAACTGCTAGATAATAAGAACATTAAGAACAGTTAATATAATAGAATGTTGCATACATATTATTTGTAGTCACATCACTGTGTTCTGATAGCATCATAACATATTGCATTTACCTAGAGTATAGGAATTGCTGTCACCTCTGTCAGAGGCTGAAAAAGGCTACCTCAGATAGACTTGGCACAAGCCACCCATCAAACAGATTCTATGAGAACTCCGACCTTCACCCTTAAACACCTTATGGGGATCTGGTCTTACAATTGGGTCCACTGGATTGCTTCGACGAAAGGACTGCAGTTTGGAGGGGTAAGAAAGAGGCATGAAGGGTCACCAAGGAGGTTCAAAGTCTAGAGGTCATAAAATCGTAAAGCAAGTGAATAGTCAATGTAGAGCCGAGGTCAAAAATAGGAAAAATCAGGACAAACAAACAAGAGCATAGCACCATGACAGCGATGCTAATGACTGACAGTAGGTGTCAGCGCTTCAGATTCTTAACCCATTATCTACCAATGTCCTTTTTTTGGGACGCCTAATCTTTAGCTTCTAGCAACTAAGATTTTATCATTTTTGTAATTAGGTCCAATTTTTTGTGTTGTGTTTGTAAAATGAATGTTCTCAAAATAGGAAATCATGTCATTGTCATTTTTAATTGAATATTGGGACGCCCTTTTCTGAAAAAACGTACTTGTAAAAATTTTTAATTTGGCAAGTAATGGGTTAAATAGCTCACTGTCTCTCCCTGAAATCTCAGGAAAGAATGATCAAAACCTAGACCAAAATTATCCCTTTTTAGTTTCTTTCCAACTGAGGGCTTACAATGGATATATATCTATATATAAATAAATATATATATATATACATATATATATATATTAAATGATGATATTTATAAAGATAAAATATAGAATGATGGTCAGCTGGCCTTTCTAAACCCTACTTATAGCACAGGTTGTTGTTTTTGCCTACATTCTCATCTTGTTATTTTAGTTGTGTGGTAAATATGGCATGTACTGGACTTCATCACACAGTAGATTTTTACAATAAAGTTCACTTCATTTTTTTTACTTTTTTAATAATCTGACCCTCGTGCTGCTGTAATAGGAGTTTTAGACATAAGGCCCTACATATTTTACAGTAACAACTATTAGATATTGTACCCTATATACTTTATACATTATGTATGACAAATCTAACTTTAATTGTAACAATATTTTAATAGGTAAAAGAAAATAGTTACTTAAGATAAAAAAAGCTAAGAATAAAAACATCAGTGTACACTGAGTGACACAATTTAATGGAAACAATATATGGAGTGTAAGTTCTTTACAACAGGACCAATGTATATTTTTCTGTAAGTAAACTGTTTTATGACTGACCTACAGCAGAAATTTATGCTGGGGCTTCTCTGTGCTATAAAACAGAGAAATAAATTGCCAGTGTCATTTATATGCACCATAGGGGAGAGATACAAGAGCAAAAATCTCTCTATAGTAAAAATAGAACATATAAAATAATAATATATAATAATATAATTATATCCAGATTGGTATATAGAAGAGAAGATGCCGATCTTTTGCTTTAGCATAAAAGGCTCCCTTTATGGTGCCGGTTTTGTCTCGAATGATAGAAGAGCCCATTATTGTGTTTATGGGCACTGTGCACAAGTGTGTGACTACGCTGCATATAAATATAAATATACAAGCTATTGAACCCATTCTACGCCCGGGTGGTGAGCATTTATATTGGTATATGGTCTCCATCCTGGTATGTGGTGCTTCCACCCTGAGCCCTAATATTGTCATGTGCTGCTACCATCTTGCGCCCCTATCCTGTCATGTGCAGCCCCCATCTTGTTTTGTGTGCCTCCATCTTGTCATATGCTACTCTCTTCCTGAGCCCTCATCCTGTCATGTGCTCCCATCCTGCACCCCAATCCTGTCATGTGGTGCTCTCATCCTGCGCCCCCATCATGTCATGTGGTGCTCCTCATCCTGCACCATCATGCTGTCATGCGCTGCTGCCATCCTGCACCATAATTCTGTCATGTGCTGCTCCCATCCTGCACCCCCATCATGTCATGTGCTGCTCTCATACTGCGCCCCATCCTGTCATGTGCTACTCTCTTCCTGAGCCCTCATCCTGTCATGTGCTCCCATCCTGCGCCCCCATCCTGTCATGTGGTGCTTCCATTCTGCACCCCTATGCTGTCATGTGCTGCTCCCATCCTGTGCCACCATCCTGTCATGTGCTTCTCCCATCCTGCGCCCCAATCCTGCCACGTGGTGCTCCCATCCTGCACCCCCATGCTGTCATGTGCTGCTCCCATCCTGCGCCCCCATTCTGTAATGTGCTGCTCCCATCCTGCGCCCCCATTCTGTCATGTGCTGCTCTCATCCTGCCCCCCATTCTGTCATGTGCTGCTCCCATCCTGTGCCCCCATGCTGTCATGTGCTGCTCCCATCCTGTGTCCTCATTTTGTCATGTGCTGCTGCCATCCTGCGCCCCCATGCTGTCATGTGCTGCTCCCATCCTGCTCCCCCATGCTGTCATGCCCTGCTCCCATCCTGCACCCCCATTTTGTCATGTGCTGCTCCCATCCTGCGCCCCCATTTCGTCATGTGCTGAACCCATCCTGATCCCCATTCTGTAATGTGCTGCTCCCATCCTGCGCCCCATCCTGTCATGTGCTGCTCCCATCCTGCGCCCCTTTCTGCCATGTGCTGCTCCCATCCTATGCCCCTGTTCTTTCCTGTGCTCCCATCCTGCACCCCCATGCTGCCTTGTGCTGCTCCCATCCTGCTCCCCCATGCTGTCATGTACTGCTCCCATCCTGCTCCCCCATGCTGTCATGTGCTGCTCCTATCCTGCTCCCCCATGCTGTCTTGCGCTGCTCCCATCCTGCACCCCCATTTTGTCATGTGCTGAACCCATCCTGCTCCCCATTCTGTAATGTGCTGCTCCCATCCTTTGCCCCATCCTGTCATGTGCTGCTCCCATCCTGCGCCCCTTTCTGCCATGTGCTGCTCCCATCCTGTGCCCCCGTTCTGTCCTGTGCTCCCATCCTGCACCCCCATGCTGCCTTGTGCTGCTCCCATCCTGCTCCCCCATGCTGTCATGTGCTGCTCCTATCCTGCGCCCCCATCCAGTCATGTGCTACTCTCTTCCTGAGCCCTCATCCTGTCATGTGCTCCCATCCTGCACCCCCATGCTGTCATGTGCTGCTCCCATCCTGCGCCCCCATTCTGTCATGTGCTGCTCCCATCCTGCCCCCGTTCTGTCATGTGCTGCTCCCATCCTGCATCCTCGTTCTGTCATGTGCTGCTGCCATCCTGCGCCCCCATGCTGTTATGTGCTGCTCTCATCCTGCTCCCCCATGCTGTCATGTGCTGCTCCCATCCTGCACCCCCATTCTGTCATGTGCTGCTCCCATCCTGCGCCCCCACTCTGTCATGTGCTGAACCAATCCTGCTCCCCATTCTGTAATGTGCTGCTCCCATCCTGCGCCCCCTCCCCTTTCTGCCATGTGCTGTTCCCATCCTGCACCCCCGTTCTGTCATGTGCTCCCATCCTGCACCCTCATTCTGTAACATGCTGCTCCCATCCATATGCCCTGTACGCTGCTCCATAAAGGTTGATGGCGCCCATAAGATGCTCCATAGTATATGCCCCATATGCTGCTCCATAAAGGTTGATGGCCTTCATAAGATGCTCCATAGTATTATATGCCCGTATGCTGCTGCAATATAAAATTTAAAAAAAAGACATACTCTCCTGTCGTTGCTGGGCGCCGAGTGCCTGAGCAGGTGGGGACACTGGCGTGCTATGGTGGTCAGGTGCTGGTATCGCCACTGGCTCAGGCCCCCGGCACTTGCTATATTCACCTGTCCCTCGTTTCACCGCAGCGCACTAATCGCATCATCGCACTCTCTGACCTGAACGTCACAGGCAGAGAACACGGAAGATGGCGGCGCACAGCGGTGGAACAGGGACAGGTGAACATAGCATACTCACCCTCCTGGCATGTCCCTGCTTCTCCGTCGGAGATCGTGGTATGCATTCAGTGCTTACGCATCTCCTCTGGGCTGCATCACTCTGTGGGGTCCAGACTGCGCAGGCGTCAGCGTATATTTAAAAAATATTAAAAAAAATTTTGTTAGGAAGTTAGATGTGTTTAAAGTTTAGCAGTAATTTTTCAATTTTTCCTGCAAAATGTACAAAAACTACTTTTTAGGGATTACTTTTGAAGTGACATTGAGGCAACTATCTGTCAGAAAACCTCCAAACAGGACCCCATTATAAAAACAGCACACCTCATGGTATTTAAAACCGTATTTAAAAAAATTGCTAACAGGACAGGAAAAATAGCAAACTGGAACAAAATATTGAAAAATTATGTGTTTTTCACTAAATGTTGCTGGTTATAACTCCAATTCGTTCATTTTTAAAAAGAGAAAAAGGAGAAAATGTACGCCCAATTTGTTGCACAATTTTTCCTGAGTATGCCAATGCCTGTTTTGGCACAAAGCAGGGCTCGAAATAAGAGCGGTATTTGACTTGGATTTGTCCGGAATAGACAGCAGACACCATGTTGCATTTGAAGAGTCCCCAAGGTGCCAAAATGGAAACCTCTCAAAATGGCCCCCATGTTAAAAGCTACATGTCATGATCTGTACTTTTTTCCCTGTCCTGTATTTTGTATAATATGTCATGATGTGATGCGACTTCTCTTTCGTTGTATTTACTGTACATTTTGCAATGTCATGGGGTGTATGTAACTAACCTGTCTCCTTCCCCCAATACTTGCAGCCCTGAGCTCTAATGTAATTAAGCTTTGTCCACACCACTAGGGAAGGAATAGCCATTCTTCCTCACAGCAGGTGGCTAGTCAAATGCACACAATGAAAAGACTAAGTGGAGCCACCAGTCTAGAATCTTCTGGTGGACCCAACCATTGAATAGAAGGTGTAACCCCTACCCCTTCATGGGCGGATCCCAGGAGCTCAGACAATCCATTCTTATTTTGAGATCAGATGTGAGTTGATCCTTGAAGGAGAAGGAGTGGGGATTCTTAGCTGAGGCAAGACCCCACGCCCATCTAGGACTGTGGAAGCGAACGGGGCGAGACTTGAGCTGAGGACATATCTCGTCGTTCGTGAGATTGTTTTGGGATCCCTTGGACTAATTGTGGACTATTGCTTTGTTACCTGGCACAAGGATTATCGGGAGGTGCCCCCGAATATGTTCCGTTGGACTAATTGTGGACTATTGCTTTGTTACCTGGCACAAGGATTATCGGGAGGTGCCCCCAAACCTGTTCCATTGGACTAATTGTGGACTCTGTAGATCTACCTGCATGTGTTGTTCCAGCGTTCTTGATAATAAATCTGTTGAATCATCCCTCGGCCTGTTGTCCCTTCTTGCTTTGCCGTACACCCCGTCACAAACTGGTGGCAAGCAGTGGGACTAGAGCAGAAGGAATGGAGGACAAAGGCCCATCAACATTGGGAATCAGCACCGCAGAGTACAAGAACTGGAGTTTGGGGAGCCTACAATCAAAGGCCCGGGAAGTAGGAGTCCGTTTTAAAGGACTCTCCAAGGAGCAGCTTATTGAGGCTTTGGAAGGAGTTCGCCTGCAAGATGACGCTGAGGAAGGATCCTCACAGCAAATGGAGGAAAGAAGGCAGCCTGAGGTAAATACCCAAAGGAGTCAGTGGGTTGTGTGGTACGAGGAGGAGTTGGCATTGCTGGGAGAAGAGGCCACCATAGACGATAAGAGGGAGGCCATTCACAGAGCCAAGGAGATGGCATTGCTGGAGAGGCAGATCGCTTTGGAAGCAGCTAGAAGCTCCAGACAGACTCTAACCCCAGCACCGACCATGAGGGAACTCCCCAGAGTGTCCCGCAAAGACTTCAAGCCCTTTAATGAGGCTGCAGGCGACATTGAGGGCTTCTTCCAGGACTTTGAGCATCAGTGTCGATTAATGGAAGTCCCAGAAAGGGAGCGAGTCCGACATCTGGTGGGGCTCTTAGAGGGTGGAGCTGCCGCAGCCTATAGAGCTATGGACCCTCGGGGAAACTGTGAGTATGCGGAGATTAAACGGACTATTCTAGAACATTATGCTGTTACCCCAGACACTTACAGGACTCAGTTCCGTACTTTAGCCTGTGATGAGGAAGTGTCTTTCAAGATGTATGCCTGCAGACTCAAACAAATATGTCATCGCTGGCTGGAGGCAGAGGAGGCCTTAAACTGGGAGACCTTCCTCCAGGTTATCCTAAAAGAGCAGTTTTACTTCAAGTGCCCTGCTGAGATCCGGGAATGGGTGCGTGAGAGGAGACCCGCCACTGTGGAGGAAGCTGCAGCTCTAGCTGATGAGGCTCTCACCATCAAGCCTCAGTGGAGGGTTCTGTTGGAGGATGGAGAGAGGCCTACTAGCTCCACAACACCGGTGGCCCCCTGTTCTTCTGTCCCCATTGTTCCCCGTTCCTCTAAGCCACCACCTCATGCTGATACTCGTGTAAATGTGCCTCCAGTTGCTTCTACTGTGTTTTCTGGAATACGACGAGGAGAGGAAGTAGCAGAGCGCAGGTGTTATGGTTGTGGGCATCTGGGGCATCTGCAGGCCTCATGCCCAGCCAGCTCATGGAGAAGTCGTCCTCAAACCCCTACAGCACCTTCAGGTGGAAGCCGGCCTCCAGGTTCCCTTACCCCTCGCCCAAGAGGACGCCTTGGATGGAGTGAGACCCAGCAGAGATGCTATCGATGTGGACAGCCGGGGCATCTGCAAGCCTCCTGCCCAGCGGTTCAAATGAGGATTAATCCTGTACCCAGTCGTATTATTAATTATGTACACCCAAGTGCCATGGAGGACGACGTGTCACCACTACATGAGGACTGGCCTAGTGCCTCACCCACCCATGTTGCACCACTAGGAGTTTATGGTGTGCGACCCGCAGCTATGACGACTTCTGCTCATCGAGGTAAGCACTTGCAGGAGGTCGTGCTGGATGGACAGAGACTTATTGGATTTTGTGACTCAGGGGCTTTCCTCACACTGGCTGATCCCCGAGTGGTTCGGCCTGAGGCAATCCATCGAGGACCTGGGATTGTCATTGAACTGGCTGGTGGACAATGGAGGACTATTCCCACCGCCACTGTGGATCTGAACTTTGGTTTTGGGGTCAGGCGATGTGTGGTTGGGGTGATGGGTGGTCTGCCTGCAGATGTTCTCCTGGGCAATGATGTGGGAGAGCTAAGATGCCAATTTGTGGCTGCATGAAGCCACATGTAAGTTACGCTCTGCCTGTGTGTACTTAACCAGCGACCTGTAGAGGTCCCTGGTACATACACAAATTGGGAGGGGAAGGGATTGTCATGATCTGTACTTTTTTCCCTGTCCTGTATTTTGTATAATATGTCATGATGTGATGCGACTTCTCTTTCGTTGTATTTACTGTACATTTTGCAATGTCATGGGGTGTATGTAACTAACCTGTCTCCTTCCCCCAATACTTGCAGCCCTGAGCTCTAATGTAATTAAGCTTTGTCCACACCACTAGGGAAGGAATAGCCATTCTTCCTCACAGCAGGTGGCTAGTCAAATGCACACAATGAAAAGACTAAGTGGAGCCACCAGTCTAGAATCTTCTGGTGGACCCAACCATTGAATAGAAGGTGTAACCCCTACCCCTTCATGGGCGGATCCCAGGAGCTCAGACAATCCATTCTTATTTTGAGATCAGATGTGAGTTGATCCTTGAAGGAGAAGGAGTGGGGATTCTTAGCTGAGGCAAGACCCCACGCCCATCTAGGACTGTGGAAGCAAACGGGGCGAGACTTGAGCTGAGGACATATCTCGTCGTTCGTGAGATTGTTTTGGGATCCCTTGGACTAATTGTGGACTATTGCTTTGTTACCTGGCACAAGGATTATCGGGAGGTGCCCCCGAATATGTTCCGTTGGACTAATTGTGGACTATTGCTTTGTTACCTGGCACAAGGATTATCGGGAGGTGCCCCCAAACCTGTTCCATTGGACTAATTGTGGACTCTGTAGATCTACCTGCATGTGTTGTTCCAGCGTTCTTGATAATAAATCTGTTGAATCATCCCTCGGCCTGTTGTCCCTTCTTGCTCTGCCGTACACCCCGTCACAAACTGGTGGCAAGCAGTGGGACTAGAGCAGAAGGAATGGAGGACAAAGGCCCATCAACATTGGGAATCAGCACCGCAAAGTACAAGAACTGGAGTTTGGGGAGCCTACAATCAAAGGCCCGGGAAGTAGGAGTCCGTTTTAAAGGACTCTCCAAGGAGCAGCTTATTGAGGCTTTGGAAGGAGTTCGCCTGCAAGATGACGCTGAGGAAGGATCCTCACAGCAAATGGAGGAAAGAAGGCAGCCTGAGGTAAATACCCAAAGGAGTCAGTGGGTTGTGTGGTACGAGGAGGAGTTGGCATTGCTGGGAGAAGAGGCCACCATAGACGATAAGAGGGAGGCCATTCACAGAGCCAAGGAGATGGCATTGCTGGAGAGGCAGATCGCTTTGGAAGCAGCTAGAAGCTCCAGACAGACTCTAACCCCAGCACCGACCATGAGGGAACTCCCCAGAGTGTCCCGCAAAGACTTCAAGCCCTTTAATGAGGCTGCAGGCGACATTGAGGGCTTCTTCCAGGACTTTGAGCATCAGTGTCGATTAATGGAAGTCCCAGAAAGGGAGCGAGTCCGACATCTGGTGGGGCTCTTAGAGGGTGGAGCTGCCGCAGCCTATAGAGCTATGGACCCTCGGGGAAACTGTGAGTATGCGGAGATTAAACGGACTATTCTAGAACATTATGCTGTTACCCCAGACACTTACAGGACTCAGTTCCGTACTTTAGCCTGTGATGAGGAAGTGTCTTTCAAGATGTATGCCTACAGACTCAAACAAATATGTCATCGCTGGCTGGAGGCAGAGGAGGCCTTAAACTGGGAGACCTTCCTCCAGGTTATCCTAAAAGAGCAGTTTTACTTCAAGTGCCCTGCTGAGATCCGGGAATGGGTGCGTGAGAGGAGACCCGCCACTGTGGAGGAAGCTGCAGCTCTAGCTGATGAGGCTCTCACCATCAAGCCTCAGTGGAGGGTTCTGTTGGAGGATGGAGAGAGGCCTACTAGCTCCACAACACCGGTGGCCCCCTGTTCTTCTGTCCCCATTGTTCCCCGTTCCTCTAAGCCACCACCTGATGCTGATACCCGTGTAAATGTGCCTCCAGTTGCTTCTACTGTGTTTTCTGGAATACGACGAGGAGAGGAAGTAGCAGAGCGCAGGTGTTATGGTTGTGGGCATCTGGGGCATCTGCAGGCCTCATGCCCAGCCAGCTCATGGAGAAGTCGTCCTCAAACCCCTACAGCACCTTCAGGTGGAAGCCGGCCTCCAGGTTCCCTTACCCCTCGCCCAAGAGGACGCCTTGGATGGAGTGAGACCCAGCAGAGATGCTATCGATGTGGACAGCCGGGGCATCTGCAAGCCTCCTGCCCAGCTGTTCAAATGAGGATTAATCCTGTACCCAGTCGTATTATTAATTATGTACACCCAAGTGCCATGGAGGACGACGTGTCACCACTACATGAGGACTGGCCTAGTGCCTCACCCACCCATGTTGCACCACTAGGAGTTTATGGTGTGCGACCCGCAGCTATGACGACTTCTGCTCATCGAGGTAAGCACTTGCAGGAGGTCGTGCTGGATGGACAGAGACTTATTGGATTTTGTGACTCAGGGGCTTTCCTCACACTGGCTGATCCCCGAGTGGTTCGGCCTGAGGCAATCCATCGAGGACCTGGGATTGTCATTGAACTGGCTGGTGGACAATGGAGGACTATTCCCACCGCCACTGTGGATCTGAACTTTGGTTTTGGGGTCAGGCGATGTGTGGTTGGGGTGATGGGTGGTCTGCCTGCAGATGTTCTCCTGGGCAATGATGTGGGAGAGCTAAGATGCCAATTTGTGGCTGCATGAAGCCACATGTAAGTTACGCTCTGCCTGTGTGTACTTAACCAGCGACCTGTAGAGGTCCCTGGTACATACACAAATTGGGAGGGGAAGGGATTGTCATGATCTGTACTTTTTTCCCTGTCCTGTATTTTGTATAATATGTCATGATGTGATGCGACTTCTCTTTCGTTGTATTTACTGTACATTTTGCAATGTCATGGGGTGTATGTAACTAACCTGTCTCCTTCCCCCAATACTTGCAGCCCTGAGCTCTAATGTAATTAAGCTTTGTCCACACCACTAGGGAAGGAATAGCCATTCTTCCTCACAGCAGGTGGCTAGTCAAATGCACACAATGAAAAGACTAAGTGGAGCCACCAGTCTAGAATCTTCTGGTGGACCCAACCATTGAATAGAAGGTGTAACCCCTACCCCTTCATGGGCGGATTCCAGGAGCTCAGACAATCCATTCTTATTTTGAGATCAGATGTGAGTTGATCCTTGAAGGAGAAGGAGTGGGGATTCTTAGCTGAGGCAAGACCCCACGCCCATCTAGGACTGTGGAAGCGAACGGGGCGAGACTTGAGCTGAGGACATATCTCGTCGTTCGTGAGATTGTTTTGGGATCCCTTGGACTAATTGTGGACTATTGCTTTGTTACCTGGCACAAGGATTATCGGGAGGTGCCCCCGAATATGTTCCGTTGGACTAATTGTAGACTATTGCTTTGTTACCTGGCACAAGGATTATCGGGAGGTGCCCCCAAACCTGTTCCATTGGACTAATTGTGGACTCTGTAGATCTACCTGCATGTGTTGTTCCAGCGTTCTTGATAATAAATCTGTTGAATCATCCCTCGGCCTGTTGTCCCTTCTTGCTCTGCCGTACACCCCGTCACACTACATCCCCTCAAGAAATTGATCTGGAGGTGTGGGGACCATCTTGAACCCAGAAGCGCTTCACAGAAATTACAAAAATTGTACCATGGAGTTGATTGTGACTTGTAGGATCGCTAATTACAACAGGTGGTGCTATAGAGTTAAGTCCTCTTTTTCTCAGAAGAGGCAATTTGCATATACCATGTAAATAAAAACTGATTTTTTTTCTCCACAAAAAATGTTGCTTTAGTTCCAAATTTTATTATTGTATTATTTCTTATGATGAGCAATACTCTACTATACTAGTATGCCAAAATCTGGACAAACTTCATTTCAACACATGGCTGACTATAAAGTACAGAACCTATAACAATAAGTTATGAGTCAATGAAACAGAGCCAGCTCCATAGTTTACAATGCTGTCTCCTGACACCTGGCTTTATATTTTACTGACACGGAAACATACCATTCCTTTGCTCTTTTTCACCTTTACACAGTTCAGTCATTTGTTATACTCCATTTTCTAAACTTCCTTCGGTGTTGTATTATAAATTGTGATTAAAGCAGATTGTAATAAGTGCAATAATACCGAAGAATGGAGAAAACCACACACCCTGCTCTTCTGATGCTGCTCTCACACAATGCTAATTAGAAGCACATATATCTCCCCTGTGTAATGTATAAATTAAGATTAAAGCCATACTATTGCTTTATGATTAATATACTTTAAATAGCATCAAAACCTGCTTGAAATTATGCAGGTTTTACTCCTCAGAATAAATATATAAAACTAACCTAGAGGATTCTCTTAAGATATAACTTTTAACAAACACAATATAAAATCATCTAACATAGCCCCAGTCCAGTTTAAATAGACAAGATTAATCAAAAAATGCCCCTCATAATTTTCAGAATATATAATTCGACACTAGTTATGTGCGAACGTGCTCAGATAATGTGTTATCCGAGCATGCTCGTGTGTTATCTGAGTGTCTTTGGCGTGCTCGAAAAATATGTTCAAGTCCCCGTACCTGCATGTCTTGTGGATGTTAGATAGCTGCAGCACAAGCAGAGATTGTCTAACAAACAGGCAATTCCTATATGTGTTGTGGCTGTCTAATAGCTACGAGACATGCAGCCGCGGGGACTAGAACATATTCTTCTAGCACATCGAAGACACTCGGTTAGCACCCGAGCATGCTCTGATAACACCTCACCTGAGCACGTTAACTCATCACTATTCATTATATAGCACATCAGATTTACTTTATCCAAAAGAATTAGTCAACAACAAGACCCATATAGGATCCACTAATTCCTGAATATGCAGTTGAAACTAGAAGTTTACATATAGTATTTAAAAAGACACATATGCATGTTTTTTCTCAATATCTGACATGAAATAAGAATAAACCTTATCCATTTTAGGTCAATAAGGATTATAATAATTATTAACATTTGTCAAATGCCAGAATAATGAGAGCGAGAGAATGTTTTAAGTCACCTTTACTACTTACTGCAAAAGTTTACATACATTTCATTATTACTTGGTACCATTGCCATTAAACTGAATGACTTGGGTTAAACGTTTGGGATAACCTTCCACAAGCTTCTCACAATAGTTGGTCGGAATTTGGGCCCATTCCTCCTGACAAAACTAGTGTAACTGATCCAGGTTTGTAGCTCGCCTTGCTCGTACCTGCCTTTTCAGCTTTGACCATAAATTTTCAATAGGATTGAGATCAGGGTTTTGTGATGGCCACTCCAAACCATTGACTTTGTTATCCTTAAGCCACTTTGTTACCACTTTGGCAGTGTGCTTTGAGTCATTGTCCATTTGGAAGACTCATTGCTGCCCAAGCTTTAACTTTCTGGCTGATGTTTTGAGATGTTGCTTCAGTATTGCCACATAATCTTCTTTTCTTATGTTGCCATCTATTTTCTGAAATGCACCAATATCTTCTGCAGCAAAACAACCCCACAACATGATGTTGACACCACCATGTTTCACAGTTGGGATGGTGTTCTTAGGCTTCCAAGCTTCTCATAGTAACATAGTAACATAGTAACATAGTTAGTAAGGCCGAAAAAATACATTTGTCCATCCAGTTCAGCCTATATTCCATCATAATAAATCCCCAGATCTACGTCCTTCTACAGAACCTAATAATTGTATGATAAAATATTGTTCTGCTCCAGGAAGACATCCAGGCCTCTCTTGAACCCCTCGACTGAGTTCGCCATCACCACCTCCTCAGGCAAGCAATTCCAGATTCTCACTGCCCTAACAGTAAAGAATCCTCTTCTATGTTGGTGGAAAAACCTTCTCTCCTCCAGACGCAAAGAATGCCCCCTTGTGCCCGTTACCTTCTAAACCCATGCTGATATGGAGTTAAACAGTTATTCTCATTGAGATAATCCAGAATAACATCCCTCAGAAACCTTTCAAATATTTTACCAACAATAGAGGTTAGACTTACTGGCCTATAATTTCCAGGTTCACTTTTAGAGCCCTTTTTGAATATTGGCACCACATTTGCTATGCGCCAGTCCTGCGGAACAGACCCCGTCGCTATAGAGTCCCTAAAAATAAGAAATAATGGTTTATCTATTACATTACTTAGTTCTCTTAGTACTCGTGGGTGTATGCCATCCGGACCCGGAGATTTATCTATTTTAATCTTATTTAGCCGGTTTCGCACCTCTTCTTGGGTTAGATTGGTGACCCTTAATATAGGGTTTTCATTGTTTCTTGGGATTTCACCTAGCATTTCATTTTCCACCGTGAATACCGTGGAGAAGAAGGTGTTTAATATGTTAGCTTTTTCCTCGTCATCTACAACCATTCTTTCCTCACTATTTTTTAAGGGGCCTACATTTTCAGTTTTTATTCTTTTACTATTGATATAGTTGAAGAACAGTTTGGGATTAGTTTTACTCTCCTTAGCAATGTGCTTCTCTGTTTCCTTTTTGGCAGCTT
Organism: Ranitomeya imitator; assembly: GCF_032444005.1. Classification (NCBI taxonomy): domain Eukaryota; kingdom Metazoa; phylum Chordata; class Amphibia; order Anura; family Dendrobatidae; genus Ranitomeya; species Ranitomeya imitator. Next base: position 89,052,876 of record NC_091282.1, read on the forward strand.
TAATTAGTTTTTTAGATAAAGTATTTTTCTCCCTATAGTTTTTTAGAGCTTCAATGGTGCCATCCTGCTTTAGTAGTGCAAATGCTTTCTTTTTACTGTTAATTTACTGTTAATGGAGTAATGGCTTCTTCCTGGCAGAGTCCTCTTTTAGCCCATGCTGATGCAGTATTTGTTTCACTGTTGATGTTGACACAATCTTACCACTTTCTGACATCACCTTCGCAAAGTCTTGGGTTAATATGCACATGTTGTACCAAAGCACATTCATCTCTGGGACACAAACTTGTATAACTTTTAAGCCGAAATCTAAATTTTCATTTTTGCATTTTAATTTATTAAAGAAGAAATGAGAAATCCAGCTCAACGAGGTAGTGAAAAAAACTTCTTTCTTTATTCACTTGGAAATATATTCGGTGGAGGATAAAAACATCAGCAATACAAAGGATAAAAAGCGATATCAACGCGTTTCTGGTGACAAAGCACCCACATGATTAAGGGTGCTTTGTCACCAGAAACGCGTTGATATCGCTTTTTATCCTTTGTATTGGTGATGTTTTTATCCTCCACTGAATATATTTGCAAGTGAATGAAGAAAGAGGTTTTTTTCACTACCTCGTTGAGCTGGATTTTTCATTTCTTCTTTGATTGTCTACGCCCTGACACAGCGGTTCCGTGCTCCGAGTCTCCAAGGATGTCGATCATGGTGAGCTGGACTTTGTTCAATTTTAATTTATTGCTCCCTTTCTTCTTAGAGCCATACTTTACTTTATTTTTTTGTAGATTTAGACATATAGGGCTTGTTTTTTACAGAACGAGTTGTATTTTTGAATGACAACATTCACCTTAACACAGAATATATTAGAAAATGGGAGAAAACATCAAAGTAAGGTGAAATTGTGAAAAAAATGCAATTCTGGCATTGTTTTTTTGGAATTGTTTTACAGCGTACGTTATACTGAAAAATGACTTTACAGTATGATTCTGCTCATCAGTCCGATTACGGCAATACTCAACATCCAGTTTTTTTTTACTTTAAGTTACTTTAAGTTTGGAAAAAAAAATTTGAGGGACTGTGTTGTTATTTTCTGAGACCCGTATCATTTTTATTTTTTGGTCAATGGAACTGTGTCATGGTTTATTTTTTTATTGATGCCACTTTGGGATATAAACATGGGGAGACAAGCCAAAAAATACAATCATATAGTCCTGTACATATGAAATACACAATCTTTATTGGTTACATAATCAAGTAAAAGTTAAGCAGGGTTAAAAATGGTGAGCAAAACAACATCCACATGATACAGGGGGCCGGTAAGACCACATATATTTCAATCAATTAACATACCGGTAATCAGCATAATCATTCTGAATGAGATCCATTGCAAAAGAAATCCCGGATTCAAGTGCCCTATATGTCCATATAGATAAAATATTGTGCTCTAAATAGGACATACATTATGCCTATGAGCACTAAGAATACAAGAACATAACATATAGGACTAGAATAGATACCTTGCCGAGTGCCGCAGCGAAAGCTCCCAACAAACATTTTAGAGGATGCTCCTTCCTCTTCACTTAATTTTGCTTAGCTGGTCCTGTGAAAAAAAAGCAAAAGAAGTGAGGCTCAGCAAAATCACACCCCAAAATTGCAATTTTTGGAGGTGATTTCTAAATTTTGGTTTTCCTTGGCGGTGTGCTTGTGCCTGTATGTTGCATTATAAATGTTTGTATGTATGCTTATCTAGGTCTTTACTAGTGCAGTAAAGCTGTCAAAAAAAATTCCCTGCCCTATTAACTAAGTAACAAGTAAAGTGCAGAAAGCCAGAATCTTTTTGTGTATGCTCTAGAAGAAAATGAACTGTTTGTGGAAACCTGGCAGCTCTTAAAGGGAACCTGTCACCCCCAAAATCGAGGGTGAGGTAAGCCCACCAGCATCAGGGGCTTATCTACAGCATTCTGGAATGCTGTAGACAAGCCTCTGATGTATCCTAAAAGATGAGAAGAAGAGGGTATATTATACTCACCCAGGGGCAGTCCCGGGCCCGGTCCGATCCAATGGGTGTCACGGTCTGGCGCCTCCTATCTTCATCAGATGACGTCCTCTTCTGGTCTTCACGCTGCGGCTCCAGCGCAGGCGTACTTTGTCTGCCCTGTTGAGGAACAGGGGAGTAGGCTAAAGCCTAAACAAATGACCAAAAAGTCCATAAATATAAAAAATACAAAATCTTTATTGGATATAATATAATACACAGAACAGGTGAGGACAAGTGCACCAAAAACAGCGCAAAAAGCTATGTTAATGCACGGCAGCACCAAGAGCCAGGGGACCATACCAATAACAATAAAATTACACTAATAGCACAAATACCAAAAATCTCCACTCCTATAATAGGGATTAATGAGGATATAGGCTAATTATAATCAGTGATCACATCTGCATGCCATCAAAATGTAGCTGTAGGCAAGAATAGAGCTAGTTCAAATAATGTAGACTGCGATTTTAAAAAAATTATGATGCAGGAAGCCACAAAGATGGATGATAAAACAAGTTTTACCTTAAATAAGTTGCAGATGTGGGGGTTCCCTTGGTTCATGCGCTCACCCCGACGCACGTTTCGGAAGCTCTCCTTCTTCAGGGGGCATGGCACATAGTGCCATTAAGGAGTTTAAATAGTTTTGGCCACCGGAAATAAATGAGGTAAGAGGATGGAAGAGTGTGCGGGTTGCCATGCTGACAAACACTAACAAAAGCCACCGAGTGCAAAAAAAGATAAAAAAGCGTGAAAAGCAAGCAGCACAACCGACCCCCCACCCGCTAACACCCGTGCCGCCCCACATGCGAACACAGAGACACATGGGGCCCCATATGATCTGATGCCGAGTGTGCGGCTGATGCCGGCACCAGCATGAGGGCAGAGCTGCCGCCGTGCCTGCACAAAGGGCAGATGATGGTAAGGACACGATAATAGGTGTGGGCAAGGGAGATGACAAAAAAATAGGACCATAAAGCTAGTAACTAAGTGCGATACTGCTGCTATAAGTAATATTGACGATATCCACACAGCAAGCAACCTTACTACTAAATGGAAGAGCATAAGTACCCTAACCAGTGTGCATTGTCGAAAGCACAACTGGGAAGTGGCTATAATGCCGAGGGAAGGGCAAGAAGCACCTCCTATACCTACAGTGACAGATTTAAGGCAAATTCAATAATAAAAAATGAAAAAATGATATTTGTCAATAAAGGTCACGATAGATGTTTCACATAGCATTGGCATATCCCTCATCAGCAGAACTTCTAAGTTAATATACACATATACATCTATGCATGAAAATGTCAATATTAATAAACTTAATTACAAGTCTTGTTAGTCTGCTGGCATTCAGGTAAATGGTGCCACAAATTTCCATATACTGAATCTTCCCCAATATTGTGCGATAGTCCGGATCGCTTATTAAGTGTGCAGCAGTAAAGATAGTTCTTATATCCAAAGAGAGCGCCAATAGCCCACTGGATAGCAGAGATGTAGACACTCTGCCCGTTATTGACAGGATGTTTCAGGCCAATCCAAATACATGTGAAACCACTTGAGAGTGACTAAAAGAAATTGAATCTGCAAATAAAAATATATAAAAACAAATTAAAATCAGTCATCAAAAACAGCGGGAAGCACAAGGATGGCAAAGGTGCAGCAGGGGGTGATCACAGGAACGGGATGAAGCTAAGATTTTCATTGAGGCCACGTGGATGGACAGTATCGAGTGTCCAAATCCACTGTGCCTCAAGCTGGGCCAGTCTTTGATAAAATTTACCACCACGAATACCTAGATCAATCGCATTGATGCCTTTTACCCGTAGGCCTTTGCTATCGCAATTGTGGTGTTACTTAAAATGTTTTGGTAAAGTTTTAAGTTGAGCAATATCATCGTGATTTTTTGCGGCCTGTATACCCAGCATATGCTCCCTGACCCTAACCTTGTGGTTAGTACAACATAGATCAGGGAGCACGGACATGTGGCAAAATAAATTACATTTTTTGTAGTGCACGTGATTGGTTTCTTTCTGTTGAGGGCAGAGCAAAGTACTGCAGTGTGAAGGCACCGGGCCTCTCTGACTTTTCCTGGCGCCTGCACACTGCAGTACTTTGCTCTGCCCTCAACAAGGCAGACAAATTACGCCTGCGCCAGAGCTGCAGTGTGAAATCCAGAAGAGGACGTCATCCTATGAAGATGGGAGGCCCCGGACGAGACCGCAACGCACATCGGATCGGACCGCCCACCCAGGTGAGTATAATATAACCTCTTTTTCTCATCTTTTAGGTTTCATTGGGGGCTTATCTACAGCATACCAGAATGCTGTAGATAAGCACCTGATGCCAGTGGGCTTAGCTCACCGTCGATTTTGGGGGTGACAGGTTCCCTTTAACAGGGTTTCCATGGACAGATTTTACCAAGCCACATTTAGTAGGCCACAAAGGTACACTGGTCTTCACCCATTAAACCCTATACAAAGATCTGAACTTACAAAAGGGACACCTGAGTTATATACACGGAGTAGTTGCTGACCGTTATTGTGAGCTGGCAGATGAGAGGAAAGTTAAGTAGAATGATTAAAACCAGGAAGGGAAGGTAATGGACAAAATTAGGAAGCAAGAACAAGGTTAAGAGTTAGTCGAAGTCAGAAGCAGGAGGTATGAACCAGGAGACAAAATCATCAAGCAAGTATACAGTACAGACCAAAAGTTTGGACACACCTTCTCATTTAAAGATTTTTCTGTATTTTCATGACTATGAAAATTGTACATTCACACTGAAGGCATCAAAACTATGAATTAACACATGTGGAATTATATACTTAACAAAAAAGTGTGAAACAACTGAAATTATGTTTTATATTCTAGATTCTTCAAAGTAGCCCCCTTTTGCTTTGATGACTGCTTTGCACACTCTTGGCATTCTCTTGATGAGCTTCAAGAGGCAGTCACCAGGAATGGTTTTCACTTCACAGGTGTGCCCTGTCAGGTTTAATAAGTGGGATTTCTTGCCTTATAAATGGTGTTGAGACCATCAGTTGTGTTGTGCAGAAGTCTGCTGGATACACAGCTGATAGTCCTACTGAATAGACTGTTAGAATTTGTACTATGGCAAGTGAAAAGCAGCTAAGTAAAGAAAAACGAGTGGCCATCATTACTTTAAGAAATGAAGGTCAGTCAGTCTGAAAAAGTGTCCCCAAGTGTAGTGGCAAGTTTATCCGAGTCACCAGCCTCAGAAATCGCAGGTTAGCAGCAGCTCAGATTAGAGACCAGGTCAATGCCACACAGAGTTCTAGCAGCAGACGCATCTCTAGAACAACTGTTAAAAAGACTTTGTGCAGCAGTACTTCATGGTAAAATAGCTGCTAGGAAACCACTGCTAAGGACAGGAAACAAGCAGAAGAGACTTGTTTAGGCTAAAGAACACAAGGAATGGAAATTAGACCTGTGGAAATCTGTGCTTTGTTTTGAGTCCAAATTTGATATCTTTGGTTCCAACCACTGTGACTTTGTGCGACGCAGAAGAGGTGAACGGATGGACTCTACATGCCTGGTTCCCACCGTGAAGCATTGAGGAGGAGGTGTGATGGTGTGGGGGTGCTTTGCTGGTAACACTGTTTGGGATTTATTCAAAACTGAAGGCATACTGAGCCAGCATGGCTACCACAGCATCCTGCAGCGGCATGTTATTCCATCCTGTTTGCGTTTAGTTGGACCATCATTTATTTTTCAACAGGACAATGACCCCAAACACACCTCTAGGCTGTGTAAGGGCTATTTGACCAAGAAGGAGAGTGATGGGGTGCTACGCCAGATGACCTGGCCTCCACAGTCACCAGACCTGAAACCAATTGAGACGGTTTGGGGTGAGCCGGACCGCAGAGTGAAGGCAAAAGGGCCAACAAGTGCTAAGCATCTCTGGGAACTCCTTCAAGATTGTTGGAAGACCATTCCCAGTGACTTCCTCTTGAAGCACATCAAGAGAATGCCAAGAGTGAGCAAAGCAAAAGGTGGCTACTTGGAAGAACCTAGAATATAAGACATCATTTCAGTTGTTTCACACTTTTTTGTTAACCCCTTAAGCCCCGAGGGTGGTTTTCACGTTAATGACCGGGCCAATTTTTACAATTCTGACCACTGTCCCTTTATGAGGTTATAACTCTGGAACACTTCAATGGATCTTGGCGATTCTGACATTGTTTTCTCCTGAGATATTGTACTTCATGTTAGTGGTAAAATTTATTCGATATAACTTGCGTTTATTTGAGAGAAAAAAATGGAAATTTGGCAAAAATTTTGAAAATGTAGCAATTTTCCAACTTTGAATTTTTATGACTTTAAATCAGAGAGATATGTCATGCAAAATACTTAATAAGTAACATTTCCCACATGTCTACTTTACATCAGCACAATATTGGAACCAAAATTTTTTTTTGTTAGGGAGTCATAAGGGTTAAAAGTTGACCAGCAATTTCTCATTTTTACAACACCATTTTTTTTTAGGGACCACATCTCATTTGAAGTCATTTTGAGGGGTCTATATGATAGAAAATACCCAAGTGTGACACCATTCTAAAAACTGCACCCCACAAGGTGCTCAAAACCACATTCTGGATTATCTCAATGAGAATAACTGTTTAACTCCATATCAGCATGGGTTTATGAGAAATCGCTCCTGTCAAACCAATCTAATCAGTTTTTATGAAGAGGTAAGCTATAGACTGGACCACGGTGAGTCATTGGACGTGGTATATCTCGATTTTTCCAAAGCGTTTGATACCGTGCCGCACAAGAGGTTGGTACACAAAATGAGAATGCTTGGTCTAGGGGAAAATGTGTGTAAATGGGTTAGTAACTGGCTTAGTGATAGAAAGCAGAGGGTGGTTATAAATGGTATAGTCTCTAACTGGGTCGCTGTGACCAGTGGGGTACCGCAGGGGTCAGTATTGGGACCTGTTCTCTTCAACATATTCATTAATGATCTGGTAGAAGGTTTACACAGTAAAATATCGATATTTGCAGATGATACAAAACTATGTAAAGCAGTTAATACAAGAGAAGATAGTATTCTGCTACAGATGGATCTGGATAAGTTGGAAACTTGGGCTGAAAGGTGGCAGATGAGGTTTAACAATGATAAATGTAAGGTTATACACATGGGAAGAGGGAATCAATATCACCATTACACACTGAACGGGAAACCACTGGGTAAATCTGACAGGGAGAAGGACTTGGGGATCCTAGTTAATGATAAACTTACCTGGAGCAGCCAGTGCCAGGCAGCAGCTGCCAAGGCAAACAGGATCATGGGGTGCATTAAAAGAGGTCTGGATACACATGATGAGAGCATTATACTGCCTCTGTACAAATCCCTAGTTAGACCGCACATGGAGTACTGTGTCCAGTTTTGGGCACCGGTGCTCAGGAAGGATATAATGGAACTAGAGAGAGTACAAAGGAGGGCAACAAAATTAATAAAGGGGATGGGAGAACTACAATACCCAGATAGATTAGCGAAATTAGGATTATTTAGTCTAGAAAAAAGACGACTGAGGGGCGATCTAATAACCATGTATAAGTATATAAGGGGACAATACAAATATCTCGCTGAGGATCTGTTTATACCAAGGAAGGTGACGGGCACAAGGGGGCATTCTTTGCGTCTGGAGGAGAGAAGGTTTTTCCACCAACATAGAAGAGGATTCTTTACTGTTAGGGCAGTGAGAATCTGGAATTGCTTGCCTGAGGAGGTGGTGATGGCGAACTCAGTCGAGGGGTTCAAGAGAGGCCTGGATGTCTTCCTGGAGCAGAACAATATTGTATCATACAATTATTAGGTTCTGTAGAAGGACGTAGATCTGGGTATTTATTATGATGGAATATAGGCTGAACTGGATGGACAAATGTCTTTTTTCGGCCTTACTAACTATGTTACTATGTTACTATGTATGTTACATTCAAGAAGTTTATTAACCCTTCAGGTGTTTTACAGGAATTTTTGGAATGTTTAAATAAAAATGAACATTTAACTTTTTTTCACACAAAATTTATTTCAGCTCCAATTTGTTTTATTTTACCAAGGGTAACAGGAGAAAATGGACCCCCAAAGTTGTTGTACAATTTGTCCTGAGTACGCTGATACCCCAAATGTGGGGGTAAACAACTGTTTGGGGTACATGGCAGAGCTCGGAAGGAAAGGAGCGCCATTTGACTTTTCAATGCAAAATTGACTGGAATTGAGATGGGACGCCATGCTGTGTTTGGAGAGCCCCTGATGTTCCTAAACATTGAAACCCCCCACAAGTGACACCATTTTGGAAAATAGACCCCTTAAGAAACTTATCTAGATGTGTGGTTAGCACTTTGACCAAACAAGTGCTTCATAGAAGTTTATAATGCAGAGCTGTAAAAATAAAAATCATATTTTTTCACAAAAATGATATTTTTGCCCACAATTTTTTTATTTTCCCAAGATTAAGAGAAGAAATTAGACCACAAAAGTTGTTGTGCAATTTGTCCTGAGTATGCTGATACCCCATACAGTCATGGTCAAAAGTATTGACACCCCTGCAATTCTGTCAGATAATACTCATTTTCTTCCTGAAAATGATTGCAAACACAAAAAATTTGGTACTATTATCTTCATTTAATTTGTCTTAAATGAAAAAACACAAAAGAGAATGAAGCAAAAAGCAAAACATTGATCATTTCACACAAAACGCCAAAAATGGGCCAGACAAAAGTATTGGCACCCTCAGCCTAATACTTGGTTGCACAACCTTTAGCCAAAATAACTGCGACCAACCGCTTCCGGGAACCATCAATGAGTTTCTTTCAATGCTCTGCTGAAATTTTAGACCATTCTTCTTTGGCAAACTGCTCCAGGTCCCTGATATTTGAAGGGTCCTGTTGTGAATTCTGTTGTTGAACTCTCTCCTGTGGTCGTGAATGGTACTTCGGCGAGTTCTGTCCATGGACTCCCTCTGGTGGCTGTGAGTGAAGCTGCTGCTTCTGAGGTTCCTTACACAGGTGACACGGTTTATCCTTTGGTTGGCTGCTCTATTTAACTCCACTCAGATCGTTACTCCATGCCAGCTGTCAATGTTCCTGTGCTGGTTCAGTTAGCTTCTTGCAGGAAGAGACAGGTCTCCAGAAAGATCCAAGAGCGAAGTCCCCGTTTGTTATTTTCTGTTCATCGTTTTCTAGTCCAGCTTGCTTTCATGATTTTGTCTTGCTAGCTGGAAGCTCTGGGATGCAGGGTGGCGCCTCCGCACCGTGAGTCGGTGCGGGGGTCTTTTTGCACACTCTGCGTGGTCTTTTGTAGCTTTTGTGCTGACCGCAAAGATACCTTTCCTATCCTCTGTCTATTTAGTTAGTCTGGCCTCCCTTTGCTAAAACCTGTTTCATTTCTGTGTTTGTGACTTTCATCTTAACTCACAGTTAATATTTGTGGGGGGCTGCCTTTTCCTTTGGGGAAATTTCTCTGAGGCAAGGTAGGCTTTATTTTCTATCTCTAGGGCTAGCTAGTTCTAGGCGTCTAGGCCTGTTAGGTACGCTCCACGGCAATTTCTAGTGTGTGTGATAGGATTAGGGATTGCGGTCAGCAAAGTTCCCACTTCCCAGAGCTTGTCCTGTGAGTTTAACCATCAGGTCATTCCTGGTGCTCCTAACCACCAGGTCATAACAGTACAGCTGGCCCAAAGTATTAATGCATCTCAATAGAGGGATAAGAGAAGCTCTGAGACCATTTTTTTTTCTTTGCACTGTGTTTTGTCTTTCTTTTCCCCTAGACCTTTGGGTGGTTCAGGACACAGGTGTAGAGATGGACATTCAAGGTCTGTCCTCTTGCGTGGATCATCTCACTGCAAGGGTACAAAACATTCAAGATTTTGTGGTTCAGAATCCTATGTTAGAGCCTTGAATTCCTATTCCTTATTTGTTTTCTGGGAATAGATCTAAGTTTCTGAATTTCAAAAATAATTGTAAACTGTTTCTAGCTTTGAAACCCCGCTCCTCTGGTGACCCCGTTCAACAAGTAAAAATCATTATTTCTTTGTTGCGTGGTGACCCTCAAGACTGGGCATTTTCCCTTGCGCCAGGAGATTCTGCATTGCGTGATGTAGATGCATTTTTTCTGGCGCTTGGATTGCTTTATGATGAACCAAATTCAGTGGATCAGGCAGAGAAAATCTTGCTGGCTTTGTGTCAGGGTCAGGATGAAGCGGAGGTGTACTGTCAGAAGTTTAGAAAGTGGTCTGTGCTTACTCAGTGGAATGAGTGTGCCCTGGCGGTAATTTTCAGAAAGGGTCTTTCTGAAGCCCTTAAGGGTGTCATGGTGGGATTTCCCACGCCTGCTGGTCTGAATGAGTCTATGTCCTTGGCCATTCAGATCGATCGGCGCTTGCGTGAGCGCAAAGCTGTGCACCATCTGGCGGTGTTCTCTGAGCATAGGCCTGAGCCTATGCAGTGTGATAGGACTTTGACCAGAGCTGAACGGCAGGAACACAGACGTCGGAATGGGCTGTGTTTTTACTGTGGTGAATCCACTCATGCTATCTCCGATTGTCCTAAGCGCAGTAAGCGGTTCGCTAGGTCTGCCACCATTGGTACTGTACAGTCTAAATTTCTTTTGTCCGTTACTCTGATTTGCTCTCTGTCGTCCTATTCTGTTATGGCATTTGTGGATTCAGGCGCTGCCCTGAACTTGATGGACTTGGAGTTTGCCAGGCGCTGTGGTTTTCTCTTGGAGCCCTTGCAGTATCTTATTCCATTGAGAGGAATTGATGCTACGCCTTTGGCCAAGAATAAGCCTCAGTACTGGACTCATTTGACCATGTGCATGGCTCCTGCACATCAGGAGGATATTCGCTTTTTGGTGTTGCATAATCTGCATGATGTGGTCGTTTTGGGGTTACCATGGCTACAGGTCCACAACCCAGTATTGGATTGGAAATCAATGTCTGTGTCCAGCTGGGGTTGTCAAGGGGTACATGGTGATGTTCCATTGCTGTCAATTTCGTCTTCCACTCCTTCTGAAGTCCCTGAGTTTTTGTCGGATTACCGGGATGTATTTGATGAGCCCAAATCCGGTGCCCTACCTCCTCATAGGGATTGTGATTGTGCTATTGATTTGATTCCTGGTAGTAAGTTTCCTAAGGGTCGACTGTTCAATTTATCGGTGCCAGAACACGCCGCTATGCGGAGTTATATAAAGGAGTCCTTGGAGAAGGGTCATATTCGCCCGTCGTCTTCACCATTGGGAGCAGGGTTCTTTTTTGTGGCCAAGAAGGATGGCTCTTTGAGACCTTGTATTGATTACCGCCTTCTTAATAAGATCACAGTCAAATTTCAGTATCCTTTGCCGCTGCTGTCTGATTTGTTTGCTCGGATTAAGGAGGCTAGTTGGTTCACCAAGATAGATCTTCGAGGGGCGTATAATCTTGTGCGAATTAAACAGGGCGATGAATGGAAAACAGCATTTAATACGCCCGAGGGCCATTTTGAGTACCTGGTTATGCCATTCGGGCTTTCTAATGCTCCATCTGTGTTTCAGTCCTTTATGCATGACATCTTTCGAGAGTACCTGGATAGATTCATGATTGTATATTTGGATGACATTTTGGTCTTTTCGGATGATTGGGAGTCTCATGTGAAGCAGGTCAGAATGGTGTCCCAGGTCCTTCGTGCGAATTCCTTGTTTGTGAAGGGGTCAAAGTGTCTCTTTGGAGTTCAGAAGGTTTCATTTTTGGGTTTCATTTTTTCCCCTTCTACTATCGAGATGGACCCTGTTAAAGTTCAGGCCATTTATGATTGGACTCAGCCGACATCTGTGAAGAGCCTGCAGAAGTTCATAGGCTTTGCTAATTTTTACCGTCGCTTCATCGCTAATTTTTCTAGTATCGCTAAACCGTTGACTGATTTGACCAAGAAAGGTGCTGATGTGGTCAATTGGTCCTCTGCGGCTGTAGAGGCTTTTCAGGAGTTGAAGCGTCGTTTTTCTTCTGTCCCTGTGTTGTGCCAGCCAGATGTTTCGCTCCCGTTTCAGGTTGAGGTTAATGCTTCTGAGATTGGAGCAGGGGCTGTTTTGTCGCAAAGAAGTTCTGATGGCTCGGTGATGAAACCATGTGCCTTCTTTTCTAGAAAACTCTCACCTGCTGAGCGCAATTATGATGTTGGCAATCGAGAGTTGTTGGCCGTGAAGTGGGCATTCGAGGAGTGGCGACATTGGCTTGAAGGAGCTAAACATCGCGTGGTGGTCTTGACGGATCACAAGAATTTGACTTATCTCGAGTCTGCCAAACGGTTGAATCCTAGACAGGCTCGATGGTCGCTCTTTTTCTCCCGTTTTGATTTTGTGGTTTCATACCTTCCGGGATCTAAGAATGTGAAGGCTGATGCCCTGTCAAGGAGTTTTGTGCCTGACTCTCCGGGTGTTCTGGAGCCGGCGGGTATTCTCAAAGAGGGGGTAATTTTGTCTGCCATCTCCCCTGATTTGCGGCGCGTGCTGCAGAAGTTTCAGGCTGATAGACCTGACCGTTGTCCAGCGGAGAGACTGTTTGTCCCTGATAGATGGACTAGTAGAGTTATTTCTGAGGTTCATTGTTCGGTGTTGGCTGGTCATCCTGGAATCTTTGGTACCAGAGATTTGGTGGCTAGATCCTCTTGGTGGCCTTCTTTGTCACGGGATGTGTGTTCTTTTGTGCAGTCCTGTGGGACTTGTGCTCGGGCTAAGCCCTGCTGTTCTCGTGCCAGTGGGTTGCTTTTGCCCTTGCCAGTCCCGAAGAGGCCCTGGACGCATATTTCCATGGATTTTATTTCTGATCTCCCTGTTACTCAAAGGATGTCGGTCATTTGGGTGGTTTGTGATCGCTTCTCTAAGATGGTCCATTTGGTACCCTTGTCTAAATTGCCTTCCTCCTCTGATTTGGTGCCATTGTTTTTCCAGCATGTGGTTCGTTTGCATGGCATTCCGGACAACATCGTCTCGGACAGAGGTTCCCAGTTTGTTTCGAGGTTTTGGCGGTCCTTTTGTGCTAAGATGGGCATTGATTTGTCTTTTTCTTCGGCTTTCCATCCTCAGACTAAAGGTACCGTCACACTTAATGATATCGTTAATGATATCGTTGCTTTTTGTGACGTAGCAACGATATCGTTAAGGAAATCGTTATGTGTGACAGCGACCAACGATCAGGCCCCTGCTGGGAGATCGTTGGTCGCTGAAGAAAGTCCAGAACTTTATTTCGTCGCTGGAACTCCCGCTGACATCGCTGAATCGGCGTGTGTGACACCGATCCAGCGATGTCTTCACTGGTAACCAGGGTAAACATCGGGTTACTAAGCGCAGGGCCGCGCTTAGTAACCCGATGTTTACCCTGGTTACCAGCGTAAAAGTAAAAAAAACAAACAGCACATACTTACCTACCGCTGTCTGTCCCCGGCGCTCAGCTTCTCTGCACTCCTCCTGCACTGACTGTGAGCGTCGGTCAGTCGGAAAGCACAGCGGTGACGTCACCGCTCTGCTTTCCGGCCGCTGTGCTCACAGTGAGGGGAGAGGAGTGCAGAGAAGCTGAGCGCCGGGACAGATAGCGGTAGGTAAGTATGTGCTGTTTGGTTTTTTTTACTTTTACGCTGGTAACCAGGGTAAACATCGGGTTACTAAGCGCGGCCCTGCGCTTAGTTACCCGATGTTTACCCTGGTTACCGGGGACCTCGGGATAGTTGGTCGCTGGAGAGCTGTCTGTGTGACAGCTCTCCAGCGACCAAAAAGCGACGCTTGTTGTGAATTCTGTGGCCAAGCTCCCTCCTGTGGATGAGAGTGGTACTGCGGCTTCTGAGTTTCCTTCCTCAGGTGATGAGGTTAAGTCGTTAGGTGCTGCTCTATTTAACTCCACCTGGTGCTTTGATCCTGGCCTCCAGTCAATGTTCTAGTATTGGTCTTGCTTCCTCCTGGATCGTTCCTGTGGCCTGTCTATCCTGCATAAGCTAAGTTTTGCTTGTGTTATTTTTTGCTATTTTTTCTGTCCAGCTTGCTTTATTGGTTTTTCTTGCTTGCAGACGCAGAGGGAGCACCTCCGTACCGTTAATCGGTGCGGAGGGTCTTTTTGCCCCTCTGCGTGGTTGTTTGTAGGTTTTTGTGTTGACCGCAAAGCTATCTTTCCTATCCTTGGTCTATTCAGTAAGTCGGGCCTCACTTTGCTAAATCTATTTCATCTCTGTGTTTGTATTTTCATCTTACTCACAGTCATTATATGTGGGGGGCTGCCTTTTCCTTTGGGGAATTTCTCTGAGGCAAGGTAGGCTTATTTTTCTATCTTCAGGGCTAGTTAGTTTCTCAGGCTGTGCCGAGTTGCATAGGGAGCGTTAGGCACAATCCACGGCTACCTCTAGTGTGGTGTGTTAGGATTAGGGATTGCGGTCAGCAGAGTTCCAACGTCTCAGAGCTCGTCCTTGTTTTTGGTATTTGTCAGGTCACTTTGTGTGCTCTAAACTTCAATGTCCATTGTGGTTCTGAATTACCTGTTCACAACAGACGCTGCAGCGATCGACATCGTTGTCGGTATCGCTGCAGCGTCGCTTAGTGTGACGGTACTTTAATGGCCAAACCGAACGAACTAATCAGACTTTGGAAACATATCTGAGATGCTTTGTTTCTGCTGATCAGGATGATTGGGTGTCCTTCTTGCCTTTGGCTGAGTTCGCCCTTAATAATCGGGTCAGCTCGGCTACTTTAGTTTCTCCTTTTTTCTGTAATTCTGGTTTCCATCCTCGTTTCTCTTCAGGGCAGGTTGAGCCTTCGGACTGTCCTGGTGTGGATACGGTGGTGGACAGGTTGCAGCAGATTTGGACTCATGTGGTGGACAATTTGACATTGTCCCAGGAGAAGGCTCAACGTTTCGCTAACCGCCGGCGCTGTGTTGGTCCCCGACTTCGTGTTGGGGATTTGGTTTGGTTGTCATCTCGTCATGTTCCTATGAAGGTTTCCTCTCCTAAGTTTAAGCCTCGTTTCATTGGGCCATATAAGATTTCTGAAGTTATTAATCCTGTGTCATTTAGTTTGGACCTTCCAGCTTCTTTTGCCATCCATAATGTGTTCCATAGGTCGTTGTTGCGGAGATACGTGGCGCCTATGGTTCCCTCCGTTGATCCTGCCCCGGTGTTGGTCGAGGGGGAGTTGGAGTATGTGGTGGAGAAGATTTTGGATTCTCGTGTTTCGAGACGGAAACTCCAGTACCTGGTCAAGTGGAAGGGTTATGGTCAGGAAGATAATTCCTGGGTTTTTGCCTCTGATGTTCATGCTGCTGATCTAGTTCGTGTCTTTCATTTGGCTCATCCTCAAGGGGGGGGGTACTGTTGTGAATTCTGTTGTTGAACTCCCTCCTGTGGTTGTGAATGGTACTTCGGCGAGTTCTGTCCATGGACTCCCTCTGGTGGCTGTGAGTGAAGCTGCTGCTTCTGAGGTTCCTTACACAGGTGACGTGGTTTATCCTTTGGTTGGCTGCTCTATTTAACTCCACTCAGATCGTTACTCCATGCCAGCTGTCAATGTTCCTGTGCTGGTTCAGTTCGCTCTTGGATCTTTCTGGAGACCTGTCTCTTCCTGCAAGAAGCTAAGTCCCCGTTTGTTATTTTCTGTTCATGGTTTTCTAGTCCAGCTTGCTTTCATGATTTTGTCTTGCTATCTGGAAGCTCTGGGATGCAGGGTGGCGCCTCCACACCGTGAGTCGGTGCGGGGGTCTTTTTGCACACTCTGCATGGTCTTTTGTAGTTTTTGTGCTGACCGCAAAGATACCTTTCCTATCCTCTGTCTATTTAGTTAGTCTGGCCTCCCTTTGCTAAAACCTGTTTCATTTCTGTGTTTGTGACTTTCATCTTAAATCACAGTTAATATTTGTGGGGGACTGCCTTTTCCTTTGGGGAAATTTCTCTGAGGCAAGGTAGGCTTTATTTTCTATCTCTAGGGCTAGCTAGTTCTTAGGCTGTGCCGAGGCGTCTAGGCCTGTTAGGTACGCTCCACGGCAATTTCTAGTGTGTGTGATAGGATTAGGGATTGCGATCAGCAATGTTCCCACTTCCCAGAGCTTGTCCTGTGAGTTTAACCATCAGGTCATTCCTGGTGCTCCTAACCACCAGGTCATAACAGTGTGCCTTCTCCAAACTGCCATTTTTAGATCTCTCCACAGGTGTTCTATGGGATTCAGGTCTGGACTCATTGCTGGCCACCTTAGAAGTCTCCAGTGCTTTCTCTCAAACCATTTTCTAGTGCTTTTTGAAGTGTGTTTTGGGTCATTGTCCTGCTGGAAGACCCATTACCTCTGAGGGAGACCCAGCTTTCTCACACTGGGCCGTACTTTATGCTGCAAAATTTGTTGGTAGTCTTCAGACTTCATAATGCCATGCACACGGTCAAGCAGTCCAGTGCCAGAGGCAGCAAAGCAACCCCAAAACATCAGGGAACCTCCGCCATGTTTGACTGTAGGGACCGTGTTCTTTTCTTTGAATGCCTCTTTTTTCTCCTGTAAACTCTATGTTGATGCCTTTGCCCAAAAAGCTCTACTTTTGTCTCATCTGACCAGAGAACATTCTTCCAAAACGTTTTAGGCTTTTTTAGGTAGGTTTTGGCAAACTCCAGCCTGGCTTTTTTATGTCTCGGGGTAAGAAGTGGGGTCTTCCTGGGTCTCCTACCATACAGTCCCTTTTCATTCAGATGCCGACGGATAGTATGGGTTGACACTGTTGTACCCTCGGACTGCAGGGTAGCTTGAACTTGTTTGGATGTTAGTCAAGGTTCTTTATCCAACATCTGCACAATCTTGCGTTGAAATCTCTTGTCAATTTTTCATTTCCATCTACATGTAGGGAGGTTAGCCACAGTGCCATGGGCTTTAAACTTCTTGATGACACTGCGCTCGGTAGACACAGGAATATTCAGGTCTTTGGAGATGGACTTGTAGCCTTGAGATTGCTCATGCTTCCTCATAATTTGGTTTCTCAAGTCCTCAGACAGTTCTTTGATCTTCTTTCTTTTCTCCATGCTCAATGTGGTACACACAAGGACACAGGACAGAGGTTGAGTCAACTTTAATCCATGTCATCTGGCTGCAAGTGTGATTTAGTTATTGCCATCACCTGTTAGGTGCCACAGGTAAGTTACAGGTGCTGTTAATTACACAAATTAGAGAAGCATCACATGATTTTTCGAACACTGCCAATACTTTTGTCCACCCCCTTTTTTATGTTTGGTGTGGAATTATATCCAATTTGGCTTTAGGGCAATTATTTTTGTGTTTTTTCATTTAAGACAAATTAAATGAAGATAATAATACCAAATAATTTGTGTTTGCAATCATTTTCAGGAAGAAAATGAGTATTATCTGACAGAATTGCAGGGGTGTCAATACTTTTGGCCATGACTGTATGTGGGTGTAAACCATTGTTTGGGCGCATGGCAGAGCTCGGAAGGGAAGGAGCGCCATTTGACTTTTCAATGCAAAATTGACTGGAATTAAGATGGGACGCCATGTTGCGTTTGGAGAGCCCCTGATGTGCCTAAACATTAAAACCCCCACAAGTGACACCATTTTGGAAAGTAGACCCCCTAAGGAACTTATCTAGATGTGTTTTGAGAGCTTTGAACCCCCAAGTGTTTCACTACAGTTTATAACGCAGAGACATGAAAATAAAAATTCTTTTTTTTTTCACAAAAATGATTTTTTAGTCCCCAGTTTTGTATTTTCACAAGGGTAACAGGATAAATTGGACCCCAAAAGTTGTTGTCCAATTTTTCCTGAGTACGCTGATACCCCATATGTGGGGGAAACTACTGTTTGGGCGCATGGCAGAGCTCGGAAGGGAAGGAGCGCCATTTGGAATACAGACTTAGATTGAATGGTCTGCAGGTGTCACATTGCATTTGCAGAGCCCCTGATGTACCCAAACAGTACAAACCCCCCACAAGTGACCCCATATTGGAAACTAGACCTCCCAAGGAACTTATCAAGATGTGTTGTGAGAACTTTGAACCCCAAGTGTTTCACTACAGTTTATAACGCAGAGACGTGAAAAAAAAAATTCTTTTTTTTTTCACAAAAATAATTTTTTAGTCCCCAGTTTTGTATTTTCACAAGGGTAACAGGATAAATTGGACCCCAAAAGTTGTTGTCCAATTTGTCCTGAGTACGCTGATACCCCATATGTGGGGGAAACTACTGTTTGGGCGCATGGCAGAGCTCGGAAGGGAAGGAGCGCCATTTGGAAAGCAGACTTAGATTTGTCTGCAGGCGTCACATTGCAGTTGCAGTGCCCCTGATGTACCCAAACAGTAGAAACCCCCTACAAGTGACCCCATATTGGAAACTAGACCTCCCAAGGAACTTATCTAGATGTGTTGTGAGAACTTTGAACCATCAAGTGTTTCACTGCAGTTTACAACGCAGAGCTGTGAAAATAAAAAAATCTTATTTTTCCCACAAAAAATATATTTAGCCCCCCAAATTTTTATTTTCCCAAGGATAACAAGAGAACTTGGACCCCAAAAGGTGTTGTCCAATTTGTCCCGAGTACGCTGATACCCCATATGTTGGGGTGAACCCCTGTTTGAGCGCATCGGAGAGCAAGGGAAGGAGCACTGTTTTACTTTTTCAACGCAGAATTGGCTGGAATTGAGATTGGACGCCATGTCGCGTTTGGAGAGCCCCTGATGTGCCTGAACAGTGGAAACTCCCCAATTCTACCTGAAACCCTAATCCAACAACATCCCTAACCCTAATCCCTATGGTAACCCTAACCACACCCCTAACCCTGACACACCCCTAATTCTAATCCCAACCCTAATCACAACCGTAAATGTAATCCAAACCCTAACCCTAACCCTAGCCCCAACCCTAACCCTAACCCTAGCCCTAACCCTAGCCCTAGCCCTAGCCCCAACCCTAGCCCCAACCCTATCCCTAACCCTAACCATAGCCCTAACCCTAGCCCTAACCTTAGCCCTAACCCTAATGGGAAAATGGAAATAAATACATTTTTTTAATTTTTATTATTTTTCCCTAACTAAGGGGGTGATGAAGGGGGGTTTGATTTACTTTTATAGCGTTTTTTATATCGGATTTTTATGATTGGCAGCTGTCACACACTAAAAGACGCTTTTTTATAGCAAAAAAGTTTTTGCGTCTCCACATTTTGGGACCTATAATTTTTCCATATTTTGGTCCACAGAGTTATCTGAGGTCTTGTTTTTTGCGGGACGAGTTGACGTTTTTATTGGTAACATTTTCGGACACGTGACAGTTTTTGATCACTTTTTATTCCGATTTTTGTGAGGCAGAATGACCAAAAACCAGCTATTCATGAATTTCTTTTGGGGGAGGCGTTTATACCGTTCCGCGTTTGGTAAAATTGATAAAGCAGTTTTATTCGTTGGGTCATTACGATTACAGCGATATCTCATTTATATCTTTTTTTATGTTTTGGCGCTTTTATACGATAAAAGCTATTTTATAGAAAAAATAATTATTTTGGCATCGCTTTATTCTGAGGACTATAACTTTTTTATTTTTTGGGTTATGATGCTGTATGGAGGCTCATTTTTTGCGCAACAAGATGACATTTTCAGCGGTACCATGGTTATTTATATCCATCTTTTTGATCGTGTGTTATTCCACTTTTTGTTTGGCGGTATGATAGTAAAGCTTTGTTTATTGGCTCGTTTTTTTTTTTTCTTACGGTGTTCACTGAAGGGGTTAACTAGTGGGACAGTTTTATAGGTTGGGTCATTACAGACGCGGCGATACTAAATATGTGTACTTTTATTGTTTTTTTAGTTTTTTTTAGATAAAGAAATGTATTTATGGGAATAATATTATTTATTTATTTATTTATTTATTTAGGATTTTTTTTTTTTTTTTTTACACATGTGGAAATTTTTTTTTTAACTTTTTTACTTTGTCCCGGGGGGGGGGGACATCACAGATTGCCAATCTGACAGTTTGCATAGCACTCTGTAAGATCGGCGATCTCACTCACATCGCTGCAGGCTTAGCCTGGCTTACCAGCGCCTGCAGTCGACCCGGAAGTATTTCCACAGGACCCGGATGCAGCCACGTGGCCATTTTGGATCCGGGGACTGCAGGGAGAAGACGCTCGGTACAAGGTGAGTACATCACCTTGTACCGATCGTCTCAGGGAAGCGCGCAGGGAGCCCCCTCCCTGCGCGATGCTTCCCTGTACCGCCGGCACACTGCGATCATGTTTGATCGCGGTGTGCCAGGTGTTAATGTGCCGGGAGTGGTCCGTGACCGCTCCTGGCATATAGTGCCGGATGTCAGCTGCGATAGTCAGCTGACACCCGGCCGCGATCGGCCGCGCTCCCCCGGTGAGCGCGGCCGATCGCTATGACATACTATCCCGTCGGTGGGAATTAAGGCCCACCCCACCTCGACGGGATAGTACGTCATATGGGATTAAGGGGTTAAGTATATAATTCCACATGTGTTAATTCATAGTTTTGATGCCTTTAGTGTGAATGTACAATTTTCATAGTCATGAAAATACAGTAAAATCTTTAAATGAGAAGGTGTGTCCAAAATTTTGGTCTGTACTGTATATAGGTTGGCCAGATACAGCAACAGGTATCAAACTAGCTGAGTTCAATAGCAGAGAATGATAAAAGTAGCAAACAATGGTCAAAGTAGCCTTGTAAACGGCAAGGTGCTGCCCCATAGATGATAACAGGGATCTAATGACACCCGTTGACTAACTGCTCTGCAAAAAGTGCCAACCAAACCAGTACACTTGGCTGGACCACGCCAACCTTACACAGTGATGCTGGTGTTGTTGCCACCTTCATGGCCATCTACAGGGTAAGTGTGGCACTGCCTGGTCACAGTGGAGATTTTGCTGAATGAGGACTAGGTAAGACACTAAGAGATATGTTTTCATATGTGTAGTTACTCACAATGCAAAAACATCATCTTAAAATCTTCCTCCAACACTACTCTCCCATGGATATTGGGGTTGCCAAAGTAAACATAGATATGACATTGAGTAACATATGATTGATTTACCAACCTAAATGCCCAATGCACTGTTGGGTTTCTCCATATCTAATCTAGAGATCAGGTGAGAGAGTTACAATAGTGGAAAACTGTAGAGTTTTAAAATAATTTTCAAGTATATATCAAATTTGCAGTCTCATATTGAGACACATTCTAGAGATGAGTGAATCTTTTGGATTTGCCAACTTCATCATCTTTTCCCTTCAAATTTTTTGCAGCTTGTCCATTCACCACGAACAGCAAAAACAGCAAGGCCTCCAATTGTCTTGAAAACAGGCATATAACAATCTGAGGTCTCCTAGGACTGGATTGAACACTTTTAAAGCTTTTTAATGCAAATACCGCTTTGGTCCTGTCAATGTGACTTCAACAGATATAGCTATTTTTTGACTGCTGAGCTGTCTCACACGATCTGAAATATTGATACAGTTTTTTTTACCCCTGTGCATATACAGTAGTTTCTCCCAGTCCTTGATTCTGTGCATTCAGTATAAGGCTGTTATATTGTACAGTAAAAAATGCCTTTGAAAAAGTCAGATAAATCATATCAATTGCATGACCTGCATACAGATTTACACTCGCCTCCTCATAGAAACCCAACATGTTGGTTAGACATGACTTACCTTTCATAAATTCATGTTAGTTGTCAGTTATTATATTATTTTCTGCAATATATTTTTGCAAGTCATCTCTTATAATGCTCTAAAAATTTTTTACACACCTCTGTTGTCAAACTTATGGGATGGTAGATCCACCTTCTTACCCTTCTTAAATATCGGTACCACGTCAGCCACCCTACAATCCTGTGATGCTGACCCTGTTACAAGAGAGTCTAAGATGAGAGCTTATATATCACGAGTACCTAAGGATCAGATGCTAATATTTAAAAATGCAAAATTCTTCCTTCCTCAAACATGATGTCTCATGGAAGGTTTGGGAGGCCCCCAAACACATTAGAACGTTGGACAGTCCCGATGAAATCAACAGGCTCAGGTGACCTTAAGTCCTAGCTGTAAGTAGAAGTATGTTGAAGAAAGCAAAGTGGGCCACCCGGCATCACATAGCCCAAAGAATACTAGTTAAGGTGATACAGTGGCAGTGGCTGTTTTTGTGTTTGGCTTAAATGGCTGTGTACTGACAAAAAAAGAAAAAAGAAAAAATGTAAATTTCACTATACCTATACAGTAAATATTGGTGTCCATCAGTATGTTCTGTCAAGTATACCCTAGAAAGCAATTTCAAAGTGTGTTGAAATGCCACAATTTATAAATTAATTCTATTGCAGTCTGCAGTGTGATTCCTATAAGTGTGTCCTAGAAGTGTGAAGATTACTGTAGAATTAAAACCTGAAAGATGTATACAGACTGTGCCCTGCTACCTGCCACCATCGCACTCTAACAAGCATCTCTATTCTTCCGACAGGTATGTTCATCCAACCAGCTCTCCTGCTCTCCTGCTGTCTGTCTATGAAGTGCAAATAGTACATCACCCAGCTTTGCACATAGACTCGCCTCCTCACCTAGAATTCACATGGTATGTTCATCCACCCTGCTCTCCTGCTCTCCTGCTGTCTGACTATGAAGTGCACATAGTACATCACCCAGCTTTGCACATAGACTCGCCTCCTCACCTAGCATTCACATGGTATGTTCATCCACCCAGCTCTCCAGCTTTCCCATCCTCTGTACCTAGCTATCGCCCTATATCACTTCTCCCCTATGCCTCCAAACTACTGGAACAACATGTCTACCTTGAACTGTCCTCCCATCTCTCTTCCTGCTCCCTCTTCGACCACTTAAAATTTGGCTTCCGGTCACACCACTCCACTGAAACTGCCCTAACTAAGGTCACGAATGACCTCTTAACCACCAAGAGCAAGCGACACTACTCTGTCCTCCTCCTCCTGGACCTGTCGGCTGCCTTTGACACAGTGGATCATTCCCTATTACTACAGACCTGTTGTGAATTCTGTGGCTGAGTTCACTTCTGTGGTCACAAGTGGTATTGCAGTCTCTGGGCTTCCTCCCTCAGGTGTTTTGGTGAGCTCGTTGGCTGCCTTGCTATTTAGCTCCACCTGAGTCTGTCTTCCTTGCTCCTTGTCAATGTTCCAGTGTTGGATCTGAGCTACTGCATCTTTCCTTGGGCCTGCTGCTCTGCTAGATAAGTGCTTCTAGTTTGTTTTCTGTTTTTTCTGTCCAGCTTGCTATTTACTTTTGCTGGAAGCTCTGAGAAGCAAAGGGGTGCACCGCCGTGCTGTTAGTTCGGCACGGTGGGTCTTTTTGCCCCTTTGCGTGGTTTTCGTTTTAGGGTTTTTTGTAGACTGCATAGTTCTCTTTGCTATCCTCGCTCTGTCTAGAATATCGGGCCTCACTTTGCTGAATCTATTTCATTCCTACGTTTGTCTTTTCATCTTGCTAACAGTCATTATATGTGGGGGGCTGCCTATTCCTTTGGGGTATTTCTCTGAGGTAAGTCAGGCTTGTATTTCTGTCTTCGGGCTGGTCAGCTCCTCGGGCAGTGCCGAGTTGCATAGGTAGTGATAGGCGCAATCCACTGCTGCTTATAGTTGTGTGAGGATAGATCAGGTACTGCGGTCTACAGAGATTCCACGTCTCAGAGCTCGTCCTGTTGTTTTTGGTTATTGCCAGATCTCTGTATGTGCGCTGATTACTGCACGCTGTGTTGCCTGATTGCCAGCCATAACAGTACAAGGAGCCACACCAATGATTCCCAATAGAGGGAAAAAAGAAATCCTGACATAATTTTTTTTTCTTAGCTCTGTCTTCAGTCTTTTTTTTCCCCTAGACATTAGAGTGCTTCAGGACACAGCTGTGGACTTGGATATTCAGGCTCTGTGCTCCTCAATGGATAATCTCGTTGTAAATGTACAAAAGATTCAAGATACTATTGATCAGAAATCGATGCTAGAACCAAGAATTCCGATTCCTGATTTGTTTTTTGGTGACAGAACTAAGTTCCTGAGCTTCAGAAATAATTGTAAGCTATTTTTGGCCTTGAAACCTCATTCTTCTGGTAATCCTATTCAACAGGTTTTGATTATTATTTCTTTTTTGCGCGGCGACCCTCAGGACTGGGCATTTTCTCTTGCGCCAGGAGATTCTGCATTGAGTAATGTTGATGCGTTTTTCCAGGCGCTGGGATTGCTTTACGATGAGCCTAATTCAGTGGATCAGGCTGAGAAAAATCTGCTGGCTTTATGCCAGGGTCAGGATGATGTAGAAGTATATTGTCAGAAATTTAGGAAGTGGTCAGTACTCACTCTGTGGAATGAATCTGCACTAGCGGCTTTGTTCAGAAAGGGTCTCTCTGAAGCTCTTAAGGATGTAATGGTGGGATTTCCTATGCCTGCTGGTTTGAATGAGTCTATGTCCTTGGCCATTCAGATCGGTCGTCGCTTGCGCGAGCGTAAATCTGTGCACCATCTGGCGGTATTGTCTGAGAGTAAACCTGAGCCTATGCGGTGCGACAGGACTATGACTAAAGTAGAACAGCAAGAACACAGACGTCTGAACAGACTGTGTTTCTATTGTGGTGATTCTACTCATGCTATTTCTAATTGTCCTAAACGCACTAGGCGGTTTGATAGCTCTGCTGTTATTGGTACTGTACAGTCCAAATTCCTTTTGTCCATTACCGTACCTTAATGTGCTCTTTGTCATCGTATTCTGTCATGGCGTTTGTGGATTCGGGCGCTGCCCTGAATCTGATGGACTTGGAGTATGCTAAACGTTGTGGATTTTTCTTGGAGCCTTTGCGGTGTCCTATTCCATTGAGAGGAATTGATGCTACACCTTTGGCCAAGAATAAGCCTCAGTACTGGGCCCAGCTGACCATGTGCATGGCTCCTGCACATCAGGAAGTTATTCGCTTTCTGGTACTGCATAATTTGCATGATGTGGTCGTGTTGGGGTTGCCATGGCTACAAATCCATAATCCAGTATTGGATTGGAACTCTATGTCGGTAACCAGCTGGGGTTGTCAGGGAGTACATGGTGATGTTCCATTTTTGTCTATTTCGTCATCCATTCCTTCTGACATCCCAGAGTTCTTGTCGGACTTTCAGGATGTATTTGAAGAGTCCAAATCTGATGCCCTACCTCCGCATAGGAATTGTGATTGTGCTATCGATTTGATTCCTGGTAGTAAATTCCCTAAGGGTCGTTTATTTAATTTGTCCGTACCTGAACACACCGCTATGCGCAGTTATGTGAAGGAGTCCCTGGAGAAGGGACATATTCGCCCATCGTCGTCACCATTGGGAGCAGGGTTCTTTTTTGTAGCCAAGAAGGATGGTTCGCTAAGACCGTGTATTGATTACCGCCTTCTTAATAAGATCACTGTTAAGTTTCAGTATCCCTTGCCATTGATTTCTGACTTGTTTGCTCGGATTAAGGGGGCTAGTTGGTTTACTAAGATTGATCTTCGTGGTGCGTATAATCTGGTGAGAATCAGGCAGGGAGATGAATGGAAAACGGCATTTAATACGCCCGAGGGTCATTTTGAGTATCTGGTGATGCCGTTTGGACTTGCTAATGCTCCATCTGTTTTTCAGTCTTTTATGCATGACATTTTCCGTGAGTATCTGGATAAATTCTTGATTGTTTACTTGGATGACATTTTGATCTTCTCAGATGATTGGGAGTCTCATATGAAGCAAGTCAGAATGGTTTTCCAGGTACTGCGTGCTAATTCCTTGTTCGTGAAGGGATCAAAGTGTCTCTTCGGTGTGCAGAAAGTTTCATTTTTGGGGTTCATCTTTTCCCCTTCTACTATCGAGATGGATCCGGTTAAGGTCCAGGCCATCCAGGATTGGACTCAGCCGACATCTCTAAAAAGTCTGCAGAAATTCCTGGGCTTTGCTAATTTTTATCGTCGCTTCATCTGTAATTTTTCTAGCATTGCCAGACCATTGACCGATTTGACCAAGAAGGGTGCTGATTTGGTTAATTGGTCTTTTGCTGCCTTGGAAGCTTTTCAGGAGTTGAAGCGTCGTTTTTGCTGTGCCCCTGTGTTGTGTCAACCTGATGTTTCTCTTCCGTTCCAGGTCGAGGTTGATGCTTCTGAGATTGGTGCAGGGGCGGTTTTGTCACAGAGAGGTTCTGGTTGCTCAGTGTTCAAACCATGTGCTTTCTTTTCCAGGAAATTTTCTGCTGCTGAGCGTAATTATGATGTGGGCAACCGAGAGTTGCTGGCCATGAAGTGGGCATTCGAGGAGTGGCGTCATTGGCTTGAGGGTGCTAAGCATCGCGTGGTGGTTTTGACTGATCATAAGAACCTTACTTATCTTGAGTCTGCCAAGCGCTTGAATCCTAGACAGGCCCGTTGGTCGTTATTTTTTGCTCAATTTGATTTTGTGATTTCATACCTTCCGGGCTCTAAAAATGTGAAGGCGGATGCTCTGTCTAGGAGTTTTGTGCCCGACTCTCCGGGGTTATCTGAGCCGGCGAGTATCCTCAAGGAAGGAGTCATTGTGTCTGCCATCTCCCCTGATTTGCGGAGAGTGTTGCAGAAATTTCAGGCTAATAAACCTGATCGTTGTCCGGCCGAGAAACTGTTCGTCCCTGATAGGTGGACTAGTAAAGTTATCTCTGAACTTCATTGTTCGGTGCTGGCCGGTCATCCAGGAATCTTTGGTACCAGGGAGTTGGTTGCTAGATCCTTCTGGTGGCCATCTCTGTCACGGGATGTGCGTGCTTTTGTGCAGTCCTGTGGAATTTGTGCTAGGGCTAAGCCCTGCTGTTCACGTGCCAGTGGGTTGCTTTTGCCCTTGCCGGTCCCGAAGAGGCCTTGGACACATATTTCGATGGATTTCATTTCTGACCTTCCCGTTTCTCAAAAAATGTCGGTCATTTGGGTGGTCTGTGATCGCTTTTCTAAAATGGTCCATCTGGTGCCCTTGGTTAAATTGCCTTCCTCCTCTGATTTGGTGCCTTTGTTCTTCCAGCATGTGGTTCGTTTACATGGCATTCCTGAGAATATTGTTTCTGACAGAGGTTCCCAGTTTGTCTCGAGGTTCTGGCGAGCCTTTTGTGGTAGGATGGGCATTGACCTATCTTTCTCCTCGGCCTTCCATCCTCAGACTAATGGCCAGACCGAACGAACCAATCAGACCTTGGAAACATATCTGAGATGTTTTGTTTCCGCTGACCAGGATGATTGGGTGTCATTTTTGCCGTTGGCTGAGTTCGCCCTTAATAATCGGGCCAGCTCGGCTACCTTGGTCTCTCCATTTTTCTGCAATTCTGGGTTCCATCCTCGTTTCTCTTCAGGACAGGTTGAGTCTTCGGACTGTCCTGGTGTGGATTCTGTGGTGGACAGGTTGCAGCAGATCTGGACTCAGGTAGTGGACAATTTGACCTTGTCCCAGGAGAAGGCTCAGCTTTTCGCTAATCGCAGACGCCGTGTGGGACCCCGACTTCGTGTTGGGGATCTGGTTTGGTTATCTTCTCGTCATATTCCTATGAAGGTTTCCTCTCCTAAATTTAAACCTCGTTTTATTGGTCCGTATAGGATTTCTGAGATTCTCAATCCGGTGTCTTTTCGTCTGATCCTCCCAGACTCCTTTTCCATACATAATGTATTCCATAGGTCGTTGTTGAGGAGATACGTGGCACCTATGGTTCCATCTGTGGAGCCTCCTGCCCCTGTTTTGGTGGAGGGGGAATTGGAGTATATTGTGGAGAAGATTTTGGATTCTCGTGTTTCTAGATGGAAACTCCAGTATCTGGTCAAATGGAAGGGTTATGCTCAGGAAGATAATTCCTGGGTTTTTGCCTCTGATGTCCATGCCCCAGATCTTGTTCGTGCCTTTCATGTGGCTCATCCTGGTCGGCCTGGGGGTTCTGGTGAGGGTTCGGTGACCCCTCCTCAAGGGGGGGGTACTGTTGTGAATTCTGTGGCTGAGTTCACTTCTGTGGTCACAAGTGTTATTGCAGTCTCTGGGCTTCCTCCCTCAGGTGTTTTGGTGAGCTCGTTGGCTGCCTTGCTATTTAGCTCCACCTGAGTCTGTCTTCCTTGCTCCTTGTCAATGTTCCAGTGTTGGATCTGAGCTACTGCATCTTTCCTTGGGCCTGCTGCTCTGCTAGATAAGTGCTTCTAGTTTGTTTTCTGTTTTTTTCTGTCCAGCTTGCTATTTACTTTTGCTGGAAGCTCTGAGAAGCAAAGGGGTGCACCGCCGTGCTGTTAGTTCGGCACGGTGGGTCTTTTTGCCCCTTTGCGTGGTTTTCGTTTTAGGGTTTTTTGTAGACTGCATAGTTCTCTTTGCTATCCTCGCTCTGTCTAGAATATCGTGCCTCACTTTGCTGAATCTATTTCATTCCTACGTTTGTCTTTTCATCTTGCTAACAGTCATTATATGTGGGGGGCTGCCTATTCCTTTGGGGTATTTCTCTGAGGTAAGTCAGGCTTGTATTTCTGTCTTCGGGCTGGTCAGCTCCTCGGGCAGTGCCGAGTTGCATAGGTAGTGATAGGCGCAATCCACTGCTGCTTATAGTTGTGTGAGGATAGATCAGGTACTGCGGTCTACAGAGATTCCACGTCTCAGAGCTCGTCCTGTTGTTTTTGGTTATTGCCAGATCTCTGTATGTGCGCTGATTACTGCACGCTGTGTTGCCTGATTGCCAGCCATAACACAGACCCTCTCATCCCTTGGCATCACAGACTTGGCCCTATCCTGGATCTCATCATACCTAACAGACCGGACATTCAGCGTCTACCACTCACACATCACCTCCTCACCTCACCCCCTATCTGTCGGAGTCCCACAAGGTTCAATCCTTGGGCCCCTGCTCTTCTCCATTTACACCTTTGGCCTGGGACAGCTCATAGAATCTCATGGATTTCAGTATCACCTCTATGCTGATGACACATAGATCTACATCTCTGGACCAGATATCACCTCCCTACTAACCAGAATCCCTCAATGTATGTCCACTATTTCATCCTTCTTCTCTGCTAGATTTCTGAAACTTAACATGGACAAAACAGAATTCATCATCTTTCCCCCATCTCACGCGACCCCCCCAACGAACCTATCCATTACAGTAAATGGCTGCCCACTCTCCCCAGTCCCACAAGCTCGCTGCCTCGGGGTAATCCTTGACGCTGATCTCTCCTTCATACCACATATCCAAGCCCTTTCCACTTCCTGCCGACTTGAACTCAAAAATATTTCACGAATCTGTACATTCCTTAACCAAGAATCTGCAAAAACCCTAGTGCATGCCCTCATCATCTCTTGCCTTGACTACTGCAACCTCCTGCTTTGTGGCCTCCCCTCTAACACTCTCGCACCCCTCCAATCTATTCTAAACTCTGCTGCCCGACTAATCCACTTGTCCCCCCACTATTCCCTGGCCTCTCCCCTCTGTCAATCCCTTCACTGGCTCACCATTGTCCAGAGACTCCAGTACAAAACCCTAACCATGACGTACAAAGCCATCCACAACCTGTCTCCTCCATACATCTGTGACCTCGTCTCCCGGTACTTACCTACACGCAACCTCCGATCCTCACAAGATCTCCTTCTCTACTCCCCTCTTATCTCCTCTTCCCACAATCGTATGCAAGACTTCTCTCGCGTATCACCTATACTCTGGAACCCTCTACCACAACACATCAGACTCTCGCCTACCATCGAAACCTTCAAAAAGAGCCTGAAGACCCACCTCTTCTGACAAGCCTACAACCTACAGTAACCACCGATCAACCAAACCACTGCATGACCAGCTCTATCTTCGCCTACTGTATTCTCACCCATCCCTTGTAGATTGTGAGCCTTCGCAGGCAGGGTCCTCTCTCCTCCTGTACCAGTTATGACTTGTATTGTTTAAGATTATTGTACTTGTTTTTATTATGTATACCCCTCCTCACATGTAAAGCGCCATGGAATAAATGGCGCTATAACAATAAATAATAATAATAATAAATTCCTGCAAAACAATGATTTTCCTTCTATAAATGGAGGTATGCTTTAAATGAAAGTAGAAAGTAGAATGAAGGCTAAAACTGCAGCAAAAAGAAAAGCATAAAACAGGTAAAAATTAGATTATTTCAGAGATGATGACAACAAAATAAAGATGGGAGCAAGGCGGTTAATGACTGCAGTGCCATTGGCACGGCTCGAAAGGAGACGTCTCTCAAGTGAGGATGGAACAAGTGACAGCATCTTGTGAATGTCAGTCATGCAGCAAACACTCAGCTGTCAGCTCGGCTTTTTTGGCATTACAATAAAAGGAACAAGATGAAGATGATAAAGTAAAGTAGAGAGAGAAATAATGTTGGAGAATCTAAGGAATTTTGTACAAGGTTTGGATTATTTTATAACTCTATCTGCTGAGGTTACACGACTCCTACATGATGGAATTTAATGTGAAGTTTACTTTTTAAAAATATATACATTTTTTTACTAATTTATTAAATATATATATTTTTCTAATTGTATTTTGAAAATATTCTTCAATAAAAGTGAAATATAAATATCTAAAAAAAAAATGTAAGGGTATGTGCACACGTTGCGGATTAGCCTTAGGAATTTCTGGTGCGGATTCTGCCTGTTCTGGCAGAAAACGCAGCTGCGGATTTGTCGCGTTTTTTGTGTGGTTCCGCAGCGTTTTTTTGTGCATTTTTTTTGCGGATTTGCTGCATTTTTTATCCCTGCGGTTTTCTAAAATGGAATGGGTACAAAAACGCTGCAGATTTGCAAAAAAAGAAGTGACATGCTACTTCTTTTAAACCACAGCGTTTCCGTAGCGGATTTTCCGCAAAGTGTGCACAGCATTTTTTTTCTCATTGATTTACATTGTACTGTAAATCAATTGCGGATCTGCAGCATTTCTGCACCTCAAAAAACACTGCGGATCCGCAGAGAATCTGCAAGGTGTGCACATAGCCTCATAGTTGGAAATAGTTTTTTTCCAGGTGCATATGGGACAGTTCGAGATGGGCTTCTGAGAAATAATCCTAAATCTGCGCATATCAGAGAGGGTAATGTGATGAATGATGATTTGCACAATAGCTGCCTCTTTAAGTAGAGTATGATGGTTCGCACTATGGACCCTGCTCTGCTGGATTCCCCTTCACTGATATAAGTACAGGTTTTTCTTGAAAAAGGCTCACAAGCCGAAACGTTGAAACAAATACCTGTGAAGTGATGAATATTGTCTCTTCTTTCACTACGAATGCGGTGTTAATTTAATTGTCTCTGGATGAAAAAACGTCATTTGAAATGTCTTTTTGAGTTTCTAATAAATTCATATGTGAATCATACTGACTTTTGTTGTGTGCCGGAGTTACTATTTTTGGATGTTTCTATTTTTCTCCTGAGCACCAAAATTTGGTAGTGAGCACCCCATTTTTCTATATACAAATCTAGGGCTAAAACAATTTTTTGTGTGGTAAAAATTTAATTATTTTTCTTCACTTCCCAATGGTATAAAATTCTGTGACACACCACTGGTGTCAATTGTCACACTGTCACACACGTGGATTGTGGACCCACTGTTCCACACATTGGGCTTACTCAGTAAGGGCATGGCTAAGCAGCTACCTTGTCTTCACTAGAGCTCTTGTTTTTGGAGTTAGACTAGCACTGCAGGTAGCTACCAGGAATCACTCCTGGACAGTTCCCAGCACTGCAGGAAATAAATAATAAAAGTAACAACTTCATGGAAAACATACCCTTAAAACCTTGTTAGAATGATCAAATATAATCACATAATTCTTATAGGCTATAACAAAAATGATATTGGGATAATCGCTAATTCACTACTATGCAAACCACTGAAAAAATACGATCAAAAAGAACACCCAAATAACGTTCTTTGAAAAATTACAAAAAACTTTATTAACTATTAAAGGACATTTGACAAAGCCAGGGGAAAATGGACTCAAGCCACAATGTGCAAGTGGGAAACGCAGGGCTGCACCCATTTGGGTAGAAATATACAAAATATGTATATAGATATCAAAGATATATCACAGCCAATGTACTGCTGGTAATATGAATCAAAATATGTAATACCAAGTCCAGCCTTGCTAGATACAATAACAGGTAAATAGTCACGAATCTATTGATACCATAAAGGAAATCATATTATTTTATAAACAATTACATGAGCAAGCTAGGAAGAGCAAACACCACAGAGTGCACCCACCCCGATGCGCGTTTTGGCGTGATAGCCTTTTTCAAGGGGTGATGGGAGAAGGCGAAGTGCGAGTATAAGAAGAAAGCATCCACCAATCACCACCCACAATACCTCCATGTGATTCCCTGCATAAATCCTGCACATTAACATTCATCTATCTTAGCGGCATCATGAATACATAACTAAGTAATACGGCTGCAACGGCCACGTGACTAGGTCGCACCAAGTCCGCCACTGATGACGCATACATCGCCGAGGCAACCCAGGACGCCGGGCGGCGCCGGCGTCAAGCGCCAGGCGGGAGGGAAGAATCCCAAACTGCATGGCGACGAGAGACGCCGGAAGCCGCCCCACGGGCTGGGAGCCGCAGCGCGCATGTGTACTGGCGGTAAGTAGATGGAGTATAAAAAGAAGAAAACAAAAGCTGGCCTCAAAAAGTAGCATACACATAAGGCCAACGGTACATATGAATATAGACAGAAACGATAATCAAGCACAGGATGCATTACAGTTAGAAATAATCTAATATATAAAGCTGAATGTGTATGTGTGTATGTTTGTATGTATGTGTGTATGTCCGGGATTGGCATCTGCACCGTCGCAGCTACAGCCACAAAATTTTGCACACTCACACGTCTGGACCCCGAGAGCATCATAGGCTATGTTGTGAGGCGAAATTTTAACCCCGCGCATTCCAATTCACCAAGCAATTTTGCCCCTATCTACATAAAGGAGAAAAAGTGAAAGGAAAAGTGTTGGAGGCGTCGCAGCTACAGCCACAAAATTTTTGCACAGTCACACGTCTGGACCCTGAGAGCGTCATAGGCTATGTTGTGAGGTGAAATTTTAACCCCACGCTTTCCAATTCACCAAACAATTTTGCCCCTATCTACATAATGGGGAAAAAGTGAAAGGAAAAGTGTTGTAGGCAAATTGACAGCTGCCAGATGTGAACAAGGGGGACATAAAGAATGAGACCGATGGCGCCAAAGAGTATATACCGTACAGTTGCTAAGGTGGGACCCTGACATGGGATTCTCACCACACACGGGGATATGAACACACACAAAAGGCGTCACACACTACCACGTGCTTGAACACATATACCACCCTCAGCACACATTTCACCACACATACACCAACCTCGCCACATAAAAGTCGAAACACAAAAGTCGCCGCTCAAAACTTGCCACGCGCAAGACTCGCCACATGCAAAACTAGGCTCACGCAAAACTCGTCACACATGCAAAACTCACCTCATGGAAAACTTGCCACATGCAAAACTTGCACAAGCGGAAAAATTGCCACATGCAAAAGTTGCCTCACACAAAACTTGCACATACTCAAAACGCACCACACATAAAACTCACCACCATGTGCAAAACTCGCCATGCGCAAAACTTGCTGCACACAACTTGCTACACTAACCTGTGACATGCAACTCGACACACAAAAAGTTGCTACACGCATGTCGCCACACAAAACTCATCTCACAAAAGTCGCTACATGCATGTCGCCACATGCAACTCAACACATACAACTTGACACATGAAACTCACCCTAAAACACACACAAGTCTGGTATTATCCTTCAAAAATAAAAATCTGATTAATAAGCAGACAAACTACAAGAGCAACAAATGTACCATATAGGAAATATTGCAGCTGTCAGTCACATGACCTGTCTATTATGTGTATGCGTGAGCTAATATATACTGCCAGGGGGGAGGGCTTCCTGTTGGCGGGGGATTTATCAGGCTGCCAATTTAGCTTACAAATACTGAGGTAAAAATACTGACCAAATAACGTGTGAACGCGGTCTAATACAGGAGGAGATGACACCCAGATATATACTATATACAGGAGGAGATGACACACAGGTATATACTATATACAGGAGAGATGACACACAGGTATATACTACATACAGGAGATGACACACAGTTATATACTATATACCTGAGCAGATGACACACAGGTATATACTATATACTGGAGCAGATGACACACAGGTATATACTATATACAGGAGGAGATGACTTACAGGTACATACTATATACAGGAGGAGATGACACACGTATATACTATATACAGGAGGAGATGACATACGGGTATATACTATATACAGGAGGAGATGACACACAGGTATATACTATATACAGGAGGACATGACACACAGGTATATACTATATACAGGAGGAGATGACATACAGGTATATACTATATACAGGAGGAGATTACATACAGGTACATACTATATACAGGGGGATGACACACAGGTATATACTATATACAGTGGAGATGACACACAGGTATATACTATATACAGGAAGAGATGACATACAGGTATATACTATATACTGGAGGAGATGACACACAGGTATATACTATATACAGGAGGAGATGACTTACAGGTACATACTATATACAGGAGGAGATGACACACATATATACTATATACAGGAGGAGATGACATACAGGTATATACTATATAAAAGAGGAGATGACACATAGGTATATAGAGGAGGAGATGACATACAGCAGGTATATAATATATACAGGAGATGACATACAGGTATTGTTGTGAATTCTGTGGCCAAGCTCTTTCCTGTGGTCGTGAGTGGTACTGCGGCTGGTTCTGTCTATAAGCTTCCTTTGGTGGATGAGAGTGGTACTGCGGCTTCTGAGTTTCCTTCCTCAGGTGATGAGGTTAAGTCGTTAAGTCTCAGAGCTTGTCCTATGTTTTTTGTAAATGTCAGGTCACCTTGTGTGCTCTGAACTTCAACGTCCATTGTGGTTCTGAGTTACCTGTTCATAACAGTACTGGAGGCCCAAAGTACTAATGCTTCTCAATAGAGGGAAAAGAGAAGTTCTGAGACCATTTTTTTTTCTTTGCACTGTGTTCTGTCTTTCTTTTCCCCTTTACATCAGGGTGGTTCAGAACACAGGTGTGGACATGGACATTCAGGGTCTGTCCTCTTTGATGGATAATCTCACTATAAGAGTACAGAACATTCAAGATTTAGTGGTTCAGAATCCTATGTTAGAACCTAAAATTCCTATTCCTGAGTTATTTTCTGGAGATAGAGCTAAGTTTTTGAATTTTAAAAATAATTGTAAACTGTTTCTGGCTTTG
Organism: Ranitomeya imitator; assembly: GCF_032444005.1. Classification (NCBI taxonomy): domain Eukaryota; kingdom Metazoa; phylum Chordata; class Amphibia; order Anura; family Dendrobatidae; genus Ranitomeya; species Ranitomeya imitator. The sequence goes on from NC_091282.1 coordinate 89,088,262, forward strand.
AAACCCCGCTCCTCTGGTGACCCAGTTCAACAAGTTAAAATCATTATTTCTTTATTACGTGGCGACCCTCAAGACTGGGCATATTCCCTTGCGCCAGGAGATCCTGCATTATGTAATATTGATGCGTTTTTTCTGGCGCTCGGATTGCTGTACGACGAACCTAATTCAGTGGATCAGGCAGAGAAAAATTTGCTGGCTCTGTGTCAGGGTCAGGATGAGATAGAGAAATCCATCAAAAACAGGAGTACATGTCCATAAATACTCAAAAAGATTTTTATTACATTATCAATAAATACAAAACATATTAGCATTAACAGGTCAATACTAAAAATTCAAACAACCAAATGAGGAATGATGGTAGCAATAAGATGGAAAGACACAGCGTGGATAAGCCTAATGCCAAAAAATACTTTTCCACAGTGCTTAGTGCAATTATTAGCTGGGCCAAGATCACAATACTGGAAAGTTCCAACATGAATCACAACAATAGCATAATCCGGTATACTGAGCCCTGCGCACAGGCTCAAGAAACCTGAGATTTATTGTCAGAAGTTTAGAAAGTGGTCCGTGCTCACTCAATGGAATGAATGTGCGCTGGCAGCTATTTTCAGAAAGGGTCTCTCTGAAGCCCTTAAGGATGTCATGGTGGGATTTCATATGTCTGCTGGTCTGAATGAGTCTATGTCTTTGGCCATTCAGATCGGTCGACGCTTGCACGAGCATAAATCTGTGCACCATTTGGCGGTATTATCTGAGCATAAACCTGAGCCTATGCAGTGCGATAGGACTTTGACCAGAGCTGAAAGGCAAGAACACAGACGTCAGAATGGGTTGTTTTTCTACTGTGGTGATTCCACTCATGCTATCTTCGATTGTCCTAAGCGCACTAAGCGGTTCGCTAGGTCTGCCACCATTGGTACGGTACAGTCGAAATTTCTTTTGTCCGTTACTTTGATCTGCTCTTTGTCTTCCTATTCTGTCATGGCATTTGTGGATTCAGGCGCTGCCCTGAATTTGATGGACTTGGAGTTTGCTAGGCGCTGTGGGTTTGTCTTGGAGCCCTTGCAGTGTCCTATTCCATTGAGAGGAATTGATGCTACGCCTTTGGCCAAGAATAAGCCTCAGTATTGGACCCAGCTGACCATGTGCATGGCTCCTGCGCACCAGGAGGATATTCGCTTTCTGGTGTTGCATAATCTGCATGATGTGGTCGTGTTGGGGTTGCCATGGCTACAAGTCCATAACCCAGTATTAGATTGGAAATCAATGTCTGTGTCCGGCTGGGGTTGTCAGGGGGTACATGGTGATGTTCCATTTCTGTCTATCTCATCATCCACCCCTTCTGAGGTCCCAGAGTTCTTGTCTAATTACCGGGATGTATTCGATGAGCCCAAGTCCAATGCCCTACCTCCGCATAGGGATTGTGATTGTGCTATCGATTTGATTCCTGGTAGTAAGTTTCCTAAGGGTCGACTGTTTAATTTATCTGTACCTGAGCACGCCGCTATGCGGAGTTACGTGAAGGAGTCTTTGGAGAAGGGTCATATTCGCCCGTCATCGTCGCCATTGGGAGCGGGTTTCTTTTTTGTGGCCAAGAAGGATGGTTCGCTGAGACCTTGTATTGATTACCGCCTTCTAAATAAAATTACGGTCAAATTTCAGTACCCCTTGCCGCTGCTGTCTGATTTGTTTGCTCGGATTAAGGGGGCTAGTTGGTTCACCAAGATAGATCTTCGTGGTGCGTATAATCTTGTGCGTATCAAACGGGGCGATGAATGGAAAACAGCATTTAATACGCCCGAAGGCCATTTTGAGTACCTGGTTATGCCATTCGGACTTTCTAATGCTCCATCAGTGTTTCAGTCCTTTATGCATGACATCTTCCGAGAGTACCTGGATAAATTCCTGATTGTATACTTGGATGATATTTTGGTCTTCTCGGATGATTGGGAGTCTCATGTGAAGCAGGTCAGAATGGTGTTCCAGGTCCTGCGTGCTAATTCTTTGCTTGTGAAGGGGTCAAAGTGTCTCTTTGGTGTTCAGAAGATTTCATTTTTGGGGTTCATTTTTTCTCCTTCTACTATCGAGATGGACCCTCTTAAAGTTCAGGCCATTTATGATTGGACTCAGCCAACATCTCTGAAGAGTCTGCAGAAGTTCCTGGGCTTTGCTAATTTTTATCGTCGCTTCATCGCTAATTTTTCTAGCATTGCTAAACCGTTGACTGATTTAACCAAGAAGGGTGCTGATGTGGTCAATTGGTCTTCTGCTGCTGTGGAAGCTTTTCAGGAGTTGAAGTGTCGTTTTTCTTCTGCCCCTGTGTTGTGCCAACCAGATGTTTCGCTTCCGTTCCAGGTCGAGGTTGATGCTTCCGAAATTGGAGCAGGGGCTGTTTTGTCGCAGAGAAGTTCTGATTGCTCGGTGATGAAACCATGCGCCTTCTTTTCCAGGAAATTTTCGCCTGCTGAGCGAAATTATGATGTTGGCAATCGAGAGTTGCTAGCCATGAAGTGGGCATTCGAGGAGTGGCGTCATTGGCTTGAAGGAGCTAAGCATCGCGAGGTGGTCTTGACTGATCACAAAAACTTGACTTATCTCGTGTCTGCCAAACGGTTGAATCCTAGACAGGCTCGTTGGTCGCTGTTTTTCTCCCGTTTTGACTTTGTGGTTTCGTACCTTCCGGGCTCTAAAAATGTGAAGGCGGATGCCCTGTCTAGGAGTTTTGTGCCCGATTCTCTGGGTTTGCCTGAGGCGGCGGGTATTCTCAAAGAGGGGGTAATTTTGTCTGCCATCTCCCCTGATTTGCGGCGGGTGCTGCAAAAATTTCAGGCTAATAGACCTGACCGTTGCCCAGCGGAGAAACTGTTTGTCCCTGATAGGTGGACGAATAAAGTTATCTCTGAGGTTCATTGTTCGGTGTTGGCTGGTCATCCTGGAATCTTTGGTACCAGAGATTTGATGGCTAGATCCTTTTGGTGGCCGTCTCTGTCGCGGGATGTGCGTTCTTTTGTGCAGTCCTGTGGGATTTGTGCTCGGGCTAAACCCTGCTGTTCTCGTGCCAGTGGGTTGCTTTTGCCCTTGCCAGTCCCGAAGAGGCCTTGGACGCATATCTCTATGGATTTTATTTCGGATCTCCCCGTCTCTCAAAGAATGTCGGTCATTTGGGTGGTTTGTGATCGCTTCTCTAAGATGGTCCATTTGGTGCCCTTGTCTAAATTGCCTTCCTCCTCTGATTTGGTGCCATTGTTTTTTCAGCATGTGGTTCGTTTACATGGCATTCCAGAGAACATCGTTTCTGACAGAGGTTCCCAGTTTGTTTCGAGGTTTTGGCGAGCCTTTTGTGCTAGGATGGGCATTGATTTGTCTTTTTCCTCGGCTTTCCATCCTCAGACAAATGGCCAGACTGAACGAACCAATCAGACCTTGGAAACATATCTGAGATGTTTTGTTTCTGCTGATCAGGATGATTGGGTGTCCTTTTTGCCTTTGGCTGAGTTCGCCCTTAATAATCGGGCCAGCTCGGCTACTTTGGTTTCACCGTTTTTCTGCAATTCTGGGTTCCACCCTCGTTTCTCTTCAGGGCAGGTTGAGTCTTCGGACTGTCCTGGTGTGGATACTGTGGTGGATAGGTTGCAGCAGATTTGGACTCATGTAGTGGACAATCTGACTTTGTCCCAGGAGAAGGCTCAACGTTTCGCTAACCGCAGGCGCTGTGTGGGTCCCCGACTTCGTGTTGGGGATTTGGTTTGGTTGTCATCTCGTTATATTCCTATGAAGGTTTCCTCTCCTAAATTTAAGCCTCGTTTCATTGGTCCATATAGGATTTCTGAGGTTCTTAATCCTGTATCTTTTCGTTTGACTCTTCCGGCTTCTTTTTCCCATCCATAACGTGTTCCATAGGTCATTGTTGCGGAGATATGTGGCACCTGTGGTTCCATCTATTGATCCTCCTGCTCTGGTTTTGGTTGAAGGGGAATTGGAGTATATTGTGGAGAAGATTTTGGATTCTCATGTTTCGAGACGGAAACTCCAGTATCTGGTTAAGTGGAAAGGCTATGGTCAGGAAGAAAATTCCTTGGTCTTTACCTCTGATGTCCATGCTGCCGATCTGGTTCGTGCCTTTCATGTGGCTCATCCTCGTCGGCCTGGGGGCTCTGGTGAGGGTTCGGTGACCCCTCCTCAAGGGGGAGGTACTGTCGTGAATTCTGTGGCCAAGCTCCCTCCTGTGGTCGTGAGTGGTACTGCGGCTGGTTCTGTCTATAAGCTTCCTTTGGTGGATGAGAGTGGTACTACGGCTTCTGAGTTTTCTTCCTCAGGTGATGAGGTTAAGTCGTTAGGTGCTGCTCTATTTAACTCCACCTGGTGCTTTGATCCTGGCCTCCAGTCAATGTTCTAGTATTGGTCTTGCTTCCTCCTGGATCGTTCCTGTGGCCTCTCTTTCCTGCATAAGCTAAGTTCTGCTTGTGTTATTTTTGTTTGCTATATTTTCTGTCCAGCTTGCTATATTGGTTTTTCTTGCTTGCTGGAAGCTCTGAGACGCAGAGGGAGCACCTCCGTTCCGTTAGTCGGTGCGGAGGGTCTTTTTGCCCCTCTGCGTGGTTGTTTGTAGGTTTTTGTGTTGACCGCAAAGCTATCTTTCCTATCCTCGGTCTATTCAGTAAGTCGGACCTCACTTTGCTAAATCTATTTCATCTCTGTGTTTGTATTTCATCTTTACTCACAGTCATTATATGTGGGGGCTGCCTTTTCCTTTGGGGAATTTCTCTGAGGCAAGGTAGGCTTATTTTTCTATCTTCAGGGCTAGTTAGTTTCTCAGGCTGTGCCGAGTTGCATAGGGAGCGTTAGGCGCAATCCACGGCTACCTCTAGTGTGGTGTGTTAGGATTAGGGATTGCGGTCAGCAGAGTTTCCACGTCTCAGAGCTCGTCCTATGTTTTTTGTAAATGTCAGGTCACCTTGTGTGCTCTGAACTTCAACGTCCATTGTGGTTCTGAATTACCTGTTCATAACAAGGTATATAGTATATAGAGAAGAGATGACATACAGGTATATAATATATACAGGAGGAGATGACACATTGGTATATACAATATACAGGAGGAGATGACATACAGCAGGTATATACTATTTACAGGGGAGATGACATACAGGTATATACTATATACAAGAGAAGACATACAGGTGTATACTATATATAAGGGAGATGACAAACATGTATATACTGAGGTGAAAATGAGGGGTGTGAGGTGAAAATGAAAAGGTGTGAGTGAAAAATGAGAGGAGTGAGGGAAAATAGTGGAGTGATCGGAAAATGACAGATGTGAGGTCGAAATGACAAGTGTTAGGGGGGAATAAGAGGAGTGAGGGGGAAAATGAGAGGTGTAACTGAGAAAATGAGAGGTGTAAGGGAGAAAATGAGAGGCATGATGGGAAAATAAGAGACGTGAGGTGCTATAACTAACCACAGATATTTACTATGCCCAGGCAACGCCGGGCTCTTCAGCTAGTGAGCTTATATAGTTGATGTTAGAAAAGCAAGGCACACAGATATTACAGACTCACTGTGGAGAAATAACCTAACTAAGACATCACAATAACACCCAGATTGTCCACAAGTAATACAACATTACAGTATATACAGTGGGGCAAAAAAGTATTTAGTCAGTCAGCAATAGTGCAAGTTCCACCACTTAAAAAGATGAGAGGCGTCTGTAATTTACATCATAGGTAGACCTCAACTATGGGAGACAAACTGAGAAAAAAAAATCCAGAAAATCACATTGTCTGTTTTTTTAACATTTTATTTGCATATTATGGTGGAAAATAAGTATTTGGTCAGAAACAAAATTTCATCTCAATACTTTGTAATATATCCTTTGTTGGCAATGACAGAGGTCAAACGTTTTCTGTAAGTCTTCACAAGGTTGCCAGACACTGTTGTTGGTATGTTGGCCCATTCCTCCATGCAGATCTCCTCTAGAGCAGTGATGTTTTTGGCTTTTCGCTTGGCAACACGGACTTTCAACTCCCTCCAAAGGTTTTCTATAGGGTTGAGATCTGGAGACTGGCTAGGCCACTCCAGGACCTTGAAATGCTTCTTACGAAGCCACTCCTTCGTTGCCCTGGCGGTGTGCTTTGGATCATTGTCATGTTGAAAGACCCAGCCACGTTTCATCTTCAATGCCCTTGCTGATGGAAGGAGGTTTGCACTCAAAATCTCACGATACATGGCCCCATTCATTCTTTCATGTACCCGGATCAGCCGTCCTGGCCCCTTTGCAGAGAAACAGCCCCAAAGCATGATGTTTCCACCACCATGCTTTACAGTAGGTATGGTGTTTGATGGATGCAACTCAGTATTCTTTTTCCTCCAAACACGACAAGTTGTGTTTCTACCAAACAGTTACAGTTTGGTTTCATCAGACCATAGGACATTCTCCCAAAACTCCTCTGGATCATCCAAATGCTCTCTAGCAAACTTCAGAAGGGCCCGGACATGTACTGGCTTAAGCAGTGGGACACGTCTGGCACTGCAGGATCTGAGTCCATGGTGGCGTAGTGTGTTACTTATGGTAGGCCTTGTTACATTGGTCCCAGCTCTCTGCAGTTCATTCACTAGGTCCCCCCGCGTGGTTCTGGGATTTTTGCTCACCGTTCTTGTGATCATTCTGACCCCACGGGGTAGGATTTTGCGTGGAGCCCCAGATCGAGGGAGATTATCAGTGGTCTTGTATGTCTTCCATTTTCTAATTATTGCTCCCCCTGTTGATTTCTTCACTCCAAGCTGGTTGGCTATTGCAGATTCAGTCTTCCCAGCCTGGTGCAGGGCTACAATTTTGTTTCTGGTGTCCTTTGACAGCTCTTTGGTCTTCACCATAGTGGAGTTTGGAGTCAGACTGTTTGAGGGTGTGCACAGGTGTCTTTTTATACTGATAACAAGTTTAAACAGGTGCCATTACTACAGGTAATGAGTGGAGGAAAGAGGAGACTCTTAAAGAAGAAGTTACAGGTCTGTGAGAGTAGGAAATCTTGATTGTTTGTTTCTGACCAAATACTTATTTTCCACCATAATATGCAAAAAAAATGATAAAAAAAACAGACAATGTGATTTTCTGGATTTTTTTTTCTCAGTTTGTCTCCCATAGTTGAGGTCTACCTATGATGTAAATTACAGACGCCTCTCATCTTTTTAAATGGTGGAACTTGCACTATTGCTGACTGACTAAATACTTTTTTGCCCCACTGTAACACAGATGACAAGTAAAATCCAATTGATTCAAACTTTAGTATAACTTAACAATATAAATGCGTTTTACAAAATTGGCCGTACACTCCTCAATTGGATACATATAAATACTAATATAGATAATTGCAGATATCTTGATGGATGTAAATGGCGTGTGGCACATTTTCTTTTACGCTTATGCAATTATTAGTGGATTTAAATACGAAGTCCATCTCAAATCTTGACAAATCCATCGATGAGGCGGAGCGGAATTTTAGGGTTAAATGTCCAGCGGATAAAATCAATGGATATGAATCTAAAATTGAAAAAAGCCTGGACTCATGTGTCAAGAAAATTCATGATTTGCAGGCCTCCAAACTACAGAGAGATACAAGAGACTTTGCAAATACAAAAGTTTATTATTGGAGGAAGGCGAACTCTCATGGCTCCAGGCTAGTGGGCGCACCTTCAGAAAGTTCACTTTCCAATGTAAGTGACTCATCTGAGTGGTCCACTTATTCTATGTTGACACAATCTGGACCAAGAAATAAAAGAACAAGAGATGCCAATTTCCATCCATATAAACGGATGCAAACTACATCACCTGAACGTAAAAAGAACAATAATCAGGTAATTAATCTCAGCTCTCATGTACTTACTGAGACAGATTTGACATTGTTGGGTAGGGGTCTTACCTTTTTCCCTAAATCAAGGTTTGATACGTTTACGGCAATCAAGGACTTACATCTGTTTGCCAGGACCTTGATTTTTAAGAGACATTTCTTTGATCCTCACTTGCAAACTTTGTTTCCTACAGAAGAGGAACAACTAGCATTGCAAGATTTGGAGGACCTGGCTATGGAACACAGACTTGGTGAGGAAGGTAAGATCCCTTCATCCATAAGAGTCAAATCTAAAAAATTCCCTCCTCTATCTACATGTACACCAATTGATCTATTTGTACAGGTTGTCACGAGGGATTTCATGAATATCCCTAGAGGTGTGGAGAGAGACAACTTGACTAGGAGAGAGCGGGATAGGTTAGAGATCTTGCGGGAGTTTCCGGATGTAGTGCTGAAGTCAGCCGATAAAGGGGGCAACATTGTTATATGGCCAAAGTCCTGCTATGAAAAAGAGGCCTTTAGACAATTGGATAATAAGACATGCTACAAACGTCTTACATTTAATCCCCTATCAGCTTTTATGGGCCAATTGCTTAAAATCCTCAATGTTGCGGTCCAAAATGAGGCAATTACAAAAGAACTGGCTTCGGCACTACAGGTACAGGAACCTGCCATCTCCACAATGTATCTTTTGCCTAAGATACATAAGAACATAGAGGCGCCACCAGGACGTCCAATTATTTCTGGTTCAAGCAATTATCTTGAGAAAGTAAATTGTTGGCTTGACTCTAAGTTACAGCCTCTTGTAGAGAGTCTTCCTTCATTTTTGTTGGATACAGGGGAGTTCCTTAGGCGGGTGGATGGTCTCTACATTGGTTCCAAGGCTATGTTAGTGACGGGCGATGTAGAATCTCTTTATACCAACATTAAACATGAGGATGGCCTAGCCGCTACTAAATATTTTCTGGATATGTCCAATCTACCAGTGGGGATCATCTACCTGATTATTGAACTCCTCGAATTTTCCCTCACACACAATTTCTTTACCTTTAAGGGGTCCTTCTTCCTGTTAGACATTCAAGAAATCTTAGAGATCATCTTGTGCATAGCCATTACCAGTGTGAATCCAAGTCTACCTTCTTGGATGGTGGACGTCCTGGGTGTGGTTGCGTGCCCTGTGGCCGATGCGTCACCTGCCCCAATATACTGTAATGTTGTATTACTTGTGGACAATCTGGGTGTTATTGTGATGTCTTAGTTAGGTTATTTCTCCACAGTGAGTCTATAATATCTGTGTGCCTTGATTTTCTAACATCAATTATATATGCTCATTATTTCTAACTGTAATGCATCCTGTGCTTGATTATCGTTTCTGTCTATATTCATATGTACCGTTGGCCTTATGTGTATGCTACTTTTTGAGGCCAGCTTTTGTTTTCTTCTTTTTATACTCCATCTACTTACCACCAGTACGCATGCGTTCTGTGGCTCCCGGCCCGTGGGGCGGCTTCCGGCGTCTCGTCGCCATGGGGATTGGGATTCTTCCCTCACGCCTGGCGCTTGACGCCGCCTCCGCCCGGCATCCTGGGTTGCCTTGGCGATGTATGCATTATCAGTGGCGGACTTGGTGTGATGTGGTCATGTAGTCGTTGCAGCCATATTACTTAGTCATGTATTCATGATGCCGCTAAGATGGATGAATGTTAATTAGGTGCAGAATTTATGCAGGGAATCACATGGAGGCATTGTGGGTGGTGATTGGTGGATGCTTTCTTTTTATACTTGCACTTCTCCTTCTCCCATCACCCCTTGAAAAAGGCTATCACGCCGAAACGCGCGTCGGGGTAGGTGCACTCTGTGGTGTTTGCTCTTCCTAGCTTGCTCAGGTAATTATTTATACAATAATATGATTTCCTTTATGGTATCAATAGATTCGTGACTATTTACCTGTTATTGTATCTAGCAAGGCTGGACTTGATATTACATATTTTGATTCATATTACCAGCAGTACATTAGGAAATAATTCATGTACAAGGACCCCGAGCCATTGACAGTCAGAATTTGGATATTGGTATAACAGTCCTGCCAACACGGAATACTGACATACGTTCACATTCAGAAAACATGGTTTTCTGGAACTGGTTCAGGTTCTGGTACCACAAGAGCAGCTTCAGGTTCTGGTACTACTGGAACAGCTTCAGATTCTGGTTCAGACAACTCAGGATACAGGGTAATGTTCAAACTAAACAGGTTATTGGGAACATGATCAAACTACAGAGGATACTAGAACAGGGACCTGGCAACATACACATGCACACACATCCAATGTTAGGGACTATAGGGGTTGCACAGTCAAATCCCTGCTGGGGAGAGTGCCTTATATACAAGATGCCTAACAGCTATTGGTTGAGGGAATTTTCAAAGTGTGCACTCTGCCCTCTCAAGAGCATGGGAGCACACACATGCAGTAGGCATGCCATCAGGAAGCCTGTGCGACATGCATAGGCCAGAAAGCAGGGAGTCACGACAGGGACCACACCACGCAGCTGTAGCAGTGAGTATGTTGACATCCCAGCATAGAGGAGAATGGGGAACCACACAGGATGCCAGCATTACTGTTACATCAAAACGACCAGGGAGGGGGAGAGGTTCTGCTGATGTGGCATCTCAAAGGTTTTGCCAATATGACATGGTACTCATAACCATTCTAGCAAAATATGAGCTCTAATATGGCACTCCTTTCTATCTGCGCTATGCACTGTGCCTCAAAAGTATTTTTCTACAAATTGTACCATTCATTTTCTCCTATTACATCTTTTGAAAATTTAAAACTTGAGGTCAAAGCAACATTTTAGTTGAAACAATGGTAATTTTTCATTTACTCAGCCCAATGATATACAATTCTGTGAATAGCTTGATGGTTAAAAATGCTAACTACACCTTCCTTGATAGGTGTAATTTCCAAAATGGGGTCACTTGTGTATGTACAGTGCCTTGCAAAAGTATTTGGTAACCTGGAGCTTTTCAACCTTTTCCCACATATCACGCTTCAAACACAAACATAAAGATACCAAATGTAAATTTTTGGGGAAGAATCAACAACTAGTGGAACACAATTGTGAAGTTGAATGAAATTTATTGGTTATTTTTAATTTTTGTGGAAATTCAAAAACTGAAAAGTGGGGCGTGCAATATTATTTGGCCCCTTTAACTTAATACTTTGTTGCACCACCTTTTGCTGTGATTACAGCTGCAAGTCGCTTGGGGTATGTCTTTATCAGTTTTGTACATCGAGAGACTGAAATTCTTACCTATTCTATCTTGGCAAACAGCTCGAGCTCAGTAAGGTTTGATGGAGATTGTTTGTGAACAGCAGTTTTCAGCTCTTTCCACAGATTCTCAATTGGATTGAGGTCTGGACTCTGACTTGGCAATTCTAACACCTGGATATGTTTATTTGTGAACCATTCCATTGTAGATTTTGCTTTATGTTTGGGATCATTGTCTTGTTGGAAGATAAATCTGCGTCCCAGTCTCAGGTCTTTTGCAGACTCCAACAGGTTTTCTTGAAGAATGGTCTTGTATTTGGCTCCATCCATTTTCCCATCAATTGTAACCATCTTCCCTGTCCCTGCTGAAGAAAAGCAGACCCAAACCATGATGCTGCCTCCACCATGTTTGACAGTGGGGATGGTGTGTTCAGGGTGATGAGCTGTGTTGCCTTTACTCCAAACATATCGCTTGGCATTGTTGCCAAAAAGTTTGATTTTGGTTTCATCTGACCAGAGCACCTTCTTCCACGTTTGGTGTATCTCCCAGGTGGCTTGTTGCAAACATTAAACAACACTTTTTATGGATATCTTTGAGAAATGGCTTTCTTCTTGCCACTCTTCCATAAAGGCCAGATTTGTGCAGTGCACGACTGATTGTTGTCCTATGGACAGACTGTCCCACCTCAGCTGTAGATCTCTGCAGTTCATCCAGAGTGATCATGGGCCTCTTGGCTGCATCTCTGATCAGTCTTCTCCTTGTTTGAGATGAAAGTTTAGAGGGACGGCCGGGTCTTGGTAGATTGGTATGATGCTCCTTCCATTTCAATATGATCGCTTGCACAGTGCTCCTTGGGATGTTTAAAGCTTTGGAAATCATTTTGTATCTACATCTGGCTTTAGTCTTCTCCACAATAGTATCACGGACCTACCTGTTGTGTTTCTTGGTCTTCATGATGCTCTCTGTGCTTCAAACAGAACCCTGAGACTATCACAGAGCAAGAGCATTTATACGGAGACTTGATTACACACAGGTGGATTACCATATACACTTGAGTATAAGCCGAGATTTTCAGCCCATTTTTTTGGGCTGAAAGTCCCCCTCTCAGCCTATACTCGAGTCATACCCAGGGGCCGGCAGGGGAGGGGGAGCGGGGACTGTCTAATAATACTCACCTGCTCCTGGCATGGTCCCTGCAGGTCCCTGGTTCCCGGCGCCGGCAGTTTCTTCCTGTACTGAGCGGTCACATGGTACCGCTCATTAAAGTAATGAATATGCAGCTCCACCTCCTATAGGGGTGGAGCCACATATTCATTACTGTAATGAGCGGTAACAGTGACCGCTCAATACAGGAAGAAGCTGCGGTGCCGGGGAAGCAGGGACTGCACAGCGCCAGGAGCAGGTGAGTATAACAGGGAGGGGCGCACTGCGCGATATTCACCTGCTTCTCATTCCGGCGCCGCTCCATCTTCAGCATCTTCTGCAGTGACGCTCTGGTCAGAGGGCGCGGTAACGTAGTTAATGCGCGCCCTCTGCCTGAACGTCAGTGCAGAAGACACTGAAGAATAGATGGAGCAGCATCAGAACGAAGTCAGGTGAATATTGAAAGTGCCGGGGGCCTGAGCGACAGAGAGGTGAGTATGTGATTTTTTTCTATCGCAGCAACAGCAAATGGGCCATAACATTTGTGCAGCACTATATGGGGCAAGTGTCTGTATGGGGCCATAATCAACGTGTGTGCAGCACTATATGGGGCAAATGTCTGTATGGAGCATCTTATGGGGCCATAACATTTGTGCAGCATTATATGGGGCAAATATCTTTATGGAGCATCTTCTGGGGCCATAACGTTTGTGCAGCACTATATGAGGCAAATGTCTGTATGGAGTATCTTATGGGGCCATAACGTTTGTGCAACCCTATATGGGGCAAATGTCTGTATGGAGCATCTTATGGGGCCATTATTAACCTTTATGCAGGATTATATGGGGCATATTTTAATATGGAGCATCTTATGGGGCCATCATAAACTTTATGGAGCATTATATGGGGCTCCGAATTCAATATGGATATTCAAAAACACTTTAAAGGGACACTGTCACCTGAATTTGGAGGGAACAATCTGCAGCCATAGAGGCGGGGTTTTTGGGTGTTTGATTCACCCTTTCCTTACCCGCTGGCTGCATGCTGGCTGCAATATTGGATTGAAGTTCATTCTCTGTCCTCCATAGTACATGCCTGCACAAGGCAATCTTGCCTATAAAGCAGCTGAGTGTCACTTGTGAGGGGTTTCCACTGTTTAGGCACATCAGTGGCTCTACAAATGTGATTGTCTGGACTAGCCACTGGTCTGAACTGTAAATCCTTAGAAGCCGGGAGACAGAGGAGCCAATCAGTGCTGGCTTCACTCTCCCTTCTTCAGACATAATTGGCATCTGGAGGAAGTGAGAGAATTGTCACAGCTGTTACTTCCTCCACTTGGTCTCATAGCAAGCTATAGCATAACTCATGCCACATGTCTACTATCTAGTAAATTTTGTGGCGAAGCCCATGCCACTTTTCATACACTTTAGAATCTTGATGAATCCAGTGCCTCTGAGTCCAACACACCCCCTCATCAAGACTGGCAGAAATAATGCCAGTCTTCATGAATTGGGGCCAATAAATTTGGGGCTACACAGCAACCTTGACAGCAGCACAGGTCATTCAACCAAAGATTAGTGGATGCCGTTGCTTCATCCCAGCATAATAAATGTGAATGTGGATACATTATCACCCACAAGGTACGGTACTTTTTTCCAACTGGTTGCAACTTTTGAACTCAAAACACCTAGTGGGTAACAATACTACCTTATTCACTTGCATTATGTTGCGACTTAGTAGAAGCATACAGTGATCTTTGGTCACGTGACCTTTATAATGGTCAAAGTCATTGTGCAGCCTAAGATCTGTCAACGACAATTATCTTACCGGCATTTTTCAATTGGCACATAAAAAGCTAATATTAATAAATATAATAAATAACATACTAAGAAAAAAAAGGAGCACGCTAAATGAACCCCTCTGTCTTTTTCTGTCCAAACAAAATTTTCTGCTTCTATAATTGTATTTAATTTATTTTATACTTACTTATTTATGTATCTTGTCAAATATGTAATTGAATTTTTACTTATTGTAAAATAGAAAAATATATCTGATATATGTATGGGAAATATAATCTCTAGCTACAGATGTAGCAGCTTGAGTCATTCACATTAGATGTAAATTGTCTGTAACCAACAATTTCAATAGAACTAGCTGACCATCTAATTATAGGAAAGGCTGCCTTTAGACAATGTGTAGCCCTAGGAAAATATAATACAAGAGGCACCAAATGCTAACATATTGCACTACTGCTCTTTTCTAACAGGGACAAAAAGTGTTCCATTTTGGCAATTGATGGTCAGACCCCTGTAAGGAGATGGACATATGGAAGACATCAGTGCTGTGTATTTTATGGAGCATAGTGCTTATAATGTCATGCATTATTATTATGTGATGTATTGCAATGTTTTGCACTGTACTGTCAGGAAGCTGGGTTCTGCACATCAACAGACAATGAGTAGGGTAAGAGAAAGTCATTTGTTGGGACTAGCCCAGAGAAGGAGGGGCTATGTTGGAGGATCAGAGAGTACTTCCTGGTAGTGAGTCAGACAGGGCCTAGCTTAAAGCTAGAGCAGACATTTGGTCTGAGTTTTTAGCAGGGCAGGATGAGGTGGTAGTTCTGTTGCAAGAGAGCAAGGAGGTCAGGTATAGAGATAGCGTGATGATGCGGCACAGACCAAGACAGAGAGAGAGTTACAGAGAAGCAGAGAGAAGGACAATGCCAGCTCAGAGGACTAACCATAGCACAGAGTGACCAAGTAAGAAGAGTCCGAAAAAGGTACACCAAGCTTACAGCTCTTAAAGGTAACGGGCCTGGATAGAATAGAACATGAGACAAAGTGAGTGCCCCGGGCAGGAGTTTCCTAAGCATCAGAGAGCTTGAAGTTGAGCCCGGCATGTTGATAAACCCTCTCCTCTGTGAAAAGAATCAGACGTGGAACCATGGAAAGAGGAAATAATTTTCCCGGACTGTATTGTGTACTAAGCTGAGTGGTGGTGAAGGAAATGAGACCAGTGGAGGCAGGGATGTGTAAGGCTGAGGATGTAACGAGTGTGTTGCGATGCTCTGTTTTATTGAAGAAACATTCCCGCTATCCTATGTGCATAGTTGTCATGCAATGCCTGTTTATTAATGTATCATTTCTTTATAACTGGTGGTCTCCTTTTAGGAACTGGTTGGCAACAGGTCCTGGCCAACCAGCAATGTCTATTACATGCAGCCTGCACAGGCATAGCACCATCACAGCACAAATCCACATATCCAGGGGCATGGGAGACGAGTGCCTTGCCCACGGCAACCCCCAAGTGCCACATTACACCCCCACAGTACTAAATTTGCCAAATCTATAGAAACATGCTTTACACCATTAAATGGGTTTGGCAATTTTAGGATTCCCCCCTGTAATGGCCAGCACTGTGTAAAAGTAATAAAATCAGAAGTTATTCATCTTCCCCGGGTGCAGAGACACCTCTCCGCCGCTGCTCTGATCTCTGTAAATTGGCTGCAGTTCCAATGTCACTAAACTGCAATAGCAAACCAAGAGAAGATTACTGTTCTTATTTTAGGATTAGATGGTGGCCTGATTCTAACGCATCGGGTATTCTAGAATATGGATGTCCACGTAGTATATTGCACAGCCCACGTAGTATATTGACCAGTCACGTAGTATATTGCCCAGCTACATAGTATATTGCACAGCCACGTAGTATATTGCCCAGTTGCGTAGTATGTTGCCCAGTTACATAGTATATTGCACAGCCCGCATAGTATATTGCCCAGCCACGTAGTATATTGCACAGCGACGTAGTATATTGCCCAGCCATGTAGTATATTGCACAGCCACGTAGTATATTGCCCAGCCACGTAGTATATTGCACAGCCCGCATAGTATATTGCCCAGCCACGTAGTATATTGCACAGCGACGTAGTATATTGCCCAGCCACGTAGTATATTGCACAGCCACATTGTATATTGCCCAGCCACGTAGTATATTGCCCAGCCATGTAGTATATTGCACAGCAATGTAGTATACAGCACAGAGCCACGTAGTATATTGCCCAGCCACGTAGTATATTGCCCAGTCATGTAGTATATTGCCCAGCTACGTAGTATATTGCACAGAGACATAGTATACAGCACAGAGCCACGTAGTATATTGCCCAGTCACATAGTATATTTCCCAGTCACGTAGTATATTGCCTAGCTACGTAGTATATTGCACAACGACTTAGTATACAGCACAGAGCCACGTAGTATATTGCCCAGCCACGTAGTATATTGCCCAGTAACGTAGTATATTGCCCAGCCACGTACTATATTGGCCAGCCATGTAGCATACTGCACAGCGACGTAGTATACAGCACAGCCATGTAGTATATTGCCCAGCGACGTAGTATATTGCCCAGTCATGTAGTATATTGCCCAGCTACGTAGTGTATTGCACAGCAACATAGTATACAGCACAGACACGTAGTATATTCCCCCGCCAAGTAGTATATTGCCCAGTCACATAGTATACAGTACAGAGTCACATAGTATACAGTACAGAGTCACATAGTATACAGTACAGAGTCACATAGTATACAGTACAGAGTCACGTAGTATACAGCACAGAGCCATGTAGTATACAGCACAGAGCCACGTAGTATACAGCACAGAGTCACGTAGTATACAGCACAGAGCCACGTAGTATACTGCCCAGTCACGTAGTATATTGAGCAGTCACATAGTATGCACCATATCCCTGTTAAAAAAAAGAATTAAAATAAAAATCTATATATATAATTGTCTAAGGGTCACTTCCATCTGTCTGTCTGTCTGTCACGGATATTCATTGGTCGCGGCCTCTGTCAGTCATGGAAATCCAAGTCGCTGATTGGTCGTGGCAAAACAGCCACGACCAATCAGCGACGGGCACAGTGCGGAAGAAAATGGCCACTCCTTCCTCCCTGCAGTCAAAGCACGGCGTCCGCATACTCCCCTCCGGTCAGCGCTCACACAGGGTTAATGGCAGCGTTGACCTCGGTGTAACGCACTCGGTTAATGCTGCTATTAATCCTGTGTGACCAACTTTTTACTATTCATGCGGCCTATGCAGCATCAATAGTAAAAATATCTAATGTTAAAAATAATTAAAAAAAATAAAAAATAGTTACATACTCACCCTCCAGGTGGCCCCGGATCGTGTTTTGCCACGACCAATCAGCGACTTGGATTTCCATGACTGACAGAGGCCGCGACCAATGAATATCCGTGACAGACAGACAGACAGATGGAAGTGACCCTTAGACAATTATATATATAGATTAGGCTTCGACTCCGCTTGTTGGTTCCAGTGGTAGTCATGTCAACACAAGTATTTGATTTGCATAATTGCATTCTTCTTTATGTAAAAGATTGTCTTCCGACAATCACTGTACAGGTCCTTCTCAAAAAATTAGCATATAGTGTTAAATTTCATTATTTACCATAATGTAATGATTACAATTAAACTTTCATATATTATAGATTAATTATCCACCAACTGAAATTTGTCAGGTCTTTTATTGTTTTAATACTGATGATTTTGGCATACAACTCCTGATAACCCAAAAAACCTGTCTCAATAAATTAGCATATCAAGAAAAGGTTCTCTAAACGACCTATTACCCTAATCTTCTGAATCAACTAATTAACTCTAAACACATGCAAAAGATACCTGAGGCTTTTATAAACTCCCTGCCTGGTTCATTACTCAAAACCCCCATCATGGGTAAGACTAGCGACCTGACAGATGTCAAGAAGGCCATCATTGACACCCTCAAGCAAGAGGGTAAGACCCAGAAAGAAATTTCTCAACAAATAGGCTGTTCCCAGAGTGCTGTATCAAGGCACCTCAATGGTAAGTCTGTTGGAAGGAAACAATGTGGCAGAAAACGCTGAACAACGAGAAGAGGAGACCGGACCCTGAGGAAGATTGTGGAGAAGGACCGATTCCAGACCTTGGGGAACCTGAGGAAGCAGTGGACTGAGTCTGGTGTGGAAACATCCAGAGCCACCGTGCACAGGCGTGTGCAGGAAATGGGCTACAGGTGCTGCATTCCCCAGGTAAAGCCACTTTTGAACCATAAACAGCGGCAGAGGCGCCTGACCTGGGCTACAGAGAAGCAGCACTGGACTGTTGCTAAGTGGTCCCAAGTACTTTTTTCTGATGAAAGCAAATTTTGCATGTCATTCGGAAATCAAGGTGCCAGAGTCTGGAGGAAGACTGGGGAGAAGGAAATGCCAAAATGCCTGAAGTCCAGTGTCAAGTACCCACAGTCAGTGATGGTGTGGGGTGCCATGTCAGCTGCTGGTGTTGGTCCACTGTGTTTCATCAAGGGCAGGGTCAATGCAGCTAGCTATCAGGAGATTTTGGAGCACTTCATGCTTCCATCGGCTGAAATGCTTTATGGAGATGAAGATTTCATTTTTCAGCACGACCTGGCACCTGCTCACAGTGCCAAAACCACTGGTAAATGGTTTACTGACCATGGTATTACTGTGCTCAATTGGCCTGCCAACTCTCCTGACCTGAACCCCATAGAGAATCTGTGGGATATTGTGAAGAGAAAGTTGAGAGACGCAAGACCCAACACTCTGGATGAGCTTAAGGCCGCTATTGAAGCATCCTGGGCCTCCATAACATCTCAGCAGTGTCACAGGCTGATTGCCTCCATGCCACGCCGCATTGAAGCAGTCATTTCTGCCAAAGGATTCCCGACCAAGTATTGAGTGCATAACTGAACATTATTATTTGTTGGTTTTTTTGTTTGTTATTAAAAAACACTTTTATTTGATTGGATGGGTGAAATATGCTAATTTATTGAGACAGGTTTTTTGGGTTATCAGGAGTTGTATGCCAAAATCATCAGTATTAAAACAATAAAAGACCTGACAAATTTCAGTTGGTGGATAATGAATCTATAATATATGAAAGTTTAACCCCTCTGTGACCTTAGACGTACTATCCCGTCGAGGTGCCCTGGGCTTATCTGACCCTGGACGGGATAGTACGTCATAGCCGATCGGCCGCGCTCACGGGGGGAGCGCGGCCGATCGCGGCCGGGTGTCAGCTGCTTATCGCAGCTGACATCCGGCACTATGTGCCAGGAGCGGTCACGGACCGCCCCCGGCACATTAACCCCTGGCACACCGCGATCAAAGATGATCGCGATGTGCCGGCGGTGCAGGGAAGCACCGCGCAGGGAGGGGGCTCCCTGCGGGCTTCCCTGAGCCCCCCGCAGCAACGCGATGTGATCGCGTTGCTGCGAGGGTCTCCTCACCTCCCTCCCTGCTCGAGCCCCGGATCCAAGATGGCCGCGGATCCGGGTCCTGCAGGGAGGGAGGTGGCTTCACAGAGCCTGCTCAGAGCAGGCACTGTGAAGCCTGCAGCGCTGCATGTCAGATCAGTGATCTGACAGAGTGCTGTGCAAACTGTCAGATCACTGATCTGTGATGTCCCCCCCTGGGAAAAAGTAAAAAAGTAAAAAAAAATTTTTCCAAATGTGTAAAAAAAATAAAAAAAAATATTCCAAAGTAATGAAAAAAAAAAAAAAATATTATTCCCATAAATACATTTCTTCATCTAAATAAAAAAAAAAACCAATAAAAGTACACATATTTAGTATCACCGCGTCCGTAACGACCCGACCTATAAAACTGTCCCACTAGTTAACCCCTTCAGTAAACACCGTAAGAAAAAAAAACGAGGCAAAAAACAACGCTTTATTATCATACCGCCGAACAAAAAGTGGAATAACACGCGATCAAAAGGACAGATATAAATAACCATGGTACCGCTGAAAGCGTCATATTGTCCCGCAAAAAAAGAGCCGCCATACAGCATCATCAGCAAAAAAATAAAAAAGTTATAGTCCTGAGAATAAAGTGATGCAAAAATAATTATTTTTTCTGTAAAATAGTTTTTATCGTATAAAAGCACCAAACCATAAAAAAATGATATAAATGAGGTATCGCTGTAATCGTACTGACCCGAAGAATAAAACTGATTTATCAATTTTACCAAACGCGGAACGGTATAAACGCCTCCCCCCAATAGAAATTCATGAACAGCTGGCTTTTGGTCATTCTTCCTCACAAAAATCGGAATAAAAAGCGATAAAAAAATGTCACGTGCCCAAAAATGTTTTCAATAAAAACGTCAACTCGTCCCGCAAAAAACAAGACCTCACATGACTCTGTGGACCAAAATATGGAAAAATTATAGCTCTCAAAATGTGGTATTGCAAAAAATATTTTTTGCAATAAAAAGGGTCTTTCAGTGTGTGACGGCTGCCAATCATAAAAATCCGCTAAAAAACTCGCTATAAAAGTAAATCAAACCCCCCTTCATCACCCCCTTAGTTAGGGAAAAATAAAAAAAAATGTATTTATTTCCATTTTCCCATTAGGGCTAGGGTTAGGGCTAGGGTTAGGGCTAGGGCTAGGGTTAGGGCTAGGGTTAGGGCTAGGGTTAGGGCTAGGGCTAGGGTTAGGGCTAGGGTTAGGGCTAGGGCTAGGGTTAGGGTTAGGGCTAGGGTTAGGGCTAGGGTTAGGGCTAGGGTTAGGGCTAGGGTTAGGGCTAGGGCTAGGGCTAGGGTTAGGGCTAGGGTTAGGGCTAGGGTTAGGGTTAGGGCTAGGGTTAGGGCTAGGGTTAGGGCTAGGGTTAGGGTTAGGGCTAGGGTTAGGGCTAGGGTTAGGGTTAGGGCTAGGGTTAGGGCTAGGGTTAGGGTTAGGGTTGGGGCTACAGTTAGGGTTGGGGCTAAAGTTAGGGTTAGGGTTTAGATTACATTTACAGTTGGGAATAGGGTTGGGATTAGGGTTAGGGGTGTGTCAGGGTTAGAGGTGTGGTTAGGGTTACCGTTGGAATTAGGGTTAGGGGTGTGTTTAGATTAGGGTTTCAGTTATAATTGGGGGGTTTCCACTGTTTCGGCACATCAGGGGCTCTCCAAACACGACATGGCGTCCGATCTCAATTCCAGCCAATTCTGCGTTGAAAAAGTAAAACAGTGCTCCTTCCCTTCCGAGCTCTCCTGTGTGCCCAAACAGGGGTTTACCCCAACATATGGGGTATCAGCGTACTCAGGACAAATTGGACAACAACTTTTGTGGACCAATTTCTCCTGTTACCCTTGGGAAAATACAAAACTGGGGGCTAAAAAATAATTTTTGTGGGAAAACAAAAAGATTTTTTATATTCACGGCTCTGCGTTATAAACTGTAGTGAAACACTTGGGGGTTCAAAGTTCTCACAACACATCTAGATAAGTTCATTGAGGGGTCTAGTTTCCAATATGGGGTCACTTGTGGGGGGTTTCTACTGTTTAGGTACATTAGGGGCTCTGCAAACGCAATGTGACGCCTGCAGACCAATCCATCTAAGTCTGCATTCCAAATGATGCTCCTTCCCTTCCGAGCCCTCCCATGCGCCCAAACGGTGGTTCCCCCCCACATATCGGGTATCAGCGTACTCAGGACAAATTGGACAACAACATTTAGGGTCCAATTTCTCCTGCTAACCTTGGAAAAATACAAAACTGGGGGCTAAAATATAATTTTTGTGGAAAAAAAAATATTTTTTATTTGCATGGCTCTGCGTTATAAACTGTAGTGAAATACTTGGGGGTTCAAAGCTCTCACAACACATCAAGATGAGTTCCTTAGGGGGTCTACTTTCCAAAATGGTGTCACTTGTGGGGGGTTTCTACTGTTTAGGTACATTAGGGGCTCTGCAAACGCAATGTGACGCCTGCAGACCATTCCATCTAAGTCTGCATTCCAAATGGCGCTCCTTCCCTTCCGAACCCTCCCATGCGCCCAAACGGTGGTTCCCCCCCACATATGGGGTATCAGCGTACTCAGGACAAATTGGACAACAACTTTTGGGGTCCAATTTCTCCTGTTACCCTAGGGAAAATACAAAACTGGGGGCTAAAAAATAATTTTTGTGGGAAAAAAATTTTGTTTTATTTTTATGGCTCTGCATTATAAACTTCTGTGAAGCCCTTGGTGGGTCAAAGTGCTCACCACACATCCAGATAAGTTCCTTAGGGGGTCTACTTTCCAAAATGGTGTCACTTGTGGGGGGTTTCAATGTTTAGGCACATCAGTGGCTCTCCAAACGCAACATGGCGTCCCATCTCAATTTCTGTCAATTTTGCATTGAAAAGTCAAACTGCGCTCCTTCCCTTCCGAGCTCTCCCATGCGCCCAAACAGTGGTTTACTGCCACATATGGGGTATCAGCGTACTCAGGACAAATTGGACAACAACTTTTGAGGTCCAATTTCTTCTCTTACCCTTGGAAAAATAAAAAATTGGGGGCAAAAATATAATTTTTGTGAAAAAATATGATTTTTTATTTTTACGGTTCTGCATTATAAACTTCTGTGAAGCACTTGGTGGGTCAAAGTGCTCACCACACATCCAGATAAGTTCCTTAGGGGGTCTACTTTCCAAAATGGTGTCACTTGTGGGGGGTTTCAATGTTTAGGCACATCAGTGGCTCTCCAAACGCAACATGGCGTCCCATCTCAATTCCTGTCAATTTTGCATTGAAAAGTCAAATAGCGCTCCTTCCCTTCCGAGCTCTCCCATGCGCCCAAACAGTGGTTTACTGCCACATATGGGGTATCAGCGTACTCAGGACAAATTGGACAACAACTTTTTGGGTCCAATTTCTCCTGTTACCCTTGGTAAAATAAAACAAATTGGAGCTGAAGTAAATTTTTTGTGTAAAAAAGTTAAATGTTCATTTTTATTTAAACATTCCAAAAATTCCTATTAAACACCTGAAGGGTTAATAAACTTCTTGAATGTGGTTTTGAGCACCTTGAGGGGTGCAGTTTTTAGAATGGTGTCACACTTGGGCATTTTCTATCATATAGACCCCTCAAAATGACTTCAAATGAGACGTGGTCCCTAAAAAAAAATGGTGTTGTAAAAATGAGAAATTGCTGGTCAACTTTTAACCCTTATAACTCCCTAACAAAAAAAAAAATTGGTTCCAAAATTATGCTGATGTAAAGGAGACATGTGGGAAATGTTACTTATTAAGTATTTTGTGTGACATATCTCTGTGATTTAATTGCATAAAAATTCAAAGTTTGAAAATTGCGAAATTTTCAAAATTTTCGCCAAATTTCTGTTTTTTTCACAAATAAACGCAGGTACTATCAAAGAAATTTTACCACTATCATGAAGTACAATATGTCACGAGAAAACAATGTCAGAATCACCAGGATCCGTTGAAGCGTTTCGGAGTTATAACCTCATAAAGGGACAGTGGTCAGAATTGTAAAAATTGGCCTGGTCATTAACGTGCAAACCACCCTTGGGGGTAAAGGGGTTAATTGTAATCATTACATTATGGTAAATAATGAAATTTAACACTATATGCTAATTTTTTGAGAAGGACCTGTATGTGTGAATATTTGCTATCAAGACCCAGAAATGAGAATCGGGAGCAACGAGTGTGTAGAACAATAAAGGAGATTTTATTAGTACATTTATAAAAATTTAGTTAAAAATGGTCACCTTATTTCTCATTTATATGCACAGGGATATAGTTATAACTGTATTTAAATATAATGTTTAGCATCTCCCCTATTACATAGTGTGATCACATGCACTTCTAACTGAACATAACAAGAGACACTCTGCCTAATACTTACTAAGGCCGGGGTCACACTTGCGAGTGCAATTTGAGAAAATTGCACGAGTCTCTCGCATCAATTCCAGGCACTGCTGACGGCACTCAGGACCCGAGCATTCAGCTGCATAGAAATATATGCAGTCGCACGCTGCAGTCCCGAGTCACGGCAGCAGTGCCGGGTACTGATGCGAGAGACTCGTGCGAGTTTCTCACATTGCACTCGCAAGTGTGACATCGGCCTAAGGGTGCTGTGATAAAGGCATGTGATCAATCACCTTTGGAACATACCGCTCATTATGTGCATGGAGATGTTGCCCATGTGATTAGCTTAACTACCTTTTTAAATGCAATATTTACCTATGGTGTGTTTCTAGTTTTTGTTGCGTTTTCGTGTTTGAGACGAGGCATCCATTTTTCACTAAATGTTTATAAATATACTAATAAAATCTTGTTTATTGTTCTCCACACTCCTTGTTCCCGATTCTCATTTCTGGGTTCTGACAGCATATTATAATACGGAGTGGAACCTCTTGTTGTTAAGGTTGTGTTATGGATTAATATGCATGCTCATGTGTGAGTATATGTATTAAGGCTGGCTTCACACTAGCGTACGGGAGGGCTGCGGATGGCAGCGTACTTCCTCCCTTCTTCCTCCATGAAACTCTGCCTACGCTCCACCTACTACTCCTTGCGTGCTGCATTGTCCTGCGTACCTATCTTTAACATTGGGTACCGTTTTGACACTGCGCCGAACGCAACATGTTACACTCTGTTAACCATTTATATGATATAGTCCTTATTGACAGCAGCATCTAAACAGAAATGGACGTTGCCAACACTGATCGTGGCTGATGCAGCAAGTTGTCAGCTATAGTGTACAGTCGGTCAACTGCTGGATTGTCACCTGTATAGGGATGGTATTCTCTTATGTCTCAGGTCAGTAAAAAGATGTACAGGTGGTCATATCATCGGCTTATGTAAACAGGTCAGTAAATGAGTAGTGATTAGCCAGTGTGCTCTCCGTACTGGGTAAAAAGCAGCACATGTAAAAGAGTCATTAGCTATGAACAAGATAGAACAAGCAGAAGAGCGATAAAGAGCTGAGTGAGTGCATGAAGCTGCATTGTCGGTGCTCACAAGCAGACAGTCGGTGTACAGCAGATATCATCCCCGCACTAATTGCTGCTTCTCCAATATGTGCAGCCAAAATTCTAAGAAAAATTATTGTGGTTCTAATTTATTTATTAAGTTTACTCAGTTATATAGCACCATAAGTTTCCACAGATCTTTACAGACATTATCATCACTGTTCCCACAATCTAAATTCTGCACCTGTTGTGCTGTTCAGTTTATTATTCTGACAGACTTTCAGCCATACATGGACATTTATGTAATGGTAATATACTTAGTTCTATCATCTATTGTATTTGTTATACTTTGCTGCCATCTACTGGCCATTGCTGTATTACACTGTAATATTTGTTATGGTACTTTCCCATAATACCTCTCTGTCTATAGCTCCTCCTATCTTTTTCCTTCTCTTCCTGTTTTGTACTCCATGCCATCTTAGATCTCACATGTGCTGCAGAGCTGGAGAAAGGATTCTCTTGTTACCTCTTTCCTGCAGCTTCTATTGTCTCTTAAGGTACCTTCACACATAACGATATCGTTAACGATATCGTTAACGATATCGTTTCTTTTTGTGACGTAGCAACGATATCGTTAAGGAAATCGTTATGTGTGCCAGCGACCAACGATCAGGCCCCTGCTGGGAGATCGTTGGTCGCTGAGGAAAGTCCAGAACTTTATTTCGTCGCTGGACTCCCTGCAGACATCGCTGGATCAGCGTGTGTGACACCGATCCAGCGATGTCTTTACTGGTAACCAGGGTAAACATCGGGTTACTAAGCGCAGGGCCGCGCTTAGTAACCCGATGTTTACCCTGGTTACCAGTGTAAAAGTAAAAAAAACAAACACTACATACTTACCTACCGCTGTCTGTCCCCGGCGCTGTGCTTCTCTGCACTCCTCCTGCACTGGCTGTGAGCGTCGGTCAGCCGGAAAGCGCAGCGGTGACGTCACCGCTCTGCTTTCCGGCCGCTGTGCTCACAGCCAGTGCAGGAGGAGTGCAGAGAAGCACAGCGCCGGGGACAGACAGCGGTAGGTAAGTATGCACTGTTTGTTTTTTTTACTTTTACGCTGGTAACCAGGGTAAACATCGGGTTGCTAAGCGCGGCCCTGTGCTTAGTAACCTGATGTTTACCCTGGTTACCCGGGGACTTCGGGATCGTTGGTCGCTGGAGAGCTGTCTGTGTGACAGCTCTCCAGCGACCAAACAGCGACACTGCAGCGATCGACATCGTCACTGCATCACCCTTCTGGACCACCATGCGCAGCTGATAGGGACTAGAAGGACAGGTTGGCGATTAACGCTGTCCGCAAATTGTTTATACAGAGATACATGATCACATCCCTCAGACACATCTTATCCACGTATATCGGTGGCAGAATACCTGTCTTTTGAGTATCGGAGGAAACTGGAGAACACCCGCACAAACAGAGGTAGAACATACAAACTCCTTGCAGATGTTGTCCTTGGTGAGATTTTAACCCAAGACCCCAGCACTGCAAAGCAACAGTGCTAACCACTGAGCCACCATGCTGCCCTAATCACCCCAACTGTCTCACTGATCACCCTCTTTTACTGTACTGAGTCCTGGTATAAATCCACAGCAGATCGCAGGCTCTGCTGTACTGACGCTAATAAATGTCAGGAATCCCGACATAGTGTGGCAGACCTTGTCACTGTGCAGCACATCTGCTTGCTAGATCAGCTGTCTCTTGTCTAGGGGAATGGCACCTATTGTGCACCTCTGTACCTCTGCTCTCAAGTCTTCTGCTCAGTAATGGGTCTCATGAGTACATATATGCATGAAACTGATTTTTACAGAGTAAAAAATGCATTTATAAGTGGCAATGATGCCCGTAGACACGTTTTTCAAGAATTTCGTATTAAGCAATGACGCGCACTTCAAGTCAGAATGTGTCTTGAAGAATGCTTATCGCATACTTGTGGTCACATAAACGCAGGAGAATCCTGACAGTGCGTGATGCAGACGGCAGAATTTCATGACAAACCTGACCAACCCCTTTAACCAACTAATGTGTATGAATAGTGAGTGGGGTTGTCCACTAAAAGTGATAACTTACTGATGGCTTTTGAACCCACTGCTGAGACCGTCACCTATCCTGAAATGTAGATAGGTGATAATAACTTGTGGATAGACAATTCTTTCTTAACTGAGACATCCCCTTTTGAATGAAAAATTAATTTTCCTACCTAATGTACTATGTCTTAAGAGAATTGCCCAGTTATAACATATCGATCATAAGTTATCAGATAGGTGAGAGTCCGACACCTAACACCACTACCAATTAACCAATTTTTCTCTGCTGGTTGCCAGATGAAAATATTTCGGACAGAGCTTTAAAATTCAGCTCCATTAATTGTGTAGTGGCCGCAGCGTGGTGCTTCAGAACAGCATTTTCTTTTTAATTTTTTTAATAGGAGCAGTTGTGTAGCACCATGAGGTGACCATTACACACTGAATAGGGCCGCACAATGCAGTTCTGTGAAATATTTACATCCGACCACCATCAGAGCCCCTAACCGGCTATTCGTTGGGGTGCTGAGTATCAGCACTTCCATAGGATAGGTTCATCAATATATGGTGACCAGACAAACCCTTTAATTCAATGTCACACTTTTAAAAGTAGGAAACCGCACAATTCTATTCCAGGTACCTCCAAACTTTTCTTGTAAGACATCATTCCTGCACTTACATCATGTGATATAAGTACAAAAAAAATTGTGAAATGCATAATGTTTCATCACTGGATCTAGTTCCTCCAAATTCAAATGATCATAAATCAACATAAGAAATGATCCAGCCGTAGGGAGTATTAAAAAGTCAAACTGCAGAATATCTTCAGGTTTAATTTATTTTACAGTTCAAACAGTTATAGTGAAGGGTCACTTAAAGTTTTGCCAAAGATTTGTCAAAAAATACATTCACAATCTATATTTCACGGCTACAGACCAGCGGAGTCTATACTAGCTCTATAAGTAAACTCTATCCAGTCATTTGGCTGTGTGAAGTGTGAAAGTCACTTATAGTTTAGCCTTTTAGCACTAACGTTTTTTTGTTTTTTTCAGAAAGGCAACCCACCTTCTGTGGTAAGAATCATAGTTTGTAAAAATGCTGCGGAAAACGATCATATTCATTATATTTTGGCCCTTCTTAGAAAACTAAAATCACAAAAAAAAGTTCATTTTAATCAATAGATTTATTGAATAATAATAATTTCCACAATTGGATGTATTTAACCCCTTAGTAACAGAGCCAATTTGGTACTTAATGACCGAGCCAATTTTTACAATTTTGACCACTGTCACTTTATGAGGTTATAACTCTGGAACGCTTTAACAGATCCCACTGATTCAGAGATTGTTTTTTCGTGACATATTGTACTTCATGTTAGTGGTAACATTTCTTTGATATTACTTGCGATTATTTATGAAAAAAACAGAAATATTGCAAACATTTTTAAAATTTTGCAATTTTCAAACTTTGTATTTTTATGCCCTTAAATCACAGAGATATGTCACACAAAATAGTTAATAAATAACATTTCCCACATGTCCACTTTACATCAGCACAATTTTGGAAACACATTTTTTTTGTTAGGGAGTTATAAGGGTTAAAAGTTGACCAGCAATTTTTAGGGACCACATTACATTTGAAGTCATTTTGATGGGTCTATATGATAGAAAATAACCAAGTGTGACACCATTCTAAAAACTGCACCCCTCAGGGTTCTCAAAACTACATTCAAGAAGTTTATTAGCCCTTTGCGTGCTTCACAGGAACTGAAACAATGTGGAAGGAAAAAATGAATATTTAACTTTAAAAAAACAAACATTTTATTTCACAACCATTTTTTTTATTTTGACAAGTGTAAAAACAGAAATTTAACCATAAATTTTGTTGTGCAATTTCTCCTGAATACGCTGATACCCCATATGTGGGGGTAAACCACTGTTTGGGCGCACAGCAGAGCTTGGAAGAGAAGGAGCGCCGTTTGACTGTTTCAATGCAGAATTGGTTGGAATTGAGATTGAATGCCATGTCATGTTTAGATAGCCCCTGCTGTGCCTAAACAGCGGAAACCCCCCACATGTGACACCATTTTGGAAACTAGACCCCTTAAGGAACTTACCTAGATGTGTGGTGAGCACTTTGAACCCCCAAGTGTTTCACAGAAGTTTATAACGTGGAGCCGTGAAAATAAAAATGATCTATCGCCCACAAATCCTTATTTTCACAAGGGTAAAGGTACCGTCACACTAGACGATATCGCTAGCGATCCGTGACGTTGCAGCGTCCTGGCTAGCGATATCGTCCAGTGTGACACGCAGCAGCGATCAGGCCCCTGCTGTGATGTCGCTGGTCGGGGAAGAAAGGCCAGGACTTTATTTCGTCGCTGGATCTCCCGCTGACATCGCTGAATCGGCGTGTGTGACGCCGATTCAGCGATATATTCACTGGTAACCAGGGTAAACATCGGGTTACTAAGCGCAGGGCCGCGCTTAGTAACCCAATGTTTACCCTGGTTACCACCGTTAAAGTAAAAAAAACAACCACTACATACTTACCTACCGCTGTCTGTCCTCCGGCGCTGTGCTTCTCTGCTCTGGCTGTGAGCGCCGGGCAGCCGGAAAGCAGAGCGGTGACGTCACCGCTCTGCTTTCCGGCCGCTGTGCTCACAGCCAGAGCAGAGAAGCAGAGCGCCGGGGACAGACAGCGGTAGGTAAGTATGTAGTGGTTGTTTTTTTTACTTTAACGATGGTAACCAGGGTAAACATCGGGTTACTAAGCGCGGCCCTGCGCTTAGTAACCCGATGTTTACCCTCGTTACCGGCATCGTTGGTCGCTGGAGAGCTGTCTGTGTGACAGCTCTCCAGCGACCAAACAGCGACGCTGCAGCGATCCGGATCGTTGTCGGTATCGCTGCAGCGTCGCTTAGTGTGACGGTACCTTAACAGGAGAAATTGCACAACAACTTTTGTGGTCTAATTTCTCCTGAGTACGTCGATACCCCATATGTGGGGGTAAACCACTGTTTCGGCGCACCGCAGAGCTTGGAAGAGGAGGAGTGCCATTTTACTTTTTCAATGTAGAATTGGCTGGAATTGAGATCAGACGCCATGTCGCGTTTGGAGAGCCCCTGATGTGCCTAAACAGTAGAAAACCGTCACAAGTGACCCCATTTTGGAAACTAGACCCCTTAGGGAACTTATCTAGATGTGTGGTGAGCACTTTAATCCCCCAAGTGCTTCGCAGAAATTTATAAAGTAGAGCCGTGAAAATAAAAAATTATTTTTTTCCCCTCAAAAATTATTTTTTAGCCTGCAAACTTTTATTTTCTCAAGGGTAACAGGAGACATTGGACCCCAAAATCGGTTGACCAGTTTGTCCTGAGTATGCTGATACCCCATATGTGGGGGGGGCACTGTTTGGGCACCCATCGGGGCTCGGAAGGGAAGGAGCGCCGCTTGGAATGCAGACTTTGATGAGATGGTCTGCGGGCATCATGTTGCATTTGCAGAGCTCCTGATGTACCTAAACAGTAGAAACCCCCCACAAGTGACCCCATTTTGGATACTAGACCCCCCAAAGAGCTTATCTAGATGTGTGCTGAGCACTATGAATCCCCAACTGCTTCACAGAAGTTTATAATGTAGAGCCATGAAAATAAAAAAAATCATATTTTTTCCACAAAAATGATCTTTTCACCCCCAAATTTTTACTTTCACAAGGGTAACAAGAGAAATTGGACCCCAAAATGTATTGTGCAATTTATGCTGAGTAGGTTGATACCCCATATAAGGGGGGACCACTGTTTGGGCGCATGGCAGAGCTCGGAAGGGAAAGAGCGCCGTTTTGGAATGCAGACTTTGATACAATGGTCTGCGGGCATTATGTTGCATTTGCAGAGCCCCTGATGTATCTAAACAATAGAAACCCCCCACAAGTGACCCCATTTTGGAAACTAGACCCCACAAGGAACTTATCTAGATGTGTGATGAGTACTTTGAGTGCCTAAGTGTTTCACAGAAGTTTATAATGCAGAGTCGTGAAAATAAAAAATATTTTGTTGTCCACAAAAAGGATTTTTTAGCCCCCAAGTTTTTATTTTCACAAGGGTAACAGGAGAAATTAGACCCCAAAAGTTGTTGTCCAATTTATCCCGAGTAATCTGATGCCCCATATGTGGGGGTAAACCACTGTTTGGGCACATGGCAGAGCTCAGAAGGGAGGGAGCACCATTTGACTTTTTGAGCGCAAAATTGTCTGTTGTGTTTGGAGACCCCCTTATGTACCTAAACAGTGGAAACCCCCCAATTCTAACTTCCACCCTAACCCCAACACACCCCTAACCCTAATCCCAACCCGATCCATAATCCTAATCACAACCCTAACGATAATCACAACCCTAACCCCAAAACAACCCTAATCTCAACCCTAACCATAACCCTAATGAAAACCCTAAATCCAACACACCCCTAATCCTAATCTCAACCCTAACCTTAAACCTAACCCTAATCCTAATACACCCCTAACCCTAATCCCTACCCTAACCTTAACCCTAATCCCTAACCTAACCTAATCCCAAACGTAACACTAATGCCAACCCTAACCCTAATATCAACCCTAATCCAAACCCTAATTCCAACTCTAACCCTAACTTTAGCACCAACCCTAGCCCTAACTTTAGCCCCAACCCTAACCCTAGCCCTAACCCTAACTTTAGCCCCAACCCTAACCCTAACCCTAAATTTAGACCCAACCCTAACCCTAACTTTAGCCCCAACCCTAGCCCTAACCCTAGCCCTAAGGCTACTTTCACATTGCGTCGTGTGGCATCCATCGCAATCTGTCATTTTGGACAAAAACGGATCCTGCAAATGTGCCCGCAGGATGCATTTTTTCCCATAGACTTGTATTGCCGATGGATCGCGACGGATGACCACACGTCGCGTCCGTCGTGCACTGGATCCGTTGTGTTTTGGTGGACCGTCGTCACAAAAAAAGTTCATTGTAACTTTTTTTGTAAGTCGCGTCCGCCATTTCCGACAGTGCAACTCCACCCCCTCCGCCCCAGGACATAGACTGGGCAGCAGAAGCGTTGAAGAACTGCATCCGCTGCCCACATTGTGCACAATTTTCGCAAGTGTGAAAGAAGCCTAACCCTAGCCCTAACCCTAAACTTAGCCCTAACCCTATCCCTAACCCTAAATTTAGCACCAACCCTAATCCTAACCCTAAATTTAGCCCCAACTCCTCTAGCTGCCAGCCGGCAGATCATGGCAGGCGCACTGCGCATGCGCCCACCATTTTCTTACCGGATAAAGAAGCCGGCGGACAGGAGTTGATGCAGGAGGACTCTGCGTCAGAGGACAGAGAACGACAGATCACTTTTTTTTTTTTACCAGCGATCGCAAAACAGGGGTCGGTAAAAACCGACCCTGATCATGTTCTTTGGGGTGTCGGCAGCTGAGACCCCAAAGATTTCCGTGTGCCGGCCGGCGCACTGCGCATGCGCCCGCCATTTTTTGGCCGGAAAAAGATGGCGGAGCCCATCGGGAGCCACGAGGAGCACCGGGGGAGACAGGTGAGTATCGGGGGGCTATAGGGGACCCCATTTCTCTGTCCTCTGATGTGCGATCACATCGGAAGACAGAGAAATTAAATTACCGGCGATCGCAACCCGGGGGTGAGTAAAAAAAACCCCAAATCATGTTCTCTGGGGTCTCGGCTACCCCCGGCAACCGAGACCCCAGAGAAAATCCGACTCTGAGGGGCGCTATTCACTTTTTCCACTTTGCTGTGGTTTAAGTACCCTTAACTGCCACCGTTAAAAGGCGTATCGGCGGTCGTTAAGGGGTTAAATAAAATGTTCCCGTGCTGAGATAATCTTATAAATGTGCCTCTGCTGTGTACTAGGTAATGGTCATGTCTGACTGTACAGGAACATGGTCTGATGATACCACAGCTCCTGGGCACGTTAAGAGAAATAAAAGTATTCAGACATTTCAGCAGGGGATTGAAAATGAGTCTTTCTTTGAAGTAAAACATTGCTGACAGGCAACAGGCACGGAATTGTTTTGCCTCACAAAAAGAATCAGCTGTGATCCCATGCTTTCCTGTCTGTTTCCTCTCTTTTGCTTCCTCCCCTGCCCAGATATTTAATGATTTGACCATGTTCCTGCACGGTCAGACACAGCCATTACACAGTACACAGCAGGGGCACATTTATATGATTATCTCAGCACAGGAACATTTTATTTAAACTCATCGAATTGTGGAAGTTACAGTGGCATGTAAAATTTTGGCACCGCTGGTCAAATTATTGCTATTATGAACACCTAAGCAAGTTGAAGATGAAATGATACCTAAAAGGGCCAAACTTAAAAATAGCGCATTTCCTTTGTATTTTAGCCAAAAATATATAAATTTTAATTTTTTACATTTTAAAAATTACAAAAATGAAAATGAGCAAATGCAAACGTTTGGGCATTCTGCATGGTTAGTACCTAGCAGCACCCCCTTTTGAAAGTATCACAGCCTTTAAGTGCTTTTTATAGTCAGCCTAGAGTCTTTCATTTCTTGCTGAGGAATTTTCATCCTTTCTTCCTTGTAAAATTCTTCCAGTTACATAGTAAGGCCGAAAAAAGACATTTGTCCATCCAGTTCAGCCTATATTCCATCATAATAAATCCCCAGATCTACGTCCTTCTACAGAACCTAATAATTGTATATAGTAACATAGTTAGTAAGGCCGAAAATCTTTGAGATTCCTGGGTCTTCTTCCATGCACTGCTATTTTGAGGTCTAGCCAGAGATTTTCAGTGATGTTCACTTTGAGGGTCATTGTAAAGCCTTCAGCTTGCACCTGTTTTGGTTGTCTTTTGTGTATTTTGATGTGTATTTCAGATCATTAACCATTTGTAGACGCCATCCGCTTTTCAGCTTCAGCTTTTTTACAAATGATGTTATGCTTGCATCAAGAATTTGTTGAAATTTCATTGAATCCATTCTTCCTTCTGCACGTGAAATGTTCCCTGTGCGAATGGCTGCAACATAACCCCAAAGCATGATTATCCACCCACATGTTTAGTGGTTGGTAAAATGTTCTTTTCCTGAAATTCTGTGCCCTTTTTTCTCCACACATACCCTTGATCATTGTGGCCAAAGAGTTCTATTTTAACCTCATCGGTCCACTGGACTTGTTTCCAAAATTCATTAGTCTTGTTTAGACGTTCTTTTGCATACTTCCGAATCTGAATTTTATATGAGGATGCTGTAGAGGTTTTCTTCTGATGCCTCTTCCTTGAAGACAAAATTTGTGCTATGCAGGTGTCTCTGAACAGTAGAACAATGTACCACAGCTCCAGAGTCTGCTAAATCTTTCTGAAGGTCTATTGCAGTCAATCGGGGGTTCTGATTTGCATCTCTAGCCCTCCTACGTGCAGCTCTCAGTGAAATTATTCCAGACCTTATCTTGACCTTCACTGTTCCTGTTAACTGCCATTTCTTAATTATATTTCGAACTGAGGAAAGGGCAATTTGAAAATGCTTTTCTATCTTCTTATAGCCTTCTACTACTTTGTGAGCACCATTTTAATTTTCAGAGTGCTAGGCAGCTGCTTAAAAGAACCCAAGACTACTGTTTTTTGGTACAAGGTTAGAGGAGGATGGGTTTTTATAAAGCTGGGAAATTTGCATCACCTGGCCTTTCCTATCAATGATAGTGAACAAGCCATAACCCTAACAGGCTAAATAAGGTCTAAAACCTTGGTGAGAGTTTTCGGACCACACAAATCTCCAAGGGTAGCCAAGCTTTTGCATAGGCCATTTTCCGTTTTGTAATGTTTTATTTTTTTTTTGCCTAAAATACAAAGGAAATGTG
The DNA here is from genome assembly GCF_032444005.1 of Ranitomeya imitator. Classification (NCBI taxonomy): domain Eukaryota; kingdom Metazoa; phylum Chordata; class Amphibia; order Anura; family Dendrobatidae; genus Ranitomeya; species Ranitomeya imitator. The sequence continues at coordinate 89,123,232 of NC_091282.1, forward strand.
TCATGTTTAACTTTAGCCCTTTGAGAGATCATTTTAACTTCAACTTGCCTAACTGTTCACAACAACAGTAATTTTGACCAGGAATGGCCAAACTTGTATATGCCACAATAATAGTAACATGCCATCATTTTAACTCTGTAAAAGGTTATTCCCTAAATAACAAGTTGTTCCCTATTCATACTTCTTATTTCCAGCTGTCCTATAGATAACAAATGGACTGGAAAAAAACCTGTAAGAGCATCTGAATGATACGTTTGGACTGCTCATGTATTGCATGGTTAACTATCACCCCAAGATAACATCTGATCACTCTGGATTACAGAAACTGGATTCACCCATATCATACTCAGGTCAGCTGTTTTTAGAGAATTGGTTGTTCTCTAAATATGATGACATATTATATACATTTATACAATGCTAAAAACAATCAATGGCCTTTATCATTCAGGAACTGCCTCCACATTCTGGCCACATGAAGCTGCATTCTCCTGCACCAGGAAGAACCCATAGCTCATTGCATGAGCTTAAGGTCTTTAAGGCTATCATGGAGACGTCTGTACAACGTTCCAAGGATATGCTTCACCAGAACATCACATAGCCACTGCCAAACCAGTCATGCTGGATGATGTTGCGGGCAGCATTATGTTCACTAAAGCATCTTCCAACTTTTTCACATCGTATGTGCTCAGTGTGAACCCGCTCTCATCTGTGAAAAGAACGAGTCACCTTTGAAAGACCTCACTGTTCTGGTGTTTTCTGGTGAATGACAGCTAAGCTGAACAATATTGGACCAACTGAAGGACATTGGGACCCACATGCCATCCTCATGGGATCTGTTTCTTATAGTATGGTCAGATGCACACATCCCAGTAACTTCTGGAGGTCATCGTTCAGGATTCTGGAAATTCTCAAACTGTTCCTCCTCATGAAAAGGAGCAAATCTCAATCTAACTGTTTGATTGATGCTCTTCCATGGCTCACTCCCTTCTCCTTGTGGTCCATGTACTACTATCGTCTCAATGCTGCTCAGACTGCAGCAAATCTTCTTGTGATAGCATGAATGAATGTGCCTGGAAGACTATCTATGCAACCTGAATCTAGAGAAGAATCAGTCAGGAAGGCTAAAGAGAGATTAACTGGCTATGGTTGCCATTTGCAAAGCCATTCAAGTTTTGGGGAGATGTCCTCTAGATTGCACATGCTACTTTCATTTGCATTGAAACAGGTGACATTGATTCACAATCACTTATACTATTAAGAGTGAACCACATATAGCTCCTGGACATAAGCATCAGAAACTGCCCAAATCCCTTAATTTATGTGTCCCCCTAATTTTTGAGAACAGCACACATTAAATAAATTAAACAAAGTAAACAACACATACATACATAAATATGTCAGCAGGGATAGAAGGGATAGAAAGAAGAAAATAGGAGGAAAAGTATAAACTGTTACTCTAAATGAGAAGAGGAACATTTATTAGTACTTGTACGATTTATTTATTTGAGAGTAGAGAAGCGTTAAATATCTGAAAACAGGAAACATGATTACTCATTGAAACAACAGTAAAACTTTTATTGCATCTGGCTCTTTAATATGTTTTTCTACAATATTTTAGCCCGTCAATATAAAATGACTAATGAAAAGACAATGGATGAATGATGCGCACAGATGCCATTCTTATGTATAGACTCTGTATGCTACAAATGTGCACATTACCAAACGGACGTGCAGATCATAACTGAATGCTTCTTCCCACACACAATGGTTTCAGCCAAAGGGTAGGGTTTTGGAAGTTCACCATTATGTGGTCAATCAATGGTTTCTCAACAAGAACTCAAAAACCTTTAAATTACAAGCAGCACAGATGCCTCAAACCACTAAAATTGTTAAGGAAAGCCACATAAGTATGTGTTGGTTTCCTGAAAACCAACTTCAAAGCAAAGGTTCACATATGCGAATGAAAATGGCATTCATGTTTGCAGACATAGGAGCTCTCTGAATTCTTTAACTAGATAAAAAGGGTGTGCTGTAAAATAAAAGGCTTAATAATCTATGAAAATGTTAAATCAGACATAAAAGTTCTAATTTAAAACTGGAAATAAAACAAAGGTTCACAATTAATATTGTCAAATAGCATCACTTCCAGAAACGGCAATTACGCCTTCACTCACATAACTGTTCCTATACTTTATTGGTAATAGGTAATATTAGTAATGAGCGAGCACTAAAATGCTCGGGTGCTCGTTGCTCAAACCGAGCAATTCCTAATACTCAAATGCTCGTTTTGAGTAACAAGAATAATGGGAGTGAATGGGAAAGCCAAGCTTTTTTCCGGAAGACCCTACAAAGAGGTCAAGGGGGCAAGTGAAAATGTTCAAATGGATGGGAAAAGTGCTGAATAGACAGAGAACAGTATGGGGAAGACCCCTGGAAGCATCTTTGACTCCTAGATGATTACTGAGAACAATGGTGTCACACTTTTACTCCACTTTAAGAAGTGGCAATAGCAAATTCCAAACCGATGAGAAATTGCATTTCACAGGAAAAGACATGTTTAATGACATGCATATAAGGCACCTATAAAAAGCATATTAAAAATATGTAATTTAAGTAACTAAAAAAAAATTGTATTAAAAAATAGGAAATTTCAGTTTAATTTATGAAGGAAGCAAGAATTTTCAAAAATAACGGTCCCATACACATTCTGTTCAAATTGTCATGTAGTGGTGCTCCTTGACTCATAAAGGATATGCACTGTTATATACCAAAGAAATGTGCTCCAGACCATGGAATAGTCTATGGGTGAGCAACACAATACTGATACATTTGTGAACAAGTTTCTTTAAGGGTTATATACCAGCGAAATGTACGCCAGACCATTAAATAGTCTAGTGGTGAGTAATATAATATCGATAAGGGTATGTGCACACGTTGAGTGATATTTCTGCATCTCTTGGCAGAAAAAAGGCATCTGCGTTAACATGCTGTAGATTACTTTTTACACCAAATCTGCAAGTCAAAAGTGCTTAATGTGTGCATTAGAGTTGAGCGACCTTGACCTTTTTAGAGTCGAGCCGGGTTTTGCGAAACCCGACTATGTCCAAAGTCGGGTCGAGTGAAATCGGCCGATTATGACGTAAAGTCGGGATCGACCGAAACACGAAACCCAATGCAAGTCAATGGGGCAGCATAGTCGGCAGTGAGTGGGGGCCAGGAAAACACCTAGAGTGCCCATTTTAATGTCAAAACCATCCATTCTTCTTAATGAAGCTTGTCAAGCGTAATTTACCTTATAATAATTGGAAGGCATTTGAAATTGGGGGTCATTTGGCTAAAGTTGTGGGGGGTAGGGCTGGTTCAAGTAATTAGTGGGCCCAGGAAATCTGGACCACGTCACGGCAGTGGAGCAGGGAGAGGTAAGTATTTCAACTTTGCAAGTGCTGTGAACCTGAGCAAGCAGGGGGGGCCCACTCGTTGGCATTGGCACTGGCACAGGGCCCCTCAAAGTACAGCGGTGTGTTTGCACGGCGGGGGCGCCTCCCACCGGCAGCAACACTTTTGCGTACTATGAGAGGCCCTGTGCCAGTGACGTCGCCAACTAGTATTCCTCCCCCCACCTGATGAAGGAACCTGCACTTTCATCTGCACCTTCCTCTTTGTCCCCGTGTAAGGTGGTATGGTATGCGGGAAGAGCAACCTGACTTTCAGCAGGGTCACAATGTTGTTGTGTAGCGTGCACGGGGAATGTTGCGTTATGGGTCAATGTACCAGCAGACTCATCTATCACTGGCTGGGCAATGGGCACGATGAAGTGGAAACACAGATATAGGCCCAAAGAAGAAAGTGGGCTAAATGCAGTTCAAAATTGGTAACACAGGAATAACCAGGGGGCATTGCAGTGGAGGACAACTGGAATGAGAGGCTGACACAGAGAGTAGGGCCAAATCAGTAAGTAGTCGAAATGCAGTTCAAAATTGGCAACCGTAGTAAACAGGCGGCACAGCTTTGTTCAGTGGAGGAGAACAGCAAGGAGTGGCAGACACCGATAGTAGGCCCCAAACCAACTAGTACGCCAAATGCAGTTGTTCCATTTAACCACAATTTAATGAGAGCCTGAAGATAGAAGCTCAGGAAAGGCAACCTGGGGAACACCTTGGAGTGTAACACACCATCTCTCTCCACCCCATACCCATTTTGTATGGCCTAATGCAGTGTACTTTTCTACAACTACTAAACGAGAGTCGGAAGACCGAAGCAATGGCAAGGAAACCTGGGGAACACCTTAGAGTGTAACACACCCTCTCTCTACACCCCATACCCAATTTGAAGGTCTAATGCAGTGTAGTTTCCAAGAACTACTAAACGAGAGCCGGAAGATCGAAGCTCAGGAAAGGCAACCTGGGGAACACCTTGGAGTGTAACACACCCTCTCGCTACACCCCATACCCAATTTGAAGGCCTAATGCAGCGTAGTTTCCAACAACTACTAAACGAGAGCCGGAAGATCGAAGCTCAGGAAAGGCAACCTGGGGAACACCTTGGAGTGTAACACACCCTCTCGCTACACCCCATACCCAATTTGTAGGCCTAATGCAGCGTAGTTTCCGACAACTACTAAACGAGAGCATGAAGATCGAAGCTCAGGAAAGGCAACCTGGGGAACACCTTGGAGTGTAACACACCCTCTCTCTACACCCCATACCCAATTTGTAGGCCTAATGCAGCGTAGTTTCCGACAACTACTAAACGAGAGCCGGAATATCGAAGCTCAGGAAAGGCAACCTGGGGAACACCTTGGAGTGTAACACACCCTCTCTCTACACCCCATACCCAATTTGAAGGCCTAATGCAGTGTAGTTTCCAAGAACTACTAAACGAGAGCCGGAAGATCGAAGCTCAGGAAAGGCAACCTGGGGAACACCTTGGAGTGGAACACACCATCTCTCTACACCCCATACCCAATTTGAAGGCCTAATGCAGCGTAGTTTCCAACAACTACTAAACGAGAGCCGGTAGATCGAAGCTCAGGAAAGGCAACCTGGGGAACACCTTGGAGTGTAACACAACGTCTCTCTACACCACGGAAGGGATGATTCTTAGGAAGGAAGGCTGTTGGAAATAAGCATTGCGCGTCCGAGGGTGATTAGATTCTTATTAGGTATATACTCACCCTCGGACGCGCCCTGCTTCTTTATTTGGAATGAATGTTTATTTGCAATGTGGTGTTGACTTTCTCTATTATTTTGGTAATTAATGATTTTATTATTTTCATTATTTTGCATCTTCTCGGCAATAATATAAAGAAGACGCGACAGGACAACACTCGGTGGATGCCATATGTGTGTTTTCAATTTAAAAAAACTTTCAGTTAACTACTTGTAGGAGAAAGTAATTGTAGCTGGTGGCCATTTTTAGTACTGTACCAGATTTTAGTTGTGTGTTTGTTTTTAATGTTAAAATGTCTGCATTTGATATCTCACCAGTATTTTCTTTTTTATAAGCAAAATACTTATTTTTATATTTTCTGATGTTGGTTCCAGGGGTACACGGCCAGCAGTGCCCTGGTCAGTGTAGTAGTAGTTGAAAGAATGGACCGCAGACAGGCATCGAAGGCCTAAAATAAAAACACATGGCTGTAGGCAATTTTAAATTGATTCCAGGGGTACACGGACAGCAGTGGTGTGGTCAGTGGAGGCCTAGTGGAAGGAGTGACCGCAGACAGGCATCGAAGGCCTAAAATAATAACACATGGCTGTAGGCAATTTTAAATTGGTTCCAGGGGTACACGGGCAGCAGTGACCTGGTCAGTGTAGTAGTAGTTGAAAGAATGGACCGCAGACAGGCATCGAAGGCCTAAAATAAAAAAATTGGGCTGGCTGTAGGCAATTTTAAATTGGTTCCAGGGGTACACGGACAGCAGTGGTGTGGTCAGTGGAGGCCTAGTGGAAGGAGTGACCGCAGACAGGCATCGAAGGCCTAAAATAATAACACATGGCTGTAGGCAATTTTAAATTGGTTCCAGGGGTACACGGGCAGCAGTGACCTGGTCAGTGTAGTAGTAGTTGAAAGAATGGACCGCAGACAGGCATCGAAGGCCTAAAATAAAAAAATTGGGCTGGCTGTAGGCAATTTTAAATTGGTTCCAGGGGTACACGGACAGCAGTGGTGTGGTCAGTGGAGGCCTAGTGGAAGGAGTGACCGCAGACAGGCATCGAAGGCCTAAAATAATAACACATGGCTGTAGGCAATTTTAAATTGGTTCCAGGGGTACACGGACAGCAGTGGTGTGGTCAGTGGAGGCCTAGTGGAAGGAGTGACCGCAGACAGGCATCGAAGGCCTAAAATAATAACACATGGCTGTAGGCAATTTTAAATTGGTTCCAGGGGTACACGGACAGCAGTGGTGTGGTCAGTGGAGGCCTAGTGGAAGGAGTGACCGCAGACAGGCATCGAAGGCCTAAAATAATAACACATGGCTGTAGGCAATTTTAAATTGGTTCCAGGGGTAGACGGGCAGCAGTGACCTGGTCAGTGTAGTAGTAGTTGAAAGAATGGACCGCAGACAGGCATCGAAGGCCTAAAATAAAAAAATTGGGCTGGCTGTAGGCAATTTTAAATTGGTTCCAGGGGTACACGGGCAGCAGTGACCTGGTCAGTGTAGTAGTAGTTGAAAGAATGGACCGCAGACAGGCATCGAAGGCCTAAAATAAAAAAATTGGGCTGGCTGTAGGCAATTTTAAATTGGTTCCAGGGGTACACGGGCAGCAGTGGTCTGGTCAGTGGAAGTCTAGTGGAAGGAGTGACCGCAGACAGGCTTCCAAGGCCTAACATAACAAACTTGGGCTGGCTGTAGGCACTTTTAAATTGGTTCCAGGGGTACACGGGCAGCAGTGACCTGGTCAGTGTAGTTGTAGTTGAAAGAATGGACCGCAGACAGGCATCGAAGGCCTAAAATAAAAAAATTGGGCTGGCTGTAGGCAATTTTAAATTGGTTCCAGGGGTACACGGGCAGCAGTGGTGTGGTCAGTGGAGGCCTAGTGGAAGGAGTGACCGCAGACAGGCATCGAAGGCCTAAAATAATAACACATGGCTGTAGGCAATTTTAAATTGGTTCCAGGGGTACACGGGCAGCAGTGACCTGGTCAGTGTAGTAGTAGTTGAAAGAATGGACCGCAGACAGGCATCGAAGGCCTAAAATAAAAAAATTGGGCTGGCTGTAGGCAATTTTAAATTGGTTCCAGGGGTACACGGGCAGCAGTGACCTGGTCAGTGTAGTAGTAGTTGAAAGAATGGACCGCAGACAGGCATCGAAGGCCTAAAATAAAAAAATTGGGCTGGCTGTAGGCAATTTTAAATTGGTTCCAGGGGTACACGGGCAGCAGTGACCTGGTCAGTGTAGTAGTAGTTGAAAGAATGGACCGCAGACAGGCATCGAAGGCCTAAAATAAAAAAATTGGGCTGGCTGTAGGCAATTTTAAATTGGTTCCAGGGGTACACGGGCAGCAGTGGTGTGGTCAGTGGAGGCCTAGTGGAAGGAGTGACCGCAGACAGGCATCGAAGGCCTAAAATAATAACACATGGCTGTAGGCAATTTTAAATTGGTTCCAGGGGTACACGGGCAGCAGTGACCTGGTCAGTGTAGTAGTAGTTGAAAGAATGGACCGCAGACAGGCATCGAAGGCCTAAAATAAAAAAATTGGGCTGGCTGTAGGCAATTTTAAATTGGTTCCAGGGGTACACGGACAGCAGTGGTGTGGTCAGTGGAGGCCTAGTGGAAGGAGTGACCGCAGACAGGCATCGAAGGCCTAAAATAATAACACATGGCTGTAGGCAATTTTAAATTGGTTCCAGGGGTACACGGACAGCAGTGGTGTGGTCAGTGGAGGCCTAGTGGAAGGAGTGACCGCAGACAGGCTTCCAAGGCCTAACATAACAAACTTGGGCTGGCTGTAGGCACTTTTAAATTGGTTCCAGGGGTACACGGGCAGCAGTGGTCTGGTCAGTGGAAGTCTAGTGGAAGGAGTGACCGCAGACAGGCTTCCAAGGCCTAACATAACAAACTTGGGCTGGCTGTAGGCACTTTTAAATTGGTTCCAGGGGTACACGGGCAGCAGTGACCTGGTCAGTGTAGTAGTAGTTGAAAGAATGGACCGCAGACAGGCTTCGAAGGCCTAACATAACAAACTTGGGCTGGCTGTAGGCACTTTTAAATTGGTTCCAGGGGTACACGGGCAGCAGTGGTCTGGTCAGTGGAAGTCTAGTGGAAGGAGTGACCGCAGACAGGCTTCCAAGGCCTAACATAACAAACTTGGGCTGGCTGTAGGCACTTTTAAATTGGTTCCAGGGGTACACGGGCAGCAGTGGTCTGGTCAGTGGAAGTCTAGTGGAAGGAGTGACCGCAGACAGGCTTCCAAGGCCTAACATAACAAACTTGGGCTGGCTGTAGGCACTTTTAAATTGGTTCCAGGGGTACACGGGCAGCAGTGGTCTGGTCAGTGGAAGTCTAGTGGAAGGAGTGACCGCAGACAGGCTTCGAAGGCCTAACATAACAAAATTGGGCTGGCTGTAGGCACTTTAAATTGGTTCCAGGGGTACATGGGCAGCAGTGTATGGTCAGTGGAAGTCTAGTGGAAGGAGTGACGGCAGACAGTCTTCGAAGGCCTAACATAACAAAATTGGGCTGACTGTAGGCACTTTTAAATTGGTTCCAGGGTAACACGGCCAGCAGTGGCCTGGTCAGTGTAGTAGTTGTAGAAAGAAGGGACCGCAGACAGGCTTCGAAGGCCTAACATAACAAAAATGTCAAAACAATGGTATTGTCAGTGCCAGGCATTGAAGGATGTCAGCGCCTAGACTACACATTGGTGAAGCTGTGAGAGATAATTTTGCTAGTGGTAGAGCACTGTTTGAGCTGGGGGGGGGAACTGTCTTGTGGCCGGCGTTACAGGCACAGGGCCCCTCATATTACAACGGTGTGTCTGACGTTGGGTGCGCACCACCACCGCCAGAGACACTTTATTGTACTATGAGGGACCCAGTGGCAGTGCCGTCGACCAAAAGCGGCCACACCCACCTCTTCAGACAAACAGCACTCTCAAGGGTCCAAGCGCAAAGTGGCGATAGCACGGCCCCGTGTGGGGAGTTTGGCCATTTCGTGAGGTGGAAACATGTCGTATGCTGGACAATCAGGTGAAGAAAATTACGAGATTGGAAAAGTCATTCAGAATAGTCCACAGGCAAGACCTTTTCATAGGAAAGCTAGGTGTCAGCCGGGCAGGGTGGGGCAAAAGATTTTGAAATCCAGTTGTGGTTCATTTTAATGAAGGTTAGATCATCTACATTTTGGGTAGCCAGACGAGTCCTTTTTTCTGTTAGTATTGAACCTGCAGCACTGAATACTCTTTCTGATAGGACACTAGCTGCCGGGCAAGCAAGCTCCTGCAATGCATATTCTGCCAATTCTGGCCAGGTGTCTAATTTGGATGCCCAGTAATCAAATGGGAATGACGGTTGAGGGAGAACGTCGATAAGGGATGAAAAATAGTTTGTAACCATACTGGACAAATGTTGTCTCCTGTCACTTTGAATTGATGCTGCAGTACCTGTCCTGTCTGCGGTCATAGAAAAATCACTCCACAACCTGGTCAGAAAACCCCTCTGGCCAACGCCACTTCTGATTTCTGCCCCTCTAACACCTCTGGTCTGCTGGCCCCTGGAGCTCGTGTGAGAACGATCACGGGCGCTGTGTGCAGGGAATGCCAGAAGCAAACGGTCAACAAGAGTTGATTGTTTTGTTGCTAATATTAGTTCCAAGTTCTCATGTGGCATAATATTTTGCAATTTGCCTTTATAGCGAGGATCAAGGAGGCAGGCCAACCAGTAATCGTCATCGTTCATCATTTTTGTAATGCGTGTGTCCCTTTTGAGGATACGCAAGGCATAATCCGCCATGTGGGCCAAAGTTCCCGTTGTCAAATCTGCGGTTGTGCTTGGTTGAGGGGCAGTTGCAGGCAAATCTACGTCACTTGTGTCCCTCAAAAAACCAGAACCCGGCCTTGCCACGCCACCAATTTCCCGTGCCCCCGGGAAAGCTTCCTCATTAAAAATATACTCATCCCCATCATCCTCCTCATCCTCCACCTCCTCTTCGCCCGGTACCTCGTCATGTACACTGCCCTGACCAGACAATCGCTGACTGTCATCAAGGCTTTCCTCTTCCTCTGGTGCAGACGCCTGATCCTTTATGTGCGTCAAACTTTGCATCAGCAGACGCATTAGGGGGATGCTCATGCTTATTATGGCGTTGTCTGCACTAACCAGCCGTGTGCATTCCTCAAAACACTGAAGGACTTGACACATGTCTTGAATCTTCGACCACTGCACACCTGACAACTCCATGTCTGCCATCCTACTGCCTGCCCGTGTATGTGTATCCTCCCACAAAAACATAACAGCCCGCCTCTGTTCGCACAGTCTCTGAAGCATGTGCAGTGTTGAGTTCCACCTTGTTGCAACGTCTATGATTAGGCGATGCTGGGGAAGGTTCAAAGAACGCTGATAGGTCTGCATACGGCTGGAGTGTACAGGCGAACGGCGGATATGTGCGCAAAGTCCACGCACTTTGAGGAGCAGGTCGGATAACCCCGGATAACTTTTCAGGAAGCACTGCACCACCAGGTTTAAGGTGTGAGCCAGGCAAGGAATGTGTTTCAGTTGGGAAAGGGAGATGGCAGCCATGAAATTCCTTCCGTTATCACTCACTACCTTGCCTGCCTCAAGATCTACAGTGCCCAGCCACGACTGCGTTTCTTGCTGCAAGAACTCGGACAGAACTTCCGCGGTGTGTCTATTGTCGCCCAAACACTTCATAGCCAATACAGCCTGCTGACGTATGCCAGTAGCTGCCCCATAATGGGAGACCTGGTGTGCAACAGTGGCAGGTGCGGATGGAGTGTTTGTGCGACTGCGGTCTGTGGACGAGCTCTTGCTTCTGCAGGAGGACGAGGAGGAGGAGGAGGAGGAGGAGGGGGTGCGAACGGCTACAGACAACTGTTTACTAGACCGTGGGCTAGGCAGAACTGTCCCAAACTTGCTGTCCCCTGTGGACCCTGAATCCACCACATTTACCCAGTGTGCCGTGATGGACACGTAACGTCCCTGGCCATGCCTACTGGTCCATGCATCTGTTGTCAGGTGCACCTTTGTGCTCACAGATTGCCTGAGTGCATGGACGATGCGCTCTTTAACATGCTGGTGGAGGGCTGGGATGGCTTTTCTGGAAAAAAAGTGTCGACTGGGTAGCTCGTAGCGTGGTACAGCGTAGTCCATCAGGTCTTTGAAAGCTTCGCTTTCAACTAACCGGTAGGGCATCATCTCTAACGAGATTAGTCTAGCTATGTGGGCGTTCAAACCCTGTGTACGCGGATGCGAGGCTAAGTATTTCCTTTTTCTAACCATAGTCTCATGTAGGGTGAGCTGGACTGGAGAGCTGGAGATCGTGGAACTAGCGGGGGTGCCGGTGGACATGGCAGACTGAGAGACGGTGGGAGATGGTATTGTTGCCGCCGGTGCCCTAGATGCAGTGTTTCCTACTACGAAACTGGTGATTCCCTGACCCTGACTGCTTTGGCCTGGCAAAGATACCTGCACAGATACAGCAGGTGGTGCGCTAAATGGTGGTCCTACACTGCCGGAAGGGATGTTGCGTTGATGACTAGCTTCATTGGCCGAGGGTGCAACAACCTTAAGGGACGTTTGGTAGTTAGTCCAAGCTTTCAAATGCATGGTGGTTAAATGTCTATGCATGCAACTAGTATTGAGACTTTTCAGATTCTGACCTCTGCTTAAGGAAGTAGAACATTTTTGACAGATGACTTTGCGCTGATCAATTGGATGTTGTTTAAAAAAATGCCAGACTGCACTCTTTCTAGCATCGGATACCTTTTCAGGCATTGCAGACTGAGCTTTAACCGGATGGCCACGCTGTCCTCCACCAGGTTTTGGCTTTGCCACGCGTTTTGGGCAAGATACGGGCCCGGCAGATGGAACCTGTGGCGATGTTGATGCCTGCTGCGGCCCCTCCTCCTCCTCTGCTTCAGAACTGCTGCCGCCTGCACCCTGTTCCCCCAATGGCTGCCAATCGGGGTCAAGAACTGGGTCATCTAATAACTCTTCTTGTACCTCCTGCGCAACTTCGTCTGTGTCACCGTGTCGTTCGGTGGTATAGCGTTCGTGATGGGGCAACATAGTCTCATCAGGGTCTGATTCTTGATCAGCACCCTGCGAGGGCAATGTTGTGGTCTGAGTCAAAGGACCAGCATAGTAGTCTGGCTGTGGCTGTGCGTCAGTGCACTCCATGTCAGATTCAATTTGTAATGGGCATGGACTGTTAACTGCTTCACTTTCTAAGCCAGGGACGGTATGTGTAAAGAGCTCCATGGAGTAACCCGTTGTGTCGCCTGCTGCATTCTTCTCTGTTGTTGTTTTTGCTGAAGAGGACAAGGAAGTGACTTGTCCCTGACCGTGAACATCCACTAACGACGCGCTGCTTTTACTTTTACCAGTTTCACGAGATGAGGCAAAAGAGCTAGAGGCTGAGTCAGCAAGATAAGCCAAAACTTGCTCTTGCTGCTCCGGCTTTAAAAGCGGTTTTCCTAATCCCAGAAAAGGGAGCGTTCGAGGCCTTGTGTAGCCGGACGACGAACCTGGCTCCACAGCTCCAGACTTAGGTGCAATATTTTTTCCCCCACGACCACCTGATGCTCCACCACTACCACTACCCTCATTACCAGCTGACAATGAACGCCCCCGGCCACGACCTCTTCCACTAGACTTCCTCATTGTTTTAAAAACGTAACCAAACTAACGTTATTTGTTGCAGTCACACAACTTACACGGTGAGCTATAACTTCAGTATGATTTAGCTACCCCTTTACAGGTTGGTGAGACCACAGCGAAAATCAGGCCCAATGTTACACACTCTTTTTTTGGTGGCTGCAAATTAGAGAGATGCCCCACACGCAGGACTGTCACTGAAGCACAAATGTTAATATTAATGTCACACTATTATTTTTTTTTTATTTTTATTTTTTTCAGGAACACTTTAGAAACCCCCCAAAAAAAAAAAAAAAGATTTTTGCAGGGAGAATTTAGAAAACAAATGTAACAAACTATATGCTTTCTATGGGCCACTGAGTGAGAGATGACGCACACAGGAATCAGGAGTGGCACACAAGCCCAGAGGCCAATATTTTTCTACCAATGATTGATGGAGTTATTTTCTCTGGTAGATTTTGGAACCCAAATCAAGGAAAAAAAATGTAGGCTTTCTATGGACCACAATTGGAGAGAGAGAGAGAGAGAGAGAGAGAGATGGCACACCCAGGAGTCAAGACTGGCACACAAGCAGAAAGGCCAATATTAATCTCCCACTGTTTTTTTTTTTTTTTTTTTTTTTTTTTCAGGGAGACTTTAGAAAAAAAAATAATAAAAAAAATATGATTTTATCAGGAAGAATTTAGAAACCAAATAAAATAAAATGATTTTTTCAGGGAGAATTTATAAAACAAATAAAAACAAAAATAGGCGTTCTATGGCCCACTGACTGAGAGATGACGCACACAGGAGTCAGGAGTGGCACACAAACCCAGAGGCCAATATTTTTCTACCAATGATTGATGTAGTTATTTTCTCTGGTAGATTTTAGAACCCAAATCAAGGAAAAAAAATATAGGCTTTCTATGGACCACAATTGGAGAGAGAGAGAGAGAGAGAGAGAGAGATGGCACACCCAGGAGTCAAGACTGGCACACAAGCAGAAAGGCCAATATTAATCTCCCACTGTTTTTTTTGGTTGTTTTTTTTTTTTTTTTTTCAGGGAGACTTTAGAAAAAAAAATAATAAAAAAAATATGATTTTATCAGGAAGAATTTAGAAACCAAATAAAATAAAATGATTTTTTCAGGGAGAATTTATAAAACAAATAAAACCAAAAATAGGCGTTCTATGGCCCACTGACTGAGAGATGACGCACCCAGGAGTCAAGACTGGCACACAAGCAGAAAGGCCAATATTAATCTCCCACTGTTTTTTTTTTTTTTTTCAGGGAGACTTTAGAAAAAAAAATAATAAAAAAAATGTGATTTTATCAGGAAGAATTTAGAAACCAAATAAAATAAAATGATTTTTTCAGGGAGAATTTAGAAAACAAATAAAACCAAAAATAGGCGTTCTATGGCCCACTGACTGAGAGATGACGCACCCAGGAGTCAAGACTGGCACACAAGCAGAAAGGCCAATATTAATCTCCCACTGTTTTTTTTTTTTTTTTTCAGGGAGACTTTAGAAAAAAAAATAATAAAAAAAATGTGATTTTATCAGGAAGAATTTAGAAACCAAATAAAATAAAATGATTTTTTCAGGGAGAATTTAGAAAACAAATAAAACCAAAAATAGGCGTTCTATGGCCCACTGACTGAGAGATGACGCACCCAGGAGTCAAGACTGGCACACAAGCAGAAAGGCCAATATTAATCTCCCACTGTTTTTTTTTTTTTTTTTCAGGGAGACTTTAGAAAAAAAAATAATAAAAAAAATATGATTTTATCAGGAAGAATTTAGAAACCAAATAAAATAAAATGATTTTTTCAGGGAGAATTTATAAAACAAATAAAAACAAAAATAGGCGTTCTATGGCCCACTGACTGAGAGATGACGCACACAGGAGTCAGGAGTGGCACACAAACCCAGAGGCCAATATTTTTCTACCAATGATTGATGTAGTTATTTTCTCTGGTAGATTTTAGAACCCAAATCAAGGAAAAAAAATATAGGCTTTCTATGGACCACAATTGGAGAGAGAGAGAGAGAGAGAGAGAGAGAGAGAGAGATGGCACACCCAGGAGTCAAGACTGGCACACAAGCAGAAAGGCCAATATTAATCTCCCACTGTTTTTTTTTTTTTTTTTCAGGGAGACTTTAGAAAAAAAAATAATAAAAAAAAAAAGATTTTATCAGGAAGAATTTAGAAACCAAATAAAATAAAATGATTTTTTCAGGGAGAATTTATAAAACAAATAAAACCAAAAATAGGCGTTCTATGGCCCACTGACTGAGAGAGAGAGAGAGAGAGATGGAACGCTTAGTACTGGCACACAAGCCCAAAGGGCAATATTAATCTCCCTTTTTTTTTCCAGGGAGAATTTCTAAAACCCAAAAAAAAAATAAAATAGGCTTTCTATGGCCCACTATTTGTGAGAGAGATGGGACGCTCAGGACTGGCACAGATGGCACGCTCAGGACTGGCACAGAAGCCCAGAGGCCAATATTAATCTCCCTTTTTTTCTGGGAGAATTTATAAAACCAAAAAAATATTTAAATAGGCTTTCTATGGCCCACTATTTGTGAGAGAGATGGCACGCTCAGGACTGGCACAGATGGCACGCTCACAACTGGCACACAAGCCCAGAGGCCAATATTAATCTCCCTTTTTTCAGGGAAAATTTATAAAACAAAAAAAAAAAATAAATAGGCTTTCTATGGCCCACTATTTGTGAGAGAGATGGCACGCTCAGGGCTGGCACAGATGGCACGCTCAGGACTGGCACACAAGCCCAGAGGCCAATATTAATCTCCCTTTTTTTCAGGGAGAATTTATAAAACCCCCAAAAAAAATAAAATAGGCTTTCTATGGCCCACTATTTGTGAGAGAGATGGGACGCTCAGGACTGGCACAGATGGCACGCTCAGGACTGGCACAGAAGCCCAGAGGCCAATATTAATCTCCCTTTTTTTCTGGGAGAATTTATAAAACCAAAAAAAAATTTAAATAGGCTTTCTATGGCCCACTATTTGTGAGAGAGATGGCACGCTCAGGACTGGCACAGATGGCACGCTCACAACTGGCACACAAGCCCAGAGGCCAATATTAATCTCCCTTTTTTCAGGGAAAATTTATAAAACAAAAAAAAAAATTAAATAGGCTTTCTATGGCCCACTATTTGTGAGAGAGATGGCACGCTCAGGGCTGGCACAGATGGCACGCTCAGGACTGGCACACAAGCCCAGAGGCCAATATTAATCTCCCTTTTTTTCAGGGAGAATTTATAAAACCAAAAAAAAAAATAAATAGGCTTTCTATGGCCCACTATTTGTGAGAGAGATGGCACGCTCAGGGCTGGCACAGATGGCACGCTCAGGACTGGCACACAAGCCCAGAGGCCAATATTAATCTCCCTTTTTTTCAGGGAGAATTTATAAAACCCCAAAAAAAATAAAATAGGCTTTCTATGGCCCACTATTTGTGAGAGAGATGGCACACTCAGGACTGGCACACAAGCCCAAAGGCCAATATTAATCTCCCACTGTATTTTTATCAGGGAGAATTTATACACCCCACAAAAAAAAATACAGAAAAATGAAAAGGCTTTCTATGGCCCACTATGTGAGAGAGATGGCACACACAGGGATGGCACTCTAGCAGAAATGCCAAATTGCCAATCTTAATCTCCCACCAAAAAAAAAAAAAAAAAAAAAAACAGGGAATGTCCTACAATTACTATCTCCCTGCCTGCAGTAATCTCAGCCAGGTATGGCAGGCAGCTACTATCTCCCTGCCTGCAGTAATCTCAGCCAGGTATGGCAGGCAGCAATAAGGAGTGGACTGATGCACAAATGAAATAAAAAGTGTGGACAAACAAAAAAGATAGCTGTGCAGAAAGGAAGGAACAAGAGGATTTGTGCTTTGAAAAAAGCAGTTGGTTTGCACAGCGGCGTACACACAGCAATGCAGCTATCAGGGAGCCTTCTAGGGCAGCCCAATGAGCTACAGCGCTGAGGGGAAAAAAAAAAAAAAAAAAACTTCCACTGTCCCTGCACACCGAGGGTGGTGTTGGACAGTGCAAATCGCTGCAGCACAAGCGGTTTTGTGGTTAATGGACCCTGCCTAACGCTATCCCTGCTTCTGACAAAGCGGCAGCAACCTCTCCCTAAGCTCAGATCAGCAGCAGTAAGATGGCGGTCGGCGGGAACGCCTCTTTATAGCCCCTGTGACGTCGCAGACAGCAAGCCAATCACTGCAATGCCCTTCTCTAAGATGGTGGGGACCAGGACCTATGTCATCACGCTGCCCACACTCTGCGTTTACCTTCATTGGCTGAGAAATGGCGCTTTTCGCGTCATTGAAACGCGACTTTGGCGCGAAAGTCGCGTACCGCATGGCCGACCCCGCACAGGGGTCGGATCGGGTTTCATGAAACCCCGACTTAGCCAAAAGTCGGCGACTTTTGAAAATGTTCGACCCGTTTCGCTCAACCCTAGTGTGCATGACACTTTATGTTTCTCATTCACTTTGCTGGTACCGGGTTCTGCTTTAGGTTTTGTCACAAATCTGAGCTGAAAAAGCAAGACAAAAACCGAGCAAAATTTTGAAACTTTTTTTTGCAGTGACAGAAAGCACGTAATACTCTATGGATGAGTAATCTAATATTTTTGTACATTTTTTTGTAAGTTTTACATACTGCCATAATGCAACAATAACCATGCTAAACTGTGTAGATGAGTCATTGAATCCATTACAAAATTTTTAATGGAAATATTTTGAAAGTGTCCGTAATGTACGTATTCACTCATAAAGGCTTTGCAAAAAGTGCAAAGCCAGACAAAAAATATGAGGAGGTTCATCCATAGACCCCTGAAAGGCAACAACTGGCAGGCCTTATTCAAATATTTTTAAAGTGTACTTGCTGTACTCCTACACTCATAATGGCTTTGCACACAGTATAAAGCCAGGAAAAAAATGTAATACAGTAATCCTCTTCTTCTCCTTCCTCTTGAGGCTGGGAGACTGATTATCAGGTGCCTGGGCTGTAAGTGTCCCAGTTTCAGGTAGTGCCGAAGCAATATATAGGGATGAGTAACAGCCCCCTGTGTTACCTGCACCATCAGATGCTCATGCTGCAGCGGCTTTTCAAAGGATATTACTGTGTAAAAATCGAACAGCACATGGTCTGAGTGCTGTGTGATTATTTTTCTCGCACCCATAGGCTTGCAATGGCGAGTCTTGGCCAAGTCTCAGTGCCAGTCGCAGCCTGCACATCGAATACACCTGAGAAAAAAATACTGATGTGAGCTGCTTCATAGATTAACAGTGCTATGAGATGTTTTCTCGCATGGCACTGTCTTGCGTGTATTGAAGGACCTAGGTCTATGAAACAGGAATAGGAAAATAAAAATAAAGGTCATGTGTTGAAAAATAGCTTTCATTATTAAATATATTAAATCTGACCTATAAATGGTTTCAATATATTCCTTGTAAATAAATTAATTGAATTTCATCAATTCCAGACACATGAAATACAGTCATATACCGTGCTCAGCATAAATGAGTAACCATGGCCCCCCTTTGAAAAGTAAGATTTTAATCAATATCTCACTGAACACAAGAAAAATTTCCCTAAGGCAATAGAGGGAAACTGCTCTTTCCATTCTGTTGTGCAACAGCATCTCAATATGCTAACAGATTATCTTAAAGACCCAACGCTTCTAGTATGGGAATCTTTGAGTGCAGAAATGTTTATACCAGGGGTGGGCACACCATTGGTGCAACTTGTGCATCTGCACAGGGGCCCAAGTAGTAAAGGGGTTATTTCTACTTCAAAAATCAGTTGGAATTGTGCGTTATGATGAGCTATTAGATAAAAAAAGGCATATTTGCTGATCTTGCACAAGGGCCCTTCTGTGTCCGTGTCCAACAGTGGTTCATACATAGATATTATTATATTATAGATTTCTCAGTTGTGTTGTCCTCGTTAACACAAGCGTGGTGATTAATAATCATTCTGTTCTGTCTAAAAGAATTTAAAATCCATAACATTTAAGATGTATATTATTAATAATATGTCCATCTACTTCTATTAGATTCGCTATAATATGTTCCATACTTTCCCTTGCTATTATTCACCAAGGTGCCAAGAAAAGCTAAAAAAGCGACCATTTAGCAAAAAGTGGGTATGAAGCCGAAACAACATATGAATATCAAGCTACACTTAGTAATGGATGTAGAGATACAATGACTTAAGGTGGAAAAAAGTCAGCGCTCTACTTGTCATATGCCAGTTCTTAGCCGATGGCATAAGTCAACTTACAACCTTCGTCTTTAAATCCCACTAGAGCTCTGACTAGCTAAGTAGATGCAAAATTAATTCCAGATTATTTGAGATGTCTATAATTTCTACTATGATGAATATTAGATTTTTTAAAATTTATTTTGTCTTGTAAGAGGAAATAGGGATAATAGAATCTTTTACTGTTTGAATTGTCTAGCTTCGTCAAGTTTTTTCTGAAAAATTTAATTCTCAGCAAATCAATTTGCAGTGAATTGAAGTAAGGCAAAGCCTCCAATTGCCCTAAAAAAAAGTGTATAACAATCAGACGTCTCCTAAGAAACAGTTTGAAAGCTTTTGAATACTGACACAGCCTTAGTAAAGTCCGAGTGATGGCAACATGTATGGCTGGGGGTAAACAGATGGTAGCTGTTTTTCACTGTTATGCTGTGACCCTCTGTAATGTTTATTCACTATTTTCTCATCCTATTCCTAAGTTATGAGCAGTGATGTCCTCTCACTATCCAGATATGCTACAAAAAGCTGTTTGGCCTTGCTATAACATGTGATGCGATAGTTGCCAGTCATTATGGGGAAGCCCACACAGCCACACCTGAGGTCATGTGAGCCACATTGGCACATGAAATCTTCAGCTTTGTGTAAAATGGGAATGGGTATTTTATTGGCAATTCATGCGAACATGAACAGGGTTATGTCAACGATTGAGCAGCATCCTTTCTTTTTACAACTAAATGTTTGGGAAATGAGGAGACAAAATTCTGAAGTTCTGGGACAGTAATGTTGTCCCATTCTTCTCTGATGTAGGAATCTCCCTGCTCCACAGTCCGGGATCTTTATTGCTGGAATTTTGGGTTTCAAAATGCGCCAAATGTTTCTATTGGTGAAAGGTCTGGACTGAAGCTGACTTATTCATCACCGAACACTTCTTCTGGGAAGCCATTCTGTTGTGACAGATGCAGTATGTGGTTTAGTATTGACTTAATGAAATATGCAATGTCTTCCCTAAAATAGAAGTTGTCTGGATGGGAGGTTATGATGATGTCCTAAAAGCTCTATATAATGCTTAGCATTTATGGTGCTTTTCTAGATGTGTAAGCTGACGATCACATTAGCACCAATGCAACCCAATATCATTAGAGACGCAGGAACTGTGCTCCAATTACATGCTGGATGGGCCTTCTCCTCTTGAGTCCACAGGACACGGCATCTGTAGTCTCCATAAAGAACTTCAAATACTGATTTTTCTGCCACAGAACAATTTTCCATTTTCCCTCGGTCGATTATAAAAAAATCTTTGGCCCAAGAAGACGGCGTAAATTCTGTGTTGATATATGACTTCTTCTTTTCATGATAAAGCTTTACCTTGCATTTGTGAATTGCAAAGCGAACTTTGTTCACAGACAATGATTTCTGGTACTATTTATCTGCCCATGCAGTGATTTGCATGACTGAATCATGCCTGTTTTAATGCTTTGCTGCCTGAGAGCCGATGATCAGCAGCATACAATATTGACCATTTGCCTTGGCCCTTGTGCAAATGGATTTTTCCACAATATCTGAATCTTTTGATGATATTATGGACTGTAGATGGTGAGATTTTCAAAGTCTTTGAAATTTTATGTTGAGGAACATTTTTTCTAAAGTTGTTCAATAAGTTTTAGACACAGTTGTTTAGAGATTGGCGAACCTATGATCATCTTTGTTTCTGAGAGACTCTACCTCTCTAACATGCTCTTTTTTACAGTCGTGTGACTTAATTGAAAATTGCAATTTGCAATTTGATGAAGACCCATCGGGTCCCCGAAGGCCGGGACTTCCAGTGTGCTTGCCAGAAGTGCGAGTTAAATGCCACTGTCAGAGATTGACAGTGGGATTTAATGGGTTAACAGGCATGGGTGGATCGCGATTCCACCCACGGCTGTTGCAGGCACATGTTAGCTGTATATATCAGCTGACATGTGTCAGCAAAGGTGTGGGCTCAGCACTGGAGCTCGCACCAAACAGGGGGAGTCCGACATCTGCGCACTTTAATGCCGATGTTAGAAATGGGTTAACAAATTTTGATCGTTCCATGACCCTGTGTTCCTGTCCAGAGATAACAGACAATAAGTTACAACAAACATCATTTCAAAAGTCAATATCCAGGCTTGTGCAAGCAATAGTCTGTGTTAATTGACCATCCAAGGAAAAACACAAATTCAAAAGTCAACATAAAGATAATAGCCTATATCTCTGGCCCTCCTGAACTTACATCTGAATAATTAAGATTAAATGCTATGTCATCACATTGCTCCCCCATCTTAATTAGGCAGATGTAATAGGCTTCCAATCATCCTTCTCCACTTATGGGGGACAGTCCATAAGTATGTCTTTAAGCACAGACATGAATGTAAGAGGTCTCACCTTCATGAGAAGGAGACTTTGTATCATCCAGTTTCCTCAAAGTATATTCCATGTCTTCCTTGCAAATAAATGCCACACGTAATTGATAAGAACCGGAAAGTATCCATTGCTTCCACATATGGGGTCAAGAGGAGAAATGTTCCAGCTGAAGGCTTCCTTCACATATGGGGTCCTCTGCACTCCGTGGTTCCTGGATTAAATTTGATCGCATGCTGGTGGTGGCCTGGTAATCAATCCGACAAAGCAGGCACAGCTTCTATAGTTGCCGTTTCTTGTTACCGTTATGCATGCACTCTTGTCTGCTTCCCAAGGCAGAGCTGGAGTGATTGGACATAGTGGCATCCAAAACCTGCTGTGTATGCCTCACCTGCTTGGGTCTGTATATATGTCTCCCTGGTTGTGGAGCCCATTGGTGGTATCTACGAACACCAGTCCTTTCCAGCTCCCCAAAATCCACCAGGTTGAGTAGCATCCCACCACTACCACCAAATGTGGAGACATGGGGCGTCAGTGGATGCTCTCGTCCGCTGGCCTGAGACCTCATGGACCAGGGCTCATCCCACTGAATGCCCAGTCTCCTTTTTCTGTGGGCAAAATACTACTCAGACAACACAGGGTGATGGTAAAACAGTGAATAACATTGAAAATCTGTGATTAGACTTCAAAGTAGCAGTGCATGTGTAACAAGGTGGCACTAGGTGGTAGTCGTGGGCGAGTTCACTAAGCAACAGTCAGTGAGCACCCCGGCACCTTGTACATGAAAAGATAAATAAAGTCCCTTGTGCTGAATGTGCAGCATGCACCACAGCACACTCACAGGCTCTGTCAGATTCCCCTCAGCTGCTGCCATGTTGGCTCCGTATTCATGAGCTCCGCAAATCACTTCAGAGACAAGGTTTTTTTCCAAAAGCTTAACTTTACTAGACAGCAGTGTATTCATCACATAGGCAGCACAGTTCAAACACAGAGACATCTTCTTATCTGCATTCTTCACACAGATGGCACAAGTTAAATAGAGAGGCATCTTCTTATCTTTACCTGCCGTCAGGGCAGACTCGATTCTTCCTGTAATCTCTGCCTATGTCCTTGCAGCCTCTGTCTCACTCTTGGTCAATCTCTGACCCACTATTGGACAATCCCTGTCCCTCTTCTGGACAATCTCTGTCCCACTCATGCTCCAGGCTCACCACCTTCCTACCGTTTCCCTGGTCCAGCTGCGAGTTATAGGGTAACGGGTTCGCTGACTCAGCTGCCTCCTAAGCCCAACCGCTAGCTTCGGATCCTTCCTTGGAATGGTTCTGTATAAGCTGGTGACCACCTGCATGATTCTCAGCCTGGGAGCCCCTTGCTGTCATCTGCAGACTTATCCCCCACGGCCTGTAATACTCTGCTCACATGCCCTGCCCTTGGGCAAGGTGCCGGGGTGTCTGACAGAACCTGGAAGAATTTATACTATTCCCCCCTGCTCTGTGCTGCTCTGCTCTGACTCCTCCCATCTGCTTAACCCCTATGCTGCCTGTATCTAGCTAACACTTGTGTCATGGTTTGGACAGGGTTAATGCCCTACCCTCTCAGGGTTAATTGTTGTGGCCTCCTTTTGGATCTGGGAGGGATATTTATACCCACGCTGGACTAGGATTCTCTGTCAGTTATGCTTTCGTTCTGTCTGTGTGCCTAACCCCCTGGTGTGTGTATGCATACTTTGTTGTTTGGTTTGCTCTCCATGCTCGATCTAGTCTATTTGATTCTCTCAGCTTCTCTTCTTTGTGTTTCTAGTCATTCGCTTACTCGGCTTTCTGACCTCCGGCTTCCATCTGACTCTCCTTCTGTCTCACCCTCCAATATCTTGCTTATCTCCTGGTTATTGAGCTCGGCACGTTTGACCACTCTCCGGCGCCGTTCGCCTCCTTTGCACCCTGGCACCTGGCTCTGGCCCTTGCCACTCCACTCTGTGTCACATGGTTCAGGTCCTTTCTACCCGGTGAGTTCTCCGCCTTTCTGCTCTGCTCTCTTACTGCAGCGAGTAGCCTCCCGGCAGTAGTTACACCCGAGATCCCTGACATTATAACTGACCATACAGTCTCTTCCAGGTGGTGAGGTGCGAGTTTATTATGGATCTGGTACGGGCTCTCATGGAGCAGGTTAATGAGCTCTCCCAACTTATGCAGAAGCTGTCAATGGAGCAGCAAGCCCTGGATCACACGCACCAACAGGTGCAGAGATGTGGCAGGTGCTCTACAGGGTCCTGTTCCATTGGGGACTCAGGATTGGGGCCCCACTGATGTGTCCCTAGTGGACCCCGAACCACCAGTACAGTTACCTGACAATTTTTCCGAGGATAAAAATTTGTTTAGGGTTTTTAAAGAGGGATGCAAGTTGTTTTTTTAGTTATGTCCCTGAGCTTCTGGTAATGAAAGGCAGAGGGTGGGGATCATTATGTCCTTGTTAAGAGGGACTCCACAGGCATAGGCTTTCTCTCTCTCTCTCTCTCCCTCTGCTTCTGAACGCATGTCAGTGAATCTGTTCTTTTAGGGTTTGGGGCACATTTATGACGAGCCTGATAGAGTGCGTCTGGCAGAAGATAAGGTGATGATTATGACACAGGGAAGGCACTCAGCCGAATGGTTCTGCTCAGAGTTTAGATGCTGGGCAGCTGAAATATCCTGGAATGACACTGCCCTGAGGGAGTTGTTCCACAGGGGCCTGTCCAACCACTTACAGGACGCTCTGACATTATACTCTCCCCCGATACAATAGAGGACGCCATGATGCAGGCGGTCCATATGGACCAGAGGCTCCGTGCTAGAGGAGTGATGCAGCAGGTGACCTCATTATACTCCAACCTGTGTGACACTGCGTCCATCCCTGAGCCCATGGAGGTTGAGGCTATCTCGATGATGGAAAGAGAGAGAAGACACCGCAGAGACAACCAACTATGCTTTTACTATGGAGCCTCTGGATGTTGGAAAAGGGACTGTCCCTCTTGTCCTTCTTCTGCTAAGCAATCGGGAAATGCCTAAATCTGGGCAACGATTGAGGAGGTTACCCAGACTACCAGGAAAATGTTTCCTCACTTGATAAAATTTTGATTCAGGTGGAATTGGAACTTGCTGACGGTCCTGTCATGACCACCACCTTTGTTGACTGCAGTTCTACCATTAACCTGATCGATGCCCAGGTGTTGGCTCTTAATAAAATAAGGATAGTCAGGCGTAAGGATCCTATTAAAATTGTGGCTATTGACTTGTCTCATCTCACCCGGGACAGAATTTGGTTCTTGTCTGAAGTTTTTTCTCTGAAAGTAGGTTCCACTCATGTAGAAAAATTAAGTTGTTTTGTTCTAGATAATTTGCCTGCTGGACTGGTACTAGGGATGCCTTGGCTTCAATGCAATAATCCTATAATTGATTGGGTGACGGGGGAGATCACTCAGTGGGGATGTAAGGATAACAGTATTATGTTGTAACCTGGTACCTCTTGTCACCCCTGTAAAATCTGTATCTGTGTCATCTGTCAGTCTGGAGGGTATTCTGGAATACCTTAAGGACTTTGAAGATGTGTTTTCCGAAAGCGAGGCTGACGCGATTCCACCACATAGACCTTTCGATTGTGCCATTGATTTAGTCCCAGGAGCCAAGTTACTTAAGGCTCACCTGTTTAAATTGTCTGGGCCTGAGCATCAAGCCACAAAGGAGTACATAGCAGAGAGTCTCTGCAAGGGGCATATTCAGCCTTCTGTTTCACCCGTGGCAGCTGGGTTCTTTTTCGCAAAAAAGAAAGATGGCGGTTTGGGGCCATGCCTCGACTTTCAGGAACGGAACAAAATTACAGTAAAAAACAAGTACCCTCTTCCCCTGATCCCCAATTTATGTAACCAACTCATGGGGGCCAAATGGTTCTCTAAGCTTGATTTACGAGGGACTTATAACCTTATAAGGATCCAGGAAGGAAATGGATGTAAAACAGCTTTCCTGACTACTGAGGGGCTGTTTTAAAACGTAGTTATGCCCTTTGGTCTCACTAAGGCTAGGGTCACATTGCATTAGTGCAGTCCATTTAGCGCATAGTGCTACGGACTGCGCTAACACAATGTCCCAAAAGGGATCGCGTTAGCTGATCCCGCTAGCGCAGATCCCCGATCTGCGCTAGCGAGGAACGGACCACGAACGCTGCACTCAAATGACGGCACATGATGGCACATCGCTAGTGCACGCCCAATGTGGGCGTGTGCTAGTGATTCATTCGCCATTACAGGCAATGGCGGCGTTAACGGACTACGTTACACCGCGTTATGCCGCGGTGTAACGTAGTCCGTTAAACGCGGTCACATAACGCAATGTGACCCTAGCCTAATGCTCCTGTCATTTTTCAAACTTTCATTAATGTTATTTTCTCTGACCTAATTGGGTGTTATATGGTCATCTACCTGGATGACATTTTACTGTACTCAGCGGACAGTCAAACCCACTTGCACCATCTGTGTTTGGTTCTTAGGAGACTTAGGGAGAATAACTTATATGCTAAACTGGAAAAATTTAATTTTTTTGTGCAAGAACTGTCTTTTCTGGGTTTAATTGTGTCAGGGGAGGTATTCTGCATGGATCCTAAAAAGGTCCAGGCTATTACGGATTGGGTGCAGCCTCAAGACTTGAAGGGGTTGCAGCGATTTTTGGGCTTTGCTAACTTCTATAGGAAGTTCATTAAGGGATTTTCACAGGAGGTAAAGCCTTTGACAGACCTCACCCTCAAGGGGGCTGATGTGAAAAATTGGTCTGTGGCAAAAAAATTCTTTCCTGATGCTAAAAAATGTTTTACTTCAGCTCCTGTGTTGGTACAACCCGATCTGTCAAGACCCTTTATTGTGGAGGTTGACACGTCTGAGGTAGGGGTGGGGGCAGTTTTGTCTCAGGCTCCTTCCACACTCACTAATTGGAAGCCATTCGCATTACTTTCAAAAAAATTATCTCCGGCCGAGAGAAATTATGATGTCAGCAATGGGGAATTATGGTAGGTTAAGTTGGCTTTTGAAGAATGGAGGCATTTCCCGGAGGGGACCGTCCACCCCATTACAGTTATCACTGATCATAAAAATTTGGCCTATATCGAGTCTGCCAAGAGATTGACCCCAGACAGGCTCGGTGGGCACTTTTTTTCTCGATTTCAATTTGCCATCACATTCTGCCCAGGATCTAAAAATATTAAGGCTGATGCTTTATCCCGAAGCTTTGATTCTGTATCCCCTCCAGAACCCCCCTCCTCCATTCTTCAGCCAGGAGTAGTGGTGGCTGAAATCTCATCTGATTTTCAGAGAGAGAATTTGGAGGCCCAAACCCGGGCTCCTGGTAGTAAACCTCCTGTTTGTACCGGACCGGTTCCATCTCAGACTCCTGCAGGAGTTTCACGATTCTGTGTTAAGTGCCCATCCTGGGATTGCAGTTATGCGGGGGGAAGTTGCTAGGGGTTTCTGGTGGCCCTCTATGGTAACAGATATTAAAAGGTTGTGACCGCATGTGGGGTGTGCGCCCGTTCCAAGAGTTCTCATACCCGGCTGGCCGGGGAATTGGTGCCTTTGTCAATTCCGGATAGGCCATTGATACATTTGTCCATGGACTTTATCACAAATCTCCCTCCTTCCAGGGGCAACTCAGTGGTATGGGTGGTGGTGGATAGGTTATCCAAACAAGCCGACTTTGTACCTCTGCCCACATTACCATCTGCTGAAACCTTGGCCCGCTTATTTATACAGCATGTTGTTCGGTTGCATGGAGTGCCTGTTAATGTGGTGTCGGACAGAGGTGTGCAGTTTGTGGCCAAGTTTTGGAGGGCTTTTTGTAAGAAGCTGGGGATTACGCTGTCTTTCTCCTCTGTCTATCACCCAGAGTCTAATGAACAGAATGAATGCGCGAACCAATCTTTGGAGCAATTCTGAGATGCCTGGCCTCTTCCAGACAGGAGGACTGGTGTGAGGCATTGCCCATGGCAGAATTTGCATTCAACTCTCATCTGTGTCAGTCCACTGGAAAGTCTCCCTTTCAGGTCAACTATGGGTTTGACGCACATTTTGGGGAATTTTCCCGCAAGGGAAAGGTCAGAGAGGCCCAGCGCCTGCACACTGCAGTACTTTGCTCTGCCCCCAACAGGGCAGACAAAGTACACCTGAGCAGGAGCCACGGCAGGAAGAATAGGACGTTATCATATGAAGATGGGAGGCACCGGACCTGGACCGCGACGCCCATCGGACCGGACAGAACCGGGACCGCCCCTGGGTGAGTATAATCTAACTTGTTTTTCTTATCTTTCAGGTTATATCAGGGGCTTATCTACAGCATTATAGAATGCTGATGGAGGTGGCCTTAGCTTAAAAGGCCTTAAATGGGGTGACAGATTCCTTTTAAGATACCCTCTTTGCAGCTGGGCCAAGTTTATTGGTCCATACAAAATTGTGGAGGTAGTCAATCCAGTGGCCTACAGACTACAGCTGCCCACTTCCTTCAAAATATCTGATGCCTTTCACAGGTCCCTGTTAAAGCCAGTGGGGATAGTTAGGGAAGATTCCTCATCCGATACTCTGCCAGTATTGGTAGAGGGACAGCTGGAGTATGAGGTGAGGCGCATCATTGACTCTCGGTGGGTGCGCCGGAAGCTCCAGTATCCGATACATTGGAAAGGGTACTCTCTTGAGGATCGGTCATGTGTCCCGGCCAGTTCGGTGCACGCCAATCATCTGGTGCAGGCCTTTCATGCCAGATATCCAAGAGAAGCCTGGGGGTCCAGTGGCCCCCCGATAAAAGGGGGGTACTGTCATGGTTTGGACAGGGTTAATGCCCTGCCTTCTCAGGGTTAATTGTTGGATCTGGGAGGGATATTTATACCCACGCAGGACTAGGATTCTCTGTCAGTTATACTTTCGTTCTGTCAGTGTGCCTGACCCCCTGGTGTGCGTGTGCATATTGTGTTATTTAGTTTGCTCTCCGTGCTCGATTTGGTCTGTTTGAGTCTCTCGGCTTCTTTTCTTTGTGTTTCTAGTCATTCGCTTAATCGGCTTTCTGACCTCCGACTTCCATCTATCCTTCTGTCTCACCATCCAGTGCCTCGCTTATCTCCCAGTTATTGACCTCGGCACATTTGACTACTTTCTTGTGCTGTTTGCCTCCTTTGCACCCTGGCACCTGGCTACGCCCCTGGCCCCTCCCCCTCTGTCACATGGTTCAAGTCCTGCTTGCTACCCGATGAGTTCTCCCCCGTTCTTCTTTGGGCTCCCTTACTGCGGCAAGTAGCCTCCTGGCAGTAGTTACACCTGGGATACCTGAAAACTTCTATCTATTCTATGCTCTATCTCTACCGTGCCCCCTCTATTCTAATCCCCTATTGTCCTGCACTACTTACTAATCTATACCTAAGCTAAAGCACATTGCATCACATTACAGTACATGACAAACATTACAGTGCACACCATAGCAAAACATTAGTAAAACATCAGGGTGCCGCATGTGACACATGTGCTCGGTGTTCAGAAGAGAGGAAGCACACGAGGGTCCCTGCCACCTCCTTACACATGCAAGATGACAAAGGAATCTCACAGAACTGGAAGAATTATCCAAGGAAGAATTCATGAAAATCCTTCAAACAAGAATTGAAAGACCCTTGGAGGGCTACAAAAAGCATTTACAAGCTGTGATAGTTACAAAAGTGGGTACTACTAACCATGTTGGGTACTGAAACTTCTGCATTGGCTCATTTTCCTTTTTGTAATTTTTAAAATGTAACATATAAGTAAATATATATATATATTTATATATACAGTATATATTTATATATATATATATATATATATATATATATATATCCTAAAATACAACGTAAATGTGTCATCTTTAACTTTAAGCCTTTTAGAAATCATTTCATCTTCAACTTCCTTTACTGTTCACAATAACAGAAATGATGACAAGGGGTGTCCACACTTTTACATGCCACTGTAGATAGATAGGTAGAAGCTAAGATTTCAGTAGACGTATAATAAAAATAATTATTAATGGTACATTTGAGACACTAACAGACAGGTGAAGGGTTTACAGAAACTAAAAATAAATGGAGTGACCAATAAGATTTCAGCTACTCCACTTTTTTGCTGTACTGCGAGAACAAAAAGCAATTTTTCTTTAGACAAACTCGTGAAGAGCAGTGACAAATTCTGGGATAGATATTGCATATCGCCCTACAACCTCGGTGGTCTTCAGAACTAAACAGGGCTGTTGTGGGCACATATTGAGCATATTATATTCTTTATAAGCTTGCATGCGGTGAAGTATAAACACTCTGAGACTGATAACTAAACAGTATAATTTATTACCTTTTGATATATTATCTTGTACATTCAGCAATACTTGAAGTGAATAGTAGAAAAAGACCATAACAATATTATCCGTCTGCAAATACATAGATACTCCCGAAGGTACTGAGATCATGTAATTTCCAAATGAACAAATAGAGTGAATATGAATCCGAAAAAATATTTTGTTTTCATTGTAACAGTGCTTAAGAAACTGCGTAAATACAAGCTGGAGTTCCCTGAAACCGAAAACTTGTGTTTATCTCCAATGTCTATGGGCATCATAATACTGCAAATAAACATTACAAAGATTGCAAAAAACGATTTTGTTTAAAAAATATTTTTAGCCTCGTTGCCGGTAAATGAGGAACAACCACATTACATTAGCAGTATCACATACTAAACTTTTATCTGGGACCGTACACAGATATAATGAGAATCCCCCAAATCCAACATTGTATATTTGAGTGTATACAGACTGATCGACGCATAGATAATTAGACAAATTTTATAGGAATTTACTAAACCTAGTGAATTTGAACAATATGAGATTACATTTGAGCAATTCACCTCAAAAGTCCATTATCACTTTAATTGGAACTCATCACATCAAAAAATGCAATTGACCTGCAGATATGGGATCAATCTGTATGTTAACATTGCTTTTAAAGGGAGCCTGTCGGTAGGATTGTGCACAGTAGACTACAGACAGTGTCAGGTCGGCACCGTTATACTGATTAAAATAGTACCTTGGTTGATGAAATCCATCTAGTGGGTTTTGTGTAATCTTTTATTTTCAGTTAATGAAAATTCTCTCTCAAAATTGCCCCGGCCGCACCTGCGCATTAGCATCTATCAGCAATCTGATTGATGCTACTGCACAGGCACCAGTGGCGCCATCTTCCTAGAGGAAAAAGAAATGCATCTCCAAAAAGATAGCGCCGGTGGGGCCTGCACAGTAGCATCTATCTGGATCGCTGGTAGAAACTACTGCGCAGGCGCCATCGGCACCATCTTGGTGGAGATAATTTTTTTTTCTCTAGCAAGATGGCGCCGGCAGCACCTGTGCAGGAGCATGTATCGGATTGCCGATAGATGCTACTGCACAGGCGCGGCAGGCGCCATTTTGAGAGAGAATTTTTGTTCCTCCCCTCCGCTGCTTGCCTGCTGAATGCAATTTTTTTTCAATACATATTACGTTCGGTATGTAAAATAGGTGGCAAGGGATCAGTGACCTGTGAAAAGCCATACATATGAATACGTAAGCCGAGCACCACATAAAGTCCCCCACAGGCCGCACCACAAGAATCTCATTAACTGAAAACTACAAATAAAGATTAAACAACAGCCACAAGATGGATTTCATCAACCATAGTATCATTGTAATCTGTATAATGGCGCCAACCTGACACTGTCTGTAGGTTACTCAGCACAATCCTGCTGACAGGTTCCCTTTAAGCCATACGGCCACCGCACTGAAGCACCGACTACAGGGAGGAAATTAACTTTATTCCTCCCAGAAGCCTCCGGCTTTCAGCGAGGATATGTGACCACCAACATGGATTTTATAACAATCCAAAACAGTCGAATGAATAGCTCTGACATTTCAGTCTAACATGGACCTTCATCAGAAAAGCAGACAGTGTCTGTAAGAAGGATTAGATCTACGTAGCGCTGGAGTAGATTGACGATGTCACTGCACTAGAGATGAGCGAGCACTAAAATGCTCGGGTGCTTGTTGCTCAAACCGAGCAATTCCTATTAGGCCGGGGTCTCACTTGCGAGTGTGATGCGAGAAACTCACGCAAGTCTCTTGCATCAATACCCGACACTGCCACCGGCACTCGGATGGGAGCGTGAGGCTTCATGTACTGTATTTCTATGCAGCCACACGCTCCTGCCCGAGTGCCGGTGGCAGTGCCGGGTATTGATGCAAGAGACTTGCGTGAGTTTCTAGCATCACATTCGCAAGTGTGACCCCGGCCTTACTCAGATGCTCGTTTTGCGTAATGAGTATAATGGGAGCTTTTTGGGGCGGATCCTACAAAGATGTCTGGTGGCAGTGAAAATGTTCAAATGGATGGGAAAAGTGCTGAATGGAAGGAGAACAGCATGGAGAAGACCCCTGGAAGAATCTCTGACTACCAGATCGCTGCTGAGAACAATGGTGTGACACTTTTACTCCACTTTAAGGACTGACAATACAGCATTGCAAACCAATGAGAAATTGAATTAACCACCCAAAAAAATGCTAAGAAACATTTTTTCCTGTATAATGACTTGTAAATATATATGGCAAAATTGAACAAGTATGCAAAAAAATAAGTTAAGTAAACCAAAATTGATTTTTTTTATTAAAAAATAGGATATTTCAGTTTAATTTATGAAGGAAGCAAGAACTGCCAAAAATAGGTGACTCAGATACACCCTGTATTAGATATAAAGGAGGGCCTGAAACACATTCTGTTCAAATTTGAATGTATTGGTACTCCTAGACTTATAAAAGATATGCACTTTTGAGGGTTTTATACCAATGAGATGTACCCCCGACCACGGAAAAGTCTATGGGAGAGCAATATAATACCGATAAGGGTACATGCACACATTGAGTAAAATTTCTGCACATTTGCCTGATTTTTTTATTGATTTGAGTGAAGTGAATGTTGAAAAACGCAGGGCAAAAGCGCACAGAGAACTAACATGCTGCAGTTTATTTTCTGCACCAAACCTGCAAGTCAAAATACTCACCATTAGGGTTGAGCGAAACGGGTCGAACATTTTCAAAAGTCGCCGACTTTTGGCTAAGTCGGGGTTTCATGAAACCCGATCCGACCCCTGTGCGGGGTCGGCCATGCGGTACGCGACTTTCGCGCCAAAGTCGCGTTTCAATGACGCGAAAAGCGCCATTTCTCAGCCAATGAAGGTAAACGCAGAGTGTGGGCAGCGTGATGACATAGGTCCTGGTCCCCACCATCTTAGAGAAGGGCATTGCAGTGATTGGCTTGCTGTCTGCGACGTCACAGGGGCTATAAAGAGGCGTTCCCGCCGACCGCCATCTTACTGCTGCTGATCTGAGCTTAGGGAGAGGTTGCTGCCGCTTTGTCAGAAGCAGGGATAGCGTTAGGCAGGGTCCATTAACCACAAAACCGCTTGTGCTGCAGCGATTTGCACTGTCCAACACCACCCTCGGTGTGCAGGGACAGTGGAAGTTTTTTTTTTTTTTTTTTTCCCCTCAGCGCTGTAGCTCATTGGGCTGCCCTAGAAGGCTCCCTGATAGCTGCATTGCTGTGTGTACGCCGCTGTGCAAACCAACTGCTTTTTTCAAAGCACAAATCCTCTTGTTCCTTCCTTTCTGCACAGCTATCTTTTTTGTTTGTCCACACTTTTTATTTCATTTGTGCATCAGTCCACTCCTTATTGCTGCCTGCCATACCTGGCTGAGATTACTGCAGGCAGGGAGATAGTAGCTGCCTGCCATACCTGGCTGAGATTACTGCAGGCAGGGAGATAGTAATTGTAGGACATTCCCTGTTTTTTTTTTTTTTTTTTTTTTGGTGGGAGATTAAGATTGGCAATTTGGCATTTCTGCTAGAGTGCCATCCCTGTGTGTGCCATCTCTCTCACATAGTGGGCCATAGAAAGCCTTTTCATTTTTCTGTATTTTTTTTTGTGGGGTGTATAAATTCTCCCTGATAAAAATACAGTGGGAGATTAATATTGGCCTTTGGGCTTGTGTGCCAGTCCTGAGTGTGCCATCTCTCTCACAAATAGTGGGCCATAGAAAGCCTATTTTATTTTTTTTGGGGTTTTATAAATTCTCCCTGAAAAAAAGGGAGATTAATATTGGCCTCTGGGCTTGTGTGCCAGTCCTGAGCGTGCCATCTGTGCCAGCCCTGAGCGTGCCATCTCTCTCACAAATAGTGGGCCATAGAAAGCCTATTTATTTTTTTTTTTGGTTTTATAAATTCTCCCTGAAAAAAAGGGAGATTAATATTGGCCTCTGGGCTTGTGTGCCAGTCCTGAGCGTGCCATCTGTGCCAGCCCTGAGCGTGCCATCTCTCTCACAAATAGTGGGCCATAGAAAGCCTATTTAATTTTTTTTTTTGTTTTATAAATTTTCCCTGAAAAAAGGGAGATTAATATTGGCCTCTGGGCTTGTGTGCCAGTTGTGAGCGTGCCATCTGTGCCAGTCCTGAGCGTGCCATCTCTCTCACAAATAGTGGGCCATAGAAAGCCTATTTAAATTTTTTTTTGGTTTTATAAATTCTCCCAGAAAAAAAGGGAGATTAATATTGGCCTCTGGGCTTCTGTGCCAGTCCTGAGCGTGCCATCTGTGCCAGTCCTGAGCGTCCCATCTCTCTCACAAATAGTGGGCCATAGAAAGCCTATTTTATTTTTTTTGGGGGTTTTATAATTTCTCCCTGAAAAAAAGGGAGATTAATATTGGCCTCTGGGCTTGTGTGCCAGTCCTGAGCGTGCCATCTGTGCCAGCCCTGAGCGTGCCATCTCTCTCACAAATAGTGGGCCATAGAAAGCCTATTTTTTTTTTTTTTTTGTTTTATAAATTTTCCCTGAAAAAAGGGAGATTAATATTGGCCTCTGGGCTTGTGTGCCAGTTGTGAGCGTGCCATCTGTGCCAGTCCTGAGCGTGCCATCTCTCTCACAAATAGTGGGCCATAGAAAGCCTATTTAAATATTTTTTTGGTTTTATAAATTCTCCCAGAAAAAAAGGGAGATTAATATTGGCCTCTGGGCTTCTGTGCCAGTCCTGAGCGTGCCATCTGTGCCAGTCCTGAGCGTCCCATCTCTCTCACAAATAGTGGGCCATAGAAAGCCTATTTTATTTTTTTTGGGGGTTTTATAATTTCTCCCTGAAAAAAAGGGAGATTAATATTGGCCTCTGGGCTTGTGTGCCAGTCCTGAGCGTGCCATCTGTGCCAGCCCTGAGCGTGCCATCTCTCTCACAAATAGTGGGCCATAGAAAGCCTATTTTTTTTTTTTGTTTGTTTTATAAATTTTCCCTGAAAAAAGGGAGATTAATATTGGCCTCTGGGCTTGTGTGCCAGTTGTGAGCGTGCCATCTGTGCCAGTCCTGAGCGTGCCATCTCTCTCACAAATAGTGGGCCATAGAAAGCCTATTTAAATATTTTTTTGGTTTTATAAATTCTCCCAGAAAAAAAGGGAGATTAATATTGGCCTCTGGGCTTCTGTGCCAGTCCTGAGCGTGCCATCTGTGCCAGTCCTGAGCGTCCCATCTCTCTCACAAATAGTGGGCCATAGAAAGCCTATTTTATTTTTTTTTTGGGTTTTAGAAATTCTCCCTGGAAAAAAAAAGGGAGATTAATATTGCCCTTTGGGCTTGTGTGCCAGTACTAAGCGTTCCATCTCTCTCTCTCTCTCTCTCTCAGTCAGTGGGCCATAGAACGCCTATTTTTGGTTTTATTTGTTTTATAAATTCTCCCTGAAAAAATCATTTTATTTTATTTGGTTTCTAAATTCTTCCTGATAAAATCTTTTTTTTTTTATTATTTTTTTTTCTAAAGTCTCCCTGAAAAAAAAAAAAAAAAACAGTGGGAGATTAATATTGGCCTTTCTGCTTGTGTGCCAGTCTTGACTCCTGGGTGTGCCATCTCTCTCTCTCTCTCTCTCTCTCTCTCCAATTGTGGTCCATAGAAAGCCTATATTTTTTTTCCTTGATTTGGGTTCTAAAATCTACCAGAGAAAATAACTACATCAATCATTGGTAGAAAAATATTGGCCTCTGGGTTTGTGTGCCACTCCTGACTCCTGTGTGCGTCATCTCTCAGTCAGTGGGCCATAGAACGCCTATTTTTGTTTTTATTTGTTTTATAAATTCTCCCTGAAAAAATCATTTTATTTTATTTGGTTTCTAAATTCTTCCTGATAAAATCATATTTTTTTTATTATTTTTTTTTCTAAAGTCTCCCTGAAAAAAAAAAAAAAAAACAGTGGGAGATTAATATTGGCCTTTCTGCTTGTGTGCCAGTCTTGACTCCTGGGTGCGTCATCTCTCAGTCAGTGGGCCATAGAACGCCTATTTTTGGTTTTATTTGTTTTATAAATTCTCCCTGAAAAAATCATTTTATTTTATTTGGTTTCTAAATTCTTCCTGATAAAATCACATTTTTTTTATTATTTTTTTTTCTAAAGTCTCCCTGAAAAAAAAAAAAAAAAACAGTGGGAGATTAATATTGGCCTTTCTGCTTGTGTGCCAGTCTTGACTCCTGGGTGCGTCATCTCTCAGTCAGTGGGCCATAGAACGCCTATTTTTGGTTTTATTTGTTTTCTAAATTCTCCCTGAAAAAATCATTTTATTTTATTTGGTTTCTAAATTCTTCCTGATAAAATCACATTTTTTTTATTATTTTTTTTTCTAAAGTCTCCCTGAAAAAAAAAAAAAAAAACAGTGGGAGATTAATATTGGCCTTTCTGCTTGTGTGCCAGTCTTGACTCCTGGGTGCGTCATCTCTCAGTCAGTGGGCCATAGAACGCCTATTTTTGGTTTTATTTGTTTTATAAATTCTCCCTGAAAAAATCATTTTATTTTATTTGGTTTCTAAATTCTTCCTGATAAAATCACATTTTTTTTATTATTTTTTTTTCTAAAGTCTCCCTGAAAAAAAAAAAAAAAAACAGTGGGAGATTAATATTGGCCTTTCTGCTTGTGTGCCAGTCTTGACTCCTGGGTGCGTCATCTCTCAGTCAGTGGGCCATAGAACGCCTATTTTTGGTTTTATTTGTTTTCAAAATTCTCCCTGAAAAAATCATTTTATTTTATTTGGTTTCTAAATTCTTCCTGATAAAATCACATTTTTTTTATTATTTTTTTTTCTAAAGTCTCCCTGAAAAAAAAAAAAAAAAACAGTGGGAGATTAATATTGGCCTTTCTGCTTGTGTGCCAGTCTTGACTCCTGGGTGCGTCATCTCTCAGTCAGTGGGCCATAGAACGCCTATTTTTGGTTTTATTTGTTTTATAAATTCTCCCTGAAAAAATCATTTTATTTTATTTGGTTTCTAAATTCTTCCTGATAAAATCATATTTTTTTTATTATTTTTTTTTCTAAAGTCTCCCTGAAAAAAAAAAAAAAAAAACAACCAAAAAAAACAGTGGGAGATTAATATTGGCCTTTCTGCTTGTGTGCCAGTCTTGACTCCTGGGTGTGCCATCTCTCTCTCTCTCTCTCTCTCCAATTGTGGTCCATAGAAAGCCTATATTTTTTTTCCTTGATTTGGGTTCTAAAATCTACCAGAGAAAATAACTACATCAATCATTGGTAGAAAAATATTGGCCTCTGGGTTTGTGTGCCACTCCTGACTCCTGTGTGCGTCATCTCTCAGTCAGTGGGCCATAGAACGCCTATTTTTGTTTTTATTTGTTTTATAAATTCTCCCTGAAAAAATCATTTTATTTTATTTGGTTTCTAAATTCTTCCTGATAAAATCATATTTTTTTTATTATTTTTTTTTCTAAAGTCTCCCTGAAAAAAAAAAAAAAAAAAAAAAAAAAAAAAAAAACAGTGGGAGATTAATATTGGCCTTTCTGCTTGTGTGCCAGTCTTGACTCCTGGGTGTGCCATCTCTCTCTCTCTCTCTCTCTCTCCAATTGTGGTCCATAGAAAGCCTACATTTTTTTTCCTTGATTTGGGTTCCAAAATCTACCAGAGAAAATAACTCCATCAATCATTGGTAGAAAAATATTGGCCTCTGGGCTTGTGTGCCACTCCTGATTCCTGTGTGCGTCATCTCTCACTCAGTGGCCCATAGAAAGCATATAGTTTGTTACATTTGTTTTCTAAATTCTCCCTGCAAAAATCTTTTTTTTTTTTTTTGGGGGGTTTCTAAAGTGTTCCTGAAAAAAATAAAAATAAAAAAAAAATAATAGTGTGACATTAATATTAACATTTGTGCTTCAGTGACAGTCCTGCGTGTGGGGCATCTCTCTAATTTGCAGCCACCAAAAAAAGAGTGTGTAACATTGGGCCTGATTTTCGCTGTGGTCTCACCAACCTGTAAAGGGGTAGCTAAATCATACTGAAGTTATAGCTCACCGTGTAAGTTGTGTGACTGCAACAAATAACGTTAGTTTGGTTACGTTTTTAAAACAATGAGGAAGTCTAGTGGAAGAGGTCGTGGCCGGGGGCGTTCATTGTCAGCTGGTAATGAGGGTAGTGGTAGTGGTGGAGCATCAGGTGGTCGTGGGGGAAAAAATATTGCACCTAAGTCTGGAGCTGTGGAGCCAGGTTCGTCGTCCGGCTACACAAGGCCTCGAACGCTCCCTTTTCTGGGATTAGGAAAACCGCTTTTAAAGCCGGAGCAGCAAGAGCAAGTTTTGGCTTATCTTGCTGACTCAGCCTCTAGCTCTTTTGCCTCATCTCGTGAAACTGGTAAAAGTAAAAGCAGCGCGTCGTTAGTGGATGTTCACGGTCAGGGACAAGTCACTTCCTTGTCCTCTTCAGCAAAAACAACAACAGAGAAGAATGCAGCAGGCGACACAACGGGTTACTCCATGGAGCTCTTTACACATACCGTCCCTGGCTTAGAAAGTGAAGCAGTTAACAGTCCATGCCCATTACAAATTGAATCTGACATGGAGTGCACTGACGCACAGCCACAGCCAGACTACTATGCTGGTCCTTTGACTCAGACCACAACATTGCCCTCGCAGGGTGCTGATCAAGAATCAGACCCTGATGAGACTATGTTGCCCCATCACGAACGCTATACCACCGAACGACACGGTGACACAGACGAAGTTGCGCAGGAGGTACAAGAAGAGTTATTAGATGACCCAGTTCTTGACCCCGATTGGCAGCCATTGGGGGAACAGGGTGCAGGCGGCAGCAGTTCTGAAGCAGAGGAGGAGGAGGGGCCGCAGCAGGCATCAACATCGCCACAGGTTCCATCTGCCGGGCCCGTATCTTGCCCAAAACGCGTGGCAAAGCCAAAACCTGGTGGAGGACAGCGTGGCCATCCGGTTAAAGCTCAGTCTGCAATGCCTGAAAAGGTATCCGATGCTAGAAAGAGTGCAGTCTGGCATTTTTTTAAACAACATCCAATTGATCAGCGCAAAGTCATCTGTCAAAAATGTTCTACTTCCTTAAGCAGAGGTCAGAATCTGAAAAGTCTCAATACTAGTTGCATGCATAGACATTTAACCACCATGCATTTGAAAGCTTGGACTAACTACCAAACGTCCCTTAAGGTTGTTGCACCCTCGGCCAATGAAGCTAGTCATCAACGCAACATCCCTTCCGGCAGTGTAGGACCACCATTTAGCGCACCACCTGCTGTATCTGTGCAGGTATCTTTGCCAGGCCAAAGCAGTCAGGGTCAGGGAATCACCAGTTTCGTAGTAGGAAACACTGCATCTAGGGCACCGGCGGCAACAATACCATCTCCCACCGTCTCTCAGTCTGCCATGTCCACCGGCACCCCCGCTAGTTCCACGATCTCCAGCTCTCCAGTCCAGCTCACCCTACATGAGACTATGGTTAGAAAAAGGAAATACTTAGCCTCGCATCCGCGTACACAGGGTTTGAACGCCCACATAGCTAGACTAATCTCGTTAGAGATGATGCCCTACCGGTTAGTTGAAAGCGAAGCTTTCAAAGACCTGATGGACTACGCTGTACCACGCTACGAGCTACCCAGTCGACACTTTTTTTCCAGAAAAGCCATCCCAGCCCTCCACCAGCATGTTAAAGAGCGCATCGTCCATGCACTCAGGCAATCTGTGAGCACAAAGGTGCACCTGACAACAGATGCATGGACCAGTAGGCATGGCCAGGGACGTTACGTGTCCATCACGGCACACTGGGTAAATGTGGTGGATTCAGGGTCCACAGGGGACAGCAAGTTTGGGACAGTTCTGCCTAGCCCACGGTCTAGTAAACAGTTGTCTGTAGCCGTTCGCACCCCCTCCTCCTCCTCCTCCTCCTCCTCGTCCTCCTGCAGAAGCAAGAGCTCGTCCACAGACCGCAGTCGCACAAACACTCCATCCGCACCTGCCACTGTTGCACACCAGGTCTCCCATTATGGGGCAGCTACTGGCATACGTCAGCAGGCTGTATTGGCTATGAAGTGTTTGGGCGACAATAGACACACCGCGGAAGTTCTGTCCGAGTTCTTGCAGCAAGAAACGCAGTCGTGGCTGGGCACTGTAGATCTTGAGGCAGGCAAGGTAGTGAGTGATAACGGAAGGAATTTCATGGCTGCCATCTCCCTTTCCCAACTGAAACACATTCCTTGCCTGGCTCACACCTTAAACCTGGTGGTGCAGTGCTTCCTGAAAAGTTATCCGGGGTTATCCGACCTGCTCCTCAAAGTGCGTGGACTTTGCGCACATATCCGCCGTTCGCCTGTACACTCCAGCCGTATGCAGACCTATCAGCGTTCTTTGAACCTTCCCCAGCATCGCCTAATCATAGACGTTGCAACAAGGTGGAACTCAACACTGCACATGCTTCAGAGACTGTGCGAACAGAGGCGGGCTGTTATGTTTTTGTGGGAGGATACACATACACGGGCAGGCAGTAGGATGGCAGACATGGAGTTGTCAGGTGTGCAGTGGTCGAAGATTCAAGACATGTGTCAAGTCCTTCAGTGTTTTGAGGAATGCACACGGCTGGTTAGTGCAGACAACGCCATAATAAGCATGAGCATCCCCCTAATGCGTCTGCTGATGCAAAGTTTGACGCACATAAAGGATCAGGCGTCTGCACCAGAGGAAGAGGAAAGCCTTGATGACAGTCAGCGATTGTCTGGTCAGGGCAGTGTACATGACGAGGTACCGGGCGAAGAGGAGGTGGAGGATGAGGAGGATGATGGGGATGAGTATATTTTTAATGAGGAAGCTTTCCCGGGGGCACGGGAAATTGGTGGCGTGGCAAGGCCGGGTTCTGGTTTTTTGAGGGACACAAGTGACGTAGATTTGCCTGCAACTGCCCCTCAACCAAGCACAACCGCAGATTTGACAACGGGAACTTTGGCCCACATGGCGGATTATGCCTTGCGTATCCTCAAAAGGGACACACGCATTACAAAAATGATGAACGATGACGATTACTGGTTGGCCTGCCTCCTTGATCCTCGCTATAAAGGCAAATAGCAAAATATTATGCCACATGAGAACTTGGAACTAATATTAGCAACAAAACAATCAACTCTTGTTGACCGTTTGCTTCTGGCATTCCCTGCACACAGCGCCCGTGATCGTTCTCACACGAGCTCCAGGGGCCAGCAGACCAGAGGTGTTAGAGGGGCAGAAATCAGAAGTGGCGTTGGCCAGAGGGGTTTTCTGACCAGGTTGTGGAGTGATTTTTCTATGACCGCAGACAGGACAGGTACTGCAGCATCAATTCAAAGTGACAGGAGACAACATTTGTCCAGTATGGTTACAAACTATTTTTCATCCCTTATCGACGTTCTCCCTCAACCGTCATTCCCATTTGATTACTGGGCATCCAAATTAGACACCTGGCCAGAATTGGCAGAATATGCATTGCAGGAGCTTGCTTGCCCGGCAGCTAGTGTCCTATCAGAAAGAGTATTCAGTGCTGCAGGTTCAATACTAACAGAAAAAAGGACTCGTCTGGCTACCCAAAATGTAGATGATCTAACCTTCATTAAAATGAACCACAACTGGATTTCAAAATCTTTTGCCCCACCCTGCCCGGCTGACACCTAGCTTTCCTATGAAAAGGTCTTGCCTGTGGACTATTCTGAATGACTTTTCCAATCTCGTAATTTTCTTCACCTGATTGTCCAGCATACGACATGTTTCCACCTCACGAAATGGCCAAACTCCCCACACGGGGCCGTGCTATCGCCACTTTGCGCTTGGACCCTTGAGAGTGCTGT
Source organism: Ranitomeya imitator (assembly GCF_032444005.1). NCBI lineage: Eukaryota > Metazoa > Chordata > Amphibia > Anura > Dendrobatidae > Ranitomeya > Ranitomeya imitator. Next base: position 89,164,968 of record NC_091282.1, read on the forward strand.
TTGTCTGAAGAGGTGGGTGTGGCCGCTTTTGGTCGACGGCACTGCCACTGGGTCCCTCATAGTACAATAAAGTGTCTCTGGCGGTGGTGGTGCGCACCCAACGTCAGACACACCGTTGTAATATGAGGGGCCCTGTGCCTGTAACGCCGGCCACAAGACAGTTCCCCCCCCCAGCTCAAACAGTGCTCTACCACTAGCAAAATTATCTCTCACAGCTTCACCAATGTGTAGTCTAGGCGCTGACATCCTTCAATGCCTGGCACTGACAATACCATTGTTTTGACATTTTAGTTATGTTAGGCCTTCGAAGCCTGTCTGCGGTCCCTTCTTTCTACAACTACTACACTGACCAGGCCACTGCTGGCCGTGTTACCCTGGAACCAATTTAAAAGTGCCTACAGTCAGCCCAATTTTGTTATGTTAGGCCTTCGAAGACTGTCTGCCGTCACTCCTTCCACTAGACTTCCACTGACCATACACTGCTGCCCATGTACCCCTGGAACCAATTTAAAGTGCCTACAGCCAGCCCAATTTTGTTATGTTAGGCCTTCGAAGCCTGTCTGCGGTCACTCCTTCCACTAGACTTCCACTGACCAGACCACTGCTGCCCGTGTACCCCTGGAACCAATTTAAAAGTGCCTACAGCCAGCCCAATTTTTTTATTTTAGGCCTTCGATGCCTGTCTGCGGTCCATTCTTTCAACTACTACTACACTGACCAGGTCACTGCTGCCCGTGTACCCCTGGAACCAATTTAAAATTGCCTACAGCCAGCCCAATTTTTTTATTTTAGGCCTTCGATGCCTGTCTGCGGTCCATTCTTTCAACTACTACTACACTGACCAGGTCACTGCTGCCCGTGTACCCCTGGAACCAATTTAAAATTGCCTACAGCCAGCCCAATTTTTTTATTTTAGGCCTTCGATGCCTGTCTGCGGTCCATTCTTTCAACTACTACTACACTGACCAGGTCACTGCTGCCCGTGTACCCCTGGAACCAACATCAGAAAATATAAAAATAAGTATTTTGCTTATAAAAAAGAAAATACTGGTGAGATATCAAATGCAGACATTTTAACATTAAAAACAAACACACAACTAAAATCTGGTACAGTACTAAAAATGGCCACCAGCTACAATTACTTTCTCCTGCAAGTAGTTAACTGAAAGTTTTTTTAAATTGAAAACACACATATGGCATCCACCGAGTGTTGTCCTGTCGCGTCTTCTTTATATTATTGCCGAGAAGATGCAAAATAATGAAAATAATAAAATCATTAATTACCAAAATAATAGAGAAAGTCAACACCACATTGCAAATAAACATTCATTCCAAATAAAGAAGCAGGGCGCGTCCGAGGGTGAGTATATACCTAATAAGAATCTAATCACCCTCGGACGCGCAATGCTTATTTCCAACAGCCTTCCTTCCTAAGAATCATCCCTTCCGTGGTGTAGAGAGACGTTGTGTTACACTCCAAGGTGTTCCCCAGGTTGCCTTTCCTGAGCTTCGATCTACCGGCTCTCGTTTAGTAGTTGTTGGAAACTACGCTGCATTAGGCCTTCAAATTGGGTATGGGGTGTAGAGAGATGGTGTGTTCCACTCCAAGGTGTTCCCCAGGTTGCCTTTCCTGAGCTTCGATCTTCCGGCTCTCGTTTAGTAGTTCTTGGAAACTACACTGCATTAGGCCTTCAAATTGGGTATGGGGTGTAGAGAGAGGGTGTGTTACACTCCAAGGTGTTCCCCAGGTTGCCTTTCCTGAGCTTCGATATTCCGGCTCTCGTTTAGTAGTTGTCGGAAACTACGCTGCATTAGGCCTACAAATTGGGTATGGGGTGTAGAGAGAGGGTGTGTTACACTCCAAGGTGTTCCCCAGGTTGCCTTTCCTGAGCTTCGATCTTCATGCTCTCGTTTAGTAGTTGTCGGAAACTACGCTGCATTAGGCCTACAAATTGGGTATGGGGTGTAGAGAGAGGGTTTGTTACACTCCAAGGTGTTCCCCAGGTTGCCTTTCCTGAGCTTCGATCTTCCGGCTCTCGTTTAGTAGTTGTTGGAAACTACGCTGCATTAGGCCTTCAAATTGGGTATGGGGTGTAGCGAGAGGGTGTGTTACACTCCAAGGTGTTCCCCAGGTTGCCTTTCCTGAGCTTCGATCTTCCGGCTCTCGTTTAGTAGTTCTTGGAAACTACACTGCATTAGACCTTCAAATTGGGTATGGGGTGTAGAGAGAGGGTGTGTTACACTCTAAGGTGTTCCCCAGGTTTCCTTGCCATTGCTTCGGTCTTCCGACTCTCGTTTAGTAGTTGTAGAAAAGTACACTGCATTAGGCCATACAAAATGGGTATGGGGTGGAGAGAGATGGTGTGTTACACTCCAAGGTGTTCCCCAGGTTGCCTTTCCTGAGCTTCTATCTTCAGGCTCTCATTAAATTGTGGTTAAATGGAACAACTGCATTTGGCGTACTAGTTGGTTTGGGGCCTACTATCGGTGTCTGCCACTCCTTGCTGTTCTCCTCCACTGAACAAAGCTGTGCCGCCTGTTTACTACGGTTGCCAATTTTGAACTGCATTTCGACTACTTACTGATTTGGCCCTACTCTCTGTGTCAGCCTCTCATTCCAGTTGTCCTCCACTGCAATGCCCCCTGGTTATTCCTGTGTTACCAATTTTGAACTGCATTTAGCCCACTTTCTTCTTTGGGCCTATATCTGTGTTTCCACTTCATCGTGCCCATTGCCCAGCCAGTGATAGATGAGTCTGCTGGTACATTGACCCATAACGCAACATTCCCCGTGCACGCTACACAACAACATTGTGACCCTGCTGAAAGTCAGGTTGCTCTTCCCGCATACCATACCACCTTACACGGGGACAAAGAGGAAGGTGCAGATGAAAGTGCAGGTTCCTTCATCAGGTGGGGGGAGGAATACTAGTTGGCGACGTCACTGGCACAGGGCCTCTCATAGTACGCAAAAGTGTTGCTGCCGGTGGGAGGCGCCCCCGCCGTGCAAACACACCGCTGTACTTTGAGGGGCCCTGTGCCAGTGCCAATGCCAACGAGTGGGCCCCCCCTGCTTGCTCAGGTTCACAGCACTTGCAAAGTTGAAATACTTACCTCTCCCTGCTCCACTGCCGTGACGTGGTCCAGATTTCCTGGGCTCACTAATTACTTGAACCAGCCCTACCCCCCACAACTTTAGCCAAATGACCCCCAATTTCAAATGCCTTCCAATTATTATAAGGTAAATTACGCTTGACAAGCTTCATTAAGAAGAATGGATGGTTTTGACATTAAAATGGGCACTCTAGGTGTTTTCCTGGCCCCCACTCACTGCCGACTATGCTGCCCCATTGACTTGCATTGGGTTTCGTGTTTCGGTCGATCCCGACTTTACGTCATAATCGGCCGATTTCACTCGACCCGACTTTGGACATAGTCGGGTTTCGCAAAACCCGGCTCGACTCTAAAAAGGTCAAGGTCGCTCAACTCTACTCACCATGTTGTGATGCAGTGACCCATGTTGCAGCCAAAGGGCGCTGTATGTGCTCCTCAGGATATGCATGGTGTATCTGTAATGATGATAATGAAACAGTGTCCAGCATGATTGTAAATGGCCGGTATGTGTCGCAGAGGGAGTCTGCGCTGTAAGCCTGTAGTATTGTTGTTCTGGGACCTGTAGTCCCACAAGTATTTGTAGAGTTAAAAGGGAGGCTCAGGTAGCGCTATCTCACAATGTGCATGACACTTCATGTTTCTCATTCATTTTGCTGGCATCAGGTTTTGCTTCTGGCTTTGTCACAAATCTGAGCAGAAAAAACACAACAAAAACCTAGCTAAATTTTGAAACTCTTTTTGTAGTGTTATATACCACCAATAATGTGGTCTGCAATGTGTGCACACATTTTGAGGTTTAAATACCAATGAAATGTACTCCAGACCTCAGAATAGTCTTGGGGTGAGCAATATAATACCGATAAATTTTGAACAAGTTTTTTGAAGGTTATGTACCAACAAATTGTAGTCCAGACCACAGAATAGTCTACTGTATAGGTGAGCATTATAACACCAAAACATTTTTTATCAAGTTTTTTAAGGCTTTTATAGCAATGAAATGTACTCAAGAAGATGTAATAACCTATGAGTGAGCAATATAATAACAATACATTAAAAACAAGTTTTTGTAAGCTTATATAGCATCCAAATGTTCCCAAGAAGATGTAATACCCTGTGGGTGAAAAATATACTCAATGATAAATTTTTTCAACAAGTTTTGGGATGTTTATAAACCAACAAAATGTACTCCAGAACACGGAATAGTCTATGGATGAGCAATATAATACCGATAAAGTGTCAACAATTTTTTGACCTTATCTAGCACCATAATTTGGATAAGCAATATAATACCAACACATTTTGAAGAAGTTTATTGAGAGGAAATGTACTCTAGACCAAGGATTAGTTTATAGGTGATCAATATAATAACAATAAGATTTTGAACAAGTTTTTTGAGGGTCATATATCAACAAAATGTACCCAAGAACATAAAATACTTTATGGCTGAGAAATGTAATCCAGGAAAATTTTTAAAAGTTTTTTTAGTGTACAACATATAGCACAAAAATGTACTCCAGAACAGGAAAAAGTGTATGGGTAAGAAATGTGAAGCAACAAGCAAAATTTCCACAGTTATATACCACCAAAATGTGGCAGAAAGCACATAATACTCTATGAATGAGTAATCTACTCCTGAAATATTTTTCTATTAAAATATTGATTATTACAAACACTTTATGTGCTGTTGTCATGTGGTGGTGTGGAAAAGTGTGGGCTAAGCCAGGCTTTGTTCATTTTTATGAGACTGAGCCTGCTGTTAACAGGCAAAAGCGCCTGTCCGTTATGACCCCCTCGGTGGCACTAACAGCAACTCAAACAAGACGCTAGCGGGACGGCAGCACAACACCTCAAAGGCATAGAGCGACAGCTTGTGCCAGATGTTCAGCTTTGAGACCCAATAGTTAAAATTCACAGAAGAATTAGGGAGTATGCTGATTTGGTCTGCCAGGTATTGCTTGATAATCTTTAAAAACCTTACCCTCCTTGTCAAAAATACCCAGTCATCAGGCCCTGGGCACTGCCCTGGTGTCATGAAATTGACCAACGCTTTTGACAATGTACTCCTGCGTCTCCCTCTCCTCCTTGGTTGGGCAAGGAAGCTTGCCCCCTGCCGCTAACGTCTCATGGAAATTTTTTCAACTTTTTTCCCTCAATAGGATTCTGATATTGCACCATTTTAGAAAACCTCTCCAGGAAGAAATAATGCAAAGTTCTCCTTGTAGTGTGAGTCTATCAAGGTGAACTACCAGTACTCTTTTTTTGCCAAGCTAAATGTAACACAAGTGTCACGGGAAAGTCAGCGGTACATAAAGTCGGCCATATGTGCCAAGCTCTATACAGCCAACACTTCCCTGTCTCCACCATGATGATGACTCTTCATCTCCTCCTCCCCTTCCCTTCCTCCTCATTCCCAATTCAGCCAATCAATGTAGGAGAGGCAGAACAAAGGTTGTGTGGCTACTAGCCTTTATTGTACTAGCTCCTGTTCCTCCTCTTCTTCCTCCTCATTGTCCATCTCCTCATTGTCAGCAGAGTCTTTTGCTGCTTGGCTGAGGCAGTGCTGCAGAGCTTCCCACTGTTGTGAATGATGTGCTGTGAGATACCACATCAGAGATGGAGATGAGAGGAGCATGAGGGGTGCAGGAACTGCTGTAGGAGGTGGATAATTCTTTGATAGAAGTAGGGCCAGCAATCCTCAACATCAGGAGCACATGCGCCGTGCCAGGGTGTGAAAATGTTCACCCAGTGTACCGTCAGAGAAATGTAGTGTCCCTGGCCAAAAGCACTTGTCCACACATCAGTCGTTAAGTGGAGAATGCCAGTAAGTGCATTGTTAAGGACATGGATAACGTTGCTGGACACATGCTAGTACAAGGCGGGGACACCACACTGGGAGAAAAAGTGGCTGCTGGGGACCGAGTATAGAGAGACTGCTGCAGCCATGAATCGGCAGAAATCCTCCATGTCTGCAAGCCTAAATGGCAACATTTCCAAGGCAAGCATCCTGGGAATGTGCCCATTTAGCATTGGAGCCTGTGGGTGGGTGGCTAGGAACTTTCTTTCTTGTTCCAAGGTCTAGGGTACAGACAGCTGAACGCTGGGCTGGGACAAGGATTTGGAAGTCTCTGATGATGGTAAGTCAGAATGTGCAATGATAGTTGCAGGGCAGGAGGCATTTGCACCAGTGTTTTGGACAGGGGATTGGGAATCACCTAGCACAGGGGAAGAGGCTGTGGTGTCACCCAATGGCACCAATCATGGACCCAGGCATTCTGCCCACCGAGTTGGGTGCTTATATGAAATGTGACTGATCATGCTGGTGGTGGTTAGATTCTTAGTGGTCAGGCCCCTGCTGATCTTTTCATGGCACAGGTTGCAAATGGCCATTTTGTTAGTCTCAGGAATCTTTTTAAGAAAGTCCCAGACTGGGGAAATCTTAACTCTTTGATGGAAAAATTCAGGAGTGTCAGTTGCCTGCCTTCTCCATCTGCTAACCCCACTGCTTCTTCCTGTCTTTTTCAGTACTGACGATCTCTCCCCCTCAGTGCTGCTGGCCTCGCTCTGCATGCCATATTCCCAGATTGGGTCAGTGACTTCGCCATCCACCGCATCATCTTCCACCACTGCACCCTGGTCCTCTTGACTTTGTGACTTAACGACAACAAGACGTAGCGGCAACAGAATCTCATCAACATATTCCTCCTTATGCCAAATTTGGCATTTTGCACCATGATGTTCTTGTGGCCGTGGCTGTTCTAAGGTTTGTGCATCCCTAAACAGCATGTCACCCTGTCTCTCTTGGAGCATGCAGGTTGAGAGTCCACAATCAAGAAATTATGTTGTAAAGAACATCTCAGAGTGTCCTAGTGTGGTATCACTAGTCTCCTGGAATCAACATGGTGGGAAGAAGGAGGATCAGGATGAGGATTGAGTAATCCAGACTTTAGGCTGGTGAGACTGGATCATATGGAAGACTGTGTGGTGCTTCAAAGCCTTCTGAAAACATCTGCTATCCAAACGACCCCCTGCTTTCACTGCTTTGACTTCAGAAGTGGTGTACCATGCCTCCCTGCAAAGTGGAACAGGTACCTATGTGGGCATGTTTCTTTTGCTTCAGCAAAAGGCGTAGTCACACCTGCCAACTCGGCATCTGTTTGCACCACTATCAGCACTTCCACTTCCCTGACCCTTAACGCATGCCTTACGCATTTTGTAATTGCTAGGTCTCTTGATTCAAAATTTATTTTACATTTAAACAAAAAATTGGCCACCTACAGCAATTAAAGTGGTTTTTTTGAGTTTACTCCCCCATTATGTAACAGAAAGAAAGCAAAAGTAAACTTTTATAGATCACAGAAATGTTCACAGACTACGTAGCACTGTATGTATGAGAAATTGAAGCCTCCAAAATTTTTAAAAGCTTCTGTTCACTTTTAGAGATTACAGAAATGTTCACAAATCACATAACACTGTAAGTTTGAGAAATGGAAGCCTACAACATTTTTAAAAGCTTTTTAGCAGTTTTAGAGAACACAGAAATGTTCACAGACCACTTAACAATATATATCTGAGAAATGGAAGCCTACAATATATTTAAACACTTTTGATCACTTTTAGAGGTCATAGAAATGTCCACTGACCATGTAACACTATATGGCTGAGATATGGAAGCTTACTAAATTTTTGAAAGCATTTTCTCAGTTTTAGGAATGATGGAAATGTACTCCACACTACATAGTATATATCTGAGAAATGTAGTCCAGGAAAATGTTTCAAAGATATTTGAATGTGTTACATAAAAAGCACCTAATATTTGCCAAAAGACTGCACAAATCTAATCCCTGTCTACAGACTAGATTCTGTCACTCTCTCTGCTCCTCTCTCTCCCACCCTAGGCTAAATGCAGATTGTATGTGATACAAATGATTAGCCCTTAGAAGAGCTGTCAGTATGATGGCTCAGCTTCAGCACCAGTATCAATACTACAGGCCTCTGATTCTCTATACTGTGCACATAAGCCTAGAAAAGCCCACACTCCCTCCAATACAAAGTGTAAGAGCTGTGCAATGGCGTCAGTGTGCTGAGTCGGATGGTGCCTGTCCTTTTATAATCTCTGATTACATCAGATGGCCAGCCAATCACAGTAATGCCACAACCAAAATGGCTAAGGCATTACAGTGACTCACATGCAATCCCAGCTTGCTTTTTGGTTGCATAACAGGCGACAAAGATGCGGGTGGGGATTCGAGTTTAACATTGAGCACTGCCCATTACTCACCAAGTTATCAGCACATCTGAGCACCGTGATACCCAAGTGATATCCGAGTATCACCGAGCACATTTGCTCATCCCTACACTGCACCCTTTCCAGACAGTTACATCATTACTATTCTCCAGCAAAGCTTGCATCCCTTTTACAGATTCAGTCTGCTTTTCTGATGAAGGTCCATGTTAGACCAAAACATCATAGCTATTTTTTGGACTGTTTTGGATTGTAATAAAATGAATGTCTATTGTTACATATGCTCGCTAAGTGCTGAATTTTACTCACAGCATTCACTACGAATTGGATCTTTAATTATTGCTTTTACTCCATTCATGTGGAGTAAATGTGATATTTTACAGTGAGTTTTTGTTTTTTGTTTTTGTTTTTTTTTTGGCAAATTTCAGGATGAATGATTGACTGCAGGGGTGATGTGAGCCATCAAAATGATGTCATTCCTGAGCTAAAAGACAGACACCATTGCAGTTGTGGGCAGAAGGCGCTCGAGCCGATCTTTGTATTATCTGGGTTTGTTAGTTCACATTGCTGGAATTTTGGGGGGTCTGTAAAGGTGGAGAAAATGGCTAATGTTTTATGGTTTGTAACTTATATTTCATTCTGTGTTTTACCTTCATGTATGCTAAGTAAAATGTACAAATTTTATTGAATATCAAAAAAGATAAAATTACATGAAATACAGATAAGGGAAAATGGATACACAATAGGCAAAAAGACAAAAAGGCAGCACCAAAAGGGCACAGCAGGCGCTGGAAATGCCCTCTGATGAAGGCTTCCGAAACGTGAGTAGGGATGGGCACGTGCGCGTGTGGATCTGCTACCTTAACCTCATGTGATAACAGCTATTGATATTATTTGGGCTATTACTGCCCACAATATGGGACCTTGGCCTATGTGTCCTGATGTATTTTTGCTGCACTAGAAGCAGGTGTCTTTACTTGGTACGATTGGTACTATTGGGGCTATTTGAGCTATTACTGCCCACACCATGTGATCTCAGCATTTAAGTCTTTTTGCTGCACTAGCAGTAGGTATTTTTGCCTTGCTCCATGCACAATTGATTACATTTTCTATACATTAGGGTTATTTTGAAATACATGAGTGTCACTTTTATTGCAGTGTTCCTTTAATACTTTTTGTTTCTATTTAGTTACAAGGTGACCACTGCCCTCATATCCACCACATGCTATGCCCCTTTTGGTGATGCTGTCTTTTTGCCTATTGTGTACCCATTTTTCCTTATCTGTATTTCATGTAATTTTATCTTTTTTGATATTTAATAAAATTTGTACATTTTACTTAGACTAGGTCATCGTCTTCTTCTTTGGTTTATTTCATATGTGATGATTGGTCTTCTATATGTCCATTATTTGGCAAAACTATATAAGTTTGTAGTGGGTTTGCATTTTCTTGTAATCTATGCCTAATGCTTCTATCAGCTGTTGTTATTACTTCATGTATGCTGCAGTTTCCTATTAGGCAGAGGTGACAGAGTTAATTGTAGGGCTGGCCCAGAGTTGGGGAGAAGTAATAGAGACTAGAGTATTAGTTCCTGGTTTTAAGAGTAATTGTGAGAGAGCTGGAGAGGAAGAAAGGACACCCTTAAGCTGGAGTCACATATAACGATATCGTTAACTATATCATTGCAACGTCACGCTTTTGGTGACGTTGCAACAATCCCGCTAACGATCTCGTTATGTGTGACAGCGACCAACGATCAGGCCCCTGCTGGGAGATCGTTGGTCTTTGGGGAATGATCAGGACCATTTTTTGGTCGCTGATCATCCGCTGTCATCGCTGAATCGGCGTGTGTGACGCCGATCCAGCGATGTGTTCACTTGTAACCAGGGTAAATATCAGGTTATTAAGCGCAGGGCCGCGCTTAGTAACCCGATATTTACCCTGGTTACCATTATAAAAGTAAAAAAAAAAAAAACAGTACATACTCACATTCTGATGTCTGTCACGTCCCCTGGCGTCCACAGGGTTAAAACTGCTTTCGGCAGGAGCTCTGCTAATGTGTCAGCATCGGCTGTAAAGCAGAGCACAGCGGTGATGTCACCGCTGTTACTGCCGGCGCTGACACAGTGCAGGGAAGCTCTCAGCAGCAGCGTGTTCATTAGCAGCGCTCTTGCCGAAAGCAGTTTTAACCCTGTGGATGCCGGCGGGGGACGTGACAGACATCAGAATGTGAGTATGTAGTGTTTTTTTTTTTACTTTTACAATGGTAACCAGGGTAAATATCGGGTTACTAAGCGCGGCCCTGCACTTAGTAACCCAATGTTTACCCTGGTTTCCAGGGGACTTCGGCATCGTTGAAGACAGTTTCAACGATGCCGAAGTCGTTCCCCTGATCGTTGGTCGCTGGAGAGAGCTGTCTGTGTGACAGCTCCCCAGCGAAAACACAACGACTTACCAACGATCACGGCCAGGTGGTATCGCTGGTCGTGATCGTTGGTAAGTCGTTTAGTGTGACTAAAGCTTTACAGAGCTCTGTCATTATTGGATGTGTGTGTGAGGTAACAGACTGGCAAGAGAACAAGTACTTCAGTGATCCATCTTCAGTCACGGCAGTTTTCCTCGTAGCAGGCAAGTTGGGGCACATGAGTAGGAAAAGTTACAGCACGGCCCTTTACCCTTTGTACACAATGAGGAAAATAAGTTATTGATACACTCCTATTATTCCAAGGTTTCCCATCTTCAGAGAATTAGGAGGTTTGTAATTTTTATCATAGGTACACTTTAACTGTGAAAGAGAGAATCTTAAAAGAAATCCAGAAAATCAGATTGTATGATTTTTACATAATTAACGTTCATTTTATTGCATGAAACAAGCATTTGATACATGAAAAAAACTTAATGTTTGACATAGAAACTTTTTTCAATTACAGAGGTCAGACGTTTTCTGTAGTTCTTGATCAAGTTTGCACAAACTACAGAAGAGATTTTGGCTCATTCGTCCATGCAGATCTTCTCCAGCTCTTTCAGGATTCACGACTGTCAATGGACAGCATTGAGTTTCAACTCCTTCCAAAGATTTTCTATTGGGGTTAGGTCATAAGACTGGATAGACCACTCCAGGACCTTGAAATGCTTCTTACGGTGCCACTCCTTAGTTGTCCTGGCTGTGTTTTGGGTCATTGTTATGCTGGAAGACCTAGCCATGACCCATTTTCAATGCTCTTACTGAGTGGAGGAGGTCGTTGGTCCAAACCTTGCGATGCATGACCCCATTCATCCTCCCTTCAATACGGAGCAGAAATCATGTCCCCTGTGCAGAAAAGCATCCCCAAAGTATGATGTTTCTCCACCATGCTTCATGGTTGGAACGGTGTTCTTGGGGTTGTACTCATTCTTCTTCTTCCTCCAAACATGGCAAGTGGAGTTGATACCAAAAAGCTTTATTTTGGTCTTATCTGACCACATGACCTTCTCCAATGCCTCTCCTCTGGATCATCCAGATGGTCATTGGCAAACTTCGAACGTGCCCGGACATGTGGACCTTGTGTGCCTTGCAGGTTTTTGATCTATGGTGACGTAGTGTGTTACTAATGGTAATGTTTGAGACCGTGATCCCAGCTCTCTTCAGGTCATTTACCAGGGCCTCCCGTGTAGTTTGGGGCTGATTCCTGACCTTTTGCAAAACCATTCTTATCCCACAAGGTGAGATCTTTCATGTATCCCCAGACCAAGGAAGATTGACAGTCATCGTGTATTTATTCCATTTTCTAATAATAGTGTAAACAGTTGCTTGCCTATTGTCTTGTAGCCCATCACAGCCATGCGCAGGATTTTCTGGGTTTTATTTTAAGATTCTGTTTCTCACTGTTGAATTGTACCTATGATAAAAATTACAGACCTTTCCATTCTTTGTAGATGGAAAAACTTGCATATTTGTCAGGGCATCATATACTTATTTTCCCCACTGTATATGTTCTCACTAAATAAAACTTTATTTTTGCAAAGTTAAAGGTATCTGGTGCCACATCAATTGCACGAGAACGTATCCTGAAGGTGTCCACACGTGAAATACAATCACAGGCACACACCTTAAAGCTATGTGCACACGTTGTGGATTTTTCTGTGCAGAAACGCTGCAGAACCGCATATGATTTACAGTACAATGTAAATCAATGGGAAAATAAAAATGCTGTGCTAATGGTGTGGAAAATTCTGCACGGAATCCGCAGTGGATTAAAAAAAGGACCATGTCAATTCTTTGTGCATTTCTGCAGCGCTTCTGCACCCATTCCATTATAAGAAAATGCAGGTGTAAAAACTCATGAAATCCGCGCAAAGTCCACAGAAAATCCGCAGGAAAAACGCACAAAATCCGCATAAAAACGCGTAGATTTTGACCTCCGTTTTCTGCCAAGAGATGCAGAATTCGCACAGAAAATTCCACAGGCAAATCTGCTATGTGTGCACATAGCCTAGACCCCTACAAATTCCCCCCAACAGGTCCACTTTTCTAAAAATGTAAAATCCACATTATTAAAACAATTTATCCTGTCTCTTTCTGCTATCTGGTAGTAAAACAGGCTATAAAATAAATGACATTCCTTTAAAAAGAAAATTCTTGATTTGTAAAAAAAAAAAAAATCTATGGTTAGGCTGAAAAACCCTCAGAACCCACAATGATTGTACATTTCTCCAGACTACAAGAACTCAAATTATAATAATATATTGTGTCATTCTTCTGAACCACAGAGAACTTGGCTTTACGGTGTTTTAATATTGCAGTGTTACTCAACATGATCCAGTATGTATTATTTTTCGAGTAATCCTATTTTACCATAACATGAAACAGTTTTATGATTTATAGTAAATGATTTTTATTATGTACACAAACATTTTAGATATATTACAGTCAGGACTGATAATCAGGGTAAGTTACACCAGATGCCCTGGCTTTTTTTCAGTACACTGTTTAAAGATCTTATTTTAACTATAGAAACTGCTGATACAGGATTTGTAATAGAAATTCAATATTTTGTGTTCTGCTTGTGACTACTGTCATAATTATTTAATGTCTACTTAATCACTTCTTAAAGGAGTGCTCCACTTTTTAAAATCCTTACTTATTACTAAGGTCTAAAGACAAATCACAAAGTGTCCCACAGTAGGGCCCCTTTGCAATCAACTATAATCTGCGCAAAACCTGGAATACAGGCCTAGTTATATTAATCAGTTCATGCTAGTTTGTAGTGAAAACTGAGCCCCAAAGATAATAAATTATCAAACAGTTACACGTTGTGCAAAAAATGTAACTTTTCTCAACATTTGTTAGTTTTGAAAAGTAAAAGCAGTTATCACATAACAGGTGTGATCTACAATTTAACCCCTTCACGACTGTTGACGTATATTTATGCAATGGCGGCCGACAGCACTACTGCAGCATAAAAATGGTTGCTCGTCCTAACTCCACAGGACCCAAGTGGAGAGGTACATACCAACGTATTGAAGTGAAAGACAGCATCCAATCCAGGTGAAGACAAGAAACACTTTATTGTGCCATAAGTGCAACGTTTCAACCTCAGGGGGTCTTTGTTAAGCAAAGACCCCCTGAGGTTGAAACGTTGCACTTATGGCACAATAAAGTGTTTCTTGTCTTCACCTGGATTGGATGCTGTCCTTCACTTCAATATGTTGACATATATTTATGTCATTGGCTGTGTCCCTGGCTTTGATGCGGGCTCTGGCGCTGAGCCTGCATTTTTCCCCGCACATGATAACTTATTTAAGCAGTCATCAAGCGGCTCTTACAGTTGCAGGTGGATCTGATATCTACCTGCGGCTGTTAACAAGTTAAATGACTCTTTTAATCACTGGCAACAGCATTTAATATGTGGCGACTGGAAGCAAGTCACAATTACCTCCCATCAGCACCCCTGTCAATTCATCGAGGGGCACCGATGGGTTGTCATGACAGTCAAGGGTCTGGCTTAGACCCCCGTTCCTATCATCATGATACTCTTGTGAACACTTAAGCCCTGCCATGTATAGCACAAGCAATCGCTGTCTCCTAAGGAGACTATTGAATAATGTAAAAAGTGAAAAAAAATTTAAAAAAATATAAAAAATAAAATAAAATTTAAATCACATAACTTTTGCTTCATAAAAAATAAAACAATGAAAAAAAATATGCTTATATTTGGTATCGCTGTGTTCAGAAATGTCCATTCTATCAAAAAAAAAAAAATTATTCGGATTGGTAACCTGCGTAACAACAAAAAAATCACACTTGCAGCCAGTTGACATGGATTAAAGTTGACTCAACCTCTGTCCTGTGTCCTTGTGTGTACCACATTAAGCATGGAGAAAAGAAAGAAGACCAAAGAACTGTCTGAGGACTTGAGAAACCAAATTGTGAGGAAGCATGAGCAATCTCAAGGCTACAAGTCCATCTCCAAAGACCTGAATGTTCCTGTGTCTACCGTGCGCAGTGTCATCAAGAAGTTTAAAGCCCATGGCACTGTGGCTAACCTCCCTAGATGTGGACGGAAAAGAAAAATTGACAAGAGATTTCAACGCAAGATTGTGCGGATGTTGGATAAAGAACCTTGACTAACATCCAAACAAGCCTCTGGCACTGAACTGCTTGACCGTGTGCATGGCATTATGAAGTCTGAAGACTACCAACAAATTTTGTAGCATAATGTAGGGCCCAGTGTGAGAAATCTGGGTCTCCCTCAGAGGTCATGGGTCTTCCAGCAGGACAATGACCCAAACACACTTCAAAAAGCACTAGAAAATGGTTTGACAGAAAGCACTGGAGACGTCTAAGGTGGCCAGCAATGAGTCCAGACCTGAATCCCATAGAACACCTGTGGAGAGATCTAAAAATGGCAGTTTGGAGAAGGCACCCTTCAAATATCAGGGATCTGGACCAGTTTGCCAAAGAAGAATGGTCTAAAATTCCAGCAGAGCATTGTAAGAAACTCATTGATGGTTACCGGAAGCGGTTTGTCACAGTTATTTTGGCTAAAGGTTGTGCAACCAAGTATTAGGCTGAGGGTGCCAATACGTTTGTCTGGCCCATTTTTGGAGTTTTGTGTGAAATGATCAATGTTTTGCTTTTTGCTTCATTCTCTTTTGTGTTTTTTCATTTATGACAAATTAAATGAAGATAATAATACCAAATGATTTATGTTTGCAATCATTTTCAGGAAGAATGAGTATTATCTGACAGAATTGCAGAGGTGTCAATACTTTTGGCCATGACTGTAGCTCTCGCTGATGTGATAGTTTCATGAAAATGGCCCAGTTGGTAGATATTCCCCCAAACTGAGTTGCACCTGGTGTGCGTAACCATCCCCTGTAATCCTTGTGGATGTAAAGAGCCAGTACCTCTACCAGCAGTGTTGTCTGAGGGTTATCCTTTCAGCAAGTCTTCAACATCGACCTTCTGGCATGCATGCACTGAAAATGGCATGTCTGCTTCTGACATGAGAGAAGGAAATGTTTCCTTGTACCATGGGTCAAGAAAGGTGCACAGACAGTATTTCATGGTGGACAAAATGTGTTTCACGCAAGGGTCTTGGAAAAGGCATCTGGACATGAACTGTGCCATGTTTGGCAGACTACAAATAGTTAAACATTCAGTGCCCCACCAGGACAAACACTAACCATCCTCTCCTCCTCACAACACATTGCCTCCTCCTCTTCAGGCCATCCATGCTAAACAGTCATGAAGCTGAGATTGGAAATCCCCTCTGCAGCGCAAACCAAAAACTCATGTTCATCCTCCTCCTCCTATTCATCACCTAATGTGGAATATTACATGAGGCTTGGCTGTGTGGTATTGGCCACTGTAAAATCTTGCTCCATAGCCACCTGCTCTGTATTCAAACTATCCTCTTTGAGATTTTGCAGCGAACGTTTTAATAGACAGAGCAGTGGGATGGTTACACTGATAATAGCATCATCAGCGCTCATCATCTTGATGCAGTACTCAAAGTTTTGAAGAACCTCACTTATGTCAGCGATCCATACCCACTTGGCAGTTGTTATGTGTGGTGGCTGAGTGTTACTCTGATAGGCATTGAGAAGCTTGAATTCAGACATTGCCCTCTGCTGAAAACAAAGACTTGCCAACACATGAAAGGTAAATTTCCAGCTTGTTGGTAGGTCACAAATCGGTCAGTGACAAGACAAATTAAAGAGCTTGCAGCAAAGCCAAACCAGTGAAAGCTTGAGTTGACTTTTGGAAATGGGCACTGACATGGCGTACCTTGGCAAGTAGGTCTGGCAAGTCAGGGTATGTTTTTAAAAACTGCTGCACAGCCAAGTTCAGCACGTGGGCCATGCATGGAACATGTACCTGCTTGCCAGACTTTAAAGCTGCCACCAACTTACGCCTATTATTGCACACAACCAGAAGTGGTTGGAGGTTCAGCGGGAAGAGCCACTGATTGGTCTGGTCTTTCATCCCTTTCAACAGCTCTGCTGTGTTGTGAGCTTTATCACCTAAACAGGGACGCAATACGGACTCTTTATACCGCAGAGGGGGACGCGGGCCTACCCGATCTAGGGGAGGGCAGAGACCGGGGTTCTCTGGCAGTTGAGCATGTGGACAAGGAAAGAGACACATAGGACTTGATTACACCGCACAACTTCAGGTTTAGAGAAAGTAAAGTTTACTAAAGTTGAGTCACACAGTACATAAACAAAACATAATGATGTTAGGCTCCAAATTCCACACCTCCCAGAAGGGTACCACCCAGTGGACCCCAAGGCACCAACGGAACACCGAGGCACACATAGGCAGGACATCAGGACACAGGCAGGACATCAGGGTACAGACAGGACATCATGACATCTGAACACAGGAAGGACATCAGGAATACTGGACAAACATCGTGGCAGCCTAGGTCATCAGCTGGGACACTGGCATGGCAGCCCAGGACATAAGTTACATCAGGACATCGGACACAAGAAGAACATCAGGACATCAGGGAATACGAGGTCATCAGGACATGGGCAGGACATCAGGGAACACGAGGCCATCAGGACACAGGCAGGACATCAGGGTACAGACAGGACATCAGGACATCTGGACCCAGGATCACCGGCAGACATCAGACCGTTGTCGTTCGGTTCCGGACATCCGACATGACCTACAGGCACCACCAGTCATCAGGCTTCAAGCTCCAGACACCGGTCATCAGGCTCCGAGCATCAGACCTAGGAAGGAACTCAAGTGGGATGGTGCTAGATCTGCAGGATTGCTGGGCCTACCAGGAGCTAGCACCACATGGTATCCAGAGCACAGAGTAGATACTCAGCAGAAACACCAGTTACAAGAGACTCAAATTCACTGGATGTGAGGTTCCAGATGCAGAGGGATTACAGGAACATAATCATAGCAGACACAGTTTAGACAGGTTCAGGTACAGGACAGGCACAGGATCAAGGATTCAGGCCTGGATATACTGCCTCCAGGACAGGTGCCAGAACATCACAAAACAGGAATCAAAGCAAGGACTTTGGTACCAAAACATAGACAAGAGAGGTGCAGGAGCACAAACACACATAGCAAAGTTCAGGTGCTTTGTGAGTAGCTCCGGCCCACACCCATAGGGCAGGGGAACATTATATAGGAGTTGCACCTCAGCAATTGGCTGGGGACAGCATTTCAAGTACACACCCTTACCCTGATAAAAGCAGGGGAGGTGTGGCCGCTCATACCCTAAGCACAAACAAAAACCATTACAGCACAATCAGTGCAGGAACTGAGGCTCAGGGCACCTGGCTGTGACTGCCCGCACTGACACACGTGGAGAGTCATGCACCAGCTGCAAATGACCTCGCAACCCACAGACAGCTTTCACAGCGGCAATCAGGGACCGTACATGCGGATGGTCACGCAGCAGAGCAAAGACCTAACCACCCATGTATGGCTACGCAGCAAAGCAGGGAACTGAGAAGTCTCCATACAGGTAACAGCCAACAGTATCCCAGCTCAATTAGGGGGAAAGGAGCAAAGGGTTAAAGCAAAGGCACGCATTGTCACGCCGAAAACTAGATACAGACAGAACGGCGTGACAATGTACTTATGTAATGCGGGGACAGCACACCGGGAAGAATAGTGGCAGCTGGGAATCGAGTACTGTGGGGCTTCCACTGCCAAGAGGTTGTGAAAAGACTCAGTTACCAATAACTTAATCAGCAACATTTCCAGGGCTAGTAATCTGGCAATGTGAGTGTTTAGTATTTGGGCCAGTGCGTGGGTGGCTATTTCTGTTTCCTGTAAAATGTCTGGGGCAGGGACAACTGAACACTGCGCTGGGACAATGAACTGGCCATGGTTGCTGACTGTTGTGTCTCTGCCACCACAGTTTGTGGCAGGAGGCATCAGTGCCTGCTTCCTGGACATTAGATTCGGGAAGGCTGTAACACCGAGGAAGGGGCAGTGGTTTCACCTTCAGACACTGTCATGTGCTTCTGCACGCTGGTGGTGCTAAGGTTGGCATTGTTCTTACTTCTTCTCAGCTTGATATGGCAGATGCTGCAAATTACAGTTGCTCTTTTCTGAAGGACTTTCAGGAAAAACTGCCATACAGGGGAACAATGCACCATTGGTCTGTTTTCTAGCCAAGGGGGTGGGCTCTGTCAAGCAGTTGACCAAGTTCTCCCTCTGGTCAAACCACTACCTCTTCTTGCCTATTTTCATGCTATGGATCCATCCCCTCTCTGCACTGCTGTGCTCTCTAGGCAATGCACAGTGCCAGGTTGGATCAGTGGCCTCATTATTGACCACATCGTCATCAAATTCATCAATCTGAACCTCCTTTTGAGTTGAGATTTTAGGCTGACCTGATGGTGACTGTGCGTCATGATTATCCTCCACCTCTTCAGACATGAATTGACCTTCCCCAGTGTAGCTTTCTCCTGCCCGTGGGTGTTCAAATGTTTGTGCGTCACTGCACTCCACCTCCTCATGACCCTCTTTAATGGTGCACTTAGAGAGGCCGGAATAATTACAAGGGAATGTAAACAGTTCCTTGGAGTGGCCAGCGTTGGGGTCATATGTCTCTTTGGACTCTTGATGGGGGGAGAAAGGAGGACCAAGTTGAGGATTCAGAGGCCCAGCCTCTTAGCTACTGAGACTGGACTGTGTGGAAGACTTAGTCTTGCTGTTTGTCAACACACTGGAGCCTTTGTCTGCCATCCAACCCACAACATCCTCACACTTGTCTGGGTTCGACAGTGATGTAGTGCATTGACTGAAATTTTGACAGGAAGCTAGAACGAGATACAGTCACCTTTTGATCTGTCACTTGGCCTTTGCGGTTATCACCACATCCCCATCCACATTCCTTAACGTCACCCTTTCTCACATTGAATGCGTTATGGAAAAAAATATCCTGGCGTTATTTTTCACAAGTACCCTCACAGAGGTGTTATGTACAAATTCCCTGTAGCTAGCAATGTCTGGATTTTATTTTTTCAAATGTCAGCTTTACTACACACAGCAACAGCAGACTCAAGAAAACTACAGGTAAATAGTCACATTTGTGTATCTCAGCAGGCTTTGCACCAGTCTCACAACTGCTAGATAAAGATACGCTATTTATTTAACCTATAGAAAATTGTAATTTTTTCTATATTGCCTTTACGACACACACCAACAGCAGATTAGGGAAAATTATTGCCACTGGTAAATTGTGAAATTGGGAAGTTTGCACATCTCTGCAGGCTTTACACCTGTCGCACAACTGCTAGATAATGATATGCTATTTATTTAACCAATAGAATATTTAAATTTTTTTATATCGCCTTTATGACACACACCAACAGCAGATTAAGGAAAATTATTGCCACTGGTAAATTGTGACGTTTGTGTATCTCTACAGAGTTTGCACCAGTTGCACAATTGCTAGATAAAGATACGCTATCTATTTAACCAATAGAAAATTCTAATTTTTTATATCACTTTCATGACACATGCCGACAGCAGATTAAGAGACAAATGTGACAGGTTTTATCTCTATAGAGCTACGTTCTTCTGCTGATCCACCACACACACGATTGTACATTGCTTCTTATATAATACCATCTAGCATGAAAGAAAACGTTTGCTCAAATTTCTCTTGTGTTTACCTATTGTATTCTCACCCCCATCACCAGTGGTGGACATATTGCCAATGTCCAAGGTTCGGAAGTGGAGGAGGGCCTGCTGGATGCCCGTGAGTACTTTATCTGGATGTGCAACTGAGGACGCACATTCAGCTGAAATGTATTTTGGCACAGGGAATGGATGGGGTACATTATACCAGGATGAGGCCCATTATTCTGGGATGGGTGACATGTACAGTTGTGCTCAAAAGTTTACATACCCCAGCAGAATCATTCCTATTATGGTATAATGTGCCCCCATTCAGGTATATATGTGTCCCCCATCCTGTTATAATGTGCCCCATCCTCATAGATATCTCCTTCATATATGTGCCACATCCTGGCAGAATGTGCCCCAAATGTGTCCCATCCATCCTCAGATATATATATATATATATATATATATATATATATATATATATATATATATATATATCCCCATATATTTGTGCCATCCTTGTAAAATGTGCCCCATCCTTGTATATATGTCTGCCATAACTGTGCCCATTCTGGTATAATGTCCCCCATCCTGATATAATATGCCCCATTCTGGTATATACAGTTGTGTTCAAAAGTTTACATACCTTGGAAGAATATTTGAATATTCTTTTTTCAGAGAATATGAGTGATAACACCATGTTTCTCCACTCATGGTTAGTGGTTGGGTGAAGCCATTTACTATCAAACCACTGTGTTTTCTCTTTTAAATCGTAATGACAAACCAAAATATCAAAATGACCCTGATGAAACGTTCACATACCGTGGTGATTTTGGCCTGATAACATGCACAGAAGTTGACACAAATGGGTTTGAATGGCTACTAAAGGTAACATCCTCACCTGTGACCTGTTTGCTTGTAATCAGTGTGTGTGCATAAAAGCTGAAAGAGATTCTGGGATCCAGACAGACTCTTGCATCTTTCATCTAGCCACTGACGTTTCTGGACTGTGAGTCATGGGGAAAGAAAAAATTTGTTGATGAATGTATTGGAAAAGGTAATAAAACTATAAAACAGGAAAGGGATGCAAAAAGATATCCAAGGAATTGATAATGCCAGTTAGCAGCGTTCAAACTGTGATTAACAAATGGAAAATCAGGGCTCTATAAAAACCATACCACGGCCAGGTAGACCAACAAAAATGTCTTCTCCAACTGCCAGGAAAATTGTTCGAGATGCAAAGAAAAACCCACAAATAACATCAGATGAAAAACAGGACTTTCTGAAAACTAGCAGTGTGGCTGTTTCAAGATGCACACTAATGAGGCACTTGAAGAAAAATGGGCTGCATGGTTGAGTTGCCTGAAGAAGGTCATTGCTGCGCAAATGCCACAAAGTATCTCGCCTACAATATGCAAAACAGCACAGAGACAAGCCTCAAAACTTCTGGAACAAGGTAATTTGGAGTGATGAGACCAAAATTGAACTTTTTAGCCACAACCATAAATGTTCCATTTGGAGAGAGGTCAACAAGGCCTATGATGAAAGGAACACCATTCCTATAAAACGTGGCGGTGGATAGCTGATGTTTTGTGGATGTGTGAGTTACAAAGGCACAGGAAACTTGATAAAAGTTGAAGGAAAGATGAAAGCAGCACATTATTAGCATATACTGGAGGCAAATTTGCACTTATTAGTCCAGAAGCTGCGCACTGGACGTACTTGGATGTTCCAACATTACAATGATCCAAAACACAAGGCCAAGTCGACCTGTCGTTGGCTACAGCAGAACAAATTGAAGGATATGGGGTGGCCATCTCAGTCTCCTGACCTCAATATCATTGAGCCACTATGGGGAGATTTCAAGCATGCAGTTCATACTAGCCTAGGAATTTACTGGAGGCTTTTTGCCAAGAAGAGTGGACAGCTTTACCATCACAACTCCCACAAAAGACTTCAAGCTGTCATTGATGTTAGAGGGGGTAATGCACAGTATTAAGAAATGGGGTAAGTGAACTTTTGATCATGGTCATTTGGATATTTTGGGTTGTCATTATGACAACCAGTGTACCTAAGGAAGCGGTAACATTTGGATGCGAAACGCGCGTTGGGGTAAGGTGACCGGAGTCCAGACGGGACTTGCACACTTCACATATATGAGTAAATATTCTGATTGACTTATATTTATTTATTTTTTGACTTAAGTGCACAGAGGTATGTAGCGAGAAAAGGTATGACCGTTTATATTGATGCACTGGTTGCAAGGATCGCTGTATTATTAAGCATATGCACTTTATATTATCATGGATACTATGCCTGGTAGCACAATTTTATGAACCTGCTGTGGGTATTATTTGTCTAGTTCTGCATTCTTGGGTCATCTGTTGCATTTATGGATGTAGTCACAACTATGATAAAATCCATATACTCCTAGTTGTTGTTATATTCTGAATTACTTATCTGTAAAATCTAATGTGATTATTTGAATAAATAATGTAACTTTTTATAATTAATTGGCAATACTTTTAGACTCTTTTTTCTCCTGCGTTGATACTTGTAAAATGTTCAGAGACTACGCTATTTCTTTTTACAAAGATGACTTTTCCAAACATATATTTTTTTCATTTTACACAAGTTTGAAGGCATGAGAGCTCTCAGAGACAGTCAGACTGAAGAGAAGCATGGGCTCTGTCCCATCCATTGTCTTAGACTACAGTAGGAGTTAAACCAGTAAATAAACAGTTCTTTCTAATTTGCTATCCCAGAGCAGTAGATCATTTGGCTGTCATAATAAGCACTTAGGAAGAGGACAGTGAGTCAGATTTGCACTTTCTGTTGTTCTAAATTGTTTGCAGATGTCCATATCATTTGTACTCGCATGTGGGCTTCCCTCCATCATCCTGGTTGTGCCACTGGATAATATTATTCCTCGGGCTCACTGTTCATTATATGATGAAAGACTTTAAGAGTCTATGGCTTGTAATGCCCTCATAGAATTCAACTGGGTCTCAGTTAGTAATAAAACACCCTCCAGGTGTAAATGACTGTTTTCACAATACAATCCTCCACAATGAAGTTGTCACCCCAAGAAGGAAAAGTCATGGAATTATCCAAATCACAGGATGGATGGACATCTTAATCATATGCAAATAATGAAAAAATTGAAAATAAAATTTGTAAAACATTTTGATTTAATCAGAATTGACCATAAGCACCACGTACAGAATTCTTACACCTGCAGTTACACTCCTTGGCTGCCATTTACGTCAAAAGATGTGCTTGATGGGAGACAAGTCCAGAGAAGCTGCAGCCCATGGTGGCACATTTAGGCCATGGAGACTGCTCACAGTAGCACAAACCACATGGAGCCTGGCATTGTTGTGATGAAATGACACATGGCTCCTATGACACTCTTGAGGCCATACCACCGGCTCCTTGATTCATCCATTTTGTACTGAAAGCAAAATTGGATGACACATACCAAGTCTAAGACGTCAAACAGTGTCTACACAAACCATTAGATGGAATTAACATGACATTGGGCTACGAGCCAGACATCCAGCTACAAGTGTTACATTGAACTCACGCCAACACTCTCAAAGAATATTATGGTGCAGCCTTAAAACCGGAAAATGTCTTTTTAAACATCCTGTTGTGGCCTGGAGACGAGTATGCCTCCAAATTATCACAATTCATAATGGCGGCAGGGAAATCTTTAATCCCCCCAAATTGGAACACCAAAATTGCACCCACAACAGGACAACTTCTCCTCAAGGTGGATCAGTTGTACCGCATGGAGGAACTCGCTGCTAGAGTCAACCATTCTATTACTAAATTCCAAAATGTCTGGAACCGATGGATTAAATACAGATCACAGCCCACATTTCATTCGGAGATATGACTATCAACTAATGCTCTCATCTCAAGGTGTCATCATTCCCACCCCCCTCCCCTTTTCCCCATTCTTTATTCCCCCTCCTCCCTATTTCTTGCTGTACTTTACATATGCTTTTTCTCTTTTCTTTTTTTTAACTCTCCGTCACATACAATATTCGGACTAACGAGTTCACATACAATGTGCCTGTCAGGCGCCTGCTGGAAAAATACCTATAATATCTAATGTTTGCAATTTCAGTGCTCTAAAAGTGATCAGTGACCTTCATAGGGATGTAATAAAAGAGACTACACATAATCAGTTGCAAAAAAAACATTTACTTAACATAAAACTAATAACTATGAAATCCAAACTTTTCAAAACTCCCGCCAAATAGTCCCCAGTTCGACTCTCTCAAAAAAATGTACAAAGAAAATTTTAGAACACAAACTTAATTTTAAGGTACCTTAAGTACTATTAAAAACATATTCAATCAGAAGTAGATGCTGAGGTTTCCCCAGAAAAGTCACACTTGCAGAGCAAATAGCAAGAATTACACACCATTTTTGCATGTGTCAGGCAAATTGCTTTATGACATTTGAGACATTCATAATTTGAAAGCCTTCTGGTTCTGCTTTCCGTTTGGCAGGTGGTGCATCTCCTTCTTTTGTGAGGTGGTGCAGATGGTGACTTTTCACCATCATCTTCTGGGCGGAACCTTTTGAGCTGAACTTGAAGGCGAGAGGGGATACCGATTGTTTTCACGCTTCTCCTGCGTAGCTCTCCAAGTACTAGTTCATGGGCCAATTTTTTCAGATACAATCGTCTACGGAGTGGTTCAAGCTTGTTTTCAAGATAAATTACTTGTGAATTTATACCACCCAAATTCAACATAGCAAAAAATATGACCATTGGCCAGCGTTTGATGTTTCTGCTGACGTTGAAAGTGGAGCACATCTGATCTGCTGTATCCACACCCCCTTTGGTGGCATTGTAAAATGTAATTATCTCCGGTTTTTTTTCTGCCCCAGTCCCAGGATCGATGGCAGCATCATCATGAAGTGTTGGTAGAAGAAGTACGATTTTTTTGGCATGTGGTACATAGGAAACTAAAGCCTTTCCATTATGAAATGCAAACATACTGCTGTACTGTTGTCTCTCTTTCACACTTACAAACTGTGGCGGCAATTCCCTTTTGTTTTTTCTTACAGTTCCCACATATGACAGCTTCTGAATTTTCAGATAATCAATCAGATCACAACTTGTAAACCAATTGTCAGCTGTAATATTGTGACCCGATCCAAATAAGGGTTCAGCCAGTCTTTTTACAACATCAATGGGTTTGTTGCTCACACAGTAAGGACCTTCTGGTTGTTTTCCTGCATAAACTTCCAGGTTGTAAGTGTAGGTCTTACTGGCATCAACAAGGGCATAAATTTTTATTCCATATTTGTTTGGCTTTGATGGAATATATTGACGAAAGGCACATCTACCATGAAAACCAGGGAGCATTTCGTCAATAGTGAGATTCTCTCCAGGGTAATAACTTTGTTTACAGTTTACAACAAATCTTTGAAATATATCACGAATTGGAGCAAGTCGGTCATGTGTTTTGCGTTCGGTTCGGGTAGTTCTGTCGTCAAACCGAAGGCAACGAATTAGAATCTTGAATCTGTTTATGGACATAACAAGGCTAAATTTTTCAACTCCATCCCCATCTTTACCCCAAAGTTCCTCCAAACTTTGTCTATTTGCCCTATAAGCTCCTGCAAGGTACAGTAATCCAAAAAAAGCACGCAGTTCTATTTCATCTGTGGGCTTGATGGTTCTGTTGCAGATATACTTGTCCTTTATAATGTCTATATATTGGTTGGTATATGTGACAATAGAGTCCAGAATGTCATCTGTAAATATACTGTTCCAGCATTCAACTGCAGTTTTTGCATTACGTGCAGTTCCTATTACTGCAGGAAGGTGAGTAATAATGTTTAAAGGTTCCCTACGTTTTTTCTGGAATGGCTTCTTGTTCCATTTAGTATTTTTATCTTTTCCAATATAATATGATCCAACTTCTTCATCCTCACCACTGTCACCATCTTGCTCTGTTTCAGAATCCAGGACACATTCTTCCACCTCATCATGAAAATCAATCTCACTTTCCTCTCCTAAATCCTCATTCAGTGTGAGGTCTCTATCATCTAACAGCATGTTTGTTACTTCCTCAACATCAAGTTGTTTGGATAAATTGTACATTTTCCTCTCCATTTCAGCAGATAATCTGAAGCAAGAGAAGGAATATGTTAGGGAACTACTGTATATGCCTGAGCAGCACACTTTCTTTTATAAAATCTCCCTTATTTCTATGAAATATCCTCACATTTTGTGCTATACATTCATAAAACAAGCTAAATAAACTATTGTGATTAATAAAAACATAAAATATCAACCTTACTGAATGTGACGTATTCACATACAATGAGCCTGAGAGATCTGTGCAGCTATATCCTCTCCCCTGAAGCTCTGAAATCCAACTGTGATATCAGGTTTCACAGACCTTCAAGAGACAGGAGACTACCTGGAGGGAGGGGGTTTCCTCACAATCTGGTGAGGAAGGAGAAATGAAAGTAAAAGAGAAGCGCCTGTCAGATCAGTTGTATGTGACGGAGGGTTAACTGGATTGTTAATTATTTAGTATAACTCTTCTTTACAGAGGAGAAAAATGGTATCACCCTCTTATTTTTGATACCTAAACTTATGAGAGTCTATGCTTAGAGCCTTCTCATCTAGCTCTTCACATCTCATCCATGTGTCGTGAGGACTAGGGTTGAGCGAAACGGGTCGAACATTTTCAAAAGTCGCCGACTTTTGACAAAGTCGGGTTTCATGAAACCCGATCCGACCCCTCTGCGGGGTCTGCCATGCGGTACGCGACTTTCGCACCAAAGTCGCGTTTCAATGACGCGAAAAGCGCCATTTCTCAGCCAATGAAGGTAAACGCAGAGTGTGGGCAGCGTGATGACATAGGTCCTGGTCCCCACCATCTTAGAGAAGGGCATTGCAGTGATTGGCTTGCTGTCCGCGGCGTCACAGGGGCTATAAAGGGGCGTTCCCGCCGACCGCCATGTTACTGCTGCTGATCTGAGCCTAGGGAGAGGTTGCTGCCGCTTCGTCAGAAGCAGGGATAGCGTTAGGCAGGGTCCATTAACCACCAAACCGCTTGTGCTGTAGCGATTTCCACTGCCCAACACCACCTTCGGTGTGCAGGGACAGTGGAAGCTACTTTTTTTTTTTTTTTCCTCAGCGCTGTAGTTCATTGGGCTGCCCTAGAAGGCTCCCTGATAGCTGCATTGCTGTGTGTACGCCGCTGTGCAAACCAACTGCTTTTTTCAAAGCACAAATCCTCTTGTTCCTTCCTTTCTGCACAGCTATCTTTTTTGTTTGTCCACACTTTTTATTTAATTTGTGCATCAGTCCACTCCTTATTGCTGCCTGCCATACCTGGCTGAGATTACTGCAGGGAGATAGTAATTGAAGGACAGTTCCTTTTTTTTTTTTTTTTTTGTGGGAGATTAAGATTGACATTTCTGCTAGAGTGCCATCTCTGTCTGTGTCATCTCTCACTCAGTGGGCCATAGAAAGCCTATTTATTTTTTTGCTTGATTTGGGTTCCAAAATCTACCTGAAAAAATCAATAAATCAATCAGTGGGAGATTAATATTGGCCTTTGGGCTTGTGTGCCAGTCCTAAGCGTGCCATCTCTCTCTCTCAGATAGTGGGCCATAGAAAGCCTATTTATTATTTTTTTTATTGGGTTTATAAATTTTCCCTGGAAAAAAAAAAAAAAAGTGGGAGATTAATATTGGCCTCTGGGCTTGTGTGCCAGTCCTGAGCGTGCCATCTCTCTCACAAATAGTGGGCCATAGAAAGCCTATTTATTTTTTTGGTTGATTTGGGTTCTAAATTCTACCTGAAAAAAATCACTAAATCAATCAGTGGGAGATAAATATTGGCCTCTGGGCTTGTGTGCCACTCCTGACTCCTGTGTGCGTCCTCTCTCACTCAGTGGGCCATAGAAAGCCTATTTTTTGTTTTATTTGTTTTCTAAATTCTCCCTGAAAAAATCATTTTATTTTATTTGGTTTCTAAATTATTCCTAAAAAAAATCATTTTTTTTGTATTTTTTTTTTCTAAAGTCTCCCTGAAAAAAAAAAAAAAATCAAATCAGTGGGAGATTAATATTGCCCTTTCTGCTTGTGTGCCAGTCTTGACTCCTGGGTGTGCCATCTCTCTCTCTCCAATTGTGGGCCATAGAAAGCCTATTAATTTTTTTGCTTGATTTGGGTTCCAAAATCTACCTGAAAAAATCACTAAATCAATCAGTGGGAGATAAATATTGGCCTCTGGGCTTGTGTGCCACTCCTGACTCCTGTGTGCGTCCTCTCTCACTCAGTGGGCCCTACAAAGCCTATTTTTTTTTATTTGTTTTCTAAATTCTCCCTGAAACAATCATTTTATTTTATTTTGTTTCTAAATTCTTCCTGAAAAATTCATTTTTTTGTATTTTTTTTTCTAAAGTCTCCCTGAAAAAAAAAAAAAAATCAAATCAGTGGGAGATTAATATTGCCCTTTCTGCTTGTGTGCCAGTCTTGACTCCTGGGTGTGCCATCTCTCTCTCTCCAATTGTGGGCCATAGAAAGCCTATTAATTTTTTTGCTTGATTTGGGTTCCAAAATCTACCTGAAAAAATCACTAAATCAATCAGTGGGAGATAAATATTGGCCTCTGGGCTTGTGTGCCACTCCTGACTCCTGTGTGCGTCCTCTCTCACTCACTGGGCCCTAGAAAGCCTATTTTATGTTTTATTTGTTTTCTAAATTCTCCCTGAAAAAATCATTTCATTTTATTTGGTTTATAAATTCTTCCTTAAAAAATCATTTTTTTTTTTTTTTTTTTTCTAAAGTCTCCTTTTTAAAAAAAAAAACACAAATCAGTGGGAGATTAATATTTACATTTGCGCTTCAGTGACAGTCCTGCGTGTGTGGCATCTCTCTTATTTGTTGCCACCAACAACAGAGTGTGTAACATTGTGCCTGATTTTCGTTGTGGTCTCACCCACCTGTAAAGGGGTAGCTAAATCATACTGAAGTTATAGCTCACCGTGTAAGTTGTGTGACTGCAACAAATACCGTTAGTTTGGTAACGTTTTTAAAACAATGAGGAAGTCTGGTGGAAGAGGTCGTGGCCGGGGGCGTTCATTGTCAGCTGGTAATGAGGGTAGTGGTAGTGGTGGAGCATCAGGTGGTCGTGGGAAAAAAAATATTGCACCTAAGTCTGGAGCTGTGGAGCCAGGTTCGTCATCTGGCCACACAAGGCCTCGAACGCTCCCTTTTCTGGGAGTAGGAAAACCGCTTTTAAAGCCGGAGCAGCAAGAGCAAGTTTTGGCTTATCTTGCTGACTCAGCCTCTAGCTCTTTTGCCTAATCTCGTGAAACTGGTAAAAGTAAAAGCAGCGCGTCGTTAGTGGATGTTCACGGTCAGGGACAAGTCGCTTCCTTGTCCTCTTCAGCAAAAACAACAACAGAGAAGAATGCAGCAGGCGACACAACGGGTTACTCCATGGAGCTCTTTACACATACCGTCCCTGGCTTAGAAAGTGAAGCAGTTAACAGTCCATGCCCATTACAAGTTGAATCTGACATGGAGTGCACTGATGCACAGCCACAGCCAGACTACTATGCTGGTCCTTTGACTCAGACCACAACATTGCCCTCGCAGGGTGCTGATCAAGAATCAGACCCTGATGAGACTATGTTGCCCCATCACGAACGCTATACCACCGACCGACAAGGTGACACAGACGAAGTTGCACACGAGCTACAAGAAGAGGTAATAGATGACCCAGTTCTTGACCCCGATTGGCAGCCATTGGGGGAACAGGGTGCAGGCGGCAGCAGTTCTGAAGCGGAGGAGGAGGGGCCGCAGCAGGCATCAACATCGCAACAGGTTCCATCTGCCGGGCCCGTATCTTGCCCAAAACGCGTGGCAAAGTCAAAACCTGTTGGAGGACAGCGTGGCCATCCGGTTAAAGCTCAGTCTGCAATGCCTGAAAAGGTATCCGATGCTAGAAAGAGTGCAGTCTGGCATTTTTTTAAACAACATCCAATTGATCAGCGCAAAGTCATCTGTTAAAAATGTTCAACTACCTTAAGCAGAGGGCAGAATCTGAAAAGTCTCAATACAAGTTGCATGCATAGACATTTAACCACCATGCATTTGCAAGCTTGGACTAACTACCAAACGTCCCTTAAGGTTGTAGCACCCTCGGCCAATGAAGCTAGTCATCAACGCAACATCCCTTCCGGCAGTGTAGGGCCACCATTTTCTGCACCACCTGCAGTATCTGTGCAGGTTTCTTTGCCAGGCCAAAGAAGTCAGGGTCAGGGAATCACCAGTTTCGTAGTAGGAAACACTGCATCAAGGGCACCGGCGGCAACAATACCATCTCCCACCGTCTCTCAGTCTGCCATGTCCACCGGCACCCCCGCTAGTTCCACGATCTCCAGCTCTCCAGTCCAGCTCACCCTACATGAGACTATGGTTAGAAAAAGGAAGTACTTAGCCTCGCATCCGCGTACACAGGGTTTGAACGCCCACATAGCTAGACTAATCTCGTTAGAGATGATGCCCTACCGGTTAGTTGAAAGCGAAGCTTTCAAAGCCCTGATGGACTACGCTGTACCACGCTACGAGCTACCCAGTCGACACTTTTTTTCCAGAAAAGCCATCCCAGCCCTCCACCAGCATGTTAAAGAGCGCATCGTCCATGCACTCAGGCAATCTGTGAGCACAAAGGTGCACCTGACAACAGATGCATGGACCAGTAGGCATGGCCAGGGACGTTACATGTCCATCACGGCACACTGGGTAAATGTGGTGGATGCAGGGTCCACAGGGGACAGCAAGTTTGGGAGAGTTCTGCCTAGCCCACGGTCTAGGAAACAGTTGGCTGTAGCCATTCGCACCCCCTCCTACTCCTCCTCGTCCTCCTGCAGAAGCGAGACCTCGTCCACAGACCGCAGTCGCACAACCACTCCATCCGCAGCTGCCACTGTTGCACACCAGGTCTCCCATTATGGGGCAGCTACTGGCAAATGTCAGCAGGCTGTATTGGCTATGAAGTGTTTGGGCGACAACAGACACACCGCTGAAGTTCTGTCCGAGTTCTTGCAGAAAGAAACGCAGTCGTGGCTGGGCACTGTAGATCTTGAGGCAGGCAAGGTAGTGAGTGATAACGGAAGGAATTTCATGGCTGCCATCTCCATTTCCCAACTGAAACACATTCCTTGCCTGGCTCACACCTTAAACCTGGTGGTGCAGTGCTTCCTGAAAAGTTATCCGGGGTTATCCGACCTGCTCCTCAAAGTGCGTGGACTTTGCTCACATATCCGCCGTTCGCCCGTACACTCCAGCCGTATGCAGACCTATCAGCGTTCTTTGAACCTTCCCCAGCATCGCCTAATCATAGACGTTGCAACAAGGTGGAACTCAACACTGCACATGCTTCAGAGACTGTGTGAACAGAGGCGGGCTGTTATGTTTTTGTGGGAGGATACACATACACGGGCAGGCAGTAGGATGGCAGACATGGAGTTGTCAGGTGTGCAGTGGTCGAAGATTCAAGACATGTGTCAAGTCCTTCAGTGTTTTGAGGAATGCACACGGCTGGTTAGTGCAGACAATGCCATAATAAGCATGAGCATCCCCCTAATGCGTTTGCTGATGCAAAGTTTGACGCACATAAAGGATCAGGCGTCTGCAGCTGAGGAAGAGGAAAGCCTTGATGACAGTCAGCCATTGTCTGGCCAGGGCAGTGTACAGGACGAGGTAGCGGGCGAAGAGGAGGAGGAGGACGAGGAGGATGATGGGGATGATTATGTTTTTAATGAGGAAGCTTTTCCGGGGCCAGTGGAAATTGTTGGCGCGGCAAGGCCGGGTTCTGGTTTTTGGAGGGACACAAGTGATGTGGATTTGCCTGAAACTGCCCCTCAACCAAGCACAACCACAGATTTGAGAACTGGAACTTTGGCCCACATGGCGGATTATGCCTTACGTATCCTCAAAAGGGACACACGCATAACAAAAATGATGAACGACGACGATTACTGGTTGGCCTGCCTCCTTGATCCTCGCTATAAAGGCAAATTGCAAAATATAATGCCACATGAGAACTTGGAACTAATATTAGCAACCAAACAATCAACTCTTGTTGAACGTTTGCTTCTGGCATTCCCTGCACACAGCGCCCGTGATCGTTCTAACACGAGCTGCAGGGGCCAGCAGACCAGAGGTGTTAGAGGGGCAGAAATCAGAAGTGTCGTTGGCCAGAGGGGTTTTCTGACCAGGTTGTGGAGTGATTTTGCTATGACCGCAGACAGGACAGGTACTGCAGCATCAATTCAAAGTGACAGGAGACAACATTTGTCCAGTATGGTTACTAACTATTTTTCATCCCTTATCGACGTTCTCCCTCAACCGTCATTCCCATTTGATTACTGGGCATCAAAATTAGACACCTGGCCAGAATTGGCAGAATATGCATTGCAGGAGCTTGCTTGCCCGGCAGCTAGTGTCCTATCAGAAAGAGTATTCAGTGCTGCAGGTTCAATACTAACAGAAAAAAGGACTCGTCTGGCTACCCAAAATGTAGATGATCTAACCTTCATTAAAATGAACCACAACTGGATTTCGAAATCTTTTGCCTCACCTTGCCCGGCTGACACCTAGCTTTCCTATGTAAAGGTCTTGCCTGTGGACTATTCTGAACGACTTTTCCAGTCTCGTAATTTGCAGCACCTGATTGTCCAGCATCCGACATGTTAACACCTCCCTAAATGGCCAAAGTTCCCACACGGGGCCGTGGTATCGCCACTTGGCGCCAGCACCCGTGAGAGTACTGTTTGTCTGAAGAGGTGGGTGTGCCCGCTTTTGGTCGACGGCACTGCCACTAGGTCCCTCATAGTACAATAAAGTGTCTGGCGGTGGTGGTGCGCACCCAACTTCAGACACACCGTTGTAATATGAGGGGCCCTGGGCCTGTACCGCCGGCCACAAGACAGTCCCCCCCCCCAGGTCAAACAGTGCTCTACCACTTGCAAAATTTTCTCTCACAGCTCCACCAATGTTTAGTCTATGCGCTGACATCCTTCAATGCCTGGCACTGTCAATACCATTGTATTGACATTTTTCTTATGTTAGGCCTTCGAAGCCTGTCTGCGGTCACTCCTTCCACTAGGCCTCCACTGACCTGTCTACTGCTGCCCGGGTTCCCCTGGAACCAATTTTAAATTGCCTACAGCCAGCCCAATTTATTATGTTAGGGCTTCGAAGCCTGTCTGCGGTCCCTCCTTCCACTAGGCCTCCACTGACCTGTCTACTGCTGCTCGGGTTCCCCTGGAACCAATTTTAAATTGCCTACAGCCAGCCCAATTTATTATGTTAGGGCTTCGAAGCCTGTCTGCGGTCCCTCCTTCCACTAGGCCTCCACTGACCTGTCTACTGCTGCCCGGGTTCCCCTGGAACCAATTTTAAATTGCCTACAGCCAGCCCAATTTATTATGTTAGGGCTTCGAAGCCTGTCTGCGGTCCCTCCTTCCACTAGGCCTCCACTGACCTGTCTACTGCCGCCCGTGTTCCCCTGAAACCAATTGTAAATTGCCTACAGCCAGGCCAATTTATTATGTTAGGGCTTCGAAGCCTGTCTGCGATCCCTCCTTCCACTAGGCCTCCACTGACCTGTCTACTGCTGCCCGTGTACCCCTTGAACCAACATCAGAAAATATAAAAATAAGTATTTTGCTTATAAAAAAGAAAATACTGGAGAGATATCAAATGCAGACATTTTAACATTAAAAACAAACACATACAACAAAAATCTGGTACAGTACTAAAAATGGCCACCAGCTACAATAACTTTCTCCTGCAAGTAGTTAACTGAAAGTTTTTTTCAATTTAAAACACAGATATGGCATCCACCGAGTGTTGTCCTGTCGCGTCTTCTTTATATTATTGCCAAGAAGATGCAAAACAATGAAAATAATAAAATCATTATTTACCAAAAAAATAGAGTAAGTCAAAACCACATTGGTTTTCACCCTCGGACGCGCCCTGCTTCTTTCCGACAGCCTTCCTTCCTAAGAATCAGCCCTTCCGTGGTGTAGAGAGAGGGTGTGTTACACTCCAAGGTGTTCCCCAGGTTGCCTTTCCTGAGCTTCGATCTTCATGCTCTCGTTTAGTAGTTGTCGGAAAGTAGGCTGCATTAGGCCTACAAAATGGGTATGGGGTGGAGAGAGATGGTGTGTTACACTCCAAGGTGTTCTCCAGGTTTCCTCGCCATTGCTTCGATCTTCCGACTCTCGTTTAGTAGTTGTAGAAAACTACACTGCATTAGGCCTACAAAATGGGTATCGGGTGGAGAGAGATGGTGTGTTACACTCCAAGGTGTTCCCCAGGTTGCCTTGCCATTGCTTCGGTCTTCCGACTCTCGTTTAGTAGTTGTAGAAAACTACACTGCATTAGGCCTACAAAATGGGTATGGGGTGGAGAGAGATGGTGTGTTACACTCCAAGGTGTTCTCCAGGTTTCCTCGCCATTGCTTCGATCTTCCGACTCTCGTTTAGTAGTTGTAGAAAACTACACTGCATTAGGCCTACAAAATGGGTATCGGGTGGAGAGAGATGGTGTGTTACACTCCAAGGTGTTCCCCAGGTTGCCTTGCCATTGCTTCGGTCTTCCGACTCTCGTTTAGTAGTTGTAGAAAACTACACTGCATTAGGCCTACAAAATGGGTATCGGGTGGAGAGAGATGGTGTGTTACACTCCAAGGTGTTCCCCAGGTTGCCTTGCCATTGCTTCGGTCTTCCGACTCTCGTTTAGTAGTTGTAGAAAACTACACAGCATTAGGCCTACAAAATGGGTATCGGGTGGAGAGAGATGGTGTGTTACACTCCAAGGTGTTCCCCAGGTTGCCTTGCCATTGCTTCGGTCTTCTGACTCTCGTTTAGTAGTTGTAGAAAACTACACAGCATTAGGCCTACAAAATGGGTATGGGGTGGAGAGAGATGGTGTGTTACACTCCAAGGTGTTCTCCAGGTTTCCTCGCCATTGCTTCGATCTTCCGACTCTCGTTTAGTAGTTGTAGAAAACTACACTGCATTAGGCCTACAAAATGGGTATGGGGTGGAGAGAGATGGTGTGTTACACTCCAAGGTGTTCCCCAGGTTGCCTTGCCATTGCTTCGGTCTTCCGACTCTCGTTTAGTAGTTGTAGAAAACTACACTGCATTAGGCCTACAAAATGGGTATCGGGTGGAGAGAGATGGTGTGTTACACTCCAAGGTGTTCCCCAGGTTGCCTTGCCATTGCTTCGGTCTTCCGACTCTCGTTTAGTAGTTGTAGAAAACTACACAGCATTAGGCCTACAAAATGGGTATGGGGTGGAGAGAGATGGTGTGTTCCACTCCAAGGTGTTCTCCAGGTTGCCTTTCCTGAGCTTCTATCTTCAGGCTCTCGTTAAATTGTGGTTAAATGGAACAACTGCATTTGGCGTACTAGTTGGTTTGGGGCCTACTAACAGTGTCTGCTGCTCCTTGCTGTTCTCCTAGTTTCCTGTCCTGAAATTCCGTTTTCAGGCGCTCGTTAAGTAGTTGTTAATGTTAGACTGCATTTGGCCTACTAGTTGGGTTGGGGCCTACTATCGGTGTCTGCCACTCCTTGCTGTTCTCCTCCACTGAACAAAGCTGTGCCGCCTGTTTACTACGGTTGCCAATTTTGAACTGCATTTCGACTACTTACTGATTTGGGCCTACTCTCTGTGTCAGCCTCTCATTCCAGTTGTCCTCCACTGCAATGCCCCCTGGTTATTCCCATGTGTTACCAATTTTGAACTGCATTTAGCCCACTTTATTATTTGGGCCTATATCTGTGTTTCCTCCTCATCCTGCCCATTGCCCAGCCAGTGATAGATGAGTCTGCTGGTACATTGACCCATAACGCAACATTCCCCGTGCATGCTACACAACAACATTGTGACCCTGCTGAAAGTCAGGTTGCTCTTCCCGCATACCATACCACCTTACACGGGGACAAAGAGGAAGGTGCAGATGAAAGTGCAGGTTCCTTCATCAGGTGGGGGGAGGAATACTAGTTGGCGACGTCACTGGCACAGGGCCTCTCATAGTACGCAAAAGTGTTGCTGCCGGTGGGAGGCGCCCCCGCCGTGCAAACACACCGCTGTACTTTGAGGGGCCCTGTGCCAGTGCCAATGCCAACGAGTGGGCTCCCCCTGCTTGCTCAGGTTCACAGCACTTGCAAAGTTGAAATACTTACCCCTCCCTGCTCCACTGCCGTGACGTGGTCCAGATTTCCTGGGCCCACTAATTACTTGAACCAGCCCTACCCACCACAACTTTAGCCAAATGACCCCCAATTTCAAATGCCTTCCAATTATTATAAGGTAAATTATGCTTGACAAGCT
Organism: Ranitomeya imitator; assembly: GCF_032444005.1. Lineage (NCBI taxonomy): Eukaryota > Metazoa > Chordata > Amphibia > Anura > Dendrobatidae > Ranitomeya > Ranitomeya imitator. The sequence continues at coordinate 89,201,825 of NC_091282.1, forward strand.
TCATTAAGAAGAATGGATGGTTTTGACATTAAAATGGGCACTCTAGGTGTTTTCCTGGCCCCCACTCACTGCCGACTATGCTGCCCCATTGACTTGCATTGGGTTTCGTGTTTCGGTCGATCCCGACTTTACGTCATAATCGGCCGATTTCACTCGACCCGACTTTTGAGATAGTCGGGTTTCGCGAAACCCGGCTCGACTCTAAAAAGGTCAAGGTCGCTCAACTCTAGTGAGGACCATATTATATGTTACTATTGTTATAAATCTGTTTGTTAAATTCAAAATTCTTAATAAAAAGAACATTGAAAAGAAAAAAAAGAATATTATGGTGCAAAGCAAGACAACAACTGAGGCTGAAATAGAGGTCTATCAGTGATGAGCCGTGATTTTTACTTGGATGCAATGATAAGTAAAGATTAGCATGGAGACCATGTGGTCAATGCTAGGAAGAGGCTGGCTTTCAAGAGGTAACGTCACCCTGGTCCTACTCATGTGATTATAGTGTGCGGTGACATAATGTATGATAGCTGGACCTCTATTGTCTTGATTCCACATACACTAACATTTCTGCGTTACATTGATTTAGTTGTGGAACCAGTGGTCATTTCTCGAAAGTGTCCCAGGAACTGTTTTTCAACACAACACCTGGCCGCATGTTGCTCGTGCTATCATGATCCTCCTGCATGGCCCAAAACATGTTACTATAGCCTGCAGCATCTCCAGAATTGTCTCCCATCAAGCACATATGGTACATCATTTATCAGAAATTGAAAATAGAGTAGCCAGCAGCAGATCTTGATAATTTGCCCAAATGGATTATAGTGGCAGAACATTCCTCAGTCAACCAATAATAACTTCTTTGATAGCAGCCAATGTGTGCAAGTGCAGGGATTTCTGTGTGTGCCGCTCATACTAGGAACTGAATTGATCGAGATGTTTTGAAAACTCTGTTTCTATAAGCGTCATGCAATAAATGGCGCTATAATAATAAATAATAGTAATAATAATAATTTCTCCATCATTTGCAGACCATTAACAAGTCTATCCATCCTGTGATTTCCATAATTCTTTGACATTTTCTTCTTGGTGCAATTTCACTGTTTTCTGGAGTGTATATTTAGTGATAAACATGTATACAGGCAAATCTAATAAATACATGTATAATTACAGTAAATACCGTATCTACATTGCATTCACATTGTATTTGTTGCATTGCGCGGTGTATTTATTTTAAAGGGCACATTGTAATTCTTTATGTCCCGGTGCTGGCAATGCAGGAGAATGAAACACTACCTGCTGAGTTCCCTTGCACATAAGAACTATTTTCTGGGCATCAGAGCAGCTGTGATTACCATATCTTATGTACACAGAGGATTTTTTTTTACATATTTCTTACAATTTCAAACCTAAGGGAAAAGTAAACCTAGTTCCAATGTTGTATAAGGAAGGTTGAACTATTACATTTTCTTTTGAAAATGATAAAAAAAGCTGGGTGACAGCCATGTAGAAGATGAAATGGCCATTAGCCAACACAGCTTTTCATATGAACAGATTAAACAGAAACACAACCTCACTTTTTCTTCTTGACTTAATAAAGGGATACATATAGTATACATTTTTAACATTCATGAATGGACTCAGTTTTGCTCTAAAACAGTTTTCCACCTTTGACGCAGCCTGCGTGCTTGTTAGAAGGGTCCTTTGAAATGAGCAGATTGATTTTAAACAAACTACAAATTTCACAAGCAATATCAAATTATTGGAAATTTGAATTGCATGAATTCAGCAAAATGGTAGCCAGCCAAACAACATTTTGCTGGTTTCTAACAGCCAATAATGGGTTAAAAAAAACAATCTACTCCACTCACTTCCATGGCCTTCCATATACCGGTCCCATCGCCTCTAAGTCCAACATTTACTCTTCTTCTCCTCATCAGCCTCCTTCTTATTTCTGACTCTTACCGGACACCACTGTTGACTAGATCTCATTTTATTATATGGGGTGCACCACACGTCAATGACATGCGTTGCATCCCAAGCAGCACAATATGTGTTGTTAAAGGAAACCTGTTAAGTGACAAAAATGCTATTAACCTGCAGATATGACATTAATCTGAGAGCAGTGGCTAAACCTTGCCCCCAGCATTGACTGACAGCGGGCCTGCTTTCAGTCAGTGATGGCGAGCGGTTACTGCAGCCGTACCCTACTGCAAACAAAGTGCTGACTGAAACCGTGCTGGCACCACCCCATGACTGAAACATGAATACTGCCTGTGGACTAAATTATGTTTCCTCCCGGCAACGGAGCTCTAAGTGCGGGCCCCGAACAGATTTCGCTATTAACTTGCAGATTACCCCAACATCTGCAGGTTAATAGTGTTTTTTAATGTGATAGGTTCCCTTTAACGTTAATGACTTTTGTCACTTCCTTGTGACCACCTGTAGCCTTGTTAGCTGCTCCGGTCGGAAAGCCCAGAAGAAGTAGGAGGCTGAAGGGCAGCAGAGGAGGAGAAGTGGGAAGCAGTGGCACAGGTATGTTAACAACCATGGAGAGGTGCATTTTAAGAGTTTATTTTTCTCTTATTAATCCTAATGTGAATCTAATCTTCCTCCCAAAAATGAGTAACATAGTAACATAGTAACATAGCTATTAAGGCCGATAAAAGACATTTGTCCATCCAGTTCGGCCTATATTCCATCATAATAAATCCCCAGAGCTACGTCCTTCTACAGAACCTAATAATTGTATGATACAATATTGTTCTGCTCCAGGAAGACATCCAGGCCTCTCTTGAACCCCTCGACTGAGTTCGCCATCACCACCTCCTCAGGCAAGCAATTCCAGATTCTCACTGCCCTAACAGTAAAGAATCCTCTTCTATGTTGGTGGAAAAACCTTCTCTCCTCCAGACGCAAAGAATGCCCCCTTGTACCCGTCACCTTCCTTGGTATAAACAGATCCTCAGCGAGATATTTGTATTGTCCCCTTATATACTTATACATGGTTATTAGATCGCCCCTCAGTCGTCTTTTTTCTAGACTAAATAATCCTAATTTCGCTAATCTATCTGGGTATTGTAGTTCTCCCATCCCCTTTATTAATTTTGTTGCCCTCCTTTGTACTCTCGCTAGTTCCATTATATCCTTCCTGAGCACCGGTGCCCAAAACTGGACACAGTACTCCATGTGCGGTCTAACTAGGGATTTGTACAGAGGCAGTATAATGCTCTCATCATCTGTATCCAGGCCTCTTTTAATGCACCCCATGATCCTGTTTGCCTTGGCAGCTGCTGCCTGGCACTGGATGCTCCAGGTAAGTTTATCATTAACTGGGATCCCCAAGTCCTTCTCCCTGTCAGATTTACCCAGTGGTTTCCCGTTCAGTGTGTAATGGTGATATTGATTCCTTCTTCCCATGTGTATAACCTTACATTTATCAAATCATATCTGCCCAAATCATATTATGGGGGATTAGCTCAAGTCCAGGACCTTGATAATAAACTGATGAGAAAATGTCCTCTTTTTGGAATCTGTGAGAAACTTAGCACCATGTGTTTAATTTTTTTAGCAGCGCCTCCGCAGGACAAGAGAAGCATTGCACAGGTTTGTGAAATGTGTACAGGAGAGGTTCTCTGGAGAAAGAGACTTTTTTGTCATTGCTTTCCACTATGGTCAAGAGGATAGGAGCTATTTATTCAGATTTCACAGGTGTGGTATAGGAAAATAAGCTTTTTAAAAAACTCCTAGCCTTCAAATTGCGATTGACCACGACAAACAGAAACATAATAAACAGGATATCACAGAAACGAATCTAATAAAACATCTCTTTTTTGTATCCAGTTAAAATGAATACAAGTCTATGAACTAGAATTACTCACAGGTGGAGTAGTCTTAATTTGTGTGATTTCAAGAGAGGGATTAACATAGAGCCATGAGCCATGATCTTAAAGTTCTCCAGGATAGTTTTAAAATAAGAAGTGAAGTAATAAAGTCTGTTTATAGTTATTGGGCTGTTGTGCTTTTTGTTTTGTAGGTCAACACACTGTCGTCTTATTAATTTTCGTCTGAGTCTATCACGCATAGGCAGTTTCTTCACAGAAGGTTTCAATCAAGGCAGAAAGAACAGCAAAATAGATCATCCTGGTCAGTATGAGGCTCTTTTATAAGCAACTTACAGCACTTTCCTTTTGAGTGATCAAACAGAGCTAACTTTTTGGTTCCAAAAGACAAAAATACCTGCAAAAATGCCGACCTGACCCTGCTGATCTAGCTCATATTTGTCTGCTCTTCATCTAATATAATTGATCTGCTCTGTAATAATTGGATTATTTGAGATACACCAGTCAGCAGCATCAGTTAATATTTCACAAATTCTTCACTAATACTCACATTTTCAAAAAATATACGGTATATTTTGGGAGGTTCCAAAATCATTTATGTTGTCAGACTCAAAATGATTGTTCAGGCCATGTATATAGTATTTCTTATGAAGTTAGGTTTACTAAATAAAGTACAGGGCCATATTGGTATTGTCATACTGATCAAAATGATACCTCAGGTGAAGACATCCGTTTTGTAGATTTTCTTTAATCCTTGTTTGAGGTTTCCTTGTATTCATATCTTTGTGTGAGGCGGGCATGTGGGTGAGACTGTGGATAGAGTAGGCATCTTCCTACCCTGTCACCTTAGCGATGGACGTCACCACCCTGCGTGCAGCTACAGGCTCGGTTTCCCCTGTCATCTGCTAATGTTTGACACATAAAGAGTCGGATTCTCTTATGCCTTGTTTATGAAGCTATATGAATCACTTAGTGTGTAACTGAGGAAGGTCTAATAACTGAAAAGTTTTTTGTACACTAGCTTCATTTTAAAACTCACAGAATAGAGTGCCGGATTCCTGGACTTTTTATTTTAAAGAGGCCAAGCCTGAGGAATGAGAAGAGGTTGTCCTAGTAGTGGACAACTCTTTTAATGTTTCAGAATGCAAATCGTCTCTTCAGAGATGAAGAAGAGGACTAGAACTCTAGTGCCACCTATTGGAAGTAGCAATTCTAACAGTCAATGTCGACCCTTTAATGTCACATGACTTAGGATAATAGCCAAACCAGAATCTCAATTTGCAGACACGTGTTTTGGGGTACTGCCCCTCATCAGTGCAAAGTGGAGATCTGGTTTGGCTGATTGAGAGGCATCTTACCGGGATCCAAGAAGTATCGTTTCTCCTTGTGGAGAGTGACATGATAAGCATGTCGAGGTGAGGAGACTTAAAGCCGCAATGCTCCTCTGGGAAATATGCAAATTGTCTCTTCAGAGATGAAGAGGACTAGAACTCTCATGTCACTCTCTGCAAGGAGAAACAATACTACTCGGATCCCGGTCAGACGCCTCTCAATCAGCCAAACCAGATCTCCACTTTGCACTGACGAGGGGCAGTACCCCGAAACACAGTGTCTGCAAATTGAGATTCTGGTTTGGCTATTATCCTAAGTCATGTGACAAGGCTCGTTAAAGGGTCGACATTGACTGTTAGGATTGCTACTTCCAATAGGTGGCACTAGAGTTCTAGGCCTCTTCATCTCTGAAGAGACAATTTGCATATTTCCCAGAGGAGCATTGCGGCTTTAAGTCTCCTCACCTCAACATGCTTATCATGTCACTCTCCGCAAGGAGAAACAATACTTCTTGAATGCTGCAGAATACAAGTCGTTTTAAACAAATGACTCTTTGTGGAAACAGTTCAGGAAAGGTCCTTTTCTGTTCCCCATGATTGTGCGCCAGTGCATGAACATGGTCCAAAAAGACATGGTTGGTTGGGGGAGTTTGGTGTGGCAGAACATGCCATACAGACCCTGGCCTCAACCCCATCCAACACCTTTGGGAGGAACTAGATATAATAGATTGTAAGCTAGGCCTCTTGTCCAAAATCAGTGCATGACATCACAAATGTTCTTCTGTATGAATAGGCAAATACCCCCACCTCCAAAATCTTGTAGGAAGCCCTCCCAGGATAGTGGAAGCTGTTATAGCTGTAACAGCGGACCAATTCCATATTAGTACATTCTAATATGGATGTAGAATGGGAGGTCATAAAAGCTTCTGTAAGCGTAATGTGTAGTTTTCTGAATACATTTGTCCATATATTCTATGGGTGGAGAACCTTTTTATGCCAAGGACCATTTATAGATATTTATAACATTTTTCGTGGGTCATACAAAATCATCAACTTAAAAATGAGCCTGCTGTATTTGATTAAACATTTAATTAAGTAACCCCTAATGTGATGGCTGGAGCTACTTCTCTTTCGTGCGGGTGTGATGTTAGGTGGTTTTGAGGATGTTACTATTGCAACTGCTTTTTTAGGTTTGCGCCAGTCTGGTAAACAGTCAACTGCAATGATAAGTTATACAAAGAACATCTCACAGCAGTAAGTTACTCAAATTTATATATCACTGCATACAAATATCAAAAGTTCACATCAGCTCAACAGAATGGGTTGTTGTTCACAATGGATGCATTGCATGGAAGGATCCTAGATCTGGTTCTCAGGTGAAGCAATTCAGTATATACAAACAGGTATCCAGCATCCACCCAAAAAACTCTCATATTTACTTAAAATCATTATTTACTGGTAAGCAATAGTAGAAATTGGTAGAAATACTTAAAATCAAAGGAAAACACTTGGCCTACGTCTTTCAAGCATTGAAAGCTCTTAGTCATGGCTCTGTTCACAACTAAATTTAATCCTTCGAGTGCTTTCCCACTGCATTCAGGCAACCGTTCAGTAGCTCAAGTCGATGCTTACGTCTGAATGCTCCTCAAAATGACATTGAGAGATATGCGCGACAGAGCCATAGACTATAATGGTGCCGACAGAGCGAACGTGTGCTCTGCTGTGCATCATATTCCGGAGTGTATGCCTGCTGGAGGCAGACACTTAGACATAGTAGACTATGTCTGGGTGTCCACCTCCTGTAGGCATAAGTGCCCGAAAATGGTGCACAGCAGAGCGCACGTTCGGTCTTTCGGCACCATTATAGTCTATGGCTACGTTGGTGCATGTCCAAATCCCGTTTGACGGGGCCACTGAACGGATGCCATAATTCAGTGTGAAAGAACCCTTATATACTATCATGACATACCTCAGGTTTGCTGCTCCTAATTATCTCTAGAACCAATGGTGTAGTGTCATGCATTTAACCCTTTCATGGAAAATAATTATCTTATCACTTATTTAATTTGACAGAAGATCTAAATGAAACCGACATTCAGGTAATATATATTAGTATTATGATATTATATTATTATATTATTATTAATATATATTATATTATATTATTATATTATTATATTATTAGTAGTATATATTAGTATTATTTTATCTTAAAAATAGCAAAGCAAACCTAGTTTAAAATTCCAACCTAATTGTGCCCAGAATTTGATACATAGAATCCAAAATGCTTCACGTGTCCGCAGGAGGGCAGATCAATCTCCTTGTCTTGGAGGGCAGTTCTCTCTCTCTATGCCGCAGAACATGAGATCCGCTGTATCCCCATTATATCTCTCCAAAAAATGTCTTGACACACATGATAAGGAACAGTTATTTGTGTTAGGGGTTAACTTTGACGGGTTAATTTGTGCTAGATATACCAAATGTGTAGAATTGCAGTTGATAAATGTTGTTATTCCAAAAGTAACTCCAGTAACACTGGATGGATAATTAGTTGTTTGTTATACATGTCTACGTAATCCACATTGATCCACATTCATAACATCCTTTTAGGGATAGCCATTTCTCTTGCTATATCTACATTAGAATACATAACAGGGGATAAAACGTTTGATAAAGATTTCGATTTTTTGATAGTTCTATTTCTACAGCATACCAATAAATAATAATTTTCAGAAAATAAGTTTTTTTGGGTGGATCCTGGATACCTGTATGTACAGGGTGGGCCATTTATATGGATACACCTAGGTGGACCATTTATAAAGTTTCATCCAAAATGACCAATTTAAAAATGGTCACCACCCATGTTGAAAAGTTTTCCCCCTCCCATATACTAATGTGCCACAAACAGGAAGTTGATATCATCAACCATTCCCATTTTATTTAGGTGCCTCCATATACATGACCCACCCAGGTGTATCAATATAAATGGCCCACCCTGTATATACTGAATATTTCAATACATGACTCTGACACCGAGACTGCTGTATATACTGTATACCACATAGGATGCACATAAGAAACATTGGGACAGCTGTGTACATCATGTAGGAGACACTGAGAGAGCTGAATAGACATCACATAGGAGGCACTGTGACTGCTATATACATCATATAGGAGACACTGAGATTGTGCTGTGTGTACATCACATAGGAGACACTGTAACTGCTATACACATCACATATTAGAATCCATGACTGCTGTATACATCTCATAGGAGACACTGTGACTGCTATACACATCACATATTAGAATCAATGACTGCTGTATACATCTCATAGGAGACACTGTGACTGCTGCCTTTAGAAAACAAGATGGGTGAGCACAATGTGCTATATTTGCCAACAAAACACTGGTCAGAATCAGGTCAGAATCCATCATTGCATGCTGTGTAGTGTTCATTACTGAACACTGCATTTGTTTGCTCACTCACAGTCTAAGGAAAAATTTAAAGGCATGCGGCTACTAAAAAGGGACTGGCAGCTGTTGTGAATTCTGTGATCAAGCTCCCTCCTGTGGTCACGAGTGGTACTGCGGCTTCTGAGTTTCCTTCCTCAGGTGATGAGGTTAAGTCGTTAGGTGCTGCTCTATTTAACTCCACCTAGTGCTTTGATCCTGGCCTCCAGTCAATGTTCTAGTATTGGTCTTGCTTCCTCCTGGATCGTTCCTGTGGCCTGTCTCCTCAGCATAAGCTAAGTTCTGCTTGTGTTACTTTTGTTGCTATATTTTCTGTCCAGTTTGCTTTTTTGGTTTTGCTTGCTTGCTGGAAGCTCTGAGACGCAGAGGGAGCACCTCCGTACCGTTAGTCGGTGCGGAGGGTCTTTTTGCCCCTCTGCGTGGTTGTTTGTAGGTTTTTGTGTTGACCGCAAAGCTATCTTTCCTATCCTCGGTCTATTCAGTAAGTCGGGCCTCACTTTGCTAAATCTATTTCATCTCTGTGTTTGTATTTTCATCTTACTCACAGTCATTATATGTTGGGGGCTGCATTTTCCTTTGGGGAATTTCTCTGAGGCAAGGCAGGCTTATTTTTCTATCTTCAGGCTAGCTAGTTTCTCAGGCTGTGCCGAGTTGCATAGGGAGCGTTAGGCGCAATCCACGGCTACCTCTAGTGTGGTTTGATAGGTTTAGGGATTGCGGTCAGCAGAGTTCCCACGTCTCAGAGCTCGTCCTATGTTTTGTGGTTTTTGTCAGGTCACTTGTGTGCTCTGAACTTCAAGGTCCATTGTGGTTCTGAATTACCTATTCATAACAGGCAGCCCAAGCACTGTGGTCTCCAGTCATGTTTATAGGGGCCAGAACAAATTACATCACAGGCTGCGAGTCTAAGGTTCCCCACTCCTGATATAGTGCATAAAACAAGTCTGTGTAGCACTAGGAAGCAGTTTATAGTACAGCAGGGCTTTAAATTTCTACTGGATACTACAAAGAGGTCAATTGGGTCAAGTTGTTGCTTGAAGATATTTTCTAAAATGAATCTTTCTAGAATGAACTCAATGTGAAACTGCAAGAGAATGCACACAGATCCTACAAATCTCTTTTATGCCGAATGAATTATGTGTGTAGATGTGGAGTTGGGCTTCCAGTATGTGTTGCTGGTCAAATAATTTATTGTGGAGAAACATTGCGAGAAAAAACTTGGAAGCTATATCAACTAATGAATACTGACAGCTCATAAATCCACGACTTTCCTATCTACACATCAGGAAAGTTAGTTTATTCTGACTTATTGCCAAATGGTTTGATAGAATTCTTTTCAATATCCCATATAGTAGTTTGGCTTTGTTCCTTCACTGAATGAATTATCTGACCATTATATGTAGATGCAAAATTAGGAGCTTTGGAGATTTGGAATTTCTCGAACATGCACTATTTTAAACAAGTTGTGTTGTAATTAATTCGACATGTGTTCTCTCTAATATATGGTATTTGAGGATTGATCCTGTACAGTAAAATATGTAATCAATGTATATTAGTAATGAATTAAAAGTAATAAACTTCATGTTCTTCATATCATTTCCCTGGATAAGAGTTGAAAGAAGATCAAGCATAGATCGCAATTAAAACCTAGAGGTAGGACATATTTGATAGGAACCATTCATATTTAAGTACACCTTGACCTGGTTTGATGACTTTTGCACTTTTGGTTGGATGGGTTTTGCACTCGTTCATCCAAAAAAGCCAATGATACCCTTACTGCTCTCACGTTCCAACACTCCTCCCATCAGCCTATGGTGTTTTTAAATAGAGCTTGTTTCTACCTGCACAAATAATTGTACGCTTTTAGCCCAGGAAAGGTTAGGTTTAGTGTCCCAACAAAAGGGTATGCCTTGTCGCTAGATGTTGGACTCATATTAGGCTGGTTTCACATTTGCGTTTAAAAACGCAGCGTTTTAAACGCAAACGCATTTGGTGAAAAAACGCGTTTAAACGCATTTAAATGCTGCATTTTTTAAGCGCATGCGTTTTTGCATGTTTTAACACAAACGCGGCGTTTTGACGCATTTACATGCGTTTTTTCCTGTGATTGCATTTTTGAAACGCATGATGAGAAGTGTGTGACAGCTGCCAATCATCAAAATCAACTAGAAAACCCACTATAAACAGGAATACCTAGGGTTAGGGTTAGGGATAGGGTTAGGATCCCTAGTAACCCTAGGGATCCTAACCCTAACCCTAAAACACAAACTCTAACCCTAACCCTAACCCTAAAACACAAATTCTAACCCTAACCCAAACTCTAACCCTAACCCTAAAACACAAACTCTGACCCTAACCCTAACCCTAACCCTAGGGACCCTAACCCTAACACAAACTCTAACACAAACTCTAACACAAACTCTAACCCTAACCCTAACCCTAAAACTCAAACTCTAACCCTAACCCTAAAACACAAACTCTAACCCTAGCCCTAACCCTAACCCTAGGGACCCTAACCCTAACCCTAACACAAACTCTAACACAAACTCTAACACAAACTCTAACCCTAACCCTAACATTAACACAAACTCTAACCCTAACCCTAACCCTAAAACACAAACTCTAACCCTAACACAAACTCTAACCCTAACCCTAACACAAACTCTAACAAAAACTCTAACACAAACTCACAAACTCTAACCCCAACCCTAACTCTAACCCTAACACAAATTCTAACCCTAACCCTAAAACACAAACCCTAACCCTAACCCTAGGGACCCTAACCCTAACCCTAACTCTAACACAAACTCTAACCCAAACTCTAACCCTAACCCTAAAACACAAACCCTAACCCTATCCCAAACTCTAACCCTAACCCTAAAACACAAACTCTAACCCTAACCCTAGGGACCCTAACCCTAACACAAACTCTGACACAAACTCTAACACAAACTCTAACCCTAACCCTAACACAAACTCTAACCCTAACCCTAAAACACAAACCCTAACCCTAACCATAGGGACCCTAACCCTAACTCTAACACAAACTCTAACACAAACTCTAACACAAACTCTAACACAAACTCTAACCCTAACCCTAAAACACAAACCCTAACCCTAACCCAAACTCTAACCCTAACCCTAAAACACAAATTCTAACCCTAACCCTAGGGACCCTAACCCTAACACATACTCTAACACAAACTCTAACACAAACTCTAACCCTAACCCTAACACAAACTCTAACCCTAAAACACAAACTCTAACCCTAACCCAAACTCTAACAGTAACCCTAACACAAACTCTAACAAAAACTCTAACACAAACTCACAAACTCTAACCCTAACCCTAACACAAACTCTAACCCTAACCCTAAAACACAAACTCTAACCCTAACCCTAACCCTAACCATCCTAACCCTAACCCTAACCCTAGGGATACCTAACCCAAACCCTTAGGGTTAGGATCCATTAGGGTTAGGGTTAGGGTTGGGGGGTGGCTTTTCAGTGTGTATTCTTGTTTTCTATAAAAACGCATGCAAACGCATGTGCTTAAAAACGCATGCATTTACATAGACATCAATACGTTTTTTTGTCGCAAAAAAACGCATGCGCTTTTTTGCGGCAAGAAAACGCCGCTAAAATTACTACATGTTGCATTTGTGCAACACAACGCATGCAGAGAAAAAACGCATGCATTGTCAAAACGCGTCAAAACGCATGCAAAAAAGGGGAATGTTTTAGAGAGTAGCCTCTACGACTGTGAGGAGATCAGCTAGTGTATTAAGTCACCTATTGCCCTTATTTCATAAGAAGGGAGGAAAAAGCTACGAGATCCTTAATGTGCATCCTTGATATACTTTCCGTGACCATGTGCACAACATGTGTGTTACCTCGGTGGTAGCACACACTTCATCCCTTCACTTTCCAACACATACAAAATCCTGCTTAGTCATACAATACGGAAATATTTTAATGTGACTGATACTTCATGAATCTTTCCAAAAGTTATGGCAGGAAGTTCATGGTCATTTTGTCAAAACGCTGCAAACTTTTGAGGGGAACCAAAGTCATGAGAAAGTTTGGACTTATTTTGCAAGTGCATTAACCTAGTGAAAGTTTTATTCCGATTTTAAATAATCTTGAAGATGTTTAGTTTCTAATTATATCGTAAAGACAAGTTCTGCCAAGATTCCCTGTTAGGAATGTATGGACGTAGCAGATGAAAGGATCCCATGCTCAGGATCCCCTCTACGAGCCAGAGACCTGCTCTCATTCTAAGGGATCTGAATTGATGTAACTGACTGTCATGAAATATTACACCATTGCTCTCAGCGGTAGGAGGTCTGACAAGGCTTCCCCCCTACAAAATTATCTGTTTTTTTGGAAATATTGTCAGCTAATCACCCCAGAGTATGCAAGAGTTTGTCTCCTAATTTACATGTACAAGTCTTAAACTCATGTTTGTATATATAAATTAGCTGCAGAATAAAAAAACTCTTGTCATTAAAGGAGTTATGTAAAGAGGACAAGCCCTAGCCTTAATTCCTAGTTACAAAGGGTACTGATGTAGAAAAGTTTAACTTGACAGGTAAAACACCATCTTGATAACTTTCTTACACAAGGTTATCAGACTTAAGAGAATTAAGATAATGTAGCAAATCTCAAGTTTGGTGTCAAACTACATTTTCTTTTACAGTGACATCACACTTAGGGTACCGTCACACAGTGGCATTTTGATCGCTACGACGGCACGATCCGTGACGCTCCAGCATCGTAACAATATCGCTCCAGCGTCGTAGACTGCGGTCACACTTTGCAATGTATGACGCTGGAGCGATAATTTCATGACGTATGTGCGATGTAGAAGCAGTTGGTTACTATGCGCACATCGTATACAATATCGTGCACACCTTTGTTACACCATGCGATCATGCCACCACAGCGGGACACTAGACGACGAAAGAAAGTTTCAAACGATCTGCTACGACGTACGATGCTCAGTGGGGTCCCTGATCGCAGGAGCGTGTCAGACACAGCGAGATCGCTGGAACGTCACGGATATATCGCTGGAACGTCACAAATCGTGCCGTCGTACCGATCAAAATGCCACTGTGTGACAGTACCCCAACAGCTAACATCACTGATGATGTCACCGAGGCAGCCAGGTATTTCACAGTATTTGTGGTCCACTTGGGCTGCAGCCAGGTATTTCACAGTATTTGTGGTCCACTTGGGCTGCAGCCAGGTATTTCACAGTATTTGTGGTCCACTTGGGCTGCAGCCAGGTATTTCAGAGCAATTGGCATCCACATTTGTCAAAGTGGAAAACTCTTTACAATACATTTTTCTCCAACTATATATGTGTAGCCTTTACAAGGAAAATGTATAGACAGCCAAAGCTTTTCCTGAGCAATAACAAAAGTTTACATCAAATTCTTTAGTGTTTTCTATATTAATCAGTGGGATTTGCTAAAAAGAGTATTTGTCCACAAACCAAACATATGGCCATATATTAGTATCTGAAATTTAGAGAAGTAAATCAAGCCCTGTGTCCTTTCTGTTTGTTATTACCTCAAGATCAGAAACTATTCAACATAACAAATATTTAATAACTGAAAACTCTGGAAGAAGTTCTACACCGTGTGCAGAATTATGGAAATTTATATTTTTGATTATTCATTTTTATTATTGAAGAACTACAGTGCTGTTGGTCAATCCAAAAGGTTCCTGAAATCTGAATATTTAAGAAAGTAAAACTGTGATTTGGTTTTTCTTAGGACAATATCTTTGTGTGCAAAATTATTGGGCAACTACTCACGTGCAGAATTATTATGCAACTAAATGAAACTTGTAAATTTTCCATCTCAATTGTTTCATTTCATCTGCTAAAGTGAGAATATAAAAATGCTTATCTCACATTTCCAAAAATGCGCCAATAGAAAACCGCAGGTGTAAAATCGCAGTGAAAACCGCACAAAAACCACGGTAAATCCATGGTAAATCCGCAATAAATCTGCAGCAAACACGCAGCGTTTTTGCCCTGCAGATTTATCAAATCCACTGCGGAATAATCCGCAGAGGACCATTCTACATGTGCACATAGCCTAAGTGGCCTTAATGGCAGCCAAGCGGTGGAAACATGGATGTATGAAGCAGAGCATTGTCCTGCATAAAAATCACATTATTCTTGGAAGATTCAGACCACTGCTTGAAGAAAGTGTCTTCTGGTAGTAGGGTTGGGAGTTTATTTTTGAGTCCATAATCAACCTGAGAAGGTCCAACTAGCTCATCTTTGATAATACCAGCTCATAGCAGTACCCCACCTCCTCATTGCTGGTGTCTGTGCCCGTTACTGATACAGCAATCAACCCATCCATCTGGTTTATCAAGCACTCTCATCTCATCAGTCCATAAAACCTTTGAACATTCTTTCTCATATGTGTCTTGATCAGTAGTGGTAGGGTTTCAGCCTTCCTTAACTCGGCCATGTCTCTGATACCTAAATATCTTGTACTTCTAGCCCTGGGAGGTTGCAGTTCTGGTATATGACAGCACTGGGAGGATATTGGCTTACTGTTCACTTCATGTTTGATTCTATTCAAATCACATAATGTGCCTCACACCCTAATATCTTAACAATTACAAGAGAGCTGCATCCCTCTTTTCAGAGTCAGTTGAATTGTATTTTTTGGCCCATTCTGCCTTAAGAAGACAAGATGCCTAATAATACTGCACACCTTGACTACACACACATACTTCACTAATATAACTCTTCCCTGCTCCCTCTTTCTAAATTTTCCTCAGACTCTGGCCTTTCCTATTCATCTCTCAATTATTACATGCTGAGGAATATCTTGACTCTATATTAATAAAATTATTAATATTATTATTATTGTTCTAATAGGATTTATTACCCAGTATTTTATATTTTCTTTTCCTACTGATTTACAGTGGGGTAAATAAATATTTGATACAAGGTAGATTTTGCAAGTTTTCCCACCTTCAAAAAGTGGAGAGGTCGGTAATGTTTATCAGAGGTACACATCAACTGTCAGAGACAGAATTTAAAGGGAACCTGTCACCCCGTTTTTCAAGATGATATAAAAATAGCGCTAAATAGGGGCAGAGCTGTGCTTTAAATTAGTGTATTTTGGGAGCCTTTATTCCCCACCTATGCTGCCGAAATACCTTTGTAGATTCGCTGTTTTTGGCTGTCACTCATGCTGGTCTGGTCATATGGGCGTGGTGACAGCGCTGTTTCTCCCCCAGATCTCCGTTGGTGGCGTAGTGGTGTGCGCATGCCCAGCAGGCAAATCCAGTGCGCAGGTGAAGGAAAAAAGCACGATCTGCGCTATTCCGCGGTTTATTGGTGGGCGTGGCCATCTTTGTGAGGCCGCGCGTGCGCAGATGGTAATTCTCGGCTTCCCGGGGCTTCAGGAAAATGGCTGCGGGATGCCGCACGTGCGCAGATGGAGATCGCAGCGGCCATTTTCCTGAAGCCGAGTTCGCATTAAAATCCTGCCACTCGTCGTGTTTGGAGGAAGAGGAAGGATGAGTACAACCCAAAGAACACTGACCCAATCGTGAAGCATGAGGGAAACATACTTTGGGGGTGATTTTCTTCAAAGGGGACGGGACGACTGCATTGTATTGAAGGGTGGATGAATTGGGGTCATGTATCGTGAGATTTTGGCCAACAACCTCATTCCCTCAGTAAGTGCATTGAAGATGGTTCGTGGCTGGGTCTTCCAGCATGACAATGACCTGAAACACACAGCCATGGCAAATGAAGAGTGGCTCCATAAGAAGTATGTCAAGGTCCTGGAGTGGCCTAGACAGTCTCCAGACCTGAACCCAATAGAAAATTTTTGGTGGGATCTGAAACTCATTGCTGCCCAGCAACAGCCCTGAAACCTACAAGATCTGGAGAAGATCTATATGGAGGAGTGGGCCAAAATCCCCAGTGTGTGCAAACTTGTTCAATATCTACAAGAAATAGAATGCAAATTAATTATGTAAAATCATACAACGTGATATTCTGGATTTTCTTAAGATTCTGTCTCTCACAGTTGAAGTGTACCTATGATAAAAAATTACAGACCTCTCCATTCTTTGTAGGTGGGAAAACTTTCAAAATCGGCAGTGTATCATATACTTATTTTCCCCACTGTATAATAAGTGAATAAAAGCAGATGTGCATGAGAATATATTAAAAATGTTTAACCCCTTCACCGAGAAGCCTGTTTTCACCTTCCTGACCAGGCTAGTTTTTTCTATTCTGACCACTGTCACTTTATGATGTAATAACTCTGGAACGCTTCAATGGATCCCACTGATTCTGATAAAGTTTTTTGTGACATATACTTTATGATAGTGGTAAAATTTCCTCGATATGACTTGTGTTATTTGTGAAAAAAATGGAAATTTTGCAAAAATTTTGAACATTTTGCTATTTTCAAACTTTTAATTTTTATGCTCTTAAATCTGAGCGTCATATAGCACAAAATAGATAATAAATAACATTTCCCACATGTCTACTTTACATCACCACAATTGTTAGAAAGATATAAGAGTTAAAAGTTGACCAGCGATATCTAATTTTTCCCCCAAAATTTACAAAACCATTTTTAGGGACCACATCACTTTATTTGAAGCGACTTTGGGGGGCCTATATGACAGAAAATACTCAAAAAGACACCATTCTAAAAACTTTACCCCTCAAGGTGCTCAAAACCACATTCAAGAAGTTTATTAACCCTTCAGGCACTTCACAGGAATTTTTGGAACGTTGAAGGAAAAAATGAACATTTAACTTTTTGTACAAACATTTTACTTTAGATCCAATTTTTTTTTTCTGCAAGGATGACAGGAAAAAATGGACATCAATATTTGTTGTGCAATTTCTACTGAGCATGCCGATACCTCATATGTGGGGGAAAACAACTGTTTGGATACACGGCATGGCTCGGGAAGGAAAGGAGCACCATTTGACTTTTTCAATGCAAAATTTGCTGGAAAAATTAGCGGATGCCATGTTGCATTTGAAGAGCCTAAACATCATAAACTCCCAACAAGTGACATCATTTTGGAAACTAGGCCACTCAGGAAACTTATCTAAATGTGTGGTAAGCACCTTGAATCCCCAGGCGCTTCACAGAAGTTTATAACGTTGAGCCATGAAAATTAAAAAATCAAATTTTTCCAGCAAAAATGTTTTTTTAGCCCCAAATATTTGTAAGGGTAACAGGAGAAATTGAATCATACAATTTGTTGTGAAATTTTTCCTGAGTACGCTGATACCTAATATGTGGAGGAAAACTACTTTTTGGGCACACAGCATGGCTGGGAAGGGAAGGAGCACCATTTGACTTTTTGGATGCAAAATTTGCTGGATTAATTAGCGGATGATATGTCACATTTGGAGAGCCCCTGATCTGCCTAAACAGTGAAGAACCCCTACAAGTGACACCATTTGGTAACTAGATACTTCAGGGAACTTATCTAGATGTTTGGTGATGAGCACCTTGAACCTCCAGGTACTTCATAGAAGTTTGGAATGTGGAGCCGTGAAAATAAAAAAAATAAAAATTTTCCCACAAAAGTTTTTTAAGTCCCACATTTTACATTTTCACAAGGGTAACCGGAGAAAATGAACCCCAAAATTTTTTGTGCAATTTCTCCTGAGTGAACAGAACCCCATAAGTGGTCAAAAACTACTTTTGAGGCACAGTGCAAAGCTCAGTATGGAAGAATCACCTTATTGGAGTTCAGATTTTGCTGGACTGGTTTGAGGATGCCATGTCACATTCGTAAAGCATCTGAGGTGCCAGACCAGCAGAACCCCCCCCATAAGTGAGCCCCTTTTTACAAACCACACCTCTCAATTAAGTCATCTAGGGGTGCAGTGATCATATTGACACCACAGGTGTATCACAGAATTTTATACCATTTGGCAGTGAAGAAAAAATAATTACATTTTTACCATCAAGATTTTGTGTTAGCCCCAGATTTTACATTTTCATGCTGGGAAATGGGGAAAATTGCATGAAAATTTGTCACACAATTTTTGCTCAATGTAGAAATACCCCATATGTGGCTGTACAGTACTGCTTAGCCAAATTGCAAGACTTGGGAGAGACGGTGCACTATTTGCCTGCTGGAGCGCAAATTTTCCTAGAATAGTCTGCAGACTCCATATACAGAGCCACTAAGAGCTAGAAGAGCAGAATCCCCCCTCAAGTGACCCGATTTTGGAAATTTTATCCCTTTGGGAAATTATCTACAGGTATAGTGACGATTTTGACTCCATAGGTGTTTTCATTCCAGAAACAAGCAGTAGTGGATGTTGCTGAATGAAAATTGCAAATGGCCATTATGGTACAGTACATTGTAGTGACCAGTACACTGTAGTTCCTGGTACGTTATGCCTAGCTCATGCTTCTGAAGACACACTGTTAGGGCTAGCGGAATGCACCAAGTAAAAGGGTGATAGATATGAGGTGCGTTCGCATCCAGGGGTCCACCGTGCAGAGATACCTGCTGCAAGTAATGGTGGATGGACACTGAGCTCACACGTGGGTTAAACTTCTTCCCATGTGAAATGAAAGCAAGCTCTGTTGCCTCACAGAGTCACGCTGTACACAGGGAATAAAGCCCTAACTAGAAGTTGTGCTTGCTCTGGAACTCTTCTGTGCTAACCGAACACATGAAGGAACCAGATGCTAAGCCAAGGCTAATTGCCCCCACTGACGCTAGCTGCCTGCCTGAGTGTACATCCCCAAGCTAAACAGACTCACACCACTTATATACCATGTCGCAGAGTATCCACTGGCAACTGCCAAACACAAATGATAGTAGCGCATGGCCGTGCGGCCATGCGAACCTTTTATAGCTATAGGAGTTCAGGACCTTCCTAGTGGACCAATAGGAGATGCTACAGGACCTGAACATGTGACCCCCGACCTCCAATGAGAGGTCTTCCCCTGGGCATGCTCAGGAGGGGAAAAGCAGAGCTTAGTCCCAGGAGCGCCTGCTCACCGCCGAACAGCACTAGTTATAATGGCTGAACCTGGAAGGGCAGCAGTAACCAAACATGCAGTATCTGTCCTGGCCAGGCGCTGGGACTGACGTCTCCGCTGAGCAGGCTTCCCTGTGGCTGGAGAAGAATGGGAGACCGCAGCAGACATGGCTCTGGCTCGAGATTCCCCCTGTGCAGCAGCAGGAACTCGATGCCTAACATTAGCCCCCCTCCTAGGGCCCCCCTCCTTGGGCATCGCTGCGCTCAAAGGCGGCCATGAGCAGTGGAGCCCGAATGTGCTCCACAGGCTCCCAGGTTCTATCCTCTGGGCCGTGGCCCTACCAGTCCACCAGATAGTATTTTTGGCACATACCTCCTTGCACCCCAAGATAAAGTTCACCTCGTACTCATCCGTGGACGAACTCGGGATACGTAGACGGGCTTTAAGAGGGATACATGAAAGTGTCGGTGATACCTAGGCATGGAGGAATAGCCAAAAGGTAGACCACAAGGTTGACCTGTTCCAGAACCTTGAAGGGCTCATGTAGCGAGGCACAAACTTAGTGGATTCAACTCGCAGCCTGATGTTACGGGCGGAGAGCCACACTAAGTCGCCAGGAGCAAAAGTCGGAGCGGGGAGCTGGTGTGCATCAGCAGAAACCCTTATTCTCTCCTTGGAGGCCCGGATGGCATCCTGTGTGTGGTCCCAAATGTCACATGCCTCTACCACCCAGTCTGCCACCCTAGAATCGGATGACATGGGCATGAGCACTGGGACACGTGGATGCTGGCCGTAATTAAGGAGAAAGGGAGTCTGCCTGGTAGAGTCAGCTACGGCGTTGTTCAAAGAAAATTCCGTCCAAGGTAACAAAGATGCCCAGTCATCCTTCCTGGTGGAGACAAAATGTCGCAAGTATGTGACCAGAGTCTGGTTGGCCCTCTCTACCAACCCATTCGTCTAGGGATGGTATGCAGAAGAGAGATTCAGCTCAATGCTGAGTAAACGACAGAGCTCTCTCCAGAACCGAGACGCAAACTGAGGACCCCAGTCACTGACAATTTTGTCAAGCATGCCGTGTAGATGGAAAACATGAACAACGTCGCTAAGGCCCATGCAGAAGGTAACCGTGGACGAGGAACCAAGTGCACCATTTTAGAAAAATGGTCGGTGATTAACCAGATAACTGTGCAGCTAAAAAGACTTGGGTAAGCCTACCACGAAGTCCATCCCGACCATCTCCCAGGGCCTGTATGCCTCCGGCAGGGGGTACAGTACCCCAGCAGGCCACTACCGAGGAGACCAATTCTTAGCGCAGGAGACACACGCCCGAATATAGTCCCCGATGTCAAGGGCCATATGCGGCCACCAGTACGTCCTGGCCAAAAGCTCAGATGTCCTCTTGGTCCCAAAATGTCCACCCACCCTGGATGAGTGGAAGAGAGAACCTCCGGTTGCAAATTAGATGGAATGAAAGCCTTGCCTGGGGGCACAGACTCTATCAAAACCGGAGCTACAGTTCTCAGGCTCTCTGAAGGGACAATAAACCGAGGCTCCTCCTCCTTCTCCTCTGATGACACTAAGGAGCGAGAGAGAGCATCGGCATGAGTGTAGAGTGGAATCGGGAGAAGAACAGGGACCTTCTGGCCTGGTGAGAGTTTAGCCGCTGGGCGGTTTGCAAATGCACCAAATTTGTGGTTGGTGAAAACTTGGAAGGGAAAACGAGCCCCTTCCAGGAGGTGTTCCACTCCGAAAAGGCCAACTTCATGGCTAGCAAATCCCTATCCCCGATGGAATAATTCCTCTCCGCGGGTGTGAAGGTCTTGGAGAAGAAGAAGCAAGGATGCTTCTGACCTTGAGCATCCTTCTGGAAGAGGACTGCTCCAGCACCAATGGAAGAGGCATCAACTCCATGATAAATGGTTTATCAACATCGGGGCAATGTAAAATGGGAGCACCAGCGAAGTGTGACTTGATAGAGAGGAAGGCCTTAGAGACATCCTCCCACCACAATTTGGGATTAGCTCCCTTCTTGGTGAGGGCAACCAGAGGAGCTACCAAAGTTGAGAAGTGGGGAATGAACTGGCGATAATAGTTGATGAGCCCCATAAAGCGCTGCACTGCTTTGAGAGAATGGGGTTCCTGCCAGTCCATCACAACCTGTAGCTTGTCGGGATCCATAGCCAACCTTGGGCCAAGATGATATAGCCCAGGAAAGGTAGTGACTCATGCTCAAACACACACTTCTCCAACTTGGCATAGAGGGAATTTGCCGGTAGGAGGTCGAAGACTTTGCAAACATCTCTCCGGTGGGAGTCTATATCTGGAGAGTAGATGAGAATATCATCCAGGTAGACTACAAACGAGGTGGAGATCATATCCCAGAAGATATCATTCACAAAGTCTTGGAAAACGGCTGGGGCATTACAGAGCTGAAGGTTATCACCAGGTATTCATTGTGCCCATCCCTGGTGTTAAAAGCCCTCTTCCATTCGGCCCCCTCACAGATGCGAATCAGGTTGCAAGCACCCTGCAGACCTAGTTTAGTAAACACCCTTGCTCCCTGAAGCCTATCAAAAAGCTCAATGGGTACTTGTTCTTAATGGTGATGGCGTTAAGACCCCTGTTATCTATACATGGATGTTATTGTCCATTCTTCTTCTGCAAAAAGAAGAACCCAGCCCCTGCAGGTGACACTGACTTCCTAATGAATCCTCTTGCCAGATTCTCCTGGATGTACTGAGATTTTGCCCCCGTCTCTGGGAGAGACAACGGGTAGACTCGACCCCGGGGAGGCTCAGCACCAGGCAAGAGGTCAATAGGACAGTCATAGGGGCGGTGAGGCGGAAGGGTCTCCACAGCCCTTTTGGAGAACACGTCCACATAGGGCCAATATTGCTTGGGGAGAGAG
The DNA here is from genome assembly GCF_032444005.1 of Ranitomeya imitator. NCBI lineage: Eukaryota > Metazoa > Chordata > Amphibia > Anura > Dendrobatidae > Ranitomeya > Ranitomeya imitator. The sequence goes on from NC_091282.1 coordinate 89,224,397, forward strand.
GAAAAATCTGCGGGTATCTCAGTAGTAGCAACCTAAACGCATTCCCTTTGACATCTACCCCCACAAGATTCACTCCATCACAAAATTCTGCCTCTGGACCACTCAAAATGAGGAGAGTGGTACCGTAGCCAAGGTATCCCTAACAGGACCTCATCAATTCCCTCAGGAATGACAAGCAGAGATATAATCTCCTGATGAGATGGCGAAATAGAGTAAATGGGATCATCTGGTGTGTTATCTGTGAGGGTAGTGTCGACCCATTCACCACTTGTACGGTCACTGATTTGGCGAGCATCACCAGGGATATTGCGTGTCATTGGGCGAAGGCAGATGACATAAAATTGCCCTCTGCCCCAGAATCCAAGCAAAGCTCTACCGAATGAGTGGATGAGCCTATGGTAATTGTCCCCTTAAAGGACAGTTTGGAGGCAAACGTCACCGTGTTTAGTGTACCTCCACCTACTACCACTAGATGCTGAAGTTTCCCCTGGGGACATCTGGTGGCAAGATGTCCTGACTGCCGGCAGACATGACAGACCTTGAGTGCACGAGAGGTCCGAGACTCAGATCCCGCTGGTGACACCTCCATGGCCTCATGTGACTCAGACGCCTGAACCGGAGATTCCAAAGGTTTGGCGAAGGTGGGAGCCAGCCGAAACCTCTGCCTACACTGGGCTCGCTCTAACCTCCGCTCGTTAAAACGGAGGTCAATGCGAGTGAATACAGCTATTAGCTCCTCCAGTGTGGCGTGAATCTCCCTAGTGGCCAAAGTGTCCTTCACATGGTCAGCCAGCCCCCTCCAAAATACAGGGATGAGGGCTTTATCTGACCACTCCAGCTCAGATGCTAACGTCCGGAAGTAGATGGCAAAATGGTTGACCATGGACGAGCCCTGAGTCAATGCCAACAGTTGGAGTGCCGTATCATGGGTGACTCGAGGTCCCAAAAAGACCTGTTTCAGAGTGCTCAAGAACAGCAGAGCACTCCGCAACACATGATCACCATGCTCCCACAGCGGCGTAGCCCACTCCAACACCCTGTCCGACAGAAGAGATATAACAAATCCAACCTTTGCCCGCTCTGTAGGAAAATGTGCAGCCAGGAGCTCATGGTGTATTGCGTACTGGCTCATGAAACCCCTTCAAGATGCACTATCACCAGAGTATTTATCTGGCAGTGGGAGGCGAGATAAGTTCGGAACAGGGGTGGCAGTGGAAAAACTTGCTGCAGCCACGCTTGCAGCCTGAACAGCTACGGCGGAAACATCCACAGCTGAGGTTGTGCGCTTGAGAGCTGCCAACCTGCCCTCCAGCTGCTGAATGTACCGCAGCAGTTGCTGCTCGTCCACCATTACTAGCTAGACCCTGGCGCTAGTATACTGTTAGGGCTAGCAGAATGCACCAAGTAATAGGGTGATAGATACGAGGTGCGTTCGCAGTCAGGGGTCCACCGTGCAGAGATACCTGCTGCAAGTTATGGTGCATGGACACTGAGCTCACACGTGGGTTAAACTTCTTCCCGTGTGAAATGAAAGCGAGCTCTGTTGCCTGACAGAGTCGCGCTGTACACAGGGACTAAAACCCTAACTAAAAGTTGTGCTTGCTCTGGAACTCTTCTGTGCTAACCGCACACATGAAATAACCAGATACTAAGCCAAGGCTAATTGCCCCCACTGACGCTAGCTGCCTGCCTGAGTGTACAGTCCCAAGGCTAAACAGACTCACACCACTTATATACAGCGTGGCATAGTATCCACTGGCAACTGCCAAACACAAATGATACTAGCGCATGGCCATGCGAACCTTTTATAGCTATAGCAGTTCAGGACCTTCCTAGTGGACCAATAGGAGCTGTTACAGGACCTGAGCGTTTGACTCCCGACCTCCAATGAGAGGTATTCCCCTGGCTCAGGAGGGGAAAGCAGGACTTTGTCCCTGGAGCACCTGCTCGCCGCCGAACAGCACTAGTTATAATGGCTGAACCTGGATGGGCAGCAGTAACCAAATGTGCAGCATCTGTCCTGGCCAGGCACTGGGACCGACCTCTCCACTGAGCAGGCTCCCCTGCAGCTGGAGAAAAATGGGAGACTGCAGCGGACATGGCTCGAGATTCCCCCTGTGCAGCGGCAGGAACTCGATGCCTAACACACACACCCATAAATTAGGTGGGCTCTCATCATTACAAAAGTGTCAACCATGTGGACGCTAAATGTGGTTTCAGCACACTATGAGGCTCAGCATGGAGGGGTGGCATTTGGATTTGGGAGAGCAGAATTTGCTGAATTTTTTTGGGGTGCAAGGAGTGATCGCACCCGTTATGCAGATAGGAGCAGACAGGGAGCCCACTCCCTGTGCGATGCTCACTGAAGTCACTATTGACAGTGGCATCAGAGGGGTTAAATGCATGTGATCAGTGTTAGCACCAGTCGACGGCATTTCTGCAGGGTGTCAGCTCTCACATACAGCTGACACCTGCACCTGATCATGGCAGCAACCGTATATATATTACAGTTTGCTCCCACAGCGCCGTATATACACAGTGCATGTCGGGAAGGGATTAATATATCTTATATGGTAAAGTAGCAACTTCCCAACCATCCAAGCTTCCACTCCACTATCTATGAGTTTTCTTTGAAGGGTCAAAATATCAAAAGTCCTTTTAATGTATAAGGTAAAATTGGAAACAGGTATAGATTGCCATTGCATTATTTCTTCCTTTGTGTCCATCTCATGCTGTGAGAGGGAAAGGAGAAGTGACAACCATTGCAAAGGAATTGTATCTTAGTTTGTGGTCTAGATTAATACTGTGATAAAGAAAGAGGAGGAATGACTGGTCTTTCGGGAGGCCCTCTTTACCTTAGATGGTGGGTCAGTCTTGCTGAATTCAGTGGATTTGGCAGACTTTAACCCTTAGATTTTGGGGTCTCTAAAAGTGTTTACCCAGGACATAATTTTTAATCAGGTAAGTAAAAAAAAAAGGAGGCAGATAGTTGCTAACCATCAGCCTGTTGTACGGTCATTGATTGCTTTTGGTGCCGATTCAGCTGCTGCACATCAACAAAGCAGCCTTTTCTCTTATGGCATGCACTGTTGACAGGGTGTAACTGCTGACATTATGCTGATTGACAGCCAGCTCTCCCCAGTGTAACACCCCTTTAGGGCTACCACAGTACACTGGGTGTTATGGGGGGTCTCACCTCTCCAGGGCGCAGTGCCTCCACCCAAATCTTGATTGGAGCTCTCTCTGGGGCTGCAGAAGAACTTTTATCTTCTGCCAGAGGCAGACTCAGGAAGCCCCTGCCACACTCAGTACACACTCAGAGGGATCAGAAGTAAAACAGTTTAACAGGTTTATTGCTATGCATCATAAATGAGATGGATTTAAAAGAATAAATTGCAATACAAGTAACTGTGCTCTGTCAAAGTCATATATACAGTACATCACACTCTAATTCTACTTCAACCCTGCAAGTATAACGCAGCAGGTTTTTTTTCTCTTCTGGATTTACTCAGTCCAAACGTTGGGGCCCAGTTGCCGCAGATGTTGGTGCGCAAATTAGAACAGTTGGTGCACTTAGATGAATACGAATGGCAATAGTCTGGGCTGTAGTGTACTCACTGTAAATAGCGCTGGTAGAATCACAAGTCTCAGAAGGGCACTCACTGCCCGTCTCCAGCGGTCGGATGGGTCTCTGGACACCAGCTGGGGGCAGCCGGGTTCAGTCCTTTATACAGTGGGAGTGCCGGCAGAACTCTCCAAGTTCTTGATGTAACTTGCTTTGGAGGGTAAGAACAAGCCGCACTCTCTCCAGCAGCGCGGGTATATCCGAAGGGACGGCAACATTGCTGCGTAGAGGCATGCAAATCCGCCGTGCTCAGTCTCTCACAGCAAGTTGCCACGCGCACTTCTTTCTCTGAACTTTTGCTTTCACTTTCTGCCCAGCTCCTCCCTCCAAGTCCCTCCTCATCCAATCCAGGCTGTCATCTGACTGAAACAAGGGTCCCTGGGAATGGTAGTCCACTGCAGCTCAGGGGAAAATCTGATAATGTCTGTAGGTCCCTGTCTAACAGCAGCTGCAAAGCTCTTCTTAGTGTCTGTAAATCCCAGTATACCAGTAGCTACCCTGACAGTTCCCAGTGCAGGTGTTACATTCTCCCCCTGATGAGTCATTGAAAGTGTCCCATCACGACATGAGGACTCACCACCTGAAACATGAATGGGGGTTAAAGCATCCTGACCAACACCAAATTTACATGCACACAAACCTTCTCCTGGACACATGGGAGATACTGGGAAATAAGGCCAAACAGAATTTGAATTGAAGTGTATCAGCCTGGGGACCTCAGTGGTATGTCCCATTCTATCATAGGTCAGCATCATGGGTGGCTTAGTGTCCCGTTTGGGATGAGTGTGTACTGAGGGGGCCCCCTCCCCAGCCCCCGAGTCTTGCCTGTCCATAACAGGCTCCTCCAGGTGGATCTCTTCATTTAATAAATGTCCCTCTTCTGAACTCTCCCCCAAGGGGGGGCAGAGTGCACTCGCCTCCTGACAAATGTCCCTTTTTGGTGCTTCCACTTCAGGAGTCTGGTCTTCAGGGCCCGCCTAATGGGGCATGGGTCCTCGGTCCACCTGTAGCTCCATTGACCATCAGGTCCCCATTCATCCCCAGACTCGCTGTCACTTCCTCCTGAAGCAACTCCAGGCTGAGGTGGTTGTTGACACCTACGACTTCTCCTATTGCATGGAAGGGTTGTATGACCTCCTGGAGTTGGCAATGGCGGTAAAGGGATGTTTTATCCCACAGGCAACAAATGGTGTCGATGATAGGTTTTGGCAGCTCCACCCCCTCTCTCGGGCTTCACTCTGTAGGCCGGGACACCAGGCAGCTTCTCCATCACCACATTAGTGTCTGTAAGTCCCAATATACCAGTAGCTACCCTGACAGTTCCCAGTTCAGGTGTTACATCAGTTATTCATCAGGAAGCCGCTTGTCAATCAGCATGACATCAGCAATCATACTCCGTGAACAGAGCAGTGTGGAAGAGAAGCTGCTGCTCTGTTGAAGTGATGTCAGCTCTGTGGTGGGACAGATTGGTGCCTGCACAACAGCCAGGTAGTTAACAACTACCTGCCTCTTAGTTTTTAGGCCCATAGTAAAAAAATAGTCATTAATAAACCCTGTAAGGCTCTATTGATGCTTCAGAAGCCATTTCTTAGTTTGGTGATTTTACAAGATTGTCCTTGAATTTATCATTCAAGACTGCACATTATTATGACATGGGATGCTGTATTTCTTTAGAATCATGGATGACGCTACCACCACTAACTGACAGCTGCTTGACATAACTGTGCCATATTTGGTGACTCTTACAGAAAGCAATAATAGATAAAATTCTTATATGCAATGCTTTAATAGAATTTCATATTTAAGAGAAACAAATGATGACATGATCTCCATGGATGCCTTTAGGCAGCTGTTTATCGGACTTGAACTTGTGCCTTATACTGGTAATTAATTTATATTCATGACACTAATTAATTTATACAACAATGATAATATATGCTGAGTAAGATATTTTATCTTTAGAAGTCGGCACAGATTGCAAGCATAAAATTAGATTACCAGTATTAATGACATTATATGGAGATCTAACAAGAAATAGGACACCTCATTCTGATATTTCTTATCTTCTAATATAATTAACGAGAGAACAGAACGATACACACAGTTTATCTCCTGATACTTGAACAAATTGTTCTGAATGAAGGGTTCAAAGGTTCCTAAAAGTCATAACAGATCTGTATTAAGAAAGTATTTATTGTTACAAGATGGTAAACGAAGACTGAACTAAGAAAATGTGTTACTTCGATATGAAAGAAAAAGATATACAGATGAATGAATATGCAAATGAACAGAACAAGCATCACAACAGCCATAATCAGCATAGAGAAGGACATGGGCTAAGTGCCGTAATGATATTTCAATTCTTATAAATTTTGGCATTCCACCCTATTGTTTAGATTTGGAGGATTGTACAAGGCCATCATAGTGTGCTTCTACAGGCCAAAATAGAGACTGGCATGGTGTTGTGACTCCATCAAAAGCGCAAGTGCAGCTTACCCAGTACTGATTGGCGAGAAGACCATCTCTATGTACCTCCAAGCTCCCTTATATGGCTGGACTTGCCTAAGCACCTTGAGATGTTGCATGTAGGAGAAGAGGTAGACAGAACACTGGGCCACTGCAATGAACCCTGGAGACTGTATGACCCAGATTGGCCCAGTGCATATTGTAGCAGATGGTGTCTGCCAAGTCCAATAAGGAAGTCAGAAGAGGAAGCTCCTAAGGTCCCAAATCCAGTACCAACACTGCATGTTCATGCATCTGCTGAGCTATTAAGGTTTCCCCAAGATCCTGAGGCTGCTGCAGCAATAGTGGTGCAGGTCCAAACCAGTATCCAAATATACCACGAAGACTGTTACCTGAAACAATGGGACAGAAAAGCTTTTCTCCGATCAGACTGATGCTTAGGTAAGGAAGATGTTATTTTGACAACATGCCCGAATTCCCCACACTGAGAATGCTGAGGATGGCATTCTTTTTTAAGTTGGGGGAATGTAAGAGGGTTGAAAAAATCAATAAGCTCATGGAGCATAAGAGACCAGCAAGGAACCAGTCACTAGTACTATCTTCGTATGTCTCTTATGCTCCATGAGCTTATTGACTCTTCATGCCCCTTTCTCACGAATTGAATGGTGATGATTTAGAACATGCTATAGAAAAGGAACTACAATAGGATTAATTTAGACTGCTATTGTACTGGTTTGTTGGGGTCAAGTCATGCCGTGCATCCCTTCCTAGTAAAACGGGTGTGTTTTACATGTAAGATGGTTTATTTTGTCATGATGTATGTGTAATGCATAGTTATGCATCTTTATGGGACTAGGGATAGAGTTAGGGAATTATAGTATAAGTGTAGGATTTAGTTAGAGCAATTGTAATGGGCAGTATAGGGTTTAGTACAGTGGGGGGAACTGTAGATTAAGAAATTAGATAAGGTTTGGATAGAACTGGTTAAGGAAATAAAGGATTTCAAAGTTGGGAGCGGCAAGAGTAAGTGTAGTTGGGACACTTCCTAATTTAGTCAGAGAGCTGGATGAGGTTTGGTGAGGTTGTTTCAGAAACTAGTGCAAGGAGAGACCAACAGTTCAGAGCCTTAGGGCTGGAAGTCACATGAGTATGAGGAAACAGGAGCAATATGAGAACGGCAGTGACTAGGTTCAGTGGGACATCCCAGAACGTCCGAGCACTACAGTCTGGAAAAGGTTTGGAAGAGCCATCCTTAATTTTGTCCTCGGAGGGGAAAACAGGTTGGGATTCCCAAGCAAATAGTCTGGTTAGTCGGGAAGCTGCAGTACCAGATAATATGCTTCCGGAACAAAGATTGCCATGAGAGAAAGGGGAATCACAGTGGGAAGGATCTGTGATCAGTGAGAACTTCTGTGTGATGTCTGTGACTGAACTGAACCTATTGAGTAAAGTTGATTTGTTAAAAATGGGTTCAGACTCTGTCAAGCAGTGTGTGGGGACAACTGGAACTGGGACCGTGCAACCTGAGGAGAACTCCAATCCAAAAGTGAGTGACTTGCATTACACACAAATCACGCAACAGGTAGGACATTATGTTTCCTTTGTGGGGTGCCAGGGTGTGCCGAAACAGCAGCCCCTTGCCATGACTACCACCCTGGACATCTCACACCTTATCCAGACCATAAATGCTTTCCTTATTAGTCAGGTTTCTGCTTTGCAATCTATGCACTCGCACTTTACAAATCAATTACATGAAGTCCCTGTATTTGCTTTCTGCACTTTATTTGTTGTATCTGAATGTACTGAACATACTTTGGATAACATAGTCTCACTATTGTGTATTGGCTATTCTCGTATAATATATGACACTGATCTCAATTATGTGATTGTTGCTAGTACCTATACAGCATTATTTTACTTGGTTATAAAGTCAGCAAACTACATCTGTTCTCTTTGCTTAAAGTTTTTTTTGTAAAAAAATAATATTTGACCTATTAAAAATTAAATTTTTTTTAAATACACATGAAATTGAACCTCCTTTTCCCCCCAACTTATATATTTGGGGTTGTGAATGTACTATTAAAGAAACAGTGTCCCAATACTAAAGAAGCACACCCAAAAATGTTTATCCTCTTAATATATTACAGTCATCATCATTATTTAGCACTGAGTACATACAATTGCTCATTTTGCCTTTCTACCCAGAAAATGCATCTCTTTTCCATTAGGTCTATGACATCGTGTGATTAAAATCTAGCTAGCTGAATCCTTCTAAGCTGTATGTAGAAACAGGAGGTCAAGTTTCCCTGCGTGAGTCATCACTACAAAATTATATGGCACAGGGCAGGAGGGAGCCGCTTGCTCAGGAGTTGAAGAGGAGGATGATTCATGCAGGGAAAACATTTCCTGTTTCAACATAGAGCAGACACAAAAGAGAAACGATAACAATTACCAGGGTAGAATGGCAAAATGAGCAAGTACAAAGTGCTATATAATATGATGACTGCAATATTTAATAGATACTAATAACATTGATAGGAGGAGGAGTGCTTTTTTAAAGAGTTGGACTTAAACTGATTGGACTACCTGGAGGAAATACTCTGGTAACATTAAGTGTTGGAAAGAGTTTGTGGACACTAATCAATGGGTGGTCAGGAGATAAGTCTGAGAAGGGTCTGGCCTTACGCACAGTGGTAGTGGACAATTATAGACGAGAGGCTAATGCAACCGTATATTATTGTCAGGAGGTCACTGTCACCTTTGATATTAGATGGGTGAAGGCTACAGAACAGTATCATGGCCTGTATAATAATTGGCAGTCGAGACACAGAGCCTAATGCATAAATGCTTATACTGTATGTATAGTTCCATTTTCAGTGTGCTAAGAAATCATTGAATGATTAATAATACACATATTTTTGTGGAGAAAAAAAAATGCCGGAGAGTATTGATTCAGCACCAACTACAAAAGTACAAATGAAAGCAGTATGTTTTTCCTATTCTAATACTACTAAAGGACACAATGGAATATTTTCTGTCCAAAATCATGTGGAAAACAAAATAGAAAAGCAAAAATGATCTATTTAATTTCAATCTTTGATCAACATTCAAATATGAAGAAACTAATAAGTCAGAGGTGAAGCAGACAAAAGGGGTTTGATCAGAAGGAAATAGCATCAAATAGATTGTATTATTAAAATCAGGTTGCAAAATAGAATTTGCCTTCATACCAAACAAGTCAACAGATGGCATTTAAATATCTTCTTCAAATTCTTAGAAAGGGCCCCTTTTTTACATCTCCAGCAGTAATCTGGACCTCAAAATGGTGATTAATAATAGAATATATCACATATTTGATGAAAAATTCCAAAAATTTGGGCCAAATTCAAAGGTATTGTGAAGCCATGATAAACAGACTGCATATCTCAGATCAGCTTCGTTAAATAAAGGTAAAGCTGTAACGTTGAATAGAATGAAAATGATTCTGTGTGAACTGTTTAGTTGTGGGGTTTTCATAGGAGTATATGAATGTCACATTTTAGGACATTAATACAAGCCTATATGTGAAGTCCATTCAATATACCCCAAGTTCTGTGTTGAAAAACCTTCAATACTCTAAATGTTAATTTATTTTGTATGTTTTTTTTACATTACCTAGTGGGACAGAATGGACGTTTAAAATGTAATATCAGCCAAAATGGAAATGTATCTGTACTCCTTGATCCTTATCCTTACAAATGGGAGGCATCTATCAGTTCCACGTAATAGATGGATGCTCAAGCTAGATACTTCACACAAGACCTTAGAAATCAAGGTCCCAGAGTCTGGAGGAAGAGTTGAGAGACAGACAAACCAAGGTGCTTGAGGTCTAATGTTAAGTTTCCACAATCAGTGATGGTTTGGGGAGCCATGTCATCTGCTAGTGTAAGTCCACTGCGTAGCCATCTACCAGGAACTTTTAGAGCACTTCATGGCTACCTCGGCCAACAAGCTTTTCGGAGATGGAAATTTAATTTTCCAGCAGGGCTTGGCACCTGTCCACACTGCCAAAAGTATCAATACCTGGTTTAAAAACAACAGTATCACTGTTATTGATTGGCCAGCAAACTCATCTGACCTTAACCCCATAGAGAATCTATCGGGTATTGTCAAGAGGAAGATGAGAGACATCAGAGCCAACAAGGCAGACGAGCTGAAGGCTGTTATCAAAGCAACCTGGGCATCCATAACACCTCAGCAGTGTCACAGGCTGATCACCTCCATGCCACGCCGCAGTGATGCAGTAATTTATGCAAAAGGAGCCCCGACCAAGTATTGAGTGCATTTACTGAACATACATTTCAGTAGGCCAACATTTTGGATATTAAAATCATTTTTTCAAGCTTGTGTCATAAAGTATTCTAATTTACTGAGATAATGACTTTTGGGTTTTCATTGGCTGTAAGCCATAATCATCAACATTAACAGAAATAAACACCTGAAATAGATCACTCTGTTTGTAATGACTATCTAATGTATTAATTTCACTTTTTGTATTGAAGAACTGAAATATATTAACTTTTTGATGATATTCTAATTTTGTGAGATGCACCTGTATATTATGCTTCTCTTAGATGGGGTAGAAAACCTAGTTACATATTCCCTTTAAAATGTGCCAGATTTATCATAGTGGTTCATACTGTTAGATAAATCTGTCTAACTGTAAGTGTTATAGTTGTGCATACATTCTGTCCAAAATTTGCTTAACAATTTTGGTGCGCCTTTTCTCGCATAGTGTTATAATTCTGTATAGTAGAGAAAACTATTATTATAATTATCACCATGATTATCATTACCTATTTATATTTGCCATCAGCTTCTGTTATGTCATACATAGCACAATATTCTAGTAATGACACACTGTAACAATGACAAAAGAAGACAGGTGAAACTGTACATCATACATTAGATAAGAGGATTGGCCATATAAGTGTACATTCACCAGAGAATATAGAATGTGTATATAATGAGTCACTCACAAAAATCAGCCCCCAGTTTCCCAGATGGGGTTTGAATGGACATCAACCTCATTCATCAGAACTGTTCAGAGTTTCCAACAGTCTATGACAGTCAATAAAAATAGGGCCCTTTTTTTCTACTATCCATAAAAAATATTTAATGCGTCCATGAATTTATTTTTCAAGCTTCAAAAACTTCTATAGATTTTTTTTTCTCTAATTCTCATCATTTTACAATTTACAGTAACTGCAGCTGATGTCTTCTTACCAGAAATACGGGCTGTAGACATGGATCACTTATTATTATGATTTTTTAAAGTGTCCATAAAAAATGTTCGCTGTCCGTAATTTTTTGAAATGGTCTCCAGAAAAGTTACTAAATCAAGTTGGCAAGTTGGAACTGTGTTACAGTAAATTTGCCCAAATTCTTCCAAAGCAATGTAAGAAAGGAGCGAGACCCCTCATATCCTTCCCTGCCAGTCAAAATCTGGCAAGGCATTAACAGAAGGGTAGTGATCGCGGGTTGCCGATGGGCTGCTATGACTATTAAAGACCTCGGGGCTTGTCATTATGGAACTTAATTGAAACTTAGCTTGTGGCTGTTCTTCAAAGGAGACCGTGATATTCTGTATACACAGCAAAACTGTGGTATTGCTATATATAGAACAAGCAATCAGATGATCGCAGGTTATAGTGTCCTAAGGGGACTACAAGGACAGTGAAAAGTAAAAATAAAACGTTTAAAAAAAATATAACAGTTCATATCACCCCTCTTTTCTCTCATTAAAATAAAGATAATAAAAAAAATTAAAAACACATATGTGGTATCTCCACAATCAGAAAAGTCCAATCTCTAAAAAAAAAAAAATAATTAACCAGATCGGTAAACACCTTGAATGAAAAAAATTCAAGAACAACAAAACTACAGTTTTTTCAGTCTCTGCAATACCAACAAAAAATGCTGTAACAATAGATCAAAATGTCATACTGTATCTATCCAAAAATGGTATCGCTAAAAACGAGTCATCACACAGCTCCATCGACTGAAAAAATGTTATGGGTCTCGGAAAATGGTGACACAAATGTTTTTCTTTTTTTTCAAACTTCTGATTTTTTTCCATTCTAAAATAATTAAAAAACTTGACATTCTTGGTATCGCATAGCCATACTGATCACAAGAATCTTATGGCAATGTTAATTTTTACCACAAAATGTATGCTGTTAAAACAATTTTCAAAAGACAAGGTCAAAGACAATGTTTTTATTCACACATTCACACATGGATTTTTTCCCATGTTCCTGTACATTATGTGGTAAAATGAATGGTGTCAATTAGGGTTGAGCGACTTTTCTTTTTATAGGATCGGTTCGGGTTTCACGAAACCCGACTTTTTCAAAAGTCAGGTCGAGTGAAATCGGCCGATCCTATAGAAAAGTCGGGGTCGGGGTCGGCCGAAACACGAAACCCAATGCAGTGCATTGGGTTTCTAATGGTTCCCAGGGTCTGAAGGAGAGGAAACTCTCCTTCAGGCCCTGAGATCCATATTTAAGTGTAAAATAAAGAATCAAAATAAAAAATATTGATATACTTACCCTCGGACGCGCCCTGGTCCTCACCGGCAGCCTTCCTTCCTAAGAATGAGCGCCTGAAGGACCTTCGATGACGTCGAGGCTTGTGATTGGTCGCATGAGCGGTCACATGGGCACGTCCAAGGGTGAGTATATACCTATTAGGAATATACTCACCCTCGGACGCGCCCTCGGACGCTTCCTTCCTAAGAATTAGCGCCTGAAGGACCTTAGATGACGTCGCAGCTTGTGATTGGTCGCGTGACGCCCGTGTGACCGCTCACGCGACCAATCACAAGCCGCGACGTCATCGAAGGCCCTTCAGGCGCTCATTCTTAGGAAGGAAGGCTGCCGGTGAGAATCAGGGCGCGTCCGAGGGTAAGTATATCAATATTTTTTTATTTTTATTCTTTATTTTACACTTAAATATGAATTCCGATACCGATTCCCGATATGTTAAACATATCGGAACTCGGTATCGGAATTCCGATTCCAGATCAGAAGATCGCTGACCTCATGGCCGACCCCATACAGGGGTCGGGTTTCATGAAACCCGACTTTGTCAAAAGTCGGCGACTTCTGAATCTGGCCGACCCGTTTCGCTCAACCCTAGTGTCAATCAAAAGTACAACTTGTCCTGCAAAAAAAAACGAGGCCTCATACGTCTATATGGACAGAAAAATAACAAAAAATTATGGCTCTGAGCAGAAGAGGAGGAAAAAACAAAAACACAAACTGCACCATTATGATGGGGCTAAAGTCCATTTTACATGTGTTTGCCTGTTTTTCTATTATAATGCTATTATGGAAGGAGTTTGGGATTTCCAGATCTTTACGTCTGTTACATCAAATGCGACTTTAAAAAAAAAAATTGGCTCAACAAAGCTCAGCAAATACTGCAAGAGAAAAAAACAAGTGCAAGTGATGAATCAGAGCCAATAGGTGACAAAAATCAAGAAAAGAATTGGAAGCCTGTGGAAATCGGCACATAAACGACTCCAGCAGGTGCATGTCATCAGAACAACATGTCATCTTGTACTAAAATCACTTTACCTAAAGACACATTGAGTGCTAGCAATGCAAGAGTTAAAGGTGGGGACAAACAGAAAGATGTGGTCAGGATTGGACTGGCCCATATGGAACAGGGGAATCCCCTTGTGGACCCCTGTGCAGATCTGGGCACCCAACCCCATTGTATGGGCACTAATTGGCATAATTCATTTGATTCACTCTTTACAGAAAAAAGCAGTATCTGATCATTCATTATCCAAGCTACCCAGTTTATTATCCTATAGAAATATAGGTACATTTGTGAATGAGGGTAGTGCAATATTTGTATGCAGGTGAAAAGTGAACCCCCAAAGTCAATGTTACTGGTGGGCCCTATCAATGATATTGATAAATTGGAATTAATATTCAAGTTAAACATCGGATGCATGAAAATAATGTCATTATGTCTAGCCTATTAAAAAATCAAAAAGAGATAAAAGCGCTATTAATTGTATACTGATCTTGCAGTCAAGCTGATCAGTGTCTTCTTGTCCTCCCACCAACTCTGATGTGCGTTTCGCAAGTCGCTTCCTCAGAGAGTTATTTGGAAGAGGAGCAGGAGGGGCCTAATATAGGTCAGGTGTTATGAGTCAGCCAATGAAAATATGTAAAATGTTTTGTATACCTGTGACTTTTTCTCGGGATGTTCTCGAGGTGCATCTTTTATAATATTGGCAATATTATATACATTGAATAAAGGAGTTGATGCAACATACAGGAGAAACATGAGAGAAGTTTTTTATGAGACAGCATGAAAAAATTACTGGCGTGGTACAGGAGAGGTGGTCATTGGCAGTGGTTAAATTGCATGTGGGTTGTTCTTCATGAATAAGTTGAAAGGGAATTCAAGGGAATGTTTGAAAGAAATCCCTATCAAACAGAGATTGGAGAGCTGGGATCCCCACTGATCCAGACAAATGGGGCTTTAGCTCTGCGTGAATGGAATGGTGATCGATGATTGGCACTGACGCGTCCATTTTAAGGCAAGTGCCAAAGTCCAGCTGAGCACAGGGCTCAATATTTCCCATTAAGACATGCATGATTAACCACTGCTCTATTCACACGAACCTCATCAGACCGGTGGGGGTCACAGTGGTTGGATCCCCAGCAATCGGAAAGTTATTCCCTATCTACAACCCCTGTTGCCCTATATTTTCTGAGAGCTATTCCCAAATTTGGAAGTTATGTGTTGCAACCCCTGGCAAAAAATTATGGAATGACCGGCCTTGGAGGATGTTCATTCAGTTGTTTAATTTTGTAGAAAAAAAGCGGATTACAGACATGGCACAAAACTAAAGTCATTTCAAAGGGCAACTTTCTGGCTTTAAGAAACACTAAAAGAAATCAAGAACAAAAAATGTGGTAATCAGTAATGGTTACTGTTTTTAACCAAGCATAAAGGAAAAATTATGGAATCATGAAAAACAAACAAACAAAAAAACACTCCAAAACATCACTAGTATTTTGCTGCGCCACCTCTGCCTTTTATAACAGCTTGCAGTCTCTGAGGCATGGACTTAATGAGTGTCAAACAGGACTCTTCATCAATCTGGCTCCAACTTTCTCTGGTTGCTGTTGCCAGATCAGCTTTGCAGGTCGGAGCCTTGTCATGGACCATTTTCTTCAACTTCAACCAAAGATTTTCAATTGGAGATCCGGACTATTTGCAGGCCATGACATTGACCTTATGTGTCTTTTTTCAAGGAATATTTTCACAGTTTTTTGCTCTATGGCCGGATGAATTATCATCTTGAAAAATGATTTCATCATCCCCAAACATCCTTTCAATTGATGGGATAAGAAAAGTGTCCAAAATATCAACATAATCTTGTGCATTTATTGAAGATGTAATGACAGCCATCTCCCCAGTGCCTTTACCTGGCATGCAGCCCCATATCAATTGTGAAAATTTGCATGTTCCCTTCAGGCAGTCATCTTTATAAATCTCATTGGAACGGCACCAAACAAAAGTTCCAGCATCATCACCTTGCCCAATACAGATTTGTGATTCATCACTGAATATGACTTTTATCCAGTCATCCACAGTCCACGATTGCTTTTCCTTAGCTCATTGTAACCTTGTTTTTTTCTGTTTAGGTGTTAATGATGGCTTTTGTTTAGCTTTTCTGTATGTAAATCCCATTTCCTTTAGGCAGTTTCTTACAGTTCGGTCACAGACATTTGCTCCACTTTCCACCCATTCGTTCCTCATTTGTTTTGTTGTGCGTTTCCTGTTTTGGAGACATATTGCTTGAAGTTTCCGGTCATGACATTTTGATATCTTCCTTGGTCTACCAGTATGTTTGCCTTTAACAACCTTCCCATGTTGTTTGTATTTGGTCCAGATTTTAGACACAGCTGACTGTGAACAACCAACATCTTTTGCAACATTGTGTGATGATTTACCCTCTTTTAAGAGTTTGATAATCCTCTCCTTTGTTTCAATTGACATCTCTCATGTTGGAGGCATGATTCATGTCAGTCCACTTGGTGCAACAGCTCTCCAAGGTGTGATCACTCCATTTTAGATGCAGACTAACGAGCAGATGTAATTTGATGCAGGTGTTATTTTTTGGGTATGAAAATTAACAGGGTGATTCCATAATTGTTTCCTCAAAATTGAGTGATTCCATAATTTTTCCCCTCTGCTTGGTTAAAAAAAAGGAAAGATTACTAACCATTAGGGTTGAGCGAAACAGATCGGTCATTTTCAGAAGTCGCCGACTTTTGGCAAAGTCGGGTTTCATGAAACCCGACCCGATCCCTGTGTGGGGTCGGCCATGAGGTCGGCGATCTTCTTATCGGGTATCGGAATTCCGATACCGAGTTCCGATATTTTTGCGATATCCGGAATCGGTATCGGGATCCATATTTATGTGTAAAATAAAGAATAAAAATAAAAAATATTGATATACTCACCCTCGGATGTGCCCTGGTTCTAACCGGCAGTCTCCCCTCCTAAGAATGAGCGAGTGAAGGACCTGCGGTGACGTCGCGGCTTGTGATTTGTAGCGTGAGCGGTCACATGAGCGGTCACATGACCAATCACAAGCCGCGACGTCATCGAAGGTCCTTCACTTGCTCATTCTTAAGAAGGAAGGCTGCCGGCTAGAACCAGGGCGCGTCCGAGGGTGAGTATATCCCTATTTTTTATTTTTATTCTTTATTTTACACATTAATATGGATCCCAGGGCCTGAAGGAGAGTTTCCTCTCCTTCAGACCCTGGGAACCATTAGTATCCCATTGCACTGCATTGGGTTTCGTGTTTCGGCCAACCCCAACCCTGACTTTTCTATAGGATCGGCCGATTTCACTCGACCCGACTTTTGAGAAAGTCGGGTTTCGTGAAACCCGACTCGACCCTATAAAAATAAAAGTCGCATAACCCTACTGACCACCACATTTTTTGTTCTTGATTTCTTTTAGTGTTTCCTAAAGCCAGAAAGTTGCCATTTGAAATGACTTTAGTTTTGTGTTCATGTCTGTGATCTGCTTTTTTTTCTACAAAATTAAACAACTGAATGAACCTCCTCCGAGGCCGGTGATTCCATAATTTTTGCCAGGGGTTGTAACGCATAACTTCCAAATTTGGGAATAGCTCTCAGAAAATATAGGGCAACAGGGGTCCAGCACAATATCCTAAATCAAAAGGAATTGTTAAACATCGCCAACTCAGTTTGTAGGATCTCTGGAGTCAAGGACGGATAAAAACAAATATGATCAACTGTAACCTCTATGAAAACCCTTTTCATCCAGCAGAAACATCTAATAAGAAAGACAATCTTTGCCCAATGCTGTGGAATATGGTGGTGCGATCAAGATTAATAAAATAAATACAAACCATGGCCGCTGTTTTCAACAGGCTGTGGCAAAATCGGCAATCACCAGTGGTTTCTAATAAAAAATTGTTTGGAGAACAGCAATTTTTTATTTTCAATAAGGGAATGTCAAGATGAAAGAAACAGGCATTTGAGCACTGATAAGACTTTTACCCTTGCAACTTTTTGAAATAGACTACAAAAAAATGGGTGCCTGTATAAAGTTTATAAAGTACTGCATCTCTAAAAAACAATCTAAAATAAGTAATAGTATAAGAAAAAAAAACATTTTAGCCATGAAACAAAAAAAGAAAGCTGAATTAAAATGATTTCCTTCAAGTGCCCTTTGGCAGTAGATAGGCATCTACAAGATTAAAGCGGCACAGCTGAGCCATCACTATGAATACCTGGAACTTTGATGAGTGTTAAGTAGTTGTTGTTTGAAATATCAACCAAATAAATTGTTTTGGAAGTGTTTTGGAAGCTCTTACTAGTAAATTACGCTCGATGTACATTTTTATAATTTCGCTCTACCGTCAGCCCAACTTTGAACCAACTTCTGTCATCCGGGTCATACATGCAGTATGACAGAAACATTGACAGTATAGACCAAACAAAGTCTGACTAAATAACACAAAGCAGCTGTTTTGTTCCATATCTAACAGTTAGAAAACACATACCATGATTATAGCATATGGTGTACACCTGCTCTTCCTGACAGCATCTTGGACACGTTTCTATCAGAAGAAATAGTGTGTAAGGATTGGCCCTCACTGATCACTGATCAGGTAATTTTAATAGACTCATGTATGGCGAGAGGGTGAGAAATGCCTGAGATTGTAAAGTACAACATAACAACCAAGACAGAATCCTCAGATAATTTATGATACATTTCAACAGCTTGCCAGTTATACATTTTTGAGGCATGTGCCTGGATAGCGGTATTTGTCGAAAAATAAATTGCTGGCTTCTTCTGGGTTGAAAAGTTTTTTTCTGAAAATAACTGCAAGTTCAATGTTACCACCAAGGCAACCATGTTAAAGCTGTGGACCATCTGTAGCAACAGCAGACACAACAGCAGGACGCCCTGTATCGGTACATGACTAGAAATTGTCCACTTTTTCCACTTTCATGTAAAATTTATGTTGAGAGCGCAATTTCCAGGTGAGTCATTGTAAAAAAAACATAAGTCTGATGAAAGTACAATTTCATCATGGCCCCGAAAACTGATCATCATCAGACTACTGTGGCAGAGATATACTGTGGTTCCGTATGTGCCTGATATACTGTATAGAAAATAAATGTGAACTCTAAATTAAGTCCTGATCCCCCAAAAATATAGACCTCAACTGACTCCCAAAATGAATTCAGACCTAAAAAAAAAATTCAGACTCCAGACTGCAAAGTTTCAAAGTTCAACCTACAGTATAACATATTGATCCAGAGGAAGGCAAAAACCCCATGAGGCAGATTCCAATTGGGGAAAAATTGCTTCCCAACTCCACAAACGGCAATCAGACTAATTTCATGGATAAATGCTCTATCACAGAATCTAGAACCCAGAACCTGTAATATTATCACGAAAGACATCCAGGCCCTGGTTGTACTTTTGAAACACTGAAGACAGGTGGAGGGTAAATCCATCTGCTAACCAACATTATAGAGTTAAAACAATATATTTTTATTGATATACAAAATTAAAACCATTTAAAAGACGGGGTATAAGACCTCCAAAAAGGGAGCGGAAGCTACTGCATGCCAAATATTATGCCGTTGATAATAGGGAGGTAGACACCGAGAAAGCAGGTCAGGAAGGAGGGTTGTAGAATGAAACAAGTATACTAGTGAATGCCATGCAGTCCCTTGTGGGCTCTGCAAAATGTACAAATGTAGTTACTTATCGCCACAAAAAGGAACCTATGAATAAGGTATAGATACAATCCCTTCCCGCAGTGATGTACTGTCTATCTGGTTGCAAAGGCATAGAAAGACAGGCTGGAGCGAGCCGCCCGCCCCTCCCCCCCCCGGGCGGCGTAGGTGGAAGCCGCCATGACAGGGGGTTTGGAGCAGGCGACAAGTGGTGGGGGCGTGTCGTTCGTTCCAGGGGGAGGGGTAGTGGTGGAGAAGGGGATGATGGGAGCGGGGGGTGGAGCGGTTCACTTCCCGCTCTTCAGAATCTGGAGCAGGAGGGAGCACCCGTTCCTCCTGCAATGGCGGCCATAGAAAGAGTGCTTTCGCAGTTGCGGGCGGCGGCGGCGTCGCAGCCGCCCGGCTGGCTGGAGGCACAGGTAGCAGGGGCATTGAGCGGTTCCAGCGGTGGCGGCAGTAGCGGCGCTGATCCCTCAGCGGCTGGGCCTGGCGAGCGGCGGTCCAGGCGCGTGCGCCCCCCTCAGCGGCTATCCCCCGATGCTGCCCCGACTCCCCAGCGACGGCGCAGGAGCCCCTCTCGGGACCCTCCGGGCCGCGCGCCTGCGTGTAAGCGCCCCAGCAGGCCGCGGTCCGGGAGGAATCCACCTGCTGCGCTGGGGCCTGCGGCGGCAGTTGGGCCCTCTCCCTCATCCACTGGGGGGTCTGGTCCCACGCGCGCCAGAGCGGCTGCTGGGCGTGGTATGGGCACGGCGGGCCGCGGCGGTTACGCCTGCCCAGGGCGGCCTGGTTCCGGCGGCGCCACGAGACAGCGGGGGAGCATCCTAGTTGCAAGCGGCGCCCCAGACTCGGCGGGGCTGCCAGACTCAGCCGGGGCACGCCATTCCCCCCATGCACCTGCGATCGGGCCCGCACCACTCTATGGGATGGCGGCAGGTGGCAGCGCTGTGGTCAGCGGGTCTGGGCCCGACGGATTCCTGGCGGCCTCCTGGAGTGACGGAGTCGGCTCGGTCCCCTCTGCTGGGGGCGGAGCAGCTGGATCGGTGAGGAGCGAGGTCCACGTCCGGGTGGACGCACAGACGGCTTCGCAGGCAAGAGACGGCGGGACGGCGACGACGTCTGCGGCTGGGGGGACTGCAGCTCCCCTGCAGCCTGGTGAGAACCATTCTATGTTTTGTTTGTCCCCGGCGTTGTCGACGCCGATTATGACTGCGGTTGATCGGGTTGGGGGGTGTGTGGAGCGCGGCGAGGGAGTCGCGGTGCGTGGGGATACGAGTCGGGAAGGAGTGGGTGAGTTGCTGTCGGGGGTGCGGGAGTTGTTGTCACGGTTGAACAGTGGTAGGGCAGGGCCGTCCCCTTTGTCAGCTTGGGTCGGATCGTCCGATTCAGGGTTAACGTTGTTGGGCAGCGGTTCAGGTGACCAGGGTAGGTCGGCTGAGCCGGTCTCGGTGTCAGTACAGACGGAGAAGGAGAAGGAAGGGGGTATTCGGCTGGATGATAAGGCACGTGGTGAGGTGTATGTGTGCTTTGAAGGGCCGTTGGGGGCGCATTTGAAGAAGGAAGTGCGCGAGAAGATTTGGAAAGATGAGTACGTGGAGATATTTTCACTGTTACCACTGGAAAAATTTAACTTGGACAAGAATAAAAAAGAGGATAGTAAGAAGGAGGATGAGGAGAAGCGGCGTTGGCGACTGATTCCTCAGACGTTTGTGAACTGGCTTCAGGCATTTGCGATTTTGGCAAGTGTTATTGGCGAAAAGGCTCCCGAGAATTGCTCAGCCTTGTTTTGTTATATGGATTCCATAGGGGAGGCGCATAGGGTTTATGGTGGTCAAGCATGGTCAAGGTATGATGAGCAGTTTCGGCAGCGGAAGGCGGTTCGTCCAGCGATCAGATGGGATCAGAAGGACATCGGTTTGTGGTTACGCGTAATGGCGCCGACGAAGTTTGGTCAATCCTTTCAAGGGGGGGCCGGAACTTCCGGCCAAGGCTTTGGACAGGGTTCCTCTGCGGGAGCCGGGGGTCAGGCGGGTCAATCCGGAAGTCAGAAGCATGGCGTGTGTTGGCAGTTCAACGAGGGCCAATGTAAGTTCGGGGCGACTTGCAAGTTCAAGCATTTGTGCTCGCACTGCAATGGTGCCTCCCACGGAGCCTCCAAATGTTTTAAGAAGAAAGGGAAGCCTGAGGGTAATCCCAAAGGGGGCGACTCCGGTGAGGTTGGACGCGATGGCCCCCTATCTAAATAGGTATCCCGATAGGGAGGGGGCAGAGTTGCTCCGGGCTGGGTTTGATGTTGGTTTTTCTATACCGGCTCCGGGTTTTGCGATACCACCGACGCTGAAGAACCTGAAATCGGCCGGGTTGCACGCTTCGGTGGTGTCTGAAAAGTTGGGCAAAGAGGTGGCGTTGGGGAGGATGTCTGGTCCTTTTCTTACCCCCCCTTTGGAGGATTTGGTTGTGTCACCCCTGGGCGTTGTGCCCAAGAAAGAGCCGAATAAGTTCCGGCTCATTCAGCATTTGTCATACCCGAAGGGGAGGTCGGTTAACGATGGGAT
Organism: Ranitomeya imitator; assembly: GCF_032444005.1. Lineage (NCBI taxonomy): Eukaryota > Metazoa > Chordata > Amphibia > Anura > Dendrobatidae > Ranitomeya > Ranitomeya imitator. The sequence continues at coordinate 89,246,344 of NC_091282.1, forward strand.
TGATCCGGAGCTTTGTTCGGTGGTTTATACTTCATTTGATGAAGCAGCCAGGTGGGTGCGCATTTGCGGCAAGGGAGCGTTGTTGGCCAAGACTGATATTGAGTCGGCCTTTCGTTTGTTGCCCGTTCATCCCGATAGCGCGAGGTTGTTAGGCTGTTATTGGGACGGTGCGTTCTACGTTGATCGATGTTTGCCGATGGGCTGTTCACTGTCGTGTGCTTATTTCGAGGCTTTCAGTTCCTTTCTGGAGTGGGCGGTGCGGGATGTGTCCGGTTTAGACTCAGTAATTCATTATTTGGATGACTTCTTGTGTATAGGCCCTGGGCAGTCTCAATGTTGTGAGGTCCTGTTAAGGACAGTTGTTTGGGTGGCGGAGCGCTTCGGGGTCCCGTTGGCACCGGGCAAGACGGAGGGCCCGTGTACGAGCTTGTCTTTTTTGGGCATCGTCATCGATTCTGAGAAGTGGGAGTTTAGGTTGCCGGTGGACAAGGTTTTGGGTTTGAGGGACGAGGTGGCGCGAGCTAGGCGTGTGAAAAAATTGCCACTGCGTGAGGTGCAGTCGCTCTTGGGGAAGTTGAATTTTGCGTGTCGAATTATTCCCATGGGGAGAATTTTTTCACGTAGATTGGCCAGTGCTACGGCCGGGGTCACCGCCCCGCATCATTTTGTGCGTTTGTCAGCTGAGCACAAGGCTGACTTGGAGGTTTGGGACCGTTTTTTGTCCTGTTACAACGGGCGTTCATTGATGATGGAGGAGGCAGTGGGCAATGCTGATTTAGACTTGTTCACTGACGCTTCAGGCGGTATTGGTTTTGGGGCCTTTTTTGGGGGCCGTTGGTGTGCGGCCAGGTGGCCAGAAGCCTGGGTTGAAGCAGGTTTGGTACGGAACATCACGTTGTTGGAAATTTTTCCGATTTTGGTGGCGGTGCGGATCTGGGGCGACGAATTTCAGAACAAAAGGGTGCGCTTTAACTGTGATAATATGGCTGTGGTGTGCGCCATTAACAGTTTGACGACGGCGTCTCCCCCGGTGATCAGAGTGCTTCGGCAGTTGGTTTTGTCTTGTTTACACCTGAATGCTTATTTCACAGCTTCACATGTGCCTGGTGTTAATAATTGTGTTGCCGATTCTTTGTCTCGTTTCCAGTGGGAGCGTTTCCGGTCGCTGGCGCCGGATGCCGAGGAGACAGGCCTGGAATGCCCGGCGGAACTTTGGAACGTGGTGTCCGGGCTGCAGAGCCTTTAATCCAAGCGTCTTTAGCCCCAAGTACGTGGTCGGTTTATCAGGCGGTATGGAACAGTTGGGAGAGTTGGCTGGCGACTTGTGGTGTCGGGAGTGCGGGTTTTGATCAGGTGGGAGCATTGTTGCTGTGGTTGAGACATGGGGCGGATCAGGGATGGTCGGCAGCGAAGGTGGATAGGACGATTGCGGCTATAGCCTTTGGTTTCAGGCTTCGGGGTTTTCAGGACGTGACAAAGTCCTTTCTGGTGAAGCAGGCTGCGAAGGGGCTGAGAAGATCAGGCAGCCGAGGAGATTGTAGGCGCCCGGTGTCCTTTGAAATGTTGGAGCGGTTGGGGGCACGTTTGAGTGACGTATGCGTTTCCAGTTTCGAGGTTGCGCTATTTCGCTTAGCTTTTTCCTTGGCCTTTTACGGAGCGTTGAGGATTGGGGAACTGGTGTCGCCCACTACGGTTCGTCAAGGGGGCCTGTGGGCGGTGGACGTTTTTGTTTCCGATGGGTCAATGCAGTTCTGGATTCGGAAGTCTAAGACAGATCAGATGGGGCGGGGTAAAAAGGTTGTTTTGGGCGCAGTTCCTGGTTCTGTTATGTGTCCTATTCGTTGCTGGCAGGTTTTTGTTAGGTTGCATCCGCGGGGTGATGGGCCTTTGTTGTGTCACGAGGATGGGTCTTTCCTGTCCAAATATCAGTTTGTAGCGGTTTTTCGGCAGTGTTTAAAGGCCATCGGGGTAGATGCGGCCAGGTTCGCCTCCCATTCTTTCAGGATTGGGGCTGCCACCGAGGCGGCACGAAACGGGTTGGCTCCGGAGGTGGTGCAAAGAATTGGGCGGTGGGAATCCGGCCGCTATCGGAGTTATGTGAGGCCTTGAACATCTGGGAACGGTTGATATTTTGCGTGTGTGGGCTTTTGGTCTAAGTTGTTTATGTTTTTCAGGTCCATCCTCGTTGTTGGTGTGGATCGTCGGCCACTCATATGTGTACTGGGGCGCGAGACGGGCCGACGTCAGGCAGGATGGAAGACAGCTCGGGTTTTCCAGGGACGTGGCCGTCATCAGGTGGTTGGGGTTTCGGGGTTTAAGTTGGAACAGAGTCCTGGAGGAGGTACACAATGGCATTCGTCTGGATAGGCCTCCTGACATTTTGGTTCTGCACGTTGGGGGAAACGACCTGGGAATTCGTCCTTGTCGAGAGTTGATACGGGACATAAAACACGACATGCTCCGGCTATGGGTTTCGTTTAGGGAGATGTCGATCGTGTGGTCCGAGATTGTTCCTCGTACATCTTGGAGGCAAGCCAGGTCGGTGGAGAAGATAAATAGAGCCCGGATTAAGGTGAACCGGGCCGTGTCGGGTTTTGTTGTGCGAAACGGAGGGATGGCCGTGCGCCATTTTGAGTTGGAGCGCGGTGGTGACCAATTTCTTTTGGGAGACGGGGTCCATCTAAACGCGGTAGGCATAGATTTGTGGGCTTTGGGGTTGCAGTCGGGAATTGAGCGGGCCATAGCGGTTAAGGTTGGTGGGGTTTCGGTTACTTGAGGGGGTCAAGTATCCTCATGGTGGCGGGGGGAGGGGTCCTTGGAGTTGGTGCTAAATTGGCCTGGGGGGTCCGTCGGGATACGGACTCTCCAGTTGGTTTAAGTTTTGGTTGCGGGTCTGGTGATCTGGGGGAATCGTGGTAATGGTGGGCCAGATTCCTAAGTTGGAAGTGGACAATGGTAACCCTTCGGGGTATTTTGGTGCTCTCGAGCCTGTGGGGTAACGGCTGAGAGTAATCTACGGTTGGTCTCTTGTCCACTTGTTCATACTATGGGTGACACCAGATTTTAGCTTCAAGGACCCCTTCCCAGCTGTTTATGGTTATATGTTTTGTTTGTAATAATAAAGGCCGCTGTGGCCAATTATATCCAACTTGAGACTCATGTCGTTATTCGGAGGTTGGGAGGAAAAGGGGTCGGTGATCCCTTGGGAAGGCACTTAATAAGGGGGTAGTCGACAATACCAATGTCAAGACAGGCTGGAGCGAGCCGCCCGCCCCTCCCCCCCCCGGGCGGCGTAGGTGGAAGCCGCCATGACAGGGGGTTTGGAGCAGGCGACAAGTGGTGGGGGCGTGTCGTTCGTTCCAGGGGGAGGGGTAGTGGTGGAGAAGGGGATGATGGGAGCGGGGGGTGGAGCGGTTCACTTCCAGCTCTTCAGAATCTGGAGCAGTCCCGCCCGCCCTCCCCTTTTTTGTTGTGTTTACGGGTGGTTTGTCTTTATCTTTCGGGTCATAGTGGCTGTAGGCGGGGGGAGGGGTCCTTGGAGTTGGTGCTAAATTGGCCTGGGGGGTCCGTCGGGATACGGACTCTCCAGTTGGTTTAAGTTTTGGTTGCGGGTCTGGTGATCTGGGGGAATCGTGGTAATGGTGGGCCAGATTCCTAAGTTGGAAGTGGACAATGGTAACCCTTCGGGGTATTTTGGTGCTCTCGAGCCTGTGGGGTAACGGCTGAGAGTAATCTACGGTTGGTCTCTTGTCCACTTGTTCATACTATGGGTGACACCAGATTTTAGCTTCAAGGACCCCTTCCCAGCTGTTTATGGTTATATGTTTTGTTTGTAATAATAAAGGCCGCTGTGGCCAATTATATCCAACTTGAGACTCATGTCGTTATTCGGAGGTTGGGAGGAAAAGGGGTCGGTGATCCCTTGGGAAGGCACTTAATAAGGGGGGTAGTCGACAATACCAATGTCAAGACAGGCTGGAGCGAGCCGCCCGCCCCTCCCCCCCCCGGGCGGCGTAGGTGGAAGCCGCCATGACAGGGGGTTTGGAGCAGGCGACAAGTGGTGGGGGCGTGTCGTTCGTTCCAGGGGGAGGGGTAGTGGTGGAGAAGGGGATGATGGGAGCGGGGGGGTGGAGCGGTTCACTTCCCGCTCTTCAGAATCTGGAGCAGTCCCGCCCGCCCTCCCCTTTTTTGTTGTGTTTACGGGTGGTTTGTCTTTATCTTTCGGGTCATAGTGGCTGTAGGCGGGGGGAGGGGTCCTTGGAGTTGGTGCTAAATTGGCCTGGGGGGTCCGTCGGGATACGGACTCTCCAGTTGGTTTAAGTTTTGGTTGCGGGTCTGGTGATCTGGGGGAATCGTGGTAATGGTGGGCCAGATTCCTAAGTTGGAAGTGGACAATGGTAACTCTTCGGGGTATTTTGGTGCTCTCGAGCCTGTGGGGTAACGGCTGAGAGTAATCTACGGTTGGTCTCTTGTCCACTTGTTCATACTATGGGTGACACCAGATTTTAGCTTCAAGGACCCCTTCCCAGCTGTTTATGGTTATATGTTTTGTTTGTAATAATAAAGGCCGCTGTGGCCAATTATATCCAACTTGAGACTCATGTCGTTATTCGGAGGTTGGGAGGAAAAGGGGTCGGTGATCCCTTGGGAAGGCACTTAATAAGGGGGGTAGTCGACAATACCAATGTCATAGTTATTAATTACCTACACACAGATGGTAGCTCAGTCAGGATGGCGTGAGGTGTTCCCCTCACACCCGACAGGTGCCGTTTCGCTATCACTTCTTCTGGGGGCATGTCTAATGGGGGTAACTCAGTGTGTATAAGTATCATGTGATGGCGATGTGTCTGGCCGTGATTGGTTAGTAGGATGTCCATCAATACCGTTTGAGCCACGAGCCCCGTCTCCAAGGCAAAAGGGACTTCCGGACTAGTGCTCCAGTGGCACGCAGTGGACCGCACTACAGACATGTGGACGAGCACCTCCGGAAGTCAGAGGAGGCTTTGTATTGCAGGAGTCCTAGGGGATCACAAAAAGGGGGCTGGACTAGGGCAGGGAAGAATGGGTGAGGGCAGAGTCGCCAAATGTTCAGTGTAACTTCAAGGGAGAAGAGGGAGAAGGAGGAGGGGAGGGAGAGATTGAGTGGAAGGCTGCGTGTCCACGATCAGGATGGCCGGTGGTATCGTTGGAGCGGCTTTGCCGCTCTGCTCTAAGATCCGCCCCCTTCTGGGACTCGATGATGCGGAATGTGTTCACAGCACACATCTGGCATCATCGCACCCATCGCATAGGGCCCTGTGCTATATCTTGCGGCAACGCAGCGTCGCCGCAAGATATACGGACATGCTGCGATCTGAAAAGACGCGCAGCATGTCCGGAGTCGCAGGGCCGCCGCGTGCGTGTTACCACGCATAGTGGAGACGGGATTTCATTAAATCCCCTCCACTATGCTGTAACATCTGGACGCTGCGTGTCCGAGGCTGCGGCTCTATGCAGCGTCAGACACGCAGCGTTTCCTGCACGTGGAAACATACCCGAATGCTGTTGTGTGGTGAAGAAATGGACAATATGTAAATTGGTGATCTACTAAGGAAAGGTGTCACTTGAGATGAGTGTAATCTTAAGTTAAGTTGCTCAAGAGTGGAGACTGGAAATGAAAGGAGAAGTGTAGGCGGTGGGGATTAAATGTGTTTTTATTGTATGATTATGAATGGAGGATGTACAAGGTGGTGATGGGCAATCAGACTAATTTAATGGATAAACGCCCTATCACAGAATCTAGTACCCATAGCCCGTAATATTATATTTATCAAGAAAGGCATCAAGGCTCTATTTGTACTTTTGTAGTCAATCAACCATTACAACATCATGTGGCAAAGATGTCCAAAGTCTTTTACAGTAAAGAATGGCATTTTGTGATGATGATTAAAACGTTTTTCTATATCAGCCACAGACATAAGATGAAGCATAACAAGATATCTGTACGGATCCTTCATATATTTATACATTGTAGTAAGATTCCCTCAAGCCTTCATTTTTTCTAACTCAATAATTCCAGGTTTCATAACTTTTTTTTTACTGCAGGCCACCCATTTCTTTCATAATATAGGCCGCTCTCCTCTGCTCTTGCTCTAATTTAGCTATGCTCTTCTTATATTCTAAACCCGTAAACAGATTTAGGTCCCAAAATTAATTTGCTGGCAAACCACAAAAAAATAATTCAGACCCCACACTGTGCCCCAAAAAGTAAATCGGGACCCAGGTCAAAGCCCTTTATTTACATACTTCTTCTCAAATCTGAGTCCTCTTTATTCCTGATGCTGGTCAGCTCCAAAATGTTGTGTAAAACACTGCCCACGAGCACTTGATTAGGGCCAGATTCTGTCACTATACTAGAAGGTGAAGAGAACACAGTAGTTATCAGCCACATGCAATACAGCAGCCACTAGTAGCATACTGCTAATTGCTATGGGCCCGTGAATTAGGGAAGCAAAATGCTGAACATCCACCCCTACTATCTGGCATGCTCCTATAAACTGTATGCACAGCAGAAGTCAGGAGGATTTCTATGGCTGGTGTTGGCTGTTTTACACAACAGATTTCCCATGCTAACTGCTCGGATTAGAGATAGCTTTGATTGCAGCAGCTTAACCCCTAAAGTGTCATGGCAAACAGTGGCCATGGCAATTAAACAGGGATCCCGCTGTTTTGGGGCCCCATGATGACATGCAGACACGACAGTTGCTAAAGATGTATTTACATTCCAAGTCCTGTCAATAAGCTGCTGAAGCACTAATTACATTCGGGCCTAATAAATTTGTGATACTCTTTCACGAGATGTTTTCGCTATACGTGTCTATATACAAGTACCATTGTCAGTTTACATTTCCATTCGTGTGACTAATTTTTTTTATGAAATTTACTAAAACAAAAATAGACAAAGCAGGCGGCCTGAGACATAAAATAAGTAAAGGTCCCCCCATAAGTTAGACTAGCGCTGGCTGAACTTGCCAAAATCAGTGAGCTCGGCTGACAGTCAATTGGTGTAAAGTGGCCACCAGACTCTTCCCTAACAGATGAAGTCAGAAGAGATAAAGATTCCATACATCTAAATTTGGACTGCCGATCTTTTGGTTCTCCATAGAGCCAGGGCTCCTCCTGAGTATGAAGGCGTTGGAAGAAATAGTTACCGGTCGAATGATTGACCAAACCATTTTTCAACATACAGATATCTGTTATGTGTGGGAACCCTAAGTCATTCAGTTTTTCAAAAAAGATTTTTAGCAGATTTCTCATATGCTCATACATGGGAGTCACAAACACAATTTTATCACACAGTGTCATGAGGAGGAAGAAGATGGTAAAGAGTTACATCAACCTCCATATACAGTATATGGAGGTGTCCTTCCTTAGAAGCAGAGTCCAATTGAGCCAACCCTACAGAGCTATATTTCCTTCATGCAGTAATGCACGGGCTTAGTGCCAGTGTGTACGAGTCCTTCCATATAGATTTGATGTTCATTTAAAGGGAACCTGTCACACCGTTTTTTCAGATTGAGCTATAAATACTGTTAAATAGGGCCTGCGCTGTGCGTTACAATAGTGTATGCAAATGGAGATCGCGGCGGCCATTTTCCTGAAGCCGAGATGCAAACTCGGCTTTCGGACAATGGCCACCGCGATCTCCATCTTCGCACGCGCGGCATCCTGCGGCCATTTTCCTGAAGCCCGTGCAGCAGAGCACTCCATCTGCGCACGCGTAGCCTCAGGAAGATGGCCGCCCCCACCGATGACAAGGGTAATAGCGCAGATCGCGCGCTTTTTCTTCACCTGCGCGCAGTGGATTCGGCACTTGGACATGCGCACACCACTACGCCACCAACGGAAAGCTGGGGAAGAAACAGCGATGTCACCATGCCCACCTGACCTGACCAGCCTGATTTACAGGCGAAAACGGCGACTTTGGTAATGTATTTCGCAGCATAGGTGGGGAATCAGGGTACACTACATACACTATTGTAACGCACAGCGCAGGCCTTATTTAACAGTATTTTTATCTCAATTTGAAAAAATGGGGTGACAGGTTCCCTTTAAAATCTTTATTTTTTCCCCTTAATTTGTTTTACTAAGACTCTAATTCCAATCATCTTGATGACTAGTGGACTTACACATGAGTTGAAAGTAATTTTTTTTATTTTGCATCACTTGTTTTCTTGGAAATATTGCTAATGAAAAAATTAGATTTGTGCATACCTGTCGAATAGGATCATTACTGCACACTTCAAACCAAGGATCTGTGTCCAGCTGGAGAAGAGGATGAAATGTTAATTTAGAAGAACTCTTGCTCCAGTTGTTTTTCAAAGCTACTTGAAATAGCCGTAGCCTGCATAAACAGATCAGTCACACACAAATAGAGAGCTCAAATATAAACTGTGACTAAAGTTTAGCAACAATATTCACAGGACCCTTGTCCATTGGCCAAGTTGATAATCTGTGGCCACAACACCAGAGCATTGAGGACATCTTACTTCCTGCGGTATCCCCGTGCCTATTCTGATTAGTAGACCCCATGACGTTGTGGCATGATTCACACATGACATCTCGAAGGACTATAAACAGAAGAAGTGTTGGGGATGCTGTACATAGGAGGAGGTTCACAGTGCTCTTGCCTGGTGGCAGGGCTGGCGTAAACACCCAGCATACTCGGGCAAGTGCCGGGACCCTATGCAAGCAGGGAGGCCCACTCGACTTCGGGGACACCAGCACTATGGGACTCCGGTGCCACTGTCAGCGCCAGCAAGTGGCTCCCCTTACTTGCTCAGGGACCTGACACTTGCGATACTTACCTCTCCCCGTTCCACCACTGCGGAGTCTTGCGCGTCTCCTGACTGTGATGTTTCAGGTCTGAGGGTGCGATTACATCATTACTGTGCACCCTCTGCCTGAAAAGTCACAGTACAGCAAGCCGAAAGATGATGATGCTGAGGACTCCAGAGCAGAGCAGCGGCCAGCGAGGAGAGGTGAGTATTTCATTTTTTTTAATGTTTGGAGAAATATTTTGGGACCATCATATTGAGCCCACTATATATGGAGCATTATATGGAGTCCATCATACATTTTAGCATCATATATGAAGCCCATTATATATGGAGCATTATATGGGGCCCATCATAAACTGGAGCATCATATATGGGGCCCATCATATACTGGAGCATTATATGTGGCCTATTATATATGGAACATCATATGGGGCTCATTATATATGGAGCATCTTATGGGGCCCATTATATATGGAAAATTTTATTGGGCCCTTTATATATGGATCATCATATGGGGCCCATACTGTTAGGAGCAATATATGGGGCCCATCATATACTGGAACATTATATGGGGCCTATTATATATGGAACATCATATGGGGCCCATTATATATGGAGCATCTTATGGGGCCCATTGTATATGGAGAATTTTAATGGGCCCTTTATATATGGATCATCATATGGGGCCCATACTGTTAGGAGCAATATATGGGGCCCATCACATACTGGAACATTATATGGGGCCCAAAACATACTGTATGGAACATTATATGAGGCTCATTAGTTATGGGGCTCATTATACTGTATGGAGCATTATATGTTGCTCATTATACTGTATGGTGCACTATATGGGGCCTATTATACTGTATGGAACAATATATGGGGCTCATTATACTATATAGAGCAGTATATGAGGCCTATTAGGTACTGTATGAAGCAATATATAGGGCTCATTTATCTGTATGGAGCAATATATGGCGCTCATTATTCTGTATGTAGCACTATGTGGTGCTCATAATACCGCATGGAGCTATATATGGGGCTCATTATTCTGTAGGGAGAACTATGTGGTGCCCACAATACTGTATGGAGCAATATATGGGGTCATTATTCTATATGGAGCACTATGTGATGCCCATAATAATGTATGGAGCAATAAATGGGGCTCATTATTGTGTATGATGCACTATGTGGTGCCCATAATACTGTATTGAGGAATATACTGTCCGGTTTCTGAGCTGTTGTAGAATTTACAATAGATATCACTCATGTAATGTAAGAAGTGAAATCTTTGGCATTGTACTATACCTATATTTCTCTGCCTTATCTGTGCATCATGAATTGCGGCATGTGGTAAAGGGCCCACTGAGACTCTTTGCCAGGGGTCCATGAAAACCTGAAGCCGGCCCTACCTAGTGGCCACAGATTGCCAACGTGGTCGAAGGATCAGACTCTTGCAAACATTTTTGCTCAACTTTAACTATGAACCCAAGTTGTCTATTGAAACCCGAATCCATGTTTAAATCCTTCCTACATAGGACGTAATAATACGTCCTATTAGGAGTCACCATGTGTGCAGCAAGCTCAGAAGCTGAGCCCTGCAGCATACCAGGCAGATGCCAATTGATGTAGTTTGACGACTTAAATGCCACTGTCAATCTCTGACAGTGACATTCAAAAGATGCAAGGGCACTGGCTTCCACTAGCTCTCTCCAACACGATCCTCAGGAGCCAAGAGGTCACCAATAGTGATGAGCGAGTATACTCCTTGCTCGGGTGGTCTCCGTGTATCTGTGACAGCTCGGAGATTAGTTTTTGTTGACACAGCTGCATGATTTACAGCTACTAGTCAGTCTGAGTACATGTGGGAGTTGCCTGGTTGCTAGGGAATCCCCACATGTAATCAAGCTATCAGCTGTAAATCATGCAGCTGCGGCAAGGAAAACTAAATCTCCGAGCAATCACAAATACTCAAAGACCACCCGAGTGTGCTCGGGAAAACCCGACCAATGAGTATACTTGCTCATCACTAGTCACCATGGCTGAAGGCCCCAGTAACTGCTGTCTTGGTCCTCATGTGAAGTTCAGCCTTATAGTATAGCCTCACAATTTTACTATATATTGCAACACTGTGGTATTGCAGTATACAGTGCATTGCGAAAGTATTCGGCCCCCTGGAACTTTTCAACCTTTTCCCTCATATCATGCTTCAAACATAAAGATACCAAATGTAACTTTTTGGCGAAGAATCAACAACAAGTGGAACACAATTGTGAAGTTGAACAAAATTTATTGGTTATTTTAAATTTTTGTGGAAATTAAAAAACTTAAAAGTAGGGCGTGCAATATTATTTGGCCCCTTTAACATAATACTTTGTTGTGCCACCTGTTGCTGCGATTACCGCTGCAAGTTGCTTGGGGTATGTCTCTATCAGTTTTGTACATCGAGAGACTGAAATTCTTGGCCATTCTTCCTTGGCAAACAGCTCGAGCTCAGTGAGGTTTGATGGAGATCTTTTGTGAACAGCAGTTTTCAGCTCTTTCCACAGATTCTCGATTGGATTGAGGTCTGGACTTTGACTTTGCCATTCTAACACCTGGATATGTTTATTTGTGAACCAGTCCATTGTAGATTTTCTTTATGTTTGAGATCATCGTCTTGTTGGAAGAAAAATCTCCGTCCCAGTCTCAGGTCTTTTGCAGACTCCAACAGGTTTTCTTCAAGAATGGTCCATTTTTACCTGGACACACGGCCCACCAAACGTCCCGCACATGTGCACACGGAAAACAGTGTACACTGTGACGTCACTGCTATTCACCAAAGCTCCACTCCCAGCATTTCATTCATTCCCCAGTAGTTTACAGCTGGGATCGGTCACATTCGCTGCGCTCCCGGTTGTAAACTATACAGTCCCCTAGATATGGATTACGGCGTGGGACTGACTGTATGCCGGACAGGTATAGTATATTGTTGGTTTAATATTTTTAAATTTTTTCCAGGAGATTGAGGGCTTCGTTTGGAATGGCAGACTAATAAAGATGGAAGAAATGTGTACATTGTTTTATTTCATTAAAATACTTTTTCTTAATGTGTGATGTGTTATTAACCATTTAACTATAGGATTAGTAATGAAGAGGTGTCTTATTGACACCTCTCCATTACTAAGCCGGCTTAATGTCACCTTTCAATAGAAACGCGACATTAACCCCTCATTAACGCACTTGTCACCACTACAGGGCAAGTGGGAAGAACCAGGTAAAGCTTCAGAATTGGCACATCTAATAGATGCGCCTTTTCTGGGCAGCTGCGGGCTGCTATTTTTATGCTGGGGGATATGGACCTTTACCAGCCTGAGAATAGCAGCCCGCACCTGTGAGTTTTGCCGGGTTGGTTGTAAAATATAGGGGGGACCCCACATCATTTTTTTCTTTCATTCATTCTCCCCTGCTTGCCGGCTGAGCACATGAGAAGGGATGACAGCCGGCTTCAGCATCACACGCAGGGGAATAGGGCTTTATGTACCACTGCGTCACGACAGCCGTCCGTGTGGTCCTAATGCGGCATACAGGCGGCACATGGTTGGCCAAGCGGATGCATCACACAGACACGGATGTCTACGGAACCGTGTTTTACCGGTACCGGAAATATCAGGACGTGTGAAACCAGCCTATGAAGTGATCTAAACAGCATTTCAATAAAAAGATCAGCTCATCACGCAAAACACAGCTCCGTCAACATAAAAAAGAAAAGATTATGGGCCTTGGAAAAAAAATGATTTTTGTTTTTTTTTTACAAATTAAAAAAAAAAATTCACAGCATAAATTATAAAAAAAACACCTATACAAGTTTGATAATGCCGTGATAATACTGGCCTTAAGAATCATATTGCCATGTAATTATTACAGTGCTTGTGGAATTGCATTTAATGTGCAATTTCACCACACCTGGAATTTTTATTTCCTTTTTTTACTGCATTGTAAGGCAAAAAATTGGTATCATTCGCAACTCATTCTGCAAACAGCAAGCCCTCATTTGACTATGTGGACCCAAAAATAAAAAAGTTATTGCTCTTGGAAGAAGGGGAAGAAAAAATGAAAGTGCAAAAACGGAAAATCGCCCAGTCAGGAGCCATATGTTGTGTTAACATACAAGCATATCATTTATATTATGTTTTTTAGGCAGATGCACCTTGTTTTACATATTCTATACAGTTCACCATTCATTGATCATAACATTTTAATTTCAACCCCTTAATGACGGCCAATACGTCTTTTAACTGACCTGAGATATAAGAGAATAGCCTCCCCATACAGGTGACAATCCAGCAGCTGTCGGCTGTACACTATAGTTGACAACGTGCTTCATTAGGCACAATCAGTGTTGGCACCGTCCAAATCTGTTTAACCCCTTAGATGCTGCTGTCAATAGTGACTACATCATATAAATGGTTAACAGAGTGTGGGGGCTTCCTCTTTATCCCAATTGGTGCCCTCAGATCATGATTTTGTGGTCCTGATGTTTGCGATGGCAATTCATAACCAAATAGCGGCCTTAGAGTCTGACGGCTGCTGTAACCTGTTCAGAAGTTAGAAGCATTTAGGTGGTAAAAATACACATTTTCATTTCTATTATGCCACTTTGCATTAATTCCTGAAAAGCACCTGAAGGGTTAATAAACTACCTGACTGCAGTTTTCAATATGTCAGGAGGTGCTGTTTTGTTTTAAAATGGTATCACGTTTGGGGGTTTCCCAATATATAGGACCCCTAAAGTCACTTCAAACATGGATAGGTCCCTAAAAAAAAAATGTACTTTTCCTTGAAAAAATGAAAAATTACTGCTACATTTTTAAACCTCCTAAAATGCTAACAAAATACATAGTAACATAGTAACATAGTAACATAGTTAGTAAGGCCGAAAAAAGACATTTGTCCATCCAGTTCAGCCTATATTCCATCATAATAAATACCCAGATCTACGTCCTTCTACAGAACCTAATAATTGTATGATACAATATTGTTCTGCTCCAGGAAGACATCCAGGCCTCTCTTGAACCCCTCGACTGAGTTCGCCATCACCACCTCCTCAGGCAAGCAATTCCAGATTCTCACTGCCCTAACAGTAAAGAATCCTCTTCTATGTTGGTGGAAAAACCTTCTCTCCTCCAGACGCAAAGAATGCCCCCTTGTGCCCGTCACCTTCCTTGGTATAAACAGATCCTCAGCGAGATATTTGTATTGTCCCCTTATATACTTATACATGGTTATTAGATCGCCCCTCAGTCGTCTTTTTTCTAGACTAAATAATCCTAATTTCGCTAATCTATCTGGGTATTGTAGTTCTCCCATCCCCTTTATTAATTTTGTTGCCCTCCTTTGTACTCTCTCTAGTTCCATTATATCCTTCCTGAGCACCGGTGCCCAAAACTGGACACAGTACTCCATGTGCGGTCTAACTAGGGATTTGTACAGAGGCAGTATAATGCTCTCATCATGTGTATCCAGACCTCTTTTAATGCACCCCATGATCCTGTTTGCCTTGGCAGCTGCTGCCTGGCACTGGCTGCTCCAGGTAAGTTTATCATTAACTAGGATCCCCAAGTCCTTCTCCCTGTCAGATTTACCCAGTGGTTTCCCGTTCAGTGTGTAATGGTGATATTGATTCCCTCTTCCCATGTGTATAACCTTACATTTATCATTGTTAAACCTCATCTGCCACCTTTCAGCCCAAGTTTCCAACTTATCCAGATCCATCTGTAGCAGAATACTATCTTCTCTTGTATTAACTGCTTTACATAGTTTTGTATCATCTGCAAATATCGATATTTTACTGTGTAAACCTTCTACCAGATCATTAATGAATATGTTGAAGAGAACAGGTCCCAATACTGACCCCTGCGGTACCCCACTGGTCACAGCGACCCAGTTAGAGACTATACCATTTATAACCACCCTCTGCTTTCTATCACTAAGCCAGTTACTAACCCATTTACACACATTTTCCCCCAGACCAAGCATTCTCATTTTGTGTACCAACCTCTTGTGCGGCACGGTATCAATTGCTTTGGAAAAATCGAGATATACCACGTCCAATGACTCACCGTGGTCCAGTCTATAGCTTACCTCTTCATAAAAACTGATTAGATTGGTTTGACAGGAGCGATTTCTCATAAACCCATGCTGATATGGAGTTAAACAGTTATTCTCATTGAGATAATCCAGAATAACATCCCTCAGAAACCCTTCAAATATTTTACCAACAATAGAGGTTAGACTTACTGGCCTATAATTTCCAGGTTCACTTTTAGAGCCCTTTTTGAATATTGGCACCACATTTGCTATGCGCCAGTCCTGCGGAACAGACCCTGTCGCTATAGAGTCACTAAAAATAAGAAATAATGGTTTATCTATTACATTACTTAGTTCTCTTAGTACTCGTGGGTGTATGCCATCCGGATCCGGAGATTTATCTATTTTAATCTTATTTAGCCGGTTTCGCACCTCTTCTTGGGTTAGATTGGTGACCCTTAATATAGGGTTTTCATTGTTTCTTGGGATTTCACCTAGCATTTCATTTTCCACCGTGAATACCGTGGAGAAGAAGGTGTTTAATATGTTAGCTTTTTCCTCGTCATCTACAACCATTCTTTCCTCACTATTTTTTAAGGGGCCTACATTTTCAGTTTTTATTCTTTTACTATTGATATAGTTGAAGAACAGTTTGGGATTAGTTTTACTCTCCTTAGCAATGTGCTTCTCTGTTTCCTTTTTGGCAGCTTTAATTAGTTTTTTAGATAAAGTATTTTTCTCCCTATAGTTTTTTAGAGCTTCAATGGTGCCATCCTGCTTTAGTAGTGCAAATGCTTTCTTTTTACTTTTAATTGCCTGTCTTACTTCTTTGTTTAGCCACATTGGGTTTTTCCTATTTCTAGTCCTTTTATTCCCACAAGGTATAAACCGCTTACACTGCCTATTTAGGATGTTCTTAAACATTTCCCATTTATTATCTGTATTCTCATTTCTGAGGATATTGTCCCAGTCTACCAGATTAAGGGCATCTCTAAGCTGTTCAAACTTTGCCTTCCTAAAGTTCAATGTTTTTGTGACTCCCTGACAAGTCCCCCTAGTGAAAGACAGGTGAAACTGCACAATATTGTGGTCGCTATTTCCTAAATGCCCAACCACCTGCAGATTTGTTATTCTGTCAGGTCTATTAGATAGTATTAGGTCTAAAAGTGCTGCTCCTCTGGTTGGATTCTGCACCAATTGTGAAAGATAATTTTTCTTGGTTATTAGCAGAAACCTGTTGCCTTTATGGGTTTCACAGGTTTCTGTTTCCCAGTTAATATCCGGGTAGTTAAAGTCCCCCATAACCAGGACCTCATTATGGGTTGCAGCTTCATCTATCTGCTTTAGAAGTAGACTTTCCATGGTTTCTGTTATATTTGCTGGTTTGTAACAGACCCCAATGAGAATTTTGTTACCATTTTTCCCTCCATGAATTTCGACCCATATGGACTCGACATCCTCATTCCCTTCGCTAATATCCTCCCTTAAAGTGGACTTTAGACAAGACTTTACATAGAGACAAACCCCTCCTCCTCTCCGATTTTTACGATCCTTTCTAAACAGACTGTAACCCTGTAAGTTAACTGCCCAGTCATAGCTTTCATCTAACCATGTCTCGGTTATTCCCACTATGTCAAAGTTACCTGTAGATATTTCTGCTTCTAGTTCTTCCATCTTGTTTGTCAGGCTTCTGGCGTTTGCGAGCATGCAGTTTAGAGGAATTTGTTTTGTTCCAATCTCCTCACTGTGGATTGTTTTAGAAATGTTCTTACCTCCCTTCTGAGTATGTTTTCCTGGGTCGTCTTTGTTCGAGTCTAATGTTTTTCTTCCCGTCCCCTCTTCTTCTAGTTTAACGCCCTCCTGATGAGTGTAGCGAGTCTTCTGGCGAATGTGTGTTTCCCAGGTTTGTTGAGGTGTAGTCCGTCTCTGGCGAGGAGTCCATCATACCAGTAATTCACACCGTGGTCCAGGAATCCAAATCCTTGTTGTCTGCACCATCGTCTTAGCCAGTTGTTTGCATCAAGGATCCTGTTCCATCTCCTGGTGCCATGCCCGTCTACTGGAAGGATAGAAGAAAAAACTACCTGTGCATCCAGTTCCTTTACTTTCTTCCCCAACTCTTCAAAGTCCTTGCAGATTGTCGGTAGGTCCTTCCTTGCCGTGTCATTGGTGCCAACATGTATCAGAAGAAATGGTTGGACGTCCTTGGAGCTGAAGAGCTTTGGTATCCTATCGGTCACATCCTTGATCATCGCACCTGGAAGGCAGCATACTTCTCTTGCAGTTATGTCCGGTCTGCAGATGGCTGCTTCGGTGCCTCTCAGTAGTGAGTCTCCCACCACCACCACTCTTCGTTGCTTCTTGGCTGTACTTTTTGCTGTCACTTGTTGCTGTGTGCCCTTTTCTTTTTTGCTTGCTGGTATTGCTTCATTCTTAGGTGTGCCATCTTCATCCTCTACAAAGATTTGATATCGGTTCTTCAGTTGTGTGGTTGGTGATTTCTCCATGGTCTTCTTGCTTCTTTTGGTCACATGCTTCCACTCATCTGGAACATTTTATGCTTCCACTCATCTGGAACATTTTACAAATGGTGCTGATGTAAAGCCGACATTTGGGAAATGTTATTTATTAATGGTTTGCTGTGGTATGACCATCTGGATTAAAGGGATAATCATTCAAAGTTTGAAAATTGCTAATTTTTAACATTTTTCTTAAATTTTTGATATTTCTTTATAAATAAACACAAAACATATCGACCTAAATTTACCATTATTGTAAAGTATAATGTGTCACAAAAAACATTCTCAAAATTACTGGGGATTTGTTGAAGCGTTCCAGAGTTATTACCACATAAAGTGACACTGGTCAGATATCAAAAATTTGGCTCTGTCACTAAGGAGGCTATATAAACAGTTGTACATTTTTCGAAATTGTGTTTTAGTCTACTACCTGCAAAGTTAAGCTATTTTCTAAATAGTGCTCATTAAAAAAATTTGCTTTGCTACAAAATGTATGAAAGTTTTTTTATCTAGCTGTGTGATCTATAAAACTGATAGCAGCAAGGAGGGAAAGAGAATTGTACACAGATCTCCAGTGTGTTGAGGGGACCAAGTATCTATAGTCTCAGGGAGAGCAGAGAAAACATTCTGCAGATAAGCTGAAAAACACAGGGTAAAATTTGCACGGAAATCTTTCAGCTTCTAATGGTGCTTCCACAAGCAGATGTCATACACGTCACTCCATTTAGCAGGTCCCAGTGGGAACATGGCCTTAACACTTTAATCTTGGTACAGGGATCTGGATTTACAAAGTAGATGCTGGACGGTAGAGCTGGGAGAGGATAGTTGAGTTGCCAGGTCAAAACCACAGATACCAGACAAAATCATGTGACAAGAACTAGATCTGGGTGGCAGCCAAGGTCAGAACCAGGTGGTCGAAATCAGAGTATAACAATAGATTCGATAGCTACATTTTTGCAAAAGGTGCACCTAAACCATATTAAGGCCCAAAAAATGGGGGTGGATAATAACGCCACCCCAAAAAAATGTATATGTTGCAATAAGACAAAAAAGTTTTTGGCAACAAAAAATATACACTTTATTTGATAATTATATAAAATACACACACAATAAAAAAGGTTGACAACCAAAAGCCAATATCTGAGTGACAGATGCATGATAATGTGACAAAATTGTAGGTCACAATGGAAGAAAGGGCTGCATAAATATTATATTGATAAAAAATGTGTAATGGGCATGGTCTATAACATGAATATAACGATCACTATGAATATACAGGTGCCGTGTCTAGGAAAAGTAAGCTATAATTATCAGTAATATCCCCTTGATGAAGCTGTAAACACCACACAAAATGCTTGTTGGGACTCTATTCTTTTGTCCTGGTAACATAGTAAGATAGTAACATAGTTAGCAAGGCTAAAAAAAGACATTTGTCCATCCAGTTCAGCCTATATTCCATCATAATAAATCCCCAGATCTACGTCCTTCTACAGAACCTAATAACTGTATGATACAATATTGTTCTGCTCCAGGAAGACATCCAGGCCTCTCTTGAACCCCTCGACTGAGTTCGCCATCACCACCTCCTCAGGCAAGCAATTCCAGATTCTCACTGCCCTAACAGTAAAGAATCCTCTTCTATGTTGGTGGAAAAACCTTCTCTCCTCCAGACGCAAAGAATGCCCCCTTGTGACCGTCACCTTCCTTGGTATAAACGGATCCTCGGAGAGATATTTGTATTTTCCCCTTATATACTTATACATGGTTATTAGATCGCCGCTCAGTCGTCTTTTTTCTAGACTAAATAATCCTAATTTTGCTGCCTGGCACTGGCTGCTCCAGGTAAATTTATCATTAACTAGGATGCCCAAATCTTTCTCCATGTCAGATTTACCCAGTGGTTTCCCATTCAGTGTGTAATGGTGATATTGATTCCTTCTTCCCATGTGTATAACCTTACATTTATCATTATTGAACCGCATCTGCTACCTTTTGGCCCAAGTTTCCAACTTATCCAGATTCATCTGTAGCAGAATACTATCTTCTCTTGTATTGACTGCTTTACAGTTTTGTATCATCTGCAAATATTGATATTTTACTGTGTAAACCTTCTACCAAATCGTTAATAAATATGTTGAAGAGAAAAGGTTTCAACACCGACCCCTCTGGTCACAGCGACCCAGTTAGAGAATATACCATTTATAACCACCCTCTGCTTTCTATCACTAAGCCAAATATTTAGAATTGAGAGTCCTCAGTGGTTGATACCTTTTGATGGCTAACTGAAAAGATGGTAACAAATTGCAAACTTTCGAGACTACTCCGGTCTCTTCATCAGGCATGGAGACCGGAGTAGTCTCAAAATCTTGCAATTTGTTACCATCTTTTCAGTTAGCCATCAAAAGGTATCAACCACTGAGGACTCTCAATTCTAAATATTTTTCTATCCACTGGCTAACACGGTACCAAGATATATATCTTTCCTGTATCACTAAACCAGTTACTTACCCATTTACACATATTTTCCCCCAGACCCAGCATGTTAGAGGTCGAGTTCCCGCTTCTGCACAGGGGGAATCTCGATCCATCTCCACTGCGGTCTCCCATTCTGTTCCAGCCGCAGTGGAGTCTGCTCAGCAAAGACGTCGGTCCCAGCGTCTTGCTCAATCTCACTCTGTTCTAAGAGTTACTGCTGCTTCTCCAGTCTCTGCCATTAAAGCCAGTACTGGTCAGCAGCAAGCGGACTTCTCTGGGACTAAGTCCTTGTCTGCACATACTGAGCATGCCCAGGGCAAGATCTTCCATTGGAGATCGAGGGTCAGGTGCTCACGCTCTGCGGCACATTCCATTGGTCCTCTTGGCAGGTCTTGGAAGGGCAAAAGTTCTGTAGCCACTTCCTGTGCTGCAACTATATAAACTGCGCATGACCGCACGGCCATGCGCTAGTATTGTCTCATAATGATATATGTGTGTGTGTAGATGGATGTATGTCGATGGATGAAAGCTTCTAAATATCCCTCCCTAGAGTTGTTGTCTGCTCGCGGATGTTGGTAGCTATCTAGCGCCCGACTAACCATCTGCACGATACACACATTACAGCGTCCTCTTGCTGTGTTCGCCTGTACGGCGCCGTGCGCTTGCCTTGCGCTTTCCATACACAAGCCTGTGTGGTTGGTGGCGTCCGACAGTGCGGCATTGCTCGCACTCCTGTGCATTTATATATTTCTAATTAGTTTCCTTACACACCCAGTTGCGGTGTAGTGCCAGCAAGGGTCTAATCGGACTTCAATCCCTGTTGGGGTTAAGTACGCTGACTGCTTGCTCGCGCTTTAGGTGCGGTACCTCGGTCCTGTGACGCAACAGGATTGCTTCCTTCACGCTGGGTGAGGTTGAACCCACGTGTGTTTACTTTAGTGTACCGCCATATAGTCTGCAATTTACTAGCAGCGGGTTTTCACCTGCACGGTGGACCTCGGACTGCGAACGCATCTATATCATCTTTCTGGGTGCGTTCCGCCAGTCCTAACATAATACTAGCGCCAAGGTCTGGCTAGTAAATGGCGGACGATCAGCGTTTACAGCGGTACATCCAGCAGCTGGAGGGAAGGTTGGCGGCTCTAGAGCGTTCAACTTCAGCTGTGGATGTTACTGCTGTCGCTGTTCAGGCTGCAAGTGTGGCTGCAGCTACCTTGTCCACTGCCGCCCCTGTACCGACGCTATCTCGCCTCCCGCTACCAGAGAAATTTTCTGATGACAGTAAGTCCTGTAGGGGTTTCGTGAGTCAGTGCTCAATACATCTCGAGCTTCTGGCCTCTCGTTTCCCTACAGAGCGGGCTAAGGTGGGCTTTATCATTTCCTTATTGTCGGACAGGGCGTTGCAGTGGGCTACGCCGCTGTGGGAGCGTGACGATCTTGTGATGCAGAGTGCTCCGTTATTCCTGAGCACTCTGAAACAGGTCTAGTGGTAGTAGGTGGAGGTGCACTAGACACTGTGACGTTTGCCTCCAAATTGTCTTTCAAGGGGACAATTACTTTTGGCTCATCCTCCCACTCGGTAGAGCTCTGCGTGGATTCTGGGGCAGAGGGCAATTTTATGTCTTCTGCCTTCGCCCAACGTCACGCAATACCCCTGGTTATGCTATCTCAACCAGTAACGGTACGAGTGGTGAATGGGTCGACACTCCCCGCACAGATAACACATCAGACCATCCCTTTTACTCTGTCCATGTCACCATCCCATCAGGAGATTATATCTTTGCTCGTCATTCCTGAGGGGATTGATGAGGTCCTGTTGGGGATACCTTGGTTACGGTACCACTCTCCTCACATCGAGTGGTCCTCTGGCAGAATTCTGGGATGGGGTGAATCATGTGGGGGTAGGTGTCACCGAGAGTGCGTTCAGGTTGCTACTACAGAGGTACCCGCAGATCTATCCTCTCTCCCCAAGCAATATTGGTCTTATGCAGACGTGTTCTCCAAAAAGGCGGCGGAGATCCTTCCGCCCCATCGCCCCTATGACTGTCCTATCGATCTCTTGCCTGGTGCGGAGCCTCCCCGGGGTCGAGTTTATCCATTATCTCTCCCGGAGACGGAGGCCATGTCTCAGTACACTCAAGAGAATCTGGCAAGAGGGTTCATCAGGAAGTCAGTGTCACCTGCTGGGGCAGGGTTCTTCTTCGTGCAGAAGAAGAATGGGGAACTACGTCCATGCATAGACTACAGGGGTCTTAACGCTATCACCGTTAAGAACAAGTATCCTTTGCCCTTGATATCCGAGCTCTTCGATAGGCTTCGGGGAGCTAGAGTGTTTACTAAATTAGATCTGCGGGGTGCTTATAACCTGATTCGCATCCGTGAGGGGGACGAATGGAAAACGGCGTTTAACACCAGAGATGGGCACTATGAGTATCTGGTGATGCCCTTCGGGCTCTGTAATGCTCCAGCCGTTTTCCAAGACTTTGTCAACGACATCTTCCGGGATATGCTTTCCACCTCAGTTGTAGTCTATCTGGATGATATTCTCATCTTTTCTCCAGATATGGACTCCCACCGGAGAGATGTTGGCAGAGTCTTCGACCTCCTACGGGCAAACTCTCTCTATGCGAAATTGGAGAAGTGTATGTTTGAGCAGGAGTCCTTACCTTTCCTGGGCTATATCATCTCCGCCCAGGGATTGGCTATGGATCCTGCCAAACTACAGGCTGTGATGGACTGGCAAGAGCCCCATTCTCTTAAAGCGGTGCAGCGCTTTATGGGGTTCATTAACTATTACCGCCAGTTCATTCCCCACTTCTCAACTCTGGTAGCTCCCTTGGTAGCCCTCACCAAGAAGGGAGCGAATCCCAAATTGTGGTCGGAAGAGGTCTCCAAGGCCTTCACTTCTATTAAGTCCCACTTTGCTAGCGCTCCCATCTTACGTCGCCCCGATGTTGATAAGCCATTCCTAATGGAGGTGGATGCCTCATCCATTGGTGCTGGAGCAGTCCTCTATCAAAAGGATGCTCAAGGTCGGATGCATCCATGCTTCTTTTTTTCAAAGACCTTTACATCAGCGGAGAGAAATTACTCCATCGGGGATAGGGAGTTGCTAGCGATGAAGTTGGCCTTTTCGGAGTGGAGACATCTTCTGGAGGGTGCACGGTTTCCTTTCCAGGTCTTCACGGACCACAAAAATTTGGTGTATTTACACACAGCCCAGCGGCTGAATTCTCGTCAGGCCAGATGGTCCTTATTTTTCTCCCGGTTCCATTTTACTCTTCACTATCTCGCCGGGGAAAAGAATATTCGTGCCGACGCTCTCTCTCGCTCCCTTATGTCAACTGAGGAGGAGGAAGAGGAGCCTCGGCTTATTGTCCCTGCTGAGAGCCTGAGAACCGTAGCGCCGGTTTCACTGGAGTCTGTGCCTCCGGGCAAGACTTTTGTGCCGATTAATTTGCGACCGGAGGTTCTCTCTTGGGCTCATTCGTCCAGAGTGGGTGGACACTTTGGGACAAAAAGGACATCTGAGCTACTGGCGAGGACGTACTGGTGGCCGCATATGGTCCGAGATGTCAGGGATTATATTCTGGCGTGTGTCTCCTGCGCCAAAAATAAATCTCCGCGTCAAAGGCCAGCTGGGTTGCTCTATCCCTTGCCGGTGGCAGATAGGCCCTGGGAGATGGTCGGGATGGACTTTGTCGTGGGTTTACCCAAATCTCGCGGCTGTACCATCATTTGGGTCATCACCGATCATTTCTCAAAAATGGTGCATTTGGTGCCGCTACCACGGTTACCTTCTGCACGGGCCTTGGCAGCGTTGTTCATAAAACACATCTTCCGCCTACATGGTATGCCTGACAAAATTGTCAGTGACCGAGGTCCCCAGTTTGCGTCTCGGTTCTGGAGAGAGCTTTGTCGTCTACTCAGTATTGAGTTGAATCTCTCTTCCGCTTATCATCCCGAGACGAATGGGTTGGTAGAGAGGGCCAATCAGACCTTGGTCACATACCTGCGATGGATGTATGTCGATGGATGAAAGCTCCTAAATATCCCTCCCTAGAGTTGTTGTCTGCTCGCGGATGTTGGTAGCTATCTAGCGCCCGACTAACCATCTGCACGATACACACATTACAGCGTCCTCTTGCTGTATTCGCCTGTACGGCGCCGTGCGCTTGCCTTGCGCTTTCCATACACAAGCCTGTGTGGTTGGTGGCGTCCGACAGTGCGGCATTGCTCGCACTCCTGTGCATTTATATATTTCTAATTAGTTTCCTTACACACCCAGTTGCGGTGTAGTGCCAGCAAGGGTCTAATCGGACTTCAATCCCTGTTGGGGTTAAGTACGCTGACTGCTTGCTCGCGCTTTAGGTGCGGTACCTCGGTCCTGTGACGCAACAGGATTGCTTCCTTCACGCTGGGTGAGGTTGAACCCACGTGTGTTTACTTTAGTGTACCGCCATATAGTCTGCAATTTACTAGCAGCGGGTTTTCACCTGCACGGTGGACCTCGGACTGCGAACGCATCTATATCATCTTTCTGGGTGCGTTCCGCCAGTCCTAACACAGCATTCTCATTTTGTGTACCAACCTCTTGTGCGGCACGGTATCAAACACTTTGGAAAAATCAAGATATACCACGTCCAATGACTCACCGTGGTCCAGCCTATAGCTTACCTCTTATAAAAGCTGATTAGATTGGTTTGACAGGAGCGATTTCTCATAAACCTATGCTGATATGGAGTTAAACAGTTATTCTCATTGAGATAATCCAGAATAACATCCCTCAGAAACCCTTCAAATATTTTACCAACAATAGAGGATAGACTTACTGGCCTATAATTTCCAGGTTCACTTTTAGAGCCCTTTTTGAATATTGGTACCACATTTGTTATTCACCAGTCCTGTGGAACAGACCCCGTCGCTATAGAGTATAAATATAAGAAATAATGGTTTATCTATTACATTACTTAGTTCTCTTAGTACTCGTGGGTGTATGCCATCCGGACCAGGAGATTTATCTATTTTAATCTTATTTATCCGGTTTCACACCTCTTCTTGAGTTAGATTTGTTACCCTTAATATAGGGTTTTCTTTGTCTCTCGGCATTTCACCTAGCATTTCATTTTCCACCGTGAATACCGTGGAGAAGAAGATGTTTAATATATTAGCCTTTTCCTCGTCATCTACAACCATTCTTTCCTCACTATTTTTTAAGGGGCCTACACTTTCACTTATGATTCTTTTACTATTGATATAGTTGAAGAACAGTTTGGGATTAGTTTTACTCTCCTTAGCAATGTGCTTCTCTGTTTCCTTTTTGGCAGCTTTAATTAGTTTTGTAGATAAAGTATTTTTCTCCCTATAGTTTTTTAGAGCTTCAATGGTGCCATCCTGCTTTAGTAGTTTAAATGCCTTCTTTTTACTGTTAATTGCCTGTCTTACTTCTTTGTTTAGCCACATTGGGTTTTTCCTATTTCTTGTTCTTTTATTCCCACAAGGTATAAACCGCTTACAGTGCCTATTTAGGATGTTCTCAAACATTTCCCATTTGGTATCTGTATTGTTATTTCTGAGGACCTTGTCCCAGTCTACCAGATTAAGGGCATCTCTAAGCTGGTCAAACTTTGCCTTCCTAAAGTTCAGTGTTTTTGTGACTCCCTGACAAGTCCCCCTTGCGAAAGACAGGTGAAACTGTACAATATTGTGGTCTCTATTTCCTAGATGCCCGACGACCTGCAGATTTGTTATTCTATCAGGTCTATTAGATAGTAATAGGTCTAAAAGTGCTGCTCCTCTGGTTGGATTCTGTTACCTTTATGGGTTTCGTAGGTCTCTGTTTCCCTGTTAATATCAGGGTAGTTAAAGTCCCCCATAACAAGGACCTCATTATAGGTTGCAGCTTCATCTATCTGCCATATCAGTAGACTTTCCATGATTTCTGTTATATATGGGGGCTTGTAACAGACCCCAATGAGAATTTTGTTACTATTTTTCCCTCCATGTATTTCGACCCATATGGACTCGACCTCCTCATTCGCTTCGCTAATATTCTCCATTAAAGTGGATTTTAGATAAGACTTTACATAAAGTCTGGCTTCATGTTCATGTCTAACGTTTTTCTTCCCGTCCCCTCTTCTTCTAGTTTAACGCCCCACTGATGAGTGCAGTGAGTCTTCTGGCGAATGTGTGTTTCCCAGGTTTGTTGAGGTGTAGTTCGTCTCTGGCGAGGAGTCCGTCATACAGGTAATTCACACCATGGTCCAGGAATCCGAATCCTTGTTGTCTACACCATTGTCTTAGCCAGTTGTTCGCATCAAGGATCCTGTTCCATCTCCTGGTGCCATGCCCGTCTATTGGAAGGATAAAAGAAAAAACTACCTGTGCATCCAGTTCCTTTACTTTCATCCCCAATTCTTCAAAGTCCTTGCAGATTGTCAGTAGGTCTTTCCTTGTCATTGGTGCCAACAGTATCAGAAGAAATGGTTGGACGTCCTTGGAACTGATGATCTTTGGTATCCTATTGGTCACATCCTTGATCTTCGCAAGATCAGCATACTTCTCTTGCGGTTATGTCCGGTCTGCAGATGACTGCTTCTGTGCCTCTCAGTAGTGAGTCTCCAACCACTACCACTCTTCTTCGCTTCTTGGCTGTACTGTGTGGTTGGTGATGTTGCCATGGTTTTCTTGCTTCTTTTGGTCATATGCTTCCACTAGTCTGCTTTTGGAGGTTCTCTGACACTTTCTTCATCTTCTGTGACCAGTAGAGATGCTTCTGTTCTGTTTAGGAAGTCTTCATTTTCTTTGATGAGTTTCAAAGTTGCAATTCTTTCTTCCAAACCACGCACCTTTTCTTCTAAAAGGGCCAGTAGTCTACACTTCTGGCAGGTGAAGTTGGATTCTTCTTCTGGTTGATCTGTAAACATGTAGCACATGTTGCAGCTCACCATGTAGGTTGTCACATCTACCATGTTGCTCTTAGATCCTGCTGACTAGCTGTGTGTCTTCCTTCTTGTGTAATCTGGAGAATGCAATTTGGTTCCATATGGATAAGAGCGCAATATTAAAAATATGACTTACTGATAATTATAGCTTACTTTTCTTAGACATGGTAACTGTATATCCATAGTGATAGTTATATTCATGTTATAGACCATGCCCATTACGCATTTTTATCCCTATAAATTTTTGCTGTATTTTCCTCCATTCCTACAATTTTGTCACATTAACTAACTTTTCATGCGTCTGTCATTCAGGTGTTGGTTTTTACATAGTAACATAGTAACATAGTAACATAGTAACATAGTTATTAATGTTGAAGGAAGACTTTAAGTCCATCTAGTTCAACCCATAGCCTAACCTAACATGCCCTAACATGGTTGGCTTGTCATCCTTTTTTATGTGTGTTTATTTTATATTATTTTATATAATTGTCAAATAAAGTGGATGAAGTCAGAGGCAGAATTGTCATGGGACAATTCCCAGGCTCTCAGGAAAGCTCCCAGGCTCGAGTTCATATGAGGACAACCAGCAGAGGGCGCATCACCGCGAATGAAGGTAACTATAGGTCATTGACCTACATTACCTTCATTCCCCAGGTTTTACAGCCAGGAGCACAGCTGCATTATAGCAGAGCTCCTGCCTGTAAAATATTTTAACCCCTTCAGATGGATTTACAGCGTGGGACATTACAGATCAACGGAAGGTATGTATATTGTTGGTTTATTATTTTTAATTTGTTACAGAACGAGGGTCTTCAGGTGGATTGAGAGAGCAATAAAATATTAAAACAGCCTGTGTGTTTATTTCATTAAAATACTTTTTAATAATGTGTGTGTGTTTTTTTTAACCCTTTCACTCAATTGGATTAATAATGGATAGGTGTCAGAATTGACGCGTCTCCATTATTAATCTGGCTTAATGTCACCTTACAATAGCAAGGTGGCATTAACCTTTCATTACCCCATATCCCACCGCTACACGGGAATGGGAAGAGAGTGGCCAAGTGCCAGAATAGGCGCATCATACAGATGTGCCTTTTCTGGGGTGGCTGGGGGCAGGTGTTTTTAGCCAGGGGGGCCAATAACCGTGGACCCTCTCCAGGCTATTAATATCTGCCCTCAGTCACTGGCTTTACTACTCTGGCGGAGAAAATTGCGCGGGAGCCCACGCCAATTTTTTCCACGATTTAACCCTTAAATTTAATAGCTAGAGCACCGAAATTTTGCACATACACACTACTAACATTAGTTGTGTGTGATATGCAAAAAAAATGGGGATATGACATGGTTTACTGTATGTAAACCATGTCTCATATCATGTCGGGCTTAGGCAGGAGAAATGAAAAGCCGGCAATTGAATTACCGGCTTTTCAACATTATTGCGCTGAAGTAAATATAAATATATATATATATATGTGTGTCTCTATGACATATATATATATATATATCTACTATATAAAGCTGAATGTGTGTGTGTGTGTGTGTGTGTGTGTGTGTGTGTGTGTGTGTGTGTGTGTGTGTGTGTGTGTGTGTGTATGTGTGTATGTCCGGGATTGGCATCTGCACCGTCGCAGCTACAGCCACAAAATTTTGCACAGTCACACGTCTGGACCCCGAGAGCGTCATAGGCTATATTGTGAGGCGAAATTTTAACCCCGCGCGTTCCAATTCACCAAACAATTTAGCCCCTATCTACATAATGGGGAAAAAAGTGAAAGGAAAAGTGTTGGAGGCGTCGCAGCTACAGCAACAAAATTTTGCACAGTCACACGTCTGGACCCTGAGAGCATCATAGGCTACGTTGTGAGGTGAAATTTTAACCCCGCGCTTTCCAATTCACCAAACAATTTTGCCCCTATCTACATAATGGGGAAAAAGTGAAATGAAAAGTGTTGGAGGCGTCGCAGCTACAGCCACAACATTTTGCACAGTCACACGTCTGGACCCTGAGAGCGTCATAGGCTATGTTGTGAGGTTAAATTTTAACTCCGCGCTTTCCAATTCACCAAACTATTTTTCCCCTATCTACATAATGGGAAAAAATGAAAGGAAAAGTGTAGGAGGCAAATTGACAGCTGCCAGATGTGAACAAGGGGGACTTAACGAATGAGGGCGATGGCGCCAAAGAGTATATACCGTATAGTTGCTAAGGTGGGGCCCCGACATGGGATACTCACCACACACGGGGATATGAACACACACACAAAATGCGCCACACACTACCACGTGCTGGAACACATATACCACCCTCAGCACACATTTCACCACAAATACACCAACCTCGCCACATAAAAGTCGAAACACAAAAGTCGCCGCTCAAAACTCGCCACGCGCAGAACTCGCCACATGCAAAAACTAGGCTCTTGCAAAACTCGCCACAAGTGCAAAACTCACCTCATGGAAAACTCGCCACACGCAAAACTTGCACACGCGGAAAAATTGCCACATGCACAAAATTTGCAACACATGCAAAAGTTGCCTCACACAAAACTTGCACATACTCAAAAGGCACCACACATAAAACTCGCCACGCGCAAAACTCACCATGCGCAAAACTTGCTGCACACAACTTGCTACACTAACCTGTCACATGCAACTCGACACACAAAAAGTTTCTACACGCATGTTGCCACACAAAACTCATCTCACAAAAGTCGCTACATGCATGTCGCCACACGCAACTCAACACACACAACTTGACAAACAAAACTCGCCCTAAAACACACACACAAGTCTGGTATTATCCTTCAAAAATAAAAATCTGATTAATAAGCAGACAAACTACAACAAATGTACCATATAGGAAATACGGCAGCTGTCAGTCACATGACCTGTCTATTATGTGTATGTGTGAGCTAATATACAGTGGGGCAAAAAAGTATTTAGTCAGTCAGCAATAGTGCAAGTTCCACCACTTAAAAAGATGAGAGGCGTCTGTAATTTACATCATAGGTAAACCTCAACTATGGGAGACAAACTGAGAAAAAAAAATCCAGAAAATCACATTGTATGTTTTTTTAACATTTTATTTGCATATTATGGTGGAAAATAAGTATTTGGTCAGAAACAAAATTTAATCTCAATACTTTGTAATATATCCTTTGCTGGCAATGACAGAGGTCAAACGTTTTCTGTAAGTCTTCACAAGGTTGCCACACACTGTTGTTGGTATGTTGGCCCATTCCTCCATGCAGATCTCCTCTAGAGCAGTGATGTTTTTGGCTTTTCGCTTGGCAACACGGACTTTCAACTCCCTCCAAAGGTTTTCTATAGGGTTGAGATCTGGAGACTGGCTAGGCCACTCCAGGACCTTGAAATGCTTCTTACGAAGCCACTCCTTCGTTGCCCTGGCGGTGTGCTTTGGATCATTGTCATGTTGAAAGACCCAGCCACGTTTCATCTTCAATGCCCTTGCTGATGGAAGGAGGTTTGCACTCAAAATCTCACGATACATGGCCCCATTCATTCTTTCATGTACCCGGATCAGTCGTCCTGGCCCCTTTGCAGAGAAACAGCCCCAAAGCATGATGTTTCCACCACCATGCTTTACAGTAGGTATGGTGTTTGATGGATGCAACTCGGTATTCTTTTTCCTCCAAACACGACAAGTTGTGTTTCTACCAAACAGTTCCAGTTTGGTTTCATCAGACCATAGGACATTCTCCCAAAACTCCTCTGGATCATCCAAATGCTCTCTAGCAAACTTCAGACGGGCCCGGACATGTACCGGCTTAAGCAGTGGGACACGTCAGGCACTGCAGGATCTGAGTCCATGGTGGCATAGTGTGTTACTTATGGTAGGCCTTGTTACATTGGTCCCAGCTCTCTGCAGTTCATTCACTAGGTCCCCCCGCGTGGTTCTGGGATTTTTGCTCACCGTTCTTGTGATCATTCTGACCCCACGGGGTGGGATTTTGCGTGGAGCCCCAGATCGAGGGAGATTATCAGTGGTCTTGTATGTCTTCCATTTTCTAATTATTGCTCCCACTGTTGATTTCTTCACTCCAAGCTGGCTGGCTATTGCAGATTCAGTCTTCCCAGCCTGGTGCAGGGCTACAATTTTCTTTCTGGTGTCCTTTGACAGCTCTTTGGTCTTCACCATAGTGGAGTTTGGAGTCAGACTGTTTGAGGGTGTGCACAGGTGTCTTTTTATACTGATAACAAGTTTAAACAGGTGCCATTACTACAGGTAATGAGTGGAGGAAAGAGGAGAATCTTAAAGAAGAAGTTACACTTCTGTGAGAGCCAGAAATCTTGATTGTTTGTTTCTGACCAAATACTTATTTTCCACCATAATATGCAAAAAAAATGTTAAAAAAAACAGACTGTGATTTTCTGGATTTTTTTTTCTCAGTTTGTCTCCCATAGTTGAGGTCTACCTATGATGTAAATTACAGACGCCTCTCATCTTTTTAAGTGGTGGAACTTGCACTATTGCTGACTGACTAAATACTTTTTTGCCCCACTGTATGCTGCCAGGGGGAGGGCTTCCTGTTGGCTGGGGATTTATCAGGCTGCCAATTTAGCTTACAAATACTGAGGTAAAAATACTGAGCAAATAACGTGTGAACGAGGTCTAATACAGGAAGAGATGACACACAGGTATATACTATATACAGGGGAGATGACACACAGATATATACTATATACAGGAGAGATGACACAGGTATATACTATATAGAGGAGGAGATGACATACAGGTGTATACTATATATAGAAGGAGATGACATTCAGGTATATACTATATATAGGGGAGATGACACACAGCAGGTATATACTATATACAGGTGAGATGACTTACAGGTATATACTATATACAGGAGATGACATACAGATGTATACTATATATAAGGGAGATGACAAACATGTATATACTGAGGTGATGAGGTGAAAATGAGAGGTGTGAGGTGAAAATGAAAAGGTGTGAGTGCAAAATGAGAGGAGTGAGGAAAAATAGTGGAGTGATCAGAAAATGACAGATGTGAGGTTGAAATGACAAGTGTTAGGGGGGAATGAGAGGAGTGAGGGAGAAAATGAGAGGTGTGAGGGAGAAAATGAGAGATGTGATTGGGAAAATGAGAGGTGTGATGAGAAAATAAGAGAAGTGAGGTGCTATAACTAACCACAGATATTTACTATGCCCAGGCAACGCCGGGCTCTTCAGCTAGTATATATATATATATACGAAACCCGACTTTGGAGTAAAGATCGCTGACCTCCGACCTGATCCCACAGTGGGATCAGGTCGGGTTTTACGAAGCCCGACTTTGCTAAAAGTCGGCGACTTTTGAAAATTGCCGATCTGTTTCGCTCAACCCTAGCCCAAAGTAGAAACATGCCCCCATATCACAGCGAATTGCAGGCAACCCTGTTTGAGATGAGACTCCTCCCACCTGCATAGGTTCATCCATCTGCACCGATGTGTCTTCCTCCCTAGAAAGGACAACAGAGGGCAGATTTGGTGTATGTCTCTCCCTGAGGTGTCTATCCACCCGGAAAGCAAGGGCCATGGCGCCTTCCAATGTTCCAGGAGTAGCATACTGCACCAGAGTATCTTGCAGCCTAGTTGACAGACCCTGACAAAAATAGCTCGTAAGGGCAAAGTCATTCCACTGCGTGTCAGTGGCCCACCTCTTGAACTCAAAGCAGTACTCCTCAGCCGGCCGGCCCCCCTGCTTGATTTTGCAGAGTCGAGACTCAGCAAGGGAGACGCCATCAGGATCCCCATACACCAGCACCAATGCTGCGAAAAAGTCATCCACCGACCGCAAAGATAATGAATCGGTCAGCAGGGAAAAGGCCCAGTATTGGGGACTACCCTTGAGAAGTGAGACTATTGTCCCCACACACTGTTCCTCACTTCCTGAAGAACAAGGGCAGAGCCTCAAATATAATTTACAGGCCTCCTGAAAAACCAAACATTTATCTATCCCTCCAGAGAACCTGTCAGGGAGAGATATCTTGGGTTCCGGTTGAGCCTGCACGTGAGCCGAGACCCAGAGCCCTGAAAACTGCTGAAGCTGCTGCACCACCTGAGACCGCAACTCCTTAAGCTCCTTGAGCTCATCGGTGAGGGTCGGGATCAGTTGGGCGAAGGCCTGCAATTGAGCCATGGTTCACCGGAAAAGTGTGACGGTTGGTGATAATGTCACGGAATATAAAGCGACCCCTATGGGGGAGTCGGTAAGCGGATGGCACAACACACCTACAACAGGATGGAAAAAGGACAAGGAAATAAACACTTCGCTTTCTCTGGTGCAAAGCTCCACACAGCAGAATAAAGGCACCAGGATAATGAATCCAGCAGAAGCACCACTGCACCCAGAGAGCTCTCTCACCAACAGCCAGCGGATGCATCAGGTTGCCATTTAAAAGATGGTGGGAGTGGTCACCACCCACATCTGCTGACCCAGCAACACTGCAGTTACACCAGATTGCCAGTGGGGGGGGGGAACTGACATTGACCCCCGATTGGTTGAAAGGAAAAAAAGCTACATTTAAAGTGGAACCAGAGCTGCCACAAATCCAAAATTGTATCATGACATAGAAGGGCAGCAAGACTCGATGATTCTTATGATTGTACGGTGTTCATTTTAGGACATGGTCACAAATCAAAGTCAAACATCAGAAATACTCTGTCTGATACCTCATTCTGATACTTGAGTCTGATACCTGAGTCTGATAGCTGTGTCTGATACTTGACTCTGATACCTGACTCTGATACCTGACTCTGATACTTGACTCTGATACCTGGCTCTGATACCTGACTCTGATACCTGACTCTGATACCTGACTCTGATACTTGACTCTGATACCTGGCTCTGATACCTGACTCTGATACCTGACTCTGATACTTGACTCTGATACTTGACTCTGATACCTGACTCTGATACCTGACTCTGATACCTGACTCTGATACCTGGCTCTGATACCTGACTCTGATACCTGACTCTGATACCTGACTCTGATACTTGACTCTGATACTTGACTCTGATACCTGACTCTGATACCTGACTCTGATACCTGACTCTGATACTTGACTCTGATACCTGGCTCTGATACCTGACTCTGATACCTGACTCTGATACTTGACTCTGATACTTGACTCTGATACCTGACTCTGATACCTGACTCTGATACCTGACTCTGATACCTGGCTCTGATACCTGACTCTGATACCTGACTCTGATACCTGACTCTGATACTTGACTCTGATACTTGACTCTGATACCTGACTCTGATACCTGACTCTGATACCTGACTCTGATACCTGGCTCTGATACCTGACTCTGATACCTGACTCTGATACCTGACTCTGATACTTGACTCTGATACTTGACTCTGATACCTGACTCTGATACCTGACTCTGATACTTGACTCTGATACCTGGCTCTGATACCTGACTCTGATACCTGACTCTGATACTTGACTCTGATACTTGACTCTGATACCTGACTCTGACACCTGACTCTGATACCTGACTCTGATACCTGACTCTGATACTTGACTCTGATACCTGACTCTGATACTTGACTCTGATACCTGACGCTGATACCTGACTCTGATACCTGACTCTGATACCTGACTCTGATACCTGACTCTGATACTTGACTCTGATACTTGACTCTGATACCTGACTCTGATACCTGACTCTGATACCTGACTCTGATACCTGACTCTGATACTTGACTCTGATACATGAAATTAGTAAAATTAGTAAAATTAGCTAAAATTAGTACCTGGTATCACTTGAGCTTGTGGTGCAATGGTAAGGCCGACGGCTGTAGTGTCGAGACGCAGGATCCGTTTTTTTTCCGCCGGATCGGTTTTATTTTTCTGCCGGATCCGTTTTTTTTACGCCAGATCCGATTTTTTT
Organism: Ranitomeya imitator; assembly: GCF_032444005.1. Lineage (NCBI taxonomy): Eukaryota > Metazoa > Chordata > Amphibia > Anura > Dendrobatidae > Ranitomeya > Ranitomeya imitator. The sequence continues at coordinate 89,281,104 of NC_091282.1, forward strand.
TTACGTCGGATCTGTTTTTTTTACACCGGATCCAGGTGTTTTTACACCAGATCCGTTTTTTTTTTCGCCGGATCCGTTTTTTTTTACGCCGGATCCAATTTTTGTGCCTGATCAGTTTATTTTTCCGCCGGATCCGTTTTTCTTCCGCCGGATCCGTTTTCATCGCCGGATCCGTTTTTTTGCGCCGAATCCTTTTTTTTTGCCGGATCTGTTTTTTTACGGCATATCCATTTTTTACGCTGGATCCGTTTTTTTTTACGCTGAATTCGTTTTTTTTCGCCAGATCCGTTTTTTTCAGCCGGATCTTTTTCTTTACGCCATATCCATTTTTACGCCGGATCCGTTTTTTTTACGCCGGATCCGTTTTTTTTCTGCCGGATCCGGGGTTTTTACGCCGGATCCGTTTTTCTTCCGCCAGATCCGTTTTTTTACGCCGAATCCGTTTTTTTTTTGCCGGATCCATTTTTTTAACGCCGGATCCGTTTTTTTAACGCCGGATCCGTTTTTTTACACCGGATCCGTTTTTTTCCGGATCCGTTTTTTTCGCCGAATCCGTTTTTTTTGCCAGATCCGTTTTTTTACGCCAAATCCGTTTTTTTCGCCGGATCCGTTTTTTTACGCCAAATCCGTTTTTTCACCGGATCCATTTTTCTTCTGGATCCGTTTATTTTTTACGCCTGATCCGTTTATTTTTACGCCGGATCCGTTTTTTTACGTTGGATCCGTTTTTTTCCGCCGGATTCGTTTTTCTTCTGACGGCGGAAAAAACGGATCCGGCGTAAAAAAAATGGATCCGGCAGAAAAAAACGGATCCGGCGTAAAAAAAACGGATCCAGCAGAAAAAAACGGATCTGGCGTAAAAAAAAACCGGATCCGGCAAAAAAAAAAACTGATCCGGCAGAAAAAAATGGATCCGGCGTAAAAAAAAACGGATCCGGCAGAAAAAAACGGAGACGGCGTTAAAAAATCGGATCCGGCAGAAAAAAACAGATCTGGCATTAAAAAAAAACGTATCCGGCAAAAAAAAACGGATCTGGCAGAAAAAAACGGATCCGGCAAAAAAAAAACGGATCCGGCGTAAAAAAAACGAATTCGGCGAAGAAAAACGGATTCGGCGGAAAAAAAAAACGGATCCGGCAGAAAAAAACGGATTTGGCGTAAAAAAAACGGAGCCGGCAAAAAAAAACGGATCTGGCAGAAAAAAAATGGATCTGGCGAAAAAAAACGGATCCGGTGTAAAAAAACGGATCTGGTGTAAAAAAAACGGATCCGGCGTAAAAAAAAGGATCCAGCGTAAAAAACGCATCAGGCAGAAAAAAACGGAGCCGGCAGACAAAAACGGATCGGCGGACAAAAACAGATCCGGAAAAAAAAACGGATCCTGAGGAAAAAAAACGGATCCTGCAGAAAAAAACGGATATGGCGGAAAAAAAACAGATCCAGCCGACAAAAACGGATCCGGCAGAAAAATAAAACCGATCCGGCGGAAAAAAAAGGATCGGCGGATAAAAAACGGATCCTGCGTCTAGAAGCTACAGCTGTCGGCATTACTTTTGCACCACAAGCTCAAGTGATCCCAGGTACTAATTTTAGCTAACTTTACTAATTTTACTAATTTTACTAATTTCATGTATCAGAATCAAGTATCAGACTCAGGTATCAGAGTCAAGTATCAGAGTCAAGTATCAAAGTCAAGTATCAGAGTCAAGTATCAGAGTCAGGTATCAAAGTCAAGTATCAGAGTCAAGTATCAGAGTCAGGTATCAAAGTCAAGTATCAGAGTCAGGTATCAAAGTCAAGTATCAGAGTCAAGTATCAAAGTCAAGTATCAGAGTCAGGTATCAAAGTCAAGTATCAGAGTCAGGTATCAAAGTCAAGTATCAGAGTCAAGTATCAGAGTCAGGTATCAAAGTCAAGTATCAGAGTCAGGTATCAGAGTCAGGTATCAAAGTCAAGTATCAGAGTCAAGTATCAGAGTCAGGTATCAGAGTCAAGTATCAGAGTCAAGTATCAGAGTCAGGTATCAGAGTCAAGTATCAGAGTCAAGTATCAGAGTCAAGTATCAGAATGAGGTATCAGAGAGAGTATTTCTGATGTTTGACTTTGATTTGTGACCATGTCCTAAAATGAACACTGTATGATTGGAATAGTTACTGACATCACCGTGACCTGAAATCCTGATGAGCGGTGACTGAGAATAGCAGTATCATTACTGTTACTCATCATAGTCGTCAGGGTCGGATTCCTACTTCGGAACGTTTTTTCAAATAAATTAGTGAACGAGGGATAGAGGGATAGTCTATTGTTTTCTATTCTCTCTTTTTATGTTTATTAGGTATCCATTGGTAGTCTATGTCAGATTTGGTGGACTACGGCTGATTCCCTGCGTGGCTTTTTTTTTTTAAACAAATTGGTGAACCAGGGAATATGTTGGGGAGTGTTTCTTTTAATAAAATTATTTTTTTCTGTGTGTGATTTCTTTTTTCATTACTGAGTTAGTAATGGGGGTGTTTGATAGCCACCTCTCCATTACTAACACCAGGGCTTGATGCCAGCTGTGATTGCTGTCAAATCACAGCTGACATCAACTCCAAGCCCCATTACCCCAATGATTAATACCGCACCAGGGTAATCGAAAAAAAATGGGACAAAGCATCAGAATTGACGCATCTAATGTGATGTGTCACTTCCGGGGTAGTTGTGGGCTGATAATATCAGCTCTCAGCTGACCGCTTTACCTTTGCTGGTTACCAAAAATAAGGGGGACCCCACATCGTTTTTTTAAATGATTTTATTTATTAGTTTAAGCAAGGCTAAACACACTCTAGTACCACATGAAAGGCAATAAAGGGTGTAAGTTTATTTTATGTAGGGGGGTTGTGAAATTGTATATCTACAGGACATCTATCTATCTAATATATCCTTTTTATATATTCTGTCTATTCTATCTATCTTGAGTGCCGTTGTTTTTTTTCTCAAACCCACTGACTTATATTGGCGAGTCTCGTCTGATATATATGGCCACTCGCAGCATGCTGTAATTTTTTTATTCAGCCCAATTCCAGCTGAGGAAAAACTCACAGATGAACACTGCCTCAATGAATAACACTGGTGCAAGTGCAATGCAATTGTCTTTCTCACATTGCCCTCAACATATTTATACACAAGTGTGAGCGAGGCCTTACTATAATGGTGCGGGCATATGTTATGTATTTGCTACAGACATTTTTGCATCAAAAATGTGTCTCTTGGCAGGAAAAATGCTGCATAAAAAAGTAGATTTTTACCAAAATTATGCATGTGTTTTTTCCCCATGCATTACGATAGGTGAAAAAAGCTGCAAAAATGTTGAAAGAATTGACATGCTGCAGATTTGAAACTTCTTCAAATCTGCAAGGAAAATATAGGAATGTGATTTCAGAAATGTCATTGAGCAAATCTGTGTGTGGAAACTTCCTGAAGAAGAAGCCTTTGAGCTTCGAAACGCGTTGAATAAACCACCCGAACACCCTAACAGTATATCTGGATCTATTATTTGTCGCAGCAGCGCAGATGTAATCCACATTTCATTTATTATAACGGTTCTGAGAGGTCGCAACGCCGACCTGTGGATCTGCAGCAGCTGACAACTACACGCTTGTACTGTGTACTACCAGGTGAGCAGTTCTCTCACAATTGATTAAGAACAATCCTGGGGATAAGACCCTATTTGCGCTTTTTTTGTCTCCTATCTTTCAATACTATTGAGCAAAATGCTACATTTTTCATGGGAAAAAAATATGGCAAAAACGATGTGTGAATATGCCCTTAGTGCTAAACCATGGGTCCTGCTGGAGTTCACCATTAGTGCTCAACCATGGGATCTGCTGGAGTTCACCATTAGTGCTCAACCATGGGATCTGCTGGAGTTCACCATTAGTGCTAAACCATGGGATCTGCTAGAGTTCACCATTAGTGCTCAACCATGGGATCTGCTGGAGTTCACCATTAGTGCTGAACCATGGGATCTGCTAGAGTTCACCATTAGTGCTCAACCATGGGATCTGCTGGAGTTCACCATTAGTGCTGAACCATGGGATCTGCAGGAGTTCACCATTAGTGCTAAACCATAGAATCTGCTAGAGTTCACCATTAGTGCTAAACCATGAGATATGCTAGAGTTCACCATTAGTGCTAAACAATGGGATCTGCTGGAGTTCACCATTAGTGCTAAACCATGGGATCTGCTAGAGTTCACCATTAGTGCTCAACCATGGGATCTGCTGGAGTTCACCATTAGTGCTGAACCATGGGATCTGCTAGAGTTCACCATTAGTGCTCAACCATGGGATCTGCTGGAGTTCACCATTAGTGCTGAACCATGGGATCTGCAGGAGTTCACCATTAGTGCTAAACCATAGAATCTGCTAGAGTTCACCATTAGTGCTAAACCATGGGATCTGCTAGAGTTCACCATTAGTGCTCAACCATGGGATCTGCTGGAGTTCACCATTAGTGCTGAACCATGGGATCTGCAGGAGTTCACCATTAGTGCTAAACCATAGAATCTGCTAGAGTTCACCATTAGTGCTAAACCATGGGATATGCTGGAGTTCACCATTAGTGCTAAACCATAGAATCTGCTAGAGTTCACCATTAGTGCTAAACCATGGGATATGCTAGAGTTCACCATTAGTGCTAAACAATGGGATCTGCTGGAGTTCACCATTAGTGCTAAACCATGGGATCTGCAGGAGTTCACCATTAGTGCTCAACCAAAGGATCTGCTGGAGTTCACCATTAGTGCTCAACCATGGGATCTGCTGGAATTCAGCCATGTGTCTAATATTTTGACAGCAAGAACTGTGCTATTATAACCATAAAATGGGATGGATCTGCCCATAGTAGCTTCAAATAGAGACTAAGGGCTCATTCACACAACTGTATTATCAGTTTGAGTGCTGACAGTGGAAAAGACAGACGACACTCGGACTAATGTTATTTAATGGGGCAGTGCAGACAAGCGATTATTTTGACAGACCAAATCTGTGTGTGAAAAAAAATCACAGAAAGCACTAGTTTTTCCATAAATTGGATGAAACTGTTCCATTCAAGTCTACGGGTGCGACAAAAACGGATGCCACACAATGTCACAGTATAGCATCTGATTTGTACGGATCCATTGCAATTCTGTAACATCGGAAACTGTAAATGGTCTTGTAGATGATTAATAGCTGCTGTAAAAAAGAACATTGCATATGGATGACAAGTGAGAAGAAAAATTGTCACACTTTTCTGGATTGAACAATTTTCTATATGGTCATAAGAACCTACCCTTAAAGAAATAAGAAAGGCACTAATGCAACTATTTGGACCATACCCCAATCTTGTTAGGCTAGCACAAGGTCCAAAAAGTTGCCTTTGGCCATGGTATATGTGAATCTGGATTTATAATAAATAATTTAAATTTTAGAACAAAGAAATCAATCTTTAGTTAAATCTTTTTTCTATAAATTTTAGGAAATCCAGCATGTCCTACTCCTTAACCGTGCCATTTCGAGTTCTAAGACAACTGTCTGCAGCAGGAGCCTTTCCCTTCGCCAAGATTGCAGTAGGGATTGGTAAATCCATTACCTTGACTAAGCTAAACCAAAAGCGATTTCTCAATCAATAGCGAGACATCTGAGCAGGCAGGTAACACCTGTGTTCTTTGCAGGATTAATACAGACTGTTTGAGAACCATTAGAAGAGCAACTGAACTCCACAACTTAACCCCTTACCGGCATCGGACGTACTATACTGTCCGAAGCCGGCTCCCCTGCTTTGATGCAGGGCTCCGCGGTGAGCCCGCACCAAAGCCGGGACATGTCAGCTGTTTTGAACAGCTGACATGTGCCCGAAATAGGCGCGGGCAGAATCGCGATCTGCCCGCACCTATTAACTAGTTAAATGCCGCTGTCAAACGCAGACAGCGGCATTTAACTACCGCTTCCGGCCGGGCGGCCGGAAATGACGTCATCGCCGACCCCCGTCACATGATCGGGGGTCGGCGATGCTTGTGAATGGTAACCATAGAGGTCCTTGAGACCTCTATGGTTACTGATTGCCCGTCGCTGTGAGCGCCACCCTGTGGTCGGCGCTCACAGCACACGTGCAATTCTGCTACATAGCAGCGATCAGCAGATCGCTGCTATGTAGCAGAGCCGATCTTGCTATGCCTGCTTCTAGCCTCTCATGGAGGCTATTGAAGCATGGCAAAAGTAAAAAAAAAAAAGTTTAAAAAAATGTGAAAAAAATAAAAAAAACATAAAAGTTTAAATCACCCCCCTTTCGCCCCAATCAAAATAAATCAATAAAAAAAATATCAAATCTACGCATATTTGGTATCGCCGCGCTCAGAATCGCCCGATCTATCAAATAAAAAAAAGTATTAACCTGATCGCTAAACAGTGTAGCGGGAAAAAAATTCGAAACGCCAGAATTACGTTTTTTTGGTCGCCGCGACATTGCATTAAAATGCAATAACGGGCGATCAAAAGAACGTATCTGCACCAAAATGCTATCATTAAAAACGTCATCTCGGCACGCAAAAAATAAGCCCTCAACCGACCCCAGATGATGAAAAATGGAGACGCTACGAGTATCGGAAAATGGCGCAATTTTTTTTTTTTTTTTTAGCAAAGTTTGGAATTTTTTTTCACCACTTAGATAAAAAATAACCTAGTCATGTTTGGTGTCTATGAACTCGTAATGACCTGGAGAATCATAATGGCAGGTCATTTTTAGCATTTAGTGAACCTAGCAAAAAAGCCAAACAAAAAACCAATGTGGGATTGCACTTTTTTTGCAATTTCACCGCACTTGGAATTTTTTTCCCGTTTTCTAGTACACGACATGCTAAAACCAATGATGTTGTTCAAAAGTACAACTCGTCCCGCAAAAAATAAGCCCTCACATGGCCAAATTGACAGAAAAATATAAAAGTTATGGCTCTGGGAAGGAGGGGAGTGAAAAACGAACACGGAAAAACGAAAAATCCCCCGGTCATGAAGGGGTTAAAAATTAACCCACAAACCAAAAACAGGTATACATAAATTTAAGATAGACCCTCTAAAATTATCTTTAAGATTTTATTTTTTGATCACATGAAAAGCACATTTAGGAAGGATAATGAAGGCAGCCCAATGAAAGGGGCACTATCGTTGTCAGCAGGTAAGAGCAACAATTTAACAAGTGGCAGTGCAATCTAATACTATCATACAATTTGACATCACAAAAACAATGTGTTAGGGCTGGCAGAATGCACCATATATATCTATATATATAATTGTCTAAGGGTTTTTCTGTCTGTCTGTCTGTCTGTCTTTCTGTCTGTCTGTCCTGGAAATCCCAGCTCTCTGATTGGTCGAGGCCTGGCGGCCAATCAGCAACGGGCACAGCGACGATGATGTCATAAAGGACGTAGACATCTCACGTTTCTGATTCAGCGACGGGCACAGTATCGACGTAGATGTCATAATGGTTGCCATGGCGATGATGATGTCATAAAGGTTGCCTCAACCAATCAGCGACGGGCACAGTCTGCCGCGAATTCTGGAATCATCATTGTCCATATACTACGGGGACATGCATATTCTAGAATACCCGATGCGTTAGAATCGGGCCACAGTCTAGTCTATATATATAATTGTCTAAGGGTTTTTCCGTCTATCTGTCTGTCTGTCTGTCCTGGAAATCCCGGCTCTCTGATTGGTCGAGGCCGCCAGGCCTCAACCAATCAGCGACGGGCACAGCGACGATGATGTCATAAAGGACGTAGAAATCCCGCGTCTGATTGGTCGAGGCCGCCAGGCCTCAACCAATCAGCAACGGGCACAGCGACGATGATGTCATAAAGGACGTAGACATCTCACGTTTCTGATTCAGCGACGGGCACAGTATTGACGTAGATGTCATAATGGTTGCCAGGCCTCGACCAATCAGCGACGGGCACAGTATCGACGTAGATGTCATAATGGTTGCCATGGCGACGATGATGTCGTAAAGGTTGCCTCGACCAATCAGCGACGGGCACAGTCTTCCGCGAATTTTGGAATCATCATTGTCCATATACTACGGGGACATGCATATTCTCGAATACCCGATGCGTTAGAATCGGGCCACAATCTAGTATATATATATATCTATATATCTAATTGTCTAAGGGTTTTTCTGTCTGTCTGTCTTTCTGTCTGTCTGTCTTTCTGTCTGTCTGTCTGTCCAGGAAATCCCGCGTCTCTGATTGGTCGAGGCCGCCAGGCCTCGACCAATCAGCAACGGGCACAGCGACGATGATGTCATAAAGGACGTAGGCATCTCACGTTTCTGATTCAGCGACGGGCACAGTATCGACGTAGATGTCATAATGGTTGCCATGGCGACGATGATGTCATAAAGGTTGCCTCAACCAATCAGCGACGGGCACAGTCTGCCGCGAATTCTGGAATCATCATTGTCCATATACTACGGGGACATGCATATTCTAGAATACCCGATGCGTTAGAATCGGGCCACAGTCTAGTCTATATATATAATTGTCTAAGGGTTTTTCCGTCTGTCTGTCTGTCTGTCTGTCTGTCCTGGAAATCCCGGCTCTCTGATTGGTCGAGGCCGCCAGGCCTCAACCAATCAGCGACGGGCACAGCGACGATGATGTCATAAAGGACGTAGAAATCCCGCGTCTGATTGGTCGAGGCCGCCAGGCCTCAACCAATCAGCAACGGGCACAGCGACGATGATGTCATAAAGGACGTAGACATCTCACGTTTCTGATTCAGCGACGGGCACAGTATTGACGTAGATGTCATAATGGTTGCCAGGCCTCGACCAATCAGCGACGGGCACAGTATCGACGTAGATGTCATAATGGTTGCCATGGCGACGATGATGTCATAAAGGACGTAGAAATCCCACGTTTCTGATTCAGCGACGGGCACAGTATCGACGTAGATGTCATAATGGTTGCCATGGCGACGATGATGTCATAAAGGTTGCCTCGACCAATCAGCGACGGGCACAGTCTTCCGCGAATTTTGGAATCATCATTGTCCATATACTACGGGGACATGCATATTCTCGAATACCCGATGCGTTAGAATCGGGCCACAATCTAGTATATATATATCTATATATCAAATTGTCTAAGGGTTTTTCCGTCTGTCTGTCTTTCTGTCTGTCTGTCTTTCTGTCTGTCTGTCTGTCTGTCCAGGAAATCCCGCGTCTCTGATTGGTCGAGGCCTGGCGGCCTCGACCAATCAGAGACGGGCACAGCATCGACGTAGAAATCCCGCGTCTCTGATTGGTCGAGGCCGCCAGGCCTCGACCAATCAGCGACGGGCACAGCGACGATGATGTCATAAAGGACGTAGGCATCTCACGTTTCTGATTCAGCGACGGGCACAGTATCGACGTAGATGTCATAATGGTTGCCATGGCGATGATGATGTCATAAAGGTTGCCTCAACCAATCAGCGACGGGCACAGTCTGCCGCGAATTCTGGAATCATCATTGTCCATATACTACGGGGACATGCATATTCTAGAATACCCGATGCGTTAGAATCGGGCCACAATCTAGTATATATATATATATGTTATTAAAGGTGCGTTCGCAGCCTGGGGTCCACCGTGCAGGAGAGGAACCTGCTGCTAGCAATTGGCGGCACTATATGGCGGTATAAGCGAACTCTGTTACTTCACAGAGTCACCTAGATAAGAAAACGCTGTGCCCTGTTAACCACACAGAGGATCACAGCTACATAACAGAGCAGAAAGCAATTAGTGGCCATGCGCTCAGCTTAACACACAAACAACTCCTCCTCTCCGGAGGAGCCGGAATTCTAGTGGCTATACGCCTGCCCTGAATTCAAAGACACAAATCTCCTCACCGGAGGTGTCAGTATTCTAGGGGCTTATTTCAGGCAAACTTGACCACAAGCAGACATGACCACCAAATAGCAAAGCTCATAACATAAGCTGATACTAGCGCATGGCCGTGCGGCCATGCAAACCTTTTATAGCTGCAGCAGAGAAGGACCTTCCTAGAGGACCAATGGGAGTTGCTACAGGACCTGAGCGTGTGACCCCCGACCTCCAATGAGAAGTCTTCCTTTGGGCATGCTCAGAAGGGGAAAAGCAGTCCCAGAGGCGTCTGCTCATCGCTGACCAGTACTGGCTACAACAGCTGAGCGTGGAAGAGTAGCAGCAGCCAAGCACAGAGTATCTGCCTGAGCCAGACGCTGGGACTGACATCTCCACTGAGCAGACTGCACTGCGGCTGGAGAAGAATGGGAGACCACAGCGGAGGTGGTTTGAGATTTCCCCTGTGCAGCGGCGAGAACTTGACACCTAACATAATGTGCATCAATTATTAACCTATGCCAGAAAAAATGTGCCAAAAAGCAAAATACTTACATTAGAAAAGCTGCTGGATGGCAGGCAGTCTGCCATCTAGATGCAGCAGAGCTGGACCCATTGTTGGACAAATGGATTATCATAATCTCTGCAGAAAGGTGGGGAATATTGTTGTTTGTTTTTTTAACTCTTTTGCAGACAACAATGGCGTCAGTGGAGTGGGTGAGGTTATAAGTATAGTTTAATTAAGTTTTATTAAAGTAGTCTGTGTCATTCTTTCAATTAAAGGACTTTATTCTGGGTTTCGGTGTTTATATACGATATGACTATGGGGTTAGTAATGGAGGCATCTTATTGACACCTCTCCATTACTAACTTTGGGCTTGGTGTCACCTGACAATACAAAGGTGACATCAACCCCCCAACCATCACCCCACTTGCCACTGCTACAGGGCAAGTGGGAAGATCAAGGCTAAGTGCAAGAATTGGCATATCTTCAAGATGCACCTTTTCTGGGGCAGCTGAGAGATGATGTTTTTAGCCTGGGAGACAGACTCGATAGCCCCTTCCTAGGCTATTAATATCAGCACGCAGCTGTCTGGATAGCCTTTGCTGTTTATTAATTATAGGGGGACCCTTAGTCTTTTTTTTAGTATCTCCCATTTTAATAGCCAGTAAAGGCTAAGCATACAGTTGTGAGCTGATATTAATAGCCTAGGAAGCTCCATTGGTATTACCCCCTTCCCAGGCTATAAACATCAGCCCCAAGGTGTCGACTTTCCCTCTGCTGCTTACGAAAATTACGCTGGAGCCCACACCATTTTTTCAGAAAAATAACCTTTTATTAATTAAATATATGTACAGTAAGCTGCACACACTGTACTAATTGTATATGTCACTGACATTTAGGTATCTACCTATTCCATGTGTACTTACTGTATGTAATCCATCTATTCTATCCTGTTGGCTCCTGCTGTGATTTTACAGTTCACGGCAGATGAATTGCCAGCTTTTCTTCTATCTATCTATGTAGTATATATACATATACAGTATATATATATATGTGTGTGTGTGTGACTGACATCTATATATTGTAGAGCAGCGGTGTCCACGCCGCACAGTGATGAGGCAGTGACCCAACAAGTTCATAATAAAACCGTGTTTAATGTCCAAAAACTCACACAGTGCACAGCACGCTGTATCCTCCAGATCGCAGTCGGGAAAACAAAAACAGTCCACGACCAGCTGCCGTGAACAAACTACACCACCGTGTACACTGGGGTGTCAGGCTTTGGACTCTGCATGGCCATGTGTTGTTCCACACAGAAAGAGCTCTGCACAAGTTTCCTGTTCGGTCTGCTTCCAAGACCAACACTGACACACCTCTCCCTATGCTACAGGGCTTTTAATGAGTCACTGCTTCACCATTGTAATCACAGCTACACCTGTAACTGCAATATCCCCTCATGGCCTCACTACGCCTCCGTGCGCATTCTGGAGAGTACAAAAAGCGCCCCCTAGCTTTAACAGGGGTCACTGACTCACAATATATATGTATTCTATGTGTATATATCTGTTCTATCTATTCTATTCTAACCTGTCACTCTGTGATTTTACTGTACGCGGCACATGATTCTATCTATCTATCTATCTATCTATCTATCTATCTATCTATCTATCTATCTATCTATCTATCATATATATTTGTGTGTTTTGAAGAATATTTCCTTTGAAAACAATGAGCAAATGGCTTAGAGAATTGCTCTATGTAAAAGCTCATGCTAAAATCGCATTGCAATTGGATAGCAATCCCACTGCATTTGGATGTAAATTGGATACTACGTGTGAAAAATCAAATTGTACTCGCATGACACTCGCATGACACTCGTCAGGAGGCTTGGACTGATTATTCATATGTTTAGTGTGACTCCTGCCTAATGGTGAACTCCAGCATATCCCATGGTTGAGCACTAATGGTGAAGTTCAACATATCCCATGGTTGAGCACTAATGGTGAACTCCAGCAGGTCCCATGGTTTAGCACTAATGGTGAACTCCAGCAGGTCCCATGGTTTAGCAAGAATGGTGAACTCCATCAGATCCCATGGTTGAGCACTAATGGTGAACTTCAGCATATCCCATGGTTTAGCACTAATGGTGAACTCGAGCAGATCCCATGGTTGAACACTAATGGTGAACTCCAGCAGATCCCATGGTTGAGCACTAATGGCGAACTTCAGCATATCCCATGGTTGATCACTAATGGTGAACTTCAGCAGATCCCATGGATGAGCACTAATGGTGAACTCCAGCAGATCCCATGGTTGAGCACTAATGGTGAACTACAGCATATTCCATGGTTTATCACTAATGGTAAACTTCAGCAGATCCCATGGATGAGCACTAATGGTGAACTCCAGCAGATCCCATGGTTGAGCACTAATGGTGAACTACAGCATATCCCATGGTTAAGCACTAGAGTGGGTCATAATAGATTTGCATTACACAGTCTATCAACCACATATGTAAATTCCAGCGGCTGGACAGGCCCATCCGATCCAGTGACTAACCTCCCAGCATTCATGGTTCTTCTTTAGTTAGGCTGCATCATGTGCATCACATGTGTGTTAAGTCGCAGTGATGAAATAGCGTCAGGCTGTGTGCGTCGACAGGTAGTAGACCTTTCTCAAGACTCCCATCCAGTGGCCAAAGATTAGTTACCTGGCCAATAGACTTACTTTAGTGAATCGATTTGCACTAACTAACTTGATAAAATCAATCCAGCACTGTCTTCCGACTTCAGCTCTAAAAAAAGATATGGCTCATATGTGAATGAAAAGGAATGTGAAGTATAGACTCTTCTGTATTAGCTCATCATGCCTTAGTAGGACATAAAAGAAACAAGTGTCTAAAGAAGACAACCATTTAAAATTACAAACAGAAAATGATTTTAGCTGCATTGTTTCCCTGTTAAGAAATCTGTGGTCATACGCCAAGAGTATAACGACTGTGTTTCCCCCAATTACTAGGCAGTCAAGCGCAAATATAAACTAGAACTTCATAATCAGATTCTGTCACCACACAGGCCTGACTAGTACACATGATGAGACACATGTGTCAGTCGATGGTAATAGAAACAGTGAACGATAGTAGGAAGATACAATGGAAAGGGCAAATATTCAAGTGTCATTATCTACTGGTAGGAACTGTTTACAGCACTAGCAACAGACCACATTTCAGATGAGTGCGTTCTTGAACGATATTCTACTGCCTTGCGTTGTGCCCAGCTACGTGGGAGATTTGGCAAACATTGTATATGTGAATCACAGCCTCGAATAACAGATATTTGGAAAGAATCATATGAAAGACAAACAAAATTTAAGCCTGGAAAGAGAAGAATGTTAAGACTTCAGAGAAGCACAATACACTTTATGTCATGAATTTGCTCATGGATGGAGTTCAGTTCTTACTAATGGTTTATCTTGATTGTTGTGTCAAATGTGCGTGTTAATCACATTCGTCAGTGTCCATAAACATCTATGGATCATTATAATCTTAAAGAAGCACTCAAAGTTTGTATCCTATTATTATATTGTAGTCATCATATTATATAGCACTGCGTACCTACAATTGCTCACTTTGCCTTTATAACCAGCTAATTCTTGTCTTTTCCATTAGGTCTATGACATCACTACAGGACTAGATGTCTTGTGCCTCCTAGTCAACTGTTGTGTGTAACCCCGCCCTCACCACTGTTTAGCAGTTTTCTGTTGATATGTAGTGTACACAGAAAGTTGCGAATCAGTGGTGTGGGTGGGATTATTCAGAGCTCAGCATTCTGAGCACTGCTAATTCTGCAGCAGAAAAAACAAAGATTGTATCAAAATGACAGGATGCATACCAGAAAATGACGCATAGCTGTAATCAAGGTCTCAGCACCTATATCATGCTGCTCTTAGATTACATGGCAAAGACCTGTTGACAGATTCCCTTTAAATTATAACCTTAAAAAAACTAAAGTCCACCATGCAAATGATTTTGTCAAAACCAACATATGGGGTGGGATAAGTTGACCATGTAATGTCATTGGGGACCTCTGGACATTTCTATATCCTTGGTGCATTAGGGAACTTAGCATCACAGTTGGCAATAATATTTTTTAAAGCAGTTCCTGTATGATTTCTATCCAGATCTATAGCTCTAGAGCGGTGCTTTCTTCATGTTTTAAAATATGGCATTAAAGTTTTCTTTTATTAATAGAACAGACAAACACAAACTGCTCATTTTTCTGTTCTGGTCAAATATCGATTTACTAAGCAAAACAAATCTATAGCAGCAGGATATTATGTGATAGGTACCATCTTTTTCATCATGCTGTTTGAAATACGCAATTTTGAAATTGCAATTTTAATTAGATATTAGTGAATCGATCGGCAGAGGATCAAGTTCTTGTTGAATTTCCTGAAATTTGCGGCTTCACGCAAATTCGAACACTTTGTGATTTGTTCACAAAAAAAACTTGCTCTGCACCATGTCAGTCACTGGGTAATTCTCTCTCTCTTCTGTAGAGTGTAAGCTCTTATGGTCGACGAGGTTCTCTCCCTCCTCTCTGCCATGTGAATATTCTGAGCAATTGCATGACAATTTATTGAATCTGTGTTTAAATTCAACAAAGTCGGTGAATTCAAATTTCCAAAGATCTCTGATGTTAATCAATAATTTTAAAAAAGAAACAAAAAAATTCTGACATTTGCAAATTGCCACAAAAGTATCAGTAAAGCTTAATAAAACCTCTGATCTTAAAATCATAAAACGCTTCCTATTATTTTATCTAAAAAATGAAAAAGAAAGAACTTTTGAAAAAAGTAAGATGTTACAAAAATTAAGAAAACAAAGTTAACTTAGTCTACTCTGCTGTCTCAATTCAAACATGGAAACAGAAACACATGGGCTACTTGCACAGTGAACAAGTCTGTAGGAACATGCTCACACACCACCAAGAAACTTGAAGACACAAAAAAGCATAGTAGAACCAAAAACACTCAGTTTCAAAAAATCACAGTAATCCGCAAGTGCTAGTAAAAAGATGTAAAAAACAGGGTATTTGGTTGATACGTTTTTTGCAAAAAATGTATACTAAGCTGCTCTGATATAGGTATACCTTGACGTTTGGTGGAGCAGCTTAGTATACATTTTTTGCAAAAAAACGTATCAATCAAATACCCTGTTGTTTACATCTTTTTACTAGCACTTGCGGATTACTGTGATTTTTTGAAACTGAGTGTTTTTCGTTTTACTATTCTCTTTTGTGTCTTCTCAATTCAAACATGTATCTGAAGTTAGGTAGAGAAATAGTAAAAGACTGACTCTTCATAGGGGGATCCAAAACTGTTTTAGGTTTTTCCTACCAGACTGAATCTAAACATTTTAAACCAGTGATGTCAAACTCAAATACACAGAGGGCCAAAATTAAAAGCTTGGACAAAGTAGCTGGCCAACCTTGATATATATATTTTTTTTAAAAATCTACAACTGAGGAAGTTTTTTCTTATCATCAAATATAACAGTGGACCTTTTCGTATGTTACTTTAGCCAG
Organism: Ranitomeya imitator; assembly: GCF_032444005.1. NCBI lineage: Eukaryota > Metazoa > Chordata > Amphibia > Anura > Dendrobatidae > Ranitomeya > Ranitomeya imitator. The sequence continues at coordinate 89,297,070 of NC_091282.1, forward strand.
TAATTTTTCACTTTACCCATATGTGGTTGTAACTTACTGTTTGGGCGCAAGGCAGGGCTCAGAACGGAAGGAGCGCTATTTGATTCTTAAAGATTAAATATGGGTGAAAATATTTATGAATGCCATGTTGCATTTGCACAGCCCCGAATAAGGCCAACCTTAAACAAGTGACTGCATTTTAGAAACTACGAAATCCAAGAAATTATTAGATGGGTGTGATGACCATCTTGAGGTTACAGGTGCTTCACATAATTTTATCATTTTGAAAATTAAATATTCCTTTTTTTCCATGAAAATGTTGCATTAGGCCCAAATTTCTCATTTTTACAAAGGTAATAAGAGAAATTGTACAGTAGATTGCAGGGTGCATTTTTCCCTGAGTACACCGATACCCAAAATTTGGTTAGAAACTACCGTTTGGGCACACAGCAGTGTTCGGAAAGGAAGGAGCGCTTTTTGATTTTTGAGCACAATTTTTGCTGGAACATTTTGCAGACGCTATGCCACATTTAGAAAGTCCCTGAGGTGGCAAAACATTAGAAAACCCCACAAGTGACTACATTTTGGAAACTGCACCTCTTGAGGAATTTATCTAGGGGTGTAGTGAGCATTTCAAAGGAACAGGTGAGTTGCAGAATTTTATTTATAACATTGGACACTGAAAATGAAAAATTACAGTAAGTCACATAAAAAGAAAAAAAATGGGAAGCTACACCCCCTCGAAGAATTCATTTAGTTCGTTTAGAGGTGTGGGGAGCATCTTAAACTCACTGGTGCATCACAGAACTAATATAATATTGGATATGAAAATGAAATGAAATATTACATTTTATGTCCATGAAAATGTTGTTTTAGCTCCAAATTTTTCATGGTTACATAGGTAGCAGGAGAATATGGACCCCAGAATTTGTTGTAGTCAGTATGCCGATAGCAGATACATTCTCAGAATCTGCTGGTTGGGCACACGGCAAGCCTCAGAAGGAAATGAGCGATTTTTGATTTTTGTAGTGCAATGTTTGCTACATTGATTAATAATGCCATGTCACATTTGCAGACTCGCTGACATTCAAAAAACAGCAGAAACACCTCTAAAAGTGACCCAATTTTGGGAACTACGCCTATTAATGGAACATATCTAGGAATCTCTTGAGCATTTCAAACCCACAGGTTGTGCTGGTTGTCACGATTACAGGGATGTCCATGTTATTTGTGATGCTTATTGATTTAAAAAAATGGATTAAAAAATGACATTATTGTAATTGTTTTTCCGTTATTTTTTTGTAATTTTATTAGAATAAAAATAAAAACAACTTTTTCTTTACCCCCAGAATACCGGGACATAGAGATGCACCGCTATATAGACTATATAGAGATACACAGTTGAAACTAGAAGTTCACATACACTATATAAAAAGACACATCTGTTTTTCTCAATATCGTACATAAAATAAGAATAAACCTTTCTCGCTCTAGGATTACCATAGTTATTAATATTTGCCAATTGCCAGAATAATGAGAGATAATGTTTTAAGACATTTTTTTTTGCTCACTGCAAGTCAAAAGTTTACATACATTTCATTAGTATTTGGTAGCAGTGCCCTTAAACTAAATGACTTGGGTCAGACGTGTGGGAAATCCTCCCACAAGCTTCTCACAATAGTTGATCGGAATTTGGGCCCATACATCCTGACAAAACTGGTGTAACTGATCCAGGTTTGTAGGTCGCCTTGCTCGCACCGGCCTTTTCAGCTATGCCCATACATTTTCAACAGGATTGAGATCAGGGCTTTGCGATGGCCACTCCAAAACATTGACTTTGCTATCCTTAAGGCGCTTTGTTACCATTTTGGCAGTATTCTTCGGGTCATTGTCCATTTGGAAGACCCATTTTCGCCCAAGCTTTCACTTCCTGGCTGATGTCTTGAGATGTTGCTTCAGTATTGCCACATAATCTTCTTTTCTCATGATGCCATCTGTTTTGTGACGTGCCCCAGTCACTCCTGCAGCAAAACAACCCCATAATATGATGCTGCCACCCCCGTGTTTCACAGTTGGAATGGTGTTCTTAGGCTTCCAAGCTTCTCCCTTTTTTCTCCAAACATAGCGATGGTCATTGTGCCCAAAAAGTTCAATTTTAGTTTCATCAGACCACAGGACATGTCTCCAAAAATTAAGGTCCTCATTCCTGTGTGAATTTACAAGCATTAATCTGGCATTTTTATGGTTTCTTCCTGGCAAAGTGGCCTTTCAGCCCATGTTGATACAGTACTCGTTTCACTGTGGATATTAACACAATCTGACCAGTTTTCGCCATCATCTTCATAATGTTTTCTGCTTTTGTCCTTGCATTGATATGCACATGTCGGACCAAAGCACTTTCATCTCTATTACACAGAACCCGTCTCCTTCCTGAGCGGTATGATGGCTGGACATTCCCATCTTGTATATACTTGGGTATAATTGTACAGATGAACGAGGCACCTTCAAGTATCTTGAATTATACCCAAGGATGAGACAGACTTGTGCAAGTTCACAATTCTCTTCCTGATATCTTGGCTGATATCTTTAAGCTACACAAAAAAAGCAGTGTGTTTTCAGGTGTGCATTAAAATATATCCACAGGTGTGTCTCCTATTAACTCAGAAGCTTCCAAACACATGACATCATCATATGAGCAGTCCAGAATTTTTTAAAGGCATAGTAATCTTAGTGTATGTAAATATTTGGCTTTGCAGTAAGTAATAAAAATGCCTTAAAATATTCTCTCTCTCATTATTCTGGAATTTGGCAAATATTAATTATGGTAATCCTAATTGACCTAAAATGGGAAAGGTTTATTCTGATTTAACCTTTTTATATAGTGCATGTAAACTTCTGGCTTCAACTGTATCTCCATGTACCAGTATAATCTGCCTGTGGGTTCAGAAACTGAAATACAAATTCAAGTATAGAAATTGTTCCTATATTGATCAGTGCAAGTTATGGCTCACAGTTTTAGCTGCAGCCTACAACGATACAGGTTGTACCGTGTGCGGTACGTGTTTTAAACGGACCCATTGACTTTAATGGGTCCGTGTAATCCGTGCGCTCCCACGAACACTGACATGTCTCCGTGTTTGGCACACGGAGACACGGTCCGCAAAAAATCAATGACATCTGCACAGATGCATTGATTTTTATGTGTCTACGTGTGTCAGTGGCTCCGGTACGTGAGGAAACTGTCACCTCACGTACCGGAGACACTGACGTGTGAAACCGGCCTCAAGTATACAGAATTCTCCATGGCTGATTAGTGCAGGATATGGATCATAACTGTATCTGTGGCCTGCAATGATACAGGTTGTGGGTTTGATTCCTGGGGAATATAAGATAATTTGAGAGAGTGAGTGGAAATCCGAAACACAGCCCTGACCTAGTGGGACTGCCCCCTCAAATCAGGACAATCCCACTGAATCTGGGACGGTTGGGAGCAATGCTCTATGTATGTTCTGATGTATCCTATTGTGTTATTTGCGCTGGTAGCTTTAAATATATTTCAAGTGAAAAGATTAAAAGAAAGATTAGGTGTAAGCTACCTAAAATATACTAACCAAATTTCAAAGAAAAAATAGCTGAAATAACTCAGAACTGCCAGGAGAGAAGTCAAAACCAGTTTGGCAGTGGACAGCACCACAGCTGCCTTCTAAATTTGCATTTTTTTAAATCAGATTTTACAATGACAGTGTTATGTGTAGGGTCTCTTTAAAAGTGTCACAAAATATTAATATTGTGAAAAGAACCATTTGTCCGTTTACTATTAATTTCTTCTGCTTCTATTATAAATTACCTGCCAGTTAGAATAAAAAGTACCAAAATTTCAATGAAGAAGTGGAGAATGCTGAAGATGCTTTTACACAATGTTTACCATAAAATGAGAGGAGTGAGAACAGCAAAAAGTCCCTTAGTGTAATCAGCCAAAAAAAATTTAGCAATGAGGTAGAAAAACCCTGTATTGTGCTATTAGTTATATTTAAGGAGGATTCATACGAATTCACAGTCCTCTATGAGGTCATGCCATGGACGGATATGTGCGGGGCAAGCTACTGGTAGTGGCAAAGCTTTGACCCTGACATAATCAGGCCGATTTGTGCGGGGCAAGCTACTGGTAGTGGCAAAGCTTTGACCCTGACATAATCAGGCCGATTGAGTCATCTGTAGTGCAGACAGATAAGTTTTAATGATCACTGTTTCAAAAAACTTATCATAAATCAATAATTAACTTTGTAATACACCTTATCAGTGAAATATTTATTTTCCTCGCTTATATAGCACCATCATATTTCATGGCACTTTACAGACATCATCATCACTGTCCCCATTGAGGCTCACAATCTAAATTCCCCATCAGTATGTCTTTAAAGTGTAAGAGGAAATGCACGCAAACACGGGAAGAACATACAAGCTCCTTGGAAATGCTGTGCCTGGTGGGATTTGAACCCAGGACTCCAGCTCAACAGTGATAACCATTGAGCTATTGCATTGCCTATACATGCTTCTTTCTCCATTTATTATCCACTTCATCTCCTTTGACCTCCGTTTAAGCTCATCATTCACTCTAAAAAAAATGGTAAAATTAGTAATGATCAAATAGTGAAATATTCGGATTCAGGAAAATCATCACAAATAATTTCTTACATCCGTGTATTCATGCCGAATAATGAATCCAATGCAAGTCAACTAGAAAACCAAATATGCTTCTGCTGGACCCAACAAACAGGTCCGGGGGCATGGGAAAAACACTGAAATGGATGGGACAGAGCTAAACCTAAACGGGAACATTATGGAGAAGATGCCTGCATGCCTTTCTGACTCACATATGGTATCTGTGATTAATGTTGTCAGACTATTGCGCCGGTTTAACGGATTTATAATAAGACCTACAAAACCAAACCTAATTTTGAGAGAGAAAAATGTTAAGAAACATTTTTTGCTTCATAATTACATGTATAAAGCACAAAATAACAATAAAAAAATTATACCTCCCCTTTAGCATATGTTCACACGGAGCATATTGGCTTTATTTTTTCCTTTAACATTTGTGAAGGCTCTCACTCCTACATTTGGGAGGACCCTCCCTCATGCCAAATTGTTAGCTAGATAGTGAAATACATATTCCCCATCACTTTACATTGTCAGCTAAAACAAGCCCATTTGAATTCTGGGCTGCGCCCGCCACCACCACGTCCACAGCCATGTGATTATGAATCCCTCGCTTGACATTTTGGTGCCGTGAAACCTGAGTTTTGTGAGCTCCACAGCTCATTTTGGCCACCGGATTGCAATAGAGCCACTGTCACAGCGGGTGAAGCTGTTGTAAGGTGAATATAATATGGGAGTTGGGCGAACTGTATGATCAATGTCAGTAAATTGGATTCTACCAGACACCAAAAGCATTAGAATGAAATTCTGAGTACAGTGCAAGCGAGGGCCATGTCAGAAAGATGTACAAGCCTCATTTTACTTGGAAGCAGCCTCCTCAAGGGAAAGAGACAGGGGTGCCATTGACCAATCTGCACAAGCCTACGCACGTCTTCTGGAAATTACCCAACCAAGCAGAAATTATTTTTTATTAAACACAAACCCAGTCTCATGTTGCACTATGAGCAAAGTACAGTACACTTAGCCACAATGAAACCAATCCAAAATTAGCATATTCAAAAAGGAGAAACATAGGAGTGTTTATAAAAATAAAAAAAATCTTTATTGACACATTGAATAATACTTAACATTATGTCTATAATAAGTGCAAATAAGGAAACACAGTGGTGGTGCCCAGCAATATATACATTTTAAGCTTCCTATTGCAGTGCATATATATTTATGCTGGTAAAATGTACCATATGGCTGTTACCGTATATACTCGAGTATAAGCCGACCCGAGAATAAGCCGACCCCCCTAATTTTGCCACAAAAAACTGGGAAAACTTATTGACTCGAGTATAAGCCTAGGGTGGAAATGCAGCATTTACCGGTGAATTTCAAAAATAAAAATAGATCATTATTGCCCCATAGCTGTGCCATATAGTGCTCTGCACCGTTCATATTTCCCCATAGCTCTGCCATATAGTGCTCTGCACCGTTCATATTTCCCCATAGCTCTGCCATATAGTGCTCTGCACCATTCATATTTCCCCATAGCTCTGCCATATAGTGCTCTGCACCGTTCATATTGCCCCATATCTGCCCCATATAGTGCTCTGCACCGTTCATATTGCCCCATATCTGCCCCATATAGTGCTCTGCACTGTTCATATTGCCCCATATAGTGCTCTGCACCGTTCATATTGCCCCATATCTGCCCCATATAGTGCTCTGCACCGTTCATATTGCCCCATATCTGCCCCATATAGTGCTCTGCACTGTTCATATTGCCCCATATCTGCCCCATATAGTGCTCTGCACCGTTCATACTGCCCCCATAGATGCTCGGTATAAATCTGTGCCGCCGCTGCTGCTGCTGCTGCAATAAAAAAAAAAAGCCATACTCACCTTTCTTGATTGCAGCTCCCAGCGTCCGGTCCCGGCGTCTCCCCGCTCTGACTGATCACACTATATGCGTCATCGCGCCCTCTGACCTGAACAGTCAGAGCGCAGATAGACGCCGTGAAGATGGAGTGGCGCCCGGCGGCTGGAACGGTTACAGGTGAATATTACATACTTACCTGCTCCCGGCGTCCGGCTCCCCCTGCCGTCCCACGGTCTTCTGTGCCGCAGCCTCTTCCTCTATCAGCGGTCACCGTTACCGCTGATTAGAGAAATGAATAGGCAGCTCCACCCCTATGGGAGGTGGAGCCGCTTATTCATTTCTCTAATGAGCGGTCCCACGTGACCGCTGAAGAGGGGGAGAAGCTGCAGCACCGAAGACCGTGGGACGGCAGGGGGAGCGTCAGGATCGCTGGGACTAGGTAAGTATACCTCTGCGCCCTCTCCCCCTCACCCGCCGACCCCACCGCTATCGTGACTCGAGTATAAGCCGAGAGGGGCACTTTCAGCCCAAAAATTTGGGCTGAAAATCTCGGCTTATACTCGAGTATATACGGTATGTCATTTTTCTGCAAGACCGCGCCTCTATTGGAAAGTAAGCTATTTGTCATCAATATACTCTGTCATCAAATAGAATAGAGGTACGGTCCCACGATCGTCTAGAAACATAACCCATATAATTTCATCTAAAGCCATCCTATATACAGTATAGGATGGTTCAATTTAAGAAGAGTAAGCCTGTCTGCATTTTCCATTGACAGGCGTGTGTGCCTATCCATTAAGATTGCACTGGTCGAACTAAAAACCCGTTCAGACAACACTCCTGCGGCAGGGCATGGCAGCACCTCCAAGGCATACAATGAGAGGTCGGGCCAAGTGTGCAGCTTGGATTACCAATAATTAAAGTGCACTGAAGAATCAGGAAGGACACTGGCATGGTCACTTAAGTAGTCCTTCACCATCTTGGTCAACTTCTCCCTCCTCATCAAAGTTACAACCACAGATAGCCCTTGCTGGTGTGACGGTTTCATGAAAATGGCCCAGTTGGTGAGCATCCATCCCCCGAGTTGCACCTGGTGTGCATGTCACTCCCCTGTATCCTCATGGGTGAAAAGAGCCAGTACCTCTGCCAGCAGCGATGTCTACGGGTAATCATTTCAGCAAGTCTTCCACAATGGCCCTGTGGCATGCATGCACAGAAAATGGCACGTCTACTTCCGACATGAGAGGAGGAAAGTTCTTTTTGTACCATGGGGAAAGAAAGTTGCACAGCCAGTATTTTAAGGTGGACAAAATGTCTTTCATGTGAGGGTCTTGGGAAAGGCATCTACACATGAACTGTGCCATGTGTATTATACTACAAAGTGTCAAATGTTCAGTTTCCCCACCAATATGAACACTAATGATCCTCTCCTACTCAAAATGCCTCGTCTCCTCCTCCTCTTCAGGCCATCCATGCTGGGCAGGCATGAAGCTGGGATTGGGAGCCCCCTCTATGGCACAGACCAAAAACTCCTGTTCCTCAACCTCCTCCTCCTGTTCCTTTTCATCACCTAATGTGGCCTGAGAATATTGTGTGAGGCTGGGCTGAGTGGTATCAGCCACTGTAAAATCTTGATCCATAGCCACCTGCTTGGCATTCAAAGCTTCCTCTGCAGCGAACGTTTTAATAGACAGAGCAGCGGGATGGTTATGCTGATAATAGAATCATCAGCACTCACCATATTGGTGCAGTACTCAAAGTTTTGAAGAACGTCAAAGACAGCAGCGATCCACACTCTCTCGGAAGGTATGTGTGGGGGCAGAGTGTTACTCTGATGGGCATTGAGAAGCTGGCATTCAAACAGTGCCCTCTACTGCTCACTAAGCCTTGCCAACATATGAAAGGTCAAATTCCAGGGTGTTGGTAGGGTAGGTAAAAAATATCAGTTGTTGACGAGGCAAATGAAAGTGCTGCTGCAGCGAAGCCAGACTGACGAAAGCATGAGTTGACTTTCGGAAATGGGCGCTGACATGGCGTACCTTGGCAAGTAGGACTGGCAAATCAGGGTATGTTTTAAAAAGAGAAAAGAAAAAAAAAAAGTTGAATTCCAGCTCCTTAAAACATGACGTTTATTGTATCCAAATAAAAAATCCAAATGTCCATAGTGTGCAACCTCCCACCGGTAAGTGCCTGGGATGACAGAGATAAACGGCTACGCGTTTCGATCGGAGTGATCTTTATCAAAGCCATGTGGCTTTGATAAAGATCACTCCGATCGAAACGCGTAGCCGTTTATCTCTGTCATCCCAGGCACTTACCGGTGGGAGGTTGCACACTATGGACATTTGGATTTTTTATTTGGATACAATAAACGTCATGTTTTAAGGAGCTGGAATTCAACTTTTTTTTTTTCTTTTCTCTGATGATTGGATCGTCTTCCTGCAGCGGAGTTCCGTGCACCTGCGGTGATTTACCGGTGAGCTGGCTACAAACTCCTTTTCTCTATGTTTTAAAAACTGCTGTACAACCAAGTTCAGCACGTGGGCCATGCATGGAATGTGTACCAGCTTGCCAAGCTTTAAAGCCGCCACCAAGTTAGGCCCATTATCACACACAACCAGACCTGGTTGGAGGTTCAACTGATTGATCTGGTCTTTTATCACTTTCAACAGCTCTGCTGCGTTGTGAGCTTTATCACCTAAACAGATGAGCTTCAGCAGAGCGTGCTGCCGCTTCGCCAAGGCAGTGCTGCAAACCTGCCAGCTGGGGAGTGATGACGAGGCTAGTACCGCTGAGGATAAAGAGGAAGAGGAGAGACAGTAATTGGAATATGAGGAGACTGAAACCCTGATGGAAGTCGGGCCCGCTATTCTTGATGTGGGTAAGATGTGTGATGTCCCAGGCCTTGACTCTGTCCCAGACTCCACCAGGTTCACACATTCACACAGTGTGCCATCAGGGAAATGTAGAGATCCCTGTCAACAAGAACTTCTCAACATGTCTGTGATTAGGTGGACCTTCCCTGTGACTGTGTTGGCCAGAGCACGGCAGATATTGTGTAAAATGTGCTTATGTTACTCAGGGACAGCACACCGGGAAAAATAGTGGTCAGCTGGGAATTGAGTACCATGGGGCTGCTACCGCCCAGAGGTCATGAAAAGATTCAGTTCCCACAAGTCAAAACAGCATCATTTCCAAGGCTACCAATCTGAAAATGTGGGTGTTTAGTGTTTGGGCCTGTGGTGGGTGGATATTTCTGCTTCTTCTGAAATGACTGGGGCAGGGACAACTGAATGCTGCACTAGGACAACTAAGTCTACGTTCACATTAGCGTTTTGCAGGGCTGCGTCGGGCGCAGCCACGGCGACACATGCGCCATGCGCCCCTATATTTAACATGGGGGGCGCATGGACATGCGTTGTCTTGTGTTTTGTGATGCATGCGTCTTTTTGGCGCAACAGAAAACGCTGCATGATGCAGTTTTTTCTGCGCCAAAAATCATGAAAAAATGAACACATGCGTCACAAAAAAGCTGCGTTTTGCATGCGTTTTTGCATGCGATGTGCGTTGCGTCGCCAACACAGCACCGTACAACGCAAATGTGAATGTAGCCTATCTGGACGTGGTTGCTGACTGTTGTGTCTGTGCAATCGCAGGATGTGGGCAGAAGTCATCAGCGCCTGCTTCCTGGACAGCAGATTGGGAAGGCAAGGAAGGGGCAGCGATTTCACCCTTTTGTACCTAGGCTTTCCGCCAACCTACTGGGGGTGCTTGAATGCCATGTGCTTCTGCATGCTGGTGGTGCTCAGGTTGGCAGTATTCTTGCATCTTCTCAGCTTGGTATGGCAGATGCTGCAAATTACAGTTGTTTTGTCTGAAGGGCTTTCAGAAAAAAACTGCCATAGAGGGGAACAACGCACCCTTAGCCTGTTATCTGTTGTGAATTCCGCTCTTGGGCTCCCTCCGGTGGTTGTAAGTGGCACTTTTGTGAGTTCTGCTCTTGGGCTCCCTCTTGTGGTTTCTAGTGGTATGGCTGCTCCTTGGATTTAGCTGTCAGCAGCTGCTTCCACTGATTGTCTTTTCTGCTCGGCTATTTATGCCTGACTCTTTCCTTCAGCCAGTGCTACTTGTAAATGGTTCCTGGTTGGATTCACATCTCTTTGGATTTCCCTGTTATCCTGACCAGTTCAGCAAAGCTAAGTCCTTGCTTGCTCTTTTCTGTCCACAGATTGTGGACTTATCCGTTCTGTGCATTCAATGTTTGTCCAGCTTATCAGTATGGATTAATTCTGTGTGGCTGGAAGCTCTGGGAAACAGATTTACCCTCCACACCTTTAGTCAGGTGTGGAGATTTTTGTAAACTCTGTGTGGACTTTTTGTAGTGTTTTATACTGACCGCACAGTATTCCATCCTGTCCTTTCTATCAAGCTAGACTGGCCTCCTGTGCTCATCCTGGTTTCATTCTGTGTATGTCTTTTTCCCTCTCCTCTCACAGCCATTATTTGTGGGGGGCTAATCTATCCTTTGGGGATTTTCTCTGAGGCAAGATAGCTTTCCTGTTTCTATCTTTAGGGGTAGTTAGATCTTAGGCTGTGACGAGGTGCCTAGGGAGAGTTAGGAGCATCCCACGGCTACTTCTAGTGTTGTGTTGAGCTTAGGGACTGCGGTCAGTACAGATACCACTTCTTTCTGAGCTCGTTCCATGTTGCTCCTAAACCACCAGATCATAACAGTTATCTAGCCAAGAGTGGGGGCTCTGTGGAACAGTTGACCGAGTTCTCCCTCTGGTCAAACCACTATCTCTTCTTCCTGTTTTCGTGCTATGGATCCACCCATCTCTGCACTGCTGTGCTCACTAGGTGTGCTACCCTGCCAGGCTGGATCAGTGGCCTCATCATCAATCACGTTATCTTCCAATTCATCTGATCCTCCTTCTGCATTGCAATTTCAGGCTGACCTGATGGCAACTGTGCATCATGATAGTCCTCCACCTCTTCAGACATGAATTGACCTTCCCCAACGTGGCTTTCTCCTGCCTTTGGGTGCTCAAATGTTTGTGCATCAGTGCACTCCACCTCCTCATGACTCTCTTTAATGGTGCACGTTAACAGGCCATCATAATTACAAGGGAATGCAAACAGTTACTCAGAGTAGCCAGCATTGGGGTCTCATGGGACTCTTGATGGACAGAGGTAGGAGGACCGGGTTGAGTATTGTGAGGCCCAGCCTCTTGGCTACTGAGACTGGACTGTGTGGAATAGTTAAGTAAATAGGGCAGCACACTGCAGCGCCAAAACATGCAAACTTGAAAACACGAAATTTGAACTGCATTACTGCACTAGAAATATGAAAAATGAGAGCTTTTAGCGCATAAAAATGGCCATATTTATGTGTACCTCGTAGCCACTTTACGGCATCTCTCTTATACGAGGTCCTACGCTTGACCTACCTCGCTGAGAATAAACGTCTCCATCTGAATGGGTACATGTGAAACCTCTTCTTGGACTCAAATTCTCTCTCTCTGTGGAGGGGTATTGGACCTACTATAATTAAAACACCTGTGGCTAGGAGGCGAGGAGTGCACGATCAGAAGGCTAAAGAATACATTTCAAAAACCTGACCTGCACATCCAAACATAGACTGAGTGTGAACAGGTGCTGAACTAGGGGCTCCAGGAACACAATGACGGGAGGAAGGTATCCTTCCACACTGTATTCCTCCGCCGCTGTAAAAAAAATAGTCCCTAGTCTCACTTTTGGCATTGCTGTGTGAGAAATTTTCCCACGTGGCAATTGCCATAAAGTGAGACTCTGAGAGGTTACTATAGTTCAGTGATATAAACCCATAAAAAATTGCACATACTAGAACTTAACATACAAAAATTCCATAAATTTTATTGATAATAATGAAAAACATCTTTTTATATTAAACAGCAATGATGGAGATGGTACTAAACTAAAGGCACCAAAGACCAGAGGCAAAATATCACAAACATAAAGCCCACTGCCACCCTAGTCATTAACCACATGGATGGAAAGTTTCTCTCGCCTCAACTGCATAATATTCATACCTCCATAGATAGGTCAGTAGTATATAGCAACATAGTGCCGGGCAGTAAGAACACAAACTAGTAGCCTTTACATTACCTCTGGTCCGATGGTGCCACGACCCCAACGCGTGTTTCGGCTGCGTGTGCATTCTTCCGGGGGAGTGGCATCATCAGATCCTGGTCTACGTTATATAGTGCTGCAATCCAATCATATGTTAAAAGATCCGCCGCATCATAGAGCCGCCACCTTGTTACGACGCATGCACCGTCCACCGCTGAGGCGCCAGCGTCATCACCGGCGTCACCGGGAACCACCTTAGGGTAATTCACGTGAGCGCAGCGCCCGACTAAGATGCCAGCAAGGACGCGCAGCCACCACAGCCGCAGACGCGCACGCGCACAGGAGGAGGCAAAAGACGGAGCAGCAGCAACCAAACAAAACACAGATAAAACGAGTTCATGACTAGTCCATTATAATGAATTTCGGCCACAGAGGTAACCATATAAGTGCATAGGTAAAGTGTACCAAACACATATTATAAACAATCTGTGAAATTACACAACTTTAAGAATAATAAATACAGAATATAATTTACAATGTGTCATATAATAACAGTGTAATGCAAACATGACATGTGCATATAGTATCAGTGAATTGTTCATATACAGTGGGGCAAAAAAGTATTTAGTCAGTCAGCAATAGTGCAAGTTCCACCACTTAAAAAGATGAGAGGCGTCTGTAATTTACATCATAGGTAGACCTCAACTATGGGAGACAAACTGAGAAAAAAAAATCCAGAAAATCACATTGTCTGTTTTTTTAACATTTTATTTGCATATTATGGTGGAAAATAAGTATTTGGTCAGAAACAAAATTTCATCTCAATACTTTGTAATATATCCTTTGTTGGCAATGACAGAGGTCAAACGTTTTCTGTAAGTCTTCACAAGGTTGCCACACACTGTTGTTGGTATGTAGGCCCATTCCTCCATGCAGATCTCCTCTAGAGCAGTGGTGTTTTTGGCTTTTCGCTTGGCAACACGGACTTTCAACTCCCTCCAAAGGTTTTCTATAGGGTTGAGATCTGGAGACTGGCTAGGCCACTCCAGGACCTTGAAATGCTTCTTACGAAGCCACTCCTTCGTTGCCCTGGCGGTGTGCTTTGGATCATTGTCATGTTGAAAGACTCAGCCACGTTTCATCTTCAATGCCCTTGCTGATGGAAGGAGGTTTGCACTCAAAATCTCACGATACATGGCCCCATTCATTCTTTCATGTACCCGGATCAGTCGTCCTGGCCCCTTTGCAGAGAAACAGCCCCAAAGCATGATGTTTCCACCACCATGCTTTACAGTAGGTATGGTGTTTGATGGATGCAACTCAGTATTCTTTTTCCTCCAAACACTACAAGTTGTGTTTCTACCAAACAGTTCCAGTTTGGTTTCATCAGACCATAGGATATTCTCCCAAAACTCCTCTGGATCATCCAAATGCTCTCTAGCAAACTTCAGACGGGCCCGGACATGTACTGGCTTAAGCAGTGGGACACGTCTGGCACTGCAGGATCTGAGTCCATGGTGGCGTAGTGTGTTACTTATGGTAGGCCTTGTTACATTGGTCCCAGCTCTCTGCAGTTCATTCACTAGGTCCCCCCGCGTGGTTCTGGGATTTTTGCTCACCGTTCTTGTGATCATTCTGACCCCACGGGGTGGGATTTTGCGTGGAGCCCCAGATCGAGGGAGATTATCAGTGGTCTTGTATGTCTTCCATTTTCTAATTATTGCTCCCACTGTTGATTTCTTCACTCCAAGCTGGTTGGCTATTGCAGATTCAGTCTTCCCAGCCTGGTGCAGGGCTACAATTTTGTTTCTGGTGTCCTTTGACAGCTCTTTGGTCTTCACCATAGTGGAGTTTGGAGTCAGACTGTTTGAGGGTGTGCACAGGTGTCTTTTTATACTGATAACAAGTTTAAACAGGTGCCATTACTACAGGTAATGAGTGGAGGAAAGAGGAGACTCTTAAAGAAGAAGTTACAGGTCTGTGAGAGCCAGAAATCTTGATTGTTTGTTTCTGACCAAATACTTATTTTCCACCATAATATGCAAATAAATTGTTAAAAAAACAGACAATGTGATTTTCTGGATTTTTTTTTTCTCACTTTGTCTCCCATAGTTGAGGTCTACCTATCATGTAAATTACAGACGCCTCTCATCTTTTTAAGTGGTGGAACTTGCACTATTGCTGACTGACTAAATACTTTTTTGCCCCACTGTACATAAAGTCATTAAAACAAGAGAGGACAATTTGACCCAAACAAGACACACAATACAGATATATATATAAAATTACTACGACATACAATAGTATACAAAAGTGCACATGTAATTAATATTCTCCGAAGTGAACAAATCTTCCTCTCATGGCCAAAAATTCATCCCCAGTTCATAGGAGGAAAACAAGGATTGGTAGCTGAAATATAGCAATATATAGTTAAAATCATTTAAAAACATAAAACATTATCATACCCATGAGACCAACAACAAAAATTAAAAAGCAACCACTCAAAGAAAAGGCGCAAAGCTCAACGTTTCATTTAGACCATTTGGTTTAAGGGTCCGTAGTTCCCAGATCCACCTAGATTCTTTTTGGGCCAGGATCCGACTCACATTACCACCCCATGGATTCAAAGGGATACAATCAAGGAATACAGTGCGGAAGGATACCTTCCTCCCGTCATTGCATTCCTGGAGCCCCTGGAGAGCGGTCGCATCAGCTGATGCTGCCATTCTACACGGGAGATCGTCGTGTGACACTCGTGGATTTCTGCGGACAGGAAGTATATTGGTTGTTTGTTATTTTAATATTTTTTACAGGTGACACTGGCTTCGGGGATCAAAATGACAAGTAATGGTGAGTATGTTCTCTATGTTATATGTACTGTATGTCTGTATGTATGTATTGTATGTAATGTATGAATGTAATGTATGTTGTATGTATGTTGTTGTTTTTTTCTTTTTTTTACATTCAACACATTAGCCGGATGATGGGATTACTACTGTCCCATCATTGGCTACTGTGTAAATCACTGTCACAGGCATCATCCGATGGGACTTGTAGTCCCATCGGACGATGCCTGCACAGAGCCCCGGCATGCCGCACAGAGCCCCAGCAGGCCGCATAGAGCCCCGGCAAGCCCGCACAGAGCACCGGCAGCCGCACAGAGCCCCGGCAAACCCGCACAGAGCCCCGGCAAGCCTGCACAGAGCCCCGGCAGCTTGTACAGAGCCCCGGCAAGCCTGCACAGAGCCCCGGCAGCCCGCACAGAGCCCTGGCAAGCGCGCACAGAGCCCCGGCAGCCCGCACACAGCCCCGTCAAGCCCGCATAGAGCCCTGGCAGGCTGCACAGAGCCCTGGCAGGCCACACAGAGCCCCGGCAGGCACACACAGAGCCCCGGTAGGCACGCACAGAGCCCCGCAGGCTGCACAGAGCCCCGGCAGGCACGCACAGACCCCCAGCAGCCCGCACAGACCCCCGAGATGCCCATGCAGATCCCTGGCAGGCCCACACAGTGTCCACCCATGCACCGCCCACCCTCTTCCCTCCTCCAGAACAGGATGTAGAAGGACAGAAAGGGCTTACTTACATTCCAATATTTGTGTCCCATTGACTTGCATTGGTATCGGGTATCGGTATCGGCGATATCCTATATTTTTTGGTTATCGGCCGATCCAATCTGATACCGATACTTCTTGATATCGGAAGGTATCGCTCAACACTAACTATAATTGTTCAAAACTCAAGGCCAAACAGGGAAACTTCAGACGCTAGAAGAAGGGATAGTCTTGGGATTATTGCTATGCTCCACCAAACACAAATTACTTGTGCCTATGTCTATTTCCTGCTGTTTATCTGTGCTCAAGCGACAAGTCATCATGGATTTCGGAGCAGCAGAGAATTTTATTGACCGCTCTAGCCAAAAGGCTGAAAACGTCTTTTGTTTCTTTGTGGGCATCTCTGAAACAATGCATCCTGAATGCTCCACAAATCCTCATGGGCATATCCAATTCCAGACTGAGAAGGTGACTCTTCAGGTTTTAGCACTGCATGTTGAGCATAATTCTTTTTAGTTTTGTCACTTTTTGGAGCTTCGGTGACATCCATAGCTAATGCTACATGCTTTGGTTATTTATTGGTTGTCATCCCATATTCTTGTTTTCAAAAATGCCTCAAAACTTTACCTCGACCACCTACTCTGAAGCTCTGCTCTGAGTCCATTGGTTCCAATTTGCCTGTTTCTTACCAGGACTTTGCAAATATCTTTTCTAAGCAGAAGGCCAAGACACTCCTTCCACAATGACCATTTGGCTGCATGAAACCCCTTCTTCCACATACTGGACCACCCAGTGGAAGATTTTATCATCTTTATCTCCTTGAAATTGTTATTCATAAGATATAGAAAGGGGGTTCATCCATAAATCTACATACCATCCACCTCTCGTGTCTCCCCTTTTCCTCATAGTCTGTAAGCTTGCGAGCAGGGCCCTCATTCCTCCTGGTATCTGTTTTGAACTGTATTTCTGTTATGCTGTAATGTCTATTGTCTGTACAAGTCCCCTCTATAATTTGTAAAGCGCTGCAGAATATGTTGGCGCTATATAAATAAAAATTATTATTATTATTATTATCTCTATCCAATGCAGACTTCTTATTTGTAAAGAGGAATGACCATACACAGACTATTAGGGTCTGGATACAATTACGCTAAAAGACCAACATCCTTTGTCCCTCATCTCTGAACTATTTGATAGGATTAAAGAGGACCTTTTGCTATATTTTTTTTTTCATGTAAATTGAATACTTCCTCCAATTGGCACTGCTTTCCTGATTCTGGAACAGATTTTCTTTTTTGTCTGTAGCCCATTCCAAAGTTATTCTCCGTAACAATGATGCCAATCTTCCCTCCACTCAACGTTTTAAGGGTCATACCATTTTCACCAAATTGGATCAGCCTGGAGCTAATAACATAACCAACATTAAAGAGGGCAATGGATGGAAGACAGTGTTCTACACTCGTTTATGGTCCCTGTGAATATCCTGTCCTGACTTTTGGATTATGCAATGCATTGGCTGTGTTCCAGTACTTTGTTAGTGATTAGTGATGAGCGAATATACTTGTTACTCGAGATTTCCCAAGCACGCTCGGGTGTCCTCTGAGTATTTTTTAGTGCTCGGAGTTTTAGTTTTTAGCGCCGCAGCTGAATGATTTACATCTGTTAGCCAGCATAAGTACATGTGGAGGTTGCCTGGTTGCTAGGGAAAAGTATATTCGCTCATCACTATTAGTGATCTCTCCCAATCGGCCTGTCAATCAAGCCAAGCTGGTTAAGGAGCAGAAGCTTTCCCGATTAAAACATAGCTTTTTGTAATGCGAAAATATGTCTAGATTTCACATAGTCCATGGCTTTGACAGGTTTCTTTTAATTCACACTTTCTACCAGTCGATGATGGACTGAAATTTATTCTCACATATCTGCAATTTTTCAAGATTTTTAGATAAAATAAATAGACAATATATTCTTAATTATTTATGCCGCATCTTAGGTTAATGTTCACTATTTATGATTCTTTATACACGGAGTTACACTGAGTTAATACTTATTAAGTTAAGGTATTGTAAGGCTAGCAACCTAAAAACTGCAGCTCATACTGTTGCAAAATCATAATGCTAGAGATTTTCAGGTTATGAGCAACTGTATTAGGCTTATAAGGTTGCTTCTGCATAATTTTTCTAATATTTCCTAATCTTTTACAGGACCATATACAGTATGAGGCTAACATTGGCAGAAAATAAAAACATTTTTTGGCTTAGTAAATGTGAATCATACCTAAGGTGTAACACATGATGTTCTGCTTTATACTTGGAAATATGATGGCTATGGCTAACCATTATTGTGTCTTGTTCTTCAGCACATGTTCTGAGACAATCACGAGGTTGGTGCTGTTGAACATATTCCAGATGCGATAGTGGTTTCTAGTGGTTTCTGTAAGAATGAATAAGCCCTACTATACGTTATCCCAGTATTGCAAGACTGAAGAATTTTTAAGTATTAAGAAATTGTGGCAAGTGGATCAGAGAGTTTCCAACATCTGTACAAGATAAGCCGTGTTTAGGCTAATACCTCTAAGGCATCAAAAAATCTGTTTAGATTTTTACAGAGGTCATGAGGACAAATCAGTTACCCAAAACTAAGACTTATATACTAGCTACTGTATGAAATTTAAAGTTCGTAAATGGATATTCATGAAAAACATATATCATGTACAAAAATAGACTTTTTCACTGACACCGCTTGAGACATCGAAAAAAAATTTGGTTTCTCCAAATTCACCACAAAATGCCACTATTAATGACTACAGCAGTCTCAGAATTATGTAACCCCTTCATGACAAGCATCATAAGTACTTAATAAAGTCAAACATGGTGCAGCACCAGAACCAGACACAAGTAGCTTTCCTGAGGACTTTTAGCTCATTCCTCATGGCAATGGCCTCCAGTTCACTAATATTCTTTGGATTCCATGCTATAGCTGCCTTCTTCAAGTCCCACAGTTAACATAGAAAAAACTCAGAAAAAATACATACCATGAGATATGGCCTTCCCAAAACCCTGTCTGATGACAAATGCACACATAGCAGGATGCAGCAGGCCTCTACTGATAAAGGCTAGGAGCGGCACAGGTGCAAACTACTTGATAAAAACAGCCACCCCAACCAAACAGGGTTTGGCTGCCTAGCAGAAAAAATGCACATTGATATAACTCGCATGGGATGCCAGTCACACTGTTAAGTGTGGTGCACAGTGTCTGGTATGCAACCTATTAATGACGCCCCTTGTATTAACAGGCGGGCTGCCCAGCACTATAATATGCAGCACACAGTGACAGACACTGTGCACCACACCTATCAGTGTGACTGGTGTCCTATGTGAGTTATATCAATGTGCATTTTTTCTGCTAGGCAGCCAAACCCTGCATGTTTGGTTGGGGGTGGCTGTTTTTATCAAGTAGTTTGCACCTGTGCCGCCCCTAGCCTTTATCAGTGGAGGCCTGCTGCATCCTGCTATGTGTACATTTGTCATCAGACAGGGTTTTGGGAAGGCCGTATCTCATGGTATTTATTTTTTCTTCAAGTCCCACCAAAGATTTTATGTGAGGTTTAGTCAAGTGACTGTGATGTCCACTGCCGAATTTCCCAGGACTTCTTCGTAAACCAAGGCTCGATTGACTTTGAGTTATGCTTCATGTCATTGTCCTTTTGGAAAGTTCAATGATGCCCAGGCTTCAGCTGACTCACAGAAGACATTATGTTTGTAGAGGTTTTAGAGGGAACCCAAGCTCTTAAGCCTGCAGGAGATTTTGTAGTAAAAACAGCCTCCATATGTGTTCTGCCCTCACTGAGGGTATTCCTCAGACTAAAGAACATTCTAGACTTGCCTGGAAAACAGCTCCTCCTATTGACTATGTGACTAGAAGCAGGCCAATAGGACTCCGGATTCACATCTCAGATCCTTACAAAACAATAATTATGAGTCATTGTACACTTTCACCATAGATGACGCTAGAACACAGCAAATGAGAAATACATTGCAGGAGGTGACTAGAAATGGAGAATTACAGCTCACAAATGCAGGGGATAATGTAGAGGGGCAGTTAGAGACTGTAGTGTACAGAAGCTACTCACAATTCAGGATTACTTAAAGGGAAGGACACACTCTCGACTGAGTCACCACATACTTCTCCTCTGAAGACAAGCAACTACGCGAGTGGACGACTACTAAAGAAGGAAATATACAGGTAATGTAAAGCAACTCCAAGGCAAGCATACTCAGATATATGGCAGAACAATATGCAATAAACAACTGCAAAACATGAAGGTAGAAGTGCCTGTGTCGAACAGAGTCTCTTTCCGCAATACACTATCGTCCATATGAAAGGCTCTGGAAAGGCAGTTTAGTGGCAACAAGCAGTCCATAATAAGTCCATGGCTGCATATGAAAATAATGCAAATAATAAGCAAAGTGCATGGTATTACCCAGGTGCAGAGGCAGTAATGTTACTAAACTGAATATACACATGAAAAAGGATTTATTTTTTTTAGCCTCTGTAGCGGGCTGGAAGTGTTCCCTTGCTGCTTAGCTCTGAACGCCTCAACCTTTGATCTTCCTCTTGAGCAGGAATGAAATAGTCTGCTGGTTTAGGTGGAATTGGCAAAGGAGCAACAACTGGAGCGGGAATCGAGACGGGGACATATTGATAGCACGGAAGTATAAATTGATAGTTGAAAGGAGACTCTTCTGCCGTGGGTTGTCTGGGTGGTGGCTCCAAGGTAGGAATTGGTGTGTATACCTAAGTGAAAACACCGTGTGCACAGTCACTATATGGTGCATAGACTAGGTTCCCAGACCATCAATACAAATAAAAAAGAAGTCTAGCACTCATCTTCAGCAAACGTGGAATAGATTTATTTGTAGCACTTGAAACGTTTCAGTCCAAAGGGACTTTCATCAGTCACGTGCTAACAGACTTGCGGTGGATTCCGTGTCTGGAGGTCGTGCCTCTTTTTCTCCTGTTACCATCATCCTCAGACTGCAGGGGTTTTACTTTATAGGTGGTCATCGCCCCACCATATTAGCACTCTGCCTAAGTTATATTACTCCTATCCTTTGTGCCCTATAGAGTGGCGGCGTCTTTGTACATTGATTGGGTACTGTTTCTTTTCCCATGAACACAGCCCTACTGGCTATCATTAGCACGTGACTGATGAAAGTCCCTTTGGACTGAAACGTTTCAAGTGCTACAAATAAATCTATTCCACATTTGCTGAAGATGAGTGCTAGACTTCTTTTTTATTTTTATTGGTGTGTATACCGGCATGACTTGTGGAGGAGGTGAGGACATCAACAGTAGATCCTCTTTGGTACATAACTTCATGTTTCTGTGCATGTTTTCTGTGGGGCCATTCTGGGTTTTTTCACTTCATATACATCGCACTCCGGATATATAATAGCTGTAATTGGGTAGGGCTCTGCTTCCCAGAGTGAATCGAGTTTCCCTGTATGGTGGCACTTCTTTAGCCATACTTTGTCTCCAAGGTGAAGTGGGGAAGCATTAGCTCTTTGATTGTAGTTCTCTTCTTGTCGATGGTGAGCTTCGCCCATGCAGTGATTGATGATTTGCTGTGCTTCATGTATTCTTTGCTGATGGTCTGAGACCCAATCAGTTTTAGGCAAGGGATTGATCACAATGGGAACCTGGATTCCCAAAGCACAATCTTTTGGGAGTTGACCTTGTCTTCCAAACATCACGTAATATGGTGAGTAGCTGTTAGACAAGTGGACAGTATTGTTGTAGGTTTCCAGTAACTCATCAAGTAATTGAAGCCATTCAGCTTGTTTGGTAACAAATGCTGTTCGCAGCATATTGATGAAGGTCTGGTTGACTTTCTCACAAAGACCATTCCCTTGTGGATGATAGGCAGTGGTTCTTGCACCCATGGAATTGGCAGAGTTCTTGAAATAGTTGGGACTCAAAGGCAGGTTCATGGTCTGTGAGGACTGCTTCAGGGCAATCGTAATGTCTCACATATTCATGGTAGAAGGTGATAGCTGTAGTCCGAGCTGTAAGGTCTTTCATCGGTATAACAGAAACCTACTGTGTATAGTGGTCCACCATGGTAAGGGCATACGTGTAGCTCGAACGAGTTGGAGCTAGCTTTACGTGATCAAGAGCAACTAGTTCATTCAGTGTCTGAGAATGGATTGGATGAAGAGGAGCGCTGGCATTTTTCTTACCAGCATTAGTGAGGTTGCAAGCTGAACATGCACTAACCCAATTCTCTATGTCTGAATGCATCCCAATTCAATAGAAGCGTGTCGTATGGTGGCTTTAGTTTTGTGTACTCCAAAGTGCCCAGACTGGTCATGGTAGGCATCGAGAACAATTCTGGCATCTCACCATGGGATTAGAATCTGATGTAATCTTTCACCTGAAACAGGGTCCAGGGAATTGCGCAAGATCAAGCCCTTTTGAATGAAGAGTCTTTTGCACTGTCTCCACAGATGATTAAGCTCAACATCAGGACATCGTCTGCGTCGTCGGGCAGGTATTCTCCCAGTAGTCAGGCATTCATAGATCTCTCCTATGACACGAGACTCATTTTGAAGTGTTTGCCATCTCAGTGGATCTTGGGACAAATCCGGTTTTGGTTGAGAGACTTCATCAGTTTGTGTAGCAGCAATGGCGTTCTGTGTAGCAAATCTTTGATAGAAGGGAGGCATCTCGACATCCTCCTACAGATCTTCCTCAGGAGGCTCTTCTCCTATGGGCAAATGAGATAATACATCTGCATTAATATTGATCTTGCCACTGCAATACTTAATGTCAAAGCAGAAACTTGCCAATCTTGAAGCCCATCTCTGTTCCAGAGCACCTAGCTGTGCAGTATTAAGGTGAGTGAGAGGATTATTGTCCGTGTAAATAGTGAAGGGGGTAGCAATGAGGTAATCTTTGAACCTCTTGGTGATGGCCCACACAAGAGCTAGCAGCTCTAAGTTGAATGAGCTGTAATTGTTATCGTTTCTCTCGGCGCCTCTCAAGCTTTGGCTGGCATAGGCAATGACTCTCTTTGCCATTCTGGACTTGTGATAGTACTGCCCCGAGGCCTTGATAGCTGGCATCCGTGTAGAGATGGAAAGGGTGGCAGTAGTCAGGACATGCCAAAATTGGAGGGGAAGTTAGTAAGCTTTTCAGCATCTGAAAGCCAGTTTCTTGTTGCTCAGACCAATCAATTGGAAGTCTTCTGTTGTATTGTTCTCTAGGGCAACCTCGTAGCAGTTCTGTAAGGGGTTCTGCTATTTGCGCAAAATGAGGGATGAAGCAGCGGTAGTATCCTGCAAAACCTAGGAAACTCTTGACTTCTTTCATGGTTCTTGGAGTGATTTTGTCAGGATCAGGCTGGATACCTTTGGCACATACAACATGACCCTGGTATTTGACCTTTGGCTTGAACAGATGGCACATTGATGGTTTTAGTTTTAGGCCATGTTCAATGAGTACCTGGAATACTTCTGCAAGATGGCGTAAGTGCTCTTCATAAGTATGGGAATACATGATCACATCATTGAGATATAACAGATCGCTTTGGAAGTTGAGGTGACCAAGACATCTCTCCATGAGTCGCTGAAATGTAGCAGGGGCAGTGCATAACCCAAACGGCATACCATCGAACTCGTAGAGTCCAATCGGGGTGGGGAAGGCTGTCTTCTCTCTATCTTCAGGAGACATGGGTACCTACCAATAGCCGCTGGTCAAGTCTAGAGTGGAGAAATATGCATATGAATATAGCACTGCCTGAAAGGAGAATTTGCACTTAGCTGTATAACTTGGGAGGCAGGAGAGGACAGAAACTGATGCAGAAGTCGGTCGCAGTGTGTACAATACAGGTAGGTACCATCCAGACGTGAGAAACACAAGGATCACAGTTCTTGCCTTCACGCACAAATACAAGCAGCTGCAGCAAGACAGTCTTTAGCAGTATTCACTAGCAAGGTTAATGAGCAGTGCTGGGACTTGTAGTGCAGCAACAGTAAATAGGCACAGAGGAATAGATCCTGCTCGTGACACCATTTTTCAGCCTTGTAATGACCAGGCCAAACGTTCCCTGCTACCCAGCCCCACACGGTGTCCGCAGCCGAAGGAATTATGACACACACCGGACTTGGGGATATAGTAACAGTTGCTTTTACTTCAGTAGGAACGGGAATTATAACTTGGAACAAATAAGGAACAGTCTCTCATGGGTAGTTCACGGCAATTACAGTTCACACTTAGATGCTGAGATGTGATTGGGGTCTGGAGCTTTAAAAGCACTGGATAGTGTCTTTTGGTAGTTTACAGAAGGAGGTAGACACCACAATTAGAGGTTACAGACCTGTACTTGGGGTTAACTCTATAATGTGTCACGGCACGTGCACAAGTACTTATAGGTAAATGTAAAAACTGAGGTGATTCCAGTCAGAAAGACTTTAGAATGATGTCACTCATAGGTGAATGTAAAAAAAAAACTAAGGTGATTCCAGTCAGAAAGGCTTTAGAATGATGTCTGTAGAGGTTTTAGAGGGAACCCCGGCTCTTACGCCTGCAGGAGATCTTGTAGTGAAAACAGCCTCTACGTGTGTTCTGCCCTCACTGAGGGTATCCCTCAGACTAAAGAACATTCTAGACTTGCCTGGAAAACAGCTCCTCCTATTGACCATGTGACTAGGAGCTGGCCAATAGGACACCGGATTCACATCTCAGATCCTTACAAAACAATAATTATGAGTCATTGGACACTTTCACCATAGTTGACGCCAGAACACAGCAAATGAGAAATACATTGCATCTAAAATGGAGGTGACTAGAAATGGAGAATTACAGCTAACAAATGCAGGGGATAATGTAGAGGGGCAGACAGAGTGAGCTGTAGTGTACAGAAGCTATTCACAATGCAGGATTGCTTAAAGGGAAGGACACACTATCGACTGGGTCACTACACCATCTCTTCTTGTTGTTCCCAGTATCATTGTTCTAGAAGCTCCCGGATTGGCGCCTCCTGGAGAATGGTAGAAGGCAGTCAGCCTCTTTGCAATGGCTGGAACACTCTTGTTCATTGCTCTGCAGGATGGTCATGACCTCCTCTTCGGACAGCATTGTGGTGTTTCCCACTTTTGTATGCACATGGTCAGGTACTGTTGTTTCCTCCACTGTTCTTCGCACAACAATGGCACATCTCCTGTGTACACAGCATTCTACACACCGGCTTCTTTCCTTTGGGTCCATCCCTTCACTTTTCAAATGTTCTCCTGTGCCAGTGTCCTTAGCCATGCTTCCTATGTCCTCTCTTCACTTCCCGGTGGGCAGGCATTTTCTTTCCATTGCATTCTCCTTTAGTGAACACCTCCCTCAACAGACAGGCTTTTTTCATAGGGTTTGCATTTCACTGGCTAGTAATTCACTGATCACTTGGCAACACCAAAATAGAAATGTTCTTGTTTATCCTGCCTACCTAATATATTGTTACAAAAGTAGCAAAAACTGTATAAGTAAGAATATTTTAATCTCCTTTATTGCCAATACCAGTAAGGCTAGTTTCACACTAGCGTTTTTCTGAACTGTGGAGGGCTGCGGACTTCCTCCGTGAAGCCCCGTCCATGGCTGCACCTCCACCGCTCTGCTCCGCCAACATCCACATGCGGCCTTTGTACCTATCTTAACATTAGGTACGCAGGTCGTGCGGATGTATGTGGGTGCCTCCACATGCTTCATTTTGACGATGCAGAGAAAAAAAGAAATTCCAACCAGCTGCGTTCGACGCAAGTCGTCGCATCGTCAAAATGATGCATGCGGAGACATCCGCATACATCCGCACGACCTGCGTACCTAATGTTAAAGATAGGTACGCAGGCCGCATGTGGATGTTGGTGGAGCAGAGCGGTGGAGGTGCAGCCATGGACGGGGCTTCACGGAGGAAGTCCGCAGCCCTCCACAGTTCAGAAAAACGCTAGTGTGAAACTAGCCTTATATAGTCCTACATACCATATTGTGATGTATCATTGAGTTCTGCCAAACATTAAAGAACAATTCCAAAGTGGAAAGATCATCACTAGTGATAAGCGAGTGTGCTCGTTACTTGAGTTTCTCCGAGCATGCTCGGGTGGTCTCTGAGTATTTCAGCGTGCTCGGAGATTTAGTTTATGTCGACGCAGCTGCATGATTTGCAGCTGTTATACAGCTTGAATACATGTAGGGATTGCCTGTGTATTATGGAATCCCCACATGTATTCAAGCTGTCTAGCAGCCGCAAATCATGCAGCTGTGTCAGCATAAACTAAATCTCCAAGCATGCTGAAATACTCGGAGACCACCAGAGCATGCTCGGAGAAACTCAAGTAACAAGCATACTCGCTCATCACTAATTATCACCTATTTAGAGGATAGATTGCTGATCGCTCTGAAGTCCGCATGTACGCCACTTCTCTACTCTGTAGATCTTGCCATTATTTATGGCAGTCCATAGACAATATTCCTATAGCTAACTAATACCTTGCCTAATTGGAAATAACCCTTCAAGTTGGGGGTCTCTCAAAGTTAACTTTCCTCCATTACATCTGCACAGTGAAAACTTTGCAGTGAGCTCCGAACAAAATCTTTTAAGCCGCTAGTTTTGTTGTTGTGTTTTTTAAGCTGTTTTATATAAATTTGTCATGGTTCCTACATAAGTGAACACTGGTTTATGCTCTGATGTTTGATGTCTCGTTTCATCACACTGCATATACTCACATATGGCGTAAGAAAGAATGCAGATTCTTAAAGTTTTCGAATATTGCCAAATATATTGTATGTAATGTGAAAAAAAAGACCTTCAGATAGTATAATTCATCTCGGGTGGTAAATGAGGTGCAGGTGAACCCGTATTCTGCTAGATACTTGAACAGCTTTTAAACAAATGTTCTTTCGTTATTATCTCAGTGATCAATGAACTGCTGTAAACTAACTCATTTTACCCTGGCAGCCGAGATTTCCAAACCATTACATCACCGATGTCATTCTGCAATGGCGGTGTTGTCAGACTTTTTTGTTGTTGTGGCCATAAGGAGACCAGTGCTACATCTGGCTCTAGTATGATTATTTTACATCTGATGCCATATATCTGATCTAAGCAATAATGTCTGATGCCAAATATAGGTACATGTGTGTACTGTATGTGTAAGCACCAGCTGAAAGCTGCTTTTATGGGATCTTGGAATGGAATCACTTTTTTAGGAAACATTTGTTAAAAACAAACCCAAGTAAAGAGATTTTCTGGCTCTTCACATATGATCATATAAATATCCAAGGACGGCAAAGAAAGTTTATTCTGCTAGTACAATATATCGATTACCCCATTTTAGCATGATGGGCGTATCTTCCCCAATATTCCAGAAACGTTCCTCTTTCCTTTACTATACCATACCCTGATAGGCACATTAATATATGATTGTCACCACGCACATTGTTCCCCATCCTTCCCTCCATACTACCAGCCACATTTTGCTCTCTGTTATAAGAATATCAGTAGCTCCATTATATAGAACACATTATACATTCTTCTCCCCCACAGAGAATCAATCTCCTTCCTGATAGATCATACCCCTTGGGCCTTATACCTTATCCTTACTTGAAACTAGATATCCAATACAGGGCTTTCAGATATGTCACTTAACAGTGACGTCTGTCCATTTGCATATACCCGCCTCCTCTCCCTCCCTCACTAGGTGCTGTAGACGCCCCTTACTCCAATATGCGCGCGTCCCAGGCAGACGTGTCGCAGTGACGTGGCATGGTCACGTGACCCCCCGCACTTATCGTTCTGGCCCTATGTTACCGATGGGCTCACACTGCATATGGCGCCTCTCCCAAGCGATGGGCGTCACATACCCTAGCGCGGCTGTATGCATGGTCCCTCTTTAATCACTGGCAATCAGCTAGGGGCCCATTTTTCAACTATATACTAATGTGACAATCACAAATTTATATAACAATAAACTGGGTAGACTGTTAAATAAATAAGACGGATGGTGACCCACTTGCAAAGGGGCCCACCGGAGGATTCTCCTGTTCTCCTGTGGGCCAGTCCTTGCCTATCTCTAGGTACCACCTATGTTCCTCTCCTATCAAATTCCCTCATTTGGATATTTAAACAATATAGCCTGATTCACAGCCTCCATAATTATGCACCTTAATATCTCCTGTATGGACTTGCCACCACCCAGAGGCATCAGCCGGAATCTCTCCTCAGATCCCCTCTTCAACGTTCTTGTATCCTTTTTTAATTCATTTTCTTTTCATTAGAGCATATTTAGCCACTGCCTTATTACATTATTTTCTGCATGGTGGGCACCAATTGTCTGGATAAATATACTGCTGTTTGGAATATCTTATACAAATAAGAATTGAGGACATAGTTGTGAAAGCAATAACAGTTTATCTCAAAGACTTAAGTGTATTGTACATGTTAACTCATTTAGTATGTTACAATGTTGCCAGCATCATTTTCATGATTCCCCCCCCCCCTTTTCTTTTTTGTATACCAACCCTGCCACACATTTCTAATGAAGGTCTGAGTAAAAGACCAAAAATGTTCAAGTGTTTGATTGAAACAATAAAAGAGACTTTATTTCACCGTTCATTAATTTGAGTGCCAAGTTTTGCACAGTGCTGTATACAGGCTGTATACCCTACTTGTGAAGGAACTCTCAAATTAGGAGTGCCGTATATTACTTATTTACTTTACTAATCTTGGCAAATCTCATTGAAAGTGAAGGGGACCTGAAATATAGAAAATTACAAAAAAAAGTGTAACAAAATGTAAATAATGAATTTAATATAAAAAACTGATTTAATCAATAGCTCATTTTCTTATGAAACATTCCCTTCATTAAACCAGATGTCCCGTCTAAAATGAAAAGTCTGCAGTCACTCTGTGTGACTGCAGCCTTGTGAATCCTCCCAGCTCACGCACTATATTCTGCGAGCTGCTGTTCCATAACACCCTGGCACTTTACAAGCAAATTGTGGTCCAGTCCATAAGTGTTGGGCTGTGTATGTTGCATGTACTCACTTGCAGGGAGAAAAAGAGTTTGTAGCCAGCTCACCGGTAAATCACCGCAGGTGCACGGAACTCCGCTGCAGGAAGACGATCCAATCATCAGAGAAAAGAAAAAAAAAGTTGAATTCCAGCTCCTTAAAACATGACGTTTATTGTATCCAAATAAAAAATCCAAATGTCCATGGTGTGCAACCTCCCACCGGTAAGTGCCTGGGATGACAGAGATAAACGGCTACGCGTTTCGATCGGAGTGATCTTTATCAAAGCCATCTTTGATAAAGATCACTCCGATCGAAACGCGTAGCCGTTTATCTCTGTCATCCCAGGCACTTACCGGTGGGAGGTTGCACACCATGGACATTTGGATTTTTTATTTGGATACAATAAACGTCATGTTTTAAGGAGCTGGAATTCAACTTTTTTTTTCTTTACTCACTTGCAGGCCAGAGGCCTTCTCTGTCTCTACATCCTCAGTTCTAGGAATAGCCGCACACACATCAAGTGACACCTGATTCGTTTTAACAGTTCAACGTTACTGGACAGGTTAAGTACATCAGTTTTTAACGTGCAGTATCAGGCACAGCACCCTCTGGTTCTTGTTCCATCAACACAGTACTTTTCAATCATTTTCTTAGGTTCAGCTTGGATACCTAGGATATATTTACTTTAACAAGTACTGCTAGCCCTAGGGAATCCTATTCCGGCACCACATTAGACCCGCTATGTTTCCATCACGCAGTTCCCTGTCCAGCTTCCACTGTATGGAAGGGATTAAGGCACTCTCCTAACTGCCTATTTTGGGATGTACGCTCTGGACGTTGCAGAAAGGTCCACAGGAAATTTGGTACAACCTAACACCACCAAAAGAATATGTACTTCATGTGCCTCCAGTCCATTGCTTCTTGAACTTGAGCTTGTCTCACATGAACACTCTAATTCTCTCTACCTCTGACTAGACCAAGAAGAGGTTCCCTTTAACTTGCTTTAACCCCTCCCACTGTGGGCGCCCGCCCTGTTCCCCAGATTACTTCTGATGGTGAAGACGCTGTGGCCACAAATCTTGCCTTATCTACTGAATCTACCCTCAGTCTGTACCCTTCCCTCACCCAGGGAAGAGGGGAGTAGTAGTGTACCGTAATGCACCAACCAGACTAACAAGGTAATACAAACAAGTGATACAGGAAAATACCAATCATATAAAAGGAAAACACTTGGGAGTGGAGGAAGGGGTAAAACCAAAGTAGGAGAAGGAGGGGAATGAGCACACACCCAAAATCTAACAGCAGTCTCAGATAAATCCACCAAACGCCTTCTCTAACAACAACCACAAACCACCATTTTCTAACCATGCAGCATAAGCTAACTCTGGCAATGAGTGCTTGCCAGAGCCCAGATAGCCACTCATCATCTCCTGTATACTAACAGTGAACATCTTAGGGCCTTAATGAAGGAAAGCTTCCAAGAGCTCTCAACTAACCAGATTAATCCTTGTGCTGCTAATAGAAACCTGCACCATTTAATATGAAGGTGAATTGCTTCTAAACAGTGCAGAAGTAGGAGAAATCAGAAGCTGCGGTCTTCTGGCTCCTCTCGGTCATGGTAAGCAATGCGCTAACCATATTACACTAAGCCTATCTCTAATCTGCTCTATATCTAAGCTATATCCTATACCTTCCCTGTACTCAAGCTAAGTGTACTAGAGTTACCTTAGGCATTACCTTTGCAGTACCCACACAGCAGCATCAGTACCTATTACATTATATATTAGTTACAATAACCCTATACATTTTAAATTTCACAAGTCTCCGTAAAAAGCTGTAAAATTGCATGACAGTATTCACACCACTCAATGTGTTGTATTCAGGGGCAGTAACATGACAGTCTGTGTCATAACCTTACAATTGTCTGCCCGAGAATGGCGGTGATGCATGCGACATGCATACTCCAGGGCAGAACCCTTTCTAGTGGGCGTAGCCTTGCTCAATACAAGTTTATTGAGTGAGGCTGCGCCCCATTCAGAAGGCATGGCCTTACGTTGGGCATGGTCATCTTGTGGTGTGACCTAGTCCAATGAAGTTTATTGAGCGAGGTCGCTCCCACTAGAAGGGTTCTGCCCAGGAGATTGCATATCGCAGACACTGATGAATCCTCACAGAGTGACTGCAGACTTTTCAATTTAGACCATTTTAAATAAATCTCCCCCTTTCTTTTATAGTGTGTGATATTTTGTTCCGCCATTATGCACACATGCTGAGTGTGAGTGTCACTTTCCCAGGTTATTAGTGTGTTAGGATTAATTCCATTGTCATGTATAGACTACAAAGGTTTCGGATAAAGTCTTGGACTCAGTTTTCCTTTCTGTATATTCTTTAAATAGCAAAATGCCCTTGCTGTGCTCATTACAAATCCCAAAATGTGTATCATGCGATCTGCTTCTGGTATAGGAAAACAAATATAGAACGATCTAATCACAGCCGTCTGATCTTCAGATAAGACACTGCTATGATTCATCAAAGCATCTCAAAGTGCCTCAACCCAAAGCACGGGATCAAAACCTGCTACTCACCACCTGCTGCATGGACCAAACATTGACTTTCCATAAACAGATGTTGTAGAAATCAAAGAACATGCACAATTATCAATCTGAAATGACTGATGACTTAAATGCGTGACCCAAGGGAACAGGAAGTAGATGTTCATTGCATGGTATCTACACAGAGGATCTGCCTAAGTGGAGTATTGGGAAACCCACAAAATGGTTGTGATTAATCTCAAAACAGTGGTAATGAAATCCTGTAGATGTCTCTTCCGATTTCTACTACTAATTTTTTTTATAAAATGAAGCAGATGTTGGCTGAGGAGTAAATAATTGATGTAAAAAAAAGTACATATCTATTTTTTATAAAGTGGCTTGAGAAAGTATTTATCACCCCTGGATTTTACCTGTTTTGTTACATTACAACTTGTGATTTGTTTGTGTCACGTCAACATTGAACAGTATAAGTTGGTGAAGTGAAGAGAGAGAAAAATATAGGAAACAATTAAATTAATGAAATCAAATTACTAAAATTGGCACATGAGAGGGCCGCCCACCCAAACTCTTAGCCCAAGTAAGGAGGCCATTAATCAGAGAGACTGCACCGAGACCAAAGGTAACCTTGAAGGAGCTGCAGAGTTCCAAAGCAGAAAATGGGGTGTTAGGGCTGGCGGAATGCAGCGAGTATATTTAGATATTATTATTGGTGCGTTTGCAGCCCGGGGTCCACCGTGCAGGAGACTAATCTGCTGCTAGCAAATGGTGACACAATATGGCAGTAGAAGCTATCTCTGTTACTTCACAGAGTCGCACAGAAGGGAAAACGCTGTGCCCTGTTAGCGTCACAGGGGAACACAGCTGCCTAACAGAGCAAAAGCAATCAGTGGTCAGGGAGTAGCAAGCACACAAACACCTCCTCTCCGATGGAGCCGGAATTCTAATGGCTTTACGCCAGCCCTGAATTCAACATACAAACTCCTCACCGGAGGTGCCGGTATTCTAGTGGCTTATTTCAGCCGAACCCTGATCACAATCAGACAAGACCACTGAGTAGCTAAAGTTCATAACATAAGCTGATACTAGCGCATGGCCTTGTGGCCATGAGAACCTTTTATAGCTAAAGCAACTTCAGGACCTTCCTGGAGGACCAATGGGAGCTGCCACAGTACCTGAGCATGTGACTCCCGACCTCCAATGAGAGGTCTTAACCCGGGCATGCTCAGAAGGGGAAAAGCAGGACTTAGTCCCAGAGACATCTGCTCGCCGCTGACCAGTACTGGCTACAATGGCTGAGCCTGGAAAGGCAGCAGTAACCATCCGCACAGTATCAGGCTGAGCCAGACGCTGGGACCGACATCTCTGCTGAGTAGGCTCCACTGTGGCTGGAGAAGAATGGGAGACTGCAGCAGAGATGGCTCGAGATTACCCCCTGTGCAGAGGCGGGAACTCGACCCCTAACATTACCCCCACTTATTGGGCCTCGTTACGCTCGATAGCAGCAATGAGCTGTGGAGCTCGAATGTGCTCAGCAGGCTCCAAGGACCTGTCCTCTGGGTCTTAACCCTTCCAGTCCACCAAATAGAATATTTTTGCCATGTACCACCTTGCACCCCAGAATAGCGTACACCTCGTAATCGTCCGTAGACTAACCCGATGTCCTGGCAGATGACTCGGAAAACTAGGACATGTATATGGGCTTCAAGAGGGACACATGAAAGGTGTCAGTGATACCTAGGCGTGGAGGAAGGGCCAGACGGCAGACCACAGAATTGACCTGTTCGAGGACCTTGAAGGGAGCCAAGTAGCGAGGTGCAAACGTAGTGGACTCAACTCGCAGCCTGATGTTATGGGCGGAGAGCCACAACAAGTCACCAGGAGCAAAGGTCGGAGCGAGGCACCGATGTGCATCGGCAGAGGACCTCATTCTCTCCTTGGAGGCCCAAATGACATCCTGAGTGCGGTCCCAAATGTCCCGTGCCTCCACAGCCCAGTCTGCCACCCTGGAGTCGGCGGAAGACACGGGCATGGGCACAGGGACACGCGGATGCTGGCCGTAATTTAGGAGAAATGGAGTCTGACCGGTGGAGTCGGCTACAGCGTTGTTAAGCGCAATCTCCATGCACAGTAGCAAGGATGCCTAGTCATCCTGCCTGGCAGAAACAAAATGTTGTAAATATTTGACCAGGGTCTGGTTGGCCCTCTCAACCAACCCATTCGTCTGGGGGATGATATGCCAAGGAGATATTCAACTCAATACTAAATAGACGACAAAGCTCAGAATCAAGACGCAAACTGGGGACCCTGGTCAATTTTGTCCGGCATACCGTGTAGGAGAAAGATATGCTTGATGAACAACGTTGCCAGAGCCAGTGCAGAAGGTAGCCGTGGAAGAGGCACCAAGTGCACCATTTTGGAAAAATGGTCGGTGATCACCCAGATAATGGTGCAGCTACGAGACTTGGGTAAGCCCACCACAAAATCCATCCAGACCATCTCCCAGGGCCTGTCCGCCACCATCAGGGGGTAAAGCAACCCAGATGGACGTTGCTGAGGAAACTTGTTCTTGGCACAAGAGACACACACCCAAACATAGTCTGCGACCTCACAAGCCATATGCGGCCACCAGTATGTCCTCGCCAGTAGCTCAGATGTCCTTTTGGACCCAAAATGTCCACCCACTCTGGATGAGTGAGCCCAAGAAAGAACCTCCGGACGCAGACTGGATGGTAAAAAAGTCTTGCCCCGAGGCACATACTCTAGCGAAACCGGGGCCACAGTTCTCAGGCTCTCGGTGGGGACAATAAGTCGAGGCTCCTCTTCCTCCTCCTCAGATGATACAATGGAGCGAGAGAGAGCATCAACACGAATGTTCTTCTCCCCGGAAAGAAAATGGAGGGTGAAATGAAACCAGGAGAAGAACAAGGACCATCTGGCCTGGCGAGAATTTAACCACTGGGCTTTCTTCAAGTACACCAAATTCTTGTGGTCTGTGAAGACTTGGAAGGGAAAACGAGCCCCCTCCAAGAGATGTCTCCACTCTGAGAAGGCCAACTTCATGGCTAGCAACTCCCTGTCCCCGATGGAATAAGTCTTCTCCGCTGGTGACAAGGTCTTGGAAAAGAAGAAGCAAGGATGCTTCCGACCTTGAGCATCCTTTTGGAAAAGGACTGCTCCAGCACCAACGGATGAGGCATCCACCTCCATTATAAATGGCTTATCTACATCGGGGCGATGTAGGATGGGAGCACTAGCGAAGTGTGACTTAATGGAGTGAAAGGCCTTGGAGACCTTCTCAGACCACAATTTGGGATTTGCTCCCTTCTTGGTGAGGGCAACCAAGGGAGCTACCAAAGTTGAGAAGTGTGGAATAAACTGGCGATAGTAATTAATGAACCCCATAAAGCGCTGCACCGCTTTAAGAGAATGGGGTTCCTGCCAGTCCATCACAGCCTGTAGTTTGGCAGGATCCATAGCCAATCCCTGGGCGGAGATGATTTAGCCCAGGAAAGGTAAGGACTCCTGCTCAAACACACATTTCTCCAACTTTGCGTAGATGGAATTTGCCCGTAAAAGTTCGAAGACTCTGCAAACATCTCTGCGATGGGAGTCAATGTCTGGAGAGTAGATGAGAATATCATCCAGATAGACAACGACCGAGGTGGAGAGCATATCCCGGAAGATTTCGTTCACAAAGTCTTGGAAAATGGCTGGGACATTACAGAGCCGGAAGGGCATCACCAGATATTCATAGTGCCCATCCCTGGTGTTAAAAGCCATCTTCCATTCGTCCCCCTCACGGATGTGAATCAGGTTGTAAGCACCCCGCAGATCTAATTTTGTAAATACCCTTGCTCCCCGAAGCCTATCAAAGAGCTCAGATATCAGGGGCAGAGGATACTTATTCTTACCCGTGATGGCGTTAAGACCCCTGTAAGCTATGCATGGACCTAGTTCCCCATTCTTCTTCTGCACGAAGAATAACCCAGCCCCTGCAGGTGACACTGACTTCCTAATGAATCCTCTTGCCAGATTTTCCTGGATGTACTGTGACATTGCCTTCATCTCCGGGAGAGATAACGGATAGGCTCGACCCCGGGGAGGCTCAGCACTAGGCAAAAGGTCAATAGGACAGTCATAGGGGTGGTGATTCGGAAAGCTCTCTCCGCAGCTATTTTGGAGAATAAGTCCGCATAGGGCAAATATTGCTTGGGGAGAGAGGATATATCTGCGGGTACTGTTATGGTCTGGTGATTATGGAGCGACATGAGACTAGCTCTGAGCAGGTGGTATCTATACTGACCGCAGACCCTAAGCCCAACACACAACTAGAAGCAGCCGTGAATTGCTCCTAACGCCCCCTAGGCAACTCGTCACAGCCTAAGAGCTAGCTACCCCTAAAGATAGAAGCAGGAAAACTATCTTGCCTCAGAGAAAATCCCCAAAGGAAAGACAGCCCCCCACATGTAATGACTGTGAGAGGAGAAGGAAATGACATACGTAGTATGAAACAAGATTGAGCACAGGAGGCCACTTCTAGCTAAAAAGGAAAGTACAGAAAAGAGCTCTGTGCGGTCAGTAGAAAAAACTAGAAAAAGTCCACCGCAGAGAAATGCAAAAATCTCCACACCTACTAAAGGTGTGGAGGGCAAACTCTGCTGCCCAGAGCTTCCAGTTTAGCTAAATAGATCCATACTGATAAACTGGACAAATGAGCAAAAAACAAGACAGTACAAAACAACAAGTCCACAATAAGTGAACTGCAAAGGACATGGAAAGACTTAGCTTTGCAGAACTTGGTCAGAGTGTCAGGACAATCCAAAGAGCAATGACTCCAGGCAGAGACAATTGACAACTGGCATTGAATGAGGGCTAAGGCCAGACTAATATAGCCGAGCCCAAAAGACAATCAAAGGAAACAGCTGAGAAGCTAAATCCAAGAAGCAGTCATACCACTAAAGACCACAGGAGGAGCCCAAGAGCAGAACTCACAAAAATACTACTTACAACCAAGAACGGAATTCACAACAGTACCCCCCCTTGAGGAGGGGTCACCGAACCCTCACCAGAGCCCCCAGGCCGATCAGGATGAGCCAAATGAAAAGCACGAACCAACTCGGCGGCATGAACATCGGAGGCAACAACCCAAGAATTATCCTCCTGGCCAGAACCCTTCCACTTGACAAGATACTGAAGCTTCCGCCTTGAAAAACGAGAATCCAAAATTTTCTCAACCACATATTCCAACTCACCCCCAACCAAAACAGGGGCAGGAGGATCAACAGATGGAACAACGGGCTTCACATATCTCCGCAACAAAGATCTATGGAAAACATGAAAACATTGTGGATGGAAAAAGAAGCTGGAAGGGCCAAACGAAAAGACACAGGATTGATAATCTCAGAAATCTTCTAAGGACCAATAAACCGAGGCTTGAACTTAGGGGAAGAAACCTTCATAGGGACATGACGAGAGGATAACCAGACCAAATCCCCCACACGAAGCCAAGGACCAACACACCGACGGCGGTTAGCAAAACGCTGAGCCCTTTCCTGGGACAACGTCAAATTGTCCACCACATGAGTCCAAATCCGCTGCAACCTGTCCACCACAGAATCCACACTAGGACAATCAGAAGGCTCAACCTGCCCCGAAGAAAAACGAGGATGGAAACCAAAATTACAAAAGAAAGGCGAAACCAAAGTAGCCGAACTGGCCCGATTATTAAGGGCAAAAAAGTCACCCAATCATCCTGATCAGCAGACACAAAGCATCTCAGATAGGTTTCCAAGGTTTGATTAGCTCGCTCAGTTTGGCCATTTGTCTGAGGATGGAACGCCGAAGAAAAAGACAAATCAATACCCATCCTAGCACAAAAGGCCTGCCAAAACCTGGAAACAAACTGGAAACCTCTATCAGACACAATATTCTCCGAAATGCCATGCAAACGAACCACATGTTGAAAAAACAATGGAACCAAATCAGAGGAGGAAGGCAATGTAGGCAAAGGTACCAAATGAACCATTTTAGAGAACCGGTCACAAACCACCCAGATAACAGACATCCTCTGGGACACCGGAAGATCTGAAATAAAATCCATGGAAATATGCGTCCAAGGCCTCTCCGGAATGGGCAAAGGTGAAAGCAACCCACTAGCATGGGAACAGCAAGGCTTAGCCCGGGCACAGGTCCCACAGGATTGCACAAAAGCACGCACATCCCGCGACAAGGAAGGCCACCAAAAGGACCTAGCAACCAAATCTCTGGTACCAAAAATTCCAGGATGACCGGCCAACACAGAACAATGGACCTCAGAAATTACCTTACTTGTCCATCTATCAGGAACAAACAGCTTCCCCACAGGACAGAGGTCAGGCTTATCAGCCTGAAACTCCTGAAGCTCCCGCCGTAAATCAGGGGAGATGGCAGATAAAATCACCCCTTCCCTAAGAGTGCCAACCGCCTCAAGGAAACCAGGGGAATCAGGCAAAAAACTCCTAGAGAGAGCATCCGCCTTAATATTCTTAGATCCAGGAAGATACGAGACCACAAAATCAAAACGGGAGAAAAACAGGGACCACCGAGCCTGTCTAGGGTTCAGCCGCTTGGCCGACTCAAGGTAAATCAGATTCTTATGATCGGTCAAGACCACAATGCAGTGCCTGGCTCCCTCAAGCCAATGACGCCACTCCTCAAATGCCCACTTCATAGCCAACAACTCCCGATTGCCGACATCATAATTGCATTCCGCAGGCGAAAACTTCCGAGAAAAGAAGGCACATGGCTTCATCAAGGAACCATCAGAATTCCTCTGTGACAAAACGGCCCCTGCCCCAATCTCAGAAGCGTCAACCTCTACCTGAAAAGGAAAAGAAACATCTGGCTGACGCAAGACAGGGGCAGAAGTAAATCGGCGTTTAAGTTCCTGAAAAGCCTCAACAGCCTCAGAGGACCAGTTAGTCACATCAGCGCCTTTCTTAGTCAAATCGGTCAGGGGCTTAACCACACTAGAGAAGTTAGCAATGAAACAGCGATAAAATATAGCAAAGCCCAAAAATTTTTGAAGACTCTTCACAGATGTGGGTTGAATCCAGTCATGAATGGCTTGGACCTTAACAGGATCCATTTCTATAGACGAAGGGGAAAAAATAAACCCCAAAAAAGAAACCTTCTGAACTCCAAATAGGCACTTAGACCCCTTCACAAATAGAGCATTATCACGAAGGATCTGGAACACCATCCTGACCTGCTTCACATGAGACTCCCAATCATTAGAAAAAATCAAAATATCATCCAGATACACAATCAAGAATTTGTCAAGATAATTGCGGAAAATATCATGCATAAAGGACTGAAACACAGCAGGAGCATTAGAAAGCCCGAAAGGCATCACCAGGTATTCAAAATGGCCTTCGGGCGTATTGAATGCAGTTTTCCATTCGTCACCCTTTCTAATACGAACAAGATTATATGCCCCTCAAAGGTCAATCTTGGTAAACCAACTAGCCCCCTTAATCCTAGCAAATAAATCAGAGAGCAAAGGTAAAGGATATTGGAATTTGACCGTGATCTTATTAAGAAGGCGATAATCAATACAGGGTCTTAAGGAGCCATCCTTCTTGGCAACAAAAAAAAAACCCGCTCCCAATGGTGACAAAGACAGCCGAATATGCCCCTTCTCTAAAGACTCTTTAACATAGCTCCGCATGGCGGCATGCTCTGGTACAGACATATTGAAAAGTCGGCCCTTAGGGAATTTACAACCAGGAATCAAATCAATAGCACAATCACAGTCCCTATGTGGAGGAAGGGAACTGGACTTGGGCTCATCGAATACATCCTGGAAATCCGACAAAAATTCAGGAACATCAGAAGAGGGGGAAGAGGAAATAGACATCAGAGGAACATCACTATGTACCCCTTGACAACCCCAACTAGTCACAGACATTGATTTCCAATCCAGCACTGGATTGTGTACTTGTAACCATGAAAAACCCAGTACAACATCATCATGTAAATTATGCAACACCAGAAAACGGCAATCTTCCTGATGTGCAGGAGTCATGCACATAGTCAGCTGAGTCCAATACTGAGGTTTATTCTTGGCCAATGGTGTAGCATCAATACCCCTCAAGGGTATGGGACTCTGCAAAGGCTGCAAAGAAAAACCACAGCGCCTAGCGAATTCTAAGTCCATTAAGTTCAGAGCAGCGCCTGAATCCACAAATGCCATGACAGAAAAAGATGACAATGAGCAAATCAGGGTCACAGACAGGAGAAATTTAGGGTGCACAGCACTAATGGTAACAGATCTGGCGACACTCTTAATACGCTTAGGGCAATCAGAAATAGCATGAGCAGAATCACCACAGTAAAAACACAACCCATTCTGACGTCTGTATCCCCTCTGTTCCGCTCTAGTCAAAATCCTATCACATTGCATGGATTCAGGACTCTGCTCAGAGGACACTGCCATATGGTGCACCACCCTGCGTTCACGCAGGCGACGATCAAACTGAATGGCTAAAGACATAGATTCGCTCAAACCAATAGGCGTGGGAAAGCCCACCATAACATCTTTAAGGGCTTCAGAAAGACCCTTCCTGAAAATGGCTGCCAGAGCGTCCTCATTCCATCCAGTGAGCACAGACCATTTTCTAAATTTCTGGCAATATAACTCTGCTGCTTCCTGACCCTGACACAGGGCCAACAGTGTTTTCTCAGCATGCTCTACAGAGTTAGGTTCGTCATACAATAATCCGAGCGATTGAAAAAATGCATCTACATTAAGCAATGCCGGATTCCCTGACTCAAGAGAGAATGCCCAGTCCTGAGGATCACCACGTAGCAGAGAAATAACAATCTTTACTTGCTGAATGGGATCACCAGAGGAACGGGGTTTCAGAGCAAAAACAATTTGCAATTATTTTTAAAGTTCAGAAACTTAGATCTATCCCCGTAAAACAAATCCGGAGTAGGAATTCTAGGCTCTAAGGCCGGAGTCTGAACAACAAAATCTTGGATAGTCCTGAGGATCACCACGTAGCAGAGAAATAACAATCTTTACTTGCTGAATGGGATCACCAGAGGAACGGGGTTTCAGAGCAAAAACAATTTGCAATTATTTTTAAAGTTCAGAAACTTAGATCTATCCCCGTAAAACAAATCCGGAGTAGGAATTCTAGGCTCTAAGGCCGGAGTCTGAACAACAAAATCTTGGATATTCTGTACTCTTGCAGCAAGCTGATCCACACGAGAAAATAACCCTTGAACATCCATGCCTGAATCCAAATCCAGAATCACCCAGAAATCAAGAAGAAAAAAAAAGACAAAACAAACCCAAGAAAAAAAAATGACTCAAAACTCCTTTTCTTTTCCTTCTTTTGAGAGGCATTCAGTTAAATTTTGGCCAGTTGTACTGTTATGGTCTGGTGAATCCTCTTGCCAGATTTTCCTGGATGTACTGTGACATTGCCTTCATCTCCGGGAGAGATAACGGATAGGCTCAACCCCGGGGAGGCTCAGCACTAGGCAAAAGGTCAATAGGACAGTCATAGGGGTGGTGATTCGGAAAGCTCTCTCCGCAGCTATTTTGGAGAATAAGTCCGCATAGGGCAAATATTGCTTGGGGAGAGAGGATATATCTGCGGGTACTGTTATGGTCTGGTGATTATGGAGCGACATGAGACTAGCTCTGAGCAGGTGGTATCTATACTGACCGCAGACCCTAAGCCCAACACACAACTAGAAGCAGCCGTGAATTGCTCCTAACGCTCCCTAGGCAACTCGTCACAGCCTAAGAGCTAGCTACCCCTAAAGATAGAAGCAGGAAAACTATCTTGCCTCAGAGAAAATCCCCAAAGGAAAGACAGCCCCCCACATGTAATGACTGTGAGAGGAGAAGGAAATGACATACGTAGTATGAAACAAGATTGAGCACAGGAGGCCACTTCTAGCTAAAAAGGAAAGTACAGAAAAGAGCTCTGTGCGGTCAGTAGAAAAAACTAGAAAAAGTCCACCGCAGAGAAATGCAAAAATCTCCACACCTACTAAAGGTGTGGAGGGCAAACTCTGCTGCCCAGAGCTTCCAGTTTAGCTAAATAGATCCATACTGATAAACTGGACAAATGAGCAAAAAACAAGACAGTACAAAACAACAAGTCTTGCAAAGGACATGGAAAGACTTAGCTTTGCAGAACTTGGTCAGAGTGTCAGGACAATCCAAAGAGCAATGACTCCAGGCAGAGACAATTGACAACTGGCATTGAATGAGGGCTAACGCCAGACTAATATAGCCGAGCCCAAAAGACAATCAAAGGGAACAGC
This sequence comes from Ranitomeya imitator, assembly GCF_032444005.1. Classification (NCBI taxonomy): domain Eukaryota; kingdom Metazoa; phylum Chordata; class Amphibia; order Anura; family Dendrobatidae; genus Ranitomeya; species Ranitomeya imitator. The sequence continues at coordinate 89,339,172 of NC_091282.1, forward strand.
TGAGAAGCTAAATCCAAGAAGCAGTCATACCACTAAAGACCACAGGAGGAGCCCAAGAGCAGAACTCACAAAAATACTACTTACAACCAAGAACGGAATTCACAACAGGGTACCTCAGTAGTAGCAACCTGAACACATTCCCTTTGACATCTACCCCCACAAGATTCACCCCATCCCAAAATTCTGCCTGTAGACCACTCAATATGAGGAGAGTGGTACCGTAGACAAGGATCCTTAACAGGACTCATCAATTCCATCAGGAATGACGAGCAGAGATAGAATTTTCTGATGAGATGGTGACATGGACAGAGAAAAAGGGATGGTCTGGTGTGTTATCTGTGAGGGCAGTGTTGACCCATTTACCACTCGTACGGTTACTGGTTGAGCTAACATTACCAGGGAAATTGCTTGACGTTGGGCGAAGGCAGAAGACATAAAATTGCCCTCCGCCCCAGAATCCACGCAGAGCTCTACCTAATGGGTAAATTAGCCAATTGTAATTGCCCCCCTAAAGGACAATTTGGAGGCAAACGTCACCGTGTCTAGTGTACCTCCACCTACTACCACTAGACGCTGACGTTTCCTCGACCGCTGGGGACATCTGGTGGCAAGATGTCCTGACTGCTGGCAAACATGACAAACCTGGAGTGCACGAGTGGTCCGGGACATAGATCCCGCTCGTGACACTACCATGGCCTCATGTGACTCAGGGGCCTGGACTGGAGATTCCAAAAGTTTGGCGAAGGTGGGAGCCAGCCGAAACCTCTGCCTACTCTGGGCTCGCTCTAACCTCCACTCGTGAAAACAGAGTTCAATACGAGTGGACACAGCTATTAACTCCTCCAGAGTGGCGGGAATCTCCCTAGTGGCCAGAGCATCCTTCACGTGGACAGCAAGCCCCCTCCAATAAGGGCTTTTTCCGACCACTCCAGCTCAGATGCTAGGGTGCGAAAGTGGACGGCAAAATCGCAGACCAAGGACGAGCCCTGAGTCTATGCCAACAGTTGGAGCGCTGTATCTTGGGTGACACGAGGTCCTAAAAAGACCTGTTTCAGAGTGCTCAGGAACAACGGAGCACTCTGCACCACATGATCGCCACACTCCCACAGCGGCGTATCACACTCCAACGCCCTGTCTAACAGGAGAGACACAATAAATCTCACCTTTGTCCACTCTGTTGGGAAACGTGCGACCAGAAGCTCGAGATGTATAGAGCACTTGCTCACGAAACCCCTACAAGAATTACTATCACCAGAAATTTTTTCTAGCAGCGGGAGGCGAAATAGAGTCGGAACAGGGGTGGCAGTGGACAAGGTTGCTGCAGCCACGCTAGCAGCCTGAACAGCAACTGCGGTTACATCCACAGCTGAGGTTATGTGCTCAAGAGCCGCCAACCTACTTTCCAGCTTCTGGATGTACCGCATGGATTGCTGGGTATCCGCCATTGCTAGCCAGACCCTCGCGCTAGTATTATGTTAGGGCTGGCGGAATGCACCAAGTATATTTAGATATTATTATTGGTGCGTTCGCAGCCTGGGGTCAAACGTGTTGGAGACCAACCTGCTGCTAGCAAATGGTGGCACAGTATGGCGGCAGAAGCTAACTCTGTTACTTCACAGAGTCGCACAGAAGGGAAAACGATGTGCCCTGTTAGCGTTACTGGGGAACACAGCTGCCTAACAGATCAAAAGCAATCAGTGGTCAGGGAGTAGCAAGCACACAAACACCTCCTCTCCGGTGGAGACGGAATTCCAATGGCTTTACGCCCGCCCTGAATTCAACATACAAACTCCTCACCGGAGGTGCCAGTATTCTAGTGGCTTATTTCAGCCGAACCCTGACCACAAGCAGACAAGACCACTGTGTAGCTAAAGCTTATAACATAAGCTGATACTAACGTATGACCTTGCGGCCATGCAAACCTTGTAGAGCTGCAGCAACTTTAGGACCTTCCTAGAGGACTAATGAGAGCTGCTACAGTACCTGAGCAACTTCAGGACCTTCCTAGAGGACCAATGGGAGCTGCCACAGTACCTAAACATGTGACCCCCAACCTCCGATGAGAGGTCTTACCCCGGCATGCTCAGAAGGGGAAAAGCAGGACTTAGTCCCAGAGACGTCTGCTCGCCGCTGACTAGTACTGGCTACAATGGTTGTGCCTGGAAAGGCAGCAGTAACCATCCACACAGTATCAGGCGGAGCCAGACGCTGGGACCGATGTCTCTGCTGAGCAGGCTCCACTGCGGCTGGAGAAGAATGGGATACCGCAGCGGAGATGGCTCCAGATTCCCCCTGTGCAGAGGTGGGAACTCGACCCCTAACATGGGGCATCTGTTTATACTGCACTGCCAAAATAAGCTGTAAATTCTATAGAGGCAAACTTTATGGACGATTGGGCAGAAAAACGCCTTTACTTATACACAAGAAATGTAAGACTTGTTTTGAGTTTGCCTAAATACATCTGGGAGACTCTTCAAATGTATAGAAAAAGGTGCTGTGGTGAGATGAGACCAAAATTGAACTTTTTGGTCACCAAGGAAAGCACTATGTCTGGCGCCACACTAACACAGTTCATCACCTCAAGAACACCATCCCCACAGTGAAACATGATGATGGCATTATCATTATGTGGGGATATATTTAGGCAGCAGGGACAGGGAAAATGGACCAAGTAGAGGGGAAGATGGATGGTGCGAAATACAGGTATATTCTTGAACAAAACCTGTTTCAGTCTGCCAGTGATTTTAGACTGGGACAGAGGTTTACAATAAGACAATGACCCAAAGGATACTGCTAAAGCAAAACTCAAGTGGTTTAACGTGAAAATGTTTTCGAGTGGCCTAGTCAAAGCCCAGACCTTAATCCAATTAAGAATCTATGGTCAGAATTGAAGATTGTTGTTCGCTGGAGGAAACCTTCTAACTTACAGTCCCTGACAGAAGTTATGTCGCTTATCCATGTTATGTAAATAAAAGCTTATAACCTGACGTTAAATTCATCCATTGGTTGTACAAATTATTCTTTTGAAAGCTGAAAGCCTCCGAAATGTGGTTTAAGTTAAGAAAATAAATTGGCATCAAAGCAGAAATATTGACCATTTAATGGAAACAGAATAGTCAGATTTTGGCAAGACAAAAGTTTTGTCGCCTGGTCATTTAATGCACCCAATCCTAGTTTACATCCTCACCTGTGCTCAGTTAATGATCGGTTAATTAGTGTGTGTGTATAAAAAGAAACCCAGCACCCCAGACCTTCACTTGAACTGCAACTTGAGCTCTGACAACATGCCAAAAATCCACCCTGTGACCACAGCCTGGATTATCAAGAAGCTGAAGACCAGATCCACTGCAGAGGTGGCTGGCACCTTTAATATGTCTCAGGGTCAAGTACAAAGAATTAAAAAAAGATTTGAAGAGACTGGAGATGTGTTTGACAAGCCCAGGCCTGCCAGACCCTGCAAGACAACGGCTCTGGAGGAACGTTTGTTAGTTAGAAAATCCAAAGCAGGCCCCTCTTCCACTGTAGCAGAGCTCCAACAGGCCTGGTCACCTCAAGTCCCTGTGTCAACTAGAACAGTTTGTAGGATTCTGTCTCAAAATGGCCTCCATGGTCAAATCAGTGCTCAGAAGCCAGCATTAAACAAAAGGCAAATAAAAAACCATGTGGCATTTGCAAAGTCCCACAGCTGTTGTGAATTCTGTGGCTGAGTTCACTTCTGTGGTCACAAGTGGTATTGCAGTCTCTGGGCTTCCTCCCTCAGGTGTTTTGGTGAGCTCGTTGGCTGCCTTGCTATTTAGCTCCACCTGAGTCTGTCTTCCTTGCTCCTTGTCAATGTTCCAGTGTTGGATCTGAGCTACTGCATCTTTCCTTGGGCCTGCTGCTCTGCTAGTTAAGTGCTTCTAGTTTGTTTTCTGTTTTTTTCTGTCCAGCTTGCTATTGTCTTTTGCTGGAAGCTCTGAGAAGCAGAGGGGTGCACCGCCGTGCTGTTAGTTCGGCACGGTGGGTCTTTTTGCCCCTTTGCGTGGTTTTCGTTTTAGGGTTTTTTGTAGACTGCATAGTTCTCTTTGCTATCCTCGCTCTGTCTAGAATATCGGGCCTCACTTTGCTGAATCTATTTCATTCCTACGTTTGTCTTTTCATCTTGCTAACAGTCATTATATGTGGGGGGCTGCCTATTCCTTTGGGGTATTTCTCTGAGGTAAGTCAGGCTTGTATTTCTATCTTCAGGCTAGTCAGCTCCTCAGGCAGTGCCGAGTTGCATAGGTAGTTGTTAGGCGCAATCCACTGCTGCTTATAGTTGTGTGAGGATAGATCAGGTACTGCAGTCTACAGAGATTCCACGTCTCAGAGCTCGTCCTATTGTTTTTGGTTATTGCCAGATCTCTGTATGTGCGCTGATTACTGCACGCTGTGTTGCCTGATTGCCAGCCATAACAGTACAAGGAGACACACCAATGATTCCCAATAGAGGGAAAAAAGAAATCCTGACATCATTTTTTTTTCTTAGCTCTGTCTTCAGTCTTTTTTTTCCCCTAGACATTAGAGTGCTTCAGGACACAGCTGTGGACATGGATATTCAGGCTCTGTGCTCCTCAATGGATAATCTCGTTGTAAATGTACAAAAGATTCAAGATACTATTGATCAGAAATCGATGCTAGAACCAAGAATTCCGATTCCTGATTTGTTTTTTGGTGACAGAACTAAGTTCCTGAGCTTCAGAAATAATTGTAAGCTATTTTTGGCCTTGAAACCTCATTCTTCTGGTAATCCTATTCAACAGGTTTTGATTATTATTTCTTTTTTGCGCGGCGACCCACAGGACTGGGCGTTTTCTCTTGCACCAGGAGATTCTGCATTGAGTAATGTTGATGCATTTTTCCTGGCGCTCGGATTGCTTTACGATGAGCCTAATTCAGTGGATCAGGCTGAGAAAAATCTGCTGGCTTTATGCCAGGGTCAGGATGATGTAGAAGTATATTGTCAGAAATTTAGGAAATGGTCAGTACTCACTCTGTGGAATGAATCTGCACTAGCGGCTTTGTTCAGAAAGGGTCTCTCTGAAGCTCTTAAGGATGTAATGGTGGGATTTCCTATGCCTGCTGGTTTGAATGAGTCTATGTCCTTGGCCATTCAGATCGGTCGTCGCTTGCGCGAGCGTAAATCTGTGCACCATCTGGCGGTACTGCCTGAGAGTAAACCTGAGCCTATGCAGTGCGACAGGACTATGACTAAAGTAGAACGGCAAGAACACAGACGTCTGAACAGACTGTGTTTCTATTGTGGTGATTCTACTCATGCTATTTCTAATTGTCCTAAACGCACTAGGCGGTTCGATAGCTCTGCCGTTATTGGTACTGTACAGTCCAAATTCCTTTTGTCCATTACCTTAATGTGCTCTTTGTCATCGTATTCTGTCATGGCGTTTGTGGATTCAGGCGCTGCCCTGAATCTGATGGATTTGGATTATGCTAAACGTTGTGGATTTTTCTTGGAGCCTTTGCGGTGTCCTATTCCGTTGAGAGGAATTGATGCTACACCTTTGGCCAAGAATAAGCCTCAGTACTGGGCCCAGCTGACCATGTGCATGGCTCCTGCACATCAGGAAGTTATTCGCTTTCTGGTACTGCATAATTTGCATGATGTGGTCGTGTTGGGGTTGCCATGGCTACAAACCCATAATCCAGTATTGGATTGGAACTCTATGTCGGTAACCAGCTGGGGTTGTCAGGGAGTACATGGTGATGTTCCATTTTTGTCTATTTCGTCATCCATTCCTTCTGACATCCCAGAGTTCTTGTCGGACTTTCAGGATGTATTTGAAGAGTCCAAGTCTGATGCCCTACCTCCGCATAGGAATTGTGATTGTGCTATCGATTTGATTCCTGGTAGTAAATTCCCTAAGGGTCGTTTATTTAATTTGTCCGTACCTGAACACACCGCTATGCGCAGTTATGTGAAGGAATCCCTGGAGAAGGGACATATTCGCCCATCGTCGTCACCATTGGGAGCAGGGTTCTTTTTTGTAGCCAAGAAGGATGGTTCGCTAAGACCGTGTATTGATTACCGCCTTCTTAATAAGATCACTGTTAAGTTTCAGTATCCCTTGCCATTGATTTCTGACTTGTTTGCTCGGATTAAGGGGGCTAGTTGGTTTACTAAGATTGATCTTCGTGGTGCGTATAATCTGGTGAGAATCAGGCAGGGAGATGAATGGAAAACGGCATTTAATACGCCCGAGGGTCATTTTGAGTATCTGGTGATGCCGTTCGGACTTGCCAATGCTCCATCTGTTTTTCAGTCTTTTATGCATGACATTTTCCGTGAGTATCTGGATAAATTCTTGATTGTTTACTTGGATGACATTTTGATCTTCTCAGATGATTGGGAGTCTCATGTGAAGCAAGTCAGAATGGTTTTCCAGGTACTGCGTGCTAATTCCTTGTTCGTGAAGGGATCAAAGTGTCTCTTCGGTGTGCAGAAAGTTTCATTTTTGGGGTTCATCTTTTCCCCTTCTACTATCGAGATGGATCCGGTTAAGGTTCAGGCCATCCAGGATTGGACTCAGCCGACATCTCTAAAAAGTCTGCAGAAATTCCTGGGCTTTGCTAATTTTTATCGTCGCTTCATCTGTAATTTTTCTAGCATTGCCAGACCATTGACCGATTTGACCAAGAAGGGTGCTGATTTGGTTAATTGGTCTTCTGCTGCCGTGGAAGCTTTTCAGGAGTTGAAGCGTCGTTTTTGCTGTGCCCCTGTGTTGTGTCAACCTGATGTTTCTCTTCCGTTCCAGGTCGAGGTTGATGCTTCTGAGATTGGTGCAGGGGCGGTTTTGTCACAGAGAGGTTCTGGTTGCTCAGTGTTCAAACCATGTGCTTTCTTTTCCAGGAAATTTTCTGCTGCTGAGCGTAATTATGATGTGGGCAACCGAGAGTTGCTGGCCATGAAGTGGGCATTCGAGGAGTGGCGTCATTGGCTTGAGGGTGCTAAGCATCGCGTGGTGGTATTGACTGATCATAAGAACTTGACTTATCTCGAGTCTGCCAAGCGCTTGAATCCTAGACAGGCCCGTTGGTCGTTATTTTTTGCTCGTTTTGATTTTGTGATTTCATACCTTCCGGGCTCTAAAAATGTGAAGGCGGATGCTCTGTCTAGGAGTTTTTTGCCCGACTCTCCGGGGTTATCTGAGCCGGCGAGTATCCTCAAGGAAGGAGTCATTGTGTCTGCCATCTCCCCTGATTTGCGGAGAGTGTTGCAGAAATTTCAGGCTAATAAACCTGATCGTTGTCCGGCCGAGAAACTGTTCGTCCCTGATAGGTGGACTAGTAAAGTTATCTCTGAACTTCATTGTTCGGTGCTGGCCGGTCATCCAGGAATCTTTGGTACCAGGGAGTTGGTTGCTAGATCCTTCTGGTGGCCATCTCTGTCACGGGATGTGCGTGCTTTTGTGCAGTCCTGTGGAATTTGTGCTAGGGCTAAGCCCTGCTGTTCACATGCCAGTGGGTTGCTTTTGCCCTTGCCGGTCCCGAAGAGGCCTTGGACACATATTTCGATGGATTTCATTTCTGACCTTCCCGTTTCTCAAAAAATGTCGGTCATTTGGGTGGTCTGTGATCGCTTTTCTAAAATGGTCCATCTGGTGCCCTTGGTTAAATTGCCTTCCTCCTCTGATTTAGTGCCTTTGTTCTTCCAGCATGTGGTTCGTTTACATGGCATTCCTGAGAATATTGTTTCTGACAGAGGTTCCCAGTTTGTCTCGAGGTTCTGGCGAGCCTTTTGTGGTAGGATGGGCATTGACCTATCTTTCTCCTCGGCCTTCCATCCTCAGACTAATGGCCAGACCGAACGAACCAATCAGACCTTGGAAACATATCTGAGATGTTTTGTTTCCGCTGACCAGGATGATTGGGTGTCATTTTTGCCGTTGGCTGAGTTCGCCCTTAATAATCGGGCCAGCTCGGCTACCTTGGTCTCTCCATTTTTCTGCAATTCTGGGTTCCATCCTCGTTTCTCTTCAGGACAGGTTGAGTTTTCGGACTGTCCTGGTGTGGATTCTGTGGTGGACAGGTTGCAGCAGATCTGGACTCAGGTAGTGGACAATTTGACCTTGTCCCAGGAGAAGGCTCAGCTTTTCGCTAATCGCAGACGCCGTGTGGGACCCCGACTTCGTGTTGGGGATTTGGTTTGGTTATCTTCTCGTCATATTCCTATGAAGGTTTCCTCTCCTAAATTTAAACCTCGTTTTATTGGTCCGTATAGGATTTCTGAGATTCTCAATCCGGTGTCTTTTCGTCTGACCCTCCCAGACTCCTTTTCCATACATAATGTATTCCATAGGTCGTTGTTGAGGAGATACGTGGCACCTATGGTTCCATCTGTGGAGCCTCCTGCCCCTGTTTTGGTGGAGGGGGAATTGGAGTATATTGTGGAGAAGATTTTGGATTCTCGTGTCTCTAGACGGAAACTCCAGTATCTGGTTAAATGGAAGGGTTATGCTCAGGAAGATAATTCCTGGGTTTTTGCCTCTGATGTCCATGCCCCAGATCTTGTTCGTGCCTTTCATGTGGCTCATCCTGGTCGGCCTGGGGGTTCTGGTGAGGGTTCGGTGACCCCTCCTCAAGGGGGGGTACTGTTGTGAATTCTGTGGCTGAGTTCACTTCTGTGGTCACAAGTGGTATTGCAGTCTCTGGGCTTCCTCCCTCAGGTGTTTTGGTGAGCTCGTTGGCTGCCTTGCTATTTAGCTCCACCTGAGTCTGTCTTCCTTGCTCCTTGTCAATGTTCCAGTGTTGGATCTGAGCTACTGCATCTTTCCTTGGGCCTGCTGCTCTGCTAGTTAAGTGCTTCTAGTTTGTTTTCTGTTTTTTTCTGTCCAGCTTGCTATTGTCTTTTGCTGGAAGCTCTGAGAAGCAGAGGGGTGCACCGCCGTGCTGTTAGTTCGGCACGGTGGGTCTTTTTGCCCCTTTGCGTGGTTTTCGTTTTAGGGTTTTTTGTAGACTGCATAGTTCTCTTTGCTATCCTCGCTCTGTCTAGAATATCGGGCCTCACTTTGCTGAATCTATTTCATTCCTACGTTTGTCTTTTCATCTTGCTAACAGTCATTATATGTGGGGGGCTGCCTATTCCTTTGGGGTATTTCTCTGAGGTAAGTCAGGCTTGTATTTCTATCTTCAGGCTAGTCAGCTCCTCAGGCAGTGCCGAGTTGCATAGGTAGTTGTTAGGCGCAATCCACTGCTGCTTATAGTTGTGTGAGGATAGATCAGGTACTGCAGTCTACAGAGATTCCACGTCTCAGAGCTCGTCCTATTGTTTTTGGTTATTGCCAGATCTCTGTATGTGCGCTGATTACTGCACGCTGTGTTGCCTGATTGCCAGCCATAACACACAGCCTGCTAAACAGATGGACACTGGAAAAGTGGCAGAAGGTGGATTTCTCTGATAAATCTTCAGTAGAATTACACCACAGCCACCGCAAATACTGCAGGAGACCTACTGGAGCCCGTATGGATCCAAAATACACCCAGAAAACAGTTACATTTGGTGGTGGAAAGATAATGGTCTGGGGTTACATTCAGTATGGGGGTGTGAAAAACATTTGCAAGGTGGATATCAAATATCAAAACATTTGCAAGGTGGAGGCAATAGCCTAAAATATCAAGAAGTATTAGGTACCTCTTATACTAAATCATTATTATAAATCATAAAAGGGGTCAAATTCTGCAGCAGGATGGTGCTACATATCATACATCCATCTCTACATCAAAGTTCCTCCAGGCAAAAAAGATCAAGGTGCTCAAGGACTGTCCAGCCCATTTCACCAGAAATGAACATCATTGATCATGTTTGGGGTTGGATGAAAGAGGAAGCTTGGAAGACAAAACCAAAGAATCTAGATGAACTCTGGGAGGTATGTAAGACTGCATTCTTTGCTATTCCTGATGACTTCATTAATAAATTGTATGAATCCTTGTTGAACTGCATGGATGCAGACCTCCAAGCTCATGGAAGGCACACAAAATATTAAATATGACTCTTTTAGTACCACAACTTCATTCACCAATGTTATGCAACATATATTTGTATTTTAAGTTAATTGTTTGTTTGAATATCACATTACTTTCTGTGGGCGACAAATCTTTCGTCTTGCCAAAATCTGACCATTCTGTGTCCATTAAAATGATCAATACTTCTGCATTGATGCCAATTTATTTTCTTAACCTAAACCACATTTCATAGGGTTTAAGCTTTCAAAAGAATAATTTATACAACCAATGGATGAATTTAACGTCAGGTTATAAGCTTTTATTTACATAACATGGATAAGCGACATAACTTCTGTCAGGGAGTGTAAAGGAGCTAGTGCAGTTTTGCCTTGAAGAATGGGCAAAAATCCCAGGGGTAAGATGTGAAACGCTCATAGAAACTTATCCAAAGTGACTTGCAGCAGTAATTGATGCAAAAGGAAGCTCTACAAAGTAGTGGGGGTGAATAGTAATGCACATTGAAGTTTTCAGTAATTTTGTCCTATTTGTTGTTTGCTTCACATTAAAAAGAAACCCAAATGTCCACAGTTGTAGGCATGTTCTTTACATGAACTGATGCAAAACCACAAAAAACAGTGAAATTCCAGGTTGTGAGGTAGTAAAATGCCAAAAATGCCAAAAATGCCAAGGGGGGGTCATTGTCAACAGTGCCACTGTAGACCATTTCCAAGAGTTCTTAAAGAAAAAAGGAAAAACTCCAATCAAAATTGTTATCCTCTTAATTATTGAAGTCATCATATTATATAGTACTATGTGCTAAAAAATTGCAAATTTTACCCTTCTACCTGGTAAATTATTTTTTTCCATTAGGTCTATTACATCACATTATTAAAGCAGACTACCTGAATCCTTCCAAGATCTTTGTGGAAACAGTAAGTTTTTTTCCCTGCATGAGTCATCATTAAAACTACAATTCCACCTCACTGCAAAGTCCCTGGAAAGGGGGAGCAGCAGAGAACCTATGTCAGAAGCTTAAGAGGGGGATGACTCATGTAGGGAAAAGAGACTTACTTTTTGAACATAGAGCTTACAAGGATTCAGCTAGCCCATTTTTAATCATGTGATGTCATAAGCTTAATGGAAAAGAGAAGAATTATCTGGGTGCAAAGGCAAAACGAGCAATTGTAAGAACACAGTGCCATATAATATGATGACTGCAATATAGTAAGAGGTTAAAAACTTTAATGGAAGGAGTACTTCTTTAAAGAAGAAGACATGTTTTTGGATGGGGGCAAATTTTATTTAGTTTTGCACATTGCTTTATTAATGTAGAAGACATCTTGGAATAGTGAGAGTTACAGTGTAAATACAAAAGATCCAGAAGTCTTGCCATAATTTGTTGTATACTACTTTCAAGGACGAGATCTCAAACTTCCAAAGTTCATGAGAAAGCATCCCAAAATATGAAAAAAATGACAAACCTAAAAGTTGGTGCATTTTTGAGTGGTTGGCCATGTTGGAGGGGCTCTACAATTTATACAACGTCCTCCTTAAAAAGATTATATTTGTTTTTAAATCTTCTCAATCCAGGTCATAAATCTAAGGACATATCCATGTGGAGACCACCTACATATTCTGTAATGGTTACTTAACTCCTGTCCTAAATGAAAACCAGTTCTTTCACACAAAACATGTAAAAAACATTGTTTTATTACCCTCCCTCCCTAAAAGGTAAAACTGCTTTTTATGGACATACCTGTCACGCCGTTTATGGCGATAAAGGGGCATGACGGCGTACTGGGACCCGCACCTGTCCCTGCCACTATAAAGGGGCCCTGGCTTTCCCTTATCTCAGGGGTACCTATAATGGTTAGGAAGCCTGAGCCGCCAGCGTATCCCTGTCTCCTGTGCAGGCCCTATCAGTGGCCCCCTCTCCACCCAGGGAGGAGGACTGCACTAGTGTATTAATATGACAAGTAAACAGGGTATGCAGACAAGGTAACTAAAATCTCAAACTCACCAAATGCTCACACAGCCACAGAGGAAACACAGAGAAGGGAAGAGGGGGGAATAACTAGGAAGGAAAACAGGTTTAACATGCAACCAAAACAGCAGATATCAGTCTCTGTAGATAAACCTCCAAGCTCCAAACACCACGCTCCTTCCCACTTCAAGCCAGGCAGCAGAACTGATCACTGACAACAGTTTTAGTCAAAGCTAAGTCTATATAGGAGAGGAGATTACAAAAACCAATTCAGCTGAGAGACCAGCTCTCAGCAACTTCATCAACAAGGTTTTTCTCCTGCCCTGCTGGCACAAGACAGCCAGGTCAGAATTCAGGAGAAGAGCTTCTGTTCATCGGGTGTGAATGAGGCCCAGAGCGCTGCGGTTCTCTGGAACCTCTCTGTCGCGGTTGCCCCATGACAGTACCCCCCTTCCTCTATGAGGGACCTCCGGAACCTCAGGACCAGGTCTCTCAGGATGAGCTGTATGAAATGCCCGGACTAACCTAACCGCATGGACATCATCTGCAGGTACCCACATCCTCTCCTCAGGACCGTACCCTTTCCAATGTACTAGATACTGTAGAGACCGGTGAACAAATCGAGAATCCATGACCCTGGCTATCTGGAACTTGAGAATTCCATCAACAGGACTGGAGAGGGAGGTAAAGGTGATGGATTAGGTGATGCCACAAACCTCTTGAGTAAGGAGCGATGAAAAACATTATGGATCCTAAACGACTGAGGTAAAGCCAGCCAAAATGCAACAAGATTGACGGCGGCCACAATCCTATATGGGCCAATAAACCTAGGGCCCAATTTCCACGATGGAACTCTCAGTTTAATATTCTTTGAGGACAACCAAACCCAATCACCCACACATAGGTCCGGACCTTTCATACGTCTCCGATCAGCCGCATTCTTATATCTGGAACTCATCCTCTTTAATTTATCAAGAAACCCTTGCCACACGGATGTGATGGATGAAGAAAGCCTCTCCTCTTCAGGCACCCCTGAGGAATCCTTCCTATTAAACAAACTGAATTGAGGATGAAAACCATATGCCCCGAAAAACGGGGACTTTCCAGTAGACTCATGAGTACAGTTGTTTATTGCAAACTCTGCCAACGGTAAGTACTTAACCCAGTCCTCCTGATTTTCTGAAATGAAACACCTGAGATAAGTTTCAAGATTTTGATTTACACGTTCTGACTGACCATTGGATTGAGGATGAAAAGCTGAAGAAAATGACAAATGAATCCCCAGCCGGCTGCAAAAAGCCCACCAAAACTTAGAAATAAACTGCACCCCATGGTCTGACACAATGTCTGAAGGAACACCATGCAATCTCACAACCTCCTTGATAAAGATCTGTGCCAGAGTCTTGGCATTAGGTAACTCGGGAAGAGCAATAAAATGTGACATCTTGCTAAATCTGTCAACTATGGCTAAAATAACTGTATTACCCTCAGAAACTGGTAAGTCGGTAATGAAGTCTATTGACAAATGGGTCAAAGGTCTATTAGGAATCTCCAAAGGTTGGAGAGACCCAGACGGGCGAGTACGAGGGGTCTTGGAACGCGCACACATACTGCAGGCAGCAACATATTCCTGTACATCATGATTTACCCCAGACCACCAAAAACGCTGAGTGAGAAGGTCTGTGGTAACTTTACTTCCATGTTCATTGATGACCCTAAGAAGAAGATTAGCAGGAACATAAAGTTTACCTAAAGGACAGGTTGCTGGGGCATCCCCCTGTGCCTCTAACACCTCTCTCTCAAGATCCGAATTAATGGCGACGACAATTACACCCTTCTGCAGTATAGGACCTGGCCCACAGTTATCCCCACCCCCTGGAAAACAACGGGATAATGCATGAGCCTTGACATTCTTGCTTCCTGGCCTATACATAATGTAGAAATTGAACCTGGCGAAGAACAGACACCACCTAGCTTGCCTAGGAGTGAGACGCTTCGCAGATTCTAAATACAACAGATTTTTGTGATCTGTGATCACCATGACTGGGTGAAGTGCTCCCTCCAAAAAATGGCGCCATTCTTCAAATGCCCATTTAATTGCAACAGCTCCCTGTTACCAATATCATAATTCCTCTCAGTAGGAGATAATTTTTTCGAGAAAAATGCACATGGACGCCACTTACTCGGAGAAATTGCCTGTGACAATACAGCTCCCACCCCCACCTCAGAGGCATCCACCTCTACCACAAATGGCTGCGTGATGTCAGGCTGTATTAGTATGGGTGCAGTGGAAAAACACTTCTTCAAAGTTTCGAAAGCCTGGCAGGCGGCACTGGACCAGACAGAGAAGTCCGTGCCTCTTTTGGTCATGTCTGTTAAAGGTTTGGCTACTACTGAAAAGTCTTTACTAAATTTGCGATAGTAGTTTGCAAAACCTAAAAACCTCTGTAAGGCCTTAAGGTCCTCAGGACGCTCCCACTCCAAGACCGCCTTGACCTTAGACGGATCCATACGAAATCCTGTGGAGGATAAGAAATAACCCAAAAACGGAATCTCTATGACCGCAAACATGTATTTCTCAAGTTCGGCAAATAGTTTATTGTCCCTGAGTACCTGAAGGACCTGCCTTACATGAACCTGATGGGACTCGAGGTCAGGAGAATAAATTAAGATGTCATCGAGATGTACCATCACAAACCTACCTATCAGGTGACTAAGTATATCATTCACAAAGTGTTGAAACACAGCAGGAGCATTACATAACCCAAAAGGAATAACCATGTTCTCGTAATGTCCCTCTGGAGTATTAAACGCCGTCTTCCATTCATCCCCCTCCTTCATCTGAATGAGATTATATGCCCCCCTGAAGTCTAATTTGGAGAACCACTTAGCCCCCATAATTTGATTAAAGAGGTCCGGAATAAGAGGGAACGGGAAAGAATCCTGGAACGTAATTTGATTTAATTCACGGAAGTCTAGGCATGGGCGTAAACCCCCGTCCTTCTTCTTTACAAAGAAGAACCCAGCAGCAATGGGTGATGACGAGGGTCTGATAAGACCCTTGGCCAGACTCTCCGTGATATAGTCCTTCATGGCCTGTCTCTCTGGGGCAGAGATGTTGTATAGCCTACTCTTAGGCAGTTTAGCACCAGGAATGAGACATATGGCACAATCATAAGGGCGGTGTGGAGGTAGCTCTTGACTCCCCTCCTCAGAGAATGCATCCTCAAAATCTCAGATGAGCTCTGGCAGAACCTGAGAACTCAACCCGGCCAGTCGAGTGCCCAGGCAATGTTCCTGACAAAACTCACTCCATCTAATAACCTCCCGAGTCTGCCAGTCTAACACTGGGTTGTGTAACGTGAGCCATGGTAAACCGAGAACTACAGGTGATGGCAATCCCCCCAACACATAACAATCTATTGACTCAGAGTGCAACGCCCCTATTTGTGGGCTCACCCCATGGATGATCTGAGTGAAAGTCCCCTGGCTCAAAGGTGCAGAATCAATAGCAATTATAGGTATGGGTCTAGACAACTCTTGCATTTTAAGCCCCTGTGCCTGAACAAACCTAGCATCAATTAAATTAAACCCTGCCCCAGAGTCCAGGAAGGCAGAGATTATGAGCCTACTTTCACCAAGACGAATCTCGGCTGGTAAGAAAAATTGTGGCTTACCTATGGAGGAAACAAGTACACCCGAGTTGCCAACCTCCCTGCAACCCGGGCTCAATAGTTTTCCGGCGGTTGTCTTCTAGAATGACACACATTCGCATAATGATCCCTTCTGCCACAAAAAACACATGCACCTCCCTTACGCCATACTACTGCAGCCCCTTTAGAACAAGAAGCGCCACCCAACTGCATAGATTCCCCTAGAGACTCATGTTCTGGTAAATCCGAATCTGAGTTACCCTTGAATGATGGCGATTCATTAAGTCTCTGGCGCAGGCGGCGGTCCACACGGATCGCAAGAGACATAGCTGCCTCCAGTGTGGTTGGTGTCTCCTGTAGGGCGAAGGCATCCTTTATCTTATCAGATAGTCCCTGATAAAATTGACTGCGGAGTGCAGGGTCATTCCACCTTTTGTAAGTAGCCCATCTCCGAAACTCAGAGCAGTACTCCTCTACTGGCCGGTCTCCCTGCTGAAGGTGGCGTATTGTGGACTCAGCGAGGGAGACGCGGTCAGGATCATCATACACTTGACCTAAGGCTCGAAAAAACTCCTCCACAGTCCATAACGGCAAAGCGTCAGCAGGAAGGGAAAAAGCCCAGGCCTGGGGATCACCCTGTAGGAGCGATACTACAACTCCAACCCTCTGCTCCTCTGAACCTGAAGTGTGAGGATTGAGGACGCAACCTAAAGTATAATTTACAGGCCTCCCTGAATGTAACAAATTTGTTGTGTCCCCCAGAGAACCTGTCAGGTGATGCAATTTTAGGCTCCAGCGAAGCTTGTGGAGGTGTAGCAACCCCTGCAGTGGCTACCAGAGTGCGCTGTACAACTGCTGAGCAGAGGTCAGCCACCTCTAGACTGAGTTGCTGCAATTGTCCAGCTAAAGCAGCAATGGGGTCCATATTGGACCAAGAAAATTTTATAGGTCAGTGATACTGTCACGCCGTTTATGGCGATAAAGGGGCATGACGGCGTACTGGGACCCGCACCTGTCCCTGCCACTATAAAGGGGCCCTGGCTTTCCCTTATCTCAGGGGTACCTATAATGGTTAGGAAGCCTGAGACGCCAGCGTATCCCTGTCTCCTGTGCAGGCCCTATCAGTGGCCCCCTCTCCCCCCAGGGAGGAGGACTGCACCAGTGTATTAATATGACAAGAAAACGGTATGCAGACAAGGTAACTAAAATCTCAAACTCACCAAATGCTCACACAGCCACAGAGGAAACACAGAGAAGGGAAGAGGGAGGGAAAAACTAGGAAGGAAAACAGGTTTAACATGCAACCAAAACAGCAGACATCAATCTCTGTAGATAAACCTCCAAGCTCCAAACACCACGCTCCTTCCCACTTCAAGCCAGGCACCAAAACTGATCACTGACAACAGTTGTAGTCAAAGCTGAGTCTATATGGGAGAGGAGATTACAAAAACCAATTCAGCTGAGAGACCAGCTCTCAGCAACTTCATCAACAAGGTTTAACTCCTGCCCTGCTGGCACAAGACAGCCAGGTCATAATTCAGGAGAAGAGCTTCTGTTCATCGGGTGTGAATGAGGCCCAGAGCGCTGCGGTTCTCTGGAACCTCTCTGTCGCGGTAGCCCCATGACAATACCAGTTTAATATGTCATTTGCCTTTCACTCTTTTTCAGATAGTTGTTTATCTTCCTCAGTATTCTGCCAGCACTATAGGTGTAGGAATCTCATTTCCATCACTTCTAGTACAGATAGTACCTGCCATCGTTCAGTGGCTTGCATGAAATTGAATTCCTATGTTATGCACCTGTCCTGTGTATCCTGGACTTTGCTTCCTTCCCCTTGGGCTGCTGCCCTCTGTTGTTCTCCACATTGGGTATAGCAAGTTGCCTGGCATGGCTCTATGACATGATCTCCCTAGGTTTCTAAGGGCCCATTTAGATACATACCTGTGTCTTAGAATTAGGTCTCCTAGTCCAGTGTTTGTTGTGCTGTGAATTTTGTGCTCTCATCTTGGAAGACAGGTATCTAAGTTGATGCACACCTTCGGCCTTGCCACAGCTACCTGTTGAGTGCCATCTCCTGGATTATCCCCTAACAGCAGTTCATTATTTAAGATTTGGATACCAAATTATTTCCTACTCATAAGAAATTTTGAACACAAAGCTATGTTATGTATTTATTCTGTTTTACCCAAGATAGAGGAGATTTTTTAAGACTCTTCGTACAACTTGAGCCAAATCCATCATCAGGGTACATGTTCATTCTGACATAAGCTTAAAACAATGCCAGGTTGACACATTTATATACAACTATTTTAAGTAGGAAACCTGAAACTCTCGTCTCTTATTTCCATCAAATCTGTACATTTTGGATAAATAATACTGGAAATCACACATTCCTAAATCTGTCCTATTAGCTCATAGTTTTAGGCTAGGGTCACACAACCATTTTTCTCACATCTGAGAAAATTTGTCCAATTATGCTAATCACACTCTGATCAAAGTTTGATTACTGAGGGATCCGATTTTCTTCGATGTGGAGAATACAAAAGAAGGTTTTTTCATTTCCTCCATTCAGTCTATCCGTGAAAATCGGACCACACTTGAATGTCATCTGATTATTTCTTCATATCCATAGACATGAGTGGGCGAGTGCGTTCCGAGTATTGGAGGCAAATCACGCATGTGCATCGTCTCATTGCATAACTTGGGTATGAGTGCCATTAATAAAAATGATGGACAGCACTCGTCTGATTTCTACAGTCAGGTGCTCGAGCCCTACGTCTGTTTTATATGCCTTGACAAGGTCATGATGAGTATTATTTTGCTTTTAATTCAGTAAACTCCATCAGTTTCTTTGATTTCTATCGAGTAAATTCCATTAGTTTTTTTCTGATTTTTTAGTTACATATTTTTGTATATTTTTTAAATTTTTTATATACAGTATGTCATATACCAGATGAGATAAATGGGACTGACATTGAAATTTGGAACATGCTATACTTGTTGCAATCAATTATCTCATTTCAGCGAGTTATGGTTCCATAAGGTTACAAAAACTTTCTAATTTATTGAGCTCGTAATTCCCTTTATAAACATCTGACACCATGGTCAAGCTAAGCAAAGGCAGCAAAAGTCAAATAAACATGTGCACTCTGTTGCAATACTTAAAGGATGATCAACCCTAGAGGAAAACGGAAGAATATCAATAAAATCCAATCTGAGCATTGCAAGTACACAGCTCTACTGAAATAAACCAGGTAATGGGAAAAACAAGGAAATCGACTCATAGTTTTATGCAGCGAGTTATTGTTGGGTGTCCATCAATAATATTTTAAGGTTAAAATTCATTTGAAGAGCAACGTTGTACTTCTAGACTAAACACAATTTGGCATAAGCCAGATTTTGGTGATCGCCTTAATGCTCCTCTGCACTAGGCATGTTTAGGAATCCTCAGCTAAAATCCTAACTCAATTTGTCAGTATTATCTTTATGTCAACAGTCGTGCTTAAATATTTACAATAGACATAGTACTCTGAGGGTTCGCAACGCAAGATAAATTAGAAAAATGCTAACAAAATGGATGATACTATTAAAAATCCCTGGCACTAGCTGAACATTTTTATACACATGGAAATGTGCCTGCTCTAAGTATAATTTTTATTACATTTTATGTTTAGTTTTCTGCCTTCGGACAGTACGCTAACACAGAGCAGAACATCAAAGCTCCAGTAGTGGAATAATAAAGGTTTATCATCTTAATAATGCCTAATGCACAGAAGACAATGCACAGCTCCTCAAAAGGTGTCTGCTTGTATCCAGCAACGCATATGTCTTTTACTTCAGAGATACAGATCTAGTCATAAAATAAAACTTGTGCTGCAAAGTAATAATCTGAGAAAAGTTGCAAAAGCTTTATTAAAATCGCTTGGCTTGCTTTTTAAAAGCTTTTAATGAAAGGGGTTGTCCAGGCTTGGGCTTCAAGTTTGCAGTCATTCTATGTGACTTCAGACTTGTGAATCCCCATAGCATGCAAAATATATTAAAGGATTATTCCCAAAATATGAAGTTATCCATATCATAGGGGGGTAACTTACTCTTCTCTGGGGATATGACTGCTGGGACCCCAGATAATGGGGCTTTGTCATGAACATAACTGCAAGTTGTGGCTCTGCAGCTCCCAGTCGTCAGGTGCCTGGTGTCCTGTTCTCGAAATTGTTAGGGGTTCGGCTGCTGGAATATATTACATTAGAAATCTTGAGCGAAACGGGTCGTTCATTTTCAAAAGTCGCCGACTTTTGGCAAAGTCGGGTTTCATGAAACCCGATCCGACCCTTGTGTGGGGTCGGCCATGCGGTACGCGACTTTCGCGCCAAAGTCGCGTTTCAATTACGCTAAAAGTGCCATTTCTCAGCCAATGAAGGTGAACGCAGAGTGTGGGCAGCGTGATGACATAGGTCCTGGTCCCCACCATCTTAGAGAAGGACATTGCAGTGATTGGCTTGCTGTCTGCGGCGTCACAGGGGCTATAAAGAGGCGTTCCCGCCGACCGCCATCTTACTGCTGCTGATCTGAGCTTAGGGAGAGGTTGCTGCCGCTTCGTCAGAAGCAGAGATAGCGTTAGGCAGGGTCCATTAACCACCAAACCGCTTGTGCTGTAGCGATTTCCACTGTCCAACACCACCTTCGGTTTGCAGGGACAGTGGAGGCTACATTTTTTTTTTTCTCAGCGCTGTAGCTCATTGGGCTGTCCTAGAAGGCTCCCTGATAGCTGCATTGCTGTGTGTACGCCGCTGTGCAAACCAACTGCTTTTTTCAAAGCACAAATCCTCTTGTTCCTTCCTTTCTGCACAGCTATCTTTTTTATTTGTATACACTTTTTATTTCATTTGTGCATCAGTCCACTCCTTATTGCTGCCTGCCATACCTGGCAGAGATTACTGCAGGGAGATAGTAATTGTAGGACAGTCCCTGTTCTTTTTTTTGTGGGAGATTAAGATTGGCATTTCTGCTAGAGTGCCATCCCTGTGTGTGCCATCTCTCACATAGTGGGCCATAGAAAGCCTATTTTTTTTTTTTTGTTGATTTGGTTTCTAAATTCTACCTGTAAAAATCAATAAATCAATCAGTGGGAGATAAATATTGGCCTCTGGGCTTGTGTGCCACTCCTGACTCCTGTGTGTGCCATCTCTCACTCAGTGGGCCATAGAAAGCCCATTTATTTTTTTGGTTGATTTGGTTTCTAAATTCTACCTGAAAAAATCACAAAATCAATCAGTGGGAGATAAATATTGGCCTCTGGGCTTGTGTGCCACTCCTGACTCCTGTGTGTGCCATCTCTCACTCAGTGGGCCATAGAAAGCCTATTTATTATTTTGGTTGATTTGGTTTCTAAATTCTACCTGTAAAAATCAATAAATCAATCAGTGGGAGAAAAATATTGGCCTCTGGGCTTGTGTGCCACTCCTGACTCCTGTGTGTGCCATCTCTCACTCAGTGGGCCATAGAAAGCCTATTTATTTTTTTTGTTGATTTGCTTTCTAAATTCTACCTGAAAAAAATTAAAAAATCAATCAGTGGGAGATAAATATTGGCCTTTGGGCTTGCGTGCCACTCCTGACTCCTGTGTGTGCCATCTCTCACTCAGTGGGCCATAGAAAGCCTATTTTTTTTTTTTTTGTGATTTGGTTTCTAAATTCTACCTGAAAAAATCAAAAAATCAATCAGTGGGAGATAAATATTGGCCTCTGGGCTTGTGTGCCACTCCTGACTCCTGTGTGTGCCATCTCTCACTCAGTGGGCCATAGAAAGCCTATTTATTTTTTTGGTTGATTTGGTTTCTAAATTCTACCTGAAAAAATCAATAAATCAATCAGTGGGAGATAAATATTGGCCTTTGGGCTTGCGTGCCACTCCTGAATCCTGTGTGTGCCATCTCTCACTCAGTGGGCCATAGAAAGCCTATTTTTTTTTTTTTGGTGATTTGTTTTCTAAATTCTACCTGAAAAAATCAAAAAATCAATCAGTGGGAGATAAATATTGGCCTTTGGGCTTGTGTGCCACTCCTGACTCCTGTGTGTGCCATCTCTCACTCAGTGGGCCATAGAAAGGCTATTTTTTTTTTATTTGGTTTCTAAATTCTCCCTGAAAAAATCATTTTATTTTATTTGGTTTCTAAATTCTTCCTCAAAAAATCATTTTATTTTATTTTGTTTCTAAAGACTCCCTGAAAAAAAAACAGTGGGAGATTAATATTGCCCTTTCTGCTTGTGTGCCAGTCTTGACTCCTGGGTGTGCCATCTCTCTCTCTCAAATAGTGGGCACTGGGCCATAGAAAGGCTATTTTTTTTTATTTGGTTTCTAAATTCTCCCTGAAAAAATCATTTTATTTTATTTGGTTTCTAAATTCTTCCTGAAAAAATCATTTTATTTTATTTTGTTTCTAAAGTCTCCCTGAAAAAAAAAAAAATCAGTGGGCGATTAATATTGCCCTTTCTGCTTGTGTGCCAGTCTTGACTCCTGGGTGTGCCATCTCTCTCTCTCAAATAGTGGGCACTGGGCCATAGAAAGGCTATTTTTTTATTTGGTTTCTAAATTCTCCCTGAAAAAATCATTTTATTTTATTTGGTTTCTAAATTCTTCCTGAAAAAATCATTTTATTTTATTTTGTTTCTAAAGTCTCCCTGAAAAAAAAAAATCAGTGGGAGATTAATATTGCCATTTCTGCTTGTGTGCCAGTCTTGACTCCTGGGTGTGCCATCTCTCTCTCTCAAATAGTGGGCCATAGAAAGCCTATTTTTTTTTGTTGATTTGCTTTCTAAATTCTACCTGAAAAAATCAAAAAATCAATCAGTGGGAGATAAATATTGGCCTTTGGGCTTGCGTGCCACTCCTGACTCCTGTGTGTGCCATCTCTCACTCAGTGGGCCATAGAAAGCCTATTTTTTTTTTTGGTGATTTGGTTTCTAAATTCTACCTGAAAAAATAAAAAAATCAATCAGTGGGAGATAAATATTGGCCTTTGGGCTTGTGTGCCACTCCTGACTCCTGTGTGTGCCATCTCTCACTCAGTGGGCCATAGAAAGGCTATTTTTTTTTATTTGGTTTCTAAATTTTCTCCCTAAAAAATCATTTTATTTTATTTGGTTTCTAAATTCTTCCTGAAAAAATCATTTTATTTTATTTTGTTTCTAAAGTCTCCCTGAAAAAAAAAACAGTGGGAGATTAATATTGCCCTTTCTGCTTGTGTGCCAGTCTTGACTCCTGGGTGTGCCATCTCTCTCTCTCAAATAGTGGGCACTGGGCCATAGAAAGGCTATTTTTTTTTATTTGGTTTCTAAATTCTCCTTGAAAAAATCATTTTATTTTATTTGGTTTCTAAATTCTTCCTGAAAAAATCATTTTATTTTATTTTGTTTCTAAAGTCTCCCTGGAAAAAAAAACAGTGGGAGATTAATATTGCCCTTTCTGCTTGTGTGCCAGTCTTAACTCCTGGGTGTGCCATCTCTCTCTCTCAAATAGTGGGCACTGGGCCATAGAAAGGCTATTTTTTTTATTTGGTTTCTAAATTCTCCCTGAAAAAATCATTTTATTTTATTTGGTTTCTAAATTCTTTCTGAAAAAATCATTTTATTTTATTTTGTTTCTAAAGTCTCCCTGAAAAAAAAAAAATCAGTGGGAGATTAATATTGCCCTTTCTGCTTGTGTGCCAGTCTTGACTCCTGGGTGTGCCATCTCTCTCTCTCAAATAGTGGGCACTGGGCCATAGAAAGGCTATTTTTTTTAAATTTGGTTTCTAAATTCTCCCTGAAAAAAATCATTTTATTTTATTTGGTTTCTAAATTCTTCCTGAAAAAATCATTTTATTTTATTTTGTTTCTAAATTCTCCCTGAAAAAAAAAAAAATACTGTGGGAGATTAATATTGACATTTGTGCTTGAGTGACAGTCCTGCGTGTGTGGCATCTCTCTGATTTGGTGCCACAGAAAACAGAGTGTGTAACATTGTGCCTGATTTTCCTTGCGGTCTCACCAACCTGCAAAGGGATATCGAAATCATACTGAAGTTATAGCTCACCGTGTAAGTTGTTTGACAGCAACAAATAAAGTTACTTTGGTTAAGTTTTTAAAACAATGAGGAAGTCTGGTGGAAGAGGTCGTGGCCGTGGGCGTTCATTGTCAGCTGGTAATGATGGTAGTGGTAGTGGAGCATCAGGTGGTCGTGGGAAAACCGCTTTTAAAGCCGGAGCAGCAACAGCAAGTTTTGGCTTACCTTGCTGACTCAGCCTCTAGCTCTTTTGCCTCCTCTTCTGAAACTGGTAAATGTAAAAGCAGCGCGTCTTTTGTGGATGTTCACGGTCAGGGACAAGTCTCTTCCTTGTCCTCTTCAGCAAAAACAACAAGAGAGAAGGATGCAGCAGGCGACACAACGGGTTACTCCATGGAGCTCGTTACACATACCGTCTGTTAGGACTGGCGGAACGCACCAAGACAGATGATATAGATGCGTTCGCAGTCCGGGGTCCACCGTGCAGGTGAAAACCTGCTGCTAGCAATTTGCAGACTATAAGGCGGTACACAAAAGTATACACGCGTGGGTTAAACCTCACCCAGTGTGAAAGAAGCAATCCTGTTAAGTCACAGGGCCGCGGTACCGCACCTAAAGCGCGAGCAAGTAGTCAGCGAACTCAACCCCAACTAGGATTGAAGTCCGATTAGACCCTTGCTGGCACAACACCGCAACTGGGTGTGTAAGGAAACTGAATAACAATATTAAGGCACAAGAGTGCATGCAGTGCTGCACTGACGAACGCCACTAACCATCCAGGCTTGGGTAAGGAAAGCACAGAGGAAGTGCACGGCGCCGTACTGGCGGTCACAGCAACTGGACGCTGTAATATGTGATTCGTGCTGTAGGCTAAGTCGGGCGCTAGATAGCAACCATACACCTTCCGCGAACAGACATTCAATAGGGTAGGGGTATCCAAGGACGACTTGCACTCACAACATACACACATTAGCAATTGTTAGACAATACTAGCGCATGGCCGTGCGGTCATGCGCAGTTTATATAGTTGCAGCACAGGAAGTGGTTACAGCATTTTTGACCTTCCAAGACCTGCCAAGAGGACCAATGGAATGTGCTGCAGAGCCTGAGCACATGACCCTCGATCTCCAACGGGAGATCTTACCCTGGGCATGCTCAGTACGTGCAGACAAGGACTTAGTCCCAGAGAAGTCCGCTCGCTGCTGACCAGCACTGACTTTAATGGCAGAGACTGGAGAAGCAGCAGTAACTCTCAGAACAGAGTGAGAATAAGCAAGACACTGGGACCGACGTCTTTGCTGAGCAGACTCCACTGCGGCTGCACAAGAATGGGAGACCGCAGCGGAGGTGGCTCGAGATTCCCCCTGTGCAGAACCGGGAACTCGACCCCTAACACCGTCCCTGGCTTAGAAAGTGAAACAGTTAACAGGCCATGCCCATTACAAGTAGATTCTGACATGGAGTGCACTGATGCACAGCCACAGCCAGACTACTATGCTGGTCCTTTGACTCAGACCACAACATTGCCCTCTCAGGGTACTGATCCACAATCAGACCCTGATGAGACTATGTTGCCCCGTCACGAACGCTATACCACCGACCTACATGGTGACACAGACGAAGCTGCACACGAGCTAGAAGAGGAGGTTATAGATGACCCAGTTGTTGACCCCGATTGGCAGCCATTGGGGAAACAGGGTGCAGGCGGCAGTAGTTCTGAAGTGGAGGTGGAGGAGGGGCCGCAGCAGGCATCAACATCGCAACAGGTTCCATCTGCCGGGCCCGTATCTGTCCCAAAACGCGTGGCAAAGCCAAAACCTGTTGGAGGACAGCGTGGCCATCCGGTTAAAGCTCAATCTGCAATTCCTGAAAAGGGATCCGATGCTAGGAAGAGTGCAGTCTGGCATTTTTTTAAACAACATCCAATTGATCAGCGCAGTCATCTGTCAAAAATGTTCAACTAGCTTAAGCAGAGGTCAGAATCTGAAAAGTGTAAATACAAGTTGCATGCATAGACATTTAACCACCATGCATTTGCAAGCCTGGACTAACTACCAAATGTCCCTTAAGGTTGTAGCACCCTCGGCCAATGAAGCTAGTCAGCAACGCAACATCCCTTCCGTCACTGTAAGGCCACCATTTTCCGCACCACCGGCAGTATCTGTGCAGGTTTCTTTGCCAGCCCAAAGCAGTCAGGGTCAGGGAATCACCAGTTTTGTAGGAGGAAATACTGCATCTAGGGCACCGGCAGAAACAATACCGTCTCCAACCGTCTCTCAGTCTGCCATGTCCACCGGCACACCCGCTAGTTCCACGATCTCCAGCTCTCCAGTCCAGCTCACCCTACATGAGACTCTGGTTAGAAAAAGGAAGTACTTATCCTCGCATCTGCGTACACAGGGTTTTAACGCCCACATAGCTAGACTAATCTCGTTAGAGATGATGCCCTACCGGTTAGTTGAAAACGAAGCTTTCAAAGCCCTGATGGAGTACGCTGAACAACGCTACGAGCTACCCAGTCGACACTTTTTTTCGAGAAAAGCCATCCCAGCCCTGCACCAGCATGTTAAACAGCGCATCGTCCATGCACTCAGGCAATCTGTGAGTACAAAGATGCACCTGACTACAGATGCATGGACCAGTAGGCATGGCCAGGGACGTTACGTGTCCATCACGGCACACTGGGTGAATGTGGTGGATGCAGGGTCCACAGGGCACATCAATTTCGGGACAGTTGTGCCTAGCCCACGGTCTAGGAAACAGTTGGCTGTAGGCGTTCGCACCCCCTCCTCCTCCTCATCCTCCTGCAGAAGCGAGAGCTCTTCCACAGACCGCAGTCGCCCAACCACTCCATCGGTAGCTGTCACTGTTGCACACCAGTTGTCCCATTATGGGCCAGCTACTGGCAAGCGTCAGCAGGCTGTATTGGCTATGAAGTGTTTGGGCGACAACAGACACACCGCGGAAGTTCTGTCCAAGTTCTTGCAGCAAGAAACGCAGTCGTGGCTGAGCACAGTAGATCTTGAGGCAGGCAAGGTAGTGAGTGATAACGGAAGGAATTTCATGGCTGCCATCTCCCTTTCCCAACTGAAACACATTCCTTGCCTGGCTCACACCTTAAACCTGGTGGTGCAGTGCTTATTGAAAACTTATCCTGGGTTATCCGACCTGCTCCTCAAAGTGCGTGGACTTTGCTCACATATCCGCCGTTCGCCTGTACACTCCAGCCGTATGCCGACCTATCAGCGGTCTTTGAACCTTCCCCAGCATCGCCTAATCATAGACGTTGCAACAAGGTGGAACTCAACACTGCACATGCTTCAGAGACTGTGCGAACAGAGGCGGGCTGTTATGTTTTTGTGGGAGGATACACATACACGGGCAGGCAGTAGGATGGCAGACATGGAGTTGTCAGGTGTGCAGTGGTCGAAGATACAAGACATGTGTCAAGTCCTTCAGTGTTTTGAGGAATGCACACGGCTGGTTAGTGCAGACAACGCCATAATAAGCATGAGCATCCCCCTAATGTGTCTGCTGATGCAAATTTTGACGCACATAAAGGATCAGGCGTCTGCACCAGAGGAAGAGGAAAGCCTTGATGACAGTCAGCCATTGTCTGGTCAGGGCAGTGTACAGGACGAGGTAGCGGGCGAAGAGGAGGTGGAGGACGAGGAGGATGATGGGGATGAGTATATTTTTAATGAGGAAGATTTCCCGGGGGCACTGGAAATTGGTGGCGTGGCAAGGCCGGGTTCTGGTTTTTTGAGGGACACAAGTGACGTAGATTTGCCTGAAACTGCCCCTCAACCAATCACAACCGCAGATTTGACAACTGCAACTTTGGCCCACATGGCGGATTATGCCTTACGTACCCTCAAAAGGGACACACGCATAACTAAAATGATGAACGATGACGATTACTGGTTGGCCTGCCTCCTTGATCCTCGCTATAAAGGCAAATTGCAAAATATTATGCCACATGAGAACTTGGAACTAATATTAGCAACCAAACAATCAACTCTTGTTGACCGTTTGCTTCAGGCATTCCCAGCACACAGCGCCCGTGATCGTTCTCACACGAGCTCCAGGGGGCAGCAGACCAGGAGTGTTAGGGGTGCACACATCAGAAGTGGCGTTGGACAGAGGGGTTTTCTGACCAGGTTGTGGAGTGATTTTGCTATGACCGCAGACAGGACAGGTACTGCAGCATCAATTCAAAGTGACAGGAGACAACATTTGTCCAGTATGGTTACAAACTATTTTTCATCCCTTATCGATGTTCTCCCTCAACCGTCATTCCCATTTGATTACTGGGCATCCAAATTAGACACCTGGCCAGAATTGGCAGAATATGCATTGCAGGAGCTTGCTTGCCCGGCAGCTAGTGTCCTATCAGAAAGAGTATTCAGTGCTGCAGGTTCAATATTAACAGAAAAAAGGACTCGTCTGGCTACCCAAAATGTTGATGATCTAACATTCATTAAAATGAACCACAACTGGATTTCGAATTCTTTTGCCCCACCTTGCCCGGCCGACACCTAGCTTTCCTATGAAAAGCTCTTGCCTGTGGACTACTGTGAATTACTTTTCTAATGTCTTAATTTGCTGCAGCTGATTGTCCAGCATACGACATGTTTACACCTCCCTAAATGGCCCAGCTCCCCACACGGGGCCGTGGTATCGCGACTTGGCGCAAGCACCCGTGAGAGTGCTGTTTGTCTGAAGAGGTGGGTGTGCCCGCTTTTGGTCGACAGCACTGCCACTGGGTCCCTCATAGTACAATAAAGTGTCTCTGGCGGTGGTGGTGCGCACCCAACGTCAGTCACACCGTTGTAACATGAGGGGCCCTGGGCCTGTACCGCCGGCCACAAGAGAGTCAGTTATCTCTCACACTTCCACCAATGTTTAGTCTATGCGCTGACATCCTTCCATTCCTGCCACTGACAATACCATTGTGTTGACATGTATGATGGTACTTAACATAGTCAGGGGCAGTGTCCTCTATTTACCAAAGTAAATACTTTGCGCCAAATTAGTAGGTCTGAAACTACACAGAGGATCCCACCCCTGTACCTAATGATTGCACCCTTTAGTGTTTTCGTTTTGTTTTAATGCGAGACATTCACATTTATTTATTGTTTTGGACTACTAACTGGCAGACACTCATTACAATCGGCCTCCGCTGACCAGACCACTGCTGCCCGTGTACCCCTGGAACCAATTTTAAATTGCCTACAGCCAGTCCAATTTAATTATGTTAGGCCTTTGAAGCCTGTCTGCGGTCCCTCCTTCCACTAGGCCTCCACTGACCAGACCACTGCTGCCCGTGTACCCCTGGAACCAATTTTAAATTGCCTACAGCCAGCCCAATTTTATTATGTTAGGCCTTCGAAGCCTGTCTGCGGTCCCTCCTTCCACTAGGCCTCCACTGACCGGTCTACTGCTGCCCATGTACCCCTGGAACCAATTATAAAGTGCCTACAGCCAGTCCAATTTTACTATGTTAGGCCTTCGAAGCCTGTCTGCGGTCCCTCCTTCCACTAGGCCTCCACTGACCATACCACTGCTGCCCGTGTACCCCTGGAACCAATTTTAAATTGCCTACAGCCAGCCCAATTTTATTATGTTAGGCCTTCGAAGCCTGTCTGCGGTCCCTCCTTCCACTAGGCCTCCACTGACCAGACCACTGCTGCCCGTGTACCCCTGGAACCAATTTTAAATTGCCTACAGCCAGTCCAATTTTATTATGTTAGGCCTTCGAAGCCTGTCTGCGGTCCCTCCTTCCACTAGGCCTCCACTGACCAGACCACTGCTGCCCGTGTACCCCTGGAACCAATTTTAAATTGCCTACAGCCGGCCCAATTTTATTATGTTAGGCCTTCGAAGCCTGTCTGCGGTCCCTCCTTCCACTAGGCCTCCACTGACCGGTCTACTGCTGCCCATGTACCTCTGGAACCAATTATAAAGTGCCTACAGCCAGTCCAATTTTACTATGTTAGGCCTTCGAAGCCTGTCTGTGGTCCCTCCTTCCACTAGGCCTCCACTGACCATACCACTGCTGCCCGTGTACCCCTGGAACCAATTTTAAATTGCCTACAGCCAGCCCAATTTTATTATGTTAGGCCTTCGAAGCCTGTCTGCGGTCCCTCCTTCCACTAGGCCTCCACTGACCATACCACTGCTGCCCGTGTACCCCTGGAACCAATTTTAAATTGCCTACAGCCAGTCCAATTTTATTATGTTAGGCCTTCGAAGCCTGTCTGCGGTCCCTCCTTCCACTAGGCCTCCACTGACCAGACCACTGCTGCCCGTGTACCCCTGGAACCAATTTTAAATTGCCTACAGCCGGCCCAATTTTATTATGTTAGGCCTTCGAAGCCTGTCTGCGGTCCCTCCTTCCACTAGGCCTCCACTGACCAAACCACTGCTGCCCGTGTACCCCTGGAACCAATTTTAAATTGCCTACAGCCAGTCCAATTTTATTATGTTAGGCCTTCGAAGCCTGTCTGCGGTCCCTCCTTCCACTAGGCCTCCACTGACCAGACCACTGCTGCCCGTGTACCCCTGGAACCAATTTTAAATTGCCTACAGCCAGCCCAATTTTATTATGTTAGGCCTTCAAAGCCTGTCTGCGGTCCCTCCTTCCACTAGGCCTCCACTGACCTGTCTGCTGCTGCCCGTGTACCCCTGGAACCAATTATAAAGTGCCTAAAGCCAGTCCAATTTTATTATGTTAGGCCTTCGAAGCCTGTCTGCGGTCCCTCCTTCCACTAGGCCTCCACTGACCATACCACTGCTGCCCATGTACCCCTGGAACCAATTTTAAATTGCCTACAGCCAGCCCAATTTTATTATGTTAGGCCTTCGAAGCCTGTCTGCGGTCCCTCCTTCCACTAGGCCTCCACTGACCATACCACTACTGCCCGTGTACCCCTGGAACCAATTTTAAATTGCCTACAGCCAGCCCAATTTTATTATGTTAGGCCTTCGAAGCCTGTCTGCGGTCCCTCCTTCCACTAGGCCTCCACTGACCATACCACTACTGCCCGTGTACCCCTGGAACCAATTTTAAATTGCCTACAGCCATATGTTATTATGTTAGGCCTTCGAAGCCTGTCTGCGGCCCGTTCTTTCTACTACTCCTACACTGACCAGACCACTGCTGCCCGTGTACCCCTGGAACCTATTTAAAAGTGCCTACAGCACAATTTTATTATGTTAGGCCTTAGAAGCCTGTCTGCGGCCCGTTCTTTCTACTACTCCTCCACTGACCAGACCACTGCTGCCCGTGTACCCCTGGAACCAATTTAAAAGTGCCTACAGCCCAATTTTATTATGTTAGGCCTTAGAAGCCTGTCTGCGTCCTGTTCTTTCTACTACTCCTACACTGACCAGACCACTGCTGCCCGTGTACCCCTGGAACCTATTTAAAAGTGCCTACAGCACAATTTTATTATGTTAGGCCTTAGAAGCCTGTCTGCGGCCCGTTCTTTCTACTACTCCTCCACTGACCAGACCACTGCTGACCGTGTACCCCTGGAACCTATTTAAAAGTGCCTACAGCCCAATTTTATTATGTTAGGCCTTAGAAGCCTGTCTGCGGCCCGTTCTTTCTACTACTCCTACACTGACCAGACCACTGCTGCCCGTGTACCCCTGGAACCTATTTAAAAGTGCCTACAGCCCAATTTTTTTTATGTTAGGCCTTCGAAGCCTGTCTGCGGTCCCTCCTTCCACTAGGCCTCCACTGACCAGACCTCTGCTGCCCGTGTACCCCTGGAATCAATTATAAAGTGCCTACAGCCATATGTTATTACGTTAGGCCTTCGAAGCCTGTCTGCGGCCCGTTCTTTCTACTACTCCTACACTGACCAGACCACTGCTGCCCGTGTAACCCTGGAACCTATTTAAAAGTGCCTACAGCCCAATTTTTTTTTATGTTAGGCCTTCGAAGCCTGTCTGCGGTCCCTCCTTCCACTAGGCCTCCACTGACCAGACCACTGCTGCCCGTGTACCCCTGGAACCAATTATAAAGTGCCTACAGCCATATGTTATTATGTTAGGCCTTCGAAGCCTGTCTGCGGCCCGTTCTTTCTACTACTCCTACACTGACCAGACCACTGCTGCCCGTGTACCCCTGGAACCTATTTAAAAGTGCCTACAGCCCAATTTTATTATGTTAGGCCTTAGAAGCCTGTCTGCGGCCCGTTCTTTCTACTACTCCTACACTGACCAGACCACTGCTGCCCGTGTACCCCTGGAACCTATTTAAAAGTGCCTACAGCACAATTTTATTATGTTAGGCCTTAGAAGCCTGTCTGCGGCCCGTTCTTTCTACTACTCCTCCACTGACCAGACCACTGCTGCCCGTGTACCCCTGGAACATATTTTTAATTGCATAGAGCATCCTTTTTTTAATAGTACGCGTACAAAGTCTGTCTGCGGTCCACTATTGAAATTGTCCTCCACTGCCCAGAGCACTGCTGCTTGTGTACCCCAGTAACCTTTTTTAAACTGCAGTGAGCCACATTTTTGGTTTAAGGCCTACTACCTGTGTCTGTCTGCGCCACTCAATACAGCTGTCTTCCTTTGAAAAAAGCCGAGAGTCAATAGTCTTGTTTTCAGCCTCTAGGAATTTTAAAACTGCATTGGGGCTACAACTTTGGTAGGGCCTACTAACGGTGTCTGCCGCCCCAAGGTGTGCCCCAGGTTTCGTCCACATTGCTTTGATCTTCCTACTCTCGTTTAGTAGTTGTTGCAAACTACACTGCATTAGGCCTACAAATTTGGTATGGGGTGTAGAGAGACGGTGTGTTACACTCCAAGGTGTTCCCCATGTTTCGTCCACATTGCTTCGATCTTCCTACTCTCGTTTAGTAGTTGTTGCAAACTACACTGCATTAGGCCTACAAATTTCGTATGGGGTGTAGAGAGACGGTGTGTTACACTCCAAGGTGTTCCCCATGTTTCGTCCACATTGCTTTGATCTTCCTACTCTCGTTTAGTAGTTGGTGAAAACTACACTGCATTAGCCCTACAAATTGGGTATAGGGTGTAGAGACGGTGTCTTCCGCTCCAAGGTGTTCTCCAGGTTGCCTTTCCTAAGCTTCTATCTTCAGGCTCTTGTTAAATAGTGGTTAAATGGAATAACTGCATTTGGCGTACTAGTTGGTTTGGGGCCTACTAACAGTGTCTGCCGCTCCTTGCTGTTCTCCTGGTTTCCTGTCCTGAGATTCCATTTTCAGGCTCTCGTTAAGTAGTTGTTAATGTTAGACTGCATTTGGCCTACTAGTTGGGTTGGGGCCTACTATCGGTGTCTGCCACTCCTTGCTGTTCTCCTCCACTGAACAAAGCTGTGCCGCCTGTTTACTACTGTTGCCAATTTTGAACTGCATTTCGACTACTTACTGATTTGGGCCTACTCTCTGCGTCAGCTTCTCATTCCAGTTGTCCTCCACTGCAATGCCCCCTGATTAGTCCTGTGTTACCAATTTTGAACTGCATTTAGCCCACTTTATTCTTTGGGCCTATATCTGTGTTTCCTCCTCATCCTGCCCATTGCCCAGCCAGTGATAGATGAGTCTGCTGGTACATTGACCCATAACGCAACATTTCCCGTGCACGCTACACTGCAAGATTGTGACCCTGCTGAAAGTCAGGTCCCCCTTCCCGCATACCATACCACCTTACACGGGGACAAAGAGGAAGGTGCAGATGAAAGTGCAGGTTCCTTCATCAGGTGGGGGGAGGAATACTAGTTGGCGACGTCACTGGCACAGGGCCTCTCATAGTACGCAAAAGTGTTGCTGCCGGTGGGAGGGGCCCCCGCCGTCCAAACACACCGCTGTACTTTGAGGGGCCCTGTGCCAGTGCCAATGCCAACGAGTGGGCCCCCCCTGCTTGCTCAGGATCACAGCACTTGCAAAGTTGAAATACTTACCTCTCCCTGCTCCACTGCCGTGACGTGGTCCAGATTTACTGGGCCCACTAATTACTTGAACCAGCCCTACCCCCCACAACTTTAGCCAAATGACCCCCAATTTCAAATGCCTTCCAATTATTATAAGCTAAATTACGATTGACAAGCTTCTGTAACAAGAATGGATGTTTTTGCCATTAAAATGGGCAGTGTAGGTGTTTTCCTGGCCTCCACTCACTGCCGACTATGCTCCCCCATTGACTTGCATTGGGTTTCGTGTTTCGGTCGATACCCGACTTTTCGCGATAATCGGCCGATTCCACTCGACTCGACTTTTAAGATAGTCGGGTTTCGCGAAACACGGCTCGACTCCAAAAAGGTCAAGGTTGCTCAACCCTAATCTCCAACAATACAGTAAACTTTGATTAAAAGTCACCACTGTGCTCTGCTTTACGGCCGGCCCTCACAGTCAGTGCGGGAAGCTGACGGCGGGGGACGTGACAGACACCGGAATATGAGTATGTACCGTATTTTTCGGACTACAAGGGGGGAAAATGGGGGGTGCGTCTAATAGTCGCAATGCAGGCTTACCGTGGCGGCAGAGGTGCGGTGGCAGAGGTGCAGCGGCAGAGGTGCGGCGGCAGAGGTGTGGCGGCAGAGGAGGTGCAGTAAGCGGGGTCCCTTTCTCCGGTGAGGTGATGCAGCAGCCCGGTATGCAGCAGAGCTGGGTGAATCCTGTTGTTATCGGTGGTGGCGGCCATTTTCCTGAGGCCGCGCGTGCGCACATGGAGCGCTCTGCTTCCCGGGGCTTCAGGAAAATGGCCGCCGCGATCTCCATCTCCCGCGGCCATTTTCCTGAAGCCCCGGGAAGCAGAGCTCTTTATCTGCACACGTGCGGCCTCAGGAAGATGGCCGCGCCCACCGATAACAACAGGATTCACCTGGCTCTGCTGCTTACCGGGCTGCTGCATCAACATACCGGGGAAAGGGACCCCGCTTACTGCACCTCCTCTGCCGCTGCACCTCTGCCACTGCACCTCTGCCACCGCACCTCTGCCGCCACGGTAAGCCTGCATTGCCTGCACGGTAAGCCTGGGACCCCTCTCACGCCATACCTCTCACTGCACCTCCTGATCCTAGCACCTCCTGATCCCAGCACCTCCTGATCCCAGCACCTCCTGATCCCAGCACCCCCTGATCCCAGCACCCCCTGATCCCAGCACCTCCTGATCCCAGCACCTCCTGGTCCCAGCACCTCCTGATCCCAGCACCTCCTCATCCCAGCACCTCCTCATCCCAGCACCTCCTGATCCCAGCACCTTCTCATTCCAGCACCTCCTCATCCCAGCATCACCCCACCTCTGCCGACACCTTGCCTCCTGTGACCCTGCTCTGCCACCGCCAGCCCTCAGGTAAGATACTGTAAATTTGGACAATAAGACGGACCCCCATCTTATAAAAAATCTTTTTTTCTGCAATTTTGGGGTGCATCTTATGGTCCGATGCATCTTATAGTCCGAAAAATATGGTAGTGGGTTTTTTTTACATTTACCCGGGGACATCGGCATCGTTGGTCGCTGGAGAGCTGTCTGTGTGACATCTCTCCAGCGACCACACAACGACTTACCAACGATCACGGCCAGGTCGTATTGCTGGTTGTGATCATTGGTAAATCGGTTAGTGTAACGGTACCTTAACACTTACAAGGAGATCAAATAGGGATGAGCTTGCAGCAAAAGCAGACCTCAGGGCTGATTGGTTGACAGAAACCCATGCAATGAGTATACCTGTTGTGAGAAGAGGATGAGCCAGCAAGACCCAAAACAGTGGTGAAAGAGTTACAGAAGAAGTAGTATGGAGTATGAACAGAGAGAAAAATGGACGAAGTAGTCGGGGCCTGAGGCAGGAATCTATCAACCAAAAAGGTAATGGAACAGAGCATAAAAAGGAAAGAGTGACAAAGCGATGAATAGAGTTCCACCATGCGGTAGTTTCGAGGCGTCAGCAAAGAGAGAAGCTAAGTAGCAGCCATATTGGCATTATAAACTCACCTAAGGCGAGAAGGATGTGGAACTGCCGCTTCAAAGTACAGGACTCTCGCTTACTGACCTGTAGTGCCATTATTGGGGACTAGGGAAGCTCCTGATCTAGTGTTCTGGGCTTTGGTGAAGGCAACGCAACTAAGTGAGGCAGGACAAGGAAGGCCTGGAAGGAAAGAGAATGTGCATGAAGATGTTCTAAGTTACAAGTAAAATGTCCATAAAGTATTACACGTGGTACAAACTGTATTTAATTCCCACTAAGTTATTCTTCAATAAAAAAAAAACAGTTTATTTTTGAGTGGTAGACTCCCTCACTGAAAACTGTAACATCTGGTCTTGGCCAACCTAAATCAATGGCACCAAGTAGTATGCAAGGGCGTATCGTCACCATAGCTAAAGTCAACACACCCAGCCAGGACCCCCATTTTTATTTAGCATTTCGGGGCGTGAAGCATGAGTACTTCACACACAGCTCAGGCTTCTTCTGTCCGTGTAAACCAAATATCCAGACAACTGAAACAGAGCAGAGCAGCTTGCTGGACTACTTATGAAATAATCACTAGCTGTATTTTTGATTGACTTTTGGTTTAGATGTTGTGCTAGTGAGAGAATATTGAAACCTTCTTTTCCTTTTAACTAAATAACCCCAGTTTCTGTTTATTGATAATGTCGCTCATCCATTGAATTACGGTATTTTTCGGACTATAAGATGCACCGAACCATAAGACACACCCCAAATTTTCAGAAGGAAAATGGGGAAAAAAAAGGTTTGGCAGGTGTGGCGGTGGTGCTCTGTGGTGCGGGGGGGGGCTCCGCCAGCATTTTGTGAAAGCCCGGAGGCCCCCGCATATCCATTGCTGCAATGTGGTGGCATCCGGGAACATGGCTACCGGGGGTAGCACATGCTCAGATTGAGATCTCTGCTACGAGATCTGATCCCGAGATCTCCTCTCCCGAGATCTCGGGACGAGATTTCAATCTGAGCATGCGCTGCACTCTGCAGCCATTTTCCTGGAGGCCACCACATTACAACAGATTGAGAAATCGGCAATGAGATCTTGTCTCGAAAGCACCACCACTGAACCTGCCCACCAGCCTGGGAAAGGAGTGTGATCGTCGGACCGGGACACCACAGAATCACCCAACTCCTGCTGCCGCCACAGTATTTGTAAGTATATGCCAACTATAAGACACACCCCCATTTTCCCAAAAAAAATTTGGGGAAAAAGTGCATCTTATAGTCCAAAAAATATGGTACTTCTGTTATTTTTTATGCACTTTCCACCAATATAGTTCCTAAAATGTACACAATATTCCATATGGAATCCTTACTAAGGAGATACTTATCAACAAGTAATACCACCAGGGAGTCGTTTGATTGGCTCCAAAATTATTCAGTTGCAGGACAACGACCCTAAACATACAGCCAATGTCATTAAGAAAAGTCTTCAGCATAAAAAAGAATGAGTCCTGGAAGTGATGATATGGTCTCACACAGCCCTGATTTCAACATCATTGAGTTTGTCTGGGATATGAAGAAACAGAAGGATTAGTTGTCCAAGATGTTTAGAGCAACCTTTCTGCTGAGTTCCTTCAAGAATTTCAAGAAATATGTACCTAGGAGAATTGATGCTGTTATGAAATCAATGGGCAGTCACCTCGATTATTGAATTAATTTAGATTTTTCTTTTGTTCATTCACTTTGAAATTTGCTAACCCCTTAGCGACCGGAGGGAGTTTCATTTATGCATTTTCGTTTTTTGCTCCCCTTCTTCCCAGAGCCATAACTTTTAATTTTTCAGTCAAAATGACTATGTGAGGGCTTGTTTTTTGCGGCACAAGTTGTACTTATTTCTATTGTTTTGAATTTTTTTCTCGTTACGCTGTTAACCGATACGGTTAATTGTTGTTTTATATTGATAGATCGGGCAATTCTGAACGCGGCGATACCAAATATGTGTATGTTTGATTTGTTTATTGTTTTATTTTGAATGGGGCGAAAGGGGAGTGATTTGAACTTTTGTTATTTTTTATATTTTTAAAAACATTTTTCTTACTTTTTGCATGCTTCAATATTCTCCATGGCAGACTAGAAGCTGCAATTGTCTGATGGGCTCTGCTACATACAGGCGATGATCAGATTGCCAGTATGTAGCAGAAATGCTCAATTGCTAGGAGCGCCGACCACCAAGCGGGGTCACCGATGGGCGGGATTTCTGGCACGCTCACCGAAAGCACAAGTTAAATGTCGCTGTCAGAGATTGACAGCGGCATTTAACAGGTTAACAGCCGCGGGTGGATCACGATTGCACCCGCAGCTGTTAGAGGCACATGTCAGCTGTTCAAAACATCTGACATGTTCCAGAAATATGTAGGCTCAGCGCCGGAGCCCACATCAAAGGTAGGGATTCTGATGTGGGCATACTATTACGCCCAACGTCGAAAATGGGTTAATTCATAAAACTAAACCATTAATGCTTTTATTTTTGAAAGATTATTTCCCGCATATTCTCCACACCTCTTCATACAGTACTGAACATTGTATGAAAGTGTTCGGTTTTTGTTACTATCAACCTCTTGACCCGATCTCACATATTTTTAAAATATTGGAATTTGCTATCTGGTCTTGAACTTGTGTGTTATTAGATGAAAACCTTATGTCCAAGATGTTTGGAACAACCTCCCTGCCAAATTTATTTTAAAAAATTGTGTTCAAGTGTAGATAGAAGAATTGTTGCTGTTTTGAAAGCAAAGGATGGTCACACCAAATATTGATTTGATTTAGATTTTTCTTTTGTTCAGTCACTTTGCAAATTGTTAATTGCTAAAAACTAAATTACAATCAATTGTGTTTCTTAAAACATTCTTACTTTGCGGCCTTTTTTTTCTACACCTGCCTAAACCTTTTGCACAATAATGCTTATTGAATTGTGCTTCTTTCCTCTGCAGCAAAATAATCATACGGGAGGTACTTTCAAATTCACACATCAGTCCTAAACAAAACAAAAATGAAGTAAGAGGCATAAAATTTCTTAAGAGGTGATTGCTTCTTTTCTGGCGTGATCTGGCATGGATTGGAAATTTAATTGACACCAATTTCTGTCTTAATTTATAGCTAATACACGAGGCTGCAATCAACCTGCCTCGTCACTTAAGCACCACCAAAATTTAAGAAATGTAGCACAGATTTCGAAAAGGAGCAAAAAGTCCAACATTTTTCCCATGAACGGCTTGTGCAAAAATGACTTTTTAGTGTTAGAAAACTGGCACATAAATGTCTTCCACAATCCCCATTTATTTTAGTTTTCTAGTTCAACCAGTTTTTTGGGAAACATTTCATGCAGACATTCAGTTTTTCCTTTGATGTAAATACAATGAGTTTAAAAAAAAAATTTGAAAATGAGACAAAATGACTCCCTTGTCGATCGCAGCTGTTTACAAATTGAGAGTTTCCTCCGAGTTTTCCCACATAGCTCCTTAAAGGAGATTATTTGTGTCTGAAGACACAATGAGGCAAATATCTCATGTATAAAGTCACCTAGGCTCTGAACGCTGGAACACAAGTTCAAAAGCAATCCTTAGTAATATGCGACATTCGTCCTGTCACTCAGGCTATTTAGTCATTTTGTCCCATATTCTATCATCCATTCTACTTGTAGGCGTTTGAAATCTGACTCCTGGTTATGAGGTGGCCGTGTTTTGTCTAATCCATTATTACCCTCACAATAAAGCCATTGAAAGGGATTAGGTATAACCTTAAATTGTAGTCACATATCATGCTAGTATCATAGAATTGCCAAACCTATTTATTGCAAAGAATTATTACATAAATGAAAAAATATTTATTTCATTAATAAAACATATAAAAGTTTAAAGCAATTCCAAATAATTGGAATGTTCCAGCTAAGTGTATATGGTACCAGCTCAAAGGTATATGGTATTTGCAACTTCTATATTTAAAAAAAAAAAAAAAGGATTTAAGAAAAGATTTGTTTGTGTCTTATTTTCACATTTCTTTATTACGTTTCTGTTCAAGGAATTCTGGAAAACCGTTTTTTTATGGTGCAAGTTATTACTTTATTTTGTACTTTATTCCAGACTCAAGGTAACCAAAAACAGTAATTTTGGCAAGCGCTAAATATTTTTTAGCATCCATCATGCACAATAAATTATGAGATATTCAAATAGCTTGAAAACAGATGGTGAGACCAATTATGATCTGTCCTTTGTTGTTTTATTTTTCAAATCAGAAAAAAAAGTGATTTAAACTTTTATATGTATTTGTTTAATATTTTTCAATTTATTTAGCTGCTTTTATATCTTTTCAATCCTCTCTAGGTAACTTGACCTGTAACAATTATCACCGAATAATGCTGAAGTCAAGTATTAAAACGTAACCTTTAATAGATTTCAATATAAAATCTCAATAGAGAATCATATATATAATTTCTCGGTCCACACTCCATAAAATTACATGGGTAGCTATTTTATATGAAAAAAGAAGTATTTCACCCTAGTAGGTTACTATAACGACCCTTCCTACCAGCGGAGGTTGGCACCCTAAACTTGCGCACTGGCGCCCCCACTCAACGTAGACTCACCCTCCCTTTCCCTAGAAAAACCCTATAAATAGATAGGGTGCACAGAAAATCACAATAGTACCATATGCAATAGAATAGTGCCCAACCTCTGATACACCATATGGTAAGTGTAATATGTCAGAGAGGGAATTAGCAATACACCCTCATCAAAAGTAGAGATAGTAAAAAAAAAAGGATATTTTTTAGGATATATATTCCCTTTCAGAAAATTGTGCCGAGAACAATGGGAGCAGTATCCTTCATAAATCATAGATACACAGATACAGATATCCCAATGACTTCCTCATATGCGATCATTGTGCCAAATTTCATATATATATATATATATATATATATATATATATATTAGTGTATAGATTGCACCTTGCCCAGAGAAATATAAATATATTCCCTTATAATGACTGCCGGGAACAATATTTACGGTATATAGATCCTATTGCATCATATTCAAATCACATAGAATAAGGGTAAAGATAAACAATGTCCCAGCATATCCATCCTGGGCAATCAAATACCAAAAGGTGCCAATTATTATGTTTCTCGGAGGGTTAAAATAAACAGTCCAGATCCTCCACTCATAACCATCATTCAGAGGAAATATATCCAAATAGGTAGCCAGTATGCTTAATTTCATGCATGGTTGACCTGACACTTCGCCCTTTTGCCAGGGCTGGGTGTGGAAGGTTTTTGCCGGAGGAGTTTCACCTTGCGTGCCTTCTTTTCAGTCACATGAGAGCCACCTAACTCTTTTGCAAGCTCAACCAGGAAGTCCACCCGTCTCTCCTGCACCCCAGTGCATGCCTGATAAAGAACATGAGAATTCAGTGCTACCATGTCAATCATGTTGTAGAACACGGCGACTGGCCATCCCCATGTTCCTGCACGCACGCTGTACTCCCGCACCATTTGGTCCATTACATCCACACCGCACTTTGTGTGGTTGTATTGTGTGACTGTGTTTGGCTTCCTTTTGTTGGTATCCTCAGTCTCAACCACGCTTTGCATGCTGCTGAGAATGTAGACAGCCTTCTTTCGTTTGGGTGTATACACTGTCAGTGTGGCACCAGTGGTTGAAAACATCTGAGTGGTGAATTCAGTGCAGTCCATCTGTCTAGAGGATTGAGGAATTTCCTGGCGACTCTTGTTGACTGTGCCGTGGATAGTGGTTTTCCGGCTAAGCATTCATTGTGCAAGTAACAATGATGTAAAGAAATTGTCTGTGGTTACAGTTCTGCCCTTGTCCATGAATGGTTCCATCAGCCTCATCACTACAGTTTCGGACAGTCTCTCCCTGCTGGGACGACTGGGGTCCTTGCCAAGATATGGGAGGACATCACAGATGTACTTTGATTTCAAGTCGCAAGCCACCCAAAACTTGATGTCAAACTTGTCTGGTCTTGTTGCAATATATTGCAGAAAACAGCAGTGAGTCTTTGATGGGAAAAGCTGTTCATCAATAGTGATGTGTCGATCAGGCTTGTAGGATGCGATTCAGTTGGTGACAAACGATCTCCACACATCGGAGATAGCAGCAAACTTATCTGTCTCCACTCACTCACTGCGTGTGAACATGTCATCAAAGCGTAGGTGTTGCATGATGTCTTGGAAGCAGTTTCGGGTTATAGTTGCAATGATCCTTGGGTTTGCCAGGTTTGCTGACCAGCTGTCACGTAGTGATGGAACCTTGGTCACCCCCGCAAGATAATGACTGAAATAAATGCCATTAGTTCCTGGAGACCCATGAACCAATCCACCTGCTCCGTGTGACGTGCATGTTGAGTAGTCCATTCTTGAATGCTACGAAGCATGTCAAGAGTGATAAAACAGAGGAAGCACTGAAGGCGACTCCGGACACTTCGTCTGGCCTTTGCACTTGGCTCTCCATCTGTAGGGTACGGTTCCATTGGGGTGAAATGGAGACATTTTCCCACTTGTACTTCAGGCCACACTGTGCCATCTTTTGCGGTCTCTGTCAGCTCACTCGCCAACCGTGCTCTCTTTTTTGGTAGAGGAAGTGTCTCCTCATCTGCAAGATAAATAATTTCAATTTAACATTTTGTTTTGGTTCTAAATAAGGCTAGATTCACATTTGAGAGAATTTCAGTTCCCTGCGAAATTTTCTCAGCCTCCGCATGTTCCCCGCATGCGGGAGGGCGGGGAACGCGGTCCCTAGCAACCCGCTGTGTTTACTGGTTACCAGCTACACAGCGGGCTGCGGGGAGTGTGATTTGCACCCCCGCATCCCCCCCGCACAGAGAACTCCTCAAGATGCGTTCCCTGGAGAGGGGGAACTGAAATTCTCTCAAATGTGAACCTAGCAAAAAGACAGTCAGGAAATAAAAATAGGTAACTTGAAAAATCTAACCTGGAGACAGCTCAGAGTCCGAATCCAGTGGAAGGACTATGTCTTCTCCATCTGAGTCAGAAGGGTTGGTGTTGCTCAGGATCAGTTCCAATGCCTGTTGAATGGTGTGCCTTCTCTGCATTTTGTTTCTTGTGAACAAAATAGGTTAAGCAGTGACCTATTTATCCCCCACAGCACAAAAGGCTTACATTCTTTTGTTTACACTCTCTTACAAGACCTTTGTTGAGGTGGATCAACACAATTGCCCCCTGCAGATTCCTCAGGCAATGGCCACATTTACAAATGAAAGGATGCCAATTGGAGCCATCAGAGTTGTCAGTTTGTACTAAGGGTCATTTGACCCTCTTTTGGGACCTCAGTGGGGAGCTCGAAATTTCTGGGACTTCTAGTGTTAAACTTATATACAGTGGGGGGAATAAGTATTTGATCCCTTGCTGATTTGGTAAGCTTGCCAACCGACAAAGACATGAACATTCTATAATTTTAAGGGTCGGTTAATTTTAACATTGAGAGATAGAATATCAAAAATAAAATCCAGAAAATCACATTGCATAAATTATACAAATTTATTTTCATTTTGCAGTGAGAAATAAGTATTTGATCCCCTACCAACCATTAAGAGTTCTGGCTCCTACAGACCAGTTAGATGCTCCTAATCAACTCGTTACCTGCATTAAAGACAGCTGTCTTAAATAGTCACCTTTATAAAAGACTCCTGTCCACATGCTCAATTAATCAGTCAGACTCTAACCTCTACACCATGGGCAAGACCAAACAGCTTTATAAGGATGTCAGGAACAAGATCATAGACCTGCAGAAAGGTGGAATGGGCTACAAAACCATAATTAAGATGCTGGGTGAGAAGGAGGCAACTGTCGGTGCAATAGTAAGAAAATGGAAGAAATACAAAATGACTATCAATCGACACTGATCTGGGGCACCATGCAAAATCTCACCTCATGGGGTATCCTTGAAAATGAGGAAGATGAGAGATCAGCCTAAAACTACATGGGGGAAGCTTGTTAATGATCTCAAGGCAGCTGGGCAACACATTGGCAACACATTATACCATAAAGGTTTAAAAACCTACAGTGCCCGCAAGGTCCCTCTGCTGAAGAAGGCACATGTGCAGGCCCGTCTGAAGTTTGCAAATGAACATCTAGATGATTCTGTGAGTGATTGGGAGAAGGTGCTGTGGTCAGATGGGACAAAAATTGAGATATTTGGTATTAGCTCAACTCGCCATGTTCGGAGGAAGAGAAATGCTCCCTATGACCCAAAGAACACCGTCCCCACTGTCAAGCATTGACATGGAAACATTATGTTTTGGGGGTGTTTCTCTGCTAAGGGCACAGGACTACTTTACTGCATCAATGGGATGGAATCATATAGCATAAAATCCTGAGTGACAACCTCTTTCCCTCTGCCAGGACATTAGAAATGGGTCATGGCTGGGTCTTCCAGCAAGACAATGACCCAAAACATACAGGCAAGACAACAAAAGAGTAGCTCAAAAAGAAGCACATGAAGGTCATGGAGTGGCCTAGCCAGTCTGCAGACCTTAATCCCATAGAAAACCTATGGAGGGAGTTGAAGCTCCGAGTTGCCAAGCGACAGCCTCAAAATCTTAATGATTTAGAGATGATCTGCAAAGAGGAGTGGACCAAAATTCCTCCTGACATGTGCGCAAACCTTATCATCAACTACAAAAAACATCTGACTGCTGTGCTTGCCAACAAGGGTTTTGCCACCAGGTATTAAGTCTTGTTTGCCAGAGGGATTACATACCTATTTCTCACTGTAAAATGCAAATAAATTTATATAATTTATACAATGTGATTTTCTGGATTTTATTTTGTATATTCTATCTCGCAATGTTAAAATTAGCCTACCCTTAAAATTATAGACTGTTCATGTCTTTGTCCGCGAGCAAACTTACAAAATCAACAAGGGATAAATTATTTATTTCCCCCACTGTATATTTTTTTAGAATTTTTTTTCACTTTTTTAGTTGCTTTATAACACAATACTTCTATATTGTACTGTATTGCAGGGATGCCCAATCTGTGGGACGGGAGCCACATGTGGCTTGTGGGAACATGATGTGTGTCTAGCGGCCGTTTGCCAACTTGGTG
Organism: Ranitomeya imitator; assembly: GCF_032444005.1. NCBI lineage: Eukaryota > Metazoa > Chordata > Amphibia > Anura > Dendrobatidae > Ranitomeya > Ranitomeya imitator. The sequence continues at coordinate 89,383,889 of NC_091282.1, forward strand.
CATTACCATCTGGACTAGTAAACAGCTCCATAGAGCAGGTCTCCAGATGATGACGCTTGTGATTACCCCCTCACAGAAGATCTAGATGAGCAGATACTTGTCTTGTGGTTGGAGAGATAAATTAAGTAGTAAGCTGGACGTCGGGTGTTATTGCCAGTTAGAGGGGTGCTTGAAGCTGGATGCAATAGTGTGATTGGATGGCTTGATGCAAGAATATCCATTGGGGAACCCCTAGATGTAACTATACTGATTTGGTGTGATTTCTGTGGGAGATGTTTTGGCTCTCCTTATATAGATAATGGAGTCTCTGCATGTCACTACTACGGAGGACACACTTAGATAGGAGAAAAAAGGATCATCCCCGCGCTGCCGCAAGAAGAATTTCAAAAATTGTATAGGTTTTCAACGTGGTTTATTCTACACGTTTCAGGGTTCAGGTGACCCCTTCATCAGGACATACCACAAATATTGTACAAGAGTCATAGGTATACAGGGTTTAAGTACATGTCAGCATTTGGAAGTGACGCCCAATGGATTAGATAACACCCAGTGTCAGAATTCAGGCTCATCAGGAAATTCACATAACAAGATTAACAATCATCAGAGAAATACAAATTGATATTTTACACATTTAGCCTTATTTTTGTTTATGGGTAGTGTTGAGCATTCCGATACCGCAAGTATCGGGTATCGGCCGATATTTGCGGTATCGGAATTCCGATACTGAATTCCGATACTTCCCGCGTATCGGATACCGGAATCGGAAGTTCCCAGAATTCAAATTGAACGCAGCAGCCAATGAGGAATGAATGAAAGTGTGGGCACATCCTGTTTAGCATGGTGGGCATGTAAGTACTGGCAAGGCTGGGATTGGCTGCTGAAATGATGTCACTCTGCACTATAAAAAAGCGCTGCCGCCATTTTGCGCTCACTCTGCTGTGATTTCAGTTAGGGACAGGACGCTGTGTTCTAACTGAGGGCCAGTTGAGCTTGCTAATTGCTTTATTTTCCTTTCCAAAGGCTAATTTAGCAAAACGCTGTGTGTTCTTCACTGTTCACCTTGCTCTTGCCTTGCAGCGCTGTTTTAACAGCGTTCTGCAAGGTCTCTGTGTGTGTGTGTGTGTGTGCAGCTCACTCTGTAGTCTGTGTGCAGCCATATACCCGGTTGTATTCAGCTCAGGGGGGGTTCACACTGCCTCACACAGTTGTTCTTTTTTGCTCTTAGTGCAGCCTGCTGCACATTTTTTCTCAAATTTCCTATTAGTGTTTTTCCACCAGTCTCCAGCTCTATTGTGGAAAAACACTACATAGGATAACCTAGAGGGGGGTTTTTGGGCCTTGCAGCGCCGTTTACGGCTGTCTGCACGGTCTCCGTGTGAGCCCAGCTCGCCCTGTAGTCTGTGTGCAGCCATAGCCGGTTGGATTCAGCTCAGGGTTCGTTACTGGCTCATACCTTGAGAAAAATTTTCCTTTTTTTCAAATAGTGCAGCCTGTTTAAAATTTGAAAAAAAAAATTCCTATTAGTGTCTTTCCACTCGTATCCAGCTAAATAGTGGAAAAACACTATATAGGATAACCTAGAGGAGGGTTTTTTGGCCTTGCAGCGCCGTTTACGGCTGTCTGCACGGTCTCCGTGTGAGCCCAGCTCGCCCTGTAGTCTGTGTGCAGCCATAGCCGGTTGGATTCAGCTCAGGGTTCGTTACTGGCTCATACCTTGAGAAAAATTTTCCTTTTTTTCAAATAGTGCAGCCTGTTTAAAATTTGAAAAAAAAAAAAATTCCTATTAGTGTCTTTCCACCAGTCTCCAGCTCAATTGTGGAAAAACACTACATAGGATAACCTAGAGGTTTTTTTGGGGGCCTTGCAGCGCCGTTTACGGCTGTCTGCACGGTCTCTGTGTGAGCGCAGCTCGCCCTGTAGTCTGTGTGCAGCCATAGCCGGTTGGATTCAGCTCAGGGTGCGTTACTGCCTCATACCTTGAAAAACAATTTCCTTTTTTTCAAATAGTGCAGCCAGTTTAAAATTTGAAAAAAAAAATTCCTATTAGTGTCTTTCCACTTGTATCCAGCTAAATAGTGGAAAAACACTATATAGGATAACCTAGAGGAGGGTTTCTTGGCCTTGCAGCGCCGTTTACGGCTGTCTGCACGGTCTCCGTGTGATTTAAACTAGCTCTGTAGCCCGATCTGCACCAAAAAAAAGGTTAAGTTCACCAAACACAACTTACACTTGTGTAGGCCACATTTGAAAAATAATAAAGTTTAGTCCACAATTTACAACATTAGTGTTTCTTACACCTGTTAGGAGGAGCATTACAGGAATAAGCACACTAAGGCCTTAGTACTTTTCTGCTTATCTTTATCTGTCAACCAAGATGAAGAGGGCAGGGAGTAAGGCACGTGGGCGTGGGCGCGGAGCAGGGAGAGGAGCAGGGAGAGGACGTGGTGATTCTGTGCCTGCTGCGGGCGCCGGTGACTCGTCGTCACTCAGTTTCAGCAGGGAACAGTCCTTCATGCGCAGCTTTGTCGGAGAGCGCCGTGCACCGCTGCTGCGTGAAGACCAAATTGAAGCCGTTGTCGGGTGGATGGCAGCTAACGCCTCGGCATCGACTTCAGTTAGTGCCACATCCTCTCAGGCACAGAGCACTGGAGAGCAGCCATCTGTCTCTTCACCACCTGCCAAATTGGCCAGGCAGTCAGAGAGCCCAGGACAGGAGCCGTCTCTACTTCTGTTCTCTGAATCTCTTGGCTTGGAAACAGGGGGCCAGCCAAGCAGCATTGGAGAAATGGAAGAAGAGGCAGTGTGCAGTGATGCCCAACACCTTTTTCTCTCTGACTCTGAAGAGGCAGGTGGGCCAGTGCCTCCGGTGACCACAGCGCAGTACGCATCTGATGATGAAACTCAGGTGCCGCTTTCTCGTGCGTACTGTGCTGCTGAGACTACCCAGGAGGAGCAGTTGGTGGCAGAGGGTAGTGGAGATGATGAGGTCCTTGACCCATCGTGGCGTGAGGAACAGGAAGGTGGTGGGAGCAGCTCAGAGGAAGAGCTTCCTCTTACGGGCCAAAGAGGGAGAGGGAGGGGGAAGACTGCGGAGCCTGTAGCCTCCACTTTGGCACCCGTTAGGAGCCTGTCTCTTTCCAAAGCCAAAAAGGGCGCTCCCAAGACTTGCAGTGCCTGGTCCTTTTTTGACACAGTTGCAGATGACATTTGTTTTGTCAAATGCAAGCTGTGTCATCATAAAGTAAAAAGAGGGAAAAATGTCAGCAACCTCAATACCACAAATATGTGGAAACATGTGCGGACCAGGCACGCGGTGGAGTTACAGAAACACACTGAAGATGTAGGCCAACCAACAGCGGCAGCTACCACCTCTTCAGCTCGTGTTGCCTCTTCCTCCAGCTCACGCACAGCTGGTTTGGCTTCCTCCCAGAGACCTTGTGTAATTCCACCCACAGCACCACCTTCCCAGTCATCCTCACACTCCCAGTCTACTCTACAGCCATCGGTAGTACAGGCATGGGAGAAAAGGCGGGCATTCTCGGCCAACCACCCCCGAGCACAGGCTCTGAATGCAGGCATTGCCAAACTGTTGTCCCTGGAAATGCTCTCGTTCAGGCTGGTGGAGACTGACAGCTTCCGTGACTTGATGGCATTGGCAGTCCCACAGTACAAGGTGCCCAGCCGCTTTTACTTCAGCAGGCAGGCTGTCCCTGCCCTGCACAGGCATGTTGAGGCAAACATAAAACATGCGCTACTGAACGCCGTCAGTAGCAAGGTCCACCTCACCACCGATGCGTGGACCAGTCAGCATGGACAGGGGCGATATGTTTCCCTCACTGCCCATTGGGTTAATGTTGTTGAGCCAGGTACAGATCGTGCGAGTGGCGCAGGACGTGTCCTGCCCACTCCAAGGATTGCAGGAATCCAGTCTGTACGCATCGACTCCTCCTCTTACACCAGTTCCTCTGATTCCTCTCTGCAGGATCCGTCACAGTCCACCCCCACATGGACCCGTGAACGTTTACCTATGACCGACATGAGCACAGCCGTGGCCAAACGTCAGCAGGCCGTCTTGAAACTAGTTTCATTGGGGCATCGAAGCCACACAGCGCAGGAGCTCTGGAATGCCATAAAGCAGGAGAGCGATGTGTGGTTACTGCCAGCGAATCTCCAGCCAGGCATGGTAGTGTGTGACAATGGCCGAAATCTGGTGGCAGCTTTGGCCCTTGGCAACCTCACTCACATCCCATGTCTGGCACATGTGCTCAATTTGGTTGTGCAGAGTTTTCTGAGGGACTATCCGGATCTTGATGCCCTGCTGCACAAGGTCCGCCTAGAGTGTGCTCACTTGCGGCGTTCCAGCTTGGCCAGATCCCGCATTGCTGCTCTGCAGCGCCGATTCCGCCTTCCGGAACACCGCATCATATGTGACCTACCTACCCGGTGGAATTCCACGTTACATATGTTGGAGCGGTTGTGTGAGCAGCAGCAAGCAGTTATGGAGTACCAGCTGCATCAGGCGCAAAGAAGTCGCAGTCAGCGCCGATCAGACTTCACAACCACAGAGTGGGCCACTATGAAGGACGTCTGCCAGGTTTTGCGTCCTTTTGATTATTCCACGCGGATGGCAAGTGCAGATGATGCACTAGTCAGCATGACTGTCCCCCTTATCTGCCTGCTTCAGCAAACTTTGCAAGGGTTAAGGGATGATGTGGTGGAAGAGGTGGAGGATGAGGAGTCACCTTTTCCATCAGCTTCTGGAGAGTCAGCGCCACGTGGTTCCTCACAAAGGGGTACGCAGGGGCCAATTTGTGAGGAGGATGAGGAGGAGTCAATGGAGGAGGAAGAGCTCCGTCCAGAGGAGGGAGCGACACAATTGTCCAGTGGTCAGTGTGTACAGCGAGGGTGGGGTGATGACGAGCGGGCAGAGATCATGTCTCAAGCAGGGGACAGCGTTTCTGGGCCGGTTGGCACTCTGCAGCACATGGTGGATTTCATGCTGCAGTGCCTGAGAAACGACCGCCGCATCGACCACATTCTCAACATGCCTGATTATTGGGTGTTCACCCTCCTCGATCCTCGCTACCGGGACAACGTCCAAAACCTCATCCCTGCGTTGACCCGGGAGCGTAAATTGCGGGAGTACCACGACACACTGGTGAATTCCATCATCTTCTCCTGTCCAACTGAGAGGAGTGCTGCTAGTGCTTTACAAAGCAGCTCAGTGCGTCGAGGCAGTGGGGGAGGCTCTGCCCAAAGAGGGAGCAGAAGCAGTGCCTCTGCCCAAGGCAAGCCCAGTATGGCACAACTCTGGCACACTTTTGTGTGCCCGCCCCAAATGTCTACACCATCACCGGCGGCTCCAGTCAGCAGGAGGCAACGGTTCCGTCAGATGGTGACAGACTACATGGCTTGCCCTCTTACTGTACTCCCAGACGGCTCTTCCCCGTTCAAGTTTTGGGTCTCTAAGCTGGATACATGGCCAGAGCTAAGCCAGTATGCATTGGAGGTGCTGGCTTGCCCTGCGGCTAGTGTCTTATCGGAACGTGTCTTTAGTGCCGCAGGTGGTGTACTAACAGACCGTCGCATGCGACTATCCTCCGATAACGTTGACCGGCTTACTTTCCTGAAAATGAACCAGGCCTGGATCTCGCAGGAATTTGCCACTCCTCTGCCTGATTAAGTAATTGGGTGTCATCCAGGTCTCCTGCTGTGTTCATCTTTCTACCACCTGAACTGCTATTCCTGGGCTCCAACACCGCCAGTTGCGGCTCAGAAGTGCAGGCTGCACAGTAAAAACATACGACCCAGTGTTATTGGGTTTCAGTAACGTCAGCTGATCCCCAGCTGTGTAGCCGGCAATGTGTCCTGCGACCGCCACGCTGGCACAACAACCTAAATGTAAGGGAACCTGTCCCCCCCCCCCCCCCCGTCGTTTGTTACTGAAAGAGCCATCTTGTGCAGCAGTAATGCTGCACAAGGAAAAGGTAGCTCTTTTTTTTTAGCTCTTTGCACACGCAGAACTTAACACTTATAAAATGTGTTCACTGATACCGTTATACCGTCCCGGAGCTGGGACTTTCCTTCGTAATGTGACGCAGCACAGCCGTCATTCCTACCCCCTTGGTGCCATGCGCTGCCTCCTCAGCGTTGTTTTAAGCTGTCACGGAGCCTGCGCTGTTCTGTTATCCCTTGGGCATGCCCTATTTGTACTGCCTGTCTTCTGACATAATTTGGTGTCAGGCTGGCTGCGCCTGTGCGGCCGCGGTGCCCGAGATCCCGCCTCGCAGTGTCTTCTGATTGAGTCACACTGCGGGCCTGGGATCCATGGGCATGCGCAGTGCATATCTTCCCCTCGGGCTCTCGCTCATTTCCCTCCGCCTTCTTTAGACTGTGCGCCGTCAGCTGATCCCTAGCATGCCACGGCCGTGACACCGCACAGTCTGAAGAAGAGGGAAGGAGGGGAGTGAGAGTCGAGGTTATGCACTGTGCATGCCCATGGTTCCAAGGCCCGCAGTGGGATTACGTTAGATGAGACTGCGAGGTGGGATCTGGAGCAGCGTGGACGCACAGGCACTGACAGCCTGACACCAAATTATGTCAGAAGACAGGCAGCGCTAATTGGGCATGGCCAAGGGCTAACAGAACAGCGCAGGCTCCGTGGCAGCTTAAAACAACGCTGAGGAGGCAGCGCACGGCATCAAGGGGATAGGAATGACAGCTGTGCTGTGTCCCATTACGAAGGAAATTCGCACCTCCGGAACGGTTTAACGGTATAAAGGGACACATTTTTAGTGTTTACTTCGGTGTTTGCAAGGAGCATAATTAAAAGAGCAACCTTTTCCTTTTGCATCCTTAGTGCTGCACAACATGGCTCTTTCAGCTACAAACGTCTTGGGGGGGGGGTTAAAGGTTTCCTTTCAACTTGCTCCAATCAGGCTTCGGCCTACACTCTGTTCCTCTGCTCCTCCTGCTGTCCCTGGGCTCTAACACCGCCAGTTGGTGCCTGGAAGTGCTGTGTGCACAGTCAACAGTCGCTCCTCTGTTATTGGGGTTCAGTAACGTCAGCTGATCCCCAGCTGTGTGTGCGGCAATACCTCCAATCTGCTCCTCCTGCTGTCCCTGGGCTCTAACACCGCCAGTTGGTGCCTGGAAGTGCTGTGTGCACAGTCAACAGTCGCTCCTCTGTTATTGGGGTTCAGTAACGTCAGCTGATCCCCAGCTGTGTATCCGGCAACGTGTCATGCGACCGCCACGCTGGCACAACTAAAATGTAAGGGGACCTGTCCCCCCCCCCCCCCCTAGGCGTTTGTTACTGAAAGAGCCACCATGTGCAGCACTAATACTGCACAAGGGAAAGGTCGCTCTTGAAATTATGCTCCTTGCAAACGCTGAACTACACACTCATGTAATGTGTCCCCTCACACCGTCCAACCGTCCCGGAGGTGGGACTTTCCTTTGTAATGTGACGCAGCACAGCCGTCATTGCTACCCCCTTGGCACCGTGCGCTGCCTCCTTAGCGTTGTTTGATTCCGTCATGGACCCTGCGCTGTTATGTTATCCCTTGGCCATGCACAGTTTGCGCTGCCCGTCCTCTGACATCATTTGTTGTCGTCCTGGCTGCGCCTGTGCGTCCACGCTGCCCGAAATCACACCTCGCAGTGTCGTCTAATGTGATCCCACAGTGGGCCTGGTATCCATGGCCATGCGCAGTGCATATACTAGCCTCTCACTCCCCTTCTTCACGCTTCTTCAGACTAGGCGGCGTCAGCTGATCCCTAATAGCATGCCACGGCCGTGACGCCGCACAGTCTGAAGAAGCAGGAAGGAGGTGAGTGAGAGGCGATGATATGCACTGCGCATGCCCATGGATCCCTGGCCCGCAGTGGGACTACATTAGATGACACTGCAAGGTTGGATCTCGGGCAGCTTGGACGCACAGGCACTGCCAGCCTGACACCTACATGATGTCAGAAGACGGGCACCGCTAACTGTGCATGGCCAAGGGATAACATTACAGTGCGGGCTCCGTGACAGAACCAAACAACGTTGAGGAGGTGGTGCCCGGCACCAAGGGGGTTGGAATGACGGCTGTGCTGTGTCACATTACAAAGGAAAGTCCCACTTCCGGGATGGTTTGACGGTGTGAGGGGACACATTATATGAGTGTGTACTTCAGCGTTTGCAAGGAGCATAATTTTCGGAGCCACCATTTTCCATGTGCAGTATTACTGCTGTACAAGATGGCTCTTTCAGCAACAAATGCCTGGGGGGGGGGGGTTAAAGGTTCCCTTTCAACTTGCTCCACTGCAGGCTTCGGCCTACACTCTGCTCCTCTTTGATTCCCTGGGTTTCAACACTGTCAGTTGCCACCTGGAAGTGTTGTCTACACAGAAAAAAAGACTAGGTGATGTGTCAGTGGGGTTCAGCACCGCCAGCTGTTCCCCTGCTGTGTAGTCGGCAACGTGTCCAGCACAAGCCACGCTGGCACAACAGAACAAAAGCTGCCACCAGTGCAGGCTTCGGCCTACACTCTGCTCCTCTCCTCCTCCTGCTGACCCTGGGCTCAAACACCGCTAGTTTTTGCCCGGAAGTGCTAGCTGCACAGAGAAAAACACCAGCCAATGTGTTAGTGGGGTTCAGCAACGCCAGCTGTTCCCCTGCTGTGTAGCCGGCAACGTGACCTGCAAACGCCACGCAGGCACATGAACTGAAATTAAAGGGAACCTGGCCCCACCCCCCCAGGTGTTTCTATGTATAACAGCCACCTAGTACAGCAGTACTGCTGCATTTGTACAAGGTGGCTGACTTTTTCTCCTTGCCCACGTGGAACTCAACACGTACAAAATGTGTCTCATTGAGACCATTCCACTGTCCCTGAGGTGTGACTTTCCTTTGTAATGATACGCAGCACCCCCCTTGGTAGCGTTTCCCGTCTTTTGTCATCATGGTTAGCTGGCTGCGCCTGTGCATCCGCCCTGCTAGAAACAACGCCCCTCGTTGTCATATTTATTTTGTCAGCGAGGGTGTGGTTTATGGGCACGAGCAGTGCATATGTTCGCCTGTCTTAACTCATCTCCTTCCGCCTTCTTCAGACTGTGCGGCCTCCTGGCCGTGGTAGGCGATAAGGGATCAGCTGAGGCCGCCCAGTCTGGAGCAGGTGTAAGGACATGTGTAAGCGGCAAACCTATTTACTGCACAAGGCCACGAATCCCAGCCACGCAGTGTGATTTTTTGAAAACACACTGTGGGTCTGGGATTCATGTCCATCGCTAACCGCAACGGCCGACATGAAATGAGGTCAGAAGACAGGAAGCGCTCACAGCGCATGGCCAAGGGATCACAATAGCGCAGACTCCTGTACAGCAAATAACAACGCTCAGGAATCTGCGCCCAGTACCTAGGTGCAAATTTTTACACCTGTGCTGCGTCTCGTTAAAAAGACAAGTCACGCCTCCACAACTGTTTGACAGTATAATGGGCTAAATAGTGTACGTGTTTTAGTCAGCGTGTGCAAGGAGCAAAACAAATAGAGCAACCTTTTACTTGTGCAGCATTAATGCTGCACAAGGTGTGGCTCTTGTACCTTGCAACACCTGAGGGGGGGTTAAAGGTAACCTTTGAAATTGGTTCAACTAGGCTTCGGCCTACACTCTGCTCCTCTACTCCTCCTGCTGACCCTGGGCTCAAACACCGCTAGTTTTTGCCCGGAAATGCTAGCTGCACAGAGAAAAACACCAGCCAATGTGTTAGTGGGGTTCAGCACCGCCAGCTGTTCCCCCGCTGTGTAGCCGGCATCGTGTCCAGCACAAGCCACGCTGGCACAACCGACCAAAAGCTGCCACCAGTGCAGGCTTCGGCCTACACTTTGCTCCTCTCCTCCTCCTCCTGCTGACCCTGGGCTCTAACACCGCTAGTTTTTGCCCGGACATGCAATCTGCACAGAGAAAAACACCAGTCAATGTGTCAGTGGGGTTCAGCAACGCCAGCTGTTCCCCTGCTGTGTAGCTTGCAACGTGACCTGCAAACGCCACGCAGGCACATGAACTGAAATTGAAGGGAGCCTGCCCCCCACCCACAGGTGTTTCTATGTATATCAGCCACCTTGTACAGCAGTACTGCTGCATTTGTACGAGGTGGCTGACTTTTTCTCCTTGCCCACGTGGAACTCAACACGTACAAAATGTGTCTCATTAGAGACCATTACAATGTCCCTGAGGTGTGACTTTCCTTTGTAATGACACGCAGCACCACCCTTGTTAGCGCTGCCCGTCTTTTGACATCATTGGTTAGCTGGCTGCGCCTGTGCATCTCCCCTGCTCGAAACAACGGCCCTCGGTGTCTTATTTTTTTGGACAGCGAGGGTGTGATTGATGGGCATGTGCAGTGCATATGTTTGCCTGTGTTCACTCATCTCCTTCCGCCTTCTTCAGACTGGGTGTCCTCATGGCCGCGGCAGGCGATAAGGGATCAGATGAGGCCGCCCAGTCTGAAGCAGGTGTAAGGACATGTGTGAGCGGCAAACATATTTAGTGCACCAGGGCACAAATCCCAGCACCGCAGTGTGATTTTTTAAAAACACACTGTGGGTCTGGGATTCATGTCCATCGCTAACCGCAACGGCCGACATGAAATGAGGTCAGAAGACAGGAAGCGCTCACAGCGCATGGCCAAGGGATCACAATAGCGCAGACTCCTGTACAGCAAATAACAACGCTCAGGAATCTGCGCCCAGTACCTAGGTGCAAATTTTGACACCTGTGCTGCGTCTCCTTAAAAAGACAAGTCACGCCTCCACAACTGTTTGACAGTATAATGGGCTAAATAGTGTACGTGTTTAATTCAGCGTGTGCAAGGAGCAAAATTAAATAGAGCAACCTTTGACTTGTGCATCATTAATGCTGTTCAAGGTGTGGCTCTTGTACCTTGCAACACCTGAGGGGGGGGTTAAAGGTAACCTTTGAAATTGGTTCAACTAGGCTTCGGCCTACACTCTGCTCCTCTACTCCTCCTGCTGACCCTGGGCTCAAACACCGCTAGTTTTTGCCCGGAAATGCTAGCTGCACAGAGAAAAACACCAGCCAATGTGTTAGTGGGGTTCAGCACCGCCAGCTGTTCCCCTGCTGTGTAGTCGGCAACGTGTCCAGCACAAGCCACGCTGGCACAACAGAACAAAAGCTGCCACCAGTGCAGGCTTCGGCCTACACTTTGCTCCTCTCCTCCTCCTGCTGACCCTGGGCTCAAACAACGCCAGTTTCTGCCCGGACATGCTAGCTGCACAGAGAAAAACACCAGCCAATGTGTTAGTGGGGTTCAGCACCGCCAGCTGTTCCCCCGCTGTGTAGCCGGCATCGTGTCCAGCACAAGCCACGCTGGCACAACCGACCAAAAGCTGCCACCAGTGCAGGCTTCGGCCTACACTTTGCTCCTCTCCTCCTCCTCCTGCTGACCCTGGGCTCTAACACCGCTAGTTTTTGCCCGGACATGCAATCTGCACAGAGAAAAACACCAGTCAATGTGTCAGTGGGGTTCAGCAACGCCAGCTGTTCCCCTGCTGTGTAGCTTGCAACGTGACCTGCAAACGCCACGCAGGCACATGAACTGAAATTGAAGGGAGCCTGCCCCCCACCCCCCCAGGTGTTTCTATGTATAACAGCCACCTTGTACAGCAGTACTGCTGCATTTGTACAAGGTGGCTGACTTTTTCTCCTTGCACACGTGGAACTCAACAAGTACAAAATGTGTCTCATTACAGACCATTACAATGTCCCTGAGGTGTGACTTTCCTTTTTAATGACACGCAGCACCCCCATTGTTAGCGCTGCCCGTCTCCTGACATCATTGGTTGGCTGGCTGTGCCTGTGCGTCCCCCCTGCCCGACACAACGCCCCCCGTTGTCTCATATATTTTGACTGCGAGGGTGTGATTGATGGGCACGAGCAGTGCATATGTTCCCCTGTTTTCACTCCCCTCCTTCCGCCTTCTTCTGACTGTGCGGCCTCATGGCCGCGGCATGCGATAAGGGATCAGCTGAGGCCGCCCAGTCTGAAGCAGGTGTAAGGACATGTGTGAGCGGCGAACATATTTACTGCACAAGGCCACGAATCCCAGCACCGCAGTGTGACTTTAGGAAAAGCCACTGTGGGTCTGGGATTTATGGCCATCGTTAACCGCACCGGCCAACATGAAATGAGGTCATGAGACGGCCTGCACTAACAGGGTATTGCCAAGGGATAACACAAGAGCGCAGACTCCTGTACAGCAAATAACAACGCTCAGGAATCTGCGCCCAGTACCTAGGTGCAAATTTTGACACCTGTGCTGCGTCTCCTTAAAAAGACAAGTCACGCCTCCACAACTGTTTGACAGTATAATGGGCTAAATAGTGTACGTGTTTAATTCAGCGTGTGCAAGGAGCAAAATTAAATAGAGCAACCTTTGACTTGTGCATCATTAATGCTGTTCAAGGTGTGGCTCTTGTACCTTGCAACACCTGAGGGGGGGGTTAAAGGTAACCTTTGAAATTGGTTCAACTAGGCTTCGGCCTACACTCTGCTCCTCTACTCCTCCTGCTGACCCTGGGCTCAAACACCGCTAGTTTTTGCCCGGAAATGCTAGCTGCACAGAGAAAAACACCAGCCAATGTGTTAGTGGGGTTCAGCACCGCCAGCTGTTCCCCTGCTGTGTAGTCGGCAACGTGTCCAGCACAAGCCACGCTGGCACAACAGAACAAAAGCTGCCACCAGTGCAGGCTTCGGCCTACACTTTGCTCCTCTCCTCCTCCTGCTGACCCTGGGCTCAAACAACGCCAGTTTCTGCCCGGACATGCTAGCTGCACAGAGAAAAACACCAGCCAATGTGTTAGTGGGGTTCAGCACCGCCAGCTGTTCCCCCGCTGTGTAGCCGGCATCGTGTCCAGCACAAGCCACGCTGGCACAACCGACCAAAAGCTGCCACCAGTGCAGGCTTCGGCCTACACTTTGCTCCTCTCCTCCTCCTCCTGCTGACCCTGGGCTCTAACACCGCTAGTTTTTGCCCGGACATGCAATCTGCACAGAGAAAAACACCAGTCAATGTGTCAGTGGGGTTCAGCAACGCCAGCTGTTCCCCTGCTGTGTAGCTTGCAACGTGACCTGCAAACGCCACGCAGGCACATGAACTGAAATTGAAGGGAGCCTGCCCCCCACCCCCCCAGGTGTTTCTATGTATAACAGCCACCTTGTACAGCAGTACTGCTGCATTTGTACAAGGTGGCTGACTTTTTCTCCTTGCACACGTGGAACTCAACAAGTACAAAATGTGTCTCATTACAGACCATTACAATGTCCCTGAGGTGTGACTTTCCTTTTTAATGACACGCAGCACCCCCATTGTTAGCGCTGCCCGTCTCCTGACATCATTGGTTGGCTGGCTGTGCCTGTGCGTCCCCCCTGCCCGACACAACGCCCCCCGTTGTCTCATATATTTTGACTGCGAGGGTGTGATTGATGGGCACGAGCAGTGCATATGTTCCCCTGTTTTCACTCCCCTCCTTCCGCCTTCTTCTGACTGTGCGGCCTCATGGCCGCGGCATGCGATAAGGGATCAGCTGAGGCCGCCCAGTCTGAAGCAGGTGTAAGGACATGTGTGAGCGGCGAACATATTTACTGCACAAGGCCACGAATCCCAGCACCGCAGTGTGACTTTAGGAAAAGCCACTGTGGGTCTGGGATTTATGGCCATCGTTAACTGCACCGGCCAACATGAAATGAGGTCATGAGACGGCCTGCACTAACAGGGTATTGCCAAGGGATAACACAAGAGCGCAGACTCCTGTACAGCAAATAACAACGCTCAGGAATCTGCGCCCAGTACCTAGGTGCAAATTTTGACACCTGTGCTGCGTCTCCTTAAAAAGACAAGTCACGCCTCCACAACTGTTTGACAGTATAATGGGCTAAATAGTGTACGTGTTTAATTCAGCGTGTGCAAGGAGCAAAATTAAATAGAGCAACCTTTGACTTGTGCATCATTAATGCTGTTCAAGGTGTGGCTCTTGTACCTTGCAACACCTGAGGGGGGGGTTAAAGGTAACCTTTGAAATTGGTTCAACTAGGCTTCGGCCTACACTCTGCTCCTCTACTCCTCCTGCTGACCCTGGGCTCAAACACCGCTAGTTTTTGCCCGGAAATGCTAGCTGCACAGAGAAAAACACCAGCCAATGTGTTAGTGGGGTTCAGCACCGCCAGCTGTTCCCCTGCTGTGTAGTCGGCAACGTGTCCAGCACAAGCCACGCTGGCACAACAGAACAAAAGCTGCCACCAGTGCAGGCTTCGGCCTACACTTTGCTCCTCTCCTCCTCCTGCTGACCCTGGGCTCAAACAACGCCAGTTTATGCCCGGACATGCTAGCTGCACAGAGAAAAACACCAGCCAATGTGTTAGTGGGGTTCAGCACCGCCAGCTGTTCCCCTGCTGTGCAGCTTGCAACGTGACCTGCAAACGCCACGCAGGCACATGAACTGAAATTGAAGGGAGCCTGGCCACCACCCCCAGGTGTTTCTATGTATAACAGCCACCTTGTACAGCAGTACTGCTGCATTTGTACAAGGTGGCTGACGTTTTCTCCTTGCCCACGTGGAACTCAACACGTACAAAATGTGTCTCTTTGAGACCATTCCACTGTCCCTGAGGTGTGACTTTCCTTTCTAATGATACGCAGCACCCCCCTTGGTAGCGCTTCCCGTCTTCTGACATCATTGGTTGGCTACTTGCGCCTGTTCGTCCGCCCTGCCTGAATAAAATGCTCCTCGTTGTCTTAATTATTTTGACTGCGAGGGTGTGATTGATGGGCACGAGCAGTGCATATCTTCGCCTGTCTTAACTCATCTCCTTCCGCCTTCTTCAGACTGTGCAGCCTCATGGCCGCGGCATGCGAGAAGGGATCAGCAGAGGCCGCCCAGTCTGAAGCAGGTGTAAGGACGTGTGTGAGCGGCCAAAATATTTACTGCTCAAGGCCACGAATCCCAGCACCGCAGTGTGGCTTTATGAAAAGACACTGTGGGTCTGGGATTTATGGCCATCGTTAACCGCACCGGCCAACATGAAATGAGGTCATAAGATGGGCAGCGCTAACAGGGCATTGCCAAGGGATAACACAAGAGCGCAGACTCCTGTACAGCAAATAACAACGCTCAGGAAGCTGCGCCAAGCACCAAGGCGTTATTTTGGACACCTGTGCTGCGTCTCATCAAAAAACCAAGTCACGCATCCACTACAGTTTGACTGTAGAATGGGGTAAATTGTGTATGTCTTTCATTCAGCGTGTGCAAGTAGACAAATTAATAGAGCAACCTTTCACTTGTGCAGCATTAATACTGCACAAGGTGTGTCTCTTGTACTTTGTAACACCTGAGGGGGGGGTTAAAGGTTTCCTTTGAAATTGGTTCAACTAGGCTTCGGCCTACACTCTGCTCCTCTCCTCCTCCTCCTGCTTCAACACGGGCTCTAACATCGCAAGTTTTTGCCCGCAAGTGCTAGCTGCACAGATAAAAACACACGCCATTGTGTTAGTGGGGTTCAGCAACGCCAGCTGTTCCCCCAGTGTGTAGCCGGCAAAGTGTCCTGCAAACGCAACGCAGACACAAAGCTGCCTCCAGTGCAGGCTTCGGCCTACACTCATCTCCCCCTGCTTACCCTTTGCTCCAACACCGCTAGTTGGGGCTCTAGGAAGACAATCTTTAATAGGCAAGGCAACGCATCCGGGTTCCAGCACCGCCAGCTGGTTCTCGGCAGTGTTCTTGTCACAGGTACTCCCTCGTGCCAAGCCTGGTTTCAGCACCGTCAGCTGTTTCCGGGTTGTGTCAACTTCACTGAGACGCCTATGCTTGCCCCGTCGTGGGGCGGTCGAGTTAGCCAACTCCAGGGTGCCTCCAGTTTAGGAGCTTCCTATGTGGGCTGCGTGAACTGGTAGTCAAGGCTGGTTCTGTAGTGCCAGTAGGCCCAGCTCCCCCTGTAGGACTGTTGGGGTTCGGTAACTGCGGCTGCCTCGCGGCCTAGCTGTTCTCTCCTCTCCTGTGGGCCTTGGGGTCCACCACCTGGTTCCAGCACCGTCAGCTGGTTCCGGGCCGAGCCTTTGGCTTAGGTGCCTCCTCCTGGGTATCCGAGTTCCGCCAACGCCAGGCGGTCCTTGGTAGTGCTTTTAAGCGCGGGCACCTACAGCTTAGTAACCGGGTTCCAGCACCGTCAGCTGGTCCTCGGTCGTGCCATTGGCTCTTGCACACTGGGGCAACGCATCCGGGTTCCAGCACCGCCAGCTGGTTCTCGGCAGTGTTCTTGTCACAGGTACTCCCTCGTGCCAAGCCTGGTTTCAGCACCGTCAGCTGTTTCCGGGTTGTGTCAACTTCACTGAGACGCCTATGCTTGCCCCGTCGTGGGGCGGTCGAGTTAGCCAACTCCAGGGTGCCTCCAGTTTAGGAGCTTCCTATGTGGGCTGCGTGAACTGGTAGTCAAGGCTGGTTCTGTAGTGCCAGTAGGCCCAGCTCCCCCTGTAGGACTGTTGGGGTTCGGTAACTGCGGCTGCCTCGCGGCCTAGCTGTTCTCTCCTCTCCTGTGGGCCTTGGGGTCCACCACCTGGTTCCAGCACCGTCAGCTGGTTCCGGGCCGAGCCTTTGGCTTAGGTGCCTCCTCCTGGGTAGCCGAGTTCCGCCAACGTTAGGCGGTCCTTGGTAGTGCTTTTAAGCGCGGGCACCTACAGCTTAGTAACCGGGTTCCAGCACCGTCAGCTGGTCCTCGGTCGTGCCATTGGCTCTTGCACACTGGGGCAACGCATCTGGGTTCCAGCACCGCCAGCTGGTTCCGGGCCGAGCCTTTGGCTTAGGTGCCTCCTCCTGGGTAGCCGAGTTCCGCCAACGTTAGGCGGTCCTTGGTAGTGCTTTTAAGCGCGGGCACCTACAGCTTAGTAACCGGGTTCCAGCACCGTCAGCTGGTCCTCGGTCGTGCCATTGGCTCTTGCACACTGGGGCAACGCATCCGGGTTCCAGCACCGCCAGCTGGTTCTCGGCAGTGTTCTTGTCACAGGTACTCCCTCGTGCCAAGCCTGGTTTCAGCACCGTCAGCTGTTTCCGGGTTGTGTCAACTTCACTGAGACGCCTATGCTTGCCCCGTCGTGGGGCGGTCGAGTTAGCCAACTCCAGGGTGCCTCCAGTTTAGGAGCTTCCTATGTGGGCTGCGTGAACTGGTAGTCAAGGCTGGTTCTGTAGTGCCAGTAGGCCCAGCTCCCCCTGTAGGACTGTTGGGGTTCGGTAACTGCGGCTGCCTCGCGGCCTAGCTGTTCTCTCCTCTCCTGTGGGCCTTGGGGTCCACCACCTGGTTCCAGCACCGTCAGCTGGTTCCGGGCCGAGCCTTTGGCTTAGGTGCCTCCTCCTGGGTAGCCGAGTTCCGCCAACGCCAGGCGGTCCTTGGTAGTGCTTTTAAGCGCGGGCACCTACAGCTTAGTAACCGGGTTCCAGCACCGTCAGCTGGTCCTCGGTCGTGCCATTGGCTCTTGCACACTGGGGCAACGCATCCGGGTTCCAGCACCGCCAGCTGGTTCTCGGCAGTGTTCTTGTCACAGGTACTCCCTCGTGCCAAGCCTGGTTTCAGCACCATCAGCTGTTTCCGGGTTGTGTCAACTTCACTGAGACGCCTATGCTTGCCCCGTCGTGGGGCGGTCGAGTTAGCCAACTCCAGGGTGCCTCCAGTTTAGGAGCTTCCTATGTGGGCTGCGTGAACTGGTAGTCAAGGCTGGTTCTGTAGTGCCAGTAGGCCCAGCTCCCCCTGTAGGACTGTTGGGGTTCGGTAACTGCGGCTGCCTCGCGGCCTAGCTGTTCTCTCCTCTCCTGTGGGCCTTGGGGTCCACCACCTGGTTCCAGCACCGTCAGCTGGTTCCGGGCCGAGCCTTTGGCTTAGGTGCCTCCTCCTGGGTAGCCGAGTTCCGCCAACGCCAGGCGGTCCTTGGTAGTGCTTTTAAGCGCGGGCACCTACAGCTTAGCAACCGGGTTCCAGCACCGTCAGCTGGTCCTCGGTCGTGCCATTGGCTCTTGCACACTGGGGCAACGCATCCGGGTTCCAGCACCGCCAGCTGGTTCTCGGCAGTGTTCTTGTCACAGGTACTCCCTCGTGCCAAGCCTGGTTTCAGCACCGTCAGCTGTTTCCGGGTTGTGTCAACTTCACTGAGACGCCTATGCTTGCCCCGTCGTGGGGCGGTCGAGTTAGCCAACTCCAGGGTGCCTCCAGTTTAGGAGCTTCCTATGTGGGCTGCGTGAACTGGTAGTCAAGGCTGGTTCTGTAGTGCCAGTAGGCCCAGCTCCCCCTGTAGGACTGTTGGGGTTCGGTAACTGCGGCTGCCTCGCGGCCTAGCTGTTCTCTCCTCTCCTGTGGGCCTTGGGGTCCACCACCTGGTTCCAGCACCGTCAGCTGGTTCCGGGCCGAGCCTTTGGCTTAGGTGCCTCCTCCTGGGTATCCGAGTTCCGCCAACGCCAGGCGGTCCTTGGTAGTGCTTTTAAGCGCGGGCACCTACAGCTTAGTAACCGGGTTCCAGCACCGTCAGCTGGTCCTCGGTCGTGCCATTGGCTCTTGCACACTGGGGCAACGCATCCGGGTTCCAGCACCGCCAGCTGGTTCTCGGCAGTGTTCTTGTCACAGGTACTCCCTCGTGCCAAGCCTGGTTTCAGCACCGTCAGCTGTTTCCGGGTTGTGTCAACTTCACTGAGACGCCTATGCTTGCCCCGTCGTGGGGCGGTCGAGTTAGCCAACTCCAGGGTGCCTCCAGTTTAGGAGCTTCCTATGTGGGCTGCGTGAACTGGTAGTCAAGGCTGGTTCTGTAGTGCCAGTAGGCCCAGCTCCCCCTGTAGGACTGTTGGGGTTCGGTAACTGCGGCTGCCTCGCGGCCTAGCTGTTCTCTCCTCTCCTGTGGGCCTTGGGGTCCACCACCTGGTTCCAGCACCGTCAGCTGGTTCCGGGCCGAGCCTTTGGCTTAGGTGCCTCCTCCTGGGTAGCCGAGTTCCGCCAACGCCAGGCGGTCCTTGGTAGTGCTTTTAAGCGCGGGCACCTACAGCTTAGTAACCGGGTTCCAGCACCGTCAGCTGGTCCTCGGTCGTGCCATTGGCTCTTGCACACTGGGGCAACGCATCCGGGTTCCAGCACCGCCAGCTGGTTCTCGGCAGTGTTCTTGTCACAGGTACTCCCTCGTGCCAAGCCTGGTTTCAGCACCGTCAGCTGTTTCCGGGTTGTGTCAACTTCACTGAGACGCCTATGCTTGCCCCGTCGTGGGGCGGTCGAGTTAGCCAACTACAGGGTGCCTCCAGTTTAGGAGCTTCCTATGTGGGCTGCGTGAACTGGTAGTCAAGGCTGGTTCTGTAGTGCCAGTAGGCCCAGCTCCCCCTGTAGGACTGTTGGGGTTCGGTAACTGCGGCTGCCTCGCGGCCTAGCTGTTCTCTCCTCTCCTGTGGGCCTTGGGGTCCACCACCTGGTTCCAGCACCGTCAGCTGGTTCCGGGCCGAGCCTTTGGCTTAGGTGCCTCCTCCTGGGTATCCGAGTTCCGCCAACGCCAGGCGGTCCTTGGTAGTGCTTTTAAGCGCGGGCACCTACAGCTTAGTAACCGGGTTCCAGCACCGTCAGCTGGTCCTCGGTCGTGCCATTGGCTCTTGCACACTGGGGCAACGCATCCGGGTTCCAGCACCGCCAGCTGGTTCTCGGCAGTGTTCTTGTCACAGGTACTCCCTCGTGCCAAGCCTGGTTTCAGCACCATCAGCTGTTTCCGGGTTGTGTCAACTTCACTGAGACGCCTATGCTTGCCCCGTCGTGGGGCGGTCGAGTTAGCCAACTCCAGGGTGCCTCCAGTTTAGGAGCTTCCTATGTGGGCTGCGTGAACTGGTAGTCAAGGCTGGTTCTGTAGTGCCAGTAGGCCCAGCTCCCCCTGTAGGACTGTTGGGGTTCGGTAACTGCGGCTGCCTCGCGGCCTAGCTGTTCTCTCCTCTCCTGTGGGCCTTGGGGTCCACCACCTGGTTCCAGCACCGTCAGCTGGTTCCGGGCCGAGCCTTTGGCTTAGGTGCCTCCTCCTGGGTAGCCGAGTTCCGCCAACGCCAGGCGGTCCTTGGTAGTGCTTTTAAGCGCGGGCACCTACAGCTTAGCAACCGGGTTCCAGCACCGTCAGCTGGTCCTCGGTCGTGCCATTGGCTCTTGCACACTGGGGCAACGCATCCGGGTTCCAGCACCGCCAGCTGGTTCTCGGCAGTGTTCTTGTCACAGGTACTCCCTCGTGCCAAGCCTGGTTTCAGCACCGTCAGCTGTTTCCGGGTTGTGTCAACTTCACTGAGACGCCTATGCTTGCCCCGTCGTGGGGCGGTCGAGTTAGCCAACTCCAGGGTGCCTCCAGTTTAGGAGCTTCCTATGTGGGCTGCGTGAACTGGTAGTCAAGGCTGGTTCTGTAGTGCCAGTAGGCCCAGCTCCCCCTGTAGGACTGTTGGGGTTCGGTAACTGCGGCTGCCTCGCGGCCTAGCTGTTCTCTCCTCTCCTGTGGGCCTTGGGGTCCACCACCTGGTTCCAGCACCGTCAGCTGGTTCCGGGCCGAGCCTTTGGCTTAGGTGCCTCCTCCTGGGTATCCGAGTTCCGCCAACGCCAGGCGGTCCTTGGTAGTGCTTTTAAGCGCGGGCACCTACAGCTTAGTAACCGGGTTCCAGCACCGTCAGCTGGTCCTCGGTCGTGCCATTGGCTCTTGCACACTGGGGCAACGCATCCGGGTTCCAGCACCGCCAGCTGGTTCTCGGCAGTGTTCTTGTCACAGGTACTCCCTCGTGCCAAGCCTGGTTTCAGCACCGTCAGCTGTTTCCGGGTTGTGTCAACTTCACTGAGACGCCTATGCTTGCCCCGTCGTGGGGCGGTCGAGTTAGCCAACTCCAGGGTGCCTCCAGTTTAGGAGCTTCCTATGTGGGCTGCGTGAACTGGTAGTCAAGGCTGGTTCTGTAGTGCCAGTAGGCCCAGCTCCCCCTGTAGGACTGTTGGGGTTCGGTAACTGCGGCTGCCTCGCGGCCTAGCTGTTCTCTCCTCTCCTGTGGGCCTTGGGGTCCACCACCTGGTTCCAGCACCGTCAGCTGGTTCTCGGCAGTGTCTTTTGCTCTTGTACCTTCTGCTCCCCATCCTGGTTCCAGTACCGTCAGCTGGTTCCGGTCAGAGCCTTTGGCTTAGGTGCCTCCTTCTGGGTATCCAAGTTCCACCAATGTCAGGTGGTCCTTGGTAGTGCTTTCAGGCACGGGTACCTCCTGCTTAGTAACCGGGTTCCAGTAACGTCAGCTGGTCCTTGGTAGTTCCATTGGCTCTTGGACATTCGGCTACCCATCCGGGTTCCAGTACCGTCAGCTGGTTCTCGGCAGTGTCTTTTGCTCTTGTACCTTCTGCTCCCCATCCTGGTTCCAGTAACGTCATCTGGTTCCGGGCAGAGCCTTTGGCTTAGGTGCCTCCTTCTGGGTATCCGAGTTCCGCCAACGTCAGGCGGTCCTTGGTAGTGCTTTTTAGCACGGGTACCTCCTGCTTAGTAACCGGGTTCCAGTAACGTCAGCTGGTCCTCGGTAGTTCCATAGGCTCTTGAACCTTCGGGTAGCCATCCGAGTTCCAGTTCCATCAGCTGGTTCTTGGCATTTTCTCAGCCTTCTTGTACCTTCTGCTACATTTCCAAGTTGAAGACCCTAACGTCGACAACCCGGAAGACCACCCCGATGACGACGACCCGGAAGACCACCCCGATGACGACGACGACGACGGCGGCGGAGACGACGACGGCTGAGACGACGACGGCGGAGATGACGACACTGGAGACGAAGACCCTGGAGACGACAACATGGAAGACCGAGAAGCAGAAGAACAAGAGGCTGCAGAACAAAGAGCAGAAGAACATTAAGCATAAGACTTAATATCAGAGCAAAAGATATTATCTAAATTATATGCAGAAGAAGACTAAGCAGTGTATGGGGGTGAGTCCGTTCCTCCTCGTGGTGCCCCTGGATAAAGCCTGATGCTGCAGGCCAAACTGAACGCGGACAAATGTAACTTTTGTGACTGGCAGAACGGAAGGTGTAATCTTCCAACTTTTATAGACAACAACTACGGGAATGCCTGTCACAAATGAGAATATGATGAAGAAGTAGAATAGGAAGAATAATAACAGTGGAATAAAAAGAATATGTAGAATAGGAAGAATAATAATAGTTGAAGAAAATGAATATGAAGAATGTAATAAAAAAAAAAATAGGTAGAAGATGAAGAAGAAGATGAATAAGGTGAAGAAGTTGATGTCAAGGATGCTGATGATGATGAAGATGAAAGTGTGGGAAAAGAAAAAAAAAAAAAAAAGAAAAAAAAGAAGGGGAAGGGCGTGGAATAGTGAAACATCAATATCTGACAAAATAAAAAAAATTTACATACTCAATATCTTTTTCAATCCGAACTTCTTTAAAAAAAAAAAAAAAACATGCTATTCTATTTGATTGGACTAATCCTCATTGCCTTTAATGTCTCCGCCACCTCCCCCATACATCCTACATTATTCTTAGTTGTTTTCCTTCAGGTAGAATGAACCTACAAGGAAAGAAAGGGTTTATTTTAATTCCGATATTTTGGTCCCATTGACTTGCATTGGGATCGGGTATCGGTATCGGCGATATCCGATATTTTTTGAATATCGGCCGATCCAAACCGATACCGATACTTTCCGATATCGGAAGGTATCGCTCAACACTATTTATGGGATAACAAAAATTGAAAAGAGAGAAAAAAAAAAAAAAAAGAGAAGCACGGTCTCACAGAGTGGAACCGAACTCACATCGGAAAAAATAAAACATTCAGAGGTAAAGGCATTTACTTTGAGCTACTGAGCTGGAGGATAGAGTCTTGGAGAGCACAGGTTGCCAGTGTTGAACCATAGTTAAAATACTTTTTTATTAATAAATATTAAAATAATTTTTTATGTTAAAAGTGGAAATGTGTTTGTCAAATTATTTGGGAGTATGTCATACCACAAAAAGAAATAATAAAGAAGCGGGGAGTTAAAATGCTGGAGCATACACCAAATGAGGATCACTTCACTAGAAGTGAGAGAAAATGGGCACATCTGATTAATTCATGGAGAGTCCAGAGGACAAATGCTCCTCTAGTAATATGGAACAAAGCTGACGGGTTCGAGTGCCAGCTAGAGCACAAAAAAAGGGGTTCGGCTTCCAGAAAGGCACAGAAACTTAATAATTGGACAAAGAAGAAGCACATAAACATAATTCATAAATATAAGCAGAACCTTACAGCCAATAAAACTTAGTATTAAAATCATTAAGGTACCGTATAAGCCGAGATTTTCAGCCCACTTTTTTGGGCTGAAAGTGACCCTCTCGGCTTATACTCGAGTCAGTGTCGGTGTGGGGTCGGCGGGTGAGGGAGAGCGGCGGCTGTGATATACTCACCTGCTAATGGCGCGGTCCCTGCATGTCCGAAGGTCTCCGGGCAGCTCTTCCTGTGTTCAGTGGTCATGTGGTACCGCTCATTTAAAGTAATGAATATGCACGCATATTCATTACTTTAATCAGCGGTACGTGACCGCTGAACACAGGACGATGCCGCCGGCTCCCGGAGACCATCTGACAGTGAGACACTGCCAGGGACCGCCCCGGGAGCAGGTGAGTATGACGGGGGAGGGGGAGGATTGCGCGATAGTCACCTGTCCTCCGTTCCATCGCTGCACGCTGCTCTGTCTTCCGTCCTCTGGCTGTGACTGTTCAGGTCAGAGGGTGCGATGACGCGACTAGTGTGTGCGCCGCCCTCTGCCTGAACAGTCAGTGCTGAGGATGGAAGACAGAGCAGCGCGCAGCGATGGAACGAGGAAGGTGACTATCGCTGGTGCCGGGAGCCTGAGCGAAGAGAGGTGAGTATGTGATTTTTTTTATTTTAATCACAGCAAATGGGGCAAATGTATGGAGCATCTCATGGGGCAAATGTATGGAGCATCTCATGGGGCACATGTATGGAGCATCTCATGGGGCAAATGTATGGAGCATCTCATGGGGCAAATGTATGGAGCATCACATGGGGCAAATGTATGGAGCATCTCATGGGGCAAATGTATGGAGCATCTCATGGGGCAAATGTATGGAGCATCTAATGGGGCAAATGTATGGAGCATCTCATGGGGCAAATGTATGGAGCATCTCATGGGGCAAATGTATGGAGCATCTCATGGGGCAAATGTATGGAGCATCTCATGGGGCAAATGTATGGGGCAAATGTATGGAGCATCTCATGGGGCAAATGTATGGAGCATCTCATGGGGCAAATGTATGGAGCATCTCATGGGGCAAATGTATGGAGCATCACATGGGGCAAATGTATGGAGAATCTCATGGGGCAAATGTATGGAGCATCTCATGGGGCAAATGTATGGAGCATCTAATGGGGCAAATGTATGGAGCATCTCATGAGGCAAATGTATGGAGCATCTAATGGGGCAAATGTATGGAGCATCTCATGGGGCAAATGCATGGAACATCTAATGGGGCATAATGTGTGGAGCATCTCATGGGGCCACAATGTGTGGAGCATCTCATGGGACCACAATGTGTGGAGCATCTCATGGGGCCATAATGTGTGGAGCATCTCATGGGGCAATCAACCTTTATGCAGCACCATATTGGGCAAATGTTTCTATGGAGCATCTTATGGGGCCATTATTAACCTTTGTGCAGCATTATACGGGGTATATTTTATTATGGAGCATCTTATGGGGCCATCATAAACTTTATGGAGCATTATATGGGGCTCCTGATTCAATATGGTTATTCAAAAACACTTAACCTACTGATGTCTCAATTAATTTTACTTTTATTGGTATCTATTTTTACTTTTGACATTTACCGGTAGCTGCTGCATTTCCCACCCTAGGCTTATACTTGAGTCAATAAGTTTTCCCAGTTTTTTGTGTCAAAATTAGGGGGCGGCTTATACTCGGGTCGGCTTATACTCGAGTGTATACGGTAATTTTTAGTTCTACAAATATGTTAATAAAAATATATATAAATAGATATAAAAATATATAAATAGATATACAAAATATAAATACATACACATATTTATATATATGCATACATATGAAAAAATAGTCAGCCCACACACATTAAAAGCCTGCAAAAATCAGATAAAAACTTCAGTAATTTAATTAAGACCATGAGGTTTCAGGCTGCATAGCTTGTAAATCCAATAAACCTCTGTTCTGTTCAGTTTCATGACTCTGTTAGGGACATGTGCTGGGATGTGATCAATAGGACTAAAGGTACCTTCACACATAACGATATTGTTAACGATATCGTTGCTATTTGTGACGTAGCAACGATATCGTTAATGAAATCGTTATGTGTGACAGCGACCAACGATCAGGCCCCTGCTGGGAGATCGTTGGTCGCTGAATAAAGTCCAGAACTTTATTTCGTCGCTGGACTCCTGCTGACATCGCTGGATCGGCGTGTGTGACACCGATCCAGCGATGTCTTCACTGGTAACCAGGGTAAACATCGGGTAACTAAGCGCAGGGCCGCGCTTAGTAACCCGATGTTTACCCTGGTTACCATCCTAAAAGTAAAAGAAACAAACACTAGATACTTACCTAACGCTGTCTGTCCTCCAGCGCTGTGCTCTGCACTCCTCCTGTACTGTCTGTGAGCCGGAAAGCAGAGCGGTGACGTCACCGCTCTGCTTTCCGGCTCACAGCCAGTAGAGGAGGAGAGCAGAGAAGCAGAGCACAGCGCTGGAGGACAGACAGCGTTAGGTAAGTATCTAGTGTTTGTTTTTTTTTACTTTTAGCATGGTAACCAGGGTAAACATCGGGTTACTAAGTGCGGCCCTGCGCTTAGTTACCCGATATTTACCCTGGTTACCGGCATCGTTGGTCGCTGGAGAGCTGTCTGTGTGACAGCTCTCCAGCGACCAAACAGCGACGCTGCAGCGATCCGGATCGTTGTCGGTATCGCTACAGCGTCGCTTAATGTGAAGGGGCCTTAATTTTTACGGCTTTAAAATCTTTATTATGTACCAGGGTATAGTGCCTAGAAAGGCCATGGGTAAGGAGACCATTTTTTATATTATATCGATGCGAATTAAGTCGGAGGTGTAATGCTTGTGTAGTTCTCCCGACATATTGTTTTCCGCAGGGGCATTCAATAACATAAATCACAAAATCGGAGTTGCAGTTCAAGAAAAAGGGGACCATAAAACTCTCTCTGGTAGTAAAAGAAATAATATTCTTAGTTCTGTGATTAATACTGAGGCAGCAAAGGCAATTCTTGGTACCACATTTAAATATGCCCTTATTTGTAACCTCATTAGCATTAATATTTCTTTTCAGGCGACTGGGGGCTATTAGGTCCCAGATAGTGGCAGCCCTTCGGAATGTGATACAGGGATTCCTTGGAAGGAATTTATTCAATATAGGGTCGTTCAGTAAAATATGCCAATTATTTTGAAGGGCATCACGAATCTTTTTGTGCTCATCAGAATATTGTGTAATAAAATTCAATGCATGCTTGTCCATAACAGGGGTTTTTTCTTTATGTACAAGTAATGAGAGCTCGTCTAATTTTGCCGAGTTTTTGAAGGCGTTAGAAATAAGATAAGAAGGATATTTTTGGATGGCAAATTTATTCTTCAGCAAATTAGATTGTTCCTTAAAATCATCAGCAGTGGTACAGTTTTTTTTAATCCGGCGAAACTGGTTATTAGGGATGTTTTTGAGCCATTTCTTGTAATGCCCACTGCTAAAATGAATGTACCCATTAGTATTGACTTTTTTTTAAAATGTTTTACTACATACTTTATTATTTACAATAAATAAGGTGACATCTAAAAAATTTATAGAAAGATTGTTAAAAAAAGCCGTAAAGGAAAGACCCCAATTGTTAAAATTTATTTGCTGAATAAAATCCTCAATATTGTTGTCAGAATTATCCCAAATAAAAAAAAGATCATCTATAAATCTCTTATAAAAATGATGTTTTTGCCCCAAATGCCATTTAGAATAAAAATCTCTTCAAAGACCCCCATAAATAAATTTGCATACGTCGGTGCTACTTTCGAGCCCATTGCGGTGCCTTTGATCTGATGGTGAAATACATTTTAAAAAGTAAAAAAATTATTATTCAATATAAAATCAATACCTTTCAGAATAAAGTGCTTCTGTGCCTCAGATAATCTATTGTCAAATTTTAGAAAATTATCAAAACAAATCAAACTGATATTATGTGGAATGTTAGAGTAAAGTGATGTTACATCCATGGTAACAAAAATATAACAAGGTGTCCATGGTATTTCATTAAGAAGCCATAATAAATGCGTGGAATCCCGAAGATGACTCTTAAGATTAAAAACATGGGGTAACATGATTCTGTCTACATAGTGTGCCAGATTGGATGTTAGTGAATTAATGCCAGCAATAATGGGTCTGCCTGGTGGATTATGCAAATTTTTGTGCACTTTGGGAAGGTGGTAGAAGAATGGAATACTGGGGTTTTTTATGCACAGAAAGTTTTTTCTTTATTATTAAAAATACTAGAAACCACCCCTTCAATAATGAGATTGTTGTATGCCTGGATTGAATGAAAATAAATCTCGTATGAACTTTTTATATAATAACTTGTATCAGAAAGAATTCTTAATGCCTCACTGACATAGTCACATCTATTTAGGATTACTATGCCCCCTCCTTTATCCGCTGATCTGATGATTATTGAATTATTCATAGATAGAGATTTCAGTGCTTGCCTTTCTTGTGGATTTAAATTCATTTTCTTTTTGGTAAACCCCTCCTCAGATGTACTTCTCGGGTCACGAACAATACTCTCAAATTGTTTCAATACAAGGTCGCTGAAAACATTGAGATGGTGACTTTTGTCCTCAACAGGATAAAATTTAGACTTAGTAGGTACATTCAGGTGAAAAAAATCATGTATTTCCTCAGTATTTTCTGTATTAATTAAAGGAGTGGATTTATTTTCCTTAATAAAAAATGTCTTTTAAGGGTTAATTTCCTTATAAAAATTTGTAAATCTAAAAATAAATCAAAATCCTTAGGTTTGTTGGAGGGACAGAAGGACAATCCTTTAGAGAGGAGTGATTCCTCACTTTCAGAAAGTTTGTGTTAGGTGTCGAGTTCCCGCTTCTGCACAAGTGGAATCTCGAGCCATCTCCGCTGCGGTCTCACATTCTTATCCAGCCGCAGTGGAGTCTGCTCAGCAGAGACGTCGGTCCCAGCGTCTTGCTCAGTCTCACTCTGTACAAAGAGTTACTGCTGCTTTTCCTGCTTCTGCCATTGAAGTCAGTGTTGGGCAGCGGCGAGCAGATGCTTTTGGGGCTAAGTCCTGCTTTTCTCTTTCTGAGCATGCCCAGGGCAAGATCTCCCATTGGAGACCGAGGGTCACATGCTCAGGTACTGCAGCACATCCCATTGGTCCTCCAGGAAGGTCCTGAAAGGGCAAAACTTTGGTAGCAGCTTCCCATTGGTCCTTTATTGGAAGGTCCTGAACGTGCTGCAACTATATAAGCTGCGCATGACCGCACGGCCATGCGCTAGTGTACATTTGTAAATGTGTGTGTGTTGTGAGTGAAAGTCGCTCTTTAAATAACCCTCCCTATTGGATGACTGTTCGCGGAAGGTGTATGTTTGCTATCTAGCGCCCGACTTAGCCATCAGCACGTAAACACACAATACAGCGTCTTATTGCTGTGACCGCCAGTGCGGCGCCTTGTGCTTTCACAGCGCTTTCCTGACCCAAGCCTGGGTGGTTAGTGGCGTTCGCCAGTGCGGCACTGCATGCACTCTCGTGCTTCTATTGCTGTCACTCTGATACCTCAGTAGCGATGTCGAGCGCATGAGGTCTATGTACTCAAATCCTGTGTTTTGTGATTGAGTTCTGAGACTCGTTGCTTGCGCTCTTGGTGCGGTACCACGGCCCTGTGACTTAACAGGGTTCGCTTCCTTCACACAGGGTGAGGTTAGCCCATGTGTGTATTCACTTTGTACCGCCATATAGTCCGTCATTACTTGGCAGCAGGTTCCATCTCTGCACGGTGGACCCCGGGCTGCAAACGCACCATACTCTATCTGTCTTATTATTTGGTGTGTTCCGCTAGCCCTAACATTACACTAGCGCCAGGGTCTGGCTAGTAATGACGGACAAACAGCAATCCTTGCGGTATATCCAGCAGCTGGAGGGTAGGATGGCGGCTCTCGAGAGCTCAACCTCAGCTGTGGATGTTACCGCAGTTGCTGTACAGGCTGCTAGCGTGGCTGCAGCAACCTTGTCCATTGCCACCCCTGTTCCGACATTATCTCGCCTCCCGCTGCCAGAAAAATTTTCTGGTGATAGCAAATTTTGTAGGGGATTCGTGAGTCAGTGCTCTATTCACCTCGAGCTCCTGGCTGCACGTTTTCCCACAGTGCGGGCTAAGGTGGGATTTATAGTATCTCTCTTGTCGGACAGGGCGTTGGAATGGGCTACGCCGCTGTGGGAGCGTGGCGATCATGTGGTGCAGAGTGCTCCGCTGTTCCTGAGCACTCTGAAACAGGTCTTTTTAGGACCTCAAGTCACCCATGATTCTGCGCTCCAACTGCTGGCATTAACTCAGGGTGAGTCCTTGGTCAGTCATTTTGCCATCCAATTCCGCACTTTAGCTTCTGAGCTGGACTGGTCGGATAAAGCCCTTATCCCCATATTTTGGAGGGGCCTGGCTGATCACGTTAAGGACGCTCTGGCCACTAGGGAGATTCCTGCCACACTGGAGGAGTTAATAACTGTCTCCACTCGAATTGACCTCCGTTTTAACGAGCGGAGGTTAGAGCGAGCCCAGTGTAGGCAGAGGTTTCGGCTGGCTCCTACCTTCGCCAAACCTCTGGAATCTCCGGTCCTGGTTCCTGAGTCACATGAGGCCATGGAAGTGTCACAAGCGGGATCTAAGTCCCGGACTGCTTGTGCACTCAAGGTCTGTCATGTTTGCCAGCAGTCAGGACATCTAGCCACCAGATGTCCTCAGCGGTCGAGGAAACGTCAGCGTCTAGTGGTAGTAGGTGGAGGTACACTAGACACGGCGACGTTTGCCTCTAAATTGTCCTTTAAGGGGACAATTATTATAGGCTCATTCTCCCACTCGGTAGAGCTCTGCGTGGATTCTGGGGCGGAGGGCAATTTTATGTCTTCTGCCTTCGCCCAACGTCACGCAATATCCCTGGTTATGCTAGCTCAACCAGTAACGGTACGAGTGGTGAATGGGTCGACACTGCCCTCACAGATAACACACCAGACCATCCCTTTTACTCTGTCCATGTCGCCATCTCATCAGGAGATTATATCTCTGCTCGTCATTCCTGAGGGAATTGATGAGGTCCTGTTGGGAATACCTTGGCTACGGTACCACTCTCTTCATATCGAGTGGTCCTCAGGCAGAATTCTGGGATGGGGCGAATCTTGTGGGGGTAGGTGTCAGAGGGAGTGCGTTCAGGTTGCTACTACAGAGGTACCCGCAGATCTATCCTCTCTCCCCAAGCAGTATTGGTCTTATGCAGACGTGTTCTCCAAAAAGGCGGCGGAGATCCTTCCGCCCCATCGCCCCTATGACTGTCCTATTGATCTCTTGCCTGGTGCTGAGCCTCCCCGGGGTCGAGTCTATCCGTTATCTCTCCCGGAGACGGAGGCAATGTCACAGTACATCCAGGAAAATCTGGCAAGAGGATTCATTAGGAAGTCAGTGTCACCTGCTGGGGCAGAGTTCTTCTTCATGCAGAAGAAGAATGGGGAATTGCGTCCATGCATAGACTACAGGGGTCTTAACGCCATCACCGTTAAGAATAAGTATCCTTTGCCCTTGATATCTGAGCTCTTCGATAGGCTTCGGGGAGCAAGGGTATTTACTAAATTAGATCTGCGGGGTGCTTACAACCTGATTCGCATCCGTGAGGGGGACGAATGGAAGACGGCTTTTAACACCAGGGATGGGCACTATGAATATCTGGTGATGCCCTTCGGGCTCTGTAATGCCCCAGCCGTTTTCCAAGACTTTGTGAATGACATCTTCCGGGATATGCTTTCCACCTCGGTCGTAGTCTATCTGGATGATATTCTCATCTACTCTCCAGATATTGACTCCCACCGGAGAGATGTTTGCAAAGTCTTCGACCTCCTACGGGCAAACTCCCTCTATGCCAAGTTGGAGAAGTGTATGTTCGAGCAGGAGTCCTTACCTTTCCTAGGCTACATCATCTCTGCCCAGGGATTGGCTATGGATCCTGCCAAACTACAGGCTGTGATGGACTGGCAGGAACCCCATTCTCTTAAAGCGGTGCAGCGCTTTATGGGGTTCATTAATTATTATCGCCAGTTCATTCCGCACTTCTCAACTTTGGTAGCTCCCTTGGTTGCCCTCACCAAGAAAGGGGCAAATCCCAAATTGTGGTCTGAGGAGGTCTCCAAGGCCTTTAACTCCATAAAGTCACACTTCGCTAGTGCTCCCATCCTACATCGCCCCGATGTTGATAAGCCATTTATCATGGAGGTGGATGCCTCTTCTGTTGGTGCTGGAGCAGTCCTCTTCCAAAAGGATGCTCAAGGTCGGAAGCATCCTTGCTTCTTCTTTTCTAAGACCTTCTCACCAGCAGAGTGGAATTATTCCATCGGGGACAGGGAGTTGCTAGCCATGAAGTTGGCCTTCTCGGAGTGGAGACATCTCTTGGAGGGAGCACGTTTTCCCTTCCAAGTCTTCACAGACCATAAAAATTTGGTGTACCTGCAGACAGCCCAGCGGTTGAATTCTCGCCAGGCCAGATAGTCATTATTCTTCTCCTGGTTTCATTTCACCCTCCATTTTCTTTCTGGGGAGAAGAACATTCGGGCCGATGCTCTCTCTCGCTCCGTTGTGTCATCTGCGGAGGAGGAAGAGGAGCCTCAGCTTATTGTCCCCACCGAGAGCTTGAGAACTGTGGCCCCGGTTTCACTAGAGTCTGTGCCTCCGGGCAAGACTTTTGTACCATCCAGTTTGCGACCGGAGGTTCTCTCTTGGGCACACTCGTCCAGGGTGGGTGGACATTTTGGTTCCAAAAGGAAATCTGAGTTACTGGCGAGGACATACTGGTGGCCGCATATGGCTCGTGATGTCGCAGAATATGTTCGGGCGTGTGTCTCTTGTGCCAAGAACAAGTCCCCTCGGCAACGGCCAGCTGGTTTGCTTTACCCTCTGCCGGTGGCGGACAGGCCCTGAGAGATGGTCGGGATGGACTTTGTGGTGGGCTTACCCAAGTCTCGTAACTGCACCATTATCTGGGTGATCACCGACCATTTTTCCAAAATGGTGCACTTGGTGCCTCTTCCACGGCTACCTTCTGCACGGGCGTTGGCTGTCTTGTTCATCAAACATATCTTTCGCCTACACGGTATGCCAGACAAAATTGTTAGTGACCAGGGTCCCCAGTTTGCGTCTCGATTCTGGAGAGAGCTTTGTCGTCTACTCAGTATTGAGTTGAATCTCTCTTCGGCATATCATCCCGAGACAAATGGGTTGGTAGAGAGGGCCAACCAGACCTTGGTCACATATTTACGACATTTTGTTTCTGCCAGGCAGGATGACTGGGCATCCTTGCTACCATGGGCAGAGTTTGTGCTTAACAACGCCGTAGCCGACTCCACCGGTCAGACTCCATTCCTCCTAAATTACGGCCAGCATCCGCGTGTCCCTGTGCCCATGCCTGTGTCTTCTGCTGACTCCAGGGTGGCAGACTGGGCTGTGGAGGCACGGGACATTTGGGACCGCACTCAGGATGCCATTCGGGCCTCCAAGGAGAGAATGAGGTCCTCCGCCGATGCTCATCGGCATCCCGCTCCGACCTTTGCTCCTGGTGACTTAGTGTGGCTCTCCGCCCGTAACATCAGGCTGCGTGTTGAGTCCACTAAGTTTGCACCTCGCTACTTGGGTCCCTTCAAGGTCCTTGAACAGGTTAACCCTGTGGTCTACCATCTGGCCCTTCCTCCACGCTTGGGTATCACCGACACCTTTCATGTGTCCCTCTTGAAACCCGTATACATGTCCTGGTTTTCCGAGTCATCTGCCGGGACATCGGGTTCGTCTACGGACGATTACGAGGTGAACGCTATTTTGGGGTGCAAGGTGGTACGTGGCAAAAAGTTCTATCTTGTGGATTGGAAGGGTTATGGCCCAGAGGACAGGTCCTGGGAGCCTGCTGAAAATATTCGGGCCCCACAGCTCATTGCTGCCTTCGAGCGTAGCGAGGCCCAAGGAGGGGGGGTCCTAGGAGGGGGGGTAATGTTAGGTGTCGAGTTCCCGCTTCTGCACAAGGGAAATCTCGAGCCATCTCTGCTGCGGTCTCCCATTCTTATCCAGCCGCAGTGGAGTCTGCTCAGCAGAGACGTCAGTCCCAGCGTCTTGCTCAGTCTCACTCTGTACAAAGAGTTACTGCTGCTTTTCCTGCTTCTGCCATTGAAGTCAGTGTTGGGCAGCGGCGAGCAGATGCTTTTGGGGCTAAGTCCTGCTTTTCTCTTTCTGAGCATGCCCAGGGCAAGATCTCCCATTGGAGATCGAGGGTCACATGCTCAGGTACTGCAGCACATCCCATTGGTCCTCCAGGAAGGTCCTGAAAGGGCAAAACTTTGGTAGCAGCTTCCCATTGGTCCTTTATTGGAAGGTCCTGAACGTGCTGCAACTATATAAGCTGCGCATGACCGCACGGCCATGCGCTAGTGTACATTTGTAAATGTGTGTGTGTTGTGAGTGAAAGTCGCTCTTTAAATAACCCTCCCTATTGGATGACTGTTCGCGGAAGGTGTATGTTTGCTATCTAGCGCCCGACTTAGCCATCAGCACGTAAACACACAATACAGCGTCTTATTGCTGTGACCGCCAGTGCGGCGCCTTGTGCTTTCACAGCGCTTTCCTGACCCAAGCCTGGGTGGTTAGTGGCGTTCGCCAGTGCGGCACTGCATGCACTCTCGTGCTTCTATTGCTGTCACTCTGACACCTCAGTAGCGGTGTCGAGCGCATGAGGTCTATGTACTCAAATCCTGTGTCTTGTGATTGAGTTCTGAGACTCGTTGCTTGCGCTCTTGGTGCGGTACCACGGCCCTGTGACTTAACAGGGTTCGCTTCCTTCACACAGGGTGAGGTTAGCCCATGTGTGTTCACTTTGTACCGCCATATAGTCCGTCATTACTTGGCAGCAGGTTCCATCTCTGCACGGTGGACCCCGGGCTGCGAACGCACCATACTCTATCTGTCTTATTATTTGGTGCGTTCCGCTAGCCTCAACAGTTTGTAGTCAGAAAGATTAAAAATATTAGAGGTTAATTCATTAGCAGTAGAGGGGGTTAAGATGCTATTTTTCCTCTCTTTTTTCTCCCTACCTTAGTTCCTCTGTAGTGCTTTTTCTTTTTACGGTTTTGGGTGCAAAAAATTGGTTCAGTTGGGAGTTTTTTATTACCCGGGGTAAAAAAGGAACCGTACCGGATTTTGTGGCATTTGAATTATCCAATACAATAGTATTATTGGAAAGGGTTGATACAGTAGAGGTCTCAGGATTGTCAGGACCTATTAAAATAATGGTTTGTGAAGGTACCAACACGCTAGGAGTGGTATCATGAATGGATAAATCAAGAAGTGAGATTGGAAAGGAATTGGACAGATCAGAATTAATGTTGCCTCCTTTTGTCCCAGAATTATTGTTACCTATTGATGTTTTTGGGACAGTAGTGGTTTTATCTTTATCTTTATCCTCATTTATTTGATTAATTTGTAATCTAATCTTTTCTAGATGCTTCCAGGCTTCGGATAGTGTTTGAGAGTAGGGTTGAGCGAAACGGGTCGAACATTTTCAAAAGTCGCCGACTTTTGGCTAAGTCGGGGTTTCATGAAACCCGATCCGACCCCTGTGCGGGGTCGGCCATGCGGTACGCGACTTTCGCGCCAAAGTCGCGTTTCAATGACGCGAAAAGCGCCATTTCTCAGCCAATGAAGGTAAACGCAGAGTGTGGGCAGCGTGATGACATAGGTCCTGGTCCCCACCATCTTAGAGAAGGGCATTGCAGTGATTGGCTTGCTGTCTGCGACGTCACAGGGGCTATAAAGAGGCGTTCCCGCCGACCGCCATCTTACTGCTGCTGATCTGAGCTTAGGGAGAGGTTGCTGCCGCTTTGTCAGAAGCAGGGATAGCGTTAGGCAGGGTCCATTAACCACAAAACCGCTTGTGCTGCAGCGATTTGCACTGTCCAACACCACCCTCGGTGTGCAGGGACAGTGGAAGTTTTTTTTTTTTTTTTTTTCCCCTCAGCGCTGTAGCTCATTGGGCTGCCCTAGAAGGCTCCCTGATAGCTGCATTGCTGTGTGTACGCCGCTGTGCAAACCAACTGCTTTTTTCAAAGCACAAATCCTCTTGTTCCTTCCTTTCTGCACAGCTATCTTTTTTGTTTGTCCACACTTTTTATTTCATTTGTGCATCAGTCCACTCCTTATTGCTGCCTGCCATACCTGGCTGAGATTACTGCAGGCAGGGAGATAGTAGCTGCCTGCCATACCTGGCTGAGATTACTGCAGGCAGGGAGATAGTAATTGTAGGACATTCCCTGTTTTTTTTTTTTTTTTTTTTTTGGTGGGAGATTAAGATTGGCAATTTGGCATTTCTGCTAGAGTGCCATCCCTGTGTGTGCCATCTCTCTCACATAGTGGGCCATAGAAAGCCTTTTCATTTTTCTGTATTTTTTTTTGTGGGGTGTATAAATTCTCCCTGATAAAAATACAGTGGGAGATTAATATTGGCCTTTGGGCTTGTGTGCCAGTCCTGAGTGTGCCATCTCTCTCACAAATAGTGGGCCATAGAAAGCCTATTTTATTTTTTTTGGGGTTTTATAAATTCTCCCTGAAAAAAAGGGAGATTAATA
Source organism: Ranitomeya imitator (assembly GCF_032444005.1). Taxonomy (NCBI): domain Eukaryota; kingdom Metazoa; phylum Chordata; class Amphibia; order Anura; family Dendrobatidae; genus Ranitomeya; species Ranitomeya imitator. The sequence goes on from NC_091282.1 coordinate 89,419,861, forward strand.
TTGGCCTCTGGGCTTGTGTGCCAGTCCTGAGCGTGCCATCTGTGCCAGCCCTGAGCGTGCCATCTCTCTCACAAATAGTGGGCCATAGAAAGCCTATTTATTTTTTTTTTTGGTTTTATAAATTCTCCCTGAAAAAAAGGGAGATTAATATTGGCCTCTGGGCTTGTGTGCCAGTCCTGAGCGTGCCATCTGTGCCAGCCCTGAGCGTGCCATCTCTCTCACAAATAGTGGGCCATAGAAAGCCTATTTAATTTTTTTTTTTGTTTTATAAATTTTCCCTGAAAAAAGGGAGATTAATATTGGCCTCTGGGCTTGTGTGCCAGTTGTGAGCGTGCCATCTGTGCCAGTCCTGAGCGTGCCATCTCTCTCACAAATAGTGGGCCATAGAAAGCCTATTTAAATTTTTTTTTGGTTTTATAAATTCTCCCAGAAAAAAAGGGAGATTAATATTGGCCTCTGGGCTTCTGTGCCAGTCCTGAGCGTGCCATCTGTGCCAGTCCTGAGCGTCCCATCTCTCTCACAAATAGTGGGCCATAGAAAGCCTATTTTATTTTTTTTGGGGGTTTTATAATTTCTCCCTGAAAAAAAGGGAGATTAATATTGGCCTCTGGGCTTGTGTGCCAGTCCTGAGCGTGCCATCTGTGCCAGCCCTGAGCGTGCCATCTCTCTCACAAATAGTGGGCCATAGAAAGCCTATTTATTTTTTTTTTTTGTTTTATAAATTTTCCCTGAAAAAAGGGAGATTAATATTGGCCTCTGGGCTTGTGTGCCAGTTGTGAGCGTGCCATCTGTGCCAGTCCTGAGCGTGCCATCTCTCTCACAAATAGTGGGCCATAGAAAGCCTATTTAAATATTTTTTTGGTTTTATAAATTCTCCCAGAAAAAAAGGGAGATTAATATTGGCCTCTGGGCTTCTGTGCCAGTCCTGAGCGTGCCATCTGTGCCAGTCCTGAGCGTCCCATCTCTCTCACAAATAGTGGGCCATAGAAAGCCTATTTTATTTTTTTTTTGGGTTTTAGAAATTCTCCCTGGAAAAA